>NC_141164.1:18011616-20473587 GCF_053477565.2 Lygodium microphyllum | reverse complement strand
GATTGTACCGGTCGCTTTCATTATGCGATCATGTATTTATTTCATATATCAGTGTTATGATTTAAGTACACTTTGTCTTTATTTACATGAGTATCGTACACATTTCTGAAACTATTTTGTATGGCCCAAATAAAGCACATAGTGCTCTGCCCTGCCACAATTTTTTTTTCCCTGTTACCGTTGCTATTAGCGTCGCTAATTTACTGCACGCATCGCTATTAGCATCGCAAAATGCGTCGTTATTTGCGTCGGTATCATCATCACAAATACGATGCTGATACCGACGCAAATAGCGACACTGATAACGGCGCTAATACCGACTGTTCTATGGCGTCGCCAATAACGATACTTTTTGCGACAACGGGGGCAAATTTTTTAATGAACATTTTCATCGCTTTTAACGTTGGTATAAGGCCTATATCTTGTAGTGTTAAAGAGAAGCATCCAAAGATTAAGTTAGCTCCAAGATGTTATAGATCTTTCCGTATTGTATGGTGAAGTAATAAAAATGCATTTATTTGGGCATTCCATCTTATTGATAAATTCATAGTTTATTTCACATTAGTTTATCAAAACCATTTAAAGGAACTCTATCAATAACTCTACCTATGGATGGCCCTCATTACTTAAGGATGATATAAAATTTTTGGTTCTAGTAGGTACTCTTGATCATGATACGATTGCCGCTCGTACATACACATAATATTATATATATTTGGTAAGATATAAACATCACTCTATTGAGAAATCCAAGTGGATTCAAAAGTCATTATTAATAGAAACAGTGAAAAGAAAAGTCAATGTGTAAGTACTGAAATTATTTATTGGTGGATTATTATTTTTGGATACTTATACTTCTTTGTGGACCTACTATTATCATGGTTATATTATTTTATGAAAGACAAGCTCACTACTCATGCACATTGTATTATTACACACAGTTGTATTTGTCATATCTGCAATCGTTATATGGGTTATGTACATGAAAGTATGATTAGAATAGCATAGGCTAGGTCAAATTAGGTTAAGGTAGAAGCATGGTATAAGCAATGACCAACCAAGAGTCGACAAAGTAGGTAGGATATCGAAAAGAAGATGCAAACCCTAATCCACACTTGTGGATATCCTAAAATTCAAACAATACACCATCTTAGAAAAGGGACCTAACCCTAGCCCTCATTTTGGTCTATACAAGGAAGGGAGTTCTAAGTTGTATTCATCATTGTGACACATTTATGTTGTGGGAGCTCTATTAGTGTAACTATTGAGCAACCATCAACTTTTTCTATTTTACCATCTTGTCTCCATGATTAATAGTGAGGGAGATGGAGAGAGTGAGAGTTGTGTTTGACTAAGGGATAATTGAGTGAAAGTGAAGCTCCACATCTTCTTCTTCTTTTTCTCATTTATGCTAAGAGGGTTGACTTTGAGATTATGTGTGAGATTGCGAGATTGCAAGAGTTAGATATCTAATGAGATGAAGCTCATGAGATTCTTCTTCTCCATTTTCTTTTCTCATCATTGGTGTACTTGGCGGTGGATGCAAAGGAGCAATGGTATCAAATTGTATTGCTTGGGTCATAAAACCATATTTGAGCCTTCAAGCTTTTGGACTACAACTCAAACACAGGAACACAAGTTGGTGAGTTCACTACACCTTGAAGCTAGACTTGTATTCTTATTTTCTTCTAGTCTTATGTCCTTGCTTTCATGGATCAAAGAAAAGGATGCATGGTTGGTTATAGCTGAGTGTCAAGAAGACAAGGTGAGAGGTTGTGACCAAAGTGAGTTGTAGCTTCTAAAAGAATAAATGATGTCAAATATACTAACTATTATGCATTTGGCTCAATACTTTGGTTCTTTTTTGGGGACCAAGAACAATGAAATAGTCAATATCAGATCAGTGGGAGACATGTAAATTCTCCTTGCTTGCAACTTGCACTATCTAAAACACATGCAACTAGGCTAAGAAGGCCAAATCAGAAGGGATCGATCTGTTTGATTGAGATTAGAAATGGTGCGCAGATCGGACGCAGGTAGCTCACGTAGTGAATTCCCAAAGGTCCCCAAGAACAAAGTACTCTACTTTTTAGCACAAAAACCAATGTAAAAGCAAGCATGACATGAGACAAGAGACAAATTGGGTTGAATCTCCCCCATGCCTTGTGTGAGCGCTTCACAAAGCATGTATTTAATGTATATTTCCAATCTTTTTGCTCAAAATTAGCCCAATTACAAAAATATGACAAGCTTTTAGCTTTTGAGTTTGCTTTCTACCAAAAATAGGAAAATAAAGCTAATGGACGGTGCCCAAAGAGTCTGGCACGCCCAATCTCAATGTCCAAATAAAAATAACATATCCAGGCGCATAAGCGCATACAAAATAATAATAAATAATCGATGTCTCTATAGACATAACAAAATATAGGCGTGGCGCCTATCAAAATATAGTCCAAAGGTCGAAAACCCGCTAGACTCCAATGCTTTCCTCCGCCACTGCTGCTATCTCTACACATCAACTGAAGCATTCACAATCGTTAGTAAAATAACACAATTAAACCGACAAAAGTGAATACCTAGCAGTCTTCAGCTACATAAATAAATCAACTGGTTAGAAATAAATCCTAACCTTAATTTATTACGAGTGCGCACTCTAAACTCATAAACGTTTATTAATTTAATATGCATTTTGCGGAATCACCCGCTATGGAATCACCCATGTACACACTAAATTAATGAAACGCCCGAAAAGGACAGGCGTCCCCATCAACTTCTCGCACAAAGAATCCTCTTTGCATATGAGCCCCGGTCATCTAAGTTTACGGAATCCACCGTAAAACCTCACGGAATCCACCGTGGAATATGCCTCCTGGCATCATACCCCCGGGGTGGGATAGCAATTGACCTCAATTGCTATTAGCTCAATGTGGAGCTAACAGAGTGGGGAAAGCATTTAGGTCTCTAGCGTGCATCCGTTGTGCTTATTCTACAGGATGGTTCTTAAATTTCACGAGATATCTAGAGTACCTTCGGCCGGTTCTAGTGGTCATGTAATCAGTGTCTATGATGGCTTCTGGTTCAAGGATTTCAGTCTCTTCTTCTAGTAAAGGTGGGTTTTCATATACAGGGTGGATAGGTAATTGTCCTCTAAATGGTCTCAATAAACTAATATGAAATGTATTATGAATTTTCCAATGAGATGGCAATTCTAACTTGAATGCATTGTCATTAATCTTATGAATGATTCTAAATGGTCCGTAGAATCTAGGGGCTAATTTGACAACTGGATGTCTATCTACACTTTGCAGTCTACGCTTTTCTATTCTAAGCCAAACATAATCATCAACTTTGAAATTCATGGCTTGTCTTTTCTTGTTGGCTTGTTTGGTATATGATTGTTGGGCTTTAGCAATCATATCCTTGACCTCATCAAAAATAGTGTTATGCATAACAGCAATATCATCGGCACTTTGTATTCTATTAGACAAAGATGCAACAGGTGTAGATAATCTATGTCCATAAATAACTTCAAAAGGTGCTTTCTTTGTAGATGTGTGCGGTGTATTGTTATATGCAAATTGTAATAAATGTAAATGAGTATCCCATGTCTGAGGTTTAGAGATAGTGTATGCACGTAAAAGATCTAAAATAGTGCTATTTGTGGCTTCTGTTTGTCCATTTGTTTCTGGATGAAATGCAGATGAAAAATCAATCTTTGTGCCTAGATTTGCAAACAGTGTAATCCAGAAATTATTACAAAATCTAGAATCTCTATCTGAAATAATCACTTTCGGCAATCCATGGTTAGTAAAAACAGTTTTCAAAAATAACTGTGCTGCTTGTGATGCTGTTAAAGTTTTCTTACATGCAATGAAAGATGCTTGCTTACTAAATCTATCTACAATTGTCCAAATCATGTCATGGTTAGATTTAGTATTTGGTAAGCCAGTAATGAAATCCATAGATATATGTTCCCAAGGTTTAGATGGAATAGATAAAGGCATTAATAACCCATACTGTTTACCATGATGTCTTTTTATTCTTTGACAAATCAGACATTCAGAAACAAAATTAGACACATCTGCATCCATATGCGGCCAATAAAAATCTTCAGTTAACATGCGTAATGTAGAAATGATACCTCTATGACCTTGATATGGGGGACAATGAATTTCATTCAAAACAAAAGATCGGAATGGAATAGTAACACACAGTCTCTTTTCAAAGAACATAAATCCATCATTATATGACAATGAATCAATAGGAATGAAGTTATTTTGAACTAATTTTTGCCAATCAGAATGAAAAGTAATATCCTGGTGATATGTGTCTTTCATAGCAATCAAAGAATCAAAAGATATGATAGAAATGTTATGGATTGCAGGTCTTCTACTTAATGCATCGGCAACTACATTTTCTTTTCCAGGTTGGTATTGAATGATAGGATGGAAACTTTGAATGAATGAAGCCCATTTGATATGACGGTCGGAAATTTGGGGTTGGCTAAGTAGATGTCTAATGCTTTGCTGGTCAGTCTTTATCATGAATTCTGAACCCATTAAATAATGCTTCCATTGTTTCAATGCTTGAACAACTGCTAAGAGTTCCTTGTCATAAGTGGAATATTTGAGCTCAGAGGGTTTCAGCTTAGAACTAGAATATGCTATTGGATGGTTGTCTTGCATTAGCACGGCTCCTATTCCTGATCCGCTAGCATCAGTCACAACTAAAAAGAATGGTCTGTTAAAGTCAGGTAATTGTAGGACAGGGGCATTGATCAATGCACGTTTAAGTAAATCAAAGGATTTCTGTTGGTTTTCAGTCCATTGATAAACAATGCCTTTCTTAAGAAGTTTGGTCAATGGTAAAGCAAGTAATGAGAAATTACGTACAAACTTCCTATAGAAACTAGCAAGACCAAGGAATGAGCGTAATTCATGTACATTTTTAGGAATAGGCCAATGCAATATTGTATCAATTTTCTTAGGATCAACTTTTATTCCTTCTTCTGATACAATATGACCTAGATATTCTATTTCTGTCTTAAAGAATTCACTCTTGTCAGGATTTGCAAACAATTGATTTTCTTTCAGTAATTGAAAAACTAATGATAAATGCTCATAATGCTCTTTTTCACTTTGACTGAACACTAAAATATCATCAAAGAAAACAATCACACAATACTGATATTTTAGAAAAATATGGTTCATCATTCTACTGAAAGTAGCAGGTGCATTAGTTAATCCGAATGGCATAACTAAGAATTCGTAATGGCCAAACTGTGTCCTAAATGCAGTCTTAAATATGTCGGATCTATCTAACCTCACCTGATGATATCCAGACTTAAGGTCAATTTTACTAAATATAGAAGATCCTTGCAGTTTGTCCATAAGGTCGTCAACTCTAGGTATAGGATACCTATTCTTTACAGTGATCTTGTTTAATGCTCGGTAGTCAATACACATCCGATAAGTATTATTCTTTTTCTTGACTAAGAGCACAGGTGCACCGAATGGAGAACTGCTAGGTCGAATTAAACCTCTATTTAGTAATTCTTCAACTTGACTCTGGATTTCTTTTTGCTCTATTTGATTGTGCCTATATGGGGCTTTGCAAGGTGGTTGTGTGCCAGGTATTAGGTCAATCTTATGGTCTTCTGGACGTGATGGAGGTAAACCTGGTGGTAGGTCTTCTGCAAAACAATCCTTAAAATATGCAAGAAATTCCTTATGTCTAGGGTGCATATGAGTTTCTTTTGCGTGTAATTCATTCACCCAAATGAGATATGATTTAGTATTCTTGCGTAGTGCACGTTTTGCTTGAGTATGCGAAAGCAGTGGAAACATATGAGATGCATGCATACCAAATAATGTAATAGATTTTCCTTGAAATTTAATATTCATTGTGTGTGTGGAATAATCTATATTGGGATTATGTTGGTGTCTCCATGGCATTCCTAGAATAATGTCGCTAGACTGTAATGGGACAACTAAGAAATTTTTTCTTTCAATATATGGACCAATTTGAATTTCTAAATCTTGAACTTCTTGTGTGCCATTGTACCTAGTGCCTAAAAATGCAGCTTTTATGCGATAATGCGTAGGTACTGTATGCAATTTCAATTCCTTTACCAATTTTGCTGAAATAAAATCATGCGTACTACCGTCATCATGCAAGATAGTTCTTTCTTTTCCATGCACCATACATTTCATAGTCAACAATGAATGTAAAGTAGGCATACCTGGTAAAGTGTCGGAAGTAGTAGTAGGATCATCTTCTTCTTCAGTGAAGTCCGGCATATCCTCATGCTCATCCTCGTCCATAGCTCCAAGGTAGTTGATATGTGCTGACGGCTTCTTTGAATGACAATTTGCTGCGAGATGGCCTGGCTGGTGACACTTGTAGCATACGATGGGCTTGGCTTTGGTCACATTATTTGCAATGGCTGGGAGTCTGGGTATATTTGGATTTGCTTGTTGGATAGGCTTAGGATTTGGATTGACAGTAGATGGTAATGCGGGTGGTTTAGGCCAATTCTTGCGGAAAGATGGTGATGAAAAACGACCTGGATTAAACCTTCTGAAATTTGAATTGAATTGTTTAGATCCATAATTACCGTTTGCTTGGAATGACTGTGGTCGTCGATCTCTTCCACGTAACTTATCTTCAGTGTCGTGAGCTAAGGAGATGGCATCTTCAAGGGTAGCAGGCTTGAACATATTCACCTCAGCGTAGTAATGTCCAAGAAGTCCAGACATGTACTTCCGCTTATGTGTCGTCTCTGGTACGTCTTCAAGCATGCGTAGCTGTAAAAGTGCATTCCAAAAACGCTCTGTATACTGTGGAATAGGCTCACGGTCACGCTGTTGGAGTAAATCCCATTGCTTGATAGCCTTCTCATGAAATTGCGGTGGTAGAAAATTTTGCATGAACTTCTTCTTGAAATCTTCCCATGTAGCAGGATATTCTATGCTCTTGCGGACGACAGTCCACCAAAGTGATGCTCTATCTATTAGATGATTAGTAACACACTTGATTTTATCTTTCTCAGGATAAGTTTCCTCATGGAAATAGTCATCAAACTGGCTAATGAATGATAAAACAGTCTTTCCTTCTCTTATGCCATTGAAAGTGCGAAACTTGAAACTTCGTTTACTTATCTTGGATTCCTTGCGAATGGTTTGTGCTTCAAGAGTGGCGTCGATGGTACGACGAATCAAATCTTCAGCTTGAGGTTCTTCTTTATCAGTGGACGCTCCTTATAGCTTTGTCAATTGCGCTTGCAAGGCTTGCCTAGCTCTTCGCTCTTCGTCCAATTGTAACATGATAAGATCCAGCTTTTGTTCCATGGTAGGCTCGGGTAGGTCGTCTTCAGTCATAGGATCATCCATATGTGGGGTAGTCATCCTATAAAACTCAACAAACCTTTCTCACTCAAAATCAGTTAGCGGGATGAGCGTAGCTCAAATTTGGGATTACAAGGCTATGTATTTTTGGGTATTTTCTTCTTCAATTTTCAGAAATTCTGAAATATTTTTGTCTCCGTTTGCTGAAAGTACTTCAACGAACTTGTAGATAGGTAAAACAGCTTGATGCGAACAACTTTCCAGTTCTGAGTTTTTGCAAACGAACAAGTCTTCTAGGAGTTTCGAGCGTTAGTCAGTTCTGATTTAGTCTGACTTGCAGAGTTGCAGACTTAACAGACTTGCAGGGTTGTTGACTTGCTGGACTTAGTTGATTTGCAGAACTTGCAGTACTTGATTAGAGTCGACTTACGAAACTTGACTTCTGATGCGCAGGACCCGGAGTTTACAGACTTCTCTGCGTTCACTGACTTGCAGAGTTTGAAGTAACTTAAGCTTAATTAGTTAAGCTTAAGCTTAATAAGCTTAAGTAAGTCCGCCGTTTTTTATCGTGAGGGGGGAGGGGGCGTTTTTTTTTCCGCCGAAAATTTCGGGGCCCTCCTCTTGCCAGTCGACTGATAATTATGAAGCTTATAAAGCTTCCTAAGCTTTGTCTTAAGCTTTTTGTTTAATGAAATAATGAGAAAATTAGTCAAGCTTATCTGTAACTCCACGACTTCATGAAGGAAGTGTTTGAGTGGTCCTCCGCCGACAGAGATTGGTCCTTCGCGATCTGACAGTGGGAATAGGGGTTCTTGATTGCCAGAAGTCTGCCTGTATCGACGGTTCGCGACGAGATTGACAGTAGAGGCCGTTTGTTCCTGGAGCTCCGCCTTCGCCCGAGATTGGTAGCGATTGGAAGCCCTTGATCTCTGCTCCGCTCTGATACCACTGGTGCGCAGATCGGACGCAGGTAGCTCACGTAGTGAATTCCCAAAGGTCCCCAAGAACAAAGTACTCTACTTTTTAGCACAAAAACCAATGTAAAAGCAAGCACGACATGAGACAAGAGACAAATTGGGTTGAATCTCCCCCATGCCTTGTGTGAGCGCTTCACAAAGCATGTATTTAATGTATATTTCCAATCTTTTTGCTCAAAAATACCCCAATTACAAAAATATGACAAGCTTTTAGCTTTTGAGTTTGCTTTCTACCAAAAATAGGAAAATAAAGCTAATGGACGGTGCCCAAAGAGTCTGGCACGCCCAATCTCAATGTCCAAATAAAAATAACATATCCAGGCGCATAAGCGCATACAAAATAATAATAAATAATCGATGTCTCTATAGACATAACAAAATATAGGCGTGGCGCCTATCAAAATATAGTCCAAAGGTCGAAAACCCGCTAGACTCCAATGCTTTCCTCCGCCACTGCTGCTATCTCTACACATCAACTGAAGCATTCACAATCGTTAGTAAAATAACACAATTAAACCGACAAAAGTGAATACCTAGCAGTCTTCAGCTACATAAATAAATCAACTGGTTAGAAATAAATCCTAACCTTAATTTATTACGAGTGCGCACTCTAAACTCATAAACGTTTATTAATTTAATATGCATTTTGCGGAATCACCCGCTATGGAATCACCCATGTACACACTAAATTAATGAAACGCCCGAAAAGGACAGGCGTCCCCATCAACTTCTCGCACAAAGAATCCTCTTTGCGTATGAGCCCCGGTCATCTAAGTTTACGGAATCCACCGTGGAATATGCCTCCTGGCATTAAGAAAAGATAGGATTTGAAAGAGTTAAGAAAATACAAAGTATAAACTCAAAATACAAGAAAAAGACACCTTAAAAACAAAAAAGCTCTAACATAAGATAAACTCTTCTCATTAGATATATTGTGTGGCAACATTGTGTGCATCTCCCTTGTCATGCTTGATTAAAGGTGTGTGAACAAAAATAAAAAGGGTGTAAAAATGATCATTGTATTTGCATTGAAGGAAGAAAGGTTTGCTAGTTTCCAATACTCCAACAAAATGCAAATCTCAAAATGTAGGACCCCTAAAATGCAAAACACACGAGGGACCTCTTGAATGATACCATAGGGAGTATTGGCAAGAAGACATTGGGGAAAATTTAGGGCATTGAAAAAGGGAGAAGCTATCAAAGAAGAGAGAATAGGAAGAGTTTGTGGTGATAAAGGTATGGAGAGAAAGAGGACATTGAGAAGAAAAGGAGGGATTTGGGTTAGGAGAAGTAGGAAGGAAGGAAGCTAGAGAGCCTTGGTAAAGCTCGAGGAAGAGAGAGATCGTTAATGAAAGGTTTGTGGAGTTTTTTAGACACTCAATAAGGTGGCTAAAAGTTCAAATTTCAAGGCCTTACATAGGTGAGAACAAGGTAGCAAACAGACAAAATAAAACCACCTCATGACACACAAGGCAAGGCTTTTTAGCATATTGCTCACAAGAATGGGTATCACACTTAACACAGGTTGAAAGAAAACCACTCTTTTAAGTGCATAGAAGAGAATCGAAAAAATACATCATAATAAAGGAAACCCTCATGAAAGATATGATAATAATGCACTCCCCCATGAAAAATATGTTTTAGAAAAGGAAAAGAATGTAGGTTTTATTGAGGATAAAATTGGAAGTATAGAAAACAATCTTGTCCCGTTGAAGAAGGATGATCTTAGTGAAAGGCCATGTTAGGATAGAGAGAGGATGCATTGAACGAGATGTAGGGAAGGTTTTCCTTATTATAGGTTTTGAATCGTGACTTTATTGCATTTAAGGTTTGAAGGACTAGAATGAAAAAAGGCAAGATGAGATAAGGATGAATGGCTACTCTTGATGTCGCGTGGATTGAGGAAGCACATGACAGACAATCAAATGGAGTTGGTATAGAAGCAATTCTTGGCCATCATCAAGGCAGATCCTTGGTGGTGCCAGGGCAAGTTGTATAATGGCGTGGTGCACATACTAGAAGGTTAAACCAATCGAGAACCAGTCTCTGTATGTTGCACACGTGGGGTAATGGAGAGGAATAGATTGTTGGGAAAGAGGTGTATTGTAACGAGAGAAGGTCAGGTGTCATAAAAGAAAGGGGGAGGAAGTGTAGAAGAGGGAAGACAAGCAGAGGGAGGAGGTGGTTGGAAGGCGGATATTGTGGGCAACGAAATGAAATTATCAACCCAAACTCTTTGATCCGATATGTTCGATTAAATCAATACAACATCATACAACTAGGCATGTCCATAATACTCTCATAGATTCAACAACAGCAGTAAAAACAACATCAGTAGCAGCAGCAACAATGACAAGAGATACATACCAACCAACCATCACCTCAATCTGCTCTATCAAACAAACCCTCAATGCGATGACCATTATTTTAGAAATCGAGAACATAGTGGGGGATTCAAGCCTAAGACACTATAGTAAGGCTCCAAACGGATATCCTAATCCCATATCAATGCAACCCTGAATCGTGCACCTGCAGTTGCTTCAGCACAGTCTCAACAGTAACAACATCATCATTATGCAAATCCATCGTCATCTTTGTGTACAACCCCCTACTCAAAACCACATCCTCTCCTCCTACTCACAAGAATCCCCCGATCTATGGAAGTCCAGAATAAAGATACAACAATGCTCTGCAAGATCGGACAAAAAGAGAAACAGATAATAACAAGTGAAAGACAATGGAATTCCAGGCTAGCATGTAGACTAGAATAACACACCTAATACATTTATTAACAAGGAAAATGTGGACAATAGTAGGACCATTGTCAAGCCAGCATCGTCGGTCGAAGTGTGTTGTCGAAGCCTCAATTGACTTGTATGATGGCGAGATTTGGAGAATAATGATATGTAGACTTTGAAGGAGGATTGCACATATTAAGCACACTTCAGATGATGCAGAGAATGAATGTGTGTGAAATGGTGATGTCGAAAGGAACAAGGGACGTTGCAATTGTGCCAATGGCTCAATAGAAAGGAAGATTTTGGAGCTAGTGATTGAGAGATGCTGGACCCTTTGCAGACAATCATGGAATTCCCAGCATGCAGAGAATGACGTACCCAATAGAAGTTATCGAGAGAGAGAGAGATCAGAGAGAGAGAGAGAGTTTGGACAACAATAGGGAGCATGGTCAAGCCAACATCATCGGTGGAGGTATGTTGCTGAAGCTTCAATTGACTTGCATGGACCCGAAGCCTGATCAGCATCACAAAGATTTGGAGAATAACGATCGATGCACCGACTTTGAAGAGGATCGCACATCTTAGTATTTCGGATGATGCAAACAACGAAAATTGCAGAGAACAAAGAGATTAGTAGAGAGAGAGAGATTGTGAAAGGTTGATGCTGGAAGAAACGAGGGACGCTGGCGCAGTTGTGCGCCGATGGCGCCATTGACATGAAGATTTTGGGAGTTGGGGGCAATATTGAGAGATGCTGTAGAAGTATGGATCGTGGGCTCCGCCATTCGCTCTGTTAGTAGTCGCAGGGTGATCCTCTCTGCAGCAGGAGTCAGGGCGGATCTCAATCAGGAGCGCGAAACGGCTGTGACAGGCTTCGAGACTGATGGAGATGGAGATGGAGGTGGCATGTGGGCTTGACGTATGGAAGAAAACCTCCAGTAATGAAACTTGTGCGGTTTCAGAGCTGTGACGACAGGCTTCGAGACTGATGGAGATGGAGATGGAGATGGAGGTGGAGGTGGCGTGTGGGCTTGACGTATGGAAGGAAACTTGTGCGGTTTCAGAGCTGACACACGTCCTTCCCGGGGTAAATTGAGGAAGGAAGGATTTAGCCGTGGTAACCCCGCCTTTTAACCTTGGTAGACCCGGCATGCCATCAAATGGTCTACCACAGTTCACTTTTGGAGAGAGAAGTGACCTCGCGGCTGAACTTCAGTGCTTTGGGCTTTAGGTCCGCTGAAGCTGACATCAAGGATAGAATATAAATCACAAAAGGCAAATAAGGATAGAAGCTAAATCATAAAAGAATACTTTTTTTAAATAATGCGTAGTTTATTTATTGAGAATGAAAAAATATCTAGAGTTGGACATGCACTGTCACATGCTTATCTACACTTAGTGAGCCTATGAAATGCTACCTTATACACATGTCTCTCTTTTTTTTAAGTCTACCTAATAAAGCAAGCGTATCCTTTTTACACATATTGACTAGAACTTCTTTGCGAAGAAGCCCTTCCTTCTTCATCGCTACTCTATTTCTATTCTTCCAGAGTGTGGACAGAACAACAACCCTTATGATATTCCACACTTTGATAGTCTCTTCATCAATTTTCCCTGGATCGCCTAGGAGTGCAGCTCTCATTCCTATGCCCTCGTTGAATTGTGCTAGCTTCATCCATTCTTTCATGCTTTTCCATGCCCCTCTAGCAACTCTACAAAACTAGAAGAGATGGTTGTTCGTCTCGGTATGAGTGTAGCATAGAGCACACAATGAGCTGCAATCCTTGAATTTTGCCAGTTTATCTCTTGTAGGGAGTTTCTTTGCAACAATCCTCCACAACAGCAGGTTCAGTCTTCTACTAAGAGAGGCCTTTAGAGCCCTCTTCAATCTGAACTTCCACACCTGGGGGGAGGTGTTAGGATATTGATCCTTCCACTCCTCCGCAACCTTGGAGACAATGGTTCTGTTGGCTTTGACAAAATCCCTCCTCTTTCTCATCTTCCACGTTGGTTTCCCTTTGTGGTTACCAAGACACATCAAAGCCTTTTTGGGGCCAACCTTAGCACTTGTCAGCCAGTAGTCTTTAACTTCATCAATCATGTGCTGGAGCAAATCAAATTCATATTGGGTGAGACTGAACTTTAGCTATATGTCCTCCTTGTCCATGACTTTGCACTCTTGCTGGTTCTAGATGTGTTCCCATCTAACCACACCTTTATAGGTCAAAGCCTTCTTTGTTCTATCTGTGATCCCCTCTGGGATTTCCTTGTTTTTGTAGGCATAAGGACAAGTCCAGATGGAGTGCAACAACACTGTGTCGCCTTCTTGCCAATCAAGCAATCTAAGCTGCTTCCTCCACATCTCAAGCAAATTGTGGACAGTGGGGTAGCCTTTGAACTTCATCTTATACCCAACTACAAGAATCCTTTCTTCCCAGCCAAGATTCAATCCCTTGTCACCATCAATTCTGGCCATCATAATAACACCTTTGATGATGCTGGCCTAGATTCTAGCCGTAGAAGCAGTTTGAAGAGCATCCTTTTAGCCTTGTCCTTTATGGGTTCAAGACCAAGGCCCCCATCAGTAATTTCAGTGGTAATACACTCCCAAGAGATACTATGCATTCTCTCTTTCCCCCCAATTTTCCATAGAAGTTCCCTCAACATCCTGTCCACCTTTTCCCACTGAGATTTTGCAAATGGGATGATAGAAGCAACAAACATCACCGCTAGTGAAAGTATTATGTCAAGCACCACAAGCTTTGTACCAAAACTTAAAGGCAGATTGGCATACTTGGATATCTTATTTTCAACTTTAGATACCAACCAGCTAAATTTATCCCTGGTGGAAGCACCTAAGGTAAGAGGGCCCCCCAAGTATCTAAACACTTGCCCGAGCTTGATCAGTTTACAACCCACTCCTTCAATCCAGTCCGGGGGGTCCTCCCCTCCAAGAAGCAGGATCTCAGATTTGTGTTGGTTGATCAGCTCACATGAGGCATTGGCAAATAGCTCTATGGTGCTCAAAAACTCTTCCACATTCTCCTTGCAAGCTTCTATGATGGAAGAATTATCATCCGTGAAGAGTTGCGTATAGAACTGTTTCCCATCTGGCAGGGGAAGACCTTTCAAGAGACCCTTCTGAACCTTCCAATCCAGCATCTTGAGTAAAGCATCTGTGGCAATAGCAAACATCAAGGGGGCAATGGGGCACCCTTGTCTAACAGACCTCTTGAGATGAAAAGCATGAGACATAAAGCCATTCACACTGAATTTAGCAAAAGCATTAGTGAACAAGGTTGCAATCATACTAACAAACCCAAGTTTATGCATAACATCCAAAAGGAAGTCCCACCTCAACCTGTCATTAGTGAACAAGGTTGCAATCATACTAACAAACCCAATTCCAAACCCAAGTTTATGCATAACATCTAAAAGGAAGTCCCACCTCAACCTGTCATAAGCTTTATCAAGATCCATATTAACTAAGACAAATTTCCCTTGGTGCTCAACACCATGCTCCATAGCCACACCAATGTTGAGGATAGCATTCTGAATATTTCTCCCCCACACAAATCCATATTGAGCCCTATGCAATACATATTTTAGCATGAACTTGACCCTGATAGCCAGAGCTTTGGTAATGACCTTGTAGGTTACATTTAACATTCTTAGTGGCCTCTAATGCTCGAGTTTAGTTCTAGCTACATTCTTAGGAATGAGCTTAATGAGACCCTCATTGAACTTAGTAGGAATCTGACCATCCTTGATGCATTTATTTGCTAATGCACATAGATCATTTCCACAGATAGACCACAAAGTTTGGAGCACTTTCGCAGGAATTCCATCAGTACCTGGGGACTTACCCCTCTTCATTTTTGACAAAGCAAATTTTAACTCCTCAACTGAAAATGGTCTAGCTAACAAAGTAGCAGGTACAACAAGCCCAATGGGCTCCAGCATTAACTGCAGATTATGCTCATACTTAGGGTCCACCATTGGATGGCTGAAGCCCAACAATACTTGAGAGATGACTAACAAAGACACAAGCAATGGATACATCATCGTTGCGCTCCTTTCCCTCAGCATCCACCATCGAGCAAATAGTCACTCTACATTGTTTTTGTTTCAAAGCATGGAACAATGCAGGTGTGGGAGCATCATCCTTTATCATAGCCTTGCCCTTTAATTGTATCTTGATAGCATTCATTTTCTTGCTTTCCTCATTCCTCAAATAACTCTCGATTTCATGCAATATCACGACCATGTACCGGTCACCATGTGACACTTGCAATGTAGTGCTGACACACTCCCTTGCTTTAATTGCTAGTTCATATTGCCCGTGCCTTTCCCTTGCTATCCTCCTACCATGGCTTTTGGCTAGACTAGTAATAGCATTAATGCCACTCTTGACTTTGACAATCGGGTCCTCAGCCTCTTTAGTGATAGTGCTCCACTATGCATGCATCTTTTTCACAAACCTTTTGTCTTTGAGAAAAGAGCAATTGAAGTGAAAAGAGGAAGGACCGTGCCTAGCCCCATTGGTCCCTATCAACTTCACAGTTACCTGAATAGGTAGATGATTTGATGCAGTAAATTCATTGATGGTTTGGACCCTCGATTTGGATGCAAGCCACCACCCCCCATGCATCGCATAGGCTCTATCAAGCCTGGCAACGCGCCAGTTATCGCCTTCTTGTTTATTTTGCCATGTAAAGGGTGCATTCCCACCACCCACCGACATCAATGCCAAGTTTGCAATATCAAAGTCTCTATGAAGAGCATTCCATGCATTTCTTTCTTTAGCAAGCATCATGTTGGCCTTGTGAGACCTATCAGACTCATGTAAAGTCATGTTCCAATCCCCTACTAAGATGGCATGCTACTGTGAAAGCGCGCTGGTAAGTTCCTCCCAAACATCAGCTCTACCATGAGAATCATTGGGACCATAAACAGACTAAATGTCAAAGCAAAACCCATCAGAGATGATCCGGATGCCCAAGAATGCATCACTGGTAGCAGAAGAGATCAACATGGGTTTGAAATAGTGACATGCAATTTGCAGAATAAGTACTCCGTTTGCACATAAAATCTCACAACAATCTGAGATCTCTGCTCTGCCCTACTTTCCAATGCATCCACATGCACTATCCAAGAGAAAGAGTGAAAGAATGGGAGTGCTTCTTACCTATTGCTTGCCTCCTCGAATCTTTGCTTATGCTCCTTCACTTCATCCTTTAAAACTAGCTTATCTTAGTGGCGCCACTCTGATACTATATCAAGAATCGCGTAGTGGGGGAACTTGCTTGAGTTGTTGCATCAAACACACACCATACACACAAGAGGAAGCTTACTCAAGAACACAAGAAGAGAGATAGAGGCCAAAACATTTTGTTGTTGGTTTTTTTTTTTCTTCTTCTTTCTCACCTAATACAATGTACACAAAGTATAGATAATATACAACATAAAGGAAAGGGACCTACGAAGTCAAACAATGCATAATTGTCTCTTTTGCCATTATCAAGGTGCCACCCTTCCCACTGTAGTTTGCTCTTACAAAGCATTTGTAACCATTGAACTGAATACATTCCGTATCAGTCTTGCCAATTTTTACCTCTTGTAGAGTAAGAATATCAGGCTTCCTCATAGCAAGCAACCTTCTGTATGTACTCTTTCTACCTTTTGAGCATAATCCCCTAATGTTCCAGGAGATTAGAGTGATTTTCCCGGATGTGTCAACCATCATAAAATTCACCATATAACTCAACTATATTATCTTCATCATCATGCAGTGCAGCATAAACCTTGCAATCCACCAAAGGTTGTCGAGCTTCTTTTTTGTAAGCCATGAGGTTCTTTGGTTTAGCAGTCTTACTCTTTGCAAGATCCTTGCTGTCAAGTTTGATATCCTTGCTTCCATTGGGATCCGTTGTCCTTACTGTTAGACGGACCAACATTGTTTTTTTTTCCAGTATTACCAACTTGCCTTGTGGCCCCTTGCATTTTTTCAACCTCTTTATTCTTTTGCTCACCCTTCTTCTATGCAGCAGGTTCCTTAGCAAGTTGATTGCCAGCAGCTTCCTTTGCTGTGCAATCTTGCGCAAAGTGCCCAGTCTTCCTGCAAATATAACATGCATCTAGAAAGGAGCTAAACTTGACCTCAATGCATAGTTCCAGACCATGCGGGTGGAAGACTTCCAAATATTATGGTATCTCTTTTTTGCGATCTCAAAATATACATGCTTTCTTTTTTGCCCTGAGTTTTCCATCATGCATGGTTGGAATGTAAAGCACCCTCCCCAAGGTTTCTGCAAGGACACCGAGCTCACCATCCAACTAGTCAGGTAGAACAGGAAAACTAATCCACACCGGACATTCATGTAACAGTGAATCATTAGGGTTAAAGCTAGGGCTCTAGGGCATTGCATAGACATAATTTCCTTTGAAATTGATTGCATAGGCCACAACCCACTCACTCTCTTGCTTAGAGCTAACCATGGCCAGAAAGAATCTTGTGCCCAAAAGCTTATACTGCATGAGGATGGCTCTCCTATGATAAGTGAGAGCAAACCACTTGGGGAACTCATCTTCGTTTGGAACCTTCCCCATAAAATAGAAAAACAGACCATAAGTAAAGAGATCAGCATACCTATGCTTGATCCTCTGTTATTAGTGAGAGAGCAACTGGTGCTCTGAATACCTTGCCACCTTTGGTTGAGGCTTCATTTTTTTTGTCTTTAGTGATGAGTTTGACTTTCTCTTTGACCTCTTTCTCCACCTCTTCCATATTAACTTGGTCATTTTCAACAGCATGCAGATAGTTGCACTCCATGCTCTCGCCATTGCAAAGGGCCTTCACCGACTGCTCCACTATGAGCTCATCCCCCGCTCGCTTCTCACCTCTAGGAGCATGCATGAAGGCGGCTATGGGGGGCCACCCCAATAGGGGCATGCCACGGCAGCCAAGCTGTGCCAAGAGGCACGTGCTCAAAGTGCAGCAGACGCAAGTTCGAGGAGACGCCTCAACAACCCCTCTTGGGTTTCTTCTTTCCCACACTCCATAAAAGAAGACTTGCGGGGTATTTCTAGAAGAATTTTTAAACTGGCTTTGAAGTTTATACACTAAAAATTTAAATCCCGATTTTCCGTCAAATGCTCAGTAGTAAGCGCGAGTAGCTATCTATAATAAATGCGGACGAGGAGGTTGCACCATCGTCTCTAGCAGTGAGTTACAGCAGCAGGGTGGTGGTGAGTGAAAGACCTCTTGTCTGTCTGTGTCTCTCGCTCGCGCGTGTCTCTTCTTGGTGCATTTGGGAGCATGAGGTGGTCGCGCGCCGGCTTCCTATGGAGCCTTGTGATAGTCGGCCTGGTGGCTCTGGCGCAGCTGTGGACGCGGCAGCCCTTCGTCTCGCGCTGCCCTGGCTGGTTCGCCTCATGCAGAGAGCTATCCCGCGGCAGGTCCAAGCCCTACTATGCAGGCCTTCCCATCCTTGGCAGGGCCGCCCGCCAGCATCAAGCTCGGCTCCAGCGCCCTCGCCATCCATTGGATCCCCTCACCTTCTCAGAGATCCATCAGGTATGCCCCTTAGACGGGTGTCTGCTCTCACACACACACACACACACACACACACACACACACACACACACACACACACACAAGACCTAAGGAAAGAGAAAAACTATGGAGTTTCCTGTACATGAGCTTTAAGGCATCTGAGATGCTCTCATTCAATAGTTCCATGGCTTCCTTTGCTTCCTTCATCTTTAGGGACCTAATACGCTTTCCTTCGTCTTTGATATTGAATGGCGACATTTCCTTCTTTATGCATCCGAGAAGTTTTACTGCGTACACAAGAAGTTTTTGACATTTTCCCATACGGGAGAAGGTCCCTTGTTTTTCCCTACAGTGTTCATCATGAGCTTCTCCACTGGGGGCACGGCATACCTAGCTAAGGGCGGTTGGGGCCAAGGGGCTGCCAGCGTGGGGTCGCTGAAGCTCATGATATCGCCTATAATTCACAATGTGGAAGTTATGTTGGGAATCTGTCTAAAACATATTGTGATTAAATGGTGGAATTTCCTTAATATGCATCTAAGAAGCTTTATGCATCATTAGCACTGAACGCATGCAGCCTTTCCCTAGCATTTCCTTGTACAATGCTCCGAAAAGTGGAGATGAACCAAGAAAATCATCTATACATCTGTACTAATCCTTAGTCATCAATGCAAATATTGCACTGTTGTCATCTTGGCATAGCTTGTTTAGGCCTAATGCACCAATTGATTTACATTGGAAGGATAAGTAAATCTCTTGAGAGTTGATGCACCAGGTACGGGCCCTCCTAATGCTCAACAACAGCTCTTCTGAATCTGACTCGAAGGCCTCCTTGCACGTTGCAACTCTGGAAGAGCCCGACAAGGAAGTTGTTCTGGCATGGAAAGAAGGGGACGCACTGCCTCCTCGCAAAGCTTTTGCTATAATTGTGGATGATTCAATCACATACAAAGTAGTGATTGACCTCACCTCAAACACAGTTGAAACCCGGGATGTGCACCATGGCAGTGGCAAGCCATCCCTCAACCTTAATGACATGATTACAGCAAGTAAAGTTGCTGCAGAGTACCCTGAACTCTTGCAGTCCTTGAGAAGCAGGGATTTAGATAAGGAAGAGGTTATTTGCGTTCCTATTTCCATAGGATGGTATGGAGAAGTCGAGGACGAAGGCAAGCGCCTGGTAAAGGTGCAATGCTACTATAAATCTGGGACTTCAAACTTCTACATGCGACCCATTGAAGGGATAACACTCGTGGTTGATCTCAAACTTGAAAAGGTCAGTTTTTAAATGTAGGTCCTTCTCTGAGGTTCTTTTTTTTGGTTTTGTTTTGTGAAGCTTTGAGTGTGATTGCTCATCTAGTCGTTATCTCTATTGAGCATTGTGTGATGTATCTGTTCTTCTTAGAAGCTTTTGCATTTTCTTCTTTGAAGATACATCAAAATGCACCTTCTTTATCATGCATGCGTTCCAGTCTTGTGGTTATGTCAAACTTTAGGGCCCAAATTCTATCACTTCTTGCAGGATAGATTACTTAAAGGTCATGTTCAAGTTTACGTAATTCGAGATGCCTTACGGAAGGAGTATGCTGTTCTAATTGGCTGTCAACCAATTGCATGGTCAGGTTGTTAAGTATATTGAGTATGACAGTGTGCCCTTACCCCAAGCTGAAGGCACGGATTTTTCTATATCTGCTCAGAAACCTCCATTTGTCAAACCTTTAAATATGATCTCTTTGGAACAGCCGGATGGACCGAGCTTTGCTGTAGAAGGGCACAACATTAAGTGGGGAAACTGGGAATTTCATGTCAAACCAGACTATAGAGCAGGATCCATCATTTCACAAGCTATGATCAAAGATCAAGAGACTGGTTCCATGCGAAGTGTCCTTTACAAGGGCTTTGCCTCTGAACTCTTCGTGCCTTACATGGATCCCTCAGAAAGTTGGTACTTCAAGTCATACTTGCTTGCAGGGGAATATGGTTTGGGATTGCAAGCATCATCTCTTCAGCCTCTAAATGATTGTCCACGAAATGCATACTACATGGATGGGATTTTTGTAAATGCAGATGGGAATCCATATCTCAGGCCAAATTTATTGTGCATTTTTGAAAGCTACTCAGGTGATGTTGCGTGGAGGCATACGGAGAGCCCCATATCTGACAAAAATGTAAGATGATTCAAGGAACCTCTTTTCTTGCATTTAATGGAAAAGCATACATTCCAAAACTTGCATCGTGGTGTCTAGCAGGCTTTTGAAAGGATGTAATTAGTCTAAGTTCTATACTATAATTATTGTAGCTCAGAGAAGTGAGACCTAAGGTGACATTGGTGGTTCGTGTTATTGCTTCTGTGGAGAATTTGGACTATATTCTCGATTGGGAGTTTCAGACAGATGGCCTGATTCGTGTCAAAGTAAGGCAAGGATAGTTGTCTTTCTCATTGCAAAGAAACTCTTTCATTTTCTGCCATATGGCTTTTGCTACTGCATTCTTGTCTTCTGATTTTTGCTGCATTGTAGGTTGGAATGAGTGGCATTTTGGCGGTGAGAAGTACAGCATTTGAAAGCATGGACGAGGCTGCTGAGGCAAATGAGAAGTTGTATGGAACCATGTTAGCAGAAAATACTGTGGGTGTGATTCATGATCAGTTTTTAACTTTCTATTTGGATCTTGATGTGGATGGCACAGACAACACATTTATACAGAGCAAATTGAGGAAAAGGCAAGTTCCCAAGGGCAGGTCCCCAAGGAAAAGCTATTGGGATGTGGAGGAGTTAGTGGCCAAAACAGAAGCTGATGGAAAAGTGAAGATCAGCCTTTTTAAACCTGCAGAGTACAGGGTAATAAATCCAGGGAGAAGGACCAACGTTGGTAATTATGTTTCTTACAAAATTGTGCCTGGGACGACAGCTGGCAGCCTTCTTGCACTCGACGATCCACCTCAAATTCGTGCTGCATTTACAAACAACCAGGTTCATTTTCTGAGTGCATGTACCATCCCTCTTTTAGATTGTGAAAAGTTTATGCATACCAAAGTATCTAGTTCATATGTATAGCAGGATTCTAGTGTGGCCAGCTGACAATGATGTATTGGCTACTACCATACTGACAAAACTATTACTGGGGTATCTTGAATGCTTACAGATGTGGGTCACACCATACAACAGAAGTGAGGAGTATGCAGGAGGCCTTTTTGCTTACCAGAGTCAGGGAGAAGACACCCTTACTAGGTGGGCAAGAAGGTAAGACCACAGATATGATGCAGGCATACACACATGATATGCATATATGTGTCTGCTACTCACTGCTCTGCCATAAACCACCAAAAGAGAACAATTAACCAATCACAAAGCTCTGCAGATCTCAAATGTCAAATGCGAGGATGTGTGTACTATCAGCTAGTACTGTGAACTCTCATGAAGTAAAGGCTGCACAATGTATGTTTTACATTGGAATTGCTGATCTCTCTCTTACTTGCTTACTGTAGGGATCGGCCTATCGAGAATCAGGATATTGTTGTGTGGTACACGGTTGGTTTTCATCATATACCCTGTCAGGAAGAGTTTCCAGTAATGCCAACTATGACAGCAAGCTTTGAGCTTAAGCCAACCAACTTCTTTGAAAGCAATCCCATCATTAAAACACACCCAAATTATGAAAAAGACCTGCCTCAGTGCACGAGTTCTGCCTAATGATATGCTGAACCTTGTTCATACATGCTGATATTTATATTCAGAACTAGGTGCCTCTGCTGCCAAATGTGGAACAGCACACCGCACAAAGACCGAACCTGGAGAAAGGCAAGAACTTCAATGGGTGCACAGAAACTCTTGATTTCATGTTCATCAAGTCATGTATAGGTCGTCATGCTTGTCGAAAGCACAGCTTTGGTGGATGAGATACTGTGCCCCAGGCAGATAGTCCGTGCAAATGCACAGTTAAGTTATTAAGTTATTCGTTCATTTGATCTATGCTCTGGTGCTGTAGCAAAAGTGGACAAAACGTGCAGATTGTCCGGAAGAACTTAATCCTCCAACATGTGCTTTGTAGGCCATGCTTCAAGTCTTCTCTGACGCACTACATGTGCATACGGATACGGGGTTTTAAGAGTCCATCATCTTTCCCTCCTATTCCCTCTCGCCTTTATAAAGTTGGTCTTGGTATGGAAAGTTGAAGGTTGCAAATACCCTAGTGTACCCTAACACCTTGAGACTTTAAAGTTCATTAGCCCTTGAGAAGGGAAGTCCTTGAATAAGATTAACTTGTAAAGAATTTAATTATAAGTAAATAATGCTTTCTTCCAGCGTGACAAGCTTGCAAATACACAGGTTTCTTGTGTTAAAAGGAAACGTGGTGTTGTGCTCACAAAGGAGTTCTTTGAGAAGCCAACATCAACACTGAATTGATTGAATGGATTACATTCTGCGACCAATTAGTACTATAATATAATCCTAGATTAGAAGTGTGAGAGTAGTAGAGCAAGATAATGGGATTTGAACATAGTGTGAGAACGAGAGTTGGATGATGGAATCTTAGCTTTTATCATGTTAGTGCACACGCAGACTGTTTACATTCATGTTGTGTGCATGTATGCATTTTATATAAGTTTTGTAAAGCTTTACATGTTAGTGCACATGCATGCTGTTTACATTCATGTTGTGTGCATGTATGCATTTTATGAGTTTTTGTAGTGCTAATATTTCTACCAATGAGTTGTAGCTCAGCAAGTAGGACAATTGCATGTGCTTGAGTAATAGGAGTTGAAGGGTTCATACTTACAATCAAGTAGCTTTATATTCCCTCACCTTGAGCAAAAGGGAAGTGTAGTCACAAACTAGTCAAATTTGATACATTATAAAGAAATGTGCTGCTTAGCCTCCTTTTATTTTGAGGGCAAGCAAATTACATACCTAGCAACTACAATTTTGTATGGGCTCAAGTATGTGTACCATTGTGGAAAGGCAAACCTGAGTGTAATGTTAAGCCTTTGGTACAATTTTGCATGGGCACACATGCTTCAAGCATGTGTACCATTGTGGAAAGGCTAACTTGAGTGTGATGTTAAGCGTTTGGCACCAAATGTTTATATAGAAGTTAGATGTGCTAGTAAGAAGGCTTTTCGAAGAAGATTATGTAAGCTTTCTTATATTCAAGAGTAGGAAGTTAGATATAATAGTAGGAAGGCTTTTCAATAAAGATAATGTAAGCTTTCTCATCTTCAAGAATATGAGTATCAAGCATAGCTATCTTCAAACCTAAGTGTACCCTCAAAACATATGGGTAATGTAATATATCTATCTTTGATACTAAATACATTTATCTCTTACATTTTTTTGAAAACTATGAAGCATATAAAGTCAACCCTTGGATTTGATTTGTTAACTATCACTCTATTCTTTGGAGCAAAGGATCAATTGTCTATATATCTATACTTCAAATCTTTTATTTTATACATTATTTAGAGCTTTGCCTTTGGGATTTCGAAACCAACCAAGAAACTCCCAAGCCTATGTGGCACAAGAAGTTTGGTGATTCAAGAAATAAGGAAGAATTTTTGTTTGAAGGGTGAGGGGTTTATTTATTCTCTCTCAATTGAGTATATGATATATATGATATTATTGTGGAAAGAGAAAATGTGAATTTGGAAATTTGTATGTAGGGGTTTATTTATTCTCTCAATTGAGTATATGATATGATATTATTGTGGAAAGAGAAAAGGTGAATTTGGATAATTGTATGTGGTTGGATCTCAAAACTCCTTATCTTGTGGCATAGAAAGTTTGGTAGTTAAGAAATAAATATGGGTTTTTAAACAAGTATAGTGGAGTTTATATTTGATTTCTCAATTTTAGTATTGAGTGTATAATATGATCATGATGAAAAGGGAAAGGGTGAGTTCAAAAAATTGTATGTAGCTCTCCTATAGATAGAAAAAGAAAGAAGAGAAAAAACAAAAAGATAATGAAGTGAGTATATATACTTCTGATATAATGGATGTGTATAAAACATATGCACACTTCTACACGAACACACACATATGAGTGAAAAAATGGAGAGAGAACAAATAGCCAAGGAAATATGAATACACCTATAAAATACTCAAAACATGCAAACACATCCATGCATAGATATATACATGTGTATATACATGCAATGCATACACAATATGCATATATATATGAGATAAAAGGAGAGAGAATGATGAGAGAAGACATGAGACCATAGACATGTTAAATACATATATATGTGGATATATACTTGCATATATACATAATGCATTGCTATATTTTTGAATTATGTACACTCTATAGGTATTGTCTCATGCTTGAGTGCATTTGTTTTTTTAATTCTATGTATTATTGAGATATTTGTGTTGGGAACCCCTAAACCAACCAAAACGAAATAAAGATGTTTGGTGGGTCCTTGAAAAATTATATGATTCTCTCTCTCTCTCTCTCTCTCTCTCTCTCTCTCTCTAAGAACTTTTAAAAAAATTAGACATGAAATGAAATGATATTTTGATGGTTGAACTTGAGTGCACAATGTGTAAATACTTAAAAATAACCCATAAATATGAAAGAGTTGATTTTTAAAAAAATCAAACATTCTGGGATGGATAGTAATTTTAATGGTTGAACATATTTGTGTTGTGTAAACACTTTAAAAAACCATACGTAAATGTATATAGATTATAAAATGACATGAACATAAATGTAACATATATGTATGTATGTATGTATGCAACATATACATACTTTAAAGGCAAACATATATATGCACATAAAATGACATGAACATAAATGTAACACACACACACACACACACACACACACACACACACACACACATGCAATGCATACATACTTTAAAGGCAAACATATATATGCACATGCATGCATATATATACATGTATGCATATATGTAGACATACTTATGCACACATATGAGGTGAAGTAAGATGAGAGAGAGAGAGAGAGAGAGGGGACATTTATGAGACCACACAAATAGATATAAACATACATACATATATTCATACATTGTACATACACATACATAGCACATACAAAGTAAAAGAAAAATAAAAATAAGAAAAAGAAAATGGTGTACATGTATCATTCACTATCTAGCGGGGGACGTTAGAGAATTGAGAGGACCTTTCCTTAGTACAAGAGTACTGGGAAGGATGCACCTCTAGTATTATTGTGCCCATGGTAAACATTGGATAGCTAAGTGCAAAGCGGATGATTGTTGAAAGCATCTAAGCAGGAAGTCCAACTCAGGATGAGTGCTCTCTTCTTCTTACGTACAAGGTCATGATGAGGCAAGCCGTTTCTTATCATGATAGGTGCCAAGTGGAAGTGTAGTAATGTATGTAGTTGAGGCTTCTTAACAAACTTGAACCTTGTCACTATATAATTGGATCGAGCCAATTCAGTTATACCCTATGGTTTGATTGTCTTGGGCAACATTAGCTTAGAATGTAATCTAAGGAATAGATTTGGCAGATTTGGTCCGCTTATCCATCCATACACAAGGAATGGAAAGGCGGAGTAGGGAATGTTCTTTGCTTGTTGGAAGGAGAACCTTTCTTTTTCTTTTCTAGAGTGGGGCATCTCCTAGACCTTAATAGATAGGTGATGTTATGTAATTCGGTAGATTTAAAAAACATTGCTCCTAGTACACAAACATATGTATGGCACATAGAGTACTATTATAAAAACACAAACATATGCACACATACAAAGTATTGTTATTATAATTAAATATTATGACATAAATGATACTTAAATTATAATTAATACATAAATTTATAATAATATTTACACATTAAGTATAGTTATTAATATATTGATATAATTGATAATATAGTAATTATTAATGATTAAATATTATTACTTGGATTATTTACTTATTATAATTATAATTATATATATGTATCATTTTACACACACACACACACACACACACACACACACACACACACACACACACACACACACACACACACACACACACACACACACATCCTTCATATATGATTTTTATTAATGATAATTGTAATAAGCATATTATGATTATTAATATATTGCAACTTAACTAGGTCAACAAAAATATTGTTGAAGTTATCATAATCATAAGAAATCTTTTTGACTTTAGTTCACTCTATTTTCATTTTTTCAGTGAATTAAAAAAACTCTTATTGAATAAAAATGGGATATATTTCATGCTTGTCTTGTAGCTCTCAATTGAAATGGATGAGGCAAAATCATGTGTTTTATTTTGTTATGAGCGAGTGTAGTTGCTATAATATCATATATAGTCTCATAGACTTGTCGACTAATTGTGGTTGTATCACATGTTATTTGAACTTCTTCTATGAATAAGCTATTAAGAATATTTGTAAGAACCTCATTAAAAGCAATAAGTTGGAGGGCTCGATGTTAAGGGTCTTTCAAAATTCTAACTAGATGCTTGTGTTTTAAGAATGCCTTTAGAAGCTCTATTTTATTTACCCTCATAAAGCTTAAAATTTTTCTTTTTTCTCTATATGATATTAGAAAGCATTTGTTATATCTAGCCCTATGCTTACTATAAGGGGACTTTGCAATAGTATACTCTTCATCTACACAAACATGCAAATCCACCTTTCTCTTACGATTGCTTATGTTTCTAAGTGGTTCTAGTAGAGCAAGATAAGATATGGAGTGGATTAGGTTTTCATGGGATAATACTGATTTGGAAGGGTTAGAGGGCAAAAGAGAGCATGAAAAATGCTCAAATGCATATATAATATGGTTAGGCATCAATAGAGATGGAAAAGACCATGTTTCGAGAAGGGAGGAAAAATTTTACTTTTTGGGGTCAAAATTAGTCCGCCTTACTAATGTGGTGATTAGGAGGAGTAGTGGGGCATAAAGTAGGTATGTAACTATCTTTGCAGAGTCCCAAGTATCATGTGTGTGGTTATTAAAAAGCGTGAGTTGATTTTGAGGGTCTTCAAATGCAAAAAAGTGTATAAAAATGAGTATTTCAACTTGCAATATGATTGGGTGTCTATTGAGAAAAAGAAACCTATTTTTTGTGAAAATTTTTAAGAATACAATTTTTGGATAAAAATAAATTCAAGTTGTTAATGTGGCACTTTTGGAAGAGTGGTAGTCCCTTCTTGGAGAATGAATTGAATTCAAGGGTCTTTAATACAAAAATGTATATACAAAATGAGTACTTCAACTTGCAATATGATTGGGTACCTTTAAAAAAAAGAAACCCAATTTTTGTGAAAATTTTTAAAAAGTATTTTTTGGAGAAAAAATAAAATTAAGTTGCTGATGTGGCACTTTTTGAAGAGTTGCTAATGTCCATTGTACTTTTGCTCTCTACTCTCCATTAGATGCATATTATCTGCCACCCATGGAATCTCTTATGCCACATTGCTATCATATAAAACTGGGATCTCCTCTACTCTCTCTATAATCCTCATACTCTGAAGTAAATGAGGTAACACTTGAGGTCACCCTCTCAAAGACATTATGTACTCAACCACACTTATAACATAAGAGGATGACTATATTCTCTTCTCTTCCATGTCAAGCATGATTGGAATGGTCTTGTTTTTCACCATGTTTGGGGATGGTAGTGAGGCTTCCATAGTGATTGTTGTTTTCTCAAAGCTACAAGGGCTCTTGGATGGTGAGGTCTATTGTGGGGGAGGCTGTAATGTAGACCCATTTCCTTGTTCAACAAGATAGTCTTGTGAGACCAAGGTGCCTAGAACACATACCTACCAGCCTCATGGTCATTGTTGTAATGGATAAATGTGCTTTGTATTTGGCCATTCACATGGGTGATTGTAAGAACATGGTATCCATTTCCATTGCAGATGTCTTTCTCCCTCAACATCAAGAACCAACTACTTGTGTAGTGCATAATAGGTTTGGTAGAGAGGGAGGCCACGTATATTTAAACCTTGGTATTTGGCATAGCACTTGATGATGGATCCATTTTCAAGCTATCTATACATGTACTACTATGCATGTTAGATATGGGTGACAATGAAAGATTGAGTGTGGGGGTGAATGCCATATGAGAGAGAGAGAGAGAGAGAGAGAGAGAGAGAGAGAGAGAGAGAGAGAGAGAGAGAGAGAGAGAGAGAGAGAGAGAGAGAGAGAGAGAGAGAGAGAGAGAGAGAGAGAGAATTGTGTGGGAGGAAGAGAGCAAGTGAGGGAGACAGAGTGTGTGTGTGTGAGTGGATGTGGGTGAGAGAGAGAGAGAGAGAGAGGGCACACACACACACACACACACACACAGAGCAAGGGACTGGGGCGTGTGTACTTGTGGGACTAAGTAAATATTCCACAATTTTTGGGGGGGGGGGGGGGGGGGGGGGAGGGGGGAGTGCTATGTCATAGGGGATGTGTGGCCTTATATAACTACTTTGAGATAGTGGAATATCAAATGGATGTTAGAGATAGATAAATAGACAGATAGAGAGAGAAAAAGGGAGATAGAGAGACATGTGCGGAATGAAGAGAGAGTCACAAGGGGGAAGGGGGTGTTTGATATATTTTTCTTCACCAAATATGGGGGCACTAGCAATCCCTTCTTTGGTGACAATCCTAGCCCACATGCACTCTTTCTCCCATCCCCTCTATAAAAAACCCAAGTAACTAACGTATATGCGATTGCCAGCCACCCCTTCTTCGACAACAAAATGATCCTAGCCTACACGCACTTGCACTCTCTCTCCCATCCGCTCCATAAAAGGCCCATTTAGCTAACATATTAATATACTAATATATTAATTAGTATACTAATTCATTAATATTACTATACTAACATACTAGTTTATATGAATTGATTTATACTAATATATCACTTTATATCAATTAATTAATTACTTTAAAATAATATTCAAGAATCAATTTATACTAATTAATATTAACTAATATTTAATACTTAATAAATAATTAAATATTTATTAATTAATATCCATTAATATTAATAGAGTAACTAATTAATTAATTAATTGAGAGTAGTTAATATTGATATACTCATTAATTAATTTTGACTAATACTCATTAATTGATTTATACTAAGATGTATTAACTAATCAATCAATAAAATGATTACTAAATAAAAAAACTAATTAATATTAGTTAATAAAATAATTAATATTGATTGATAATAATAAAGTAATTGATATCAAATAACTAATTAATCAATTACTTAATCATGATAAATCAAATGATATAAATAAACTAATCAATAAATAGAAATGAATTACTAAAATAATCAATTAACGAACTATTTGATAATTAAAAAACTATTTAATTACAATTGACTAATTAAAAGACTAAGTAGTTAGAATCACGTAATTAATAAATTAATTAATTTTGATTGATAATAATAAAATAATTTATATGAAATAACTAATTAATTAATATACTAACTAATAAGCAAAAAACTAATTAATAAGTGTACTAACATTAATGAAATCACTAAAAAGATAATTAATAAATTTAATAAATATAATAAAGTAATTGATATTAATAAACTAATTAATATTGATGTATTAACTAACTCATATTAAAAGTTAAACAATTACAATAAATTAAGTGATATTAAAAAAGAATTAGTATTTATTGATATTAACTTATACTAATTAATATTAATATTAACTAATATTTAGTACTTAATAAATATTTTTATATTATTTAATTGATATCCACTCATATCATTAAAGTAATTAGTTACTTGTTATTGATTGATTTTTACTATTTAATATTAATATATTTACCAATTAATTATTTCTCAAACTCATTAATTAGTTTATATTTGATATTCAGATTAATAAACTAATATATAAATAAAACCAATTAGTAAAATAATAAATAATAACTAACTAATAAATTAATAAAAATAATATTATTTAATAAATTTATTTAAAATAATTAATAAATCAATTGATGAATGAAAAATTAATAAATTAATTTATTTTAAATAATTAATGAATATATTAATTATTTACAATAATTAATTGATATTAATAATATAGTTCGTATTGATTGATAATAATAAAGTAATTAATATTAATTAGCTAATTAAATCTTAAATTATTAACAAATAAGATTAAGTAATTATAATAAAATAATTAATATTAATAGACTAATTAATATTTATTGATAATTTGATTAATAAAAATTATTTTATAAATTAATTAATATCAATTCACAAACTATTTATTAACTAGCTCATAAGCTACTTGATAAATAAAAAAAGCTAATTGATAGAAATTAATGAATGAATTATTTAATTAACCTCTTAAAAGATAAAAAAAGCTTTTCAAATTATGAGCTAAATGGAGAGAGAGAGAGAGAGAGAGAGAGAGAGAGAGAGAGAGAGAGAGAGAGAGAGAGAGAGAGAGAGAGAGAGAGAGAGAGAGAGAGAGAGAGAGAGAGAATATGTATGTGTGTATGTGTTTTCATGTGGTGGCCAAAATTTTCAATTTTTCTAAAAATTTGCCTCTTAATTAAATTATTTGATCCTAACTAAATGGGTTAATGTTAACTAATTCAATTAAATTAATATGATCTAAAACTAGCTAACTAATGAATTAATTAATACTAATTACTAAATAATGATTTATAATAAATTGATTGATATTAATGAATTAATACTAATTGTTAACTAATAAATTACAATAAACTAATTACCAACTAGTTAATTAATACTAATTGCTAACTAATAAATTACAATAAACCAATTACTAACTAGTTAATTTATACCAATTATTAAATAACAAGTTACAAAAATTTAATTGATATGAATACTAATTAAAATTAATTAACTAATACTAATTACTAAGAAAAAAATTATAATTAACTAATTTATATTAATAAACTAATATTAATTACTATCAAAAAAATTATAATAAACTAATTATTAACCAATTAATGAATAGTAATTAAAAATAGCTAATTAATAATTTAATTAATGCTAATTACTAAAATATAAATAACAATAAACTAGTTGATATTAATAATTAAATAAAATAATAGTGATTGCTAACTAATAAATTACAATAAACTAATTATTGGCTAATTAACTACAATGATACTAACTAATGCAATTAAATTAATGCTAATTAAAAAAAGCTAACTAACTAATGCTAACTAATGTATTAACTAGAGGAGGACTTTGACTTACCTCCTCAGCCTAGAGTAGGACAAGAGTGTTGGCACCAACATCATGTAATTACAAGGGGGACATCAACACAAATATGATCACTAGCATATGTCGAGATGCATGTAGCCATTACACTTGTATGTGGGGAAGGAGTGACATTGGGAGAAGGTGGACATGCTTCGATGATGCTGATGAGGAAGGGTAAGAGAAAGCTCATAGTATCAAAGAGTGATACCAATGATGAGGAGAGCAATGACCAACAAAGCATCGAGTCATTTAGTGCACAACAAGGTATGCAAAGTAAGAAGAAGATAATTGAAAGAATGAAAAAGGACTGCATGACAACTATTGTTGGCAAGACTACTCTCATAGTCACTTGCGATAAACATATTGTGCAAGCTTGTATCGAAGACCAATTAAAAACGTTGACAATGAGTGGTTATAAGAGATGGTGACATGTTATTGATTATGGTTTTTATTTCTTTACGTTGATATGGATATTACTTCATTATTTCATACAGATGTGGACATCCACCCCTTTGCCATCCATCCCATTATGTCGTTTGGTTTCCATGCCTAGGATAAGACAAGTTACATCAAGGTACAAGCAACTCTTAGAATTTTTTTTTAGCAATGGGTACGTTAGAGGGATGGGTATATTCATAGTATCATTGGAGACTCCAAGGCACCAATGCAAGGTGGTTGATTATATAATTACAAAGGAGTGAGACCCCTATTGGCTAAAGACGCATGAGGAGTTCAATGTAGAAATTAGTGGCACTGATTGGGCCTTTTTGTCAAATTGCATGTTTTATATTTGGGATGGTGACCATCAGCTCACACCATGGATGAATGAGATACACACACGTGAGTGGCCTTGAACCATAGGCCCTTAACATTTCCAATGTGTTTGTTGCCTTTGTAGTCACTAACATATTTAATTATTTGCAACAGTATTTCTAGATAACGAGAGGCAACATGCGAGTGTTGATTGTCATATCATGAAAGTGACATGTGTAGTAGAGGGGGAGATTTTGTCAGCCATATCTTGTATAAACACGTATGCATTGGACCGTTTTCTCATATGCTTGGAATGCCTTTATATGCTAAATGTCACATGGATGAATAGAAATGCATGAGACCCTAATGTAGAGTGTATATAGACTGGCGGAAAAGGGGATTGTCCATACCTTGTATCTAGACCTTGTTTTCCACAAAAGAATGCTAGGGCAGGTTGACCATGCAACTATTTTTGACAAGTTAATAGATGATGCAAAAGCATGGGTGCAAGTGCACAGAAAGATAGCATCCATTCCCACATGGTACAAGGCACCATTGATCGTACTTGCCCACACCATGTGGAAGGTAAGTAGTTATTCAAGCCTAGTTTAACTATTCATTTCACCTTGATGCATTTTTCCTCAACATAATAATGTTGTCCTTAATTACCAAGTGTAGGATGAGTATGATATAGTGGTGTGGCCAATCGAACAGAAACGAATGCAACTCTCTGACTTTGAGTTTAGAAGCAAGTGGGGCGAGGCATACTATAGTGTTAATGAAAAGCACCTCAAGAAAACTCGATGTTTGCTAAGAGTTGCAGACCCTAGCCTTGGAGAGAAGTGATAATAAGTTGCTACCTTTTTGTACTTGCCATGGATATGTATTCAAACTACATTAGTCTAAAGTAACAATGTTTTTATCATTGCAGAACTGTCTCATGCTTGGAGCAGGGCTCCAAGACCGGGGGTGTGTTGAATGAGAAGAGAGTATACACATCAGTGCCCTCAAAGCTAAACGAGGCATATTGTGTAAGGATATTGAAGGCCATGGAGAGTTTTGATAGGAAAATTCGAATGTTGATAGGCATGCCTAAGCATAGATTATTCTCGTTCGTCTATACTATTTGCATTGTAATTTTGACACATTATTATTAAACAATATCACTTTGATTTGAGAAGATGGAAATGCATCTTTTCGAAGTTGGGTGAGATAGATCTTTTGGGCCATGTTGCAAGATAGCGGAAGGAGACTACTCTTGAGTTGGGAGGACTATTATAACATTTGAGTGGAACATGATTTGTTCTTCCAATACATGCAAGAGATAAAGAGAAAACATGGAGAGCCAGTGTTTTGTACCGTCTTTCATGATTTCAAGCCAAATGAAGATATGGAGTCATAGAAATAATCAAAGTTGGCAACATGGAGGCTTTTGTATAGGTAATTCACAATATCCTTCTCTTATAGCATGTTTACAATGCTATCTTGCCAATCCATTCTAGAAATGTTTTGTGACTTTGTTTGTCAGGTTCATGTATGGGCAGACATAGAAGGGGACTATACAAAATTTACCAAGAGAAGGCAATGGACCTCTAGGACGATCATACAAAATTTACCGAGAGAAGGTAAGGGCTAGGTGGACCTCTAGGACAATCATGCATTCATCTTCCACAACTAGCAAGAAGGTGAATACCCTCCAATGAGAAAGGTTTGTACTAGAAATACTCAAGGAAAAAACAAACATAAGAGACACAAGGTTCCAAAGGCATGATAAGTAAAATGAGTTGCATTCTTTAGAGTATATTGCATTTTGTTGTTTCCTAGTAAAGAGACTATGATCGGTTTATAGAAAACTAATACTAGTAGTGCGGTAGTCAAAAAAAGAAAATAGAAGAGCAAGCAAACACCTAGTAATAGGGAAAAAAGGCTAGCACAAATCATCCCTCATCACCAATTAATTTGGTTTCCCCACACCCGAAAGATTTGATGTTTTAAAGTAATGTAATCAAGACATCTCTTATATTCATGTAGTGAAAATATATCACTGAACATGAATTATAACCACTTGACCATGTAAACCCCTTAATTGATACCATAGAAGAGCATATCGCAATCCCAACGATGCAACAAATAGGTAAGACAACTAGAAGTTGCAAGTGTGCCATCTATTACATATTCATCTAGATTGTTTGAAAGGATCTATATTGTTTCATCCCTTGACATGTTTCTACACTGGACTTGATTTGTAGTGGAACGCACCACTGAGTAGGTCTGTATTGTTGGCATAGATAGAAGGATAGAGCAAGGTTTTCTAGATCTTGCGATGGAGAGAGTTACCTTACACATCACTATAGAGACAAAGCACCGAGATGGTAAGCTTGCTTGTGTAGAAAACTCATGATGTGAAAGCATGTAAACCTTGTCCATCACTGAAGCAACAACAATAATGTTTTGTAATGTACAAAGGGTGAAAGAACTAAAGGTCTTGGATTTGTAGTGATAGTAGATACGACACGTACGCAGAGAGGTAAAGAAACAATGCTTATGAATTTCACATGCCGTGATTAGATGACATGAGAGCTTAAAAACATTCTATCATTACATGATACTCATAGTGATGTTTCGTCTTGTGCAAGGATGGAAAGAATGGAAGAACATGGGCTAGCAGTGCCAAGAGACATGGTAGTTGCTAGTAAAGAAGCGTGATTCGTGTCCCCCTTCCTCCCTCCCCTGAATACAGTGTCAGTAGTAATGATGATTTTTCTTTTTGCAAGGGGGGATAGAATTCAAGATTATGAATCTACAATGGTGGAGGATGTATCAATTACATAGATATGTGAACAAACGTGTCTCAAGAATATTATCTAAAATAATATATGCTACTACAATGGTGGAGGATATGAACCACATACAGAGGTAAACAAACGTGCCTCAAGAATATTATATATAATAACATCCATAAAGAAGAATATATTGCTAACTATAAGGTCAATGTGTAGAGGTCCATACTAAAAGTCATGTGGAATCCCCCTTGCAAGATGCTATCTCCCATGCTGCTACGATGGCGAAGGTGGAGTGGCGTACTATTCTCTAGGATCTGTTCAAGATAGGAAATGCATTATGAAGTGATCAACCAAGTGAGGCATTCTCCTGATTGGCAAAGGCTTTGGAGGAGGTCAACCAACACAAGATGGTCGAGGTTGATAAAGAAACCACAAACACTAACATGTGATATCATGGTGGTTTGTCTCTTTGAAGATAGTGTTGTGCATGGATTGGGGGATGAAATTTCATCATGGAACTTTTACATTGAGAGGCAAAGTCAATTGATGCCATGCATTTGGTTGATTGTGTGCTCCATGGTAGAGCTCATCGAGTAGGTTGTGGAGGATAGACATTGAAAAATGGAGTTAGGGCAAAAGTGTTGGCCCTTATGCATGGTAAACATTTCTCATTGTGAGAGTTGCTAGCTCCATTTAGTAAGTACAATTGCTAAAATTAGTATTTCATGCTTTAATTGCAAGTACATGTGATATATATTCTAGTGTACATGTGATTGGACATCATTTACAATGGAATTATCCCTTCGAAATTTACGAAAGATGACATTACTACGAATGAGTGGGTGTGAGATACATCAAGATCCCCAGTAAGAGATCAATACAAGATCCAATGTTGTTAATGTATTGCAGAGATGTTTTGTGGGCATTTAGTAGATTCCTAATCCCTCATATGAATAACACGTATTGTAGGTGGCATGCAACATGGTAGGGCTTTTTGGAGCTCGTTTTTGCAAAACATACACAAAAGAAGAGGATACCATTTTAGATTGCAATATGGGATGTGGTGACCTTACATTAGTAGCGATAAATTCCAATAGAAAAATTACATGTTTGTTTCACTTTGTCAAAGATGGAAGATTTTTAAGAGCAAAGATAACATGTTCACGTAAACTTGTATGATATTTGACTATAATGTAGTTCTCTTTTTCGTCATTTGATACATGTCTACTTACCTTTCCACATGCACATGCACACCTACCTCCCATAACCCGAAAATTAATTGAATTCGATGTGAATGGGGTGCTTCTACATAGGTGGACAAAGTAGAAGGGATAATTATTGGTGAAGCCCTTGGAAGTGGACATGTATTGAGTGATTTTGCAGCTAGGGCTCACAAAGTTTTTGAAGAAAATATCCACATTGTTTGACATTGCCATTTGGAGCTCAATGAAGGAAGACAATTTGAGTGAGCTACTCCAACTGGTTCTAAGTGAATGTGTGAAATCGTCAAAAGCAAGTGCCAACTTTTGTATTTCAATACTACAGACAAGGTAGGTGAAAAACAACTCCCACAACCACTTCTTGTGGAAGGAGCTACATGCAGCCCCTTTTTTTGAAATGTCTTGATGACACTGATTGGCCATACTTCAACCCAACAACAACACTATTTGTGCATGATAGCATAGAGAAGATGTAGAGAAACCCACCCAATGCCTTCATATATCCATCTCCATTTGAGAGAAACCCCATGGACATTGTCCTCTTTGAGTTGTTCCCTTGATTGAGCTAGTATGCTTCCATGGTTCAATCCTAGACTTTGTGAGGTATCACCCATTCCACCCTCTAGCAATGGAACTCAATTTATTTGATGTGCACAATGAATATGTACTTTTATAATTATTTGATTGTGTTGATTTTCAAGCACAATGGAATGAGTATGAGAGAGAATAGGAGAAATTGAGAGGAATATGCAAGTGAAGGAGATTGTGTATAGGCCTTTGCTCAATTGTAGTACTATAAGATGTGTAAATAAAGCACATGCAAAATATCAAGGGAGGGGTAGAATGTAGATGCATCATGCATGTGAATAAATATGCATAGAATTGATTGAGTAATAATGATGCAATATTGTTGTCTTGATATTAAGTATTTGAATAATTTAAAAATTTAATAGATATTGAAGTTTTTGCAATAACCGTAACAAATTATTTGATATCATACCCTCTTGTAGTAAGTTCACACAATAATGCTCAATTAAATGTAATGAAACATGTGCGATATAGTTTCACTTATGTGTGCACAATTGAAGTGCTCATATATCGAGATGTAATTGCAAATCACACACATAAAAGAGAGAGATATGTGAATGTATATATGCATTTTGGAGTAATAATGTGATATTCTTATCGCCTGATATGAGAGAGAGAGAGAGAGAGAGAGAGAGAGAGAGAGAGAGAGAGAGAGAGAGAGAGAGAGAGAGAGAGAGAGAGAGAGAGAGAGAGAGAGAGAGAGAGAGTGTGTGTGTGTGTGTGTGTGTGTGTGTTTTTAAAAAAAAAATAAAATTATACTTGAGGTACTTAACATGGGTGGGGATGGTGGTGATGGAGGTGGTGGCAACAGTGGTGGAGGTGGTAGTGCTGGTGATGGTGGTGGCGGCAACGGCAAAGGTGGTGGTGGTGGAGATGGGGGTGGCAGTGGAGGAGTAGTAGTGGTGCTTGATATATGCCCAAGAGAAGAGGAGGAATAAATGGACTATGTGGAACAAGAAATAGAGATTGCTAGAAAAGCTCACTTAAATGCTTGCTCAAAAAGCTCGCTTCTCACACACACTCTATGAAGACAAGATAAACGACTTTCTGGGGACTTACAATCCATGGTTGAAAGTTATACATTGTCTTCTTATTTAAAGCTTTATATCGGCACTAGCAATGGTTGCACCTACTTAAAGATAGACATAAAGGCTTGTTTAAGTAATGACATGTAGATCTCTATCAACAATATGGCTAAGTTAATCTCAATGTATGAAATAGGTCAAGGAAAAGGTAGCTTTTCTCTTTATATTTGCTTTATAATTGACATTTTGACACCCAATTGGTGTTTTTTTAAGATGCGATCATCCTATAGGGTTTTGGGGAAGGATTTCTAACTTATTTTCACTTATGAACATAATAGTTCATTTTTTTGAGAGATCTTGAAGCTATCTTTCCTCGAAAATCATAAGTACATATAACCATGAATGGGGGCATTGTCCATATTTTAGAAGATCCTGTGTAGATACAAGTGAATAAAGAGGAGTTTCCATATGACCAATCATGTTGTTTTTTATGTGTAGTTCTACAACTTGTTCATTTCCTACCAAGAAAAGATTGTTAGCTTTTTTCCATGTGATTGACAAAGTGAATGATTAACTCCGCTTGCAAGAGTTGGGTTCGGTGGTTGAGACCAAATGATGGACTTAGTGGTCTAGACCATTCGGGTGAGTTTATCTTAGATCCACTCCTTATTTGCACATCTACCACTCATATATTTTGTTTTTTAATGATTTTTCAAAAGATCTTTTTGGTTTCTTTCTCTTACAACTCAAGTGTTGGAGTTGGTTTATGTGTTTGTGTTTATCTAAGTATGGTCTGCTATGCTCTAGTGTAGTGGTGTGTTGCCTAGTCTTTAGGATTTGGTAAGTGTGTCCTAAGTCTTTAAAGTCCAAGAGTTTAAATGCATTCAAGGTACAAAATTATTGTCAAATAAAGGAAAGGCACTCAATTCTATCAAGGCTTATAAGTACTTTTTTTTTTGCATTTCAAACATGCAACATGAGGTCAAAGTTTGCCTACTCAAGTGTAGTGTGTACTATAGTTTGGATTGAGTGTAGCCTTCATCAAGGGTCTTTATCTCTTGTTTTTAGCTTGACATTACAAACTTGAGAAAAAAATAGAAGTTTTTAGCTCCAGATATCTTTTTTAGCTCTAGGTATGTTGGACACTTTGTTATTACCCTATTAGTAGTTGGTATTGGGTAGGTATATCTAGGTTTTGTTGGGCATTAAGGATGAGTCTAGTTGCAATTGAAGCTTTTTCTCCTATTCATCAAGTGAGCTTCAATGAGCTTGAGCTAAACATTATAGTTCAAGGTGGGTTTTTTTGGCTCCCAAATGGGTTTTCTTAGTCAAATTTGATCCTCTTACTTGAAGACCATGCTTATATTGTTTGGTTGATGCACTTGGGATGAAGTCTGAATGTGAATAGGGCTGTTCTCACTAATAAGCAAAGTAAACATGGATGACATTGAGTTTAAAAGCATATTTCATAGATCAAGGTAGTTTTTTCACCTTGAGATGTGTTCTGATAGCTGGTTAGTCTTTCCAGTGTCTTGATTATGCTAGTCATAACAATGAGACAATTATGCCTTGTATTGCACTTTGTTTTGGCCACTAAATCTTGAGTTCTTGAAGTAAATTGATTGAAATTATAAGACTTCTAGTCTTCCTTTTGAAGATAATACTCATAGGTTTCAAGGCCTTAGATTAGTTTTACTTTCACCTTGATGTGATCTATTTTCAAATTGAGGTCACTTCTTTTAACTTGAGGTCGAGTGTTGACATGATTCATAAACCCCACAAAATTTACTCAAACCTCATGTCAAGGTAAAAAAATTTTAACCCAAGGGATAGAAGTTTCCTTGGCTTTAAGAGTGATTTTAACATCTAGACACATCAAAATTTATTATACAAGACTTTTGGCCACTATACAACCCACAAATAATGTTTCTATGTTAGATGTGGAGTGGATTGGTCAATATTAGGATTCACTTAAAGTTAGATAAAAATTCCTTCCAATTCAATTGAGGATAAGCATTATAATAGGGTTTAAGGTCCTTTATATATAGTTCAAGATGATCCTGAATGAAGCCATGGTCTCAATGTGGAATGGTTGAAGGAGTTTCACATCAAAGTTGAAGAGTCAAGCTTTCATCTTGAGGTTTGTTGTTTTTCAGATCGATGTAATTTCAAAGACCACTTTTCAACATGAAATCATAAAAAGCAAGCCATATTCCAATATCTTTACATCTAGTTATGTAATAGATCTATGATACTGATGAGAACAAAGCAAAAATGAATGAAATGGACCTAAACCTACTCAATTTTCTTTGTTTTCTTTCTTCCATTAGGATCCACTCTCTCCTGACCAATCATCCCTCTACCTAATCCTAAACTAGCCAATGTGGATTTCAAGCACATTATGCTTATCACAATGGAGAGTGCTTGGAGAGTGCAATATCAATCCAATGCTAGCAATAATTATGTTCCCTTCTATTGTGCCAAAATGTGAGTATTTAAGCTCCCAAGAATAAGAAATAACCAAAATACAAAAATGTTGTATGTTCCAATATAGGCTCAACAAAGAAAGCTTGACAAATCTCTTACTTCTTCAAGAGGTATCACTCATTCAATGGCTTTGATATCTCTCATATAGATTGCTTATATCTCACTCTGTCACTCTCTATTGTTCTACTTAATCTAAGAAAAGAAAGCTCATGAGAAGAGAAGAATACTCACAATTGCATTCCCTTCCATGGTTGTAGTGTAGGCTAAAGAGGAGAGGCTTTGGTCAAGAGAATAGAATAATATTCACAATTAAATCCCCTTCCATGGTTGTAGTCTAGGGTAAATAGGAGAGGCTAAGTTTCAATCCTTGTGCAAGCTCCAATAGTGCTTTGCACTCCTCGCATCTACATCTTGATTTCCTATGGGAAGGTATGAGAAAAATGAAGATAAGCAAGAGATCAAGAGAGAAGGGAATATGAATTGCACACATGCAATTGAGAACACTCCCTCACTCAAGCGTAAGGTGTGGAGAGGAGAAGAAGATGGAGGGTTAAAGATATCAACTTGGACACACAAGAATGAGTCTCTTCTATCTCATTTGAACTTCAAACATGTATGTTTTAAGTTACATGTTTTCCATCCTTCCACTTAGCCTTCTGGCCATTTAGAATACCTATAGGCCTTCATAGCATGGCCATAAAGCTTTACAATGTGCATAATAGAGGGATAGCTTTGCTCTTGGATTCACATTTGTATTCACTTTACATTTGCATGCATACTCATTCTTTTGAGATTTTTACAAATTAGAGTATAATTTTACATTTTATGGAAGCAGAGTGTAAAATGTTTCAAAAAATAAACATGATAATTTTGGGCTCTCACACTACTACTACCAATTTTCGTAATTGTAACATCTAGGAGCTATGTCCTCTTCTTCTTGGTTCCAAATTGAAAAGAATCTAACCATGGATAAAAAATTGTATTATATCTTCTAATTTAAAATTACCTTTGCTCCATGTTGCCCTATCTTGGAAACACTCTATATGATGTTAACAATTAGATTTCCTCCATTGGTTGATATATACCAAAGCCTCTCCTTAACCATGTTTTTGGATATGTGAGAAAACCATAATGTGTACAATATGATAATCATTGTTATTTCTCTTCTTTCGACCCTCAATAGCATACCATTCTTTCAAATCCTCAAAATCTTCCCTTAGATTGATAGCCTCTCTTATTTCCTTGTCTTATGATGCCAATGATATATTACATGGCCACATCCTTTTCATGCTCATGAGGGAAGACTATGTAAGAAGAAGAGCCTCTAATTGAGCCTTTTGTGAGTAAAGTCTTATCTTATTATCATTGATTGAATGGGCCAATTGAGAACATACTTAACTTATCATATACTAAGATGGGGTATGATGTGAGATATTGTTTCACACTACAGAGCTATTTGAACTTGCTTGTTAATACAAATAAAATTTTAATGACAAAACCCAAGATCGTGCATGCTTCTTTAAGTGGTAGCAAATTCCATGTATAGAAATCAATACTAGTTTTTGCAGAAGAAAAGAGCCCTACAAATTAGCCTAGTAGAAAGACATTGTGTTATCAACCCATCAACTTGGGGTTCAAATCTCACTTTTTAATTACAATTTCTTGATGTCCATATGGATATCATATTTAGATTCAAGATTTCTAGTTAGCAAGCATTCAATCTACAAACTAAGTTGCACTCATTTGGATGCATGCATGTATGTGTGCGCCCCTATCCCCCCAAAACACATACACACACAAAACCTATACTCGATTCTCCACAAAATTATACATATGACTTGGCCACACACACATTTCTAGACCTTCACAGGACTTCAAGTCATAACATGTCATGAGGCATAGAAATAGCACAATGAAAAGGCATACAAGATATACAAATACAAAATCCTTTGTATTCATGATATAGAAAGATATAACCCTGAGGCACATCTTAGGACTACACCTCCTAATGCCACACATATGAGGATTCACCATTGAGCCTAGGGAATTACATGTAGAAGCTCATCCCAAGCAAAGCTTGAGTAATTACTACTCCCTATATGGGTACTTGTATAGACAACACCATTGTATAACTACAAATCCCTTACACTCACCCCGAAAAATGTATTACTATCCTTAGCAATCTAAGGGTGGTTGATTTGAATCATTTTGGGATCTTTAACACATCTCATTCTATCAACCTGGTTAATGTCTACTACACTACATCATGGGGATTTTAACATAGCTTTTCCTATCAAGCTAGCCGCTGTCTGTCCATCTAGAATCTTTTTCTTTATTGTTTTTCATTTTAAACCATTCTCAACTTAATTACATTTGAGGAGTGGAGGCATCAAAGTTCTAACTTTATTTGGCTTGGCTCTTATGGCTTTGCATGCCAAGCTTTGTAGGCATGATCCCAAGTTGTCATGTTGTTGGGGTCAAGGCATGGTGGCTCAATGGTCACCATGTTGTGCCACACCTTAAGGGAGGTAGTCCATTGGATTGTGCCTTGCACAATTTCTCCCTTCCTTTGAGAATTTCCCTAGGGTCTTGGGGACTTGGGTCTCTTGGTCCATTTGCCGAGAGGCTCTGTCCTCATCACCAACTCAAGTACTTGGGGTTTCTTCTTTTGCCTCTTTACTAGATTCTTTTTGCTTGTTGTAGAGGCAAGCACAAGCAACCACCAAGACCCATGGACCTCTTATTGTTCAAGTGTTTCAAGCGAGCACTAATGGCTACCTCTCACATAGCTGACACGCTATCCTTCTCTATGAGTGTAGTGAGCTTACCTTGATGCCCGATTGAGTTGCTTTCTCTCTCAAGCACTTCGAAAGCTCCACGATTCTTGATGCAAGCTCAAGCATCCTCAAGCTTCCACCTCCAAGCTCCATCCTCCATAGCCATGCGTGAGACAAGAGAAGAGAAGAGGAGAGAAGAAGAAGAGAGGAGATGATGGAGAGCTTCACCTCCTTGATCCCTCACCCTCACACACTCACTCCCTCACACTCTCACACTCCCTCCCTCAAGCACACACAAGCAAGCAAAAAGAAGAGAAGAAGGTGAGTCTCTTGTTGCCACATACCAAAAGAATGAGCTCTCATTCTATTTTTAAACTTTATATACAAAACCCTGAATCCCTTTTGGGTGGTCATCCTCTTATCCCCTTTTTTACATGGCTAGTCGTGGCCTAGGCCCTTTTTCCCATTGTTCTTTTGTCTTCCTAGCTTTCTTCCTACCGCCCATCTACCTTTACAATTTGCATGGGTAAGAGCCTGGCGCTCTTAAAATAAATCACGGTGCGCCTTGCACTCTTTTACAAAATTTTTGACTTGCGCTTTTCCATGTGTGCCTCTCCTTGATTTAGGGATTTTTCACACTTGTGTTTTTTTATTTTTCTTGGCGTGCCTTCCTCTTCTATTCCGCTTTCTCCTTGGTCTTTTCTTCTGCTTTAGGTTTTCTGGATTTTCCACCTTGTTCGTTTGAGGGTTAACATTATCCCCCTCCTAGTTGAGTGCCAGTCCCATGGGACTTGTTGGGTGGTGGGTTAGATTTTGTTGCTGGAGTAGTCAAGTAACTTTTTGAGTTTGTGTACAAGCTGTGTTGGGAGGTGTGTTGTTGGAGGGATTTATGGAATTGGAAGGCCCTTGAATTGGAGATGATCCCTGGTGTTGAAGGGATTTATGGAGCTGAAAGGCCCTTGAGTTGGAGATGATCCCTGGTGTTGGAGGGATTTATGGAATTGAAAAGCCTTGAGTTTGGAATGAGCCCTGGTCTTGGAGGGATTTATGGACCTGCTAGAGGAATTCGTGGAACTGAAAGGCCCTTGAGTTTGGATTGAGCCCTGGTCTTGGAGGGATTTATGGACATGTTGGAGGGATTTATGGAACTGAAAGGCCCTTGCCCTATTGGAGGGATTTTTGGAGCTGGAAGGCCCTTGCGTTGGATATGATCCCTAGTGTTGGAGGGATTTATGGACCTATTGGAGGGATTTTTGGAGCTGGAAGGCCCTTGCATTGGATATGATCCTTGGTGCTGGAGGGATTTATGGACTTGAAAGGCCCTTATACGAGCCCTAGTCGAAGGTGTATTAGAGGGATTTATGCCTTTGAAATTGATGATGGTGTTGGATGGATCCTGGTCGGGAGAGAGGTTGATGGGCGGATCCATCTTTAAAATTGAATATGGTGTTAGATGGATCCATCTCCTGGCCCTCTGCGTGACTGACTTCTCTTGTGCTGTTCCAAATGAGCTTCTTCATTAACTTTTTGATTGGGGCTGCCTCAGTGTGCCCCTGCTTTGTTTCACCAGCATGGTGACATTGTCACATAAGATGGGGAGTGCATTGCATGATGGATGATGGGATCTCTAGGGCTGGTGGTTGGGGCCTTTGTTTGTATTTGAAAAGAAAAGAAGGTGCACTACATGAGGATGTGTTCCATTATCCTATGCGCATGTTAGTGGGACTGGGAGCAAGCCTGGGTGTTGCCGCTCATGTGAGGACTTAGTTTGTGCATAAGGGAAGTGCGGTGTGTGTAGCTTAGGGTGACAGGTCTAACCGTAGGTGAGTATTACCTCCCTAGGTGTGTCTTGCCCTTGATGTGCCCTAAGCGTGAAGTGGGGGATCAAAATGAGGCTAGGGGGTTAGGAACGGAGGTAGCCAACTAGGGCCATCAAACACACCTAACTTGAGAACCCCTAGGTATAGTGACTGTGGTCGATGTGCAAGTTATGGTAGCTACATGTGATATCTTTTTGTTTTTTTTTTCTTCTTCTTCTTTTAATATTATAAAGTTACATATTCATGACATGAGTTTAATCTTCATCATCAGAGTGAGGTGAAGAAGGGGGACTTAATAGATTTATTAAGGAATCGACGGCTTTGGAGATACCCCCTTGAGGTTTAGGCGGACTTGAAGGGTGGGGGTGGAGAGGAATGGATGATTGTAGCGGGTGAAGTAACTATCATTCATGTCTTCTAGCAGAGCTAAGAAAAATGAAGGCAATAGAGCAGCTCCCATCATTAATCGCCATCGCGCAAGTATCTATAGTGTAGGGTCAAAATGGAGTATTGGGAGGCCGCAATCTTACAGAGTGGGATCTTGCCTAAGTAGTATCCTAAGCAATCTAAAGTAACTACAAGTAGTAATAAAGGCAAGGTCATGGCATGAAGAGAATTCTTTCATGAATTGGATTAGGGTATCATACATGTTTTCCGATGTGAAGATGAGGACATCTTCATACGTAGTATAATGAGGGTTATAGATTATAGGGAAGTCGTAGCAACCGTGGACACTGGAGTCAAAATCCACTCCGACCCTTCGAGGGTAGGGCATGAAGGTTGGGTCATTCCACTCGAAGGGTTGAGTGTTGAAAAAGAGTTGAAGATTGCAAAAGTGGGGTTTTGTGCTCTCTCCTCCAGCCACTTTTGCCCAAGCCTGCCTCCGATGTTAATCACCTCCTCCACCACCTTGATGGGTAAAACCCTGTGCAGGGCGGCGTGGAATTGGAAGTTAAGGTCAAAGGGGCTCCTGGCCGTTTCTTGTCTCTCCTAGATTACAAGGTCGGCGTGGAAGCTAGCTGGGGTGTCATCCGCACACATGGTGGAATAGGTGCCTAGGATTCCCTCACTCCCTTGGCATTCCATTTTCTCCTTGTCTCCCCCACCATTTGTTTCCTTCTTTCCCCTAGTGCCGCTTTTCTGTGGAGGTGTCTGCGTGTTGCTGCTCTTTAGGTCGCGGTGAAGGAGGCAGTGGGACCAGCTCCTCTTCGTGTGATCCCATTCCAAAATTCTCATCCATTTCTCTCTCCTGACTTGGCCCCTGCTGTTCTTCTTTGATAAACCCGAGTGCGTCCACTTCCTGCAAGGTTAGGCTTGCCAATAGGAGATAATGGTGTTGCCCTTCCAAGCTTGGGCCAACTCCGCTAGGTTGTGGCGACATCTTAGTCCTACTTCCAGTGCTTTACAAGCCAATCCCAGTTTCTTTTTTATTGTTTCTATGGACTCTCCTTCCTCTGCCAGTAGTGTATTCAAGAAGGCGCATTGCTGGGTTTGGAAGCTCACTTGGGCGGCTGTTGCTCAGTTTTTAGCAAGTATATTTTCTTTTTCGGCTTAAGCAAGGTGGCATGCTAAGGCTTTGACTCTTTTCTTGTTCTGGCTAGCCCATTCTTCTGTCCTCTTGTTCATCTCTTCCAAGCTCTCACCTTGCCTTCGTGACAAGGCCACCATCAATGGCTCTTGCCTTTTGCACTTTTGTACAAGTTCCTCTTTTTTTTTTGTTAGATGCTCAATCTCCTTTTCTACTGTTGCTTGTTCCTCCCTTTGTCTTTGCATTCCACACTCTACTTCTTCTTTCTCCTTTTTCCATTCTTCTTGCTCTTGTACTCTCTCTGCTTCCAGTGCGATGAGCTCTTCCATGCTCTCCTGGAGTTTTCTCATTTGTATTTTGAGCTCCGCCTGTTGTAGAACCAGGAGTTTCTATTCCCTTTGCATTGTGATCAGCTCCTGGTTCTCTTCCTCCAGTCTTTTTTGCCATCATTCTTCGTCGTCTTCCTTGGCCCTTAGCTCTGCTTTTAACAAGTGGATTTCTTTTTGTTGCAAGGACAGTTGGCAGGTCTTCTCTAACTAGAAGGCTTTTTACATTTCCTTTTCTATTTCCAGCTTCACCACAGTCTCTCTCTTCTTCTCCTTTGCCCAATCTAACTGAGCGTAGAGCTCCCTGACATGTTCGTCCTGGTCAACGGGCTATGTCTCCATGGCGGTACATCTATTCTTGGTCGCTTGGGCCTTTGTTGAGATTTGGCATGTGCAACCAGCTGATCTTTTCACTCCTATTGTTGGGGTTCCCAGACTAGAGGTGGGCATTGGGGTATGTGCCTTATCGACCAAGAACTACACCCATGCTATAAGGTTGCTGGCGTCCACTATGGTTGCAGTGCCTAGCGTTGCTGTGATGGTTGGGGTATTGGACAAGAGGGTAGACGGGGTCAGGTGGAATGTGGCTTTGCCCTTTCCTTTAGAGACAGGTGGAGATAAGTATTCTGATGCTTGGGCACTGGTTCCCTACTTGTCCTACCTAGGCGGACTCATTGCCACTAGTTCCTCTTGCTTGCACTGCTGTTCTATGGACATGTGCACAGCTTGTGCCAAGTTCTCCTCTTCTTTCCTTCTTAACTCCCCCTCTTGTTTAACAGTTTTTCTCCTCCTCTCTTCCTCCTAATTCTTCTTTGTTGTCTTCTTTTTAGGCATCTTCGCCTTCCTCTTGCTGGATTGAGCTTCTTGCTCTCCCTCTTCTTCACTAACCGTCCTCTCACTTGATGGTTCTTTGTTGTGACGAGGAGGTAACCTCTCAGGTGTTTCATCTCATCCCTCTTCTCCGTCTTGCACCTCTTTTATCGCCTCTCGGATAAGGGTGGTCAAGACTCCTCCATACCCTATGAAATGAGGCCTTAGTCGAGGCCTCTTCCTGTCAGTTCCGTTTGATGCTAGGGATTCTCCACCTGTTGGTCTGCTTCCAAGATTGAGTGTCTTGGCTGATTGGTTTATGGTTTTCCTAACATAGCCGTTCCAATCCACTTCATGCAAAGAATGAGCCACCACGCTCTCCAGCGTAAGCATGCTGATCCTATGCATAAGTAAATTGTATCTTAGACTAGAGAAGAGTGCATGGATCACCTTTACTTTCAATCTGACCTCTGCATCGAGAATGTCCTTGATACTTATGCCATCATTTGTTAAGGCACTTTCCTTCTTCATCCCTAGCATGACATAGACATCTCTTTTATGCCTCTTCTCCACCTTTGGTTCCAACCCCAATGCCTTCTCCATTAAGGCCTTACTGAGCGGGACCTACATCTGCTTGATTCCTTCCAGGACATTGTCCCACTCTCCTTATTGGAGTCATATGTCCTCAAGAATTCCACATACCTACCAAACTTTTCGATATATGTGGCGAGGTTGTACTAATCCACGTCCTCTTGACGACTTCCTCACTGGTCACCACCCCTTCGATGTTGTGGATGCTCCTAAACTTGAGGTGGTTTTATGCCCGATTTTCAAGGGATAGGTCATACTTCACTCTTTCCTCTTTCGTGAAGGGTAGGCGATGGGCTCGGTCTTGTTGTGATATCTTCAGCTCCTATCATAAGCCATGGTTTGCCATTAGTGCTTTTCCAAATAGTTACTCACGGAAAGAAAAGACTTCATGCTTGGTAGATTAACTTATTTTTAGTACAGAATTAGAATTTTTCCTCCAAGTAGTCTAAGTCTATTGTTTTCAAATTTTATTGTCAATTCCTCAATCACAAGTTGCTTCGTCATCCTACCATTGAGGTCCCTCATGTGTGATTTTCGTTTATGGTTTTTCTTATGTGTTTGGCTTGTTTCACCTTACCTCCCCCTCTTTGAAGTTGATAAACTGAAGTGGAGGGAGTTCGTGAGATAGATCAGATTAGAGGTCAGGAGCTCCATGTTATCTTCTCCTCCATTATTCTTCTTCCATTCTCCAAGTCAACCACAACAAGTGGTATCCTCAAAAGATAGATACCCCCAACTTAAGGACACTTTACATATGATTCTATTTTAGATACATACATCCATAGGGTATGGCTTAGGCCTAATATGTCGTATTTATCAACACTCCCCCTCAAGCTCAAAATGAGCTTGCACACATAAGACTCCAAGTGCACTCCTGAAGTACTCAAACTTATCTTTACCTAATGCTTTGGTAAAGATATCAGCAACTTGGTCATTTGTTTTCACATGGACCAAGTCAATCTCTCCATCAATGACTTTTTCTCTAATGAAATGATAGTGCACTTCTATGTGTTTTGTCCTTGCATGGTAGACTGGGTTCTTTGCCAACATAATGCTGCTAACATTGTCACAATACATAATGACTCCACCATCAATCTCTATCCCCATGACATATAAGATCAATCTCAGCCATGTCTGCTCACATGCTGCCAATGCAATGCCTCTATACTCTGCTTCAGTGTTGATAGAGCAATTGTAGGTTGCTTCTTACTGCTCCCACTTACCATGGCTAATCCAAATGAGAATGCATAGCCACTAGTAGAGTTCTATCCATAGAGCTACCTACCCAGTCTGCATCTGAGTATCCAAACAATGTAGGCTTGATTCCTTTTTCATAAAACAAGCCAAATCCAGTTGTCTTCTTTACATACCTAAGAACTCTTCTCACTACATCCAAATGTGATTTGCATGGTTTCTGCATAAAGTGACTTATCAATCCAAGAGCATAACTCAAGTCTTGTCTTGCAATGGTCAAGTAGATAAGACTACCAACCATCTTTGTGAACATAGTGACATCCTCAACATAAGATCCATTATCCATCAACTTAACATTTTGATCCAATGGTGCATCAACCGGTTTGCATCCTGTCATGCCATATTTTTCCAACATCTCCAATGCATATTGCCTTTGTATTAGCCATATACCATGAGGTGTGTGAATAACATCAATACCCAAGAAGTATCTCAACAAAACAAGGTCCTTTATATCAAACTCTTTATGTAACCCATGCTTGACTTCAGTAATCTCCTTCTCAAGTGTATTCGTAATAATGAGATCATCAACATAGATGAAAACAATAACCATACCATCTTCTTATGCCTCACATAAAGTGAATAATTAGCTTTGCTCTACTGAAATCCCATACTACATAAGAATTTGTTGATTCTATCACACCATGCTCTTGGTGCTTGCTTCAGTCCATATAAAGCCTTCTTCAACCTGCATACATAATGTGGGTATTTTGGATCCACATAGCCCTTTGATTGATCCATGCCACTTCCTCTTCTAAGTTGCCATTCAAAAATGCATTTTTCACATCCATTTGATAAAGCTTCCAACCATAGATAGAAGCCAAAGCAATTACTGATCTCACTATCGTCATTTTAGCTTCTGGACTGAATGTTTCTTCATAGTCCAAACCATAAGTTTGTCCATATCCTTTTGCAACCAGCCTTGCTTTATACCTCTCAAGAGAACCATCTGACTTACATTTGACCTTATAAACCCATTTACATCTGATGGATTTCTTGCCATGAGGTAATTTCACCAAATCCCAATTCTTGTTTTTCCTTAGTGCATCCATCTCTTCATCCATTGCTTGTTTCCACTCTTTGCTCTCTATTGCCTCTTCAAAGCAAGTAGGCTCAACATGTTGTACTTAAGAAACCATGTATGCATAATGCATCTTCATGAACCCATTATAAGTCAATCTATCAACTGGATACCTTACTCTTTCTGACCTTCTCAATTGAGGTGCACTACCATGTGTCTCATCTGATCTAGCATGTGGTGGAACATACTTTCCTGCACTTCTAGTGCTAGGCATTTTAACATGCAGAATGCCACACTCATCATCTATAGATTCATCTTCTGAACTTTCAGCCATAGGTCTCTTTCCTTTTGCAACTTCTGCATTCCTTTGAGCATTTCTCAATCTACCACTCCATGGACTATAGTTACCACTGCTTTCCAGTTCTCTTGAGGTCGTGAAGCATCTTCCACATGCTGATTTTCAGCCTTGTTGTTTGCCGAAATTTTCCTTCCATAGATAGATCATCATTGCTTTCATAGGAATCAACATCCACTGCAATTTTGGGCTTGTACCATGATTCATATTTACTGAATCTCACATCCCTACTTATGTATACTTCCTTACTCACTGGATCATAGCATTTGTATCCCTTCTTCTCATCAGGATATCCAAGGAAAATGCATTTTGCAGCCTTTAGTTCCATCTTCTTTCTCAAATCATCCGGAACATGAACATTACAAACACATCCAAAGACTCTAAGGTATGCAACAGTGGGTGTCCTGCCATACATTCTCTCATATGGTGACATATTATGAGTTAAGGCTGTAGGTGTTCTATTCATAATGTGAACTGCAGTATGCCTTGCTTTTGCCCAATATGACAATGGCATGTTTGTTTGGTTCATCATTGCCCTTGCAACCTCTGCAATAATCTGATTCTTCATTTCAACCACACCATTTTGCTAAGGTGTGTACCTACATGTCAATTGCCTTTTGATACCATGATCTCTCAAGAAGTCAAAAAACTCATATGACATGTACTCTCCACCATTATCTGACCTCAAACATTTTATGTAGCATCCAAAGTGCTTTTCAGCCAGATTTAAATTCCAAGAACTTTTCAAATGCTTCACTTTTATGCTGCATGAAGTACACCCAAGTCATTCTGCTAAAATCATCAATGAAAGTGATATAAAATCTACATCTTCCGCTCATGGAAACATTCTGACATGGGCCCCAAATATTTGAGTGTATTATTTCCAAAGGATAGCTGCTTATTCTCCCCCTCTTTGGAAATGGCAATCTGGACTGCTTGCCAAATTGACAAGCCTCACATACATGATCAAATTTTACATATCCAAAATGCAGTAGACTATCTGTTTCGATTGCATTTGCTTCAATCTTTGCAAATTGACATGACCAATCCTTCTATGCCATAATTCCACATCCTTATCTTGCCCATGTCCTCTCCCAACATACATAGAGTTTTGAATCACTGGAGTACCTGCATCCAAATCAAATAATCTCCCTTTCTTTCTACCATGAGCAATCACCCTACCAGTTCTCCCATTATGGAACTCTTCAATGAAACATCCAAACTTATTTAATCTCATCTGCAATCCTTGATCTGTCATTTGACCAACCGATGCTAAGCTCTTAGTTATTGTGGACACATAAAGTACATCACCAAGCTTGTTCTCAATCCCATCTTTAGTAACAAGTGGCACACTACCGATATGAATAATTTTATGTAAAGTATCATCATCAGTGGCAACATATTCCTCATTCTGCATTTGCTCCTTGCTATCAAACCACTCAGCATGATGAGTCATGTGGTCTGCATTTGCTCCTTGCTATCAAACCACTCAGCATGATGAGTCATGTGGTCTGTAGCTCCTGAATCCAAAAACCAATCATTCTCACAAAGAGGGTGAGTCATGCTCCCAAGTACATGCTCCATAGCAAATAGGTGACCTCTAGGCGATCCACCTCTAGGTCTATAAGCTGTACCACCATAAGTGTCTGCATAGTGGCCATATTGGGTCCTTCCACGACCCCTAGACATGGCATTCTATTTCTGATAACAATCCCTCTCAAAGTGACCAAACTGCCCACAATAATGACAAGTGCCATCTCTCTGTGAAGAAGGACTAGACCATCCTCTACCTCTAGGGAAAGATCTCCCCCTGCCTCTATGCATGAAGTCACCATGATAAAAGTTACCTTTTCCACAAGCAAAACCATAATTACTACGACCAAGTGAAGAGCCACTAGCTCTAGATGAGCTGCCAGGGCCTCTCTGGTGATAGAAAACACTGTCTCCACCTACATTTTTGCCACTGCTAGATGGATTCAGTCCCAACTTGATTTCTTCTGTAAATAGCAATCTAATAAGCTCCTCAAAGTCAGGCATAGAGCCTCCTCTAACTGAAATAGAGGTATCCAAAGATTTGAAAGCTGGTCCAAGTCCATTTAGTGTCATTGACACTAAATCATCATCATCAACAGGTGCATTAATGGATGCAAGGTCTTCTGCATTTGCTTGATTTCTGCCACATAATCATTGATACTGCGATTGCCTCTCCATGCACCATGTAATCTCTGCTTGAGTTGTATCTTACGAGCCTCTATACATGTTCCATACATTTTTTCTATGATTTTCCATGCCTCCTTACAAGTACTTGCCTTTTTGATATGAGGAATCAATGTTTCTGAAATACATATGGAGATCCAATCCAAAACTTTCTGGTTCTTCCATGTCCAATCCTTGTACACTTTCTTTTGCTCTTCAGTTGGATGTTCAAGAACTTCTAGACATTCATCATCACCTGTGATGAGGTCCCATAGACCTCTACCCATCAAAAAATTCTCCATCCTATAAGAGCAAACACTATAATTGTTTTTGGTCAATTTGTCTCCCACAATCTGAGTGATCTATGCCGTGCAGACATTATGGCTACTGCAAATTTAGAAAAAAATAGTAATACAAACTGTCCACAAATGATATTCAGTAGTATGCCCCAATCCGAAACATCAATGGTCCAATCTGAGACCAAAAAGCATAAAAAATAGTCCAAAAATGCATGTAAAAATAGCTTCCATCAATATAATTGTTATACATGTGTCCAAAATCTATCATATACATGTAAAAATGCATGTAAAAATAGCTTCCAGCAATATGATTGTCATACATGTGTCCAAAATCTATCATATACATCCATCCATGATGCCAACATGTCATACATTCAGTTCCCAACAAGAAACATCCAATTCGGATCCCAAACAATGTCCATATGACCCAAAATGCATCATGGCATCATGATCCAAAATTACAAGTAAATCATTCATTGTGGGTGTAGCAAAATGTTGTCCTTCTTGAGTCTCTGGGACTGCTACCATTGGTGATGACAATACTGGCCCAGCTAAGCTGTAAGCATGTCCAAACAAAGCCAAAGATTTCCCTCAGTTACTGTGTTAAAGCTCTGCTCTTGTCCCTGCTCCTGCATTCACTATGTAACAGACGACAGCCAGGCCAAACCTATCGTTAGTTCCTCTGTTAGACTTTTGGACTTGCCTCCAGGTTATGGTAGAGTGCAGAAAAGTGAGGACTCGATTCAGTCCTTTTACTACCTACGGCGGCACAGAGCAGACCGGTTGTTCTTCTTGACTCCCAAGATAAAGCATCAAATTGAAAGTCCTTGCTCTCTACAGGAATCAAAGCACTCTCTTTGCAGCATTTTGGAGAGAAGATATTGCGCGGAAGGCAAAACTATTTGCTACCAAAAGGGAAAAACCGGTGCTTTGCTACGCACGAAAATATTGTGTCGGCCTAGTTACAGAATCCCCTCACAAGCAGCTTGCTCGAAACCAAACAGAAAAAGGCCGTCCATGGCTAAAGCTGGGAGGCTGCAAACATGGCGCTCGCCACATGGTACGGTTGGCAAGAAAGGACGGTGCTGCCCGATAAGGAGGCCTTGGATGATGACGAGATGACCTATGAGTCGGACGAAAGCTCTCTCTTTCTCTCTCCTATGTCATTTGGCAAAAATTTGACCAATCATGATGATGAGTCCTCTTCAATCCTCAAATTCTATTCTGATACCAAATGATAAATTGAAGTGGAGGGAGTCCGTGAGATAGATCAGATCAGAGGTCAGGAGCTCCATGCTATCTTCTCCTTCATTATTCTTCTTCCATTCTCCAAGTCAACTACAACAAGTAGTATCCTCAAAAGATAGATACCCCCAACTTAAGGACACTTTACATATGCTTCTATTTTAGATACATACATCCATAGGGTATGGCTTAAGATATGTCGTATTTATCAACAGAAGTGAGAAGAATCCTTCCTAGGATTAAAGGGTTAGAGGGTGAAGGGCATTCAACACATAATCTTAGTGCTTTACTTTTGCATGAGCCAAGTGTAGATATTCAAATTATACTCGAAATTAGCATAGCTATCCATGTCGAAAGGACGGATACCTATGTGTGTAATGTAAGTGAGGACGTCAACTAAGGAGTCCACTCGACTAGCAACATGAAACTCCTCCTTAGTGAGGATGTGATCTAAATAAGGATGTCCCTCAATGTGTTCTTCCAGGCATCGATTAACGAATGAAAGTCAACATCCTATAAGAAGTTGGAGCGACATAGGTTGGGTCATATTCAGATGCCTTGATTGTGTGTCATTGTTCAGCGGGTCATTATTTGGCATCCTTCTAGCTCCCATTGTAGGCGTAAAGCGTGCCATTTCAGCAAGAAGGAGGAGTCGTGGTTAGTAAGCTATTTCAACTTCTTGATTTCTTGGTTTGTTGCCATGATTGTATTCTTGCTATATGATGAAATGAGACGTTGATTGATTGCCTGCTACTAGGATATCTCCGTTGCAATTAACTCCTTAGCTAATTTGGAAGCCTTAACGAATACAAATTCCGACTCCTCCCAAGAGCAAGGGAGTGTTCGTACTTCCGTTGCTATAGGTTCTTCCGAGAGGCCTAAGTTTAGTTGATTGTAGCTTTTGGCCAAGGTCATAAAAGTAGCGTCCAAGCGACAAAGGCAAGCAACCAAGTCATCCCCTGTATTTTTAGCTAAGTCCACGGCCAATGTTAGAATTGATCGTCACTTATAAGAGGGTCGAAGGCTGGTGGGTGGTTGAGGCTTTAACAGGACTAGAGAGTTCAGTAGTAATAGTCGCAGTTTGGGTTACTCTTCAGGTTGGAGCTTGGCCTCACATTCGATGGGTTTGAAGGTAGTTACGGTTGTTGTGCTATTGGATGCATTTGAGATCCGAGTGGTATCATTAGCGCTAGAGCTGGGCATTTTGCTAGTAGTAGGCTGTAATTTTGGATGATAGATTGGTTCAGGCCTTGCTAAGTTAGACTTTGGAGGTTCTATGGACTTAGCGGCCTGATTCTCTTGTGTTGGAGTGTCTCTGGCATGAAGTTTTGTGTGATCAAGCTTGAGGGTAGCATTTGAGTAGGGCCTTCAGTTGTTTTGACTTTAGGCAGCCAAATCTAGGTGTTACCCGCATAGTAGCCTTGCGCATGCAATAAGGCCTTGGGGGCCCATCGTGGCTTGACTGTACATTGATGTTTATAGTTTCATCTTGGATTCTTAGGTTTTGAGTGTGGATCATTATCTTGGACAGATCATGGGTTTCTATTCTTAGGTTGCGCTCTCTATTTAGGTATCCATTTGAATTGGGGTTCATGGGCATCAGCGTTGGTTCCAGTGGGTTGTTAGCATTGAGGCTTGGTAGGTTGTGACAAGTCACGATCTCCCTCCTTAGTCTTGATGGTGGGTTCCTCTACCGATGGCTTTGGGGTCTTGGAAAGAGTCGCACTGCCCTTTGCTAAAAGCTGTAACAATGCAAACATTGCCCATGTCTAGGTGGATACGCTGCGACTGATAGTCGACATTGCAAGGAGTTTGCTTCTTGAAAGTTTGTCCTAACAGTGATTCCGTGCCTGCATTCTTAGCGTTGGGAAACACATAGAAGATTATTAGCACGCTTTCAGACTCGATAAAAACTGCAACCTTACACTTTCCTAACAGCGTGTAGGGTTGGCCTCCATAAGGGGTGAGATTAGCATTAGTGGGTTACAACTGCGGTTTGCCAATTTGGGTCCAATGGTCATGAGTCAAGATATTAAAATTAGCTTCCTCATCGATCAATGCATTGATGGTGCATGTGTGTTTAGCAATGACCATCATGCGTAGGTAAGCTGGTGGTACTGCTTCCTCATCCTCACCATCCACCTCAGTGATAGTGGCTACTCGTACGTGGAGAGGGGGTGCTAGCATTGGAGGCTCATGCAAGCGGTGTGAGGGGGAAAAGTACTTCTTTATGTGGTAGCCATTGAAGAAACTATGCCCCCATCTTCCAGGGTTTTGAGCTCTACATTGCCAGTTTGGTTGATGGTTCGAACCTTAAAAGGTCCTAGCCCCCGAAACTTTAGGTTTTACTTATGTCCTTTGACTTAATATAGCAGTACTAAGTCATCCAGTTCAAAGTTATGCTGCTTGACATGCTCATCAAACCATCATTTGCGTCTTGTCTTTTCACATATTAGCACGTGGGTGGCTAGAAGCCGGGTTTCCGATAAGTGTTTGAGTTCCATCAAGCGTTCTATCCATGCTTCCTTCCCATCCCATCTCTCTTCAAGGGCTATCTTGAGGCTTGGTATAAACAATTCCAAGGGAAGGATCACCTCTGTACCATATGTTAATCTAAAGGGGGTATGTCCTATAGCCGTCTTGTAAGCTGTGCAATAGGCCCACAAGGCCGCCATCAATTTGTTATCCCAATCACTTCATGAAGCAGAGACGACCTTGGTCAAGACGTTTACTAGGATTTTATTTGTCGATTCAGCTTGACCATTTGCCTATGGGTAATAAGGTGAGGATTTTCAATGGATGATTAGGAAGGAGGACAGGAGGTGAGCTATTACTTCATTGATGAAATGTGTGCCCTAGTCGTTGACTAGTTCGATGGGGCAACTGAATCATGAGATCATTTGCTCCCATAGGAAGATCTCTCTTACCGGAGTAAGAGTCAAACTTTATGTCCTTATCCCCAGACTTGAAAGTCTTAGTATTATTAAGCTTGCTCCTCTTATGGTCCCTCTTTGTCCATTTGTGGATCGCACGAGACTTAGAACCAAGAGAGTAGAAACTAGAAGATAAGGAGGAGAAGGAGAAACTTGAGTAATCAAGGGAGTAGTTGGTTGCATAGCGAGATGACTTTCTCCTTATTCGTCTCACTCGAGGTGAGGTCTTTTTACTCTTCTTGACCCAAAAGTCCTTCTTTCTTCTAGGAAGCTTCTCAGCAATTGGATGCTTTGCACCTTCACCATCAATTGATGCAATGGTGTTTGCTGTAGTATCACCATCTTTTGGAGGATCTCGTACTTCATAAGAAGGTCTTCCCTTCCTCTTAAGCTTTCAATCAATTGACATACTTTGGGAATCTCTAACAAGCTATGATACTCTATCAATTGAGCCTGTAATTGCTCACTTGTAGGCACTTCATCAATTGCCATCTTTACCTTCTTCTTGCAAGGATCACCTTTACTTTGAGAAAAGCAAAGAGACCTGCTCTGATACCACTATTATAAGATCCGAGATACACGCTTGACCTTCTTATATACTTAAAGATATATTGTGAATATTATGCTAGTGCAGAGAGAGAATAGATGAGAGAAAAGAAAGATGTAGAGAGAGAGAGAGATTCACGACACACTTGGGACTGGAAGATGGGCCAATCTCCCCCCTCATGGAGTTATATTATTGACAAGGAGCAATTTTATAAGATCTGAGATACACACTCGACTTTCTTATATACTTAAAATATATATGGCGAATATATTATGCTGGCACAAAGGGAGAATAGATGAGAGAAAATAAAGATGCACAAAGAGAGAGAGAGAGAGAGAGAGAGAGAGAGAGAGAGGTAGAGAAATTGGCAACACACTAGGGACTGGAAGATGGGCCAATCCCCCCCCTTGTGGAGTTATATTATTGACAAGGAGCAAGCTCCTCCATTACACATAAGCTAGTTCTTACTTGTAGATCTTGGAAACAAGATCACGGTTCCTTGCAAGGTATACAACCAACTAACACTTGCACAACTTGAAAGTTGGCACATTTTGATCCTCCTTGAGTCTCCTTCTCTCCTACACAATATGTGTAGGACTCTCCTCTTGGCACTTGATTTCAGCAGAGCTTCCGCAACACTTGCACCTTCTCTTCTCCTCTTGGATGCATGCAAAGTGGTGCTTCCTTTTCCTCTCTCACACCTAAGAAGAATCTCCTCTTTTATAAGCTTTCAAGAGCTTCTCTTCTTGGAGAGAGACTTGAGTTGTTCTTCATGCAAGATGTGATTGTTCCACTACCTACTCTGGAGCACTAATTTCGAGATATCTCTCTGTGCATTGTTTGGATGAAAAAACATCCAACACGAAAGTTGTAGATCTCACTGTTTTTTATAACCTACATGGCCCATTTTTTGAGATCATCTTTCTATCATGAGATATTTTAAAATGGGATTCACCATGTCTTTTTTTGAACAACTTCTCAAACTATACTCTTAACTTGTGGTCCATGCAACCACCTTAAGGAGAGTTCATTAAATTGCCTTGGGCCTCAACCTTAAGATTGACTTCCATACAAAAGCTTGTGTCTTTTTAGACCTTAGAAAGAGAAAATCACTTCTCTCGTCACTTCCAGAGGATCGTGTCTCTTGTCTTTGCTAGTGAGAGAATTACCTCTCTTGTCTTTCTTAATGAAAGAAAAGACCTTAAACCTTGACTTGTAAGGGAGAGGATGACCCCAAATGAATGCAATGCTCATTACACACAAGTAAACGTTCCCAGGAGTCCTTGGATAACACATAAATACATATACACAATGCTAATGCACTTTCTCTTCTTAGAACTTAATCCATCTTCATTTATGTAAAAGCCATCAAGCAATGGGATCTTCTACAACAAAGAGATCGCGAACCTATTTCCCAATACACTGAACGTTTTTGGAATGCCCTACTGCAACTACGTATGTTTGAAGATGTACCTGAAGCAACTCATAAACGCAAGTTTATGTCTGGCCTACTTGGACATTTCTATGCGGAAGTCAATATGTTCAAGCCAACAACCCTTAAAGATGCAATTTCCTTGGCTCATGATACTAAAGACAAGATTTGAGGACGAGACAAGCGACCACAACAATTTCCAACTAATGTAACTATGGTTCCAAACAATTCAATTCAAATCTTCAAAGATTCAATCAAAGTCATTTTCTTCCATCTTCATTCCATAAGTCTTGGACACGACCACCTTCCTTGCCATCAAACACCAATCCAAACCCTAAGCCATCCCCACTGTCAAATCCCAACATTCCTAAACTTCTTGCCATTACCAATAATGTATCTAAAGCAAAACCCATAGTTTGTTACAAATGTCATCAACCTAGACATCTAACAGCCAATTGTCAATCGAAAAAGCCACCTATCCATATCAATTATCTTGGAGTAATCGAAGAAGAAGAACGTGAGAAATGCCGGACTTTACGGAAGAGGATGACGACATTGGTACTACTTCGGATACTTTGCCAGGTATGCCAACCCCCCATTCTTTGTTAACAATGAAACGTTTTGTGCATGGTAAAGAAAATACTATTTTACATTATGATGGGAGCACACATGATTTTATTTCTACAAAGTTAGTCAAAGAATTGAATTTACAAACTATTTCTACAAAAACGCAAGTTTATGTCTGGCCTACTTGGACATTTCTATGCGGAAGTCAATATGTTCAAGCCAACAACCCTTAAAGATGCAATTTCCTTGGCTCATGATACTAAAGACAAGATTTGAGGACGAGACAAGCGACCACAACAATTTCCAACTAATGTAACTATGGTTCCAAACAATTCAATTCAAATCTTCAAAGATTCAATCAAAGTCATTTTCTTCCATCTTCATTCCATAAGTCTTGGACACGACCACCTTCCTTGCCATCAAACACCAATCCAAACCCTAAGCCATCCCCACTGTCAAATCCCAACATTCCTAAACTTCTTGCCATTACCAATAATGTATCTAAAGCAAAACCCATAGTTTGTTACAAATGTCATCAACCTAGACATCTAGCAGCCAATTGTCAATCGAAAAAGCCACCTATCCATATCAATTATCTTGGAGTAATCGAAGAAGAAGAACGTGAGAAATGCCGGACTTTACGGAAGAGGATGACGACATTGGTACTACTTCGGATACTTTGCCAGGTATGCCAACCCCCCATTCTTTGTTAACAATGAAACGTTTTGTGCATGGTAAAGAAAAGACTATTTTACATTATGATGGGAGCACACATGATTTTATTTCTACAAAGTTAGTCAAAGAATTAAATTTACAAACTATTTCTACAAATTATCACATCAAGGCTGCATTCCTAGGCACGAGATATAATGGAACACAAGAAGTGCATAATTTAGAAATTAAAAATGGTGAATATACTAAACAAAGAAATTTCCTAGTGTACCTTTGCAGTTTAGTAACATTATCTTAGGAATGCCTTGGCGTCATCAATACAATCCTGGCATAGATTATTCTACGCATTCAATTAAAATTTATTTTCAAGGAAAACAAATCACATTGCATGGTATACACGCTTCCAATAATTTTCCACTACTTACTCATACTCAGGCTAAACGTGCATTACGTAAAAGTAGTAAATCTTATTTAATATGGGTGAATGAACTTCAAGCTAAAGAAAAACAGATGCATCCTAGGCATACGCAATTTCTTGCCCAATTTCAAGATTGTTTTGTTGCTGATTTATCACCTGGACTACCACCTTTACGTCCTGAAGATCACAAAATAGATTTAATTCTTGGAACACAACCACCATGTAAAGCACCATATAGACATAACCAAATTAAACAAAAAGAAATTCAAAATCAAATAGAGGAATTGCTTAATAGAGGATTAATTCGACCTAGTAGTTCTCCATTTGGTGCACCTATCTTATTAGTGAAGAAGAAAAATAATACTTATCGCATGTGCATTGATTATCGTGCCCTAAATAAAATTACTGTTAAGAATAGATATCTAATTCCTAGGGTAAATGATCTTATGGATAAACTACAAGGATCTGTCATATTCAGTAAGATAGATCTTAAATCTGGTTATCATCAAGTAAGATTGGACAAATCTGATATATTCAAAACTGCATTTAGAACACAATTTGGACACTATGAATTTCTAGTTATACCTTTTGGTTTAACTAATGCACCAGTCACATTTAGTTGTATGATGAATCGCATATTTTTGAAACATCAACATTGTGTCATAGTTTTCTTTGATGATATATTAGTATTCAGTAAAAATGAGAATGAGCATTATGAACATTTGTCTTTAGTTTTTAAGTTGTTAAAAGACAATCAATTATATGCTAATCCAGAAAAGAGTGAATTTTTCCAAATAGAAATTGAATATCTAGGATATATTATTTCATCAGAATATATTAAAGTTGATCCTAAAAAGATAGAAGCAATTTTAAATTGGTCCATACCCAAAAATGTGCATGAATTACGTTCTTTTCTAGGTCTTGCTAGTTTTTACAGAAAGTTTGTGAGGAATTTCTCATTACTTGCATTACATTTGACAAAACTTTTAAAGAAGGGTATTGTTTATAACTCGTCTAACAATCAACAAAAATCATTTGATTTATTGAAACATGCTTTAACTCATGCTCCTATATTACAACTACCTGATTTCAATAGACCATTCTTCTTAGTAGTTACTGATGCTAGTGGATCTTGAATAGGAGCCGTCCTTATGCAAGATAATCATCCCATAGCCTACTCTAGCTGTAAACTCAAACCATCTGAACTTAAATATTCTACATATAATAAAGAATTGCTAGCTGTAGTACAAGCCTTACGTCAATGAAAACATTATTTAATGGGATCTGAATTTATGATCAAAACAGATCAACAAAGCATTAGACATCTCCTTAGTCAACCACAAATATCTGACCGACACATTAAATGGGCCGCTTTTATTCAAAGTTTTCATCCCCTTATACAATATCAACCAGGAAAAGAGAATGTTATAGCTGACGCTTTAAGTAGAAGACCGATAATTTACAATATTTCTGTGATATCATTTGATTCCCTTATCCCTATGAAAGATACTTATCATCAGGATCTTACTTTTTAAGCTGATTGGAATAAACTAGTTGCAAATAATTGGATTCCTATTGATTCACTGTCTTACAATAATGGATTCATGTTTTATGAAAAAAGATTATGTGTGGCAGTTCCATTTCGATCATTCGTTTTGCATGAAATTCATTGTCCTCCATATCAAGGTCATAGAGGAATTATATCTACTTTGCATACATTGACTGAAGATTTTTATTGGCCACATATGGACACTGATGTATCTAACTTTGTATCTGAATGTTTAGTTTGTCAATGAGTTAAAAGACACCATGGTAAACAATATGGTTTACTAATGCCATTATCTATTCCATCACGACCATGGGAACAGATTTCTATTGATTTTATCATTGGTTTACCTAACACTTAAGCTAACCATGATATGATTTGGACTGTTGTAGGCAGGTTTAGCAAACAAGCATATTTTATTCCATGCAAGAAAACTTTAATTGTATCTCAAGCTGCTCAATTGTTTTTGAAAACTGTTTTCACTAACCATGGTTTACCAAAAGTTATTATTTCTTATCGTGATTCTAGATTTTGTAATAATATTTGGATTACTTTGTTTGCTAACTTAAGAACAAAGATTGATTTTTCATCTGCATTTCATCCTGAAACAAACTGACAAACAGAAGCTACTAACATTACTATTTTAGATCTTTTGCGTGCTTACACCATTTCAAAACCACACACATGGGATACACATCTACATTTACTTCAGTTTGCATATAATAATACACCACATACAACTACAAAGAAAGCACCATTTGAAGTTATTTATGGATATCGATTGTCTACACCTGTTGCATCATTATCAAACAAAATTCAAACTGCTAATGATATTGCTAACATGCATGTTACTATTTTTGATCAAGTTAAAGATATGATTGCCAAAGCCCATCAATCATATACAAAACAAGCAAATAAGAAAAGACTGGCTATGAATTTTAAAGTTGATGATTATGTTTGGTTAAAAATTAAAAAACGAAGATTACAAAGTGTAGATAAACACCTAGTTGTGAAATTAGCACCTACATTTTATGGACCATTCAAAATCATACACAAAATCAATGACAATGCATTTAAACTAGAACTACCACAAGATTGGAAAATCCACAACACCTTCCATATCAGTTTATTACGATCCTTTAGAGACCAATTACCTGTACACCCTGTCTATGAAAACCCTCCTTTACTAGATGATGAAACTGAAATCCTTGAGCCTGAAACTATTATAGATACTGACTTTATGACCACTAGAACTGGCCGTAGATATTCTAGATATTTGGTCAAGTTTAAAAACCATCCTATTGAAGAGGTCCAATGGATGCACGCTAGAGACTTAAATGCTTTCCCCACTCTGTTAGCTTCACATTGAGCTAATAGCAATTGAGGACAATTGCTATCCCACCCCGGGGGTATGATGCCAGGAAGCATATTCCACGGTGGATTCCGTGAGGTTTTGCAGTGGATTCTGTAAAATTTGATTACTGGGGCTCATACACAAAGTGGATTCTTTGTGCGAGAAGTCGATGGGGACGCCTATCCTTTTCGGGCGTTTTGTTAATTTTATGTGTATATAGGTGATTCCATAGCGGGTGATTCCGCAAAATACAAATTTAAATTAATAAAAGTTTATGAGTTTAGAGTGCGCAGTCGTGATAAATTAAGGTTAGGATTGATTTCTAACCAATTTATTTATGTAGGTGAAGACTGCTAGGTATTCACTTTTGTTGGTTTAATCGTATTATTTTTCTAACAATTTGAATGCTTCAGTTGATGTGTAGAGCTAGCAGCGTTGGCAGTGGGAAGCATTGGAGGATAGCATGTATTCAAATTATCGTCAATTTTTTATGGGCACATATCTTAGGCATGGGACCTATATTTTGTCGCGCTTATTTATCAAAGCGCTTGATATTTATTTATTTATTTTTGTATGTGCATGGGCGCACGATTTAAATATTTGTATTGGACTTTGTATTTGGGTACCGCCTAACTTCTTGGGCACCCATTAGCTTTAATTCTTTATTGGCACAAAAGCAAACTCAAAAGCTAAAGCATGCTATTTTGTAATTTGGTCTATTATTTGAGCTTGAAGATGAATAATATATGAAATACATACTTTGTGGAGCGCTCACACAAGGCATGGGGGGAGATTGCACCCAATTGGTCTCTTGTTCATGTCATGCAAGCTTTCTTCATTGATTTGTGTGCAAAAAGTAGAGTTTTTTTGTCCTTGGGGACCTTCTGACGCTCACTACGCGCGCATATGGCGACCGATCTGTGCACCAGAATTATGCAAGAATCATGATCTAGTGGATCTATCACATGTGGCAAGAAACGTCTTGTAGGTTTTCTATGCGTGGCACAACCAACAAAGGGATGCTACATGGAGGGTTGCCAGGTTGACTCGTATGTATGCCAAATAGGGCTCATGGTGGATCAGCCCGCAACCTGAGGTGAGATTATTTGATAAGGTGTGTGCCTCGTATCACACCCCCTTAGAGGTGATTTGTAGAATTATGATTGCATCCCCAAGCAACAAGGGCCCACCATCCTTGAGATTGAATGTGTCATTCCTTAAGTATGGGGACTGCTTAATGCAAGCCGAGGAGCATTGGAGAAAGATGCAAGTATACCACTCTAACCCTTTTGACCTATTGCATGCTTGCATCAACTCTATTGTTAGTTTCTCTAAAAGCTATGGTAGATGTAGAGTTAAAACTTTTAGGTAGCACATGGAGTCTACCAATTATTATAGGAATGCATTGTTTAATGCTATCCTTATTATATTATTCTCATGTGGCTCATTCAAAATGTTGAAGATTTTACTAACTCAAGAAGGATACCAAACTAATTGTATTAAAACTCAAAGTTTGATGTTGAATCTAAGGCTAAATTCCTTAGCTTCTTTCAAATCCTATACACCAAGAAGAAGAGAGAAATTTTAGTTGTGATCAAGGATGCCAAATGTATTATGCATCAAGATGACTTCAACATTACCAAGGCCTTCATGAAGCACATATCCTCAATTCTAAGGTAGCTAACAGTGTCTCCTAAAGGATATGAGGAGGTTGCAACATAATTGCTAGCTCGGGTAAGTTACTCATGAACATATGTGTGCATCACGTGGGTTCAAAACAGGGTGTTTTTAAAATACCTTTTTTATGCATTTTTCACATACATAAGGGTGAAATATTAAGGGTTTATTTATAGATTGAATAGAAAAGGGTTATGTTTTATTCAGAAAAAATTCACTGATAAGGATATTTATAAATAGGCCTTGAACGCACGTGATGTAGAGGATATGCATATAGTAACTTCCTTGAAGTTGCTAGTGCCATGTGCCAACAAGGTGGGTCCTAAGATAGCCACCTTGATTGCCAAACCTTTCTTTGTGAGATGAGTTAGAATATGTAATCAAAAAGATAAAACTAGGGAAATCTACTGGCCCCCACAGGCTTTGAGTGGAGTGTTACAGGGCACCCAAGACATGCAAATAGGATATCTATGACTTTGCTAATCACTTTGGGAAGATTTGTGCCCAAATAAAGTAATCATGGGCTTATCAAACTTATTTGGAAGTCAAAAATTAGGTTAACAATCACACAATGGCACCCCTTGACTATGCTAAATGTATGCTACAAGATTATAGATTTTGACGGTCAAGTTTTTATTGGTACATGTAATTCATAGAGACCAGTATGGCTTCACATCCACGAAAGATACATACATGATGCTATTCTAAATTTGGCCCTTTCCATAGACCATGCCTTAGAGAGGGATGGAAGATTTGTCACAATCAACATGGACATGGACAAATCCTATGATAGAATCACATGGGATTTCATTCTGGCAACCTTGGGGGATGGACGAGGTTTGGTGCTCCCTTCTATAAGATGAGTGGATTAATGGTTTGTTCTCCAACACAATAGCTTTGATGAGTGGCAATGGCTTAATATCCCATAACTTCCAATTGAGGAGATCCGTAGACCCCATTGATATTGTTTGTTAACTCTCAAACATAGTACATCCAAGGCTACACCTTAGTTGTTCTTATGTTAAACACAACTATTGGCTAGTTCTATGCTCAAGTATATTGCTTGTTTGAAGCTACTATGCCAGCATGGCTTCCTAGAGAGCAGTTAGATAGCCATGTATTCAGCTATCTTGCTTATGGTAATAAATCAATGTCTAAATGAACACTCGCAATACTAGTACAATTGCAAAGCAATAATATATTAGTTTATTTTGAAAAACTAGGGAGGTTCAAATTTAAATGAACTCCTTCATCATAGCAAGGTTGGCTCATCCGTCATTAGGTTTCCAATTGAATCCAAATGTGAGATGAGAGAGGTGAGGTTTTAAGAGATAGCTACCCCCAACAATCATGCAAAATCTAGGGTGGAAAATACATACAAGGCAAGAAGGAAGGCCATTATTCCACTATAGTTAAGTTAAAGGTGGTACTTATCATAATATTCTCTATATCTGAACACAATGCAATAATATTATGGTTTCTTCTCATATTTAATGTAGGGGTAATATTTATTCCAAGTCGTCCTCCCTAAGTGGCATGCATTTGATGTATATTTCATAGAAATACTCAGTTCTTCAAATGGGTGCAATACTTAGTCCAAGTCTTCCTCCCTATGTGGCATGCATGGGAAGTATATTTCATAGGAATACTCACATTGGGGCCATAGAAACCCAATTTATAAGTTCATGGCTTTAAAAGAAACAAGCCTTTTGGGCATAAAGCAAGTGTGCCCAAGTGTGAAACACGATTGAAGAAATATAATTGTCCCAAGGAAAACCTAATTATGCATGTAATACTAAAAGTTTGAGTAAGAGAGTAGATGCGAATCTAACTTGACTATGTATATGTGGTCTATCATGAAGGGGGAAGGAGATGTAAGGGCTTTGTGAGTATACCATGGTGTTACCTAAGCATGCACTTATATAGGGAGTAGTAGTCACTCAAGCTCTACTTGGGATGAGCTTCTACATGTGATTCCCTAGGCTCAATGGTGAACCCTCACATATGCGTCATCATGTGGGTGTAGTCCTCGAGTAGTCTTGAGATGTGCCTCAATATTGTATCTCTCTAAATCATGAATAAAGGATTCCTTATTGATATTTCATGTGTGCCTTTTCATTGTGCCGCCATTTATGTTGCACATGACAAGTTATGACTTGCAGCCTCATGAAGGTCCGTAATACTTTGTATCAGAGTAACTCTAGTGTGGAGAGAACTAGCTGAATAAGGGAGTAGGCTCATTGTCACTAAATTGATTGCTTATTACACATTCTCTATTTAGTAAATTTCTATCAATAAATTAATGACTCGCTTTTCTTTAAGTGTTGATGATGATCTAACATGGCCATGAGACCATTTAGAGACCAATATTTCTAGTACATCACTTAATGGGGTGATCTAAGCACTGTGACGGGAATATTTGATACATGCGGTACAAGTTATGAAGGGGGAAGAAAATGTCTGTCAAGTGTAAGAGTGTACACAAGAACCAAGGAGTTACACATAAATGAAGATGGATTGAGTTCCAAGAAGAGGAAGTGCATTAGCATTATGTATACGTATTTATGTATGCATCCGGGGATGCCTGGGAACGTTTACTTGTGTGTAATGAGCATTGCATTCATTTGGGGTCATCCTCTCCCTTACAAGTCAAGGTTTAAGGTTTTTTCTCTCTTAATGAATTAAGAATAGAAATAATCTTTCACTAAGGAAGACGAGAGAGGTAATTCTCTCAGTAAGAAAGACGAGAGATGTGATCCTCTGGAAGTGAGGAGAGAAGTGATTTTCCCTTTCTAAGGTCTAAAATGACACAAGATTTTGTGTAGAAGTCAATTTAAGATTGATGCCCAAGGCAATCTAATGAACTCTCCTTATATATGGCTCAAGGTGGTTGCATGGACCATAAGTTAAGAATAGAGTTTAAAAAGCTACTTTTCTTAAAATAGGCATGATGAATCTATTTTTAAAATATCTTGTGATAGAAATCTGATCTCTAAACACAACCCGCTAAATTTATCAGAAACGGCGAGATCTACAACTTTTGTGTTCATCCAAGCAACACACAAAGAGATATTCCAAAATTGGTGCTGCAAAATAGGTCCTGGAACAACCACATCTTGCATGAAGATCAACCTTTATAATATTGGTACTCAAGTTTCTCTCCAAGAAAAGAAGCTCTTGGAGCCTATAAAAGGGAGGATCTCCTTGGGTGTGAGAGAGGTGAAGGAAGCATCACTTTGCATGCATTCAAGAGGAGGAGAGAAGGTGGTTCGAGTCTCACAAAGTGCTACCGAAGCTCTACTGAAATCAAGCTCCAAGAGGAGATTCCTACACAATATGTGTAGGAGAGAAGGAGACACTCAAGAAGGATCAAAAGGTGCAACCTTTCAAGTTGTGCAAGTGTTAGCCAGGTGTATACCGTGCAAGGAATCATGATCTTGTTCCCAAGATCTACAAGTTAAGAATTGGTTTATGTGTAACAGAGGAGCTTACTCCTTGTCAATAATATAACTCCACAAGGGGGGGACTGGCCCATCTTCCAGTCCCTAGTATGTTGGCAATTCCTCCATCTCTCTCTCTTTCTCTCTATATCTTTCTTTTCTCTCATATGTCCTCTCTCTGCGCCAGCATAATATTCACCATATATCTTTTAAGTATATAAGAAGGTTGGAGGGCGTATCTCGGATCTTATAGCAATGGTATCAGAGTGAGCTTCTTTGCTTTTCTCAAAGTAAAGGTGATCCTTGCAAGAAGAAGGTAAAGATGGCAATTGATGAAGTGCCTACAAGTGAGCAATTTTACATGCTCAATTGACAGAGTATTGCAGCTTGTTGGAGATTTCTGAAGTACACCGATTGATTGACAGCTTAAGGGCAAGGGAGAAGAAGCTACTTATGAAGGACCGGATCCTCCAAAACATGGTGATATTGGAGGAAACACCATTGCACCAATTGATGGTGAAGGTGCAAAGAATCCAATTGCTGAGAAGCTTCTTAAAAGGAAGGAGGACTTTCGAGTCAAGAAAAGTAAAAAGACCTCACCTCGAGTGAGGCAGATAAAGAGGAAGTCATCTCCCTCAGCAACCAGCTACTCCCATGATTACTCAAGTTCCTCCTCCTCCTCATCATCTTCTAGTTCCTACTCTCTTGGTTCTAAGTCTCGTGCAATTCGCAAATGGATAGAGAGGGACCATAAGAGGAGCAAGCTTAAGAAGACTAAGACTTTCAAGTCTAAGTATAAGGACATAAAGTTTGACTCTTACTCCGGTAAGAGAGATCCTGCTAAGGCGTTAGCCTTTGTCAGGCAATTTGAAGTTGCTTTTTTTAATGGTAATTTCTCAGAAAAGCCCAAGCTCAGGCATGTAGGCATGCACTTGAAAGAAACCACTACCAATTGGTGGTTGATTCTCATTTTGGAGGGAAGGAAACCTACGACTTGGGAAAAGTTCAAGAAGAAGTTTTATGCTCAATTCTTGCCTCCTGATTGTGAGGATGATGTCAAGGAGTGGGATTGGCCAAAAAGAGCATGAGAAGGTCACTAGTTATGTGGACAAGTTTTGGTCTACTCTTCTCAAGGCTACTCCTTTCATGGAGATCAATGATGAAGAGAAGAAAAGGAATTTTGAAGCTAGTCTACTCCCTCATTTACATAGAACCATGAAGGTGTATCCACATGAAACCTTATCTCACATGATGCAATCTGCCATCATAGCTGAAAGTTTGCATACACCTAGTATATCTCAAAAGTTGGAGATGAGTTCATATAGAGCTAGACAAGAGTAGCTCTATGATCAACCAAGAGACAGGACTAATCGAAGAAGACCTACCTACCAATATTCAAAGCCATAGGGTAAAAAGAAGAAGCACAAGTATCTCTCTTCCTCTGAGATACAAAAGTATAAAGAGGAAGGAAGGTGCTTTCTTTGTGGTGAGTAAGGGCATATGAAGCCTAATTGTCCTCACAAAAGGAAGGAAGAAAATGTGATTAAAGATCCTCCTCCGCCATCCTCAAGTTCTATTCCGAAGCATGTGCATGCTAACACTCATTCAAATGAGAAGAAGAGACAACTCTTTAAGGGTTGGGGGGACACTCAACAATCAATGAATTTTGATACTCTTTGATCGAGGGTCCACATATAATTTTGTGTCAACACATGCTATGAAAGGCTACAAATTCCATCGGATCGATTAGGAACACCAATTGGATCAGGTTCGTCATTTGAAGGACTTACAACCAATTTGATCAGGTTTGGCATTTGAAAGACTTACAACCAATTCTACTCCTATCTAGGGAAAGTTGAATCTTAGAATTGGGGATTACCACAACCAAGAATCTTTTCTACTTGTACCCATTGGTAAGTGTGATGTTATCTTAGGTATGCCTTGGCATTACAAGATTAGACCTCTTCCCCATTTTGTTAAGAAGACCCTTGCATTTCAATTCAAGGGTTGAAACATAGTATGCATTGTTGATGTTGGAGATTGGTATGTGCCAATGGTTAGTCATGTTAGCATTTCTAAATAAATGAAGAAATCTATTTCTATGTACATGTTTTTTGTGAGAGAGTCAAAAGAAGCTAATTATTCAAGGGCACTTGATGCCTCTAATGAACACACAATACCAACTAAAGCTTCTAAGTCTCAGAATTTAAACGAACCCCTCTCTTTAATTGATCAAGCCAGACATGATTTTGTTAAACAATATGAAGATTGTTTTGGTGATTCACTCCCAGGAGAGTTACATCTTGAGCACCCGGAAGATCACACAATTGATCTTATCCCAGACAATCCATCACCTAACCAACCACCTTATCGAGTAAGTGCAAGTCAGCAAGAGGAGATTCTAAAACAAGTAAATGAACTATTGGAAAAAGGATAAGTTCAACCTAGCTCTTCTCCAAACTGCTCTCGAGCCTTACTTGTTCAAAAGAAAGATGGTTCTTTCTGTATGTGCATAGACTACATATATTTGAACAATATCACAATCAAGAATCATTTTCCTATCCCAAGGATAGATGATATCTTGGATAAGTTGCAAGGGGCTAGTTTCTTTAGTCGCATTGATCTCAAGAGCGACTATCACCAGATACGAATAGCACCTGAAGATGTTCATAATACAATTTTGTACAATATTTGGATTATACGAATTCTTAGTCATGCCATTTGGTTTGACTAATACACCTTCCACATTCAATCGAATGATGGAGAGAATTTTCAAACCTCACTCAAAGTTCACATGTGTCTTCTTTGATGACATTCTAATATTTTTACGGTTTGAAGAAGAGTATAGAAAACATCTATCTATCTATTGTTTTTTAAGAGCTTCACAAGCATAGACTACATGTCAATGCTAAGAAGAGTGAATTTTTCCTTTCAGAAATTCATTACTTGGGCCACATTGTTTCCCACAATCTAGTAAGAATGGATCCTAAGAAGATTTGAGCCATTGTTGAATGGCCTACATCTACTTCTATACATGAAGTTATAAGTTTCTTGGGCCTATGTTCATACTACAGGAGATTCATATGAGGTTTTGCGTATGTTGCATCTCCTCTACATGACCTTACTAAGATGCAAATGCCTTTTTTCTAGGGATCAAGGCAACTACAAGCCTTTGAAAGAATTAAGTTTCTTGTGACTCAAGAACTATTTCTCATAGTTTCCAATCTTCAAAAACCTTTTGAAGTTCATTGCAATGCTTTTAGGAATTGCATTGGAGGTTTGCTTAACCAAGAGCATCATGCAGTAGCATTTGAGAGCCGACGCCTCAAGGATCATGAGCTACATGCTCCAATATATAAGAAAGATCTTATGGCAGTGATACATGCTCTTCAAGTATGGAAACACTATTTACTTGGTGTAGATTTTGTTATTAAAACAGATCACCAAAGTCTAAGATACTTCCTCACTCAGAGGAAGCTCTCAGAGAAATAGATGCATTGAGCAAATTTCTTATCTGTGTTTCACTTTCAAATCCTTCACACATCTGGAACTAAGAATGTGGTAGCAGATGCTCTATCACAACGACCTCAATTGAATGCAATCACAACTATTTACCAAATGAGTTCATAGATTTATCCAAAATGTATGCAATTGATTTCAACTTCTCAACCATATGGGATCAGCTTAGTCGATTACACCTTACTCGATTTGAGATGGTTATTTATGTCATCATCAAGAAATTTGTGTAGCATTACCATTGCAACACAAGGTAATGGATGAAGCACATGCATCTCCATATGCTGGACATAGGGGTATTCTACCCACTACTCAAGCATTGGAAATATATTTCTTTGGCCCACTCTTAGAGCTAACATTGAAAGATATGTCTAGGAGTGCAAGATATGCCAAAAAGTAAAGTATGACAGGCATAAACCACCTGGTCTACTGAAGTCGTTACCTATTCCCAATGAGCCTTGGGAAAGTATAGCCATGGACTTTATCATGGAGCTTCCTCACACACAAGCAGGCAAAGATGCAATCTAGACTATCATGATAGATTCAGTAAGCAAGCTCACTTTATACCTATGTGAAAGACAACCAAATCTGATCATATGGCTGAGCTATTCATTGCTCATATTTTCAAGCATCATGGCATGCCTAAGTCCATTATAAGTGATCAACATCCCTGCATGACCAGTCTCTTTTGGTAAGCTCTCTTGGAGAACCTCCGGACTCGATTTAAGTTTTCATCCTCTTATCATCCTCAAATGGATGGGCAGAGTGAAAGTGCTAATTCTATTGTTCTGGACCTTTTGAAATCCTATGTCTCTGATAATCAAAGAGAATGGAAAAAGTATTTGCCTTTAGTAGAGTTTGCATACAATAACACAATGCACTCTAGTACTGGTAAGGCACCCTTTGAGATCATCTATGGTCAGCCTCATTTACCACCCATTCTTCTTATGAAGGATAAGATCTTTGCAGCATATGAGTTTGTTAGAGACATTGATATAACTTTCACTCAAGCAAAAGCTACTATCCAAAGGACACAAGAGAAGCATAAACGCGAAGCTAATAAGCATCGTCCTAAGGTAGATCTCAAGTTGGGACAACATGTTCTTTTTAAGTTTGAGAAGGCTCGCTTGAAGAAGTAGAAACGTCAAAAGGGTAAAGTGGTTAAGCTTTCTAATCACTATTGTTGAGATATTTGCAATCACGCCTACTTTAGTCCCTTTGTATAGGACAGCTAGGCTAGGAAGATGCAGTCCATTCTATGAAGAGAGACAAAATCCCATATGCACAGTGGATGTTAAGTGCTAACAAAGAACTCTATATAATGATGTCCTTGAACTATCACTTTCATATGATGATAATGCAATAGTACTTGTCTCTTATGTCAAGTGTCTATGTCATTGTTGTCCATACACAAGATTGTGTTTATGAGTTCAAGTCTCAATCTTGAAACCTAATTCACTTGTGTAACAGTTGTCTACATTGTCATGTCAACATGAGTTGTGTCTTTATCTTCCATCCTCCACAGCTACCACCTTTGTCATGCTCTAGATCCCGCATCTTTAACAGCTATTATGGCCCTTTCAAGATCATAGATAAGATAAATGATGTGACTTTTTGTTTGGATCTACCAAGTCATTGGAACATTCATAATGCTTTCCATATAAGTTTGCTACGTCCCTATATTGGAGAACCTCCAATGGAACCAATCAAGGAAGATTTACCTGACATAGAAGAAACAGAAGAGTTCCTTGTGCCTGAAAGAATTTTACACCATCAAAACAATACTCTAAGGTTAGGTAAGTTATTATAGAAGTATCTCATTAATTTTAAGGATTATTTTCCATTGGACGCTCAATTTATGACTGAGAAAGAACTACAAGACTTTCTAGATCTTCTTAAGGACTATGTATCCCCTCTACAATTGAGTTCAACTATTTAGAAGCCAGAGGGATGTCACTAAATTGATTGCCTATTATGCATTTCCTATTTAGTAAATTTATATCAATAAATTAATTACTCACTTTTCTTTAAGTGTTGATGATGACCTAGCATGGCTATGTGTAAAAGAGACATTTCTCATAGCAAACAAATAACTGGAAAATACAAGAATACACCAAATATGCCAAAGAAACCATAGCCAAGGTGGCTAGGCATGAAAGTGTATTGCCATGAATGGTTGAGAATCAAAGATGAATGCTGCAACAAGATACTCACCTCTTGCTATGGTGGTCATAGATATACACCCCTATGATAGGTGAAAGGAAGGATCCCTCAATCTTGTATTTTTGAAAATGGAAAAAAATATCCCTCACATGTTACATCTCCACCCTTTTATACCAAACCCTCACATATCCTAGACTAAGGTATTTTATGCTTTATTACAAGCCATCCCGACCTAGAAGAGCTTTGTCCTCAAAGTTGAATTGGGAACAAATTATAAGGATGATTACAAGGATAGCTTGAAGCGTATGGAATTGTTGAAGTAGAGCTCTTATGTTGATGAAGAATTAAGAAGTTGATGAAGAAATGACTATGTAAATGGAACACACTGCTATAAGCTGTCCAAAATAGGCTGTATACAAAATTTGCCATATCTTGAGCTAGAAATGTTCTATTTCCATGTGCTATATATAGAAATATAGAAGACAACATGTGGTACCCAGCCATGCCTTGAAAATCAAATTATGATGAAGTTAAGGCAATTAACTTTCCGACAGGAAATTATTACAACAAATTGTTTACTGTTCTGTTGATGAACTGTCCTCTTGTAAAATCCATGGAAATTACTCCAAGTATAATGCTTGTTGCCAAGAAGATCCTTCAATAGGCAAACCTTTCCATTTAATAAGGTATTCCACAAGAATTCGGTTCCTTAGAACCTTCTCCCTCTTACCAATAATCTTTTTGGGCTCATAGATAATCAAACTATCATCATCCAAGGGAGGGAATTCTTCAAGAACTTGAATTTGGGGATCAACATACTTTATAAGCTGAGACACATGAAAAACATTATGAATTCTTGCGCTTGAAGGTAAATCAAGTTGATAAGCAAGATCCCCAACTCGTTTGACAATGCGGTAAGGACTATAAAACCTATGAGCAAGTTTATCATGCCCTCCTTTGAGAGAAGCATATCGTGACTTGGAAACTTTCAAGAATACCCAATCATCTTCCTCAAACTCCACATGTCTTCTTTTCCCATCCACATAGGCTTTCATGGTCTCTTGAGCTTTTTGAATGTTGTCCTCGCATTCCTCCATCTTTTCTAACTCTTCAGGAGCTTGTGGATTCACATCTTCATGGAATAAGGTGGAGGGTACTTGCACTTTGTAACCATATAGAACTTCAAAAGGAAACATTCCAATACTCATATGATAAGTATTGTTATAGCAAAACTCCGCAAGGTGAAGCCAATGGTCCCAAGTATTTTGTGTGTCATGGCAAAAGTGCCACAAGTATACCTCTAACCATTTGTTAACTCTTTCTATTTGCCCATTGGTTTGCGGATGGTATGCTATACTAGGAGTTAATAGAGTCCCCATTGAAGAGAATAAACTCCTCCAAAAGCTGCCCATAAACTTAATGTCTCGAATATCGGACACAATCTTCATAGACATTCCATGAAGCTTGAAGATAGATTCCATAAATTGTTCAGCCACTTGCTTTGCTGTAAATTGAGCTTTGGTAGGGATAAAATGGGCTGATTTGGTCAACTGGTCTACCACCACATAAATGCTATTCCACCCACGCTTTGTTGTAGGCAATCCCACAATAAAATCCATGGTAATATCAATCCACTTACCATGAGGAATAGGAAGTGGCTAAACTAAGCAGTTGGGTAGAAGAGAAAAGTCCTTGTTTTGTTGGCATGGAAGACATTGCATAAGAAAATCCTTGACATCCCTCCAAATATCCTTCCAATAGAAGCTCTTATGGATATTATCAAAGGTTTTAAATAGCCCATGGTGTCCCGCTAAAGGCAAAGAGTGCATCTCATGCAAAATATGGTTTTTGAAAGAAGATTGTGGTGTTAAGTAGACTCTACCATGATACCATAGAAGACCATTATGCCATTTGAAATTTGGATACGCATCTGCTTTGCCTTGCTGAAATTCCTTCATCATCTATGATGCTTGCTCATCAAGCAAATATTCTTCTTGAATATCATTGATCAAATCCTTGTGCACAATTAAAATTGTAGAGATGGAGCATGCCCACATTCTTGATAAAGCATCCACTACAATGTTATCTTTTCCAACCATATAGGATATTTCAAAATCATAACTTTGAAGAGTAGCTAGCCACCTCCCTTGTTTATGAGATATTTTTTATTGGGAAAGGAAATATTTCAACACACGGTGGTCGCTTTTAACCTTGAAATGGTTGCCATATATATAATGATGCCACTTTTTAATAACATGCAAAATTGCCAACATCTCTTGTTCATAGGCATGTAATTGACGCTCCTTATCATCAAGATTGCGACTCTCATATGCTATAACTCCATGGTCTTGATAGAGAACTGCCCCAACTCCTCTTCCACTAGCATCCGCACATATAGTAAATTCCTTAGAGAAATCTGGGCAAACAAGAATAGGTGTTGAAATTAAGAGAGATTTCAGCTCGTTAAAACTCTTGTCGACTATGGAGTTCCAAAAGAAAGACTCTTTCTTCAGCCTATCGGTTAGAGGAGCTGCCACATGAGCATAATTTTTTATGAATCTCCTATAAAATGATGATAATCCAAGGAATCCCCATGAAGAGGTAGAAGAAGTCGGTGTAGGCCATTACTTGACACACTTCACTTTATTAGGATCTACTCTTATCCCTTTTTCTCCCACAATGTGACCTAGATATTCCACTTCTTCTTCCATGAAAGAACACTTTGATATTTTGGCAAAGAGTGTGTGTCTTCTTAATATGTCAAAGACCTCTCATACATGCATCAAATGCTCCTCCTTGGACTTGCTATAAATGAGAATGTCATCAAAAAATACTAAGACTGTTTTGTATAAGAGAGGCTGCAATATTTTGTTCATGAGAGCTTGAAGAGTGGCGGGGGCATTTGAGAGCCCAAATGGCATGACCAATAAGTGGTATAACCCTCTTTCGGTCCTAAAGGCTGTTTTATACTCATCTCTTCCTTCATTAAAATTTGGCGATAGCCCGAACGAAGATCAATCTTGGTGAAGACCTTTGCATCCGTAAGTTCATCCAAGAGATCGTCAATACGTGGAATTGGATATCTATTCTTCTTTGTGGATTTGTTCAACTCTCTATTATCAATACACATACGGAAAGATCCATCCTTCTTCTTTACCAAGAGCACGGAAGAGGCAAACGAAGATTGACTTGGCTAAATTAGACCCATTTGCAGCAACTCTTTGACTTGTCACTCCACCTCTTCCCTTTCAAACTTTGATAAGCGATAGGGAGGTTTGTTGATGGACTTGGTATTAGGCAACAAGTCGATAGGATGGTCAATCTCTTGCTTTGGAGGCAAAGATGATGGTGGCTGGAATAAATCTTGTACTCCTCCAATAGCTCCTCCAACCTTGGATCCTTTTTCTTTGAAGAAGAGAATGGTTGATTTGGTAGCTGCTCTTCATCTACTTTTGCAAGCAAAAGAGTGAAGATACATGATCGTGCATTGATTTCTTTTCTTAATTTCTTCATGGATATGAGTTCCAACTGTTTTTGACCAATGCCCTTCAATTCTATATGCTGTCCATTCCATTTGAACTCCATTTGCATGCTCTCTAAGTCCAATGAAAATTTTCCAATGGACTTTAACCAATCACAACCAATAACAATATCAATAGGAGACATTTCCAAAGTAATCAAGTTCACTTGTATGGTACATGAAGGAGATAGAGTAATAGGAGTTTGTAGGCACACTTCATTGTTTGACTCATAAGATCCATTCGCAACTTGGATCTTCAATGGCACTTGCATTTGTTGAGGTAACAATTTCAGCCCATGTAAAGATTTGGTATTTATGAAGCTATGGGTACTACCCATGTCTATTAAGAGATGAACCACTTTGCCATTGATCAGTCCTTCAAGTCAAAGGGTATTTTCTCCCTTACAACCGGTCCATGCATCATGAGAAATGGCACATAAAGAACCACTTGGATCAAAAGGAAAGTTGTCCACAATGTCATAAAACTCATCATTGGTTCCATCATCCTCATCATGCATGTCTTCAACCATAGGGTTTGCATCCACTTGAAACACATTTGCCTCTTGATTCTCTTGTCCTTCATCTTCATTCGGTTCATCGGTGATGACAAAATTGAGCTTGCTATTTTTAGATTTACATTTCAGCCTATGGTCTTGTGTCAACTTCTCTCCACACTTAAAGCATAAACCTTTGGCCCGCATGTCCCGAATTTGATTATTAGAAAGGACCTTGTTGTAAGTGTTGTTCGGAGATCCTTTTTGTGTATTTTCAGCCCTTGTAAAATTCTATTTTTCTTCAGCCATATTTTTGAAATTTTGCCCGTGTTTTTGTGCATAATTTTCACCCTATTTTGAGGTATAAACAATAGGAAAGATTGGTACTTTGTTGTTATAATTGTTGGGACTGTTATACCCCCTGTTTTCTTACCTGAAAGTGTCCTTTGGCTGGCTAAAATAAGCTCCAAACTTGGAGGACTGATTTGATGAAGAATACCTTGCACCTTTAAGCTAAAAATCAATTGAGTCTTTTTTATATTTCTATCCATACCTTTCAACATATTGAATAGCATCATGAATGCTCTTGGGCTTCATTGCACCTACTTCAGAAGAAAGGGCCGGATCCAAACCAAAGATATATTTGTTTAATTTTGCCATATCATCATTCCATCAATGTACATAGAGAGGTTGAGGAACATATTGGTGTAGTCATGCACGAACATGCCTCTTTGTTGAAGATCATACCATCTTCATTGCAACTTTTCCTTTTCCATTAGAGAAACAAACACCTCAAACATTGTCTTTTTAAAATCTTCCCATGAAGCAAAAGTATGACCAACTCTTTGCATGTATCTCCACCATGTATGAGCGTACCCTTCAAGATGGAGTGCCGCAAAGTAGATCTTAGCTTCGTCATGGCAAGGGAAAAGAGTGAAGTACATCTCTAGTTTGTTTACCCATTCTTCTAACTCCATTGGAGATGCATTATTCCCCTTAAAGTTAGAAATGGTGATTTTCTCTTTGTATTCCCTCTCATTATATATTGGTTGAAAATTATTAGAATGCTGTCCAAAAGATGGTTGTCTCCAAGATTCTCTATGCATTGAATCCCTTCCTAAGGAATTTGGCCTAGAATCATTACCACCTTGATTTTGTTGATTCAATCCAAATGAATAATGATGTCCACTAGTGGGCTGACCATAGATTGTGTTCTCTTTATTAGTGATATCTTGAAATGACCTTCTTTCTTCAAATCTTCCATGGAACTCTTCATTCTCCATTTCTCTTAAGTCTTCATCCCCTACATAAGTTACCTCATGTCTTGGATTAAAATGTGGACGGGAATGATACTTTGATGGTGGCTGACCATAGGTATTCTTCAATGTATAAGGCTCTCCTCTCTCAAAAGTGGACATGATTGGTTGATCAATCCCTTTTCCTTTTGCTTTAGATGGCTGGGCTGAAGTATTTTCACCATGAGTAGTGGGTGTATTTGGAGAAGAAAATTGAAGTAAGGGTTAGCTATGCCATTCTTCCCTCTCTATGCTTATGGGATACAATCCTCTGTGCCTATAGCACTTGTCACTTTTGAACTTTATATTGTTGTGCCTTTCGCACTACCTTTAGCACCATAATTTTAATGAGAGGTGATAAGAGAGAGAGCATGAGAGAGAGGAAGAGGGGAAGGGGAAGAAATACATGAAAAAATAGAGTAAATGAGAGGGAGAGAGAGAGGGGGGGGATGAGAGGGATATGGTAACTCATTTATGAGGTTTTGGTCATTTTATGTTGGTTGGCTTAATCATTATTATTTTATTCAGCTAGCTAACTTGATGCATATTTGAGATTATTTTATGCATGTATATTCAAGCTCTCTCCTCCTAGATCAATCATTCATTTGCATATGTCCATAGCAAGTACCAATAAAGAGAGGGAGCCATATCCAATGCCCACACAACTAGTGACTTATGTTGTTTCTATACTATCTCATGGCTTGGTTGAGAGATATAATTGAGAGAGCTTTCATGAAATAAGAAATATGTGTATGCAGAAGGAAAGAAGAAAGAGAACAAGACAAACAAATGTTTCCAAAAGTGGTATTTGTTTTCTCTCTTACTTTACTATGGAATAACATAGAGTTTTATTCAGTCATATTTAAGGTTTTTTGTCGAAAGATCTTTGTTTTAATATTTGGTATACCTAAGCTTTCTTGCCCCCCCCCCCCCCCCCCCCCAATTTGTTAAACTTTTAATTATCTCGTTGTGTTTGTGCATGCAAATGGAGGGACATATCCTCAGTTATCTTATTATAGGTGCCATTCTACTTTTCGGCCGTAGTGGCTTCCATATTTAGCAAAATGTTGTAAAAGTGAAGGTGGAGGTACATGATGAGGAGCAAAACATTGTGCTCACTCCATGCACAATGCGTGCATCTTTGGCAAGGAAATCCAAATCCTCATCTACAATAAGCACTTCCCAAGGAGTGAGCTCCACTTACACCAATAATATATGCACATTAAGATTTGATAGCTTTTAGTCCTCAAATATTGTATATAAGCCAAAGTAGGTCTTTTTGTAAATTGATCTTCTAATTATAATACAAAAGAGAATATCCTATTGTCAATCAATTTTTTGGCCCTTCAACTTTTTGTTGCATCAAGCAATATGTTATTCTGTGTATCTTTTAATACAAAATGGATCATATTCATATAAATGCATAATATCATGCAACAAAGGGAAAAAAACAATTCTTTAATATAGTACTTATTCAAATGAGGCTAGAAGGGTGGCCACCAAAAAGAAAAAGAAAAAAGAAAAAAGCAATCGATGCTATTGGCATTGCTAATTTTATTGCAACTATCGCTATTTACATCACTAATTTTATTGCAACCATCACTATCAGTGTTTCTATTTGTGTCACTATATAACGATACAAATAGCAATGCCAATAGTAATGCTTCTATGGAAACAATCCAAAGGGGGGGGGAGGGGGGCTTTATAAACTATGAGCATCGCTAAATGCCTTGCTATAGGCCCAACATGTTGTAGGGACTAGTTAGTGAAGCTTGCCTAGGCCTAAAAAATGGCATTAACACTTTTTGAGCCCACCACTTTGAGTTTATCCCTGTAGAGAGGACAATATCTTGTTAATTTGTGTACACAATCATCCTACTACCCTTTGAACCAAGATAAGGAGAGTCTACATGTATTATCCATGGGAGGCTCTAGACCCAAGTTGCCTTTAGCTCAAGAGATCATGATTTTTTACCCAAGAGATGAAGTGGAATATTAGGCGCTCGCCAACCTTCCACAAATGAGAATTAAATAGCTTATGGATCTTATTCTGAGTACTATTGTTAAACGAGAAGGTAGAAGTAGTAAAAACCACAGATGTAGATAATATAAATTCGATGATGAAAATCATCCTAGTAATGCTAGCCAGATTGGTCAATTTAGTCACTTTTACATCAATCTCGTTGAAGCTTTAGTGGAGTCTTTGTCTAAAGAGGACATCAAATGTTTGGCAAAAAAAGATGTATTTTCAAGCAGTGCTAGACCCCTCAAAGAATCAACCATCTTTCTGTCAAGATTCCTCAAGTTTGGGTTTATGACTAAAGTGAAAGGGATAGGGCCAAGGGACAACTTTGTCCAACCTACTTAAAGAGAGTGAAGCCTTGAAAGATGGAACCATTGATGCATATTTGAGCAAAAGTATTCCTAGAATGGGTGTGGATGATGGTAAGGAACTAAAACCCAAATCCAAAATTTGACAGACTACATCACAAATGAGGCATCAACTAATTTTATCAATCATAGGTCATGCCAAGGTAAAGATTGACCATCATAAATCTAACACCAAGAACAAAGGTGTAATCTAAAGCCAAGGACAAGTTTAGTATGGAACATGTATTTTCCACCTAGTGTAAAGTTCTATTGGCTAGGATATTGAAGTTTAGATAGCAAAAACTTGATGCGCTCTATTGTTGCTTTAGAGAAGACCTTATAGGCAATATTGAGCTACTTAGAAGGGAACCAATGGCTAAGCTTCTTTCTCTCCACATTCTTGGGTATTAGCTTATTAAAGCCAATATTACCATTGCAAGAAATAAGATTGCAAGCATCTCTTTAAAGCCAACATGTGCATTCAGAAAGTGACATAGGCCCTAGCCAGATGGTTCCTAGTTAGCTTGAAATTTTTTGACTTGAAGTTGGCAAACTTCCCTTTTTTTTAATCTCTTCTTTAGTGAAGGGTTGGCCGAGTAGAAGGGGTCTCCACTGGTACACCTCCCTTCATGCAAAGTTAGGAAAGCATTGATCCTAATTGGGTAAGTTTTGTATGTATGTACTCCAATAATGCCAATGTGGTCCTTAAAGACCTAGTAAATGCCCTCCTTTAGTTCTATTACTTGATCGTCCTTTGTTTTTCGATTGAGGTAATTGATTCCTGGTTCCACTTTGTGTTGAAGATATTTGAGTAGAACTTAAGTGTTGCATCACCTTCCAAATTCCACACAACCTTTAGTTGAATTTTGGGGGCTCCAGCTCAAGAAGATTCCTACACTTGAAGATAGCTTTTGGCCACTTGTAGGGCCTAGAGGAGAATAAGATCAAAAGGACAATTAGCAATAGCAAGAAGAGTGAGTTCTCGGCATTCTATAACTCTACAACAAGAGATTCTCTGTTTAAAAGTATTTGCCCTCCATAGCTTTTGGAGCTAGGGTAACTCCCTCAAATGGCTAGAAGCCAGTTGTTTAGGTTCGCTTCAAAGCTACACAACCAAGTCTCATTAATTTTCTGCCCATAAGTAAATTCCTTAAGAAAATTGAGCTTGATTTTAAGAGGGGCCCTTTCTTATTTCTAGCAATTAGTTTGAAGAAAAATACCACAAACATGTGATCAAAAGTAACATTATTAGTAAGGACATGGAGTTCATTTGAACAACCAAGCCACTGGCCTCCATGAGAACCATAAAATTTGTTACTTTGGATTGTCTTCTGCATACCATCCCAATGCTTACTATGCTACATAAAGGATTGATCAACTGAGCTGAGAAGGAAAGGGTAACATCGATCAATTGATACTTTAAGATTAGGGGATCCTAACTCACTCTTTCATACTTCATCATATATCCCTACTCCATGCTATCTATTAGTTCCACTTAGGATCATGTTTCTACCACCCAAGTAGGATTTGGGTGTGACCTATCCTATATTTAAGAATATTCTATTTGCAAGCTCTGCCAGTTGACCAATATTTGGATGCATACAATGAGATCAAAATCAAGGGCTTATCATCAACCCATAGCTTGACAACTACCATATTCCATCAATGTATGTCCAATGTTGCCAAGAGCTCTTTAATTTTAACTTTCCCATTATGGCCAATTTGAGGCCAAATGGGCCTTGTAAGTATTTGGATTATTTCTTAATCACATCCTAACTAGATAAAAATAGGGAAAGAATGATACCTTATTAATGACTTGTTTTTCTCAAATTTTAGGGTTGAATTAGCATTAAATAATGGTGACACCTCTCTTTTCTCTCTCTTTTCTTTTATTTTGTATTTAATATTCCCCTTTCCAAAAAAATTTACTAGGACCTCAAAAAAATATTCCACTTTCCAAACATTTTGAATGTGGCTTTTTAAAATTTGATTACATTTTCCTTTTGTGCTTTAGTAGTTTCCATTTTTGCACTTTCGCACTTTCATATATTTTTTATTATTTTTTGTTTCATCTTCTTTATCTTCTCACCAAGTCTATTTCTCTCCTATTTGTTTATGCCATGGAAGGCGTTTGGGTTATCCTTTCTCTTTTCTTTCTCTCATGAGTGTCACTTCTCTTTCTCATTACTATTAAAGTTTTCTTTCTCACTTGGATATACCATGAGAAGATTCTTAAAGTTACTATTAGAGTTGTCAATTGTACTCTTTGTTTTTTATCAAGGTAACTATTGCCTCAAGGAGTTTATCATTTATCTTCATCTTCCCTTTTTTATTTTTGTTTGTGTTTATCATATATCTAAGAAGTGCTAAATGTTGGAGGCCTTTCTCTTCCTTCTAAGATATATGGATAAATCTCCATTAAAAAAGAAGAGTCATATTTAAATTATTGTATTTGACATGGAGAGAATAATCCCAAGGTTCTCACTAATCAACTAGAAGCTAATAATAAGGTTATGAGATGAAGGTAGGAAGCATATTGATGTGTGGATGGAGAATTATATCTAGCAAATCTATTGGTAGGCAAACCACCTAAATTTTTTATACTTTGTGATATAATTAGGTCTATTGGAGTTGGAAATAGTGGGTTACTAGAATATTGTAATTGTTTGCACTCTCAACATGAAATAGAGATTCATAATGTAAGGAAAAGGCTTTATCAAACCATTATGATTGGAAGGCAATTATGTATTAAACAACAAGTAAGTAAGTTGACTACTAAGGCAAATTGAAATCATTGAACATGCAATCAAAGAAGCTCAAGTAAGAGAGAAAAAAAAACAAATTATATGTTTGGGATCTCAAGGGAAGCAAAAATACCAAAAAGGATAAATAATATCTTTGGATAAAGATAATAATATTGTTTTTTTTTTCTTGAGCTCATAAGTTGTACATTTTTTGTTATAGTCCTTAACATATTACTTGTCCTGTGAAGCACCATTTTACTAAGGCATGGAGTATTCTTTGTTAATAATTAGGGAGCATATTCAGTATGCCACACGAAAGCATGGAGGAATGCACTACTAAGCAATAATATCACAAGAATATAGTGGCATGCTATAAAGTATGCAATAGGCTTTAAAAGCATAAAAGAATATCCAAATCAATCTCAATAAAAACTTTCTCATTAGTATGACAAGTGTGTATAATACATGTTATTTTAATCAGATTACTTTATAGAGAATTCAATCAAACCACCTTCACTTTTTTTAATTATCAATGTTCTCATCTTCCTTTTTTTCTTCTAGCAAGAGAGCATTTTCTTTGTTATGCATAAGATTTGTTTGTCTCTTATCCTTGCAATGGGGATTCTTCAAAGGATTAGCAACCAAGGCAAGAGTGTTGTAGCACAAGAAATATCATTTCTTGAGCCTTTGAAGCTTGGATAATAGCCAAGCATCCTAATTGCCATATACTTTTTAATAACTATAACCTCACCTCTATTGTAGGGTATGTGGCAAAGCCCAAAAATCAAAATAAAGTTTGGTGCATATAATGGTAAGATGTGCTCACCTAAGTCTCAACATAATAAATATTTAAAATATTTAGATCAATCTTTGGTATGCAATTGGAAATTATAGAATCTGCCTCAAATCTTAAACCTTGTGCTACAAAATGAGCTAGAAAATGATAATATTATAATCTAGTACATGTTAAACAAGTGAAAATTCAAGTTAGTATCTTATAAGAATATAAATCATCTAAGAATTTGTGTTTAATAAAAGAAATTCTCATTGAAGTCATCCACAAAGCCCTCCTGTTCACAATACTCAATATCTATGCACTAGTCTTTCCTAAGCCTTGCACATTTCTCAACATCATTTAACATAATGAATCACTTCTCCCAAGTATATGGAGGATATAAGATTTTCTTGAGTGACTTAGTAGCCTTTGGATGTCTTTTCTATCCCCTTCTTCCATTAGATATACCTCTTTAATATTTTTAAAGTCAAGTTTCCTTGACATGGCCTTCTCCTCCTTAACAACTTCTCAATATCCATGTCTGCCTATTTATTGTATTCAATCCTCTTGTGATAGATGGCTTCCAATAACTCCATCACACCAAAATAATGATGCACTAGGCCTAAATCAAAAATGTCAAAAGCTAAATTCAAGTCAGCCTTAAATTCACCAATACATGTCTCATTAGGATTAGTGAGTAACATATCATAAATATAAACCACAATGATTAGAGGCACATGACCCTCATGTGTAACATATAATGTGTCTTTGTGAGATTATTCTGAAAACTATGTGTATTCAAGTATGCATGTATCTTCTCATACCAAGCTTGAGGTGCTTGCTTCAAACCATATAAGGCCTTTTTCAATCTACACACCTTCTTTTCTTGCCCTTTTTGAAAGAAACCACAAGGTAGAAAAACATACACTTCCTTGTATAAATCACCATTCAAAAATTTATTTGATGTCCAACTAATGTACATTCCAATCATTATGAGCTATTAATGCGCAAATGCTACGAACAATTGTCATATGGCAAGTGGAAGTAAAGGTCTCACAAAAATCAATGCCCTTTTATTGAGCATAACCCTTTGTCACAAGTCTAGCTTTGTAGTAATCAACACTACCATCTAGCTCATAGTTTAACTTGTAAACCCACTTGGTACTAATGGTCTTCTTGTCAAAAGGCAAATCATAAAAGAACCATTGAGTATCATTTTTTATAATAGTATATACTAAATTTGCATAGCAACCATCTAATTTTTTGAATTTTGTGCCCATCCCCATCACACAAATAAAAAACATGCATGCATAATAATCTGATATAGAAGAGCCACTATGAGAGCCTGAATGTGTATGACTAGCTAAGTGTCCATCCAACTTACTATCACATAATGTTTACATAGTCTATTCTGGCATAGTCCTAGAATGCTAAATCTCTACTCTTTGATCAAGAAGTGCATTGTTCACATTTGCCTTAAAAAAGTTGATTTGCATTATCATGAGAAACATATACATGCTAAAAAACTGCCCCATTTGGCACTATATGTAACACCACACCATCGAAAAGAAGCAAAAAAGTGACATAGATATCTTATGAGCATACATTTGTCTCTTTTGTACATGAAACTAAATGTTGAACAATGTCTTCCAAAAGACAACATCATGACTAACCAAGATATGCTTACTTTGTGGCATGGTGTAGCTTATAACATTTTCTTTCATTAGTATACACAATAAATGCACATTTTATAGCCTTGTCATCCAACTTCTTGTATTGTTGCACTAGAGCCAAAGCATAAGCCAAGCAACCAAAAACACACAAGTGGGCCATCGATGGTTTTTTACCATGCCATGCCTCATATAAACTAATAGATTACAAAGCCTTGATGGGACACATGTTAAGTACATAGGGTGCACATAAACTATCTTCGAGCTAGAAACTATGTGGCAAACATTTTCAAGCTAGAAATGATGTGACAAAGCTTGACTCTTAATTATGCATCGTGCCATCTCAATGAGTGATCTATTTTTTCTATCAACTATACCATTTTGATGTGGTGTATATGACATTGTACATTGGTGTTTTATCCCATGTTCAACCAAATATGCATTAAATTCCTTAAACATATACTCCCTCCCCTCCCTCTTCAATTAGAAGGGATTTCACATCGCAACAAATTTTCAGCCATGTTAACAATTTGCTTGAAGCATAAACACACTTTGGACTTGGCTTTTAAAACCATATAACCATGCATCCTTGGAGTAATCATCAACAAAAGTCATGAAGTACATGTAGTTGGCAAAAGATGCTATTTGCATTGGACCACAAACATCATCGTGTGCAAGCTGCATTTTGTGAAGAGCTCTTAGTGAACCATCTTTTGGAAATGATGTATGTTGCATTTTATCCAATATGCATCCTTTATAAATGTGTTTTCCAAGTGCCTCAGTAGTTGGCAATGTAGAGCCATATCAAAATTTTGCAAACCTAGCAGATTAGCAAATATCAAATGAGAAAAACATACACGCCAAAGTTTACTGGATGAAATTACTTGCGGATATGCAATAGCATATGCTATGTCTTCCACATATTTTCTATAGTTATTGAGATTATATAGCCCACGATTAGTGAACTAAATGCAATAATTGTATCACCACAAGAGAGATTGTGAATGGTAGTCATCAATAAGCTTCACAATCAACTAATCTTGCCAAGTGTAGAAATTGGCAATAAGTACTTTTTAAAGTCTCTAGTGCATAGAAACCATCCATATGTGCGAAAGCACTACTAATAATTGTAGTCAACTTTCTTTTACAACTCGTTTGGTGGGATTAGAGGAGCAATTGACACATATCACATTACTACCCTTAGGGACAAGCTCAAGAAAAGTGAATAAACTATATAGAGAAATAATATGCTTCATGGCACCACTGTTAAAGTACCATACATTCGAATCTACAATAGATATAATGTAAAGAAGGTTCATAACAACATTTGCATATTTTGACTTAGAAGGAAAGGTATCTACAATAGCCATACTAGGCTCTTTCTTCTTAGCCTCTTTTGCATCCAATTTAGAACAACTCTTTATGACATGATCATTTACATTACAATACTTGCAAGACATTTTACTCTCTTTTTTATTCTCATCCTTATTAGCCTTCTTTGTTTGAGCAGCATTTGCAAATTTTTACTTACTAGCAAAAAATGAAGCTTTTCCTTCACATCTTTGACTAGCCATAAAAGCTTGGTCTACAGTATGCATAATGAACCTATTTTGTCTAGATTGTTCTTGTTGCAACAAAATAGAAACCAACTCATCAAATGACAAAGCTTTCAAATTGCCTTTCATCATTAGATAAAGAGTAGATGCAAAACTCTGATAAGAATCAGGAAGGCCGTTGAGAACAATCTGCACAAGTAAATTGTATTGCAAAATCTCACCTAAAGAGTCCTCAGCTATCTTACATGATTGAATAAGTGGAATCATGGTATGTTTAACAAACAATATAATCAAAGTGTGAGCCTCTATATCATTGCCATCTCAATAGATTTGCTCAGGATTAGGTGGTGGTGGCACTCTAGCATCAACTAGAGCAAACTTAAAATTGCAGCATCCTCAACGTCACCTATTTCTATTGCTTCTAGTATGCTTGCTGCTTCTGAAACACGACCAAGATATCTTTTGATTCTACATATAATGTTTTAAAGTCTCTTTGCAACCAATAATGATGCATCATATAAACCCACAACGGAAAGTTAGTTCCATCCTACTTATCCTCAACAACTAACATACGGAATACATCATTATTTTCAGCCATAGTCATTGACTGTACTTGATGCAAGAATTACATTTATAGATGAATATATGTACAAAACCAACCTACATTATGCAGCATAGAATAAAGGAGACTATAAGGGCTTTTACATGTAGAAATGATTGATGTCAAAAAATCTACACAAAAGGATGAAATAACATGTGCAATATTGGTAGAAGTGCAAATGGGGGACTAAAATGAACTCGAATTAAAGATCTGATCCTTACAAATGCTCATTAAATCTTTTCCCAATTTGAGGAAATCAAGTGGAAGGTCTTGAGGACTTTGCCCAAGAGGTCGAAGCCTGCTCTAATACCAATTTTTGGATTTAGGGTTGCACGAATGCAAGTACACGCCTTACACTTTGAGAGGTGTTGATAGTGAAGATTTACACAATTAAGTATACCCTATAAGTGAATTGGTATATATACAAGGCTGGGGAAAAAACCTCCTAAAGAGTGAAAAAAGTGCCTAGGCGGTCCTAAGTGTGCTCACACACATCATTACTAAAATATCACAATACCTCTCTCCCTCCTAACCCTCTCCCTCTCTCTATCTCCCTCTTTCTCCCTCCCGCCCTCTCTACTTTTCTTACTAAGCAATTGAAACTTGCTAAGGACATTAAATGTTTGCCTCCAAGGGAGTCGATGTGATGATAAGGGAAAGGTCCTATCCTTCATATTCTAAAGCACATTGTGGCCCTAAAACCATTGTATTTACTTTTTGTGAAATTGAAAGGTCTATTAACACTTTCAAAACATTGAAATGCCCAAAAATTTCTCTTTTATGTTTTTGGAAAATCACCATGTAGTGGAAGTTTTTGTTTGAACATATTAAGATGAAGGCAAGTACTCCACATCTCCTAAAGCGCGTGCGCACACACACACACACACACACACACACACACACACGCACGCACGCACGCACGCACGCACGCACACACACAAAGCTTTTGTTAGTAAGTAATTAAAACCTACTAAGTGAAATGAGATGCTTGCTTGCATGCAAGGGAGTCGATGTGCTTGGTTATAGAAGTAATGTGATGTGCAAACACCTATCATTTTTTGAGTGTATTAGAATTTTCAATGATCAATAGCTTGATGTGTAGAATAAAATGTGCAATTTGTTGTTATGTCTTTTATTTATTTTTTCTATGTGTCTGGTGTTATAGATGCAACTTTTGTGTATTTTGTGTCATTTTCTTTATGATATGTTTGTGAGTATCATAATGGAAGTGTAAGTGTGTACCATTGTGGATTATGTCATTATGCACTTCTTGGGACCTAATTCGTATACAGGTTCTACTCACTCATCTTATGAAGGTATTAAAAATGCAAGGATTTATTGCCAACTTTATTAGATCATATTGGATAAATTGGTTTGGGATGTGAGAGCCAAACAAAGGAGTTTATAAGGGGGCCATTGGGTTGCTACAAATGGGCATGTTCTTACCTTTGACTAGTGCAAAGATAGATGGAAGCTCTCTAAATTCTATAAGCTAGCATTGGATTTGGTGGCATATCATATAAAGAGGCTTTTTGGCATATCATATAAGCTAGCATGGGGTTTGTTGGCATATCATATAGAGAGGGTTTTTGGCAATGTAGGCTGTTACTATGGGATTAGTTAGTTGCACCTTAGGATTACTGGCAAATAGATCAATGAGAGTCTTAGTTCTTCAATGATCAAAGTTCTCTTATGTGATTGGAAAGAAGATATATATAGGGTTCATAATGCTTGGAGTTCTCCTTAGAGCAGATGAGAGTATTTAAAAGCATTTGGTCACTTAAGCGACCCCTCAAAGACATGGTTTTTGCCTCGAAGGGGGTACCACGAGCATTCATGATAGTCAATATATTAATGAGAAGAGGTTTATTGTGTTGTGGCAGAGAAAAATCTATAAACCATCTCTTTTGGGATGGCTGCATTGCCACCAAAGCATGGGGTTAAGCTTTATCTCACTTGGGCTTTTCAAGCCAAAAATCAAGTAAACAAGGGTTTTTGTGCATTTGATCTATGTAATTGGATCAACACTTAGTTATATACCCTTAGCCTTCAATCAATCCAAATGTTGGTTCTTCAATCGATTTGGGAGGCAAGAATGAAAAGGTGGATGAGGGCCTTAGTTTAGAAACAAAATGGGAATCAATAATGCATAGGGTCGAGGGGCCAATAACGTGACAATCCCCAAAAGGCAAACATACCCCACCCCAATTTAGTGATAGTTTTACATAAAAGATGCATAATTCAAAGCCACTTAAAGCAATGGTACAAAATCTTCTGTGTTATATATAAACCTAATTGTGAGTCAAACAATTGAATATCTCAAATCTTTAAATGTGAGAGTCATAAGATGTATATAGTTTAAGTATTAAATTTTTTAATGTAACCCACTTGAAAATAAAAGGATATAATAGGAGACCGTTAGATGATACTTCATTGGCCTTTTTACCCTAACTGGAAATGGTATTGGAGTATGGCTTGGACATTGCTGGGTGAATTGAACAACGGGGAATTTAGCCCAAAGCGTTGGGGACCTTTTGGCTATTTATATCCCTGGCTTTGTAATATGAAGTGGAATATATATATATATATATATATATATATATATACGTGAGTGCCACTAGGGGTCGAACTGAGCACCCGCTAGACTCAATCCGCACTGAGATCCCAACTGGCCCCATTGGCCGAGTATACTCTATTTTTTGGATCGTCTCATATTGTCTTTTGTACAACACTGTTAACGACAGCATGCATTTGGATTTGGATTTGGATTGTGAAAGAAATTAACAATGAGAAAAACAGAAAATGTTGCCCCTACAGTACTTTGTGTCTGGGTATAGTCGAGGGACGAGATGATGGCGACTTTGGGGATGCTGGGTTCCTCCCCTTCTTCCTCTTCCCCCTCTGCCCGTATCGCTTCTTCTTCATCGCCTCCTCGCTCTCCCCTGCACCACCCACAACAGCAAAACCAGCATCAGCAGCCGCCGCCGCCGCCGCCGCTGCAGCAGCAGCAGCAGCAACAGCTATATCGGGTGAGTCCCTGCAAGTCGAAACAGTAATCGCACGTTTCGATTTAAGCCTCACGAATTGCTGGTTGCCTCTGTTACTTAATACGTGGTCTGATTCCAATGCATCTTTGGTAAAATGATTCACATTGGCATGACTGCATTTCCAAAGCCTGTATTACCGATGTTTGATGTCACTGATATTTGATCATGTGCAATCGCAAGCATTGTAGCATCTATGGTAAAATGATTCGCATTTGGGACAACTGCATTTCCAAAGCCTGCATCACTGATATTCCATTTTACTGGTATTTGATCATGGGCAATTGCAAGCATCTGTTGCAGAAGTATACATGGGAAAATGATTCATATTCGGTCTGACCGCATTTCCAAAGCCTGGAATGTGTGATCATAAGTATCTACGTGGAAATGATTCACTTTCACTTTCGCAATGGACACGTCATGTAAAACAGACCCATCCCATGTGCAATGTTGATATAAGCACAATGCCGTGCAGAAGATTTCTATGTGGAAATGATTCACTTTCACCTTCACAATGGATACATGACGTAGAATGGAAAGTGGTTTCATAACTACATTTATGATGACATCCCATGTGCAGTGTTGATATGAGCACAATGCCATGCAGAACATTTGTGATATACCTTATACAATAGAGTTTGCAAGGGCAGTTGTCCTGACACATGCATGCAGTTTGTGTGTACATGTGCTATATTCCCTGGGCAGAAGTTTTGTATTGGGTCTTATGTATATGCAACCGTCTCAGTGCACTAGAGCACAACTGCCAGCTTGTTGTACTTCTTTTGATAGTTTCACCCACATGAATGCTTTTGTAAGTGTTTCAACATTTCAAGTTTCACAAGACAAGCTGTTGGGTATTTTGTGTTATTTATGTGCAACAACAGGGAACACCCTTGAGATTCCCAATCCTGACACCAGAAGCTCCCCAGCACAGCAATCGCCGCTGGGTTGTGCGATCCACATGGTTTCATAACTACATTTATGATGACATCCCATGTGCAGTGTTGATATGAGCACAATGCCATGCAGAACATTTGTGATATACCTTATACAATAGAGTTTGCAAGGGCAGTTGTCCTGACACATGCATGCAGTTTGTGTGTACATGTGCTATATTCCCTGGGCAGAAGTTTTGTATTGGGTCTTATGTATATGCAACCGTCTCAGTGCACTAGAGCACAACTGCCAGCTTGTTGTACTTCTTTTGATAGTTTCACCCACATGAATGCTTTTGTAAGTGTTTCAACATTTCAAGTTTCACAAGACAAGCTGTTGGGTATTTTGTGTTATTTATGTGCAACAACAGGGAACACCCTTGAGATTCCCAATCCTGACATCAGAAGCTCCCCAGCACAGCAATCGCCGCTGGGTTGTGCGATCCACATCATCAACTGATAGCAGTCGTAGGGTTAGTGATGACCAAATGCTGGTAATTCTTAAAGCTATTCACTTGTGTTGTGCGAGAGGGCTTCTTCTACTTAGAAGTGTGACTTTAAAAGAGTTGATGACTTCTATGCAGGTTTATGTTCCTCCTCATCCTCTCATAAAACATTGGATATCTGTCTTGCGCAATGAGCTGAGCCCGCCTCCCATCTTCAGTAAGACCTACCATGTTAGATCCTTTGTCTGGTTTGGAAGCCTCAAGCTGTGTAATTATGTAATTATACTTGGAAAACTGTTGGATTATATACAATTGGCATTTAAAAGATTGGGAGTCACTTGTAAATTTTGTCTGATCAGAAATTTTACTCACAGTCCACTTGTGTGCTTGAACTCCTCCATACAAATCTTGAATCTCTTCCATTGACTACAAGAAATGTGTTTAAATGCTCCTTTGGAGTGTTTTGTTTCAGTAAATCATAAGCACAGTTGTATGTATGTATCTCTATGCACATATGTTGAACTTTCTTAATTGTTTTGCTGCATATAAGGTTAAGTGCAAGTTATCATGAAAGAGACGTTCTGGTTTTAAGTTGAGTAAATCCTCAAAGTAAATAGGAATTCAGCATAGAAAATGTCAATGCATGACCCATTTGATCACATTTTTATTGACCGAAACAAAGTAAACCATTGTTATTTGTCTATGACAATCTTAAAGTTACATAGCTGTGCATGCCCAGTGCCCACTAACAGTTTGTTTTGCTGTATATTTATCATGTTTTACTGCTGCAACTTTGCTTCACTGGTCTTGATATTATTGGACATAGACATATTTGAACCTACATAAGTTTGTGAATCTTTGGAACATGATTATGACTAGATTTTTGTGTATACAAATCGAGCTTTTAGTTGGTCCTTTTGATTGATAGATTAATGATTCTTGCATTCTTCACAGAAAGTGCCCTAGCAGAGCTTGGAAGATATCTGATTTATGAAGCCTCAAGAGATTGGTTGGTGAGTTCCTGCTGTTGCCAGTCCCTAATTGTAAATAGTTCTGATATATTAGAGGCTTTGTAAGATCTGGATTGCCTGGAATGTTTCAATTGCAGACAACAGTAACAGGTGAAGTGCAAACACCATGTGGTGTTGCAAACGTGGAATTCATTGACCCTAGAGATCCAGTGAGGGTTAGTGAATCTCCTAGATAATGCTCTATAAAGAAGATTGTTATTTAGAATCATATAGTGCTGTGCTAGAGATGAATCACTTTTAGGTTATCAAGATAAAAACCTAAGGATAATGTTTTGTAGGTTGTTCCAATACTCAGGGCAGGCCTTGTACTTGTAGAGCACATTTCATCTGTATTGCCAGCAACGCAAACATATCATGTTGGTAAAGTATCAGAATCCAAAGTCTTAGGTTGCTTCTTTACTGGCTCTTGCGTGTATTGCTCAACTAGAAATGCTTAGGACTTTTTCTGGCACTGCAATGGTACTGTTCTGCATCACACCCTTTGGGAATGTGCATATATTTAAATCTTTGACTTCATCAGTTAGCTTTCTGAACACAGGTTTTCAACGGGATGAAAGTACCCTTCATCCAAGTCTTTATCTTAACAAGTGAGTTGGGTTGGTTGATGATCTTACAGTGCATCTCAATGTTTTAGCTCTTATTTAACAAGTAGGGTGCCTTGAACTGTGCATGTAGAGATGAGTAATACCATTCCTTGTTTGCTAAACAGGCTTCCAGAAAAGTTTCCTGATAATGCACGTGTTATTGTTGCTGATCCTATGCTTGCAACAGGTGCTGAGGTGCTACCTTTCAACTTGTTATTGCCCACGCTCTCTCAGAGAAACTTTTTCAGCATGCTTTGTATGTCTTTTGTGCAGGAGGAACAATGGTGGCCACTCTGAATCTTTTAAAGGAGCGCAATGTAAATCATAAATTGATACGTGTGGTAAGGGTTTTTTCAAATATCTAGTACTGTGTAATTATGAGTAAGAAGTGGAAAAACACAAAAGATGTTGAGTGACGCATTATATAGTAATCAGGGGTAAGACCTTTTGTGTAGCTAGCAGCATAGTTTAGGCAAAGCAAGCTAGGACTTTGTCTTTATAGGGTATACTTGAACTAATCATTAGGTTCTCCTCATAATTGATACCATGTTTTTGTCAAAAATCTTGCACTATAAGACAAGCCTTGTTATCTAAATTTTCATTAGCTTTCAATTTAGTCCTAAAAATCCACTTTGTCCTGATGACTTTCTCCTGGCTCGAATGATACACCAAGGTCCAAGTCTCATTTTGGTCAATGCTCTCAAGCTCTTTTTCCGTGGCCTCTCGCCATTGAGGATGCTTTAGAGTCTTCTACCAACTCTCAAGCTTAGAATGTACTAAATAATTTACCGTAAAGATAAAATGCAAATGAGACACTAGATGCAAGTTGTGCAGATCTTCTAGGGCCCTTCGGCTCTTTTTCCTCCTATCCCCCTTTGTCTCCCTATTCTTTCTTTCTCTCTCTCTCTCTCTCTCTCTCTCTCTCTCTCTCTCTCTCCTCCCCCTTGCTAGAGTAAAATATTGTAGGGTAAAGGCTAGCCCTTTCAAGCCTTAGTCATAAGGCTTTTATAGCCCTTCCAGGCTATTCATGATCCTCAATCATAGCTATGGTTGTTGCCATGCCGGATTCTCTCTCGATGATTCTCTCAAGGATAATCCTTGGTTGCATAGGTGGGTGGTGTTCAATATGGTCGAGGCGGCACTGTGCTGTTTGAGGCTACAATGATGGCGAGGCTGCGATGATGGTGAGGAGAAGAGTGGTGGCTGATGAACAATTGTCTATTTTACATCTTTTAAAAAATAGAACTTTTAAACGTTTAAAACTAATCCAATGGAAGGATCCTTGGATCTTGCATAGTGTATTGGTGGGAGTAAGGTAATGGGTCTTGCGGAGAGGCATGTGTGTTGAAGATTCTGTAGGTGGGTCAAGAGCACATGTAGATAGACCTAGCTCAGATGACACTATTTTTGATATGGTAGGTGGTGGAATGGGCTTAGAGACCGGTGCAATGGGTTGCATGATATCCCTCTCATAAAAACATCTCTTTTGATAGACCTAGCTCAGATGACACTATTTTTGATATGGTAGGTGGTGGAATGGGCTTAGAGACCGGTGGAATGGGTTGCATGATATCCCTCTCATAAAAACATCTCTTTGGACAATCACCTTGTTTGTCGGAGAATTGAACAAATAATAGGCTTTCGCTTGAAAGGAATAGCTAACACAAATCACAAGATTAGCTTGGGGAGTTAGTTTTCCTGTCTTATCATTAAGAATGTGCGTGTAAGCATGACACCCAAATACTCTGAAGTAGGAAATAGTAGGCGAGTGCCCAAAAATACCTCAAAGGGGGTCTTTTGAGGGACCACTATAGTTGGGTATATATGGACTGACGGTAGCAACTCATAGAGTGGGTCATACCCAAGGTGCTCAAAGCAATAGCTAAAGGCGCTCATTATTCGTAGGTTCTTGTGTGGTTGCTAAAGCTTGGAAGTAGTGGAACTTTGAGTCATTTGTGGTTGGCTAGGAAAGAAACTAAGTCATCATGTAGAGACCATTAGACTATGCCTCACCATGAGCAATCAGTAAACTAGTCTGAGAGTCTATGGTCTTGATTGTGGTGGCAATAAAGAAGATGGATTGCTCCAATCGGCAAAGCCGTTGAATGGAAAAAAGGTTTACCCCAAGCTAAGGAGCATAATATACATCATTCAATGAAGCAAGATCATAGCCCTCTTCAATATCAAACTTGATGCAATCTAGACCATAGATCTTGATCGAGGAGTTGTTCCCACATTGGACATTCTTGGCTATAGGGGCTTGGGAGACAAAAATATCTTGGCTAGGGGTCGGATGGGTGGCTCCACTATTTGCAATCCAAATAGGAGAAGATGTGCTTAGTTGGGTTGAGTGGGCGTTTGTGTCGCCTCATCAAGAGGAAACTCGCTAATGTGGACTAAGCTCACAGCTTCTATTGTCTCTACAGAGATGTGGTGGGCCTCATGTCTTGCTAACCGGTCAAACATGTCCTATGGAGTTGAGAATGATACTAGTTATGATGGTTGACTAGTGGTAGTGTGGGTTTGGCCTTGCTATGGTCCTTGATTTTGGTTGTTACCACCTTGTCTCCCTTGCTTGGGATTATCCCCTTGTCTCCCCTACTTGGGATTATTTGACCTGAGGAGCCGGGATCAGAGTTTTTTGGTAGCATTCGAATCCTTAGACCCCCTACTCAGGCTTCAAATGGTGGTACTTCTGCCGACACTTTTCCTACAGATGTGTACCCTTCCCAGTATCCTTTGTATCCTCTTTTTTGTCAAATAATTAAACTGTCTAGGCCAATTTGTTTTCCAAGTATCTCTTGAGCAATTATTGAACCTTAGACTAGCATTAATTAATTAATTAATTAATGCCTAATTACTAACATCACCACTGGCATTAGTGGCCAATAAATTGGTCGAGGCCCAAATCTGACACGGAGTACTACCTAGTACCTGTTAGACATAACTTGTTACAACTTTTGTCTTTGACACCAATTGATATCTTTGGGTCCTAGGTCCCACACTATGAAATAATTGACTTATACCTCACATGTGCAAGTGACATTAGTACATTTGATGAACTTTTAATCAAATGCTAAGTAAAACAATAATATTTCACGTCCTCATGACAATATTCTACCTAAGATCGGCTTGGTTACACTCCCCTACTTCAGATTGATGGGGAGAGGGCGATTTTCTCCAGCTTTTCCTTCCAGTTTGAGAGGGGCGGTTTTCTTCTCTTTGTGGTGATAGAATTTTGTTTATAAATTTTTTTAAAGTCATTATTGTATATTATATTTTGTACCTTTATTTGCATTGTCAAGATGATATGATTGTAAAAGGGCGGTTGGACAAGTAAACAATTCCCTTGCGAGGGCATTGTCCAAGTGGCATTTTGTTCTTGTAAACATGCGCTTATGCATATTTATCCCTTTTCAGTCTTTCTAAGTGGTCGAGTTTGGATCCATCATATTCGTGGCATTGCACATGACAATCTCCAAGGTGTCCTTGCTTGCTTAGCTTTGCTAGCTTACTCTTTCGCACATCTTTTTTGCCTCTTCACATTCCCATCATATTTGCATAGTGGTAGGGATAGCTTGCTTATTTTGTGGAAGCCTTTGGGTCTTGGCTGCTAGTCTCCCATCCGTTACTTCATTGACTGCCAACTCCACTTTGTGAAACAAGCATTATCAAAACCACTAAAAAAGAAAGGGTTCATTGTGGTTTCATCTGCCTTTGTAGGACTTGGTAGGTCATTGACAGCCGATGTGCAGCCTTTGTTCGATGGCTTGGCCTTTCTGTGGTGACCACTTGGACTCCCTTGATAAGATACCCATGGTCTCTGTAGTCTTGGTAGGCCACTGTGAGCAGCCACTGTGCACCTTTTGTGTGATATTGTGGCTGCTTTGGGATGGGACACCTTGGGGTAGAAACACATAAAAACAAAAACATGCAAAACTTTGGATTGGTCTTTCTTTCTACCTTAGTTTTTGAGCTTGAGAGGAGGTATTAAGTTGATATAAGCATTACATGCTGAATTAGCCACTTAAATAAAAATGCTTAATTAATGAAAACTCTAAAACGTGTGTGGTTTAAGAGAGTTTTAAAATGATGTAAGGTATGAGGTCACGAAACTTTTTATGAATAGGTAGGCTGGCCCTCATTCTGTCCAATCTCATTTTTGTAGGTATCAAGCTCTCTAGCTTTGCTGTCCATATCCTCTTCGCGGAGGACATCTCAGCAAAAGCTGCCCGTTGTTGTCTACATCCATCAAGTGCCTGTTTCCAGCCTCCATGACGCGGTCTACATCGATTTCTATTGTGTTTGCTAATCAGTCGCATTGTCTACAGTTGGCGACATGTTGAATTGCTGCATTTGTGATTTGCGGCTGCTGGACGGATTGCCATGTCTTTATATTTGCGTTTTTGCTACCGTTAGCTTGCCACATCATCATTAGCTTGCTGCATGTGCAGTTTTCTCTCTCCTTTGCTTGTTTAATACTAATTTGGTACCACACTATTGCATTTTCTGCTGTTTGACATCTGGAGATTGCCTTGCTACATTTTGGGATCAGCCCCTCCTTTTACTTTCCAGTGTAGGTGATGTGGTCATCTCTCACGACTCTCTCGTGCTAGAGAGGGAGTGTGAGAGGATGGTGAGGTGGGGCAAAGTGAGCCTTATCTATATAGGTATATAGGTACACAGGTTTCAGAGAGTGACTTACTTGATGTATCATTATAGTTTGGTAGATTTTGAAATCTTGGAGCTGGGATTGACTTTGAGGTTCATAATGGAATGTTACTTGATAGCGAGGGCGATTGACTTCTAGTTGAAAGCTCACATGAGAGGACACTTTGGTTATCTTGGCCAAAGGTGAAGAATCCATTTTCACGTGGCATTTTTGACATCAAGAGTTGATATGATTAACATTGACACTCAGGTTCTCTTCGAGGTATCTTGGTGGTGGCTTGATCACCTACTACTTAGATATATCCATGGTTCTATTTTGGTGGTCTTTGTTTATTCATTCTCATTGTATCACTCTATTGTATTAGATTACCCATGATTTGAGAGAGGGTGTTAGCAGTATAGTTATTCATGAGTGAGTTTGTTGAGATGTGTTCTAGTAGGTTGGACATTTTAGAGATATTTAGGTAGTTTTCATTGATTATTTTGATGGTGATTTATACAGTTGGCCGACTTGATGTAGTTATTGCATTATTCTTGGTCTATATATTTAGGCTTCCTTCTTCACATTTAGTCATCCATCACTTGCAGATCTAGTGGATGTCCTATGGAGAGAGGGAGTTGGTGCTAGTGTCCATACAGCCAGTGACTCATTGATGTACGTGACTTTTTTGTGTTTGGTATATGGGTTACATTTTTCGAGCATATCTTTGAGTTCTCTTTTCGGGGTGTTCTTGTGGTTTCTCTTTTCTCTCTCTTTTACCTTGTGTTCAGTAGTCTATCTTAGCATTCTTTCATGCTTCCATTGGTGCATTCACTTCTGACAAGAGAAACCCACAAATGCTTGTAGAGAAGGCATGGGGACTCTTAAATCTTGCGTAATTCTCGGTTGAGGCATAGTAGCATAACTAGATGGTTCACTAGGGATTGCCCTGGTGATAAAATGTGGTATTAGCTGGTCCACACTTAGGTAATCTGGGAAAGGTAACCCATGCTGTGAATATCCCAAAGGTGCTTAAGATGGAGGTTGAGCCTTTCCCAAAGGTGAATTAGTACCTCTTGGAAATGAAGGTATAGAGGTCTTGAAGGTTGTGCCTATGTTGAAGAACGGTCTGGTTTGGTATGCGGTGTGTAAATGCAGAAGGTAAATGATGAATGGTAATGGAGATGCAGTGGAAGGAGTGGGTGGTATAAGTGGGTTTTGAAATTGAGATAATTCAAAGAAGTTAAAGTAGAAGAAGAGTTACTATACATTTTCTTATAATCCACTCTACCTGTGTTGATGAATTGATCTGCAAGAGCTCCTTTTTTATCTCCATCATATGGAAGTCTCATTTCCTCATGATCTTTACCAAAATGCATAGCTGCCTCCGTACAACGTACGGTATTGTCCGTACTGTACAATCCGTATGATACCATACGGTATGTATCCGTACGGATTCGTATGATATTTTGGGCCTATTTGGACCACCTCGCTTGCGTGTCTTGCATCACCCTTGCCTTTACTCCTGCGCGTTTCGCCTGCCTGTGTGGCACTTTTTGGGGGGGTTGGGAAGCCTTGGATACCTCATCCCACCCTCTTGTCCACCGATGCACTTACCCACATCCCCTCCCCCCCCCCCGCCCCCCCCGTGATAAACCTGCACTCGTTACGCACTCAACACGGCACAGAAAGGTAACACGATATGAGCTGAAGGTATACTCTTGTATTATTCAATCCAAAAGCGGGACAACATAGACACATCCCAGGACTACACCCTCGTGACGCCGCACATGAGAGGGTTCACCACTGGGTATAGGGAATCACACGTAGAGTGGAAACAAGGCAGGGCTTTGAGTCACTACTACTCCCTATATAGGTGCAATCGGTAGCAACGGCATGGTATAGCTACAAAGCCCTTACACTCACCCCCGCTTACTGGATTGCTGACCTCAGCAATCTAAGGGTAGCGTTTGTTATTTGACTCATCCGGGGTCTTAACGTAGCTTTTCCTAGCAAGCTGGTCAGTGTCTGCCGGTCTAAAGGGACCGCGGGGTCTTAACACAGTCTATACTATCAGACTGGCCAGTGTCTGCCGCACTAAGACATTGGGGCTTTTTCCTTTTTTGATGGAGTTATTTGTGATGATTGCTACCACGTGAGTCCACCCTCGACTCGATTACATTTGAGGAGTGGAGGCACATTCGAGGTCTATGATTGAGAACCGCATTATTTGTTGGAGTGTTGAGTCGGCTCAAGGGTCGGTAGAAGGAGCAGGGGGGTTCTCCTCGAGCCAAAGGGCGAAGGCCTTCTTTCCGCGTTCACGGGCCTCCGCTTCTGAGATCCAAGTGGCCTCCTTGAGTGGACGCCCGCGCCACTTGGTGAGGTATTCGGGGAAGTCTCTTTGTTCCCGGCGTCGGAGGAATGCTTCTACTTCGAAGGGACCATTGGAATGGAGCATTGATACGAGCACTTCGAAGGGACCATTGGAATGGAGCATTGATACGCGCCGTCCCCATTGGTTGTCGGGATAGAACCTGCGCAGAAGATGAGCATGAAATGCATTATGAACACAAACACTGTCTGGCAGGTCCAGCTTGTAAGCGACTTCGTTCAGCACTTGAGTGATTCGGTAGGGTCCATAGTAGCGGTGATTGAACTTTGGGGTCATGTTTTTGGGAAGTGACATATTCTTAGAGCTCACTAGGACCATGTCTCCTTTGGCGAATAGTACAGCCTTTCTTTTCTTGTTTGCTTGCTCTGTCATTGTTATCTTGCTCCGCTCGAGACTTTGCTTAGCTGTTGCATTGCGATCTCTCCATTTCTTCAAGAATTCTTCTGCATCTTGATCCTCCACTTTGGCCGCTCCGGATGCTAAGGCCAGTGGTGTGATGACTTCTTTTCCTGTAGCTAACTCAAAGGGAGTGTACCCTGTAGCCGAGTGGATGGAGCTATTATAGTGAAATTCCAAGACATCAAGGTACAAGGCCCAATCTTTCTGATCCACTCTAGCATAGCTGCGGAGGTAATCTTCGATGCCTTGGTTGACTCGTTCTGTCTGTCCATCTGTCTCCGGGTGGAAGGATGATGAGAATCTCAGTTGGGTTTCCAGAGTCTTGAAGAGTTCCTTCCACATGTCGCTCATGAATCTTCCATCTCTATCTGATACAATGGCCAGTGGTAAGCCGTGCAATTTGAATACATGTGTGAAGAAGAGGCGTGCTACCTCCTTGGCATTCAGTGGTGGTTTGGCCGGGATGAAGTGGGCCTGTTTGGAAAAATAGTCCACCACTACAAAGATGATTGTGTACCCATGGGACTCCGGTAGTTCCACAATGAAGTCCATACTGATGACATCCCATGGGCGGTTGGGTACTGGTAATGGTTGTAGTAGTCCGGCTGGTCTTGATCTGGGTGCTTTGACCATTTGGCAAGTGGGGCAAGTTTTGATGTAGTCTATCACTTCTTCCTTCATGTTCGGCCAAAAGAACTGCTTCCTAAGGGCCTCCAAGGTTTTGCTTTGCCCTTTGTGGCCTCCAATCTTGCCGTCATGTATCTCATGTAGAATGAGTTTCTTTAATTCCACATTGTTGGGGATATACAATCTTTTGCCTAAAAATAGAATACCCTCTTCTAAAGTGTACATTCCATGGGGGGTCTTCTCTGCTTCCACATCATTGATTATCTTGTGCATGTCTTGATCTTGTTCTAGGGCCTCTTTGACAAGTTCTATGAAGTTGCTGCTGTCAACACTGACAGCTTTCAGGTCAGCTTTCCGGCTCAAGGCATCCGCTATTTTGTTAGTAGAGCCAGGCTTGTGCTTAATCTCCAGGTCAAATTCGGCTAGGAAGTCTAGCCAACGGGCTTGCTTTGCTGATAACTTGGGTTGGGATTGGAAGTATTTGAGGGAGATATCGGTGAAGACTATTGTATGCTTGTCTTGAACATAGTGCTTCCATTTTCTAAGACAGTGGATGACTGCCAACATTTCCTTCTCATGTGTGCTCCACCTTGTTTCAGCATCAGTAAATTTCTTTGACTCATATGCAATGGGGTGCCCCTCTTGGACCAGTACACCCCCTATGCCATAGTCAGATGCATCTGTAGAGATTTCAAAGGGTTTGGTGAAGTTCGGTACCCTTAGGACGGGAGTTTGGCTCATGCACTTCTTCATCTGCTCAAAGGCTTCTTGTTGCGCGTTCCCTCATGTAAACGAGTGGTCTTCTTTGGTGAGGTGGGAGAGGGGGGCAGTGATGAGGCTATAATCTTTGATGAATCTTCGACAAAATACTGTGAAGCCTAGGAACTCCCGCACTTCTCTTACAGTTTTCAGTACATGCCATTTTTGGACAGCTTCCACTTTCTTAGGGTCCACTTTGATTCCCTCTGCTCCTACAATAAAGCCTAGGAACTCCAATTCTTTCACTGCGAATTCACATTTTTCCGGCTTGGCGTATAACTAATGTTGCCGCAGTTTCTCAAAAACTTGGCGTAAGTGTTGCTTGTGCTCTTCTAAGGTCTTGCTGTAGACTAGGAGGTCATCTATGTAGATAATGACAAAGATATCTATCTCCGGTCTAAAAATTCCATCCATGAGGCCACAAAATGTGCCTGGCCCATTGCTCAGGCCAAACCCTAATACTAACCACTCAAAACTACCATATCGGGTGCGAAAGGCTGTCTTTGGGATATCTTCTTCGGCTATGCGGATTTGGTGGTATCCTGATCTGAGGTCAATCCGACTAAAGTGCTTGGCCCCATGCAGTCTATCTAATAGGTCTTCCACTAGGGGCATAGGGTATTTGTTTTTTATGGTGATTTTGTTAAGAGCCCTATAATCTACACAGAGCCTAAGTCCCCCATCCTTCTTCTTTACAAACAACACTGGAGCACCAAAGGGGGATTTGCTAGGGCGGATGAATCCTTGTTCTTCTAGTTCATGTAGTTGCTTCTTCAATTCCATGAGCTCAGTGTGGTTCATGCGATAGGGAGCTCGAGCCGGTGGAGAAGACCCTGGAATCAACTCAATCTTGTGATCCACATCTCGTCTGGGTGGCAGACCTTTGGGTAGTTCGGCTGGCATTACATCTTTGAATTCTTCAAGTATTTCTGCCACTTCTGTGTTCCTCTTCTGTTGTTTGGGTTTCTTGCCATCTTCTTCTTCTTCTATTGGTCGGATCATACACAGATAGACCATATCTCCTTGTTTGACTGATTTCTCGACTTGCTTTGCACTGCATGTCATGATACGTGGCTTGATGATGGTCCCTTGGACCGGTGCTTTTTGGGTCTGGCCCTTTGGTTGGTTTGCAGCTGGTTTTACCGTTTGGCATGATACTCTTGGCTTGTTCTCCTTCATTTGTACCTTGATTGGGGTCCTACCAGGTAGCTGCATCCTTTCGCAGGATACTCTGACGCCTTCTCCTTGCATATCTAGCATCATTTCATTCACACCCTTACCAAACATTGCAATGACATACTTGTCATAGAATTCTAAGCCTAATATCACTTCAAAATCATCCATGGGGATTACTAAGAAGTTGAGTTTCGCTTTCCACTTGTCAGCTTCCACTTGGACTGCAAAGACTTGTTTGACTTCCTTGGCTTCTCCTTGTGCGAATGTTACTGTTAATCCTTCTGGGGCTTTGGATAGTTTCAATTTATGCTTTGCTGCACACTGTGGTGTCATGAAGTTGTGGGTTGCTCCTGTGTCCACCATGATTGGTTGGTTTCCTTTGCCCACTCGACCTTTGATGTATAGATGGTGGACTGCCGCTACTCTGGCTGCCATGCATTGGGGTCGGGCACTAACTGACCCTACCCTTGGGTGGTCCATGCTCTCTTCACTCCCATTTGGAATTTCCTGGATACGCGGTGGTTGTGGTTCTTCTCCTCCATATGCACAAGCTGCATTCACCCTTGATCCACTCGATGAAGCTGTGTCTTCTATTGGGCATCTGTTTTGGTAGTGTGGACCCCCGCATTTGAAGCATCTGATGCCAGTAGAAGGGCCTGGGGGTCTCCACCATGATGTGTTTGATCCTGCGGGCCCATATGATGTGCTAGGGGTTGGCCTGTAGTGATTGTTTCCCCATCTCCCTGCTGCTCCTCTTGGGACTAATGCGGTTTGGGATACGGCCGTGGTGTTAGTGGTGTTTTGACTCCTTGTATCTGTGAATGCCCCTCTAGGAGCATTGGGCCTTTGGTTCCAGGAGTTGCTGTTGTTGAAGTTGTTGTTGAACCTGTTTTGATTCCCTTGTGCTATTCTTCTACCTTCCAGGTCCACCAGTCATTCGGCCATTCTCATGGCTTCTGCTAAGCTTGTTGGCTCCTGTCTCTCCACATCTCTTCCAGCCCATTCTTGCATTCCAAACAAAAATCCATGTAGCTTAGTGTCGGTATCCATGTTCGGTAGCTGCAGCATGATTTGCCTATACTTGCTGACATATTCTTTCGTCTTTCCCTGTGCTTGCTTGAGGTTCCTCCATTCATCTCTCACTTTGAATTTCTCCAGCTTTGGAATAAAGTAGTCCTTCAGTTCTTCCTGGAGTTCTTCCCACGAACAGATTGTGTGGCCCTACTCCTGTTCTAACAAGTACCAACTGGCAGCGTCCTCCTCCAAGTAAATGGCTGCCACTTCCGCCTTCCTGTCTTCGGTGATTCTTGAATATTTTAAGTACCTATCCACCTCTGCGATCCATTTCTTCAAAACCAACCTATCTCTCTCTCCCTTATACTTGGCGGGTTGGGGCATCTTGAATTTTCCATAATCATCTTCTGAACTACTGCTATCTTCCTCTTCTTTGCGATGGTGCTTCTTCTCCTTCTTCTTATCTTTCTTTTTGCTTCCTAATTCTACTACTTTCTCCTTCTCCTTCCTTGTATCTTGCGCCCTCCTAGATGACTCCTCTCTACCCGTTCTATCCATCTCCTCTTGCATTCGGTGTCTCCTCTCCTCTTCTTGTTGTTGACTCACCCATTCTCTATAGCCCTTCTCTACTTCTAGTTTTTTCCTCCTTTCTTCCTCTTCCTCTTTCATCTGCATGTTCCTCCATATTGATTCTAGCATGCCTGACATACCATCTATTTGTCTTTCTAGTCCGGCCACCTTCTCCTCTTGGGCCACTCTCCATTCTTGTCCCCTACTCTTCTTCCTCTCCTCTAATGTCGGGAGGGTGATGTTCTCCCTTTCTTCCTCCATGTGGTTGGTGGTGGTGTCGACGCGGGGAAGCCGCGTTTCGTCTGTGGTGGTGTGGGTCGTGCCGTGGGGAAGCCGCGTCACGTCTTCAGACGGTGGGATGTCGCGGTTGGGGCGTTACGCCGGGGCGATGCGTCGGGGGGGCGTCACGACGTGGGACGATGCGACGCGGGGCGACGCGACGTGGGGCGTTACGACGTGGGGCGTCGCGCTGTGGGTCGTTATGACTTTGATCTCTTCGGGGCACTGGATCTTTTCTCCTGCTTCCGTGAGCACTCCTTCACTCCGAGCAAGAGTTGCTCTGATACCAAGTGTGATAAACCTGCACTCGTTACGCACTCAACACGGCACAGAAAGGTAACACGATATGAGCTCAAGGTATACTCTTGTATTATTCAATCCAAAAGCGGGACAACATAGACACATCCCAGGACTACACCCTCGTGACGCTGCGCATGAGAGGGTTCACCACTGGGTATAGGGAATCACACGTAGAGTGGAAACAAGGCAGGGCTTTGAGTCACTACTACTCCCTATATAGGTGCAATCGGTAGCAACGGCATGGTATAGCTACAAAGCCCTTACACCCCCCCCCCCCCCCCCCCCCCCCCTCGATACCATACGGTACGTATCCGTATGGATTCGTACGATATTTTGGGCCTATTTGGGCAACCTCGCTTGCGCGTCCTGCGTCACCCTCGCCTTTACTCCTGCACGCTTTGCCTGCCTGCATGGCACTTTTTTGGGGGGGGGTTGGGAAGCCTTGGATCTTAATTCTTGAATGAACTTGTGATTTGTCATTCTCGAATCTCATGTCCCATCCCCTCTTTCTTGCACTCTATCGAAGCATTTGCCATTCTCAAATCTCGTCTCCCATCCCCTCTATCCCGCACCCCATCAAAGCATTTGCCATTCTCATCTCCCATCCCTCTCTCACTCTTGCTCTTTCAACTTTACCCCTACCCTTGGGCCTGTCGAGTCTCCCTCCCTTTCAACTTTCAAGACTCAAGTTTCAAGAGTCGAGACTCGAGCATCTCTCTCTTTCTCTCTCTCTCTCTCTCTCTCTCTCTCTCTCTCGGGTCTCTTTATCCCTCATCGGCACCATGACTCCTGAGAAGCACGAGGCCTTCAATTTGCATGCGATCCATGTGGAGAGGGACACGAAGAAATCCAACTCCCACCATTGGACATGCAAGTATAGCTGGAAGCGCTGCGTATCTTCAATTGATGTGGGAGAGGCCTCTACCATTCGTGGTGGAGGCTCCACGTCCGCATCCGGCTTCGGCAAAAGACAAAGAGTGGAGGCTCATGTGGTGCTGGAGAGACAATCCTCTCTCTCTCAAGCTCTCAGTCATATGCGTGGATCGATTGCCTTTCTTAGAGAAAGGCAACGACTTGCAGACATTGAAATTGCACGCATGGTAATTGAGTGCAATCTTGCATTCAATGTCCTAAAGCAAGAGCAATGGAAGAAGATGGTAAAAGCCATTGCCAATGTGGGTCCATGTGAAGGATGGACTGGTGTTATATACAATGACATGAGGATAAAAAGAATTGATGAAGAGAAGGAGAGGATTGATAGAGCCCTTGATCCTATTCGAGCCGCATGGATAAAATATGGTTGCTCCATTCTCAGCAATGGATGGAGTGATTGTAAGAAACGGGGCATCATTAACATGCTCGTCTCATGTCCACTTTGCACTTACTTTTTGCGGGCTGTAGATACTGGCAAGAGGGGGAAGAAAACGACTGGTGTATTCATCTACTACCACATTTGACAAGCTATCATTGAGGTATACATTGCCTTTTAAATTTGTTTTACTTATTATGATTATGATAATTGATTTATGCATAACTATCAATCTCCCTATTCTAATTTCTCTCTAGTATCTATCTCGATTCTCTCTTTTTCCCTGGGTGGCAAGGTCCCCAATCCCCATCTCTCTTCATTGTTAAATCTTGAAAGTTGAAAGGCTCAAGTTTCAACTCTCTTTCTCTCTCTAACCTCCAAGTATTATTAGCATATGTACTTGTAATTTGTAAATTGTGGTTGTAGGTGGACCCCTCAAATGTGGTGCAAGTTGTTACCGACAATGCATCGAATTATCAGTGCATGGGCTGTTTGCTTGAGGCCGAGTTTCCTACTATTGTATGGACTCCACGTGCAAGTCATTATTTGGACTTGCTCATGGAGGACATTGGGAAGCTCAAGTGGGTGAAGAGGGTGGTCCGCAAAGCTATATCAATTGTTACATTCTTCACGGTAAAGGTAAAGGTGCTTGCGATATATCATGAGCACATCACACTGGAGTTGAGAAGCCTTCTTCAACTCACTTTGCTTACATGTGGTTATTGCTGGAGCGCCTTTATGAGGTGCGGTTCAACAGTGGTGTCCACTCTATGGAATGAGTGGGATGAGATAGAGGAGGCCAAAGCCATGTAGTGCTTGTGCCTTAATGAGCAGTTTTGGCAAAAAGTCCGTGCCGTTGTCGTGACTCCCTTTTATAGGGTGTTAGGTATGAGTGATTGCGAGGGATCTGCCATGGGCCTTCTCGTTCACTTCTTTAGAGCGGCATTGGTGGAGGCATGTGCTTGTATAGTGATCACAAAGACAAAGCGTGCACATGTTTTAGAGATAGCAGAGAGGAGATGGGTATGGATGCATAAGCCTATCCATGGTTTTGCTGCATTGGTACATCCGGCCTACAAGTCACCAACGGTCATGGATGATAGAGAGTTCCGTTCCGACTAGATTGCTTATTTGACTCATGTGGTCCCTGTGGATGACCGCAATGCAGTGCTGGAGGAGCTAGGATGCTATGCAGATCAGAGAGGGCATGTGGCTTTTGCTTCTCCCACTTGTTGGAGGAGAGAGTCACTTGTGAAGCCTTTATTTTGGTGGCAAAACTTTGGATACGACCCTTTAGCCCTTAGCCATGAGGGTCCTTGCCCAGGATTGCTCTTCGGGTACATGTGAGAGAAATTGAAGTGTCTATTCTCTCATATACACAAAGATTCGCAATCGGCTTAGCACACGACAGTTAGAGCGACTAGTCCATTGCCGCACTAACTTATGTACGATGAGGGCTATGATGAGCATGGGTAGTCCGAAGCATGTAAAGTTTAAATACTTAACCATAACATTTAAAATTTGTTGTTTTAAACTTTGAACTTTGAAGTTTATACTTTACAATTTAGACTTTAGCATTTACAATGATCAATCTTACGTGCATCACCCCATTGTGTAGGTGAATGTTGATACATTCAAATTGACGGGCGACACTCTTTTGAGTATATATATGGAGGTGGAGGAGGAGGAGGAGATGATTTTTGCAGAGCTCTATAGTGAGTTTATAGCAGCAGATACTTGTGACACTCACAGTCAGCGTGCTCGTGGGCAAGGAGTTTGAGTAGGTGGTAGCAGGGGCATGGTCATTTGACGCCCTCCATCATCAAGGAGGGGTGGTTCGAGTGGCTTGTAGATATATGTAAGGCGGGGCTCCAGTAGCTCACACCCTGTGCCTCATGATGACATCCCTCCCTTGCCTACACAACCGCCATCTAGGGAGCCATCATTTGATGATAATGGTAACCTCATCAGTGAGTATGAGTATGAGTGTGTCTCATCATTTGATGCCGAGGAGTCATCTTCAGACTCTCTTGATGAGCACTTAGATGGTTCTGATGATGATAGTGATGCCTCATCATAGATTCATAGGTCTCTCTCTTTTTTGTATGAGATATACTAGACTGTAGTTGTATTGCATGTTCTGCGCAACCCATGCGATTGCGATGGTCACCCTCATGTATTCATCTTATTCTGTAATAAAATGACTATTTCCACTTTACAATTTAGACTTTAGCATTTACAATGATTAATCTTACGTGCATCACTGCATTGTGTAGGTGCATGTTGATACATTCAAGTTGACGGGCGACACTCTTTTGAGTATATATAAGGAGGCAGACAAGGAGGAGGAGATGATTTTTGCAGAGCTCTATAGTGATGTTAATACATTCAAGTTGACGGGCGACACTCTTTTGAGTATATATAAGGAGGCGGACGAGGAGGAGGAGATGATTTTTGCAGAGCTCTATAGTGAGCTTATAGCAGCAGATACTTGTGACACTCACAGTCAGCGTGCTCGTGGGCGAGAAGTTCGAGTAGGTGGTAGTTAGAGCATGGTCGTTTGATGCCCTCCATCATCAAGGAGGGGTGGTTCGAGTGGCTTGTAGACATATGCAAGGCGGGGCTCTAGTAGCTCACATCTTGTGCCTTATGATGACATCCCCCCCTTGCCTACACAACCGCCACCTAGGGAGCCATCATTTGATGATGATGGTAACCTCATCAGTGAGGATGAGTATGAGTGTGTCTCATCATCCGATGCCGAGGAGTCATCTTCAGACTCTCTTGATGAGCACTTAGATGGTTCTGATGACGATAGTGATGCCTCATCATAGATTCATAGGTCTCTCTCTTTTTTGTATGAGATATACTAGACTGTAGTTGTATTGCATGTTTTGCGTAACCCATGCGACTGCGATGTTCACCCTCATGTATTCATCTTATTCTGTAATAAAATGGCTATTTCCACTTTAAACATGTATTCTATGATCTATCATTTAATGATTTATGGTTTTTGTTATTTAAAAAATCATCTTAAATTTTTTTCCTACTAATATCGTTCTGTACCTTATAAAATCATAAGGTAACATTTAGTAATGTATTTTATCGTACCGTATTGTATCATATCTTTCATACATGACAACTATGCCAAAATGTTGCAAAGAGGAAGAAGGGACAAAAGTAGAAACTTGTGTATCTTGCACTAGAATAGATGGAATAGTTTAAAAGAAAGGAATATACTTCAGATCTCTTTCTCTAATAGAGGGGCCCATCCTTGATGGAGGTCTTGATGGCCCTGCAACATCATTAGATTTATGCACAACATTTGAAGGGAAAGAATCATCGCATTTATGCACAACATTTGAAGGCTAAAAATCATACATAACTTCGTTGAGTAGCTATTGTGGAATTGCTGTTCTTTTCCTCGATCTTCTTGGCTTTGTGGGCCATGATTTGCTATAGCTCCTCATGTGTAATAGGATAAGATTGTGTCCCTTCAGGATAGTTAGAAGTATCTCCACTTGTATTGGAACCTTGTAGGGTAGGTTGTGGAACCCACTTGTGCTTCATTCTTAGCATAGGTTGCCTTGGAGATTAAGTGTGGCGATGCCATATTCCTTTCATTGTTCCTTTTTTTTGAAGATGGGCTTTTTGATCAAGGGGCTAGGTCTCTGCAATGAGACCTAGCTCTAATACCATGTAAAGAAATGCTTGACTATAGAATACAAACACAATCGTACGACAATCGCACATATTGATAAAGAAACACAGTTAGGGTTAGAATAACATAGAGACAATGAACATAAAAGATGAATAAATCTGAATAATGAATGAATATGATGCTCGATGTAGCAAACACACTATGCAAATGTGAAATATTGACCCTTGAACTCCTTGCCTTTAAGATCAGGCTAGAGAGTATGAGCAGAAGAGAGTCTCATACTCTGACAGATCCCCAAATGTAGTATGCAACTCAAGGATGTTTGGTAGCAGCAAATGCAGCCTTGATGATGGCTGACAGGCAGTCAGCAGAAAAAGGTAGCAAACCGAAAAGGCGGTCTGGGAACTGAAAAGCCAGCAGGCTGGTGCCACATGTCAGGCTGGCAACATCAGATTGGTCAAAAATGGTAGCCGTAGAAGGTCATGAAGCAGTAAACGCAGTCTTGGCAGCAGTAGACAGCATTGCTAGCTGATCAGCAGTGGTAGACAGGCTGAAAGCAGTCACAGATAGTAACAAGGGGCCGGACAAAAAGTGTTTGATGGTGAACAACAGTTCGAAGTGAGATATCCTCTGTGAATGAGGTGTTGACAGCAGAGAGAAGGAAGTACAAATTGCAAAAACGAGATTTTGGTTGAGTGGTGGGCAGCCTGTCTATTTATAGAGGTCCTCCCAAATTAAGTTTTGGCTTATGGGACATAGACACTCTCTAGGAATGCATTTCTTTTTAATGAAAGTTTGGTAGTTTTATTATTTAAGCTTATTTTGGGCCTGGTTAGTATGGCTAACCAGCATATAATGCATTTTTAGCTCAACACAGGAAAATTCCATTTGGGGTGGCATTTTTTGCGTCCTAAGGGTTTGTATCTTTGTCCCTTGTCATTGTGTGTTTAGGCCTGTGGGGAGGTTTGACTTAGTGGCCAAGTCATGTAGGAGTCGAGCATCGTGGTGGGTGTCTAGTGTCTTGAAGGCTTTTGTGTGTGTGTGTGTGTGTGTGTGTGTGTGTGTGGGATGGGATAAAGGACTCCCCCATTGTTTGGGAAGTATCCTCAAGACAATTCCATTTGGGATGGCATTTTTTGCATCCTAAGGGCTCGTACCTTCATTCCTTGTCACTGTGTGTTTGGGCCTGTGGGGAAGGTCTGACTTATTGGCCAAGTCGTGCAAGAGAGGAGTGTTTGGGTGGGTGTCTAGTGTGTTGAAGGGCAATGTGGCCGATAACTTATAAAAAGAAGCTGAAGTCTCATTAAGAGAGCTCACAGGCAGCCCATGGGGCTGGCATGGCAAGAGGTCACTTTGATGAGGGTGCGAGGCCTGGTGGACATTTTGGTCTTGTTGGTGCCTGCACCAGTATGGATGGGTAGTTCATCCAAGCTTATCCAAGTTCTCTAGGTTGCTCTTGTTGCTGGTGGGTGGCATAGCTTTTTGTTTCAAATAGTGTTAACTATGTTATGTTATGTAAATGCATAATTTCTCATCATCCATGTTCTGCTGTTGATAGTCAATTATTCCTGCTGATGCACATTTTTTCAACAACTATCTGTGTGCTTAAAAGATTTGTATATACATCTTATGAGCATGCTAGGATTTGCGTTTCTTGTTGGAAATGTAAACCATATACTGCATGTTTCTTGCCTTGTGTGGCAGGTTTCTGCCGTTGCTGCTCCTCCAGCGCTCAAGCTTCTTGGTGAGAAGTTTCCTGGGTGAGTGAAGGGTGTGATTTACAGAAAACTGGGCAAGGAGTTTGTTGATTAAATGGGATGTATGGTCTGATGATCGCTTTTTTTTGGGCAGTTTGCGTGTCTATACTGGGATCATTGATCCCTCATTGAATGAACAAGGGTAATTGTTTGCTTTAGCATTCAGATTACATGAGCATTCTGCATATGATGATGGAATCCAAAGACCCTTTGTGTTGGTTGTGCTTGTAATAGATGAGAGATGTGCTGTCTGTGTTCACCGTTATACTTTGTTAATAGGTAAAAAAGGCGTATTGCTTCACAGGTACATTGTTCCAGGACTTGGTGATGCTGGTGACAGGAGCTATGGTACTTAGAAAGAAACAATGCCTCTTGTCAAGGAAAACTTGGCTGTTCAGGAACTGGTGCAGATCAACATGGGGTCACTGGTTTAAAAGTTCTTTCTGCCACTGCATTTTCAACCTGATTTGAGGGGAGTGATCATTCTGTTCCTCAAGATTCGATTTTGTTAGTGTGGAGGGACCTAGTTTTTGGAGCTAAGATGTGGTACTGCACTGCTACACCTTTCCATTTTTGAAAGCAAGTTCCATTTCACATGGCCTAAGGGTTAAGCCTCTGGACATTAGATTTGGAGAGCTTTCCCTTGATGCAAGCATCCATTGCCATGTGAAGCAGAGAAAAGCATAAAAAATTTTGTTCACTGACATATTGCTACAATTCAGTACGCATTGGTCTTATTTGTCACATTTTTCCTTTTGAAGCATTATTTCTTTTCCGGTGAAAAAAGGTGGAATCTTATCACAAAAGGCAGACAAAGCCTCGTGTGACTTAATGCAGCGCTCTAAAGTGAGTTGAGAACAAGTTCAGCCACTGCTTGATCTCTTTCTTGTATGAGAGAGATGGGCAGAGTAGGACCAGTGTTGTGCCTCACCGGTTTCAGCCTCTTTAAAATAGTGAGTTGGAATGTCCACCTGTTTTTACTCATGCACCATGAGTTGCTCAAGGAGATTTGTAAAGATGGCTATGACAAGATGAAAAAAACGCTGCAATAGCTCCAACTGTTATGTTTCTTCACAGAAAGTAGTCTCTGTGACTGATGTTTTGGCTTGCCTTTTCTAGGGTGGAGAAGCTAGTAAATAGGATGGCATCCAGCTGTGGAGCCACAGAACAAGATTTTTACTAATTTACTGATTTTACTTAAATAAGTTTCTAGGGAGGTACAGTCATACCCTATTTAGCAACTGCCATAGCCTATTGCTTTTTATCATAGCAGGCCTAGCCCCATTCATTAAGCTGCATTGGTGAGCTGTGCAACTCTGCATGATTTCTTCACTATTGGGCTAATATTCCTCCAAATGTCTAAGCCCTCCTACAAGCCAGAACCTTGTCACTAGGTCCCACGATAGCTGCTTCTTTTTCTTGTGGTAAGGACTCATAGCTTTGCAAGAACAAGATCATAATTTTTCTTTTGGTTTCTCAAATTCGAAAGCTTTTGTCTTGGTCATATTGGCATCTGGTAATGGCTTTACTTGCCCCTCATGATATATTTTACTCTGGTCTCCCCATATTGGTATCCATTCATTTCTTTGCAGGGGCATGAATGGTATTTAATGATAGCTCCAATATACTGTTGTAATAATGCTACTACTACTACTACCCATGTTTTTGCCTTTTCACGGAATAGGTGTACTTAGCTCTTTATGACATTATTTCCCTATTGTAAGGTGAAAATTATATCAATAAGATTGTTTGGTCTCATCAATGTAAAAATAAGCCTCAGATTTTGAAAAGGAAGGGTGGCCACTAATTGAGTTATTTCTGTCTATGCTTTGAGCTAGTTGCACCTTATGAAAGTTTATAGACTAGGTGCACCCCACTACTTTGCTAAGGTACTCTTTTGAGCTTATAACTTGTCGACCATCTTCAACGTACTTTTGGCATCTTCGGCAAGGGATAGACTTGTCATGCATCCAATACATTGTATGAAACTTCAATGACTTCTCAAGTTGGTTTTTACGATGAAGTTTTTTGTGGAGGCTTACGTTGTAATAATTGTCAATTCTCAATGGCAATAATTCTCAAGTTTATGTTGTGGAGGTTTTTTGATGAAAATTATGTTGTAATAATTCTCAAGTTGCGCACCTATTTGTTGGCTTGACTCAATCTCATTTTTATAGCTTGAATAGGCCTATGGCAAGGCCAATAGTGGACTACCATGGTTGTGTTAATATGGTTATGGACAAGGGCTTTGAGTCACAAAATATACTTGAGATGAGAGAATCAGTTTGACCATGAGGTTATTATGTAGATGTAATTGATACTCGATACAGGAGGACTTATCAACTAATGAGATATTTGCCTCCTATTTTTTAATGGTGCAATACTAATGTGATTAAAGTAGTAATGGTAGTTGATTGGGTACACAGTAACAAATTATTGCTTGATCGAACCTTGTAATTTGTTCATATGCTCACAAGTTATGACACGTAATTTTGAGGAGTTAGGAATTTCCATGTTACATATATAATGAAATGGGCAATAGATGTGGATCACTCGTGAACTGACAGAGATGGTTCTAACCACTAGTTTTTGTACGGATATTAGTGATAATTAGATTCCACACTTGCCAAGGTGTAGAAAAACTATCTACTCCTAAGGACCCCAATGAGAAAACACATTTATCTTGCACTATTTTGATGTTTAAAGAGATTTATTGTATCGATATTTTATCACAAGTAATTTTATATTTAAGGGAGTTTATGGAACAAAAAAAAGAAAATGTGGTGCTACATCATCATTTTCAACGGACGATTTTAGTTCTATATTTCGAAGAATTGATTTTTGTGATAGATACTAATTTTTTAATTATTTTGTATCACAATTTTAATTGAAGGAATTATAACACGTGCGCTCCATGTGCAAGTATGTGTGCATAAAATCAAAAACTATTTCTACCACAAATACATGTATCAAAGCAAATTGGGCATAGCACTTATGTTTGTAGGGCCAATGTGTGGCCATGCATGGCACAATTTTTTTGCCTTGCACTTGATGTAGTCCAAGTTGCAAAACATTGTGCACGCAAAAAATTTCTTGAATTGTAATGCACATTGTTAAATCCATTAGCTAGTGTTGAATTAGTAGCTTGCATGTATTTTGCATCTAGATATTGTAAAGCTCTCTCTCCCCCCTTCCTCAATATACATCTTCCTTTTGTTGATAGTTTGCCAAGCACTTACCATCATTTATTCATGTATATTGTAAAGACTTAATAATAATTATGATAACATTTTAAACTATACCATTTGGAGACATGTTAAAAACTCTATCCATGTTCTAAGTTTCAAATTTACATAACACATTAACATCATCCGTATATAGGATATCATCTAGTGGGAAGAGAGTCCAATTGTTTAACAAGAACTAAGGCCTTGCCATTGAAGTGGAAGGTATACTAGAAGGAAGACTACTAACTCCATGAGAAATTAGTTATGGCCATTAATTGTCTCAAAGGTATGTCTACTATTTGCTGTGTGTTGTTACCCCCTCTAGATTATGCAAGGGGTTGGAACTTGGAGGCACCAAGTGTCCTCTCTTGCCCTCTTAAGCACTGATACACCTCGGTGACCTCTTTGAGTCCCAAAGGTGAAAAATCACAAGGATGAAAGTTGAATAGATTGATATCCTCAAGGAATTATGGTGGCACTTGTTAGAAGTTGAGAAATCACTTTATGAAGGTTTTAAGCTCTATAACAACAATAAACACCAACAACTATCTAAGGGGAAAAAGCTCTTTAAGATCGTGGTGGCTTCTCCCTCCCAAGTATATAAAGTTATCTTATTTTTCTATCATTGGCATGCTTTTCTTTTTTCTTGGAAACCTTTGAGAAAATACATACTTAATACGTAGGTCAACTTCTCATTACATAGACCTCTTTCAACATGAATGCCTAGTATGGATTATCTTTTAGGATCTCCTTGACTTAATCCCTAGTAGAAGCTTGTAGTTGTATACTCTATGCCCCTAATAGTAAGGAGGGCATTATTGCTTTGAAAAATGAGATATATTGTTTGGGATAGGAGAAATGAGTTGCCTAACATCTTGAAGGTATTTGACACTAATGGAATCAAGATATTTATTGAGGTATGTTTTTGCAACATTTCCTAACTCTTGCTATTTGTACAAAGTTGGAAGGCATAACACCAAAGATTACTCAAGACAAAAAGCAATGAAGGGGCCAAATGTTGAAAGAGTCATTGTGACAAAAGAATAGAACGTGATGGGACAAAGAATAATCAAACATGAGGAGAGGAGCTGCAATCACTTGTTAAGAAAGTAGTGAAGCTTGTAAAGGGACTGATTGATGGGTAGACTAGCTAAGGGTGATTAGGTAGAGGCAAGGAGAAAGTATTATAACCAATTTTGAGGAAAGAGAAATCTTTAAATTAGTGTTTACTAATGATGAGATTAGTGAATAGAACAATGGGATGTTGCTATGTGTGGTAAATGTAATATTCGACTCCCTACTAATTTCGTCAAAATTCTTCTATCACTAGCAAAAAGGTGAAAAGAAGCCTTCAAACTTATCCTCATGAGGTAAGTCTAGCCAAATGAAGTGTCCTTAATGATATTTTTTTGACTTTCTTTTCTTGCTTTTAGCACATTGAAGTGACTTTTTGGAGAAATGAGCTTCTTTGAGTTGCCTCATCGATCTAAAGGATATCTTAAATGTTGTTGTAGTTTGTGCTCTTTCTATGTGTATCATCTTGTAGCTCTCATTGTTTTGATGCCTCGTGTTCTCCAACATCCTTTTTGCATTACCTTTATCCCATTACAACCTTATTTCTCGTCAATACCTTAGATTTATTCTTTCATGGCTTCTTCTAGGTAGCCAACTCTATGTAAGTGTGTACATGCTACAATATAAGAGAGATGATATGTTATGTATGCAACAACCTACAAGCTCCACGATTGGGTAACAATGCTTCCCTCGTGTAAAGATCCTCACAATATCAATAAATGGAAAAGAGAAAATGTGAGTTTTTGTTGAAAGGGATGAATTCTAGGGTTTAAGTTACATGATGAAAAATAGTACACAAACAATCAACATGTATATACTACAAAGACTTCACTTGGTACCTTCCATGTAGCAATACATTTCACCTCATTGTAAGACAATAAAATTTACTTTTCAAGGAAGATTACTATTTAGTGTGTGTTTTTTAATTTTAGATTTTATTGTTTCATCGAGCTTGTAGATTGACTTTTTTGAATATCCATTTGGATAATATGAGTTGGATATTCTATACGTCTTCATGGGTGGGATAGTATGAGACAAAATATGTTAAAAGAGGTCCTTGTATGTATATACATAATCCTTTATATTCCACAAAAATAATAAGCTCAATGTTTTTTAAATCTATTCATTTGTTCTCTTATTTTCACATGAATTGTTAATTTTGAGAGTCTTATATCTATATTTCATCTTATTCCTCCTTGCATGGTATTCTCCTAAGATCTTTATTTGGGAATGCTTAGCTTTTTTTTGGTGTACGCTTTACACTCTCCTCTGCTCCTATGGACATTTTCTCCTTGGTATCCTCAAGAGCCTTCCTATCTTTAAAGTTCTTTTCTTCTTTTCAAGACTAAAAGATGGTGGATAATCTAAATCTTGAAAATAATATTCATTACCTTAGCTCTTACAAACAATACAAAGTCTTTGTTTTGTAGAGATTTAATACAAACTACACACACGAGACTATGGATGTTAGAAATGCTAAGAATAAAATTTCAATAACAAGGCAGATTACTTACAATCATCCACTTGTTTATAAGTGTAACATTTGTACTTTTTGAGATGTGCAAGTGTAATAGTGCTTTATTTATAATAGTGCCTAGGAAAAAATATCATTTCACGAGTGTCTAAATTTGAGATGCAAGGCAAACACTAGTAAAAATATGGCGATTCTTGATGTATAATTTTTTTGATAGGAGATTTTGATCATTTTAAGACCATAGATGAGCTTAGAAGGGTCATTTCAATTGTTTTGAGTATAAATATGATTCCATTCGAAGCTTGAGAGTGAAAGTTATTATCCTTTTCTCACGGTATAGTTTGGGTAAGACTCTATGACATGCACATGAATAATCTAGTAATGATGTAGGATCTTAACAAGATTGCACTACAAAAAGAGCCATAAGATTTACTCCCAAGCTTGAAATGGGATTATATTTGTACTCAATCAAATGGCCTTTTGAGCTCATTTATGGCCTTAAATTAGTCAAAATCCCCACCTCCAAAAGATTATGTATAAAGAATTATCATATTTCTACTAGTGTTTGCCTTGCATTTGAATTTTTAAATTAAAAAGCTATATTTTCTCCAAGTTATAAGTATTAACTCAAACATCTCTCCTTCTGTCCAAGTAGGGCCATAAACTTTGCTCCCAAGCTCGAAATGGGATCATGTTTGTACTTAAACAATGGGAATGGCCTTTTGAGCTCATTTAGCCTTAAAATAGGCAAAATCTCCACAAAAAAAGTATAAAGAATTATTATATTTCTACTACTGTTTGCCTTGCATCTAAATATTTGGATTAAAAAACTATCTTTTCTCCAAGTTATAAGTATTATCTCAAATAACTTTGCTTCTTTCCAAGTAATCGATGTCATAAGTGTCTATAAATATATCAATGCTACCATTGCACTGTTAAAATTTTCATGTTTTGTACTCAAGAATGTCATGTATTTTAGTATATTGTATTCATGTTAGATCAACATGTAGTGGCAAGTCTTAAAATCTTTCAAATCTAAAGAAATTGTGTAACATTGCACCCAGACCCTATGACGTGCTAGGAGACAAGTTCCTAGGTTGTCTCCTAGCACGATTTATGGTCTCAATCAATTTTAGGTTCACATTTTGCTAATTTACCCTATTCTTGGTTGGTTTTTCTAATTTAAATACAAAATTACATCTTAGAGAAGAAGAAGATAACAATCTTCCTATTTAATTATAGAGGATCCTTAAAATATCTAGACGTTGGAGAGGAAATAAGAATTCAGGTAGAAGCCTCAAAGAACCCTAACATAGAGGACAATTATATGGTGCACAATCACTTTGTTATTATATTACAAGACATCTATCTTTGCATCTAGTTCGACCTAGGGATCATTCGGTCCCTTGTAGACTTGCCCCATACTTCAAATCCTAGCTTGAGTGATTGAGGAGTCTAGTTTTATCTCTAACCCTTCCAAAGGAATCTAGGATTGTTTCCCTTCTCAAGGTAAGATACTAAATAGCCATATCTCTCTTCCAAAGAGAGAAATACTATTAGATTTTTCCTTTTGGATCTAACAAGAAGATTCTTACTTAAGAAATAGTGCTTGATAACAAGGCCATGGAAGAGTCTTTATTTTATTTTTATACAAGACTTCACCTATTTATTCGAGTATTTACTAGTGCATGCTTATTCTTGTAGCGCTTGGCCCAATATAAGTCTTTCGATAGTTTCAACACACATCCAAATCTCATATAGTGGATGATAGTTACGGTAAGCATTTCTAAGTGATGGTGACAAGAAAATAGCATCCTTTGCTTGTATATTTGTTTAATTAATTTGATACAAGGGCACATGGTGAGTTTGAGTAGAATTGGGGTTGTGGATGTCATCTCGATTTTAGGTCTGGAGTTGAAGTGCTCCTCTTGGGTGTTGTGTTGACCTTGTAGCTTCCCTTTACTCCTCGAGTATTCTATCACTTTGTTGGGCTTGAAAGATTCTAGTAATGATAGTGGCTAGGTCGAGTTTGCAAGTAATCTCCTTTGCAAGCTCCAAGGACTTCTTCTTATCTCCCCTTATGCTTCCCTTCTAATCTCTAAATCTCTCATTTGTTACTCTCCCCTCATCCGAATAGACCCATTGCAAATTGAAAATTGATAGAATAGACGATGGTAGTGGTAAAGGGGATGAGGGTGGCTCTTTTCACGCTCCCTCTCCTTTCAATTTGCTTTTGAAGGTCATGAATTAGTGGCTTATGGGGTATCCCAACTTGCTCTCTCGAAGGCAACATAATGATGATAAGATAGAGGAATTGTGGCTATGGGCTTTGGTTTGACTCTCTCTCTTCTCCTCTATCTCTATCTTCCTTCCTTTCACACACTCTCTCTCTCTTCTTTACTCCCTAGCTTCATGATTTCTTTCCAAAAGAATAGCAATGGAAGATTTCTAAAAGATGTTATGCCCCTACAAGGATTCCAACTTATATATTTTGCTAAGGTCCAAATATTAGCTCTAACTCTCTCTCTTCTTCACGTGGACTTGATCGGTACTCCTCCTCGAAGTCATCTCCAGTTTTCGTCTCCCTTCCTTTCATGGTGTTCAGACTCACTTAGCAAGGCGATCAGTCCCAGCCAATCTTTCTCTTCTTCTTATCCATTTAGGATTGGTCGAGTCTTCTTGCCTGGCATGGCGGCTGCTTTAGATCTCGCCCGTCCATTTCTTCATGAGGAGGCGGAATAGATAATGGCAAAGATCAAGTCGTCTTCTCTCTTCGTGTTCTAGCATGTGAAACCACTATGCTTTTAAATGTTTTCAAGCTTGATGATTTTTATTACCCTTTTATCTTTACCCCTTGGTCCTAGTTCACACGGGCACCAAGGGATACTACATCTTGGGTGAGGGGTGTGCCCTCACTAGCAACCATGTATTGGATGTTTCTTTATGGCACAAGAAACATGATACAGGTGTTGGAAGTCCATCTTATAAGATCCATGTGTTGTATTTATTTTGTTAGGTGTCCACCCCATACACTTGCACATGACTCCTAGGCTTAGTTCTTTGGTGGCCATCTTTCTTTGAACAACCAGTTTCCCATCTTGGTGAGCAAAGTCTTGAGAAAGTTCAAGTTGCAACCTTCATGTAAGTGGGCAAAAGGGATCAAAGGGTTGAGGGTGCCCAAACCAAAAAGGAACCCTATGTATGCAATTTGCAAATTTGAATAGAGATCTCAATCTTTGTGTGTGCAAACTTGAAAGCCATTATTTCTCTATATTTTTTGTCTCCTTCTTGCTTCACTGTAGTTTGTGAGAGAGAGTGAGAGAGAGGGAGTAAGAGCTTGGAAATGGCTGCTACTCTCCATTCTCTTGCTTCATATATTCTTCTTTCTTCCCTCCATGTCTATGTGGTGAGTTAGAGGCAACCATAGCCATAGGTTGAGTAAAAGAGAGAGCATGTGAATGAGGGAGTGAGTGAGTGGGAAAGCTTGGGAGAAGCTTCCTTTCTCCTTGCTTCTATTCTTCTTATTCTTCCTTCTCTTTTGAGTTGCTAGATTAGCCATATTGTCAATGGATAAACAAACATGCAGGTTTCTCTTTGTTGTTGACTCCTAATATTTCACAAATTGTAGAATTCATAGTCTAATCCACTATTCAAGCACATCGATAGAGTTTAAAGCTCTTAATAGCCAAATGACAAACTCTTCAACTATTCTTGCGATGTCTAATTCTTATGCGGTTCCTTGTGTGTTTGTTCTTATTGATCTCTCATCTTGTTTCTTGGGATGCTTATCTTTCAAATTTATCTCTCTTTGGTTAGTCTTCCTTGTGATTGTACACTAAGTGCAAATGTTGATATTGTAAACCTGGTGGTTGGCTTCTCCTCTCAATTACTTCGGTTTTGGTGCTTTCTTTGGATGGGGCTTGAAATGATTTAGAGTTAATTGAGGACTCTTGACAAGTAGGTCAATAGATTCTTACTCATCAGCCTGTACAATGATTGGAATTCAGCTATGTCAAGAATCGCATGGTGGGGGACTTTGCTTGAATTGCTGCGCCAAACACTGTACATACAAGAGGAAGATCACTCAAGAACACAAGAAGAGAGATGGGGGCCAAAATGTTTTCTTGCTGATTTTTCTTCTTCTTCCACACACTATACAATGTACACAAAGTATATATAAGATACAACATAAAGAAAAGTGGCCTTTTAAGTCAAACAGTGCATAACCGACTACACTAATCGACTGGCGCTATATCTTTGCCAGCTCTGCTGTAGGTAGGTGTAATAGACTAAATATAATAAGTGATAGGTCAGTGGCCATGTGAGTATCATAATGACCACCAACGTGCTAAGTGTAGACGTGCGGACTCATCTAGCCAGGTGGTCCATCATCAATGTCCACACATGTTGAGCTTGCCATCTCAACACTCCCCCTCAAGCTCAATTCTATCTCTGCAACTCCAAGTAAGCTTCGGAACTTTCGAAGCTTCTTTGCACCCAATGCCTTTGTGAAAATGTCAGCTATCTAATCCTGTGTGCTGACATATACCAAGTCAATCTCTCCTGCAAGTACCTTCTTTCTCACAAAGTGGTAGTGCACCTCAATGTGTTTTGTCCTAGCATGGAACACTGGATTCCTAGCTAGCTGTATGCTGCTCATGTTGTCACAATGAATGATAACTGGACCATCTCCGTGTACGTCCAAATCACCTAATAACTTTTGCAGCCATACCACCTCACATGCTGCCATAGCAGCACCTCTATACTCAGCCTCTGTACTTGATAAAGCAACTGTAGGTTGCTTTTTGCTGCTCCATATAACTGCTGCACTACTAAGGGAAAACATGAATCCACTTGTAGATCTTCTGTATGACATGCTACCAACCCAATCTGCATCTGTGTATCCAAAGACATGTATGTCCTTACTTGCCTCATAAAAAAGTCCATAATGTAAAGTGGACTTCACATACCTCAATATATGTCTAACTGCATCCAAATGAGGCTTTCTAGGCATCTGCATAAACTGACTGACAAGGCCAACAACATAGCTCAAGTCTAGCCTTGTGATAGTCATGTAAATCAAACTCCCTACTATCCTCCTGAACATAGTAGGGTCTTCTATCTCATCCCCAACATCAGTACTCAGCTTCACATTTTGCTCCAATGGTACTGAAAGAGGCTTACATACTGTCATACCATACTTGGATAACATATCCAAGCCATACTGCCTTTGGGATAGCCATATACCATCATCACATTTGATCACCTCAATACCAAGAAAGTATCTCATCTCACCCAAATCTTTCATCTCAAACTTCTTCTTCAAGAAGTCTTAACTTCAGCAATCCCATTGTCACTATCACCAGTAATAATCAAGTCATCCACATAGATGACTATGATGACCAACCCTGCATCTCCTTTCTCACATAAAGTGAGTGATCAACATCAGAAATACAAAATCCAATATTGACAAGATACTCTCTAATCTTGCTAGACCATGCTCTAGGTGCTTGCTTCATCCCATAGAGCGCCTTCTTTAAACTGCACACATATGTGGGATGCTCTAAATCCTCATAATCTGCTGGCTGCTCCATATACACTTCTTCTTACAATTCACCATGCAAGAAGGCATTCTTAACATCCATTTGCTGCAAGCTCCAGCCTTTGGCTGCTGCCAAGGCAATCACATATCTAACAGTTGCCATCCTAGAAATTGGGCTGAATGTCTCTTCATAATCTATGCCATATGTTTAAGCATAGTCTTTTGCAACTAGCCTAGCTTTATACCTACTAACTGAACCATATGCATTATGCTTGACTTTGTAAATCCACTTATAGCCAATAGCTTTCTTACCCTTAGGTAAGGGTACTAAATCCCAAGTCTTATTGGCTTCTAATGCAGCCATCTCCTCATCCATTGCTGCATCCCAATGAGCATGACTAACAACATCCTCAAAACAAGTGGGCTCAACATCCTCAACTAGTTTCACCATATAAGCATAATGGTGAGTTGTATAACCTTCAAAACCAAATCTTTTAACAGGGTATTTGACCTTGCTAGATCTGCGTACCACCGGATCACTCAATGGAGCCTTTACATTACTATGAGCTCTCTGTACACCTGGCGTCCTGACTGAAGGAATGCCAAGCTCATCATCCAAACTCTCCGAACCACTAGAATCTCCATCAAATCCCAAATGACTGGTAGATGCATCATTACCATCCAATACTTTCTTCTTTCCTAATGTAAATTGTAGTATGGATAGTCTCAGACAAAAAATGTTTGGGCATATTCTTTTCAGCCATTAATGGCCATGCAATTTCTACAATATGCCTGTTTTTTCTTTCTGCAACACCATTTTACTGTGGGGTATACCTGCAAGTAAATTGCCTCTTTATCCCATGAGTCCTCAAGAAGCCACTGAACTCATTAGAGAGGTATTCTCCCCCTCCATCTGATCTCAGGCACTTTACTTTTAAGCATGTTTCTGTTTCAATGACTACCTTAAAAGATTTGAAGTGCTCAAATACATCACTCTTTTCCTTTATGAAGTATATCCATAGCTTCTTTGAATAGTCATCAATAAATATGACAAAGTATTTGTTGCCACCAAGAGATACATTCTGTGTAGGCCCCCAAACATCTGTATGTACTACATCAAGTATATTTCTGCTAACTTCTCTATCATGCGAGAAGGGTTGTCTTGCCTGCTTACCAAACTGGCATGCTTCACAGACTTTATGCAATTCTGCAACTCTAAAAGAAGGCAACCCTGTAAAACCAGTCCTCTGGACTGCATTAATTTTAGCCTTTCCACATTTGCATGTCCAATACGTTTATGCCATCTTTCAATATCTGCAACTACTCCTTTTCCTTTAGCATACATAGCAACATCCATTGCAGAAATTCTAGCATCTAAAGTGAACATTTGACCAACTCTACTTCCTTTTGCGACCAACCTGCACTTATCATTAAAGTCTTCTACAAAACAACCTTTTGCATTGAATTGGACATGCAACCCATGCTCTACCATTTGGCCAACAGATACTAGATTCTTTGTAATTGATGGCACATGTAATACATCTGTCAGACTCTTTGTCTGGCCATCATACAAGGACAAGGGAACCTTTCCAATGTGTGGAATTGGGTGGCATGAATCATCACCCAAATCATCACCCGTTTGCACATAACCTGGGTTTTGTAAGTCCTACATCTCTCCAAACCATTCAACATGACTAGTCATATGATTAGATGCACTTGAATCGACATACCATATATCATCATGTGTCTCCTTTCTTATAACTACATTCATCATATGTTGCATAATAAACAGACGCTCATTTTTGTCTTCATTTTGTCGTAAAGACGATGCATAGTTTCCTTGCTGCAATTTACCACTGCGAATATCATCCTTCTTTGCATAGCAATGGGCTGCAATATGGCCTGTTTTGCCACAATAATAGCAAACAATAGCAGAATTTCCAGAACCTCTATTCTGCCATCCACCTCTTCCTCTAGAGCTCCCCCTGCCTCTAAAGTTTCCTCTGCCTCCAGAAACCTGCATTTCACGAAACTATTAATTGAACCTGTTTTGTTGGTTATCACCAGCCCATACCATGGCCTCTCGAAGAGAATCTACCATGTCACTCATCAAAATCTGGAAATGGTTTCCGTACATATACTGAAGTAACAAATGATTTCCATGCCTTCTCATTGTTAAGGCCACTTAGAGTGGATGAAACCACATCATCATCATTCGGCATTGTATCAATTGTTGCTAAAGCATCTGCAATGCTCCTCACCTTCAACACATACTCATTGACATACATTTTCCCTTTCTTCAAGGCATTCAACTCTTGCTTGAGTTGAATCTTTCGTGCCTTTGTATTTACTGAAAATATGCTTTCACAAAATTGTTCAAGCTGCATGTGAAGTTTCTGCATTCCTGATATGTCCCAGCATAGTATTATCAATGACTCCAGATAGCCAGTACATCACCTTTTTGTCTTTCACATTTCACTCTTTTCATGCTTTTAACTCATCTGCAGTCGGAGGGATACCTAGCTCTGGCTCCTTTTCTTCACCTGAAACAAACTCATAAAGGCCCTTTCCAATGAGGAAGTTTGTCACACGAAACTTCCATGAAGGGTAGTTATTCTTGTCGAGCTTTTCAATAATGGGATTTCCACTATTCTTTGCCATTATCACAAACAAGAATACAATACAACAAGCTAGTCTTTTGCAATCTTTCACAACACGTGCACATCAATACCCCAAGCAACCTTTTTCACTGATTGCTCAATAATACATGTAATCAGCAACCTGTTTGCAGATAAACCTTATGTTTGCTTCCTTCAAACACCTCAAAAAGTACAGATTCGCAATCTGTAACCTGTGCACCCACTTTCGATCAATATAGTCGAAATCGCACTGTACACTGAAACTGTTGTCCGCAACCTTGTGGCTCTAAAATGGGGCATGAAAGGGCTTATTTGCAGAATATACAGTGCTCTGCTCGCACACCAAATCTCACAGCAATCTGAGATTTTTGCTCGACCCTGCTTCCGATGCCTCCACAGGCACTATCCAAGAGAGAGAGATTTTTGCTCGACCCTGCTTCCGATGCCTCCACATGCAATATCCAAGAGAGGCCTTCAAAATCGGCCTCTCTCAGTGGTGCGGCTCTGATACCATGTCAAGAATCACATGGTGGGGGACTTTGCTTTAGTTGCTATGCCAAACACTGTACACACAAGAGGAAGCTCACTCAAGAACACAAGAAGAGAGATGGAGGCCAAAACGTTTTCTTGCTGATTTTTCTTCTTCTTCCACACACTATACAATGTACAAAAGTATAGATAAGATACAACATAAAGGAAAGTGGCCTTCTAAGTCAAACAATGCATAATCGACTACACTAATTGACTGGTGCTATATCTTTGCCAGCTGTAGGTACGTGTAACATACTAAATATAATAAGTGATAGGTTAGTGGCCATGTGAGTATCATAATGACCACCAATGTGCTAAGTGTAGACGTGCGGACTCATCTAGCCAGGTGGTCCATCATCAATGTCCGCACATGTTGAGCTTGCCATCTCAACAAGCTCATGGTGGTAGCTTGGATGATTTTTTCCCCCTTGACTTATAGTGGGTCCCATGGCTAGATACAAAGTTAGCCTAATGTGTGTGTGGCCTAGGTGTGCAATGTGTGCCAGGTCCTTGCAATGTGACAAAGTGTTTCCTTAGTTTAACAAGCTCCTTGTTGAGTTCTTATAGCATTATGGTATTTATTTCAAATGCTTGATTTCAAAACATACAAGCTCTCAAGGCACTTTTCAATACTTTAATTCCAAAATTCACAACTGTGGCTTCTTGTAGAAAATTGGGCTCTCCTTTTCAAAAGCAAGGTGTACTTGTGCAAGCAATATTGCATGTATCATAGTCAACAAGATATCAATGTGGCAAGAGTAGTTGTATACAATGCAAGGATAAGATGCCTATATGCAATGAGATGCAATTGATATTGTGCAAGGATGGATAAGTGTGTGCATTGAATTGGGTGTGTACGGGGTTAGTATGAGTGTGTGTGTAGGAGGTGTGATGGAAAGTAGTGTGGAAACTCAAGATGAGTAAATCTAGGACAAGTAACTTGAGATGAGTAACCTAAGACAAGTAACCTAAGATGAGTAAACTTAAGATGACGAAGCAAACTTAGGATGAGTAAACTTTGGATGAGTAAGCCTAAGATGAGTAAACTTTGGACGAGTAAGCCTAAGATGAGTAAACTCATGATGAGAAACCTAGGATGAATAAGCCTAGGACGAATAAACTCAAGCCAATGAGTAAACTTAAGGCAAGCATACTCAAAATGAATAAACCTATGATGTGTAAACTCAAGATGAGTAAGTCTAGGACAAGTAAACTCAAGACGAATGAACCCAAGATGAGTGATCCTAAGTCAAATGAACCTAGGATAAGTGAACTCAAGTATTAATGAACTAAGTGCTAAGAAACTAATGCAAAGGAACTAGTGCAAAGGAACTAGTGTGATGCAAATTAATGGGTGCAAGTGAGCTACTATGCATGAACTTGTAAGTGCAAATAAATTAGTGCAAATGAATTCATGAGTGAGAGTTAATAGTGCTAATGAGCTATGTATATGTGTGAGGTAAAGATGTATCAATCAAGCTTAAAGAAAATAAGAGCTAAGAGTAATCAACTAGTTCAACATATGGCACCAAGTGATAACCAATAAAATAATGGCTTTACATTTGATTTTAATATGTCTAGTTTTATGTTTTTTGGGTTTTGATCACTTCACTTCCTTCAAGTGCAACCAAACAACTATAACAACAATAATACCTTTTCAATCCACAACAATATCATAGAAATTGTGCAAGTAAAACAAGTTTGAGCTTTGTGTTTTTGCCTTGTTTTTTGTGTTTGTGTTTTGAGTTTTGAATTTTTTGAGTTTTACTCACTCTTCTTTCTTCAGTGCTCCACACTATTAATCATCTATAATAAGAAACTTTCATCTACAACATTGATACATGGATTGTTCAAGTAAGAGGAGTTAATTTTTGATTTTTGAGTTTTGTGTTTTGCATTTTGTATTTTTGTATTATTTTCAATTCAATGCATACATAGCCTAATATGCACAACAAGAATGATGTATCTTCAATCCACAATAATGTTACACTGTTTGTTTAAGTAAGAAAGGTTTGAGTTTTGAGTTTTATGTTTTTGTATATTTTTGTTTTTGTGTTGGTTTTTGAGTTTTATTGTGTTTTTGAGTTTGAGTTTTGTATTTTTGTCTAATCTAACAAATCAATTCTTTCCAAACTCAATCCAACGAACTGATTCCTCCTGATTCGGCCTTCCTAAATTAGCCACATGTGTTTTGGAGTATACAAGTTGCAAGTGTGTACGATCGATACTCCATCAATCCCATCCACTAAGGTGGACAAGTCTCTTATTCCACCACATAGTAGGAGTGCGAGAACCTCGGCAGTTGCACCACTCTTGGTTCTAGCAAGAGCATGCTAAATACACAATAGTCAGGACATTGTAGGGATTTCTATTGTTTCAAAGGTTGCAACTCACTTTGGTGACAACCTCTCACCTGTCTTGCAACACTTCACTCTAACTAACCATGTATCCCTCTCTGTAAACCAAGATAGCAAGAATATAAGACTAGCTTTGAGGTGTAGTGAACTCACCTCTCTTACCTTTCTGTGTTGTAGTCCAAAATCTTGAAGGCTCGAAGATGGTTCCATGACCCAAGAAACACAATTCGATGCTATTGCTCCTCCACATCTAGCACCAAGCACACCAATGAGTTGAGTATCTCTAGAAGAGAAGAAAAGAAATGCAAGAAGACAATAAAGAGCTTCACCTTCCCTTAGTCCCTCACTCAACATACCTCTCATTCTCTCTCTCTCAATCACTCTCAATAATGGAGACAAGATGATGGAATGGAAGAAGAGAATAGATAGCTTTAATAGTTACATTAATAGAGCTTCCACAACATGGATGCACCAAAAGGGTCTGTATTAGCAAAGCTTTTGCAATTGAGACCTCCCATCCTTATACATATAGAAATTAAGGTTAGGGTTAGGTCACTTCTCTAGGGTGGCCCCCATTCACATTTTAATGTTTGCACCTCTTTTGCATTTTAGGGTTTGTGCCCTTGTGAATTAGGGTTTACACCCCTTCTATGTTTTAGGGTTTCTACAACTGTGAAATAGGGTTTGTGTCCTCTTTTCGATATTCTACTCCCTTTGTGGGATCTAGACTAGCCATTCCTTGAAGCATAATTGTGTCTTAGCTTTATTAGGCATAGCCTACATACACTATTCTAGTCACAAATCCATGTCGTAACCCACATAACAATAGCGGGTGTGGAATATACAACAGTGGGTGATGATACAATGTGCGCAGGAGCGAGCCTAACTTTCACAAAATGATACAAAAGTGATAATCTGATGTCCATGAAGTATAAAAATAAATTTACAAAATACCCAAAATAATATAATGAAGATTTAAAAATAACAATCCATCATCAAATATATTCGACACTTGGATTGCACAAGCAATAACACATCAAGTAGCACTTGTGAATTAGATTGCATTACCTAACATGATATCACAAATAGGATTTAGAGCATTTGGCAAAAAAGATAAAAAATTAAAGCAATTGGAATATTGACTAGCCAAGGCAAGGTAACAATGCACCACAAAGGTCAAAAGGAACTTGGTATTACTGTGCAAAGGCATGGATTCAACATCAAACTGTGAGGTATTGGTATACAATAAGCCTAAAAGAGGGATACAAACAAAAATCAACAAGAAATGCAATCAATAGGAGTAGCATATAATCAACAACTATCGGTACCGGTAGTAGTTATCCTAGTATGTTAGCAAGTTCTAGAAGGACCACATATGGGATATGATTGTTTTAATTACATTATAGTACATGACTATCTTGAGAACACTCAAATTTTGGCCATTATCAAAGCTAAAGCAAATAATAAGATGGTTTGGGATGTGCAGGAGAAATCTAGGGACTAAATGAGGTGCAAAGATTGCAAAGAAAAAGAGGGGTCAATTAGTTTAGCACCATAGATTCTCTATAGGATATGTGGGAAAGATAGGAGATTGTTGAAGAATAAGAATGCATGCAGCAAGAGGTGTTGCAACACAAAGATGGTAATTAGGAAGGTTCAAATGGAAATGAAGAGCAAGAGGGCTCTCATGAATTACCTTGGTGAAAATATCCTTGCAATTAAATCTAGAGTAAATCTTGGATTTAATCCTAGGTCTTAAGGAGAAGTTGCTATCAAGAATCATAATTAGTCAAGGAAAAGTGTTGCAAGAGTATACTAAAGATGCAAAAAGCACTTCAAAATGTTAGGCAATTATTTTTACCTAGATAGAAACAATAGATTATAAGGTATCCTCCATTCAAGTGGAGTACTTGGGAAGAAAGTTTGATGATGTGTTACTAGATGGAGGATAAGAAATTAATATTGTCCTTGACAAATTTTATCTTGCACATAAGTTACAAGCACCCTTTGAAGTTAAAATTACTAATTAGAGGAGACTTCAACCTTCAGGAAATTTGAATAATCAATTGGTTAGAGTGACATATTTGAGTTTAAAGTGAGTTTGCATTGACGCGTGCTCTATGCACACTTGGAGTCCTCATTGAAGGAATGCCAAGCTCATCATCCAAGCTCTCTGAGCCACTAGAGTCTCCATCAAGCACTGCATCAATGCCTTCTGACACTTTATTCTTTCCTTTGTCCTTACCTGTAGTGCTACTAGATGCACTTGAAGATGTAGAGCTACTCCTTAGTCTCCCAGACCAAGGACTACCAGATGATGTCTCTCGTCCACTAAGAGTCCGTGATTCTTGCTTTTCAGCCTGCACATGAGTGTCATGATCATCATCATCATCCAATGCATCACCACTAGATGCATACCAACTGCTCATTTCATCAAAGATGACATCCCTGCTAACTCTGAACTTACATGTGACAGGGTTATAACAATGATACCCTTTCTGCTCTAAAGAGTATCCAATAAAGACACACTTTTCAGCCTTTGGATCCAGTTTCTTCCGCAACTCATCTGGCACATGAACATACGCAATGCAGCCAAACACTTTCAAGTGTGAGACATCAGGCTTCTTACCTATAAAACATTCTTCGGGAGTCATCCCATGGACTGCAGCTGTGGGAGTTCTGTTCATAATATAAACAACGGTATGAACAGCCTCAGACAAAAAATGCTTAGGCATATTCTTTTCAGCTATCAAGGCGCGTGCAACTTCTGCAATATGCCTGCTTTTTCTTTCTGCAAACCCGTTTTGCTGTGGGGTATATCTGCATGTGAACTATCTCTTTATCCTATGAGACCAGAAAATCACTGAACTCATTCGAGAGGTACTCTCCCCCTCCATCTGACCTCAAGCACTTTACTTTCAAGCCTGTTTCTCTTTCAACTGCAGCCTTGAAAGTTCTAAAGTGCTCAAAAGCTTCACTCTTTTCCTTCATAAAATATACCCATGGCTTTCTAGAACAATCATCAATGAATGTGACAAAGTATGAATTGCCTCCAAGAGATACATTTTGTGTAGGCCTCCAAATGTCTGCATGCACAACATCAAGGATATTTCTGCTTACATCTTTGTCATGTGAAAAGGGTTGTCTTGCCTGCTTACCAAACTGACATGCTTCACATACCTTATGAAATTCTGCAACTCTAAATGTAGGCAAACCTGTAACCAACCCTGTGGACTGCATTAATTTCAGCCTTTGTACATTTGCATGTCCAATGCGTTTGTGCCAAATTTCAATGCCTGCAACAACACCTTTTCCTTTAGCATACATGGCAGCATTCATAGTAGGAATTCCAGCATCCAGAGTAAACATACGTCCAATTCTACTTCCCTTTGCAACTAACCTGCACTTGTCATTAAAGTCTTCTACAAAGCAACCCTTTGCACTAAATCTGACTTGCAGCCCTTGCTCTACCATCTGACCGCCGACTGACACCAAGTTCTTTGTAATAGATGGCACATGTAATACATCTGAAAAACTCTTTGTCTTACCATCATGCAAGGACAAGGGAACTTTTTCAACATGTGAAATTGGGTGGCATGAATCATCACCCGTCTGCACATAACCTACATTTTGCAAATCCTGCATCTCTCTAAACCATTCTGCATGGCTGGTCATATGATTGGATGCACCTGAATCAACATACCAAACATTATCATGTGTTCCCTTTCCTGTAACAGCATTTGGCATATGCTGCATAACAAATAGACGTTCATTTTTGTCTTCATTCTGTCGTGAAGACGATGCATAGTTTCCTTATTGCAACTTACCACTGCGGATATCATCTTTCTTAGAATAACATTGGGCTACAATATGACCTGTTTTGCCACAGTAGTGACACACAATACCAGAGTTGTTAGAACCTCTGTTCTGCCATCCACCTCTTCCTCTAAAGCTCCCCCTGCCTCTAAAGTTACCACGACCTCCTGAAACCTGCATATCGCCAAATTGCTGATTCAATCTATTTTGTTGGTTGTCACTACCACGTCCTGTACCACGGTCTCTTGAAGAGAACCTGCCATGTCCCCTTCGTGAACTGGAGTAGAAAGCTTGGACCCGTTCACCACTTCTTTCAGATGTCTCACTCTGCATGTTGATCTCTTCAGTGATCATAAGGGAGACCAACTCATCGAAATCTGGAAATGGCTTTCTAACATATACGGAAGTTACAAAAGACTTCCAAGCCTTTTCATTATTAAGTCCACCCAAGGTAGACGACACCAAATCATCATCATCGGGCATTGCATCAATTGCTGCCAAGGCATCTGCAATGCTCCTTACCTTCAGTGCATACTCATTGATAGACATCTTCCCTTTCTTCAATGTATTCAACTCTTGCTTGAGTTGAATCTTCCGTGCCTTTGTATTTACAGAAAACATACTTTCAAGTATGGTCCAAGCTACATATGAATTCTTTGCATTCGTAATATGTCCCAACATATTATTGTCAATTATTGCAAACAACCAATACATGACCTTTTTATCTTTTGCATTCCATTCCTTCCATGCCTTTGTCTCTTCTGCAGTTGGAGGATCACTCACCTCCGGCTCCTTTTCTTCACCTGAAACAAACTTGTAGAGGCCTTTTCCAATAAGGAAGTTCGTGACACGGAACTTCCATGAAGGGTAGTTGTTCTTGTCGAGCTTCTCAATGATGGGGCTTCCACTGTTCTCTGCCATTATCAAAAAATTAATACCAAGAGCAAGCAAACTTCCTGCAACCCTCGACCTGTAGTGCACAGCAATACACCAGACAGCCTTTTTCACTATCTGCTCAACAATACATGCAATCTGTAACCAATTTGCACATAAACCTTGTGTTTACTCACTGGGTAAACACCTTTGAACTTACAGATCTAAAATCTGGAACCTGTGTACCCACTTTCGGCCAATACAGTTGAAGTCACAGTGTACCCTGAATCTGCTGTCTGCAACCTTGCGGCTCTAAAACGGGGCCTAAAACGGCCTTAGATGCCCAAAATAACTGTGGGATTGCCCTAAAGGGCTTATTTGCAAAATATACAGCGCTCTTTGCGCACACCAAATCTCACTACAATCTGAGATTTTTGCTCGACCCTGCTTCCGGTGCCTTTAGATGCACTATCCAAGAGAGAGAGTGGAAGAATGGGAGAGCTTCTTACCCATGGCTTGCTTGCTCAAACCTTGCTTCTTCTCATTCGCTTCAGCCTTCGAAATCAGCCTCTCTCAATGGCGCGGCTCTGATACCATGTTAAGAATTGCGTGGTGGGGGGACTTGCTCAAGATGCTGCGCCGAACACATATAGAATGCACAAGGAGAAGCTCACTCAAGAGACAAGAAGAGAGATGGATGCCAAAACGTTTTCTTGCTGGTTTCTTCTTCTTCTTCCACACACTTTTCAATTGTTCACAAAGTATAGATAAGATACAACATAAAAGAAAGTGGCCTACTAAGTCAAACAATGCATAACCGACTACACTAGTCGATTGGCGCTATAACTATGCCAGCTGTAAATACGTGTAACAACCTGAATATAATAAGTAATGAGTCAGCGGCCATGTGAGAGTCATAATGACCACTGACGTGCTAAGTGTAGACGTGTGGACCCATCTAACCAGGAGGTCCATCATCAATGTCCGCATGTGTTGAGCTTGTCATCTCAACATCTTCTTCCTTTTTTCTTCTTCTTCTCCTTCTCTTCTTCTCCTCTCTCTCCCTCTCTTTTTCTCTTCTTCTTCTTCTCCTTCTTATTCTCCTCCTCTTCTTCTCCTCTTTCTCTCCCTCTCTCTCTCCCTCCATTCAGGCCACTAAGCCTTCTCCCTAAGGCCTCTTCTTCTTCTTCTTCTTCTTCCCCCCTCTCTCTCTCCCTTTTTTCTTTTTATTCTCCTCTTCTCTTCTTCTCTCGTCTCTCTCTCTCCCTCTCTCTCCCTATCTTCTTCTTCTTCTTCTCCTCCTCTTCTTCTTCTCCTCCTCTTCTTCTCTCTTGTCTCTCTCCCTCACTCTCTTTCTCTTTCTCTTCTCAGTGTGTTACTCAGCACTGGGGCCCTTCTGTTCCAATACGTTCTTACATCTTACAATGGGGGTTTATATAAGGGACAGGGGATTATTTTTTGGGGGGGAACGTGAAGTGGTGGTAGAATATTATGGGGGGTGTGATGATGCATGCTGGTGGGGAGTTTTGGGGCCTCGCAGCTGCCCGTCCTTGTGAACGTGCCGTTATGCCCAAGGGGGGGTAAACACGTGGCCTCCCCTCCCTCTCACTATCGTTATCGTCATCTTCATCTGCAATTACTCCGTCACCATCGACGGCCTACTTGCCCATGTCATTTCCATCTTTCCACGTCAACTGCAGCTGCCCCTCCCTCGTCGTCATGCTGACTTTCCCTCTTCCTCTACCAGCTACTATCGGCATTGATAGTGGGAGGTTCCTATGCCCCCATCATAGAATTTTACACTAGTAAACACCTCAAAAATTACAGATTCAAAATCTGCAACTTGTACACCTACTTTCAGTCGACACAGTCGAAATCACAGTATACCTGAAATTGTTGCCCGTAACCTTGCGACTCTGAAACAGATCTCGAAATGGTCTCAAATGTCCAAAAAAAAAAGCAAGCGATTCCTAAAGGGATGATCTATAAAATATATAGTGCTCTGCTTGCATACCAAATCTCACAAAATTTTGAGATTTTCACTCTGTTGTCCTACTTCTTCCGGTGCCTCCATAGGCACTATCTAAGAGAAAGAGTGGAAGAATGAAAGAGCTTTTTACCCATTGCTTACTTCCTCAAACATTGCTTCTTTTTCTTCACTTAAACTTTAAAAACCAGCCTCTCTCAGTCACCCAACTCTGATACCATGCCCAGAATCGCGTGGTGGGGGGACTTACTTAAGTTGCAATGCGCTAAACACACACTCTATACGCAAAAGGAAGCTCAGTCAAGAACACAAGAAGAGAGATGGAGGCCAAAACGTTTTCTTGCTATTTTTTTCTTCTTCTTCAACACATTGCACAATGTACACAAAGTATAGATAAGATATAAGATAAAGAAAAGTGGTCTACTAAGTCAAACAATGCATAACTAACTATACTAGACGACTGGCGCTATATCAATGCCAGTTGTAGGTAGGTGTAACAAAATAAATATAATAAGTGATAAGTCAATGGCCATGTGAGGATCATAATGACCACCGATGTGCTAAGTGTAGATGTGTGGACCCATCTAGCTAGGCAGCCCCATCATCAATATTCGCATATGTTGAGCTTGCCATCTCAATACATGGTCCCTTGAATTTAGTGAGGAAGGCCAACTTCATATCATCCCATGTACCAAAAGTTCTTGCTGCTTGCCTCTCATACCACTGAAATGCCGCACCTTTGAAAGTGGTGAGAAATATTGCCTAATAATGCTTAGGGGTTTTGGAATTGTTAGCCATACATACTACTATAAACTCTGCTACATGAAGATCAGGGTCTTCATCGTACTCTCCCTTAAAAATGGGAAATGGGACTACATTTATTGGCCTATCATCAAAATTTCCAGGATGGATGTGACTAGGAAGGGGACCTTGAGTCACCATGGGTACTTTTGTAAAAACTGCCACTAGGGCATCAAAGGAGGTTTTTGCTGCTAGCTCATTCTTGGCTTTGATTTTTTCCTTCTCTCTTTTCATGTACATGTGGACTTGTTTTAGTGCTTGTCTCTTGATTGAGTCATTCATCAGGGAATTAGCTCCACTAATTAGTCTGTACTCAATCAGAATAGAATTAGAGGGACTTTGGTCTCTAGAGGACTCTCTTGCCAACATTTCTTCTACTTCATGCTTTTCTACGTCTCTAAATTCAACTTTTAGTCTGCTATATAGAGAGGAAGATATTCTGATCTAAAATTGTCAAAAATCATTCTTCTGAGGATTGTTGTGGTGCGATCATCATAGTAATGCCAACTTCTAATGGTTTCAATAGTGTATGTTGTGAATAACACTCTATCTACTAGCTTCCACTAGGTTGCTAATTGGACAAATAGGAGATTTTCAGTGCACCATGCGTCCCACGTGTCCTGTTGTTGAGCATCCATCAACAAATTCCAATTCTTTTCTTTCTTGCTTTCATGAACTTCCACTGACCATGGCTCCTGAAGCTTCTTCACGATCTCCCACTTGATGATGTCTGGAAACTTCTCAATGAATGCCAAAACTCCCATGGATGATCATTCTCTCTATTTCTGCATTTCAGTTTGTTTCCAAACAATGTGCCATCAAGATGCATGTCTATGTTGCTTCAACAGGGAGAGGAAATAATCCACCACATAGAGCCTGCATCATGATGATAATATGTTTCCGCCATTGTGGGATGAACCTCTTGTAGAAAGTGGCTTTGGCAATGAGATTCTCCAACTCTTCAATTGTTGAAGGAACTTTGCAAGCATCCATTGAATTCTTTTCTTCTTGGCAATGCCATTTTCTTCATAATCAGCCTCTTTTGATACTTGTTGATTGGCAATTTTCCTCGTCTGCGACCAAAAACATGGAGCCCCAATAGGAATACCAAGGAAATTGGGATTCTACTGCAAGAAAATCTATATTGTATCATCAACAACCATCTTTTTCATATTTGATATGATCCCAACAAAGAAAAAAACACCATGAACAAGAAATCTTCATGCAGCTTCATAGAAGAAATTCCCCCACGGCTTTAACTTTAACAAAAAATAATCATTTTCTTCATATTATTCATATAATTCTTTAATAGACTACAAAAATACAAAATAATGCTTCACTTTGAATGGAAAGATATCACATATTATTCATCTTCAAAGATTCCATAGCTTTCTCTCACAATCTCTCATAGATAGATACATTGTCTTGCAGACAATTGGCTATCTCTCACTTGTCAAGAATCGCGTGGTGGGGGGACTTGCTCAAGATGCTGCGCCGAACACACACAGAATGCATAAGGAGAAGCTCACTCAAGAGACAAGAAGAGAGATGGAGGCCAAAACGTTTTCTTGCTGGTTTCTTCTTCTTCTTCCACACACTTTACAATGTACTCAAAGTATAGATAACATATAACATAAAGGAAAGTGGCCTACTAAGTCAAACAATGCATAACCGACTATACTATCGACTGGCGCTATAACTATATCATCTATAAATAGGTGTGACAACTTGAATATAATAAGTAATGAATCAGTGGCCATGTGAGAGTCATAATGACCACCGACGTGCTAAGTGTAGACGTGTGGACCCATCTAACCAGAGCTTCGAAACTTTTGAAGCTTCTCTGTACCCAATGCCTTCGTGAAGATGTTAGTTATCTAATCCTGTGTGCTGACATACACCAAGTCAATCTCACCTACTAGTACCTTCTCTCTCACAAAGTGGTAGTGTACCTCAATATGTTTTGTCCTGGCATGGAACGCAAGGTTCCTAGCCAACTGTATACTGCTTATGTTGTCACAATAAAGGACAACTGTACCTTCTACCTGCACATCTAAATCAGCCAATAACTTTTGCAACCATACTACCTCACATGCTGCAACAGCAGCACCTCTATACTCAGCCTCTGTACTCGACAAGGCAACTGTAGACTGCTTTTTGCTGCTCCAAGCAACTGCTGCACTACCAAGAGAGAACATGTATCCGCTGGTAGATCTTCTATCAGACATACTACCAGCCCAATCTGCATTTGTATATCCAAACGCCTGTACATCTGTACCTGCCTCATAGAAAAGTCCATAATGTAATATGAACTTCACATATCTCAATATGCGTCTGACTGTATCCAAATGTGGCTTTCTAGGTACTTGCATAAACTGACTCACAAGACCAACAGCATAGCTCAAGTCTGGCCTTGTAATGGTCATGTAGATCAAACTCCCCACTATCCTCCTAAACATAGTAGGGTCTTCTATCTCATCCCCAACATCAGCACTCAACTTTACATTCTGCTCCAACGGGACTGAAAGTGGTTTGCATGCTGTTATACCATACTTGGACAACATATATATATATCCAAGCCATACTGTCTTTGGGACAGCTATATACCATCATCACATCTGATCACCTCAATGCCAAGGAAGTACCTTAGCTCACCTAAATCCTTCATCTCAAACTTCTTCTTCAAAAAGTCCTTGACATCAGCAATCCCACTATCACTATCACCTGTAATAATCAAGTCATCCACATAGATGACTATGATGACCAAACTTGCATCTCCCTTTCTCACATAAAGTGAGTGATCAGCAATCAAAAACATAAAAGCCAATATTGACAAGATACTCTCTGATCTTGTCAAACCATGCTCTAGATGCTTGCTTGAGCCTATAGAGCGCCTTCTTCAACCTGCACACATATGTGGGATGCTCTATACACTTCTTCATGCAAATAACCATGCAATAAGGAATTCTTCACATCCATTTGCTACAACCTCTAACCTTTGGCTGCTACCAAATCAATCACACATCTAACAGTTTCCATCCTAGCAACTGGACTGAAGGTTTCATCATAATCTATACCATATGTCTGGGCATAGCCTTTTGCAACCAGCCTAGCTTTGTACCTACTAATAGAACCATTTGCATTGTGCTTAATCTTATAAACCCACTTACATCCAATAGCTTTCTTGCCCTCCGACAATGATACTAGATCCCAAGTCTTATTGGCCTCTAATGCAGCCATCTCCTCATCCATTGCTGCATCCCAATGAGTATGACCAACATCATCCTCAAAACAAGTGGGCTCAACATCCTCAACTAGTTTCACCATATAAGCATAATGGTGAGCTGTATAACCTTCAAAACCAAATCTTTTAACAGGGTATCTAACCCTCCTAGATCTGCATACCACTGGATCACTCAATGGAGCCTTTACATTACTATGAGCTCTCTGTACACCTGGTGTCCTAACAGAAGGAATTCCAAGCTCATCATCCAAGCTCTCTGAGCCACTGGAGTATCCATCAAGCACTGCATCAATGCTATCTGACACTTTATTCTTTCCTTTGTCTTTACCTGTAGTGCTACTAGATACACCTGAAGATATAGAGCTACTCCTTAGTCTCCCAGACCAAGGACTACCAGATGATGTCTTTGGTCCACTAAGAGTCCGTGATTCTTGCTTTTCAGCCTGCACATGAGTGTCATGATCATTATCATCATCCAATGCATCACCACTAGATGCATACCAACTGCTCATTTCATCAAAGATGACATCCCTGCTAACTCTGAACTTACATGTGACAGGGTTATAACAACGATACCCTTTCTTCTCTAAAGAGTATCCAATAAAGACACATTTTTCTACCTTTGGATCAAGCTTCTTCCGTAGCTCATCTGGCATATGAACATATGCAACACAGCCGAATACCTTCAAGTGCGATACATCAGGCTTCTTGCCTAGTAAAGCATTCTTCAGGAGTCATCCCATGAACTGCAGCTGTGGGAGTTCTGTTCATAATATAAACAATAGTATGAACAGCCTCAGACAAAAAATGCTTAGGCATATTCTTTTCAGCCCATTAAGGCGCTTGCAACTTCTGCAATATGCTTGTTTTTCCTTTCTGCAACCCCATTTTGCTGTGGGGTATACTTGCATGTGAACTGTCTCTTTATCCCATGAGACCTCAAAAAATCACTGAACTCATTCGAGAGGTACTCTCCCCCTCCTGACCTCAAGCACTTTACTTTCAAGCATGTTTCTCTTTCAACTACAGCCTTGAAAGTTCTAAAGTGCTCAAAAGCTTCACTCTTTTCCTTCATAAAATATACCCACAGCTTTCTAGAACAATCATCAATGAATGTGACAAAGTATGAACTGCCTCCAAGAGATACATTTTGTGTAGGCCCCCAAATGTCTGCATGCACAACATCAAGGATATTTCTACTTACATCTTTGTCATGTGAAAAGGGTTGTCTTGCCTGCTTACCAAACTGACATGCTTCTCATACCTTATGAAATTCTGCAACTCTAAATGTAGGCAAACCTGTAACCAACCCTGTGGACTGCATTAATTTTAGCCTTTGTACATTTACATGTCCAATGCGTTTGTGCCAAATTTCAATATCTACAACAACATCTTTTCCTTTAGCATACATAGCAGCATTCATAGTAGGACTTCCAGCATCCAGAGTAAACATACGTCTAACTCTACTTCCCTTTGCAACTAACCTGCACTTGTCATTGAAGTCTTCTACAAAGCAGCCCTTTGCATTAAATCTGACTTGCAGCCCTTGCTCTACTGACACCAAGTTCTTTGTAATAGATGGTACATGTAATACATCTGAAAGACTCTTTGTCTTACCATCATGCAAGGACAAGGAAACTTTTCCAATGTGTGAAATTGGGTGGCATGAATCATCACCTATCTACACATAACTTGCATTTTGCAAATCCTGCATCTCTCCAAACCATTTTGCATGGCTGGTCATATGATTGGATGCACCTGAATCAACATACCAAACATCATCGTGTGTTCCCTTTTCTGTAATAGCATTCAACATATGCTGCATAACAAACAGACGTTCATTTTTGTCTTCATTCTGTCGTGAAGACGATGCATAGTTTCCTTGCTGAAACTTACCATTGTGAATATCATCTTTCTTAGCATAACATTGGGCTGCAATATGACCTGTTTTGCCACAATAGTGACACACAATACCAGAGTTGTTAGAACCTCTGTTCTGCCATCCACCTCTTCCTCTAAAGCTTCCACGTCCTCTCAAGTTACCACAACCTCCTGAAACATGCATATCGCTAAATTTCTAATTCAATCTATTTTATTGGTTGTCACTACCACGTCCTGTACCACAGCCTCTTGAAGAGAACCTGCCACGTCCCCTTCCTGAAGTGGAGTAGAAAGCTTGGACCTGTTCACCACTTCTTTCAGATCTTACTCTGCATGTTGATCTCTTCAGTGATTATAAGGGAGACTTACTCATCGAAATCTGGAAATGGCTTTCTGACATATACAGAAGTTACAAAAGACTTCCAAGACTTTTCATTGTTAAGTCCACCCAAGGTAGATGGCACCAAATCATCATCATCGGGCATTGCATCAATCACTGCCAAGGCATCTGCAATGCTCCTTACCTTCAGTGCATACTCATTGATAGACATCTTCCCTTTCTTCAATGTATTCAACTCTTGCTTGAGTTGAATCTTTCGTTCCTTTGTATTTACGGAAAACATACTTTCAAGTATGGTCCAAGCTGCATATGAATTCTCTACATTTCTGATATGTCCCAGAATATTATTGTCAATTTCTACAGACAGCAAATACATGGCCTTTTTGTCTTTTGCATTCCATTCCTTCCGTGCCTTTGTCTCTTCTGCAGTTGGAGGATCACTCACCTCCGGCTCCTTTTCTTCACCTGACACAAACTCGTAGAGGCCTTTTCCAATAAGGAAGTTTGTGACATGGAACTTCCATGAAGGGTAGTTGTTCTTGTTGAGCTTCTCAATGATGGGGTTTCCACTGTTCTCTGCCATTATCACAAAACTAATACCAAATAGCAAGCAAATCTTCTGCAACCCTTGACCTGTAGTACACAGCAATACACCAGACAGCCTTTTTCACTATCTGCTCAACAATACATACAATCTGCAACTAGTTTGTAGATAAACCTTGTGTTTATTCACTCATAAACACCTTTGAACTTAAAGATTTGAAATCTGTAACCTGTGCACCTATATACGCAAACACAGCTAAAATTGCAGGGTATCTCGAACTGCTGTCCCCAACCTTATGGCTCTAAAACGGGGCTTGAAATGACCTCAGATGGCCAAAATAGCGGCGGGAAAGCCCTAAAGGACCTATTTGTAGAAAACACAACGCTCTTCGTGCACACCAAATCTCACTGCAATCTAAGATTTTTGCTCTGCCCTGCTTCTGGTGCCTCCACAGGCACCGTCCAAGAGAAAGAGTGGAAGAATGGGAGAGCTTCTTACCCGTGGCTTGCTTGCTCAAACCTTGCTTCTTCTCCTTCACTTCAGCCCTCAAAATCAGCCTCTCTCAGTGGCGCGGCTCTGATACTATGTCAAGAATCGCGTGGTGGGGGGACTTGCTCAAGATGTTGTGCCAAACACACATAGAATGCACAAGGAGAAGCTCACTCAAGAGACAAAAAGAGAGATGGAGGCCAAAAAAATTTCTTGCTGGTTTCTTCTTCTTCTTCCATACACTTTACAATGTACAAAAAGTATAGATAAGATACAACATAAAGGAAAGTGGCCTACTAAGTCAAACAATGCATAACCGACTACACTAGTCGACTGGCGCTATAACTATGCCAGCTATAAATAGGTGTAACAACCTGAATATAATAAGTAATGAGTCAATGGCCATGTGAGAGTCATAATGACCACCGACATGCTAAATGTAGACATGTGGACCCATCTAACCAGGCGGTCCATCATTAATATCCGCATGTGTTGAGCTTGTTATCTCAACATCACTCACTCACTCTCTCAATAGTACATTATATTCTCACTAAAATACTTAATAATCACTCACAATAGCCCTTCTTTGGTCATGAATACCCCTCCAAAGAGGTGTGTTTGATATGAAAGGTCACCAAAGCCACTACAATGACTCTTCATAGCTCACTATTGTCACTTTACTCCAGTCTTATCTTGAGTCTTCAGGAACCGCTTCTTCCACTTCTTTGAGCTCTTTTGAACTTGCATTCACCTCTTTTCAAGGCTATAAAACTTTCTCAAAGTGAAACATATATTCCATATAACACTTACAAAGGCATATAGAACAAAACAGAACATGAACAGAGGCTCTTCAGAAGGAGCGTTACAGAAGGTCAGCAAAAAGTATCCAACTCAACTAGAACCAATAAGAATAATAAAAAACCATTCAAAGAGCTTTCAAAGGCCTCAAACTTCATCAATCATTACTCCATCATTCCATGGGAGAATTGTTCCTATGAAGTTGTGTGAAGATTTCTTGTTCGCGGTGTTCTTTTCTTTGTTGGGATCATATCAAATATAAAAAATATAGTTAATGATGCAATATATATTTTCTTATAGTAGAATCCCAGTTTCCTTGGTGTTCCTCTTAGGGCCCTAGAGGCCTACAAGAAAGCTATATGTCCTACTCGTCCAATAGGAGACTTGGGTATTAAAAGAAAGGTGCCTACATTGCATTGTGATACTAAGATTGCCATTCAATTGACACACAGCCTTGTTGTTTATGCAAAGACAAAGCACATTGAGGTGAAGTATCACTTTATTGGGGAGATGCTTGAGAAGAAGTGCATTGATCTTTTCAAGATCAATACGGATAATAATCCTGCAAATCTCCTTATGAAGAGTTTATCTTCTGAGTACTTTGCACAGTATAGAAAACTGATGGGCATTGGGTAGTATTTTCACTTTCTTCTTATACTCCCATAAAGGTGCAGTGGCATTTAAGTGAGAGGTTGTTAGGGTAAAGACCAATGGCCATAGTTGTGGGTGGCACCCCTTTTACATGTACACACTATATAGTCGTACATAAGTGAAGATAGAATAGAATAAGTATACCGTTTATTTTGTACCCACATAACTCTCTTGTTTTCTTCTCTCTATCTCTCAACCCTCTTGTATTCCATAGCTTCTACCTTGCATCCCACCATTTATTTCCTCTCAAACATTGGTATCAGAGCAAGGTGATTAGAGGACACATTCAAATTAGCACCAATTAGCCAAAGACATGGGAGAATTTCAAGAAAAGTCAAAGAATCTTTACTTCCATCTCAGCATCTTTATGCAAGGCAAAATTGGATAAACTTGTCATGGCAAGAAGGTGATAATGTGTCTCTATACATTGAAAGTTTTTGGTAATATCTTTTGTTATTATAGATGCTTGAGAAAGTTTCAAAGAGTATGCTACAACATAAATATGAACATGGTCTTCAATCGAGCATTCAAGCTAAGTTGAATTCTCTTAAACCTACTTCACTTCACAATGCCATCTCTTATGTCCATGATGCCGAGAAATAATTTCAAGCTATCACCCAAATCATTTATGGGAAACAATACAATCCATCTTGGCCTTTCAACAACAACCACATCCCAAAGAAATCTTTCAATCCTTATTGCCTCGATTCTTTTCTAGCCAACCAAACTTCTAACTTTCAACCAAAAAGCGGTATCAAATAAAAGTACGAAAGCAAAAAGGTAAAGCCTCAATATTAAAAGTATGGAGACAAAAAGGTAAAGCCTCAATATGTGAATCTTAATGCAAACACAAAAAGTTCAAGTTTACTTATCACCATTGTAGACAACTAGGTCATTTTTTAGTAGATTCTTGAGTACAACTTGCATCCAACAACAAAAAGGCCATGGTTGGAAAGTTTTGAAGAGTAGATGCGAGAGGAGTTCATGAACCTAAGAGTAGAAGCCTATGTCTTGTGACTGGAATCCATACTGAAGAGATAGACCAACCATCATTTGGATGAAGGCATCTAGAAGGGAGTTTTCCTTAGAGGCCTACAACCAAAAGTTTGCAAGTTTGTGGAATTGAGAAGACTAGGCAATATGCAAGCTATAGTGGAAGGTGCAAGATTGTATGATAAAGTTGAAGCAAGGTTGTCAATGACCTTCAAGAAGAGGAGTCCTACCTCCCAAGAATGGTATACCCACCAAATGCAATCCCAAAAGTTCCCCACCCCTACCCCTAGATGCAAATAGTGTCGTAGTACAGTGCACCAAATCCACAGTGGCCGTCAACAACAGTGCCTCAAATGATGGTTCCACCACAACAGCAGTGGCCTCAGACAATTCCCCTAATGGCGACTCAACAACAATGGAATCCTACCAATTGGAATCAACAACCCCCAATCTCAACAGAAGCTCTGAATCAGAACCAAAACAAAGGACCCTCTAGATCAACCCAAACAGTGTATGCAGTGATCACAAAAGCTTCCCTAAACCCTACTACAAGTGCTCTAGGAGGTGAAAATCTGAAGGACTACCTGTCCAATTTAGTCAGAAGCATGAAGAAGGAGCTTATAGATGTGATTACAAAATAGCTACATATGCTAAAGGTGAATGCCGCCAATATATCCACTCATGTGGGAGGTGGGAGAGATGTGATGCATTCTAATATATGGTGTGATGACAGAGAGCAAGATGATCCAGAATTTCCTGATACTTCCCTTTCTAGTTAAAACTGTTACCCCCTGGTACACAGATATAGTCAACCTCTTGGCAACCCAACAATATTCCCTTGGTATCTCGAGCACTGTGGAGAAGAAGAAGCTTCTGTTGAAATTAGACCCCTACACTTTGTTAGATGGTTCTTTGTACAAGAAAGGCAAAGATGAAGTCTTACAAAGATGTGTTGCAAGAGAAGAGATTGAAATCATACTAAAAGCATGCCATGATGAGCCTTGTGGTGGGCACTTTGCAGAAGAAGAGGTAGCCAAAAAGACCTTGCTTGCAGGATATTGGTGGCCGACCCTCTACAAGGATGCCTATGACTATTGCAAATGTTGTGATGCTTGTCAGCAAATGGGGAAGCCTACCAAATCTAGCACCATGCCACTGTAGCCAATCCTTACCCTAAAGCCGTTCAAGAAATGGAAAATCGACTTCATTGGTTCTATTGATTCTCCAACCAGATGGAAGCAAAATAAATACATCTTGGTCTGTACAGACTACGTGACAAAGTGGTGTGAAGCCAAAGCTCTGAAATGGGATGATGGCAACAACATGGCCTTGTTCCTGTATACGATAATATCATCACTCGTTTTGGTAGTCCCCTAGAGTTTGTCAGTGACAAGGGTACTCACTTTCTTAACAAGCTTATGGAAGAATTGACAAAGCTATACAAGATCCGCCATTATAAGTTCACACCCTATTATCCCAAAGCCAATGGCCAAGTCAAAGTTACCAATAGCATCCTCTGCTTGATCTTGATAAGAGTGATTGTTACACATTGCCGTGATTGGGATGATGGACTTATAGAGGCCCTCTAGTAGGATGGCCTTACAATGCATGGAAGCCACACAAGCTCTTAGAAAGGCCTATCATGACAACCTCACCAAAAGAAATTCAAAGAAGGTGACTTAGTCCTAGCCTATGATTCATGATTTGGCAAGTTTCCAGGCAAGCTTCAATAACATTGGATGGGCCCCTACAAGTTACTTGCTATCAACCCTAATGGCTCTATCCAGGTATAGACCGTTGATGCCTCTGATGATCCCTTCCTGATCAATGGCTATCACCTAAAGAGCCTAGGGGTTGTCTTTCATAACAATAGCAAGTTCGTAACTGATAGGTAATTTAATAATAAAATGCAAAGTAAAATTTTTACCCATAAAAGGAATTTGTATAGTTCTCACCCACTCAGATCACCGCACTATAGGTAGATGAACTATGCTTGTGGAGTTTACTACTTTAAAGTGACAATTTTAATCTATTGGAATAAACCCATAGTGACTACCAAATAAATTCTATAGTTCACAATGTGCAAGCAATACTTTAAAGTGATTGCCAATCTTATTCCCATTAAGATGTTTATAACCAAAGAATTCCAAAAGCTATTGAAATGAGGAAACCACTTTGGATGCTCCTTGAGAGAATACTAAACATAAGAACTTTAAGTGTGGCTTTATTTTTGATTGCTTTCAACATCGAGAATTTATTATTTATTATTAATGATGTTACATAGCCATGTGGTATGCAAAGACAATTTAATTCTATTTTCTTGGTTTTTAAATATGTTTAATTTGCATTTTCCTTGACCAACTCTACTCTCTTTCTCTTATTGCTTACTATTGTATTCCTTCACTTCTGCGTTTTGGCACCAAAGATCGTCTACTCAAAGCTCGCATTGTCCTATCATACCACTTAGGTTTGAAAATCAAGACCACCATGCCATAGAGCATCAACTAGTTAGATGGAAGCCTCATTAAAACATGTTGCATGGGAGGTGAAGGAGGTGATGGGGTGCATCTAGGTAAGAGCCAGTGACTACTAGCTAGAGGGAAGGCTCGGTGGTCCTATCATACCACACCCTAGGTATGATGATCAAGACCCACCATGCCATAGAGCATCAACTAGTTAGATGGAAGCCTCATTAAAAGATGTTGCATGGGAGGTGAAGGAGGTGATGGGGTGCATCTTGTTAAGAGGTGGTGACTACTACTAGCTAGGAGCTGGTGAACACCCAAGAAGGGGTTCATCTAGCAGATTTTTGAATGGAGGGTGTGAAACAACTGGCATTATGAACGAATTTGTTAGATTTGTGCTCCACATGGATCACATTGATCGTATAATTGTAAGCACCATGTCACTTGCCTTAATCCACAATTCGCTAAGTCGCCAAAGTCCTTAGAGTTACTCGATCCAACGGTCCATATGAAAGGCCAGGCTACAGAAGGAAACAGTTGATTGAGGGTACACCACATAGTACTAGAATAGAAGCTTTTGCATTCTTCTAGAGCGAAGGGTAGAGGCGTCATCATGTCGCCCAAGGGTTTCTACAACCTTCAAGGGTGCGCACTCCACTCCATTCTCTATCAGACAGAAGAGAAAAACGACCGCGACGAACAGACACTAGCAGCAGATCGAACCCCATGGCATTCCTGACATCTAGGATAATGGCGAAGCTCGGGATTCTGGAAGGGGCTTCCAAGGGCGTTTCCTGGCCTTGGAAGGATTGCAGGTGCTTGCCCGCCGCTCGTCCTGTGAAGATTAGTCTGCTCCATCAAAGGTACCCTTGCCTCCTGTTCTTCATCTTTTGCTTACCTTCTTCATTCGGAAGATCCACAACGCTCTGTGTGGGTTTTTCCTCTTTTTAATTTTTGAAACCATTTGCCAGGACACAGAAGCTCATACACCAAGTGCCTCAAATACCTAAGGTATCAGTCCTGATAGTCTATTTTGCATTCTCGTATAAATAATTGGCTGCATTTTGGCACCTCAACTCATGTGCTAGCTTACAATGTTTACATCCTGATGTAAGTAAATCTGCTAATTGTGATTTCTACAAGCAGTGTTCATGAACATGACAGAGTTACAGTCAGCATATTCTCTTCTTTCTGATTGCAAGTTTATATTCCTTTTGTGTAGGTGGTTGCCATACTTATCAGTGCTGCTTTATATACATACATCTGATGCGATTTGATCTCCTAGCTTAACCATGATGCGGGAGCCCTCAAGTGCTGGTTCTAGACGAAGTTTTTCTTCCACCTTGACTAGCATTAAACATAGCATTTTGTGGAGCACAAAATGTGGCCCCGATCAGATGTGCACCAATCATGCTAGGAGCACCAAATGCATTGCCAAACATTCTTGTTTGCATGCTGGGGATCACATTGATGTGATTGTATGCGAGTTTTGCATTTTGCTTGCCATTCAAAGATGCATTTTGCTTGCCTAAAAACGGGGAGCAGTTTGGGAGAGTTTTTGTGTCCATCCACATCCATAAATAGACAAGCTGCCTACCATTCAGCCCATCCCTTTTGTGCAGGTTTCTTACTTTTCAATGCAGATTTCAGTCATCAGCCTTCCTCCATGTGGCTGTCCAGCCTTTGCGATTGTTGCCACCACTTTGTTTGTTGCTCTAGCTCCTAGCGATTGCCCTTCCAGTTGCCACCTATTGCCAAGTGTTCCTTCTACTACTGTGTTTGGCCCTAGACAGCCATCACCAGCTCTAGTTGACACTCTTCTTGCCGCATTTGGTAGTTTCAACCATTGCTAGTTTCCTTAGGCTCCTCCATTGTTCCAAGCATCCTACTATTGTTGGTGATTTGTGTTTTGGTCTTCTTCACCCTTCAACTACTCCAATTGGTGGTTATAGTACTCTAAATTTATCTCCCATGGACCTCACACTCCGACACTCTATTGCTCTACCCTCGAGCATTCGGTACACTCTTACATTCATTTATTGCATTGATTAATTCACTTGAGAGTTTTCCTTCTCTCTTTGTTTGTGTTTGTGTTTTTGCGTTGAGTTTTGAATTTTGCTTTTTGCATTCCGGGTTTGAGTTTTGCACATCACTATCTTTGTCTTTGTGTTTTTGTTGTGGTTGTACACTCTATGTTTCCTTAGTGCAAACCCTAGTAGTTTCTTCACAAACATGTCTATGGCATGCATATCAAAAGTAGTAGTACCTATTAGCTTTATTTAGCCTCTTGTGTAAACACATAGTATTGTGTGTAAAACTACATGTTTAGGTGTGCACTGTTTACACCTCTTAGTATTGATAAACACCTCTTAGTATTGAATAAGGATCAAAGGGTTAGCTACATAGCTTAGCCTATATATTCAGGCTTTATCATTTGTACTAGCATCCATATCTATCCATTCATTTTTACTGTGTGTGTAAATGCAAGAGCTCTCTCTTCTCTCTCTCTCTCTCTCTCTCTCTCTCTCCTCCCCCCTTCAAAAAAAAAGGAGTTCCACCGTAGCTTGCTAGTCACGTAAGCTTCGTGCCCAACAATGGTATTAGAGCCATCTTGTTGTATTTTGCTTGTCTACTCCCCTTAGCCACCTTGACAAGCCATGTATGTTGATTGTTGCACCAAGTCTACTTGCTGAAGTCGCCATGATTAGTTTTTAGGAATGCAAGGCTTAAGAAGTGTTGTTTATGCCTTTTACTAGTGCGCAATTGCTTTCCATATAACTCGCTAAAGAAGAAGAGTAGAAAGTACTATGTTCACTAGCCCTCTACTACTCACTAGTACTATGGCTTCCCTTCTTCAACCTACCTCCTGTGTGTTGATTTGTGCTCTACTAGCAACCCATTGACAACAATGTCATTAGCTAAGCTAGGTTTTGCCTAATTTAATCAAACTTTGATTCCTAATATTTAATCTTTTGCCCTTTAAACCAAAAAATGCTATTCGTATTAAAAAAATGGGCACGTATATCCTTTTTCATGGGGCATTATCATGTCTCTCACATTTTTGGTTGGCCACACATAGGGCTCACGTAAGTCTTCCTAGGCTCTACCAAGCGCCTCAAGGGTATTGCTATATTTTGCGAGTATGTCACACATTGGATTTGCCTAGCGACATCACCACAAATAGATAACATTGATTGCATCTTCCTCAACATTGACATTGAGAGGGGATTTTGATTCCATTAAAAATATTTAAAATTCAAAATATGTATTTAAAACATTGAAAATATAAAGATAAAAAATTGGTTGATCGGAATTAGACATTGGTCATGCTCACACATGCACTAAGATCTTTTCAAGAATAATTATGAAAATTATTAAGTGGGATCCTCTGCCTCGATTTCAATCCAACATGAGTTGTATTTTTTAAAATTCATTTTATTTTGATTCATAAAGGAGATAATTTAGGGGGTTTTGTAATTGCTTTTTGCATGACGTCTGAGTTGATTTTGAAAGCTATATCCATGTATTTAATCTTTGGTCATGTGTCCAAGTGTCTTTGAGCCACACAGGTTTTTAATCAGCCTCTGAGCTATGCACACACTCCTCTGTACCATGCCTTACTTGGGGTTCCTGAGCTTCTAGGTAGACCATGTCATGACCATCCTCGTGCTACACCTCTTTCATTTATGTATCTTCTTTTTCAAAATTATTATATAGGCTTAGATAGTGTCTCTTTGAGGAGGTACGATCTTCCATTTCCTTTTTTATATGTTTTGTGTCATGAGTTTAGGCACCCATGACATGAAGGGAGTTTGTTAGCTTTATTTATCTTCATGTGTGTGAACACACATTATTTATCCTTCTGTGTATACTTTTACACACAACAATTCATTCTCACAGTGTATGTATACTATCACTTGTACTAGCTTAGCTTATATGTTCATTGTTTAGGCTCTATCACTTATACTAGCACTCATTATTTGTGAAATACGTGGGATCTAGAGTATGGCTATGGTGGCTCGTAAGCGTAGACTAAACTCATGATGACATTGACTAAAGACCACGACTGTTACATAAGTGAATTAGGTTCCAAGATGAAAGCTTGGACTCATAAACACAATCTTGTGTAGGACTGACAAATACAAGACTGATACTAATTGATAAAGAAAAGCATCATAATGTATTTATTCATCTATCAAAAGTGGTAGTCAAGTATAATGCTTTATAGTTATTGGATGGATATAGTTTTTCCTTTCTGTGCATATGGGATTCATGTAGTTTGCATGTCTTCACCTCAAATTGCCTCATACAAAGAGGCTACATTAGGTGTGATTGCTAATATCTCAACACTCCTCAATCACAACGAGAAAATACAAAGTGTGTAGAGGCTTTAGTGAAAGTAACACCTACAAAGTGTGGATACACAAAAAACGTGGTAAAACACTAGAGGCTATCGCAGAAAATGCTAAGTGTAGGTATCTCAAACATGATGGATATCCAGAGGTTGTAGCAAGGGTCTTAGAGAGGTTTGTGTAATTTGATGTTTGTTGCTTGAGTTTGACTCGATTTTCTTCAAAAACTCTTCATAGCTTCCCCTCCTTGCTGATTTGATGGTTGAATACTTGTTGAAAACTTTAGATTAGAGTGGCCTTGGCTTGGTTTAAGTGGCAGGAGAGAGAATGAAGAAAAAATGAGCTTGAAGGTAAGTGGTTATGGCTGTCTTGTCAAAACAGGGACCAACGACCGGTAAATGAGCTCCCACGAGCTCATCAGGTCGAATCTGCTCAAACCCTTTGAGATGGAGGATCCTCACTAATGGGTCTAACCTTCGCCAAGAGGGTTTGTACTCATTTTGCCCGAGATGAGAGATCTAAGCCTTCAAAGTGGTCGCTGTCAAAACTGTGCCCAGATTTGGAAAAATGCAAATGCTGGGCATGATGTGCGTCAATCTCCTTGATATTTGTGCCAAGAAGTTGCGCCTTGACCTAAAGAACAACTCTGGAGAAGATAGCTCGAAGAGATATGGGCTGATTGATGAGATATAGCTGCTCCAACAGGGGTAGGTAGGTGCTATCCACAGACACGGTTATGGCAACGACTTTGAGAAGAGGCAATGCTAAAGCTATAGTTGCCCAATCTCAATGATTGAGGTACCAGGGAGGAGCTCTGGAAGTAGAGAAACACTTCTCCCGAAGGAAGTTCAGAGAGATTTGGCCTGTGGAGAGAGATATGAAAGCTTCAAGCTGACAAGGTGCTGTTGGCTATGGCTGCCATGGAAGCTTCATTGAAGGTAGGAATGCAAATGAAGTTGGAGATAGGGTCCAGTACTCAAACTGAGCTGAACAGAGATGGAAAGGAGCTGAGAGGAGTGAAAGGAGAGTTTGGGCCATACTCAATTGAGCTCTGATTTCATGTGAAATACACGGGATCTAGAGTATGGCTATGGCGGCTTGTAAGCATAGACTAAACTCATGATGACATTGACTGAAGACTACAACTGTTACACAAGTGAATTAGGTTCCAAGATGGAAGCTTGGACTCATAAACACAATCTTATGTAAGACTGACAAGTACAAGGCTGACACTAACTGATAAAGAAAAGCATCATCATGTATTCATTCATCTATCAAAAGTGATAGTCAAGTACAATGCTTTATAGTTGTTAGATGGGTACAGTTTTCTCTTTTTGTGCATATGGGGTTTGTGCAGCCTGCATGTCTTCATCCCAAACTGCCTCATACAAAGATGCTACATTAGGTGTGATTGCTAATATCTCAACATTATTATTAATTCATTCTCACTGTGTGTGTACATGCAAGAGAGCTCTCTCTCTCTCTCTTCCCCCCCTCCCGGACCCTAAAAAAAAAGAAAGGAAAGGAGTTCTATTTGTCATAGCTTGCTGGTGACATACGTGAGCTCCATACCCAATAGTACCATGACCAACCATAGCATAGGCATGGATCCTCCAAAGTACTTTGGATATTCCACATTCTAAGGTATACCTTGCTGTTCTAAAAGGCATAGTGTATGCATTACCAATATTCCTATGCATTTGCTATTCTTGATCCAAAGCAAACATTTCCATCTACTGGTTTGATGCATTGGTTGTATTTTGAGCCTTTGCCACCTTTGCCGTTGGTGATACATGCTGTCTTGAAGCATTAGAAGATGCCTTTCCCTTTTCATGCTTGCTGCCTTTCTTTTGGGACTATATGAATATAGCAAAACATGGGTCTTTAGTGAGTTAGAGATAAAGTACCCACGGCTGCCATCAATCGAGTCTTAAAACTGAGTATCTGAATTCTGTTGTTCTTGCTGAATTCTCTTGTTCTTGCTGATTTTCAGTGACATAATGCATTGAAGTTCCAGCTTTATGGCCAAAGCCAGCATTATAGCATGTAGCCCATGTTGGGACCCCATTCCATGATCAAGCATTGCATTCTCTCCATTGTCTCCAAACTCTTTAGAGAGTGATGTATTCTTCATTGCTTGAAGATGACATGCTTGCCAAATTTTGTGTCAGCTGAGACCCATTTCAGCAAATTGCTTGCTTTTATTGCTTACAATTAGATGCCTTGGGCCCAATGACAGAGTTCATTTATCTCAGTAATGGAACCATGAGACTAGCTTTCCTCAATTGAAAGGGTTGTGAATACCTTGTCTACGAGTTTATTATAGCAAGCGAATAATAAATGTATGAGCAAATTCAGCCCTTTATAATCAAACAAGTCTTAGATTCCTCAAAATAGGTGTCCCTTGTGGCATTTCAGCATGCAAATAGTTAATGCATCAATGAATTCAACACTTTATAATCAAACAAGTCTTAGATTTTTTGGCCTCAAAATGGGTGTCCCTTGCGGCATTTCTTTTATCTTTACTATAAAAGGTGACCATAATGGAAAAAGACCGAAGCTTTGAGAGATTGGAGGGCCAAATCAATAACTCAATATACGTTTGAGTTCCTTCAATTAAGAACTCAAAATACATATGAGTTCTTGCAACTAAAATGTCCCCAATTTCTCTTCAAATCAAAGCACAATCTCTATTGAATTTGGAATCACTTGTTGTCTGGAACATTTAGTAGTAGTAATCCTCAATTTGCCCCTTGTTTTTGAATACTCAAGTGAAGTCTTTAACAATTGTATGCAAGTGACCGTTGTTGTAGATGATCAAAACTCTTCAAATCTATTGTTAATCTTCAAATTTGCAGCAACAAACCTTCACGCACGATTGAGATTTGTTGGCGTCTATAGCAAGATAGCCATGCCAATTGTAATTTTGTTAAAATTGGGTTTGAATCAATAATTTTTAACATTTAATGGTTGTCATTTCATAATAGAGGCATTCAATTGGCATTTTGGTTGTGATGTGTATGAACACACTTGGATCACCGGGGCACTTTTTTCCATCTTTAGGAGGTTTTTTTTTCCTTGGCCCTATATATACACTGCTTTTTATTCTCCTAGGTGTATTTGCGTTCGTGCAATCCTAAAATCAACAATTGATATTAGAGTGGGCTTTGATCTCTTGGACAACGTTTACATTCTCCACTTTGATTTCCTTAGTTTGGGATGATATTCGAGGAGTGTTCACAGACTGACAAATATTGTGCAATAGCCCATAAGACTTCGTGTCGCCATATTTTTGTTTTTGGTTTGTTTTGGCCTCCATTTGCATTACTACCAATACTATGGAGACTATTTCATCCTTTTGTTCAAAAATTTCGGCAAAGGTCAATTGTGGAGAAAACTTTTGCATCAAGTTCAATCGATGGCCATGGCTTGTAATGATGATGCTGTACTTATATGATGCATCATGTATTGCTTGCAAAGGGGCTTTGGAACATTGTGGATGGAATTGAAAGATGATGTAGTAGCATTTCAAAAGCTATAAGTGTCACCAGGTGGTGATACTTTTTGCAGTTGCTTTCCTTATTTACTTATATCAATAATTTATTTTATTTTTCTTTAGTTGCTATTGCTTTTTACTCCTAGAGCTCTCTTGGATTAAGTTGGGATCTTTGCATGGCCAAAAGAAGCAGCCATTGGGACAAATTGGACTAATGGTTTGTTTGAGCCTTAGGATTGGTTCCATATTGAATGCACCTTGAAGAATAGAATGCTAGTGGTTTGGGATTGTGTGCTTAGGCACTAGAGATAATGTAGGACAATGAGCCTGGCTAAGATAGAAGATAGACATGTGAGAATGATCAGGGAATAAAAGTCACTGCAATTGAGCCACATTATACTTTTTGATGTGGTTGCAATGATAAAAGTTGCTCAGGACAACTTGAGTGAAAGATGGCTTCGGGAAAGACAGAGAGAAAACGATGAAAACCTTGAGCACGAGTGATTCTTCTCCTCCCAACCACGCCTAGATAAGTGCTGGCACCTCTCACCCGTATTCCTCTGCCAGTCGTCCACTTTCCTGGAGTCCTACTATTCTTGGACTCTCTTACTCTCTAGGCTCCCCTTAACCCCGTTCGGGCGCCCAAGAGCCCGGACGGTCATTCTCGTGCTTGTTCCCCTAGATTTATCTTAATGTCACATTAAATGTCACTTTAATGTCACATTCCATATTTATGACCTTAACGTGACATTAAATATCACTTTTAATGTCACATTAATGTCACATTTCCTTCCCCTTAAGAATCGGTTTCGTCCTCGAAAACGATACTTGGAAGGTCTAACTGTAAATCGGGAAACCTTTTCTTTAAAGTACTTACTTGCTCCCATGTTGAGCTTTCTTCTGAACAATCTTTTCACTTAACCAAACATTCCTGATAAATAGTATTCCTTGTTCGTCTATTACGAACATTTAATATTTTTTCTGGTTCATGTGGATTAGATTGGTCATTGAATAGCTCCTCAATATCATCATTTAAGATTAGATTATCCAAATCACCCAGCTTCTTCCTTAATTTACTTACATGAAAAACTGGATGTATTTTACTACCAACAGGTAGTTGGAGCTTGTAAGCCAATTCTCCCATCCTTTTAAGTATTATGAAAGGACCACAATACCTTGGTGAAAGCTTTGGACATTGTCCCTTTTTCATAGTTTTAGTTTGTTCAGGCACCTTAAGATAGACCAATTCTCCTTTTTCAAAGGAGATGTCTCTTCGGTGAGGATCTGCATATGCTCTAGCTCGATTTTGAGCTTTTTTAATATTTTCTTGAGCAAATTTTAACATACTATTCATATCCTCCAAAAAGTCTTTAGCTGCCTGAACCTTTTCCTTATGCAGTCCTACTGCAAAAGGAGCTCTAGGCTGAAACCCATACATTAACATAAATGGACTATATCCAGTGGAAGAGTGCTTGGCACTGTTATATGCAAACTCTGCTATCGGTAAATACTCTTCCCAATTAGTTTGCCTTTTACTTACATATGCCCTAAGCATATCTTCAAGAATTTGGTTAACCCTTTCAGTTTGCATATGTAAGTAAAAGGCAAACTAAGTCCGCCGTACTCATACTAAGTTTAGTATCCAAATTCCTAAATACCGCACGCCAAAAATGGCTATCAAATTTTCTATCTTGATCAGAAACTATACTTGTCGGAAGGCCATACAATCGGTATATGTTCTCTGCGAACAATCTAGCCAATTCTGGTGTTTTAACATCAGTTGAAGTTGGAATGAACCTAGCCATTTTGGTTAACCTATCCACAATCACCCACACAGAGTCGTGCCCCCTCTGTGTTCTAGGTAAAGCAACAATAAAGTCCATGGAGATACTCTCCCATTTTCTCGAAGGAATTTCTAGTAGATGGAGAAGTCCTCCCATTTTTAATCTTTCAGCTTTATTAACCTGGCATTTATTACATTTGACTACATAGTCAAGGATGTCCTTATTCATTCCAGGCCAATAGAACTGCCTTTTAATAAGACTAAGTCTTATTAACTCTTGGATGTCCCGCACTAGGGATATCATGACACTCAAAGAGTATCTGACGCCTTATTTCTGTATCTTTAGGGACACATACCCTACCCTTGTAGAGTAAATAACCATTATCAATGGTAAAATTCTTCCACTTGAATCCAGTTTGAGCAACCCCTGATGCTCCATTTCCTTGTTGAACATCCTCAGATATTCCTTCCTTAGTAGAAGGACTTTCATTTGGATCCCCATTTTTTATTGCTTCCCATATGTTGGAATATGCCGGATCAACCTGGCATTTCCCTTTTAAGGATTCAAGCAAGTTGGAAGTGAACCGAGTAAAACTCAATTCATTAATGATGGGCATTCTGCTGAGTGCATCAACTACGATATTATACTTTTCTTTTCTATATCTTATCTCATAGTTGAACTCTTGGAGGAGTTCGGCCCATTTGGCTTTACGCCCGTGTAAATCCGGTTGATCATTAAGCCACTTAATGCTTTCATGATCTGATAAAATCAAAAGTTTGGCACCATACAAATAGTGCCTCCATTTCTTCATTGCATGTACTATTGCACACAGCTCCCTCTCATAAACAGAATAGTTCTGCTTTGCACGATCTAATTTCTTGCTTTCAAAAGCAACTGGTCGACCTTCTTGTAATAAGACCGCGCCTATTGCCTTATCACTGGCATCAGCTTCAACCACGAATGGTTTATTGGAATCCACTATTAATAATACTGGAGCTGTAGCAATAGCTACCTTAAGTTTTTGAAAACTTTCATTTTGATTTGTTCCCCAATTAAAACTTTTCCCTTTCCCTTTAAGTTGGTCTGTCATTGGAACAGCTATTTTGGCATAATCTCGAATGAATCTACGATAAAATCCAGATAAACCTAGGAAGATTTGCAACTCTTCTAGGTTCCTTGGAGGTGGCCATTCAATAATTGCCCTTTTTCTGGATCCATGTTGATTCCCTCTTTCGAGATAATATGCCCCAAATATTTGACCTCTTGTGCAAAGAATTCACATTTAGTTTTCTTCGCATAAAGGGAATGTGTTCTTAACATTTGGAATACTAATTGTAAGTGTTCCAAATGTTCTTCTCTTGATTTACTAAAGATCAAGATATCATCCAAAAAGACTACTACAAAATGTCCGAGATAGGGCCGTAAAACACTATTCATCAGCTTCATAAAGGTAGCTGGTGCATTAGTGAGGCCAAAAGACATCACCAAAAAATCATAATGCCCATATCTAGTACGAAATGCTGTCTTAGAAACATCTTGTGCCTTAATTTTTACTTGGTGATAACCTGATCTTAAATCTATCTTTGTGAAGAATTTTGCCCCTTGTAATTGATCAAAAAGATCTTCCATTCTGGGCATAGGAAATTTATTCTTCACCGTTATTTTATTAAGTGCTCTATAGTCAACACAAAGTCGCATAGAACCATCTTTTTTCTTTACCAATAAAATTGGTGAAGCCCAAGGTGAATTACTGGGTTGAATAAACCCTTTATCCAGGTAATCCTTAATTTGTCTTTCAACTTCTTGATGCTGTGTTTCACTTAACCTATACGGTGGTTTTGAAATTGGGTGTATATCCTTATTTATATCAATTGGGTGATTTATATCACCCCTATTTGGTGGAAGGCCACTTGGTAAATCAGAAGGAAACACATCTTTAAAATCATCTAACACACTATTCAATTCATTATTAACATTTAACTCACAAACATAAGAAAATTGTTGCTTTATATTACAGAAAGTAAAAGTATTCTGTACAGGAAGAGACCATAGCATATATACCTCACAAACTTCCTTCTTTATCAGCTTTTGAACTTCAGTAGAACATAGCAAAGGATTATCAGATACTTCATGTTCACCTTGAATAACAAAAGTCTTACAATCCCTTTCAAATTCCAGTGTATTATGGTGATAACTACGTTTTAAGGATGGTTCCAATCCCCATAGCCACTCCCTCCCTAGAGCAATATCAGCTCTTTCCATGTTCATTATTTGAAAATCGAGTTTGTCTTTATATTCTTGAATCTCAATTTCCAAATTGGATACCATTGTGTCCCATATTTTATTGTCTTGGCCTTGCATCATACGAACAACATATTGATGCCCACTCTTTTGTTGGGGAAGTTTCAATTTTTTGACAAGTGCATAATTTATAAAATTATGTGTGGCAGAGTCATCAATCATGACTCTAACCCTTTTTCCAGCTATCAATCCATGTACTCTAAGTAAATCATGTGGCCCAAAAGTAGGCTGCCACATAGAAGTTGACATACAACACTTATGTTATACATCCATGTGCAAGACCTCTAAAGATTTGTACTTTTCATGGCCCTTTAATTCTAAGGTCTGCACTACATGGATTTGTTTTTCTTTTCCCTTGCCCTTGTCCTTATCATTTTCTTTGTCTTCCCCCTTTTTCTTTTGAGGGTAATTCCAAGCAGCATGGTTAGGGGATATGCAATTGAAACACAACTTTTCTTTTTTGGCCTTATCAAAGTCATCAGGACTTAACTTTGGCCTCATATATGGTTTCTTTTCAAAAGGTTGTTTTTTACCCTTAAAAAATGGCATTTTCCTTTTAAATTTGCCCACAAATTTTGAGGTTTCCACTTCCTTAGACTTGGGCTCCGTATCAGTGAGACTAGTGAGTGTACCTGGACGCATACTATCTTCATAAATTAATGCAAATTTAGTTGCCTCTTCCAGCATCTTAGGTAAACTCCGTTTTACTTTCTTTGTACAGGCTTTATCTAGTCCCCTAATGAATCCTCTTGTTTTTTGGAATTCATCTATTCCTTCCAATTTGAGGATTATCTCACGATATTCCTCCAGATATGTCAACAGGGGTCGTCCCTTTTGTCTGACATAATCCCAATCTTCCCAATTTCTTTCCATTTCATTTTCAGGAAGAAATTCTTTCAAAAATACAGATTCAAATTGAGCCCAAGTTTCAGGTATTTTATTCGCCTCCTTTAAAGTTTGCCACCACTTATATGCTTTGGGCCCCAAAGTTAAACTAGCCTCCAGTGCTTGGAGATGTGGTGGGGTATTTTTTAATTTATGTAAATCTTCCCATTTTTGGAGGAAATTAAAGATCGTGTCTTTATTCCTATCTTTTTCCTCCCCGTAAAATTGAGGTGGTTTCATATCCTTTAGAACTGGATTATCCCTCAATTTATGGTAAGTTTGGGGTTCCTTAGGATCTCGCATAGTCACATCTAAATCTTTCGATGAAGATGGGACATCTGAGGTTTCTATCTTATTTTTATCTCTTTTCAACAATAAAGTTAATTGAGATTTTATTTCAGTGAGTGTTTGAGTTAAAAATTCCATTTGAACCCCCTGAGTTTGCACACGAGTAGTAAGATCATCAAATTGCTCTCATGTAGCAAAAAATTCTTCCCATTGTTCTTCTTGTATTTCGTGTTCATGGAGGAGCATTCACAGATAGGCGTGGGCAAGATTCGATGGCTCATGATCAGCTTACGCGTTTTTCAAACATGCGTGAAAAAGTGGCTGTCCTTTGATACGTTACGTGACCAATTTTACACGTCACGTTAAGTTTTCCGTGACGTGTCACGTCACTTCTGACCAGTGACTTACGGGTTCGTCGACTGTTGTCGACGTCACGTCTGACCAACGACTTTACGGTCCGTCGACTGTTGACTTAACAGATTGCGGGCACTTGAGAATCCGTCACTGCCCTTTCGTTGAAGACCTCCAGGAATCCTCACGGCTCTGATACCAATGAAAGATGGCTTTGGGAAAGACAGAGAGAAAACGATGAAAACCTTGAGCACGAGTGATTCTTCTCCTCCCAACCACGCCTAGATAAGTGCTGGCACCTCTCACCCGTATTCCTCTGCCAGCCGTCCACTTTCTTGGAGTCCTACTATTCTTGGACTCTCTTACTCTCTAGGCTCCCCTTAACCCCGTTCGGGCGCCCAAGAGCCCAGACGGTCATTCTCGTGCTTGTTCCCCTAGATTTACCTTAATGTCACATTAAATGTCACTTTAATGTCACATCCATATTTATGACCTTAACGTGACATTAAATATCACTTTTAATGTCACATTAATGTCACATTGAGGGATGTAGGGGTCACCATCCCTAAGATTTAGGGAGTTACTATTTTTGGACCCTAGAATTTACTCATGTCATTATCTTTGTTTTTTCACGAGGATTAATTCTCTGGTCTGTGCCAAGGTTGAAATTTGCACCGATCATTGGGAATTTTAGACTGGAAGGTTTAAACGGGAAAATTTTTACATGTATGCCATGTGGCACAAATTCCCAATAGAGAGAGAGAGAGAGAGAGAGAGAGAGAGAGAGAGAGAGAGAGAGAGAGAGAGAGAGAGAGAGAGAGAGAGAGAGAGAGAGAGAGAGAGAGAGAGAGAGAGAGAGAGAGAGAGAGAGAGTATATTAAAAAAAACGTGATAGGTATGAGGGGTAGATCTGAGAGTGAAGTTTGGAGGAGCTAAGAGCAGATTGTTGCAAGTTCATCAGCTATGGAGAGTATCTTCGTCTCTGACTCATGTACGGAGGTAGTGCTTGCTCCCTCTGGTCAACTCTCTCTCTATTCTCAGAGGAAATGCTTTACATGATGGGCTGATTCCATCAAAGGTACAATTCCTGTGTTTTCTTTGCACTTCTGTGAGGCAAGAGCCTTACTATCCAGGTTCAGGAGCAGCTTTGGCTTCTCCAATACAGGAACTAAAGAAAGTGATGACCATGCCATACAGGAACCGGGTTTTTTAGCTCTGATTTAGTACTGTTTGTGGGATTGTTTTACTGCTAGAATGATGCTAGGGTAAAAGGGATGTTGTTCTGGATATGCTGGACAGTAATAACAGTAAATACAGAGTTCTGCATACTGCATTTATGCACATTAACCATTGAGTTATGGTCATAGAAAATGCTTTCCTAAAAGGGATGTTGTTTTGGATATGTTGGACAGTAAAAATAGTAAATACAAAGTTTTGCAGATTGTAATTCTACACATGAATTATTGAGTTATGGTCATAGAAAATGCTTTCCTAAAAGGGGTGTTGTTTTGGTCATATTGTACTGTCCTCATGTAGCTGGGATTTACTTAGAAAAGATGAAAACCAACTGTTCACATGTTATGTATTTTGGAACATTTCATTTTTTGTAACTTTCCATCTTTTAATTGATAAAGAAATACTAAGAGGGGTGGTGGTGTTCGGGGCCAATTTGGTGTTTCCACCAAGCTTTGGGCAATCTCTCGTGAAATGTCCTGGCTGATTACAGTGAAAGCATCTAAGACCATCCTTGTTTCCCTGGTAGGAACAAAATTTTCAATTGCATTGGATTTTGCCTTTTTCTTTTGACCTTGGTGAAATTGTCCTTGGGTTCTTTTTGCTTGACCTTTGAATCCTTCTTTGTTAAAATTATTATAGCTCCAAAACTTATTATTTTTAGGCTTTTATTGCACTTCCCACACAATAGAAGCAGCTTGAATCAAAGCATCTTGGAGGTCTATTGGGCGCATTGATTCCAAACAAGTGTTCAGAGGAGAATTTAGCCCATTGTAGAACTTGGATACTTGTTGAGCAGTAACCATGGAGGATGCATATTTAAGAAGTGAAACAAACTTGGAGTAATATGCCTCCAGGATTATTCCCATTTGCTTCAAATTAAAAAACTCATTCATCTTCTGGATACGATAAGCTGGATGTACATATCTTCCTCTTACAACTTCTTTTAGCAAATCCCAAGTAATGGTATTTTCAGGGACACCTTGATCTCAGCACCACTGCTTCCATCAGAGTCAAGCTTTGCTAATTAATTTTAGCTTAGCTATCATGGCTTGATTGTTGGCTGGGATAGTTCCAAGTAGCAGTAAAGTAATCTTCCATGGATTCGATCCAAATTTTTGCATCGGCTTCCACATTCTCGCCTCTCCTGTCAAATTCAAGAGGTTTGACTTGCTTTAAAAGATTCATTTTCTCTTGGGCTTTGTTGGGAATTATTGTGGGTGTAAGATTCTAGGAAATTTTCAAAAATTCCCAAGTTAAGCTTTATGAAATTTATATAGCGTTAATATTAGAGTTTGATACTCAACTTATTTCTTGCTTGATTTATTGAAACAATTTCAAATAAAACTCTTTTCCCATTGCTAAAGTTGGAGTGAGGTCTCTGTTTGTGTGTGTGAAAAGACCAGATGTTAATTGAAGGAACTACCGCTTTATGTGAATCATAGATTGGTTTCATGGTTCCATCCTCGGGATTTGAATTCTTTTTTGTAAGAATTTAAGCTTGGACAGTTTTGGGTGAAAAGGCCATACACAGAGGTTTAACAGAGATTACAGGTGAGAAAGACTACAAGATTTTTCTTCGATACAGTATTTGCTGGATACAAGACTAGAGAGATGGCAGACATGGACAAAGGCAAAGGCAAACTCCCCCATGAAGAAGAGAGTTCTTCTGCTCATAGACACCGAAGAGAGAGTATTGGTACACAGGTGTCAGCACCTTCTAGAACCGAGATTGAACCACAGGATGAGGAGTAAGAATAGGAGGACTTGTTTATGGTACAACTCCTCTGTATGGTTGGCTCTCTCCAACAGCTTGTAAAGAATCCTCGGATGCAAAAATTTTTGAAGTCACATAATGAGGATTCTCAGGCTCAGTCATCACATCATACCATGGAGTGCTAAAAAAGGCAAGCCTCTAATGTGTGTGAGCATGTGGAAAAGACACCAAACATGGAGACAGGTTCAGTGCAACAAGAAGCACAAGCACGGGATTAGGGAGTGAATGGTCAAGGTAATTATGCACAAGTGGCACAACAGACTATTCCTCCTTGGTTTGCTACTTATCTTGGTTACTTTGGTTGTGGGTCTGTTTTTCAAGCAATGGTTGGATTACCCACAGGTTATCAGGGATATTTCCCTAGAGGGCCATCATGAATGATACCTATTGAGGCAGTGAACCCACATTATACTAATATTGGTCTATAGCCCTGCTATTAGACTTTGTAGAGTCCTTATTTGATGCACGAAGTACAAAAATGTAGTGGCTTGTTTTTTTCAGCCTAGTGGGCATATGGCAGCTAAGACTGGTGAAATTAATGCTTATAATGCGCCCAAGGGACTCCCCTTTTTACAGCCACCTGTCTATGACAACCTGACACCAAAAAGTGCAAACCCTAAAGACTATAAAGAGGGTGGTTAGGCATTAAATTTTGAAACCTTCAGTGGTATGCAAGAGAAGCTGAAAGCTTTGACATTTATACAACAGTTTGATGCAGCTTACACTGGAGGGAATTTTACCGAGACTTCTAAGGTGTGGAAGGCTGCAACTTTTTTGAAAGGTAATGCTTTGCAGTGGTGGAACATATTGTTGATGCAAGGATATGCACCTGCCACCTGGGTCCATTGTAAACAGTTGTTTGCAGCCTCATGGTTAACTAATGCGTTTGAAGTAGATGTCATGACTGCATGGCATAAATTGGATGCGGCAAATTGTGTAGATTTAGAATAGTACAATAAGAAATTTTGGGAAGCACTTTTGCCCAAGAGTTCTTACAGGACTGGCCCTGTCAGAACAAATTGAAAAGTACTGTTGCGGTTTGTGCGAAGCCATCAGGGTTTATTGTACCAAGACTAGGGTTACAAATATGGTACAGTTAATTAAAAATGTTGGTGTGGCAAATGCATTGTTGAAAGAAAAAGCTGATAGGTTTAAAGGCATTGAAAAGAAGGATTCTCAGTTTAAGCAGGATCCTGGCAAGAAAAAGAAGAAGTAATTTCTAGAAAAGACTAGTTTTACAAAGAAGTCTTTTTGGAAGAAAGGATTTCAGCAATAACCTTAGACTTCTTTTAAACAAGGCAATGGACAGAAGAGGCCACTTTTTGGCAAATCATTTGAAAAAAGAAAGGCTTTAATGATGGTTGGAAAATGATGTATATGTGAACAAAAAGGCCATATTGCTTCTAATTGCCCACAACAATCGTCTAAAGATGCGGAGGATAAAGATGTGCCAAGTAAAAAGAAGCCCAGTATTGGCCTAGTGCCTAATATGGTGGAAGATCAATCAGTTGATGATGTTACAAAATTGTGTAGAGCTTGGGGAAAGATAAGAGATTTCATAGTGTTTATTTTCTTTGATCCTGGAGCTCGTGCAAGCTTTATCTCACCGGCATTGGTAGCTACATTGGGTATACGTCCTAAGGAAATGGGACCAGTTGGACAGTCTGATTTGGCATGTCCAGGACATATTGAACCTGTCACCCCCATTCTTGGCAAACTCCATATGCACATTCAGAGCTATGTGGACACAGAGGGGTTCCATATTATGCCTTTAGAGAGCTGTGATGTTTTGTTGGGTATTCCATGGTGCCACAAGAAGCATGCTATCTTGGATACTTACAATAGAACGATTACTCTTGTACAGAGGGGCAAGACTTATGTGTTAGATGTGAAGCTTAAAGGAGAGTTTGTCCCAATTGTTTCTACTTTTGCAATTACTTCTGTAATGAAAAATCATATTTATGTGTATTTGGTTTTTGCAAAGCAAGTTAATGAAGTTGACAGTAATGTGTCTGTACTAGATGAAAGTTGAAGGGCTTTCTTGGATGAATTCAGTGACTGTTTCTCAGATTCGTTACCAGGAGATTTGCTCCCTGAGAGGCTTGAAGATCATACTATAGATGTTATTCTAGGGACTAGTCCGGTCAATAGGCCACCGTACAGGGTCAATGCAGCCGCTAGGGCAACAGAAAGAGATTATGACATAGGTTAATGAGCTTTTAGAGAAGGGACTAATTCAGCCCAGTAGTTCTCCGTTTTGTTCACCTGTGTTGCTAGTTCAAAAAAAGGATGGCTCTTGGCGAATGTGTATTGACTATAAAGCCTTGAATAAGAACACGATCAAGAATAGGTTTCCGATTTCAAGGATAGATGACATTCTTGATCGATTAGAGGGAGCAAGAATGTTTAGCAGGATATATTTGAAAATTGGGTGCCATCAGATCAGAATCAGACTAGAGAATATCCATAAGACTGCTTTTAGAACGACATTTGGTCTTTATAAATTTTTTGTAGTGACAGATTAGGCATGAAGATTGAGACAGTTAGTCGTTATGCGTAGCGAGAGACAGAGAGAGAGTGGGTGAGAGCAAAGCAGAGTGTGCACGTTTTTAGGTACAATGACGAGCGTGTAGCTGTAGGTTTTTAGATAGATATATATGTGTAAGTATAAGTGCTAAGGGTGTGTTCACACCCGAGCACATTTAAAGGCACGAGGGCCTTTATTCCCAACAATCTCCCACCTAAAGGCAATGTGCCTTAAGAGGAGAAAAGAATCATAGCACATTTAAAGGCACGAGGGTCTTTATTCCCAACAACCTCCCACTTAAAGGCAACGTGCCTTAAGAGGAGAAAAGAATGAGCTAAGTCTAGGTATGTACAAAGCTGAAATACATGTATCTATCCAACTTCCATCATCTGTCGGCAATGAGCAAACTGCTCTGCTAGAAGACCTTTTGTAAGAAGGTCTGCAGGATTATCATGTGTATGCACTTTGACAAGCTCAATGCTCTTGCTGTCAAGTACATCTCTAATGAAGTGGTACTTCACATGTATGTGCTTTGTCTTTGCATGAAAGACAGGATTCCGTGCTAGCATGATAGCACTTTGACTATCACAATAGAGAACAGGTAACTCTGTGATGCCAAGCTCTCCTACTAGACGTCAAAGCCATAAAGCCTCCTTGCATGCCTTAGTGGCAGCCACATACTCTGCCTTTGTAGTAGACAATGCAACACACTTTTGTAGCCTGGAGATCTAAGAGACTACTCCTCCTGTGAAAGAAAACACATATCCAGAAGTGGACTTCCTGCAATCCGCATGACGAGCATAGTCTGCATCTGTAAAGCCAACAACATATGCCTTCTGCTTCCCAAAGCAGATGCACAACTCCTTTGTGCGTTTGAGGTATCTCATAATATCCTTCATTGCATCCCAATGCTTCTTGCCAGGGGTTGCCATGTATCTGCTAACCACTCCCACTACAAAGGCAATGTCAGGATGTGTAGCAACCATAGCATATATCAAATTGCCAATAGTAGCTGAAGCATATAGTATCTTGGCCATTTCAGCCTTTTCATCATCAGATGTAGGGCTGTTCTCTGCACTGAGTTTCACATATGGAGGCAATGGAATCCCAATCGTTTTTCCCCCCTCCATATTGAAGTGTTGCAAAACCTTGGAGATATACTCTTGCTGAGATAGATAGAGTAATTCTTTCGACCTATCTCTGAGTATTCACATGCCAAGAATATGATTTGCATCACCAAGATTCTTCATGTCAAAGTTGCCATGAAGACTTTGCTTCAGTGAGTCCAAGGCATGAGTATCCCTGCCAGCAATCAGCATGTTGTCTACATACAAAACCAAGATAATCAGGTTGCCATTTGCTGCCTTCTTGGTGTACAAGCAGTGATCCACTTGACTTCTATGGAAACCTTGAGACTGCATAAATGTATCAAACTTATGATACCATTCTCTGGGTGCTTGTTTCAGCCCATACAAACTCCTTTTGAGTTTACATACCATATTTTCTTTCCCTTTTCCCACAAACCCTTCAGGCTGCTGCATATATATGTCTTCATGCAAATCACCATGTAAAAACGCAGTCTTTACATCCATCTGTATCAGCTCCATATCTTCACCTGCAACCAAGCCCAAAATGGTTCTCAATGTAGTCATCTTGACTACATGAGAGAAAATCTCATCAAAGTCAATTCCAAGCTCTTGCTTGTACCCCTTTGCAACCAATCTTGCTTTGTACTTTGGTGAGGAACCAGAAGTGACCATCTTGTAAACCCATTTGCATGGAAGTGTTTTCTGTCCTTTAGGCAACTGCACCAAGTCCCAAGTGCCATTTTTCTCAAAAGATTTCATTTCTGACAACATGGCTTTATACCATTTCTTGCTGTCCTGTTTGAACATTGTTTCCTTGAAGCAAGATGGTTCACCACAATTTGTCAACATGACATAATCAGCTACATAATTTGCACTAGGAACAAATCTATCAGGTTGTCTTGTAGCCCTAGACAATCTCCTAACCCAATGATCATTGTTTGATCATTGTTTGCTGGCGGTTCTTGCAAATTTCCATTTTCAGCATGCTGTCCTGGCATTTCAGCCTGCAAATCAGCATTAACAGCTTGTTTTCCTGTTTGTTCCTGCATATGTAGTGGCTCATTATCATGGGTAATAGCTGGCTGATCATTTAAAGTATCATTTTTTACATTTACAGGTTCATTTACAGCAGGTATTTGCTGCTGTACAGGGGGTACATTTTGCTGTCCAAAAGGTATTTCTTCCCGGAACACAACCCTACAGACCTCCTCAGTCTTTTTAGGCTGTTTTTGCATGTGATCTTCCCGGAAAATAACATCACTATTGCGTATTACTTTTCTTTTCTCAGGATCCCACAATTTATATCCCATTTCACCCTTGTCACCATATCCTAGGAAAATGCATTTACAGGACTTTGGCTCAAGGTTGCTGTGTTTTTCTTTATGAATGTGCACAAAAGCTTCGTAGTCAAACACTTTTAGGTGAGCATATGGAGGTGGCTTGCCCAACCACGCTTCTTGAGGAACTCCCCCCCTCCCCAAAAAGACCTGTTTGGTGACCGATTAATCAAGTGTACGGCCGTCATAATAGCCTCTCTCCAAAAACCATGGGGTAATGCAGCATGAGATAGTATCATACGGACCTTATCTTGTATGGTCCGATTCATACGCTTTGTAACTCCATTTTGGGGCGGATTATGAAGGGTAGTAAGCTCCCTCTTTATCCCTTTGCTGTCACAATATGCCTGAAAAGCCTTGGACACATATTTCCCACTATTGTCAGAGTGAAGACACTTAAATGTCTTATCTGTTTGATTTTCAGCCAATGCCAAGAATTTTTTAAACTTGTCAAGCACTTCATCCTAGATTAAACTTGTCACTTTAAAGTAGTAAACTCCACAAGCATAGTTCATCAACCTATAATGCGGTGATGTGAGTGGGTGAGAACTATACAGATTCCTTTTATGGGTAAAAATTTTACTTTGCATTTTATTATTAAATTACCTATTAATGTATGGCGAATTGAATTGCATAACCCAACCCCACTCAGACTTAGATTGAACTTTGGTCTCTACTAATGCACTTGTTACAAATTAGATGATGTTTCATGCAAAGTGCATGCATGCGGGATGGTGAGGGTTCATTTTAGTTACAATTTAAATGTGTCTGCAATGCGTGTGTACATGCACTGTGGACTATCAGAGGTAAATTCTAATTTACAAAAGTATGCAAGTTATTGTGCCATGTGCTTATGCAACAGTGGGGGTTCCTTTTACAAGTTAACGATTAGTTGATTTTAATTTAAAATTGTATGGGGTGCACTCTATTAAATTTTTGGATGCAATGTTCAAGTTAATTTTATTTACAAATTACATGTGTGGTATGGTGCACGTGAAGAAGGGAAAAGAAAATGGAACCTGGTAATGTGTATATGGCACTTGCAAAGTCTACTAGCACAGTGGAAAAGAACTAGTACGACTCCCATCATGTCCGAAAAAAATCCACAAACAATATTGCAGTAGGTCGACCACAGAGAATCGATTGCTTGGACAATGATTTGAAAAAAACTGGATGGCTACTACCCATCATTCAAAACATGCCCCATCCAGTTTAGTTTGTGAATTATGGTTCTTTTTCTTTTTCTCTTTTTTGAATAAGTGTATTGACGTTTTATTTTGTTTATGTTATTTTTTATTTTTGATTTTTTTCTCTCTTTTTTTAAAGAGTGTGATTGTACTATCAATTTGTTTGTTTGGGTGAATTTTATTTATGTAAATTGTATGTGAGTTGGATTATGTTTTATTGGGTTTTTATATATTGGTTTGTATTTTGTTTTGTTGTTTTTTAATTTATTTTTAATTTTGGATATTATATTTGTGTTGATGTTTAGTTTACTTTTTCAATGATGATGTCATGTTGGCAAAAATAAATAAAAAATGGGTGGAATTTAGGTAGGCACTATGTTGGAGGTTTATGAATTTTTAAAGAATTTTTGTGCTATTTTTATGAATTGTTACCGATTTTTCCATGATTTAGACATTTTTTTATGAAATTTTCAATTATTTTCTTGAATTATTTATTGAAATTTCCCCTTTTGAAATGAGTTGTCTGGATTTCCAAAAAAAAAAGTAAAATTTTCCATTTAATTTGAATGTTTTATAAATTTTTATGTGTTTTTGGGGTTTTGGGTTGTTTTTTTAAATAATTAATAATGATGCGAATAAAAGGCTGGTACCAGCGATGAGGCATATGAACAGTAGCTTGCATGTGATCGGCAACATAGTATAGAATTGGGCCCCCAAGAAGCTTTTGATATTCAATGATAGAGCAAGAACGAAGCTTCTTCTCATGTTGACCTATGACAGCCTCAGGGATGTACTAAATAAGGCCTTCTTCATCAATAGGTGGCATCTCATCAACTGTATCAATTGAAGCACCATAGAAAGGCTTGAGCTGACTAACATGTAATACATTATGAATCTTAGTGGAAGAGGGTAATTCCAATCTATATGCCAAGTCTCCAATGCACTTCAAGTTCATAGAGGGTCCATAAAACTTGTGAGAAGACTTGTTACTGGATCCATCCTTCAAGGTAGAATAACGAAAATTGGGCACTTTCAGCAAAAGTAATTCTCCTTCTTGGAACTCTAAGGGTCACCTCTTCTCATTTGCATACATCTTCATCTAATCTTGGGCTTTTCTAAGATTCAACTTACACTACTGAAGAAGGGTTTGCATTCTTTGTAATTCTTTTTTTCCATGAGGATTGATTTTCTCATTGAAAATGACTCTAGGTAAGGGCACCTTATATCCATACATAGCCTCAAAGAGTGAAACTCCAATGCTAGCATGAGTGGAGTTATTGTAGGAAAACTCAGCCAAGTGCAACCAAGAACCCATAAATTCTACACATCATGATAGAAATGGCGAAGATAAGTCTCCAACCACTTGTTTACACTTTTTATCTGTCCATCAGTTTGTGGATGATAGGCTGATAGAAGGAGCCAATTTAGTGCCCATGGATGTGAATACCACATGCCAAAAGTTACTCATAAATTTTGAATCTCTGTCATGAACAATCACTTGCGGTAATCCATGTAATCTAAACATTTGCTCCATAAACTGACCAGCCACTTATGAAGCAGTAAATTGGGTCTTGGTTGGAATGAAATGGGCTGCCTTGGTAAGTCTATCCACCACCACATATATACTATTCCATGCCTTTTTGGTAGTACACAAGTTAGTATTGAAGTCCATGGTAATGTGCGTCCATTTGCCAGTAGGAATAGGCAATGGTTACAAAACAAACCACGTGGCTTATGGGTGCTATCCTTATTCTATTGACCAGGCATGCACTTCATGATAAAATCTTTAACATCTTTCCACATCCCTTTCCAACAAAAGCTTCTGCTGATCTTATTATAGGCTTTAAAAACTCCAAGGTGTCTAGCTAAAGGCGAAGAATGCAACTCCTCCATAATTTTTTGTGTGAAAGGAGAAGTAGAGGGAATATTAATCTTGCCATTTAACCATATTAGGCCAACAACGGAATACAAAATTCTGGAAGAACTCCTCAATAAACAAGGGATTATCAACAATGTGTTGCAACACCTTAGAACATAACTGCTAGATATCAAACTTATAAAAAGTACTCTATCAATGGCGTGGACCCATGACAGCATCATCCAAAGGAGGATGCTAATCAACTTCTCTACACCATGATGTGCGCTAATGAAAATTTTGTAGGCCATCCACAATATCAAACTCCACAAAATGTATATATAATATAGCTTGCAAAACCACATCCCCCACATAAATATTCAAATCCTCCTCATCTAGGATTTGCAAATCCCCTTTAATATACATGAAAAAGAGCAATCTAACTTGAGGATCAAACAAATCATCCAAGGCTCTATCAAACACTGATTTAAGCAAATCACTTGACCAAAGATCTTGCCAACCGCCCTCGGGAGGCTGTAAATCCACATTGCTCAAAAAGATATATAAGACCATCCTTTGTTGATGATATTTAAGCTAAAAAGAGGGCAAAGAGGAGACAAGTTCACTGTAATGAGCAAAAGCTTCCTACACACAATCCATATGGTGCTGTAATCTTTTCAACTCACTAGCAAAGGCATCATACATCCTAGCTTGTTCCTTTAATTTTTCCAGCTCCTCCTTAGAAGGCATAACAAAAGGCATAATAGGAGTAGGAGGGGGAACAAAGAGGGTAACTATTTTAGACTATAACTCATCAATATGCTTTCCACCTTTGGCATTGCACTGTAATCCTTCTTATGCTACTTCTGATAGTTGTTCTTGTACTACTACTAGTGAGGTGGATGCAAGCCTCTATTTTCAATCGACAATTGTGGCGAGGATGGTTCTGATACATGGTATTTCTACCATTCCTTTCCTTATGAATATATATATATATCGATTATGGGAGAAAAGGACTTAGATCCTTGTCATACGAACCTATTCTTCGAGAAAAGGTGGAAACACTCTTGGGGGTAGGGAAAAAGAAAAGAATGAAAAAAAAAAACTGTTATGGGAGAAAAGGAAGAAATTCCCTGTCATAAAAGGCCTCGTCCCAAGAAAAGGTGACACGCACCCTTGGATGGAAAGCTGGCTGTGGAAAAGTTTGTAACACCCTGCAGTCCAGGATAGCTGGATCTCTACTAGAACTCTTGCAGCAGAAGTTCCAAAGCCACCTCCCTTGGTGCACTGAATCCTATAACCCCATCAATGCTTCTGATTCCTACAACAAATGATATTTCTCATATGCAATCCAAGAACCAAACTTCTTGGCTACCTCCCTGGGTATGCCTCTTCATCAACCAATCCACATTGGCCTCATCAACTAGCTAAAGTTGATCTTCATCGACAAACCTAGAGCGATGCGAGTTTTCCTCCTAACCAGATGGGGATGTAAGGATGAATTTCCCTCTGTATTCATCAACAAAGCGTGAGAAAGAGGGTGGGGTGAGTGATCAATCCTTGCCCTTTATATCCAATAGAGAGGTGATATGTGTGAATGGAGAGTTGCATGCATGGAGTGGGCCTCTCAATGCACAAAACACAAAATTGTTCCTATGCAGGGCACTATAAGGCTCCCTGGCCTTCCTTCTCTCACCGTATGCCAGCACATGTGGGTTGCATTGTTGCACCATCAATTGCGCACAACGCATGCAACCTTCACACAAGTGGTCATGAGGATTCAATCAATCGAATGTGAGAAACTCAGTTGCCCTCTTATAATCATCAATAGAGCACGAGACAGAGGGGGGGCTGAGCATGATTGATTTCCCTTCATCAACTGAGATCAACTGAGAGGTAAGGATTGAGGGACGTTCTGAAACTTGGAGACAAGTACGTTCTCATTTCCCTATGCACACATGGGACATGCCTCCTTCGTCCATCACTCTATGCTTCATTCTCTTTGGCACACCACACGATAAGGCTCCCTAACCGTCCTTCTTGCATCTATGCCAAATGGGTTGGGACGCACGAATGCACCATCAACTGTGCACATTGGCATACTTCCTCTGAACCATTCCCTTTGTTGATTTCTAAACTGGATGTGAGCTATAAGTTTCAATCATTCTTCTTTGAGTGATGTGAGCCATGGGGTGAGTGACTAATCTATCATTTCAACATGAGTGATTGTCAAGATTGAGTGTTATATACATATTTCCATGGAAAACCTAACCAACGGTTCAATAATAAAGCTACCTCCCTGGGTGCTGCTACACGGCCCTTACCATGTTGGACGAGTGCGACATGGTGATCTGTGGTATCTCATGCCATCGACAATCACCGCTCTTCACGAGTCGATGACGGGTTCCCTTGATCATTTGCAAATTGGGCCAAGTTTTTCTAACCCTATCCCTTTTGATTTCAAGATTTAGTCATGTTTTAAGTGTAGGGATATATATGCATGGGTTATGATCGTGTGTTAGACCCATATTGCCTCAACAGTCTGATTTATTAAGGTCTTAAGTGTGGGGATGCATCCCTACACGTCCGATGTGCATGCCCTTTTTGAAACATCCCTATTAGACGATTTGCATATACCATGTCCTGGTTTGCCCTAATGGGGTCCCTTTCCCACCCACCCATCCTCTTTTCAACCTGTTTTGGGGTTACTTCTTGTCCATTTTCCTTTTTCCTTTGTTTGGCCACTTTTCCATGAGAACGCACCCTATGTTCGCTAAACGTACAATTTAACCTTACAACCCTATTCGTCCATTTGAAATGACTAGTTTTTCTTTTATAGCCCTCTATTCTGAGCCACAGATCATTAGTTATTAATTTATGAAGATTTTTTTGCCCATTTAATGTGTTTTCATGTGAATGTGTCTATTTTACTTCGAAATAACGAAATGATATGACAGCCCTGACCTACACCTTCCTTTGGACATTTTTCCTTTTTACTACCCATCATTCTCATGTACAGTTTATCTATTATTAAAATTTTTAGCTTTTCGAGAATTTTTGTGTACGTTTTTAACCAGTTTACCATGTGAACCTACCTTAACCACTCCAAACTTTAATTTTGATTGAATCACTCTATCTGACTTAGTCCCCTACATGATTTTCCCTTTTCCCTCATCCTAATCTAGCCTACCAATTTTCTCTTATTAAAATTTTCGTGAATTTTTGTGTTTTTTTTCCATGTGAACGCCCCCTACTGCCATCGGAATTGTGTTTTGACCTGATGATCCTATCCCACAAACTTCTCGTGACATTTTTCCTTTTTGTTTCCCTCCTTTTCAATGCATAGATTTTTTCGTATTAATTTTCGATTTTGTTTTGTTGGTATTTTTATTGTTTTTCCCATGTGAACATGCTCTACCATCCTCAGAACTAAGTTCAACCTTATCTATCATGTCTGACATTGTCGTGCGTATATTTTTTGTGTTCACCTCGTTGGGTTTCGACCGTTGGATTTTTGTGTATTAATTTTTTTTTCTAGTTTCGATTGCGTGTTTACGATTTTTCCCATGTGAACATGTTCTATCCCTGTCGGAACTGCATTCTCATCTGACCCACCTATCGGGCACATTATTCTACACACTTTCCTTTTTCTTGCGTTTCATTCTGGAGGTAAAAATTTTCAAAATTAATTTTTCTATGAATTTATGTTATGAAATTACGCTTGTTTGCGCACGCACATTCCCGCTTTCGGCTTCTTAGACACGTATCATGCAGTCTCAACCCACCTGTGTTTCTGCACGTCCTCTCAATCCTTGGAATGCAAAATTTTTTACCCTCACTCTGCACACACGCACGGGATGAGTGCGCCAATGATCCTCTCATTCCAAATTAAAAACAAATCAAAAACACAAAAAACCCAAAAAAAAACACAAAAAAACAAACCCAACACACACACAAATACATCTACCCCCCTGGTTAGCCCCTTACCTTGCCCCCCCTAGACCCTACCCCACCCCATTTCCACCCTCCCCTACCTCCACTTTTTTGTTAAACCCCCCCCTCCCCCTTTTTTTTCGATCCCCCCATCCCCTCATGGCCCCCACCCCTTCCCTCATACCCCTTTCCACCTCCCCCCCTTCCCCCTAACCGCCCCCCTCCTACCTTCCCCCTTTCCCCCCTCCCCCCTATGTACTCTCTCCCTCCACCCCTCCTCTTTCCCCTCCCTCCTCTTCCTCCTCCCCTATGCTCCCTCCCTCTCCTTCCTCTCCCTCCTCCCTCACCAGAGACACCAAGCCGTCATCATTGCGACTCGCAAAATCGATTGGTGCTACTTGCAAAGTCACCCATTACTGCCTGGACTGCCCGTCACGACCATCGCAACGCCTTGGATGCCATCGCGCCACCGTGCTTCTCTAGCCTCCTCACGCCTTATTCTCCTCCTTGCACCACCCACCCCCACTTTGCAGCCACTGCCTTCTCCACCACATCCTCCTCCCCCCTCTCCTCCCCAAAATTGTATGCTTAATTTAAATTGGTTGGTTGTGTACTTGTAAAATTTAAATTGGGTTTTTGTTTTTTAATTGAAATTCCATTTTTTGAAATTTTGATTTTTTGTTTTTTTTTAAATTTGTTGATAAATTAAGAGAAGAGGAGGATGTGGCGGAGAATGCGGCAGCTAGATAGTGCTGATGGGTGGCACAGAAAGGAAGAAAGCATGAGGAGGCTGGAGAAGTGTAGCGGCACGACAGCGTTAAGGGCGTTGCAACAGGCGTGACAGGCGGTCCAAGTGGCAATGTGTGACTTTGCGAGCTGCGCCAAGCGATTCTATGGGCGACCACAATGATGGGGCGGCATGGATGAGGTAGGGCGGGGCGGCTTGGTGTCTGCGGCACGGGAGGAGGGAGAGGAAGGAGTGGGAGGGAGCACATGGGAGGAGGAGGAGGAGGAGGAGGGAGGGGAAAGGGAAGTGGTGGGGGGAGAGTACGCAGGGGGAGGGGAGGGGGAAAAGGGGGAAGGTAGGTGGGGGGGGCGGTTAGGGGAAGGGGGGAGGAGGGGGGGAGGTGGGAAGGGGTATGAGGGAAGGGGGGGTGTTGTTTAAGGGGCTTTGGGGGGGGGGGGGGGGGTAAGGTCTAAAGGGGCGAAATGTGTATTTGTGTGTGTATTGGGTGTGTTTTTTAGTGTTTCTTTTGGGTTTTTTTTGTGTGGTTTTTTTCTTTTGTTTTGTTTTTTATTTAGAATGAAACGATCGTTGGCGCCCTCATCCCGTGTGTGTGTGTGGGGCAAGGGTTAAAAAAAAAGTGTTTTGAGGATTAAGAGGACATGTGGAAACTCATCTGGGTGGAGGACAGCGAGATGGATGTGTCGATGCACTTGAGAAGCTGGAAGCGGGAATGTGCGTGCGCAAACACACATAATTTCATAACACAAATTCATAGAAAAATTAATTCTGAAAAATTTGACTGTTGAAATGAAATGCAAAAAGAAAAAAGAAAAAGTGTGTAGAATAATGTGCTAGACAAGTCGATCATAGGAGAATGCAGTTCGGACAATGCGTTCACATGGAAAAAGCAGTAAAAACACATGTAAAGCTAGAAAGAAAATTAATACAAAGATCCAATGGTTGAAACCCAATGAAGTGAACATAAAAATTGTTTGCACGATGACATCAAATAGGATAGGTAAGGTCAAACTTAGTTTTGGGGATTGTAAAGTGCATTTGCATGGGAAAAATGACAAATATACAAGTGAAAATAGAATAAAAAATTAATACAAAAAAATATGTGCATCAGAACGGAGGGCAACAAAAAGGAAAAATGTCAAGGAAAGTTTGTGGGATAGGATCGTTAAGTCAAAATGCAGCTCTGATTGTATTAGGGGCGTTCACGTGGAAAAAATAGAAAAAACAACCACAAAAATTCACGAAAGAAATTAATAAAAGAAAATCAGTAGGTCAGATTAGGATGAGAGAAATAGGAAATTCATGTAGGGGACCAAGCCAAACATGCGATTCAATCAAAATTAAAGTCTAGGATAGTTAAGGTAGGTTCACATGGAAAACTGGTTAAAAACGCACATGAAATTTTTCAAAAAGATGGAAAATTTAATAACAAACAAACCATACATCGGAATAATGGGTAGTAAAAAGGAAAAATGCCCAAAGGAAGGTGTAGGTCCTCAGGGCTATCACATCAGATCATTGTTATGAAGAAAGAAATATGCGTTCACATGAAAACACATTAAATGGACAAAAAATTCTTCAAAAATCAATAACTCATGATCCATGGCTCGAAATAGGGGGTTGTAAAAGGAAAAATTGCGAGTTTAAAGCGACAAACAGGGTTGTGAGTTCAGATTGTATGTTTGGTGAACGTAAGGTGCATTCTCATGGAAAAGTGGCCAAACAAAAGAAAATGACAAACTAATAAGAAACAATCCCAAAATAGATTGAAAAGAGGATGGGTGGGTGGGGAAGGGACCCCATTAGGCCAAGACCAAGACATAGTATATGCAAATTGTCTGATAGGGATGTTTCAAAAAGAGTATGCACATCGGGCATGCAAGGATACATCCCCACACTTAAGATCTTAATAAATCAAATTTCGAGGCAACAATGGCCTAACATAGGATCATAACCTATACATTTACATCCCCACACTTAAAACATGATTGAATCTTGAAATCAAAAGGGCTAGGGTCAGAAAAACTTGGCCCAATTTGTAGATGATCGAGGGAAACCATCATCAACTCGTGAAGAGAGGTGATTGTCTGCGGCAGGAGATACCATAGATCGCCATGTCGCACTCGTCCAGCATGGCAGGGACCACGTAGTAGCACCCAAGGAGGTAGCTTTGTTGTTGAACCATTGGTTGGGTTGTTGATGGCGAGGTATACAACACTCAATCTTGACAATCACTCATGTTGAAATGATAGATCAGTCACTCACCCCATGGCTCACATCCCTTGAAAAAGAATGATTGAAACCCGTAGCTTATATCTAGTTTAGAAATCGACAAAGGAAATGGTTCAGAGGAGGGAGTATGCCAATGTGCATGGTTGATAGTGCATCTGTGTGTCCCAATCCATTTGGCATAGATGCAAGAAGGAAGGCCAAGGAGCCTTATCGTGTAGAATGCCAAAGAGAATGAAGTGTAGAGTGATATGGTGGAGGAGACCTGTCCTGTGTGTGCATAGGAAAATGAGAACGTACCTATGTCTGAACGTCCCTCAATCCTCACCTCTCAGTTGGTGAAGGAAAATTAATCATGCTCAGCCCCCCCTCTGTCTCATAGTCTGTTGATGATTTCAAGAGGGCAATTGAGTTTCTCACATCCCATTGATTAAATCCTCACAACCACTTGTGCGAAGGTTGTATGCATTGTGCACAATTGATGGTGCAATAGTGCAATCCACCCTGTGCTGGCATATGGTGCGAGAAAAAAGGCCAAGGAGCCTTATAGTGCCATGCACATGAATAATTTTGTGCTTTGTGCATTGAGAGGCCCATCCCATACGTGCAACTCTCCATTCACACATCTCACCTCTCTGTTGGATATAAAGGGCAAGGACTAGTCACTCACCCCACCCTTTATCTCACACTCTATTGATGAATACAGAGGGCAGCCCATAGTCACATCCCCATCTGGTTAGGAGGAAAACTCACATTGCTCTAGGTTTGTCGATGAAGATCAGCTTCATCTAGCTGTTGAGGCCAATGTGAATTGGTTGATGAAGAGGCGTACCCAGGGAGGTAGCCAACGAGTCCAGTTCTTGGATTGCATATGAGAAATATCGTTTGTTGTAGAAATAAAAAGCAATGATGGGGTTACAGGATTTAGCGGACCAAGGGGGGCGGCTTTGAAACTTTTGCTACAAGAGTTCTGCTAGAGATTCAGATGTCCTAGAGATTGTGGGGTGTTACAACCTTTTCCACAACCAGCTTCCCATCCAAGGGTATGCGCCACATTTTCTTGCAACGAGGCATGTTATGACAGGGAATTTCTTACTTTTCTCCCATGACCTTTATATATATATATATATATATATATGTATATATATATGTATATGTATATATATATATATAATTTTATTTTATTTTTCATAAGGGAAGGAATGGTAGAAATACCATGTATCGGATGGTTAGGTGGAGTTGAGGGGACAAAGGGCTGCATCCGCCTCATTAGTAGTAGCAGAATAACTACTATCAGAAGTAACATTAGAAGAATTACAGTGCAACGCCAAAGGGGGAGAGGGTCGGTCGACTATGATTGTCAGGATCCCCAAGGAGGAAAGTACTTCTTCAGGGGCGATAGCCATTGATCATGAAGGGATCATCAGAGCCATCAACAGTTTATATCTAAATAGAGCCATTAGGGTTGATAGCAAGTACCTTGTAGGGGTCCATCTAGCATTGTTGAAGCTTGCCTCGAAACTTGCCAAATTGTGAATCATAGGCTACGACTAAGTTGCCTTCTTTGAACTCCTTATGCTTGATGAAGCTCTCATGATAGGCCTTTCTACAAGCTTGTGTGACTTCCATGCACTATAAGGTCATCCTACAAGTCTCATTGAGACATTCCAGATGCAAGAGACGATGTTGCACTAACTCATCATCTCCCACGCATTCTTTGATAGTCACATGTAAAGAGACTAGCTCGAGTTCAACAGGAAACATTGCTTCTATTCCATATACCAACTAGAAAGGGGTTTGTCCTGTAGCAGCCTTATGGAAGGTTCTATATGCCTAGAGGGCCTTTGTAACTTGATCGTCCTAATCAGAGAGATGTCCAGCAATCATTCTTGTCAGGATTGAGTAGAGGATGTGATTGGTAACTTTGAGTTGGTTGTTAGCTCTAGGATAATAGGGTGTGGACTTACGATGGTGGACCTTGTACAGCTCTGTCAATTCTTTCATAAGATTGTTAAGAAAGTGAGTATATCTGTTATCACTGACGAGCTCTAGGGGACTACCAAAACGAGTGATGATATTCTCATACAAGAACAGGGCCACCCTATTGCCATCATCTCATTTCAGAGATTTAGCTTCACATCACTTTGTCACATAATCTGTACAGACCAAGATGTATCTATTCTGCTTCTGTTTGGTTGGCAGATCAATAGGACCAACGAAGTCGATTCCCCATTTCTTGAACCGCTTTAGGGAAAGGATTGGTTGCAGTGGCATGGCACTAGATTTAGTAGGATTTTCCATTCGTTGACAAGCATCACAATGTTTACAATAGTCATAGGCATCCTTGTGGAGGGTTGGCCACCAACATCCTACAAGCAAGGTCTTTCTAACTGTCGCTTCTCTTGTAAAGTGTCCCCATAGGACTCATCATGGCATGCTTTCAATACAATTCCAATCTCTTCTCATGCAACATATCTTTGCAAGACTTCATATTTGCCTTTCTTGTGCAGAGCACCACCTAACAAGGTGTAGGGGGCTAATTCCAATAGAAGCTTCTTCTTCTCATGACTCGAGATACCAGGGGGATAGTGTTGGGTTTCTAGTAGATTGGCTATATCTACGTACTAGGGGGTAACATTTTCAACTAGAAATAGGAAAGCATCAAGAAGGTCTATATCATCTTGCTCTTTGTAATTTCTTTGAGGGATTCGCAACAGATGATTAGCCAGGACATGAGAGCAACTGGATTTGGTAACCAATTCAAAGTCAAACTGCCAAAATAGAAGGAGCCATTTTATCATTCTTCCCTGTTGAGATATCGAGCTCCACTCGTGATATGCCAGGGTGACCGTTGTGCATTTATATCACCGACTTGTCATTTTTGCAGATGCGGTTGGTACACCGCCCATGAATAATAGCTACATGATAGCTATCCTTATCTACTTTAGTTTGTAGCTCAGTTAGTATGCCACCTTATTTAGTTGAGTTTGGTTTGAGACCCATATATAAGGTTCTTCTATTTTCTTGTACTAGAGTTCTTTTGGCTTATACAACTAAGAAGAGGAAAACAGTTTTCAGCCTCCACCTTTATGTGTATTCCTTCATTGTGCAAGCAAAAAAGCTACAAGGCGGAAGTTTTCTGCACGCACTCAGGAAAAGACCCAGTTTTATGCTTTGCAGCCACTGTGTTGAGATGACAAGCTCAACACATGCGGACATTGATGATGGACCGCCTGGTTAGATGGGTCCACACGTCTACACTTAGCACGTCGGTGGTCATTATGAATCTCACATGGCCACTGACTCATTACTTATTATATTCAGGTCGTTACACCTATTTACAGCTGGCATAGTTATAGCGCCAGTCGACTAGTGTAGTCGGTTATGCATTGTTTGACTTAGTAGGCCACTTTCCTTTTATGTTGTATCTTATCTATACTTTGTGTATATTGTAAAGTGTGTGGAAGAAGAAGAAGAAATCAGCAAGAAAACGTTTTGGCCTCCATCTCTCTTCTTGTCTCTTGAGTGAGCTTCTCCTTGTGCATTCTGTGTGTGTTCGGCGCAGCATCTTGAGCAACCCCCTCCACCACGCAATTCTTGACACACTGTTCTACAGGTCGATGAAAAGTTAATGTAGAAATTGCATTGTATGCTTGTGCGCAGAGACATTGGGAGTTACAGAATCATCCTTGTTGCCTATTGATGCAAATTCGTCACTAGGAAGTGACTGTGTGGTCAAATACCACTTTCGTCAGTTTTGCAAATTTGCCTTTGTGAGGTTGAAGCTGTGTTCTTTGCAGTGACAAAATTTTTTGCAGTGTTCTGTAATGGCGTCTGATTCTCTCACACAGATTGTCACTGAAAAGCTTGACAAGAACAACTTCCAAGCATGGAAGTTTAGAATGACGAATTTCCTTATGGGAAAATGATATTGGGAATTTGTTGTATGAAATGAAGAAGAACCAGTTCTTCCTGATGTTCCCAATCAATAGCAAATGCAGGCATTTAAAGCATGGCATGAGAGAGCCAGGAAAGTTATATACTGACTGTCTATCAGCATTTTAGACTCTATGATTGTGCATATTCAAGATGCAAGTACGCCAAAGGAGGCATGGGATACTTTGTCAAAAATGTATAGCACAAATACGCAAGCCAGGAAAATGCAGCTCAAGCAAGAGTTGTACAATGCGCAAAGAGAAAGTATGAGCATCAATGACTATCACATGAAGGTGAAGAAGATTGCAGATGCACTTGCTTCCATTGGGTCGCCAGTGGAAGATGATGATTTAGTTTCTGTGACCTTGAATGGTCTAGGAAAGGATTATGCACAGTTTCGAACATCCATTTCCGTCCGTGAAAGATTTCCTGATTTTGAGGAGTTGATTGCTCTTCTAATTTTTGAGGAGCAAAGAAATGGTGGTGCATCTTCTTCAGGAGGAACTTCAAAAGAAGCTGTCTTCTACTCAAATGCTGGAAGAGGTAGAGGCAAAGGTAAATGAGGTCGATTTGGAGGCTGTGGTAGAAATCAGAATATGCAGCAAGCTCAAGAAAACCAGTCCTATGGAGGAGGACGTGGTAACTCTAGAGGCAGGGGGAGCCAAAGAGGTCGTGGTGGATGGCAAAGAAGCCAAAATGCAAACAGTAATGTTGAATGCTACTACTGTGGTAAAATAGATCATATGGCTAAAGACTGCTATAAAAAGCAGAATGACATCATGAATGGAAAACTGCAACAAGGGAATTATTCATCTTCTAGTAGACAGGGTGATGATAGAAATGAGCATTTGTTTATGGTGCAGCACATGAACAATTCTATGACAAGTGTAGAAGAAAGCAATGATGTATGGTATGTTGACTTAGGTGCATCAAACCACATGACATGTCATGCAGAATGGATGGAGGATGCAAGGAAAATGGAAAAACCAGGATTTGTGGAGACTGGTGATGATACTGCATATCCTATTGTGCAGATTGGAAAAATTCCTTTGTCTATGCAGGATGGGAAAAAGAAATACCTGTCCGATGTATTTCATGTCCCGAATATCACCAAGAATCTGGTTTCCGTTGGTCAAATAGTTGAGCAGGGCTTGCAGGTCAGATTTAATCCTCATGGATGCTTTGTTGAGGATATGAAAAATAAAGGTCGCTTGATAGCAAAAGGAAAGAAGAAGGGCAGAAGGTTTACGTTGGATGTGGACATGTCTGAATTGAGTGCAGCAATGTTTGCACATGGGACCGGTGTAGTTGCAGATATTGATATCTGGCATAAACGCATTGGCCATGTTAATGTACAACGACTTAAATCAATGCAGGCCCAAAATATTGTTGCAGGATTGCCTAAATTCAAGGTTGCAGAAATGCATAAGGTATGTGAAGCCTGCCAATTTGGAAAACAGGCAAGGAAACCATTTCCTAGACATGTTCAAGAGAGTGAGAAGCCATTGGAATTAATCCACTGATGTGTGGACTACTAAAGCTGCATCTCTTGGAGGCTGTCATTATTTTGTCAGTTTTATTGATGACTATAGCAGAAAAGTTTGGGTGTATTTTATGAAAAAGAAAAGTGAAGTTTTTGGGCATTTCAAAACTCTTAAAGCTATGGTTGAAAAAGAAACAGGCCTGCAAATAAAATGCCTAAGGTCAGATGGAGGGGGAGAGTACCTCTCAAATGAGTTTGCAAGGTTTTTGCAGGAGCATGGCATAAAGCAGCAATATTCATGTAGTCATACCCCACAATAAAATGGAAATGCAGAAAGAAAAACAGACATATTGGAGAGGTATCTCGTACCATGCTCAATGAAAAAGACTTGCCGGATTTTTATTGGGCTGAGGCAGTTGCTACAACAGTCTACATAATGAACATGACTCCCACTGCAGCAATACATGAGATGACTCCAGAGGAGAGGTATATTGGTAGGAAACCAGATATTTCTCATTTGAAAATTTTTGGTTGCATTGCCTATGTACATGTGCCAGATGAGTTGAGATCCAAGTTGAATCCAAAAGCTGAGAAGTGCATCTTTATTGGTTACTCTCTGCAGCAAAAATGGTATAGATGCTATAACCCTTCTACTCGTAAGTTTACAGTGAGCAGATATATTATTTTTGATGAGATGAGTAGCTGGTATAAAACAATAAATGTGATTGATGATGTAGATGCACAAAATGGTAATGTTGCACAGAATTCACAGCAGCAGTCACAAAATATTAGTGGATCTGGAGCGTCCTTTAGCAGTGGTTCACATTCTTCGCCATGGACAGGCAGATTGAGATCGGGAGAATCTTCTCAAAGCAATGCATATAGTGGTATGCAGGTATCACGAAAAGGAAAAGAGAATGTTGATCAGCCCATGTTTGATGTGAATGCAAGTCACTCTTATGTGGATGGTGAATCCAGTGGCTCAGAACAGAGCATTGATGATGAGTTGGGTATTCCTTCTATTGTTACACCTGGAGTAAGGAAGACCAGGGATGTTTTGAGAGCACCTGGGAGTGAACCTATTTTGCGTAGGTCTAGAGAGCTAGGTATCCTGTGGATAGGCTGAAATATGATGGATTTACAGCCATTCACTATGCATATATGGTCAAAGTGATACAGGAACCAGAACCCACTTCTTTTGAGCAAGCCATGGGAAAAGAAAAATGGGAGAAATACATGGATGAAGAAATGGATGCCTTGGAAGTAAATGCTACATGAAAATTGGTACCTTTGCCTAAAGGTAAGAATGCAATTGGCTGTAAGTGGGTTTATAAGGTGAAGCACAATGCAGATGGTTCTGTGAACAGATACAAGGCAAGATTAGTAGTCAAGGGGTATGCACAAACATATGGCATTGACTATGAAGAAACATTCAGTCCGGTTGCAAGGATGGCAACCGTAAGAGCAGTCATTGCTATGGCTGCATCAAAGGGATGGTCTTTACATCAGATGGATGTAAAGAATGCATTCTTTCATGGTGATTTGCAAGAAGAGGTCTATATGGAGCAGCCACCAGGTTATGTGCATGCTGTTCATCCTGAGTTTGTTTGCAGGTTGAAGAAAGCCTTGTATGGCTTGAAGCAAACACCTAGAGTATGGTCTGACAAGATAGGACAGTATCTTGTCACTATTGGCTTTCAGATTTCCAAGGCAGATTTCTCACTTTATGTGAGAAAAACAGAGAAAGGTATTATGCTACTTGTCATTTATGTTGATTTGATTATGACAGGTGACAGTGATGAAGATATCCTTCATGTGAAAATGCTATTGAAGCATAAGTTTGAGATGAAGGATTTGAGAGAGCTGCGTTATTTCTTGGGCATTGAGGTGATTAGATCACCAAGTGGGATACAGCTCTTGCAGAGGCAGTATGGATTGGACATGCTGTCCAAATATGGGATGACAGGCTGTAAGCCTATTTCAGTTCCTTTGGAGCAGAATGTGAAGCTGAGCGCAGATGCATGTGAGCTTCTGGAAGACCCTACTATGTACAGATGCATAGTAGGAAGCTTGATTTATATGAATATTACCAGACCTGATTTGAGCTATGCTGTTGGATTGGTAAGTCAGTTTATGCAGACTCCAAGGAAACCGCATTTGGATGCGGCTAGACGCATACTCAGGTATGTGAAGTTCACATTGCAGTATGGACTATTTTATGAGACTGGGGTTCAGATACAGTTGCATGGATACACTGATGCTGATTGGGCTGGTAGCATTTCTGATAGACGATCTACCAGTGGATATGTGTTCTCTTTTGGGAGTGCTGCAATCACTTGGAGCAGCAAGAAACAGCCTACAGTTGCCTTGTCCAGCACAGAGGCTGAGTACAGGGGTGCAGCAATGGCTGCAGGTGAGGTAGCTTGGTTGCATAAGCTACTTTATGATATGCATCAACCTACAGATGGGCCAGTTGTCATTTATTGTAACAACATGAGTAGTATACACTTGGCAAATAACCCAGTCTATCATGCTAGAACAAAGCACATTGAGGTGCATTATCACTATGTGCGGGAGAGGGTTTTACTAGGTCTTATTGATCTAGTTTATGTCAGCACAGAGGATCAGGTAGCTGACATATTTACAAAGGCGTTGGGCGCTGAGAAGCTGCGCAAGTTTAGAGACCTGCTTGGTGTGCAGAAATTGGGATTGAGCTCGAGGGGGAGTGCTGAGATATCGAGCTCCACTCATGATATGCCAGGGTGACCGTTGTGCATTTAGGTTACCGACTTGTCAATTGCAGATGCGGTTGGTATACCGCCCATGAATAATAGCTACATGATAGCTATCCTTATCTACTCTAGTTCGTGGCTCAGTTAGTATGTCACCTTAGTTAGTTGAGTTTGGTTTGAGACCCATATATAGGGTTCTTCTATTTCCTTGTACTAGAGTTCTTTTGGCTTACACAACTAAGAAGAGGAAAACAGTTTTCAGCCTCCACGTTTGTGTGTATTCCCCCATTGTGCAAGCAAGAAAGCTACAAGTGAGACTCCTTCCTTCTCTCCCACAATCTTGACATTCCCTTCACATCGGCCTTGTTCATCAGGAAGGACATGGCTTCATGGTCCACGTAGAATTTGAAGTGCGTTGAGACGGCAGGTAGTGTTGGAACTTCTCCAAGGCAAATACCATTGCTAGGCTCAAGCTTCATCACTGTGTAGTTTCGTTCTCTTTCAGTTACTTTCTAACTTGCATAATATATAGGTTGATCTAGCTTTGAGAGGCCCTTTTGGCATAAGACTACATCTTGGCCTTCAAACTGATGCATCAGTGTGCACATGGAATCCAATCAGGAGGTTGCAAGATGGCTGCTTCAATCAAACACTGCTTCAGGGAGTTGAATGTCTCATGACAATTAGCAGTCCACATGAAGTCTCCATATTTTGTAAGTATTTTGTGAATAGGGGCTACCTTTGTTGTAAAGTGTGTAATGAAGCTTCTGTAATAGCCCACATGGCCAAGGAATCCCCTCAATTGTTTAAGGTTGGTTGGCGCTATTAAGGCGGCAATCTTCTCAATCTTAGTAGGATCTGTTGCTATCCCGTGTGCAGAGACAATGTGGCCCAAAAGAACTCTCGACGAGACTCCGAAGATGCATTTGTCGGGGTTGAGAGAAACCCCATACTCTTGACATTTGTCAAAGCACTACTCTAGGTGTTTCCAATGCTCATAGATTAGGCTATAGACACAGAAGTTATCTAGGTACACCCTAATAAAGTCATGCAGATGGTTTTGGAATGTGACCATCATCACTCGTTGGAATGTGGCAAGGGCATTACAGAGCCTGAACGACATCACTCTGTAAGCATAGGTTTCCCATTCATTTGTGAAAGTCATTTTGGATTGATATTCTTCTGTGATTTGGACTTGGTTATATCCGCTGAATCCATCCTAGAGGGAATAGAGCTCATGATCTGCCACTATGTTCAACAGTTGGTTTGTGAAAGGGATAGGAAAATGACCCTTCTTTGTCTTGGAATTCATCTTTCGAAAGTCCACACATAGTTGTAGCTTTCCATTCTTGAGTAGTTCCACAATGGGCGAAACCCATTTACTATTGGCCACTGGATAGATAAACTTAGCTTCAAGGAGCTTCAGTAATTCGGCCTTCACTAGGGCAAAGTAATTTGGATTCATAGGCCTTTTTCTTTACCTCACAGGTTTGGCATTAGGCTCTAGGTCGATGTGGTGTTGGCACACTATGGGATCTTTGTACGACCATGCAAACACATCCAAGTTCTCCTTCAGTAGGTCTCACAGGACCAATAATTCTTTTTCAAGAAGATTTATACCCACCTTTAGGTGGCATTCAATACCTTCTGCATCCATGAAAATTAATTGATTTTCTCCTTTCACTTCACTTCATGAATGTCCCAGGGTTGCTTCTGGGTAGAGATCCAACTCCTTCAAGGGAGTAGTCTCCTCTTCTGATGATCCATTAGAATCAACTTCCTCTTTCAATGGATACTTAGCTTGCTCCTTGGGAAGCTGAAAGGGTATCATTGTGATTTCAGGTTTGGTTTGGGAATGAGTTACTTCTTGGCTTAAAGACTCAACTTTCGAGGATGCATCCAAGAACATCACATAACAGGAACCTTTGGAGTTCTGTTTAAGCTGCTGAATTGGTAGTTTTTAGCAAGGTGCATTGTCATCATCTTCTCGTGAGAGGGGTGGATTACGGTGGCAAGAGCCACTACTGAAGGAAGGCTTATTATTCTTAATTCATTTCTTATGGATTTTTTGCATATAATATGACTCATTAATCAGTCCAAAATGTACCATAGTCATTTTGTCGAGTAGTAAGGGATCTTCGACTTCTCAGGCTTCTGGAACTTTTGAAACTTCTTCCTCATTTCTGCCTTCTGCGAGGGGGATAGACTCTTCTAGCTCGCTTTCATAGTCTCTTCTTCCACATTATCATCTTCGTCCTCTTTAGATTCTATTTCTTCTATCTCATTGTCACAGGTGATTTCAACAGGTTCAAGCATGAGATATTTACCCATTGACAAAGACCTTGCTTTGTTTGGTAGTTGGCTTATAGTGCTCACTATCAAGGACAGTGCCTTTGTTTTCTTGGGAAAGATCTATTTGACAGCTTCTCCATCTCCTAATATACTATCTGTTACTTCAGTGGAAGAGTTGGATAAGCCACTGCATAGGCTACATTCCTTGCAAGTATAGATTCTTCATTGTCACATCCGTCATTATGTTCACTGATGAACCTCCATCAATCAATGTGTCTGCTATAAAGCATCCTTCAATCCATATGCCAATCTTTGGGGCTCTAGGATCCAGGAGGGCATTAGCCACATGCACTTCCTTCACACACTCTGGGGCTTTATTGGGCTTGGTTGCTGTGGAGGAATCAACTTTTAAGCCTTGTCTTCTCGCCAATATCATTTTGAATATCTTTCGATATCTAGGAGACAACATCAGCAAGTGTTAGAATGTTTGGTTTGGTTTAAAAGTATCTAGGTATTTGATCAAGTCATATTCTTTGATAAGATCCATAGGCTTCTCCAATTGGCTAGGAAATGGGGCCACACCCACTTTTATCTTTCCTTTTTGTTCTAGGAGTAGCAACATCTGTGCTTCTTCTCTTTAAGGAGGTACTTTGGCATCCTCTATCTCCTGGACCTCTGATCCTCTCTCTGCAATTGTCTATGTGGCTCTATAGTACTTTGTATTACATTTTTATGTGCTGCACTGTTCTGTTTCTCCCTAGGAAGGTTGAACTTCATGGTCTTAGAAGAGGGAATGTTCTCTTTTGGAATTGTGGGTTCTCCTTTCTTTGCACACGTTATTGTAGCAACCTCCAATTTCACAAAATTGGAAGTAGGTTCTTGGGTCTTCTATTGGGTATCAGGAGTAGCTTTCATAGGAGCGAGACTTGGATAGTCTTTTGTAGTGTGGCCTTCTCCTTTGCATTGACTACATAAGGGCTTGTAATCGATAGACCTTCTAGGGTTTGGATATTTCAGTGAGATATGACTATTTTCTCCACATCTACAACACTCCACCTCCTATGATCTCTAGCCATCACCAGACTATCGTCCTCTATAACTCTGAGAGGGAAACCTCCTTGGGTCAAAATTAGGACCGAACTCCCTAGGCTTTGGTCCAATGTCTTGCGTTGTCATTTTGGATTCCAACAAATTGAATCTTTCTTCATCATCTTTCTTTCTTCTATCATGCATCTCCTTCAGAGAGAGCAGATATCCTCTGTATGGTTCTTCCTCAAACAGTATGAACAGAAGGCTCCATGAATGGTTGGTTTGTGGGTATATTCATTGGCTAAACGTCCCGCTTGATGGCACTTTCCACACTATGTATTCGAACACATCACATCTCTCCCACCTCCCGCAAGAGTGGATATATTGGCGGTATTCATCTTTAGCAGCTGTAGCTATTCTGTAATCACATCCATAAGCTCCTTCTTGATGCTTGCCACTGAATTGGATAGGTAGTCCTTCAGATTTTCATCTCCTAGAGTACTTGTAGTAGGGTTTTGGAAAGCTTATGTGATCAGTGTATACACTAGTTGGGTTGATCTAAAGGGCCCTCTATTCTGGTTTTGATTCAAAGCTCCTATTGAGACTGGGGGTTGTTGATCCTAGTTGGTAGGATTCCATTGTTGTTGAGTTGTTGGCATTAGGGGAACTGTTTGAGGCCACTGCTATTGTGGTGGCCATTCTCAGCATGGGAGGAGGTAGGACTCCTCTTCCTGAGGTCATTTACAACCTTGCTTCAACTTCATCATACAGTCTTGCACCTTCCACTGTAGCTTGTAGGTTTCTTGGTCTTCTCAATTCCATAAACTTACAAACTTCAAATTATAGGCCTCTAAGGAAAACTCCCTTTTGGATGCTTTCATCCAAATGATGGTCCATATCTTTAGTATGAATTTCATTCATGAGACATAGGCTTCTACTCATTCACCAGAGGTTTGACTTAGATTCATGAACTCCTCTTGCATCTGCTACTCTTCAAAATTTTCATGCCTGAATTTAGTGAGGAAGGCCAACTTCAGATTGCCCCATGTACCAAAAGTTCCTATTACCTATCTCTCATACCACTGAAATGACGTGCCTTTGAAAGTGGCAGGGAATATTGCCAACCAATGCTCAGGGGTTTTGGCATTGTTAGCCAGATATGCTACCAAAAACTCTGCTATATGAAGATCGGGGTCTTCATTGTACTCTCCCTTAAAAATGGGCAATGGGACTACATTTGCTGGTGCTCTGCCGCCATCAATATTTCTAGGACGGGATCTGATTAGGAAGGGGCCCTTGAGTTGCCATGCAGACTTCTATTAAAAGTGTCGCTAAGGTGTTAAAGGAGGCTTCTAGTGTTAGCTCATTCTCGGCTTTGATTTTTGCCTTCCCTCTTCTCACGTACCTCTAGACTCGTTCTAGTGCTTGCCTCTTCTCACGTACCTCTAGACTCGTTCTAGTGCTTGCCTCTTGATTGCGTCATTCATTAGGGAGTTAGCTCCACCCAATTGGTCTGTACTCAATCAGAACATAATCAAAGGGGACTTCAGTCTCTAGAGAACTCTCTTGCCAACATTTCTTCTACTTTGTGCTTTTCTACGTCTTTGAATTCAACTTTCAATCTGCTACAGAAGAGAGGAAGATATTATGTTCTAAAAGTGTCAAAACTCATTCTTCTAAGGATCGTTGTAGTGCCATCATCATAGTAATGCCAACTTTTGATGGCTTGAATAGTGTATATTGTGAAGAACACTCTATCTACTAGCTTCTAGTGGGTTGCTAATTGGACAAACAGGAGATTGTTAGTGCACCATGCGTCCCACGTGTCATACTGTTGAGCATCCATGAACAAATTTCAACTCTTTTCTTTCTTGTTTTCGTGAACTTCCACTAACCACGGCTCCTGAAGCTTCTTCACAATCTCCCACTTGATGATGTCTGGAAACTTCTCATTGAATGCCAAATCTCCCATAGATTATCATTCTCTCTATTTTGGCATTTCAATTTGTTCCCAAACAGTGTGCCACCAAGATGCACATCTCTATTGCTTCAACAGGGAGAGGAAATAGTCCACCACATAGAGCCTGCGTCATGATGGTAATATATTTCTGCCATTGTGGGATGAACCTCTTGTAGAAAGCGGCTTTGGAAATGAGAATCTCTAATTCTTTAGTTGTTGAAGGAGCTTTGCAAGCATCCATTGAATCTTCTCTTCTTGGTAATGCCATTTTCTTCATTTTCAACCTCTTCAGATGCTTGTTGATGGTAGTTTTCCCTAGCTCCACACCAAAAACATGGAGCCCTAAGAGGAACACCAAGGAAATGGGTATTTTACTGCAATAAAATCTATATTGTATCATCAACACCCATCTTTTTCATATTTGATATAATCCCAACAAAGAAAAGAACACCAGGAACAAGAAATCTTCACACAGCTTCATAGAAACAATTCTCCCATGTCTTTAACTTTAATAAAAATTAATCATTCTCTCTATATTATTCATAGAATTATTTAATAGACCATAAAAACACAAAATAATACTCCATTTTGAATGGAAATATATCACATATTACTCATCCTCAAAGATTCCATAGCTTTCTCTCACAATCTCTCATAGATAGATACATTGTCTTGCATAGAATTGGCTATCTCTCACACACACTCTCTCAATAGTAAAATACTCAATAATCACTCACAATAACCCTTCTTTGGTCGTGAATACCCCTCTCAAGAGGTGTGTTTGATATGAAAGGTCACTAGAGCCACTACAATGACTCTTCATAGCTCACTACTGTCACTTTACTCCATTCTTCTCTTGAGTCTTTAATAGCTACTTCTTCCACTTCTTTGAGCTCTTTTGAACTTGCATTCACCTCTTTCTAAGGCTAGAAAGTTTTCTCAAAGTCACACATACATTCCATAGAACGCTTACAGAGGCATACAGAACAGAGACAGAATAAGAACAACGGCTCTACAGAAGCTCAATAGAGGGTTACAAAAGGTCAATAGAAAGTATCCAACTCAACTAAAACCAACCAAAATCATAAAAAACCATTCAATGAGCTTTCAAAAAACCTCAAAATTCATCCTCAAAATTTATCAATAATTACTCCATCCTTCCATATAGAAGAAAAACATAATAAATCTGAAGCTAAATAGAAGCTATCAGAACCAAAAACAACAAAAATCAACAAAAAAAACACAGGTTACTTCAGCATTCAATAGCCTCGGTGGCTACAACATACTCTGCCTTAGTGGCAGATAAATTTGTACATGGCTTCCAATCAAGAGATCCAAGAGACTACACCACCTATGAAAGTAAACAAAAAACTTATAGTAGACCTCCTAGAGTCTATAGTCCCTATAAAATTAGTATCTACATATCCAAGGACAGATGTATCCTTTCTTTTGAAGAATATGCATGTCTCTTTAGTGCCATCCAAGTATCTCATGATACTCCCTACTACCTCCCAATGCTTTTGCTAGGGTTTTCCACATACCTACTAACTACTTTCACTACATAGGTAATGTTTGCATGTGTAGCAACCATGTCATACATCAAGGTACCAATTGTGGATGAAGAAAAAGGAACCTTAGCCATTTTATCATTTTTCTCATTTTACTTGGGGGTTATTCTCTTGGGTATGCTTCAAATATGGAAGAAATGGAACACTAATAACATTTCCCCTCTCCATATTGAAACACTCCAATACCTTCCCAATGTATTCATTTTGAGGAAAACAGAGTATCTTTTTCTCTCAATTTTGAATAATGAACATATAAAAAATGCGACTATCATTTTTCACGTCCTTCATGTGTTTTAAAGCATCAACATCTATAATTGAATTCTTAGTGATCAACATGTCATCCACATAAAGAATCAAGACCATAGGGCTATCAACCCTAGCCTTCCTTATATATAGGCAATAATTAGTCTCACTCCTAGTGTACCCCCAATATTTCATAAAGGAATCAAACGTAAGATACCATTCCCTATGAGATTGTTTTAAACCATATAAGCTCTTGTGTAGCTTACATACCAATTGATCCTTAGTTTCAAAATTAACCCCTCAAGTTTTTGTATATAAATATCTTCATTCAAATACCCATCCAAGTCTTAAATCCTTTGACCACCAACCTTGCCTTATACTTAGGCAATGCATTAGATGGAGGTACCTTCAACTTGTAGACCCATTTACATGGTAGTGCATTTTTGCCCTTAGGCAAAGAGACTAACTCCTATGGAGCATTCTTTTCCAAAGAATCCATCTCTAACTGCACAACCCTCTTCCACTTATGATTGTGATCCCTATTAATAACATTGGTAGGAACATGATAAACATTGACATTTACAAGTGTAGCTCAAGACCTCATTAGTATTTCTTTTTTAATGCATAAAAGTAAGATATGTACTAAATGGAGATGTAAAATAATACAACTCCAAAAAGGAAATACTATTAGTGCATAAAGCTAGTGCATGTAACTTGTGGTGTTTCTTGATGATTATGTAATCATGCAATAACTATATTTGTAATATACATGTCTAAGGTATATAAATGAATCTTGGAACAAAGGATTATTACGGTTGGTTAGAGAACCCCTTGCATTTTTTATACACCCTATCATTATAGCATTAAAAACCAACCAAATAACTTGTAAATAAGGACTCTAATCACATTCCAAATTCACCTGGAATTAGTTTTGAGACTCCCCTTGAATCCCAAAATGGCTTATTACATACTCGGTCTCTTGTGCAAATGTAGTTTATCCATAATAGCAAAGACTTTGTTCCATAGTTGTCTCACTTTTAGGTAGGAGTGAAATAGATGCATTAAATTCTTCCTTGTGTTAGATATGCTCAAAGCCCCACCCTTGTAAGTTGTCATCAATGATCCATGGTGCTCTAATTTGTAAGGCCCCCATTGTGAGGAGAAGCCATGTGTGAGACTAGACATGATGCATTGTCCAACTAGGGAAGGTTCATAATATGGTCATGCTAACTAGATTACCTTCACAATCTATTAAAGTAAGACCCTTCCAAATCCATTGTCAATCCAGTCAAAATTCTTCTAGCTAGCCTTAAGATCTTCGCCCATCATCTTGTCTAGATCAGCATCTAAGCTTCATAGTGGAAGCTCATCTATCTTTGTATTAGTTCTTGTAAAATTAAAGCAACCTCTATTCTTGTTATATGTGCTATGTATTCTCTACTCTTTGCTTAGATTCTATTCATTGTGCCATGTAATTTTTACACTTAGACTAGTATATAAAGGGCCATGGTGAGAAATCCTTGTTCTTTCTTATACTATATTTTTAGTAGGGATATTTTTGGTAAGTAGCCACTAGATAAAAAGATTGAGGCTATGGTGGAGCCCTGTAGAATCATTACACTTCCTAGCCTTGATAAGAGGCATCTTGGATGCAAGCTACCAACCTTGTGTTGGGTAGGCACATAGGACAACACCTAAGGAATAATCAACCTACTCATTGCCTCCTTGAGTCACCTTATTTCCTACACACTAAGCTAATACTCCCCTTGGACCACGTGTGAATGGTTGAACTCAATCTCACCTAGGTCCAATATATCCTACCACCTTTGGAATCTTTTCCTTTGGATCTTTCTAAATAGGGAACCATCTATCACAAGAGGTGGAATGCTATCCTCATATATAACCCTACTCACCCAAGTTGGAAATGCTTTCTCTTCTGCATTCAAGCAACTTTTCAAAAGGTACAAATCATTGGGAAACTCTACTAGCATTGTTGATGAGTCTCAGCCAAGTTCAAAGTGGATTCTGCTAGAAATTGGTGCTCCTCACATTTACAGAGAAAATGGGATTTTCAAGTTCAAGGTTTCAACCATGTACATTGAAGATCAAGGTATTTTAACAGTTGGAGACTCTCTTTCAGAAGATGAACATGTAAATATGTTGTCTCTTGTCTACCCAAAAATCCAAAAACAACAGAATAGAAAATATTATCCATATATACATCTTGGCTATATTGCTATAGGCATTATACCTTTATTCCGTAGAGGTTTAAATGCATTCTATATGATGGTAATAGTGCTAGACACCCGCCATCTAAATCGTCATGATATGATTGTAGGAGCAACAGTATCTCCCCTATCCAATGGCCCTATCTTTTTCGAGTTACGACCAAACTATATAATCACCATAGATTATCCCTATTTACCTGAACTACTCATGTTACACATCAGGACAATGGGTGTGCAAATGAAGGTGTCATCCGTCCATCTAGCAATACAATATAGAATGGTATTTAGATGCATGTCCTTAGCAATCCCTAGAGTAGTAGAAGGAGTGAATTCGTCCCATGATAAAGGTCAAACCATTATCATGAAATCAGATGAGATTACACAAAGGTTTTTAACTTGATTGTGTAGATTGGTCCAAAATTGAATTGCCTAATGAGTGGCAATTAGACATCACCTCCATCAGAAAGAAGAAATTACTTCCTCCCAAAGTTATAAAAGTACAAAATATAAAAGGAAAAACTTTATTTCTTCCACTGAAACAGATGATGGGCAATTCTCCTCCTCAAGAGCATTCATCTTCATCATCTTCCTCAAAGGCTTTGGTTCAATCGCAGTTAAGAATTTCACCTTCGCAAAGAGCCAATACACTAAAGTTTCACAATTAGCCATGTTCTCATGATCAAGTCATTCATGGTGTTTTCCAACATTGTAAGAAGATAATTGAAAGAGATGCATCGTCTGTGCTTAACGTTATTCAAGAGTTTGAATACAAAAGCAACCAGTACAAGGCAGCCCTCTACCTACGTCCTCAAGAAAACAACTCCTGGACAGCAGAGATACAGGCTATGAGCTGGACACACCTTGCATTAATAGGTCTCATAGAAAAGATGGACTCTTTACAGCACATTTCAAATCAGTTACTCACCTTATGTTAGCAAAGGCAAAAAAATGTGACTGCAAAATCAACTACAATAGTACTAGCTCATGTTTCTTCATCATTGGTGCCTACAACAAGTAATGTGATAGATTGGTCCAATTTTTCTAACAAAATATTACAAAAAGGTTGGACATCACATTTCTCCTGCGATTGGAACACTGAATATGAATACTTCTGTAAAAGGCAAAGAAAAAGAAATCATACCCACTGGAGAAGGTACTTCTAGGCCTACAAATGATTCTACTATACCAACTCTTCCCGACAAGGATTTATTTTGTTATGAAGACCTAGAAGAGGAACTCTCATATAATCTTCCAAATGATATACTTCAAGACATTCAGAATATCTACTGCCCCATGATAGAAGATGTCCAGAACCAAGCTACTGGTTCTTGGCTGCATCAGCCCACACCTCCAAGACTTTTCCAAAAGCCCCTTCAACCAAGTAATACAGCTACTGATTTAGCTAAGTACTTAGAACTTCTGTTTCTTGACTGGTCAGAAGGAGATTAAAAAAGTGCTTTTGACGAGATCAATGATTTTGATCTTGATCTCATAAAAAGACAAAGACAAGAAAATAGAGTTTTGGATTAGATGCCTTTGTGCATCAACGCAGAAGAAAAAAATTATGATGAGCTCACTCGTCATCTCCACAAACTATTGGATTCAAGGATTCTAGGTGAAAGTATAGAGCAAAACTCACCTTATCTTCCTCCCATGGAGCTATCTACATGGTATTTCCATGACCACGCTTATTTCTAGCAAAATCAAGCATATGCCATAACCTCATCAGATGAGGATGGAGAAAGTATAATTGAAGAAGAGTTTACCCCCATCAATCCTCATAGGACAAAAGCATCCCCCACATCAGTACTTAGAGCTCACATGAATGCGCATCAGCATCATCAGCATCATCATCATGATAAATCCATTTTGTCTACAACAATTGTACCACTCAATGCTACAAATACTGCTTGACATCAAAAACTTCTTGTGGTAGCTTCTATAAGAAAATAGGAGTACTGGAAAAGGTTGGATCCTTTCCCATATGGTCTATTGATGGAAAGACATCAAGTTATTGATCGACATGATGTATGCATATGCCGACCAGAGGATGGTTGAAAAACCACAAACAAATAGGATTGACATCCTCAATGCCGTGACTCATGGTTTTGTAGGAGGTCTCAAACACTGGTGGACATCAATTCATCCATAGGTAAAACTAGCCAAAGTACAACATCCTAATCTTGTATGTACATATTTTCTTTGAATTACTTCTAGGAGAATTAGTGGGAAATAAACTAGATGATGTATTGGAAGCTAGAGAAGCTTTCTTTAAATCAAAACTTTGTGATCCTAGAATGTACGAAGAGGACTTAAAATATATGAGAGATCTCATATATGAAGGCCTTGGTGCTCATGACAATTCAATGAAGGAACACTTAGTTTGTTCTTTCCCTGAGCCCATACCATATTACTGCAAAAAGAAAATGAAGGATAAGAATAAAGATTTTATAGATAGCGTTGGTCAGATTGTTCAAATCATTGAACAAACCATAAAGGAAGTCTGTCATCACCAAAAGATGACATAGTTAAATCAAAAGTTCCCCTAGTTTGTCTGCAAGCAAGCTTACAAATTTGATGTAGATTTTGGATGCGACAAATGCAGATGTGACAATAACTACAAATATGGCCATTCTAATCACAAGCATTGATACTCATCTAGGTACCACAAAAATTCAAAATATTATTTCAACAGATAAGACAATAGTAATAGTCACATGTCATCAAGATATCCCAGGAAGTCATACAAACACAATAAAGGAAAATATCAGTATAAATCTAATAAATACAAGGATAATACAAAAGAATAAAAAAGGAAAGACCTCAAATGCTTTATATGTGGCGGTCTTTCACATTTAGCGAACAAATGCCCAAAGAAGGAAAAAGAGCAGAACAATTCTGCTAAGATAAACATGCACTATTATGATCCTAACTTATTAGAAGACTTGTTAGGATACTCCATTAACATTGAAAGTTGTTACTCATATGATGATACAACTGACAATCTGGAACAATCAACTTTGACATCAACAATTGAGTCAGAAATAGAATCAAAATCATATTCCTCTAATCATTCTTGGCATACAACAGAGCAATCCTCAGGCTGTACAAAAGAAGACACTGCATTTGATGCTATTGAAGTGACACATGATGATACTATTAGTCCCACAAATTTCCATCCTGTCAATGGTCATGAAGCATACTTTCCAATAAGAAAAGACAAATGCATGTCATTAGCTTCTACTTCATACTTCAGAAATGACTTTCCAAAGAAAGCAAAAGGAAAGCAAGTCAAGATCAGTTCGACTAAATCAAGTGATACTGATACATCGGATACTTCTTCCTCCAAGAATAAAAAGAATAAAAATAAGATTAGGCAATAATTCTTTGCCAATCCTCATGATCTGCCCAAACCAAGAACTCTTGGTCCAGAAACCAAAAGTCAAGCTAACTTGTTCCTACTCCATAAGCTAGAGAATATTCATCAGCCCAAAACTACCTCTCAACTTCTCCAGTATCTTTCTTCAACATCTTCCGACACACAGTAGAAAGGTAATGAAATGGTGAATGCTTTTCTTTAAATGTAACAATAACTCCATACGTTGTGTAAGGTACACAGAAGAATCCTTTCAAGCCAGAAAGAAATTTCCCAAGGTACTACAACAATACTTTGGGAGCTTAACGCTACACCCTCAACCTCCACAATGCCAACAACGCCTATCAATCAAATAAGGATATCTGGATCCAAAACATTCAAGGTTAATGCACTGGATACAGGTGGACCCATTCCAATGGTATATGTCCAATTAAAAAACATGCCCCAGGTTTCATTATATGTAGACGCCCTGCTTGACATAGGATCCAACCTCACTATAGCCCCATTCAAACTCTTCCCAAAGAGTTGCATCAAAGCTACTACTCCAATTATAGTGGAGTTATCAAATAACCAAAAAATTACCCTTATACATGTTACCTAGGCCTACTTGCATTTTGGGAAAGGCAAAGTGCCTATTTAAATTCAATTGATGAGGAAAATGAGGTACAACCTCCTCATAGGTATGGACATACTACAACATCTTGTACCATATACTTTTTGGTCAAATCGTTTCAGTATCTCATATAAAGGAAAAAATGCAAAACTGCCCTTGTTACCCAAGATTGGTAGAATAGTCTATTCCATAGCTAAAACTACTAATCCTGCCAGGAAAATGCAAAGGAATAATGGATAAGAGTGGAAATGAAAAAATATGATGGAGAAATACACAAAATGTAGGAAAAACTCAAGCAATTTATGCATGAAGACCCGATGGTCTACAAAGAAAAAAGAAACAAGTTTGCTATCTCACTTCCAATCCATCTAAATGCCATTCTAACTAAAGCAGTTCATCCTGGAATGAAAGATGAAGACTGGGTGCTTTGCAATGAAGAGATACAATCTCTTTTAGAAAAAGGCTTAATTGAGCAAACTAATTCCCCCTAGGCTTGTCAGGATTTCTACGTCAACAAGCACTCAGAACAAAAGAGAGTTAAAAAAAGGATGGTCATCAACTACAAACCACTAAACAAATACTTAATTGGACATGGTCATCCAATTTCTTTGAAAGATTTGCTACTGAAGGAAATCAAGAAGGAAAATGTGTTAAGCTAATTTGACCTCAAGTCTGGCTTTTGACAACTACCTATTAAAGAAGAAGACATATATAAAAATGCCTTTTGTGTCCCTCAAGGACACTACCAAATACAAGAAAAATAGGAAAAATGAGAAAAAATAAGGGAAAAAATGGATTTTGAGTGCCGAAAATTAAGGAAAAATAAGATTCATGTTTGTGGATGTATGGGGGGTCTGAAGTATGAGGTTTAGCCTTAGTTCAGCCCTACCTTTATGTTTTAGTGAGTTTTTATTGCTTTTTATACAATAAGAATGTGGAAAATGAACCCTAAACCTATGCACGATGCACAACCTAAACAGGTGAGAGGGTAGAGTGTATAAAAGATGTTTAAATGCTGAATGAAATGATGAAAAGCTTGCTGGTTTTTATGCATACCATTTAGGTTGGTCGATAATAAAAAGTTAAGAACCTAGTAGCACGAGGGTTTCTCGGTGCTAGGTTCATGCAATGCCGCATACGAGCGATAGTCAAAATCATTGAAAGAAATGTTTTGCACTAAGCACAATGCTGATTCTTAATTGTTTGAGCATGTGGACATTCACAATTTTCATGAAGCATAATACTCTCTCCTGCTTCTTTCGCTCTCCATGCTCCTCGAGATCCACCTGGCCTTCTCTTTCTACGCATTGCCAACCTGCTTGCTACGTCAACTTGCACGCTTTGCCTATGTCTCAGTTGGTGGGCCAACACTCTTTTAGCCCTTGCGTCTATAGCAAGTCTCCTTGTTGGCTAAGTCAACCTACGTGCTTTGTCATCCCAATTGGGCCAACACTCTTCTATCTCATATGCACCATTGGAAACTTGTATCTGCAAGGAAGAATCCATAGCAATGGGTAGCAACTTCAGCCCATTCAAAGATTTGGTGTTGATGAAGCTATGAGTGCTACACATATCCACTAGAATATGTGCAACCTTGCCATTAATGAAACCTTTAAGTTTAAGTGTATTTCCCCCTTTGCAACCGGTCCATGCATCATGTGAGATGGTATACAAGGAAATATGAGAGTCATGATTACCACCTGGATCAAATGGAAATCCATCCATGGGATCATAGAATTCTTCATTGATGGCATGCTCTTCTTCATGAATCTCTTCAACCATTGGGTATGCATCAGCATGCAGTAAATTTCCCTCTTGATCTTCTTCTTCTTCAACTGCCACTTCCTGAGTGATCACCATGTTGATTTTTGAGTTCTTAGCTTTACACTTCAGCTTATGATCTTGTGGCCACTTCTCCCTACATTTGAAGCATAATCCTTTTACATGCATTTCCCTAAGCTTGTCATGAGGAAGAAAGTTGTTGTTAGAACTGTTTTGGGATAGTTTATGAGCATTTTCAGCTCTTGGAAAAGTACCTCTTGACTCAGCTACATTTCTGAAAGTTTGCCCCTATTTTTGTACAAAATTTTCACCTTGCTTAGAGGCATAAACAATGGGAAATGTTGGCACTTTGCTGTTATAATTGTTTGGACTGCTATAACCTCTGTTTTCTTATCTAAAAAAGTCTCTTGATTGGCTGAAAACTTGCCCATACTTTGTAGGTTGATTGGAAACATTATTGCCCATACTTCTTTGCTGAAAACTTCCTGCATCTCTTTTGTACTTCAAAGAGTATCTTTTAGCCAATTGTATGGCCTCATGTAATGTTTCTGGTTGTTGAGATCCTACCTCCGATGATAGGGCAGGGTCAAGATCAAATATGTATTTGTTCAGCTTAGAAAAATGTGTTTGTTCCAATGATAGGGCAGGGTCAAGACCAAATATGTATTTGTTCTGATGATAGGGCAGGGTCAAGACGAAATATGTATTTGTTCAGCTTAGAAAAATTTGAAATACCTTCAACATACATGGAAAGATTCAGGTAGGCATTGGAATAGTCTCTAATGGACATTCCTCTTTGAGCGCATGCATACCATCTTCCTCTTTGAGCGCATGCATACCATCTTATTTGAAGCCTTTATTTTTCCAAATGAGACACAAAGACATCAATCATTGCTTGCTTGAACTCCTCCCAAGAGTCAAAAATTTGCCCAATCTTTTGTATGTAACACCACCAAGAATGGGCATAACCTTCAAGATGAAGAGCTGTGAAATAGATTTTGGCTTCTTCACTTCTAGGGTAAAGACTAGGGTAAAGAGTGAAGTATAATTCAAGCTTATTGATCCACTCCTCCCATTCCAAAGGTGAAGCATTATCTCTTTTGAAATTAGTGATATTGATCTTATCTTTATATTCTTTTTCATTGTAAGATGGCTGCCCATGAGGTTGTTATCTCCATGAATCTTTATTCCATGAATTTTGTCTAAAATTAGGTGGTCCAAATCCATTAGATGAAGGTTGTCCATTTGAAACATGCTCTTGGTTTGGGATGTCATGGGCTGATCTTCACTCATCATGCCTTCCACCTTCATGACCTTGATTGTTGCCTACATTCCCTTTTTGTGCATTTGAGGGCTGATGATAAAAATTCTTGTAGAAGGGGTCACATCCATGATAATCATTATCCCATCGAGTGTTGTCTTGTTCCCCTTCACTTCTATGATTATCCTTTGAACTGCTAAACTGAGACCTTGGGGTATGAATACCATGAATTTGTGAAGGATGATGGTTGCCCCTCACTCTAGATGGTTCTCCCCTTTCAAAAGTGTGCATTATTGGCTGAGACTTGTCTTTGCTTGGATGGGAAGGATTACCAAAAAAGGAAATTGCATGTGAGTTTTCAATGTTTTGAGGTTCTCTTTGTGGTTTGCTTCTGATTTCCTTTATGGCTGAGATGAGCTCTTGGAATAAGGATTTATTGCTTTGCTGCAATTCAGAGATTCCTTGGTTTACCTGTGCCATCCCTTGCAACAAACCTTGATTCATATGGGTTAAACCTTCATTCAAAGCCTTCAAATCCTTAGAGAGGCCTTCATTGACATGTCTCAACTCTTTTGACAGTAGGAGATAATCATTCCATGCATGCTCTTCATGTATGTCATGTTGTCCTTAATGTGTACTATAAGCAATCCCAACGCTTAATTCTTCATCTATTTGATCAACATTATGGGCTTCAGTTATGTAATTTTGATCCTCTTGGAAGTCTCTAATACAATCATTCAATGCCTCAGTAATAGGGTCTTTCTTCTTATTCCTAGCCATTAGGAAACATTGATATAGTAGTAGACAGTTTGTCACTTAACCCCTTGTTTCTCTCAGAATATGGCACCAATCCCAATGCTTAATAGCTCTATGGAAAGCTTATTATATGGGGATATAAAATATTTAGTAATATCTTAGCTTGCAATAAGGTATATGGGTAGAATAAACTCAAACAAATGATCTCAAACAGTGTATCCCAGACAGTCTGTTTAGGTGCAGTCTACTAGACCCCATGTCAGTAAATTGGCCATATATTTTGCTCCCAATGTCAGATCAAGTAAATTTTTGATTTAAATCAGGGCTTAGGATCTCCTATTCAAATCAATCTATTAAGATCTCAAATCAGATCATGATAGAATTTTTTGTAATAGGAATTGTGTACCTATCCAGAGAATTCCTACAACCTGTTAACACCCTATGGAAACCCTGTTTGACCCTGTAGGAATACCTTGAGTAAAGGAAACCCTTGTAAACCACTGTAGAAACCGGAGAGAGTTATGGAGCACCTTTAGGGCTCAAGAATAACTTGTAGATTGGTATATACATGCTATTTTATCTGTCAAAACTCTGTTAAACACCTGTAGGTACCCTGAAAATAGGAGATGCTCTGCCTCTCTTCCAATGGTTCATCAACCACTTATGGAACCCTGAATATTGATGATCAATGCTATACTTGTGCCAAAATTTGATAATGGAAATGTAACTGCACCTAAATTTGAAAATAGCATGGGCTCCGAGACAAGAGGGATATCCAAATTCCACCTCAAGCTGGGTTCTGCACCCCTTCAGGGTCTTAATGGGGAAGGGAGGGTCACCTCATTTTTGTCTTCCCAACTTTCCTGGCATCCTCTTTTCCTTGCGGGAACCAACATGGCAAGTACATTCTAATGGCTAATCAAACAAGGATGCTATGTATTGATGACTGAAAAAGCCTTTGAGCTTTTAATGAAATGCAAGTTGGTATTGGGAAATGACTTTTGTAGTGACTCATTGCTTTTACAATGTTTCCACTTACCATTTTCATCATTGTTTTAGTCCTATAGCATCAATGCTCAATCATCCAACAAAAATCCAAGTCAAGTAGGCGGTGAGTAGCATTTATGCAATTAATTGAGCTTAAAACATTTGAATGGGCATAAAAGAACTCATCAAGCAATCATAATCAGTCCTGGGCTGAATTCTACATGCCTTCAATAGGAATCAATAGGTTCTATTACACTAAATCTCTCTTATGAACAATAGGACTTGTTCAACAATTGGATCAAAGAGAGATTAAGCTGAAAGTACTAGAATGACCTCTTTAATGTTGATGGAAAGTAGTAGATGAATCCAATCAATCAACCTTTAGCATAAGACACCATCAATAGACCAAGATTTTAGATCAATAAGACCAACTTCAAGAAGGATTTGTCCAATATGATTGCTCCCAAGTAATCTTCAGCTCCCGATTAATAAGATTGCTCCAATGCAATCAAAAGAAGTCAATGATTTGATAGAAATCCACAATAGCTTGTTGGAGAAGATCCTTTGAGCTTTGATGCGTGTAAATTCTCATTAAAATCATGGATTCCATGAATTTTCAAACATTACCATGTTCAAGAGGTTGAAAATGCTCTCAAACTTCAAGAATTTCTTCAATGTAAGCCAAATCGTTGAAGAATACCTTCAATTGAACCTTCCTAGAGTTGTAAATAACAAAAGCCCCATGAAATTGAAGGAGATAATCCAAGAATTGGATTCTTGAAGCTTGTTGCCCTGTTTTGACTCCATAGCTACCATATTTTGAAGCTTGACGTCCAAGAAGGCTTCAATGTCGGTCCCTTGAGTGTTGAAGAAGCTTCAGGATACTTGTTAAAGCAAGAGCCCTTTGATCTTTGAAGAAATTTTAGGAAAAGATCAATGCTATCCTAAATCTGCCATAGCTAGGGTTTGAGAGATCAAGAATGCTCAAGAGGATGGGCTCTAGTTGAGTATACTTGATTGGAGACTCAGGGATGATGGTTATAGATTGCACAAGCCATAGCTAATGCCAATGGCTGCTAAAATCGTGCAAGAGATGAGCAAGAAATTCAACGCAAAATGCGCTAACTGAGCCTGTTGTCCTGGTTGATCAAACTCAGCAAGTGTGAATACTATGCTACTTTTTCTGAAGCTTATGACAAAGAAATAGGCTCTAATGATTCTTCATGGGAAAATGGCTCTTGGAAGAAGATTTCAGCTATTGACTCCATGGATTCTTGGTGGAGAAAAGCTTGAAAGGAAGAAGAGAGAGAAACTGTCCCCAAAAAGTAAACTCAGTTTAAATTATGTAACCCCACTTAGACTCTAGTTAGGGACAAAAGCCTTCAAAATGGACCTCTATTTGACCACATCCTGCTATTTCAGCCAAGAACCTCCATCTTCCTTAAGATCTTCTTCAAGAAGTCTTCAAAATTAGTCCTGACTTGTTGCAGAGAACTCTGACTAGTCACAGTTTGAACTGTACCAAACCCTGTGACCAAATCTTGGTGCTCCAGTTAACTGGTTTCTATCCCAATGACTAAATTCTCCAAGAAAATGACTCTTCCCATGGATCAAAGTCCATGCTCTGATACCAATGTAATAAAGCTAAATTCCACGGCAAGCTTTTAAACTAAAAATACAAGAAATAGACACAAATTGTCGAGAAGCCATAGCCAAGGTGGCTTGGCAAGAAATGATATTACCAATGTTGGTTGAGAATCAAATGACGAGAGGCTGCAGCAAGGTATGAACCCAAGCTATGGTGGCCAAATGATATTACCAATGTTGGTTGAGAATCAAATGATGAGAGGCTACAGCAAGGTATGCACCCCAAGCTATGGTGGCCAAGAGTATTCACCCTCTTAGATGGTGGGAGGTTGAGACCTCAAACAAATAATGTTTGTAAAATAAAAGATGCTACACATGTTACACCTCCACCTTTTATACTTACCCTAGACTAAATCATTTATGCTTTATTACAGGGAATTGGAAATTAAAATCGAAGGGGTTCTTTGTTGTTTCTTGTCATTCCCATATCACAAGGTTAGTGTGGATGCTTCCTCGGGATTTGTCCTTGCATGGTGGGATAGGTATAGGTGGTGTTATTCCTCCTCTAGCATTCCATCTTCTTCTTGTTTCCTCCACCATTTGTTTTCTCCTTTCTCTCAGTGCCGCCTTTCTTTCTGCAGAGGTATCTGCTTGTTGTTGCTCATTTGGTCATGGGAAAGGAGGCAGTGGGACAAGCTCTTCCTCCTACAGTCCCATTTCAAAGTTCATTTCAACCACCTCCTCATGACTTGGATCTTGTTGTGCCCTTTCTGTGAATCCAAGTGCATCAACTTCTTGTGGGGTTAGGCCTAGAAGCAGGAGATAGTGGTGCTACTCTTCAAGGTTAAGGCCAACTCCCACGAGTTTTGGTGGCATTTGCAGGCCTACTCTCAGGGCCTGGCATGCTATCCGTAGCTTCTTCTTCACAACTGATATGGATTCTCCTTCCTTTGCTTGTGTGACATCTAGTATGGTATTCAAGAAGGTGTGTTGATAAGTTTGAAAGACCACTTGGATGGCCTTTGATCTGCTTTTAGTGAGTACTTTGCCTTTGTCCACTTGAGCTAGACGGTGCACCAAGGTTTTCACCCTCCTTTCATTGTAGGTTGCCCACTCTTGTGCTCTCTTCGTCATCTCCCTGAAGCTCTCCCCCTAACTCTATGTTAAGGCTATTATTATCGATTCTTATTCTTTCCACTTCTGAGTTATCACCTCCTTCTCCTTCTCCAAGTGCTCGATCTCTCTCTCCAACCTCTCCTGCTCATCTATCTCTAGCATCACCCTTACTACCAGGTCTTTGATCTCTTGGTGATGCTCTTCCTCTTCCTGCTCACTTTCTGCTTCTCTTGTAGCGAGCTCATCCATGCCCAGTTGGACTCTCTTTAGCTAAGATTCTAGGTCCTCGTGCTGCATTATTAAGAGTTTATATTCATGTTGTAGTCCAACCAGCTCATGGTTCTCATCTTCGAGTTGTTTTTTCCAAGTTTTCTCATTTTCTTCCTTGTTGGTACTAAGCTTTTCTTTTAGCTCACTAATCTCCTTTTGGTACATGGTCACGTGTCGGGTTTTTTTCCAACTGGAAGGCCACCACTGACTCTCTCTCAGCTTCCAAATCAAGCAACACTATTCTCTTTTCCTCCTTGGCTTTCTCCAGCTGAGAGAGTAGCTCCGCAACATACTCATCGTAGTTAGCGGGTGGCGTCATAGTTGTGGGGATGGGAGTTGTGGAAGTTCCCACCTTTTGCCACTTAGGGTCCTACCTTGACAGCGTCTACTGTTGGTCTCTTTTGCTCTACGGTTGGGGTTTCCACACTCTTTGCTTGAGCCAATTCCTTGTTAACAAAGTATTGCACCTAAGCCATAAGATTATTGGCATTTACCATGGCCGAGGTGCCTTGGGTAGGCGTTGCTATTGTGGGGGTAGGTACCATGAGGGGTGGAATGGGGTGGATGGGGGACTTTGCCCTTGCTCTTCTGCACTGCAATTGGTGTGCCTTCAAGCACATGTGTGCTTGAACCCGAGCCCTCATCTCTCCTTGGGCTCAAAGTGTCCATCTCGTCTTGCTCACCCTATTACTCCATTGACATGTGTTTGGCCAGCTCGATGTCTTCCTCTTCCTTCTTCCTCAACTCCTCCTCCTTTTCAATGCCCTTTCTCTTCCTCTCTTCTTTGGCTCTTTTTGACTCTGCCTCCAGCCTCTCAAACTCTTCTCTCTCTTTCTTCTTCCTTTCCTTTGCCTCTTGCTTTGACTCTTTCTTGGCTTTTTGCAAATCCACTTTCTCCATTTTCCTCCTTTCTTATTCCTGCTTTTCCTATGTCATCTTCTTCTTAGACTTCTTTGATTTCCTTCTGCTGGACTGAGCTTCTTGCTCTCTCTCCTCTTCACTAACTATCCTCTCACTCAATTTTTCTCTCTCATGATAAGGAGGCAACCTGTCTAGTGTTTCATCCTCTCCCTCCTCTCCATCCCATACCTTTTTTATCGCTTCCTAGATAAGAGCAGTTAAGATTTCTCCATACTCAATGAATGAGGCTTTGGCTGAAGGCTTCTTCCTCTTGGCTCCTTTTGATGCTGGGGACTCTCCACCTGCCGATTTGCTTCCAAGGGCTAGTGCTTTAGGGTATTGATCAATGGTTTTTTGCATGTATCCATTCCAATCCACCTTATCTGGTGGGTAAGCCACCACACTCTCTAGCACGGTCACGTTGATCCTGTGCATAAGCGAGTTGTACCTTTGATTGGAGAAGAGGGAGTGGATCACCTTAGCCTGCAATTTGACCTCTGACGACTCGAGGATGTCTTGGATGCTTATGCCATCATTTGTCAAGACATTCTCCTATTTCATATTTAGCATGGCAGTAAAATCCTTTTCTGCCTCTTTTCCACCTTTGATTCCAATTCCAAGGCCTTCTCTACCAAGGCCTTACTTCTGTTATTCCTTCCTTAACCGTCGGCACCTTAGGTGGACGGGCAGGTCCCCCTTGGTGCGTCTAGTCTTGGAAGGTCGAGGTATCTCAGGATCACTATCTGAGCTAACTTCCGACTCAAAATCAAACTCTCTGTCTTTGCTAGAAGAGAGAGTCTCTCTTGGTGGTCGCAACTCAGGAGGTGGGTCCATAGTCCACTCCCTTCATGACTATAAAGTCAATAGAGAATTGGGCTCCTGCGATCTTCACTGGCCAATTCTTTAACACGCTAAATGGTTTCACCTTCATTCCATTTGAGCCTAGCGGTCTCGACCAGTGGGCTATCCCAAGTTTGGAGTATTGCATGGTTTAGCACACTAATTCCCGCTCCTGTGTCTATGATTCCCCTTTCTTGTGACATCTCCAAGAGCTAAGACCAGCAGGATTGCATGCATCTTTGTACCTTCCCAAAAATCATAGACGTGCAAGGAGGCTCGGTATAATTTCGTTTCTGCACCATGCTTGTGCAAGTCTTGGAAGCTTGCTCATTTGATTCTTCAACCCACTATTTCAACTCTTGCCATAGCATTGGATGCTGCCTAAGTAGGTCTCCTAAGCTTAGAGTCATAGGGGTGGTCACCAATGTATTAAGGAGGTTGCTAGCTGCTTGCCTCTCTCCTAACTCTGTGGTTCTTGGCCAATAGCCTTGACTAATTTTCCAGTCCATAGCATTTAGACTTTGTCTAAGCCGCACTACTTGTGGTGCAATCGCATCCCTTGGTTTTGATTGTGGGAGTGAAACTGGCGTGCTTATGCTTTAGAGATCATCGATCTTGTCTTCTAGTATGGGCTCAACATCTTTTAGATGCTCTTGGTCTTCTTTCACCCATTCCTTCACTTTCTCAATGGCTTCGAGTTGGCGCTTCGGGTTGGGGTACTTCTCGACCTTAGCAGTTCCCTTTTCACCATCTTTGGAGCTGACGTTTTTGCCTCAATGTCAGTGACTTTCTTTCCAGCAGACAATGTCATGGCACTTTCGGTTTTGAGCGTGACCTTAGCGTCTAGTCTCTTCTTCCTGCATCTTTGACTCTTCTTTCTGATTGAGGTTACATCAAGATTGCTAGGCCCTGGCAATGATATGACAGCCTACTTTGTTTGTGCACGGGTCATGGCATGCAATGGGATAGGTGTGGCCTCCCCATTGAGTGTCTTGTCACCGAACAACCCCAATGGGACCCATGGCTCATTTTCCAAACTAGAGGATGGATTTTGTCTAGGGCAATCGATAAAGAGATGAGTGATTCCACACTTAGCGCATCTTAGGTCAACCTTGTCTCTATTTGCTTGCTCCCTCTTGGGGCAGCATAAATAAACGCGTCCTAGATGACCACAAGTCCTAGGATTTGGCTCTTGCGTCTACCCTCCTAGGCCTCTAGGCCTCTGCCTCTCTCTCTACCTAATGCCATCACCGGTACTGGTCAATAGTTCCTAGGGATGCCGGCTTAGTGTCTGTAATGTGCCCAGTCCTCAAATCGCGGGACACGTCTTAGTAGTCCATCGAGAGATATATCTAGAAGACGCCGCGTGGCACTCCCAAGGAATGACACGGGGTTTGCCAACTAGGGTCTCTCGAGTCTGCCCTGCAACAAAACTTATCTGGCCGTCCGGGTTCCTAGTCAACATTGTCTAAGGTCATACTAACATTTCTGTTGCTACCCTTTCTAGGCGGAATACATAAAAGAACAGAGAAATACTTCATGAAGCAAATACCTAATCTCACACCCAGAAATCATAGAAACTCGGAACTAACCATATGAAAGTATAGATACACTACATTCAGCACTACTAATCAGAAAGCAGAGGATGAATCACACAAGACATGCTACAAACGAGATCAAGATTCCAGCCATGATGGCGCCAACTGCCAGATCCTCTTCATAATTAGGTAGAAACATCATACATCAGGCATGATCATCATCAGTGATCAGATAGACAAGAAGAACACACAAAATGCCTCATCGGTCACGTTTTTTAACTGCCCCAAAACTGCACTTCATGAGGCAGTAAACTTCATAAGACATATAAAGGCTGCTTTACATAGGAAATAGTAATAACTAAGGTAATGCATCATTCTAAGGGTAAATGTAGTGTCAAGCCAACGGCTAACACCTGGCACAGGCCGGTGGATGGCTGGCACAGCCATGACTCGAACCCTTGAATGATCAATGAAGTCAAAATGCCTTATCCAAAACCCGGCATACCTAGTGAAAAAGATTATGCCTTACCCATAGCCTTTCACCGTGAAGTAAGCCACAAAGAGTAACCATAAGTAGAGCCTCTCCAGTAGGATACTTATAGCCCTCTACTGCAGTTGCATAAGCCCCTCAAAAGACAGTCAAAAGAAAACATAAAGGAATAATCCTGGAGGCATACATATCAAGTATGATGTAAGTATGATGAACAAAAAGAGAATCAGATCTGACAATTCTACACCAAAAGAACTTATGAACTATGAGGCTCATGAGCATCATTGCAATCCGTAACAGATTGCTCCTGGACATGATGCTCCTGCAATCCAAAAGATGCAATATCATGAATTGTATCCACCATATGATCTTGAATCTTAATTAGTTGATTTATATCCTGCAAAAAATTATTAATATCAGCTTTGACCATATCTACTGCATCCATAGATAGATTTTCAGAACCTTGCATTTGCTTAATATTTTGCAACCCAGACACTACATCCATCATCCTATGATAGTCAGCCTGCATACCATCCAACTTTTCCTTTAACATATCTTTCTCATGAATCAATTTCTCCATGTTTTCAGACACAAATGTCTACTGCAAAACTGCATATGGCCGAGAAATAACTTGAGACATTCTAGCAGCTATGCCAACCCACTGATCATGCATAAAGGAAGTCAATGTAGTTCTCATTGATGCCAAATCTTGCTGCATAAAAACAGAGCCATCAAGATCAACCTCCATATCTCTCAAGATTTGCTTTTCCACTTTAAGAAGAGGTTGTAAACGGGCATCCAATAATACCCTTTCAGCCTTCAACTTAGCATTTTCTTTAGCGAACAAATCCAATTCACTACCAAACTTATCCTGCATATTAGCTGTCCATTCCTTAAATGCAACAGAAGACAATTTACATTTAAGCAACATATTGGCATACTCATCAATTTGCCTTTTCAAAGTATCCACCTCATTCTCATGTAATTCCTTCATTTTTTCCATTTCAACTTGCATAGAATCTCTTTTAGCTTTCATGGACTCTAACTGCTCCTGCAAAGATTGCACCACACTTAACTCAACGGCACCATTAGCATGCATATCCTTCATGAACCGATGTATCCCTGCAACCAAAGAGCAAGCTTCACCAAGACTTTGAGGAACATATCCATCATGAACCACTTTCTTGTCATAAGACAAACCCATATGCTGCTGCATAGCATCACTGTGCTTGGTATAGGCATAGTCTCCATCTTCAACTTGGAGAATCTAACCTTCTTCTTAACCCCTGTAATGAGCACATCTTCACAAGCATTGTCATTCTTGACATCATCATTTAACCATGATGATATATCTAAAGGCACAGTGCATCCCAAAGTACTAGCATGTGAAGCTTCAGGAGATGAAAAAGTCACAAACAAAGGATCCACAAACTCCTTTGACTTAACATTCTCAAGATCATTCAATGCATGATCATGAGACAAATCTTTATCATAACAGTCAACCATTATCCCATCCACTAATTTCTACCTTTTAAATGCATTAACCTTGTCCATACTTGGAGATTCCCAAAGTGACGGATGCAATGCTGGACATACAACCTGCAAATGAGCATATAAACTAGCCAACATAGGTCCAAGTCTACTTTTTTGCTGCTGCTTACGAATTGTTGGCACATGAACTTCTTGCATCAATTTGTCATATAAAGTTCCTGACCAATTTGGAATCCCAATATTTTCTGCATACCATAAAATACCAAAGGTGTCCTTTGTTATTAGATTAGTCTTTATGAACAATAAAAACCGCTGCATGAACCATTTGATGAAAAACCTCCTCTTTGCATCTGCATGCCTTAATACATACTGATTTCTAACACTTGTAGGAAGCCCAAACTCTTGTTGCATAGCTTCATCTGTGCATTGCTAATGCTTTGGCCGATCATTAAGCGCAAGAGAGAAAACATGTGCTAGTAAAGTAGGAGTAAGCTCCAATCTTCCGTCAACTTTGCCACTTTCTCGAATCATAAGTAACTGCTGTTGAGCATGTATATTATTTCCTCAGGCCTCCCATGGTAGCTCCGCATAATCAAGCAACCCAATTTGCATTAACCAACCCCTGGTATTGGGTTCTTTGGTATCCATGAGTATAGAGCAATCAAGCATAGGAGTAGGCAACTCACCGTCATCTTCACTCGACATAACAGAAGACGTTTTTGGCATGGAGTTCTTGACTTTTGATGACGTTATGTCATGTGGACTATCACTAGAGTCATCATCCTAGTCCTGGACTGCTCTCGGCTGCTGTCGTGCCCTCTTAACAGGTAGCTTCGAATTCTTCTTTTGTCTTGTCTTCACCATGGCTGCATCCGCAATGACCTACTGCAGATTAGGAATGAAAAGAGATGAAGAAAACAATGAAGCTTAATGGTGTGAAGTCGCAGAGAAACACTATTGAATTGGTGCAGGCGACAACACAAGAGTCTTCTTAGCCATAATTTGCCATTTTTCCACTTGCCTTACCTGACCATGAGTTAAACTCCTTGAAAACAGAGACATGGTAACATACTGATTGCCACTTGTACTCCCTCTAAGTTGAACATGAGAGTCTTGTTGCCTCAAACCCACCTCATGCAACTGAAACTTGATAAGTTCACACAATGAAAATACCAATAGAACTGGAGTTAAAGACAGTTGATCTTCTAAACCATCACATAAACATCCCAAGTTGAAAGGTAGATATCTTTTCAAAGCACAATTTTCCATGGCCATGATACCACTTTGCCCAATCATGATTGCAGGACAAAGAAATTTAAAAAGATAATCCTCATAAAGTAAATTCCAAGAGTCAACTTTGAATATCATATATTGCCACCACTTCATGTAATACCATTGAACCTTTACAATGAGATAGAACAATTGACAAATAGATTGCACTTCATAGAGCACTACTGAAGTTTGCCTCACTTCTTCATGTTCACCACAAGTGATATACAAGATAACATTATCAGCTAATAGCTCACCATAAAAGAGTAGTTCTTTTTGCCAAAAACCAAGCCAAGACACCCTAAAAACAATAATGAGAGTCATAGAATCATAAAGTGCTCCATGAGGTAAAATGCCACAGATTACTCCATGAGGTAACAGTGCTGGAATTTGAACCAAATTTAGTGCAACTGGTTCTTGTTCAACTTCATAAAGTACCTTATCATAATCCGATTGAACTAACCTTCTTAATCTAAATCCATTCACTGTAGGCTTAATAATTTCACCCTGTAAAGTAGTCAACACAAAAGTGCCTTGACCAACATCTTTCAAAACTTCATAGGGACCGGTGTACCTTAACTTTAACTTCCCTGGGTGCTTCCCAAGCCGTGAATTATACACCATAACCAAATCCCCTTCTTTGATTATCTTATTTTTAATATGCCTATTAACCCATGCCTGTCTTCTTGACTGCACCACCCCTTGAAGGTAGTGAGCTATAATCCGCTCTTCCTTGTCAAGATTGTGGGAGAGAAGGAAGGAGTCTCGCTTGAAGCTTTCTTGCTTGCACAATGGGGGAAGACACACAAGGGTGGAGGCTGAAAATAGTTTTCCTCTTCTTAGTTGTGTAAGCCAAAAGAACTCTAGTACAAAGAAATAGAAGAACCCTATATATGGGTCTCAAACCAAACTCAACTAACTAAGGTGGCATACTAACTGAGCCACGAACTAGAGTAGATAAGGATAGCTATCATGTAGCTATTATTCATGGGCGGTGTACCAACCGCGTCTGCAACTGACAAGTCGGTGACATAAATACACAACGGTCACCCTGGCGTATCACGAGTGGAGCTCGATATCTCAACATTCCTCTAACTGAAACAACTTCAGGAGCCTATCATGAAGTGATTCTTCTGGACACAACCTATAAGCAACCGCTATCCTCAAACTAGGCACCAAGAATTCCATGGGAACAACTGCCTCAAGTCCATAAACCAACTTAAAAGGAGTCAAGCCTGTTGACACCTTATATGCTGTACGAAAGGACCATAACACCAAATCTAACTTTGTATCCCAATCCTTACGGTTATCAGCCACAATTTTCTTAAGAATTCGGAGTAAAATCTTATTTGAACTTTCAGCTTGTCCATTTTCCTGCGGGTGATAAGGTATAGACTTCTTATGAAGGATCATATGCTTAACAGTAAGCTCTTTGATTACTTCATTCAGAAAATGTTTACCCCGATCACTCACCAACTCTATGGGGCATCCAAAATGGGTCATGATATTAGAGTACAAAAACTGAGCTACACTTGCCGCTTTATTATCCTGTAATGCTTTGGCTTCAACCCACTTAGTACAATAATCGGTAAAGACTAGAATATACTGATTCTTACTCTAACGAGTAGCTGGCTTGATGGGGCCCACAAAATCAATACCCCACTTTTGAAATGGTTCCAAAGGTAAAATTGGATGATCTTGCATTCGATCTCGAGATTGAGGTTGACCCTCCTTCATACAAGTAATGCATTCTTTAGCATATTGATGAGCATCTTTGAGCACAGTTGGCCACCACAATCCTGCTTGAAGAACCTTTTTAGTTGTAATCTGACCAGAGAAATGCCCTCCAGTTATTCCTGCATGTGCTTCATGGAGAACTGCAGGCTACTTTTGAACAGTTACACACCTTCTTAGCACATTATCAATGCCTCTGCTGTAAAGAACTCCCAAAATAACTTGATAACTCCTGCTTTGTAATGCCAATCTTCTACGGTGGTCTCTAGACAAATCTGGAGGCATCACTCCATGAAGCAAAAACTGTAACATTTGATCATAGAAGGAATTAAATTGACTTACTTGAACATTGAATAATTCTCCATCAGGCAACTGATCATTCACCCCCAATATAGGGTCCACTGACTCAATTCTACTAAAAAAATCAGCCACTGCATGCTCTTTACTTGGTGTATGTATTATTTTGTAATCAAACTCTTGCAATAATAACATCCACCTTGCCAATCTTCCTATAAGCTGCGGCTTGTTAATAAGATACAACAAAGCCTGATGATCCACATGAAAAATAACTTGGTTCCCCAACAAGTAATGTCTAAATTTTTGCAATGCAAAGATCATCCCCAAAGCTTCCCGTTCAGTAACAGTATAATTCTTCTTAGCTGTTGTAAGCCATCTGCTTGCATAATAGACAGGTCTGAACCAACCAACAACCCTTTCCTACATCAAGACTGTACCTACTGCAATATCAGATATATCGACAAATACATGAAACGGAATATCCCATTGTGGTGGTTGCAAAATTGGTGCTACAACTAGCATCTTTTTCAATATAGCAAAAGCTTTATCTTGGTCATGCCTCCACACAAACTGAACCCCTTTCTTGGTTAACAATGTTAGTGGAGCACAAATATGAGCTAAATACCTCAAATACCTGCTATGCCATTTGACCTGCCCCACAAAACGCATCACTTCTTGAACTGTTGTAGGTACTACAACCTTCTGAACTGCTTGAATCTTCCTTGAATCAATAGCCATACCCTCTTCTGAAATAATATGCCCCAACAGAACTCCTCTTTTAGCAGAAAAATAGATTTGAAAGGGTTAAGGGACACGCCAAATTGACGGCATCTTTCAAAACAAAGTCTAAGATGCTACAAATGATCCACTTTCTTACCAAATACACAAAAATCATCTATGAAGACCCTCATAAAAGATGTAAGATAAGGATCAAAGGTTTTATGAGCTGCACCCTGAAATTCAGGGGGTCCATTCTTCAAACCAAAATTCATGACAATACTCACAAAGACACCCCATTCGGTTACAAAAGCTATCTTATCCATATCTTCCGGATGCATACGAATCTGATTATAGCCAGAGAAACCATCCAAAAAACTATAAATCTCATGGCCTACCACATCATCCAATAAAGAATCCGTGAATGGAAGAGGGAATGGGTCAGTAATAGTTGCTGCATTCAACTTTCTATAATCCACACAAACTCGTATTTTGCCATTCTTTTTAGGCACCACCACAATTGGTGATAACCAAGTCACTTCATTAACAGGGCGGATAAAACCCACTCGAAGAAGTTTGTCAATCTCTTCCTTCACCTGTTTAGCATAATTAGGATTCATACGATACCATTTCTGCATGATCGGCTTTGCATCTGCCTTTAAATTAATTCTATGCTGACACACCTTTGGATCAAATCCCTTCATATCCGTGTATTCCCAAGCAAAAATATCCTGAAAGTCCTTACACAACTTAATTAATTGTTGTTTGAAATCTTCCTCAATGAAAATACTCACCTTTATCGGCTTAGAACCTATTTCAGCTTCCAAATACAATTCTTGGACATCATCCTCAAAGACTCTAGCTGACTTATGCATGGTATGCTCATATTTCAGCTCTGCATCTATAATAGCTTGCTGACTCGCTTTGTCTAAATCCTCCTCTGCATCCAAAGAAGGCTTCTTTTGGTCTTTAAGTGTTCCCAAATTAGCGTTTTTACTTTCCTCAAAAGTAACATTACTTTCCACCACCAAATTACTATTCTACTGCATGAAATCACTACTTTTCTCCATGAAGTCACTGTCCTGCTTCATGGGGCAAACAGTTTGCTGCATCAAATTACTCTACTAATGCATGGGGTAACTGTTCTGTTCTAAAGATAAAACCACTTCTGATGATAATACCATTGGAAATACCCTATACTGAGCCAAAATTTTCGGAACATCCACTTCAAAAACTGGTACAATTGTGGGGTTAGCTTGCATAAAAAGTTCCTCCTCATCATCCTCAATCTCAGGTGCAACATTGATTGTCTGAGCAACTAACTAACCTTGAACTTCAGCCTGGCTATCCGAAACCACCTCCATCTGTGTGGGAACCACCGCTTGACAATCTGAAGTCGGCTCTCGATCCATAGCATAATGCTTAAACACTTCATCTTAATTTGACATAATCTTAGCTAAAAGCTTTTCTTTAAACCCTAGAATTAAATCAAGGATTTGTTCCAAAGTCAACTGTAATGAAGATTTGGCTAGTGCAGCAAACAACTCATGAGAACCATGCAATGCCTCACAAGGCTTCAAACTTTGTGAGTGTTTACTAAACTGCATTCTTGACACAAACATATCCTTCTAATTTTCCTCATGAAGCAGCTGACTGTCTTAAACTTCATAAGGCAATTCTGCAACTTTAAGCTATTTTGAAGTTTGTTTTTTCTGCAACTTTATAACTTCATTGGAAGCCACTTCCCTAGCCTTTTCTTGATCTTCCCAATTAATCTTTTGCTTAGCTTTTGCTCTGGTAAAGGCCAAAATTGCTGTCTCATTTGGACAATCTTCCACAACTATGCAATTTGAACAGTCACAGCTCACCTGTGGCTCCAAACCATGCTTAGTAAGATGTAACACACCCTTACATAGCACTTCTTTCTGTATAACTTCACAAACTCACTGGTTCTTTTGATGACTTACTGCCTCACTTTCCATGACTTCTACAGGTAACTCTACTAGGACTACTGCTGCGGGTGCTAATGGTTGCTGTCCATGGGGTATTCCTGCCGGTTGCATTTCTTGCTACTCCCCGGTCTGCATTCCCCTTTTAGCCCTATGGTGTACCCATAACTCACAGTTAGGTCCAGACATGTGTCCCTGCCTGCCACAGTAATAGCAAGGTCCTCACTGCCTCTGCTGAACACTACTCCACTGCCTTGGCTGGTCAGTACCCCATTGCTTAGGTGGCTGACCCTTCCTACCAAAGCCTCTAAATCCTCTTTGCTGTGCCAATTCAGGTGCAATTTGGTTAACTGGTGCCGCCGGAGATGTTGTTTGCTGTCTTGCATTCCGTACAATTGGATTATACCAGCATTCTCTAGCCTCATGACCCACTTTTTGACAAATGGTACATGACTTTACACTTCTGGAAGTTGTCAATACTCCCATCTCCAACAGTTGCTTCTTAATTTTCTTTTCCAACCTTTTTTCCAAGGCCGTTTTTTCCTCTTACTCTTTCCCCTTCTTGCTATCCCTAGAAGAGGTTTTATCTTTCCTAGATTTCTTTTTGTATCTCTTTTGTCTACGCTTACTTCGATCATCATCTGAGTCACTTCATTCGGTTTCCGACTCAGAGCTTGATGAAGTAGCTTCCTCCTCACTACTATCCTCTGAATCAGAACCATCAGAGTCAGAGTTTGAAGAGTCATGTTTACTCTTCTTCTTGGATCTACTCTTGCCAAGTCTCTTTTCCACCCGCTGCGCTGCTTCAACCAGCTGATCTATACTATTATTGTTTCCAATTTCTACATTAGCAATTGCTACTGCAATTGCTTTGTCCAAACCCTTAACAAAATAAGAGTATTGTAACTCCATAGAAGGTCTATCTTCCTGATTCAACCTGTTTAATAGATTTTTAAATTTCTGTGCATAATCCTGCACTAACATTGTCTTGTGCTTAATCTGCTTCAACCTCTTCAACACATCAGTAGCTGTCTTATGCTTTCTAAACCTACTTAAGAAAGTGGTTTTAAGGTCAACATATGTGGTAAAGTATCCAGCATCATAAGTACTATACCAATCCATAGCTTTACCCTTGAAAGTTGCAGCAAACTGCTGTAATTTAACTTGATCCCCAAACATATTGTTGAAGCCACTGGCCACCCACCTTGTCTCGAACTGAGCGACATGACAATCCGGGTCTTCCTTCTTCTTCCCTAAGAATTTAGATGCCCTAACCTTAGGGTTAAGTGGTGGATTAGGATTCATAATTCGGAACTTCTTCTTCTTCAATGGGGGTAAGGGATCAAAAGTTAAAAACTTCCTAGCAGTACCCACTGGTCTCCTTAATAGGACTGCACTTCCTAACACCAAATGCTGTAATCGCTGTGCTGCACGATCTGGAGGAGTTGAAAGATCTTGTAAGTTAAGCACTCCTTTTGCTTCATCAGGGGAACTTGAGGGAGATTCAGTAGTAGGCGACGCAGGGGAATGATACACAGTAGCGGTATCAGCAGAGGTACCAACATCCTGGAACTCCTCTCCAAAAGATGTAAACTCCCCCTCATCCAAGGTGTCAATTCCTCTTGCTTCCCGGCTGTCGTTCTGCAATAACTCCCTCTGTTGTCTTGCTAATAACTCCTGTAATTCTCTGGATTTGCTTCGGGTTAGAATAACATTTGATCGATGGGTAATTGGCTGACATATATGTAGAAATGCAAAGTTAAACTTGTAATCTGTATCATGCTGCTTGAAGCAATATACCACTGCCCCAAGAAGCAACTAGATTTTCAGATATATATCATCAAAGAAAAGTAATTCGACTATGGTTCAACATCCAGAAATAAAAACCACATAAAGAGAATGGAATTGTCATGATTCTGGTTCTGCTTCTTCATGCAGAAAACGTCTGCTTCACGCAGAAAACTGATGCTTCATGCAACAACTTCGAACATCTAGGCTTAACCTTCATCATTCTGAATAATGTTTCGACACAGAGGTTCCAAGAAGGCAATGGCAAGATCGCCAAAGTGTTGCTGCCCTTTCTATGCAGAATACATAAAAGAATAGAGAAATACTTCATGAAGCAAATACCTAATCTCACACCTAGAAATCATAGAAACTCAGAACTAACCATATGAAAGCATAGATACACTACATTCAGCACTACTAATCAGAAAGCAGAGGATGAATCACACAAGACATGCTACAAACGAGATCAAGATTCCATCCATGATGGCGCCAACTGCCAAATCCTCTTCATAATTAGGTAGAAACATCATACATCAGACGTGATCATCATCAGTGCGATCAGATAGACAAGAAGAACACACAAAATGCCTCATCAGGTCACATTTTTTAACTGCCCCCAAAACTGCACTTCATGAGGCAGTAAACTTCATAAGACATATAAAGGCTGCTTTATATAGGAAATAGTAAGAACTAAGGTAATGCACCATTCTAAGGGTAAATGTAGTGTCAAGCCAATGGCTAACAATTTCTCGTTAACATTTCCTTTGAGGAAAGCTCTCGGCTAACCGAGACCACCCTTTCATAGGATAGACCCATCAGTCACATCCATCACGCTTCCCTCGGGGGTCGTTTTAGTTATCTAATTACCTACCACATTATGTTTGACATATAAAGGCAGCTTTCTTAATTAACTCACTAATCACAGGTTCCATAATTTAGGTCATAGACACGAAGATAAGATAAAATAAGATCAAACACTTCCTTAACTTATCTTCGGATTATTGTGTGTCTCCTGCCCATACAGGAGAATTAAGTGTTCCTTCCTGCCTCTACAGAAAAATCCTTCCGTCTCCCGGCAACAAAACCCAAAGGTTTATCCTCCCAAGATTCCACCTTGTAACTAGTATCAAGGCCTCGAGATCTTATCTCGAGTCACGTAGAACACTTGTGTAGGGCCCAGAGGCATTGGGATTTACGGCCAGAGCCCCCACTGGTACCCAAGCGTCCTCCTATGCCAAGTAATTTCTACGGAGAGACCTCTTGCGGCGGCGGGTTCGGTCCACATTCCTGGCGCAGATTCATAACCCCCTTGATTAGGGTTTGGCGGTTCGCAGGGGGTATCTAGTGCCATTCTTCCTTAATTATCCCTTTAGGAAATCAACCATAGCTGAAGCAACCAGCTTAATAACAATCACTAAGGAAAACATCCCTTTTGTTTCCATGGCAATTAGTCATCTCTGACCCGGCCATGCAATCATCAATCACACCCCACTTGGGTTAACATTCAAAACCACATTAACAAACAGTTGAATGCACAACCTCTTGCTTCAAGGCATCACAATCCCATTGCATGCACAATCTTTTCAGACACTTGCTCGAGGGATTTACAACCTTTTCAAATAACCAAGCATAACTTGGGTCAACAATCCATCTAGGGTTATGTCACCAGCTTCAATTAAGCTAGGAGCATATCCATTTGCGACAGTCCACAGCATGATCGCTAAAACAATTCGCATGCAATTATACTTATTCCAAATGCATCGGATCTCATGAAGGTCTAGGTTTCTATCCATCAAAAACTATCATTTCATGTGCTTCTTTTAGTCATGATCGCGAAGCATGAATTCTAAATGACTATTCATGCACTGAACTGGTTTAAAAGCTATTATTTTATGTAAAATAATGTGAAAACCTTATCATTTTATGCTTGTAAAAGCTATCATTTCATGCATATAAACTTATGTGAACTCCATACTCTATCATTTCACGCATGCAACCTAGTGCCTAAGACTCGTCCGTGTTCCATGCACGTAGCTAACCCCTTCATTTCTTTCATGAGAACTAAAACGTAATTAATCACAAAGATCAAAGAACCTGGGTTTGATTCATGTTCGTAGGGGCGTTTATTGTGTTGGCCGCTCTGCTCGCCTCTCCCACATTACCGATACCAATGGTAGCTTTGGCACCTACGCTTTCCACGATTTTATTCTTGGGAGCCATTCGCCTTGCAGAGATTGGACAGTCCGGACCTTGACGGTTTTCAGGACGACATGTTCGCATAGGAAAAATCATCGGATAGGGGTCCTTTGCCAAAAGCTGGCCTCACGAATGCGACTCCTCGAGGCTATACACCAACTCCCACTCCCTCTCTTTCTTTCTCTCTCTCTTCTCCTTCTTTTCCTCTCCTTTTCTCTCTCTCTCATCTTCCTCTTCTACTTCTTTCTCTCTTCTCTTCTTCTTCTCCTTCTCTCTCACTACTCTTCTTCTTCTTTTCTCTTCTTCTCTTCCTCTCCTCTTCTTCTTCTACTTCTTCTCTTCTTCTTCTCTTTCTCTCTCTCTCCTTCCCTTCTTCTCTCCCTCTCCTATTTTTCTCTTCCTATTCTTCTTCTTCTCTTTCTCCTTCTCTCTCTCCCTCTTCTTCTCCTTCTACTTCTCTTCTCTCTCCCTCTTCTTCTCCTTCTTCTCCTCTCTCTTCTCCTCTTCTTCTCTCCCTCTCCTCTCCCTCTTCTTCTTTTCTCTTTTTCTCCTACTCTCTCTCTCTCTCTCTCTCCTTCTCTTCTCCTCCTCTTACTACCCTTCTTCTTCTTCTTCCTCCACTACTTCTCTCTTCTCTCCTTCTACCCCTTCTTCTTCTTCTTCTACTTCTCTCTCTCCTTCTCCTCCTCTTACTACCTCTTCTTCTTCTTCTTCTCCCTTCTCTCTCTCCCCTCTTCTCCTTCCCTTTCTCTCTTCCCTCTCTCCTTCTCTTCTTCCTTTCCTCTTCTCTCTCTTCCCTCTTCTCCTCCTCTTCCCTCTTCCTCCTTCTCTCATCCTTCTCTCTCCCACTTCTCTCTCTTCTTTTTCTCCCTTACTCCTCTTCTTCTCCCTTCCTCTTCTTCTTCTCCTCTCTCTCCCTCTTCCTTCTTCTCCTTCTCTTCTTCTCTTCTTCTCCTTCTCTTCTTCTCTCCCTCTCCTCTCTTCTCTCTCTTCCCTCTTCTCCTCCTTCTCTCCTTCTTCTCCTCCTCTCTCCCTCTTCTCTCTCTTCTTTTTCTCCCTTACTCTTCTTCTTCTCCCTTCCTCTTCTTCTTCTCCTCTCTCTCCCTCTTCCTTCTTGTCCTTCTCTTCTTCTCTCCCACTCCTTCTTAACACGATCATAGGGGGGGCATAAGGGGGGGGGGAGGGCTATGGATGCGGGGGGGGGGGGCGCTGGACAGGATGACGGCAGGGGGTGGCACCTGCAGCAAACGGGGGGGACTTGTGCCTGACGAGGAGGAGGGGTGGCCTTTACAAAGGGGGGGTGCAGCTGTCCACCGCTACCTGGGCTACATGCCCCCCCTTTCCCCACTTCACTCCCTCTCTCTCTCTCTCCCCGACGTACTGTCGGGGAGGGAGGGAGAGTAAATTTTTTTTGAAAAAGAAATAAAAAGGGGGGGGGGGGGAGTTCCTATGGGGGCACGGGGATATTACAATGTCATTAGGTGTGCTAGGGAGGGCCAATGGGGCTCCCCTTCCAAAGAAGTTTGGTAGCCTATTTGCAAGGTAGGGTTGACGATAAGGCTGCGAGTATGGGAGTCCCAAAGTAATCGACAATGCATGGTGTCATGGCCAAACCTACTGCAATTAGCGCAAGGTTGTGACCTAGGGTCTTGACACTTGGTTGGCAAGTGGTTTCCACCACAATACACACATTGGACATGTGGGCGCGTTGGTCCTCTCATCATCTCCTTCAATTTGGCTATGTCCATCTTCATCTCTGCTAGCTCTTGTCCTGAATCAGTGTCCTTCCCTTTATCCTAAGCACTTAGGCTTGATCTCTCGCTCGCAATGTTGAAGCTCACTTGGAATTCCTAGTGCTGCACTCTTCTTGATTTGAGCTCTTGGAGCTTCTCTCCTTGAGTTGGTCGTCCACTCTAATAGTTTCTTCAAAGATCCTTGCCAGCCAAGGCTTTGTAGAGCTCTTCACTTTGTATTCCGTTAATGAATACCGTGGGCACCACTCTTTTGTTAGGTCTCTCACCCATAGGGATTCTCTTGAAGAGGATCCCCACATGGATCGCGTAATCTCAAATGTCCTCTTTCTCTCTTTTCTTGGCATTCATGAGTTGCACTAGCAAGTTGTTGAAGTATCTTAGCTCGAGAATCTCTTAATGAAGAGATTTTTTAGGCCATTGAAATTGGCTTGCTCAACAATATCTAGACTTCTGTACTAGGTCCTACTCTTAGTGCCTAAGCATAGACCAAAAGCTTGCAAGCATTGAGTGAGATCACTGAGGCCGTTGGTCTTACAGACCTGCTGAACTGCTCTACGAAGCTGTATGGGTCGTCATTTGATTGGTATTTGTCCAGATGCTTTGCTACTATGGGAATTTTTGATTGGCTCTTAGAGCCTTGAATGACTCCTAACCCTACCAGTAGTGATGTTGCTAATGCTGCAGCACTCTGCTCCACTGCCGTGTTGTAACAAAACATGGAACTTGAGCATGGCTGTAGCTATGGAGGTTGGAATGTAGTAACTAGAACCATGACCACATAGACAAATGACACTAACTGTTAGTCAATTGAATTTTCAAGATAGAATGTTTGGACTCAAACACAATCCAGAGTAGGACACGACAGAGACTGATAGTGAAGTACAAAGTACAATAGCATTGCATTGAAAAGTGAACCAAGCACATGCCTTTATAGCTTTCTAGCTTCTCCACTCTCCTCACTATGCTTATGGGATACAAGTCTCCTCATCATGTATACATCATTTGACTTATTTTCCAACACCCCCCCTCAAATGATGAATTCCTACACTTGCTAGCCTTTCCCCCCCTTACATGATGGCATGGCCTAGGAGACTAGCTCATGGGCAACCTAGTTAAGTCAAGCTTGAAATTTCACATTTTTGGCAAGGGTTTTTTCAATACAAATCCACTAAGGGAAAGAAAAGATCCACTATGGAAAATATAAAATGAAAATTTCTTTAGAATAATCTATCAGAGTTTTTGATGGTGGCGGAAGTATATTCTTCTTCTTCATGCATAAATTGGCTTTGGTGGTGATCTTCTTGCACCTGTTGTGCTCTCTTATTGTGGAAACATTCACTAGCTACATGGCAAGTCTTGCCACAATAATGACAAATAATTCAGTCCTTGTTGCTATTGGTGATGAATCCTTGACCACATCCTTTCGCTGCATAAGTGCCCTTGGTGTACAAGAGGTTATCCCTTGAGCTGGTTTCTTTTACATACTTACTTTTAAATTTGATTTCTCCATCAAGCAGTGAGTGTTCAATGTCTTTGAGTGAGAGATTGGGAACATTACATAGTGTTGAAGCAAGGTTTTCATATGGTTCATGATTAACATTGGCAAGTAGCACTGCTATTGCCTCATCCTCATCAATGTTCTTTTTAAGAGTTGCTAGCTGAGTTTTAAGGCTCTTGAACTTATTGATGTGTACAGTCATAGATGAATTGTCTTTTACATCCAACTTATAAAACTACATAAGTAATTTTATCTTTGAGTTCTCTGATTGTGTACTAAATATCTTGTCAAGTTCTCCACATGCTTTATTTGCATCCTTGATGCCAAATATTTGGTGTAATACATCATCTAATAGCCTCTAGGAAATAATACCTAGACCTTTATTGTTCATCTTCCTCCATGCTTTTGTTTTAGGATGGGTCTTCTGCAGCATCTTCTTTCTTATCATCTGCATCATATTCCTCAAAAAGATCCCAGAGGTATTTCCTCATGAGATGGTACATGGTTTTCTCCTTCCAGGCTTGGAAGCCTTCACCATTAAACTTTGTTATCTGCTCCAGTTCAGTCATCTTAGAAGGAGGTCTTACCACGAGGACACTCGGGCATTGTTTGTCCTTTTACAATGAGATTGAGACTTACAAGGAATTGGATCAAAATTTCAAATCATTACAAACTAAGAATAGGCTTTGAAGCAGCTGAAATGAAATCATAAGATGAGTTACTCTTGATTAAGCTAAAACCCTAAGTTCCAAGAAGCACTAGTTGAGTATCAATAGATACTATGTCTTGAAGATCTTGATATTGGGCTTGATGCTGCTAGGTAATTTTTGAGCTTCTTTGGGCACTTCTAGATCTGCAATAGACTTTAGAGGTAATGTCAGAGTGATCAAAATCACTATTGATGATGGTAGTGAGAAAAGAACAAGGTTGACAAGCTTTTCAAGTTTCAGGCTATGGCTTTCTCTGCTAGGATATCAGACAACCCTAATTTTTTTGTTGCCATAAGAGATAGGTGCAGCCATTTGCGCCAACAATTGGGTGGAAGATAGCCTATAGTATAGGCTTTGAATGCCCCATATAAGCAAGATAAATCACACCTCGACAAGTAGCACGGACTGTACAACTATCACAGGGCACAATAGAGACAGGAGCCAATTTTTTGATAATGCCGCCCCATATACACCTCAATGTTGAGGTCTCATGTAGTAGGATGTTGCGCCCTGAGTTTTTGAGCAACTTTCCTGAAGAAACCTCAGTGAGATATGCCTTGTATGGATAGATCCAAAGGCTCCAAGGTAAGTGGGTGTAGGTTGGCTATGGTGGCCAAGAAGAGATGTGTGAGAGTGAAGTAGGAGATGAACTCAAATGCTTGCACTCATTTCACCAGAGATTGTGAGGAGCTTAGGTAGCAATGAGGAAAGCTAGACCATGCCCATCATGGCTCTGATACCATCATGTAACAAAAAATGGATCTTGAGCATGGCTGTAGCTATGGAGGTTGAAATGAAGTAACTAGAACCATGACAATATAGGCAAATGACAGTAACTATTACTTGGTTGAATTAGGTTCCAAGATAGAATGCTTGGACTCATAAACACAATCTCAAGTAGGATATGACAGAGACTCACAGTGAAGTACAAAGTATAATAGCATTGCATTGAAAAGTGAACCAAGTACATGCATTTATAGCTTTTCAGCTTCTCCATTCTCCTCACTGTGCTTATGGGATACAAGTCTCCTCATCATGTAGCATACATAATTTGACTTATTTTCCAACACACATTATCTAGTAGCCGTTTCGTCAAAAGCTTGCTCAGCATGAGGTCTCGCGCTCTCTCGTTCTATGTACAATTTCTGCCTGCTAGGCTAGCACTCTCTAGATCTCTTACATTTCCATGCTCTGGCATAAGCTCCTAGTCTTTTGTTAATCCTGGTTGTAAGCAACTATGCCTTACAAATCTTTGCGTGCTAGTTTCCTCTCCTGCTCAAGGTCCGTTATGATGTCCTCTGCCTGTGCAGATCTGCTGCAGTGTTCTAACCGGGTTTGAGTGTCATATTTGCTCACTAATTGCTAGATCACCTCAGCAAAGTTTTCTAGGTCAAGTTCATCGTTTCTTTTATGATCTGAGCTGCCCTCTTCCATGTCTAAGATTTCTTGTTCTACTAAGTCGTCAATTAGGTTGATGAGGTGTGCAAGATGCTCGATTTGAGGCATGCAAGTTGCTCGATTTGAGGCACGCAAGCACTCAAGCTTGAATCTGTTGATCTCGGCAACAATGAAATCAAAATGTAGAGGGAGCTCACCCTTAACCGCCAAGACCTATGGACCGCTTATTTGTTCAAGTGTTTCAAGTGAGCACCTATGGCTATCTCTCACTTAGCCGATGCGCCTTCGATCCTACTGGGGTGTAGTGAGCTTACCTCGATGCTCAAATGAGTTTTCTCCTCCCTCAAACACACTGGTAGCTCCACGATTCTTGATGCAAGCTCAAGTATCATCAAGCCTCCACCTCCAAGATCCATCCTTCATAGTCGTGCACGAGACAAGAGAAGAGAAGAGAATAGAAGAAGAAGAAAGGAGATGGTGGATAGCTTCACCTCCTTGATCCCTCACCCTCACACACTCACTCTCTCACACTCTCACACTCCCTCTCTCAAGCACACACAAGCAAGAAAAGAGAAGAGAAGAAGAAGAGCCTCTTATTGCCACACACCAAACAATGAGCTCTCATTCACTTTTTAAACTTTATATACATACCCTAAAATCCCATGGGCACCCATCCCCTTTTTAACATGACTGGCCATTGTGGCAAGGTCCTCTTTTCGATTCCCTTCTACTTGGCCTATTTCTTTAGCCTATGCTCATCTACCCTTTTAGAATTTGCACAAGAGGGAGCCTGGAGCTCTTTTACAAATGTTTCAGGGCGCCTTTCACTTAAAAATATGCTTTTTCCTTTGACTTGATTTTAGAGGCCGCCCTTGCAACTTTTCTTATTCTCCATCTTGCTTCTTCCATTTCATCTATATTTCACTTCTTTTGCTTCCGTCTCGAGCTAGGGTTAACACTTACCCACAAGAAACTTGTTCTGGATATCCCACCCTCTCTCTCTTAATTTCCATTTTGTCAAGCTTGTGCTCTAAGAAAAACCACACACCTTCCCTACTCTAAATCTTATTCAATTACAACTCAACCCCTTCAAATAGTACATTCTGACATTTGTGGCCCTATTAATCATGCATCACTCAATCACTAGAGTAAAATATTTCATGGTACTAATGGATGATTACTCTAGATATACTATTGTATTTTTTTTCACATGGAAGTCACAAGTATTTTCAAAGTTCCAAGAGTACAAAAAAAGTAGTGGAGAATAAGCACAAGTTACAAATCAAGGCTCTAGAGATGGATAATGGAGGAGAGTACACATCTAATGAGTTTAAAGTATATTGCAAAGCCTTTAGAATTCATCACAAACAGACCATATCATATCATCCACAATAAAATGATGTTGTTGAATGTAAGAATTGTTGTTTGCTAAATGCCACAAGAGCTATGCTGCCCATCTTGACAAAGAATATTGGGAAGAAGAAATTTCTATAATAACTTATCTCTAAAACAAATTATATTCTATCTCTCTTTACAATCACACTCGTTGAGAACTGAATTGACTTGTTTTTAAGGCTAATTTTTGTTGTTTTTATGAGTTAACTAGTTGATTTTGTGATGGATTGATTAATTTTGGATATAATGGAAGTTTTTTTGAGTTTTTTGGAATGGGTCGGGTATGTTTGAAAAGCTCATTATGGTTTTTGATTGAGATATGATGTTGTGATAGGTTCTGTAATGTATATGTTTGGTTTTGATAGGGTCTGTTTTACCTATGTTTTGATTTGATTTCTTTCTATTTGTGAGGCTAGGATTATGAAGGAGTCTTTTGAGGAATTATTAAGAGTGTGTTGGATGGTATGAAGTGATTTTGGTCTGAGTTGTATGGTTTTAATGCCTTTTGTAGACCTTCTATAATGTTATGTAGAGCTTTTGCCAATATTATGTAAGCCTTTGTTTGCTTATGTATCTATTATGATGTATGGATGTTTAGCTTGGGGAATATTTTGCAATCTTGGAAGAGTAATAATACAAGCTCAAAATAGCTCAAAGAATTAGAAGAAGTAGTTGAAGAAGACTTGAAGTGAAGACTGTAGTGACAGTGACAATAGTGAGCTTCCAAGGGACAATGCAGTGGCTTTGGTGACTCTTCATATCAGACAAAACCACTTGGGAGGGGTATCCATGACCAAGAGAGGATTATTGAGAGTAATTTATGATTAATTCAATGTACTCTTGAGAGAGATCATATGTGAGAGAGATAGAGTATAAGAGATAGCCAGTTTTTTATGAGAAACATTGTATCTACGTGAGAATGAATATGAAGACTGAAGATGATGAAATATGAATACTATGTTATGAATTCCAGTCAAATCTAAACTTTTCTTTGTGTCATTTTGGTTCTTTGATGGTTCTTATGAAGCACATGAAGAATATGTTGAAGATTGGAGCCCCAAGAGGAACACCAAGGAAAAGGGGTTTCTACTGTAAGAAAATCTATCTTGTAACATCAACAAGCTTTTATTTCATTCTTTTGAGAACCACAACAAGGAAGAGAACAAATCTTCACGCAGCATCATTGTAGATATCTCCCACGAATTTGATAGAATAAAGAATAATCTTCAACATCTTCATAGAATCCATCAAAACTAGCAAGAACACAAAATAATACACAATTTTTGAATGGAAATAATCACATATTATTCATCTTCATTGTCTTCATAGTTCTCTTTCTCAATCTCTCATAGATAGATACATTGTTTTGATAGAATTGACTATCCATGACTCTCTCTTTCTCTCTCAATAAATAGTATATTATCTCCTTACTACAATATTCAATAATCACTCTCAATAATCTTTCTTAGGTCATGGATGCATCTCCCAAGAGGTGTGGGAGGTATAAAAGGGCACTAGAGCCACTACAGTGTCTCTTCATATCTCGCTTCTGTCTCTGTCACTCCAGTCTTCTCTTCAATCTTCAGTAGCTACTTCTTCCATTTCCTTGAGCTCTTTTGAACTTATATTCATCATTTTCAAAAGTTAGAAAACTTTTTCAAAGTACACCCTCATATCACAGAACACTTATAGAAGATCTACAAAGGATTTACAAAATAGAAATAGAGTAGGAATAGAGGCTCTACAAAAGGTCTACAGAGAGTTACAGAAAGTCAACAGAGAACATTAGAACCTCATAACTCATACTAAAACCATCCCAAAATATCAAAAACTATTAAATAAGCTTTCAAAAGATCTCAACCTTCATCAATCATCAATCCATGCTTCATATAGAGGAAAATTAGAACTAAACATAAGCTAAACAGAAGGTATCAGAACCAATTAAAACCTCAATAGAACATATCAAAACATCACACAACCTCATATTTCTATTGAGAATCATCACAGCTTCCAAAACATAATCAATATCATCCAAAACACTTTCAAATACTTTCAAAACAACCAAACATCACTCAAAATCCATAAAAAATCAACCATTTAGGCCTTAAACAACAAAAATCAATCAAAAAATCTAATCATTTCAGCATTCAATATACCCCCACACTTAGAAAGGAAGCATCATCTCGCAACCTAAAGAAAAGAAGAATATAACTTCAGTAAAGAGCGCAATGTGATCATTTGTCTTCAACATCACTTCATAAAATCATCCAATCACGACCCCAACAAGTACCCTATGTATCTGATAATACTACAACGAAAGGAAAACACCCTTTTGAATATTATCTCCATTTTATTTAAAAAATTGATATCAACACAAACTCATAAAGGATATAAGAGTTTTCTTTAAATCAGCATCATCATCTTCTGCTAGCTTTGAATCCAATATCTTTGTCATCGATCCATCTTCAACTTCAGCTCCATTCAACAAATATAAACAATATACCCATATCACATATACAACTCACACAGGCACAACACTAGGTAATCTAAATGGCACATGCCCCCAAAATATGGAGAGCATAGAAAAAGATTTCCATTAGAGAAAAAGAACTGATACATCCAAAAAAGAACTCCACTGCTAAGTACGATGCAAACACTTCTTCTTAAACTGCATGCTAGACTTGAGATGCTCTAGAGCTTTACTCTCATCTACAAAATGCAAAAGCACATTTTGGAGGAACTATAAACAACACATCCTTTCCAGCAAAATAAGAAACCTGGTAGGGAAAGCTTGTGTGAAGTAATACAGAATATCCATCTGAGCAGCAGTCACATCCACATTCGGATTGATGATCAAACTAGGGATACTCTTATGAGTGTTCAGATTAGACGACTAATGCAAAAAATCAAGATACCAAGAAAAATGAGCAGTAAGGCATACAAAGGTATCCTCAGAATGAGCATGCACTTGAGCAAAATGAAGATAAGACATCCAACATGAAATAGACGTCTCCCAGGACCTAGGAATGAGAGGCCAATTAAAAACCAGTCCTATCAAAGAATCATGCAACGTCCGTTACCTTTGATGAAGAACATCACTATCATACCCAAGTGTATCCAGCACTGATTGAGGAGGAGGGTTAATGTAATCAGAGGAAGGGGGTAATGGAATAAGAGGAGAGCATTGTAAAGGAGGATAAGATAAATCATAAAAAGAAGGGAAATGAAGAGATAAGAAAGATGGAAAAGACGAAAAATTTAGCAAAATATTATGAAGGAAATCTGCTGAGAAAACAGAAGGAATAGGAGGAACTATAGAAGGAGATTCAAAAGGGGTAGGCGATGATGTCAGATCGGCAATGAAAGGACAAAGAGTAAAGATATGAATGTGAGGAGAACTAGAAGGAGTAAAAGACAATAGAGGAATAGTGTTAGGGTTGGAAGTGAGGAGGGAAATATACAACGGAAAATGATAGGACATAAGATAATAAGACAGAATATCAGTGGGATCTAATGGATAAAAAGAACAATGATAGGCAAGATCCTGGAAAAAGAAATCAGTGAATAATGGATTATCAACAATATGACTCAACAGTTGAGTTTGCAAAGGTTGGATATCAGATTTATGAAATACACTCCTGAGACGATGAGACTCCAAAGCATCACCCTCCAAAGGAGGATGCCAAGCATATCCTCTACACCAAGAGGTCTACTGATGATAAGTTTTCAACCCTTCAGCTAACAGAAGCTCCACTGAATGTATATACATCACAGCTTGTAACATCACATCTCCCACATACAAATTGATATCTTCCTCATCAGGAATCTGCAAATGCCCCGTAAGATACATGAAAGACATCAACTGTACTTCATGCAAAATCGGCTCATCAACAAATCTGTCAAACACAGACTTCAGCAAATCTGCAGACCACAAATTTTGCCACCCATCCTCTGGAGGTTCTAAATCCACATTGCTCAAAGAGATAAACAAGGCAAAACATTGCTAATGATACTTGATCCAGAAAGACGGTGGGGGTGACACTAGCTCAGCATAACGAATAAAATCATCATGCACACAATTCATACATTGTTGAACGCGCTCTAACTTAGTAGAAAAACCATTACACAAGTTGACCTTCTACAGTAACTGGTTAAGCTCCTCTTTTGGAAGATACTACAGAAAGAAACCATAGGAGGTGGAGGAACAGAAAGAGTAACAATCTTCTGATTAAGCTCTGCAATCATCTTCTGCTGTGACTCAACAGTTTCCTAAGAAGACTGTAGTTGACCCTTACAAGTACCCAGCCTACTAGGTGGCTAAGTTTATCATCTGCTCAAGGGCAGAATTCTTCTCTTTACTCAAGGACGCATTCTTTGCTTCCAAGGTAACTATTTGAGTTTCTAACTACTAAATGGTGGCCTTCTGGGAATCCATCAAAGTAGTAGCTTCAGTCATTTATTTATGAATATCGATGAGGGTGGATTTCTTAGATGCTAGATCCTCCAAAGCCTTACTCAACTGATTAGTCAGGGAATCCACTTTGTCTTGTAGGGAAGTATAGACCCCTGTCTAAATGGACTGAAAACAAGTCGTCAGTGAAGTCTCCAATGTAGCCTGGACGCCAAAAACTAATTGGGGAAGCAAAGGTCCAGCTAGCATTGTTTGTAAGGAAGCATGGACTTGTTTATCTAGCTACCCATCCCTTTGTGCTGCAAATAGATTAGGATATGACAAGAATGAAGGGAGGGAACTGGTAGAAACGGGAGGAATGGAGTCCTGTATGGGAGGATCAGAAACAGAAACAGAAACAAAAACATGATTCAGTGGCCCTTTAGTACGTAATCTTTTATTGCGAGATAATCTGGTAGGGAACTCATCCTCCGAATCAGAATTAGGCTATAATGGAGGAGGAGTTGGAACAGAAGGTGGAGGTTGCTTTAGAAGAGGAGCAGGATTAGCCACTGGCACACCACCAAGAGGAGGTGCAAGGGAGATAATCTTTTAAAGGAAAACACCGTAAGAGACATTATTGCCCTAACCTTTCCTACCTCACTGAAAATGATGATTCATCTTCATGAGCATGAATGCTGCCCAATTGAGCTTGGCTCCCTCCAGGATCTGAATAGAAGCAGTGAACAGCTCCTTGGATAGACATTTGGAAGCAGGCTTCCCTGACATGGACCTGTCTTGCAGAAACTGGCAAAGTTGTTTCCATACCGAGGAGGAGATGTGAGCTACAGAAACCCCAGAACTGGTAATAACTTTGCTGGAGACCAAAGGGGTAGAGGTTTCCTTCTATAGGATAGAAAGGATCTCCTCAGCCTGTCAATAATTGATTTCCACTAGGGACAAAAGACACTGAAAGAGGCAAACACAATGCATCACTGATATTGGCTGTGGATAAGTAAAAGCATTGGTTATAAACCAAGCCAGACTGGTTCTTGTATGACGCCAGGAAGGAGTAGCAAATCGTGTTGTCCATTGGCGGGAATTTTAGGGCCACAAAAGGACGAAGACCAATACGTGAAGGCAATCTGCCTCCAAGAGAATATCATAGTCTTGCACAGGCAACGACACATGCTGGATGATAATAGGAGTAGAGGTAGATGCCATTCAGACTACATAGGATACCCACACACACAACCAAGGAAAAAGAGGAAAAATTTCATGCAAAACCCAAATAAACCAACACTGAGAAGAATATCAAAATAAAGGACAGATGACCAGACCAGACTAGATCAGACTTCCCCAAACAATCCACATCCTACGTAAAAATTTTGGCATGGCCTACGCACTCGTGCGATCGAAAGCTTCATGCTATGCAAGACAAACGGGCACCCTGATCCCACATAATCAAGCAATCTAAAATTAAAAAAACTCAAACACACCGTACCCCAGACAATGACCAGATGCAAACAAAATCCAAGACTTGGAACAACAGAATAAAGACAAATGAACAAGACCGACATCTTTGACTTAACAAATCTCAATCCCCGTAAGCATATTGTGTAAATCTATGGTGCAATGAACATGGATGGGTGAACACTATCGAATTCATTTTAGCCATTTACAAATTAGATTGCAGTTCGTTATTAATTAACCATTAATGCATAATGAGTTGATTCCGCAATCCACCCCCTACTTAGACTGACTTGACTGACTGGGGGTCTCTAAAAATCTACTTCATTGTTACAACTTACGTGATCTGTGGCGCAAAGCGCATGCATGCGTGACGGCGGGGGTTCATTTTACAATTACAAATTAATTGTGTATGTAGCATGTATGCACGTGCACTATGGATTTATTTTAGAAAATTATGTGGGTTATTATGCCATGTGCTTATGCAACGGCGGGAGTTCATTTTACAATTAACAGTCGGATTTCTTTTAAATTAAAAATTAATGAAGTGCATTCTGTTTGTTTGGTGGGTGCAACAGTTGGTTGATTTTATTATAATTACATGTGTGTTATGGTGCATGTGGGAGAGGAAAAAAGAAAAAACATGGCGGTGTGTGGACACCCGCAATGTCTAAAGCGCAATTTCTTGTCCAGGCAAGTTGGAAAACAACTCCACGAATGACCATAGTAGGCAACTAAATAATAGTCGACCTCTTGTCAAAGACGGAAAAAACAAAATGCGAATACCATGATACACAAAAACAAAAGAGCGGGACATATGGAAAATGGATACAACATGTTACATGTTGAGTGAATGTATCAATGATTGATGTGTCTGTAAGGCTTATAATTTTGTATTCTATTTATGTGAGTTTTTTTTTGTTTTTGTTCTTTTTCTTTCGTTTTGGATTTTGTATTATGGATAGTTTTAGGCATGTTGGGGAAGTGGGATTAGAAAATATCTTAATGAGTCATGTGTTATGATTTTTTGGCCATATATTTGTGTGTTTTTATTTTTTTTTGGTTTTTGAAAAAAAAATTGAGTTTAGGTGGATTTGGATTTGTATGTTTGGTGATATGTTTGGATTTATGTATGTTAGTTTGTCCTAAATTGAATTTGGTTGTTTGTATTTTTGTGTTTTGGTTTTTGTTTATTTTGTTTGGTTTGAAGTGATTTTTTTTCTTTTTTCCTTTGTTTTGTTTTGTTTTTTATTTGGCGATTGGTAATTTATAAAAAACCCAAATACTAATCTCCAAAATTAAAAATATTAAAAATAATTTTATGGATTTTTTTGGAATTTAAACAGTAATTTTTGGTAAGTTGTCGTAATTTTTAAAGCATTTAAATGGATTGTTTCAAATATTTAATTGCCCAGAAGGGTTGTGAAATTTTTTTATAGGTTTACATTAAGGAAAAATCATGCAGAAACTTGTTGGGATTTTTTAAAATTTTTTTAAGTATTTTTTAAATTTAAATGAATTTTTATGGAATTTTTAAAAATTTCCAATTTGTTTTAAATGATTTTTTGGGTTTTCTGTTTATTAAAGGTGGGACAGCGAGGTACCCGACAGCAACTGCATATGAACGACAGCTCCGCGGCACGATAGAAATGAGACGTGCATCCTTGCACGGGAACGAGCACTGGAATAGCACACGGACGAAAGATCCACGAACAACACGCACTTGCGACACATGACCAACAGCGTCCAACACATAGAAAATCATCCATGAGCCTGCGTGTGCGAACAACAATGAAAGAAACCCGCACATGCACAATAAGGACCATGTGATAGGGGGCCAACAAAGAGGTCCAAAAGAGGGGGAGAGCAAGGTACGAATGGGGGCTTGCAGGGGAGAGTGGTGTGGAGGGGGAAAGGGGCCTTGAGAAGGATGTGGGAATGGGGGGGTTAGGGGATAATTGGAGGGGACGGGCGGGCAGGGAGGGGGTAGGGGATGTAGGTAGGAAACGGGCGGGGTGGCGGCAGGGATTGAAGGAGGGGGAAGAGGACGAGGAGGTGTGGAAGGAGAGGGAAGAGGAGGCGGTCGAGAGGGGGAAGAGGAGGCAGTCGAGGCGGGCGTTGAAGGAGGGGGAGGGGGAAGAGGAGGCTGTCGAGACGGAGAAGAGGAGGTGGATGTGAGGTGTCCGCCCATCGACTTTCCAGGCACTCTTTTAGCGGTCTATCAAGAAACAAATCTAAGTGTCGCTGCCCGGCACTCCCAGGGAATGTTCCGAGTTTTGTCGCCTAGGGTTTCCTGAATCCGCTTCGCAATGGAACGTTCACGACCGAACCCACTAGGATCGACCTGAAATTCGGGTTCCTAGTTATCAAGGTCTCCTGTTAGCATTCTAGCGTCGGGTTTTGGACATCCTACTTTACACAAAGATACCCAATCCGAAGCAGACCCATGCCACACTTGGTTCAAAGAGAATGAGAAACGAAGGGGATGCACTGCTCAACCTCTCTGCCCATAGGGCATAGTCCCATTCCAGTCCCCTAAAATGGTATGAATTAGGTTCTAACCTAGCAATACCTAAAGGTCGAATGACGATAAAAACTTATGAGAAGCCTCCCAGTTCTCTGGAACCACCCTGCCGTAGGACGAACCCGTTGGGGGTTTCGCCCACCCACTTCCCTTAATAGCTTTAGTTTTCTAATTAAGTCCTACCACATTTATGTGTGACACTTAAAGTCAGCTTCATTAATTAAGCCTTTTAGGGAACAGGGTTCATTCACATAACTTATAGCACATACACAAAAACAGAGCAAAGCAATCTATTGACAAACAAGTTCAAACAAGTTCCTTAACTTATCTTCAAGTTAATCTTTGTCTCCCGCCTATACAGGAGAAATTATGTATCGCTTATGTCCAATAGAAGTATCCCTTCTGCCCTGCAGAAGTAACTAGTCCAATTCACATGGCACCAAAAACTCAATCCTTTATCTAGAATAGGATCTCCCAACATGCCCAGATGTTGGGGGCCACGGAGGTCTTCAACTCTATTCTAGACCTAGCAAGGGGTGTCCAGAGCTCCAACTGACCCACAAGCTGTCTAGGAGCGAAACATCATTCTCGTGATTGGCCTTTTTACCACTCGACCTTCGGCCCATGAATCGAGCAGTACCCTCTCGGGTTACTACGCAGTGCGACCATGGAGGTGATCCACCCGTACAATATATCCTTCCTTAATTAAATCCTTTAAGAATCAAGCAAAAACAAGGCATTCATCCTAATATCATTTTCCAAGAAAACATTCCTTTATTCCCATGGCGACTTGTCATCACAGACCCTTGCCATGCATTTACCATAAATCACAAGCACTTGGAATAATCATCCAAACAACAACTAACAACCAGTTGAATGTAAAAGCATCTAGGATATTGTTTGATCAACCAACAAAACCAATTCCATTCTTTCCAAAACAATGCAAGAGTAGATGATATAATATTTTCCATTGCATATTTGCTCTCACCCTTGGGATCTAAGAGCAATATTATGCAAAAATGTTCTTAACACTTCCTTCCTTCGGCTAGGGCATATGTTAAGGGTTCAAACACTATTCATGATGTAAGTTCTATAGGTCACTTACCTTGCTTGATAACCCAACCCTGGATTTGGATTGGAAAAGTCATCATTATCGGACGGAACTCAAGACATCTTAGTTTTAACCCTTATGATTAATTTCTTGTACTAGCTCTTAGTCAAGTCATGAGGCAACTAGAAAATTATCCTCATATATCAAACATGTTATAGGCATATCGTGTAAATACTTGATAAGATAAGTGCGAGATGATCTCAAGTAATTAGACTCCAATAGGCCGTGCATTGAGCTAGAATCTAGTTTTTCTTAATATTTGGGTTCTTAGGCTAAGTACTTTTGAAGTATCTAAAATTTAAACTAGTACTTCTCTATTCATGATTCTTAATGTCATATTCTTTTAGCAATTATGCTATTTATAACCCTTGACTATACTTTAATCTAGCACTTTATGCCCAATCTTTTAATGTCATTCTTTTGACGACTATGCCATTCATAACGCTTGACTAATTCTTCCTTGTAATTGCTCTACTCGCAAATAAGTCATATGTAACTAGGTACAATTCTCTTCCCTTGATATATGCACTTCACAAACTCCATCTTCCGAGTAGGTGAGATGAAATTTATCCTTTCCCATGACCTATACTTGTGCATCGTAGTATGGAGCCTAACGTATCTCATACGAGAATCAAAGCAAGCATCTATCAATTTGAAAATACATTACTTACGACCGAAACTGCAATTGGATTGATAGTGATGTCTTTGCCCGAAGCCTTGTTGCTGGTTGTAGGATTGTCATCCGCACGCGACATTCTTCGCTTGGAGGCCATCGTCTACAGGTAGACTCAAGAGATTAAGAAGGTGGAATAGATTCAAGATGGGAGAGCGTAAGAGAAGATGGTTAAGTCGAGGATCGAGATAGAGGGAATTGAGCTAATTCTCTTCCTTGCAGCCTCTCAAGGTGACTCTTCTCTCTCTCTCTCTCTCTCTCTCAAGCTCACTTTCAAGCTCTTCCTCACAATCTCTTGGAGGGGTATCCTTCTCTCTACCTCTCTCTCGCAACCTCTCGGGGTCTCCTTATGCTTCTTATGCCTCTCCCATGCCTCATATTTATAGTGAATTAGAGAAGAGGGCTTGTGGTTGAGAAGTGGAGCTCTTTGTGGAGTGGGATCTTGGAAAGATCAGTGATCTGATGCTCAAATCATAAATCTGATGGTTCCATTGGCTCCGAAAGGGGGGTAAAACCCCAAGACACTTGATTAGAAAGCTCTTAGTTCACTCCTTTTTCTTTTCCCTGTTCAAAGTGATGTCCACTGCCTGTGTACTGCGATTGCAGTGTGCGCGATTTCGCAAATCCTCTCTTTATTTTTTCCTTTTTATAAAATCTCCAAACTAACTAAAATATCACTTGTCTTTTCTTTTAAATGACATACAGTTCTAAAAATCTCCATATCTTTTTTTAAAAAAAAGGATAATATCTAAAGTATCTAAAATATACTAGTTTTGCCTAAAATCTAATATTTTTAGACCATCCAAACTATACACATTATCCTAATGATTAATATAACTTATAAGTTTCGTTCACGTTGTAATTTACGTGAAGGGTGGCTACGGTCCTTGCCAATCCGAGAAAGATATCGAATTTATGACTCTTGATTTTTCTAAATAAAATATTTTAAATTAAATAAAAATGATTAATAATTAATGTTAGTTAGTTTTTGCCTTAGTTAGTCTTTAGTTAGTAATCTTACTAACTTATTAATTGACTAACTAACTTTTAAACTAACCAACTAACTTTTGTTGTGCGGAGATATTACAGCGGACGAGGAGGCGTGGAAGGAGGGGAAACTCGGGCGGGGCAGCGACAGAGAAGGGGGGTGGAAGAGGCGGAGGGGAGAAGGGAGGAGGATGGCGGGGAGGGAGGGATTGGGGGGGAAGGAGGGAGATGGAGGAGGGTGGGATGGAGGAAGTGGAGGGAGGAGGAGGATGGCGGGGAGAGAGAGAGAAAGAAAGAAAAAAAGGGAAAAGGGGGGGAGTGAAAACTGTCGGGTGGGGGGGTGGGAATGGATTTTGTTTTTTTTTTTAAATATAGAAAAAAAATGTAAGATAAATAATTTTTAAAAAAGAAGAAAATGAAAAACAAGGAAGCCTCTCCTTGTCCCGCGCATAAGCGCGGGGTGAGGTAAAAAAACTTTGCAGTGATAGGAGCAGACGGGGGTCGGGACGACGATGGGGGAGGCGTGGACACCACAGGGACGGCGTGAGGCATGGAAAAGCAAAAACACGCGCGTTCACGTGCATGGCAAGGTGTACGAAAACACCCCAAACAAAGAAAAATGAATAACATGCAAACCATGCATTGGAATGAAATTCCAGAAAAAGGAAAAATGTGCCGGGCGACGAGGAGAAGATAAAGGAAAAGTGCAACCAGATGTCCAAGGCGAAATGAGGGCGTTCACATGGGAAAAATGAGCCCAAAAATGCACATGAGAATTAATATCAAAAAATTTGATAGCTGAAATGAAGTGTAAAAAAAAGTAAAAATGTGCAAAAGGCATGCCGAACAAGCCTATCAGGGCAAAACATAGTTTCGACGAAGATGAGACTCATTTACATGGAGAAAACCCAAAAATCGTACTCGAAAAAGGATTCGAAAATTAACATTGAAGGATCTGTGCATCGAAAGAAAGGGCACGAAAAAGGAAAAAGGCCATGACACATAAAATCTTTAGGGTTGTCACATCAAATCTCAGTTCGAATGTGGTTAGGAGGCGTTCTCAGTGAAAAAACAAAAAAATGAAGCTCAAAAACTCTAATAAAAATTAATAACAAAAAAATCCAAAGGGAAAAATAGGGAAGAAGAAAAAGAAAAATGGTGCAGAAAGGGTGGCCAAACAAGGCTATCCAGTCATAATTGAATTTCGAAGAGAATAGGGTAGGTTCACATGGAAAAATGTCAAAAATGTCCAAGGGAAGGCGTAGGACAGGGTTGGTATATCAGATCAGCATTCCGAAACAATAAAGGAGCGTTCACATGGAAAAACATCCGATTGGCGGGAATTGCTTTAAAAATTAATAACGCAAAAACAGTAAGCCAGAACAGGAGGATGTAAAAACAAAAAGTGTGTAATGCAAGGGACAAACAGGGTTATAAAGTTGGATCGGGAATGGGGTGAACGTAGGGGCCGATCGCATAGAAAAGGGAAAAAATGGCACAATAAAAGCAACCGCAAGGGAAACAGTCTCGACAATAGGGGATACGAGGGTGGGGAAGGGACTCCATCAAGGCAGAACTAGTACATGGTAGATACGCATGATTGCGTAATGACATATGCAGGGGGTATGCATAGCAGACGCGCAGGGACACGTCCCACACTAAAGACCTTACCGATTAGAGTAGATTGATCGACACAGCCTAGGACTTGTCAAATGACTGGCCGTTGATGTCCCCACACTTAAAACATAACATGCACTGACAAACAGAAAGGTAAAGTTAGGAACACTTGGCCCATTTCTTAGATGGTTGAAAAGAACCGTCATTGTTGATACAGGAAGATTGAAGCCGTCGTCAAGCGGTAGGAGGGACTTGGGCATGCCACAGAACATGTCTAGCATGGCAGGGGCCATGCAACAACACCCAAGGAGGTAACTGTATCGGTAGAGTTCATCGATTCAAATGTCAATGACGAAGAATATAATTCTCAGCTCACGGGCACTCATGAGGATGATAGAACAATCCTTTGCCCCATGACGCACATCGCTCAATGAATAAGTATGAAATCCCATAACTCACGCTTAGTATAGAATTGAACAATGGGAAAATGATTGGGAGGGAGTATACTAGTGTGCACAATTAATGGTGCATTCGTGCATTCCACCCATTTGGCATAGGTGCAAGCAAGAAGGCCAGGGAGCCTTATCGTGTAGTGTACAGAACAGGGTGGTGTGGCTTGTGATGGTGGCAGAGACCCATCCCATGGGTGTATAGGAAAATGAGAATGTACCTTACTCCAATGTCACAACGTCCCTCAATTTGCACCTCTTAATGATTGTTTTGAGGACACACCAGTCACACTCAACCCCCCTCTGACTGACACTCTGTTGGAGAATACAGGAGGGCAGCCCATTCCTTACACCCATTGATGTAAGCTTCACAATCACTTGTGTAGAGGTTATATGCCTTGTGCGCATTTGATGGTGTAACTGTGCATCCTGCCCTGTGCCGGCATATGGTGCAAGAAGGAAGGCTAGGGAGCTTTATAGTGCAGTGCACAAGAACAGATTGTGCTTTGTGCATTGAGAGGCCCAGCCCATCCGTGCAACACTCCATTCACACATCGCACCTCTCATTTGAATTGAAGGGAAAGCTACAGAGGGCGACCATACTCACATCCCCATCCGGTTAGGATGAAAGCTCGCAACACTCAAGGGGTTGTTGATGAAGACCGCTTTGTCATCAGGGTGTTGAAGATGAGGCGTGCCTAGGGAGGTAGCCAACATGTTTGGTACTTCGATTGGGTTGTATGAAAGATCGTCTGTTAAAGAGGATCAGACAGACTGATGAAGTTGCTGGGACAACGAACCAAGGGAGGTGGCTTGAAATTGTATCTGAAGAAGTTCTACTGGTGAGTCAACTATCCGGAACTGTGGGGTGTTACCACCTTTTCTTGGAACAAGGCCTGCCATGACAGGGAATTGCTTCCTTTTCTCCCATAGCGGTTACATCCTCTTCTTTGTCATCCAAACTATGTTTACCCTAAGGGGACTATTGTATATCTATTGTCATTGCATAAAATCCTTATGTGGATGATAATTTTATATAAAAGGATGAAGTGGACAAATACTCACATTAAAGAAAATGAATTTTTTGCACCCATAGAAACACTAACAATGATGTATAATGGTAATATGTGCTATCTACACAACCTCTCAATGGAAAAAGAGTTTCAAGTTACAAAGAAAAGTTGTGGGCTCATAGCTCATCTTTTGTTGAAATTGATAACAAAATTATCAACTTGTGGAAGCAGGGTATGGTAGTGGATGATGAGAATCCAAAATTATTTGTTGACCTTTCATTTTGTCAATTCACATAACTATTGGTTGAGTTAAAGTACTTTTTTTTGGGCAATTTAGATAACTATTATGCAAGTTTCTTCAGTGTATTCAATGTGCTGCAACTAGTTATGCATGAAGATGAGTTCTTGAGATAGTGCAAAGGAAAGCAAGTCAAGGGCTTAGGCAAGGATGCTACACTTGGAAACTACGATGATATTTAACCCAAAAGGACGAAGATGGTGACACCAAGTCAATATAGCAAATAAAAACTTTGTGCACACAATTCATACACTGTTGGAGGCATTCTACTTTAGCAGCAAATCCATCACACAGCTTAGCTTTATGCTGCAATTGGTCAAGCTCCTCCCTAAGATACCATTGAAGAAACTACAGGGTTTGGAGGAGGAATAGAAAGAGTGGCAACTTTCTGATTAAGCTCCTCAATAAGCTTTGTTTGGGCCTCAATAGTTTCTTGGGAATGCTGCAGTTGACCTTCACAAGTTCCCAATTTATGAGCTAACTCTAACATGTCCTCAATAGCTGCATTTTTTTCATTTGTGAAAGACAAATTATCAGCTTCTAATATAGCCACAAAACATAGTAAGGATAGGATGTGTCTGGGAGGAGCTAGCAAAATGAGACCGCCTCATGAGAAAGATCATAAGGGCTATCAGGAGCATGAAAAGAAAGATAATGCGATACCCAAAAGGGAAAGGGTGGGTCGACTGTGATTGTCAAGCTCCCCAGGAGGGAAGTACTTCTCCAGGAAATAGCCATTAATCAGAAAGGGATCCTAAGAAGCATTGACGGCTTGCACTTGGATAGAACCATTAGGATTGACAATAAGTACCTTATAGGGACCCATCCAGCGTTGTTGAAGCTTGAGAGGAAACTTGCCAAATCGGGAATCATAGACTAGAACAAGATTACATTCTTTGAAGTCCTTGTGCTTGATGAAGCTGTCATGCTAGGCCTTTCGTCACACTTTAGTAGTTTCTATGCACTGTAGGGCCATCTGCCGAATCTCATCCAAACATTCCAAATGCAACATGCGGCGTTGGAGAGACTCATCATCATTGAGGCATTCTTTAACTACCACTCACAAAGAGGGAAACTCCAGCTCAACATGGAAGATAGCTTCTGTGCCATACACCAACTGGAAAGGGGTTTGTCATGTAGCTGCCTTATAAGAGGTTCTGTATGCCCAAAGGGCCTCTGTAAGTCGATCATCCTAATCGCAATGATGTGTGGCAATTTTCCTTGTCAAAATTGAGCAGAGGATGAGATTGGTGACTTCAACTTGGCCGTTGGCTCTAGGCTAATAGGGGGTAGACTTGCGATGGCAGATCTTATACAGTTCTGTTAACTCTTCCATGATCTTGTTAAGGAAATAAGTACCTCTGTCACTTACCAGCTTGAGGGGACTGCCAAAAAAAGTGATGATATTTTCATACATGAACAGGGCTACGTTGTTACCATCGTCCTGCTTCAGAGCTTTAGCTTCACACCACTTGGTGACATAATGTGTACATACCAAGATGTATTTGTTTTCTGCTTCCGTTTGGTGGGCGAATCAATGGGACCCGCGAAATCAATCCCCCACTTCTCGAACGGCTTTAGGAGAAGGATATGTTGGAGTGGCATGGCATTGGTCTTGGTGGGTATGTTTGAAGACGAGAGAGAGACAGGGTTGAGCAATGTCTGAACCATTCAGGTTCCATCATCTACTTCTCATTATTTCATCATAGAGTAAAACACACATACAAAAGTAACATAGAGTAAGTGACACGCTGACTAGACAGACTAACCATAGTTAGGTCACCGACTAGCTAACCGACTTATTTAATGTAGTCACATGCAGGAGACAGCTGTACACTAGTCACACACGACACGGGGAGCTTGACTTCTAACACTCCCCCTCAAGCTCGAGATAGCATCTGCATACCAAGTAGCTGTCTAAAACCACAAAACTTATCTTTACCCAGAGACTTGGTAAAGATATCTGCTACCTGCTCATTAGTCCTCACATGCATAAGATCAACCTTTCCTGCAAGGACCATCTCACGAATAAAGTGGTAGTGTACCTCTATGTGTTTTGTCCTAGCATGGTAAACTGGATTCATGGCCAGGAGTACACTACTCAGATTATCACATAACGGTTTCACTGGAGCATCAACCTGAATATCCAAGTCAGCCATAAGCTTGAGCAACCAAGCAATCTCACATGCTGCCAATGCAGCCCCCCTGTACTCTACCTCAGTACTAGATAAAGCAACCGTAGGCTGCTTCTTGCTGCTCCAACTGATCATGCCGCTACCAAAGCCAAAGGCATAGCCGCTCGTAGATCGTCTGTCAGTTGAGCATTCTGCCCAATCTGCATCTGTGTATCCAATCAGTGTCAAGGGCTTATCTCTGACGTAGAACAGCCCATAGTATACAGTGGACTTAACATACCTCATGATGCGTCTAACTGCATCCAAGTGCAGCTTTCTCGGCTTCTGCATAAACTGGCTTATCAGCCCTACTGCATAGCTCAAGTCAGGCCTAGTGATGGTCAAGTAAATCAGACTGCCGACCATCTGCCTGTACATAGTCACATCTTCTACTTCAGCCCCAGTGTTCATGTCTAGCTTTACATTCTGGTCCAGAGGTGTATCCAGTGGTTTGCATTCAGCCATGCCATACTTCTTAAGCATTTCCATGGCATAGTGCTTCTGCATCAGCCATAAGCCATTTTCAACTGGTACAACCTCAATACCAAAGAAATACTTCAGATCTCCCAGATCTTTCATGTCAAATTCAGATTTCAGCATCTTTATAGCATGCTGAATTCCCATGTCATCATCTCCAGTGATTATCAGGTCATCAACATATATGACCAGCACTACCAAGCCACTGTCAGTCTTCTTTGTAAACAGGCTGTGATCAGCCCTGCCAACAACAAATCCAAGACTCTGCAAGTAACTGCTGATCCTAGCATGCCAGGCTCTCGGAGCCTACTTCAGCCCATACAGTGCCTTTTTCAGCCTGCACATATAATGCTGAAAATCAGGGTGCTCATACCCTTCCGGCTGAACCATGTATACATCCTCTGCTAAATCACCGTTGAGGAATGCATTCTTAACATCCATCTGCTGCAATTTCTAGCCTTTTGCAGTAGCCAAGGCAATAACAGTTCGTATGGTTGCCATTTTTGCAACCGGACTGAATGTTTCATCATAATCCAAGCCATACTGCTGAGCATATCCTTTAGCGACCAGCCTTCCTTTGTACCTTTCCACACTGCCATCAGACTTACATTTGATTTTATAGACCCATTTGCAGCCAACAGGCTTTTTCCCTTCAGGCAGTGGTACCAAAACCCAAGTCTGATTTTCAGCCAAGGCTTTCATCTCTTCGTCCATAGCCATGCACCAATTTTCATCCTTTGCTGCTTCAGCATAAGTACCTGGTTCTTTTATCTCCTTCACTTTTGTCATGTAGGCATAATGCTTTGCAGAATAACCAGAGTACGTCAACCTGTCAATAGGGTATCTGACCCTCTGCGATCGTCTAGGCTGTGGTGCATTGCTCGATTCCCCTCTCTCATGAGGCGGAATATACCTGTTCTGCCTTGTACCAGGCGTATAGACAGTCGGAATGCCAAGTTCACTGTCTAACGTATCAGCAGACTCATATCCAGAAGTCATTCTGCCAGGTGGCGTCATACCATCCTTAGTAGCTTTCTCTTTTCCTTTGCTGTCCAAGACATCATAATATCTCCCCCTCACTGACATACCAGTGTCAGTGGACGATGAGTGTCGCAATCTCCCTATCCATGGAGATACAGTCTGCTGACTACTAGGTCCTGTCATATCAGTGCTCTCCTACAAATCAACTGTAGATACATGAGTGGAAGGCATATCCAATGGCACTGCAACTGGTGATACATACCATGAGCCCAACTCATCAAAGATGACATCCCTGCTTACCAAAGTCTCCCTGGTAGAGGGATCATAACATTTGTATGCCTTCTTCTCCTGCAAGTATCCAATGAACACACTCTTATGCGCTTTGGGATCCAGCTTTTTCCTTTTCTCATCTGGAATGTGCACATAGGCAAGACAGCCAAAGACCTTCATGTGTCTTACATCCGGCTTATAGCCATAGAGCCTCTCAAACGGTGTCATGCCATGAATGCCTGCAGTGGGAGTCCTGTTCAGAATATATGCAACTATCACAACAGCCTCTGCCCAATAGTAAAGCGGCATATGCTTCTCATTCATCATGGCCCTAGCAGCTTCTATCAGAACCCTGTTCTTCCTTTCAGCTACTCCGTTTTGCTGCGGAGTGTAGCTGCAGGTTAGCTGCCTACGAATGCCATTTTCAGCCAAAAAATCAGCAAATTCATTGGAGACATACTCCCCATTGCTATCAGATCTCAAGCAAGAGATGTAACATTCAAATTCCTTCTCAACCTACACTTTAAATTTTTGAAAAACAGCAAAGACCTCATCTTTTGTTTTCAATATGTAAAGCCAGGTATATCGATTGTAGTCATCAATGAAAGATACATAGTATCTGGAACCCCCCATAGATGCATTATGAGCTGGTCCCCAAACATCAGAGTGCACTAACTGCAGTGGTCGTGTACTCTGTCTTACATGCCTGACAAACGGCAATCGTGACTGCTTACCAAACTGGCAAGCCTCGCATACATGACCAATATCTGAATATTGGAATCTAGGTAACCCTGTTACCAGCTGCTTCTTCTGCATGGTCTGCAGCCTCTGCAAATTGACATGCCCCACTCTCTTGTGCCAAATCTCTAAGTCCCTGATAGTGCCAGAACCCTGGGCAAACATAGCGGAGTTCAGCTCTCGTAGTGTAGCATCAAGAGTGAACATTCTTCCATTTCTGTGGCCTTTCGCGATCAACTTGCATCCATTGCCAAACTCTTCAATAAAGCAGCCATGCTTATTGAAGCGAACCTGCAAGTTCTACTCTGTCATCTAGCCCACAGACAATAGGTTCTTCGTAATCGAAGGGACATGCAAAACATCATGAAGATTCTTCTTCCTGCCATCATGTACAACCAGAGGCACTTTCCCCTTGTGCTCTGATACCATGTTTGAAGACGAGAGAGAGACAGGGTTGAGAACCATTCAGGTTCCATCATCTACTTCTCATTATTTCATCATAGAGTAAAACACACATACAAAAGTAACATAGAGTAAGTGACACGCTGACTAGACAGACTAACCATAGTCAGGTCACCGACTAGCTAACCGACTTATTTAATGTAGTCACATGCAGGAGACAACTGTACACTAGCTGTCATGTCGGTAGTACATAAAGACAGTCACACACGACACGGGGAGCTTGACTTCTAACAAGGTTTCCCCATTCGTTGTGACAAGCATCTCTTGTAGTAATCATAGGCATCCTTGTGGAGGGTTGACCACCGGTATCCTACGAGAGCAAATCCTTTCTGGCTGTTGCTTCTCCTGCAAGGTGTCCACCACATGGCTCATCATGGCATGCTTTCAATACTATGCCGATTTTGTCTCTTGCAACACATCTTTGCAGCACTTCATCTTTGCCTTTCTTGTATAGTGCACCGCCCAATAGGGTGTAGGGGGTTGATGCACAGAAGCTTCTTCTTCTCATGGCTCGAGATGCCAGGGGGATACTGTTGAGTCGGCTATGTCTCCATACCAGGGAGTTACAATCTCAACCAAGAATAAGAAAGCATCAGGGAGGTCCGGATCATCCTACTCCTCTTCTACAGTCTGTGGGATATGCGATAGATGATCAGCCAAAACATGGGAGCAACCAGGTTTGGTGATTACCTTGAAGTCAAACTCCTGGAATAGAAGGAGCCATCTCATCATTCTTCCCTTCACATCTGCTTTGTTCATCAGGAAGGATAGGGCCTCATGATCCACATTTGCTTTGTTCATTAGGAAGGATAGGGCCTCATGATCCATATAAAATTTGAAGTGAGTTGATAGCAGGTAGTGGCAAAACTTCTCTAGGGCAAACACCATTGCCAAGCATTCCAGCTCTATCATGTATAGTTAGGCTATCTGTGAGTGACTTTCCAACTTGCATAATAGATTGGTTGATTCAACTTGGAAGAACCCTTATGGCATAATACATGACCTAGCCCTTCAACCGATGTATCCATGTGAACATGGAACTCCTGTGTCCAGTCAAGAGGCTACAGGATGGGTGCTCTAATGAGGCATTGTTTTAGGGTATTAAAGGCTTCTTAACAGTCATCAGCCCAAAGGAAATCCGCATCTTTCCTTAGGAGCTTGTGCAGAGGGGCTGCCTTGGTTGCAAAACGTGCAATAAATCTTATATAGTAGCCCACATGTCCAATAAATCCTCTCAATTGCTTGAGGTTTGTTGGTGCTGTCAAGGCGGCAATCTTCTCCATCTTCATCGGGTCTGTTGCCTTTCCTTGTGCAGAGACAATATGGCCTAGAAGAACTCCTAATAAGAAGCCAAAAACACATTTGTCGGGATTGAGAGAAATCCTATACTCTCGGCATCTGTCAAAACATTGCTCGGTGTTCCTAATGCTCCCAGATTAGGCTATAGACATAGAAGTCATCGAGATACACCTCAATAAAATCATGCAGATGGTTTTGGAAGGAAGCAATCATCACTCTCTAAAAAGTAGTTGGGGCATTGCAGAGCCCAAACGGCATCACTCTATAAGCATAGGTTCCCCATTCTGTTGTGAAGGTTGTTTTGGATTGGTCCTCTTCTGCGATTTGGACTTGGTTATATCTACTAAATCCATCCAAGAGGGAATACAACTCATGGCCAGCCACTGTGTCCAATAGTTGGTCTATGAAAGGGATAGGGAAATGATCATTTTTCATCTTAGAATTCAGCTTTTGAAAGTCCACACATATTCAAAGTTTCCCATTCCTCTTGGGTACGACGACAATGGGCGAAACCCATTCACTATTAGCCATGGGATAAATGAACTCTGCTTCAAGGAGCTTCAATAATTCAGCCTTCACGAGAGTAGAATAATTGGGAATATTCATACGCCTTTGTCTCTCCCTCATAGGTTTGGCATAAAGCTCTAGATTGATGTGGTGTTGGCATATTGTGGGATCAATCCCCTTTAGATCTTACAACCATGCACACATGTCTAAGTTCTCATTTAGTAGGTCTCGTAGGACCACTAGTTCTTTTTCTGGAAGATTTAGATCCACTTTCAGGTGATGTTCAATATTGTCAGCCTCCAGGAACATCAATTGCCTTTCACTTCCACTTCATGGATAAAAGTCCCACGGATTGTTTTTGGATAGAGGTCTGACCACTTCAAGGGAGTTGTGTAATTGTTTGATGTTCCACTAGAACTAGTGTCCTTCTAAACAAATGACTCATTTGTATGTTGGGATTGTTGGAAGGGTATCAGAGCTTTGTTTGTTTCTGTGTGAGTGGTGATTTCTTCTAGACTTAGGGATCATCTTCAGAGGATGCGTCCGGGAATGTCACATAGCACAAACCTTTTATAATCCGTGGCTTTGATGGCTCTGGCTTCTATTGACAAGGGGCATCATCATCATCTTTTTTCCAGAATGAATGGTTAGGCTGACATGAGCCACTGGTAAACTTAATTTTTACACCTATGATCCATTGCTTATGCAGATTCTGCATGCTTTGTGATCCATTGGTCAACCCAAATGGAATCATGGTCATTCCATCCAACACCCCGAGATCCTTGGCCTCTGAGGTCTTTGTAGGGATATCAACAAGATTATCCACTATCAAATAAACTTCTTCAACTGCACTTTCATAACCTGCTTCTTTTTCTTCCTCATCATTTTCATCCTCTTCTTCTAGAGGCTCTGTCTTGCTGTTTCTATAGAGGCTCTGTAGGAGAAGAACAGGTCCTCTGTCTCTGTGTCTACTTCTACCTTTGCCTCTGTCTTTGGCTCTATCTCTGCGTTTGACTTTGCGACTGCCATGTATTAGGGAGAACAATACATCCATGCTTCTATTTCGCTGTCAGAGGTGATTTCAAAAGTCAATTTAGGTTGAGGCCCGGGGGGCCCACTAGGGTTTACCGTATGGTACCACGTGAGTGTAAGAGAGGAGGTTATTTAAGGGAAGGAAGGTACATTTTATAAGGTAAGGTCCCATAAATAGAGGGTAGATAAGGGGTATTTTCATATATTTCTTGTACGCAGGTGACGTCTCCTTATCACTACTAGTGAATCCCCCGTGGGTTGAGGCAGGAGGTATTCTTCCATGGACAAAGACTTGACTTCCTTTGGTAGTTGGCTTACAGTGCCCACTGTTAGGGAATGTGCCTTTGTTTTCTTGGGAAAGATCTATTTGATAGCCTCTTCGTCTCTCTTGATGTACCATTTGTTACTTCATTGGAGGAGTCTTTTATGACTTCAATGGACATAGATCCATTGCCTTTTTGCGATCCATACAATTTCAACACCGCTTTATTGGGTCCTTTGCCTAGGGTTAGGGTTCCTTTGAACCAATTCGTCCTTGCTCTTGCTTCAAAAAGCCAAGGTCTTCCCAATAGCAGAGGATATGAGGTTCTCTAAGAATTTGGTTTGACCACCAAATATGTTAGCCAATATTCTCTTCCTGCAAGGGTTGTTTTTACGTATGGGAGGATGCCTAACGGTTTGATTTTGCTTTGGTCTACCAATCTGATAAGCCAGTGTGTAGGTTGAATTCCTTGCAAACCTAGATCCTTCATTGTCATATCTGTCATTATGTTTATTGATGAGCCTCCATCAATCAATGCATCTAAAATAAATCATCCTTCTATCCATACACTAATCTCTGGGGTTCCAGGATCTAGGAAGGCCTTAGCCACATCCACTTCCTTCACAGGTTCTGAGGCTTTGTTGGACTTTGTTGTTGTTGGGGGAGGGTATGAGGTCCTGTAAGAATTTGGTTTGACCACCAAATATGTCAGGCAATAGTCTCTTCCTACAAGGGTTTGTTTTTACGTATGGGAGGATGTCCAATGCTTTTATTCTGCTTTGGTCTACCAATCTGATAAGCCATTATGTAGGTTGAGTTCCTTGCAAACCTAAGTCCTTCATTGTCACATCCATTATTATGTTTACTGAAGAGCCTCCATCAATCAATGCATTTGAAACAAATCATCCTTCTATCCATACACTAATCTCTAGAGTTCTAGGTTCTAGAAAAGTGTTAGCCACATCTACTTCCTTTACAGGCTTTGGGGCCTTATTGGTCTTGGTCACTATTGAAGGAGCAATCCTTAGTCCGCGTCTTCTTTTCAAGATGCTTTTGAATTTTTTTCGGTAACTGGGAGACAGTATCATCAAACTGTCAAAATGTTAGGTTTGGTTTAAAGGTGTCTAGGTCTTTGACCAAATCATGCTCTTTGATAGGATCCACAGGATTTTCCAATCAACTAGGAAATGGGGCCACACCCACTTTTATCTTCCCTTTTTCTTCCAAGAGTAGCAACATATGCGCTTCTTCTTCATGAGGAGGGACTTCCACATCCTCTATTTCCTAGACCTTTGGTCTTGTCTTTGCAACTATCTCTATAGCTCTATGTGACTCTATAGTGCTATGTACTTCCTTATTATGGATTGCATTGTTCTGTTTTTCTCGAGGAAGGTTGAACTTCACAATCTTGGGAGAAGGAACACTCTCTTTTGGAACTACGGATTCTCCTTTCTTTGCTCGCATTATTGCGGCCACTTCCAATTCCAACAAATTGAAAGCAAGTTCTTCGGTCTTCTGTTGGGTATCGAAAGTAGATTTCACAGGGGCTAGACTTGGACAATCTTTTGCAATATGGCCTTCTCCTTTGCATTGACTGCATAAGGGCTTGTAATCCACAGGTCTTCTAGGGTTTGGACAATTCGGTGAGATATGACCCTTTTCTCCACATCTATAACATTCCACCTCTGATCTCTAACCATTGCCAGAGTGTCATCCTCTATAACTTTGAGAGGGAAACCTCCTTGGACCAAAATTAGGACCAAACTCCCTAGGCTTTGGTCTAATGTCTTGCGTTGTCATTTTGGATTCTATCAAGTTGAATCTTGCATTTTCATCTTTTTATCTTTGTTATTTCATCTCTTTCAGAGAGTAGATATCCTCTATATGGTTCTTCCTCAAATAGTATGAACAGAAGGCTCCAGGAATGGTTGGTTTTTAGGTACATTCAATGGCTAAATGTCCCACTTGATGGCACTTTGCACCATGTATTTGAACGCATCACATCTCTTCCACCTCACAAAGGAGTGGATATATTGGTGGTATTTACCTTCAATGTCTGTAGCTGTTCTATAATCACATCTATTAGCTCTTTCTTAATACTTGCGATTGAGTTAGATAGGTAGTCCTTCAGATTTTCACCTCCTGAATTACTTGTAGTAGGGTTTTGGGAAGCTTCTTTTATTACTGCATACACGGGTTGGGTTGATCTAGGAGGTCCTCTGTTCTGATTCTAATTCAGAGCTCCTGTTGAGACTTGGGGTTGTTAATTCCAATGGGTAGGATTCCGTTGTTGTTGAGTCGCCATTGGAGGAATTCTTTGAGACCACTGCCATTGTGATTGAACCATCATTTGAGGCATTGTCATTTGTGGCCATTGTGGATTAGGTGCATTGTACTACGGCATTGTTTGCATCTGGGGATAGGGGTAGGGAACTGTCCCTGGAACTGTATTTGGTGGGTATAACGTTCCTAGCATGGGAGGAGGTAAGACTCGTCTTCCTGGATTCATTGACAGCCTTACTTCAACTTCCTCATATAGTCTTGCACCTTCCACTATAGCTTGCAGATTGACTAGTCTTCTCAATTCCACGAACTTGCGAACTTCTAGTTGTAGGCCTCTGAGGAATACTCCTTTCTAGATGCCTTCATCCAAATGATGATTGGTCCATCTCTTCACGATGGATTCCATTCACGAGACATAAGCTTCTACTCTTTCTCTAGAGGATTGACTTAGGTTCATGAACTCTTCTCACATCTGCTCTTCAAAACCTTCACACCTGAATTTAGTGAGGAAGGCCAACTTCAAGTCATCCCATGTGCCAAAATTTCCTACTGCTTGTCTCTCATACCATTGAAATGCTGCGCCCTTGAAAGTGGTGGGAAAAATTGCTAACCAATGCTCAGGGGTTTTGGCATTGTTGGCCACACATGCTACCATAAACTCTGCTACATGAAGATTGGGGTCTTCATTGTACTCTCCCTTAAAAATTGGCAATGGGACTACATTCACTCATCAATATTTCTAGGATGAATTTGACTAGGAAGGGGACCTTGGATCGCCATGGGGACTTCTGTGAAGAGTGCTTTTAAGGCGTCAAATGAGGCTTCTACTGCAAGCTCATTCTTAGCCTTGATTCTTGCCTTCTCTCTTCTCACATACATCTGGACTCGTTCTAGTGCTTGCCTCTTGATTGCATCATTCATCAGGAGGTTGGCTCCAACCAGTTGGTCTGTACTCAATAGAACAGAATTAGAGGGAGCTTTAGTCTCAAGAGGACTCTCTGGCCAACATCTCTTCTACTTCCTTCTTTTCAACGTCTCTAAATTCAACTTTCAAACCACTATAGAGGGGAAGATATTCCGTTCTGAAAGTATCAAAACTCATTCTTCTGAGGATCATTGTTGTACCATCATCATAAGAATGCCAGCTTCTGATGATGTCAATTGTATATGTTGTAAAGAACACTCTGTCTACCAACTTCCAGTGGGTTGCTAATTGGACAAACAGAAGGTTGTTAGAACACCAAGCATCCCACATATATTGCTGTTGAGCATCCACAAACAAATTCCAACTCTTTTCTTTCTTGTTTTTGTGAACCTCCACTGACCATGACTCCTGAAGATTCTTCACAATCTCCCACTTGATCATGTCTGGAAACTTCTCAATGAATTCCAAATCTTCCATGGATGGTCATTCTCTCTATTTCTACTCTTCAATTTGTTCCCAAACAATTTGCCACCAAGATGCACGTCTTTGTTGCTTCAACAGGAAGAGGAAATAGTCCACCACATAGAGCTTTGATGATGAATATCAAGATGAAGATAATGAAAGTGACATGGAAAAAGCTATACAACTAGAAGAGGATAGAAACAAGGAGGAAGACCTAGAGGTTTCAAAGATTCCATGCTATTGGACCGAATGACTCTAGTATCCTTTGGACTGGTAAATGAATAGCATCATGTGCAAAACATCTATAAGAAATGAATTAAAGAAAAATAAGCTCTTCTTTAGTAGTGGCTCTTGTTGCCCTAGTTAACCCTTCTTAAGAAATGACAATGATTATGCAACTTGCTAGCAAATACACTCCTATAGCCCAAGCAAAACTCAGATAGTTTCTGTTATGTAACATTCCTAGAGGCACCCTCAAAAGATGAGTCCTCGAGTTAAGAGATAATTAACTCTCCTACAAAATCCAAAACAAGAGTCTCTTTAGGAGTTCTAGGCTGCATTGTCTCTGTCTAAGATTGCAAAGATCACAACTTTAACATCACTAACCAACCTCAAACAGTTGAGGGGATTTCTTGGCCATGTATCCTATTATAGGAGGTTCATCGCTCATTTTGCAACAAAGGCAAGATCCTTGCTTTCATAAGCTCCTAAGGAAAGTTGTAGAGTTTAATTGGACATATGATTATGAAGAAGCTTGCAATACTCTAAAGATGTGTCTGATCGAAGCACCCATCCTACAACCTCTTGATTGGATGAAGGAGCTCTATGTGCACATTGATGGATCTATCGAAGCGTTAGGTGTAGTCTTATGCCAAAAAGGCTCTTCCAAGCTAGATGAGCCTATCTACACTATGCAGGCTGTAAAGTCATTGATCAAGAAAGAAACTACACAGTGACAGAGTTAGAGTGCTTGGCAATGGTGTTTGCCTTGGCGAAGTTTTGATACTAGTTTCTATCGATGCACTTCAAGTTTTATGTGGATCATGAAGCACTGTCTTTCCTCTTGATGAATAAGATAGATGTTAAAGGTCAAATGATAAGGTGGTTACCTTGTTCCAAGAGTTTGATTTTGAAGTGGTTACCAAGCTTGGTCGCTCCTATGTTTTGGTCGATCATCTGTCGAGGATGCCTCAGATGAAGGAGAGGAGCATGATGATTTGTATCTCCCTGATGCTTCCTTGTTTCTTGTTGAAATAGTAAACCCATGGTATGCAGACATTGTCAACCTCTTGGCCACACAAAAATACCCCTAACATCTCTAGCAGAGAGAAGAATAAGCTTTTGTTGGAATCAACCCCCTACACTCTACTAGGCAGCCCTTTGTACAAAAGAGGCAAAGATAAAGTACTGTGGTGATATATTGTGGGAGATGATATTGAGATGGTGTTAAAAGTATGCCATGATGAGCCCCGTGGACTCTCTAGGCATGTTCACTACAATGTTGTAGCTAGAAATCAGATTATATATGAGCTTTGGACATGGATTAAGAATCTTTATAACAAGCAGAGTCTTGCATCTCAAATATATTGTTTGGAATAATTCATGGACCTTCACATGAGAGGAATTCTACATTTGCACACTTGAATGAATTTCAATCCATCATCAACCATTTAGCTTCACATAAGATTGAGTTCAAGGATACTTTTTGTATCCTTTATTTTTGCTCTACCTAAGTCATAAGACACTTTTCATATAGCTCTCTATGCTAAAAATGGGCTAAAATTGCAAGATGTTGAGAGTATCCTCTTGATAGAAGAGATGAATAGAAAGAATGTAGATGCTTTCATACATCCCATGCATTGACTATGAGAGACCAGCAATATGGAAATGGCCATAGTGGAGACTCTAACATGTCTTAGTCTAGGATGCATGGATAGTCTCAGAGTAAGTCCCGTCACCGTAAGTTTGGTCTTATCTATCATTATTGTGAGAAAGTATGTCATATTTGGCCACAATGCAATAAAATGTGTGAGAACAAGTATAAGGAAAAGGAAAAGGGTAAAGTGCAGGATAAGAATGATGATTGCAACATTGTGCCTAGCAAGTCTTGTGTCATGCTTAAGAAGATTATTATGTTGTAGCCTGATGTATCTAATGATCTTATCTTGGCAGCTTCTTCTTTGGATGCTTTACAACTAATTGATGCTTTGTCAGGATACACTTAGTATTAGTTGGTAGATTCAGGGGCTTCCTTTCATGTGACCCCTCATAAAGAGTGGTTCATGTTGAGATATCGAGCTCCACTTGTGATATGCCAGGGTGACCGTTGTGCATTTATGTCACCGACTTGTCAGTTGTGCAGATGCGGTTGGTACACCGCCCATGAATAATAGCTAGATGACAGCTATCATTATCTACTCTAGTTCGTGGCTCAATTAGTATGCCACCTTAGTTAGTTGAGTTTGGTTTGAGACCCATATATAGGGTTCTTCTATTTCTATGTACTAGAGTTCTTTTTGGCTTACACAACTAAGAAGAGGAAAACAGTTTTCAGCCTCCACCTTTGTGTGTATTCCCCCATTGTGCAAGCAAGAAAGCTACAAGTGAGACTCCTTCCTTCTCTCCCACAATCTTGACATGGTATCAGAGCCTTGTTCGTGGTAAGGAGCTCAAGAAAGCAAGCCAAGTTCGCGGTGTTCTGGTAAGAGGACCAGTGTTGCTTTCATTTTCTGTTTTGGGAGCAGATCTCTGCAGGTAGCACAGCCGAAAATTACAAGAGTGCATTGTCTTAGGTTGAGATGCCCTTCGCGGTGAAGCAAGAGGGTAGTATATGCTGCGGGATAGGGCTTTAGCCCTAGGTGACCCTATTTTTTTGATTTGAGGCCATTTCGGGGCCTGTTTTGGAGGCGGAAGTTTTCTGCATGCACTCAGGAAAAGGCCCAGTTTTATGCTGTGCAGCCACTGTTCTACAGGTTGGTGAAAAGTTACCACAGAAATTGCATCGTATGCTTGTGTGCAGAGACATTGGGAGTTATAGAATCATCCTTGTTGGCTATTGATGAAAAACTGTGTGGTTAAATACCACTTTCGTTAGTTTTGCAGATTTGCCCTTGTGAGGCTGAAGCTGTATTCTCTGCAGTGATAGAATTTTTTGCAGTATTCTGTAATGGCGTCTGATTCTCTTTTACAGATTGTAACTGAAAAGCTTGACAAGAATAACTTCCAAGCATAGAAGTTTAGAATAACGAATTTCCTTATGGGAAAAGGATATTGGGAATTTGTTGCAGGAAATGAAGAAGAACCAATTCTTCCTGATGTTCCCAATCAATAGCAAATGCAGGCATTTAAAGCATGGCATGAGAGAGCCAGGAAAGTTATGTATTGGCTGTCTATCAACATTTCAGACTCTATGATTGTGCATATTCAGGATGCAAGTACGCTAAAGGAGGCATGGGATACTTTGTCAAAAATGTATAGCACAAATATGCAAGCCAGGAAAGCAGAATGACATCATGAATGGAAAACTGCAACAAGGGAATTATGCATCTTCTAGTAGACAGGGTGATGACAGAAATGAGCATTTGTTTATGGTGCAGCACATGAATAATTCTGTGACAAGTGCAGAAGAAAGCAACGATGTATGGTATGTTGACTCAGGTGCATCAAACCACATGACAGGTCATGCAGAATGGATGGAGGATGCAAGGATAATGGAAAAACCAGGATTTGTGGAGAGTGGTGATGATACTGCACATCCTATTGTGCATATTGAAAAAATTCATTTGTCTATGCAGGATGGGAAAAAGAAATACATGTCCGATGTATTTCATGTCTCGAATATCACCAAGAATCTGGTTTCTGTTGGTCAAATGGTTGACCAGGGCTTGCATGTCAGATTTAATTCTCATGGATGCTTTGTTGAGGATATGAAAAATAAAGGTCGCTTGATAGCAAAAGGAAAGAAGAAGGATAGAATGTTTACGTTGGATGCAGATATGTCTAAATTGAGTGCAGTAATGTTTACACATGGGACCCGTGTAGTTGCAGATATTGATATCTGGCATAAACGCATTGGTCATGTTAATGTACAGCGACTTAAATCAATGCAGACCCAAAATATTGTTGCAGGATTGCCTAAATTCAAGGTTGCAGAAATGCGTAAGGTATGTGAAGCCTGCTAATTTGGAAAACAGGCAAGGAAACCATTTCCTAGATATATTCAAGAGAGTAAGAAGCCATTGGAATTAATCCACTCTGATGTGTGGACTACTAAAGCTACATCTCTTGGAGGCTGTCATTATTTTGTCACTTTTATTGATGACTATAGCAAAAAAGTTTGGGTGTATTTTATGAAAAAGAAAAGTGAAGTTTTTGGGCATTTCAAAACTCTTAAAGCTATGGTTGAAAAAGAAACAGGCCTGCAAATAAAATGCCTAAGGTCAGATGGAGGGGGAGAGTACCTCTCAAATGAGTTTGCAAGGTTCCTGCAAGAGCATGGCATAAAGCAGCAATATTCATGCAGTCATACCCCACAAAAAAATAGAATTGCAGAAAGGAAAAATAGGCATATTGGAGAGGTATCTCGTGCCATGCTCAATGAAAAAGACTTGCCAGATTTTTACTGGGCTGAAGCAGTTGCTACAGCAGTCTACATAATGAACATGACTCCCACTGCAGCAATACATGGCATGACTCCAGAGGAGAGGTATACTGGTAGAAAACCAGATATTTCTCATTTGAAAATTTTTGGTTGCATTGCCTATGTTCATGTGCCAGATGAGTTGAGATCCAAGTTGGATCCAAAAGCTGAGAAGTGCATCTTTATTGGTTATTCTCTGCAGCAAAAAGGGTATAGATGCTATAACCCTTCTACTCATAAGTTTACAGTGAGCAGAGATGTTGTTTTTGATGAGATGAGTAGCTGGTATAAACTAGTAAATGTGATTGATAATGTAGATGTACAAAATGGTAATGCTGCACAGAACTCACAGCAGCAGTTACAAGATATTAGTGGACCTGGAGCGTCCTCTAGCAGTGGTTCACATTCTTCGCCATGGACAGGCAGATTGAGATCAGGAGAATCTTCTCAAAGCAATGCAGATAGTGGTATACAGGCTTCACGAAAAGAAAAAGAGAAGGTAGATCAGCCCATGTTTGATGTGAATGCAGGTCACTCTTATGTGGATGGTGAATCCAGTGGCTCAGAACAGAGCATTGATGATGAGTTGGGTATTCCTTCTATTGTTACACCTGGAGTAAGGAAGACCAAGGATGTCTTGAGAGCACCTGGGAGTGAACCTACTTTGCGCAGGCCTACCAGAGCTAGGTATCCTGTGGATAAGCTGAAATATGATGGATTTACAGCCATTCACTATGCATATATGGTCAAAGTGATACAGTAACCAGAACCCACTTCTTTTGAGCAAGCCATAGGAAAAGAAAAATGGGAGAAAGCCATGGATGAAGAAATGGATGCCTTGGAAGTAAATGCTACATGGGAGTTGGTATCCTTGCCTAAATGTAAAAATGCAATTGACTGTAAGTGGGTTTATAAGGTGAAGCATAATGCAGATGGTTCTGTGAACAGATACAAGGCAAGATTAGTAGTCAAGGGGTATGCACAAACATATGGCATTGATTATGAAGAAAATTTCAGTCCGGTTGCAAGGATGGCAACCGTAAGAGCAATCATTGCTATGGCTGCATCAAAGGAATGGTCTTTACATCAGATGGATGTAAAGAATGCCTTCTTGCATGGTGATTTGCAAGAAGAGGTATATATGGAGCAGCCACCAGGTTATGTGCATGCTGTTCATCCTGAGTTTGTTTGTAGGTTGAAGAAAGCCTTGTATGGCTTGAAGCAAGCACCTAGAGCATGGTCTGACAAGATAGGACAGTATCTTGTCACTATTGGCTTTCAGATTTCCAAGGCAGATTTCTCACTTTATGTGAGAAAAACAGAGAAAGGTATTATGATGCTTGTCATTTATGTTGATGATTTGATTATCACAGGTGATAGTGATGAAGATATCCTTCATGTGAAAATGCTATTGAAGCAAAAGTTTGAGATGAAGAATTTAGGAGCGCTGCGTTATTTCTTGGGCATTGAGGTGATTAGATCACCAAGAGGGATATGGCTATTGCAGAGGCAGTATGGATTGGACATGCTGTCCAAATATGGGATGACAGGCTGTAAGCCTATTTCAGTTCCTTTGGAGCAGAATGTGAAGTTGAGCACAGATGCAGGCGAGCTTCTCGAAGACCCTACTATGTACAAACGCATAGTAGGAAGTTTGATTTATATGACTATTACTAGGCCAGATTTGAGCTATGCTATTAGATTGGCAAGTCAGTTTATGCAGGCTCCAAGGAAACCACATTTGGATGCGGCTAGACGCATACTCAGATATGTGAAGTCCACATTGCAGTATGGACTATTTTATGAGACTGGGGTTCAGATACAGTTACATGGATACACTGATGCTGATTGGGCTGGTAGTATTTCTGATACACGATCTACCAGTGGATATGTGTTCTCTTTTGGGAGTGCTGCAGTCACTTGGAGCAGCAAGAAACAACCTACAGTTGCCTTGTCGAGCACAAAGGCTGAGTACAGGGGTGCAGCAATGGTTGCATGTGAGGTAGCTTGGTTGCATAAGCTACTTTATGATATGCATCAGCCTACAGATGGGCCAGTTGTCATTTATTGTGACAACATAAGTAGTATACACTTGGCAAATAACCCAGTCTATCATGCTAGAACAAAGCACATTGAGGTGCATTATTACTATGTGCGGGAGAGGGTTTTACTAGGTCTTATTGATCAAGTTTATGTCAGCACAGAGGATCAGGTAGCTGACATATTCACGAAGGCATTGGGCACAGAGAAGCTGCGCAAGTTCAAAGACCTGCTTGGTGTGTAGGAATTGGGATTGAGCTCGAGGGGGAGTGTTGAGATATCGAGCTCCACTCGTGATATGCCAGGGTGACCGTTGTGCATTTATGTCACCGACTTGTCAGTTGCAAATGCGGTTGGTACACCGCCCATGAATAATAGCTAGATGACAGCTATCCTTATCTACTCTAGTTCGTGGCTCAGTTAGTATGCCACCTTAGTTAGTTGAGTTTGGTTTGAGACCCATATATAGGGTTCTTCTATTTCTATGTACTAGAGTTCTTTTTGGCTTACACAACTAAGAAGAGGAAAATTGTTTTCAGCCTCCACCTTTGTGTGTATTCCCCCATTGTGCAAGCAAGAAAGCTACAAGTGAGACTCCTTCCTTCTCTCCCACAATCTTGACAGTTCACTCCGATTGTAATATAATTTGGATCTCTCCATTTTAATAATGACGTGGTATTAGAGATCATTGGTATTGGCGATATCCATTTGTATTTTGGTTCAAGAAAATATTCACTCTTCATGTTATATATCATATACTGGTTATCATGAAGAGCCTTACCTCTATTGGAACCTTGGATGATGTAGGTTGTAACGTACCCGCCTTGATTTCTTGACAAATAATGTTTTAGTAGTCGCCTATAGTTTACCTTCCAGTCATCGCCATCTGTACTCTAACTAGAATGATCAAATTTTGTCTGGCTGATTAACCTTAGGTCTACCTCACAAGGGAAGCGCCCTGTCGTTACCCACGGAGGACTGACCTGAAGGTTCCTAATTGATCTAACGGTCACCTATCAAGAACTAACTCACATCCGAAGGTGTCCTTCGAGAGGCTTCTTGTCCGCTGGAAGGAGCGATTGCCATTACCCTTGTTTCATGGAGTACAACCCTTTTTTCTAGTAGTAGACTAAGGATCTATGAAATCCCTCGTAGTGCTCTAGCACAGCCATCGAACCTTTCCCCTAAGATAATTTACAGTTCGAGTTCTGAGACCAAACCCTAGGTAAGTCAGCAAATCGGTCCTTCCTAGAGTTTCTTCCTAGTGTTTGTTTTTGGGGAAACCTCTCGACTAACCGAGACCACCCTACCATAGGACTAGATTCATCGGGAATCCATCCACTCGCTTCCCTCTATGGAAGTTCTTAGTTATCTAATTACCTACCACATTTTGTGAAACATATAAAAATAGCTTCATTAATTAAAATCCTTTTATGCACAATTGTTCATTTACGTAATTTACTCATTGACATACAATCAGAATAAAACAAATTCATTGATTATATTCCATAATGTGTGTTCACTTACCCATACAGGAGAAAAGAAAAAAAATACAATTTCGTGTGCTACCTCATCCGTCGCATCTGCACGTCACCAAGATCAAATCCACATATAGCTAGCATTATAGGTATCCCAAGTAGAACTCGGGCCATACATGGGACCAAGTAGTTCCTAGGTGTGAAAAAGGGATTTACTAGCTAGAGCCTCCCTGGCACCCTATCCACCTCCTACTTAATACTATCCCTGTTGGGAGACCTCTCGCCATCGAAGCCAGTCCATGCTTCTGTAGTGTTAAAAACATCTCCTCTTGGTATGGGGATTCAGCACCTATCCTTGGGGGAGGTATAGGGCTCCTCAATTCTTATATGTTCCAATTCTTAATTCAATCAGGATCTAATCTAGAATATCACAAACAAGATTGATGTCTGCAAGTATTTATGACTTCAATCAATCATGCAACTTTCAAGTGATGCTTAATTCTAGTAGCCATCGACACTTGAGTTTTACATAATAAAATCTTCCCCTTGGAATTTAACTAGGGGTATCTAGATTTTTGGGGTCTCTAACTTCCTAGTTCTTGTAACCAAGTTTCTTGGCCTTAAGTCAGTATTTCTCAAGAGACTTATCTTATTTATATTGAATTTGAATAGAACTTTTTTAGAAAAACCTGTGGTATCGCGATTGGTAAAGGGTTGTTATCCGCACCCCCGTGACTCTATTTGTGACTCCCATGCTCGCAACTCCAATTATTGCTTCCACGTTAGTAGGGTCATTCATGGTTTCCGCTTTTTAATTCTTTTTCTTTGAGGCCATTATCGAAATATGACCGAAATATGATTCGTAGAAGAAAAAGAAGAACATGACAGTAATACCAGTTAGAAAGGGTGTAAGAATCTCGATGATGATGATGGATATTGCGAGATTCATTGATGTAGGTCTCACAGATGATTTTTCTTGCCTCCTGGAAAGCAATAATTCTCTCTCTAGTAGACGGAATAGAGATGAGAATAGAGGTATGATAGAATAGGATAGAGTTCTTCAGTGTCTTGTCTTCTCGGATTAGAGTAGAAGAGGACGAGAGACCTGTAGTGTATCCCCTTCCTTAGGTTAAACAAAATGATGTCTCTTTGTCTTGTGGAATAGAGTCTCCTCCTTCTCGATCAACATCTCGTCCTTGTCAAGATTGCTCTTATCACTCCTTCTGGTCATCCCCAAGCCCTCAATTTATAGTTTTTGCAAGGGGGAGGGGGCGGGGGTAGAAGATAGGAGCTTGCTTTTTTAGCGATTTTCCATGACATCATCAATGACAAAGAGAGAACACTTTCTTTTAGCGATTAGCTTTAAAGCTTATGCATTATTTTCATTTTTTTCTGCCCTACAACTTGTTTGGATCATAACTTTGTCGTATAAACTCCAAATATAGTCGTTTGGGTACTCAAAACAATCAAAATGCATCTACTCAACAAACCAACACGAGCAGAATTGCAAAAATCCATAAAAAATAAGCAAAAATGACGATTGTTGTAAATTATGTTATTTTTATCCATCTTTGATCTTGGATGACTTATTCCCTTCAAAATAAGTCACAGTATATATTTGGATCCATCTAAAGTGGGAATTTATAAGTCATCTAAATATGATACTAGAGATTTAAGACTTGTGCTTCCTATAAATCCTGTAGAGACTTTGCAAATTTTTTCCATGTGTGAATGTGCAACACCACGTATATCGCGCACCTTAAAATAAACTAAGTAATGGGGACATTACATAGGTTATCTTGTCTATTTTGGTGATTTTTGATGGAAGATTTTCCATGGGAATCTTGTTATTGTACTACGTGGTGCTAAGTCTAGTACCCTCTATTCTTTGCTTGTATTTGAGTCAGTTGACCATGTTTTGGATATAGCTATAGTTCCAAATATATCTCTTTGGCATCATCGCCTTAGGCACATGTCTTTGAAAGAAATAAAAATTCTTACTAATTTGTAGTATCTTTCACCCCTAGACTATAAGTATTTTGAGTCTTATGATAATTGTTTATATGGCAGGCAGACACATAATACGCATGAGATGTTTAGCATGAAGTACATGGGTGAGCTTTTGGCTCTTGTTCATTTTGAATGTATATGGTACCATGCCTTGTCAGTCACTAAATGGTACAAAGTACTTCGTCACATTCATTGATGATTACTCATATAAGGTCTAGGCTTAGCCTATTAAGCAAAATTTTGATTTCTTGTGTATCTTTCAATGTTGGCTTGCTCTTGTTGAGAACCAATCTAGGTATAAGGCTGAAATGCCTAAGGTTGGTGGTTGTTGTAAAAGAATCCAAGTAGCAAGGTACATTTTTTCCCACTTAATTTTAGATATGACTTTGTTTATAATTAATTGTATTGATTTGTGATGTTGATTTTGTTTAGGTCTCTTCTTCAACCAAATGCAAGTGAAAGAGATTCTTTGAAAGCATCTTAGTTTTATTATCATCTTCTTCCTTCAATAGTTTTAAAATATATTTTGGAGAAAAAGAAACTTAAAAAGGCAAAGAAACAATGCTTGGAGTCATTTATAAAGGATCATTCTTTGGATATTGAGTTAGTGCAAAAGACAATAGATAATATTGGTATAAGTTGAGATGCTTATATACAACTTTTTCAGCTTTTATAGTCAAATATGAAGCAAGGACAAGTACCAATATTATCTACTGTCAAATATGAACTATTAGACATATAGTAAATAACAAAGTGATGGAGATTCTAGGTGAGCCTTTCCATATCAACACTAGCTTCAAGGGCAAGAAAAATGAAGTTGTATTCAATTAATTTAACAATATTTTCCTTGACTTTCCCATCCTACAATGTTTAATGATTAGATTCTATGACTTGTCTAGAAGAGGCATAAGGAGTGGCTAGATTTATGGTTAAACTTGATGAAAGTGAGATTCTAAAATGTATAAAACTAGAGAAGGTCTCTATTATCCTAATGAATAGAGCACTTTCGTTAGATCATTACAATCACTCAATGTCATTTAGTATTCAATCCGAACACAATATATGGTGGCTAGAAGCATTCAAAGTAGATATAGATGATTTTGATATTTTGTATTGGGTTTCTCATCGAACAATAATACCTAATGTTATTAAGAGACAACAAGCAGGAGAAGAGCTATTTGTTGAAGGATTTGGAAATTATAAGATTGAGTAGCACATAGCTGGTGACTTAAAGACACTTAAATGTATGTACAATGTATCAAAGGGAGCCAACTCTAGATCTCCTTACCTATATTGCATGTCCCTAGCCATAGACTTAAACTCAATAAATAAGAATAGAGCTCTCTATAGGCACAACAAGGATCCATAGTTTCAACAAGTCCTAGATATTCCTTTAGTGAATGCCCATATATGTACACTTCATGTGTAACGTACCCGTCTATTGGTTGTCTAAGCACGTTTTTGGCAGTCCATCAAGAATGAATCTAAGCATCGTCGCCTGGCACTCCCACGGAATGTCACGGGGTTTGTCCCCTAGTTTTCCAGAGTCCACCTCGCAATAGAATGTTTGTGGTCGAACCCACTAGGATCGACTTAAGTCTTGAACTCCTGGTGGTCAAGGTTTCCTGGTCACTCTACTATATGCGGAGTTACCCAATCCAAAGCAAGTCCATACCTCTCTAGGTTCAAGGAGAAGTAGGAATGAGAGGGATGCATCGCTCCACCTCTCTATCCGCAAGTCATAATCCCCTTTCGATCCCCAAAAACGGTATGAAATCGGGAATTAACCCGCGTTGCTAAAGGTCTCATTGAACTACCTGAGAAATTAAGGTTAAGGCTTCATATGCATGTCTTATTACTATCTTTAAGATGAATCGCTAGTAGTGCCGCTGAAACCGTCCGCGATACCTACGAGTCTTTTCTAGGATGATGATGCAATGTGGAATTCTACTCTTGGGAATTTCTTTTCAATCCACTTATGCAAATTATAAATAAAGGCTTGTATTTTTCTTTTGTATGAGGAACATGAAGTCATCAAGCCTAATGCATGTGCGAGCTACATCTCTCATCTCTCTAAAGGATTATAAGAACCCAAACCCTGGCTTATTGTTGTAATGACCTAAACATATGTAACCCAATTATTTTAGCACTCACGATTCTCATGGACTTGATTCAAGATTTCACCCCTACCTTTTCAGTTTAACCAATTTCACGATGCAAAAAAAAAAAAGATTTCCGCTTAATGACGAATATCCATAAGCTTCCTAACAACCCATTTTTCAGTACCTTCAAGCATGCCAATGTTGGTGCATAATCTAAAGCATTATGAGCACAATCAATAAGGTCTTTGATTTTTTTTTTGTGCATGAATGCAAAATCTTTTGTGCAATTTATTTGTTCAAAACATGCCAAAGTGCAAATAAACACAATTTCCAACATGATAGAATGATGTAACCTAAATGGTGGTTAGTTATCATAGACTTTTGCCGAATAATTCTCCCTTCCCAATGAAGTCAGCCTAAGTTATTAAAGACTCCCATCAGGGTGGGATTTATGGGACGCACCTGATTACCAAGTGACGCAGTTCCTTGACCCATAGCTCCATCAGTTGAAGTGGGATTCATGTTCGATTGGACTTTACTTCGCTTGGAAGGCACCGTATAATTTTGGTTTTTCCTTTGTGGCTACACACCTAGGCTACGAGAGAGACGACTCCTCATGGAGGGAATTTGTCTATGAGAACCTTCTCAAAGAGGGGGGAAAATAAAGATGGCAAGCTCAGAAGTCTTCAAAGAGAGAGAAATCCCCTCTCTCTCTCTCTTTTCTCTTACTCTCCCTTTCTCTCTCTCTCTCTCTCTCTCTCTCTCTCTCTCTCTTGCTCTTCCTCTTTTCTCTTACTCTCCCTTTCCCTCTCTCTCTCTCTCTCCTCTCTTACTCTTCCTCTTTTCTCTTACTCTCCCTTTCCCTCTCTCTCTCCCTCTCTTCTTTCTTTCTCTTTTCTCTTACTCTCTCCCTCACTCTCCCTCTAGTCACCAGACGAGTAGCGATGGACCTCATTTTTTCCTTTTCTCTTCAACGCCCAAGGCCCTTTTATAGAAGAGGGAAGCTTGGGTAGGGTATGGAGGCCCTCCCCCTCTACTCCCTCTTCCCCTCCCTCTTCCATCACTAGCATGGTGGTGGCCAGATGGTCCACCCCTTCTTGACCACGTCATCACCCCTCCTTGGAGCTCCCTCAACAACATGTGGAAACCCCCCTCCTACCCCGTTGACACACGACAAACCCCCCCCCCCCTCGGGTGTCCACCAGTTGTGGTGGTGTGAGTAGGGGGAATTATTCATTTTTTCCTTTTCCAATTAAAAAAAATCGTTTAATTAGGGGGAGGAGGTCATATGGCGGGAGGGAGGGGAAATGTTACATTCTTTCCCCCTCAAGGAATTGAGATGTTCTCATCTTGAAAGGAATTGGGGGCATCGTTTGTTGAGAGTACTCTTGTAAATCCATGTGGCATCTTCTTCTGGAAAGTCCTTCCACTGGATGAGGTACTCCTTGAGGATTCTACTCCTCAATCTCTTTTTTCGAATGTCCAAGATTCTAGCTGGCCAGAGCTCAAGGGCTCCTTGGCTTGGCATTACAATTTGTTGATCATCAAGTACATGGATAGGATTGGATACATATTTCTTTAGTAGGCTAACATAAAATACATTGTGAACCTTTACATTCTCGTGGAGTTGGAGTTTGTAGGCATTGGGCCCTAGGCATTTGAGGATCCTGTAGGGTCCGCAATACCTTGGACTCAGTTTTTTAAACTCCCCCAATGATAGGGAACTCCTCTTGGGTCGTACATGAATAAAAACCATGTCTCCCTCATTGAAGAGTCGCTTTTGTCTATTTAGATCTACATAGGCTTTATGCCTATCCTGCGGCTCTACTGTCTTGTCTGATGGTCTAAACCTGCTCATCCATTTCCTTGAGCATTTCCTTAGAAGCTTCTACTCGTAAAGTAAGATCTGAAAAGTTCAATGGGGTACGGAAATCATGCCCATACAATGCTTGAAAAGGTGTCATTTAGATGCTTTATTGGTAGGAAGCATTATAGGCAAACTCTACTAATGGTAGATATTGAATCCATTTCTTGGGTTCACGATAGCAATAAGCTTTAAGGATATCTTCAATGACTTGATTGACCCTCTCTGTTTGGCCATCTGTTTGAGGGTGATAGGCTGTGTTGAAACAGAGTTGAGTCCCAATGGCCCGAATATCCCTCTCTAGAAGTGAGATGTGAAGAGTCGCAGTCACCAATGATTCTTTTGGGCAACCCATGGAGCCTGAAAATCTCCTTGATGAACAATCTGGCAATATTTGAAGCTTTATAATTTGTCTTGATTGGAATGAGGTGTGCAACCTTGGTGAACATATATACTATAACTATAATTGAGTTGTAGCCCCCTTGCACTTAGGGTAACCCAATAACAAAATCCATGCTGATAAATTCCCACTTCATTTGGGGGATGTCGAGAGGTTGCAACTTCCCAGGCATCTTGACATGTTCTGCCTTATTGCAATGGCAAAAAAAATATTTTGTGACATATTTGAGCATGTCTCCCTTAAGCCTTTCCCAATGGTAGCTCTTTCTAACTGTTTTGAGGGTCTTGACATATCCAGGATGGCCTGAAAAAGGGGAGTCATGTGCTTCCCAAAGTATTCTCTGTTTGAGTTTCATGCTCGAGATTATACATAATCTTGTCCTAAAATAGACAAGTCCCTCATTGATGGAGAATTCTTGATATTTGACCTTGAGTCTAGGGTTTTGGTCCTTCTCTAAAATTCCCTTTATCATCTCTAGATATTCTGGATCATGGCTAGCTTCTTGCTTGGCTAGTTCGAGGATAGGGTTGCTAGGCTTTGACACCATAGTTGCCAAAGATTTGGTCATTGAGGGTTCCTCCATGATAAGAGAGCTAAGGAACGCCTTGTGACTTAGAGCATCAGCGACCACATTCTCTTTGCTGGGTCGATGATCTCAAAATCATACTCCTATAGAACTTCTATTCGACGATGTTGCCTCATGTTGAGGTCAGTCTGGGTGAAGTTCCATTTAAGGCTCTTATGGTCTATGACCAAACAAAACTTGTTACCAAGCAAGTAATGTCGCCAAAGTTTGAGGGCATGGATCACTTCTAGCAGTTCTAGATCATGGGTGGCATAATTCCTCTCATGGGTTTTTTAGCTTCCGCGAGGAATAGGCTATGGGATGACCTTCTTGTATTAGTACATAGCCCAGTGCAAGTGCACTAGCATCGGTGACAACTTAAAATTACTTGCTTAAGTTAGGGAGCTTTAGAATTGGTGTTGTCACCAAGCTAAGCTTGATTTGATCAAAACTTGCTTGTTCAGAGGGCATCCACACTATGGTAACTTGCTTTTTTAGCAAATTTGTGAGGGGTGTTGCGATTAAAGCATAGTCCTTAATGAAGATCCTGTAGCAACTTGTTAATCCAAGAAAGCTATGAACTTCTTTAATAGTAGCCAGTGGGGACCACTCTTGGACATCCTCAACCTTGGTAGGATCTACAGAGATCCCTTCACTTGACACAATAAATCCAAGATATTCAATTTTTCTTTTAAGGAAGGCACACTTTTTCTTCTTAGCATAGAGCTTATGAGTCCTTATGGTCTCAAGGATGATGCAAACTTGGGATTCATGATCCGCCTCTTCCTTGGAATAAACTAAGGAGTCATCAAAGAAGACGAGTACAAAATCATCAAGATATGGTCTAAAAATGTCCTGCATTAGCCTGTTAAAGGTGGCAGGGGAATTAGTCAATCCAAAAGAAATTACTATGAATTCAAAATGACCATATCTGGTATTTAATGTTGTCTTTGGAATATCCTTATCCTTGACACGGATCTGATAATACCTTGACCTCAAATCGATCTTGGAGAAGATTTGTGCTCCTTGGAGTCGATCGAGTAACTTTTATATCCTTAGAATGGGGTATTTATTCTTGATGATTACTTGGTTCAAGCCTCTATAATCGATGCAAAGTCGAAGTGTACCATCCTTATTCTTTTGGAACAAGACCAGAGCTCCCCAAGGAGAACTACTGGGCATATGTACCCTTGGTCCAGTAGGTGTTTGACTTGTTCCTTTAACTCAATGGCTTCAGGAATGGACATCTTGTAGTGCCTGTTTGCAACTGGCACATCTCTTAAGATTAGCTTAATCTCATGATCCACTTCCCTAGGCGGTGGTAATTCAATCAATTCTTTTGTGGGAACAAATCCACATATTCCTTTAGCCATGATGGTTCTTCATTGGTGTCCTCTGCCTGATCTGGTTTGTTTAGCTTGATCAGGTAGATGGGTAACCCCTTCCTTATTCCTTGAACTATTCGCATTGCCTTAACTAGCTGGATCTTTGGTTTACCTGCTTCACCTTGTGTTGTAACTAGATCACCCTTAGGATTCCAAAAAAAGACTTTACCCTTTCCACAATGAATGTGAGAATCATTGGGGATTAGCTAATCCATTCTGAGTAGATATTCATGGACACCTAGATTCATTACTCTGAACTTAATAGTTGTGGGCTCGTTTCCGAGTAGGAATTCCACCTTAGCAGTTTGTCTAGTGCAAGTGATTTCTCACCCATTTGCTAGTTTGACAAGCAAAGTGGGTGCAGCTTTAGTGGCTATCCCTAATCTTCTTGCATAGGTTGGTGAAATGAAAGAATGAGTGCTGCCACAATCAATCAAGCTTTTGAATTCCTTACCTTGGTAGTCTGATGGTGTTTGAATCACCGAGAATTGGCGGTTCGGCCCCTTCTTATGGAGAGCGGCATGAACAATTGCCCTCTCAATCTCGACTTCCATGCACGGATCTTCTTCTTTATCTAATCCTTTAGTGGTAATATTGGAAGTTTTTGCCCTTCCCAATGCTGCATGACTCTAGCCATGGGTAGCCCTGGCTTGGCCTCCGAATTTCCCTTGACGGTGGTCTCCACCAATTTTGGGACATTCCATTTTGAAGTGCCTAGGTTCATTGCAGTGGAAACAACGCAAGCTTTGATCACTTCTTTGAGTGGGGACAAAGTCATTGATTGCATTTGCTCTTGGCTTCTTCCATTGGCCTTGGCTCTGTCCTTGCGCCCTTTTAATTTGAGTTCTCGACATCCCTGAGGTCTCTGTAAACCCAAGGTCTGGACTTTGGCTAAGAGTTCTTGGGCAATAGGTGCTACTCTTATCAATGCATCTTGCAAGTCCGAAGGACGCGTTGATTCCAATAGAGTGTTTATTAGCGAATTCAACCCATTACAAAACTTCGAGACTTGTTGGGGGATACTCATTGTTTTGGCGTATTTCAGCAAGGAAACAAATTTCAAGTAGTATGTCTCCAGAGACAGGACCAACTGTTTCAACTTGAAGAACTCATTCATTTTCTGAGTTTTGTATGCAGGTGGCATATACCTTCCCTGCATTGCTTCCTTAAGTTTTTCCCAAGTTATTATGCTTTCAGTGCTGCTTGGTCTTTACACCATTGCTTCCATCACAACCTAGCTTCGCCGGTGAGCTTGAGCTTAGCAATAATGGCTTAGTTCATAGGTGCTATCTTGGTTGCACTAAAATAGTCCTCCATGGATTCAATCCATATTTCAGCATCAACTTCAACAATCTTCCCTTTTCCATCAAATTCTGGTGGTTTAATTTGTTTGAGAAGAAACTTCTTCTCTTGTACCTCTACTGGGCTTAGTGCGGAAACAAGATTTTGGATCTATGCTTGGGGTTGTATCTGATTACCATTTAAACTTTCACATGTTAGGATTGCATTTACACATCCCTATACAACTTAAATCAATGCGCACATATTTTTCGTTGCAACTATGCAACCATTCAAATGAACATAAAATTCTTATTTAACCATAGGGAGATGTAAGCCTCAAGTACAATTATTCAGGAATAGATAGGTTTTAGCTGAAATGATCTTCTTTTCAAGAGTTAAATTAACACCAGGTTAATAATTCCCTATTGGAATCAACTATAGGGACATAATAGTAGTATAGATTGGGGGAATGGATTCTCAGGAAGCGATAAGTCATGGGAAGTTCAGAAAATCCTTGTTTTTAATAGCCATGACAATCATTTTGTCACATTACTTTAATTCTTTCCGTTGGAAAAATTTTAACCACCTCTTTGTAGATGTAGCAGTTTTGATCTACTTGCTGGCATCTGATGTGTAGGGTCGAGTTCACATGAGCCTCATGGAAGATGGATAACTTGATAATCTTCAAGTCTTCCAACCACTTTAACCTCTTCAGATTGTTTTGAAGATAGGTGAGTCAGTTGGCATCTATGTAGCAGTATCCTGCGCTCCAAGTCCAACACCTTTCCACATACAGTGGTGAGGAGTTGTAGAGCCGATCTAGGATCCCCATCATGTCGGACTGTCTATGATAGCTTGTAGAGTTCATAGTTGTCGTAAACATGATATAAAATACGAGGAACCCGCTCCATGCCTCGTAAGTCTGGAAGCAACAATCCACAAGTGAGAAAAAAAAGAAAAACATTTTCTAATGAACACATTGCCTCACTCTTCCCGATTTTTCTCCCTATTTGTTTCAGTCATGGGTCGGCTCTGATACCAACTATAACATACTCATCTATTGGTTGTCTAAGCACATTTTTGGCAGTCCATCGAGAGTGAATCTAAGCATCGCTGCCCGGCACTTCCATGGAATGTCATGGGATTTGTTGCCTAGCTTTTCCCAAGTCCACCTTGCAATAGAATGTTTGCGGCCGAACCCACTAGGATCAACCTGAATCTTGAATTCCTAGTGGTGAAGGTTTTCTGGTCACTCTACTATATGCAGAGTTACCCAATCCGAAGCAAGTCCATACCCCTCTGGGTTCAAGGAGAAGAAGGAACGAGAGGGATGCATCACTCCACCTCTCTGTCTATAGGGCATAATCCCCTTTCGGTCCCCAAAAATTGTATGAATTCAGAAATTAACCCACGCTACCCAAAGGTCTAATGACGATAAAATCTTGTGAGAAGCCTCCCAATTCTCTGGGACCACCCTGTCATAGGACAAAACCATCGGGGGTTCTGCCCTCCCGCTTTCCTCATTTGGTGTACTTTAGTTATCGAATTAGCCTTATCACTTTTAGGTGTGACATGTAAAAGCAGCTTCCTTAATTAGCCTCTTAAAGGATACAGTTCATTCACGTAATCTTATGGCACTAACAGGAAAACAAATTCAAAGAAGTTCCTTGGAAGTAAACTTAATATTAGCAATTTATCAGAGATACAAGTCTTGTTCAACAGGGACAATATCTGCAATTCGTAAGGATGCACTTTAGTTCCACCAAGTTTTCGCATTACACTAGTAACAAGGGCCCCTAGAGAATCTATCCCAAGTCACACAGATCATTTGAGTAGAACCCAGAGGTAGGGAATTTATAGCTAGAGTCCCCCTTGGCATCCAAGCATCCTCCTACATTCAAACCAACCCACGGTGAGACCTCTCGTGGCGGATTCGGTCCACGTTCCCATCACAGCTATTTAGAACCCCCTTGGCTAGGGTTGGTGGCCAGCTGGGGGTGGCTTGGCACGCCCTCCAAAATTTCAACCTAATTCATTATTCTCATTTATGACTTGGGGTTATACAATATTTTTTTGAAGCGGTGTTCGTAATTGTACAAGCACAAACAAAGGTGTAGATGAGTGCTTAAGACATGTGCTGAGGCGGGGATCCCTACACTTAGCATTTGACCTTCTTTCCTTGGCAAAAATTTCCAATATCCTCTAAGGGTTAGAGAATACCTTCTTTTTGACCCCACTCTTGTGTGATAGGAGTGAGGAATTACACAATTGGATCTATATTCGATAATTCTCAGATGGAAGCTGTCCTAGCTTGGTAGTTTTTAATCGAGGGTTCTTGTCATTGGAAGAAACAAGACTCGAATCTTTTGTATTAATGACAAATTGCATCATGGTTAAATGTGATATCTTCAAAGTTGTTTCAGCTTTATTGAGGCTAGATTTAGAATAGAGGCCAGTGAGTGTTTTACTTGACTCATGGTCCACTTTATGAAGTAATAATAGATTGGCTCAATTACCTTTAATTCCTAAAGAAGTCGAGTTAAGCCCCATATAGGATTTATCTCATTGAACTACATGAGCAATTAAGGTTAACACTTCATATGCGTGTCTTATTACTATCTTTAAGATGAATCGCTAGCAATGCCATTGAAATTGTCCGCGATACATGTGAGTCTTTCCTAGGATGATGATGCAATGTGGAATTCTACTCTTGGGAATTTCTTTTCAATGCACTTATGCAAATTATAAATAAAGACTTGTATTTTTCTTTTGTGCGAGGAACACGAAGTCATCAGGCCTAATGGATGTGCGAGCTACATCTCTATAAAGGATTATAATTATTATAGCACTCACGATTCTCATGGACTTGATTCAAGCTTTTACCCCTACCTTTTCAGTTTAACCAATTTCGCAATGCAAAAAAAAAAATGCTTTTTGCTTAATGACAAATATGCATAAGCGTCCTAACAACCCATTTCTCAGTACCTTCAAGCATGCCAATATTAGTGCATAATCTAAAGCATTACAAGCATAATCAATAAGATCCTTGAATTTTTTTGCATACATGAATGCAAAATCTTTCGTGTAATTTATTCGTTCAAAACATACCAAAGTGCAAATAAACACAATTTCCAACATAATAGGATGATGCAACCTAAATGGTGGTTAGCTATCATAGACTTTCACTGAATACTTCTCCCTTCCCAATGAAGTTTGTATAAGTTCTTAAGGCCTCCCATCAGGGTGGGATTTATGGGATGCACCTGATTACCAAGTGATGGGGTTCCTTGACCCGTAGCTCCATCGGTTGAAGTGAGATTCACATTTGATTGGACTTAACTTTGCTTGGGAAGCATCGTATAATTTTGGTTTTTCCTTCATGGCTACACGCCCATATTACGAGAGAGACGACTCCTCCTGGAGGGAATTCGTCCGTGAGAACCTTCTTGAAGAGGGGGAAGAGAAAGATGGCAAGCTCGGAAGTCTTCAAAGAGAGAGAAATTCCCTCTCTCTCTCTCTCTTTTCTCTTACTCTCCCTTTCCCTCTCTCTTTCTCTCTCTCTTCTCTCTTGCTCTTCCTTTTTTCTCTTCCTCTCCCTTTCCCCCCTCTCTCTCTCTCTTCTCTCTTACTCTTCCTCTTTTCTCTTACTCTCCCTTTCCCTCTCTCCCTCCCTCACTTCTTTCTTTCTCTTTTCTCTTACTCTCTCCCTCACTCTCCCTCTAGTCACCAGACGGGCAGCAACGAACCTCCTTTTTTCCTTTTCTCGTCAACGCCCAAGGCCCTTTTATAGAGGGGGCAAGCTTGGGTAGGGTATGGAGGCCCTCCCCCCCTCTACTCCCTCTTCCCCTCCCTCTTCCATTACTTTCATGGCGGCAGCCATCTAGTCCACCCCTCTTGACCACATCGTTCCCCTCCTCAGAGCTCCCTCAACAACACACAACAGCCCCCCTCCTGCCCTGTTGACACACGGCAGTCCCCCCACTACCCCGTTGATACATGGCAGCCTAGTCCCCCCCTTTCGTCCACCAGTTGGTGGCGTGAGTAGGAGGGAATTATTTCTTTTTTTCTTTTCCAATTAAAAAAATTAGTTTAATTAGGGGGGGAGGTCATATGACGGGAGTGAGGGGAAATGTTACATCATGCACTTTGTAGGATAATTAAAAAGCTTGTTTATCTTTATATAGGATTTGCATGGAAGCTAAACAAAGATTGAAAAAGTATTATTTGCAATTGGTTTGCATGGTGGTAATGTTGTTACTGAACCATATCTTCAAAAGTCTAAGGATGGCAATTGTGTGCCCAAAAATCCATCTATTGGTGGAGTGAAGGCTAGAAGGTTCCTAGACTTTTATGGGAGACTTGGTAAGATAAACTCTAGTGTGGGAGCTTTTGCTCAACCACCAAGACCCATGGACCGCTTATTGTTTCAAGTGTTCCAAGCTGAGCACAAATGGCTACCTCTCACATAGCCGACACGCCATCCATATCTATGGGTATAGTGAGCTTACCTCCATGCCTCCATGCTAATCAAGTTACCTCCTCTCCCGTGCACTTCGGTAGCTCCACGATCCAAGTGCAAGCTTCAAGCAAGCTCCATCCTCAAGCTCCATGCTCCAATCTCCATAGCCGCGAGAAAGACAAGAGAAGAGAAGAGAAGAGAAGAAGAGAGGAGAAGATGGAGAGCTTCTCCTCCCCGGTCCCTCATCCTCACACACTCACTCCCTCACACTCTCACACTCCCTCTCTCAAGCACAAGCTCAAGCAAGCAAGAAGAAGAAGAAGAAGAAGAAGAGGAGACCCACTTTTGGCCACACATAAGAATGAGCTTCTTATTCACTTTTCAAATTTATATACAAAACCCTAAATCCCTTTTGGATGGGTCATCCCCCTTATCCCCTTTTTTACATGGCCTAGGCCCTTTTTTCCATTGTCCTTCTATCTTCCTAGCTTCCTTTCCACCACCCATCTACATTTACAAATTGCATGGGTGAGAGCCTAACGCTCCTTGAATTAAACCATGATGCGCTTGCGTTCTTTTACAAAAGTATTGACTTGCGCTTTTCCTTATGCGCTTTTCTCCCTTATTTAGGACTTTTCTCCTTGTGCGTCTTTGTCTTTTGTTTCACTTTGCCTTGGCTTGTTTTCTGCTTTAGCTTTTCTAGATTTTCCACATTCATTCGTTTGAGGGTTAACATTACCCCCCTCTAGATGATTGCCAGTCCCATGGCACTCACTAGCATAGGTAGGAGGCTTTGGCATGCACTGAAGGCGTGGGTGGAGGGGACATCGATGGTTGCCATGGAGGAGTGTTGGTGGTGGTGTGGAGGAAGGTCGTTGGGGGCATGTTGGTGGCCTAGGTGGTTGGTGGTAGGGTTGTTGGAGTTGGTGGTAGGGTTGTTCTTTGTTGGGGATTGCACTGATGGCCAGCACAAGCATTGGTTTGTTGGGGATTCTGTACATGACGATTCTTGGCAAGCTTGCATGATGACAAAGGATAAGAATTTAGAGTTGGGTGTCAATGAAGAGAAAACGACACTTTCGTTGGAGTATTCAATACCTGCAATTGAAAACCTCTTATAGGTGGTCTCTCCCTAGGGGTAATGCTAGTCTTCTCTATTGTGCACAAGACATAGTTTAATTAGTTTGGGAGACAGGTCAAACTCTAAGCAAGCTGAGAGTATTGTCCTACACTTGAGGACCCAAACTGTGTATATATTTTGGTGCAGATATTATGTGAGTGCTCGTGCATACTTAGATATTACGTAGTTAGAAGACCGTGGGCTGGTTTCTCACAACAATGTGTGGATGAAGCAAAGTTGTCCGTGTTGAGAAGAAGTACATGTGAAGGTGTATGCGATATCCTTTGCATTGTGACTGCATGATGTAACATAATTGAACATAGGGACACTACACTATCGGTAGAGCTGGTAGCTATTGAACCTACGTGATGAGGATAGTGTACTTTTCATGGCCATTTATGCGGTGCTTACCACAATTGATTGCAATGGTATTAAGCCAGAGTGTAAGAGAGAATAGTGTAAATGGGTCAGGGTGACAGGTCTAACCATAGGCGAGACAAGCTTCCTAGGTATGTCCTGCCCTTGGTGTGCCCTGAACAATTGTGGGTGATGCTAAGGGGCTAGGGGACTAGGGACAGAGCCAGTCGACCAAGGTCACTGGACACACCTAATTTGAGGACCTCTAGGTGTTGTGCTGTGATCGTGGGTGCTTGTTATCTTTGCGTTCTTTTTTCTTTTCTTTTTTTCTTGTCTGTTTTCTTTTTTTGTTTCTTTGTCTTCTGCTTTTTTCTTTCTTTCTTTATTTCTCTTTTTTTTTTTTTGACTTGCCTAAGTACAAACATTGCAATATATTGAGGCTATCATCTATCAATGGGTTGGGAAATGTCAAGCTTCGAAGGCTCAGGAAATAGATATTACAGTGATGATTGTGCCCTAGCCTTGTTGTTAGAGAAGCTGTTGTTGAGATGGGGAGATACACTTGAGATATTACAAATCTCTTTGCGACACGCGATGTCGGTACAATTGAGGTAACAACTGTCGTGAGCCAACTATAGAGTTGACCCAAAAAGAGAGCGTAGCCCATGACTATGCTTTGGGCCATGCAATGTGGGCACTTGCAAGGGTGATTTTTGCTTTCGGCAGCATGGTCTTGCGGCGATGACTTGGGCATTGAACACATTTGCATGAAGGCCTGTGTCATCCTACATCCACTTGTCACTTCATGAGAGTATATGCAAGTCACACGCGTCAAGTACAATGAAAAAATGCAATCATGTCAAGATATTACTTTATTAAAATCCTATGATGCTAATTGCGATGCCTATTTCGGTGCTTATTAAAGACTTGGCATATATTAGCAATAGATGAGAAAAGTGTGTACATGCGGGGAGCCTGCCCCTTTAACCATCAAAAGACAAAAAGTTATGGCAGGATGGCCTTTGTTAAGTTGCTTGTATATCATAGGGGCTACTCTGTTTGCACAAGGCGGGGTGAGTTCGGGTGGTCAGGCGAATGAGGCTTTGCTAGTGAAGGGCTCCTGTGAAGTTGGGCAGGGAAGATGTCAGCAGGGACCTGAATGGTGTAGTCTCTAGCCGCAACCATTTCCAAAATGCTTTTGAACAATGCATCAAATTCTTCCTTTTCTTGAGTTGCCCTCTCCGCTTTTGAGCACCTGGTGCCCGAGTGTCTACTGGGGGCCCGCACATTCGGTGTTGCCACGCCTTGTGTGCTCCCTTGAGCTTCTATTCCCCTAGCCTGGGAATTTTTCGGCCTACGTCCAGGGCAGTGTCGCTTGGGGCCTCATTTCTTTGTATACCTTTTGAGGCTAGGCACATAGCGCACTGGCGGGGGAGCTTGTGCTGCATGCTCCCTTCGATGGTTTCGATGGTAGAGAGCGTCTTTGCATGCCGGCTACACTGGGTGCTCCATGCCTGCTACGTAGGGGAGCCTGCAAAATGCGAACCAAGGATTAGGCCTTGAGACATGATAAAACCATTCCATGGAAGGGATTATACAGCTAATCAAGCGCATATGATCAGGAGGGGAGAGGTGAGGCATGCAGTAGTTGTAGTAGAGGGATGGCCCCTATGATGATGTTCGTTTGGCCTCTAGCCATTAGCAGATCTTGGCTTATGCTAAGTTGCGTGGACTGGTTGTCAGGGAGCAGGGTAGGGCTCATCCTCAGAAGGATAGACTGTAAGGGGAAAATGTGTATAGGAAGGGACAGTACCCTGTCCACACCCTCAGAGATGTTGGTCAGAGCTTCCTATGGTGGTGATGAGGGTTGCATGCCCTCCACCTGGAGGCAGGAATGATCACATAACTTCTAAATGTGTGGTGAGAGGAGGACCTGAGGAGCTTAGCCTGTTGAACCCAACTCCTCTCCCTACGCTTGACTATCATTGCTTGTGTGTTGACATTGTCTATATAGGGTCACAAAAGTCATTGTTTATTTATATACATATCTACGAATCCATGTCACTTCACGAGGATAAAAGCCAATTGTAGAACTCCAAGTGTGGCACATGCATCTAGTACTCGTGGCAGCTTACTTAATACCGATAGATATTTTGCAACATCGAGTAGCATGGAACCTTGTCCGAGTCTACTGGCAACATGTAACTCCTCCTTAGTGAGAACCTTATCAAATAGAGAGTTCTCTTGGCTAGTTTCAGCTAAGTCTGTACCCCGAATTGCAATCAGAACTCGAAAGGAAGTTGCTGCTACATAGGTTGGGTCTCTTTGAGACCGCCATTTGGCCAATCGCTCCTCAGAGACTATCATGATCTGGGCTCCTAGTTTGGCCATTGCAACGCGATTTTCACACCAACGTTATTCAAATTGACTCTGACCCTCTGATAGTCGCTTTAGTTGCTCTATCTCTAAGAGATTTGGTTGGTAGAGACCTCATTGAATGTGACAGCTAAGCATAGTTCGTCGGCTTCCTCGTCAGAGATGAGTTGCATGCGTTCATACAGAAGCCTGTTATAGTGCTCATCAAAATGTTCTTGCTCTTCCCAGGATAAGGGAAATGGCAAGTATTCTTCAAGCTGCTCTTTAGGGAATGCGCCCATGTCTGCCAGTTGATTCATAGGTCAAGATATTAAAATCTGCTCCTTCATCAATCAGAGCATCGATAGTATGCTCTCTTTTCATGGTGAGTTTGATCCTAAGATAAGCCGATGGTACTATGTCTTTATCTTTCGGGTCTTGGCTTGTAAATTTAAGCCTTTTGACAAATGACCTTGATTCCCCAACTGCATGACCAGATGTGGATTCTCCACTGATGTCTTGGATCGTCAGTGCAGTGCTATTCAAGGAACATCTATCGTCAGGACTATCATATCTAGTCTTTTTCGCTGTTGTAGCTTGATGTTGTTGCTTTCCGCTTTGACTAGATGCAGTCTGAATGTAACACATATGTGTTTTTGCAGTGTGTCCTTTTTGCCCTTGTTGGCTAGATTGGCCCATTGATGTTCTAGGGTCAGTGTTTCTCTCTATTTGGGTATGGGCTTTTGGTTGCTCTTGCGAGTGAGAATCCATGCTCGTGTAGAGCCATTACTACACTAGGTTCCAATTTAGAGGACCTGTCACGATGCGCGTTTTCTCTCCAACCTACTTGGGGAAGGTGTGGAGGGGGTAGAGCCCTCTCTGCGGGGGTCCGAGGGGGGCAGTCCCCCCGGCCCACAGGGCCATTACAGTAAACACCATGCGCAATTTGGAGGACCATTTATAGCCAAATTTTGAACTACTTGCTCTAAGTTTCAACCCAGTTATGGATTTGTGATGTGCCTTTAGCTCTATGTAGCCTTTGGGGTCAATTTTGGGATTTAGGTGCGTCAAAATTTGTGCTCTAGATACCTGTCTGATTTTGACAATTTTCTGTCTGATTCTTGGATGTCCGATTTTTAGGAGTCCGATTATCAGAATCGGACGTCCAATTTTGGGTTGGTCCGATCGGCCCAATGGTTCGATTTTGGTCACGTCCAATTTTCGTGTGTCTGATTCTTAGGGTCTGAGTGTCCGATTTTCAAAATCGGACAGTCGAGTGTCCGATTGGATAGGCAAAGGTGGTTTGATTCTGGGACTAGTCCGATTCTGGGACTAGTCCATGGTCCGATTCTAGGAATCGGATCGAAAAAGTGGTCCGATTTTCAGAGTCGGATGGTCCGACTCTAGAGATCAAGCAATCCTATTCTGGGACTCGGACGAATTGGTCCGACGGCACGGACGACGGCCTGCGAGTTGCGCGCGATGCCTCTAGGTCAACCTCTACTCCACCGAATCGTGTCGTAGCTTCCAAATAGATGCAAAGCAACAAAGGAACTGCCTGGCATACTTGGAAATGGTGTGGCACTCGAATCGATCAACCCTTCAACAGTCTCCCCATTGCTCTCTCTCTCTCGCTCCCTCCCTGGCTCTCAAGCTTACTCTTCTTCTCAGAAGGCAGGATGTCAAATGTGGTCTTTCCTAGTTCCCTGGGCCTCTTATTGCCCCATCCCAGCCTGCTGTGACCTCAGAAGTTAGTCCCTCATACTCTTCCAGCCAAAATTCTGAATCTATATCCCTATTTCCCTATTTCAGTCTGTTATATAGCAACAGAAAACCCTAATGTTTGCTCCAATGTTTTGCTCCTATCCTTCCTAAATGCAAGAAAAAATTATAAGAAAAATACCTACTACTCTACTACTCCATCATGCTTCCCAAGTTCAAAACAACAAAAACCTACTTGCTAAGGAGATCGAATATCTCTTCAAACTCCCTCGCTTCCTACCTATCTACCTCAAGCACCGGTTCGGGGAAAACCCTACTTCAATGCTCGATTCAAAGCATGCAAGCGCTCAAGGCTTGAATCCGTTGGTCTCAGCAAACGGAACCAAAATGTGGGAGCTTTTGCTTAACCATCAAGACCCACAGACCGCTTATTGTTTCAAGCGTTCCAAGCTGAGCACAAATGGCTACCTCTCACATAGCCGACGCGCCATCCATATCTACGGGGGTAGTGAGCTTACCTCCATGCCGATCGAGTTACCTCCTCTCCCGCACACTCCGGTAGCTCCACAATCCAAGTGCAAGCTTCAAGCAAGCTCCGTCCTCAAGCTCCACGCTCCAAGATCCATAGCTGTGAGCAAGAGAAGAGAAGAGAATAAGAGAGAAGAAGATGGAGAGCTTCTCCTCCCCAGTCCCTCACCCTCACACACTCACTCCCTCACACTCTCACACTCCCTCTCTCAAGCACAAGCTCAAGCAAGCAAGAATAAGAAGAAGAAGAAGAAGAAGAGGAGATCCACTTTTGGCCACACATAAGAATGAGCTTCTCATTCACTTTTCAACTTTATATACAAAACCCTAAATCCCTTTTGAGCGGTCATCCCCTTATCCCCTTTTTTACATGGCCGGCTAGGCCCTTTTTCCCATTGTCCTTCTATCTTCCTAGCTTCCTTTCCACCGTCCGTCTACATTTACAAATTGCATGAGTGAGAGCCCGTCGCTCCTTGAATTAAACCATGATGCACTTGTGCTCTTTTACAAAAGTATTGACTTGCGCTTTTCCTTGTGTGCCTTTCTCCCTTATTTAGGACTTTTCTCCTTGTGCATCTTTGTCTTCCGTTTCACTTTGCCTTGGCCTTTGTCTTCTGCTTTAGCTTTTCCGGATTTTCCACCTTCGTTTGTTTGAGGGTTAACATCTAGGAATGGTGGCTCAACTATTAGATACATTCAGTAGAAGTGCCTACATAATGCAGTTAAGAATCATGCTGATAATGGACAAGCTCGAAATAGAAAAGCCAATGTTTGGGAAACAATAGATAAAGTATTCTTTTATTGTGATAAAACTGATGATGATGATCTCAAAGACTTCAAAAATCAATTGAACCTTTTTAAAAAGGCAATGATAGAAGCTTGGGGTAATCAACACTTCACTCATTACATGGTAAGAAGTTTACATATGTATGTCTCTTTATTGTCTGACTCATATAGAGTTTTCTAATTGAATTTCTTTATTTGTTAACTATGCAACATATTTTATACAATCATGCTCCATATTTTATCAAGAAATATGGATCTCTATCTATCTAGTCAACTCAAGGTATGGAAAAATCACATTATCAAGTAAGAACAAAATACTTTAGACACACAAGACATGGAGGTGGAAGATACAAAGCAAACAGTTTATTAGAGGTCTTTCAATGATTCTATAGACAAATTTGGCACAAATTCAAGCTCAAAGACACAACCAAATCATGTAATACATCATCTTTGACAAGGACTATATCTAGTGTTACCCAAAGAAGAAAAGGATATTTAAATTCTTGTGCAAAGCAAAGATATTTAGAATGGTTACAAACTAGAAAAAGAGATGGGAAAATATGGGTTTCAAGAAACCCTTAACATATTTTAGTCTTACTCTTGCAAAAGAGTCTTTAGCTTCAAGCAATTCACTAGCTCCTCTAAAGGAATCTTTTGTTTCATTCCACTCGATGAGACATGTACATTTTAGGAACTCTTGTTTTCTATAGCCTGGAAGGAGCTTCAAATTCTTAGCATAGAGAGCAAATAAGAGCCAATAACTCCAAAATATCCTGCCCTAGATCCATTGTATCTAGGCATGAAGCCAAAAACTGTTATAGCTTCTTCCTTCTCCACCAAATTATATTGTCTGAGCCTCTATTGAAAACTTGGGATCTAATCACCTGGGAGATAGCTTTCAAAGCCATTATTGGTAAGCTTGGAGAGCTTGACAACCTAATATGATAAATTGCAACTGTATGATTATTTAGGCTTCCAATATAATGACCAAGGCATTGAATTTTGCCAAGTTTCAATGTCTTTGAGCCCTTGGCTCTTCCAAGAAAGTTTTCTACATCTTCAATTTCTATCTGCACAATAAACCACAATAGTATAAAATGGCAGTAGATAAATATCCAATAATATTTGTCTATAATGTATAACATACTCTAATATAAGTCACAATGGATATCTTAGAATTATCTTTTATACCTTAGGTTTTTCATCTTCTTCAATAAGACTTTCATCATAAAGATTTATTGAGCTTTTTGGTTTCTCGTGTAATGGAGACCTCAGTTTCTCTTTATACCCCATGTTATTAATACCAAGTCTCTACTGAATTTGTAAAAACTCTTCCTCTGTAAAGGTATCCCCCCCCTTTTCAAATTCCATGATTTGATTAATACATGAATGTAAGGCTACAGAGGTGTCTTGAAAATTCTCTCCCTCAATATCAAGAGTTGCTAGCAATTTCTCTTCATAACTTATAAAATTCTTATCATTTTGATCCCATGCTTCAAGGATTGCCAAGTAGTAATATTCTTTAAGATAAAAAATGTGTTGAATATCACTTAGCAATACATACATCTTTTTGTTGATGAGATAACTGGAAAATGTTGGGACACATTCAAGAGGACATGTTTTAATCTTTGCACTAAACTCTATCTCCTTTTCTTCCACTTTTGTAATATTCTAAATTTTAAACAAAGCAACATCAAATCCCTATACTAACTGGTTCTCAATATCCTCCTTAAACATTTTTCCCTTCTCTTCAACTTCTTTATCTTTTCTTGCAATATCCTCCATCTTCTTCTCTTGTATTGTATCTGAAGAACAACTATCCATGTATTGAAGATATATAAGAAATCCAACATCCTTATGTATAAGAAGACATTGATGTTGATTCTGATGAAAAGGGCAATCCACTTTCCACTTTTTGAATTCCTCATCAATAAGGCTAAACCTTTTTTGCAAAGTTGTTCTAGCAACATTGGTAGCTTCGATTACATCACTATAATGGACAAATCCCTCAACCTCTAGGCCTTCCACATGTCTATCTTAAAACTCCCTAAAATCCTTCAATTTATCTTCAAGATCCTTCAAGAGCTATTGTAAATCAAAGGGAACATTGAGCATATCTCTGATGTAAATAAATCTAGATGAATTTTCATATGCATGAAGAAAATCAAAGAGCTTTTCATCACAAGCATCCTCCAGATCCTCTTCCTCCATTCCCTCTAAAGAAAACTTCCTTTTAGTCATCCCGATAACTCACAAAACCAAATCCTAAAAACAAAAAAGTAAATTTAGGGGCATAATATACCAATCCACAAATTTTACTCATATCCAAAAGACTAAATAAAGTTTGTTAGAAAAATTTAGTTAAACCCTTTATAGAATTTCTAACTACTTAATATTCTGTCAAGAACTTACACTTGGCTCCAAAGTTTAGACTTATATATGACATGATCACTAACAAATTTTGAGAAAAGTGTATTTTCTTCCTCCTCTTAAGCCAACAAACACAGATCAATGTTATCTTCCTACTCTAAAACCAAAAAACACAGAAAAATGTGCAACAATGATAATTCACTTCACTTATCTTGCATGTCTAAATCTCTAACATAACATGCACGTTAAATTTGTCAAAATACAATAGCATTGCCTTGTAAAAAGTAAATTCGCCCTTTATGCAGTAGAGAAAGCATGAAATTTAGTGTCTCATTGATCAAATTTTGTTTTAAATTCACAACTCATGAAATGCGACAACAATGATCCGAATCTCTTACCCGTCACATGTGTGAAATTAACTATGTATTATAACAGCCACACGTGTAAACAAATATCCTTTGAAACCCAATTTCTGAACCACAAATGAGTTTTTTCAAAGACAAAGCTCTTTCTATGCTCAATAACACCAACACAAGGCTAACTTGGTCAAAGTGTAAAATTATTATGTAGCACAAGGTGACTTAAGAAGATTTCATAACCCAGCATACGTGCCAAGGTCTCGAAAATGTAAGTTTTTAAACAGATCCAAGCTAGCTCTGAATCAATGGAACAAATCTTGCCAAATAATCCCAAAAAGAGCCTAGCATATGAAACACGATTAGTCATGGTGGCTCTCCCCATGGACAAGAGTTATGTTGTGTTTCATACATTGCAAGGAATGCAAGTTTCCTCAAATAGAATCATGGATCAATAGAACTAGATCACACAGAATGATAACTTTTCTTCCACTAATGTTGATAATAATTAGGTGGACAAGATTTAAATATTATTGATGTGAACGAATGATAGATCTTCTTTCAAGGGTTGAAATCATTGAGAATAAGATGTGAGATTTGCTAGATGACCATTATTCTATTGTGAAACTTGTAAAACTTCACGACATTAATTGTCTTTGTTGATAAAATATGCATCCAAAAAATAAGTGGTCTGAAACACAAGAGGGTGTAGGTTTCTCTTGTCCAGAAGGCCACCTCACATTTCATACGTCTTGGGCCTGCATTGTTTTATTAAAATTTGAGGTAGACTATGAGATTAGTGTTTGTTTGCTACTAAGTGATTGTAGATAACATTATATTAGAGATTTGGAGATCTGTCCTAATTTTGAGGTATTATTTGTTTTCTTGGATGTTTCAGATGGCTAGAACTAAGGCCATTGCAAGGAAGCAAAAAATTGATCGTAGAGAGGTCTTGCTTCAAAGATTCATTAGTCCTCCAAGCCTTCCAAACTACAAGGAAATCAAAGCCAAGAAGAAGGTCCTCATAGCATGCTAGATGCGTAAAGGAGATTAGAAGTGCAATGAAGGCTCTGAATAATAAAATTCCAAAATTATCTTTTCAGATGCTTGTCAGAGAAATTTGTGACAAGCATAGTCTTGATAGTTTTAGATGGACTAGGGTAGCTCTCAACTGTATTTAGGAGGCTATAGAAGATTTTTTAATTGAGTTTTTTCAAGATGCTTATATCTGTGCTGCTCATGCACATGCGGCTTACACTTATGGATAAAGACGTGATAATTCTCAAGAGATTGAGATACAGGTTTTCAAAGGTCCTTGAGCCAGTCCCCCTTTCTAATGTGAAGGCTTTCAATATTTTAAATGTCCTCCATATAGAAAGAAGAAAGATGATCCACGTCTTAAGGTTGAAGATGTCACTCATGAAAAGGATACAAGACTATATGAGAAAGAGGAAAAGGCCACAGAAGTGCATGAAGATAAATCGAGGGAGTATAAAAGAAAGAAGGAAGAAGAAAAGGAAGCAAAGCAATTCCCATCTTTTGAAGAGGAGCTATCTACCCTTTTTGAAAGGGTTGAACCTAAGGGCTTCAATGTCTATTGCTTTTGACCTGATGATATTAACAAAAGATCTGATATGGTATTTTTTGGCTCTGACTATATTCAAATTCTCAAGAATAAAATAAGAGAAGTAAATAACTATATTCTTCTACTGGGATGAGGTATAGTATACCAATATTTATTTTTACTCTCTATATTTTTGTAGCAATAGACTTTCATGTTGATGCTTACTATCTCCATTCATTTCCTAGGTGTGTAATGCATGAGCTCCCCTTTGATATACAACAAAAAATTGAGGTTCTAGATCCATCTATCTCATACTATATGAGGAGTGAGCTTGATGCAAGTGCATTTGAGTCAATTCAATTGACTTTGAAACTTTGGAGGTTCTTCTAATTCCATACAATGAAAAGTAAGTAATTTGATATTTTGTTAGATTTTATGAGATTTTGTTTTGCTCGATGATTGAAATATGCTTTTTTTCAGTTCTCATTGGAGCTTAATTGGAATAGATTGTGTGGAGAGGCAATGTTTCCTCATCAATTCTATGAAAGGAAGCCATGGAAATGCCATTTGTAAGTTATATAATCTAGGGTCTCCTTGATATTTTGATCTTGTTTTTGAAAGTACTTTAAATATTTTGATCTTTCTTTTATAACTACTCTAAATTTTATAGCCTTTTTGGTACAGAGCTGTAAAAAGATTGATTGAAATGCTAAAGAAAAAGCCTCCCATGCCTTCCGACTTGCAACAATGCATTATAGACAAGTTGCAGTAAGGTCTTGATTAATATGATTGGAACATAATAAGAACATTTATTCTAAAAACTACCATAAACAAGTTTCACAGTTTACTTTATATGCTTTGCAAAAAATATCTTATATCCTTATTCATTAAATTCCTCATCGTTATACTCTTTTGCACATCCTTTCATCAACACATTATCCGAACAAATGTCAGAGAGAGAACTAGGGAGAGAGAAAGAGGAGAGAGAACACTGCAAAAGAGAGAGAAAGACTGTAGGAAGAGAGAGGAAGAAGAGTGAAGAAGAGAGAGAAAGACTAGATTTAGAGAGAGAAAGACAAGAAAGAGAGAGAAGCCATAGAAGCTGTGAGCAAGATGGGAGAGAAAGATTATAATTGTATTAATGTGTCAAAAAGATGTGAAAATTTACATATCCTCTCCTTTTATACCAATGTCAGTGTGACATGGCATAATATCAATGTTATTTACATTAAATCCTTATTCCCAACTTCTTATAATCCATCCCTTCCTAAAAGTTTTTGCCTTTAAAAATAAACTTGGAAAAAAACTAGAAAAATATGGAGAGAACAAAGTACTACTCTGTTTTACAGCTTTACAAATGGGGAATGAATGAAGTATGACCAACTACATGAACTAAAATTGAAGAACGGAAGTAAGCCTCAGCTATATACATGATTTGGAGTATTTCAAAAGCATATGTAGCCATAAAGTTTTCAACAAATAATCTCAAAATAAAGTTGACAGCTTGTTGTGTAAACAGACCCTGTTGGACCAAATCTGCCATAAGTTCTAGTAGAAGTGTCCAAATGAGACGTACCATATATCAAAATGAAGCTCTTGAAGAGTACTTTAAGCCCATGTTAATAGCTTAATTCTGAAAATTAGGCATGATCAAAACTATTCTAAAACAACGTGATGTCCTGAACCTGTCTGTATCATTACTAGCTCCATAAGCAATAGGCTTTAGCCACCAATGTATCCTTCAAGAAAGGAAACTCATCCAATATAGAATCAGGTCTTCAAGAAGCTTCTTCAGGTGGTAAACCTCTCCATTTGATCAAATATTCCACAATAGAACGTGATCAAAGCTTCTTCTCACACTGACCTATAACAGCCTCTGGGATGTACTGAATAAGACCGCGTCTTCATCAATAGGTGGCTATAAAACTTGTGGATCCAGTAAGGGCCATAAAGCTTATGGACAAGCTTATTACTAGATCCATCTTTTAATGTAGAGTACTTGGACTTGGGCACCTTCAATAAAACCAACTCTCCTTCTTGGAACTCTAAAGGCCTCCTCTTCTCATCAGCATACATCTTCATTTGATCTTGAGCCTTCCTTAGATTCACCTTACATTGCTAAAGAAGGGTCTGCATTCTTTCCAACTCTTCCTTCCCATGAGGATTGATCTTTTCATTAAAGATGACTGTGGGTAAGGGCACCTTGTAACCATACAAAGCCTCAAAGAGTGAAACTCCAATACTAGCATGAGTAGAATTGTTATAAGTAAACTCAGCCAAGTATAACCAAGAATCCCATGAGGTTTGGACATCATAGCAAAAATGGCGAAGATAAGTCTCCAACCATTTATTAACTCTTTTTGTTTGTCCATTAGTTTGAGGATGATAAGCCGTAGATGGAGCCAATTTAGTGCCCATAGATGTAAATACCGCCTGCCAAAAGTTACTCATAAACTTTGAGTCCCTATCATGGACAATCACCTGCGGTAATCCATGTAGTCTAAAAATCTGCTCCATAAACTGGCTAGCCACTTGAGAAGTAGTAAACTGAATCTTGGTTGGAATAAAATGGGCTGCCTTGGTGAGTTTGTCTACCACCACATAAAAACTATTCCATCCCTTCTTGGTAGTAGTTAAGCCAGTAATGAAATCCATAGTAATATGAGTCCATTTACTAGTAGGAATAGGCAATGGCTATAACAAACCTCCTGGCTTATGGCTGCTGTCCTTATTCAGCTGACAAGGCATACACTTCATAACAAAGTCCTTGATATCTTTCCACAGTCCTCTCCAATAAAAACTTTTACTGATCCTGTCATAGGTCTTGAAAACTCCTAAATGTCCAGATAGAGGCAAAGAATGTAGCTCCTCCATAATTTTCCACTTAAAAGAAGAAGTAGAAGGAATTACAATCTTGCCTTTCAACCAAATAAGGCCATTTTTAAGCTGGTAATGCGTGTTTTCTTCCATAAGACCTTGCTGTAATTTCTGGAAATTTTGGCTGAATTCCTCATCTAGAAGATAAGCCTCCTGTAATTCTTCAATCCAGTCATTATGCAATTCTGGCATAGCTGAAACTTTGCAGGCCCACATACGAGAAAGAGAATGAGCCACTATGTTATCTTTGCCCCTTGTATGAGTGATGTCAAAATCATAATTCTGTAATGTAGTTACCCAATGACGTTGCTTTGGAGTAAGATTGGATTGAGTAAGGAAATACGTAAGTACCCTGTGATCACTATGTACTCTGAATCGACTACCATATAAGTAATGGTGCCACTTCTTGATTGCATGCAAGATAGCCAACATCTCCTAGTCATAAATATACATGGCTATTTCTTTATCTGTAAGCTTACGACTCTCAAATGCAATTACTCCATGCTCTTGAAGAAAAATAGCCCCAATGCCACGGCCACTAGCATCACACTGTATAGTAAATTCTTTGGAAAAGTTCGGGCATACTAAGATAGGAGCAGAGGTAAGGAGTTCCTTTAACTGGTTGAAGCTGCTATCTGCAAGAGTATCCCAAAAGAAAGCCTCCTTCTTCAACCTATCAGTCAAAGGAGCTGCAATTGCTGCATAATGCTTAATAAATCGGCGATAGAATGAAGATAAACCAAGGAATCCTCTAAGAGAGGTAGTAGTAGAAGGCGTTGGCCAATCTTTTATACATTGCACCTTCTTGGGATCAGCATGTATTCCTTTTTCACTGACAATATGTCCCAAGTATTTCACTTCAGCCTGCATGAAAGAACACTTCTTCTCCTTAGCAAAAAGTCTATGATGTCTCAATACATCAAAAACCCTCTTCATATGTGCCAAGTGATCCTGTAAAGTCTTGCTGTAGATCAAAATGTCGTCAAAGAACACCAAGACAAACTGAAAGAGGAAAGGTTGTAAAATCTTATTTATCAGGCTTTAAAAGGTAGCTGGAGCATTTGTAAGCCTAAATGGCATCATTAAGAAATGATAGAGCCCACGATCAGTCCTGAAAGCAGTCTTGCTTCATCACCCTCTCGCATGCGAATCTAATGATACCCTGACCTCAAGTCAATCTTCATAAAAAATCGAGCCCCCTTAAGCTCATCAAGCAAATCATCAATCCTGCGTATAGGATACCTGTTCTTCACTGTGATCTTATTAAGATCCCTATAGTCAATGCACATTCTGAAAGATCCATATTTCTTTTTGACTAATAGGACTGGGGATGCATAAGGTGAAGAACTTGGTTCAATGAATCCCATTTCAAGAAGCTCCTTAATTTACTTGGCTACTTCCTCTCGTTCACACTTTGATAATCTGTAAGGTGGCTTATTGATTGTCTTTGAGTTGGGCACCAAGTCAATGGGGTGATCTACTGCTCTCTTAGGAGGCAATGAACTAGGTACCTCAAACATATCTCTATACTCCTCAAAAAGAGCTGTCAAGGCTGGATGGTTTGCTGAATTATTGGGCTGATCCTGTGTTTCTTTATTCAAATGCAAAACAAATATTTGTGAATGCTTCTTGTACTCTCTTTTGAGTTGTTGAATGGTAATAAGCTGAAAATCTGATCTAGTACGAATCCCCTGTAAATGGATAAGATGTCCATTGGAGATAAACTCCATATACAACTGTGAGAAATCCATAGTGATCATGCCTAGTGTCATTAACCAATCACAACCGAGTACAATATCTATAGGCCCCATTTCCAGAGTGATCAGGTTTACCTTGGCTTCAAAATTTTTAGCCAACTGTAAAAAAACCTATGGGCATATTTGTGTTCTGATTTCCTCTTCACCATTAGCCACTTGAACTCTAATGGGCTGCTATAAATCTGTGGGAACACAATTTAGCTTGTCCATAATGGACTTATTTACAAAACTATGAGTACTGCCATTGTCTATCAGGATGAACACTGGCTTTCCACATATGCTTTCCTTCATACGAAGTGTATTAGGGCTGTTAGATCCTGTCCAAGCATACATAGAAATAGAACAATTAGTCTCGGCAAGCGGCTCATCACAAGTCCCACCTGGATCAAAAGGAAAAGAGTCGGCTGGATCATAAAAATACTCTTGCCCAACTTCCTCCTCAAGATCTTCATTTTCAACATTAAGTGGCATTGCATTAGCTTCATCCATGTCATCCTCAAAATCCTCAAAAATCAACATACTCTGAAGCTTGGGTTTGACATTTTTGTATACACACTTTGAGGCATGATCAGGTGTATACTTTTCCCCACACTTGAAACATAAGCCTTTCTCCTTTCTTTCTTTATAAAGATCCATAGGAATAGATTTAGGATTTGTATTGCTGAAATGGATTTAGGCTTGTTGTCCCCCTGTTTGAAATCAACTTTTGGACTATTTGCTGTCCTGAAATTACTTTGAGGTCTAGAAGCATTAAATGGTGGATAAGTTGGTATCCATAAGCTCCCATTTGGCACATGATTGCTTCCATAAGAATTACCAACTTGCCCCTACTTTAAAACAGTCCTTGGCTATCCAAAACCAGGCTGAAATGAAGATTCTCTTCTATACTTTCTTCCATAGCGCTCCGCAAGCTCAATAGCCTTAAAGAGGGAAGTAGGATTTTGTGCCATAACATTAGCTGATAAAGATGGCTCCAAACCATACATAAACTTATGAAGCTTAGCCTCATCACTGATGCTTTCCACATACATGGTCAGGTTGAGGAATTGGTTAGTGTACTCTCTTACACTTACGCCCCTTTGTTCCAAACCATACCATCTCCATGCTAATTTCTCTTTCTCAAGAGGAGAAACAAATACTTCAGCCATAAGTGCCTTGAAAGCTTCCCAATTCTCTACAAGTATGTTTTCTTTTTTAATATACCTCCACCAGGTATGGGCAAATCCCTCCAAATGCAAGGAAGCAAAATGAATCTTCATGTCATCAGTTTTAGGGAATATGTCAAAGTAGGACTCCATCTTAGAGGTCCACTCCTCTAAATCAGATGGTGAAGATGACTGACCATTAGATTTGGCTAGAACAATTTTGTCCTTTAGCTCTCTTTCATGAAAGGGTTGTTGTCCCAAAATAGGCTGATCATGATTAGCATGCATGGAACCTCCAAATTGAGACGGAAATCTTCCAACAGGTGGCTGAGAACTACTATGTAATATTCCTGTTGGTAGAGCACCCCTAGAAATTTGAGTATTCAGTCCAAAAGCTTGAGAATTGGCTCCATTCAAACTGCCCAAATAGTCATCATACCTCTATGAAGCCTCTTCTACTTCATACTGGCTATTTGGAATGCCTCTTCTTCCAATAATCCCATGTCCATGACCATTTTGGTTAGATAGCTGAAGTGGGACTGAAGGGTCACTGTTTGAACAAGCTTTCTCCTTAGCTTCTTTTGGTCCCATTTGCATTTGCATCCATTGAGAGAATTGTGCCATAAGTTGAGCATTAGATTCCACTAACTTATCTATAGAATCCTTTGTTTGAGTCGTTGAATCCACCAACTTCTCAATGGAAGACTTCGTTTGATCAGTAGACAAGACCATTTGCTCCATTCTTGATAAGATGGCCTCATATCGTTCCCTATGTCTTTGTTCATAGACGCACAAAGTATTATTAAGTATAATGACTTCTCCTTGTTGTTGAAGCTCTTCAAGGCTCTCTTGAGGTGTATTATCTAACATGGAATCCCTGATTTGCTGAGCATAATCTTCCTGGACCTTATTTTTACCCTTATGCCCTGCCATAATAGTGCAGTCTTGCAGTACCCCCTGTCAGAAAAATGGCTATAACTTTTGCTAAGGAACTCCGATTTCAGACATTTTTAGTTCAAATAGAAGTTAAGAATGCCCTCTTTGAGATGAGTTATAGCACGCTATAACAAATTTAGGACAAAAAATTTTGTAGTTGGATTTCTGAGTCTGAACTGTCCAGGCCTGCACCCTATCTAGACCTGTAAGTGCCCTGTTTTGATCCTATAGTGCAAGATAGTAACCCCAAATGGTTATCAAACCCTATAAAAGGGTGTACAGGACCTGTGGATACCCTATAGTACCTGCAACTGTACTTTAGTAATGAAGGGTGTACCCGTAACCACCTGTAAATACCTTGTAAGTGCCCTGTAAATTCCTTGTTTTACCTTGTTTTGGACCTGTAGGTACTTGAGCCTTTGGAAAGTCTTCAATATTCAATTCTCCACTCGTTGTACCTATGTGAGGGATAAAACGGCATGACAGGCTTCCTACACGGTCTCCGAATCATCGAGAGGTGGGCAAAGTTCCCCCCGGGTCGGTTGGTTGCACCCCTTCGCGATCTTTGATAGTGAGGGAGGGTCACCTCTCTTTTGTCCCACTATCTCCCCCGGCATCCACCTTTTTCCTCGATGGGTATATCAACATGGTAGAGGCTAGTATTCTAATCAATCAGTATGAGATGCATTTCTGAAATATTCATTCACCCTTTCATGAGATGCAATTGAATGGAATCTTGAAAGTTTGGATAGGAGAAGGGTCTTACTAATGCAATTCAGTGACTCACTAATTGCTAGTACTTACCCTTTTACAATATTTTAGCTTGGGTAAAAGAAATTCAGCCAATCAATGGGTTAGAGTAAACAAGTTCATCAATCAATAGATTCAATCAATGGGATTCAATTGTTATGCTGGAAATTTCAGATTGAAGCCTCTAATTCACTGGTTGGAACTAGTATGCATTAAGTAAGCATTGCATTCATGAATGGATTGATTCAAACAAAGGTTGGCTGAAATTTGATGGATATCATTCAATTCTTTAATCTCTCAATCAAATGAATTAAGCTCAACAATTGGATTAATGAGAGAGATTAAGAATTGAAAAAGAGTACCTTTGACATGGTTGATGATGACTTGATCAATCTTCATATGCTTGATAGAGCCTCCGGTTGTCCAATGTTGGTAAAATAATCCCCAAGGCTTGTGTATTCAGTACTTAGGAAGAATCTTGATGCTTTAAATGCTTGAAATTGAAGCATTAAACCCGTTTCCCCCAAATTTTTGCTCCATGGAAGCTCTTGAGCTTCAATATTTAACCATTTCGTGCTTAATCCTTGCAATTTGTTGAAGAATCCTTCCTAAGATGATCCCAGGGGCTAAAAGGATGAAGAATCTTCAAGAAATTGTTGAAAAATGGAAGCTCGGACTGAAGCTTTCATGGCTGCCATGGACTATTCACCTAGGGTTTAGGAAGAAGCTGAAGAACCTTGAATGGGGCTGAATATCTCCATTTCACTGATGGTTTATGCTTGCAAAGGATCAGGGAGAGTGCCAAGGCCTGAGGAAGAAGCATCCAATGAAGAGAGCAGGCTGGAATCAGCCCAAAAATTGCACCACATTTTTCGGGGTTGTTCCTGGCTTCATAGCTGAGCCAAGATGAAGCAATCTTGTGCTCATTCTGAAGTTCATGAAGTGAGGAATCTATTACAGGAGATTCTTGGCCAAGAAGATGAGAGGTTTGAGAGAAATGAGCAGATCTTGATGCTGAACTTCCATGAAACCTGTAGGAAACCCTAGGAAAGGGGAAAGATAACTCGCTCTTTTCAAAGTAACCACAGTTTGTTCCCAAACTAAGCTCGGTTAACTCTTCTTTACCCTAATTACCTCCAATTTTGCATGAAATTTGATGACGACCTGTCATTTAAGCCGTCCTCCGCCATATCTGAACTTGGATATCTCTAGATGTAGTCTCTTACTAACTATAGATGATCTGCAGCACTCCATTAGTCACTGTCTTGTACATTTTTTGTCTGAAATTCATTTTGATAGAGGAAAATAGGACTGAAAATAGAAGAAAAGAATGGATCAAAGACCAATGCTCTGATACCACTTGTTAGAGAGAGAAATAGGGAGAGATAAAGAGGAGAGAGAAGACTGCAGAAGAGAGAGAAAAACTGCAGGAAGAGAGAGAAGAAGAGTGACGAGGAAAGAGAAAGACTAGATTTAGAGAGAGAAAGATAGGAAAGAGGGAGAAGCCATAGAAGCTGTGAGCAAGATGGGAGAGAAAGACTATAATTGTATTAATGTGTCAAAAAGATGTGAAAAATTACATGTCCTCTCCTTTTATACCAATGTTAGTGTGACATGGCATAATATCAATGTTATTTACACTAAATCCTTATTCCCAGCTTCTTACAACAAAGACATAGTAAGATGTGGTATGAAATTCCACAATACTTTATTCGTACACCCTTAGTAAGCTTCTTTGGAAATTGTTATAATGGCCTCTTAGGATACACTCAATATTTGGATGTAGTTAGTAATGTTAGAGAAGGAGAATGCCTCTTTCACGCAAACATTAGAGCAATATACACACAAATTACTGTAGAACAAGGAGACTATTTTAGAGCTGGAGAAACACAGAGATCCATAGAGGCTTAAAGAAACAATAATGGGATTTTGCAAATGTTGCAAGAAACTTCGAAATATTGAAGACATGAAGCTACAAAGTAGAAGAATACATATAGTGAAGTAAGTTAGCTCTTTGTTACTTTTTTCACAATCTCATAAAGTATTTGTAAAATAATTTATGATAACTAAATATTTTTATTGTGAATACATGAAAATCCTACAACCTAATGAAGAAACAACTTCAAGCATGGAGGCATCAATTGAACAATTTAAAATGCTTCTAAATAAGAAAGCTATCGAAGCAATCTTGAAGGATCCAAAGTATCAAAATCTTGCAAAATAGGAGATTGAGATTTTCCCAAGAGGGAGTCAACTTAGCTCAAGTGATATGCAAGCTTTGTTGGATGAGATATATATCTGGCAGGGGATACACAACTATTTACAAATCTCTTTATAGGAAGATGAAGGAAGCTAAGTTGCAAGGATCGATATTGTCAAACCCAACATCACTCAAACGAATGCAAAAAAAAGTGAATCATCAAGTTCTACAACTCCTAGGAGCTCCATTTCCTATCGAAGACGCATATCATTTGGCACTAGGGAGGTGATGGTTTACAATAAATACGATAATATATTTTACAACTTGGAGGCCCTATAGTAATACTCTATTCAATTATTTGAGGTGACTCGTGATGAATGTGATGGTCTCTTGAAATTTGTACTCAAGCTCAATGAGTGCTAGATTGATAAAAAGCTAGAACAAGTCACTATCTAGGGCACTCAATCAACAATTTCAACGCACAATCCAAAATGGTTTAATGTCCAGTCTAAGAATAATATATTCTCTTTGGGGTCCTTTAAGGTGAGCAATATATTTTAAATTGGAAGTTTACTTATGCGAATATTGTTGTTGTGTCACACACTTATAATATGTGTGTATTCCATGTTATGTTGTTTGAGAATTTTGAAACCTTGCATTGGATTTTCCACAAGAAAAATATACCCCGAATTATTAGTGAGCAAAGGAACGGGAGAATCTTGGAGGTGGAAGGATTTGTAAGATTGAAAGTAGAGTGGCATCTAGCAAGTGATTTGAAGACTCTAACATGCATGTACAATGTCTTAAAAGGGGCCAATTTGAAGAGCCCATGCATATATTGCATGCATGCTACAAAAGAAACTGTGATAGCTCGACTTTATTTTCAATCTTCCCAACTTCTCACAAATTAAACTTGAAGAAGTCTAAACCATTAAATAGAGAAAGTCTTGAGCAAAATAGTCAAAGGATCATAACTTGACATTTTCCCAGATTGATAGGGATTGTAGCCATTTGTCACAGAAGTTACCACATGAATGCGAGTCATGGGCCATAAGTCGAAATTGATCAAACACATTTAAAACTTAGTAAAGCAAATAAGTCTCAGAGCTTTAAGCTTTAAAGCTTAAAAGCTTAAGAAAATGAGAAGAAAAAGAAGGAAACAATGACGAACATGCTGCCACCCCCTTTTTATTTTAAAAAAATGATGCCTCATGCTCCCAAATTTGGAGATCCAGATTTCTGAAGAAAATTCCTGAATTCTCCTTTTGTATTACAATGGTACCTTCGAGTTGACATCATTTTAGTTAGAATAGAAAACATTGTAAAAAGTTATTTTTCTTAAAGGAACTATTGAGAAGGGAATGAATTTGTATTAGGAGATAATTCAAAAAAGTTGTTTCTATATATTGAACCTAAAGTGATTAAAAATACTCTCTCGAGGGAAGCGAGAGGATGGACCCTAACGGATCGAGACCATGGTTGGGTGATGAACCCTTTATTTAGTGCAAAATTTATCAAAAACCATGTTATGTATTGTCAAATGTAGTGCAAATTGTGAGATCTTTTGGACATATAAAATTCATTTGTACTTGGGCTAATACATTTATTTATGGCTATGAACCTTAGATAAAAATACTATGTAATTTATCATTTTACATCATGAATTTAAAAAAAGGATGTGAATGGTCGTGGGAAGGTGGTTGGAGGAGGTGGTTCAATTTCCTCTCTCCTTTATCTTCTCAATTCCACGATTCTTTCTCCTCCTCTCTTTTTTTTCTACAGAACTCTCGCTCTCTTTCCATATGCATAATGTTTGATTTTTAGAGAGAGTGTGAGGATGCAATTCATGCCATATCTTCTGTGTGCTGGTTTGTTCATAGCCAGAATAAAGGATGTAAGAGAGAAGGGTTTCAAGTGCTTCTTTGTGGTTTCTTGGATTTGTGAATGTACTCACAACCTCCATTACCCACGTTTTCATCTAGCTTGGAAGGCACATTCATTGGTGCGTTTGCCGAGAGAGAGGTGATTCTGGAATGCCAAACAAAGAAGCCAAGTACAAGGGTTTGTGAGAAAGGCACTTGTCTAAATCCTATCTATGAGAAAGACATTCCTTTGCATTTCAAATTCAAATCATGCGCTTTCATGAAGGACTATATTCATGAGATTGAAGAAATGTTATGCTTGATGGAGGAGTTCAAGATTGCACAAGCCATCAAAACAATTTAGGAAAATAAGAAAACTGATGGGCGCCTTGATCTAATTTGTTGCGGTCTCTCGTCAGATCCTAGAAGCAAAGTCATGCTTGCATTATCCTCACAAGCGAAAGTCAAAGTATAAAGAAAAGATAGAGGAATAAGAGAAGAAGAAGGAGCAATCTGCGGTAACACGAGAAGCAGAACCTGACGAAGATGATGATGGAGTAGTTCGGCAGAGGTAATCAGGCTCTACAATGGTCGCCTATAAGCATCATCAAACACCATAGTAGCAAAACAATGATTTTCAAGATTGCAGCACAACACATTGCTTTTCTCTCTTTCATTTAAACAAAATCTAAAAAGAAACCCTGCCTCTCATGCCCAGTTCATATCTCATTACAAATCTTTTCTCTATCACACACAAGCTAATCATAGAAAGGGTCAACTTAAACATACCCAAAATTCATGCATAGGATTCTCTAGGCGAAAAGCTTCATTGTGGCAAAGTTATTCTTACCATGCTATGAGAGTTGTTATTTTGTGGACCAAAGGCGGATGGGAGATCCTTGCAGTGTTCAAGTGGGAGTTTGAAGAATTAGTGTGGGAGCATCTCAAGGTCAAAGAAGTGTTTTGATAAAGTAATGTTGAAGAGTTGCAGGTCTTCATCAAGCTTGGTTCGTAGGAGCTCACCTCTCTAGTGTGGGAGAATGATAAATCCTTTATTTAGTGCAAAATTGATCAAAAACCATGTTATATATTGTCAAATGTAGTGCAAATTGCGAGATCTTTTGGACATATAAAATTCATTTGTACTTGGGCTAATACATTTATGGCTATGAACCTTAGAAATACTATGTATTTTATCATTTTACATCATGAATTTAAAAAAAGGATGTGAATGGTCGTGGGAAGGTCGTGGTTCAACTTCCTCTCTCCCTTATCTTCTCAATTCTATGATTCTTTCTCCTCCTCTCTTTTTTTCTGCACAACTCTCGCTCTCTTTCCATGTGCATAATGTTTGATTTTTAGAGAGAGAGTGAGGATGCAATTCATGCCATATCTTCTATGTGCTGGTCTATTCATAGCTAAAATAAAGGATGTAAGAGAAAAGGGTCTCAAGTGCTTCTTTGTGGTTTCTTGGACTTGTGAGTGTACTCACAACCTCCATTACCCAGGTTTTCATCTTGCTTGGAAGGCACATTCACAAAAAATGACCGGCCAAAGACCAAGCCACTTTTAATCGGGTTGTCAAGCCAACTCCTAGGAGTTGTTGCATTGAATAGGTGATATTGATATCTAATTTCTATGATTTATCCTAGCCTTCCTCAATAGTTACGACACTCGTTTGTAGTAGTTCAACTAATTTAATATCGAAAACTTAGTAAGTTTACTTAATCTTGTTCTTCATCTCTATTTCTATACTTCACACTTAAATACTAACCCTAGGATTTTAATCCCTTCGGAAATTAACTTCAAAGCATAAACCCTATAGTTCTTTCTAATTCCTTTTATTATCAAATCAACTAACATCCCTCAATCCCATAAACTCTATTTTTATTTTAAATTTTTTTCTTTTTTCAATGTTGGTATAACTTAATACCTCGTCAACACTTTTAATTTGCATAAAGTTAGACACATCATATTTTATATTAATAATGTTCAAACAGATAACATCAAATTAATTTATTTTTTCTCTAACTCTAGGAACTTTTCATAAAACAGCCAAAACTATATTCTTAGGTTTTCTATAGAAGATCCTAATTTTTGATTGAATTAAAAACATGATTTTTATTTAAAAAATGTAATATTCATCTAAAATAACTATTTTTTATTTTTAAAATATAGTAAATATTTCTTAAAAAATTGAAAAAAAAATAAAAAATATTTCCAACAGTACATAATTCATCAAAAAAATATCACATCTCATAAATTTTTAACCAAATATTTTATAAAAATTTATCGATATAGTTTTTAAGCCATTTTAAAGCATTTTTAATAATTTTTTATTTTTAAAATAAAAATAAGACCTACATAAATTCTAAGAACTATCCAAAGTTGAAATTGAGATTCAAAGATATTTTATAAAAAATCCAAACTAAATAAATATTTATGAAATTTTACTTTTTTATGCTAAACAAGTTAAGGCACTTACGTGAAGTACGAGATTTGTAATTGCATCTTTGGGAGCCATGTCCTTTGTAGTCCAACCAAGAAGAGTCTATCCAATCGATCCCAATAGTGAGCTCATCATTTTCCCTCTCCCAAGAAATCAATTGGCCAATTGCATTGTTGCCATAGAAATAGCCACTTGTAACTCTTTTAAGACTTAATCTTGATTAAGTCCAAGCTTACAAGCTTAGCCTCCATGGTTTTATGTAGATGACTAAGAGAGAAGAGAAGATAAAAGCTCCAAAATGGAGGTAGAAGGAGAAGACATGGTAATGGCTATAGGATAGGCATGGGCTTCAATTCTCTCTTCTTGCTCTCTCCAACTTCAATTGTTTCTTCAAATCCTCTTGCTTGGATGGCTTGAATTGATGGCCCTTCCTTCAGGATGATAGTGTCCCCTTCTTGATTATGGTGCCCTCCTCCCTCTTTAGTTTGTTCTCTCTCCCTCTTTATAGAATGGTACCCCCTCCTCTCTTTCTCATGACTCTTCAACTTCCACTAACTCCTCCCCTTCCTCTTCTCCAATTGGCTTTTGGACTTCCTCTCCCTTTCCTCTTCCTCTTCCACTTAGTCTTTTCCCCTTCTCCCTCTCTTCATCTCCCACTATGATGTGCCCCCCAGGATGAGGGCACCCTCTCCTTGGTCATAACCTCCTCAAATCCACATGCAACAGTTCTTCTTTTAGTTATGGTTTTTTTTAAAACTCATTTCCTAACCTTTAGAACCATAACACATAGAACAACACCCCCCTCCTCTATCAACTAGCATCCTCTCTTACATAATATTTTTTTGTTAAGCTAAAATGTTAGCTAATTTTCCACCTTCATTATACGACTACCCTCTCTTGCATTTTTGCCTATGAGGTTGCCATTATCAAAATGTTTCCCTTCCTTTGCTCATATTAACTCAAATACTCATGGTCCCACTAATAAAAAATAATCCATTCTGATTAGATAAAACTATTCAATTCTACTTGGTATTTTCCTAAGTCCACCCTCTAGCACAAAACTCTTTCGAACTAGGATTTTCCACTTGCCGGACTACAGAGACACGCCCTCCAAAGATGAAATTACGATCACATCTGCATTAAATTAATGTGAAAAGTTGGTAACAATGTGTCAATTGTATACAATGTTGCTAAAAAGTTTTGCAATGTTAGGCATTGTTTCTAGGTGTTGTCATTTCTCCCCCACTTAATTGCGAAGTGTCCTCACAAGCACATCTTCATCACAAACATCCAGCATCGCTAACACAGCTACCATGAGCACTGCTATGCCACCTCAAAGGAAAAATATACTCTCCATCTCTTAATTGCAAAGCGTCCTCGCAAGCACAGCTACAAGAACTGCCAAAACCACACAAAGAAAACTAGTCGACATTGAAAAGATAGGAAAATATTTACTGGTGTCATATTATAAATCTAGCAAAGCAAATATTCAATTAAGTTATGTAAAAACTTGTGCATACTAACATTCCCTTACTCACTCTCCCCACTTAAGTGCATAACTTAGCTTCATCCAGTGCATAGAATATACCAACTAGGAAGCTTTTTAGAGCCGCTAAACAACAATAATCCCTCTAGGCAAGAAAATGCCACACTACTATCCTACTAGGAATATTGCTTCCGAAATAGCCTCACGGATAAGGTCCATGCCTAACAAAGAACCCAAACAAAGCAAGTTAACATTATGACACCAAATAGGACTCCTATGGTTTAGTTGCTAACCCTCCATGTTCTACTAGAACAACCAGTCAATGGTTCCTAACTTCCAACTGTCCATAGTTTTGTTTATTATTATTATTATTTTTAAAATGGTAGTGGCGTTTGTTCAATGCCAAAAGAGTATATACATTGATTCTCCGTCCCAAAAGGTCCCACCCCAAAGAGATCCAAGGCATCGGACGCAGGGCACCCGTCAAGGAAATCCCTATAGCCTACCAAGACCTCAGAGGCAATGGTTATCTTCTTTTGGTTTTTTTTTTTCTTCTTCCTTTAACCCTGCAGTATCAAGACATTTTCTTTTATTTTTTCCTTCATCTTTCTTCCTTACTTTCTGTCTTACCGAAGAATAAATATATAGGCTCTTCTGAACTTTTATTATATGGATTGGAATTTAGATTTGTTTAAAATAGAGGATTAACTAGAGGACTAAGAATGCATCACCTAATTGAATGGTCAAACATTTCAACTCAACAACTTCGCACAAGGAATCTAATCTAGCACATAATACTAGTCACTCTGGCTGGGCAAATAATAAGCAAAGGTACTCATCAGTTCAACATCTCTCATCCACGCCACTCCTAGTCAAAATTTCGTGGAGAGAACCTTGTTATTCAATTACCCCCACATATCGCTAGAAAAATGACAAAAAGATAGGGAAAAAAACTCTATTGGATTCCTAATCAAACTTTAATACAATAAAATTCACTATGTCATGCACACACATCACCCCCTTTCAATCACTCTCTGGTGCGAAAGCCCCATCCCATGTGGGTGGACTCTCATATAGACGGAATTGGTTATATATTTCTTTCGGTGTATTTGTGTTTAAAAATTTGAGGTTTGTGTTTCTTTTGTAGGTATTTTGGTTTGAAAAAACTCTAAATGATTTCAATCAAGTTATATTTTTAAATTTCCCTTATTTCAAACGAATATAAAGAGATAAATTAGATATGAAACAACCTATTATGTACATGGATATTGCAACTCCAAGATAATTGCGAAGACAATCACGTAGTGATTCGCAAATCAAACCTGCACAGAACTCAACCACTAACCACTAACCCATTAATATGTTAGATCAATAAAGACACTTAAACTTATCTTTTTCCCAAAATTGATTAGTCTTTTCATATTCGTCCCACTGGTTCTTATCTGTAGGTAAGGCTTGTTTCATCTGTAACTTCCTATTACTAAATTTCGACCTCCATTCCTCTAAACACAACTCTAGAAGTGAAATTTCATCTAGATATTGCCTTTCTCTAAATTGAAATTCTGCCTTTTCCTTTTGTAACTCAGTAATTTTCTTCATTGCTTCATTTACAGCAATCACTGCTACCTCATGTTCTACTTCCAAAGGCTCATTCAATTCTCTAATGATCCTAACATAATCACCATGATGTTCATGACATGGTTGTGCAAACCTATGCAAGCCCGAAGCTGAGTCATCCTCATCATCATGCAATATTGGTCTTTGTAACACTTTGCACCTATTCCTACTCCTCCTTTCTCTTTCCTTTCTTTCTAACTGGTGACAATAGGTTCTTTTAGCTATATCGGGCAACTGTTCAAATCCAAAGGGTAGAGCATTTTCCTTAAAAACCCTACTTTCATGCATGCCATTATTATTCTCAGTAACGTCAAATTCGTCTATATTCTCCAAAGAGGTTGTTGAGATGTCATCTATATTAGATGTCACTAACTCAGGTATCTCTTTCTCTTCTAATTCATCCATAGAAATCAATTTTGCCTTGCTATACGTAAAAAACGCATCTTCTTGATCATTTTCCTCCTGATCCATGGATAATCGGGAATATGTTTCAAATGAATGATCAAAGTATTCCGCTTTCCCGGTAGAAAGCATTAAGCAATCTAGGGTTGTATCTTCAGACATAGACAACTAGTGAGTGATCTCACTATCCGAATTGTTGTCTAATGAAAATGTTATAGCATATTCACCACAGTACCCATCTGTTCTACCTTATGAGGCTGATGTACTGTATTTACCTCCACTTTTTTTGCTTTTGCTGGGCGTTGTGTTCTAAATAACTAGGCATAAGGCCCTTCATTATCGGTCCTATCCATTTTTGAATAATAAAACTCACTGTTGGATTTCTCATCCCTTTCACTAACCATCTCATCTCCTGATTCTTTAAAAAATCCTTTTGAAATAACTTGTATTTTAACCTGATCATTTCGAGGACCAATCACGACGATTGAACCTTTATACCAATCCTGAGTGCACTTTTCTTAGTATAACCAAGGCCGACCTAACAACACAAAATATGAAGGGATATTTGACAATGAGCGAACTACTAAGTAATTCACATGAAATTCTAAGCTAGCAATTACAGATTCACATTTCGAAGTAACCCCAAAGGAATCACTTTCCTTTTATCAGCCACACGTAAAATGATATTGGTAGGTTCTAGATTCTTCAACCCTAATTCGTGCATTGTTTGTTTTGTCATCAAATTGACTACTGAGCCACCATCTAACTGCACTTCATTTAGCAAGTGGCCATTAATAGTAGTATCTATAATTGGAGCTCATGGATCCACAAACAAATCTACTATTTTTACGTCCTTGATTACTTTTCTTTTGGAAGAATTTACGGTTACTTTAGGAATGTCAATTTCAATCTTCTTCCTTCAACGCCAAACTAATTTATGATAAAACTGCTTCTTACATGTAGGCGCTATTTCTAGCAATTGCCGAAGGTTAATGGTCAAAGATACTTGTTCTAATGCAGTCCAAAGATCATAAGTCTTATTTACTGCTTCCGCCTACTCTTTATTTTCTTCCTTAGGAGATATTAGTCTTTCGGGAAAAGGAGCTACCCCCACTTGAATTTTAGGATTTGCTAATGGCACAGGTAATAATGAATGGTCAAAGGAATGTTGTGGAGAATCTGACTCAGGTAGCTCTATATTAGGATCTATGTCCTTAGATTTATCCTTCGCTGCTTCCTTTAATTGTAAATTTTCTTCCTCCAGACCTTGCTCCTCTCGTTGCTGCTTTTGTGCTCTAGTCAGCACACCAATCATAGGGTCAGCCTTAAAGGTCACCCTATGGGGTATAAATTTAGACCTAACTTCATTCTCTTGCCTTATTGTTTCTACTTCAACTAAATTTGCGGATGAGGTTGAGGGTTCATTAAAAATTTGCTTACCCTTATCATTAGGTTATTTATCTTCTCGCTTAGGGCAATCCTCTTCATGATGTCCTTTGCCACTGTACCTCTTGCATAAAGGAGAATAGTCCTAATTTTTATGTGCATTTGGGCAATATGTAGCTATATGACCTTCCTGTTGGCATCGATAACAAATTACCAGTCCCCTAGGCCTTTGTAGTCCCCCTTGCCCCATTGGATTATAAAAAGGACCGTTATTTCTCCAAAAAGGAGAATCTCTTTCTTTGTTTCCATCATTATTGTAATTATTTTGAGGTATTGGGGGTCTATCTTGGGTTGGCAATCCTCTCGGCCTAAAGGGTTGATTAGGTGGTCCAATCGCATAAGTTGTATTATTACAATCCATGTAATTGTAATTCGTTTGCATTGAACGAGCTTGTTGTTGCTCTTTACCTATCTTATGCCAACAGTTTGTATCTAGATGTCCTGTCTTAAGGCAAAAGGTACAAAACGGTGGATGGTTACACATTAGTCTTGGAGGTGTCATACACTCTGTAGCCATATGGCCATACCCATGATACTTACCACACCAAATATTGGATCTTGGTGGGTTTGGAGTTGAGCTACTCATCGAGGATTATTGTGCACTAGAAGTTTGTATTGTTATGGAATAAATTTCTTTCAAAGGTGCTTGTACTGCACTCATAATCTCCTCCTTCAACTTTCCTAGTGATTTTGCAATAATATCAGCTACTTTTGCTTCATCAAGAGGAGACTGAGTTTGCAGCATAGAAGGCATTCATGTTTGCATCATATAGGCTAGAATAGAAGTGTATGGATTTAAGGGTACACTTGATACATTTGGATTTTCCATTACCAATGGATTTAAAGAAACGGTCACATAAGACACGTTCTTAGATATCTCGCTTGAAGTGCTTGGATATTCCATTCGAGGTTCTTTAAATAAGTCCCTCCATTGTTGTTGGCTGAGTTGCACTTCTTCCCACCACCTAGCATATATTTTAGCATATGCCAACGTAGCTGGCCGTTGTAGCTAACATGCTAATGAACTTTAGGGTTAAGCCCATCAATAAATTTATGCTTTTGCGTACGCTCATTAGGAGTTGGATTCATCTTCCGAATAATTGTCTCCATACGTTCTATGTAATGCTCAACACTTTCGGTTGTTCCTTGAGACAAATAATCCAATTGAAGGGCTAGTATATCTTGGAAACCTTGTTGTCGAAATTTTTCTAGGAACGCTCTTGATAAGGCCACATAAGTCACTTTATGTTGGGCATCTAGGTTTGCGTACCACCTTACTGCCTCATCTTTTAATGTTGCAAGGAAGATATGAAGCTTTTGGTCATCTTCTACTATCTCATTGGCAACATAGGTCACCTCAAATCTTTGCAAATGTGCATCTGGATCCTCATCCCACAATCCCCAAAATTGCGTGAAATCAACTAATCTAGTTGGATTACTAGCCATTGTTTCTCTAAATAATATATCTAACCCTAAATCTTGAGTAATATCCAACCACGCAGGTTCCTTAGGCTCCTTAAATAGTTTGCACAATCCAAAATTTGACTCTAAATCCCAATTAAAGGGTGGTTCAATACTCCCTACTTTAGCATTAGCTTCAGTCTCTCTATTTTTGCTACTTTGCCTACTCTTTTCCCTAGTGACACTACTGGTGCTTGAGGCCACTCGATCCCAGTGATATGAGTCTACTTCACTTCCCTTTGATGGTGTTCTATCAAATGATATACTAGGCCTAAAAGGTTCTACGTTTGAGTTAGACACAACATCTATCCCCAGATTCAATAATGCATTCACCCTCTCAAGCTTTTCTAATAACCAAGCCTTCTGTCACACTGTGCATTCTCTAGCTCGTTGATCTAGAGCTTCATTTTGCTATCTCCGTCTCTCCTCTAAATTCATCCACTATTAATGAAATAGCTATTACTGTCATATTTTAAAATTTCACACGTTTTGTTTGAAGCTATAAAGTTAAATTTTTGCTTGCTTGCACGCTTAGAAGGTTTAGAATGGTTGGTAACTCTAGGTCTATTTCTCCATAAGGCAACTTTTCTTCTTGCTCAGGAATTACGTCTATAGTTAATTTCAGGCCAAAATATTTACCCCCCTCTACTAAGTCTGTGTTTTTTTACCGCAGCACAGAGGAGCGGAAAAATGGAGCAGAGGAGCGGGAAAATGGAAAAGGGAGATAATCGAAAGGGCACATGACAAAGGAAGAAAAAGGCGCCCCGGCGGATGGAAGTCAGACCCTAAAAAATTTGAATGACGACCTCTCCAAAAGGCCTCAATGTCGCCTCGAGAAAAGAAAAGAGTAAAAGCGCACTATTAATTGTGAAAGTGCTCCCAAATCCTTGTAAAAGAGTGCCTAGTTCACTCCTGTGCAAATTGTATGCACTAGTTGGGAATGGGATAAGTTAGAACGGTGGGAAATAGGAAAAGAGGGCCTAGACTAATGTCTGGCCATGTAAAAAGTGGGGATGACTGCCCAAAAAGTAGGGCATATATATAAAGTTCAAAAGTGAATGAGAAGATCATTCTTGTGTGTGGCCAAAGCTTCTTCTTCTTCTTCTTTATTTCTTACCTTCTTGCTTGTGCTTGAGTGAGGGATTGAGGCAGTGTGAAGAAGTGAGTGTGTGAGAGTGAGGGATCGTGGAGAAGAAGCTCCCAATCTTCTCTCTTCATCTTCTCTTCTTCTCTTCTCTTCTCTTTTCTCGCGCAGCTATGGAGGATGGAGCTTGACAGAAAGGGCTTGAGGTTGCTTGAGCTTGCCGCAAGGATCATGGAGCTACCGGAGTGCAAGAGAGAGGAGGGAACTCGATCGAGCATCAAGGTAAGCTCACTACACCCATAAGGTAGGCATTGCTCGTCGGCTATGTGAGAGGTAGCCATGGCCGCTCGGCTTGAAATACTTGATCAATAAGCAGTCCGTAGGTCTCCGAGTAGAGATCCATAGCTCCCCTTCATTTTGGTTCCATTGTCGGGACTGACGAAATCGAGCCTCGAGTGCCGCGAGCATCAAATTGAGCATAGAAATAGGGTTTGCAGCCCGAACCGGTGCTCGAGATAGTTAGGAGATTTAGGAGGTTTTAATCCTTGGAGCAAGAAAGTATTTTGATTTGTTGTTGAATATTAGAGTAGGACTATCCATCTCCATCTGTGTTTTTTATTTTTGTTGCATTAGGTTAAGATTAGGATAGAAAAAAGAAGGAAAGTAGAAAGGGTTCTGCTGCTGCTAGAAACAGGGAAATAGGGGCACAAATTCAAATTTTTGGTTGGAAAAATGTGAGGGATTAGCTTTTGAGGTTACATCAGGCTGGGATGGGGCAATAAGAGGCCCAGGGAACCAGGAAAGACCACACTTGACATTCTGCTTTGTGGGAGAGTGTGAGCTTGAGAGCTACAGGGAGATCCTTGGAGTGCTGTTTGATTCGAGCACCACAATGATTCCAGGTATGTCTGGCATTTCCTTGTAGTATTTTGCCTATTTGGAAGGCACTAGATGATTCCATGGAGTAGGCGCTGAGCTTGAGTCATCACGCGCAACCCGCGGGCTGTCGTCTGTGCAGTCGGATCTTTGTCCTAGATGGAAGCCATCAACTAGTTCTACCAACGTGCCCTCAGTACCCTTGGGCATGATCGATGTGGAGACCTTTGACAGTGAGGATACACCCATCCCACTACATGTCATGACGCGAGTACAGACAAAACATGTAGGCATCTCATTGCCTGGGCCAAGTAACCTAGATGCAACCTCGTTGGGAAAGAAAAGTCGAAGGAGAAGGAGAAAGAGAACAGATGCAAAGATTACCCTTAAGACTGAGAAAGCCACAATGCTAATGATAGGAATGAGGGTCACTGATGTAGAGGTAGAGACCTCAACTCCTAAGACATCAAAACTAGGGAGTGCCAAGGTAGGGGAATACCCCCACCTCATATGGCAACTCAAGGCTATAGCCAAAGTCAAGGAGTGGGTCAAGGATGCCAAGGAACACCTTAAGGATGTAGAGCCCATATTGGAAGACCAAATTGAAGATCTCTCTAGTGTGAGTACACCCGACTGCTAGGTTCAATGTCACATTGGGCAACAGAATGAAGGTCAAACCATTCGAGGTCCTAAAGAGCTGGCCAGTGAAGGTCGCAGGGGTGAAGTTTTCCGTGAACTTCATTGTCATGAAGGGAGTGGACTACGACATACTACTAGGCTGACCCTAGATGAGGAATGCTCAAGTTATTGAAGATTGGGGTAACAATCTCATCTTCTTGGGGAATAGAATAGAAGCAGTAAGGGTTGAGATGGATATTTAGAAGACTACCCCAGCCGACCTTGATGCTATCTCAACCATGCTAAAAGGTGATGCACAGGTAAGCAAACCCTATGGGTCATTGACCAAGTACATCCCTTGCCCTAAGGATGAGTGGGATTGGATGCACGTATTAGCAGCCATTGACCTATCGTTCTCAGATGAGGAAGAGCTATATAGGCAAGTTGCTAAATTCCCAAGCATGCCAGCAAGGGAGCCCATCGTGCCACTCTGCATGATGGCAGGAAGCTCACGTAACCCAGGGAAACCGGTCTCGTTCCATATCCCCACCAACAAGCTCGAGCTTCAGGAAATCATAGAGTACCTGATCAATAAATTGAAGGGAAACATGGCTGCCAATCTAAAACCCCTTAGTGATCTTTTGGCTAAGCCTAAGTGGAAATGGACCAAAATTCACGATCTGAACCTATTATACAATTTGGCTTTAGTCACTAACGAAAAGGAGATTGGAGAGGAAATCCTGGGGGATGACGAGTAGTCAGAGGGGCACGACTCTGATGATGAGGAGTATGAGGACTACCGCTCTATTGGAGACGAGAGTGAAGAAGAGTTAGACACGATAGACTATGACACTGAAGGGAGAATGATCGAATAGATCAAGGCAGACTCTAGGCCTAGAAGGGAAAGGACAAGCTAGAATGAAAGAGGAGTCATGTGGATGGAGTGCGATAGATCCTAGTTGGAGCACATAGGAGCCATGGATTATGAGCGGCGCAACCATTGGTAGTTCCAGTGCTTAAGACGGATACACCTACTATTGAATTACGACCCCCTGGCGAAACTCCTTCCTCAAGCGAGGGATGTGAGTTTAACTCGGAGTCAGAAGTCAGTACGGAGAGTGATCCTGAAATACCCCAACCCTCTAAGGTTAGATGCACCAAAGGGGACTTGCCAATCCACCTAAGGTGCAGATGGCTAAAGGAGGAGGCCAAGAAGCGAACTAAGGACTCAGAAGCAGAGAGGCAAAAGAAGCCATAGGATCTCCCCAAACGCTTCACAAAGTTTAAGAAGGGTGATAGAGTGGTGATTCTGCTACTTGCCAATCCACCTAAGGCATAGACGGCTAAAGGAGGAGGCCAAGAAGCAAACTAAGGACTCAGAAGCAGAGATGCAAAAGAAGCGAACTAAGGACTCAGAAGCAGAGAGGCAAAAGAAGCTGCAGGATCTCCCTAAACGCTTCACAAAGTTTAAGAAGGATGATAGAGTGGTGATTCTGGTAGGAACAAAGAGACAAGGGCAAACCAGTGAGCCAATTGAGGGACCCGCCAAGGTCAAGGAAGTCAACTTGGAAGGGAAAGGTGAGAAAGCCTCGACCTGTGTCCATTGCTGACGACTTGACCGAGGATGAGGAGGCTAAACTTGTTGCTCTCCTACGAGAGTATGTCAACGTGTTTGCCTGGTCCTTGGAGGAACTTAAAGGAGTCGATCCTAGGGTTGTGACCCATAATATCCCAATGGTTCTAGATGCGGTGCCAACAAAGAAATGACCTTACCCTATGAATCCCAAACATGCCTATGCAGTGAAGGAGGAAATCGATAAGCTCCTGAAGGTAGGATTTATATATGAGATTGAGCACATGGATTGGGTATCACCTATAGTGATCGTTATGAAAAATAATGGTAAAATTAGAGTGTGTGTGAATTACAAGAAAGTTAATGCCGCTACAAAGAGGGACAACCACCCCTTTCTGTATATACTGAGCACATGCTGGAGAGGGTAGTAGGCAAAGAAGCCTACAGCTTCCTGGATGGCTTCTCTGGCTATAATCAAGTGCAAGTGCACCCTAATGACAGGTACAAGACTGCCTTCACCACGGAGTGGGGTGTATTTGCCTACATCATTATGCCCTTTGGGCTAATGAATGCGCCTGCGACCTTTCAACAATTAATGTGCACCATCTTCAAGGATATGCTTAGACGTGAGCTAGAGGTGTTCGTAGATGACTTATGCGTACACTCTAGTTGGGCCGAACACTTAGAAAAGTTGAGAGCTCTCTTTGAACGGTGTCGATTATACAATCTCTCATTGAACCCCTTAAAGTGCCAGTTCTGGGTGAAGCATGGATGTATCCTAGGGCACGTAGTGTCAAGGAACGGCATTGCCACTGACTTCTCAAAAGTCAGGGTTATTGTCGACCTACGACCACCCATTAACTACAAGAGCATTCAGTGTTTCTTAGGCCATACGGGATACTATTGACGCTTTGTACTGAATTATGCACTAATTGCTAGACCATTGTACAAGTTGCTGATCGTATTCGAGTGGACTGAGGAATGCCGGCATGCATATGAAGAGTTGAAGAAGGCTCTCACCACTACACCAATCTTACGAGCCCCAAACTGGAGCATAACATTTCATGTACACATAGATGCCTCTAAATTTTCTATTGGAGCTGTTCTATGCCAGCCTAGTGAGCATAACCTAGATTACCCCGTGAGTTTTGCAGTAGTAGGCAGCTCACTGAAACAGAGATGAAGAAAGGGAAGGGTTAGCCATGGTGTTTGCTATAAAGAAATTTAGGCATTATCTGTTGGCCACTCACTTCGTCTTTTTCGTTGACCATCAAGCCTTGCTTTATCTCGTGAACCAGCCATGTGCTACAGGTCGCATATCTAGATGGTTACTTCTCTTGTTGGAATTCGATTTCTCTGTGGTTGTACGTAAGGGAAAACAACACTACATGGTTGATCACATGTCCTGCATACCCACAAGAGAAGCTGTTGGACAAGACATACCTGATGACCTATTGGATGCTCATCTCTTTGGCCTATTTAGCAAAAGAGACTTGTTTAGAGCCGATCTGACGCCATATTGGGCCAATGATGTAGTTCAAGTGCTAGAGAACGGTCTACCTGAGAGACCTATTGAGAAAGCCAGGCTAAGGAGACTTATATTAAAGATCCAGCCATACCAACTGATTGCCAGCCAACTCTATAGGCTAGGACAAGACAGTTTGTTGCGTAGATGTGTGTGCGAGCATGAGATGCATGACGTATTGAGAGAAGCGCATGGTGGAGTAGCTAGAGGACACTTTAGTAGGGATACAAAAGTCCGTAAGGTGCTACAATCCCAACTATGGTGGCCCACCCTATTCTGTGATACTGCTAAATTTGTAAAACATTGCGATGAGTGCCAAAGGACTAAGGTGCCTGTATGCAAGGATAAGATGGATTTGACCCCCGTAATAGCACGACAACCCTTCAAAAAATGAGGCATTGACTTCATTGGACCTATCAGTCCTACGGCACAGTACTCCCAGGCATGCTACATCATTGTGGCAAAACTGATTACCTTATGAAGTGGGCAGAGACAAGAGCCACTATGAAGAACGACACTAGAACCACTGTGAAGTTCTTGTGGGAGCAGGTCCTTTCACATTTTGGTTGTCCAATTGAACTAGTAAGTGATCAGGGCACGCACTTCATTAATGAAGTGATATCCCACCTACTCTCAACCTTCCTAATCATTCATAGAAGGTCCTCACCCTACTACCCTCAAGCAAATGGCCAAGGAGAATCCACGAAAAAAATCCTAGTCAACGTGCTTACGAAGGTGGTATCCACATCACGAAGTGATTGGGATAACAAATTAATGGTGGCCTTGTGGGCTTATCGTACAGCTTATAAGATGGTTGTAGGACAGACGCCCTTTAGGCTGACTTATGGAATGGAGGCCATTCTACCCTTAGAGTTCTTTGTCCCTAGCTTAAGGATAGCAGCCCAGGAGTGTTGGGAGGGAAGAGAGGCTTGGACCAACCGCTTAATGAAGTTAGAGCATCTCACAGAGACTCGACTCTTAGCCACCCACGCTCTGATTTGTGAGAAGGCACAAAGAAAGATGTGTTTTGACAAGCATATCAAACAGTGCAACTTTGATCAAGGGGACCTCGTTCTACTATACTCTGTGAAGGGTCACAAACAAAAAATGAAATTTCGAGGGCTAGGACCTTTCCAAGTACGTACAATTAGTAGAACAGGCAATGTTGAATTGCAGACACTTGAAGGTGAAGGAATAGGCTTTTTCAATGGCACTCGCATGAAAAAGTACTATCCTCCTTCCCATCCGTTGCACAAGCCACCTATGCTTGAAGCCCCTGTCAACGTCTACGTGGCCACTATTACCAAATTGACAAATCAAGATGAAGAAGCAATGGCACCCGCCTACCTACGAATCATGGTCACTGCAGAACAGACATATTCTTTTGATGCCTTGATCGACGAAGGTGCCGACTATAATATCTTGATGCATGACCATTGGACACACATTGGTCAACCTAAATTACATCCCACAAACCCTAAACTTGGCCCATTTAGGGGCAACACTTACTCACTCTTAGGAAAATGCAAAGTGGCTGTCTCTATCGAGTCTGAAAGTATACCAATCTTCTTTTATGTGTTGCCAAACACTAAAGGGACCAGTAATAAGTCACTACTAGGTTGCATTTTTAAAAAGCAGATGAACTGCAATGTGGACTATAACCTAGATCACATCCATCTCGCTATAGGCAATGTGCGCATAGTGACTACTTTCAGCAAGGGTTATCTTGATCCTTCTACAATTGCAAAGCCACCGATAGAGAGTCCTACGACCATGCCTATGACCAAGCCTAGAGAGAAGGGCTGTGATATCTCACCCCACACTCAAACTGCTAGAACCAAGCCCACCAAGGCCATTCACAAGGCCAAGGAGTCCACACTCATATGGGTGCCAAAACGACAAGGGCCACCTCCTTGTAAACCGCAGAAACATGCTTCTAAACGCAAAAACTATCAGTCATAGCCTAAAAGGCAGCTCAGACGCTATTGACGTAGGTGCACGACCATGCCACGATGGATCCCCAAAGATCTCTTGCGAGCACAAGGATACTATGAGGGCAACCCCTAGATATGGGTGCCTAAGAGTGGACATTCAAGAGGCTCAACTCTAAGCAACTTCACTCTAGCTAGAGAGGCTTGCACATATGGAGCCCAGGCTGCAAAGCAAGCTGGACCAGCACCGGTTGTGATTAATGAATCCCAACACATTTATCATCCAAAGCTAGATGCCCCAAAATTATCCAAGTCAGAAGAGTTGAGCACCCCCATATGCCGGCTCAGATAGAATGCATCACACCTCCTATGCCAGTGGAGCACCCTACATCATCTCAAAGTGCTTCTGAGTGAAAAGTCCCATCTGTGACGCCCTCAATGGAGTCAGCACTGTCCAGCCCAATTGCACCATCACCACCAGCAGGTCTTAAGCCTTTGTATGAAAGAGGATCTTTCCTTTCAGTGGCCAAGCTTGCTGAAACCTCGGGAGATGACGTAGTGACATGCATCAAGGTGTTAGATAACACCTTCACCACATTTGCTAGGAGCTATGAGAGGCTTGACCTAGGACTTCTTGATGAACCCCTTGCTTCTGATGTTCGTGCGTTGTCATGCAATTGGAAAGACTACGAATTTATGACCGTCAAATTTCCCAAAATTTCCGTCGAATTAATTGCTAATGGAGAAATCTCAAAGGAGCAAGCCATTCTCAGAAGACTAATTACCTCGTACCACAAGCCTACTCGCTCTGCACTGAACAAGAACTGGAGGAGCTCATGCAACTTGCCAACTCTGATTCTTCGTTCTTACAACTGTGGTATGCCTTCTGACTCGAATGGGAGAAAAAAGGCTGCCGCATCATGACCAATGCCGAGCAAAGAAGGGCAATCAAAACAATTGAACACGACCCTACTTATGTGGCACCTCTTTCATTTGGGGTTTTAGCCATTACACGCAACATACACTTAGATGACCATGTGTTAGCCCACCCTTGCATTGACCAATTCCTTACAGAAGAGGAACTGCACGTTGCTAGCCACCTCAACTCTGAGGACATCTTTCATGATGTCTTGATCTATATCATCCAAGCTTCCATACGGCCATGTGAACTTGATCGTCATGCCCAGCTTGAATATAACCCTAACCTCTATACTTGGCTATTGGCCAAGTAACTCACCCCACAAAGTCCATGTGAGTCCTCCTTCTTCCCTCGCTAATCCTAGGAAGGATTCCTTTAAAACTTAAGGAATGGGGGGGGGAGGGGGGGGGAGCAAAGTGAGAGCCAAGTGATGTAGCAAGGTGTAGTGATGGATGAAAATGATCAACTGAATCTAAACAAGAAAGAATGCAAGGAGGAAATAGATGTTTCTTTTGAATTATTTCCAATTTTCATACCTCTGAAGCAGCATGGAAAATTGTCACACACATTCTTTCTTGGGTTTTTGTTAGTGATGAGTCAATTCATAATGCTAATATTGACATGGTGTAATGGCAGGCACCTACCATGGCAGAACATAAAAAGGGGGGTAAACTTCCATTCACTGAAGAGGAGTTGACAAAGTATGGGATCAATGTTGAGACACGTGGATTTAGCAAGTTCACATTCAAACATATCCTGAATTTAGACGATGCCATCCTGGAAGAGCCGACAGTGAAGGAGTTGGTGGATAAATGCAACCTCCAAAAGTATGTGGAAAAGGTCGGACAGGCTGTAGATTACAGCATGTGCACTGACTTTTTAAAGAGCTTTGATGAAGGTAGGAGCTGTGGCACGGTCACAGCAAGGACTGGTGACCAGGAAAGAAGGGTGCAAGTGCCCCTTAATGCAGCTATCGTCGAGAAAGCCCTGGGGCTTGTGTCCAAGAAGGAGAGGCGCCCAAGAAGAGATGTATATACCATGATGGGAGTCAAAAAAGATGACGTGCACACAGTGGATGGAACCAGTTTGGTTGATATTCCAGACCCCGCAACAAAGATGCAAGCTAAAATGGTCCACGCCCTTTCCTCAGGACAGAGATACAACACTTTAATGAACATAATTGGGGTGCCATTACTAGAGAGCATCGCTACAGGAGTTCCAGAGGAGGTGGATTGGAACGGTTTTGTGCAGAAAACTATCAAGAGTCCAACCCGCTCCTAGCGCCAACCGTAGCAAGCTGGTGGGAAGTCTCCTGCTTCTACTACACGATCCGCAAGGAAAAAACCTACCTTGAAAGCCTCCACAATCAGATATGGCGGTGTCCTGAGGGCAATCATCCATGAGACTATTAAGGATACTGGTGTAGGTGAAGAGCAAGCTGTGCATCAAAGCTCACCTCACCGCGAGGAAGAAGGCTTGAGTGAAAGGACAATAAGCAACAAAGAAGAGCCGGAGGTACCACCTACTCAAGCGGCTAAACCACGGGAGAAAAAGAAGAGTGACAAGAGCCAGAAGGAGAAGAAGGAAAGACTGAGCAAAGAAGAGCGAGCTAAGATGAAGAGGGCTCAAAGAGAATCAAGAAGGGTAGAGGAGGAACAAAGGAAAAAAGAAGAGGAAGAACTTGAAAAAATTAGAGAAGAATCAAAGAGGGAAGAAGAAGAGAGGCAAAGAAGGGCAGAGGAGGAAGCCGAAGAACTAAGAATGAAAGAACTTGCTGAGTTGCCAGAGGCCACTCATAGATCTGTCGAAAAAACCCATGGGGGAGGAGATGTCGATCCTTTGAGTCCCCGCCATGAAGCTGAAGCAAGTGGCAGTGTGGAAACGGCCCAATAGTTGTAGGCAAGGTCAAGTCTCAGTTGCAACCCCTGCCTTCCTCCTTTGTGCTAGTACCAACCGACACCACAACCACAACCACGCCGCAACCCACGCCCTCTCTAGACACAGCCCAATTGATGAACATGATGCAGCTACTTGTCAGTAAAGTGGATGAAATTATACTAGAAACTAGAGAAAAAAGGCCTGCTGCTCTGCTGCAATGCCGAGTCTAGGCAAGATCCAAAACGACAGAAGCTAGAGGCATCAACCACTACAGCCCCTACTCCCATGCCATCTGGTGTTGACTATGATGCTTATGTGGGTGAGCTTCTAGCACAATTGGACAAGGTAAAAGAAGAAAAGAAGATAGCCCTGGTGGAGTTAGAGAAAGAAAAGGAAACTTTGAGAGCCTTAAGGCAGCTAGAAGTTTCAAAGCAAGGAGCCGGCCACCACAGAAGAGAAGTGAAAACTCTACAAGATCAGCTAGAAGCAAAGACCAAGGAAACCCAAGACAATGAGAGCCGCCTAAGGCAAAGGCTGGAAGATGAAGAGCAAAACCTGGTGGCAAAACAGCAAAGCTTGAAGTTACTAGTGTAGCAGTATGCTAACTTGCAACAGAGAACTACTGAACTGGAAAGGTACAGACAAATAGAAGCTCAGGAGGGCGATCCAAGTGAGAAACAAGAAGATGCCATAGCTTTCCGGCTATGGTATGAACTTGAAGAACAAGACAGATTGGAGAGGGAAATAGAGTTCTTAGAACAAGAAAGGCCAGGAGTTCCCACAACAGAAGCACAAAGGTTGCAGAATGAGGCACAACAACTACAAGATGCATTGGAGATTACCAAGGGAGACATAGAGGCCCTCATGGCCATGGCCTTCACCCCAAGAAGATTGCACTTCGCAGAGGTCCAAAGTCACGAGCAGCTTGTGAAAGAAAAGTCAGAGCTATTTGCTGAGGCAAAAAAAAGATTCAACATTGCAAATTAGGCAAAAGAAATTGTTGAAGAATAACAGGCTTGAAAATCTAGGGAAATGAACCAACTCTGGTTCTTAACAAATGAGCAGCAGCAAGTTGTGACAACCTTGGCAAGTGAGCTGGAGGAGGGAAGAAAAAAGATGGACGAGAGAGCCAGTGAGTGGGAAAGAAACAATTTTGAAAGAGTTAGGGATTTAACAGAATGCTTAGCAGTGGCTGTGTGCGAGAGAGTGCTTGTGGATTCCAGGGTAGAAGTTGCTGATGTATATGCCAACACACAAAGGTAAGCCTTCCTCAACACAATACTACATGTCACCCAGGCGGAGGGCAATGATTTAGTGGAGAAGGTAAGAAGGAAGCTAGAATTGACCACCCGAGCACTAAAGTATGGCCTTCAAGAACGAGAGCTTCCAACAGGCACAGGAATCACAAAAGAGCAGCAATTTCACTACCTATGCCATGCCGGCCTCCCCACTGTTGAGCTTAAGGAACTTGGGTTTGAAGAGCATGAGTAGCCACCACCACCACCACAAGCGGTTCCATTAGTTGTCGAGTAGAATGTCGAAGAGGGTCTGGACTTTGAGCAGGATGCTGAAGAAGAGTGACAAAGAATGCCCAGTCCGCCTCTACCAGACCTCCTGCCTGAAGAGCCCGAAGATGCCCACATGCCCGAGTGCATTGTGGCAGCCAGAAGAAGAAGACAAGAACTAGCAGAGGAATCCCAACACAGAGCACGATCACTGCCAAGACAATCCCCTGAAGAGCTTGTGCCACTACGGGGGGATCCCCATCCTATCGATTGGCCTCAGGAATTGGTCATATGGCGTCAACAGGAGTTCCAGATGAGACCGTTTGAACTTTCATTTGCTTATCCACACTCTTTGGACCATGCTTTGCCTCTAGGTATTCTATCCAAGATCAAGGATCTAGCTAATGATCTTGCAAACAAGTGGATAGAGGAAAGAAGCCTCATAACAACCAGATGGAGGCAAGAGCCTAAAGACTACTGGCAAGACAAGGTAATCAGGGTTTCCAAAACCATCCAAGGCTATGAGGCATAGCCGAAGTGGCGAAGGAGGATTTGAGATACCAATTTTGACACCTAGATTGCCTTCTACAGCTCGCTCCCTGATTAACGCAACGACCCCATCTACATGCCTTACCTCCGTAGGCATGGAGTTGACTATGATCGAAATATTCATGGGGATTTTGACTTTCCTAAGATATATAATGTTAATGCTTGGAGCCCCGAGGAATGCCTAGTCTTTAGGTTAGAGGATCTCCTCCCATCTATCGACCGCTTCCTCGCAGATTTTTCTTCTTGCCCAGATCCAGCCTTCTTAACTACTTATAATTATCTTAGGCTTATCAAGTTCCTACTAATGTAGAGACCCCACAGCAGAGGAAGCCCACCTCCCTCCACTCTTTTTTGACATCAACCTAGGGATAGATAGTAGAGCCATGACTAGACTAATGATGAGGGCAACCCTGCTTCCCTCCTTTTGCCTAAAAATCTTAGAGGATATGAGTGATACCCACTTCACGACGTGCAATCATCCTTTCTTGTCATCCACACCTCTGAAGGCCCAGAAAGAATATCTACAAAGTCGTGCATTCCTATCCCACTGCTTGCGACCACCTCGTAACCTTCAGTGTCTCTTGCCAAATTCAATCTTCTCCTTTGGCAATTTTGGGACAAATTCGAAAAATAGTCCCTTAGAAAAGAGACCTCGTATTCACTCATCAATACCTAGGATTTTAATATCCTAGGGAGATCAATCACCCATTCGAGTGCACTTGGCTCCTGGCAAACGCACCAAAAAATGACTGGCCAAAGACCAAGCCACTTTTAACCAGGTTGTCAAGCCAACTCCTAGGAGTTGTTGCACTGAATAGGTGATATTAATAACTAATTTGTATGATTTATCCTAGCCTTCCTCAATAGTTACAGCACTCGTTTGTAGTAGTCCAACTAATTTAATATCGAAAACTCTGTAAGTTTGCTTAATCTTGCTCTTCATCTCTATTTCTATACTCGACACTTAAATACTAACCCTAGGATTTTAATCTCTTCGAAAATTAACTTCAAAGCATAAACCCTATAGTTCTTTCTAATTCCTTTTATTATCAAATCAACTAACATCTCTCAATCCCATAAACTCTAATTTTATTTTAAAATTTTTTCTTTTTCCAATATTGGTATAACTTAATACCCCGTCAACACTTTTAATTCGCATAAAGTTAGACACATCATATTTTATATTAATAATGTTCAAACACATAACATAAAATTAATTTTCTTTTTCTCTAACCCTAGGAACTTTTCATAAAATAGCCAAAACTATATTCTTAGGTTTTCTATAGAATATCTTAAATTTTTATTGAATTAAAAACATGATTTTTATTAAAAAATAATGTAATATTCATCCAAAATAACTATTTTTTATTTTTAAGATATAGTAAAAAAATTTCAAAAATTTTAGAAAAAATAAAAAATACTTCCAACAGTAGATAATTTATAAAAAAAATATCACATCTCATAATTGTTTAACCAAATATTTTATAAAAATTTATCTATATCATTTTTAAGCCATTTTAAAGTATTTTTAATATTTTTTTATTTTTAAAATAAAAATAAGACCTACATAAATTCTAAAGACTATCCAAATTTGAAATTGAGGTTCAAAGACATTTTATAAAAATTCAAAACTAAAGAAATATTTATGTAAAATTATTTTTTTAATGTTAAATAAGTTAAGGCACTTACGAGAAGTACGAGATTCGTAATTGTGTCTTTGGGAGCCGTGTCCTTTGTAGTCCAGCCAAGGAGAGTCTATCCAATTGTTCCCAACAGTGGGCTCATCATTTCTCCTCTCCCAAGAGATCAACTGGCTAATTGCATTGTTGCCATAGAAATAGGCACTTGTAACTCTTTTAAGACTTAATCTTGATTAAGTCCAAACTTATGAGCTTAGCCTCCATGGTTTTATGTAGATGACTAAGAGAGAAGAGAAGAGAAAAGCTCCAAAATGGAGGTAGAAGGAGAAGACATGGTAATGGCTATGGGATAGGCATGGGCTTCAATTCTCTCTTCTTGCTCTCTCCAACTTCAATTGTTTCTTCAAATCCTCTTACTTGGATGACTTGAATTGATGGCACTTCCTTCAGGATGATAGTGTCCCCTTCTTGATGATGGTGCCCTACTCCCTCTTTAGTTTACTCTATCTCTCTCTTTATAGGATGGTACCCCCTCCTCTCTTTCCCATGACTCTTCAACTTCCACTAACTCCTCCCCTTCCTCTTCTCCAATTGGCTTTTGGACTTCCTCTCCCTTTCCTCTTCCTCTTCCACTTAGTCTTTTCCCCTTCTCCCTCTCTTCATCTCCCACTATGATGTGCACCCCAGGATGAGGGCGCCCTCTCCTTAGTCATAACCTCCTCAAATCCACATGCAACAGTTTTTCTTTTAGTTATGGTTTTTTAAAAAACTCATTTCCTAACCTTTAGAGCCATAACACATAGAAGAACACCCCCCTCCTCTATCAACTAGCATCCTCCCTTACAATAATATTTTTTGGTTAAGCTAAAATGTTAGCTACTTTTCCACCTTCATTATACGACTACCATCTCTTGCATTTTTACCTATGAGGTTGCCATTATCAAAATGTTTCCCTTCCTTTGCTCATATTAACTCAAATACTCATGGTTCCACTAATAAAAAATAATCCCTTCTGATTAGATAAAACTATCGAATTCTACTTGGTATTTTCCTAAGTCCACCCTCTAGCTCAAAACTCCTTCAAACTAGGATTTTCCACTTTGGCTGGACTACAGAGACATGTCCTCCAAATACTAAATTACAATCGCATCTGCATTAAATTAATGTGAAAAGTTGGTAACAATGTGTCAATTGTATACAATGTTGCTAAAAAAATTTGCAATGTTAAGCATTGTTTCTAGGTGTTGTCATTGGGTAGTCTCAGTAAGCCGACGAGAGCTTTCCTAAGAAGAAATAAAATCGCATTTTGATGGACCATTAGGAAGCCTGACTTGCATCACTTTAGAACCATGGGCAGAAGGGATCAAAGTGACATACTTCCATTTGTTTTCCCATTCTCTTTGAACCTAGCGCAAGGTAAGCCCATTCAGTCAGCAATTTCTATAAGGGATGGAATCTCAAACTACTGGCACTAGTCAACCATTGGTAGTTGATTTGACAAAAAACCTAGGTTGATCTTCGTGGGAACTACCAAAACTTCCACTGCAGAGGGTAGACTCAAGCGAGCCTAGTTAACAAACTCCGAGGATTTTCATCAAAGTCTTGGACAACACTTTCTAGGACATCTCTTGATAGGCTACTAAGAATGTCCTGCCAAGGAAAGTTTGGATAGACACGTTATAGTTGGTATCAGAGCGCACATTGATATAGGACATGACACAAGTAAATAAAACTAGTTATATTTATAACATAAAATATATTTTCCTTAAATATTGAAAATCTTCTCTTGCTAATATATGTTCTTGATTTTTGGCAGAAAGACAAACCTTGGGAACGATTCTTGATTTTCCAAGTTACATTTATGTCAGAAATGCACTCCTCTAGTTTCAGTTGGAGAAACTAGATGATGCAAATATTAGATCAGATATACAATCCTTCACCCTTGTATTATGAAAGATGATGGGTGTTAAGTGGAGGGTATTGTTACATTGATGCAAACTGTCGTGCTTATCTCCAGAATAATTTAAAGAGGCTAAGGTGGATGGACCCTTAAGGTTGCTAATATTTATCTCTTCTATGAGGCCAAAGTAAACTCAAACATGTTCACTAGAGGGCGACATGTCAAATTAAACTAGTACATCTATGAGGATGTTACAAAGGTTATACCGGCCGACCGAGTCACGGTTGTAGGATGCTCTAGTTGCCACAACTACAAAAAAGATGGATTACATGATCTTTCCCTAACATATAGATTTTTGGATATCCATTCCCAGAATCCTAATTACTATGTGATGGATGTATCGCAATGACATGCCTAGATTGTGGTAGAAAAATCTTTTCCAAGAATAATATGAGCTCTCGAACTACTCGAATAATGCATTCCCTATATCGACGTAAATAATTATTTTGTCATTTGTTTGTCTCCTTGATAATTTTTCTCATTCAAATTAAAACTTTCTTTTGAAGTGTAAACCCTAATCATTATCAAAAGGCCAAGTAGTACACAATTACCTTCCTAAATTAATGACATAGATTAAGCAAGTAAACATCTTTTTTAAAAATATGATTGGAGAGAAAATTGATCATAAAAATTATATAATTCCCCAGAATGTCACCCCAAATATCAATACTACAGAAGCTCAAGAGAAGAAATTTCTTCTCAAGGAGTACAAGCCACGGGAGTTTGATGGTAAAGGGAGGGACATTCCAACTGAAGCAGAAACATGGATAGAATCTATGGAAGACTATTTCACTACTCTAAGGACTACACCATCAAATCAAGCCACGATCGCCAAACTAAAACTCACATGAGATGCCCATCTTTGGTGGAAACAACGGTGTAAGGACCAAAGAACGTCCGAAAGTGCTATCACTTAGGGACAAGATTAAGGATGCTGTGTGTAGGAGATATCTTTCACCCACATATCAAGCCCAGAAGATGAATGAGTTCTTCAACCTAAAGCAATTAAGCCTAACTTCTAGAAGCTTACTACTCAATTCATAACACTTCTAAAATATGCACCTACGATGGATGTTTCACATCAAGTATTCAAATTTTGCAATGGTCTAAATCCACCCCTAAATATGCATCTTGAATCAATGATACCATTGGATTTATAAGATGCGTTGATTCAAGTAGCTTCAATAGTTTAAGAGATAGAACAAAGACCAATAAATGCAAAAATTTGAAATAGAAACACTCAGAATAAGGGCAACTTCCAAGGTTATGCAAAAAGAACCCAAGCGCAGTACCAATCAAACAGGATGAAGAAAGTCAAATCAAATGCAGTTGGAAGCTTTATACCCATAGGAAGGAGCAATGAGACTCGAAGGTGCTTCTATTGCAAGGAACTAAGACATTTCAAGAGAGCCTGTGCGCCCAAAGCTTGGCCAAGGCCAGTTTCACAGGCAAAGCCAAGATGCCATGGGAAAAGTTGTTGGAATAAATCTAAAGGAGGTTTGCAATGATAAAGATCCCACAATGGAATTTGATATGGAAAGAGCTAGAGTACACACTACTCTCAATAAGAAGGGTCCAAATTGCCAATTCTCAGTAATTCAAATACCAGCAAATTATCAATGTAAACCCTTTTAATTTTAATCGATTATGGAAGTAACCACTCTTTCATATCACCAAAATGTGCAAAAAGGCTAGGCATAAACACTACTCTTGTACCTACTTTTCTTGTAGAGTTAGCAAACGGCAAAGAAGTTCTATCAACACAACAAACTAGCAAGGTCGAATTTAGCTTAGGTGGCAATTCTTCCAAAATGAACTTCTAAATTATGAACCTCGCGGCTTATGAATGTTTAATTCCAAATAATGCCCATATCCATTACAGAGAGGGCCAAATCACATTTCAAAACTCAAAGGGAGAACAAGTAACCACTCATGGAGAAGTTGGGAACCTTAAGATTCAGTTGCCTAAAGCTTCTAGAATAGTAAAAGGATTGAAGGAAGGATTACACGTCTACTTAATTAGACTCAACAAGGCCGAGTAGGGTAGTGAAACCAAGGATCAACCATCTTGGATAAAAGAATATGCCGATGTTTCTCCAAAAGACCTAACAAAGCTCCTACTAGTGTAAGGAAAGTAGATCACGAAATTCAACTCATTCCAGGTGTGCTACCCCCATTGCCAAACGACCTTACCGAATGTCAATTCTTGAAGCCATTGAGCTAAAAGAACAAGTCAACAAGGAACTATTAGAGCAATGATACATTCAGCCAAGTAATTCACCATGGGGAGCCCTGATACTATTTCAGAAAAAGAAAGAAGGAACACTCTACCTTTCTATCGATTACTGTGGATTAAACCAAGTGATAGTAAAAAACAAATATCAAATTCCCAGGATATACGAGTTGCTTGACTGACTCCATGGAGAAAAGGTCTTTTCAAAGATCAATCTCAGATCAGGCTATTATCACATAAGGATTGAGGAAGATATCCCTAAAACTAATTTTAACACAAGATATAGTCATTACAAGTTTGTTGTGATGTCATTTGGGTTAACAAATGCTCCTGCCACCTTCAATAGGTTGATGCAAGACATTTTCTGACCCCACCTTGATGACTTCATCCTCGTATTCTTTGATGATATCTTAATATATTCCAAGAATGAATAAGACCATGGACCACAGCTTCGAATAGTACTTGAAACAATGAGAGCCCACAAATTGTATGCTAAAAAGAAGAAATGTACCTTCTTCAATAAGTAGATTAAATATCTAGGATTCATAGTACTAGTAGATGGCATTTCAGTGAATCCTACCAAGGTTTGAGATGTACAAGACTGGCCATCCCCAACAATGGTCAAGTAAGTGGAAAGCTTTCTAGGGCTAACGGGTTGGTATAGAGTCTTCATGAAAGACTATGCCTCAATCGTCATGCCTCTCACCGCGACCTTCTCAAAAAGCAAGTCTCCATTACATGGACGTCCATTCAATAATCTAGCTTTGAGAAGCTTAAGCAAAGTTTGATAACCGCCCCTATCTTAAGGCTACCCAACCTAAGCAAAGAATTCGAAGTCATAACTAATGCAATATCTCTTGCTTTAGGTTGCATGCTTATGCAAGAAGGATATCAAGTAGCCTATGCTTCAAGAAAATTAAAGATCCATGAAGGAAATTATGACACCCATGATATAGAATTACTTGCTATAATTCATGCCTTTAAATTATGGAGATATTACCTGCTTGGTAATAGGTTTTCTCTAGTCATTGATCATAAAAGCCTAAAGTGGATTTTTACTTAACCAGATCTCAATATGAGACAACGCCATTGGATTGAGAACTTGTAGGAATTTGACTTTGAAATCAAGTATAGACCAGGCAAGGAGAATGCGATTGAGGATGCCCTAAGCTGTAAATCATTTCTTAATGCTCTAATATTAGAGGAATCCTCTAGGGCTGGAACTCTTGCTACAATGATTTCAATGCCCCGTAACCCTCTCATAGAAATGGCTAAAGAAGAGGCAATGAAGGATCCAAGCTATTAGATATTGTTAAGAGAAATTTCAGCCAAGGATTCAAATCCAAAACTCAAGACTAAGTATCAATATTTTTCCATAAATGAGGAGCTTGCCTATGACAAGACAAGACTATGTATTCTTACAAGTCAGGAACTCAAAAGGATAATACTATAGGAAGCTCACAATTCTCCATTTTTGGGTTATCTTGGTTATACTAAGACTCTCAATACAATCAAAAGAAGCTTCTATTGGAAAATACTCAAGGGTGGGTGATGTACTCAAGTACATCACCAAATGCCTAAACCACCAAAGAATTAAGGTCGAACATGTCAAGTTGACCAGCAGAACCTCAGTCGCCCGACCACCCGGACTCACCCCGCCTCATACAAATAGAGTAGCCCCATGTTGTATAAAAGGTTTATCAAATGCTACGTGGCCATGAATTTTTGTCTTTAAAGGGTTAAGTGCTGACATGTTCCCCAATTATACAAACTTTTCATATTTACGTTTAATATATTTCACGTCTTTAGCAAAAGAAAAAGCTAATCAAGCGCAGTGATAAGTATCTAAGTCAACACCATGGAATTCAGATAAGCGATGTCTCCTTGTGTTGCACTAGTTTATTATAGTTGCGGCATATGCCGTGCATGTACTCTCATGAAGTGACAAGTGGATGCAGGATGATGCAGGTCTTTGTGCGAAAGTGTTCAATGTCCAAGTCACCGCAAGACCACCAACCCCACAAAGAGCCGTAACAAAGCCACACTGCCCCGGAAGCAAAAATCACCCTTGCCGACCACCCACATCGCATGGAACAAAGCATAGTCATGGGCTACGCTCTCTTTCTGGGTCAAGCTCTACATTTGGCTCACGACGGTTGTTACCTCAATTGTACCAACATTGCGTGTCGCAAAGAGGTTTGCAAAATCTCAAGTGTATCTCCCCATCTCAACAACTGATTCTTTAACAACGAGGCTAGGGCACAATCATCGCTATAATACACACTTCCTAAGCCTTCGAAGCTCGACATTTTCCAACCCATGGAAAGGCTGATAGCCTCAACATATTGCAATGGTTGTACTTAGGCAAGTCAAAAAAAAAAGAGAGAAGAAGAAAGAAACAAAGAAAGAAAGAAAGAAAGAAAAAAGAACAAGAAAAGGAAACAAAAAAGAAAACGAAAACGAAAAAAAGAAAAGAAAATAAAAGAAAAGATACGAAGCACCCACGATCACAACACAGCACCTAGGGGTCCTGAAATTAGGTACGTCTAGTGACCTTGGTCAGCTGGCTCTATCCCTAGTCCCCTAGCCCTTTAGCATCACCCACAATTGTTCAGGGCACATCAAGGGCAGGACATACCTAGGGAGCTTGTCTCGCCTATGGTTAGACCTGTCACCTTGACCCATTCACACGATTCCCTCTTGCACTCTGCCTTAATACCATTGCAATCAATTGTGGTAAGCACCGCACGAATGGCCATAAAAAGTACAGCGTCCTCATCAAGCAAGTCCAATAGCTCCTAGCTACCAAAAGTGTGGTGTCCCTATGTTCAATTATGCTACGTTGTGCAGTCACAACACAAAGGATGTCTCATACTCCTTCACACATACTTCTTCTCCACATGGACAACTTTGCTTCATCTACACATTGTTACGAAAAACTAGCCTGCAGTCTTCTAACTACGTAATATCTAAGTATGCACGAGCACTCATATAATATCTGCACCGAAATATATACTAAGTTTGGGTCCTCAAGTGCAGGACAATACTCTCAGCTTGCTTAAAGTTCGACCTGTCTCCCAAACTAATTGAACTATGTCTTGTGCACGATAGAGAAGACTAGCACTACCCCTAGGAAGGGACCACTTATGAGAGGTTTTCAAATTGCAAGTATTGAAGACTCCAACGAAAGTGTCATTCGCTCTCTATCGACATCCAAATCTGAATGCTTATCCTTTATCATCCTACAAGCCCACAAAGAATCATCATGTGCAAAATCCCCAACAAACCAACACTTGTGCTGGCCATCAGTGCAATCCCCAACAAAGAACATCCCTACCACCAACTCCAACAACCCTTCCACCAGCCAGCTAGACCACCAACGTGCCCCCAAGGACCTTCCTCCACACCACCACCAACACTCCTCCACGGCAACCACAGGCATCCTTGCCACCCACATCTTTGGTGCATGCTAAAGCCTGCTACCTACGACGATGAGTGCCATGGGACTGGCACTCGTTTAGGAAGGGGGTAATGTTAACCGTTAGACGAATAAGGTGGAAATTTTGGAAAAGCTAAAGCATAAGACAAAGGCCAAGGCAAAGTGAAACGGAAGACAAGGCACGCCAAGAAAAATCTAAAAACAATAGAAGCACAGAAAAGTCCTAAATAAGGCAAAAGGCGCACAAGGAAAAGTGTAAGTCAATACCTTTGTAAAAGAGCACAAGCGCATCGTGATTTAATTTAAGAAGCGTCGGGCTCTCACCCGTGTAATTTGTAAATCTAGAAGGGCGGTGGAAAGGAAGCTAGGAAGATAGAAGGACAATGGGAAAAAGGGTCGGCCATGTAAAAAAGGGGATAAGGGGATGACCGCCCAAAAGGGATTTAGGGTTTTGTCTATAAAGTTGAAAAGTGAATGAGAAGCTCATTCTTGTGTGTGGCCAAAAGTGGCTCTCCTCTTCTTCTTCTTATTATTATTTCTTGCTTCAGCTTGTGCTTGAGAGAGAGTGTGTGAGAGTGTGAGGGAGTGAGTGTGTGAGGGTGAGGGACCGAGGAAGAGAAGCTCTCCATCTTCTCCTCTCTTCTTCTCTTCTCTTCTCTTCTCTTCTCTTGCTCATGGCTATGGAGCTTGGAGCTTGAGGATGGAGCTTGCTTGAAGCTTGCACTTGGATCGTGGAGCTACCGGAGTGCACGGGAGAGGAGGTAACTCGATCAGAGTGGAGGTAAGCTCACTACACCCGTAGATATGGATGGTGCGTCGGCTACGTGAGAGGTAGCCATTAGGGCTCGGCTTGGAACGCTTGAAACAATAAGCGGTCCGTGGGTCTTGACGGTTGAGTGAAAGCTCCCACACTATCGAATCAAGATTCTTCTCGATTTTTCTAAATTCTTCTAGGGGGTGCATTTGCAAATGGCTTAGATCTTTATAGCCTTGCATATTGCATACACAGTGACTACATGCACATTCACTGTGGCATGTGGGAGGAGCCTCGCTCTAGTGGACATGTGGTACCTCACACATTTCTTCACATGCAAATGGACCATAGTGGCAGACACATGGCATGTGCTTTTAATTCTCACACGTGTGGGTGCACATTCTTGTTGACATGGCATCGAGTAACATTAGCACATGTAAGTGTCATATATAGCACAAAATTTAATAGTCAATTGATTTTTCACTTTGCACATTGCAAGACTCTTGAACCTCCATAGCTCTTGACACTCATCTACGGTGGTGAGTCTCTCCCCCTATGAAGCTTGCACAATGTGATATGGCCATAACAAGCTGAACGAGCACCCTCCCCTGGTGTTGTGTCAACCCAGGTGTCCTGGACAACACGAGGGTGTGAAAAATCTTGACCCACCCCCTTGTGTTGTGCCCTCCCCCCCAATGAAAATCTCACAACGTGAGAGGGGGGGAGATCCTCCCAATCTTGCAATCCCCTGCTTGCCCTCACATTGTGTGGTCCTCCTCCATCCCATTAGGGGCCACACAATGTGAGGGGGAGGCCTCCTATGTTGTGACCCTGCCTTTGTGTTGTCCGATTTCCCCCCACAACGGGGCCAAGAGCTGCACAACACAAGGATCTCCTAATGTAGCAACCCCTTGCCCTTGGATTGTGCAGTTTTCTCCAACCCCACACAACACAAGGGGGGGACTTCTAATTTTGGGACACCCTCCCCTCACATTCTATCATCCCCTTGAGACCACACAATGTGAGGGGGGCTCCTAATTTTGGGGACCCCCTCCCTCGTGTTGTGCGGATTCGATCTCTTTTATCCCATCTCTCTAGTTGTTCTCCCTTTCCTCATTCGGAGTTCTAATACTATGTTATACTCTTTCGTAGACATGGCTAGAACAAAAAAAATTGCGAGGGTCGTATCATCTAGCGACCCACACATTTCACAACAAGGAGCATCCTCGAGCAGAATGTGCATGATGATGTATCAATCCCTAGACCAAGCTCATACAGGGATCTAGGTTCTGGGAAGAGGATGACCCCCTCTTCGTAAGCGGCACCAGCAGTATGCCTCAATCCTTAAAGAGTTAAGGAGGATCATGAACTTCCATGAGCCTACAATTGGGAAGATGCCATTTATCAGGATTGTTAAAGATATATGTGAAACAAACAACCTAGACTTTCGTTGGCATACCTCAGCATTGGATTGCCTACATAAAGCTACGAATAACTTTATGATAGAATTTTTTCATGACTCCTACATTCTGGTAACTCATGCATATAGGGTCACATAGATGCCTAGGGACTTCACATCCCTAAGGTTACTCAGGTTTAGATACATCAAGTTACTGGACCCACAAGGCATTATGAACAGGAAGATGAAGGGAATTTTAGAGATCCCTCCCTCCTCAAAAAGAGCAAGGAGGTGAGGATGATGTCACCCTCGCATTCCCACAACATGAAGCTAAATGCCTAGAAGGTTTCCTAAGAAGAAAGCGAGGCTCGTGAGATGGAGGCCATGGAAATAGAGGCTAAGAGAGAGACCGTGCAGAAAAGAGAGAGGCATGTTAGCATGCATGAGGACAATTGTGGTGCGCTTGAGATGCTGGGTCCATTTTTTGATGTGCTGCCTCTAAGAAGGCCACACTAGCAGCAGCTCAGTGCCATCCACTTTAGCAAGGAGGATATTTGAGTCCTTTCAAACCTTCAAAAGGAGGTCAACAATCATGTAATGACCATAATCTTAAGGTATTATGAAACTATGAAAAATTTTCATGTTTTCCTCATATGCTTTTGGCCTAAATCATACTATTTATTTGCTTTTACGCCTTAATTCTTTTAAACCTTGTTTTTGATGTTCAAGAAAGTGTTTTCATCATAGATTCTCTCCTATTAATAATTTTGACCTAGGAGAGATCATCGTATTTGGACGTGCCTGTGGTACCAAAATTGGAATTTGGATCTCGTATAACATCTGGTTATGGAATACCATAAAAGGTAAGGCCTTTATTGTATGTTTCTTTTAAGTTATCTCGAATCTTTTCTTTATTGCCAAAATTTATTATCCTCCTTGCCTTGTAGATCTCATTGAAGCCTAATTGTTTATGATATTCTCACATGGAGATGCTTTCTAGCCAACTCAACTAAAGGATACCATGATAATGTGAAGAAGTAAGTCCCGTGAGAGGGAGAGGGGGAGAAAGAAAAGAACTAACTATGTTTTCCTTTACTAAAACAATCCTTTGGAAAATCTAGTAAAGGGCTTTGAGGCAATGGTTCAAGACCATGAAATGTTGGACAACACAAGAATTATTCTTTGTAGAGTGTTGGAGCAGGGTGACGGCCATAACTCTCAGTACTGTTGAAAATCTAATCAACTATGCTTCTCATGGAAATATCTCAATACTATCTATAATGTATGAATCTCTAGCTCCATTCCCAGAACCCCAAGTTGGAATGCCATATCCCCATCCAAATGCCATTGACTTAGATGATGTACACTCAACTGACGACACTGAGTACTTGGGCAAATCTTATATAGAGAGAGGATGTAAAGATTATAAATATACCAAAATTATTGTATTCAAATAAAAAATTTCCCTCTTCTACATAATCCAGAGCTTTTGTAATCAAATTGCCACCATTGGAAATGGAATTCAAATAGTTTTTGTATCACTTTTTGTCCTTCTTACAATTTTGCATCTATATTTCCATGTGTACTATTGGATAGGTTGAGGCAAGAGCAAAACTTGTGTAGTGTGAATGTCCTTACATAAAGTATTTCTCTCTTTTCTCTAGGGCACCTATACATAAGGTTCATTGTGATTCATGTTATTTGCGAATAGGAAAAATTTAACTTAGACATTGTACTACACTTTTGGATTACATATTCTATTTACCTTGTAACCATTGCACTTGAACAAATAAGTAGCATGGATATTTAGGTTCTCATTTGTTAGGTCCATTTTCACTTGGCGTAAAGAGATGTTTTCCCTTACACTAAGCAACGTTAAGAGCTCATCCTCCAACCAAACCTCCAATATCATCACATGATTATCAGCATCATCTTGTATCAATTGCCACGATCTTTCCATTCACATAATGCCATCTCATGTAATATATGATCAAAATAAAATTTTGTGATGCAACCATATATTTGCAAACAATAGATTTCCATTCCACTTTGGACATAATCCCACACACTTCTTTTATATCCCAACTCTAACCTAGGAAGTCCATACATTTCTCAGATTTGCATATGAACATTGATGTTGTTTTTTGAAGTTTCTCATCATTTAAAAAATCCAAAAAAATATGTAATGGCATGAAGATTGTGATCTTCACCTATTTGCTAGCTACATTAGGTCATAGATATCTTTGAACATCTGCATAAATCTTTAATCTATAAGATTCACATGTTTCCGCTTTTGAGATTGGTCACTTTGCACTATCCAAAGCTGGGAGTGGAAGAGGGCTAAGGGATCCAAATCTTGTTATGCTTAAAGGTGCATTGTAAAATTTCTCATTTAAAAAAAACCCCATCCTTGGCCAATGACCTATTAGAGGTTGCTTTGTACAATTTCTCGCTATCAATAGAGCCATGAATGGCATCAAAGATTCCAACTATGCTTTTGATAGGTTGCCAATCTTCAAGGTTTGATGGATATATATCTACAACCCTAAAGAGACTTCAATAAATTCCTAAAATATAAAAACTATGTTTCAAGCCTATTGAAATGTTTTGAACTTATAGTTTGGTCTATATTGTGGCATGTCAATAGGCCAATTCTGCAAACGCAGTTCCGAGTGCATATACACATGTTGTATAAGCACCTCCTTGATTTTTTTTTCGTGATCCTTCAATCTTAAAATCCTTGACTCGCCCCTTATAGGTGTCAATGAATTCATTTGTACATTGTCTTTTCTTCTTTGTCTCCAACATAACCCAACTATCAATAGAGATGGTAGTAGGAATCCACCTATGGTTGTCAAGATCAAAATTGTTGTAGATTATGATCACTCTGATAGAAGAGGAGGGATGTCAAGGATGTGAGGTTTCCATTGACATAGAAGATAAAGAAGAAGAAGAAATTGAGTGAAAAGAGAGAATAGAATAGAAAATCTTGTGTAAAAATGAAGGCATAATACACACTTTGTTGAATTGTTTGAGTTTTTTGGAAAAAGGGGAGGGATACTACAATGGAGAGAAAACGTTTGGGTATATTATTCAAGAAAATGACCAAGATACTACAAGGTTGTGTGGGACTGACAAGAAATGTCTCCATCTATTGTCTTTAATTGTGCTAGTACCTCTTATTTCTTGTGCCTCTACAAATTTATGCTCCAAAAATACCTAAAATGCTTCTTTTTAAGAATTCATAAAAATGAGATAAAAGACTTTAAAATTGGAAAAATCATATTTTACCATAACAGTAGCTCTCCTCTTATTGGTTGAGAGGCTTTCTCTCTCTAAAACTAAAAGGTCTAAACTTGAGTTCAAATCTCCCCTAATGTACGATTGATTTCCTCTTCCAAATGTGCATTAAAACTTAGTTTTCAATTTTAGAAATTGATTGAGAGAGAGAAATAGATTGGATTGGTTGTTTGAGTTATTCTTTGGTATTTCTCCATATGGACACTCAGCACATTCGTATATGAACACAAAACATTCTCAATAGGAATGGCGAAGTAAACATACATGATAACTCATGAGCATGGAAATAAACATGCACACTATGAAGGAACTTAAAAGGATTTTCATTTGGGGTTTTCTCCAAATCATAATCACATATTTAGAAATTTGGGAATTTTCATAAAGTTTGTGAATTCCTAATGTGATTAATATTTGGACACATGGTCAAAGCTTATCCCCTTACTTAAAGGTGAATTTTTCATCGATACTATATAAGCAATTCCCCCAAGTCCCACTCTTCAATATAGAGTTAAGATTTAGCCACTTAGTCAAATCTTTACTCCTTATTTGAAAGTGGAACTTAGAATATTCCCAAATTCTCTAATATGGTATTTCATCCTTAAACTCCACCTCATACTTCATGTTGTTTTCTATTTATAAAAGGGAGAAGCAAGAATAGTCAAAAATTTTCTCCAAGCAAGAAGAGTCCACAAAATTCTCCAAGCCAAACAGACCACCTAAACAAATTCTCACCCATGCCATAAACGAGAGTCACTAGCAAGTGATATAGGGGCCCTCCACACAAGTGGAAGAGACCTCCCTCACTTGGTGGTGACCTGTGCGGACTTCACTGCACACAAGGGTCACTAACAATGATATTGGGTCTCCCCACAAGTGGGAGGGGCATCCCTCACTTGGTGGTGACCCATGTGGGCTTCACCACACATGAGGGTCACCACTTAGGGACTTAGAGGCTCTCTGTACTAATTGAAGGGCCCTCCCTCACTTGGTGATGACCACCTATGTGGGGTTCACGACACATGAGGGTCACCACCAAGTGATACAAGGGTCCTTTACAACTAGGAGGTCCCTCCCTCACTTGGTGGTGACCCATGTGAGCTTCACCGCACATGAGAATTTCCACCAAGTAATACAGAGGACTTCGCAATTGGATATAGGTCGTCTCTAAAATCAGGAAACCCTCCACAATTGGATATGAGTGCTCTTTGTGACTAGGAGGGGCTTTCCTAACTTTCTAGTGACTAGTTTGGGGTTCAACCCACAGTAAGGTCATTAGAGAGCGATGCGATGACTCTCTATTCAATGGAGGCACCTCTCACTTGGTGGTGACCCATTGTGGATTTACACCACACTAAGGTCACAAACAAGCCTACACCCTAAACTTCCATTGAGGGCATCCCCTTTAGAAAGCTACACATCCCTTTAATGAGCATCTACATGTACGAAGTTGCTATTCATTTTGGTTAGAAATAGTCAGTGTTAGAAATCTCCTAGAAATGCTACGTTGTTGGATGGCATCCCATGTGAAGAGCCAACATCCACTAGTGGATTAGAGATCCAAATCTCCTAGACCTCCTACCTTGTTGGATGGCATCTCATGTGAAGAGCCAACATCCACTACTCGATTAGAGATCCTTGATCTAGTATTCCTCTATATTGCAATGACCAAAGCGCAATCATAAAGTAGGAGCTAGTTGTCAAGAGCAGATGCAAGAGCAACGATATGAGCCAGGGTTCTACCCTACATTATCGAAGGTCAATACGTCATCGCGATTTGAATGTTGAGCTGGCATGATCAAAGAAAGAGCTCAAGAGAGTGCACGAGTGAAGTAGGAGCCAATTAAGAGTAAACACAAGAGAGAGTATGCAAAATTGTTCAATACTCAATCCCCACACCCTTAACATGTTAATGTAAATGTCCTCAACACTCATATCGATACTCCACCTCCAAAATCAATTAATACATAAGCTCTTCCATTAAACTAAACTCTACATAAAGGTATTCAAATCTCATCGATACTCCACCCCCAAAATCAGTTAATACATAAGCTCTTCCATCAAACTAGACTCTGCATAAATTTGGCTGCTTTCTTATTCTCGCATTCTAATTCTCACCCAGTCAACCATCTATTGAGCCTTTATGCTCTCCATTGCACCCACTATCGATACTATCAACACTACCCATACCCTTAACATGTTAATGTAAAGGTACTCAACACTCATCAATACTCCACCCCCAAAATCAGTTAATACATAAGCTCTTCCACTGAACTAGACTCTGCATAAATTTGGCCACTTTCGTACTCTCACATTCTAATTCTCACCCATCCAACTGTCTATTGAGCCTTCATGCTCTCCATTGCATCATCAACACTATCAACACTACTCAAAGTGTGCCCCAAAATAAGCTACTTTGTGTTGATTAGTTGATCTTGTCGTGACCTATTCAATAGTAAATCCTTGTTTTGTTTTGCTTTGTCATGACCTATTCATAGCATGTTCAATGTTCTTGTCTTTGAGGCTACCCTTTGACATGGGGCAGCCTCTATCTGCCAGTGGGGTGATCCTCATCCAGTGTTTTGTTCATCTGCATCTCTCCTTTGAGGTTTTAACAAGCTTGCGTGCATCCCTAGAGACACAAGCCCCCCAAGTTTATTCTCAATGACAACCTTCAAAGGCACAAACTAACCTCAAAGGAGAGATGTAGATACTTACTACCGAACTCTTCCATGGTAGTCTCTATGAGCAATATCTGTAAAGTAACATATGTTTATCTACATATCGAATAATATATAAGACTCCAGTGATCCCTATTCAATCATTGAACAAGATAAGAATTCCAAAGCACTAGCATCAAGACTAGGATAGAAAAAGCCAATAAACACAAGCCTTCTTGTTAATCATGAAAACCTTGTGGGTACCATGACCACATGGACTGTGGGAGTCCCACAACACTCTAATTAAGATATCAGTTGTGTGTGGAGAATGTGCCTTGACGCATTTCTTATCCCCAACACTATATATGATCTTCCAAATGTGAGTGGTTTCTACAATGCAAGCTTATTTTTGCCAATTGAAGCTCACATTTTGCAACTTTGTTTTTGTGCAAGATATTAATATACACAGCTACTCCAATTTTGATGTTAAAAAGTTCAAGATTAATATCCTTCAGTTTATTGTAGCTTGCATTGCCCAATGCCGCAGGGAGGGGGTGGTTTGAGGAGATAAAGTGGATAGAGAGGGAGTGCAAAGGCAACACTAGGATGAAGAAGTTCATTTAGTGTGGCTATATATGCATATGAATAGGCCAAAAGGAAATTTGAAGCCAAGATGGCAAATGCCAAAGAATGGGCACAATGAAGGGCAATTGTGGAGATCGGGTCGCAATCATTAAATGAGCAACCACATCAAGTGGAGAGAAGGGGGGGCCAAGATTGGAAACCAGTGTGGCATGATATGGAGGATGCCACATGTCAACCCTCCCAATCCCAAATCCAAACCCAATATGGCTGCCAATCCAAATCCCAACGTCACTGGCAACCCCAAACCCAACTCCACTACCCATGATAATCTCATCCACATGCCGTAGTTGCCTCCGTGCTTGCTCTTTTGGCCCCTTTCCTCGAGGGAACTTGTAACTTTGCAATGGCCCCCTCATTCATCAAATTGTATAGTTTTAGACTGTGAATGCAAAAAAAGGATTCTCATTCATATTGCTAGACTTGTTGATTACAAATTTTTAGTAGTATTGTCTTTCTTGTGTGGCACCTGAAATGCTTGCGTTTCTTATGTGGAAAAGGAGTGTGTAATAACCTCTCTCCTAATACATGTGTACAAGTTGAACTAATGGATTTCTAATGCAAATGCACTGCATTTTTTGTTATCTCCTTTCACATAATGCTATTTTCATTTCTCATTAGCATGTGGCAAACAATCGGGGGGTTCAGTGTATATATATTCTCTATATAACGTGCGTTCATGACCTATTTATAAATATCCTAATTTGTGAATTTTTCTTGAATAAAACACAACCCTTTTCTATTCAATCTGTAAGTGACCCCTTTATATGACACCCTTCTGTATGTAAAAAATGTATAAAAATGGTGTTTTAAAAAACCCCTTATTTTGAACTCACATTATATATACATATATTCATGAGTGGCCCCCCCGAGCAGACAGACATCAAGAGAATAACTAGAGATAATGTGTTGCAAACAAATCCTTTGATCATGTGAATGTAAATAAAAACAGGCAATGCAAATAGCAATGCACCTTCTTATCATCAAAAGTTAAAGAAAGTGTGAAGTTAAATGTCTTCATTGTGCAAGTCCCTCCTAAATTTTCATAATGTGCACACTGACCCTAGCTTCCAGAATGATCAAAAGTTTACTGTTCAACCAAACATCAATGGTAGTATTGAATTTCTAGAAAAACCCCTCATGAATTGGTCTAGTGACACCAAATTTCCACAAACATGGTGCCATCTTCTGTATGAGAATGTCATGATGAAGTTTTGAGTGACAATTACATACCTGCAGACAACATAATCTAGTTGTACCTTATAGGACATTCCATCTTCTACCTTTCTATCCCAACTTGTGTCACAAACTCTAGGATGCTCTCTACATCTGAACACTTAACTAGGAACATGGTTCTTGAGGCTCAGACTTCACTGCTAGAGAAGAAGTCCACAAAAATGGATATAGACATAAAAGCATATATTTTTCTTGGCCCACTTGAACTATTGGGCTTTAGACATTTCTACAACTCATGAAAAAATTTGAACCTATAACTCTCGCATATCCTTGAATCTAAAAGGGGAATGTTGGACAAGGTTAGCCATTGTTCATTAGAGGGAGGTGATATGTAAAAATGATTGTACAAAAATATACCACTCTCAGCCCCAGTGTTGCTTTGGTCCTCCCCTTGTAAAGATCTTCACCAAATGGAGGTGTGGATGACATCTAGAACATCTACCACACATTCCACTAGCTATCACTCCTCGAGGCTTGATGGATACAAGTCTATTAACATCAACGGTCTTATTAGTTAAAGATGAATAAGAAACATGAACCTTCATTCATACTAGAAAGTAAACATAACCAAATTGCACTAATAGTTGGGTCTATCCAAAGGGAGATTGGAGGCATTGGGCTCAAGGTGAAGCTCCTTATGCATGAAAACATGTTGCATACACACTTATTTGATTGTCCTCTTGGAGCCATTGAGCCAAAAATTTGTTACTCTATCCTTCCAACATGATATGAAAGGGTTCGCTACTGATGAGCTCTTCCCCCTTTTTTTGTTGCATGATTATCCAACTTCCCTTTGTTATGGTCAAGGGAACCTACCTGCCTTGGTCATTGAGTGTATTATAAGAGACTATGGACTCAATGGAAGCACTAGGTTTTTGGCACTAAGCAAATGCCTCCATGGAGTAGGAGGATGGAAAGCAAAAACGTGCAGTGGAGTGGAGAGAAAATGAAGAGGAACTCCTAGGGTGGAGGAAAGAGAGGAGGAAATGAACACTAAAAGATTTCAAATAGGAAGATTCCACCACTTTATTTTTTCCTAAATAAGAGAAATGGCTAAAATGCAACACCAAAACATTACTATTGGAAAATGACAATCACTCCAACCCATCTCAATGAAATTGACAATTAATCCACTTTACTACTAGAAATGACAATTACTCGAGCCATTTCAATAAAACTAAAAATTTCAATAAAACCAAAATTATTTTTTCAAAATTCCAAAATTATTTTTGGAAAAAAACTTATATAATGGAAACCTTCTCCTCATTGGTGGAGCGCACTCTCGCTCCTCCCATTAAAAGGCTAAAAAGTGACCTCAAACTCCTACTAATGATATTGTAGAATTCATTCTCTATCCTTTCATGTTAGGCTAACTAAAGATTTTAGAGTATTTATCCTATATGGTCGAATGTTGCTATGACTTTGGTGAGAAGAGTTCAAAGTATAGAGAGAAGAGATTTTGTGGAAGAGAAAGGCTTGAACCAACAAGAATCCAATAAACTGAGAAATCCCATTTGTAAGTAGGTTTATTACATAAGAGCTTGTGCTCAAACCATATATAGCTTGTACATCATAAAGACCATAAATTGAGGCTATGGCTCAATATAATCTTGGTTATATTCAATCCATATGCATTAGTTTAAGCATCAAATAATGTATTTGTGGCCCAAAAATAGGTATATACATGCATATAAACAATATAAAATCTATGTAGCCCACACAAATATACAAATCCCTATTCTAGAGTCCAAAAATATCCTTCTTTGAGTCCAAAGCTTCAATCTTGCAACCTACTACATCAATAGAATAAGATACATTAAACCAGTCCACAACATTCCCTTTTTTCAAACAACCAAGAGCAATCTTTAGACATAGATCAGAGAAACATCTTCGTGAATAGTAATAGATAGCTTGAAATATTTGTTTGGATTAGTCCAAAGTGTTTGTCTTCTTCATGCATTAGGCCACAACTACTCATGAGATCACTTTCATTGTTCTTCCCTTGCTTTTTCCACAAATAACACTAAAAAATATTTAGCAGGCATGGTGCTTTTATTCGCATCTAGTGATCACTATTAGTAAAGCACCAAGTTCAAACAAAAAATTATGACAAAAAATGTGGAGATGTCCTAATCTCAATCTCCTATCTTCTCTAGTATAAATCGTGTCTATAAGTCACTTGAATAGGCCACGTGACACTTAGGAATAACCACATATGACTTATTTCCTTGTCTAAGGTTTGAAACTAGCACAAATCATCATGATAGATATTTGCAAAGTGCATGATTCTAGCATGTAGACATGTAATGCTAGTCCCTTAGGCACACAAGTATAATACTACCAATTAAACTTCTTGAGAGTTTTTAATCAAACATGCATCCACATGACAACATAGTTTGCTCCTTGATTTTCACACACACACAGATGTGGGAGGGAGACCCATGTTTATGAAATTTTTAACTCAATTTGTCTTCAATGAAAGGCATAAAACTTTTGGCCAAAAAATTGCTATTAACATCTACTACATACCAATGCCCAAGGACATGCTGCTTGGTAAACATTTAACCTGCTTACACCTATTTGAATGTTCTTATAAAAACACAATGACATAAAATAGTATTTTCTACATAGATGCACTTATATCCACAATAGATTTTAAGAGAATCTATGGGTGCAATATTCCTTTTAGTCATTAGGATAAAGAAACAAAGGAAAGAACACACATACGCACGCATGCACGTGCACGCGCACGCGAATGCACAAGCACAGGCATAAGCACACGCACATGCACATGCACACGCATGCGTGCACACACACACACACGCACGCACGCACGCACGCACAAACACGCATGCACGCACACACGCACACACACACACACACACACACACACACACACACACACACACACACACACACACACACACACACACAAGCTGTGATCAAAGGCCTTCAAGAAGCATCCATTTGCTTCCATCTCAAAGGTATGGGGTCCTTATACTTTGGTGCTATGAATCTTTGATCATTTGTGCTTTGTTAATGGTATAGGAAACGAGCTTGTTGTCATTAGGGTTTGCACAAATATGGATATTTCTACACAATGAATGCAAGCTTGCCCACATTTTTAAATGCTCTAGGGTTCCTATTTAATGCAGTATTTTCCATGGACTTAAACACACTCTGTGAAAATTTTACACGCTAGTTTCAACATAGAGGCTCTATAGTGCAAACTGTACACTATGAACTTGAACATGCGATGATGTAATTTACAATATTCAAATTCTTTCCCTCTCTATACTTTTTGTGTGCGTGCTTATCTAATTGAACCATTTTGTCATGGATTTAGGGTTGAGTGTTAGAGTTAGATTTGTCTTCTATGGACTTGCTTGGAGAAGAGGAGAGAATAAAGAAGAGGTAGAGTTATCAAAGCATCAAAGGTGTGGACCTTGCCTATATTTCTTTTGATGTTTAGTTAGATTTTTAGTACTAATTGTTGTTAATTTGTTATTGCCTTGATCAAGTGGGTAAGGGTGTGCTTATCTAAGCCATTGCTTGGTATCAAGAGCCTATATTTTGAGGACTTGCATGAGGATGTGTTGAATGTATGTGTGTAATGTTTGTGTATTTAGATAAGGACAATCCGGTATCCAATCCCTAAAGTTGCAGATGCTCATTTGAAAGGTTGTGCAATTAAGTTGTCAAGAGGGGCCTACTACTATGATGTGGTGACATGGTCACAAATATGTTTGGGAAAATCCAATAGCTTGGATTTGAGATTGGTAGACATTAGACTGGTAGTTATTAGGTAGTTAGCAAGTTATTCTTTTACGTATATGTGTGTGTACATCAGTGGCCATACTTATGAAATGTTTATGCCATGCATATACATAGGCTACACATATCCTATGCATGTGCAAATATGTATACAGATGCCTATGCATATGGATAACTATTGTGTATGAATGTGTGTAGCCTATGCGTGTGCATATGTGTATACATATGCCTATGCATACATTATACATAGCCTATGCATATGCGTATGCTATACATGGTGCAAAACTTGCATAACCTAACCTATGCATGGCCTATGCATAGCCTATGTGTGGCTTATGCATGGTCTATGCATAGCCTATGTGTTTCATATATGTATGTAGCACACACACACACACACACACACACACACACAATGCATATATCCCATGTGCATGCACACACACATATGTATATACATATGAATGTGTATGTGTAGCCTATGCATATCTATATATGTGTCTGTAGTCTATCTATATATAGTACCTATATGTGTAACTTACATGTGTGTGTATATAATGTCATGCCACTAATTTTGATATGGTGTGCTATTTGATTGTCCAGCTGCAAATGTTGATGTGGATAGGATCGTCATCTCAAAATCCTAATCCTGACATTGAGAGAGAATGCAAATTGTGAGAAATTCATATGATTTGTTAATACATTTTTGGGGCATCTCCCTTTCATAGTTGAGTTGTATGAGTTTATAACTAGTCCTATACCTTCTCAACTACAAATAGCCTCATAGTCCCCATCTAGAGTTGTGACCATGTCTCCATCATGCGAGCACTCCCAAGAGAGTTTTGTGGTAGGAGATGTTTAACAATTTTTTGTTATGTGAATGCTCATGGGCTCTCTCTATTGTAAGCCCAACCATATGAAGAAAGACTGAACGTAATGACCTTCTCGTAGAGGTCCGAAATCCACATGGCTTGCTCCATGTCCCTTTAGTTGGTTTGACCATCATGAGTAGATCACCTACAAACTCTTGTCCTGTCGATTGCTTATCCCTATACCTTACATCTCAAATTTTCCATTCCCTAGATCTCTTATCAAATAAGCAAAACAAAAGGTGTGTGGCCACCGTATATAGTAAAGGGCTATGCAAACAACCCTATTGCACACCCCTCCTCACTTGGAAGCATTCCAATAGACGGCCATTATAGACACCTACACTTTTGCTCCTCCATGTAGCATTATAGGAAGATTTGCTATCTTCTCTATGGCCAAAATGACTTGTTTGAGATACTTATAATTCAGCTTGCCAAAAGCATTTTCTACATCTAATCCCAAAGAGAATATTTTCTGCCCCAACATCCCACTACAATGGATTAAGGCTATAAACAACCATATTTATGCACTTATTGAACTAGGAAAAACTTACAAGCATATTTAATATCGTGCTTAAGTAGATGTTAGAAGATTTGCATCAAAATGAGTGTGTATTTACTGAAAAATAGGTTGCTTATGAACATATTTCTAAATGTGTGATGTCTATAATTTTCACAACAATTTAAATAGTTGTTTAAACTTGATACACCTACATTTTTCACATGTATTTTTACAATATAATAAATGTGTGTAATGCAAATAAAAGAAACTAGGGAGTTGTTGGTTACACACATGTGGCTCGAGCCTTAGGTCTACAAAACTAGTAGCACCCTGGTTTTCTTTTGGGCCCTTTCTTGCATACTCCTTGGGCATCTTACATACAAATTAAAGCCACATTTCATTTTTAAAAATGCACAATAACATAGGTTGACACAATAACATGTTGAATGAAAGTATGAAATGAGAATGAGAATGACCAAGTCTGGCTTATGTTGTTATAAGTATACAAAGCAGTATAAGAAAATGTTTACACCAATTTGAAGCCACTTGGCTCCCTTCCTCTCTTTCCACTTCATTGTGTTTGCTACCCCTATAGATGATGAGCATGCAAACTTAGAAATGGAAAATGTTTCATTTCAAATATTAAAATAAACAACTTAACACATTCTACTGACCATAATTTCTTTCCACATTTGCTTTGTGATTATGCTCTCTTTATATAAGTGCATCCATGTGTCAAGCCTTTTGTGATGGTGCTTATAAGCTGTCGCCTGGCAAGTGGGATTTTGATCCACAATGTTAAATTGCAAAAAATAAATGCCATCAAGAACAACAAAACTAATTACAAGTTTAAACACAAAAAAAGACTTAAGACAAAATGTAGGTACTTACAAACCCTGCTTTCCATGTATTGACAACTTGTGATCTGAAATTTGGGATCCAATTCGTTCCATTTGGATTCATTGTGCCTCCCTCTTCTGTGGTCTAAATATCCCACACCACCCTACTTTGTGCTTCAACCCACTCTTGACCATGAGCAAAAATTAGCATAGGTATAGGACCTAAGCCTTCTTCTACTCTCCTCTTGTTTTTTCACTACTATAGCTTTAACTAAGGCCCTCTTTTTTGCAATGGTTTTCCAAACCTTTTTCATGCCCAATGGCCTGTACAACTCAAATGCATGGGGCTAGAAAACTTACTCTCCATACACAACAAAAATCACAACATGGAGCAATCAATTTGCAAAAAACTTCTCATCAAGATGACCAAAGACTCTGTCATGGAGCTGGTTTGGCTTGGGAGGGTGGTAAATAAGGGGCGAGTTTATAAATACCTTGGATACTAGTTGGTGTAGGGGAGATTGAAGCAACTACTTCTAACTGGATTTTGGATAAGCTAAGAAGGAAAGTTAGCAACTAGAAGTACATAGCATGGTCACTACATGTGACACTTAAAATCCTACATGTCTCTCAACTTGTGTTTGGAGTGAAAGCTAAAGGTCTGGTTTATGATCTATCATCAACATGGAGGAAACTCTTAAAGTAGAGGGGTGAATCACTCAACCATGGGATTAATAGGCTTGCAAATGTGTTTTGGTCATGGGATTTGAGGCCCCCTCTAGCTTTAGCACTAGGCAAAAGAGGTGACACTATGGATAGGAAAGAAACTAGAAAAATTTTGCATTGGTTGGATGACCAACGGATGGTTATGAACTCAAATTGGGGGACCATGAAATAGGATCAACCAAGGTCTCTCAACCTGCTACATGGAATTTTGTGCCCAACAAGTTAATCAATGTGACTAATGGTAGCATATTGGAATAGGGACATTAGAGGTCCCTATTTAAGGCTAGAAGGGAAAAGTATAATGAAAGGTGTTAAGACTTCTACATTGAAGAAGTTGCGTGTAAAGAAAGTGGAAACCAAGAGGGCAAAGAAGGTGTAGGGGCTAGTAAAAGTTTGAGGACAAGAGTTGATCCTTAAGAATATCTAAACTTTCATTTCAAGATAGAAACTTCACCTAATGCATAATCATAGGAGCATCATTACACTAAGTAAAATTGGAGAAAGAGGGACATCAAATGGCAAGCCTATTTGCAAGGAAGAGAAGTCATTAAGTCATACGTTTTGGGATGGATGCAAAGCTTTCCAAGCTTGAAGGAGCATTCTTCCACACATTGAGTTTGGTGTCCAAAGTGGTCATGAATTGCTATCTTGTGTTTTTGGGGAGGGTAAACCTTTAGGGAGATTCAAATCACTTGCTTTTCACACCAATAGAGTGATTGACTTAGAGGCAATTTGGAGATCAGATAGGATTAAAGCAATGTTTGGGAGTCAATTGAGGAGGTTACATGGCCAAAAGTGACCTCAAAGGTGGCTCTGAAGTCTCTTATGTCTCACCAGTTTTTAAAAATAAAAAAGGAGGAATTGACTAGGCTCTATCTCTTGCTAAACTTATCTCCTTCCCTCTTAGTATGTAAAGTGAAATTTAAACTAATACAATGTTTTGATGTCTAAAACACAATGAGCATGACCATTTTACTTTTAATATGCAACAAACCAAGTATCATTATATAACTTAAGATAAGGGAAAATGCAAGGACCTTACCATTTTATACCAAAGATAACGATAGTGAAATGGAATCCTAATGTCATTCAAGCCTATCGATAGCTCTCAATAAGTCAATTAAATATGTTGCATGCATCATTCAAGATAAGAAGTGTATGAGTATGGACATACGAATAAGTGAAAATGAGTAGACATATCGATACACCAAAGAACGCCCTTGAACCATTGGCTTGTTTAGAAAGGCATTGCAGCTTGTCTAAAAAGCAACTTTATAAAGCGTCTCTCCAAGATTTATTTTCTTTTCATGCAAGAAGTACTTGAAACAGTGGAAGAGAAAAATGCATCTTGTTCTTGCAAGATTTCTCAGGTTGGTTAATATTTACATTATGAGAGAGAGAGAGGAACCTGCACCCCCAACCAAGAGTATGACTATCTTACAGAAAAAGAAGAGTCATGATCAGAGATGAGCCCATCCAACATCCTCAAATTATAAATGGGATATTGAGTTAAGGGGACCCATGCAGCGATCGAGCATATATCTAGGGGGTGTAATGCGGCTAGCCTCTAGTCTTCACGATAAAACTCTGTGGGTGAATGAGATTAGCATTGGAATTGGAAGGTGGGTCTGTAACTATCTTATGTGCAGAAAGAACCGAAGATAGTCCCTAAATTGGAGTGGGGTTATTACACAGAGTGTGAAAGATTGTCAATGATATCACAGGAGAAGATATCTAGAGGGGCGTTCACAGTGCTGTCGACTGATGAGGCGACGCGGGACCTGGGCTTGGGGCTGGACCTTGCAGCGGCAGATGGGTTATGCTGATCCAGATACACAACCACAACACTGATGTCGTCGTGGAAATAGCGCCTCGTGCCACGCTCCAGCTTCTGCAGGTCCGAATAGCGCATCTCCCGCTTCCTGGCTGCTTCCTGCAGTGCTGCCGTCACTAGCCTCCTCGCAATACCCTAATAGTTTCAATGCATCCATCAACATGAATCATGAATCAATTAATAAGCCGTGGGCACATCTAAAGCTGTTTGACATTCTCTAACATTAAGAACAAATCTGTCATATAGCGTTTCTTTTTCGTACATGTATGCATGCATGTATTCTGACTTTATGTGCGTATGCGCGCAGTATCTATGATATGTCTCTATGCATGCATGTACTTTTTATCGTACTTCCGAATCTATGCACGTATACGCGTAGTATCTATGATATGATATTTCTCTAAGCATGAATGAATAAATGAGCTCACTTTTAAAATTTAAGTTGCAGTCCGAATAATCATGATTAACTTTTGCAGTTTTTGACTTTTAATCCTGGATTGAACTGTTCAAGGGATTTAAGATTAAGAACAAATCGTCCTTCAAACCCGTGCTAACTTTTTGTATTCCTTTTATTTGTTACATGTATGCATGCATGAATGCATGTTATATCGGTGTGTTTTGTGCACACACACACATAAACACAAAGTGCGGTGAAGGTATGGATGAGTTTATGTATGCACTCACATTCTTTTTCATGTGAATATGTACGCCATATAACGCATGCCTTGCATTACTGTGTGTATGTATGGATTGTGTAGGCACCATAGGTCACAGATGAACAAATGCCAGCTCAACAAAGCAACTTAGCAAATGACTTACACGTCTTGGACTTTTCTGCACAATGTCTACAGCTTCTTGGTCAGTCATGTGCTCCCACAGGCCGTCAGAGGCGAATATCAGGAAGCGGTCCTCAGGAGTGAGACTGCGGTGCTCAATGTCAGGTTCTGCAGATAATACTGCCTTCTTCAAAGGCACAGCCAGCCCGATATGGGAGAACAATGGATCCCTATTAACCTCAGGATTCTTCAGATACACATCGCCAATGGACCTTGACACCTGCATTCATGATCAACCAATAACAGTAAATGTTAAGACCACGAAGGCTTGCATCAGTCTACCTTTGTATCAACCAAATATTCTAACTAACTGTTCCAGAGGAAAAATGCTTCCCCTACCACACTTTTGTATCGACTAAATCCTCTTTAAGGAACAGGAAAAGTGTACAATTAAACATTGATGTAACTACATGATCAAAGTCTTATGACACACTGCTTATCAACTAATCAACTAAACCCTCTTTTAAGGAACAGGAAAAGTAAAGTAAAGTTGTACAATCAAACAGTGATGTTACTGCATGATTAAAGTCTTATGAGACAGTGCTTATCATGATGTTAGTACATGATTAAAGTCTTATTAGACAGTGCTTATCATGATGGCTTGCCTCTTATTTCAATAATTTCTGATCTTTCAAAGGAAGACAATCACCATTCAGGATCATCTCGTTGAGTAAGATCATTCACTTTTTCTCTACTCATAGATGCTCAACTACAAGATACATGAATACACAAATATGGATGCTCAATCATCCAAAGGACTTCTCAAGTGCAGTTCCCTACAGTCATCTTGATCCGCCTGCCCCGCAAGTCACCTAATCAACCTCATACAATAAGACTTGAAATATAAACTGATTATAGGTTTTGTAAATTGTGCTTAAAACGTTTTAGTGTCATACAGTTTTATGGTTACTTTCCCCTTCTTTCAGCTAGCACAGACAGCATTGAGAACGACTACATGACAAAAACTGAGTGTGGTACCTGAATGATGCCTTTGACTCGCCAAACACCTTGTTTCTGCACAACTATGTGGGAATCATCCGGATGCTGCGCTTTGAGTTCCTCTCTCACCTCAGCATTGCATGCATTGTGCTCTTCAGAAAGCCTCACAGCTACAACTCTGCCTTGTTTGACAGTCCCCAATACAACCCTAGAGTCCCCAAGGTTGGCTATGTATATGCTGCTGCCATACAACACCCCTACAAGGCAGCATGATCCGCTTGAGGCAATCTGTGGTCTGGACCGCCAATTCTTATCGACAATGCCCAGGAACTCCTCTTCTGTTGCGCTGAAAGCTTTCTTCAGCACTTTGGTGGACATGCCCCCAAACTCTTGTGCAAAGCCTGCTCATCAGATCGTATACACTAGGGGGGTTAAATAAGGCCAAATTTAAGCATTTATAAAAATGAACAACAGTGTAATCTAATTGAAGTATCTTTGTAAGCTGGGACCAAATAATAAGGACTTCAAGAGATCAGGTAAATTCTGGTCGTCAGCTAGCACATACGTTAATCTGTGAAAACGAATTTCTGCAAACTGAAGGAGAAATCGAAGAAAATATAAAGCTTATGACAAAAGGGGTCATTTCTCCTGTATTGAATGGTCTATCGCATGCATCGATACCATCTGTCAATGTCTTACAGGAAGGGCATATTTAAAGGAATTTGAAGAGCAATATTGAAAGAAAACAGGTAACACCAACAAACTAAAACGCGTATTATTGGAGCAGTTCAAGCCGAAAGATTGATAATACAATGATCAATTTGATATCTTACCTTCAATCTTTGGAAACAGACGGCTGGTTATAAAACGAGAGGCCTCTGGGCCTCCATGCCCATCATATACACCAATGAAAGTCCCATAAGGCCCTGACTTGACTTGGCTCTGATCTTCCAAAAGCTCATTCGCTTGCACAACAGCAATGGAGAAGTCTCCCGTTGCAAACTCTGTGAGATCCTTGTACCACAGAAGCGAGTCTTGATTATCCACCGCAAACTCAGAGGTTGAGCTCAGGAAATTGGGCCGCAAACAAGCACATAACAGATTCGCCATCATGTCTTGTAGAGGGAATGTATATTTTAGCAAGCAGCAGCTAATCGACGGATTGGTTTATGAGGAGATTAGATCAAGCTCCTGCACAAAGCTAGTAATCGAAATCGCACAAAACGTCGACGATGATGAGTCGAGGAGGAGGACACTCGTGAGGTTTGAGACGATTGATTCTGCTGAAGACGTAGTGCCTTGGCCTGTTCTCTCTGCGGATAAGAAGACAGGCACGCCAATGAACATAATTTGACCAGCCCTAACAGATTTCTGGAGTTAGGGCCTTTAAGCTCGTGGAGATGGCAGTAGCTGGCCGCGAGGTAAATATTGAAGCAAAATAATGATCTGGAAACGAGTCAGAAAAGATTTGCAGATCTCGACCACGGATTTGTGTAATTCCGGAAAAGGAACAATCGAACTGCGACTGAATTTGGGATAAAGCGTACAGGATGTTGCTCCGAAATGGCCTGCCAATCGAAGATCAAATTCTCATGTTGTCAAAGCGCGTACAGATGATTTAGTAAATGCCGTGCAGCAATAAGATCATGTGACAACTCAGAATGCAAAGCCCCGGGCCCGTTGATTATATCTTGCAAGAAAAGCAATGCAGAAGACTCGAAGAAGATGAAGAAGAAGAAAGAATCATAATCCGGCACTATTGATGAAATATATGATGATCTATTGCAAAAAGAGAGAGGGACGCGGTTTCAGTTATGAAGAGAACTTTGGCTGCACGTGACTGAAAACGAAGGCTGCTGATCGAGGATTAGTGACAGGACTAGATTCTAGAAACTAATCGAGAGAGAGAGAGAGAGAGAGAGAGAGAGTGTGTGTGTGTGTGTGTGTGTGTGTGTGAGAGAGAGAGAGAGAGAGAGAGAGAGAGAGAGAGAGAGATGTCACATGTGCGTGTGTGCGTGTGCGCGCAGTGTGATCAGACACGGAAGACATGGAATGACGAATGCTTCTATAAACACAAGCAGGCACAAGATTTCAGAAGCGCACAGAGAGAGATCAGAGAGAGAGAGAGAGAGAGATTCTGTGTGTGTAATCAGAGAAGGAAGACATACCACGAATGCTTCTGATAAAGAGTTACTTTAACACAAGCAAGCAGAACATTGCAGAAGCTTCGAGAACCAGTGCTACCTGTTGCAACAGTCGTATATTGTTCTGATGATGAAAGAAGGCTTCTCTTGCAGCAACAATGATCGCAAGATGCTCTGATCAAGAAAGAAGGCAGCTTCCCTCGCAAAAATAATCGCAATGTGCTCTGATCAAGAGAGAAAGGCCCGGGGCAGTCTATCAATGGCAAAGCATTTCTGCGAGAATCAAGTCTCTGCGGAGATCAACCTCTTTAAAGAAATGGCCAGGAATGTTGGCCGTGTGAGAGAGACTAGCTGGCTGAGAGTCGATGCAATCAAGGGATATTAACGATGATGATGATGGTGACGATTATATACGATTGAAGGGGACGACAAGGGGGGAGGAGGGGCGGAGAAGAAAGAGAAAATTAATGGAGCTCGTGATGTTCCGTGCCAATCGCCATGACTCTCTCTCTCTCTCTGTCCTCTGATTAAAATACGCAATCTGCAACTAGAGCGCCGGCGTATATTTCTCTCTCTGTACTGGCATGGTGTGCGATGATGAGATCATGCCCGGAGGAGGAGAATATTGACTTTAGCATTGAGGCAGGCTGCTGGGGCGGCAGCCATGCCCAAATATCAGACTAATCATCAACAGTGCAACTATAAATGAGAAAAAGAAGAAGGTCATGCTGAATGTGAAAGAATGGGAGGCGCATGATGCTTATCCCAACATTAGCAGATGGGCTTCTATCATCTATCATATTATTAAATTGAACCGATTAAATTGTACTTGATGATCTAACGTATATTATTCGTTTTAGTTAACTGATGACCTAACATATTATTAAATTGGACTGATTAACTTCTGACAAGTTATGGATCTAACATACTATTTTTAAATTGAACGGAGCATCTTTAATTCATTGATGGCCTAACCTTAGTTTGTGGTTATCTTTCTTTCTTGCGTCGTCGTTTTCCCTTCCAATTTGCGCAGGCAAACCGTGTGCCCTTGTTCCTTTTTTTCTTTCTTTGAAATTTTCTCCTTACTTATTAATAAGATGATGTTTACCATGATCGTATCTTCTGACCATAGTGATTGTTAATTTACTATGATGATGTTTACTATGATTGTATCCTTTGATGATAATTTACCATGATGATGTTTACTATGATTGTATCCTTTGACCATAGTATTGACTTATTAGTTTGGTGATGTTTACCATGATTGTATCCTTCGACCATAGTGCCCAATATATCCTACTTTGGCTCTCCGAAAATTGTGGTTTAGTGTCAATCAAGTTGTTACAACTTCTCATTACTTAGTATGATTGTGCTCCCCATGCCTCTACCCTTTGATCATGGTGTCAAATATTTTACTCTACCCATGACAAAACCATGGTTTCAATGTCAAGCACATTAATGTTAAAAACTTTAAAATCTTTGAACCAAAAAAAAAAAATAACTTGAACATTTTTAAGTACTTTGATTATATAGTCAAAGTTGGTCATGAGGGATAAGAAATGCTTGCACTTTTCATGGGTATATGGGTGGGTCATACATTGTGGATTGCTCTATTTCTAGCATTGTCACAGAGCATGGGATATGCAATTACTTTGAGGCTATTCACATGAAGAGAGAAACCAAAACCCAATTTAGGGTGGTTTTCATTTCATTGCAAGCAACTATTGTCTTCACATTTCCTTTAAGAGTAGTTAGGGTGCCTTGAACGAGTTATTGGTGATTGAAGGATTTAGTTATAAGGTGAAAGCCAGTTGCTGAATTATTCATTAAGTAAGAACATCAATAAAGCAATATCCATGCTTTTGTTGAAGCGAGTAGGTCCTTCAAGGCCTTACATGTTGCAAAAGAGAGAGAGTTTCAAAACATATTGTTTCTTATGGTTAAAAGGGAATATTTGCATATAATAGACTCCATGCTTTTTACGACAACAATGAAATATGGTTTAACATCAAGAAGGAATAAAATAGATTTAGAAACAAGCAAAGAATTAAATAATCGAAGGATTCACAAAGATTACTAGTTCACTCTTAGAGTTCCTATTTTGCTTGTAAATAAGAAGAAACAACCATATCCCATGTATATTGACTATATGACTCTAAATAAATTCAATGTTAAGAATCCATATCCTATTCCTTGCGTAGATGATCTCTTAGATAAGCTTCAAGTGTTAGTGTCTTTAGCAAGATAGATCTTAAAATTCACAATAGGTGCTCCACGCGTAGATTCTCCTAGCACTTCACATTGATGTTCTCCCAATGCTTCGAGTTTGGGTTAAAAGGCATATTTCGTGTAGCAAGAGGGTTCATGGGTGTTTGAGTCACTAAGAAACCAACCACAAGAGATTCCAAAGCTTTTGTGTGAGGAGTTGGAAAATAAAAAAACTAAGAGGGTCATATCTTAAGTGGACCATGTTTGTGAAAGAACTTGTGTTTCTCCTAGTACAAAAAAATGCATGACTTACCCATATAAATAAAGAAAAATATCATTATGGAGTCCTTGGATCTCACTAAATAGGGTTCATTAGCTTGATAATTGAAAAAAAAAAGTCATGTGATATCCCGACTTTAATTTAAAATCTTCCCGACTTCTCACAGAATGGACTTGAAGAACTCTAAAATCATTAAAAATAGAGAAGATCTTGAGCACAAAGACCCAAGGGTCATAACCCAACATTCTCTCATATTAACAAATACTATAGCCACCCGTCACAAAAGTGACCGCGCAAACGAGAGTTAGGAGCCATAAGTCGAATTTGACTACACACATTTAAAACTTGGTAGGTAGAGATTAATCATAAAGCTTTAAGCCTTAAAGCTTAAAAAGCTTAAGAAATAGAAGGAAGAGAGGAAGATGACAACAATCCTTGGCCGCCATCTCCCCTCCCCCTTTTTATGGAAAAAATAACGATGCAAAAAACCCCCAACCTTGGCATCTCTGATCCTGAACTAAAAAGCATGATTTCACCATCAATAATTCAACAATTAACTCTAGCAATCTCCCCCTCTTTTTCAGTTTGACAAGAGGCTTGGGATGAAGCAAGATCATCCAAGAGGTGGGCAAAACAATCATGGCATCTATGACAACCTCTCTAGACAAAAAAAAAAAACACACACACACACACATACACACACAAGATAGAACCACCATATCATTATTGAAACTATGTAGGAGCCTTTGTTGCATTGTGTAGATTTTCTAAGAGTGAGGAATAAGGTCAAGAAGGACAAAAGAAACTTGAAGTTTGGGGAAAATGTACCTAAAGGACATTGGGAATAATCAGCATGAAACTCTTGTGATGAGTGTTTTTTGAACCAAAGAAGTGCAAAGTTTTGGTATTCATCTTGAGCATGCTTAGTTTTCAATGGAAATAGGGTTTTTCATTACTACACGAGGAGAAGGAGACAAGCTACATCGCATGCATAGAAGTATGCTTTAGTGGCATGAGATTTTATGAATATAATTGACTAAACTCATTTCCCTCAAGTGAAGCTTACACCTTGACTACCACAAGTTTGTACACCCACTACCTCAAGTTGGCGCTTTATTACTTAGCTTGAATGGTCACACACATCTACCTCAATTGATCATGTACTTCAATCTATCACTTATCTTGAGCTGGATCTACCTTCCTACTTCAAGTTTGCAGCAACGCAAGTTGGCATATACACTTACACTCACCTTGGCTTGCTTCCAATCTATTTCCTTTCTATTTGAAATAGTGACCCACTTGTATCATTTTGAGAGCGTTGGCACATTCCACTTGTTGAGGCACATTTAATCTTTAAAGGGAGGAATTGAGTTTCACAAGCATCTTGCCTTGAGACTTGCAAAACCTGTAAGTTTACACGACTTGTACTTACCTTAATCTTATCCATAAACATTGCTAGCCTCACAAGATTGGCTCGAAGGAAAAGAAGAAAGTGTGTTGTGACTCGTGAGAAGCTTTTTGGCTTATAGCATTTTGCCATGTGGCATCCCCCACTTGTACTTGTGCTCATCGGTAGAGTGAACACTCGCATTATTTTAAAGGGAAAAAGTGCATGTCAAAGAGACAGGCTAGAGCCTAGAGCTCTTTGAAAGGAAAAGAGGAGGTGAGATGTAAAGGTAGCCAAGTTGCCGCGGGTCTTCAAGGTTGAGGCATGCAAGCGTGCCCTGAAGAAAAGGTGGGGGGTTGGGGGAGCATTGACTTTGGAGGAACACCATGGCCCGCACAGACCACGTCTTAAGACTTATATATAATTACAATTTACACCTTCGGATATCTCCCAAAAAAGAATCGAGATAAAGACAAAGGCTTGCAAGCTGCGTGGATGGTGATGATGAAGATGCCACGAGGGAAAGTCCTAATAGTACTAAATCTCGGCCTTGGCATGGGCGATTGTTGTGTCCTCTTGTATGGGATCCGAGGGAGAGAGACTAGAGTACGATCCGTGTAGAAAGTGGTACCCCAACCATCCTGAAGATAACACACCTCCAGAGTCCAGGCTTTTCTTTTGAATATCGAGTAAATGTGCGTACGAATTTGCTCTCTTATGTTTTGTTTATTAAAATTTAGTTCGTTGTATGTCTACTCTTCACGCTTTGGCTTCGGAGACAAAAGGACACATGGGCAATTTAAATGCGTGCATGATCTCACATTCATGCATGATAATGTGGCCTTATGTATATAATATGTGTGTGTAAGATATGCATGCATGTATGTATGTATGTATATACCCCTGTGTGTGTGTGCGCGCACACACATATGCCTCATTCCATGTACTTTAGCAATTTGGTCCCACCAATCCAAGACATTCAAAATGGCTTAACCATAACATCATCTAAAAGAAAGCCTAAGTATGAATAGCTAACCCAGAACCGTGAGCACTTGTAACCCCCCTCTCCAAACACAGAACCATGATAGGTTGTAGCATGTCTCCAAACAACAAACAACAAGCTTTCAAATACATATGGGTTTCAAGCCAGTATTACGTGGATTTCTTACTTCGATGTTTATTAAAACCATGGTCATCTCCTCTTCATTTCTCATGTTCAGAGACTCTTTAAGCGTTTTGATTTGCTTTAACCTTCCTAATATTAAAAGCCTCATGCATATAGTATTGCCCTTTTCTTATTGATAAATGCTAACACATTTCACAAAAAAGAGCAAAATGGAAATTGGTGAAATTTAGGATCTATACTAGAAGTAGAATGCAAGGCTAGTTCTGTCTCAAAACTATCTACCCTTTTCACAACCAATAATAATACTATTGCATAAGAGATTGCATATATTTTGTAATTTTCAAGTGTAGGAAGAGAACTATAATAAGCATAGGTTAGCATGTGACACAAACTTTAGTAATATGAGAATCCGATATCCAAGATCTAAGGGCTCCTCTCTATAGAGCTAGACTAAATTTTAGGTCATAAGCCAAGCACCCTTGCCCAATGAAGAGGTAGTATATTCTTTAAAATAAGTTATTTATCTAGAACCATTACAAAACTATTAAGTTGAAATATCACATTCAAATTACATCAAAGTTGAAGATAACTCCCTACATGTCTTAATTTTAGGATTCTAGGAGTCTAAAAAATAAGATGCCCTATTTGGAGTTTATAAAGCTACTTTTCTAGATAACGGTTCTTATCAAGTTGTTTTACTAAAAGCTTTCAACAATCAACCCTTTGCATACCAATGCATGAGCATGTTTCTTTTGTGCGAGAACAAAGTCACAACTCATCAGAGCTATCAAGGGTGATTGCTTCTTTGCAAAAATGTAACATGTTTCTTTTGTGCGAGAACAAAGTCACAACTCATGAAAGCTATCAAGGGCGGTCAATTATTTGCAAACGTATAGTGATGATCCTATCAAATGTTTATAATTTTATGAGCCTTTTCTTCAAGGCAAGATGAAAATTGTGTGTAGTGGTTTTGTAGAATTAAAATTCCCAGGTTGGGATCAACATAGAAATACATGTGGAATGACGTTCTTCTAAAGCATCCAAACCTTTGGGATGGGAGCTTTTCCACGAATCTATGTTTCCATGTATTCCACACATAATATTACTAGCTCTTGCTCATTACGAGCTTTTATCATCTTAACTCATAGGAGCTAGTCACCAACTTAAGTCTTAGCACATCATACTCAAGCTTGAAGCCACAAGTATGGAATTTTAAACTTTATTCATCTCTTTCTAATCATAATAGATATCTTAAAGTTACAAAACAACATCTTCCATAATTATCCTCCAAGTGCTTTCACCTTAACATGAGTAACTACCCAATGACATCGATGTATTATGCCCACCTTGACATCCATATTCACTGACTATGACCAAACAAGATGTTAAGATATTGATATTGGCTTGCAAGTTGGGTTACAAGAACAAGGACTTAATATCTTTAGTCTTTGTTTTGACAAATCAACATCAACAAACATAATATGAAAAGATTCTTTTGACAATGGTTTATTCATTCTTTATTTCAGTTCAATAGCAACCATCCTACAATGACAAAAATGTTTTATGTGCACCTTAAGCGCTAAAACAAGGTCATTGGACGATGAGTAAAATGTTCAATGTTAGGGGAAATTATAGATAAGCATAAATGTTTTAGAACATTTAAACTCGCAATACATACAATTTCTAATGAATCATGTACATTATTTGAATGTCTTGTCATACTAGTTACTTTTTCATTTAAAAGAATTACTGCATAAAAATCTTACAAGGGATGCTCAACAAGTTGGCATGTTTTATATATCATAGTTGTTGGCTTCTTTGTAAAAAATTTAGTATTTTTTAAAATGTGTTGAATTTTGCAACAAAATTGAGGCTACTTGATTCACAAACGCAAGTTTTGATCTTTCCTAGAAAAGTAGCCTATTAGTGAATATTACATTTACAAAACAAAAAAGGCTATGAGCCAAATATGTACCCTCGACTGGGAAAATGGGGAAAGGGGGGTTATGGGGAGGGTACATTTCAAAGCATATAGTTGTACCATGTGTGATTAGCAAAATAGTTATTTTATTTAATAAAATTCACAATATTATATTTACAAAAGGGGATTGTTACTTACAATATTTATAAAACCCATAAGTTGCTTAAGGAATAAGGTCATTTTATTGCCTTATAACTTACAAGAATATTTATTGATACCCTTTGAATGCACATGATACAGATGTTTTTTGAAAGGTGCACCACTTAAGCATGTATCTTAAGGCTTGCTCGAGTATATTTGAGAATATAGGTGCATATGATAGTGAAATAGTGTGTCCTTAACATTTTGTTTAGACGTTTCTACTAAAAGTCGACTACATCTAGAAGTTGGTTTTTAAATATGCATTATACTACGTCAAAATCATGTCAAGAAATCTATTAAATGTAGTAGCTATAGAAAAATTGATAGCTCTTTGTAAAGCTTTAATACTCTAATTGTAAATACATGGTCTATCTATCATATTCTTCTAGAGCTTAAAGGTAAAGAGCATAAAGTTTGAGTCATTTTCAATTAGAAGCTTAAAAATTGCATTAAATTTTGTCTCAACTATAGCCATCAACTATAGCCATGAGAATATAAAGTTTCTAGTTGAACTACCAAAATTATACCTAGCATGTGATTTTGCTTATTTCTCGACAAAAATTTCTTGTCAATTACTAAGTAATGAAAGTCACACGAATACTTAACAAGAGGGTACATGTAGTCGCAAAATCGACTTCTAGTTACCTACAAAAACCAATGCTATCGCTAAATGGTGTGTTTTTTAGCTATGAGTGAGTGAATTAGTAAAGCAAGGAACTAAGAGTATGAGTGATTGAGTGAGCTAGAGAATCAAGAAGGGAGGGAAGGTGTGTCTTGTGGAGAGAGAGAGAGAGAGGTTGGTGTGATATGGATGAGTTATGCTTATCCTTTAAGTTTTAGTGCAGTTCTTTTGAGTGAGTAACATACACATGCATGTGTCTCAAGGAGCTCACCATATGTAAACCCTTATTATCACATGCATTCAAGCCTAATTTTTACAAAATATTTTTTAGTTTATAGTAAATAAAATACATACTTTTCCATTTAACTTGTGAATACTCCCATTAAATGATCCAAAAGGTGCAATTTTAAAATCCCTTCTATTGAGTCCATATGATATAGACTTACATATTTATGAGCAAACCCTCGAGGTATGTGTGCAAGTGTGTTTAATCTAACATAATGCAATCCAATAAGTTAGAACCTTTATTTCTAAGAATGATTAATGGCCCAACAAACCTCATTAGGTGCATCAAGATAGGTGAATGATAGTATTTCTATAGGATGAAGTGGTGTCAAAGAAAGCAATTTGATATAGTATGAAGCAAATGCAAAACCAGAATAGTCAATTACATAAATTGAGATTTACAACATCATATGCTAGGTAGCCTTAGATCCGAACTCTTATTTGTTGTCATGAGTGGGTTAGAGAATTAATGTTGTCATCCAATTCCTCTACTAAAGATAATAACATGAATCCTCAGATAGCTTGGTGATAATTGGATAAGTGTCTAAGTAATAATTGTGACATAGATTAGATTACCCTATGTAATGCATTTTGTGTCAAGTTGAGTAATCTATAATATGAAGCATCATTAATTGGTGACTTGGAGAGTTATTTTATGAGCAGATAATGATGTACATCAAGGTGTTTATTCTGTCATGGAATTAATAAGACTAGCATGCACAAATGCTAATGTAGAGATAGATGTGATTGTTAAGGAAGAGTTAAACATGCTCTAGTGGCAATTAGTTGAATATGTGAGTCTCAAGATCAAGTGGCTAACCTTAATAGAAACGTGGCTAAGCCTTGAACTAATCATTTGGTGCAAGAAGCAGGCATCACCTCAAAGGATTATCATTCCCCCCCCCCCCCTCCCCCCCAAAGCATTTTGATCTATTGTTTTGAAAGGCTCTAAAACTCTATGGGATATTAGCTACAAATGGGGACTCGTAAATGGAGGAGCCTTATATTGCTACTATACAAAACTAGCATGCTTAGGTAATGATTTGCCTTACTTGTTCAAGCTTTAAAATTTTAACCCAAGTTAGTTGGCATCATAATTAATATTCTACATTTTACTTTATCTTTACTAATCAGTAATCAAGAATGCATGGCTATGATTTCTCCCCCTTTTCCCATAACAAAATGACAATGGTCTACCTAGAAAGCATGGCACACACTTGTATCTTTTGTATTCTCTCTTAAAAATATGTATGTTTCTCTATTTCTATTTAGTTTCTTCTAAATTTATTTATTGTTATGTTGATTTTTTTATTGATCACATTGATTTAAAGGACTTCCTTTACTTGTTCAAAATAAATCAATTAGTTATATTGTAGATGATCTAGCATTGCAATTGGTGGAGATTTCAGTAGATGACACTAATAATGAGGTCCTCAAACATATACAAAATGGATCATATATTGACAAAACTTGCTTCTACAATCCCTCTTCTCAATTCCTTTGAATTTTAAACTTGTAACGCTACTAGATGATCAAGTATTTATTAGATGAGATGTTAGCTCTTTGCAAGAAGACAACAAGTTGAGATACCAAGTACATGCTATTTTTATATTTGAAATTCAAGTTATCTTTACGTCATTGTAATAAATAGCACATCATTTCCTTTAAAAGGATCCAAATGGCTAATTATATTGCTACATCATTTTCTTTAAAAGGATCCAAAGGACTAAATTATATTGCTAGACTACACCCTATTTTATTGTAAATGTGGCATGAAGTCCCAAAAAAGGAAGACTTATTATCAACATTATTCTAGTACTAGGCATGGTTAGCAAGGAATCCTCCCAAAGCATGAGTAAGTTTCTTTGAATGAACAAAGAATTGAGCATTTTTATAAAAAAAAGTAGATACACATCTCCTTTGGAAACATCAACCAATTAACCATCAATAGAGCATAAAATCATGTTCACCATAGTTAGCAATTGCATGACTTTGAACAAATGTAAAAACATTATTAGTTCAATTCATTCAAGTTGTATTTGCTCAAAACAAAAGATGTTGCATTGAAGATCTTAGCTCAAAGATTATGTATATGCAAAGGACCATTAAAAAAGGTAGAAATAGGTAAGCCACTTATGCAACGTTGCTCCTCTAAAGAATTGGACTTGCACTCGTCATCCATAGAAATGTTGAATCTATGGTTTTGACTTGAGGTAGTTTTTTTGTACCTTGGATCTTTTTTTGTTTTTTTTTCTATCACCTCCACACTTATTGGCAAAACATGTTCCATGAAAATAAAATAAAAGAGGTACCCACATCTAGAGTATCGAGAATCCATATAAATTAGAAAATGTGGTTTGAATGCAATTTATGTTCACCCACACATTCATACATAGGAATCTTACTTTACATGCATAGAGTTAAGTCAGAAAGTCCAAGGAGGAAAAAGTAGCAAGGTAGTATGTGACCATAGAGTTCGTCAAAGACCATAGCTAAATGTATATCCAAAATTGGAGCACCCATTCAAGCCACATGTAAATCCACAATCCTATCTGTCCAAGGAGGAAAAAGTAGCAAGGTAGCATGCGATCATGAGGATGATGAGATGCAACATGTTTTTATGTCAAGTAAAGTCCTCACTAATCATCAATGCATTACATCAATTAGAGATATGGCATAAATAGCCTCTCTTTCGTGTCACTAAGTGCACAAACATGCCATGCCTTGAGTATAGCAGCCATGCTCTATCCCACTTTAGGCAAATAATCCCACGAGGGCAAAGTAACTCCAAAAACTAATTGAGAAATGTGTGCCCCTCTCCAAGCTCCTTGCCATGCATTTCTTGATGGGCTCCATGCATGATATGACTTGGAAAATTATGCACAAAAACATTGGCATATGTCATATGAAGAAGCTTGAAGTGGTGTGCATTGTTTATAGCATGTATCTATGGTGAATGCTATATCTACATGCCATGAATAGCTTTGAAGTAGAACACTATCAAGATAAAAAAGTAAGATGCTATAAATCTATGTTGCTCACAAAGTAGGAAAAGCATAAAGTAATCCAACTAAAATGAGCATAGGCCAAAACACTCAACATATCCATATGGAAAATTATGCAGTACTATAATGTGGCATGCTATCTCTTGCTCAAAGACATGGTAGTAGTCATCAACGACTTAAAAATAACATGATTATGGTTCTTGTAATGTTATGACTCACATTCATAGCATTTAATTTCTGAAGTCATGTTATCAATAGTCTTTGTTAACACTAACTTGGTAGCTTGCTTGAGGCTAGTTGGGCTATCCTAGAAAGCCCATCTAATCCCATCGAGCTATCATTTAAATTTTGAACAATATTGAGCTCTATTGTGGGCTTAATGCCATGACTCGTAAACTAGCATATTGGGTCATTTATAGGACTTAGACTAAATAGTTTCTTCCCTTGGTCATTTACTATGTTGTGTGTGTCATTCTAGAGATAAATGTAAGGATGGATTTGGTTGTTGGTAGTTTAGTCCAAATGTGGTTGTTATTTCTACTGTATCATTATGGATGCACACCCTTAAGGTTTGATATGGCAAGCTCAAGGGGGTTTCTATATGTAAATTCTCTATATCAAGTGTATTCATGGGATGCTTTATATATATCCATATGTAACCTATTTTGTGACTTTTAGAACCCTTAAGTGAAATTTTGCCATAATTTATAAATCCTTTGCTGTAAGTTTTTTTTTTCATGAAAGAATTTAACATATCTATATGTAATAGATGTAAAATACTAGTTTATAAAAGAGTTTCAGTAGTTTAAGTGATGATTGAGCTTTACAAAATATCTTCATGCTATATTACATCCAATGGTAAAATGTAGATTTTTTAGAATAAAACTAGGGTTCTAATTACATTTCTTAACTTGATGTTAATAGTATTTTGTGAAGGATTAAGTTGAAGAAAATCAAAGAAGATTGAAGCAAAGTCAAAGTGCAAGTGTGAGGCATTACTTTTGGTAACTTGTGGCACTTCCACTACAAGGATATGGAGGTATAGCGACGACACTTTTGGACGCAAAATATTGGCATCACTAAATAGCGACAGTGCTCAGACGAAAAAAATGTGGGCCGAAACCCGAGCGTGTTATTTTGCGCGCATATACAAAAGAGAGAGCGAAAGGGAGTGCGAATATCTTGCATTTGAGAGGGAGAGGGAGAGAAAGAGAGAAAGATGGAGAATGAAAGCTTCTCACCGCCGCCGCCGTCACCGTTTGCGAAGAAGAGGAGGAAGTGTACGAAGGGCGCATAGGAGTTGTTATCGCGAGAAGAGGAGCTGCCGAATCCATCTTCGAGCCTCTACGGTGAGTGCATTGTTCCTTCTTGCTTTGTTTTTGTGTTTTCTCTTTCTCTTTTACTTGTTTTTGTTAAAATTCATGTGTATTAAGAGAGGGAGAGGGAGGGAGAGAAAAGAGAGGGAGAGGAAGAGAGGGAAACATTAAACATAATAGGGAAAGAGAGAAAGAGAGGGAGAGGGAGAGGGAGAGGGAGAGGGAGAGGAAAGAGGGAGAGGGAGGGAGAGGAAACGAGAGAGGGAGAGGGAGAGGAAAGAGAGGGAAACATTAAACATAATAGGGAAAGAGAGAAAGGGAGGGAGAGCGAGAGGGAGAGGGAGAGAGAGGAAATGAGAGAGGGAGAGGAAGAGAGAAAAGGGAATGAGAGAGTGAGAGAAAGAGAGAAAAGGAAAGAAGGAACGAGAGAGAGAGAGAGAGAGAGAGAGAGAGGGAAAAAACATTAAACATAATAGGGAAAGAGAGAAAGAGAGGGAGAGGAAGAGAGAAAAGGAAATGAGAGAGGGAGAGGAGAGATAAAAACCATTAAACATAATAGGGAAAGAGAGAAAGAGAGGGTGAGGGTGAGGGAGAGGGAGGGAGAGGAAATGAGAGAGGGAGAGGGAGAGGAAAGAGAGGGAAACATTAAACATAATAGGGAAAGAGAGAGTGAGAGGAAGAGAGAAAAAACATTAAACATAATAGGGAAAGAGAGAAAGAGAGGGTGAGGGTAAGGGAGGGAGAGGAAATGAGAGAGGGAGAGGAAGAGAGAGAAAAGGAAAGAAGGAACGAGAGAGAGAGAGAGAGGGAAAAAACATTAAACATAATAGGGAAAGAGAGAAAGAGAGGGAGAGGGAGAGGGAGGAAGAGAAAATGAGAGAGGGAGAGGAAGAGAGAAAAGGAAAGAAGGAACAAGAAAAAGAGGGAGAAAACATTAAACATAATAGAGAAAGAGAGAAACAGAGGGGGAGGGAGGGAGGGAGAGAAGGAGGGAGAGGTTGTCGTTTTCTTATTTGTAGTAGTAGTAGTAGTAGTAGTTTTTTCTTTTCTTTTCTTGTTTAGTGTTGTTTAGTTTTCTTGTTTTTTGTAGTAGTAGTAATAATAGTAGTAGTTTCTTCTTCTTCTTCTTTTCTTGTTTATTATAGTGGTAGTGGTAGTGGTAGTCATAGTTGTAGTTGTGGTCATGGTCGTGGTCGTAGTCATAGTCGTGGTCGTAGTCGTAGTCGTTGTAGTCGTAATTGTAGTAGTAGTAGTGGTTTTCTTGTTTTCTGTTGTTGTTGTTGTTATTGTTGTAGTAGTAATAGTTTTTTTGTTTTCTTGTTTATTGTTGTCTAGTTTTCTTATTTGTTGTTGTTATTGTAGTAGTGGTAGTAGTAGTAGTTTTTTCTTATTTTCTTGTTTATTATAGTGGTAATGGTAGTGGTAGTGGTACCGATAGTGGTGGTAGTGGTAGTGGTAGTGGTAGTGGTAGTCGTGGTCGTGGTCGTGGTTGTAGTCATAGTCGTAGTTGTAGTCGTAGTTGTAGTTGTCGTAGTCGTGGTTGTAGTAGTAGTAGTGGTTTTCTTGTTTGTTGTTGTTGTAATAGTTTTTTTTGTTTTCTTATTTATTGTTGTCTAGTTTTCTTATTTGTTGTTATTATTGTAGCAGTGGTAGTAGTAGTAGTTTTTCTTTTCTTTTCTTGTTTGTTGTTGTTATAGTAGTAGTAGAAGTAGTAGTAGTTGTTGTTGTTGTTGTTGTAGAGAGAGATATATGTTTTGTTAAAGAAAATGAGAGAGGGGGAGGAAGAAAAAAAGGAAGAAGAAACGAGAAAGAGGGAATAAACATACACCAAAATAAAGAAAGAGAAAAAGAGAGAGAGATGGAAGGAGACGAGATAATGAATGGATTAAAAAAAAAGAGAGAGTGGTGGTGAGGTCAAGTGCAACACCACGAGACGGCGGGAAACACTCCGACATATGTTAATTTGTGGGTGGGTGGGTGGAGACTTTACATAGTTAATGTTTGTTGAGTTACAAGAGAAGAAATCCCTTCTTAAACAATTTAAGAAAGAAAAAAAGAATGATAACAAAAACAAATTGTTTGTCGTAATGACGTAGACAAAATGGAAAATGATGAAGGTCTTGATATTCAAGATCGTGAGACGTATCTTAATCAGTGTGTCCCATGTCCTTGCTCTCAATGTAAGCTAGCAATTAGGCGAAAACGTCGATTATGTATGAAATACATATGACGCTTTGGCGAGTTTCAATCTGAGATCATTGATCAGGAGATCTTAGATTTTCAGCAAACGGTAAGAAAAGTTAATATCAATCATGCATTGTACTCGCAAGCTAATTGAATACCATATACAAAAAGATTGGGTGTCGCTGTCAAATTTTCTATCCAGGGAGGTGACGTCTTGTCCCAAGGAGGAGTGCACCCTTTGCGGCCAATTAGAAGAGTTCATGGGCGTGCGATGGATGGAGTTCCTGAGCCAATCCACCACTTGGAAGGTAGTCATCAATCCATACCATCAATACTAGAGAAGACAGACAGCCTTCAAGACTTATCTACAACCTTGGAGCCTGAGATGGAGGCAATGATCGATGCATTGATTCCCATGGATGTCGAGACTTCTGATCCGCTTAGAGAGGAAGCATCCATACTATTATATGATGGGTGTCGAGTATCTTGCCTAAAGACACTGCTTGCACTCCTAAGTGTGCAAGCAAAATATGGGTGGAGCGATGCGAGTGTGATCAAGTTGATCAGGTACCTTGTACATATGCTTCGTTGATTTCTTTTCAGCACTATCATTAAAAATATTTGTGCTTTTTCAAGGTGTTTTATGATTTTTTTCAGGTTACTGAAGTATCGTATATTACTACTTGCAAATACCATGCCTAAGTCTTGTGATGATACATGACATGTTTTACAAAAGCTTGGCATGGACTACAACAGCATCCATGCATGTATCAACAATTGCATACTGTTTCAAGGAGAATACGAGACTATGGAGACATGTCCAAAGTGTGGCTCTCATAGGTATCGACAAGACTTGCAAGGACAAACCATTCCTCAAAAAGTTCTTAGACACTTTCCGCTTATCCCTTGCATAAACCACATGTTTCATACATTCGGCATAGCGGACTTGACAACGTGGCATGCGTAAAATAGGTCCATTGATGGAGTTTAATGAATATCAACAGATTCACGCGCATGGAGACACATTGACTCTACCTTCCCACTAAGAGCCAAGGAATCTTCGGCTCAGTCTTGCAATGGATGGCATGAACCCATTTGGTTTGCGCTCAACTTCTTACAGTGTGTGGCCTATAGTCCTTGTCAACTACAATATCCCTCCATGGCTTTCTACCAAGAAATGACATCCCATCCTTAGCTTACTCGTCCCCGGTCGCTACAAAGTCAAAAATATGGAAGTGCATCTTCATACATTAGTAGATGAGCTTAAGATTTTGTGGGAGGAGGGAGTCACCGTGCAAGATATGAGCAAGCGAGATGGTCGACGGTCTGCCAATATTCGAGCCATTCTCATGTAGACGATGCATGACTTTTCGGGATTCGGAGAGTGCTCAAGTAAATAGGCTTCCGTTCTCATTGGTAATATCTATCATAGCTCATTCAAGTTTGTATTCACTGGATAGAGATGTTGAGACAGGTCTGGTTACCTTAGGTTATCATGCATGTCCATTGTGCGGACCACGGTTAGATCCCGAAGGTCACGAACCATGAAGAAGATGGTATATCAAGGACACGCCGCTTTCTTGCCAAAGGGTCATGAACTCAGGGAAGGTTTTCTTGGACGACCTCCAATACGTATGAATGCCCAAAGCTGGTACGAGTTGAAAATGGTCCACGCGGAGTCACATCCAAACAGAATGCGACGGTTCTCAGTTTTCTATGAGTTGCCATATTGAACCCACTTACAGATCAACCACTTGTTGGATCCCATACATATTTTCAAGAATGTGGGCCACATCATAGGAAAGAGACACAGCTTGCTATGGGACCACATCATAGGAAAGAGACACACTACAAGGGCATGAATGGATTTGAAGGAGGTAGGCAAGATGGAGGCGCTTTGGCTGCAGCGAGTGTTGATGGTCGCGTGCAGCTACCTCGCGCTCCTTGGGTTTTGTCCACTAAAGAAGAGCGCATTGTGAAGCAAATAGTCAAGTCTATCTGCACTCCAACGCGTATGATGCGTTCTCTCAGGTTTGCATTTTCTAAAGATGACCAATTATCAGGGCTAAAATTCCATGACTGGCATAAGATATGTCAGGTTTGTACTACGAATGGATTGTAAGTAGCCTGCACATTTTGCTATTTGGAGTGTAGTCATTGTTCATAATGCTTTTTCATTTGTGGCAGTTTGTACTGCCGATAGTGATCGCAGGATGCCTTACTCCAAAAATACGCAGGGCCATTTACAGGTTGGCGACTTGAAATGCAATGGTTCAAAGTGGTACTTGAAGGAGCTGAAGCAACAGTTCGATGAGGTCTATTTGGATTTCTCGAAATAGCTTCTGAAAAAAAATGGACGGATTTGTGCGACACCTTTGTGTTGCCGGCCCATTGTGAACAAGTGCATGAACTCATTTGTTTGTTAATTGTATTACGGCATGGTACATGTCACAATAGTTAAATCTCTCTTGTACGTGTTTGTGAACATGTAATCTTCTATCCAAACCCCCAACAACCTCAATGGTGGTATGTTATACCTTCAGCTCCTCGAAGTGCAAGAGTATATGATCAAAGCGATGTTCGGAGCATAGATGAGGACAATATGCAAATAGAGGGGTTGATATTGCAAGGGGTGGAGGCCACTGAAAGCTTGGAGCATGTAGAGGAGCCAGCATCGGGTAACAATGATGGAAATATAGGAGTCCAAGAATTCTTTGAGAACGAGGTGGACTCATCCTTTTGTGGTGACATGTCTATTGACCTTCCAGTTTATGCCGAGTTGTGTCAGGAGATTGACATGGGACCATAGGATACTTTATACTTAGAGCATCAACTTATTCAATTCATTGACGAATCGCTTATAAGGGTACATAAGATATGCATTTTAAGTAAGATCATTTTTTTAAGATTTATATTACTGTGCTTTGTATAATTTGAATTGATTATGCTAACATCATTTTTGTCTGTGCAGGTGACCTTCGTGGATACTTAGATCATTAGGATGAGTTGAAGGATGAGCGATGAGGAGTTGCACGATATCTTCACATGCATGTCTCCAAATCAGATGGTGAGATTTGGAGACATGGCGGACCAGGAGTTGTCTCGGACATCATCAGACCGCTTTATTAGATCTACGTCAGTGCCATCAGATGCTTCAATTTTGAGTAGAAAAGGTCGACACTCTAGACTTGGGCCAGACAGAGGGAGTGCTTCAGGGTCAGGGGAATGCTGCAGAGATCTGGATGCAGTGAGCCTGCGGTCGGCTCAGAATACATGTGCTACTCCTCGCTCTCGTGGCGGTTCTAGAGAGCGTGGCTCAGGTGGTTGCTATGGAGACACGGACGCGGTGTCTCTGTCTTGTTGTTCTGCTGGAGTTGCATCACCTCCGGGATTTGTCACACTTGTGAGGATGTCTACTCCAGTCACTCCTTAGCCATCCGCAAGTGTGGCACCCCTATGGGTGCTACTTCGATAGATACTACCCCAGTCAATACACCAAATATACAGGGGTCTCCTAGATATGCCCAGGAGCGTGGTCGCAGGTGGGAGAGTACCCATCTTAGGCATACCCCAGAGGGATGTACCTACCTTGTAGATGATAGGTCAAAAGCCATCATTATGAATGATGAGGGGAGGAGGGTGATGGCTCACATGAGAGAGTTGTGTCAACAAGTTTTTCGGCACAACATCTTGGATCATTGGAAAAGCATACCGGAGGGGAGCAAGGACTACATAGTAACATCCTTGCATGAGGAGTTTCTGATACCAGCTGCAGCGATAGGTTTTCTACGGGCTGGATAATGGAGTGCATGTGTACATATATGTCATACAGACGATCGGACGCACATAAGGCACTCAAGAGTGGGGCTGGAAAGCCCGAGTCACTAAACGCAGACCACTGGCGCCGATTGAGGAAGGAGGCTACAAATTCTCTATGACATTGGAGACGGGAGTGCAAGGCGGCGAGGGCACGACTAGAGGCCTGAGTGGTTCATCATCTTGGGAGTGGCGGCCACAGGACATATCTGGAGGACTTTGTAAGTTTTTCTTTTGTTTTGCTTGTTTATCTTTTTACAATATCCTTTATATTGACAATCATGTTTCTAACTGTTAGTATTTTGTTTTCTTTGCAGCATTCCATTACAAATCATGATCCGACCGGCCTTGAGACTCGATATGCAGAGAGGCACGGTCTCATTGTATTGATTGACCGATTGTATGGACGTGGCGGTCCTATAAGTCACTCATCTTTCTTGTCCGTAGTTACCATGTTTAATTAGAATGCATTATTGTATGGTGGACTGATGTGTAGTTGTTTCTTTTTTTGCAGAGTCCGTTCGATGCTCCTTTGCGGCAATACAAGCTTTCGGAAGCGATGATCTATAGCTCACGCTTGGATCCCTGAAGCTCATACACCCTTCTTTTTTGGTCACATGATCTGTGTTGACATTTTCTATGTAGTAGTGATATCTTGCCATGATTGTACCAATCACTTTCATTATGCAATCATGTATTTATTTCATGTATCAGTTTTATGATTTAAGTACACTTTGTCTTTATTTACACAAGCATTGTACACAGTACAGAAACTATTTTGTATGGCCCAAAAAAAAAAAATTCCATGTTACCGTCGCTATTAGCATCGCAAATTTACTACACGCATCGTTATTAGCATCGCAAAGCATCGTTATATCAGCGTCGACGCTGATACCGACGCAAATAATGACGTTGATAACGATGCTTTGCGACACTAATAACGATGCGTGTAGTAAATTCGACACTGATACCGACGCAAATAACGACATTGATAACGATGCTTTGCGATTGTTCTATGGCGTCACCAATAATGACATTTTTTATGACGACAGGGAAAATTTTCTTTATTTATATTTTTGTCACTTTTAACGTTGATATAAGGCCTATATCTTGTAGAGTTCATGGACATGCCATTATCATGGTTCTATTATTTTCTAAGAGCGAGGATTCACACACATCAATTGTATTTATTGCACCCACAATTGTTGTATGGATTGTGCATATGTATATATAATTGCAATAGCAAAGGATAAGTCTAATGAGGTTAAGACACAAGTATACACCAAGGAAGACTAGCCTAGATCCCACAAAGTTAGTAGAATCGACACAAGTATACACCAAGGAAGACTATCCTAGATCCCACAAAGTTGCTAGGACACCCAAAGAGGTAAAAAACTCTAATTCACCGTTGTAAAGTCCTAAAACACAAAGTGAGGTACAAGCCCTAAAACACAAATGGGGCACCACCCTAAAGAGGGGACCTAACCCTACCCTAATTTTGGTCTATATACTGAGAGACCATCTTACTGAGAGACCATCTTATTACCACCTTATGGCTCTCTTACATTTTCAATATTAATCTTGGTGTTGTCTTTTTGTGATGATAGTGGACTATATCATTGCATGTTTTTCATCTACTCATCTTAAATTATATTCTCTATCTATCCCACAAATCATATCAAGTGTATATAATACACACACACACACACACACACACATTCTAGAGATAATAAGAGACAAATGATCAAAAATTTCCACTTGATCGAAATCTTATCAAGCCATAACAAAAGGCCTAATGAATATGAGCTTGATTTGTAGTTGAAGAAGCTAACTACATTAGAGGCAAAATAATATTGCCTTTCTATAGCCCACAACTAAATTCCAGAGTTATTTCAGTGATGACATAATTAAAAATATGATTTTAGTTGTTTGCATCTACAAAACACTTAAGTGATTTTCTTTTATTAAAGTAGATATAGCTATACAAAGAAGGTAAATATACAATTTTTTCTTCTAACCCATAAATATATTCTATGCAACACCTTAATCTTGTCAAAATTTAACATCAAGAAAAATGAGAAGGAAGATCTAGTACAAGATTTCCCTTTTAGTCATTTCACATTGCAAGAAATATTAAAGAAGATAAAAAAATAATGTTCCATTACCTATTCTCAATGGTCCTTTACAAACTCATTGAAGATCTTCTAATAATTTTCATCAAGTTGATATTTGCTATTGTTATTACAATCATATGTAAAATTTACCAGGGGAATAATACTTTCAATGTCAAACATATTAATGTTTGTCAAATCATATATAAAACTCATTGATACCTTTGATTTTTGATACCATCCATGTTGAACCTCTACCTCTGATAGCCTATCTTAGAGATTGAACTCTATCTTGTACTCCACATAGGCAACACCAAATTTTCTTCTTATCTTTTGAGCTCTTCCAAAGTACCAGATAGTTTGGCTTTTGTTTTTTCTCATACTTCTTGAAGATCTTGCCTTTGATAACCTTGTGATCTTCAAATTGGTATTCTCTTCTTGGAAGGACACAACACAATCGAACCAATGCCAAATAAATTATTTTTTGTTTGAGTTTGATACTTCTCCTCCTTATTATAGTATTTGTCACACCCTTGTAAGCCTATCTTTGGAAATATGGGACTACCATTTAGTTGGCTTACCAATGTAAAACTTGAAAAGAAGCCTACTCAAAAAATCCTTCAGAGACCAAGGCTCCAACCATTGTTTCTTGTCCTCTTTACCTTTTGGCTTCATTTGCAAACCTCAAAAATCTACTAAGCACTCTACAATCCCCTCTTCAAGGCATTCATGATCTTCTCATTAGTTTTGAAACACATTTATAATCACCCAAATCAGCTTCTTTAATTGTCTCTTTGAGATTTAACTCTCTCTATACATGTCCTTGTTTCTTATGGGTCTATGTAAAATTTATACCATCATCATTTCATTCAAAACATGAAAGAATATTCAAGAATCCTATACTATGCAATATGTCCATCAAGTCGTAAGTACGCACATGTCCAACCCTACTACCAAATTTTCTTTTAAAAAATTCAATCACATCATATCTAGTTAGATGTATTGGAAGGATCTTGGTGGATCAAAGTCTCTAAAATATTTAATAAGTAGTATAACAAAGTGGCATGAGAGTTGCACATCTAGATATGCCTCCTTACTAATAAAGCTCTTTGATAGTATATGTGACATGTTTTATAATCCAAAATTTCTAGATTTGGAAGAATGATGCTAGTTTTACTTCTAAATAGGCTCTCTCCACCAAGCTCATTGTGGGGACAAGAAAATGCCAATGTAAGTATTTAAAAGTTTCAAGATAAGCTCATGTTCCTACCAGCTCTGTACTTTTCTATGTTTTTCATTGTTTGCTAACTATCAAAACACCATTGGACTTGCCTATTGGATATGCTCTGTGCTGCAATCCAATTTTGACAATCATCTCATCTAATATTTCCTTCTTTAATGATGATCTTCTCAAAAGTAAAGGAATCATAAACAATGGTAACATGATTAAAAGTAAGCCAGACATCACTAATAGCCAATCAACAATTTGTCAAGAATATCAACTATCTTTTTTCTATTGTGCATAAAATTTTGATTATGCATGCCCAAGACCTCTCCATTTGATAATTTGGCTAAAAAAGTCATCCATCCCATTCAATCTTATATCTAGTACCAATTGACATAGTCAAATAGTATCAATTTTTGTCATCGATTGTCTCCATCTGATGCACGCCCAATAATAGAATTCACTGTGAGTTTGAGTTCCTAATCCCACAATGCCTAAATGTTTGTCCATTATTTGTGAACAAAACTTGCATCAAATTAATGACAAATCCAATGAGAAACCACAACTAAGGGTGGAAGTGCTTTATAAAGCAAATTTGTAACAAAGACTCTTGCATAACCACCAATGATTTGAGTCTTAAATGCATCAACAATCACATCAAAACCTACTTTTCATACTTTAACTTTAATCATATATATGAAGTCCCATACTCATGATTTGAAGACTTGTATCAATCAAATCCAACAAGACTATCATCTTTTAGGATTCCATCTACAATTTAAAAAATACATATTATAAAATCCAAAAGCTAATGAAGAATACTTTTTGCAAAACTTTCTTTGCTTCTTTGTGTGGTTGTCTCATCTTCCACTAAAATAAAGGAAACGTTTATTATGATGCTATGTTTTTCCTTCTCATTTGGCATATTAGCAATGGCATCAAAGATATATCACTATATCCCGAATATAAAGTGGGTAGCTTGTTTATTGCCCCTCTTTCTCATTGAGAGTTAAGGGTCATCCAAGTTAGCATTGAGGAACTCGTGAACTTTGGTCCATCCCACATCTTTGCAGCCTTGAAAAAATTTCATATTTGCACTATATTATTGACCTTTCTTTGACTGTACCATATTTTTCTATATATCTTGTAAAAAGTCCCATAGAGTAAGCTTTCCACCAAATTTTCTTATATATGGGCTTTTATTATATTGTTACAAAACCTATTGGTATATTTTTTATTTAGAGACTCCATATTGGCTTCGCATAAGCTTCTTTTTTTCATTGAAAGAACTTCAAGCTGAGACTTACACATCCATATCTTGAGAGTAAGATCTCTTACATGTTGTTTGGAAACAAGTGTTGTCTACCTAAGCTCTTGTCTAGTGAGAGAGTCTAATCTTCTACACAATTCTATTTCCCTATTTCTTGTCTTCTCTTTTAATAGCTCCTATACACTCTCATTCTAAAGTCATTAAGCTTTGATATAACTTTGTAGTGACTACAAGAGTAGTCTATGATTGGTTTCCTATTAGTCAAAACATGTGGATAACCAATATGAAGGAAGCAAGCCTCTATTTGAAAACATATTTTTTCATCATCCATATTTTCCCTACCAAAAGGCTTTGCAAACCAAAATTTACTACCATATTAATTATCTAATAAAGGTTTCTCATTGAATTTTTTTTCTTGTTCACTTTAATAAGGAAATTGCATAAACACAACATAATAAGTTTGAACTTCTCAATGGCTTTCCATTATCCCTATGCTTATTAAGAGAGCAATGCATCACCTTGAGTTGGGCTTCCCATCTTTGTAGAGAAAACAAACTTTCTAAGAGATATTTTCTTTGGATCATATACCATTCTCTTTCAAGGTGTCGGGACCATAAATGGGCTCGCTAACACTGGCTCTACGGCTCTAGTCAAGCCTTCTAAACTAATGTAAACAACCCCACGACCTCGCGGCCATGAGCATATGGACACTATGAACTAATTGAACCAAAGAATTCATTTGTAGATACTATTTCTAAATCGTAGTCCAACATGTTGCCCTTCCCGAATCCAAGCAATTGGAGTTCCCAAACATAATGGTGTCTAGCACCTCATATCACATACATAGGGAGCACCCCCCGGCTGATTGATATGTCTCCATTATGGCTCTCCTATACCCTAGGGATTGGCCCCAGAATGCACCATTTCAATATAAAGCACATGTAAAACACAGTCCTCTCTTTTAATATTCATTCAAGGAGATAATTCAATCCTTACCAAATGAGACCCCAAAGGAAAAAATGATCATCTAAACCAATAGCTTAGGGAGCCTCCCACTCAACGTGGGTCGAATATTTGCAAATAAGTGCTATGCATCTTGGAGATAATTCCCATGATACCACATATATAGAATGCGGAAAAATACACACTTTAACATAAATAGTGGGAATAAGTTGATGCTAAAACTCGTGCCTTAGTCCCATAATACATTCACAGACACATTCATAATTTTTAGTAAATTTTCCATACATGAGACCTATTTTTTTCTTTTTCTTTTTTCATGATGTATCTTATTATTTATTTATGATTTTTCTAATTTTCAAACATGTAGAGCTTGCATGAACCAAGAACTAGTATTCTACTTTGCATGAACCCATATGAACACCAAAAAAACCATGAAAACTCATAAAACTCTCAATTTTTCCAAAATCTTGCCATTCTCACATAGCGGATTTTCTTGATTTCCATTTTTAATTATTTGAATAGTAAGAACCAACTAAGAATTTTGATTTTTCAAGCACTAGAAATCATATTAAATCATTTGAAACCATTTCTCATATTATGCGTAAAAGCTTCATCATCAAACGATAAAAACGAGTATTTACACATTTAATTTAATATAAAATCGCAAGTATTTCAAAGTTAGGGAGCCATTAACACTCTTCCATGGTCGTTGATGCATTTCCAACTTTTGATTTACGCTCTATAACACTCTAGCATCATCATACATCCAAAATCTTTCACTTCAACCCACCCCCCTCTCACATAGATTAAGCCATGTGGGAACAAGGTGCAGTGAAGATTTATTGCATGAGATATTGCTCATTTCAATTTTTCTTGACTATGCTTTTCGTGGAGATGATCTAATGGTTGGTATCAATGTCACCTTTCTCTTTCATCATCCAAGTGGATGAGGGTCTTAAAAGAAGCTCTATATAGGTGAGCAATCATCATTGGATAATCCCCATATCTTTACAATAATCTTTGGATGCAAAGGATGCAAGTTAAGAGCCTTGTTTCACTATAGTCTGCTTCTTGCCAGCTCCTCTTTGTTTTACAATCTTGTTAATTTTAAATTAATTACTCTTACAGCCCAAAAAGGAAGCCAAAGTCGAAAATGGAAGATGGCTTCAGGCGAAAAAATTGAAAAAGAAGGCAAGCTCAAAAAAAATATAGGAAGTGCACAGTAATGAGTGCATTGAATATTCTAGCAAGGCGCACTGAATATTCTAGCAAAAGAAAGCACAAGGCACAATGTAATTCATTTTATAAAAGAGTGCTAGGCTCCCTCTTGTGCAAATTGTAAATGTAGAAGGGCATGGACAAAAGAACTGTGAAAAGAGGAAAGACGTGAGGAAAAAAGACCTTGGCTAAAATGGATCATGTAAAAAAGGGGATGGGTGCCCAAAGGATGAAGGCATGTATAAAAGTCAAAAAGTGAATAGAGAAGCTCATTTTTGGTATGTGGCTAATGGCTCTCTTCTTCTTGTTTAATCTTGTGCTTGCATTTGAGAGAGTGAGTGTGAGGGAGTGAGTGTGTGAGGGTGAGGGACCTTGGTGGAGAAGCTCCCCATCTTCTCTTCTCTTCTCTTCTCTTCTCTTCTCCCGCACACATGGCTATGGAGGATGGAGCTTGAAGGTAGAGGCTTGAGCTAGCTTGCATCTCGGATCATGGAGCTAATAGAGTTCTTGAGGGAGAAGGCTACTTATTTGGCCATCAAGGTAAGGCCACTACACTCGTAGGATTGAGAGCGCATATGGTTAGGTGAGAGATAGCCATTAGTTGCTCACTTGAAATGCTTGAAGCAATAAGCGGTCCTTGGGTCTTAGAGGTCGAGTGTGAGCTCCCACATTTTCATTCTATTGCCAGGACAAAAGCGAATAGAGAAGCTCATTCTTGGTATGTGGCTAAAGTAGCTCTCTTCTTCTTGTTTAATCTTGTGCTTGCATTTGAGAGAGGGAGTGTGAGAGTGTGAGGGAGTGTGTGTGAGGGTGAGGGACCGTGGTGGAGAAGCTCTCCATCTTCTTCTCTCTTCTTCTCTTCTCTTCTCTTCTCTTTTCTTCTCTTCTCCCGCACACATGGCTATGGAGGATGGAGCTTGAAGGTAGATGCTTGAGCTCACATCTCAGATCGTGGAGCTACCGGAGTGCTTGAGGGAGAAGGCTACTCATTCGGCCATCAAGGTAAGCTCACTACACTCGTAGGATTGAGAGCACATATGGTTAGGTGAGAGATAGCCATTAGTTGCTCACTTAAAATGCTTGAAGCAATAAGTGGTCCCTGGGTCTTGGCAGTCGAGTGTGAGCTCCCACATTTTCATTCTATTGCCAAGACAAGGGATTCAAGCTTGAGTACTTGTGTGCTTCAAATTGAGCGTTGAAGTAGGGTTTCATCCCCAACCAGTGCTTGGTGTAGGTAGGAGATTTTGGGGAGTTTAATCTTCGAAGCAAGTGAGTATTTTGAGTTTTATTGAGTAGGAAAGTAGCTTAGTTCATTTCAATACTTGAGTTGTGATTTTTGTTGCATTTAGAGTAGGATAGGACCAAGAAATCAAGGCAAATCACTTTAGAGTTAGTGCTATAAACATGCCCATAATAGGGCAAAAACAAGGGAAAAAAGGGGTTGGAATCCATTAACAAGGCAAGAACACAAACGGGGCAACACTCCCCCATTAGATCAGGGGTTTAAGACCCAAGGGAAGGGGGGTGAAGGCTCATTTATATTTGTAGCACACACACACACACACAGAGGTTTTCTTGCAGGTGCGGGAGACCAACAAATTATTGCGATCATTGCAAGCGAGCATCATCCTTGCTCCATGTGAGTTACACTAGTCCCCAAGGTGTAGAAGTTCAGTCCTGGGCTGTGTTAGTATAGGAGTAGAAAGCATCATGTAGGAAAATTGTTGATTTTTCCTCCCTTCTAGTGAAAAACACCCCTACAAACTTAGCATGTCCAAGTCTAGGATTCAGACAACCATAGTTGACCGAATGCTTTTGGTCATTCGGCCATTTGGACACTATTCGACCACTTTGACTCGACCACTCAGGTGGGTATTCCGTTTGAGTCGAACACTCGAATTTGGCCCACTTGGCCATGTGCCATTTGGCCCATCTGTACTTAGCCATTCAGCCTCAAACAGTCTGAGTCTGGGACTCGGGTCTCTGCAATTTGGACCACTTGGGCCAAGTGTGAATTTAGGCAAAATTGACATCCAAGACCCTAACAAACCTAGACCCAAGCTTGACAAACCTCCTTCAAAAGACTTACATATAAGTTAAACGACTTCTAGATAATGGGAAAGGTGGAAGAAACAGTGACTTGATGACCCAAAAGTGACCGCTAGCGAACCTGTTAGTGGTTGTCCACCCCCACTTAGTGCCCCAAATTGACCCACAAACCCTGATTACACCTTGACCAAGCTACGAGATGTAGTAGAGACCCTAACCGACCCTTGAGAGTGGCCAACAATCATGCTTAGAGCCATGTTTGGCTAAAACCGAAATGAGGGGAGAGTGAGAGCTACATTGTTCATCTAGTATTCACACCTCACACTATTTTTGACACTTGAAGTGCACTTGAAAGCTGAAAGCTTGATTTGGCACCACACAAAAGAGCACCACACACACATTGAGTACACATAAGTCGAGGGCTATTTGCAATAAGAAGAAACCCACCAAGCCATAATAAGCCAATCAAACCCACTAATAGGAGACAACCTTCAGACTTAGACAGGTGACTAAGAATCTTTCAAAAGATCAATCACAAAGCTTGTTCAGGCGATAAAAGAGGCATGGGGAGAAAAAGATATCACTTTTTATCTGGTAAAGTAATAATTATTTAATATGGGCTTATTTTGATAGGTTTTTCAATTGGTATAAAATTTGTGTTACTTTGTATTGCAGCATATTCTTCATATTCATGGACCTTTCTTTGTGGAGGAGCATGGCCCCTTAGCAACTTATAGTAACCAAGGCATGGAAAAATCCCACTATCAAGCACGCACAAGTTATTTTCGAAGCACAAGGCATGGGGGAGGAGTTACAAAAAGCAATGCTTTGGAGGAGCTATTCAACTGGTTTTTTTTACGACAACTTCAAAGAATGCAAATAAAAGACGGCAATGACACATGAGCAATCACACTTTTATATATAAGAAAGAATATATACAAAGCTAGTTTTCCAAAACTCTCACATTCTCTTCCTCCTCAGGAATCTTTCCTCTATAACGTAGAAATTTTTTTCTCTTGTAGCCAGCTATAGATTTTACATCAGTTCGGTCTGCAGCTAAGGCGTAGGATGAAAACGCCAAAAAGTATCCTGCTCTAGAAGCAGAGTAACCTCGACCGTAGCCAAAAATCCTAATTGCTGCAGTCTTTTCCAAAAACATTACTTTGTGGGCATTATATTGTAATCCTGAGAAACCTAGAAGCCTTGTAAGAGCTTTAATACAAAGTATGGGCCATGCTGCATCCTCTGAGAAAATACTATGAAGTACAAAAAAGGAATCAGGGTCAATCCTAGCCAAGTAGTGGCTGAGTGCAATGTCTTTGAATGTGTTACTAGCGGCTCTCGATCCTTTGCCAAGCCCCAAGAAGTTATCTGTATCAACAATCTCCAACTACAAATAAAACCCATACTAAATGAGCATGAAATGTAAACCTACCAATGTGTAAAAGCAAATTCAAAATTATCTTACCACTTGATTTTCATCGTACTCCAATTGAAATGGATTCCATAAATTAATTGATGATGCTGTCTCATTGGTGTTAGTCAATTCTTTAACATATTCAGACTCCTCTCTTCCAAAATTGGAAATCCCGAGTTCGCTTTGAATGCGATCGAAGTTCTCATCAGTAATACTCAACTCTTTTTCAGCTTCTTTGGCCTTTTCAAAACAAAGAGAGAGGGCCTCACCAGCATCAATAAACTTATCATCTAGAGTTTCTTTATCAAGTTTCAGAATCTCTTCCTTTGATTCATTTTCTGTGTCAATTATCCCATTTGCAGCATCAGAAGCCTCTGCAATAATTGCAAGACAATAATCTTCCCTGAGATTAAAAAGTTTTTGAATATCTGACAGTAAAATGTACTCCTTGTCCTTGAAAGGTATACATGGTAGGGAAGGAACAATATGGTGAGAACTCTCATCAGGTTGAGGGTTTGTATCTCCTTGGCTCTCCTCAATGATAGTCTCAGCTTTGAAGTGAGCAACATCCAAATTCTCAGCAATAGAAGCCTCAAAATCTATATCTACAACCTCCTTTGTTTCCTTTTCATCTACCAGATCATCTAACATGCAAAAGCTGGCAGACTTTGCTCCTTCCAACTGTTGCTCCTCAGCTTTCACAGGGTATTTGACAAGGGTGAAAACAATAAAAGCAGCAGATTTTCTCATCATCTTGCAGTTTTTGGAATGTGTGCAACAAAATATGTCTCTTGAATAAAACCTCTCCAGAGAGTGGGCACTGCACTTTTTAGTAAATATAGACTTTTCATTTCCTGTTGACCCAATGGGAACATGGACATATTCAATTGTGCCAACTTCAACAGAAGGACCTGCAAGATTTTCAAACTCCAAAAAGTCCTCCACAATATATTTTTCACAAGATTTTAGAACTTTATCAAGTTCCCAATCAGGATTAAACATATTTTTCACAACTCCATAGAATGAGAGATCCATTCCATCCTGAAGCATAAAATCAAGTAGCCTCTCTGATGGAGTGATATCAGTGAGCTCTGATACTCCTTGACCTCTCACTACCGACGTTCGCTTCCCTGGAGATGTACTTGGCCTTCTCACACTGGTGGCAGAGGATGGAGAGGAAAAAGAATGCACAGGCTCATCGCATGTTGATGCCCTTGAGCCTTTTGAAAGCCTTCTTCTTTTACCAGTTCCTGGAGAAACCTTGGATTCTAGGAATTCTATGGGTTCAGACATGTTTACAACTTCTATCGATACGGCGCGATAAGAGAGAAAAAATTCAAACGGATAGGCCCCCTCGCACCGTATCGGTGATTCCAGCAAGAAGCGAGAGAGCCACAATGGTGGTCACACAAGCTTGGGCAGAATAAGCTTGAGAGGAGAGCTGAAAGAAGACTCTGCAGAACCTCCAAAACGACGCGAAGAGAGGAAAGAAAAGAAGGCAAATAGTCGCTCTCGCGCCGTATTAGGATAAGAAACAGAGGTCCCGAAAAAACCGAAAAAAAACGTACGGATAAGGGACACACCCTTATGTAGGCGCAGAATTATGCCACCTAGCAGTATCCGTTGGTCTTTGACACGTGGCAGTAGTCGTTGGCCAACACGTGGCCGATAACCACGTGGCAAACAAGTGGACCAGTCGTTACTTGACACATAGCATACGGACCATAAATGCAGACACGTGGCACAATCAGCGTCGGACACGTGTCCGACATGTGTCATGATTGACGTGGGTATATAAGTGGTTATTTTTCCTACGTGTACACTTTTCCTTTCTCGAGCTCTTCCGCCTTGCTTGCCGATACGGTGCAATACAAGACTTGCGTCTTCTCCGTTTCTTATCTCTCGCGTTGTATCGATGGTCTTTTGGCTGAGTCCTTTATTCGCTAGTCAAAACGAGGTGTGCCGATACGGAGCGAGGACGTCCAAACGTTGTCGTCGTTTACTCCATATCGCGCCGTATCAGCAGTTTGGTCTCACCAATACGGAGCAGGTCTATTAACATTAAGCTTGTGTCATTGCCAATACGAAGCGAGGGCGTCCATACGCTGTCTTCGTTTCCTCCATATCGTGCCGTATCAGCATTTTGGTCTCACCATTATGTCATTGCCAATACGGAGCGAGGGCGTCCATACGCTGTCTTCATTTCCTCCATATCGCGCCGTATCAGCATTGTGGTCTCCAATACGGAGCGAGGGCGCTGTTCCATTTTCCTCGTTTTGTTCATATCGCGCCGTATTAGAATTGCTCATTTTCGTCCCTTTTTGCACCAATTTAGCCTGTTGGGTTTACAGATTTTTACTATTTCAGTTATTGTCCTTCTGGTTGTTATTTTTGCTTTTCTGGATGGCAAGGACAAAGCAAACTACAAGAAGAGTGTATCTGGATGGGAAGGACAGTGGGGGTAGAAGAAAGTTAAAATTTGATGAATATGAGGAGGAGCCCTCTTCCAAGTTTCCTGAAGCTGGTCCATCACAGGCCCCAGAGCATTTTACAACAGAAATCCCCCCTACACCAGGTGTTGGCCTAACATCTTCTATAAATGTTTCTTCTCCTGAAGTTGAGGAAGCAAAGGGTGAGGCTTGCCCTGTGAAAGATTCATTCCCTACAATGGCACATGAGCCTACATCTGCTGAAGCCACTGAACCTCCCAAGCCACAAAAGAGAAAGAGGAAGTCCAGGTTCTTCTATATGCAGAGATGTTTCAGTGAGATCAGGAAAGCCCAGAGACCTACACAGCATGTCATTCCAAAAGCTGCTTTTATAAGGGTCGTTAAAGAGATCTCTGATAGATTGTCTCAAGTGGCAACTGTCTCTGGTCTAAATAAGAAGTGGCAACTCTCAGCCACTATTGCCCTGCAAGAGGCCACCGAAGATTTTGTTATTGATTTCATGAACGATGCTTACATTGCTACCGCCCATGCTCATAGGATCACCCTTATGAATAAAGATTTCAGCATCATCAGCAGAGTCAGAGTGCTGAGGCCCTTGCCTTCCAATGATCAAAAAGCCCTTGAAATCCTTAACATTCCCCCAAAATTGTCCAGGAAAGAGAAAAAGCTAAATGTTGAGGATGTTACTCACCTTTACTCTACAAGGGGTGCCACCCGACAGGAGGCTTTCTTGAGTGAAAAAAATCAGGAGGTGTTTGAAATTGAAGACGATGTTTACAAGAGGAAAGCCGCATCACTTGCTCCCGTCAACAGCGAGAGGATGGGCAAAGTGTATGGGCAGATTCTTGTGAATGTTTCTGCGGAACCTGAGGAGGAATATCTCAGTATATCTCCCGAGGACAAGCCCATGTTGGAAAAAAGGGATGTCCAACTATCTGACTCTGTGGTTTTTTGTTGCATAAGGTAAGGTTTTTTTTTTTTTTTTGCGTAAGTTAAGTCTTATAGGTTCAAGTATATTTTGGATGAAATTTGTATTGAATAGCTTTTGCTATTGTCTGCAGGGCATTGGTCTCCTCTCTCACTCTCGATATCCGAAGAACCATATACATTGTTGATCCACTTCTCTCTGTGGAACTTTTTACAAAATCTGGTTCTAATATTTCTCCGTTTTTTCGTAGCTTCGATAGTGTGACAAATTACCACATCTTTTTCCCTTATGTAGAAAGGTATTTTTATTTTTCTGTAGAGGAAAATTTATATTCATTTGCTTTCACCCTTCTACTCACCTCTTTTATGAATTTGCAGAGGGCATTGGAGTCTCATCTACATTAATTGTCTTTCAAGGGAAATTATCTTTATGAATTCTCTCAGCGGTGTTCATGGTCAAGCACGAATGTATGTTGAAAGAAAATTACTTACTTTGATTTTATTTATAAAGAATATTTTGAACTTACAAAGCTTCCTTTTGCAGTGTTGGTAGACTCGTTTCTACATTTTTGGATACAACATACGAGGATCTTGCTGATCCTAAAAGGCCTTATACTTTTCTTCTACAAGAAGTTCCATTGCAAAGCGATGCGCATTCTTGTGGATGGAGAGTTATCTCAAACATTTGCAGAACAGTGGATTCAAAGTTGTTACAAATAGAAGGAGTGAATGTAAGTTAATTTCATTTGATGTTTGTGTAACCCTTATCATGATTTCTTTTCACTAACTTATAACATTTATTCTTACAGTGTAGAGACTATCCTAAATCATATGTTTGGTGGATAAGGGAGAGATGCATCGAGCTGATTCTGGACAAGGCAATCACACCATATGATCCTGTCTCCCCTCTTCCTCCCAAAACTTCAATGGCCAAGGGCACAAGCAAGGGAAAGGGCAAGGGAAAGGGTAAGGACAATGGCAATGGTAAAGGCAAGGGCAAGGGCAAAGGCAATGGGACCACTGCTGCAGAGTCTAAGAAAAAAGGAATGCCAATGCTCTCTCCTCTTAAATTTGATCCATCCCCTCTTAAGCCCCAAGAAAAGAGACTACCTGTAAAGGTGAAATTTTTTCAACAATCAAAGAAAGGCCCTGTGAGAAAAAATATATTTGAATAAATCGATAAATAATGAAAATAGCAAACATAAGCATACACGAGCCTTATTATTTTGGCTTTGTACATTTTTATGCAATTTTTGTACCTCATTGTGTAATGAAAATTTTCACTTGTAAATCGAATGTAATGTACATTTTATTTATACACATTCGAAAGGCAACTTGCTTCATGATAGCTTATGAGTTCCCATTTAAAAATATCTTAAGGATAGTCTATTAAGATAAATTCCTGCCAAGTTTTCATTCTCAAGGCTCAAAACTCACAATTGTGGGAGACAAACAACTCGTATAAAAGAAAGAGCGCTCGGCTCTTTTACCAATTGTTACACCATTCACTTTGAACTTATATCTAGGGGATGTATTGTCTAGCAATTCCAAGGTATCCCTCACATCTTTCAAACTCCAATTGGAAGTAACATTCACCTTCTTTACTTCTTCATGCGGCAAAACGTGCACCGCAAGTTTATATGGTGTGTAATCTGTATCAGAATCCAAGGGAACCCAAATACCCAATCTTAGTTTGTATCTCCTGTATTCAAAGCCCAAAGCAAGAGTTTGGCGAGGGATACTGTAAGCCAAAGCCAAGGATTGAGGGCATGCACTACACCTCAAGATATCACCCTTATGGTCGCACTCTCTAGATTTCCAATGCGTCCCTATAGTGTTGTCCAAATCCTCTTCCGAAAAGTTTCTACTTAGCGAGGATACCTTCGTTCTTTGTAAATTTGCTGTTTTGAAGCAAGCCACGAAGATATGGAGGGGTACAAACCATGATAAACGTATTCTTCTTGAGATCCTTCCAGCTGTCATGGACTTTTTAATATCCTGAGATATTTTGAATTTGAAACTCTGCACCGTTACCTTGTCAGGAATCTCCCAGTTTAGAGATGAAAGACTTGGCAACGGCAAATCTTCGATATTCCCATACCTATCCGCTTTAGAGGGAACCACATACTATGCATAATATATAAAAACCTTGCATTCACTATAAAAAGACACAGTTTGATCGGCATAAATAATGTCTGCCAATACCTTATGAATGGCATGGAAAGTCCCACTTAGGCTTTCCACAGGTTGCCATTCAATACTTGTTGACGGAAAGATATCTACAATGACGAACTGTTTGTTAGAACTTGCATAAATGGAAAAGAATTATATACGTTATTCAACTTATAACTTACAATGTGTTTGTTGGGGAACACGTTCGTTTGGAGGCAAGTGCATATCCTTGGCCATGTAAACATGTTGCACCTTGACAAACCAGCCTTCGGGCATAATTTTGAAGGCAATGATACGCCCCTTCCAGTGATGTTTTATATCATCTTGTTTTCTTCTTTTCACCTTATGAGAGCCCTTGCAAGATGGCAGCATGGTAACCCAATCGTTTACAGCAAAGGTTTTGGGCTCAAAATTTCCATCTACTCCCTGGCTATAGACTGTGCAAGAGTGTATTAAACGAGAAGGGCGCCTGGAGGAAGCCATGAAAAGAATGAAAGCACAGAGAAAGAAGCTCAAAGAGGGGTGAATGAACTAAAAAGTAGCGCCAAGTACCCAAACGACTATGTATTGGGTGCCAAAAACAATATTGAAAGATCTCCCGACTTTCAAAAAACTCATTATTAATTTCATCACATCTCTGTCACGTATTTTGTCAGATTTGTAAGTAAATAACATCTTTGGGACTCCAAAACATGTCAGACTTTAGGGGTTTTGGCTAAAAAAGAAGAGAGAATCACGAAATGGACTCCACTATCTCTAAAAAAGAGGAGACAAGAATACCATATTCTTGCACACGTGGCGAACTCTCTTTGGCCCTTTCCTTAATCCCGTGATTAACAAAATTGCATTTTTTGAAGCGTTTTTTGCCCTAATGGAAGGACCCTACTAAAATCAAAATAGGAAAGATTTAAAGTGTGCAGGGAAGAAGTAAGATGCATCCACTAGCTATCTAGCTCAGCCATGGCTCTGATACCATGTTGAGAAATACGGATCTAGAGCTAGTTAGCTATGGTGGACGCAAATCAAACACACGATACATGATAGAGGGAAGAGATTATAACTCAAGTGAATTAGGTTCCAAGATAGATTAGCTTGGACTCATAAAGACAATCTTGAGTAACTCAAATTGATAGTTCTAACTCATGTTATGAGTGTCAACAAAGTACATGGTTATATAGTTTCTAGATAGTACCATTCTTCCTCACTGTGCTTATGGGATTTTGGACATCTCTTTTCTAGAGCATACAGAGCCACTTATGGGCAACCTCTTTTAGGCATACATTCAGTCTCTATGGGCATACATCATTTGATTTCTCAACACATATTGCATAATCTATAGAGCTGGCTGGCTATTAATTGATAGGGTTGTATCTTGAGGACAAGTCGCCTAAGCCAGGCCTTCTCAATGGGTCTTTCGAATAGTTTGTGCTCTAGCACTTGGACTATATCATCTTCCCAATATGGCATCAAATTGGCTCTAAATAAATCCTTCTCGCTAGACATGTTAAAAAGATGTGTGTTTGGCAAGTCATCTATGATACCTTGTCCAGTAGCTTCTCCTATGGGTATGCGAGACATGTGATTAGCTGCCATATAGTGCTGCTTCCCCTTGTGTACAACCATGGAGAAGTTGAATTCTAGCAAAAGTAGTAGCCACTTAGCTATGCATCCAGCAAGGTTTGACACAATAGAGCCTGATGGTCTATGAAAAAAGTGAAAGGTGTAGCTAAAAGATAATGCTAGAATTTCTTCATAGCAAACAACATGGCTTGACCTTCTCTCTTAGTTATGAAATAGTTCATCTCGGTATCCCTGAGTTGTCTGCTAGCAAAGCTCACTAGATAGTCTAGGTTGTGTTCACCAGGCTAGCATAGAATAGCTTCCATGGTAAACTTCGAGGCGTCAATATGTACATGGAAGGTAATGGTCTAGTCTGGGGCTCTTAGGATTGGAGTGGTTTTCGAAGTTGCCTTCAACTCTTTGTATGCATGTAAGCATTCCTTAATCCATTCGAATACTATTAGTAGTTCATAGAGTGGTCTAGCGATTAGTGCATAGTTAAACACAAATTGTTGATTGTACCCTGTATATCCTAGGAAGCACTGAACTCCCCTATAGTTGGTTGGTGGTGGAAGGTCGATGATAACCTTGAATTTTGAGAAGTCCCTGTCAATGCCATTCTTGGACGATACAATCTGCATCGTTCAATGAGAGATGATACAATCTGCATCGTTCAAAGATTGCATGGAGTTTGTCTAGGTGTTTCCTCCAACTTGAGTGAGCGCATAGATCGTTAAGGAACACTTCTAGCTCACACCTAAGCATGTCTTTAAAGATGGCACACATGAGCCATTGGAACGTGGCTAGTGCAATTGCTAGCCCAAAGGGCATGGCTATGTAGGCAAAGATGCCCCACTAGGTCGTGAATGCGATCTTATGCTTGTCATCAGGATGCACTTGCACCTGATTGTAACATGAGAACCATCCAAGAAACTGTAGGCATATTTTCTAGCCACTCTCTCAAGCATATGCTCAGTGTACGGTAGTAGATAATTGTCTCCCTTTGTAGCAACATTGACTTTCTTATAATTGACGCACACTTTGATTTTTTTGTTATTCTTTAGGATGATTACGATATGGGAGAATGAATCCAGCTCTTAATAGCTTGTCTATCTCCTCCTTGACTATATGAGCATGCTTGGGATTCATCGGATATGGTCGTTGATTGATTGGCATTGCATCTGGTGTCATGGGAATATTATGAGTCACTACACTCAGATCTACCCCTTTCAGCTCGTCGAGGGACCAAGCAAATATGTCTATGTACTCTCGTATGAGTACAATGAGATTTTCTTCTTCCTGCTCGGTCAAGGCATGAGCTGTGAAGACAAGTCGGGGCTTCTCCCCTTTCCTAGCCAAGTCAACCTCCTTGACTTTGGTAGGCCCTTCTACAGGTTTGTTCACTTGTCCTTGCCTCTTGGCACCCAACAAGATCATCACTCTATCACCCTTCTTGAATTTTGTGAATCGCTTTGGTAGATCTTGCAGTTTTTTCTACTCCTCAACTTTCGACTCCCTATGTTGTCTCTTTCTCTCCTCCTTCAACCGGCACCTTAGGTGGATTGGTAGGTCCCTCTTAATGTGTTTGGTCTAGGTGGACTGGTAGGTCCCTCTTAATGTGTTTGGTCTAGGTGGACTGGTAGGTCCCTCTTAATGTGTTTGGTCTTAGGTAGTCGGGTTATTTCAAGATCACTATCTAAGCTTACTTCCAACTCAGAATTGAACTCTCTGTGTCTTTGCTAGAAGAGGAAGTCTCTCACGATGCTTGTAGCTCTAAACATGATTCCGTTCTAAATAGCAGTGTGGCACTTGGTTGGGTGAGCCCTACTCATTCATGATCAATTACCCCTAAGTGTTCCAACCACGTGTGATCACACTCCATTCGCATGATTCCTCTCTCAATTTTAAAGGTATTCCCCTTTCATGGTTTGGAATCTACTCGTATTTTCTCAATTACATGTCTATCAGTGTCATACTCTATTGTGTCAATCTCTTATTTGCTCTCTTCATTGAGAGAACAATAGTCTTCGTACTCATCATTTGAATCGTCCTCATCTGATTGCTCATCATCTCCTAGGTTTCTATGCTCCTATTCTTTCTCATCTATGACTAAGGCCCAATTGTACATCAGGTTCAAATTGTGTACCTTGGTCCACTTCCACTTGGGTTCCTCCATGAGATCCTTGAGGGGTTTAAGGTTAGCACTTGGGTTGCCAGCTAGCTTTTGTCCGTCAATTACTCTAAGATCCCGTGGAGCTCTATCTTGTTGTTGTTCGGGACATGGAATGCAACGGGGGTGGGCCAACTACAAGAGCTTTTGGACATCATGCATAGTGGTACTACTGAGGGCTTATTCATGGGTTCACTAGTAGCTGTCTTAACAGCTTATTCATATTCCTCCTCATCGTTCAAGAATGGAAGATTGATGATGGCTAGCATGTGCATCCAATTTCACTCATCCTTAGGGCAATGGATATATTTTGTTAGCTGCCTGTAAGATTTCCTAACTTAGACGTCACCATTTAGCATAATGGAGATGGCATTCAGGTCAACTAGCGTTGTCTTCCAAGCGTCCATCTCTACTCTCACTACTTCCCTCCAATTGCTCAAGAAGATTAAACCATTGCCCTAGTCTTCTATAACTCATCCATTCTACATCCAAGGTCAGCCTAGCAAGATGTCATAGTCTACTCCTTTCATGATGATGAAGTGCACTGAAAACTGGACTCCTTCGATCTTCAACGACCAATTCTTCAACACCCCAAAAGGCCTAACTTTCACCCCATTGGCTAGTGTGACATTAAACCTAGCATTCTCGATAGGCGAGTTACCCCAAGCATGGAGCATTGTGTCCCTACGTACATTGACTCCTCTTCTTGTGTCCACAATCCGTTTCCTCGTAGCATCTCCTAGTGCTAAGATTGGCAAGGTTGTATGCATCTCTATGCCTTCCTAGAAAGCATTACCATGTAAGGACTTATGCACTAAGTGCAATGTCAAGCTAGATATTTGAGTCACTATGTCATGGTCATGTAAGTCAGCTGCCCTTGCTCGATTGGTCCTTCCACCCAACCACTGCTTCAATTGGGAGCTTCCTAAGAAGGTCTCCTAAGTGCAAATTCATAGGGGTTGTCACTAGTGTCATAATAAGGTTGTCACCTGCTTGCTTTTCTTCTAATTCCATGCTTCTTGGCCAATGGCATTGACTAGTTTGCTAGTCCATGGCACTTAAGCTTTATTATGCAATATTGCTCAAGGTACAGATGTGTCTCTTGATTTCAATTACGTAGGTGAAACTAGTGTAGAGAGCTCATCAATTCCATCTTCTAGGATGGGCTCAACATCCTTCAAGTGCTCTTGGTCTTCTCTCACCCACTCCTCCTTGACCTTATCTATGGCTAGCACTTCGGGTTGGGGTATTCCCCCGACCTTGGCACTTCCCTTTTCCAAAGACTTTGGAGCAGATATTTCTGCTTCTGTGTCTGTGACTTTTTCCCTATGGTTAGTATCATGGCACTCTCTATGTCTTAATCGTGACCTTCATTTTGGTTCTCTTCCTTCATCTATGACTTCTTTTTCCTATTAAGGCTGCATCTAGGTTACTAGGCCCTCGCACAATGATATGTTGGCCTACTTCATCTATGCTCGGGTCATAACATGCAACTGGATAGGCGTAGGCTCTTCCTTGAGTGTTTCAACTTTGAACAATCGCAATGGCACTGATCGCACAATCGTCGAAGTAGAGGGTGATTTTTGTCTAGGGCAATCAACAAATAGGTGGGCGATTCCACACTCTAGGCATTTAAGGTCAGTCTTCTCTCGATTGGCTTGCTCCCTCTCGGGGTAGCACGAAGAAATATGCCCTAGATGACCACAAGTCAACGACTCTTGGGTCTGCCCTCCTAGGCCTCTACCCCTACCTCTGCCTAATGCCATCACCGACACTAGTCGATAGTCCATGATAATAGGATTGCCCTCTTTGTTGTACGAGACGTAAGGGTTCATGTATGCTTCATCATCATTTGGCTCATCCACATAGTGGATTGGAGCATCGCTCGGTGGGTGGGTTACGAAAGGTCGAGGCGGCCTAGATATGTCTATGGGATTAATCTCCATTCTAGGGATGGTTGGTTTCGCATCGTTAAGTGTTGGAAGATCCAACGAGACTCCCCTTCCAAAGAATTTTTGTGGCCCAATTCCCTAAGTATGATTGGGCGTATGGAAGTTTCCTTGGTAGTTTGCAATGCATAGTAGCATGGCCGAATCTACCGCAATTGGAACAAGTTCGGGGCCGAGGGTCCTAACATTCTACTGGAAGGTGGTTTCCATTGCAATGCACACATTGTCCATGTGAGCGTGTAGGTCTCCTCACCATCTCTTATAGCCTAGCTAGCTCCAACTTCATCTCTACTAGCTCTTGGGTCTGGTCAACACTTTTCCCTTTGTCTGGGACTAACCATTTGCTAGATGTTGTGGCTTTCTCTGAGGATCTAGAATTAGCATTATCTCAGTTTGAGCTCTTAGAACTTCTCTCCTTGAGCTAGTCATCCACTCATATGGCCTCTCTTCGAAGACCCTAGTTAGTATGTCTCTTTGCAAGCTTGAGTTGCTTACTAAGGCCTTGTAGATTCCTCGTTGTAAATTTTGTTTAAGAACTCTATGGAGACCACTCTTTCATTGGGTCCTTCATTAGATGGGATTCTCTTAAAGAGACTTTGCACATGGTTAACGTAGTCCCTAATGTCCTCCTTGTCCTTTTGCTTGACATTCATCAATCGTACTATGAGGTTGTTGGAATACCCAGCCTTGAAGAATCTCTTGATGAAGAGATCCTTGAGGTCACTGAAGCTATTTTGTTCCGCCACGTCTAAGCTAGTGTACCATGTCTCCTACCCTTGTCGCCTAGCCAAATGTTGAAGGCTTGCGAGCATTGGGCAAGATCCGTGAGGCTATTAACCTCACGTAGAATTGCTCAAACTACTCCACGAAGTTGTATGGGTTGTTATCCAGCTGGTATTTTTCTAATTGGTTTGCAATTGCGGGGATCTTCGACTGGCTCTTGGAGCCCTGGTTGATTCCTAACCCTACAAGCAACGAGGTTGCTAGAGATATCACGCTTTGCTCTAAGGCCATATTGTCTATGGGCTACTTCGTGAGAAGCTCGCTTTGCGTCAAGTTTTCCTCTAGCACTCTCTCCCTTTCTGTGTTAGGTCCTATCTGATTCCTATTGGCTAGAGCTAAAATGTGTTGGAGTTCCTACATCTCTATATCTTTTGCTGCAACTTCATAGCTCGCTGCTCATGGTTGCATATGTTATGTGTTGTAGCACTTTCTATGCTAATCTCCTTTTCTCCTTGAGGTTTGCTATGATGTCCTCAGCTGGTCTACCATGGTGCTCCATCTTAGTTTGTAAATCATCCTGACATGTCGACGACTTCTTACTCCACTAGACTATCGATTAGGTTGATTGAGTCTGGTAGCATCAATGCATCTCCAATGGTGTCACTCTATCTATGCTCTTGATCTTTTAGTGTCTTGACTCTATCTTGGTTGTAGTGGTCTTCCGCATATGTATATGTTGTCTTATGTTGCCTGAGGAGTTTCAGAAAAACATCAAGGTGTATCCAGACCTCCATTCTAAGAAACGCAAGCCTCGGCGTGCTTGCAACATTTGTTGTGATCTCACATAGCTCTCTCCAACACTCCCAAGCCGCATTCACCTGCCTTCCTGAATGGTTTCCTAAGAATCGTCTAGCTTTTGAGCCTCCCATAGAGACATCGGCCAAGATATCTCTTGTTTTTCCTGAAAGTATTGGATCCTTTCTCAAGTGAACTTGGCCCCCATGAAATCCCATTTTCGATAGCAATGCCTCGCATTTATCAATACACTCATCTGATAAAGATAATGGCTTAATGGAATATGCGTAGTCAAGATGCAACCTGAGAAGCTTATCGATTATTCTAATCTCTGCATGCAAAGTACAAATATGAACATTCTTAAGAGAGATGGAAAGAGTGGGATCCCAGATGTCTTCTATGTTTTTAAATTTACTCAAATCTATAGAGTCTCTATTTGGGGCTCTTCTTACTGGTCGCAAACTACTCCAATCTTTGGATCCAATACTTTCCATGCAATAAATGCAAGGATATTTTGCATTTGCACCATTACATATTCCAAGCATACATTTGATAGTTTTCAAATCAGCACTCATATGCCATTCCACATTAAATTTACCAACCCCATCAACTACCAACATTTCGCCTTCACTTTGAGACTTAATGATATTTGGAATACCTGTATGGTTGAACAACCATTTCAACGTTTGATGATTTTCAATTGGTACCTGGGCTGCACCAATCCACCAAATCTCCATCTCGGATTGGATCTTATGCAATGGAGCTTTGCCCTCGCCATTGCCATGGTCCAATGCCATGTTCATGAGGCAAATGATAATTCTTTCCATCTTCTGTCCCTTTTGAATCTGTGCTTCATCCAACTGCAAGGCAAACTTTAGAACACCATAACTTTCTTCTACTGTGATTTTATACATGTGAACCATTGCAATTTGCACCTTTTTTAGATCAACCCATATATTGTTAAACTCATTGTAATAAAAAATTGCCTGTTTTTTTTGTTTTTCATAGGACATAGACCTTTTGATGTGAATGTAATCTCCAAAAACATGTGGAATCTTGCGATTCATGGAAATTCTTGCAGTCGAAACTGCAAGGGCTTGGGGCAATCCAAATATAGTTACCCTATTGCATTTAAGATTTTTAAACCATAATCCAGAGATAGCACGATAACCTTTTCGACTTATACCCACAGTATCACATGTCTCTACGATTTCATTTGCTTTCACTGTGCCTTTTAAATCCTTCACTAACTCTCTCAGAGTTGGACCTCTCAAATCCACATTTTCTGGTGACTTAAGAATCCTCAAAATATCTTTCTTATTCATGGTTTCCTTCAAAAGTTTGATTCTTTCCTCATTCTCTCGGATATTTATGCCTAGTATGTTAGAGACATATTTCTTTGTAAGATTTAGTCTCCTTTTCTTTGCTCTCTCACACAAGCTGGTTATATTTTTTAATGGTCTCTTCCTCTCTCTAAATCCTACTGAAGTTTCTCTCAAGCGTGTTAGCTTATCCTGCAATGAATTGTTAACATTTTTCAAAATATCAATCTGACTTGTCAACTCTAAAATATTTGTTTGTGTAGTTTCTAGTGCTTTTTTCATTTCGTGCACTTGAGCTATATATGTGTAAGATGCAGAGTATAACCTCATGCAGTAGCCAAGCATTCCATTGTAACCTTCTCCATCATATCTTATATAGTCATGGACATTCAAAAAAGGAGGTGGTTTACCTGTAGAAGGATCCCTGGGATAGATATTTCCATCCACCCATAAATCTATATGCTTCATTCCTTGTGTTCGCAACCTGTTGGCTTCAATCTCATCTATCAATACTCGATGATGTATACTTCTCCAAGATGTGTAAGTCGGATCTAGCTGAATAGATAGCTTGTATTTACGTGTGCTTGCGCCTGTGTTATTTGAAGTAGTATTGCTAGACATTCTAGCAAATGAACCGAGCAAGAATCTCACAGTGATAGGAAGCAAGTGCAACAAAAGGAATGGTAAAAGAGAATAGTATGTAGAAAGAAAACGCGGGAGCAAACAAATGCGAAGTTCGTACGAAAATCTCGAAAATACAAAATCTCTCGACTTCCAAGACAATAAACGGCCGAAAAGGTGACCCCTGACCTGGATTAAAAGATGAGGGCAATTAATGGCCGACCTCTTCAATGAACCAAATATTCTCTCATTAATCACATCTGGACAACCAAATTTAGAGGTTTTATTCTTCCTAAACCTCAACTAATTAGCAACTTAATCACTTTCTTACAAGTGCCATTTTTGAAGCGTTTTTGGCCCTAAAGCTTTAGCCCTGTTGTATGTATGAATGGATAGTAGGAGTTGAACCTACCTTAAGGCCCTCTGCCATATCCATATCTAGGCTTATTCTTCATCTCATATCCATCACAACATTAGGGGCCCCAACCAAGCCGGTAGTAGTAGAGGTTGAGAAGGGCTCCCTTACAGAGTGTGCGGTGAGGGACCTGGTGGCCAAGGCTGTGGATTCCCTGTTCAAATGAGAACACTCCAGGAAATTGAAGAGAGAGAGATCCCTCTTTCTCGAGGACAATCAGCTCCTCTACCTTGTGGCCTCTCTCAAGAAGATGCCTGAGCTCTGCAGGGCCAACCCCGCTGCAAGGCCGAAGCCAAGCAGCGGCTCGATGCTGAGAACATCCCCATTGCCAAGGTCATTGGTCTGTCCCGGCTCCACACGGACTACAAGCCCTTTGAGGCCCGGTGCAAGCTCTGTGGGTCATATGACATCTTCCTTGCTGACAAGAACGTGCTCCCATCGTCAAGCATCATCGTTGTAAGCATTGGGGAGGAGAATGAAGATGCCTTGATCCACCTAAAAGCAAAACTCGATCAAGGATTGCCCACTTGCAGCATTCAGCATCGCAAAGACTCCATCATTGTAAGAGATCTGCAGGACCAGAATGACGGAAAGGAACCTGTTGAAGATCTGACATAGGTCAACACACATCAGAAATCAGATTCGACGTTCCAGTAGGTTGACATCATTAATCCAAGCCTTCAAACGGAAAAAAAACAAACAAACAAAAGCCTAAGGGTTGAACCTTACTACCTTTGAAGGCTCATTCACACTTGAGCCTTTGCTCAAACTTGGTTCCTTATCACCCCTGTTCACACCTTGCCTTAATACAAAGGTCACTGCATATTTAAAGTGCTTCTCAAATTAAAGATAACTCACACGTACATTATATGTTTCAACATTTATTATCTAGACTTTTGACATTAGCATTGTGTGCTTTATTGATAACTCTAAAGCATTTTGTAAATCAAGATTAGACACTACCTTGAGCATTTGCTCAATGGTAAGACCTTCCCATGCCTTTGAAAGGGAGATGTTTTATGCACAAGTGTCAAGAAAATTCAATGCCAGTATAATGCCAATCCATTTCAGTAAACATCATCATCTAGCCACTAAGCCAAAGCTCCAAACTCTATGTATCCAAGCCCAATATCATAATGTGCTATCAAGCAATGCATTCCAACAAGTCCCAAAGCTATCCAAAGGGAAATGTATCTGTCCTGCAAAACCACATGAAACCCCCAAATCTATGTATCCCAAGACTCAACAAGTCGTGTCAAGCTACGTCAATGTACATGTTTGTATCCATCTCAAACTCACTAAGATCAAAGTCTGGAGCAAAAGACCAAGAAGAAGATAACTACCAAAAAAGAAGATGAAGAAATTGTTTCCCCTACTAAGGACAAAGAATTTCCCTTAGTGGATCTTGTTTCCCATAGTGGATGTAAGAAACCTACCAAAATGTAAAGTTTCAAGCCTTAACTTGACTAAGCTGCCAAAGAGCTAGTCTCCTTGTCCATGTTCACATGCAGGGGGGGCAAAAAGCTAGCAAGGGTAGAAACTCATCATTTGAGGGGGGGTGTTGAGAAATCAAATGATGTATGCCCATAGAGGCTGAATGTATGCCTAATAGAGGTTGCCCATAAGTGGCTTTGTATGCTCTAGAAAAGAGATGTCCAAAATCCCATAAGCACAGTGAGGAAGAATGGTACTATCTAGAAACTATATAACCATGTACTTTGTTGACACTCATAACATGAATTAAAACTATCAATTTGAGTTACTCAAGATTGTCTTTATGAGTCCAAGCTAATCTATCTTGGAACCTAATTCACTTGAGTTACAATCTCTTCCCTCTATCATGTATCGTGTGTTTGATTTGTGTCCACCATAGTTAACTAGCTCTAGATCCGTATTTCTCAACAAGATGGCTTACTACGACGATGTGTGTGTGAATATGAGATGCATGATGTACTTGCGGAGGCACATGGCGAAATCACTGGATAACATTTTAGCGGAGACACGAGAATGCGCAAAGTATTGCAGTCTTAACTGTGGTGGTCCACACTTTTCCATGATGCATCATGATTTGTGAAGCACTGTGATAAGTGCCAACAATGTACCAAGGTCCCCATTCACAAGGACAGGATGGAGCTAAACCCAATCATTACAAGGCAACCATTCAAAAAATGGGAGATTAACTTCATTGGGCCTATTAGTCTTGCAGCACAATACTCGCAAGCCAAGTATATCATAGTTGCCACATAGACTACCTCGCAAAGTGGGCAAAAGGATAAGCCACTAGGAGAAATGACACTAAGACCATGGCCAAGTTCCTTTGGGAGCATATGATCTCATGATTTGGCTACCCCATTGAACTAGTTAGTGACCAAGGCATACATTTCATCAATGAAGTGATAGCCCACCTCCTGTCTACCTTCCTGATCATCCATAGGAAATCTTCACCCTAATACCCTCAAGCAAACGCCCAGACTGAATCCACAAATAAGAACTTAGTGAATGTCTTGACCAAGGTAGTCTCTACTTCGTGGAGTGACTAGGATAACAAGCTGATGGGGTAGCCTTATGGACCTATCGAACAACCTATAAAATGGCTATGGAACAAACTTCCTTTAAGTATACCTACGGTACTTAAGTCATTCTACCAGTGGAATTCTTTGTCCCTAGCCTAAGAGTCACCATCCAAGAGATATGGGATGGAAAGGAGGCATGGACGGAATGCCTAATTGAGCTAGAAAGCATGTCAAAGACTCGACTTCTAGTACCCATGCACTAATTTGTGAAAAGGCATGACGTAAGAGCTAGTTTGACAAGCATGTCAAGAAGTGAGACTTCAACCAGGGTGACCTAGTAATGTTATACTCAATGAAAGGCCATTAAAAAAAGGTAAAGTTTAGGGGATTAGGATGTTTCAGAGTTCGCACCATCAACCAAACAACTGGCAATGTAGAGCTCAAGACCGTAGATGGAGAGGGCATAGGCTTCTTCAATGGTAGTCATATAAAGAAGTACTATCCTCCCATGTATCCACTACACAAGCCTCCAATGCTAGAGTCCCCTATGAACATGTGAGTTGCCACAATTACAAAGATTGAAGATGAAGATGAGGAAGCAGTAGCACCTGCTTACCTACGAATAAGGGTCACTGCCCAACAACTGCATGCTTTTGACGCATTGATTGATGAGGGGACCAACTTTTGTATCTTAACTCACAATCATTGAACTCTTGTTGGTCAACCAAAACTACAATCCACAAATGCTAAACTCAGCCCATTTGGGGGTCAATCATGCACAATTTTGGAAAAGTTAAAAGTTGCAATCTCTATCGCCACTCAAGTGCCACCCTTCAACTTGTTTACACAAGACCACACAATATATTAAGGAACTAAAACCAAAAGAAATTCAAACTGTAAAGCTATAGAGCCCAAAACTGCTAAACCTGCATAGCCTCAACAAGTCTACCGATTGAAACAGAAATGTCTTGCTTCCAAACTGCCTCAACCTAGCGCTGCTAGTGTCCCAAGGGCATCACAAGCATCTAACAGCACAACATTAGCATCACAAACCATGCTTATCGCACAAGAGGCTAAACCGCACCCTCATGATTAGCCAAAGTCATGGATACTAGTTGTTAAGTTGTCTAGTCTAGATGAACCCAACCTCCTACATGCCTTAAACCCTCTTATGAGCGGCAATCCATCCTTACCTTGGCCTCTAACGTAGCTAAAACTACAAGGGATGACTTGATCACTTGCATTCGTCATTTGGATGCTACATTTACTATGCTTGCTAAAAGCTATGAGTGATTAGACTTAGGTATTTTAGAAGAGCCTTTAGCAACAGAAGTGCATACACTGCCTTGCACATGGAAGGAATCAAAATTAATGTTTGTTAAGGCCCCCACGACAGTTGAAGAATTAATTTCCAATGAAATTTCTCACAAGCAAGCACGCAAAAACAACAACTCATCATATCTTATTGACAAGAGCACGGTCCCTACCACAAACTAGGAAATTGAAGAGTTGAAAACCCTAGCCAACAATGACTCCTCTTTCTTGCAAAAATGGTATGCTCTCCGACTTCAATGGGAGTAAGAGGGTTGCCAAATTATGACCAAAGTAGAGTAGAGACACGTAATCAAAACCTCTGAGTAGAACCCAACTTATGTAGCTCCCATCTCTTATTGAGTATTAATCATTATTCGAAACTGACCTCTAGAAGAGAATGTCATGACCTACCCCTATTTAGATTGCACCCTTACTGAGGAAGAGCTACGCATTGCCAATAGAACCGACTCTAGTGACTTCCTACCAGATGTCCTTACCTACATCAGTCAAGTAGGCCTTCAACCTTTCGACATGGACTGCTATTCTAACTTGGAGTACAACCTGCACTTCTATGCTTGGTTCATGCAACAATAAAGAACCCTGAGCATGCGCTGGATGAATGCCCTTAACCCTTCAACCTATAATCCTCGTAAGGATTTGCATCATTCCCGGGGGGAGGGGATAAGAGTGGAAACCAATTGGAAATCAAAACACCAAAAGGCAATCAAAACAAGTATAGAAAGAAAAAGAAACAAGAGAACCTCATAATTGAAACCTAAAAGTGAAAAGAAGAGACAAGTGATTTTATGCTTAAAAAGAATAAGGAAGAAATGCTTGCTTGGAATAAATGAATTCCTTGAAGTGAAAATTGTGTTGCAATCCCTTTATCTTCTTGTGGAGAAAATGATCTTGCAAATAAACTAATGGAAGCTTGTTGTGCTATGACAGAAGCTAGAAATGGCCTCGAAATGGCAGGACAACAAGACCACGCCCATCGACTTTCATTCACAGAAGAAGAGAGAAAACGATACGCATCACTCTCGAAAACTGGGCCTATAATCAACTAAAGTTTAGGACCATCCATAATATCGACAAGATAGTGGCTAATGAGGAAGCCCCATCATAGATTCACAAACACATTCATAATTTTCAGTAAATTTTCCATGCATAAACTTATTTTTTTCTATTTTTTATTTTTTATGATTTATCTTATTATTTATTAATGATTTTTCTAATTTTCAGACATGTAGAGCTTACATCAACCAAGAACTAATATTATACTTCGCATGACCCCATATGTACACCAAAAGAACCATGAAAACTCATAAAAATCTCATTTTTTTCAAAATCTTACAATTCTCGCATTGTGGGTTTTCTTGGTTTCCATTTTTATTTATATGAATAGCAAGAACCAACTAAGAATACTGATTTTTCAAGTATTGGAAATCATATTCAATCATTTGAAACCATTTCTCATATTATTATGCGTGAAAGGTTCATCATAAAATGACAAAAATAAGCATTTATGCATTTAATTCAATACAAAACCGCACGTATTTTAAAGTCAGGAAGCCATGATGCTCTTCCATGACCTTTGATGCATTCCCAACCTTTGATTTATGCTCTATAATACTCTAGCATCATCATACATCCAAAATCTATCACTTCAATCCACCCCCCCCCCCCCCCACATAGATTAAGCCATGGGAACAAGGTGTAGTGAAGATTTATTGCATGAGATATTGCTCATTTCAATTCTGCTTGACTATGCTTTCCTTGGAGATGATCTAATGGTTGGTATTAATGTCGCCTTTCCCTTTAATCCAAGTGGATGACAAGGGTCTTAAAAGAAGCTCTATATAGGTGAGCAATCATCATTGGATAATCCCCATATCTTTACAATAATTTTTGGATACAAAGGATGCAAGTTAAGAGCCTTGTTTCACTGTAGTTTACTTCTTGCCAACTCCTCTTTGTTTTACAATTTTGTTAATTTTAAATTAATGGAGCCCCAAGAGGAACACCAAGGAAAAGGGAATTCTCTTGCAAGAAAATCTATCTTGTAACATCAACAAGCTTTTTTATTAGGTTTTATATGATCACAATGAAGAAAAGAACACCAGGCACAACAAATCTTCATGCAGCATCATGTAGATCTCCCACGGATTTGATAGAATCAACCATATTCTTCAATATCTTCATAAAATCCATCAATAGAACAAGGAAAGCAAAGGAATACACCATCTTTGAATGGAAATACATCACATAGTATTCATCTTCAATATCTTCATAATCTTTTCTCTCAATCTCTCATATACAATCACTTTGTTTAGTAGAATTGGCTATCTCTGACTCTCTCTCTCTCTCTCCATCAATAATACATCATCTCCTCATTACAATCTCTCATAATCACTCTCAATAATCATTCTTAGGTCGTGGATACCCCTCCCAAGAGGTATGTCTGATATGAAGAGTCACCAGAGCCACTACAGTGTCTTTTCACAGCTCACTACTGTCACTTCACTCTAGTCTTTACTTGAGTCTTCAGCAGCTACTTCTTTCACTTCTTTTAGCTCTTTTGCACTTGTATTCACCTCTTTCCAAGGTTAGAAAACTTTCCCAAGCTACACTCTCATCCATCAGAACACATACAGAAGCATACAGAACAGCCACAGTACAGTACCAGAACAACTATAGTACAGTTACAGTACAGAGGCAGAAGGTCTACAGAACACCTATAGAAGGTTACAGAAGGTCATCAAAACCTCATAACTCATACTCAAACCATTCCAAACTCTCAAAAACTATTAAATAAGCTTTCACAATATCTCAATCTTCATCAATCATCAATCCATCCCTCCTTACAGAAGACAATCAGAACAAAACAGAACAAAACAGAAGCTATACAGAAGGTATACAGAATCAATCAGAACATATCAGAACATCATATCTCCACTAATAAACATCATGAACTTAATAAAACCATTCCAATCTATCCAAAACACTCTCAAACCATTTCCAAACCAATCAATCATCTCATAAAATCAACCATTCAGCTCTCAAAATCAACAAAAATCAGCCAAAAAACAAGTCATTTCAACACTCAACAATTAATTACTGTTACAGCTCCATACGGCTAAAAAGGGAAGCAAAAGTAAAAAATGGAAGACAGCCCTAGGGGGCGAGAAAAGCAAAAAAGAAAGCAAGCTTTAAAAAAAGGAAGTGCACAATAATGAGTGCACCAAATATTCTAGCAAGGCGCACCGAATATTCTAGCAAAGAAAGTGTAGGATACAATGTAATTCATTTTGTAAAAGAGCGCTAGACTCCCTCATATGCAAATTGTAAACATAAAAGGGCATGGAAAAAAAACCCTGAAAAGAGAAAAGACATAAGCAAAGAAGAGCTTGGCTAAAACAACCGATCATGTAAAAAAGGAGATGGGTGCCCAAAGGGGTGAGGGCATGCATAAAGGTCAAAAAGTGAATAGAGATGCTCATTCTTGGTGTGTGGCTAAAGTGGCTCTCTTCTTCTCTTCTTCTTGTTTAATCTTGTGCTTACGTTTGAGAGAGGGAGTGTGAGAGTGTGAGGAAGTGAGTGTGTGAGTGTGAGGGATCGTGGTGGAGAAGCTCTCTACCTTCTCCTATCTTCTTCTCTTCTCTTGTCTTATCTTGTCCCGCGTGCACAACTATGGAGGATGGAGCTTGAAGGTAGAGGCTTGAGCTTGCTTGAGCTTGCATCTTGGATCATGGAGCTATCAGAGTGCTTGAGGGAGGAGGCTACTCATTCGGGCATCAAGGTAGGCTCACTACACTCATAGGATCAAGAGCGCACACAGCTAGGTGAGAGATAGCCATTACTTGCTTGCTTGAAACACTTGAAGCAATAAGTGGTCCGTGGGTCTTGGTGGTTGAGTTTGAGCTCCCATAATTACAGAGAAATATAGCTTAGATAAGCTAGAATTACAATAAAAGAGCATTCTATAAAGCTATTAAACACTTGGTTTAGTTCAACCTACCCAAAGTTATGATAGTTTTTCTACATTAGGGTTTGTAAGGACATCATGGTTACTATGTCATGCTACAATTCATGATTGAAGACGAATACATCAAGCTACCATTTATTTGATTTCACACTAATGTATGCATTTGATTATATGCTTGTAGCCATCTTGTGGCACTCCCATCTTAACACTAGTAGATTGCCTAAGCCCTCCATCATGTGGAACAAGTTATACAATCTACTCGTGTATTAGCTACCCATCCTCATGACCACTCTGTAGATCTCAATCATTTTAATAGGTTGCCTATGCATCTTATCCTCATTAAAGATGACATCATGGCTACGTACCACCTTCTTTGATTTTGGATCCCATAAGTAATAGCCCATTTCACTTGACTCTCCATAGCCAAGGAAAATACATTTCTTTGTTGCATGCAACAGATGCGTGGTTTGCGCGTAGCGAATGGAAGAAGCTCCCTCTTTATCTCTTTTACTCATAAAATTACATACGACTCATGAGAAATTAAAAATAGACTAAAAGAGAAGGTAAGGTAAGATGAAGCGACACAAGGTTGGGTTCAATTTCCCCCCGACATGAAGTGGGCAGCTCCCTTCATGTTGTATTTATAATAATATTATGAAATCTTCTTTGCCCAAGATTTAGGCCCTTTACAATCACTCTTTGCATAAAGAGTTTGAGTGTACTAGAAAAGAGATAGAGTAATCTGAATTAATGGTGCTAGCAGTTGTGCATCCCACAACTCTCTAGAACCATTAATATTTTATTGGACATATCTTCTAAAAATCTATTTTGCTAATAAATATTTACATAGAGGCTATGCGCATGCTTTATAAGAAATAGCAGTGCATCTAATACAATAATCCAATAATTGCCAAATAAATTCTTGAGGAAATAATCTTTAGAATGCTTGTGCATGGCACGCCTTTCCAATTCTCCTTGCTCTACACATCAGCTGCTGCCAAAAATTCAAAAAATCATGTTAGAATAATAACCAACTGAATAATTGTAGCTAGCCACATAAATCAATTAATTTGGAATTCCATACAATAATTAATTCACGAAGACGTTAATAGTCGTGTGGATAAAATGGTACCACCCATGTTCATACTTGCATCAACGCCCGGAAAGGATAGGCGTCCCCATCGACCTTCCGCCTAAGACAATTCTTAGGAACGTGCCCCGCATTGACGGAGAACCATTTAAGGCGATCATCTCGCCAACGTACACACAAAGGAGAACCATTTAAGGCGCTCATCCCTTTGCGTAGGTGCCACCTGGCAACATACCCCGGGGTGGGATAGCAATTGTCCTCAATTGCTATTGGCTAGATGTGGAGACAATAAATTGGAAAAAGATCGCAAATCACGAGCATGCATCCATTGAGCTTTCTCAACAGGGTGATTGTGGAATTTGACAAGATAACGAGGATACGTATTTCCAGTTCTAGTGGTCATATAGTCAACATCAATAATTGTTTTAGGGATTAGGATTTCATGGTCATCTGCAATCAAGGGTGGTGAGGCATAACAAGGTGAATAGAAAGAGAACCTTTGAAGGGATGTAAAAGAATAATGTGAAAAGTGTTGTGGATTTTCCAATGATGAGGTAACTCTAATTTGTAAGCATTAGGATTAATACAATGGAGAATTTTAAAAGGTCCATAGAAACAAGGAGCTAATTTTACATTCAGGTTCTTTTTCTATAATATGGAGTCCACGTTTTTCAACACGTAACCAAACATAATATCCTTCTTTATAAATCATGGCTTGCCTATTTTTATTCATTTGTTTCACATATGATTGTTGGGCCTTTACTAGTATTTGTTTAACTTGCTCATAAATACTTGAATGATTTTGAATCCAATCATCAAGAGAAGGTATTTTCTGAGTTAGAAGAAATGTGGGAGTTGGCAATTTGTAACCATAAACAATTTCAAATTGTGCCTTTTGTGTAGCAGTGTGAGTGGCATTATTGTAAGCAAACTGTAGAAGGTGCAAATGATTATCCCATGTGGCTGGAGAAGAAATTATGTAAGCACGGATTAAATCCAAATTTGTGCTATTTGTGGCCTCTGTTTCACTGTTAGTCTCTGGATGAAATGCAGAGCTAAAATCAATCTTAGTGCATAAGTTAGTAAACAATGTAATCCAAAAATTATTACAGAATCGAGGATCTCGGTCGGACACAATAATTTTCGACAATCCATGGTGCGCAAAAATATGCTTGAGAAATAAGTTAGCGGCTTGTGCAGCACTTAAGGTCTTTTTACAAGCAATGAAGTAAGCTGATTTACTAAATCTATCAACTATGGTCCATATCATATTATTCTGTGAAGAAGTTTGTGGTAAACCTATAATGAAGTCCATAGAAATCTGCTCCCAAGGTGAATTAGGGATAGGTAATGGAAGTAATAAACCATATGACTTACCATGATGTCTTTTTTATGTGCTGACATACAATGCATTCAGAAACAAAATTAGAGACATCACGTTGCATATTTGGCGAGAAAAAATCTTCATGATAATTTCTAAGTGTGGAGATAATACCACGATGTCCCATATAAGGAGGCTCGTGTACTTCTTGCATAATGAAATGACGAAAAGGATTAGTAATACATAAACTTTTTTCATAAAACAAAAAAACCATCGAAAACAGAAAAGTTATTAGTAGGGATCCATTGATTGTTAGATAAGTTTACCCAAACATCATGAAAATCGGGATCTTGAAGATAAGTATTTTTCATTGTTTCTAACGAAGAAGTAGAAATGACAGAAATATTGTTTAATGATGGCCCACGGGTAAGTGCATCGGCTACTACATTTTCCTTACATGGTTGATATTGAATGAGTGGATGAAAGGATCGAATAAATGATGCCCATTGCATGTGTCTCTATCAGATATTTGTGGTTGTGACAATAAATGTTTAATACTCTGTTGATCAGTTTTAATCATAAACTCCGAACCCATTAAATAATGCTTTGTCATATGTACTATACTTAACTTCAAAAGGTTTCAGTTTACATGAACTACGGCTAATAATTCTTTGTCATATGCACTATATTTAACTTCAGAAGGTTTTAGCTTATAACTAGAGTATGCTATAGGGTGATTGTATTGCATCAATACTGCACCAATGCCAGAACCACTTGCATTAGTAACCATAAGAACCACAAGAAAGAATGGTCTATTGAAATCAGATAACTGCAAAACTGGTGCGTGTGTGAGTGCATGCTTAAGTATTTCAAACGATTATTGTTGGTTGTCGCCCCAACGATAAACAAGACCTTTCTTTAACAAAAGAGTTAACGGTAAAGCAAGCAATGAAAAGTTTCTAACAAATTTTTGATAAAAGCTAGCTAGTCCTAGAAATGAACGAACTTCATGTACATTTTTAGGTGTTGGCCAAGACTTAATTGCTTCAATTTTACATGGATCTACGTGTATGCCTTTGGCAGACACGATATGACCTAAATATTCTATTTTAGATTGAAAGAAAGAACTTTTGTCAGGGTTAGCATATAGATGGTTTTGTTTTAATAAACTAAACACTAAAGATAAATGTTCTTCATGTTCTTTTTTCAGTTTTGTTGAAAACAAGAATGTCATCGAAAATGACTATTACACAATGCTGAAAATTCAAAAATATTATATTTATCATTCTACTAAATGTAGCTGGTGCATTGGTAAGTCCAAAGGGCATTACCAAGATTTCATAATGTCCAAATTGTGTACGAAAAGCTGTCTTAAAAATGTCAGAAGTAGACATACGAACTTGGTGATATCCTGATTTTAAATCAATTTTACTAAACATTGTTGCTCCTTGTAATTTATCTAGAAGGTTGTCTACTCTAGGTATTGGATACCTATTTTTAACCGATATTTTATTAAGTGCTCTATAATCTATACACATGTGGTAAGTTTGATTTTTATTTTTAACTAATAATACAAGAGCTCCAAAAGACGAACTACTTGGACGAATTACTTTTCTACTTAGAAGTTCTTCAATTTGCTTCTGAATCTCTTTCTGTTCTAATTGGTTATGGCGATAGGGAGCTTTGCAAGGTGGTTGACTACCAAGAAGTAAATCAATTTGGTGGTCTTCAGGTCATGATGGAGGAAGTTGTAAAGGTAAATCATTAGAAAAGCAATCAGAAAATTTAGCAATAAAATGTTGTTGCTTTGAAGTTAGTTCAGTTTTTGTAACATCAACTTCATTAATCTATACTAAGAAAGCTTTTGATTGTTTACACAAAGCTTGCTTCGCCTATGTATGACTAATAATTGGAAATAATTCAATTTTTGTTAACCCTTTGAGTAAAATTTGTTTACCTTTGTGCTCAATGTGCATTGAGTGTGTGTTGTAATCCATATTGGGGTTGAATTGGTGACGCCATGGCATTCCTAGAATTACATCAGCAGATTGCAAAGGTGCTACTACAAAATTTTTCTTTTCCTTATAAGATCCAATACAAATTTCTAAATTATGAACTTCTTTAGTACCATTATATCGTTGTCCTAGAAATACAGCCTTAATTTTATAGGTAGATGAAACAATTTTAAGTTGTAATTTGCTAACTACTTTTTTTGAAACAAAATCATGAATACTACCATCGTCATGCAAAAAAGTCATATCATCATTATTGATTTTACATCGCATCTTTAATAAGGCATGCATAGAAATTTTACCAGCAAGGTCTTCAGGTTCATTAGAAGTTTCGCCCATAAGTATAGCCTCATTGAAGTCGGGCATTGCTTCAAGGTCTTCGTTGAATTCTTCAGCTCCAAGAAAATTTAGATGTGCCGTGGGTTTCTTCCAATCACAGGTGTTGCCCATGGGACAACGACTCGCAATACGACCAAAACACTTACAATTATAACAAATTACATTTTTGGAAATGGCATTGGAGACACTTGGATTAACATTTTTAGGTTCACCAGATTTAGGCAAATTTAAAGGTAGATTGGGAGGTTTAGAATTGGAAACTGATTGACCATGATTATTAAGAACATTTTGCATCCATGGCCGTCGGTTAAAACTATTCTTTCCATATTGAGAATTGAAGTTACGGAAAGAATTAAAACGAAAGTTGCTACCCATGTTGTTACCGTTGGATGTTGGAAATTACCTTCAGTCTTTAGACTGCTTCTTTTCAGCGTCGTGAGCTAGGGATATGGCTTCGTCCAGGTTATTAAGCTTGAACATGTTGACTTCGGCTTGGATGGATGGAATTAAGCCGGACATATACTTCCTCTTGAAGGTGGACTCGGCCACTGGCTCCACCATTTGGAGCTACAAGAGAGTGCTCCAAAATCTTTCTGTGTATTGAGGGATAGACTCACATTCCCGTTGCATGAATAGGTCCCATTGTTGTTGCATGCGGAGCTCGAATTATGCAGGGAGAAAATTTGCAAGAACCTTCTTGTGAAAGTCATTCCATGTGAGAGGACGATCAATGCTTTTACGCGTGACATCCCACCATAATGTAGCTTTCTCAATAAAATAATGAGGTGCACATTTAATTTTATCATTTTTTGAGTATTTCTCATTGTCAAAATAAGCTTTGAACTAACTTAACCATGACAGAATTTTGCAACCATCTTTATGTTGGGGGTAAAGGCGCCTCCGCCGTGCCGCCCCGTGTATTACTACACTGACAGTACCCGCCACTGCACACTGCAGGTGGCGGGCGCCCGTCACGTCACTTTATTCTTTATTCTTTTAGTGACAGTTTGAATAAAGGAAGGCCCGGTCACACATTGTGACCGTTGGAGTTCCCATTTCTTGTCTCTCTCTTTCTTGCTCTTGCTCTCCCGCCATAGCTCGCGTGCAAGCTTCGATCCTTCTCACCTTTCAACTGGTATCAGAGCTTGGCATTCTCTTGCTCGAGCTCGACTCGGTGCTTCCCGATCTTCGCATCGACTCGCTTCACCCATTGGGTCTCCATCCCGGCAGCCATATCCGATCTCCCCGAGCTCCCGTCACTCCCCGGCTTCCCGAGCACCTTCCCAGCCTATTGAGGCACCTTCAAGGCATTGATACTGAGGTATTTGATCATTCTTTCACGGTTTTATTTCAGTCTACAGGTTGCAAACAGCAAGGGCAGCCATGGCTTCAAACTCTTGAAGCTTATTTCCCTCATATTGTGCCTTACACCTATCAAGGCTCAAAGAGGCTTGTCATAGGCCTTTGATAGGCCCTTCTTGAGCCCCCCATTACCCCCTTTTCAGCCCATGTGAAGCAGCAGCAAGTTCAGCACCAACAGGGCAGATTGCATCATTTTTTTCCAGGCTGTGAGCACTCATCTACTTCAGCTCCACACTTGGCCATTGCTTCTTGCTCTCTACCTTGATCAAGAGGGCTATAGACTTCATGTTTGATGTCATTCAAGATTTGGGCATTGGTCTTGATCATTCGGGGCTGATTTCTTCAGATTTGGGACTGTCATAAACTGTCATAACAGGCTGAAAACAGGGCAGCACCATTGGCATTAGCATTTGTTGCTTATACTCCATTCCGGTTGTGCTATTTGATGCCCGTATGCGGTCTACATGATGCCTAGTGCCTTGGGAATGTATGCACATGATTATGCCATGATTTTGGCTTGAAATATTGGCTGATTTGGGACTGTTATTTACTGTTATACAGTGCTGGAAACAGGGCAGCCACACTTGGCATTGGCATTTAATGCTTATACTCTACTCCGGTTAACTTGTTTGATGCCCGTATGCGGTCTACTTCCTACCCGAATGTATTGGGGATGTATGCATTTGGTTTGACCATGATTTTGGCTTGAATTTGGGGCTGAAATCTACTGTTTAGAACAGTAAATACATGCTGGAATAACAGTGGGCTGAAGGTACTTTACATGCTTTGGCACTTACCTACCGATACCGGATGTATGCTTTGAGCTTTGGCATGATATCTCTGACATTTGGGGACGACTTGGAGCATATGTATGAGATTATGGGATGCTTTTGAGCTTTGCATTAGCTCCGTCTTCACTGGCATTTGGACCGACTCGGCATGCTCGTGGACCGCCTATGCCTCATGTCTCTGCTTGACAGTTAGGCTTTTGCATTACATGCTTTGGTTCGTGACATATGCTATTTGGTTCGTGTATGCCATACCGACATTTGGAGCTTGGACTTGGATGTATTTGAGCATTCCCGGCTTACTTGATCACTGATCTTGGTTGCTATTTGGATGTCATTGAGTTGACCGAGAGCTTATTTGGGCTTATGTATTGCTTCATGGTTAATACGACCGGTGCTTCATGTATGTCATGCTCTCTCGGATGCGCTTGATGCATTGACAGGGTCACTTATCACTGGTGCTTTCTCTTGGGTTATTTGAGCTTCTGAGCTCGCTTTGTACGCCTTTTGTGCTAGTGGGAGCATTTTACATGCTTTCTTGACCTTTGACAGTTGCATGCTATTGGAGCACTTACATGTATTTGGAGCAGTTTATGTCTTGAGCAGCTACATACACATTGAGACTTTGGGATCATACTCCGATCTTTATGGATATGCATTGATGTACTCTTGGTTCACAGGATGCTTATGAGCTGAGTCTCATATTTGGATCTTTCTCTTTGAGCAGATACCTATTTGTGTCAGGTTTTGGCAGTTACAGGAACACTTTGCCTAGAGTGTCTGGGGGTGTGCCTTTCACTGGCAGATGTTATATTGACATGCTTCGTGTTGAGCTCATGTTCTTTTCACTGTCATTGGCCTTGCTTATGTCCGTTTCATGCCGGCTTTGGACCTAGCATTGTTTGCTTGACATTGGATCCTATTTTGGGACAGTTTGCTCTCTAGACTGCATACCTGCAATTTATTACAGCAAGCAGTTATTGGTGGACTGAGGTGTACTTTTCATGCTGAAATATCCTGATTTGGTGTACCGCACCTAGTACTAAGCGGGCAGCAACTTTTGGCACACTTTGCTCACCCTTTGGACCCCGTTTTGGTCATTTTTGGGCAGTTTCTGCAGTAAAACAGCAAGCAGTTTTGGACTGTTTGGGCATTTCCAGCCTGCATAATGGCGTCATCTTTGCATGATAGTGCCATCTTTAACATTACAAAGTTGGATGGTACCAACTACTCTTACTGGAAGAGTCAAATATGGCAGGTTTTGGTGCAGAAATCTCAGATTAAGCCACTTCGGTTGAGTGGGGAGCAGCCTGAAACTATGGACATTGACGACTGGCTTGAACTTGATGAGCTATGCAAGTCCACGATTGTATTGTCTCTCAGAACACATACATTATAATGTATTTGAGGAAGCACAGAGTGCATGGGATCTATGGAATAAGATCAAGAATCTTTATGATAAGAAAAGTCCGGCGAGTCAGATGTACTGGTTGAAGCAGCTTATGGATCTGCGCATGAAGGATAATGCGACTATGTCTGCTCACTTGAGCCAGTTCCATGCTATACTGAAGAACCTGACTTCGCAGGATATCACCTTTGGAGAGGAAGTAACTCCTCTTTTCTTGCTTGGAACTCTGAATGAGTCATGGGATGTATTCCGCACTGCTCTTTGTGCCTCTAGTGCTACTCTAAAATTGGCAGATGTTGAGAGTGCTCTTCTTCAGGAAGAGGTGAATCGCAAAAACTTGGATGCCTCTCGTGGTAGTCATGCTTTGACAGTTAGAGGCAGGAATGACAGGTATGACCGTGGTAATGGCCGAGGTCGTGACTCGCAGAAGGGTCGGTCTAAATCTCGTGGTGGCAAGTCGCGTAGTAAGTCGCGTGGACGCAATGCAAATGTCACTTGTCATCATTGTGGGAAAAAGGGCCATATTAGACCACAGTGTCATGAGTTGCGCAATGAGAAGCGCAAGGATAAGGGGAAAGATAAAGTGCAGGAGAAGTCCTCTGATCGCAGCATAGTACCTGCGAAGTCCAACGTCAAGATTGAGGAAATTAATGTCACGCAGACTGAAGAGTCCGATGGTGGTGATGAGTTTATACTTGCAGCTAGTTCTTCTGATGCTTCACACTTGACTGAGACACCTAGTATGTATGCACAGTGCTGGTTATTGGATTCAGGTGCGTCCTTCCATGTGACGCCTTACCGTGAGTGGTTTCACTCTTACCGTACTGTGTCTGGATCAGTCAAACTTGGAGATGACAGGTCTCTTGATATTGTGGGCTGTGGAGATATTCAGTTGCAGTTTTCCACTGGCAGTTCCTTTTTGCTCAGGGATGTACGTCATGTACCTGCGCTTACGCGTAGTCTTATGTCTGCAGGACAGTTGGATGATGCAGGATTTCATGTCTGTTTTGGGGATTCTGCCTGGAAGATTACCAAAGGCAGACTTGTGCTTGCTAGAGGCGCCAAGGCTGGCAGCCTCTATCCTCTTGTTGTATCTGGGTCTTCTGTAGACCATGTTTTGGCAGTGGGCTCTATCCCACATGTATCACTTTGGCATGCCCGTTTGGGGCATATGTCTTTAAAAGGAATGAAAATGTTATCTGGTTTGCAGTATCTTCCGCTTTTGGATTATGCATGTTTTGACTCGTGTGATCATTGTCTTTATGGTAAGCAGAATAGGTCTACGCATAAGAAATCGGGTAGGCCACGCATGAGTGAGCCCTTGGCATTGGTGCATTCCGATGTTTGTGGGCCTATGCCTTGCATGTCTATGGGTGGCGCGAAGTACTTCGTTACCTTCATTGATGATTTTTCTAGGAAAGTGTGGGTTTATCCCATAAAGCAGAAGTCCGATGTCTTGGCAATTTTTCAGAGATGGCTTGCTCTTGTTGAGAACCAGACTGGGTATAGGCTGAAATGCCTTAGGACAGATAATGGGGGAGAATATGTCTCGCATGCTTTTGAGCAGTTTTGTGATGACAGGGGTATTAAGCGTCAGTTGACCGCCCCTTACACCCCACCCCAGAATGGTTTGGCTGAGCGCATGAACAGGACTATTCAGGAGCGTGTGCGCTCTATGCTTAGCCATGCAGGCCTACCCCCGAGTTTTTGGGCTGAGGCAGTTAGTACGTCAGTGCATGTCATAAACCGATCGCCTTCCAGTGGATTGGATTTCCAGGTTGCAGAGGAAGTTTGGGCTGGTAAGCCACCCTCTTATGCGCATCTCCGTGTCTTTGGATGTGAGGCATTCTGCCATGTGCCCAAGGACAAGAGGAGTAAATTGGATCCAAAGAGCATTAAATGCATATTCCTTGGCTATGGTGAGTCAGGAGAGATGGGCTATCGCCTATGGGATCCGCAGGCGCGGAAAATAGTACGCAGCCATGATGTCGTCTTCCATGAAGACAAGATGCACAGGCAGCCTGAGAAGGTGGTTGAGATCCGCAGAGTGATCTTTCAGGAGGAGCCTAAAGCTCCAGCACAGCCAGTAGTACAGCCTGCAGCAGTTCCTCCACAGGGCCAGGATGTTGGACAGGTAGTTAGACAGGCAGCAGAGCCTGTGGTGAGACGGTCTGCTAGAGATAGACGTCCACCTGACAGATTTCAGCCCTCTATGCATTATGTTTTGGTTACAGATGCAGGAGAGCCTTTCACTTATGATGAGGCTATGCGCAGGGGTGACAGTCACTCCTGGGAGAGGGCTATGCAGTCTGAGATAGACTCCCTGCATAAGAATGAGACTTGGGATTTGGTTGCCTTGCCTAAGGGCAAGAAGGCTTTGCCATGCAAGTGGGTGTACAAGCTGAAAAGTGCCCCTGGACACCCCAAGCCGGCATACAAGGCTAGATTGGTAGCAAAGGGTTTTAAGCAGGAACATGGTGTGGACTTTGATGAGGTCTTCTCTCCTGTGGTTAAGATGACCACCCTGCGCTTAGTCTTGGCTTTGGTTGCACAGCTTGACTTAGATCTATATCAGATGGATGTCAAGACGGCTTTTCTACATGGGGACTTGCATGATGAGATCTATATGGATCAGCCTAAGGGCTTTGCAGAACCTGGCAGGGAGCACCTAGTGTGCAAGTTGAAGAAGAGCTTGTATGGCTTGAAGCAGGCACCTAGGGAATGGTATCATAAGTTTGATGCCTTTATGCAGTCACAGGGCTACAGCAGGAGTGCTATGGATCTGTGTCTTTACACGAAGAAAGCCCGTAATGGCAGTTTGCTTATCTTGGTACTCTATGTTGATGATATGCTGATAGTAGGGAAAGCTCATGATGAGCTAGATGCTCTTAAATCTCAGCTGAAGAAGAGCTTTGAGATGAAGGATTTGGGATAGGCCTCACATATACTTGGGATGCGCATTAAGCGCGATAGGCATCAGGGACTTTTGTATCTCTCACAGCGGGATTACATTCATAAAGTCCTTGAGCGCTTCCGCATGCAGGACGTAAAGCCTATTGGCTGTCCATTACCTTCTTATGTGAAGGTATCACAGGCCGATTGTCCGCAGACAGATGAGCAGAGGGCCGAGATGGCCAAGATCCCTTATGCATTAGCCGTGGGCAGTTTGATGTATGCCATGATAGCCACTCGTCCAGATATTGCACATGCAGTTGGTGTTGTGGCACGCTATATGGCTACACCTGGCAGCAGACATTGGGATGCCGTGAAGGGTATCATGAGGTACCTGAAGGGCACAGCAGATATGTGTATTTGCTATGGCAGCCAGGATACAGGGGTCGTGGGGTACATTGACTCCGATTATGCAGGACATGCAGATAGTAGGAAGTCCACTTCTGGCTATGTATTCACCTATGCTGGAGGGGCTATCTCTTAAATGTCCAGGGTTCAGAAGTGTACGGCTTTGTCTACCACTGAGGCCGAGTATGTTGCAGCCACTGAGGCTTGCAAGGAGGCCATATGGTTAGGCCGTCTAGTTGCTGACCTTGGGATTGATGCTACACCTACACTGCATTCGGATTCTATGAGTGCCATTCAGTTGGCTAAGAATCCGGTCTTCCATGCGAAGACGAAACACATTGAGGTGAGGTATCACTTCATACGTGGTGTCGTGGAGGACAGGTCTGTTGACCTTGTCAAGATCTCCACTGACGAGAATCCTGCAGATTTGCTCACGAAGAGCCTCACTACTAAGCGCTTTGCCTTCCTCAGGAGGTTGATGGGCGTTGGATGAGATGTCACCTTTCCTCATCCCTTGTACCTATGTACATTTGTACTGTCTTTTCTTTTTTCTTTTCTCTCTCACTAGGGTAGATTCGCCTTTAAGTGGGAGGTTGTTGGGGGTAAAGGCGCCTCCGCCGTGCCGCCCCGTGTATTACTACACTGACAGTACGGGGTAAAGGCGCCTCCGCCGTGCCGCCCCGTGTATTACTACACTGACAGTACCCGCCACTGCACACTGCAGGTGGCGGGCGCCCATCACGTCACTTTATTCTTTATTCTTTTAGTGACAGTTTGAATAAAGGAAGGCCCGGTCACACATTGTGACCGTTGGAGTTCCCATTTCTTGTCTCTCTCTTTCTTGCTCTTGCTCTCCCGCCATAGCTCGCGTGCAAGCTTCGATCCCCTCACCTTTCACTTTAAGACCATCAAAATAATTAAATTTGAATGTACGCTTGCTTATCTTGGACTCCTTTTGACTAGCGTGGACATCCAAAGTAGCATTGATGGCGCGAACTAGATTGTCGTCATTGGTAGAAATTTTAGTGTGGCAGGACACTTGAGGGACTTCAGTTCTTGCTCCAGTTGTACGTGGTGTTGACGCTCTTCTTCAAGTTGCATGGATATTTGATCCATACGCTGCTCCAGGGTTGGCTTAGGAAGCGGTGATGCAGAGTCAAAATTGGCCATGATTGCTTGATGGAGAAATTCGGAGATTTAGGATGCCTTGCAAATGAAAAGATGCCTTGCTTGTCATTGAAGGATTTTGGCGTGTAAGACCAAAATTTAAAATGGTCTTTGGACAATAAATTATGGATGGAAGTAGGCAAGAAAGGTGGAAATTTTGTGAAATTTATGAAGCTGGAAAGAACTACGCGAGAACTGCCTCTATGGAAGAGATAGTCAGGTATGACTTGTGAAGATTTGCAAAGTCTATGTATGACACGGAGTAAGAGAAGTTGAAGTTGATTATGTAAGTTAGTAATGTAACTTGCTTAATAACGCTTTAAGCCTTAAAAAAAACTTGACGTTTTAGGACAAGAGGACGTTGTAGATACTGTCGTGGTGTCAAAAAATACCCCCCTGAAATCAAAATAGAGCTTAAGCTCTTGATTAAGCTAAATAAAAGTTTTTAATTAAGCTTTCTAATCACCTGGAAGCTCCAATTATTCACGAAATATAGCGCCATGATGTGGGAGTGGGCCTTCTTCAATGTTTGGGAAAATAACAGAACTTATTGACTGTGATAGAGGGGTTTGGGGATTTGAAGGCCTGGGAATCCAGCCGTGTAGTCGGTTCACAATGAGACAGACCGTAGAGCCCGTTTGTAGCAGAGGGCTCGCCTTCATGCCAGAGGATAGGCGATTGGAAGTCCAAGAGGTAGGCTAGGCTCTGATACCACTGTTGCGAGCAACGGATGCATGGTTTGTGCATAGCGAACGGAAGAAGCTCCCTCTTTCTCTCTTTTACTCATAAAATTGCATACAACTCATGAGAAATTAAAAATAGACTAAAAGAGAAGGTAAAGTAAGAAGAACCGACACAAGATTGGGTTCAATCTCCCCCCGACATGAAGTGGGCAACTCCCTTCATGTCGTATTTATAATAATATTATGAAATCTTCTTTGCCCAAGATTTAGGCCCTTTACAATCAGTCTTTACATATAAAGAGTTTGAGTGTACTGGAAAAGAGATAGAGTAATCTGAATTAATGGATGCTAGCAGTTGTGCATCCCACAACTCTCTAGAACCATTAATATTTTATTGGACAAATCTTCTAAAAATCTATTTTGCTAATAAATATTTACATAGAGGCTATGCGCACGCTTTATAAGAAATAGCGGTGCATCTAATACAATAATCCAATAATTTCCGAATAAATTCTTGAGGAAATAATCTTTAGAATGCTTACGTGTGGCGCACCTTTCCAATTCTCCTTGCTCTACACATCAACTGCCAAAAATTCGGAAAATCATGTTAGAATAATAACCAACTGAATAATTGCAGCTAGCCACATAAATCAATTAATTTGGAATTCCATACAATAATTAATTCACGAAGACGTTAATACTCATGTGGATAAAATGGTACCGCCCATGTTCACACTTGCATCGACGCCTGGAAAGGATAGGCATCCCCATCAACCTTCCGCCTAAGACAATTCTTAGGAACGTGCCCCGCATTGACGGAGAACCATTTAAGGCGCTCATCCCTTTGCGTAGGTGCCACCTACCAGCATTCTTAAACTTAGGATCAAGTTGATTCCACTTATTCTTAGATATATTCTTAAATGCCTCATAGCCAAAAACATGCAAGTGATCATAACTAGGTATCTTGCCAAGCCATAACTCCTCTAGCACCTTGCTATCTAATGGCTTGCTAGGAGACCTATTGATCAAATGCACTATTATCAATATACATTCAATCCAAAATCCATCAGTGAGACCAATATTAAAGAGTATAAAACAAACCCTTTTTTGAATGGTGCTACTTGTATTCTCAACCCGTACCATTTTGAGTAGGATTCTTAGGAGCTATTAACTCTCTCTTCATACCATCTCTTTCACAAAAGTTTCTAAAGGCACATGAGGTGTCCTCACCACCATTATCAATCCTCAATCACTTAACTTCCTGCTTGACTGATTCTCTACAAATGCCAAGAACTTTTGAAATCATCCAAGACATCACTCTTCTTACAAAGATGATAAGCACAAACCTTCTTTGTGGCATCATCTATAAAGGTGATAAAGTAAACGCTCTACTATTATAAGTTATCAAGCACTTAACTTCTTGCCTGACTGATTCTCTACAAATTCCAAGAACTTTTAAAATCATCCAAGACATCACTCTTCATGCAAAGATAATAAGCCCAAATGTTCTTTATGGCATCATCTATAAAGGTGATAAAGTAAATGCTCCACCCAATGAAATCATGGGCATTGACCCACATAGATCATTATGAATCAAATCAAGACAATCTGATATTCTACTTCCACTACCTCTCTTATGTAGTATTTTCATTTTCTTTTCATAGAGATAATGATCATAGAAGCCAAGATTTAAAAAATTTAGGCAATGAAGATTGTTCAAATGGCACAAAGCTTTCATTCTAGTGGTGACTGATATATGTCCCAAATGGCAATTTTGTAAAGAAACATGGTTGTTTAGTGATAGCTACAACATGATCTTTCACACCAAAAACATGTAAAGGATACAAAGTACCATACTTTAGCCCTTTGGCCATAACAAGAGATCCCTTGCAAAACTTTCACACATGATCACCAAAGATCACTCTATAATCATAATCATAATCATAATCATAATCATCAAGCTATCCTATATTGATCAAACTCTTTATCAAGTTTAAAACATGTCATTTATTATGCAAGATGAAAGAATAATCATTTGGCAATAGTGAGTGTATATCACCAATCCCAACAATGTTGCATGCATAGTTGTTTCGAAGTCAAAATCATCCTCTTTTTGTATAGCATCCTAAGTAGAAAACCGTGGAAGTGATACTCCAAAATGCATAAACTAATTTTGAGATTGATATATCATTATCCATGGCAACCAAGAATGCATCACCAAAAGAGAATACAAACAAGACATCATCGTCATCATTGCCACATGCATTAATCTCCTCAATTTACCTTGATTTTCTCTTTGCCATTTTTTTGCTTGTTCTTTTACTTGTAGTAATCCTTTTTTTAATGTGTCCCTTCTTGTTATTACAGAAGTAGCATTCTATATCCTTTTTTCTACATGACTTGCTTCTTGATTTACCTCTAGAGAAATCCAAGCATATAAGAATAGGTGCTGAAACTAATAGAGATTTCAACTCATTGAAACTCTTGTCAACTATGGAGTCTCAAAAGAAAGCTTATTTCTTCCATTCCATTGGAATTCCATCAGCATGTTTTGCAAATCCAAAGAAAACTTTCCAATGGTTTTCAACCAATCGTAGCCAATGACAATATATATGGGACCCATTTCCAAGGTGATCAAGTCCACTTTCATAACACATGAGGGAGATAGGGTAATAAGAGTGTGTAGGCATACTTCATTACTTGATTCATAAGCTCCATTAGCAACTTGAATCTTCAACACTCCTTCAATGGCACTTGCATTTATTGAGGAAGCAATCTCAACCCATGCAAAGATTTGGTATTAATGAGGCTATGGGTGCTGCCCGTATCAATCAAAAGATGAAATTTTCTACTATTGATCAGCCCTTCAAGTCTAAGGGTATTTTCTCCGTTACCGGTCCAAGTATCATGAGAAATTGCACATAAAGAACCACTCAAATCAAAAGGAAAACTGTCCACAATATCATAAAAGTCATCATTATTTCCTTCCTCTTCGTCATGCATTTCTTCAACCATAGGGTTTGCTTCTACCTGAAATACATTCCCCTCTTCACTTTCATCCTCATCTATCTCATCAATAATGACAAAGTTAAGCTTCCTATTTTTGGGTTTGCATTTCAACCTATGGTCTTGTGTCCACTTTTCTCCACACTTGAAGCATAACCCTGCCCTCATGTCTCTAATTTGTTCATTTAAAAAAACTTTGCTGTAAGTGTTGTTTTGAAATCCCTTTTGTGTATTTTCAGCCCTTGCAAAGCTCTGTTTTGCTTCATCCATTGGTCTATAACCATTTTCTCCACTTGGTTTTGATATCCATAGACCGTTGGATATGCAGGCAACTTGCTATAATTACTATTGTAGTTACTAGTTCCCTTGGTTTCTTGCCTATAAACATCCCTTTGATGGCTGAAATGTGCTCCAATCTTTGAAGGTTGATTAGGTAATGAATACCCTGCACTTTTTGGCTAAACTCCCATTCAATCTCTTCTATATTTCTGCCCATACCTTTCAGCATATAAAATGGCTTCATGAATTGTCTTGGGCTGCATTGCACCTACTTCCGAAGAGAGGGCTGAATCGAAACCAAAGATATATTTGTTTAGTTTGGCCAAATCATCAATTCCTTAAATGTACATAGAAAGATTAAGGGACATGTTAGAGTAATCATGAACGAACATGCCCCTTTGTTGAAGACCATACCATCTTCTTTGCAATCTTTCTTTTTCCATTGGAGAGACAAACACTTCCAACATTGCCTTCTTAAAATCCTCCCAAGAAGCAAAATTGTGACCAACTCTTTGCATATATCTCCACCATGTATGCGCATAGCCTTCAAGATGGAGTGCTGCAAAATAGATCTTGGCTTCATCATGGCGAGGAAAAAGTGTGAAGTACAACTCCAATTTGTTTACCCATTCTTCCCACTCCGTCGGAGATGCATTATCCCCCTTGAAGTTGGAAATGGTAATCTTTTCTTTGTACTCCCTTTCATTATAAGTTGACTGAAAATTGTTGGAATGCTACCCAAAAGGTGATTGTCTCAAAAAATCTCTATTCATTGAATCTCTTCCAAAGGAATTTGATTTAGGATTATTACCACCATGATTCGGTTTTCCCAAACTAAAAGAATGATGTTGTCCATTAGTGGGCTGACCATAAAATGACTTATCTTTGTTGGTGATATAATGAAATGATCATCTTTCATCAAATCTTCCGCTCTTATCATGAAACTTCAATTATTTTTGCTTGATGGAAAATTGAGAGAGAAAAGATTTGTAGAAGGGGTCACATCCATGAAACTCCTCATTCTTGTCTCTTCTTATATCCTCCTCTTTTTCATAGTAGCTTCATGTCTTGGATTGAATTGAGAACGAGCATGGTGCTTTAATGATATTGGCGGCTGGTAATGAGTACTCCTCATTGTAGATGGCTCTCTGTTGATATAATAGGCTGATCAATTCCCTTTCCTTTCATATTGGATGGCTGAATCGAAGTATTTTCAATATGAATAACGGGTTCATTTGGTATAGAAGATGTGGGTTGAGTCTTCAAATCCTTGATAGCTGCTACTACATCCTCAAATCTATGTATTCTCAATCTTCCCCAAGGATTTGGAAAGTTTCTCATATTGATTATGCATCCCAATGTTCAACATATGCATCTCTCTTGAAAGCATGTGCTCTTCAAAAAGTTTGTGAGACAAAGGATTTCCATCATTACCCAACCGTGCACGATGGGCATTACCAACGCTTACATCGTCATCTTGCTGGTCCTGATTGAGGGCTTCATTAGTATTGTTTTGATCGTTGATGTATTCTCTGATATCTTCTTGAATGGTCTCCATGACTTGATATTTTCTCTTGTGTTTGGCCATTAAGGATAGGTGCTGTCAAATTGACTGTGGAGAAGAAAATTGTCAATAACCTGCTTAGTATTGCACCGATTCCAATGATTTATTGACCCAAACAAAGCTTTTATATCAAGGATATTCTAGATTTAGTAATATCTTGGCTTGCAATAGGGTATATAGGTAGAATGAACTCAAATAGTGCATCCAAGACAGCCTGTCTAGGTGCAGTCCATTAGACCCCCTGTCAGTAAATTAACCATAACTTTTGCTCCCGATATCCAATTACTAAAATTTTTGATTCAAATGAAATCTTAATATCCCCTCTTTGAATCAATCTATCAAGATTCCAAATCAGATCATGATAGAATTTTTTGTAATAGGGACTGTGTACCTATCCATAGAATTCCTACAACCTATTAACACCCTGTAGGAACCCTGTTTGACCCTGAAATGAATCCTATAGTACTTGTAGACCTTCAAAGCAATTAATAGACCTGTGATAGGCTGTAAGGCACCTGTGAGTATCCAGTAAACACCTACAACTGATAGGTACCTGTGTGGAAAGACCTGTAAATCTGCCCAAGGATGTCACAAACTGCTATGTTCGATACCCCTAGTCTTCAAATCTTCATCCACTCTTTCTCAAGTGATCTTCCATGGTCCACCACGTGTGATGAGAGATAAAATGGTAGGACGGGCACCTAAATGGGCTCTGAAACTCTGGAAGGTGTGCAAAGTTCCTTTCGGGCCAAGTTGTGCACCCCTACAGAGTCTTAAATAGCAAGGGAGGGTCACCTCTCTTTTGTCTTCCTATCTTGTCGGACTTCGACCTTTTTCCTCCGTCGGAATCTACATGGAAAAGCTAGTGTTCTAACAATCAAGGCATGCAATGCATGGCTAAATCAGGATTTTTCCATTTCATGGTATGCAAGAATTGAAAGGTAAAATGTATGAAAAGTGAGGATGAGAAAGGCTTACCAATAGTAATCAGTGACTCGCTGATTTACTATGCTCACCTTTTACAATTTATTGGGTATTCTCAATGGGTTGAATCACAAAAGACCCCAAAGTTAGAGGTTAAGCAATTCTTTAGCAATCAATGAAAGGAAATTGTATGAGTTTATAATATGGGCTGATCAAGCAACAAAGCAAGGACTAATGATTCCATCAATATCAATGGGCCGATTACAATTGGCCTGATTCATCAATCAATTCATGCTTGGTTACTTGAGCATTATGGTTCAATCATTCAATTATGAAATTGAAGCTCAATGTAATCAATCAATGATCAATCAACAATGCAATAGTACTCTACTTAACCTCTTCTTTAGCAATAGGAAATGCAACAACAATTGAATGAATGTTGGAGAGATTAAAGAAGAGTAGTAGGAATACCTCTTTCAATGGTTGAAGAAGAAAACGTTGTTTGAGTCAAACCTCAGTCACAAATATTGATAGATCTTCCTCTTGAATAAAACAGTTGATCATGAGAAGAATAGCTCCATTACCAACTCAGTAGCTTCAAATGAAATATAGATCAAGTCTTTAGTTCCATTGAATAGCATAGATGATAATCCTTGAAATTTGAAGCCTATTTGATGAAGATTTCAGTAAATTTATTTAGTCCCTGTCATAGTTGCAATCCAAGAGAAGATTGAGCTTCAATCTTGAATGCATTGCTTGGATTCTTCAATATCTTGAGTGGTTGAAGTAGAAAGCAAATCCCTGAAGTGTTTTAGAGCAAAAGCCCCATGAAATTGAAGGAAATAATCCAAAAATTAGATTCTTAAAGCTTGCTGCCCTGTTTTGACTCCATAGCCACCATTCTTTGAAGCTTCACGTCCAAGAATGCATCAATGATAGCCCCTTGAGTGTTGAAGAAGCTCCAGGGAGCTTGAGGGAGTAAAAGCCCTTTGATCTTTTGAAGAAATTTCAGGAAAACTCACTGTTGTCATGAATTTGCTATAGCCAGGGTCTGAGAGATCAAGAATGATCAAGAGAATGAGATATAGTTCAGTATGTTAGTTAGAAGACTTAGAGAATCCTTGTCAAAGCTTGCAAAATCCATAGCCAATGCCACATACTGCAAATTTTCCTGGAGGAAGAGATGATCAATTCAACGCAAAATGTGCAAACTCAGTCTGTTGTACCAATAGATGAAAGTTGCCTTGATCAAGGCATATGGCTACTCTATGGGAAGCTTAAAGCATGAAGATTAAAGTCTTGGAGGTCACTTGAACCATTGAAGGGCCTAAGAGAAGAACAAAGCCAAGATCCACCATGAAAGCTTGAAGAAAGCTTGAGAGAAGGAAGAGACAGAAGCTAGTCCCAAAAAGTAATCAAGGTTAAACCCCTGTAATCCCAGTTTGGACTCCAGTTAGAGTCAAAAAACCTTCAAAATGGACCTCCATTTGACCACGTCCTACTATTTCGACCAAGAACCTCCATCTTCTATTGAGATATTGAGCTCCACTCGTGATACGCCAGGATGACCGTTGTGCATTTATGTCACCGACTTGTTAGTTGCAGATGGGGTTGGTACACCGCCCATGAATAATAGCTAGATGACAGCTATCCTTATCTACTCTAGTTCGTGGCTCAGTTAGTATGCCACCTTAGTTAGTTGAGTTTGGTTTGAGACCCATATATAGGGTTCTTCTATTTCTTTATATGAGAGTTCTTTTGGCTTACACAACTAAGAAGAGAAAAACTGTTTTCAGCCTCCACCTCTGTGTGTATTCCCCCATTGTGCAAGCAAGAAAGCTACAAGTGAGACTCCTTCCTTCTCTCCCACAATCTTGACATGGTATCAGAGCCTTGTTTGTGGTAAGGAGTTCAAGAAAGAAAGCCAAGTTCGCGGTATTCTAGTAAGAAGACCAGTGTTGCTTTCATTTTTCTGGTGTGGGAGCAAGTCTCTGCAGGTAGCACAGCCGGAAAGCGCAGGAGTGCATTGTCTCAGGTTGAGACGCCCTTCGCGGTGAAGCAAGAGGGCAGTATATGCTGGGAGACATGGCTTTAGCCCTTGGTGACCCTGTTTTTTTGATTTGAGGCCATTTCGGGGCCTGTTTTGGAGGCAAAAGTTTTCTGCACGCACTCAGGAAAAGGCCTTGTTTTATGCTGTGCGACCATTGTTCTACAGGTCGGTAAAAAGTTACCACAGAAATTGCATCGTATGCTTGTGTACAGAGACATTGGGAGTTACAAAATCATCATTGGTTCTTGTTTATGCAAAATCGTCACTAGGAAGTGACTGTGTGGTCAAATACCACTTTCGCCAGTTTTCAAGATTTGCCCTTGTGAGGGTGAAGCTGTGTTTTTTGCAGTGACATAATTTTTTGCAGTGTTCTGTAATGGCGTCTGATTCTCTTTCACAGATTGTCACTGAAAAGCTTGACAAGAACAACTTCCAAGCATGGAAGTTTAGAATGACGAATTTCCTTATGGGAAAAGGATATTGGGAATTTGTTGCAGGAAATGAAGAAGAACCAGTTCTTCCTGATGTTCCCAATCAACAACAAATGCAGCCATTTAAAGCATGGCATGAGAGAGCCAGGAAAGTTATGTATTGGCTGTCTATCAGCATTTCAGACTCTATGATTGTGCATATTCAGGATGCAAGTATGCCAAAGGAGGCATGGGATACTTTGTCAAAAATGTATAGCACAAATATGCAAGCCAGGAAAATGCAGCTCAAGCAAGAGTTGCACAATGTGCAAAGAGAAAGTATGAGCATTAATGACTACCACATGAAGGTGAAGAAGATTGCAGATGCACTTGCTTCCATTGGGTCACCAGTGGAAGATGATGATTTAGTCTCAGTGACCTTGAATGGTTTAGGAAAGGATTATGCACAGTTCCGAACATCCATTTTCGTTCGTGAAAGATTTTCTAATTTTGAGGAGTTGATTGCTCTTCTAATTTCTGTGGAGCAGAGAAATGGTGGTGCATCTTCTTCAGGAGGAACTTCAAAAGAAGCTGTCTTCTACTCAAATGCTGGAAGAGGTAGAGGCAGAGGTAGAGGAGGCCGATTTAGAGGCCGTGGTAGAAATCAAAATATGCAGCAAACTCAAGAAAACCAGTCCTATGGAGGAGGACGTGGTAACTCTAGAGGTAAGGGGAGCCAAAGAGGTCGTGGTGGATAGCAAAGAGGCCAAAATGCAAACAGTAATGTTGAATGCTACTACTGTGGTAAAATGGGTCATATGACTAAAGACTGCTATAAAAAGCAGAATGACATCATGAATGGAAAACTGCAACAAGAAAATTATGCATCTTTTAGTAGACAGGGTGATGATAGAAATGAGCATTTGTTTATGGTGCAACACATGAACAATTCTGTGACAAGTGCAGAAGAAAGCAACGAAGTGTGGTATGTTGACTCAGGTGCATCAAACCACATGACAGGTCATGCAGAATGGATGGAGGATGCAAGGAAAATGGAAAAACCAGGATTTGTGGAGACTGGTGATGATACTGCACATCCTATTGTGCAGATTGGAAAAATTCCTTTGTCTATGCAGGATGGGAAAAAGAAATACTTGTCCGATGTATTTCATGTCCCGAATATCACCAAGAATCTGGTTTCTGTTGGTCAAATGGTTGAGCAGGGCTTGTAGGTCAGATTTAATCCTCATGGATGCTTTGTTGAGGATATGAAAAATAAAGGTCGCTTGATAGCAAAAGGAAAGAAGAAGGGCATAATGTTTACGTTGGATGCAGACATGCCTGAATTGAGTGCAGCAATGTTTGCACATGGGACCGGTGTTGTTGCAGATATTGATATCTGGCATAAACGCATTGGTCATGTTAATGTACAGCGACTTAAATCAATGCAGGCCCAAAATATTATTGCAGGATTGCCTAAATTCAAGGTTGCAGAAATGCATAAGGTATGTGAAGCCTGCCAATTTGGAAAACAGGCAAGGAAACCATTTCCTAGACATGTTCAAGAGAGTAAGAAGCCATTGGAATTAATGCACTCTGATGTGTGGACTACTAAAGCTGCATCTCTTGGAGGCTGTCATTATTTTGTCACTTTTATTGATGACTATAGCAGAAAAGTTTGGGTGTATTTTATGAAAAAGAAAAGTGAAGTTTTTTGGCATTTCAAAACTCTTAAAGCTATGGTTGAAAAAGAAACAAGCCTGCAAATAAAATACCTAAGGTCAGATGGAGGGGGAGAGTACCTCTCAAATGAGTTTGCAAGGTTCCTGCAGGAGCATGGCATAAAGCAGCAATATTCATGCAGCCATACCCCACAACAAAATGGGATTGCAGAAATGAAAAACATGCATATTGGAGAGGTATCTCGTGCCATGCTCAACAAAAAAGACTTGCCAGATTTTTACTGGGCTGAAGCAGTTGCTACAACAGTCTACATAATGAACAGGACTCCCACTGCAGCAATACATGGGATGACTCCAGAGGAGAGGTATACTGGTAGGAAACCAGATATTTCTCATTTGAAAATTTTTGGTTGCATTGCCTATGTTCATGTGCCAGATGAGTTGAGATCCAAATTGGATCCAAAAGCTGAGAAGTGCATCTTTATTGGTTACTCTTTGCAGCAGAAAGGGTATAGATGCTATAACCCTTCTACTCGTAAGTTTACAGTGAGCAAAGATGTTGTTCTTTATGAGATGAGTAGCTGGTATAAACCAGTAAATGTGATTGATGATTTAGATGCACAAAATGGTAATGCTGCACAGAATTCACAGCAGTAGTCACAAAATATTAGTGGACCTGGAGCGTCCTCTAGCAGTGGTTCACATTCTTCTCCATGGACAGGAAGATTGAGATCAGGAGAATCTTCTCAAAGAAATGTAAATAGTGGCATGCAGGTATCACGAAAAGAAAAAGAGAAGGTAGATCAACCCATGTTTGATGTGAATGCAGGTCACTCTTATGTGGATGGTGAATCCAGTGGCTCAGAACAGAGCATTGATGATGAGTTGGGTATTCCTTCTATTGTTACACCTAGAGTAAGGAAGACCAGGGATGTTTTGAGAGCACCTGGGAGTGAACCTACTTTGCGCAGGTCTACCAAAGCTAGGTATCCTGTGGATAGGCTGAAATATGATGGATTTACAGCCATTCAATATGCCTATATGGTCAAAGTGATACAGGAACCAGAACCCACTTGTTTTGAGCAAGCCATGGGAAAAGAAAAATGGGAGAAAGCCATGGATGAAGAAATGGATGCCTTGGAAGCAAATGCTACATGGGAATTGGTACCTTTTCCTAAAGGTAAGAATGCAATTGGCTGTAAGTGGGTTTATAAGGTGAAGCACAATGCAGATGGTTCTGTGAACAGATACAAGGTAAGATTAGTAGTCAAGGGGTATGCACAAACATATGGCATTGATTATGAAGAAACATTCAGTCCGGTTGCAAGGATGGCAACCGTAAGAGCAGTCATTGCTATGGCTGCATCAAAGGGATGGTCTTTACATTAGATGGATGTAAAGAATGCCTTCTTGCATGGTGATTTGCAAGAAGAGGTCTATATGGAGCAACCACCAGGTTATGTGCATGCTGTTCATCCTGAGTTTGTTTGTAGGTTGAAGAAAGCCTTGTATGGCTTGAAGCAAGCACCTAGAGCATGGTCTGACAAGATAGGATAGTATCTTGTCACTATTGGCTTTCAAATTTCCAAGGCAGATTTCTCACTTTATGTGAGAAAAACAGAGAAAGGTATTATGCTACTTGTCATTTATGTTGATGATTTGATTATGACAGGTGACAGTGATGAAGATATCCTTCATGTGAAAATGCTATTGAAGCAGAAGTTTGAGATGAAGGATTTGGGAGAGCTTCATTATTTCTTGGGCATTGAGGTGATTAGATCACCAAGTGGGATACAGCTCTTGCAAAGGTAGTATGGATTGGACATGCTGTCCAAATATGGGATGAGAGGCTGTAAGCCTATTTCAGTTCCTTTGGAGCAGAATGTGAAGCTGAGCGCAGATGTAGGTGAGCTTCTGGAAGACCCTACTATGTACAGACGCATAGTAGGAAGTTTGATTTATATGACTATTACCAGGCCAGATTTGAGCTATGTTGTTGGATTGGTAAGTCAGTTTATGCAGGCTCCAAGGAAACCACATTTGGATGCGGCTAGACGCATACTCAGATATGTGAAGTCCACATTGCAGTATGGACTATTTTATGAGACTGGGGTTCAGATACAGTTGCATGGATACACTGATGCTGATTGGGCTGGTAGTATTTCTAATAGAGGATCTACCAGTGGATATGTGTTCTCTTTCGGGAGTGCTGCAGTCACTTGGAGCAGCAAGAAACAGCCTACAGTTGCCTTGTCGAGCACAGAGACTGAGTACAGGGGTGCAACAATGGCTGCATGTGAGGTAGCTTGGTTGCATAAGCTACTTTATGATATGCATCAGCCTACAGATGGGCCAGTTGTCATTTATTATGACAACATGAGTAGTATACACTTGGCAAATAACCTAGTCTATCATGCTAGAACAAAGCACATTGAGGTGCATTATCACTATGTGCGGGAGAGGGTTTTACTAGGTCTTATTGATCTAGTTTATGTCAGCACAGAGGATCAGGTAGCTGACATATTTACGAAGGCATTGGGCGCAGAGAAGCTGCGCAAGTTCAGAGACCTGCTTGGTGTGCAGGAATTGGGATTGAGCTCGAGGGGGAGTGTTGAGATATCGAGCTCCACTCGTGATATGCCAGGGTGACCATTGTGCATTTATGTCACCGACTTGTTAGTTACAGATGCGGTTGGTACACCGCCCATGAATAATAGCTAGATGACAGCTATCCTTATCTACTCTAGTTCGTGGCTCAGTTAGTATGCCACCTTAGTTAGTGGAGTTTGGTTTGAGACCCATATATAGGGTTCTTCTATTTCTTTGTATGAGAGTTCTTTTGGCTTACACAACTAAGAAGAGGAAAACTATTTTCAGCCTCCACCTCTGTGTGTATTCCCCCATTGTGCAAGCAAGAAAGCTACAAGTGAGACTCCTTCCTTCTCTCCCACAATCTTGACATCTTCCTCAAGTTCTTCTTCAAGAAACCTTCAAAATTAGTCTCGATTTGTTGCAGAGAACTCTAACTAGTCACGATTTGAACCATACCAAACCTTGTGACCAAATCTTGGTGCTCCAATTAACTAGTTCATATCCCTGTGACTAAACTCCAAAAAAAAGACTCTTCCCATGGACCAAATTCCATACTTAAGTATTTCATCTATCATTTGAGCATAAATTAGCTACTAGAGATCAAGTACGTGTAAATTGTCTTCATAAATCAATTTTAGCCCATATAGCCTATGCAAACCAAGCATAAACCAAGATATAAACCCTTCAAAATAATAAATCCATGGAAACCATCGTGATATCCTAAGCCATGAGTAGTTTAAGAGCCTCCAAGTATGAGCTATCATCTAAAAGTGATGATCAAATCAAAATTGTTCTAATCAGTGCAAAAATAGAAAACTAAAAACTACATAGAATCAACTTACTTAGATTTGTAGCTCTTTTCATGCTCATCATTTTGAGATATAGAACACTTCAATTCAATATTATATGTGAAATCTATGGGCAAAATATAGAAGTGCTATCAAGCTGCCCATCATAGCTATCAGTGACTTCTACAACATGCTCTATTTCCACTTAAAATAGATAGAACGACTTCAAAATTAATGCTTGAAATGTATTTTTACTTTCTCCTTTGCCATGAGAGGTAGAGCTTGAGTGGAAGCACACAAGAATGAGCAAAATCAAAGCAAGAGCTATAGTGGATGGAGCAAGAGAGCGAGAGAGAGAGAGAGAGAGAGAGAGAGAGAGAGAGAGAGAGAGAGAAAATATGTGAAAACTCTAACAGTCACAATGTGTGACTAGCCTTCTCTTATTCCATAGTCAAATGAAAGAATAAAGAATAAAGTGACAATAATAAGCATATACCTCTTACATTGTATAGGTGTGTGATCATGGTGTATGTAATAAATACAAAGTCGTATAAACACAAGTAATTTTATCCACAACCATCTCCCACTTAAAGGTGAATGTGCCTCTATTGAGGAGAAAACGAGAAAAAAGTGAAAGTGTATAAATGTATATAAAGTACAACAAGATGATAAATATATGTAATCTCATCCTATGTCCATTATCTTCCTATGAAAGGAAAAATATTCAATTGAGAGACTTAGTAAGTAAATCTATAGGAGTAGATATGCAAGATTCTTGTCAATCAATGTCTTGATAAGCTCAATAGACTTGTCCTCTACCACCTCTTTGATGAGGTGATAGTACACCTTAATGTGCTTTTTCTTCACACAGAAGACTAGATTCTTAGCCAATTGAATAACACTTATAGAATATAAATGCAACGTAGAAGTAACAATAATGCCAAGGTCACGAGACAACCTAATCATAGGGCCTCCTTACAAGTTTCAGTGTGGCTACAATATACTCTATCCCAATAGTATATAAGGTCGTACATTTTTGTACCCTTGACATCCAAGAAATAGTACCTCCAACAAAAGTAAAGACATATCCAAATGTGAATTTATTACTATGTACATCTACATAGTTGAAGTCAATGTAACCCATGAATGTAATATCATGGCCACCATAGTAAATGCACATATCTACAATGCTTTTTAGGTACCTCGTGATACCCTTCATAGCATCCCAATGTCACTCGCCAAGCATAGCCATATAGAGTGCTACAACTCCCACTACAAATGCCATGTTAAGGAAAGTGATTATCATGGCATCCATCAAATTTCCCATTGCATATGCATAAGGAATCTCATCTTCTCGACCTTTTGCTCATCTAATTGGGGACATTCAACCTAAGTGACCTTTATATAGAAAGGTAAAGGACTATCAATAGACTTAACATCTTGCATATGGAATCACTAAATACCTTTTATATGTATACTTGCTATTATAGGTAAATGAGCCCCTTGGAGTGATCACACATGATGTGCATACCAAGAATATGTTAGGCCTATCCCATATCCTTCATCTCAAAGCTTATTGGATAAGTCTTCAAAGCATCTAGCTCTTTATGAGCTCTCCCAATAATCAACATATCATCAATATAAAGTATTAAGATCATAAGGTTTTCATCATGAGCCTTCTTCTTGTATAAACACAGATCCATATCATGTAAATATATCATTGTGAATGCATGAAAGTATCCAACTTATTATACAATTCCCCAGGTGTTGATTAAAGGACATAATTTCTCTTTCTCAATTTGTATACTAGGTGTTTCATACCCTTTTTCATAAAGCCATTAGACTGCTACATATAAATATTCTCATACAAGTTTCCATATAAAAAATCCATTTTTACATCCATTTGATAAAGATGTAGATCTAACAATGTATCCAAGGCCACAAAACTAATTATAGGGTAGTCATCTTGACTATAGAGAGAAAAGATTGCCAACACCATGCTTCTATTTAAAATCCTTAGTAACTAATCTGACCTTATATATTGGTTTGGGATATCCAAGGGTACTCTTCAATGTGTATATCCACTTGCATGGCAATGCACACTTTCCACTGGGTAAAGAAACCAAATTCCATGGATGATTTTTCTACAATGAATCAAACTCAAACTACGTAGCCCTCTCCCAAGAGTGACTATCACCTCTGCATATGGTCTCCTCATAAGTAAGAGGCTCACCAAAATTTATCACCACAACATACTCCATGGAGAGTACAAATTGATCAAGCTAACGTCTATCTCTAATAAACCATCTTAAAACAAGTTGTGGGCCCTGTATATCTTTGTATATCTTGTCCAACATTATGATTATGGGCCACTAGAATATCCATTGTAGAGTATCTAGCTAGTTGAATGCAATAGCAAGAGGCTCCTCCTAAAAGATCAACTTGTGTACCTCAACTATCTGCTCCGGCTACTTATGTATCTTTTCCTCATGAAAAACAACATCATGGTTGCGGATAACCTTCAAAGTTAATGGATCCATCATAGGCAATAGCCCATCTTAGCCGCATCTTCATAACCAAGAAAGATGCATTTCATGGACTTAGGATCTAGTCTATCGCATTTGTCCTTGGCTACATAGCAAAAAGCCTCACATCCAAAGACTCTAAGATGTACATATAAGGGAGGTTTTTCAAACTATACCTCCTGTGCAACCTAACAATAGCACTGCAACCAATAGTAGTGCACTACAACCAATAGTAAATCCCCATGCATCGCAACCAATAGCCGTGTATGGGAATCTATTTATCAAATCTACATCAATAGTAATTACCTCAACTCCTCAAAAAGACTATGGTAGACTTACCTAGCTAGACATACTATGGACTTTTTCCTAAATGGTCATATTCATGTACTCTACAATAACATTTTTGGGGTGGGGTATACAAGGCATTCAATCGATACTTAATTCCCCTCTCATCGCAAAATTTCTCAAATGCTTTAGAGATATACTCATACTCATTCTCAAACCTTAAGCATTTCAACCTATATCCAAACTGGTTCTTAACAAAGTATTGGTTCTATCAATGAACATAACAAAGTACTTCACACCATCCAATGATTGATAGAATATGAAACCATATACATCAAAATGCATAAGATTCAAAGGCTTACCTATGCACATAATGCTAGACTTCTTATGAGAATCGTATGTCTACCTAGCTTAAAGACAATGGTCACAAGAATCAATAACATTTGTATTTAAGACGAGTGTGTTATTTTTGCGAGCTTTCAATTTCATGCTTTTGTAATTGATACTAATTTTTCAAGCTTTTTGAAACAACCTTGGATTTTTTCTACAAATGACAAAAGAAAACCACTACTAAATCTAGGATGACCCCTCAAAAACCATCACACTTAAAAAAAATTCCAACACCGAGGGTACAAAAAAGTCAATGTGAACCCAAGTTGGTCCAATACAAATCTATTCCTAGAGATAAGTAGTTCCCATGATAACTTCATAGAATTGACACATAGCTATTGTGCCAACATAAAAAAGGAGACTTGGCATTCTCACATAATTGGGTGGATCTTTTGTGGTTGTCCAAGCACAAAGTCAATGTTTGTGGATGTGAGTATTAGCTAATGTATGATCATATTCTCATTTGGTTTGAGACCAAGAATGTGCACATACACACAATACGTGTGTTTACAACCAATTAAATATTTTTGTGTACTCTCTCTTTTCTAAAAATCAAGATAGGTGCAACTAGGATCTTCTTTAATGTGAACATCATATGAACTCTCTATGAGTACCCGAAAATACTACATGCTATTTGTGTACTTTACATAGCATGGGCTCCTTGTAAACTTGAAAATTTAAAGTTGTTAACAATCAAACCTATAGTCACCAGATCACAATTCTCAATCACATATATAGGGAATAGAGTACTCTTCCAAGTTGATGCAATCTTCTAGCAATGATGGTGTCCATTTATACTCATCTGTGTATGCTGAAACCTTTTAACTATAGACTTGCTAGTGGTACGATATACTTAATTGTTGTACTTTAAGCCCAAACAAATGGCATGCACCAAAGTCCTTATTGGTCTTATGCTAAGTAGGTATATTGATCTTTTAAAGATTTTCTCAACACACTTTTGGTGTTGTATTACTATTTTGATGAATCTATGTTGACATGACCTTCCCAAAAGTTTGAGTTTGCATAAACATTGGACATCAAAACATATGCAGCAACTATAGGATCAATCTCATCTATATCCAACATTACAAAATTAAAAATTTCCTTACCAAGATCCACATCACCGCACTTTCAAGCCCTTAAAATTGTATTCCATGCAATAGATTATTCAGAAGTTAGTTTCAGACTTTCAGCATTGCAAAAGCTTCACTAAGTTGGCCCGCTCGACACATGAGATCAAGCATACAGTTGTAATGCTCAACAAATTTTGCAAAGCCATTACTTTGACAAAGAGTCTCAAAGCATGTCCAGCCTTGCTTTCTAAGGCCAACATGGCTACATACTGAGAGCACATTAAGAAACATGATTCCATCAGGTTTTATGCCTTCATGTTTCATGCTTTCAAACAACTTCAAGACTACTGTAGCCTCTCCTTGACAAGCTTATCCTGAGATAACTGCAGTATGATACCACTTCTCGCACTAACAAATCATAAAAAATGAAGTGTGCATCATTGAGTGAGCCACATTTGGCATACATACTTACCAAAGCATTTCCAACAAACTCCTCCCGTTTAAACCCATCCTTAACAATATCAACATGCAAATCTTAACTCTGCCTAATGCTCTAGCACTGCCATAAGCTTTTAAGATACAAATACTTGTGACTGCATTTGGATATGTACCCTCACCTATCTAAAGCTAATTTAGGAAGTCCATTTTCAACATGCCCTGAAATGAGTGTATTCCACAAGCTAGTTTCTTTGACTGGTAGTTCATCAAAAATGTCTCGTGCTTCCTCAATGAAGCCACATTTCATGTATAAATTAACCAAAGCTTTGACAACCAAAGGATCCAAATCAAACCCTTCTTTAATGATTTGCATGTGAATTTCTTGGCCCTTAGCTATGGCTCCCATTGTGGTACATGTCCCTAAACTGCAAATAAATGTGCAAGAATCTAGAAATATTCCTTTTAACAACATCTGATCAAAACAATCCAGTGCTCTTCCACACTGCCCATGTTAACAACACCCTGTGATTAATGCATTCCACGAGACAACTGTTTTAACTACTAGATCATTATGCAATCTCTCAGCTTCTACAAATAAGCCAGCTCTTGCATAAGCATCTACCAGTGCATTGGCAACAAATTCATCTTGCAAAAAGCCCTCTTTTACAATTTTTGTATGTGTTTCTTGAACCCAGCCTAAAGACCCTAGCCTCCCACCAACTTTCAAACTACACACATAAGTGACATCATTAAAAGGTACACTCTCAAACTGCATTTGCTTAAGACAGCTTAGAACTTCCTCATTCAGGCCCTGTTCCATGTACCCAATAATCAAAGCATTCCAAAGACAACATCTTGGATGGTTGAGGTGTCAAACACATACTGCGCTTCTAGAATTGAACCTATTTTGGCATACACATTCACCAAACTGTTGACTATGAAGGGATCACTCTCAAGCTCTTCCTTGACAACCTATGCATCATGTGTGGCATGCCTCTTCTGCACGTTTCCTGATGTGCTGCATACTTTTAGCACACAAATATGTGTAATTATGTTTGAACCCACACCCTCCGATTGCATCTTATCAAAGCACTCTAAAGCTTCCTTTGCAAGTCCATGTTCAACATACCCAAAGATAATTGCAGTCGAGCAAACAACATTTCTGAGTGGTAGGTCATCCAACACCTGATGTGTTTCTAGAAGTAGTCCACATTTCACATACATGTCTATCAAGCTAGTGGCAACACCGAGATTTCTTTCAAGCCCCTCAATAGCAATTTCAACATGGAAACCTTGGTCCCTACCATTGGCGCATATGCTTCCACAACATTTTAAAATGGATATGTAAGTAATAGCATTAGGAGAGAGACCACTTTTTATCATCTTTCCAAACAAATCAAGTGCTTCCTCACTAAGTCCCTCCTCAGCATAGCCTGCTACTAATATGTTCCATGAGACTACAGATTTAACTATCAAATCATCAAATGCATCCTGTGCATCTTCAAGTGAACCACATCCTTCCTTCACAATCAAAGCATGGGATTTATTCCTCTCATCTAAAGCTCCCATGCTCCCACAAGCTTTTAAAATGTAGACAAATGAGGCACCATCCAGCGAAGCATAATCTTGCACTTGCATGGCATTAAAATAATCCAAAGTTTTCTCACTCATGCCATTTCTGACAAAACCTACAATCAGTGCAGTCCAAACAACTACATTTTTAACTAGTAGGTCATCATACGCATCATGAGCTTCTACAAATGATCCACATTGGGCATATGCATCAATCACACTATTGATAACATACTGATCCCTTCCAAACCCGTGTTTCACAATCTCACAATGTACACCTAGAACCCCATCTGTTATTCCCATGGTAGAGCAACATGGCATAGAAGAAATGAAGGTAACCACATTTGGTGAAAAATCGTCCATCTTCATCCATTGCAATGTTTCTAATGCCTCATCCTCTAGACCGTGGTCAATGTATCGTGCAACCAAAGCATTCCATGAGACCACATCTCGAGTTGGAAGTTCATCAAATACCTCAAGTGCTTCTGCCAATGACCCACACTTTGCATACATATCCACCAGTGTATTGCCAATATGTAGATCTTTTTCAAAGCCATGTTTTATGATTTCATTATGTAATTCCCGACCACTATCCATGGCTCCTATCTTAGAACATGATTTCAAGATGCAGACATAGGTGACACCATCAATAAATATACCCTGAAGTCACATATCTGCCAAGCACTTTAGTGCTACCTCAGCAAGTCCATGCTCCATGTATTCTGCAAGCATATTTGTCCACATTATAGCATCCTAGTAAGGCAACTCATCCATGAATGCATGTGCTTTCCCAAAGAGACCACATTTGGCAGACATATCTACCAGCTGAGTACAAACAAAAGCATCCTTCTAAAACCCCTCATTGCCACATCCACATGTAGTTTCTGGCCAATATCAACAAACTTCAACTTTGTGCAAGCCTGCAATAGTGCCTGAATTGTAAACGGGCTAGGATGGACAGAATCTGCTTACATATTTTGGAACAAAGTGAGAGCACCTTGTATGTCACCAAATTCAATGTGCCCTTGCAGAAGGGAAGTCCAACAATGCTCGCTTCGTTGGACTAGCCTGTGAAAAAATTGCTTGGCAATAAAGCCAAGTTTGCTTTCTGCAAGCACAGGAGCCAAATGGTTCCCAAGAACCTTATGAGACTCAAGTCCGTTCTTGTATATGTGCATATTCACAAAAGAAGCATATGTTGGATTCTTCTCAACCCTGCATTGCAATAGAAGGGACATAAGATTGTCCATTTAAGGAAGGTCATTCTAGAGTTCTAATAAGGAAAGTTTGTACAATGCTTCCACACTTGCCATATATGCTTATTAGCATGCTACCAACAAGAACATCCAAAGTGAGCTCCATGTTTGAGGCATCAGCATGTAAAGCTTTTACCATATTCAAACACAATATGTTGCTCAATTTCTCTTCAACAAATCCTTCTCCTTCTAAGATGGAACCAAAAGCATGAAGGGCAGGCAGTTATAATTGCCTGCTTATTGGGAGTTTCCCCTTCCTCTTGCATTTGCCTGTATAACTGCAAGGCATAACAAAATCAGCCACAAAACAAGACTACTGATTTACTTTGGTGTCTTTCCTCTAATGTTTGTCCACATCATCATTTTTTTTCCATGAAGGTTGTCGAGTTAAGAAAAAACACGTGTAAGAGGTCATCTAGGCAGCATGCAAAACCCATGAGCACAGCTAAAAAGAGAATAAAAAAGGCCACATGGCTACTAGCAGGACAGTGAAATACTGAATCCCCTAAAAACTGTTACATAACAACAGTGATTGAATGCATGCACATAATTTATAAAGAGGGAACAGTCAAGCTTCAACAACAGTGGCTACCTTAGTTTATCTTCACCTCAGCCCTAAGAGTTTCATGAGTACAGTCTCAAAAGAGGAACGGCAGCTTGGAATCAAAAGCAATGGCACATTTATTCTAGCCTTCCATTGTGATACCAAACTCTTCAATGAATCTGTAGTTCTACAAACCTGGTCAGTCTCTATTCAGCTCAACCCTTTCTGCAGTACACCACCACGTAGACTGCCTGATTGCTTTCCCTTTATGGAGACCATGAAGGAAACTGAGTGGACATGGAGCACTTCAAACACTAGCAGAATGACACTTTTCCAAGAAGGCTATGTGAGAAACAAAATAACGTGCATTGAACATATTGAGAGATTGTATAAATGGGTGCCTTGATGTAGGAAACACTAACTAAAGGTATAGGAAATCCTAAAACTGCAAAGCTTTGCAATGGCCAAACATAAACGTTGCTCAGGGAGAAAAGGTCACCATGAGCAAAAAGAGGCAAGGACACTCCAAAACACATCTGATTTATGTTTAGAAACATGATTCTATTGATGAAAATCACAGCCTTTTCTCTTTGACTAAGTTCAAAGTAGAATTCTGACATAATATTCCGGGAGACAACATTGTGCTCTAACCCAAAAAATGTGTTCTCTACATCTACAATGCTGTTGCACTTAACATAGAATTTCAAAAGACTATTACCAATCGCAAGATCCAATTTGAATGCCTTCCTATGAATATCTACATTCTCAAGCTTGACGACAAATGTGTAGGCCACCTTCAGAATATTCAGGGTAGCATACCTCCAAAGTATGGCTACTACCAATCGCAAGATCCAATCTGAATACACTTAACATAGAATTTCAGAAGACTGTTACCAATGACAAGATCCAATCTGAATGCCTTCCTATGAATATTTGCATTCTCAAGCTCGAGGACGAATGTGTATAGCCACCTTTGGAATATTGAGGGTAGCATACACATGAGCAAAGGCTGCAAATTTAACTACTAGTACTTGTCTGCACCTTCGAAGGAACTTACAATTGGTTCTTGCACAACACAAGGAGCAACAAATTAAAGCATTGCCCGATATGATAGGCTATTGTGTCTTCTTATCTTGATCCTCCCGCTTCTTTAGCTTTAGTCAAATATGGTCATTGCAGGGTTGGTTGCTACTCTAAGCGCTGTGGATGGAGGGTGGCTCGATGTGCTGGTGTTGACATGGGCAGAGAGGCATAGCTCAATAGTAGTTGATAGAAGGGGTGGAAGGAACCTACTGGATGTCTAATTGGACTGTTTACAGTCAAGCACTAGCATTGGTGAAGGCCGCTGGGTTGTTGCTGCACCCCTGCAACCTTGATGTCCAGCAAGTCGTACACACCAATGACTACCTCCACTGCATGAATACAGCTCCTACAACATGCTGACCTACGGGATTGAGCATGAATACAGCCTTGATCTGTATGCTGGCTCCAGTTGCTGCCATTTGTCAAATTTTTCCAGAAGTCGTAGCCCGCTAATGACTCGATTCCTGTGTTCTGCATTCGATCCTGCAATCACCCAGAAAGCTGCGTTCGGATGGAAAAAAGTGGGAAACAGAAGAGAGCTACAATGTTTGTAGATGTTCCGCCTCTCCACTGATTGAAGAAGAATGCCAATATAATGGGGACAGACCGATGAGTCCCTGCAAGCCATGCGGTGTTGGTAGTATCTGGTCCTCTCTCTCTCTCTCTCTCTCTCTCTCGTCAAGCACAAGTTGTCAAGCCACAGATCCTCCTCCTCAAGATCGTAGAGTAGCCTGCGTGGACAACAAGGAAGCTACTACAATTGTGGGATCCATTTTTGCAAGGTTCATTAGATGGTTCCTCCTGTTGCACATTTGTGATGGTTTTGATTAATGATTCCTCATCTTGCACATTCAGTGCTCGTGTTACTCATGTTTCACATTCGTTGCTCATTAATGATTCCTTATGCGCTTCTAATTCGCTCCATTCCAATTTCCTACCTTGCAGACCCCGTGACCTTGCAACTCTACAAACCCAAGAGCCTCGGACCAACAAAATAAAAGGGAGGTGGGAGCCCCCCCATCGTTCGCGTGCACGCAGATGATGGGGGGGCTCCCACCCCCTTGACCTTGCAACTCTACAAACCCAAGAGCCCTCTCACCAACAAAATAAATTGCAACTCTACAAACCCAAGAGCCTTGGACCAACAAAATAAAAGGGGGGGTGGGAGCACGAGCCCCCCATCGTCTGTGCATCAAACTTCATGGTGATTAAGCCATAGACCTAGGGCTAATCAAGGCATAGGCCCTTGCATCATCGTCAAACCTTGCATGTTTATATGCCACTTTTACTTCCTCCCTTATCAGCATCTGCAATATTTCAATATTCTTGTTGAGATCTAACAACACATGTAGACTTTAGGTTGTCTTATTATTAATCAATTGGATGTTTTTATATGATTGTGTAGAGACACATCTACTTCACTTTGCTATCCATCATGTGATTCTCCTTTTGATGCTATGTTTTCTATCTATAACATGCAAGATAACAAAGAAATTAATCACTTCATCTTCTATATACTTTAAGAATGTAGTCCGCAGTGCATACAAAAAAGTATACTTTAAGAATGTAATCCACATAAATTTGGAGCTATGAAGAAGAAAGCAATGTGATGGTCCTTCCTACCAAGTATTGCAACTAGACACCATTAGGGTTTGCTAGCATGTAGGTGTGCATGTCACCACTCACATTGCTAACATGTTTGCTAGAGGAACATGTGCACTAAATAGTTGAGATCTCCATGCTAGATTGCATATAATGATGTTGTGTAGTATATAGATTAGTGGCAAAATGTGTCCACTATCAAATGGGCATACAATTAGGAGCCAATTCTATCGCTACAAGTGCCCCATGGTTTTGCACAAGAGCTTGCTATATTCTAGAGGTCATTGCTATGTAGTTGAGATATCCATGCTTTATAGCACATATTAGTTTAATATAGCACTTGACATGGGTAGACACTTGGGATACATTCTATACCATTATAAGCGCCCCATGTTTGTTAAGGGCTTTGCTAAATGCCAAAGATAATTGCTTGAGAGCTAACATCTCAGTGCTACATAGTAGATGTTAGCACTATATAGCACAAAGTCTATTTATAATATAGTGGAAAAAGAGCTTATGAGGTATTGAATAATAGCAAGACTTGACTAATTTCCCATTTTAGCATAGGGTTTTGTGAATTCTTACTCCAGTAGCTTATCCATTTGTGTGTAGAGGAGCTCCTAGGATAACAATTTAGTCCACCATGATTTGGACCTATAGATCACAAGCTACATCATAGTTAAAGCTTTGACAAAAGATGTTTGCATGATGCACAAATGATATAGATTGTTAAGAAGAAGTCACATTAATTCCTTACCTGATTGCAAAAGAATGACAAGGAAAGCTCGCAAAAATAAAATCCCCAAATGGATCATGCTTTATCAATTTCATGGCCTTCTTGCTCAATTATTGACTTGCATTTGGTGCGATCCATGAAATTTCAAAAAAACCATTGTTTGCCCATCCTCTCTTTGGCACATTGCCACAAGTCATGTAAGGTTATCATTTTCTGCAAGGTGGTATAAAATTGCTACCATGGGTCTCTTTGTTGCTTGCCAATGTCTTCTTTTAGTTTTCCTATTGCCACCAATAGTATATAATTAAAAGCCCTCTACAAGTAGTGTCTTGGGATCACCACAAGGGGTTTATGCATTCCATAGTGACCTTCAACTTCCACTATTTTGAGCTACAATACAATAGGTAGGTGACTAGATAAAAGACATTCAATATCCACCTCTAGGGTGGTGATTACTAGGAGGGGGCCATGAGTCATGGTCACTACAATGCCACCTATATAGTCAAGCCCAATAATTTTTATGAATGAATGCGTTCTGGATAAAGGATGGCTCAGAGATTCGCAACACCTTTGCTATGTCCTCCATCCCCCAACTATGTAATACTTCCTTATAGAAATCAAGCTCACTACCTAAGCAAACTGAAGATTAGGACTATGCATCATGCTAGTCCATGATCATGTTGAAGTCACCCCCAATAAGTCCTATTCTTGGTGAGACATCAAGTAGTTGACCCCACTGCTTCCCCTTCGTTGTATTGTCATTAGCTCCATAGACATTGATGATGTTCATTTTTCTCTTTTCCCACCTTATAGAGATAGTCAAAATGCTACCGTCTTCAAACCTATAAATGCATTCTAGGTCTCTACTTGATTTGACTATGTCATCCAGTCAAAATGACCATTTTGACTCCCTCAAGATAGCATAAATCTAAGGTAGGTTCTTAAGCATGCTATCAAGGATTTATAATTACTTTTGAGAGATTTTATTATCCTTTTTAGTCATAATTTCCTATCATCCTTCTTGATCCACCTCTTTAGTTGCTTCAATACTTTTATTTTTATCATCTGCAACATTATTAACTGTTTCCGCAAAAGGTGCTCTAGCTGGCTACTATTCGTGATTATTCTCTACCTCAATTTGTGGGTATTCTTAAAAATAGTGGCCCCATTAATCACAATGGCAACATGAACTAGAAAATCAACTTTAAAGAAGGTTACGTTGCAGTTCTCCCAAAATAGGAAATTTATACTCTCATAACTCATGTTTATACTCTCTCAAGGAAGACATTTGTTACATGGAGTGAAGTGGAAATTTACTCTCTTGAAGAAGACATAGGTTACCTTGAGTGAAGACAACGGGATCTTCAATACTTGAAGTCCTAATGTGTATTGCCTATTTTGCCTCAATGGTTGGTTAAAAATGCTTAACTCTAGATTTTCTTGTGCATCAACTTGGGATGAGTCATGTTTTCCTCTAGCTATGTGATAGAGTTTGCTGGTGGTCCTACAAGCTCTTAGTGTCTCTTTTTTGCCTTTCCCTTCTTGGCTAGTATATCTAAGGGTCACTATGCTACAGGGATCATTCTAATTGTCTCTCTTGACTTTGGCTCTATTTAGTCTTGTATGCTTAATTGAGTTTGTGTTTAAGATATTATCTTACATAGCTACCCTTGGGAGGTTCCAGGCAATGTGCAAATGACATATTTTCTCAATGCTATCTTAGGGTCAACTATTAGTACTTTGAACTAAATCACTCTATTGACATATAATTTTTGAATGGAAAATCAAGTGATTTTGAATAGACAAGACTAGGTGTCATAGTTTCACAAAAACATTAATGGAGCAATTTATGATACATTAGCCTATTTATACTTTGACCATGTGCACCTTCTTTACTTGTATTATTTGGTTTTGTGAGTTTCTTTATGCTGCGTATATGCACATGCACTTTTCATAATGCTAAACAGGTGCTAGACCTCACCATTTACTTGTGGCATTAGGTGGGTAAGCGAGTATTGTTTTATAACTGGGAGGCTAGTGAGGCCATTGATGTAGTTCACTTTCCAGCTCATCGCAACTATGTGCTAGATGGCTTTGTCTATCCTAGAAGGTGCATGGGATTCCTACCAGAGTTGATGTAGAGAGATTTTTTAAAAAAATAGGTGATTGTTATTGTTTACGGGGTGCACCGATTTTGGCTTGGGCCAATGTAGAGGAGATGAGACATTACATGTATCTAGAGCTAGATGATGCCCTCTATAGGGTGTGTTTGCCCACCATAGCATGTGGACTGGTACTGTGTTGAGAGGGAGAGTGTTTTTCTTGAGAGACTCTAGACATTTCAATTTTTCACTACTCTTATATGTTTATTATGTACTTTATCATGTGACTATAGCTTTTTTTATGACTATGTAGTTATGTTGAGAATATGCCATGTTGGTTTTGTTTTCTTGATGTGTGTTCTTGTATTGGAAACAAGCAAGAAATACTTTTACCCTAAATTGGTTGGTTATGTTGAGAGTATACCATGTTGGTTTTGTTATTGTGTTTTTTTTATAGCTTTGATCTAAATGCAAAGTGTCATAGTGTTTTAGTAGTAGTGAAGAATTGTTAATCTCTTTTTGTATGCATGAAAATCACGAACTAGGATCTTTTCTATTTTGGTTGATCATGCTAAGAATCTATGCATGAAATTCATGCATGACCTAGGATATTTCCATATGAGGGTATGCTGCATAGAGATATTTATATATATAGAATGGGTACATTGTACGAAAAAGCTTGAAAGAAATGATTGATTGCAAAATAACAAAAAGGAAAGCTCGCAAAAATAAAATCCCCATTTAAGATGTGAAAGACACTATAAATTAGTAAGCATTTTCATTCCCTTCAAACACATGTTTCCAAGGTGAGAATGCCATAAAGATACATGTGGTATGTTAGTCACATCCAAAACATGGTCAAGAGACCTAAATACAGATAAAGGGTAGAGACTACCAGCCTTAGTGCCTTAAGCAAACACAAGATTCCCATGGGTAATTTTCTATGAGAAATCGCCAAAAGATACATAGTAGCTTGTAACATCCAACCATCTAGTAGATAGAAGACTTTTGGTCAAAGTTAGTACATGATGTACATTATGTAGAGTAAAAGATCTACTTAAAGGAAACTGTATCTATACATCCCCAATGCCAAGAATATCTAATGCCAAGTCATTTTTGAGTCTAACAAAATCTCTCATGCTGCGATAAGATTGAAATCAATCCCTATGCATGGTAATATGAAAAGAAGCCCTCAAATCAAGCAACCAACATTGAGAACATATAGACAAAGCATCTTTGAACTGAGAAACATCAAGGGAGGAAGCTACTAAGATGTATTTATCATCTAGCTCGGGCTACACTAAATTTATCTCTTCAATCTTCACATTGGACTTATAGGAACAATACTGGCTTATCAAACTTTTCCTGCACTTTTTCCTTGCCTTTCTCTTTACGCAATCACACATCTTATAGGACTATAGCTAAATATGACCCTACTTCCCATAGTAATGACATGTCAGAGAAACCTTAAAACCATGGGACTTACTATGATACTTTCTGTGCGGCTGAGACCTCTATGAGTCTCTACCATGGCGATCATTATCACTCTTATCATTATGAGACTAAGACCTCTATGAGTCTTTACCATGGTGATCATTACCACTCTTACCATCTTGTCTATCCCTAATAGTCAAGCATGAGAAGTGCAAATTGCATCTATATTCTTTTGTTTATTTTCTCCATGAGTAAAGAACCTTTAAGATTGTGGAGTTTCAAGTCATCCTTAGGCATATGAATATACATGGCTATATGAAAAGTGTCCCGTGACTAAGGAAGTGTGACAAGCAAGATCAAGGGAGGTAGGTTATCCTTGAACTCAATGCCCTATGAAATCAAATGATCAAATATCAAATGAAATTCATACAAGTGTATTGAGGAACTAGTCCCTTCATTTAAAGGTCCATTAGTTGTTTCAACCAATACATAAGTGATGCATGACTTTGCTTATCATAAAGATTGCATATCTTTTTCCATAGCTACCAGGCATTATTCTCAGGCTCAAAAACATTAAAGTAAACCTATTTAGATAATTATAGTATAAGAGTGGATCTATATAGCTCATCCAAATCGTTCCAATTATCCTGATCCATGCCTTTGGGCTTTAACTGTTAGTTTTTAATAGTCTAACTTGCTTCTTTTGAACCAATACCTACCATGTTTATGTCTTCCAATAGGTGAAATTTGTGTCTTCAAGATTTTCAACATTGAAAATGGCACTATCATTTGAAGCATTGAGATGTCAAACTATGCATGAGCTAGCATCTACTACATGCCTTGGTGATGTAGTAGCATATTACTTACTAGCATATTAGGTGATTGATGTAAGGATATTGTTAATTGCTAAACAAACAAGGTGGAAAATCTGGAAAATCTAAAGCGGAGGACAAAGGCCAATGCAAAAGTGAAACGAAAGACGAAGGCGCACCGAGAAAAATATGGAATCACAAGAAATGCAGAAAAGTCCTAAATAAAGGAAAAAGGCGCACAAGGAAAAGCGCAAGTCAATACTTTTGTAAAAGAGTGCAAGCGCATCATGATTTAATTTAAGGAGCATTGGGCTCTCACCCGTGCAATTTGTAAATGTAGACGGGCGGTGGAAAGGAAGCTAGAAAGATAGAAGGACAATGGAAGGGCCTAGGCCATGTAAAAAAGGGGATGACCACTCAAAAGGGATTTAGGGTTTTGTATATAAAGTTGAAAAGTGAATGAGAAGCTCATTCTTGTGTGTGGCCAAAAGTGGCTCTCCTCTTCTTCTTCTTCTTCTTCTTGCTTACTTGCTTGAGCTTGTGCTTGAGAGAGGGAGTGTGAGATTATGAGGAAGTGAGTCTGTGAGGGTGAGGGACCGAGGAGGAGAAGCTCTCCATCTTCTCCTCTCTTTTTCTCTTCTCTTCTCTTCTCTTGTCTTGCTCGCGGCAATGGAGCTTGGAGCGTGGAGCTTGAGGATGGAGCTTGCTTGAAGGACCGGGGAGGAGAAGCTCTCCATCTTCTCCTCTCTTCTTCTCTTCTCTTCTCTTCTCTTCTCTTCTCTTCTCTTCTCTTGCTCGCGGTGATGGAGCTTGGTGCGTGGAGCTTGAGGATGGAGCTTGCTTGAAGCTTGCACTTGGATCGTGGAGCTACCAGAGTGCGCAAGAGAGGAGGTAACTCAATCGGCATGGAGGTAAGCTCACTACACCCGTAAGGTAGGCATTGCACATCAGCTATGTGAGAGGTAGCCATGGCTACTCGACTTGAAACACTTGATCAATAAGCGGTATGTAGGTCTTGGGGTAGAGCTCTATAGCTCCCCTCCATTTTGGTTCCGTTTTCGGGACCAACAGAATCGAGCCTTGAGCGTTGCACGCATCGAATTGAGCATAGAAGTAGGGTTTGCAGCCCGAACCGATGCTCGAGATAGTTAGGAGATTTAGGAGGTTTTACTCCTTGGAGCAAGTAAGTATTTTGATTTGTTGTTGAACATTATCTATCTCCATCTCTGGTTTTGGTTTTGGTTGCATCAAGTTAAGATTAGGATAGGAAAAAGAAAAAAAACAGAAGGGTTTTTCTATTGTTCTGAAAATAGGGAAATAGGGGCACAGATTCAAATTTCTGGCTGGAAGAGAGCGAGGGATTAACTTCTGAGGTTGCAGTAGGCTAGGATGGGGCAATAAGAGACCCATGGAACCAGGAAAGACCACATTTGACATTCTGTCTTGTGAGAAGAGAGTGAGCTGGAGAGCCAGGGAGAGAGAGAGAGAGAGAGAGAGAGAGAGAGAGAGAGAGAGAGAGAGAGAGAGAGAGAGAGAGAGAGCTACGGGGAGACCTCTGAAGTGTCGATCGATTCGAGCGCCACAGTGATTCTAGGTATGCCTGGCATTTCCTTGTATTTTTTTTCACCTATTTGGAAGGCACGGGATGATTCCGTGGAGTAGGCATTGACCTTGAGGCATCGCGCGCAACCCGCGAGAGATAGAGCAACTAAAGTGACAATCAGAGGGTCGAAGTCAATTTGAACAACGTTGGTGTGAAAACCGCGTTGCAATGGCCGAACTAGGAGCCCAGATCATGACAGTCTCAGAGGAGTGATTGGCCAAATGGCGGTCTCAAAGAGACCCAACATATGTGGCACCAACTTCCTTTCGAGTGCTGACTGTCAGTCGGGGTATGGACTTAGATGAAACTAACCAAGAGAACTCTCTGTCTGATAAGGTTCTCACTGAGGAGGAGTTACATGTTGCCAGTAGACTCGGACAAGGTTCCATGCTACTCGATGTTGCAAAATATCTATCGGTATTGAGTAAGTTGCCACAAGTACTAGATGTGTGTGCCACACTCCAGTACAATCCGGAGTTCTATAATTGGCTTTTATCCTCGTGAAGTGACATGGATTCGTAAATATGTACATAAATAAACAATGAATTTTGTGACTCTGTATAGACAATATCAACACACACAAGCAATGATAGTCAAGCGCAGGGAGAAGAGTTGGGTTCAACAGGCTAAGCTCCTCAGGTCCTCTCACCACACATTTAGAAGATGTGTGACCATTCCCACCTCCAAGTGGAGGGCATGCAACCCTCGTTACCACCATAGGAAGCCAACATCTCTGATGGTGTAGACAAGGTATTGTCCCTTTCTATACACCTTTTCCCCTTTTCGGTCTATCCTTCCGAGGATGAGCTCTGCCCCACTCCATGACAACCAGTCCACGCAACTTAGCATAAGCCAAGATCTGCTAATGGCTAGAGGCAAAATGAACATCATTATGGGGGCCATCCCTCTACAACAAACATTGCATGCCTCACCTCTCCCCTCCTCGTCATATGCGCTTGATAACCCACTGTATAATCCCTTCCATGTGAATAGTTTTTTCCTGTCTCAAGGCCTAATCCTTGGTTTGCATTTTGCAGGTCCCCCTATAGTAGCAAACATGGAGCACCTAGTGCAGCTGGCTTGCAAAGACGCTATCCGTCGTCGAAGGGAGCATGCAGCACAAGTTCCTCCATCGGAATGCTACGTACCTAGCCTCAAAAGGTATGCAAAGGAACGAGGCCCCAAGGGACACCGCCTCAGATGTAGGCCGAAAAATCCCTAGGCTAGGGGAATAGAAGCTCAAGGGAGCACACAAGGCGTGGCAACACCAGTCATGCGGGCCCCCAACAGACGCTCGGGCACCAAGTGCTTGAAAGAGGAGAGGGAAGCTCGAGACAAGCATGAATTTGATGCATTATTCAAAAGTATTCTGGAAATAGTTGTGGCTAGGGACTACACCATTCAGGTCCCGAGCGATATCTTCCGTGCCCAACCTCACAGGAGTCCCTCACCCGCAAAGCCTCAGTCGCCCGACCACCCGAACTCGCCCCGCCTCGTACAAATAGAGTAGCCCCATGTTATGTAAAAGGCTTATCAAATGCTACCTGGCCATGACTTTTTGTCTCTAAGGGTTATGTACTGACATGTTTCCCAATTGTACAAACTTTTCATATCTGCGTTTACTATGTTTCACGTCTTTAGCAAAAGAAAAAGATAATCAAGCGCATGTGATAAGTATTTAAGTCAACACCATGGAATTCAGATAAGTGATGTCTCCTTGTGTTGCACTGGTTTATTATAGTTGTGGCATGAGCCGTGCATGTACTCTCATGAAGTGACAAGTGGATGTAGGATGACGCAGGTCTTTGTGCGAAAGTGTTCAATACCCAAGACACCACAAGACCGCCAACCCCACGAAGAGCCACGACAAAGCCACGCTGCCAAAAGCGAAAATCACTCTTGCAAGTGCCCACGTCGCATGGCCCAAAGCATGAGCTTAACCACTTCCTCTTTCTGGGTTACACTCTATGCCGGGCACTCACGTCAGTTGTTACCCCAGTTGTACCAATATCGCACGTTCCAAAGAGGGTTGCAATATCTCATATGTATCTCCCCATCTCAACAACTACTTCTCTAACAACGAGGCTAGGGCACACTCATCATTGTAATATCCATTTCTTGATCCTTTGAACCTTGACATTTCCCAACCCACTGAAAGGGTGATAGCCTCAACATATTGCAATGGTTGTACTCAGGCAAGTCCACAAAAAAAAAGAGAATAAAGAAACAAAGAAAAAAAGAAAAAAGAACAAGAAAAAGAAAAGAAAAAAAAAGAAAAAGAAAAAAAGAAAAGAAAAGAATGAAAAATAAGAAGCACCCACGATCACAGCACAACACCTAAGGGTCCTCAAAAGTCCTCAAATTAGGTATGACCAATGACCTTGGTCAGTTGGCTTCGTCCCTAGTCCCCTAGCCCTTTAGCATCACCCACAATTGTTTAGGGCACATCAAGGGCAGGACATACCTAGGGAGCTTGTCTCCGCTATGGTGTTAGACATGTCACCCTGACCCATTCGCACAATTCCCTCTTGCACTTTGCCTTAATACCATTGCAATCAATTGTGGTAAGCACTGCACAAATGGCCATGAAAAGTACACCGTCCTCATCAAGCAAGTCCAATAGCTCCCAACTACCGAAAATACGGTGTTCTTGTGTTCAATTAGGCTACGTAGTGTAGTCACAATGCAAAGGATGTCTCATACACCTTCACGTGTACTTCTTCTCAACATGGACAACTTTGCTTTATCCACACATTGTTACGACAAACCAGCCTATGGTCTTCTAACTACATAATATCTAAGTATGCACGAGTACTCACATAATATCTGCACCGAAGTATATACACAGTTTGGGTCCTCAAGTGCAGGACAATACTCTCAGCTTGCATAGAGTTCGACCTGTCTCCCAAACTAATTGAACTATGTCTTGTGCACGATAGAGAAGACTAGCACTACCCCTACGGAGAGACCACCTATGAGAGGTTTTCAATTGCAACCATTGAAGACTCCAACGAAAGTGTCATTCGCTCTTCATCGACACTCAACTCTGAATTCCTATCCTTTATCATCCGGCAAGCCCACCAAGAATTGTCATGTGCAGAATCTCCAACAAACCGCCACTTGTACTCTATCAGTGCAATCCCCACAAAGAACAGCCCTACCACCAACTCCAATAGCCCTACCACCAGCCACCTAGGCCACCAACATGCCCCCAACGACCTTCCTTCCCACCACTACCAACACTCCTCCATGGCAACCACAGAGGTCCTTGCCACCCACGTCTTCGGTGCATGCTAAAGCCTACTACTAACCTACGACGGTGAGTGCCATGGGACTGGCACTCGTCTAAGAGGGGGGTAATGTTAACCGTCAGAAAAACAAGGTGGAAAATCTGGAAAATCTAAAGTGGAGGACAAAGGCCAATGCAAAAGTGAAACGGAAGACGAAGGCGCGCCAAGAAAAATATGGAATCACAAGAAATGCAGAAAAGTCCTAAATAAAGAAAAAAGGCACACAAGGAAAAGTGCAATCAATACTTTTGTAAAAAAGCGTAAGCGCATCATGATTTAATTTAAGGAGCACCGGGCTCTCACCTGTGCAATTTGTAAATGTAGACGGGCGGTGGAAAGGAAGCTAGAAAGATAGAAGGATAATGGAAAAAAGGGCCTAGGCCATGTAAAAAAGGGAATAAGGGGATGACCGCCCAAAAGGGGTTTAGGGTTTTGTATATAAAGTTGAAAAGTGAATGAGAAGCTCATTCTTGTGTGTGGCCAAAAGTGGCTCTCCTCTTCTTCTTCTTCTTCTTCTTCTTGCTTGCTTGCTTGAGCTTGTGCTTGAGAGAGGGAGTGTGAGATTATGAGGGAGTGAGTGTGTGAGGGTGAGGGACCGAGGAGGAGAAGCTCTCCATCTTCTCCTCTCTTCTTCTCTTCTCTTCTCTTCTCTTCTCTTCTCTTGCTCGCGGCGATGGAGCTTGGAGCGTGGAGCTTGAGGATGGAGCTTGCTTGAAGGACCGGGGAGGAGAAGCTCTCCATCTTCTCCTCTCTTCTTCTCTTCTCTTCTCTTCTCTTCTCTTCTCTTCTCTTCTCTTCTCTTCTCTTGCTCGCGGCGATGGAGCTTGGAGCGTGGAGCTTGAGGATGGAGCTTGCTTGAAGCTTGCACTTGGATCGTAGAGCTATTGGAGTGCGCAAGAGAGGAGGTAACTCGATCGGCATGGAGGTAAGCTCACTACACGCATAAGGTAGGCATTGCACATCGGCTATGTGCGAGGTAGCCATGGCCGCTCGGCTTGAAACGCTTGATTAATAAGCGGTCCGTAGGTCTCGAGTAGAACTCCGTAGCTCCCCTCCAAATATGCTAGTGATTCTACAATCGGACTATATCCACATAGTCCATCCTTGGTTATGACATATTTATTGTGTCACCTCTTCTTTCCTTAGCGGTTTCACACTTAGTGACCACGTGCACATACATTGTAGTACTTTTATATTAGTCTTTTATTATGTTGTAGACTTAGTTCTTTTGAGTAGAGGAAGAAGAAGATTTCATCCCTATATCTGTGTGTGCTTAAGTCTCCTTTATTTTTGTATATGTGCTCTTAGTTTCTTCAGCTCTCCCCCCTCTTGTCTATTTTTATGGTACCAGATTCATCCCACAAAAGTATGGAGCTTGATTGAAGGCTAAGGTGAAGGCATTGAAGTACGAAAGTAACCAAGTAAGCAACAGGTAAGAAGCTCTTCCACCTTACTTGATTTGCCATGGATTATAGCTATAGGAGGCTCCTAAGGTTGGCAAGGCTACAATCTCTAATTGTAGTGAAACTTGTTGTGTAGGAAGAATAGTAGTGTACATACTATAAATAAGCCCTTTTAGCTATGTTAGCTATTTATAGGTGCATAGGTTACAAATTTTGAATCTATAAGGTTTTAAGTATTTATTGGATTGTAAACATGAAAGGCATCTACATACAAACAGTAGATTGTGGTTATTGGTGTGTAGTCAGTGAAAAAGACCATGTATTTAGTTGTGATGCACCTAGTATCAACTTGCTTATAGACTGCAATTTTTTACAAGGTTTTTTGTTTTGTCAAAATGTTTGAGAACTTCAACCAGATCATTAGTGAGAAGCTTGATAAGGATAAGTATCGTGCATGGAAGTTCACGATGATAAATTTCTTGAAGAGCAAAGGCATCTAGAATTACATCGAAGGAAACATGACAATATCACTAGAAGTTTCTATATGAAATGCTACTCTCGAATAGGTAAAGGCTAGAAAATATTGGGAGCAAACATAGAGTAAAGTCATAAATTGGCTATATGTTAATATTATAGATAGCATAATGGGCTATTTGTAGGAACATAATACCCCCTCTATTACATGAAAGAATCTAGCAAGGTTGTTCAAAGTAAACACAAAGGCCAGAATGCTATAGCTCAAATTAAAGTAGGGCCAAGTGAAAAGATGAACCCTATCCATTGATGATTATATCTTAAAGATCAAGAGTATTATGGAAGCTCTTAGATTTATTACTGTGATAGTTCATGATGATCATGTTGTACATACATATGCTTAGATGGACTTTGAGATAAATATAAGAGCTTTAAGTCATCTATGAATGCGAGGGATGATATTTGAGATTTTGTAGACTTGATTTCTATTCTTATACTTGAGGAGAAGAATCTTAGATTGAATTCATATTCTTCTCATAGCAGGTATTTTACTCTACTAGTAGAGGTAGAGATTGAGGTGGCAGAGGCCAAGGTGGCGGTTGTGGTCAAAGTTAGTATGCATAGTAAAATAGAGGAGGACAGTCTCAAGAAAAGGGGAGTCAAAGAAGCCAAGTTGTAGATTCTAATATGCAAAAAAATTATAGTGATAGCAAGGAGTGCTAGTATTGTGGTTAGAAAGTCCACATTTGTAAAAAATGCTTCAAAAAGAAGGCTAAAAGTAGAAATGGAAAAAAATAGCAAGGCAATTATACATCTAGTAGATAAAAATAATGATTATAGAAGTAAACCATTGTTTTGTTATGTAGCACTTTAGGAATAGTATGACTATTGATTGTTCATCAAAAAATGAATTATGGTATGTAAACTCAAGTACCTTTGACTACATGACTTCTCACACAGAGTAATTTAGAGAGATGTGCACTCTAGAGTCTTTTGGAAAGCAAGAAAGGCATGTGTTTTTTCATAAAAAGCATGTATGCAATGGTTCGTAGCCATGTGTTTTAATCCCCTGGGGAGAGGAGAGGAAGTGAAATGAATGAGGATAAAAACGTGTTCTTTAGCAGGCCTTACATTGCCGCCAAGTGATCTAAGCGAATCGCCACTTGTATTGATACATTTTGATATATGGGTTCTTGCAAAGACTACAACAGAGTGGTTGCAAGTATTATGTTTCCTTCATTGATGATTATACTCACAAAGTATGGGTTTACTTTATACATGAGAAAAGTAAGGTGTTCACTCACTTTAAAAGCTTTAAAGTTTTGGTTGAGAAGGAGACATGGTTGCATATTAAATGCCTAAGGTGAGATGGAGGGAAAGAATATATCTCCACTGAGTTTTTTGTTTTCTTATAGAAAAATGGTATATAAATGCAGTATACATGTAAATATAGTTCGTAGCAAAATAGAGTTACTAAGTGAAAAAACATGCATATTGTAGAGGTGGATCTTTGTGCATTGATATAAGAAAGAAACTTTCCTTATTACTATTGGGCTAAAGTAATTGCTACATTTGTATACATTATAAACAGGACATCCACTGTTGTTGTACATGGTATGACACTTGAAGAGAAGTTTACATGTAGAAAGCCAAATCTGTCTCATTTGAAAGTATTTTGATGTATTACTTATGTCTCAATTCCAATTAACATCATTGTAGTGCCCTATTTTTTTCATAGCCACACCCTCATGCTCATTAGTCATAATTGTATTTTACATATTACTATACTAGCTACTCATTTCATAAAAAACAACATCCTTGCTAACTCTAAGGTCACGTGCAATAGGTTATAACATCTAATCTTCTTCTCAAGAGAATATCCCACAAATCCACATTTTTTGCTATGGGATCCATCTTGGAGTGGTAGATTGAGGTCACAAGTTACTCATAAAACCTTCGATGACATTTTCCCAGAAGAGTTAAAAGTTTTCATTAATAATCTAGGGGCAGCTACCACTAGGGATAGATAGTTAATAATCTTGAGGAAATGTTTTGAGCATTGCATGCAATTTTATATTGCTCTAAATCCAAGGAAATGTGTCTTTGGAGTGCCCTATAGATTACTATTGGCAATATAGCTAGTTCGGCTAGAATTGCAACCAATCCAAAAAAGATTAAAGTCATTGTCGCTATGAGTCTACCACGAAATCTTGAGGAAGTGTATAATTTCCTATTTTCAATCAAAGACTACCAACAATTCATTAATGCACTAGCTAAAAGGATGTTGCCATTGATAAATTTATAATCCTTCAACTATTCATTTGTTTGGAGTGATACGTATAAAATATCCTTCAAGGATGTGAAGCAAGAATTGGCTAAAGTGCTAGTCTTGAAAATACCTAAAAGAGATGAGACATTCTATGTGTTTTTGACAACCACAATGTATAGTATGAGTTGTTATAAGGGATGAAAAATGGTACCACATGATTACGTTTGCTAGTCAAAAATTGGATTTTTTGAAATTATATATATATATATATATATATATATATATATATATATATAATGCCTTGGGATGGTCTAGGCACTATATTCTATACAAGAAGGTAGTATTTTATACAAAGGCGAAAGCACTAAGATTATTATTGAACAGGTTGCAGCCGCCTGATCACCTAGCAAAGTGGTTAATCACTTTGTAAGAATTTGATTATGAGATTAAGAGTAAGCCATCAAGATTACAAGGAATTGTAGAGTATCTTCTCAAATTCGGGGAGCCGAAACAAGCATTAGCTAAAGTTAGCAACCTTAAGGGTGTATTTAAAATAGACATGGCCTCCATTCCATCTTGGTATACATTATCTATCCATAAGAGATACTGGAGCCTCTTTGTCTAAGACTAAGAAAATGAAAATTAAATAGTAAGCCTTAAACTTTTCCTTAATTGCAAGAAATCTATATTGGTGAGGGGTAGATGATGTTTATTGTCAATGCAGTATACTTTATGAGGTTCCATTTACCTTGGAAGAGTGTCATGTCTCCGCTTGTGGAGAGCACTTTGCTAGATGGTTGACTATACAAAAAGCCTTAAGAGCCGGATATTGGTGGTCATCCATCTTCCAAGATACATTTTCATAAGTAAAGAGATGTAATGTATATCAGAGATATGATAGTAAAGAGAATCAAAAGCACCCATTGACTCCTATTATGGCTTTATTACCATTAGAGAAGTGGGGCATTGACTTTATAGGTCCAATTACCCATCAACCTCTTCATAGAAGAGATATATCATAGTAGCTAACTTCCTATTTTACAAAATGGTTTTATTACACAGTTGATGTTTTTTTATCGAGATTGTTATTTCATTGACAAGATAAGCTAGACTTTCATTGGAGCCATCAATCATCATAGAGATCATGTATACTTTCTTGCCTTGGACTTTGCACTTCGCTTGGGATTGGTATCACAAGTACTCATCAAGGTAGTCATTAGAGATCCCTAACATAGGGTCACGATGATATTAGTTGCCTATCTTTGGATCAAATTTACTAACAATATGGAAAAATATAAAGCCCTAATAATGGGATTGAACTTTGCTAGGAAAGATTGCATTCACCAATTATTAGTAAATGGGGATTCCTAGTTGATATTGAATCAACTAAATGGGTTGGACATGGTCCACAATCCCATCCTTTGTATATATTATCACACTACTATAGACCTCACTGTCAAGTTTGAAAGAGTATCTCTTCAGCTAGTTTCACAACATTGAAACTAGTATGCCGATTCATTAGAGAATTATACTTATAAAGAAGAACTCTTTTTTCAATTTTGGTCCTCACTTCGATATATTTCTTGATGTGATGAGATGGGACTTGGTTGATTATGGGTACTCTTAGGTAAACATGCTTTATATATGGTAGCCAGTGGCTAGTTTGGGCAACGAAAAAAGCAGCAGAGACTTATCTACCATTATTATCTTGGGCCCATATGCTTGTTCGAAGACATGTTATACATACACCTCTTGCTATAAATCCAAGAGGTATGGGTCATAATTTGATAAACCTACTTGAGGACTAGGAGCCCTATTTTCTCCTTGGAATGGAGCATCTTGGAATGGAGCCCTATTTTCTCCTTGGAATGGAGCATCTTGTTGCATATCCAATACCAGTCCAAGGAGGAATGTGATATAAGCTATCTTGATTTATCACTTTAGGCCAAGAGGGGCTTTTTTTTGGGATATAAATGTTCTATTTCATTAGGCAAAGAGGGCCACTTCTTTTGTGGTGAAATGATTTACTTCGTTAGGCTCTCAGAGGGCCATGTGTTTAGTTTCCTTGTTTTGGTACATCACTAGACAGGTTTGAAGAAACAACTGGAGAGACCCAATTGTTGTATGGAAGATTCTGGTGGCCAATCCAAGTGGTGCCTTTTCTTTTCGAGTTATTATTCCTTAAGCAGAATATGTATGCATATTTGGGGATGCTCCTTTCTTTGTTGGGGATTGGCAATATATATGAAGCATGGCTAGGTGGTAAGGCAACACAAAGTCTTAGGATTAGGTTAGGTGTATCTAGGGAGGTTTGAGCAGTGGTCGGAAGACATTGTCCGACATGCAAAGATATGTCTGAGAGGTAGACTTAGTGACCCTATTCTTCTAGCTTACTAGGAAGCTAGTTCCAAGAATTCCTATTAGTTGTGAGGGAACTAGGGAAGCCTCATGAATAAAAGAAGAAATTAATAACTATTTCTGAAATACATAAAATACAAAGATGTGTAAAAGGAGTTCTAACCCATGGAATAAAAATATAAAGAGAAGAATCAGAAGCACAGATGTTTATTGCCTTACAAAAAGCATGGTAAATTCATGGAGACAAGTCACCAAACTTGAGGCCGATGCCTTGCCTTCTCGGGGATAGCATTTTGCCAAAAGAAAATAAGGATGATTGGAGAGAAAATAAAAGTGAGCAAAAAGAAAGGATTTAGTATCGCTTTGCAAGAGCTTGGTAGGCTCTTGGAGGGTATCAAGACTAGATGTGGTACAATGTGAGAAATGGAGCAAAGGAGCATGAACATACTACTAGCAGCTATGTGGGGCTTCAATGGGTCACCTAAACGACTCCAAAATCATAAAGCAATTTTATGGAATATACTATAGTAAGCCTCGGTTTTAAAGGAATTTCGTTTCTATTATTGTTTTTGTTATGAAATTGAGATGCATATGGGCTGAAATTTGACATGAAATTGATATGTGTTGTGTTTAAGGACTGCAATAATAATTAAGAAAAATAATAAAAAAGATAAAAAAAATGTAAAAAAAATTTTTGAGCTTCAAAATTCAAAAGAAATTAGGAAAACATCGATGAATGTGTAGTGAGTAGTAGAGCAAAGGATTTAGCCTCAACCTACACTCGCCCTTATGCTAAATTGACTAATTAAGAATAGTTTCTATGAAATAATAACACAAAATATAAAAATTGATATATACAAGACACATACATGAAATAAATGCTAAAATTCTACATCTTTTCAATGATGAAGAACCAAATGTTTGTACATCATTGTAAGGCATTTAGGAGTTTAGCAAATGTTTAAAGGAATGGAAGCAAGGGTTAACTTAGTTTCATCTCTTCAACACTTTCCTACATTAGAATAAATCATGAAAAGAATGATTTCACACATCACATGGCTATTTTTTTAATAGTAATAATTGTTTGAGTAATATGTGGCACCACACGTTGCATATGCATAAAAGCATAGTATCAAAGCAAATATTTTTTATGCATAGCACTTGTTTGCAAAACCGTTGACCCATGTTGAGTGAAAGAGGATCCCTAGCCATAGATTAGTGTGTTTTCTTGGGAAATGATTATGTAAGGCTATAAATAATCTCCTAAAATGATAAATATTAAGAGAGGAGCATGTTATGATACGTTATACATTTTAAACGGTGCATCTTGGGGCCAATCCCTAGTGTGTAGGATAGCCATAGGGGACCACAATAGTCTGTTGGGGAGTACCCTTTATATGTGTGATTTGAGGTGAGATAGTCACCTATGTGTGGAAAGCTTCCTTTGTTTGGAATTGGGAAGGGTGATTCATTGGACTACAATTTGAAAATCATATCTACAAATTCAGTAATTAGATGAGTTATTCGTAGTACCCAAATGCTCACAGCCCTAAGGCCATGTGGGGTCCTTTGGTGTGTCTAGGAGCTTGATTAGAGCCGTTAGAGCTAGTGTCGGGGAGGTCCCTTTTAGGTTCTGAAAAATATATATGCTAACGACCATGTGTTAATTTCTATCACATATATTCTTGATAACATCACACAAAGTAGTCTTATAAGTACTAAAAATACAAAATACTCAACACTCTCATATATTAACTATTATTAACTATCATTAGTATAGCATTGGTGTCTGAGTTACTTGTGCTTCAGGCCACACTCTATTCTGTACTCACTAGAATCTAGTATGCTTGTATGGCATAACTACTAAGATCAATGCTTCAACAATGCAAAAGGGCACCCCACATATAGCACACCTTTCTAGCAAAGGTATATTGTTTGCATTAGTTAGCAATAGAGAAGGTGTCGAAGGAAAGAAATAAGGTGCTTATCCTCCCTCAACACTATGCAACACCTATATCAAGACTATGTGCTACATCAACAACTCTTGAAGTGCATTCTTTTGCGACTCAATATCAATCTACAATGCATAAAAGGCGTTCGGTTCTACATCTTTCTCTCTGTAGACCGTGCTTCAAGCACATCCATCATTGATCATTATGAAGCTAACTTCTCTATCAATGTCTCATATTGCAGAATCCTCCAATGGCAAGGATTCCATTTAGGTTCCAATAGCCTCCATATGAATCCTCAATAGATCTATGGCTGTAGAAAATCTTCGCTCACTCAATTTCACCACTCTTGCATCTTTCAATTTCTATTTGATAGTTTTTGAAAGCATGCTTTTCCACCTATATTCTCATGTCAGTGTTGTTTATCAATAGTTTGATTTTTTCTACCTTTGGTCGATTTGGCGCATGCTCTACATGTGATAATTCCATTATGGCACTCTCAATCATAAGACCCCTTGTTGCAGAAAAGGTAGACCCATGCTCCTACATGGCTTTATCTTCCGTGGCTTCACCCACATTTCCATTATTAATCTTCCACTTCATGGGGTGGATGTCAAAGTAACAAGCCTTTCTAAGTTGGATTGAATTGCATGACATAACCTCTTGCAAAGATGGTGATCATCTTCATGTTAGTAGGTTGTTTCTGGTATATGGTATCTAGTATATGGTATTGTAGAAAAACATTATGTCCCAAAACATATCTACTAGAATTTCGTTGCACTATTCAATATGCTTGCCCTCAAGTGTAAGGCTTGCCTCAAGGACTAACAAAATCTGGTGTATGGCATAATTGTTGCAAGTCACTCCACTTTGTAAAAGAGTGTTGACTACATCCTTGTTATGATCTCATTCCTCTCCTCAAAACACAAGTGGCTTCATATTCTTTAACTTATTAGTAACCCCATCATGTGTACTCAGAGAGTTAGAGGCCTTGGCAGCTTGAGGTAGCCCTGTTGGACGAAGTAGCTCTAGGAGAAACCTTGCCTTCAAGGGGCATATCTGAGATGCTTGAAGCTTGTTGTCATACTAACTACTTTAAAAACTCTAAGATCTATGTAACATTTTCATTGAGTATCAAAATTTTTCTCTAGCGCCACCATACGAGTCCCTAAATTCCTTTTGGAGAGAGCTAGTATCCAAATGTCATTTTTGGGGTAGAGAAATCTCATATCAATTAATACATTTAGGCAAAAATTATTGAGTGCATTCATCATCTTTCATTATGATAATCTTGCCCTTATCTTTATAACTGTTCACACCTTCTAATACTCTAGCTATAGCTAAGAACATGCAATGAAAAAGCATACGATATTAGATAATTAGATGAGCATATGCTACTTTCATATTTAATCCAAATGTACGACTATGTAAGATAAGCATGTCACTAAGATAGGGATCTTCTACACTTCAAGATTACATAATTAGGGCATAATCCAAAGAGGATGGAACCATTGGATAAAGGTGAAACAATTGCACCTACAATCATATACATTAATTCTTTATCTTGTACCTAAGATTGCTACAATACAAAAAGCATTAAGTTTGAGAAGAAAAAGATGAATAATTCCTTTGGATTTTATGCATGGCTAAGAAAAGAAGATTTGACCTACTGCTCATTTGAGGAAGAATCACTTATTGTAAGGATGCCATGGTCTTCAACATACATGGTTAAATAATTAAATTTAAACAAGCTATTCTTGACATAAATATTAGCAGCATCAATTTGTGGAAGGATTCATTTGAGGTTAGATTAGCCTCATCCATAATGGTGGTCGCATTTCCCATTGACTTGTAGTGCTAAAGTAGTCCCTTGAAAACAAATAAAAGCACTCTAATTCTTGGAATCCATGAGGATATATTGGATTAAAGAGTATTTCATAGATAGTATGCCAAGGTCTATGTTTTGGTCATCACCTTGGTCATAAGCTGCAAGAGTACGTTGATGCACAGTTCGTGGCATGACAATCGTACGATTATGAGACCGGTGCAACCTCCTATCGAATGGTGTCACATATTCCTTGATCTTTTCCAACCACCTCACTCTAATATGAATGTCATGCATGCATAGATGCTTTGCCTCAAAATTAGAAAAAGTTCAATTAACTTTGCATCCACTCCAAACAATAGCTTCTTTTAGCATCGCACTAGTATCTTTAGATAGATACATGGCCGATTTTCAGACCATCCAACTTTTAGTAAGTCCATTCATACTAATTACCTATTCTTTTTCCCTTTCATCCACATACCCTTATGCCCAAATGTAAACTCCATCTTGACCCCTTAAACCTATCAACACCTTAGCATAATGATCCATTACTTGTTATTAGCACTACAATTGAGCCATCTTACAAACTATGTCCACTCAAGACCCTTGTCTTGACGCTAGAATACACATGGCAATAATAATTAGGATTGGTTCTTGGCTAAGACCAACACAAAATGAATGAAGCAACATGGGATGGCTTGAGCTTGGCATTAGATGACCAAACATGACCACTTAGACAAGGGAGATGAGGGCTTTGAAAATCTTGACCACAAACATACCAACCACTAGAGACCAAATCAAGAGAGCTACACATGATGCTAAGAACCTAAATGGAGATACAAAAGATGCATCGTTTGAAAATGGATTTAAAAATGGAATTTTGACATTGTCCTAATCCAATAGTATTAGCCCATTAAAGAGAGTATATCTACCTTCAAAACCTAAGAAGAACACCTACTTTGTAGGAGTAAAAAAGGACCAAGAATCAAGCTCCTTAACCTTTGCCAAATCTTGCAAAAACCCATAATCAACATAGATTGGATTCAACCAAATCCAATTCTAATCCTAATTATGGGAGAGATTAATGAGCTCTCCACTTTAAAAAGGATTGATGGATGGGTCTCTTATTTGCAAATTTCTATGGAAAAGAGAGAATAAAAGCAAGCACCTTGCCCATATTTCTATGGACATTTTGAAAAAGAACAAGAACAATGGTGGGTTGAAGTTGCTAGATCCAAATAAAGATACAACCATACTAAGAGAAGCTTGAAATAGCCTTTTATTTGAAATTTATCCTTGGTCAATCACTAATATTGTCAGAGCTTTTGATTTCTCAAAATAAGAGGCTTTGTAGCACTTAGAAATTAAATGGTTATGACCTATTAACCACTCACTCCAACAATTAGAAAAGTTAGAGCTCAAGGAATTGTCCTCAATTTCAATAGTTCTTAAAAAGAAATCTTTGGCAATGGCAAGTGGAATAGAGATAGAAAGGTAGTACACCCTAACGAAAATACTTTTTGGCCCTAGGTCTTTTATTTTTTGGGATGGTCTTGTATTGCCTCTTATTTTTGTCAGAAAGCACAATTAGATCAATGAGAACAAGGTGATGCTATTAAATGAGACAATAACAAGATGAAGCTTACCCAAGGCTCCTTTAAAGTGGTGTGACATCTTCTCAAATCACTGGGAAGCCCAAACGAAATTCAAATTATTCCATCCCTTTCACTAAATAATATGAAAGTTAAGTGACAACTTTCAACCAAAATCTTGAAAATTCTATTAAATGGCCAAGGAAATGAAATGGAGAGAAGCGTGAAAGTGTGGAGACTGGACATTGATGGCATTAAGCTTTTTGCTCGTATGAACAAAAATTGGTCACTTAGAATCCCTTTCAAGGACAAACTCTTTCTTTGGGAGATCATCATTTGAGTTGTCATTATGACAAAGAAAGTGAAGAGAAGAGAACAACATGATGCAAGACATTAGAAAGGATAAGAGAATCCATTATATTTTTTGGGATGGTCTTGTATTGCCGAGTAAATCTAGCAATAGGTGTTTCAACATTTGGGCTTCCAAGGGAGCAAGGCTAACCTACTAAAGGAGAACATCTTGAAAATAGGTGCACAATAATCATTGAATTGAATAAAAGTTTCCAATGCATTAGTTTCACCACTTCACAATTGATTTGAGAAGCCAAAACTAGCCTAATGTTTAAATCAACTTGTTGTAGCCATTAGATGGGAAAATACTACCTATAAAAAGCTTTGGTTTTTGCAAATTCTAAAGATGTGGGGCCATCCAAGAAAGTCCTCGATAAACTTGCTGTAATGTAAAATTAATATGTAAAACTCAACAATGTTCACTAATTCAATATCTATTTGCATCAAATGTAAGGTTTTGTTTGTATAATTTTGACCATTTGCATGCTTGGCCTAACATAAACCAACACATAGATTTCTCATTAAAGATAACGTATAAATAGATTCCCTACCTTTAATCTTAATTGCTCTATGGTTTCCCACTAGACATCATCAAGATTACACTTTTCATAGAATGAAGTTTCTTACTAATCTTGATTTTCTCTTCCAATGGTGATTTTCTTACTATTGCTTCCTACATGGAAAACTAAATAGCCTTTTCAAAGCCATCTTTGAAAGAGTATATCCAAGTGCAATAAAATTTTATCACAAGTTTGGTCACAATTAGATCACGGGGCAAGGCAAGTTGCGCTCCCTTTTCCTAAGGTTCCGCTTATCCCTATAAGAGCAACTGCTTTTAGGCCTTTCAAAGTAAATTTCTCTTTCCAAGTAGGATCTTCTCTTTCCAAAATGTCTTACTTGTTTTACATATTGATGGCTACTTTTAGGAGGCTTTCCCTCTCAACTCGCTCTCTACAAGGCAATTCATTTCCCCATAGGAAAATTCCCTTTTGCATTAATTTCTCATCCTTCTACTTTATGGTTATGGAGCATGTTACAAGAAATTTGTGACTAAGAGTCCAAGTGTTAGAGTTGTCTACACTATAGCTCGATATAATATCACTCTTATCTTCATGATAATCATTGTAGTGCAACATTTTGAATTTTCTTCCAAAGACAGGTCCAAGTAAAAGTATGGTGACATGTACATAGGATTAGTTGAAGGTCATAATTTTAAGAGTATAATGATCCCTTAAGTATATTCTTTGACATAAAGCAAATGGTAGGGAAGTTTACTTTTCTACGGAGATCGAATGGCTCTTCAAACTCCCTTGCTTCCTACCTATCTACCTCAAGCATCGATTCGAGGAAAACCCTACTCAATGCTTGATTCTCGGAGCACGCAAGCACTCAAGGCTTGAATCCGTTGGTCTTGAAAATAGAACCAAAATGTAGAGGCAACCGCCAAGACCCACGAACCACTTATTGTTCAAGTGTTTCAAGTTGAGCACTGATGGCTACCTCTCACATAGTCGACACACTATCTCTCTCTATGAGTGTAGTGAGCTTACCTCCATGCCCGATTGAGTTGCCTCCTCTCCTGAGCACTTCGGTAGCTCCACGATCCAAGTGCAAGCTTCAAGCAAGATTGATCCTCAAGCTCCATGCTCCAAGCTCCATTGCCACGAGCAAGATAAGAGAAGAGAAGAGGGGTGATTTTCTCTTCCAACGGGGCTTCCTCATGGCTCTTTGTTCTTGGTATTTCTATCGCTTTCTCCATAAAGGTTCTTTGTGGGGTTGGTGGCCTTATGGTAACTTGGACATTGAACGCTTTTGTACCAGAGACATGTGTCATCCTGCATTCGCTTGGCAACTTGTGAGAGTACATGCAAGTCATATGCTAACCATAATGAACAAGTGCAGCTCAAAGAGACATCACTTATTTGAATCCCATAGTGTTGACTTTGATGCATATCACTTGCGCTTGATTATCATTGCTTGTGTGTGTGATGGCTTTGCTTCTATCGGTATTATTTGTACATAGTTGCAAAACAAATTTTTTATTTATGTACACATTTATGGATCCATGTCACTTCATGAGGATAAAAACCAATTGTAGTATTAGGATTGCACGAGAGTGTGGCATACATATCTAGTAATTGTGGCAACCCACACAGTAACACATATATTTTGCAACATCGAGTAGCATGGTGCCTTGTCCAAGTCTACTGGCGACATGTAGCTCCTCCTCACAGTGAGAATTTTATCAATCATAGAGTTCTCTTGGCTAGTTCTAGTTAAGTCCACACCCCAAACGGTAGTCAGTACTCAAGAGGAAGTTGGTGCCACATAGGTCAGGTCTCTTTGAGATTCCCATTTGGCCAGTTGCTCCTTTGAGACTATCATAATCTAGGCTCTAAGTTTGAACATAGTAGCGCGGTTTTCAAACCAACGTTTTTCAAATTGACTTCGACCCTCTGGTTGTCACTTTAGTTGCTCTATCTCTAAGATATTTGGTTGGAAAAGCACTTCGTTGAATGTCATAGTTAAGTTTAGTTCGTCGGCTTCCTCTCATCAATGATGAGTTGCATGCATTCATGTAGGAGCTTTTCATAGTGCTCATTAAGATATTCTTGCTCTTCCCATGATAGCGGATATGACAAATAGTCCTCAAGCTGCTCCCTAGGGAATGTGCCCATGTTCGCAAGGATGTAGGCATGTGTGAATAATTTGAGTTTAGCATCCAACTCGGTCAAGCACTTTGTGGCACTTCTATGTTCGATGAGGGCTTGCTCGGTTGCTATCTCATGCAAATTTTTGGGAGTTTCACTAGGCTTTACCATAGTTGGGGGCTCAAGCCTAGATGAGCAAGATTGGTCAATGCTATGATTTCTTATGTCCTTGGGGCTTTCATGTTTCTCCTGAGCCTTTGCTGCTATTGTGTCATGGTTCTCCTTGGATGTGACTGGTAAAGTTTCATCAACTTGTTGTGACAGTGTTGTATCCACTCTTGATTGGCCAATGTAAATTCTGTTTTCAGTGGATTGAGCATTGCAAACAACCATTGATGGCTTGGGTAAGTTCCTCATGAATATATGTGTGCATCACGTGCATTCAAAAAAGGTATTTTTAAAATACCATTTTTATACATTTTTTACATACAAAAGGGTGTGATATAAAGGGGTTATTTACAAATTGAATAGAAAAGGGTTATATTTTATTCAAGAAAAATTCACAGATAAGGATATTTATAAATAGGCCTTGAATGCACATGATGTAGAGGATAACATATAGTAACTTCCCTGAGGTTGATGGTAATGGTTGCTTTGATTTATCAAAATACACAGATGTATTTGAGGTTTCATTGCCGTTAGGAGAGATGGCAAGGGGTTCATTGGTGGGTGAACTCCATGCTTTATTCCTTAGCTCTTCAGCACTCTTTGTCTCAATCTTCTTGGCGTTTACAACCACTTGCATCTGTCGTTGTTTTCATTGTTCTCTCCTGTTTTTCTTGGGAAATTGAGGTGTATCCTTTAAAGACTCAGGACCCTGAATTAGGTCAGTCATTGATGTGCTTGGTTGGGCCTCAACATTCTCTTTTTTTGGTGTGTCCTCATGGGACATAGCCATGGCCTACTGAAGAGGTTCGGGTGACTCTAGTGTAGAACCAAGAGACAGTTTAGGGTTCCTCTCATGTTGGCTTGAACGAAACTAGCTAAAGAAGTCAGGGTTGTATTTATGGGAAGCATAGAGATCTAGGATTATAAGGTCTTGAGTGAGACATAAGACATATGTACTAGCATCAAGTACCATGCTCCCTATTCCTAGCATGCTAGCCACATGTAGATCTTCTTCTAGAAGCAGTTTACCATACAAGGGATGTTTTTGGATAGTGGCAAAAAGTTGGACCTCATGGACCATTGCCAATACTCTTAATGAGGTCAGGGCAATGTATGTGGGATCATGTCTTGATGTCCAAAGGGCTTTCCTTTGCTCAAGACAAGTGTCATTAGTCGATGGCCAGTTTTGACTGCCAAACTTTAGTTGGAGTACCATTTTTGCACAAAGTTTCCTTGTCCTTTCCCTTTTTGTTTGATTGCTTTAAGCTTTTCCTTGTTTATCTCACATTGAGAAATATAGAGTGAGGGTATCAAGTGCAATTCTCTAGTTGTGGCTTTTGGGATGTCCTTTATGACTTCTTTAGCGATGACAGCTACATAGCGAGAGCAAACATGTTGTTGCTCGTCCCAAGTTAGGGGCTCAACTATGAGCTTTGTGTGCTCTAGTGTTGGCCTTCCAATGTCCACATGGACATATGCACGTGTGATGGTTGTTAGCTTGTGATCAAGCTTCATCCTGCACTTCATCTTTGGTTCATTGGTTAGATACGCTATCTCTTTGTCCAATTCTTTGAGAGATTTCTCCTCGAGCCTAGGCTTTAGGGGCTTCAGAAGTGCTAGAGGTGTCAAGGATGTTGGTTGCGACATCTCTTTCGTAGGTGTATTGCTAAGGACATGTTCCACAAAGGACATCGTCACGCCAAAGGTTGTGACTGCTATGTTGTATATGGGTATCCAAGCCTTTCCTTGTCTTTGTCTAGTTTGCTACTACATAGTATATCTCATTATTGTGTTAAAATTCTCCCATGATTCCTTTCTTCTTTGTCTCTCCAAATTTTGCATTGTTTTGTTAATTTTAGATGTTCTTAGTACTTCTTTTCTATGAGCTCTATGGACAAGCTTTCTATAGGTCCATTGGTGTAATTCTTCTAAATTGTTAGCTCTCTCTACTCCTCCACCATGTATTGTATGGTTGAAATAGCTAGTATGAGCTTCATATAATGGGTTTTCTCCATACCTTGAGTTGACCATACTGATAGACTACCATATTCTTTAGCAAACCAAGGCTGTCAAAGCATAATAAAGGATGTCAGATTAGTGTTGCACCACTTTCAACTAAATGATTATACTTTATTAAACATTATGAAAACAACGTACCATATAGTGGGTAATGTGTTGATCTGTCCATGCACTAACCATTGAACTTTTAAACTCGTCCAACATTATTTCAAAGCCCTGATAGTCAAGTGAGTTCCATACCTTCATGTCACAAAACTTAAAGATTATATCTAAATATTTACAAACATTGGCCTTATGTGATGGTGCTTCTCACCACTATTAGCATGGCTCACAACCGCATTATGGATGCACTTCTACTTGTTAAATTGAATTATTTGAGTGGACTGTCTTACTTGACAAGGATTATTTGAGAGTGGTACAGATCAAAATCTTCGTGTTGTCACACCTCCAATGGAAATTTTATTTGGCATGTCTCTACCATCCTTTGACATTTTCTCATCAATTTCAATCTTTACATTTCCACCATGCAAACCAACATTTGATAATGCTTTCTCAAGTGATGCAATTACCTTGACCTACATAGACCTAGGTCGCATTGTCCAAGCAAAACATATATACAAGAAAAGTAATTTCTCAATTGTTCTCCATAGACCATGCATTGTGTAGATTATGGACTCAAGACAAGGGAATATCTAAAATTACTCTAACTTTTGGATCTTTGAGGTGCTTGTCGGGTGCCATTTTCCAATTCTTTTTGCCAAGTTCCTTCATGGCACACATGTAATAAATATGTGGGCTCTTCGAATTGGCCCCTTTTGAGATATTGTACATGCACTTTAGGGTCTTGAAATCACCTGCTAGATGCCACTCTACTTTAAATCTTTCATACCCTTCCACATCCAAGATTCTCCCATTCCTTTTCTCACTAATGATATTTGGGGTATATTTGTCTTATAGAAAATCCAATACACAGTAAACTCTCAGTGGAATACACCCATATTATAAGCATATCACACACCCACACTATTAGCACAAGTAAACTTTTAATATAAATATATTGCTCACCTCAAAAAGCCCTAGAGAGAAAAAAATATTCTATGACTGGACACTAAACCCTTTTGGATTGTGCTTTGAAATTGTTAGATCGAGTGCCCTATTCATCAAGGTAATGACCCATTCTAGCTTTGTATCCTTCACAATCTAGCACTCATCAAGCTTGAGTACAGATTTCAAGACACCATCACATTAATCTGGAGTCACCTCAAATAACTGAATAAAGTATGATTGTAAGGCCTCCAAGCTATAAAATATATTGTTGTATTTGTTATAAACCATTGTCTCCCCTGTTGCTCCATAGTACATATCTTCAATTTGAAATGGAGCTGCTAGGAACTGTAGCACTTGATTATTCACTTGTTTTCACATTCTTTTGAGTGATGTTTCCTTTGGCAATATTGATACATGCAACTTCAATTCCTTCATCTTCGATTGAAGAGATTTGTAAATAGTTGTGTATCCCCTACTGGATATACCTGCCTCATCCAACAAAGCCTGCATATTGCTTGAGGTAAGTTGGTTCCCTCTCAAGAAGGCCTCAATCTCCTGTTGTGTAAGCTTTTGATACTTTGGATCTTCCAGGATCTCTTTGATAGCTTCTTTATTAAGAAGCATTTTAATGTGTTTAATTTATGCCTCCATGCTTGAAGCCTTTTCTTCATTAGGTTGTAGGATATCTTTGTATTTAGAATAAAAAATGTTCAGTTATCATATGGTACATTATTATGAGATGGAGGAAGAAGTAACAAAGAGCTTACTTACTTCAATGCATGTATCCTTTTCTTAATGTTGTTGCTTCAGAACTTCATATCTTGAATATTTCAAAGTTTCCCACGCCATTTGTGAACCCCAATACCCTTTCTTTAAGCCTCAATTGATCTCTTTGTTTCTCCAACTCTAGAATAGTCTCCTTGTTCTGCAATTGTTTGTGCTTACATTGCTCTAATTTTAGCCTCAAAGAGGCATTCTCCTTCTCTAACAAATCTCTTTCTAACTTATATACATTGCTAATGGCATCTAAATGTTATCCTAAGAGGCCATTATAACCATTTCCTACAAAGCTTACTAAGGATGTAATATCCTTGAAGAAGAGAGGCGTGGAGTTTATGCAAAGAATCTTTTGGATACAATTTTCCATCAGTCCATAGATTTATATTTCTCTTTCCCTGTAACTTACATAGTTCTTTAGATGTAGAAAATATGAGATATGATTTGTTTTTCTTACTCATTGGCTCCCACTCACGATCAAGCTCGACATGGAGGTGATATGCCTCTCTCTTGTATCTCTTTGATGATGATTTGAGCATCGCCATCTTTGTTTGTGATGTTAATTCCACCACAGCCCTCTCCATCTGTGATGTTGATTTGGTCCCATCCATCCCTATCGATTCCACCCTAGCCATCTCCATTTGTGATATTGATTCGGCCCCAGCTATCCCAGTTTGTGATGTTGTGAAGTTGCTTCCAAAAAACAAGAGAGAATACGTAGAATGTTTCAAACCGTAATGTGATGGGCACAACTCAAGGCTTCACGTTGTCTTTGACTCATCTTTTGATGAAAAGAGACTACGCCGTTAATCCCAATTATCTAAATACGAGCCGTCAAGTTTTGAGCATCGGACACTTAATTCCAACAACTGACCTGACCTTTAGACTTTTAAATTGGGCTAGTTGACAACTTAAAGGCTATGGGCTAATTTGTGTATTTTGAAAAAAAAGAGAAAATTTTTAATCATTTTTAATGATTTTTGAATTACCTCTCTCTATGTTGAGGTGGAATTTCTTATAAGGCCCAAACTTGAGCCCAAATCTTTCCTAATGGGAGGAAGGAAGAATGGCCCACAAGTGTGTGCTTTAAGGTGGGCTCCCCACTCCGATATCTGTATATGAAGAGAGGGAAGAAGACCCTTCAAGCAAAAGGGAGGAAAGAATTTGAGGTTAAGAAGGAGGATACCTTTCTCAAGGTACAAGCTAAATGGAAAAAGAGGTACCTGAGGGCTCATTGGAAAACGTGGAGATGCCCCCCCAATAAGGTCAACATGTTACTGTAGAAGATGGCCACTAAGAAGCTTGCAACGAAGGACAAGATTGGTAAATTCATGAAAATCTCACAGATATGTCAGTTGCACTTCAGGTTGAATGAGTCAATCACCCACACCCTGTGGAGTTGCCCTTCAACCTAAACAGTTTGGGGGAGAATCAAAGCTTGGGTTGCGAATGGAGGCCTAAATACAAACATTAGAAGGAAGGGGGCTCTATTTGGAGACCATGGCACCATTGATGGGGAAATTATGATGCTTTTGCATATCATTAGAGCAGTCACTTTGAGAGCCTTATGGAATAATAGAAATACTGTGACTATGTCGAAAGGAGTTAGATTAAAACCCCCACTTCTGTGTGGGAAAGTAGGTAGGGAATCACTACCATTGATGAAGAAACTTAGGAGAAAAAGGTAGATTTTAAAAATTGGCTATAAGTTGCTCAAGAAGGCTCCACTATTGCCCTCTCTCTCTCTTAAGTGAACTTGTTACTAAGGTTTTGGGCAAACCCCTTTTTGCCCCCCTAGAAGCATCTTCTAAAGTGCACTTGTATATAACTCCTCATAGCAATATCAATAATATTACTTCACGTTAAAAAAAAGAAAGAAAAAAGATAATAATTTTCAAATTGGAGAATCGCTTTTCATGAGCCAAAGTAGGGTTGGTATTTCTTTCAAAGATATACAAGCTCGAGAATCTCTCTTTTCGATTCTCAAAACAAAGTCTTGTATTTCTTTCAATTGTAAAGTAGATTATAGATTTCTCAAAGAAATTGTGTTTTTTTTTTGCAGGAGAAAAAGAAAAACCAATTTTCAAACCGGAGAATCATTTTTGATGAGCCAAGTAGGCTCGGGATTTCTTTCGGCTCTAAAGTACAGTATAGATTGCCCACCAACCTACCCAGCCAATGAAATGAGGCTTGAGCTTCCTCATCGACGATAACGACCACCTCTGCCTGCATAACACACAACCAAAACAGAAATATGACGAGCCTGTGGTTTCACTTTCAATGGTTGCTGTCCCTCATCATTCCTTTCTTCTGTCTCTCCATGGCATCATCGCACAGAATGCTTCTTCTTCGATCTTCCAGGAGCGTCTCGTCTGCAGTAGTCCCAGTGGGTCGGGTAACTTGGTGGCAGATTTCCGCAGATCAGAGAAGGCTCGCCCTTCTGAGATCAATGCCACCCGCGAGCCTCCATTGCTCCTCAAGGATTGCAATCCCATCTCTCTTCAATCCCATATTCAGGGTCAGAAGGAAGGAGAAATGCCCCCACAGTCAGCCATCAATCCCATCCCTCTTCAATCCCATGTTCAGGGCCAGGAGGAAGAAGACATGCACCCACAGTCGGCCATGCCGCATGGTCCTAGCATCCCGGCCGCTAGCTCTCCCCAGAACATTGGTGCTGCAGAGCATCCTTCCCTGGACTCCCTCAAAGTCAGCCTTGCACAGGGTGCCTTAAGGGATGCTGTCGATTGCCTCGAACATCTTGCCGTGCAGGTTCACCCTGACGTCTATGCCCTGATTCTCCGTCGATGTGGTCAGGCCAAAACTCTGCTGCTCGGAGAGCGCGTACACAACCACATTGTCAAAAATGGGTATCAGGAAGACACATTCTTGGCTAACAATCTCATTGATATGTACCGCCACTGTCGTGCCCTTCAAGAGGCTGTTCAAGTGTTCGAGAATCTGGAGAAGAAGAATGTATTTTCATGGACCATCATGATTTCAACATATGCCGATTGTGCGCATTATGCAGAAGCCCTCCGATTGTTCAAGAAAATGCAAGATCAAGAAGGGCTCCAGCCCGACCCAGTTACTATCAGCATAGTTCTTGGTGTGTGCTGTAGCCTTTTGGCCCTGGATTATGGCAGGGCAATACATCACATGCTTGTTAGCCAAGCACTTGAGTCTAACATTGTGGTTGAGACTGCCTTAGTCAGCATGTATGCCAAGTGTGGCAGCCTGGAGGAAGCTCAAAAGGTCTTCGAATCTATGAAATACTGGGATGTTGTTTCGTGGACTGCCTTAATTACAGGTTATGCCCAGCAAGAGCGTGGCAAAGAAGCTATACAGCTATTTCAACAGATGCAGATGACTGGTTTGAAACCAGTTATTTTCACATTTCTCGGGGCTCTTTCTGCTTGTGCCACTATAAGAGATCCAAAAGTTGCTGAAAAAGTCCATGCAAGCGTCATCCAAAGTGGAATGTCATCACGTTTACCTGTAAGCAATGCATTAGTTCACATGTATTCTAAGTGTGGGAATTTGGGTGGTGCAATGAAAGTCTTTCTGTCTATGCATGAGAGGGATGTAATATCATGGACTGCAATGTTGGAGGCTTATGATGAGCATGGACGCACAAAGGATACTCTTCAACTTTTCAAAGAAATGCAACGGGAAGGGACTATACCGGTCAAGTTCACCTTTTTGAGCATTCTTCATGCATGTGGTGATCTTGCAGCGCTTGAACAAGGTAAACAAGTACATGCTGCTCTTATGGTTCGACAATTCCACATGGATGCAGTTGTAGGAACTGCTTTGGTTCAGATGTATGGTAGATGTGGGAGTGTAGAGAGTGCTTTGGAGGCCTTTATTGACATCAGAGAAAAGGATGTACTTTCATGGACAACCATGATTGAGGTTTATGCTCAGCATGGTTATGAATGGCAAGCACTTCTTTTTTTTGAAAATATGATGCTGGAACAGGTAGATCCAAGTGAATTGACATTTGTTAGTGTACTTCAAGCTTGTGGCCGTGCAGGCCTCGTGCAGGAATGTTGGTACTACTTTAGGAGCACTACCAAAGATTATGGTCTGTTGTTGACATCTGAGCACTATGCATGCATGGTCAAACTTCTTGGGCGTGCAGGAACTTTAGAAGAAGCAGAGAGCTTCATTTCTAAGATGCCTCTGGAAGCTGACATAATGGTATGGCAGAGCATGCTTAATGCCTGCATATGTCATTGCGACATAGAGCGATGTAAACAGGCTGCTGCAAAATGCATCCAGTCAGAGCCGGGCTATGGTGCTCCGTATGTACTGTTAGCTAACATCTATGCAGCTGAACAGAGGTGGGAGGAAGCTGCACAGATAAGGAAGCTGATGACTGAAAATGGTATAAAACAGCAGCCAGGAAAAAGCTCAATTGAAATTAAAGACAAGATTCATGAGTTTGTGGCAGGAGATAGGTCACATCAAGAAGCAGAAGCTGTATATGGTGAGCTAGATAGATTAAATGAGCATATTGGAGTAGTAGGGCATGTTCCAGAAAGTAGGGTTTCTCTGCATGATGTTGAAGAAGAGCTAAACGAGGAGCTACGCAACTATCACAGTGAGAGATTGGCCATAGCTTTTGGGAACCTAATGACAGAACCAAGTACAACACTTTGCATAGTAAAGAATCTCAGGACATGCTATTACTGCCATGCTGCTATCAAGCTCATGTCATTACGTCTTGATCGAGAGATTATTGTGAGGGATTCTTGTTGCTTTCACCATTTCAAGCAGGGTTCTTGTACATGCAAAGATTACTGGTAATGAGTTCATATTTGTAATGCAAACATTATTGGCATGAAAGCTTTCAAGGACAGCACAAGTTCCAAGCTCTTTTATGTATTTTCATGTCTCCATCCAGGTTCGCTCATGTAGATAAGTGAAAGCACAAAGCAATGTTTGGCTGATAGCTAGGGCGTTCTTCCTAATATCACTATACTGTGAGTCTATAACCAACAAGGCATGTGCTCTGTATGTCTAAAGAAAATCTGTTCACTTTACAGATACCATACATCTAACCAGGCATGCACTCTGGACGTACAGCTAAGCAGGCATGCACACTTAACATTCATCAGAAGCTGGCCAGAATGAGCAATTTGCCATAGTATATCTACTGATGATTCCTATTCTGGACGCTGACACTTGTAGCGCTGGTTGGAAATGGCACGCAATTGGGTGAGAATCAGTCTCAAGCCCTTAATCCGCTTCAGTCTTCATATTTCTGTCACTTACTACTTGGGGCAAATTTGTGATTTGTCAATAAGCCATATTTGACTAGGCCGGCAGCACTAGTCAGAAATTGACTGTAATTATGTATATGATATCAGGTACAATGTTGCAATTCAGATACAAACTGCTAATTTCAATCTGATACTGAGCTTTGTCTTTTAACACTCCCCCTCAAGCGCAAGTCCAAAGCCTTCATGCCAAGCACCAATTTGCTCTTAGTCGGTTCATAAAAAGTAGCACTTTGCCTATTTGTCTATTTGTACTGAGAGTTAACCTCTTGGATTAGGTTCTTCATGACAAGGTGATGATGTACCTGGAAATTACCTTACTGCTTTACAAGCTGCCAATGCAACAATTTTTCCAACCAGTAAATGTGACATTAAAAGCCATAAAGTAGAGAGTCATATATGTGTCCATTTTTACACAACCGCCAACTTAATATTTCTCATTGTTCTTACTTACTTTGCATTGAATCTTCTGGAGCTCTTCTATAAACTTGACATGCAGAATCCCAAAACATTGTAATTTTTAACCTTGCCACGAAACATACAACGTCATTTCTTTGAGCTATCTATGATCAGTTCTAAGCTTACAATTGGCTGTGCAACTATTTGATACACCATCACAATGAAATACTCCCTCTCACTTCAGATGTCTATGAGCTATACAAGTTAAGCTTATGATACACCGTCAAAAGCAAAATCCATCAATAACAGAGGAATATTTCAAAACACCCAAATGACTTATGCTGAATCTGATCGTTTTAACACATGTAATGTCATAGCTTTTACTCATTGAGACAGTTTTCATGTTGATTAACTTCCTTTTGCTACGGCATAGCATCAAAACGGCAAGGTGCCCTTGTTCTTCCATTCATGGCATCGGTTCACCTTCCCTCGTTTATAACCACAAGCCCTAAATTGAGACGCGAGGAGGTAGAAAATGGACTAAATGCTCCCAATGTTTATACGCACAAGGCCTGAATTTAAACGCAAGAAGGTAGAACGTGTATTAAACAATATCAGCAGCTACAGAATATGGGATCTGAGATAATTAATAGCTCTGATTATTTTAGCTAGATCCTTCTCTGTAAATTTACCCAGCTTACAAGCTACTCCCCAAAACCAGTGCACCTTACGGGCTATCTCTGACCAAGTGACTCACTCTAACTTCATCAAAAGGCGATTTGGTGCAAGCTTCTCAAATTGCTTGCAATGTGAAGAGTCGTGTGGATTGATAGGCAAGTATCTTGGACTGCTTCTGAGTTGCATACTATCAAAGATGCAGAATTCTATAGCCTCCTGTTCATTCACTAGAGAACCAAGGTGAGGTAGACCTGCCGCCATACTCCATTTGCCACACAGATATTCCAAATTATATGCATGAGAGATTCATCCCTTCCACATGTACATTTACCATCCGTAATTCCTCTTCTCTTGAGCTTATCTGCAAACATTAGTACTTCCACAATTACTCTCCATAAGAACACTCTGTGTTTGAGCAGTAGCTGAAGAGACCAGTTCTCTAAACAGTAGATGAATATATGGAGTACGTTTAAGTTTGGTCAATTAGTCTGGCTCTACCTTTTGAGCTTCTTCCTATGTTCTCGAGAACACAACACATTCTATCTACTTCTTTGGTTGCGTATGAAGATTCTTCCTCTACTGGTCAGCTGCGCTTTCCATTGATGACATTCAAAACCATCCTCCAATAAACTTATTAAGTAGGGTTTTCCAGAAAGGTCTAGCAGCTCCAAAGCGTTATATACATTATTCTTATATGCCCTGAGCATCATAAGGAGGTCATCCGCAAATCCCTAGCCAAGTCGCTCTTTGCCCCTATACTGAATGCCTTCCTGATTGCCTTAATAAACTAAATTTTCCATCATTCAAGAGTGGATGAGTTGCAATTGCAAACAACAGGCGACTGATTGGGCAGCCCTACCTGACCCCTCTATGTACCTTAACAGGATGGTATAAGTGATCCGTATAAGGATATCAAAACCTGAACCTACCTAGCTAGGAAGGCATATTAGCGAATTTTCATAAAAAACCAATTTTAATATGAAAGTAGGTGTTTCACGCCTAGATTCTCCCAGTGCTTTGTGTTTGTGCTCTCTTGATCGGTTCAAAGCACCGGTGTCAGTGTGACAGCCAAAGACTGAATGAGTTGCAATTGCAAACAATATGCAACCCTCTCACTCTGTGTATTCTAATTGGATAGTATAAGTGATCTAGTTAAGGATATTGAGACCTAAACCTACCTAGCTAGGAAGGCAAGCTTTCATCAAAACCCATTTTTAATATGACACTAGGTGATTCTCCTAGCACTTTGCACTTGTGTTCTCCTGGTGCACACTAGGGTTCAAAGCATAAGTGTTGATAATAGTTAGAAAATTTCATATCCTAAGGCACGTTTCATGTGGCAAGAGCGTTCATTGGGTGGTTGAACTAGAAAGAAACCAACCGTGAGAGACATAAAAAGTAATAACATAGGTAATATTTAAAAAACATATATAATTACATAAATAATGAAAAAAGTATAAATAAAACACACCTATATATGTTTATAAAGTATTCCATAAGCAATATATAATAGCTAAATGTTATTATGAGAGAGAGAGAGAGAGAGCCAATAAAATAGTTTTATAAAATGATTATTTATAATAATATAGTAAAAACACATAATATATAAGGTTTACAATAATAATATATAAATGCATCTAGCACGTGCACACGCGCGCGCACACACACACACACACACACACACATGCACATATGCACACTAACACTCTAAACTCTATTTTATCTCATGTTAAACACCATATAATACAAGATAAATGCATATAATATAACCTTACCACATATAATACATACACACATTATACAATGTAAAACTCATGTGAGCGAGTAAACTCTATCTTAAAATTCATAAGCATATATAAATGCATATGTTACAACCTATATTAAACTCTATGTTAAAACTCATGAGAGAGAGAGGAAACACACACGTCTAGCCTTCACGAAACAATGAATCAATGATGGAGAGAGAGAGAGAGAGAGAGAGAGAGAGAGAGAGAGAGAGAGAGAGAGAGAGTGTGTGTGTGTGTGTGTGTGTATGTGCAGGCGTGCATGTTTTTTGGGATAATTACATAAATAATTATAAATATTATATTAAATAATATTTAATATTAGGTATTTATTATTTATTAGTTAGCAATAATACAAATGGAGAGAGAAGAAAGAGAACTATTATTTCAAAATTGATATTAACTATTACTAAAAAACATGTTAAAGTATATAATAATAATATAATAAACATAAAATGATTAAGAACTAGTATTTTAAAATTTAAAATAAAAAGATATCCATGACAACTCTATGTTAAACTATATTACAATATTATATTAATAATAAAATAAAATAGTCAAGAATTATTATTTTAAAATCTACTAGAAAATTTCCATGACAGCTCTATATTAAATGACATGAGAATAAGCAATAGCAGATGTTGGATGGGGGGTTGAGAGAGAGAGAGAGAGAGAGAGAGAGAGAGAGAGAGAGAGAGAGAGAGAGAGAGAGAGAGAGAGAGAGAGAGAGAGAGAGAGAGAGGATGGGAAAAGAGTGGTGCATAGGTGTAGTCGTATTTGAGCCGCCCTATCTATGCTTGCATTAATGTCGAAGAATAAAGGGCATGCTCTTTCCTCATTAGGGCTAATGTATTTTCCAATAGCTTGACCAAAAGGCAAAGGTAATTGCAGGTGGTGATGAAGGTAGGGTCAAGGGAGTTGGTGAAGTGTCAGAGGAATGTATGAAATGAAGGTTGCAAGCCTCTGGGTTAAAACAAGTACAACTTTTCTCACAATGTGGCATTGACATCGGGGATCTTTGAGAAGTTGTGCTAACCATGGATTTGTGGATTATAATGTGCATGCCACCTAGGATAGGGAGATCAAAGTTCATCTTCCCTCAAGTGTGTGTTATGGGGGTTCTAAACATAAGAATAAGAAACAGCACCATGACGCATGGGGAAGAGAGAGAGAGAGAGAGAGAGAGAGAGAGAGAGAGAGAGAGAGAGAGAGAATGTAAAAGTTTTTTTGGGGGACAAGGTGCTGGGTTGGTGAGATGGGGGATGGCATATGCATATATATATGTATATACGTACATACGTATGCATGTGTGTGTGTGTGTGTGTGTGTGTATATATATATATATATATATATATATATATATATATATATATATATATATATATATATATAGAGTGTGTGTGTGTTGAGGGTTGAAATGACTTGATTTTTTGGTTGATTTTTGTTGTTTTTGTGGACTGAATGGTTAAATTTTTATGGATTTTGTATGATGTTTAGTTGTTTTGGAAGTGTTTGGGAGTGTTTTGGATGAGGTTGATTAGGTTTGAGAAGCTCATGATGGTTTATAGTGAAGATATAATGTTCAGACATGTTCTATTAGTGTCTGATTAGTTATGTTTGAGTCTGTTGAGCTTCTGTTTTGCTTTGTTTTCCTTTTGTATGAGGGGTTGGAATAATGATTGATGAAGTTTGAGAGTGTTTGGAAGCTTATTACTTGATTCTTGATGGTTTTGAATTATTTAAGTTGAGCTAAAGACTTTTTGGTGCCTTCTGTTAACCCTATGTTGAGCTTCTGTAGAGCCTTTATCTCTATTTTGTTTTGTTCTATATGCCTTTGTAAGTGTTCTGTATGCCTCTGTAAGTGTGATGATGGATGAATGTGTAGCTTGGGGAGGTTTTCCAACCTTGGGAAGAGATGAATATAATTTCCAAATAGCTCAAAGAAGTTGAAGAAGTAGTTGTTGAAGACTAAAAGTAAAGACTAAAGTGACAATGACACTATTAAGCTACGAAGGGACATTGTAGTGGCTCTAGTGACCTTTCATATCAGACATACCTCTTGGGAGGGGTATCCATGACTAGAGAGGGGTTATGAATGATTATGATTGATTATCTCAATATACTATCGAGAGAGAGTATGTATGAGAGAGAGAGAGAGAGAGAGAGAGAGAGAGAGAGAGAGAGAGAGAGAGAGAGAGAGTGAGTGTGCGTGTGAGTGAGTGAGTGAATGAGAGGGAGAGATAGCCTAATTTATGCAAAACAATGTATCTATGAGTGAGAGATTGTGAGAGAAAGCTATTAAACCTTTGAAGAAGAACATTATGTGATGATTTGAATTCAAAGTGGTGTATTCTATTGTGTCTTTGTGGTATCTTGATGAATTCTATGAAGAGCATAATCAATTTTGTTCAAGCTAAAGCCATGGGAGAATTGTTTTTATGAAGCTACGTAAATATTTATCATACAATATATATTTTCTTGTAGTAGATTCCTTGCTTCCTTGGTGTTTCTCTTAGGGCTCCATGTTTTTGGTGTGCAATTGGAAAAACTACCATCAGCAAGCATTAGAAGGGGTTAAAAATGAAGAAAATGGTAATGCCGAGAGGAGAAGAATTCAATGGATGATTGCAAAGTTCCTTTGACCGCTAAAGAATTGAAGATTCTCATTGCCAAGGCCACTTTCTACAAGAAGTTCATCCCACAATGGCGGACACATATAACCATCATGATGCAGGCTCTCAATGGTGGACTATTTTCTCTTCTTGTTGAAGCTACAAAGATATGCATCTTGGTGGCAAATTGTTTGGGAGCAAACTAAAGTGTAGAAACAGATAGAATGACCATCAACGGGAGACTTAGCATTCATTGAAAAGTTTCCTGACATCATTAAGTGGGAGATTGTGAAGAAGCTTCAAGTGTTGTGGTCAGTGGAGGTTCATGTGAGAACAAGAAAGAAAAGAGTTGGAATTTGTTTGTGGATGCTTAACAACAGGATACGTGGAATGCATGGTACACTAACAACCTGTTGTTTTTCCAATTAGCAACCCATTGGAAGCTAGTAGATAGAGTATTCTTCACAACATAATTTGTTGAAACCATCAGAAGATGGCATTACTATGATAATGGGACCACAATGATTCTCAAAAGAATAAGTTTTGATACCTTCAGAATTGGATATCTTCCCCTCTGTAGTGGTTTGAAAGCTGAATTCAGAGACGTTGAAAAGAAGGAAGTAGAAGAAATGTTGGCTAGAGAGTCCTGCAGAGACTGAAGTCCCCCTTTGATTTTGTTATGTGGAGCATAGACCAATTGGGTGGAGCTAATCCCCTAATGAATGACACAATCAAGAGGCAAGCACTAGAATGAGTCCAAAGGTACGTGAGAAGAGAGAAGGCAAAAATCAAAGTCAAGAACAAGCTAGCAACAGAAGTCTCCTTTTAAAGCCCTAGCAGCACTCTTTACAGAAGTCCCCATGCTGACTCTGTTTGGGGTAAAGGTGCATCTGCCTAGCCGCTTTTGTATTACTACACTAATAGTACCCGCCACTACACACTGCAGTTGTCGGGCGCTCGTCATAGTCACTTATTCTTTATTCTTTTAGTGACAGTTTGAATAAAGGAAGGCTCGACCACACATTGTGGTTGTTGTGGAGTTTCCACTTTTGAGTCTCTCTCTTGCTCTTGCTCTCCATCCGCCATAGCTCTTGTTGCCAAGCTTATTCCTCCTAGGTTCTACTTCCCTTTCAACTGGTATCAAAGCAAAGGAATTGGAGCTTGCCTGGAATTCTCTTCAGCTCGGATTTAAAGAGCTTTAACTCGAGCTTTAATGGCAGCCATGGCACCTTCATTTGCAGGTATGTTTTGATCTCCCGCCTCCTCCCCGATCTTCTGGCTTTCATTCGGCACCTTGCAGGGCTGCATTGGATCCCCCTGATCATTGCCAAGTGCTCAGTAGCACTGCTGAAGACCCCCCAACCCCCAGGAGCAGCCAATGCAAAATGCGGCCCATTTTTAGGAGGCTAGGATGATCCACTCTTGGCATTTCCTGCCCCTTCCTCGGCTTCCCGGCACTATTTGCAACCTTCCTGATCATCTTCGCACTCCCCGACATTAGTTCTTGGCTCCTGACGATTGATACGAGTGCTTCCACCTTCAGCCATTACTGTATACACAGTCCTATGACTATCAAAAATAGGGTAGCACTTGACATTTGATGTTTGATGCTTCTTAGCATTGCTCGTTTGATGCCTATTGATGCCCAGATGTTATGAGATGCTATGTTTATGCTTTGGGACTGATTAGGAGTAGATTTGGGCACCGATTGAGCTTCATTTGACAGTGAATATGTTGCTCTAATACAGTGGACTGAAGCTCATTTACTTGGTGTATGCATTGGTTCTTGGATACTGGGTGCTTACTAGAGATTTGAATGATCATACCGATGTATTTGAAGATTACCAAATACATTTTTTTAGTTTTGGAATGCGTTTGAGCTTGGATTAGGCTCCATCTTGGTCGTCATTCACTGGCATTTGGATTGAGTTGGCATGCTTTGGACCGGTTTATGCCTATTGTCACTGCTTGATATTTAGGCCTCTTGCATTTATGCTTTGGTAAGATATAGCTGTCACTTGGTTTGCCTATAAATGACAGCCTCTTGGAGCTTTGCCTTTGGATGTATTTAAGCATTTTGGACCTACTGGGCATTACATTTGGTTGTCAGTTACATGCTATTTGAATGCTTTCAGGCTTATGCTTTATGGGTTTGAGATAGCTTGGGATTTATGCTTCGGATGTATCCTACTGGGATTCGGACTATCTGATGCTATGTACTCGATGTATTTGAGTGTTGCTTGCTCTATTTTCATCTGATTTTACTTCTAGTGGGAGCCTCTTGGCATATTCGGATGTACACAAAGTTTTACTTACACTTGAGCTTGAGCTTGTGGGACAGTTACATGCATTTGCTCTCTTGATAGCTTTATGTCAGTTAGTCTGTAGTGGGCTGATTTGATACGCCTATTGGGGTAGACACCTATCTCTGTCACATGTTTTTCTATTTTTTATGCATCTTGGATGGTTATGCATCGAGCTTCTTGCTCTATCAGTTGTGCTTGTCCTTGGTCTCTTCTCTTACCATGAGACCCATTACATGCATGGCTTCTAGACTTATGAGATGTATCTTGCCTGACAGGTTATTAGTTTGACAGTTCTTGGTACCTTCTTGCCCCTTGACACTCACTATTGGATGTATCTTACTACTTGGTAGTTGCAGTGATATATGTATTAATGATTGCTTCACTTTGGGCTAGCAAGCTGAAATTAGAAGATTTCGACCACTTGTATGAGGGTAATACTTACTGTTTGATGTTAACTTGGTCATATTTGGTGGACAAGTGATTCTCTTGGTGATATCCACTCTTTCAGCTAGTTTTAGTAGTGGCTTTAGTGCATTTTCTGCTAATTACAGCAACCTGCAATTTTGCATTTTTGCTTTGATTTGGGACAGTATGGCTAGTCATATGAAAGACACAGCTCTATTTAACATTGCCAAGTTGGATGGTACCAACTATGGGTATTGGAAGTCCCAGATATGGCAGGTTTTCGTGCAGAAGTTGTAGATTAAACCCTTGCGTTTCAAGGGTGTTAAAGCCGAGGATATGGATGATGATGTTCTGATGGAAGTTGATGAGCTTTGCAAGTCTACCATTATCTTGTCACTCTTAGAAGAGGTCCATCATATTTTTGTTGAAGAGGAGAATCAGAGTGCATGGGACTTATGGGAGAAGAGTCAGGAGCTTTATGTGTAGCAGAGTCTTGCATCACAGATGTATTGGCTGAAGCAGTTAATGGACCTTCGCACGAAGGAGGGGACATCTCTATCATCTCATTTTAGCCAGTTTCATGCTATCATGAAGAATCTGTTGTCACAGGGTCTTGAGTTCAAAGACAACTTACACCCGTTGTTTCTGCTTAGCACCTTGCCTGAATCATGGGATGTCTTCCATACTATCATATGCGCGAACAAGCTTGATGGGCTGAAAATCAAAGATGTTGAGAGTGCTTTATTGACTGAGGAAATCAACAGGAGAAACAATGATGCTTCCCGCTCTTCACATGCATTGACCATTAGAGGTGGCATACATGGCAGGCATGATAATGATCATAAAGGCAAGGACTCTCAGGAGTCCAAGTCCAAGTCACGTGGCCAAAATAAGTCATGTGAACGGAAGTTTGATCTTACCTGTCATTATTGTGGGAAAGTAGGACATATTAGGCCACAGTGCCATAAGATGCACGATGATAAGCACAAGGAAAAGGGAAAAGAGAAAGTGCAAGAAAAGTCTTCTGAGTGCAGTATTGTACCTGTAAAGTCTAGTGTGAAGGTAGAAGAGGTTAATGTCATACATGCCACTGATTTAGATGAGGATTATATACTTGCAGCTTCTTCATGGGATGCCTTACAGGCTTCTGAGACACATTCTATATATGCACAGTGCTGGCTTCTGGATTCGGGTGCATCATTTCATGTGACACCCTGTAGAGATTGGTTTCATACCTACTGTACCATCTCTGGTTCTGTGCATCTTGGTGATGACAGGTCTCTTGACTTTATGGGCATTGGAGATGTTAGACTGCAGTTTCCTTTTGGTAGTTCTTTTATTTTGCATGTTGTACTCCATGTACCTGCATTGACTCGCAGCCTTATGTCAATTGGACAACTTGATGATACATGGTATTTTGTGTCTTTTGGAGACTTTGCATGGAAGAAGATTACTCGTGGTAGGCTTGTGCTTGCAAGAGGTGCCAAGTTTGGCAGCCTCTATTCCTTACTTGTATTTGGAGCTGTCTCTTGAATCATGTTTTGTTTGTGGGTTCTATCCCCCATGTATCCCTTTGGCATGCTCATTTGGGACACATGTCCCTTAAAGGAATGAAAATGCTCCGTGCTTTGTCGTATCTTTCACCTTTTGACTCTTCGAATTTTGATTATTGTGATCATTGTTTGTATGGCAGGCAGACTAGGAATACACATAAAAATTCTGGTAAGAAACGCATGGGTGAGCCCTTGGCTCTTGTGCACTCAAATGTATGTGGGCCCATGCCTTGTCAGTCATCACTAGGTGGAGCAAAGTATTTTGTTACTTTCATAGATGATTACTTATGTAAGGTTTGAGCTTATCCCATAAAGAGAAAATCCAATGTCTTAGACACATTTCAGCGTTGACTTGCATTAGCAGAGGACCAGTCAGGGAATAGGTTGAAATGCCTAAGTTCAAACAATGGGGGTGAGTATGTATCACACACTTTTGAGAAGTTTTGTGATGAGCGGGGTATTAAGCATCAGTTGACCGCCTTTTACACCCCTCCCTAGAATGGTATGGCTGAACGCATGAATAGGACCATTCAGGAAAGGGTCCGTAGCATGCTTAGCCAGGCTCGCTTACCGCTACACTTTTGGGTTGAGGCAGTTACTGCTGCAATGCATCTCATTAATAGGTCACCTAGCAGTGGCATTGATTTTTAGGTTGCAGAGGAGGTATGGGCAAGCAAGCCCCCATCTTATGATCATTTGCGTGCCTATGGATGCGAGGCATTCTACCATGTGCCCAAGGACAAACACAATAAGCTGGATCCTAAAAGTGTTAAATGCATTTTCATTGGCTATGGAGATGCAGGAGAGATGGGTTACTGTCTATGGGATCTGCATGCACGAAAAGTGATCCGCAGCCATAATGTCATATTTCATGAGGACAAAATGTATATGTAGCTTGAAAAATTGATTGAGGTACGCAAAGTTATCTTTTAGGAGGAGCCACTTGCTCCCATACAACCCTCGCTCCATGGCCAGCTAGACAGCGTGTAGCATCACCTAATGCTCATGGCCCAGATGTTAGACATGATGTTGGTTAGGCAGTAGAGCCTGGGTTGAGGTGTTCTACTAGAGATAGACGACCTCCTGACCGTTTTGCACCCTCTATGGATTATGTACTGGTTACAGATGCAGGAGAGTCTCTCACTTATGATGAGGCTATGCACAAGGGTGATTGTCACTCTTGGGAGAGGGCTATGCAGTCTGAGCTTGACTCATTGCATAAGAATTAGACTTGGGATTTGGTTTCCTTGCCTTTGGGTAAGAAGGATTTGCCATGCAAGTGGGTGTACAAGTTGAAAAGTACCCCTGGACATCCCAAGCCGGCATACAAGGCTTGATTGATTGCTAAGGGCTTTAAGCAGGAGCATGGTGCTAACTTTGATGAAGTCTTTTCTCATGTGGTCAAGATGACCACCCTACACTTAGTCTTGGCTTTGGTTGCACAGCTTGACCTGGACTTGTACCAGATGGATGTTAAGATGGCTTTTTTACATGGGGACTTACATGATGAGATTTACATGGAGCAGCCTAAGGGCTTTGCAGACCCTCACAAGGAACACCTAGTGTGCAAGCTAAAGAAGAGTCTATATGGCTTGAAGCAGGCACCTAGGGAATGGTACCATAAGTTTGATGCATTCATGCAGTCATAGGGCTACAACTGTAGTGCTATGGATCTGTGCTTGTACACGAAGAAGGCCAGTGACAGTTCTTTATTGATTTTGGTACTCTATGTGAATGACATGCTTTTAGCAGGGACAGCTCATGAGGAGCTAGATACTCTTAAGGGTCAGCTCAAGAAGAGCTTTGAGATGAAAGATCTAAGATAGGCCTCTCATATACTTGGTATACACATTATGCACGATAGATCTCAGGGACTATACTATTTGTCACAGAGGGAGTACATTCATAAAATCCTTGAGCGCTTTTGTATGCAGGATGTTAAGACTATTAATTGTCCATTACCTTCTCATGTGAAGGTTTCACAAACCGATTGTCCGCAGACAGATGAGTAGAGGGCCGAGATGGCCACGATTCCTTATGCATCAGCCATGGGCAGTCTTATGTATGCCATGATAGCCACCCATCCAGATATTGCTTTTGCAGTTGGGGTTGTGGCACATTATATAGCTACACCTGGCAAGAAACATTGGGATGTTGTGAAGGGTATCATGAGATACCTGTAGGGAACAACATATCTGTGTATTTGCTATGGTAGCCAAGATACGAGAGTCGTGGGGTACACTAACTCTGATTATGCAGGACATGCAGATAGTAGGAAGTCCACTTCTTGCTATGTGTTCACTTATGCTGGTGGGGCTATCTCTTGGATGTCCAGGGCACAGAAGTGTTCGGCTCTTTCTACTATAGAGGCTGAGTATATTGCAACCACAGAGGCTTGCAAGGAGGCTATCTGGTTAGTCCATTTGATTGCAGACGTTGGTATGACAGATGTTATGCCCAGACTGCATTCGGATTCTATGAGTGCCATTCAGTTGGCCAAGAATCCAGTCTTCCATTCGAAGACGAAACATATTGAGGTGAGGTATCACTTCATTCACGAGGTCGTTGAGGATAGGCCTGTTGACCTTGTCAAGATTCCGACTGAGCAGAATCCTACAGACTTGCTCGTGAAGAGCCTCACTATAGAGCGCTTTGCCTTCCTTAGGAGATTGATGGGCGTTGGATGAGGTGGTGTCTTTTTCCTCATCCTATTGTACTTGTGTACATGTTGTACTGTCTTTTCCTTTCTTTTCTGTCTCACTGGGGTAGATTCACCTTTAAGTGGGAGGTTGTTGGGGGTAAAGGCACCTCCACCTAGCCGCTCGTGTATTACTACACTGATAGTACCCGCCACTGTACATTGTAGGTAGCGGGCGCCCATCACAGTCACTTATTCTTTATTCTTTTAGTGACAGTTTGAATAAAGAAAGGCCCGGCCACACATTGTGGTTGTTGGAGTTTCCACTTTTGAGTCTCTCTCGTACTCTTGCTCTCCATCCGCCATAGCTCTCACCACCAAGCTTCTTCCTCCTAGGTTCTACTTCCCTTTCAGACTCAAGGTCCCCTTCCTAGGCAAATGTAGTCTCGGTGCCCATCTTTAAGGGAGAGTACAATGAAGACCCTGATCTTCATGTAGCTGAGTTTATGGTAGCGTGTGTAGCTAACAATTCCAAAACCCTCGAGCATTGGTTGGTGATATTCCCCACCACTTTCAAAGGTGCAGCGTTTCAGTGATATGAGAGACAAGTAGTAGGAACTTTTGGTAGACGTGGCCTTCCTCACTAAATTTAGGTGTGAAGGTTTTGAAGAGCGGATGCAAGAGGAGTTTATGAACCTAAGTCAATCCTTTGGTGAGAGAGTGAAAGCATATGCCTCTAGAATAGAATGTATACTGAAGAGATGGACCAACCATCATTTGGATGAAGGCATCCAGAATGGAGTTTTCCTTAGAGGCCTACAACCAAAAGTTTGTAAATTAGTAGAATTGAGAAGACCAGTCAATCTGCAAGCTACTGCAGTGGAAGGTGTAAGAATGTATGATGAAGTTGAAGCAAGGCTATCAATGACCTCAAGAAGAGGAGTCCTACCTCCTCCCATGCCAGGAATGGCATACCCACCAAATGCAATCCTAGGGACAATTCCCTACCCCTATCCTTAGTTGCAAATAATGCCACAGTACATTGCACCGAACCCACAGTGGCTGCAAAAACGATAGTACCTCAAATGATGGTTCAACCACAACAACAATGGCCTCAAACACTTCTCCCAATGGCAACTTAGCAACAACAGTAGAAACCTACTAACTGGAACCAATAACCCCCAGTCTCAACAGGAGCTCTGAATCAGAACTAGAATAGGAGCTCTGAATCTAACTAGTTTATGCAGTGATCACAGAAGCTTCCCAAAATCCTACTGCAAGTACTCTAGGAGGAGAAAATATGAAGGACTACATGTCCAATTCAGTCATAAGAATTAAGAAGAAGTTGATAGATGTGATTACAAAACAACTACAAACGCTGAAAGTGAATACATCCAACTACAGAAGTTGATAGATGTGATTACAAAACAACTACAGATGCTGAAAGTGAATACATCCAACATATCCACTCCTGCGGGATGTGGAAGAGATGTAATGCAATCTAATACATGGTGTGGAAAGTGCCATCAAGTGGGACATTTAGCCATTGTATATACTTGGAAGAACCATATAGAGGATATTTTCTCTCTGACGGAGATGCACAAAAGAAGGAAGAAAGATGAAGAAGCAAGATTCAACTTGTTGGAATCCAAAATGACAACGCAAGACATCAGACCAAAGCCTAGGGAGTTCGTTCTAATTTCGGCCCAAGGAGGTTTCCCTCTCAAAGTTACAGAGGAGGACAGTTTGGCAATGGCTAGAGGTCAAAGGTGGAGTGTTACAGATGTGGAGAAAAGAGACATATCTCACCAAATTGTCCAAACCCTAGAAGGTCCATGGACTACAGGACCTTATGCAGTTGATGCAAAGGAAAATGCCAAATTGCAAAAGACTGTCCAAGTCCAATTCTTCTAAAAGCTACTCCTGATACCCAACAGAAGACCCAAGAAAATTCTTCTAATTTGATGGAATTAGAGGTTGCCACAATAATGCATGCCAAGAAATGAGAGTCCACAGTTTCAAAAGAGAATGTTTCCTCTACCAAAACGGTGAAGTTCAACCTCCCCAAGGAGAAACAGAACAGTACAAAGCAAAACCATGTAGTACAAAGCACTGTAGAGCCATAGAAATCCAGAGAGACAGTTACAGAGATAGAATTAGAGGTCCAGGAGATGGCGGAGATTGAAGTACCTCTTGAAGTAGAAGAAATCTAGATGTTACTGCTCTTGGAAGAAAAAGGGAATATAAAAGTGGGTGTGCCCCCATTCCCTAGTAGCTGATTGGAAAAGCCTATGGATCCTATAAAAGAATATGACTTGGTCAAAGACCTAGAAACCAAACCTAGCATTCAGTCAATTGTTGATGTTGTCTCCTAGCTATCAAAAGAAATTCAAAAGCATACTAACAAGGAGAAGAGGCCTAAGGATTGCTCCTTCCATGGCAACCAAGTTCAACAAAGCCCTAGAGCTTGTGAAGGAAGTGCATGTGGCTAACGCCTTCCTGGATCTTGGTACCCCAGAGATTGGCATGTGGATTGAAGGATGCTTTATAGTATACACATTGATTGATGGAGGTTCATCAGTGAACATAATGACATATATGACAATGAAGGATCTAGGCTTGCAAGGAATGCAGCCTACGCAGTGGCTTATCAGATTGGCGGACCAAAGTAGAATTAAGCCTTTGGAAATTTTCCCATATGTGAGGAAAACCCTTGCAAGGAGAGATTATTGGCTGACCTATCTGGTGGTCAAACCAAATTCCTATGGGACCTCATACCCTTTGTTGCTGGGAAGACCATGGATTTTTGAAGCAAGGGCACAGACGGATTGGTTCAAAGGAACCCTAACCCTAGGTAGAGGACCAACAAAGTGGTGCTAAAGTTGTATGGATCATAAAAAGGCAATGGATCCACTTCCATTGAAGTCCTAACAGACTCCTCCAACGAGATAACAGATGGCACATCAGAAGGCGAAGAGGCATTAAACAGATCTTTCCCAAGAAAATAGAGGCATAGTCCCTGATAGTAGGCACCGTAAGCCAATTGTCGAGAGAAGAAAAGCATTTATTAATGGGTGAATACCTCATGCCTGAACCCGAATTGACTTTTGAAGTCACCTCTGACAGTGAGATAGCAGCATGGATGTATTGTTCTCCCTATTACATGGTTGTAGCAGAGATAGAGACAAAAGTAGGAGCAGAGGCAAACACAGAAGCAAAGGCATAAGATACAACAAAGATTATGTTCTTTTTCTATGGTGCCCCCATAAAGGTAGAAAGAGAGTTTGAAGAGGAAAAAAATGAAAAGGAGGAAGAAAACTATGAAAGTGGGCTAGAAGAGTCTATCCTACTCGCAAAAGGCACAAATGAGGAAGAAGTTCCAGAGGCTATAAAAGTAAAAAATCCCATACTGTTAGATAGAATGACTCTGGTACCCTTTGGGCTGGCTAATGAGTCTTGTCATATGCAAAACATCCATAATAAATGGATTAGGCAAAATAATCATTCCTTCATTAGTGGCTCTTGCCACCCTAATCCACCCTTCTCAAGAGAAGATGATGACGATGCACCTTGCCAACAACCACTAGTTTGGCAGCTTAAACAGAACTTAGAAGGTCCCTGTTATGTGATGTTCTTAGATGCATCCTTGGAAGATGAGTCCTTGAGCCAAGAGGTAACTAATCCCCAAACCAATCCCAAAATAGCCATGATACCCTTTCAGCACCCTAAGGAGTCAGTCCAGTCCACCTAAAAGGGAAAGATAGTTCCAGTGGAACTCAGAAGAGGAAACCGCTCCTTGAGGGAGTTGAATCTCTCCCCAAAGCAGTCAGTGGGACATTTATTCATGAAGTGGAAAGTGAAAAGAAATTAACGTTTGTGGATGTTGATGGTATTGAATGACATCTAAAGGTGGGTATCAGTCTTCTAGAAGAAGAGCTGTCGGTGGTCCTACATTACCTACTGAAGGAGAACTTGGACATATTTGCATGGTTGTACAAAGATTTGAACATCACATTGATCTAGAGCTTGATGCCAAGCTTGTGAGGAGGTAAAGACAAAGACACATGAATCCAGATTATTTTCCCTAGTGAGATCCGAATTGTTGAAGCTCCTTGAGGTTGAGTTTATTTATCAAATGGCCAATAGTGAATGGGTTTTGCCTATCATGGTAGTACCCAAGAAGAATGGAAAGCTGTGAATATATGTGGACTTCGGAAATATGAATTTCAAGACCAAGAAGGATCATTTCCACACTAGATAAAGGCAAGGGAGTAAACTTCCCATAGCAAATGTCTAACCTCAAGCTACTTCAAGATGCCTTGTGAAGATCTACTAGATCCAACATCCAGTGTGTTAACCACAAGGGTAACCACTTGCCAATAGAGTGCCCAAAATCTAGACCTAGAACATGTGCTAAATGTGAAAGGTATGGGCATGAGGCTATACATTGTAGGTTGCCTCTACAATTGCCTTACTAGCAGCCTTTCCAATAGTAATACCCCATGGACTTCTAGTATGAAATTGGTCAAGGAGCTCCATTAGCTCTACTAGCACCTTATGAGTAGAGGCCAGTTGTACCTAGTGCTCAACTAGCATAGCTAGACCTCCACCAATCATAACCCTACCCCATAGTGGAACTTTTGTGTATTATGTTGAGAAACTACTCAATGAGGTGGCATATGTAAATCCCTACATCTCATACAATGAAGAGGGAAATCCAATCCTTATGGACTATAGGCCCATCCCAGTCATGACATTGGGTAGGGGAAGAGAACAAGGACTAGGAGCAATGTAGTCCACAAGAACCATTGACCTACTAGAATTTGGTCATCCTAGATATATATCATCCTATTTCCCTAAAAAGGAACAAGACAACAAGGAAAGAGCTTATTTGAGATGCCTAGAATGTTGGGTTACACACTTATACTACTTAGACTTCCCTAGGAGAAAAGCATCAACTGGTACCTCAAGCATGCCATCTATACCCTTAAAACTATTTGGTATCAAGTCTTTGGATGATGAGGCTACCCTTATACCATTAAGTGTGATGACTAGGGCAAAATACAAGTAAGATGGAGTGTTAATACATGGGGCTAGTAATGTGGATGTTTCTTCTAGAGGCAAGAAGAAAAATAATAAGAGAGCTAAAGGAAAAGTTAAAATCTAAAGTGCAACAATGCTAAAACACTAAAATCATGGAGGAATGAATTTGATGCAAAATCCACTCAGCTCCAAAGATTGAAAATAAGGGAAGTGCTAAAGTTGGAGAATACCTTGACCCAAGGCACCAAATGGAGATCATCGAGAAAATAAGGGGCTAGGTAGAGGAGGCTCAAGGGTAGTCAATACTAGACCATGAGGTTCAAGAAATATCTAGCATGGAGTCACCCTCCTCAGTGATTTACATAAGATCAGTGAACCAACAAAGAGCAAGAACCTCAATCGCACTCGGATGAACCCACCTTGCCTCAAGATGACCTAGAACTAGAGGCTCAAGTGCCTAGGAGAGGCAATGTCAATGAGGTTGATGTAGAGCTATTAGCAATTCTTGATCTAGACAAGTGTCATTGCCTTTAGGCTAGGTAAGGAGACAAAATAGGAAATTATGGAGTACATTTAAGGCATGGGTTGAGACACAAGAGCAATCAATAGTACTGACAGAAGCAAACAATGACACCCACATTCTGGTGACACCCTCCCCATCACTAGGGTCACTATAGGTTAATGCCTTGTGGGAAGGGACTAAGATGCATGCTATTTTACTAGTCATAGCATTGGGAGATGTGACTCAAAAAGGAATTGTAGGCATAGAGATGGGAGTGAGCATTCTAAACTACACAATATTATATCATGGGGTAGTCTACTTGTGGAGAGTACTAGATTTGATGTAAACACTTGATAATGACACGAAATTTTGCCCATTTGAAGTGTTAAAATACTCACTAATCAAGATAGATGGAGTCTAATTCTCTGTGGAATTCATCGTAATGAAAGATGTGGACTATGATATTTTGTTGGAAATGCATTGGATGCATTGTACTTGCATGATAAAAGTTTGAGGAAATGGATTGATATTCTTTGGAAATAACCTCGCTGGTCAACCTACATGCCATTTTTTCCATGCTCAAAGGAGAATCCCATGGCAAGCCCAACTATGGCCCCTTGACCAAATACATTCCCTATTTAGAGGATGAGCATGATTGGATGCATGTGCTAGCAACCATTGACTTGCCATTCTTTGATGATGAGGATGATTACAAAAAAAAAAGGATACAAAGAAAGCTTGCAAATTCAATGAGCCTACTAAACCTCGCATGCCTAAGAGTGATAATCAGTCCACAATACATCTATCAAGAAAAAGGTCAATGACGATGATATACCATGTTCAAACAAGAAAATTGGAATTGCATAGAATCCTTGAGCATCTAGCATGGGAGTTAGCTGAGAACCTTGCAACTAACCTAAAGCCTCTTAGGGACCTCATGAGTGAGTTGAAATGGAAATGAACTAAAGTACACAACTTAAATCTCTTGTACAATTGGGCTCTACTTAAGGACAATGAAAATTTGGAAGTGGACAAGCAAATAGAGGACGAGCCCTCTAACTGGAAGGATTCCGATAACGAATATGTAGACTATGACTCTCGAAGTGAAGAGAGTAATGAAGAAGTAGAAACCATCCATTACAATATGGATGGGTGGACAATTGAATATATAATTATGGACACCAAGCTTAAGGAAACTAATGCCTTCAGGTTAGATAAAGGAGTCATCAAAGTGGACTATGATCGACAAACCTAGTTGGAACGCCTAGATGTGGTGGACTATAAGCAAGTGGTGGACTGACCCAACTAGAGTCCATAACACCATTTGAAATAGGATCAATGTTAGAACTCTCACCACTTGATGAAGCCTCCTCTTCCAAAAAACACAACGAGTTCATCTCAAAGTCTAATTAAGCTTTGATAGCAACCTAGTGATACCATGACCCCCTAAGACTCGATGCACCAAAGGAGACCTTCTAATCCACCTGAGATGTAGAAGACTAAAGGATAAGAAAAATAAGAAGCCCAAGGACTTGAAAGCAAAATGAAAAAAGAAACCACAAGCTCTACCTAAATGCTTCACAATGTCTAGAAAAGGTGATCGAATAGTGGTGTGAGTAGGAGCCAAAAGGAAAGGCCAAGCCATTGAGTCCATCGAGGAACCTGTCAAGGTCAAAGAGGTCAACCTAGCACATGAAGGGGGTAAGCTTCAACCTGTGTTTATAGCTAATGACTTGAACAAAGAGGAATATTTCAAGCTCATTCACCTTTTAAAAGAATTCTCAAATGTGTTTGCATGGTCCATGGATCAATTAAAGGCGTTGAACTAAGTATAGTCACTCATAACATCCCTATGGTTCACTAATCAATATGAGATTGAGCACACAAACTAGGTGTCATCCATTGTGATTGTACTAAAAAAGAATGAAAAGATCAAGAGTATGTGTTAGTTATAAAAAATTCAACACATCCACAAAGAGAGACAATTATCCTCTACCCTACACCAACCACATTCTTGAGAGAGTGGCACAGACGGAAGCATACAACTTCTTCAATGGTTTCTTAGGCTATAACCAAGTGCGAGTCCATTCGAATGATAGCTAAAAAATGGAATTCACTACAAAATGGATAGTGTTTGCTTATATTGTCATGCCATTTGGCCTAACTAATCCCCTTGCTACCGTTCAATGTCTAATGTGTGCAATTTTCAAGGACATGCTTAGGAAATGGTTGGAAGTATTTGTCAATGACTTGTGTGTTCATACCAACTAGGAGGAATACTTGGAAAAACTTTGCATAATCTTTGAGAGATGTAAATAATGTGGTCTCTCATTGAACCCCTTGAAGTGCTTTTCTGGTTTAAGCATGGATACATACTAGGGCATGTTCTATTAAGGAATGGGATTACCACTAACTTCTCAAAGGTTAAAGTGACCATGGACCTTCCCCCTCTGAATAACTACAAGGGAGTTCAATGCTTTCTAGAACATACTAGATACTATCCATGGTTTTTGTTGAACCACACATTGATTGTTAGACTTCTCTATAAACTATTGATTGTGTTTGATGGACAGATGAGTGTCAACAAGCCTATGAATGGCGTAAGTAGGCTCTAACATTAGCACCCATTTTATGAGCTCTAGATTGGTCTATCACTTTCCCTATGCACATCGATGCATCAAAATTCACAATCAGAGCATAGTTGTACCAATTTGGTGAGCATACCATGGATTTTCTAGTGAGCTTTGCAAGTAGGCAAGTTACTGAGGTTGAATAGGAAGGGCTAGCTATGATGTTCACATTGAAGAAATTTAGACATTACCTTTTGGGAATGCCCTTCACCTTCTTTGTAGATCATCAAGAATTGCTATATGCTGTGAATAAGCCATGTGATACAGGATGCATTGCCATGTACTTCTTTTATTGGAGATTAGTTTGTTGATAGTGGTGCATAAAGGAAAACAACACTACATGATGGCTCAGCATATGTCTCACATACCCATGGGAGACACTGTTGAGCAAGACATCATGGATGATCTACCTGATGTCCATCTTTTCAAAATCTTCACCGAAGTAGAGCTTTAAACGGGGACCTTACACCTTACTAGGCAAATGATATAGTTCAAAATTTGGAAAACTTGGGACCCAGACTCCTTGATTGAAAAGGCTAGAGTAAGAAGGCTCATTTTGAAAGTTCAATCTTAATTGCTGATCATCGGTCAGGTTTATCACTTGGGGAAGGATGGATTATTGAGAAGATGTGTCTGTAAAAACGAGATGCATGACATCTCACTAAGGCACATGGGGAATAGTGGGAGGGCACTTCAGTGGAGACACACAACTACTGGTAAAGTTCTTCAATCTCAATTGTGGTGACCCACACTATTCTACAATGTTGCTAAATTTCTTGAACATTGTGATGAGTGCCAATGCCACAAAAATCCTATGCGAAAGGAAAAAATGGAGTGGATGTCAGTAGGAGATTTCCAACAATTCGAAAAATGGAGTATTGACTTCATTGGTTCAATTATTCATACATCACAATATTTCCAAGAGAAATGGACTAAAATGAGTGACAAAAAAGAATAATGCAAAAACAACTACTAAGTTCCTTTGGTAGCATGCGATCTCAAGGTTCTGTTGCCCCATTGAGTTACTTGGCTATTAGGGTACACACTTCATTTTGCCAGGCAATTCATGTGCTGTCCGGACCTAAAACGGGCCCGATACTGGCTATAGGCACTAGACGGGCCTCTAACACTCACAAGAAAACCCCACACGGCCTTGCGGCCAGGAGCGTCCAAGGGACACACTGCCCTAATGTGGATATTGCATTTGTAGTGGAACGTAGTCCAACGATTGGCCTTTCTTACTCCTTAGAGGGAGTTCCCACATATCTCGGTGTAGTATACCAATGTAATACAAACATAAAGGAGGCACCCCTCCGGCTAAATGCTATGGCCCCACTACAGCTCTCCTACACCTCGGCGATTGGCCCCAAGATGCGCTACTCTAACATAAAGCACATACGAACACACTCCGCTCTTATATACTTCAAACATTCCAAGATATTTTATGTTCCCTTACCAATCTCACCCCCAAAGATTCGATCGTCTAGTCTACAGCTTGGGTTTCCTCACAACTCTGCGTGGGTCATATGTTTGGCAATCAATTGCTATGCATCCAGGAGTTACCATGTGATATGCACAATGCAATTGTGGATGACACACCTCATGCTCAAGCATTTTATGATTAAAAAACAACAACATGAGGTGCAAAGTCAATCCTTTAATGATTTCCAAGCTACTTGTAATTGCGACGTTGCTAGAGACTAGCACGGAGTTTCCTCGTGCTACTAGTCTCTCTTAAATTTAAATGGTGATTGGTATGTATGCTATGCATAATCAAATAAATAAAAATTTAAAATATTTCCAGCAACCACTCACTTTTACAACACCTCTTTCCTCCTACCGTTTAGGGTTTTGCATTCGTTGATAGGTGTAGTCATTTTTGTGTAAATTTTCATGTAAAAATAAAAAAAAACCATACTCTAACATAGAAACAAGGCTGAAATGAGGGTTATACATCATGATCTAGCCTTGTTATATGTTCACAAACATAAAGTATATTTTTTTCCAAATTTTTTGGCACAAAAACTATTTTTTTTCTATTTTTTCTATTTTTTCTCATTTGTTTTTCATAAAAATGTGGTATTTTCTAATTTATATTTCTTGACTGATCATACTGATTGAAAAATGGTTTTTTCAGTTTTTTATTCCATATGAACTTCATTCCCCAACCCAACACGGAAGAAACTCCATTTTTCCTCTTAAAAGACACATTTCAGGTTTTAAATTATTTATTACGACCATGTGTGACTATGGCCATGCATTTTATAATGTGCAACCATCAAACATACTTCAAATATGATTCATACAAATTTTCTTTCCATGCGCACATCATTTAAGCCATCAAACATCAAAATAATAAATTTTCATTTGTAAAAAATGAGCATACTGCTTATTTGTGTGTTGTGTGTTATTATAAATAGCTTCGGGGCAGCCAACGGACCCATCATCAATTCCCCATCAGTGCTGGATATCACCTCTCAGAATCATCTTAGCCCTTACATCAATCCAATCAATGTCGGACAAACATTCTTTATCCCCCTTTCTTCTTGATTCTTTGCATGTGATCAGCCTCTTGGAGGAGAGAGAAAGATTGGTTTTTTATCTCTTCATCCGGCAACTGTTGTGTGAGCAGAGACAGGCAATTAGAGGTGAAAAATTGGAGATATTCATGGCCAATCATCATTGCATGTGTTGCTTGTAGGCCTACAATGGTTCCATAGCCAAGATCGTCGCTAAAATTTTTGGCCGGGGGGGGGGGGGGGGGGAGGGGGGCAGCGGGAGGGGGCAGCATCACGATGAGTTGTTTCAAAATGGCACCCCCCCTCTGCCCCAAAAAAAAATTTGGCACTTTGAAAAATTCTGGCTGACTGGCTTAGGATCTTTAGGATCTTGCATTGTTGGCCACTTGCACTAGATGATCAGGTGCCTATAAAATTTATGAAAAATCCACAACTGCTACTCGATCCATCTTCGAAACCGCTTTCAAATCATGTCTTCCGTTGCTTGTAAAAATTGGCATATCCGTCTTTATTGCTTCCAACGAGGTTCAATTCCCGCCTTGGAGCAAAATATTTTGGCACATTTTTGTCACTTTTTGGGATCTAAAATCCATCTCTCATTGACAACCACGGGATAGGGATACTCAACCCACATCAAATCCCATGAACTGATATGCACAAACATAACCATAAAAAGCATCAAGTTGATACAAAAAATACACAACAAACACAACACAGCTCTCACCCTACTGCCTGATAGAATCAAGGCATGAAAATCCACAAGGGATAGGCCCAACATAATTTGACAAAAATCCGCAGTAAATTGCTAACCAATTGCTTTAACACGGACTGATTAACCCTTTCAAAGAGGACATCCGAGTGGTGGTCGAACTACCTTCCTAACTTAGGACAATTGGACCAAGACCTTATGCAAGCACTCCTATAGCATGGCCATCATATTTTTCTTTTAACACATTTTCTCTCAAGGTTTCCATACTCGGGCGTGCAAAAAAGAGGGAGCTGAGCGTAGAATGACCCAAGGAGAACATGGCATCGGCCTTAGGTCCTGACTCGGTACCCAAGAACCTAATAAGCTCTCACGAGGCAACACTTAATCATTTTTAACGCTCACTTTTATTTTCACTCCAACCTTCCTTTCTTTTTTTTTTGTCTAGCTACTACCCCTAGGAAAAGAAGTCTTTGACTCGTTCCTAGGAACCTACCAGGCCTCTGCAAGGTGATAATCAACTGCTTGTAGGAAATTTCTTCTTTTTTTAATTTCTTTTCTTATTGAGGGGTTAGAACCCCTTTTTATACACCTCTGTAATTTTTATTTTTAGATATATTTAGAACTTGCTCTTCTTTGCTATGTTGGCATGCTTCTCTAACTGCCACATTAGCAGGGACTCCTAGGATAGCTGCTTAGTAAGCAGGAAGGACAGGGTCACAAGGACTACTCTCTATCCATAGGTCTTTAATGCCTGATAATGTCTTAAAAAGAGGTAGATAACTACTCGAATCTCCCCCAGATATACCTAACCCAACCCTAGGACTTCATGCCTTGATTGCTGGTCCCCACAAACGAAAAGAAAGTAATCCCCACTTACACATATAACACTACTAGCTTAAGGGAAAAACTCGAAAAGGCAACGATACCACTTGGAATTGCCACAAGAAGCTCCTTTGCAGCAAAGTCTCCCTCTAGGCACTTTGTCCAACCTGTGTGATGCAATCACTAAAACAGAAAACCATTAAACATACTTGCACCAAACAAACATATGGCCCTCTTGGCCTAAAGAGATATAACATTTCACAACCGACAAAATGCTCTCTTGGCCTAATGAAATAAAACATTAGAAATCAACAAAAACGACTCTCTTGGCCTTATGAAATAAAACATTTTACTACCATTAGCACAAGCACTATTAAAACAATCCCTTGGTCGTAATGTTACTCTACTAAAGCACAAGCACAACCAAGGATAAGGCCTCGTAGGTCCTACACTAAGTGCATCAGATTATTAGCTAACCCCCCTGCATAAATAGCAAGGGGTGTCTGACGAATATGACAATACACAATCCTATGCGTCCATGACAGAGTAGGAAGGTGTTCACTTGCTACCTAACTCATAACCAAAACTAGCCATCGATGGCCAAAATATGATGTGTCAGCACCAAGAAGACCCCAAAGTAGTCCAGGGTAATGTTAGAAGGTAACTGTAAGGGCTCCCTTGGACCATAATTGAAAAAGACATCTTTCACAAAAGCATAGGTAGCCAAGGAATCCACAAAGTGAATCCATTGTTAAGGAACTAATTGACAAGTCACTGTCTCAAAGATATGCAGCATATCCAAGGTGGCACGACGGTACATCCGTAATATGGGATCCCGCACACTATAGGTCCCATTTAGCTGATTAATTACTAGCTGCGAGTCACCTTTAACCAATAATCGGCAAATACCACCAATCGGGCTACATTCAGCCCCATGATCAAGGCCTTGTATTCTGCCATATTATTAGTAAAAGAGGGTCCTAAATAGATTCCCATCTTCATAACAACCTAATGTTAGGGATCTTTAATGACCACACCAATGCTCGCATGTTGAGCGAGCCCTCTAGAAGCTCCGTTAAAATATAGAGTATAAACCCAGGCTTCATTGATAGACCACGCCATACAAATCAGCTCACTCGTACTTATGATAATCAAAATCAAGCCGAGAGAGAGGGTGTATAACATGCACAATTTCTCCTTCCTTGCTGAACTCAATAGGAATGCTAGTCAGAATTCGTTTACAATGGTGGCAGTAGACCTTAATTTCCAACATAAAGGATTTGTCTTGCCACTTAGTAACGTGATGCCCTTTGCTCCACCAGATCACTCGACCTTGGTGGTAACGTTGCTCAAGGTACATATGATCCAAATAAGAAATGATACATCCCATCTTCTCATCTTGGTATGTATTGCAAGTTAAAGCTGAATCCTAAAGGACCTACATAGGCACCAAGCTCAATGTCAATCCTTACACATAGTAAGGATTTAGCTTATTAAAGTTAACTTTATTCTTAAACTCTACCCCTTATAAATCTGCTAGAAGGGTCATAGAGCCATTCTTTCCTAAATGTACAATCTTGTATGGTCCATCGCATTTGGGTTTTAATTTTCCTAGAAAGAGCTCCTTTCAAGCATCATAATACAACATTAACTAACCTTTCACAAATTTGTACTTCTTAGCCCAAAGATCATGAAGGGAGCCCAAAATGGTTCTTAGAGTAGTCATATTGACTATAGGAGAGAAGATCTCGTCAAAGTCAATTCCATGTTCCTGCTTGTACCCCTTTACAACCAATCATGCTTTGTACTTTGGCGAATAACTAGAAGTGACTTTCATCTTTAAACCCATTTGCATGGAAGGGTTTTCTGCCCTTTAGGCAATTGCACCAAGTTCCAAGTAGCATTCTTTTCAAGTGATTCCATTTCTGACAGCATGGCCGTTCCACTTCTTGCTGTTCGATCTAGTCATTGCTTCCTTAAAGCAAGATGGCTCACCACAATCTGCCAACATGACATAATATGCAACATATTGTGCACCAGGAATAAACCTATTTGGTTGCCTTGAAGGTGGGGTTGACCTATGCAGCGAAGGTTCTGCATTTGCTGGTTGATGGGCCTGTAAATCCGCATTTATAGGTTGTTGTCCTAAAATACAGGCATATAATTCTACATGTACATGTTGCTGTCCTGAAATACAAGCCTGCAATTAGTCATTTAAAAACGGTGCCCCCCCAAAAAAAATTCATTTTTTAAAGGCCTTTGTCTCCCCCCCCAAAGTGCATGCCTAAACTTCCTAAACATTTTGGCCTTTTGATACGTCGAGCTTCATATCTCCACCGTCTGTGACACACGTTTTTCACTTTGAAAAATTCTACATGGCCGGCTCGGGATCCCGCGCTATTGGCCACTTGTACTAGTCTGACCAAGCACCTGGGAAAATTATGAAAAATCTGCAACTACCACTCAGTCCATCTTCGAAGTCGCTTTTAAGTCCCATCTTTCGCTGCTTGTAAAAATTGGAATATCCATCTTTGTTGCTTCCAATGAGGTTCAACTGCCACCTTGGAGTGAAACATTTTGGCACATTTTTATCGCTTGTCGGGATCTAAAATCCATCTCTCATGCGCTGCCTTGCCTTAACCCGCACTTAGCAGGATTTCAAATGCTTTTCCAAGCCTGTTTAGACTTTCAAATTTGTATCGACAAATTCTTATCATTGTCCAACAAGTCCTATAGACTTTTGATATTTATTTAATTTCCTAATACTGATAGTTTCAGGGTTGTCGAGTATTTCATAGTTATTTTTGCTTCAACATTCTTGATATTTTATGTTAGGTTTTCTCACTGATTCATATGTGGGTCAACTCATGATATTGGCACTCTTGCTAATATAATCATTAACATTAAATGTGTTTTTAGCAAGAAAATAATTTTTACAAAATCTACTCATATTCTATGGTTTAATCAATGCTGTCGGAACTTTCAACATTATCTAGAAATATCAATTTTCATTTAGCTATGTCCTAAGTGCAATGCTGATTGTTTTTCTGAAAATTTTATTCTAGGCAATGCAAAAATCATAAGTGTAATTTTTCTTTCATCTTTCAAACATTGAATTATATTACTATGCACCTAATTTATGTGTGTCTAGTATATATTTTCCTATACAATTTTCTATTGATTTAATGCATTGATTATTTCATGATATTATCTAAATTATTTTCCATAAATTATTATAAATTACATATGCATTTATTTATCATTAGCAAAATAAAATAGAGATAATCAATTTTAGGAAAAATTTATAAAATATTCCCTTCCCTGACAATGTCTATGATTTTTCTATTATTTTGATCACGTGCGTCATTAATGAAATAACAATAAATATCACAAAATGAACCATAATTAAGATATTTTCTTAATGACAGGCATATAATCCTTTTTCAAGTGAAAGAGTCTTTTCATTGAAGAGTTAATTATTATATTACTTAGGTTATTTTCCTAAGTAGCAGTTCATATGCATTTTCTTTAGAATGCGTTTATAATCGTTTAAAGTTAAATATAGCGATAAGCTTATAAAGCACTAATTTTTTTCAAAGTGATGGGATGCTACCTCTCTCAAGTTTTTCCAATTCCTACCACACAATTTTCTCCATCGGCTGTGTTCCTTGCTTCCCTTGCTTCAAATAGGAATTTTGAATTTCTGCGACCCCACGGAATCATCGGATGTCAGGCAAAATTGACATGGTAGTTTAGGAAGAGTTGATGGTTGTCCAAAAAAAATTTATGAACATTTTTTAAAATAATATGATCATATGGGGTGAAGGCGTAACATGGGGTAGAGAAAATAAAAATGAGATAGAAGTTTAGCAAGAGGGGATCAAAATGGCATCTGCTCTTGACATTTGAGAAGGTCTATCTCTCTCTCACACTCTCTTACTCTCCAATTTCCACAATATGATGGCCTATGAATCTCTCTCTCTCTCTCTCTCTCTCTCTCTCTCTCTCTCTCTCTCTCTCTCTCTCTCTCTCTCTCTCTCTCTCTCTCTCTCTCTCTCTCTCTCTCTCTCTCTCTGTGACATAAAGGGGGGGGAGGGGTATTTTTCTCTTTCAAGCTTCAAAGCTTCAATGGATAAGAGAAGTATAGAAATTTTTCCAGCCAACAGGAGGTCATCATTTTTACCTTTTTTGTGAGGGAGAGGGTTTGTATTTATAGGCATGAGGGGGAGCATGTAGTCAACTCATTCTTTTGGCTACTTTGTTAAGAGTCAATTGAGCTTTATTAAAAATGAATTTTGATTACCTACTTATTGGATGGTGGCACAGGGATGATTATTTTATGCTTTCTCTCCCTCCAAGCATAAAAAAGTCATGAATTTTGTCCTACTTTTATCAAAAACGTATTTTTTTTTCTTCAAAACGACTTAATCTTGTGGTTTTTTGCCAAGTTACCTTACGACTTATCTAGTTTATAAATTCATGTCATACTCTTTGGTACTTAACTTCCTCAATATCATGCTCGTTCTTGCGTGTTCTTCGTCTACCGATTAAGGCTTTTGTGATTTATCTTGCGATTATGAAATCAGTGCCATCTTTGACGCATTAAATGGAATCAAGAATTCTAAATCAAATATAATGTGGAAAAATTTATGATCAAGCCGTCGTAATATTCTTAATGAGGTGTCTTTACTTTTTTTTTGGCTGGGAACATTGAGGCATCTTCTCGTGTTGGATTGGGAATTGATTTAATGAAAGACTTGATATTAAGAAAATTACGTGCAGTCACTTATGTGATAGCTCGATGAGTACTTTTTAAACGGCTCAAGCTCGAATTCATTTCTTGATATGAAGTGCTTGGGCAAGAATATTACATCCTCTCCTCCTTAGAGGAATTGAGATGTCCTTATCTCAAAAAGAACTGGGGAAACTGTTTTTCTAGAGTTGTCTCTTCTATCCAGGTGGCATCCTCCTCAGGATAGTCTTTCCACTGGATAAGATACTCTCTAATAGTTCTATTTCTCAGAGGTTTCTCTTTTACATCTAGAATCTTATCAGCCTGGAGTTCAAGGGCTCCTTGACTAGGCATTACTGATGCTAGGAGTCATATTTCATAGTGGATTCCGTGCCACGGTAGATTCGGTGAGGTTTTACGGGTGGATTCCGTAAACTTTGTTGACCGGGGCTCATACACAAAGTGGATTCTTTGTGCGAGAAGTTGATGGGGACGCCTATCCTTTTCGGGTGTTTCATTAATTTAGTGTGTACATGGGTGATTCCATAGTGGGTGATTCCGCAAAATACATATTAAATTAATAAATGTTTATGAGTTTAGAGTGTGCACTCGTGATGAATTAAGGTTATGATTGATTTCTAACCAATTGATTTACTTATGTAGCTGAAGACTGCTAGGTATTCACTTTTGTCGGTTTAATTGTATTATTTTACTAACGATTGTGAATGCTTCAGTTGATGTGTAGAGATAGCAGCAGTGGCGGAGGAAAGCATTGGAGGATAGCATGTATTCGAGTTATCACTTATATTTTGATGGGCGCAAACCTTAGGCATGGCACCTATATTTTGTCGTGCCTATTTATTGAGGCGTTGGATATTTATTTATTATTTTGTATGCGCATGGGCGCACGATTATGATATTTGTATTTGGACATTGTATTGGGTATGCCTGACTCTTTGGACGCCCGCCCATTAGCTTTATTTCTATTTTGTGCTAAAGCAAACTCAAAAGCCAAAAGCGTGTTATTTTGTAATTTGGGCTATTATTTGAGCTTGAAGATGATTAATACATAAAATACATGCTTTGTGGAGCGCTCACACAAGGCATGGGGGAAGATTGCATCCAATTGGTCGCTTGTTCATGTCATGCATGCTTTCTACCTTGAGTTTTGTGCAAAAAGTAGAGTTCTTTTGTTCTTGAGGACCTTTCGGCAATCACTACGCGAGCATACAGTATCAGATCTGTGCACCAGTGGTATTAGAGCGAAGCTGAGATCGAGAGCTTCCAATTGCTACCCATCTTGTGCGAAGGCGGAGCTCCTGGAATGATCAAGCTCTACGGTTAGTCTCATCGCGAACGATCGATATGGGTGGATTCCTGGTGGTCAAGAACCTATGTTTACAGCCTTTGATCACGAAGGACCGGCTTGTAACATCGGAGGACCACTCCAACATCTTCTTCTTCAAGTCGTCTTCTCACAGTCAACAGAGATAAGCCATATCTTTCATAAAGATTAAAAGCTTGAGTTTAAAGCTTATAAAGCTTAATAAGAAGCTTATAAAGCTTAATAAGAAGCTTATAAGCTTCAAATTTTTAATTCGGCGGGTGGCAGGGCGGCAGCATTCCGTAAAAATGAGTGCTGAAAACGACCCCCCCTTAAAAATCGTCATTTACTGCCATACTAGCCATAAGCTAAGTTACCCGAGTCATCAGTCACACAAATCCTCCAAATTGATCAAGTTTTGTAAGTTTGCAACTTTTCAAGTCAGTCAAGTCACCAGAAGTCAGAACTGACTTGTGCCCAAAACTCCCATAAGGACTGTTCCTGCGTAGAAGCACCGAACTGCAAAGTTGTTCCTTGGAAGGCTCTGTTCGCATACGCAGATTTGCTGAACCAATTTCAGCACACGCAGAAGGTCAAAGGCAGATTTTACGAAGATTTTAAACCCTGCAACCGCAAAAAGACGAAGACCGTGAAAGCCAAATAAAAATATATAAGCCTTGTACACCCGATCTTGAGCTACGCTCATCCCGCTAATTGGATTTTGAGAGTGTGAGGTCTTTTGAAGTTTTGTAGGTTGACGGAACAAAATATGGATGATTTAATGGCTGAAGGCGATCTTCCTGAACCTACGGTGGAACAAAAGTTGGATTTAATTATGATGCAGTTGGACGAAGAACAAAGAGCCCGGCAAGCATTGCAAGTTTAATTGGCCAATTTACAAAGATCGACTACCAACAAAGAGGAACCACAACCTGAAGATCTTATCCGACGTACCATCGATGCGACTCTCGAAGCTCAATCCATTTGCAAAGAAACAAAGATAAGTAAAATAAATTTCAAATTCCGTACTTTTAATGGCACTCGAGATGGAAAAACTATTCTTGCATTCATCAGTCAGTTTGATGATTACTTTCATGAGGAAACATACACTGAAAAAGATAAAATCAAGTGTGTCACTAATCATTTAGTGGATAGAGCATCTCTTTGGTGGACCATGGTTCGTAAGAGCATAGATTATCCCACTACCTGGGAGAGTTTCAAGAAGAAGTTTATGCAAAATTTCCTTCCTCCACAATTCCATGAAAAAGCCATAAAGCAATGGGAGCTTCTTCAGCAAAGAGATCGTGAGCCTATTTCTCAGTACACCGAATGCTTTTGGAATGCCTTACTCCAATTACGCATGCTTGAAGACGTACCTGAAGCGACTCATAAGCGCAAGTATATGTCTGGATTACTTGGGCATTACTACGCTGAAGTCAATATGTTCAAGCCTGCAACTCTTGAAGATGCAATTTCTTTAGCTCATGACACTGAAGACAAGCTTCGAGGAAGAGACAAGCCTCCACAACAATTTCAAGCAAATGGTAACTATGGTTCTAAGCAATTCAATTTAAATTTTAGAAGATTCAATCAAGGTCATTTTCCTTTATCATTTTTCCATAAGTCTTGGACAAAACCACCTACTTTGCCATCAAATACCAATCAAAACCCTAAGCCATCTTCACAGCCAAATCCTAATATTCCTAGACTTCCTACCATTGCAAACAATGTATCTAAAGCCAAACCTATAGTATATTACAAATGCCATCAACTTGGACATCTAGCAGCCAATTGCCAATCGAAGAAGCCACTTGTCCATATCAACTATCTTGGAGCAATGGAAGATGAAGAACATGAAGAACTGCTTGACTTTACGGAAGATGAGGACAACATTACTACTCCTTCGGATACTTTACCAGGTATGCCAACTCCACATTCTTTGTTGACAATGAAATGTTTAGTGCATGGAAAAGAAAAGACTATTTTGCATGATGATGGTAGTACACATGAATTTATTTCTGCAAAGTTAGTGAAAGAATTGCAATTACAAACTCTTCCTACGCATTATCGCATTAAAGCAGCATTCTTAGGCACAAGGTATAATGGAATACAAGAGGTACATGATTTAGAAATTCAAATTGGTGAATATACTGAAATAATGAATTTTCTAGTTGTACCATTATAGTCCAGTGATATTATCTTAGGTATGCCTTGGCGTCATCAGCATAATCCTGATATAGATTATTTCACACATTCAATTAACATTCATTTTCAAGGAAAACACATTACATTGTATGGTATGCACGCATCTAATGCTTTTCCACTACTTACTCATACTCAAGCTAAATGTGCATTACGCAAAAGTAGGTAAATCTTATCTAATTTGGGTGAATGAACTGCAAGCTAAAAAAAAACATATGCACCCTAGGCATAAAGAATTCCTTGCACAATTTAAAGATTGTTTTGCTGAAGATCTACCACCTGGATTACCTCCTTCACGTCCTGAAGACCACAAAATAGATTTAATTCTTGGTACACAACCACCTTGTAAAGCACCATATAGGCATAACTAGATAGAGCAGAAAGAAATTCAAAATCAAGTTGAGGAATTATTAAACAGAGGATTGATTAGACCTAGTAGTTCTCCATTTGGCGCACCTGTTTTGTTGGTAAAGAAGAAGAATAATACTTATCGTATGTGCATTGATTATCATGCCCTAAATAAGATTACTGTAAAGAATAGATATCCAATTCCTAGGGTCGATGATCTTATGGATAAACTACAAGGTTCTCCCATATTTAGTAAAATAGATCTTAAATCTGGTTATCATCAAGTGAGATTAGATAAATCTGATATATTTAAGACTGCATTTAGAACACAATTTGGTCATTATGAATTTTTAGTGATGCCTTTTGGATTGACTAACGCACCTGCTACATTTAGTAGAATGATGAATCACATATTTTTGAAATATCAGCATTGTGTTATAGTATTCTTTGATGATATCTTGGTATTTAGTAAAAATGAGAAAGAACATTATGAACATCTGTCTTTGGTTTTCAAGTTGTTGAAAGATAATCAATTGTATGCTAATCCGGAAAAGAGTGAGTTCTTTCAAACAGAAAATTGAATATCTAGGTCATATTGTGTCATCAGAAGGTATTAAGGTTGACCCTAAGAAAATAGAAGCAATATTAAACTGGCCTATATCCAAAAATGTGCATGAGTTACGTTCTTTTCTAGGTCTTGCTAGTTTTTACAGGAAATTTGTGCGAAATTTTTCATTACTTGCATTGCCTTTGACTAAACTTTTAAAGAAATGTATTGTTTATTATTGGTCTGATAATCAACAGAAATCTTTTGATTTATTGAAACATGCATTAACCCATGCTCCTGTATTACAACTACCTGATTTTAATAGACCATTCTTTTTAGTAGTTACTGATGCTAGCGGATCTGGAATAGGAGCCGTACTTATGCAAGATAATCATCCCATAGCCTATTCTAGTTGTAAACTGAAACCCTCCGAACTTAAATATTCCACATATGATAAAGAATTATTAGTTGTTGTACAAGCTTTAAGACAATGGAAACATTACTTAATGGGTTTTGAGCTTATGATTAAGACTGATCAACAAAGTATTAGACATTTACTTAGTCAATCTCAAATATCTGACCGCGACATGTCAAATGCGCAGCTTTTATTCAGAGTTTTCATCCCCTTATTCAATATCAACCAAGTAAAGAAAATGTAGTGGCCGATGCATTAAGTAGAAGACTGACCTTTCATAATATCTCTGTTATATCATTTGATTCTCTAACCCCTATGAAAGATACTTATCATCAGGACATTACTTTTCATGCTGATTGGAATAAATTAGTTGAAAATAACTGGATTCCTATTGATTCACTGTCTTATAATGATGGATTCATGTTTTATGAAAAGAGATTATGTGTTACAGTTCCATTTAGATATTTTGTTTTGGATGAGATTCATTGTCCTCCATATCAAGGCCATAGAGGTATCATATCTACTTTGCGTATATTGACTAAAGATTTTTATTGGCCATATATGGACACTGATGTATCTAACTTTGTTTTTGAATGTTTGGTTTGTCAAAGAGTTAAGAGACATCATGGTAAACAGTATGGATTACTTATGCCTTTATCTATTCCATCAAGACCATGGGAACAGATTTCTATGGATTTTATTACTGGTTTACCTAATACTAAAGCTAACCATAATATGATTTGGACTGTAGTAGACAAGTTTAGTAAACAAGCATATTTCATTCCATGTAAGAAAACTTTAACAGCATCTCAGGCAGCACAATTGTTTTTGAAAACTGTTTTCATTAATCATGGATTACCAAAAGTTATTATTTCTGATCGAGATTCTAGATTTTGTAACAACTTTTGGATTACTTTGTTTGCTAACCTAGGAACAAAGATTGATTTCTCATTTGCATTTCATCCTGAAACTAATGGACAAACAGAAGCAACTAGCAGTACTATTTTAGATCTTTTACGTGCTTAGACTATTTCTAAACCACAGACATGGGACACACATTTACATTTACTGCAGTTTGCATATAACAATACACCACACACATCTACAAAGAAAGCACAGTTTGAAGTGATTTATGGTTATAGATTGTCTACACCTATTGCATCTTTATCAAATAGAATTCAGAGTGCTGATGAAATTGCTGATATGCACGCTACTATTTTTGATGAGGTTAAAGACATGATTGCCAAAGCCCAGCAATCATATACAAAACAAGCCAATAAGAAAAGACAGGCTATGAATTTCAAAGTTGATGACTATGTTTGGTTAAGAATAGAAAAACGTAGATTACAAAGTGTAGATAAACACCCAATTGTGAAATTAGCACCTAGATTCTATGAACCATTTAAGATCATTCATACAATCAATGACAATGCATTCAAGTTAGAACTACCACCTCACTGGAAAATTCACAACACATTTCACATTAGTTTATTACGACCCTTTAGAGGCCAATTACCTATACACCCTGTTTATGGAAACCCACCTTTGTTAGATGAAGAGATTGAAATACTTGAACCTGAAGCTATCATAGATAGTGATTTCATGACCACTAGAACTGGACGTAGATATTCTAGATATTTGGTCAAGTTTAAAAACCATCCTGTTGAGGAAGCCCAATGGATGCACGCTAGAGACTTAAATGCTTTCCCCACTCTGTTAGCTCCACATTGAGCTAATAGCAATTGAGGACAATTGCTATCCCACCCTGGGGGTATGATGCCAGGAGGCATATTTCACGGTGGATTCCGTGCCACTGTGGATTCCGTGAGGTTTTACGGTGGATTCCGTAAACTTTGTTGACCAGGGCTCATACACAAAGTGGATTCTTTGTGCAAGAAGTTGATGGGGACACCTATCCTTTTCGAGCATTTTATTAATTTAGTGTATACATGGGTGATTCCATTGCGGGTGATTCCGCAAAATACATATTAAATTAATAAACATTTATGAGTTTAGAGTACGCACTCGTGATAAATTAAGGTTAGGATTGATTTCTAACTAGTTGATTTATTTATGTAGCTGAAGACTGCTAGGTATTTACTTTTGTCGGTTTAATTGTATTATTTTACTAACGATTGTGAATGCTTCAGTTGATGTGTAGAGATAGCAGCAGTGGGGCGGAGGAAAGCATTGGAGGATAGCGTATATTCGAGTTATCACTTATATTTTGATGGGCGCATACCTTAGGCATGGCACCTATATTTTGTCGTGCCTATTTATTGAGGCGTTGGATATTTATTTATTATTTTGTATGCGCATGGGCGCACGATTATGATATTTGTATTTGGACATTGTATTGGGTATGCCTGACTCTTTGGGCGCCTGCCCATTAGCTTAATTTCTATTTTGTGCTAAAGCAAACGCAAAAGCCAAAAGCGTGCTATTTTGTAATTTGGGCTATTATTTGAGCTTGAAGATGATTAATACATAAAATACATGCTTTGTGGAGTGCTCACACAAGGCATGGGGGGAGATTGCACCCAATTGGTCTCTTGTTCATGTCGTGCACGCTTTCTACCTTGAGTTTTGTGCAAAAAGTAGAGTTCTTTTGTTCTTGGGGACCTTCCGGCATTCACTACGCGAGCATACAACATCAGATCTGCGCACCAATTACAATTTACTAGTCATCAAGAATATGACCTTGATTTGCCACATAAGCTTTCAGAAGAGTAATGTGAAATACATTATGGACTTTCACATGATCAGGAAGTTGCAGTTTGTAGGCACTAGCTCCTAGGCATTTGAGAACCTTGTATGGTCCACAATACCTTGGACTCAACTTTTTGAACTTTCCTAATGACAGAGAACTCTTCTTTGGGTGTACACAGATGACAACCATGTCTCCCTCTTGGAAAATAGGCTCTTGCCGTCCTAGATCAGCATAAGCTTTCTAGCGAACTTTGGTAGCTTGGATGTCTTATCTGATAGTTTTGATCTGATCATCCATGTCTTCTAGCATTTTCTTAGAAGCCTCAACCTTTAGGGTTGGATTAGAGAAATTCAATGGCGTTAAACAATCTTGCCCATACAATGCTTGAAATGGAGTCATTTGAATACTCTGGTGATATGACGCATTGTAGGAAAATTCTACTAAGGACAAATATTGTATCCACCTTGTTGATTCTCTGGAATAGTAAGCTCTCATTGTATCTTCAATGACTTGATTAACCCGCTCTATTTGACCATCAGTTTGGGGATGGTAAGCTGTGCTAAAGCAAAGCTGGGTTCCAATTACTTCAAATAGGCTTCTCCAGAAATGTGATGTAAACAAGGAGTCACGATCACTAACGATCCGTTCAGGCAATCCATGAAGCCTAAAGATTTCTTTAACAAACAATCGTGCAATATCTGAAGCTTTGTAGTTGGTCTTGACTGGGATAAGATAAGTGACCTTTGTCAGCATATCCATAATCACCATGATTGAATTATACCCTCCTTGAACAAAAGCCTTGATTAGAAGGTAAGCCAACTACAAAATCCATATTGATGAACTCACATTTCATCTATGGAATGTCAAGTGACTGGAGCTTGCCTAGCATTTTTGAGATGCTAAGCTTTCACTCATTGGCAACTTAAGCATTCAGTAACATATCTGAGTACATCATGCTTCAATCTTTCCCAATATTAACTTTTCTTGACTACAGTAAGAGTTTTTGCATAGCCAGGTTGTCCTGAGAACGGGGAGTCATTGGCTTTCCATAATATCTTATTTTTCAGTATTTGACTGAGGGGAATGCAGAGCCTTGTCCTGAAATAGACAAGTCCATCATCCACATTGAAATTTTGGTATTTGACTTTAAGCTTAGGATCATGTCCTTAACTAGGATTTCTCTAAGCATTAGCTGATACTTGGGATCCTTGTCTACCTCTCCTTTGGCTAGCTCAATGATTGGATTACTAGGCATCGATATCATGGTAGCTAAAGTCTCTCCTTTAGATGGCTCTTTCATGATAATATTGGAAGAGAGGGAGAGACAGAGAGTGGAGCAGAATCCATGAGAATTAGCTCATCATCTTCTTCTTCATTATTCCATTCACTTAGTGTAGTAACTAAAAGGGAGAGTATTATACTAGGTTTCACTAACCACCATCTAACTATGGTTAGGTCTTGCCTTATTGATGTCACACACATGTAGTACAATTGTGTCCAGCTAATGTCAATAAGTCACACAGACATAAAGAGAGACAGGGTGGAGCTTGATTTCTAACACTCCCCCTCAAGTTCAAACCATCTACAATACTCTAAGTAGCTACCTAAAATAGATGAACTTTTCTTTACCAAGTGATTTGGTAAAGATATCCACTACCTGGTCTTCACATGCATCGAGTCAATCTACTTTGCTAGTACCATTTCTCTGATGAAATGGTAATGTACTTCAATATGTCTAGATCTTGCATGGTAGATGGGATTTCTTGGAAGCATCACACTGCTCATATTATCACAATGCAGCTTCACTTTGTTGTCCAAGTGTATCCCCAAGTCATTCAATAACTTCAGCAACCAAACAACTTCTATACTAGACAATGCAACTATAGGCTTTTTTTTACTTTGCCAACTGATCATGCTGCTGCCCAATCCAAATGCATATCCAATGGTTGACCTCCTGTCATAGGCACAACCAGGCCAATTAGCGTCAGTATACCCTGTCAAGTCAAGGGGTTTTCCATATGCATAAAACAACCCATAATCTATAGTACCCTTTACATATCTCGTGATTCTCCTGACTGCATCTAAATGCAGTTTGTGAGGCTTCTGCATGAATTGACTAATCAGCCCCACAACATAACTCAAGTCACGTCGAGTAATAGTCAAGTACCATCTATCTATCCCTGGCAACATTCTCTATCTCAGTCTCAACATCAATTTGCAGCTTGACATTTTGGTCTAAGGGTGTAGCCATACCATACTTCTGTAACATATCATAAGCATATTGGTTCTACAATAACCATATGCCTTGAGGCGTAGACACTACCTAAATTCCCAAAAAATATTTTAGCTCACCAAGATCTTTGACTTTGAATTTAGCATGCAACAATTATTTTATTTCAGCAATTCTGCTCTCATAATCTCTAATAATGATTAAATCATCGACATAGACAACTAGAAACACATAGCCATAATCTGTCTTCTTCACAAATAAATTGTGATCTACATCACCCAATCTAAAGCCATGATGTTGTAAATAACTGATAATTCGAGCATTCCAAGCTCTGGGTGCTAGTTTCAGCCCAGATAATGCCTTTTTTAGCTTGTATACATGTGTTGAAAAATCCAGGTGCACATAGCCTTCAGGCTGCTCCATATAAACTTCTTCTTGTAAGTCACCATTCAGAAATGCATTTTTTACATCCATTTTCCATAACTTCCAGCCTTTAGCTGATGCCAATGCAATGATTGTTCAAACTGTTGCCATTTTAGCTACAAGGATGAAAGCCTCCTTGTAGTCAAGGCCATACTACTGTGCATACCCTTTTTCAACCAACTTGGCCTTGTAGTGCTCTAATGACCCATCCGACTTGTATTTAACCTTGTACACCCATTTGCAGCCAATGGGGACTTTGTCTTCAGGCAACTGAACCAAATCCCATGTTCCTTTTTCAGCCAAAGCTGAAAACTCTTCGTCCATGGTAGCACACCAGTTGTCATCTACAGCTACCTCATCAAACTTAGTGGGTTCTTTGAAACATGTCACCTTAGTCATATAGGCATAATGACACGCTGAATGTCCAATATATGTAAACCTATCAATTGGTCTTTTGACCCTATCAGATCTTTGCAATTGTGGCTCACTCTGAGCTTGCCTCTCATGAGGCGGTACATACCGATTCTGCCTTGCACGAAGTGTCATAATAGAAGGAATCCCCAACTCACTATCCAAGCTATCACTGTTGGACAGCTCATAACCTATAGTAAGTGGACTTGTTACATCCTCAAACATCTTTTCTTTTTCCTTATCCAATCTCCCCCTCATTGACATGTCCGTGTCAGTGGACGTAGAAGTGTGATTCTGCAATCGTCCTGACCAAGGGCTTACTATAGATGACACATCGAGGACACATCACCTGTCGAACCACTCATAGATGTACTAACTGTAGGGGTGTTTTTAGCATTATTAGTGCTGGTTGATCCATCTGTAGTCATTGCAACATGATTCCCATACTAAGAGGCCAGCTCGTCAAAGACAACATCTCTGCTTATCAACGTCTCATGAGTAGATGGCACATAGCATTTATAGGCCTTCCTATCCTGTGCATAACCCAAAAACATACTCTTGATAGCTTTAGGATCTAATTTATTCCTCTTTTCATCAGGAATATGCATGTGTACACTGCAGCCAAAGACCTTTAAGTGCCTAATGTCTGGCTTATGACCATACAACCTCTCATAAGGTGTTATATCATGAATCCCTACTGTAGGGTTCTACTCAGCACATATACAACAATCACCATTGCTTCAGCCTAGTAAGCATTAGGCAAACCCTTTTCATTCACCATAGCTCTAGTTGACTCCATTAGTACCCTATTTTTTCTCTCTGCTACATCGTTTTTCTACGATGTATAGCTTCAAGTAATCAGTCTTCTGATCCCATACTTTGCAAGATACTTGTCAAATTAGAGACATATTATTTGCCTCCATCTGATCTAAGACAAGAGATATAGCAGTCCAACTCATTTTTAGCATGCTTCTTGAAATCTCTGAATGCATCAAACACTTCATCTTTATGTTTCAATATGTACAACCAAGTGTACCTACTAAAATCATCAATGAAAGGTACATAGTAATAAGCACCTCCAAACGAAGCATTATGAGACGGCGGACCCCAGTCATCAAAGTGTATCAATTGCAAGGGTCTCGAGCTATTCTTCACATGTCTCATAAATGGAAATCGTGCCTGCTTTCTAAATTGACATGGCAGACATACATGGCCAAAGTCATTATACTTGAATTTGGGCAATCCAAGTACCACCTTTTTCTACTGCATAGATTTCAGCTTTTGAACATTAACATGGCCAATCCTCTTATGCTAAATCTCAACACCCATATAGCACCCTCATCGTATGCAAACATGGCTACCTTAAGTTCTAAAATGGATGTGTCATCCAAGGTAAACATCGTACCATCCTGTCTATCGCCTTTAGCAATTAATTTGTAGCCATTATCGTATTCTTCAATAAAGCATCCATCTTTGTTAAACCTCACATGTAGGTTCTATTCTGCCATCTGTCCAATCGACAAAAGATTCTTTGTGATTGAAGGTACATGCAATACATTATGCATGCTCTTTATCTTTCCATCAAGCATCATCAATGGAACAACTCCTGTTTGCTTAATATCATGTGATATGTTATCCCCAATACACACATAACCATGTGAACCTGCAACCAACTCATCAAACCACTCTTCATGATGGGGTGTCATATGGTTAGAAGCCCCAGAGTCAATGTACCATCTCTCATCTCTGTTTTGCCTAGGTGCATTCTTGGACACATGCTGCATGGCAAAAAATCTATCACCCATATCATCATGAGCAACATTGCTAGATGATGCATAATTTCCATGATGTCTTCCTTTAGCTTTCATGTTTGCCTATTTCTTATGATAATCCTTGGTAATATGCCCATATCTGCCACAATAATGACAGTCCTTTGTTGAAATATTTGCAATCACATGTACTTTAGCCCCTTTGTGAGGAGTAGTGAGGGCTTAGGATGAGAATCCCATATGCACAGTAGGAGAAAGTACCACCACTCAGTTCCTATAAAGCATTGTACTTGCACTCTTTTTCTAATGCAATGATAGTACTCTTTTCTTTCCAGTAAGGTATCATGTCAGCGTCAATACACAAGTTTGTGTTGATGAGTCTAAATCTCAATCTTGGAACCTAATTAACTTGTGTAACAATTTGTCCTTGTTAGGGTCAATGTCTTCATGAGTTTCTTTTTCCTCTTTCAACCTCCATAGCTTCTGCATCTGCCATGGTCTAGATCCCACATATTTTAACATTGTATCAGAGTGCAGCTGAGCATGGCTTAGCTCATTTTATTAGATCTTCACGTCTGGTCCATCTCTACTCAAGCTCAGTCTCAGTCTATGAACTCACTTTCCATCTCCACCTGCAAGCTTGCCTCCATGATTGCCATAGCCAGTAGCACTTTGTCAGATTGAAGCTCTTGTATTTCACTACGTAGGCCGCCAAATATTACCAAGATTCCTTATGGAGAAGTGTTTCCTTGCTACTGATGCTTCTTTGTATCATCTTAGAACTTGGCATTGCCTCATCCACTACTTAGCATTGCCAATTTTCTCAGGTTCTGTTCTGTGGCCTCCATAGCCATACATGACTTGTTGCACTTGGAGCTTTTATATCTCATCATAGAGCTCATATCTTTGGAAGTTTCCTTCTAGAAAGTTGTGTCTTTTCTCAGGGAGAAGATTTCTATCACCTGACACCTTGACATTGGCCACTCCAAAGCCTAGCATTGACGAAATTCTTGGTTGCTATCCAGAATGTGTCTACTACCGTTTGTCCTCCTGCTGCCATCGCTACATGTCGTGATGTTGATGACCACCATAGGGCATTGATAGCTCATAATTCAAGCTTCATTTTGATAAAAAAAATTTAAAAAATGATCCACTGTAGCTCCCACAGTCGGCAAAAAACCAAGGCTAGGTCAAAACCCTAATCCAAGAAGCCATTGCCAAACTTCACTGAAGCTCAAAAATCTCGTCATTTTCTCTCTTCTTCCCCCCACTGGAACAACCCACTGTCACTCTGATCTATTGTCCCAGCATCAAATCAAGAAGGGGAAGATTTGGATTTAAAAGAACTTGAAGGATTTTACTGATTTGGAAGACTCAAGGAAGAAACATAGTGTCCATTGACACTCATTTAGTGCTCTTAGCACTTGTGTCTTTTGACTAATCTCAAACAACTCTTATACTACTCAAATCTGATAAGTCTAAACTTGATTTACTAGTGTTCTCGCAAGTCTAACATGGGCAAAGTCTCTCCAACTGCTTGCTTCAAAGGAGTCGGGTTTCACACCTTGTAGACCCACATCAAACTCATCCTGATGAAGAAGGATCTCTGGGCCATTACCATTGGAAAAGAAAATAAGCCTTGTGATGCGGATCTTGCTGTCACTTGGCAAAAGAACGATGATAAGGCTCAGGATGGAAGAGACTTGACACTTTATTCCGTGCACAGTCTAAATCATCAAATTATGGTCTCTTGATTGAGTTTTTCAGGCTTGAAATGAAGTCCAGCACATCACTTGCCACACATCTAAATTACATGATGGAAGGGCTTCTAACCCAACTTGCAGGAATCAACATTAAAATGGAAGAAGATGTTTACATCGGTGTTCTACTTAATAGTTTTCCTCCTGAATATAATAATTATCAACAACTTTAATCAACATGCCAAATCCTAAACTTGTTGATATCCATGCATCACTGTTAGAGGAGGAAAAGATGCTAAAAACTAAGAAAGAACCAAGCACCTCTAGAGATGAACTTGCATTATATGTTAGCAACAGGTACAAAGGTAAGAGGGATTAGCTCTTCTGTGACTTCTGCAAAAGGACCGAACACACTGAGAAGTCCTGCTATGCCAAAAAAAGGTCCCAAAGGCCTATCTAGTCAAAGAAGAAGAAGAAAACGGAACAAAGAAAGAAGAAGAAGACTACCAGGAGAAGGACAAACCTCATTAGTCCTTCTATTCAGATAGACTTTTTTAGCTTCGCATTTCCTAGCCCTAATGCCTTAGACATAAACTTGTAAACTCCTTAGTTAGCCTTGTACTACAGCCTCTGTACACTTTGTGAGACCTCTGCTACAGCCTTTGGATGTCCATCATGTTTGTGGTACCCATACTTAGCCTTTCTGCAACAACCTCTGGAGTTTTGCCATGTTTATAGTGTGCCCACACTTTGCAGGTATTTCTTTCACTAAAGCCGCTATATGCTTTGTACTTCTGGTTGTGATTGAGGAGGGGTGTTGAAATATTTACAATCACACCTACTTTAGTTCCTTTGTGAGGAGCAGTGAGGGCTCAGGACGAGAATCCCATATGCATAGTAGGAGAAAGTACCACCACTCAATTCCTATAAATCATTGTACTTGCACTCTTTTTCTAATGCAATGATAGTACTCTTTTCTTTCCAGTGAAGTGTCATGTCAGTGTCAATACACAAGATTGTGTTTATGAGTCCAAATCTCAATCTTGGAACCTAATTCACTTGTATAACAATTTGTCCTTGTCAGGTTCAATGTCTTCATGTTTCTTTTTCCTCTTTCAACCTCCATAGCTTCCACATCTACCATGCTCTAGATCATGCATATTTCAACATCCTTGTCCCTGTTGGACTGATCATTCAATTGCTAGGATCTACCACCTTTTCCTTGGGGTGATCTTCCCCTGCCTCTAAAGTCACCAGATCCATGTTGGCCCTATGTATTCATGCCATGCCAACAATTACTATGCTGCTACTGTCCATAGGTGTTTTGAGTGTCCCATCGACCTCGAAATGAGCCATGGCCTCTGTCGCCTCTACCACACTAGCTAGAATAAAGGATATGTCTCTACTTTGAGATGTACTAGAACCTGTGTTCAACCCAAGCTTCACTTCTTCATGCAACAACAGGGAAAGCAACTCATCCCAATCAGGGGGTTCAGATCTAACAAAAATAGATGTATGAAATGCTTTATATTCCTTGCCAAGTCCATTCAGAGTGACTGCAATCATATCATCCTCAGATACCTATGATCTAATAGTGGCAAGCTGGTCTGCTATGGTCTTAATCTCCATCATTGTGTAAGCCTAGATGCTTGTGCCATTCCTAGACATGTTGTTAAATTGTGTTATAGCTAAATCTTTTGCGCATGTGTTACATTTCCATAGTTCTTTATAAGTATGTCCCAAGCATCCTTCGGGGAATCACATTCCATAATCTATATTTCCATAGCATCAGATATACATAAGGAAAACCAATGTAGCACTTTGCATGCTCTCTTTGTCCACTGTTTATGAGCTCTTCTCTCTAATCATGTGTTGGCCATTCAGGCAATTCAGGTTCAACTTCATCACTAGTGCATAGATCCCAATATCCTTTACCAACCAAAAAGTTCTTCATTTTGAATTTCCACAAGGTAAAATTCTTGTTATCTAGCTTTTCACCAACAATCTATGTAATGTTGTTAGTGTCATGAGCATTTTCCATGTTGTAATAGATTATGTCTGACTACTTGTAAGCCAACAAGTCCGACTGACTAACTGCATTCTTTGATTGTTTATGAAAAATTTTTGTATCAAGATTACTACTAAAAACATGGTATTTCAGTCCATTAACATCTCATAATCATCCACAAACATGTGGCATAACTTGTAGGTACATCAGTCAATACATAGACCATGTAGTTGCTTTAACTCTGTCTCATGCAACCTCACTTCAGTCAAGCAAACATGCAGTCTGAAATTTGCAGGCTTAAATGACCAGGAGCTGATTTATAGCCAAAACTGAGGTGTATGCATGTCATACATGTCCCAAAAGCTCACAGACATTTGCTAGTACATATAGGGTTCCATACATAATCATTCAGGCACATATTAGTGCATATACATCAAGTACAAGTGTTAAATATCTTGCATGCAGGTTGTAGTCACCAAAATACTCAGTGAAACAAATTTTATCCAACTCCAAAATGTCTTCAAATCACTTCATATGTTTGCTTCAGTGTGTCGGGATCAATACATGACCCTACATACAACCATAGGCACTCTGTCTTAATGAAGCCAAGTCATAGATTGCATTTACAGTTTGTACCTAGCCAAGACAATGTAATTGTACCAATTTCTAGCTCCAAATTTCAGCTTTTTCAATAGTATTTAATGCTTGTCTTATTCCTCCAGACATTCAATAGACATATCCCAAGTCATACATTTGACATGAACCAAGCATTGCCATGTAGTGCTTCAACTATAGACAATGCTTGTTGTTCAACACAGATCTATGACAATTTTTGGCTTGTAAAAGGCTCCCAGATTTGAATGTTTTGACCTCCAAATTTATCTCCAAGGCACAAGAACAAATGCATATGTCCTTCTTGCATATACCTATGGTTCAATGATGCTTTTTGAGCATGTTAGAGAGTTCATGTGTGTTTGTTAGCCCTCAGACGAGACGAACAAGGTGGAAAATCCAAAAAATCTAAAGCAGAAGACAAGGACAAGGCAAAAGAAAAATGGAAGATGAGGGTGTGCCAAGAAAAATATGGAAACACAAGAAGTGCAGAAAAGTCCTAAATCAAGGAGAAAGGCGCACAAGAAAAAGTGCAAGTCATTACTTTTGTAAAGGAGCACAAGGCGCATTATGATTTATTTTAAGAGCGTCGGACTCTCACCTTGCAAATTGTAAATATATATGGGTAGTAGGAAGAAAGCTAGGAAGATAGGATGACAATGTAAAAGAGGCTCAGCCATGTAAAAAAGGGGATAAGGGGATGACCACCCAAAAGGGATTTAGGGTTTTGTATATAAAGTTGAAAAGTGAATGAGAAGCTCATTCTTGTGTGTGACCAAAAGTAGCTCTCTTCTTCTTCTTCCTGTTCTTGCTTGCTTGAGCTTGTGCTTGAGAGAGGGAGTGTGAGAGTGTGAGGGAGTGAGTGTGTGAGGGTGAGGGACAATGGTGGAGAAACTCTCCATCTTCTCCTCTCTTCTTCTCTTGTCTTCTCTTGTCTTGTCTTGCTCACGACAATGGAGAATGGAGTGTGGAGTGTGACGATGGAACTTTCTTGAAGCTTGCACTTGGATCGTGGAGCTACCGGAGTGCTCGGGAGACGAGGCAAGAAGATCGGGTATGGTGGTAAGCTCACTACACTCATAGAGATGGATAGTGCGTCGGCTATGCGAGAGGTAGCCATTAGCGCTTGGCTTGGAACGCTTGAAACAATAAGCAGTTCGTGGGTCTTGGCGGTTGACGCCTCTACATTTTGGTTCCATTGTTGGGACCAACGGATTCAAGCCTTGAGTGATTGCGCGCTTTGAATCGAGCATAGAAGTAGGGTTTTTCCCGAACTAATGCTTGAGGTAGATAGGTAGGAAGCGAGGGAGTTTGAAGAGGTATTCGATCTCCTTAGCAAGTAAATTTTTGGTTTTTGGGATTTGGAAAGGTAAGTTGAAGTAGTGTAGGTGTTTGCTTTGTGATTTGGATGTACTAGGGTAGGAAAAAACAAAGAAAAAATAAGGAAAACATGCATTGGGATTTCTGTTGTCATAGCAGGGCAAGAGTGTTTGATTTGCTTGCCGATTTGTATTTTGGAGTTTACTTGCTATTCCAGGTATATACAATCCTTCATTAGGGTCTATTCTTACATTTTGGAAGTTTGTGCGACCCCTCATAACCAAAATCGTTAGAATCGAGTGATTTTCATCATCCCTGGGAACTCGTCCGTAGGAATTGGACACTATTACCAGAGTTTGATTCCCAGAATTGGACACTCGGATGGTCTGATTTGCGGAATCGAATCAACCCATCCTGTCCAATTTTGAAAATCAGACATCCCAAAATCGGACGTTCAAAAATCAGACATCCCAGAATCGGACACTTCAAAATCAGAAACCTGTCAAATTGAATGTCTGATTCCTAAAATTGGACATCCTAGAATCGACAGACCATCCGACATCCCATAATCAGACGTTCGATTCCCAAAATCGGACGCACCAAAATGCAGAAATCATAAGTACAATTTTTATTTCCTCTTTCAGACATCGAATTATATTACTATACACCTAATTTATGCGCATCTAGTATATATTTTTCTATACAATTTTCTGTTGATTTAATACATTGAATATTTCATGATATTATCTAAATGATTTTTCATAAATTATTATAAAATTCATATGTGTCTATTAAACATTAGCAAACTGAAATAGAGATAGTCACTTTTAGGAAAAATTTGTAAAATCTTCCCTTTCCTAACAACGTCTACTATTTTTTTGTTATTTTGATCACATGCGTCATTAATAAAATAATAATAAATATCACAAAATAAACCATGATTAAGATATTTTCTTAATGATAGATATATAATCCTTTTATAAGTGAAAGATTCTTTTCACTCAATAACTAATGATTATATTACTTAGGTTATTTTCCTAAGCGGCAGTTTATATGCATTTTCTTTAGAATGCGTTTATAATCGTTTAAAGTCAAATAAACTTATAATCCCTGCCCCCCCCAAATCGACGGGATGTTACCTCTCTCAAGTTTATTATAACGGTGTTTTTGCCAATTCCTACTGCATCATTTTCTCCATCGTTCGCATTCCTTGCTTCCCTTGCTTCAAATAGGCTTTTTGAATTTTTAGGACCTCGCCGAGCCATTGAATGTCAAGAAAAATTGACATAGTAGTTCAAGGAGAGTTGATGGTCATCCAAAATTTTTTTGCTAGTGTTTTGCTTAGCGGTATGGTCATATGGGTCGAAGGCGTAACATGGGATAGAGAAAATGAAAATGAGGTAGAAGTTTAGCAAGAGGGGATCAAAATGGCCTTTGCCCTAATGTTTGAGAAGACCTATCTCTCTCCCACACTCTCTTACTCTCCAATTTCCATGATATGATGCCCTATGAATCTCTCTCTCTCTCTCTCTCTCTCTCTCTCTCTCTCTCTCTCTCTCTCTCTTTACATGAAGGGGGGGGGGGGTATTTTTCTCTTTCAAGCTTCAAAGCTTCAATGGATAAGAGAAGTAGAGAAATTTTGCTAGCAACCAAGAGGTCTTCATTCTTGCCTTTTTTTGTGAAGGAGAGGGGGTGTATTTATAGGCATGAGGGGACATGCAATCAACTCATTGTTTTGGCTTCTTGTCAAGAGCCAATTGAGCTTTATTAAAAATGCATTTTGATTGTTTACCTATTGGATGGTGGTATGGGGATGATTATTTTGTGATTTCTCTCTCTCCAGGCATAAAAACGTCATGAATCTTGGCCTATTTTTTTCAAAAATGTATTTTTTCTTCAAAACAACTTCATTTATTGGTTTTTGGTCAAGTTACCTCATGACTTATCTAGTTTATAAAGTCATGTCATACTCTTTGATCCTTAACTTACTCAATATCATGCTCATTCTTGCACATTCTTCATCTACCGATTAAGGCTTTTGCGATTTGTCTTGAGGTTATGAAATCAATGTGATCTTTGACACATTAAATGGAATCGGGAATGCTAAATCAAATATAATGGGGGAAAATTTATGATCAAGTTGTCATAATATTATTTATGAGGCATCTTTGCTTTTTGTTGGTTGGGAACATTGAGGCATCTTCTTGTGTTGGATTGCAGAACTGATTTAATGCAAGACTCGATATTGACAAAATTATGTATGATCACTTATGTGATAGCTCAACGAGTAATTTTTAAATGCCTCAAGCCTGAATTCATTTCTTGATATGAAGTGCTGTGGTGGGAATATTACAGAAATCTCTAGGGGGAGACAAGTCTCTCTTCATATTGGTTTAGAACTTTTTGAGGCTACAATATGTGAAGTGCTCAAGTTGAGTTGCCTTTGTATCCCTTGTTGGATGTATATGCACCAATGCTTTGGTTCTTAGGGTATGATTGAAAATTGTGCTTCCTTGAACACCTTTTGCGTGTTATCCTTGGCCTCATTATTTCCCTCTTAATACTGTTACTTGTGAGTGTTTCAGTGTTTCTCCCATATAATTTTCCAATGCTCCTAGGTCAAGGTCAACTCTCTTCCCTTATTTGATACTAAGTGTAAAAACAGGTCATGGCATACATATAGGATTAAAGCGAGGTATATGCAGGGGGTATGCATCATAGACACGCAGGGACTCGTCCCCACACTTAAAACCTTAACGGACGGGGTTAGATGCATCAACATTACCTAGGACTTGTCAACTGACTGAACTCTAGTGTCCCCACACTTAAACCATAACGTACACTTACAATCATAAGAATAAGGTTAGAAAGACTTGGCCCGTTTTGCGTATGGTCGAAAGAACTGCCATTGCTACAAAAGGGTTGGAGTCGACCTGCAGGAGGTACCACGGCTTGCTCCCAGCATTCAGCCAGTATGGTAGGGACCATGCAACAACACCCAAGGAGGTAGTTGGTTGATGAAGTCCATCGAGGGAGGTGTCGCTGATGAAGGATAGTCACTCAACTCACGGGCACTCAAGAGGGATGAAAGAACAGTCACTCGCCCCATAACTTACATCACTCGAGTTAATAATGATGAAATCCAGATCTCACACCCAATTTAGAAATCGATAACGGAATGGTGTAGAGGGAGTATGCCAGGGTGTACAGTTGATGGTGCATCAGTGTGTCCAACCCTGTCTGGCATAAGTGCAAGTAGGAAGGCCAGGGAGCCTTGTAGTACCATGTATAGAACAGAGTGACGTGTCCTGTGCTGATAGTAGAGACCCATCTTGTGGGTGCAGAGGGAAAAAAATGTACATGATGCCAATTGTCATAACGTCTCTCAATCCTCACCTCTCAATACTTGATTGAAGAAACATCCGTCACACTCAACCCACCCTCTATCTCATGCTCTGTTGAAAGATACAGGGAACAACCCATTCCTCAAACCCATTGATGTAATCCTCACTATCACTTGTGCAGAGGTTGTGTGCCTTGTGCACTTTTGATGGTGCAACTGTGCATCCCGCTCTGTGCCGGCATATAGTGCAAGAAGGAAGGCTAGGGAGCCTTATGGTGCAGTGCATAGGAACACATCATGCGTTGTGCATTGAGAGGCCCAATCCGAGCATGCAACACTCCATTCACACATCTCGCCTATCATTTGATTTGAAGGAAAATACTGGTCACTCACCCCATCCTCTGCCTCTCACTGATAGATACAGAGGGCAGCCCATACACACATCCCCATCCTGTTAGGATGAAGACTCGCATCACTCAAGGGGTTGGTGATGAAGATCGTGTCGGCTATTGTTGTTATTAGGATATTGAAGACGAGGTGTACCCAGGGAGGTAGCCAACAAGTCTGGTACTTCAATGATTTGTAAGAAAGGTTGTTTGTTAAGAAGGGTAGACAGACTGATATTGCAGAGATAGCGCACCAAGGGAGGTGGCTTCAAATTACTTGCTGGAAAGATTCTGCTGGTGAGTTAGCAATCTTGAACTGTGGGGTGTTACCACCTTTTCCACAATTAGCTTCTTGCCCAAGGGTATTTCCACATTTTCTTAGAACGAGACCTGTTATGACAGGGAATTTCTTCCTTTTCTCCCATAACAGTTTGTTTGTTTTGTTTGTTTTATTTTTTTTCTTGTTTTTTTTCGTTAATAAAGAGAATGGTAGAAATACCATGTGTCAGGACCAACCTCACCACCATTGTTGGACTAGACAAGAAGAGAACAAGAAAGGGTTGAGAGGTATTTGTGAGAGGCTAGCAAAACGAGTTCGTCTCACAAGGAGAATCATAAGGGCTATCAGAAGCATGAAGAGAATGACGGTGCGATGCCCAAAAGGGAAAGGGTAGGTCGACTGTGATTGTCAAGATCCCCAGGGAGAGAAGTACTTCTTCAGATGATAGCCATTGATTAGAAAAGGATCATCAGAGGCATCAACGGTCTACACCTGAACAGAGCCATTAGGATTGATAGCAAGTACCTTGTACAGGTCCATCCACCCTTGTTGAAGATTGCCTCCACCGTTGCTGAAACTTGCCAAATCTCGAATCATAGACCAGGACAAGGTCACCTTCTTGGAACTCCTTGTGCTTGATAAAACTGTCATGATAGGCCTTGCGTCGCCCTTGAGTGGTTTCCATACACTGTAGGTCCATTTTCCGAATCTCATCCAAACATTCCAAGTGTAGGAGGTAGAGTTACAGTGACTCATCATCTCCCAAGCGTTCTTTAATTGCCACTCACAAAGAGGGCAATTCCAGCTCAGTAAGAAAGACGGCTTCTGTACCATACACTAGCTGGAAAGTGTCTGTCATGTAGCTGCCTTATGGGAGATTCTGTATGCCCAGAGGGCCTCTGTAAGTTGATTGTCCCAGTCGTGACGATGTGCGGAAATCGTTCTTGTTAGGATCGAGCAGAGGATGCGATTGGTGACTTCAACTTGGCCGTTGGCTCTGGGGTAGTAAGGAGTGGACTTGGATGGTGGATCTTATACAGCTCTGTCAGCTCCTCCATGATTTTTTTAAGGAAATGAGTATCTCTGTCTCTTACCAGCTCGAGGGGACTGCCAAAACGGGTGATAATATTTTCGTACATGAACACAGCTACGATGTTACCATCATCCCACTTCAGAGCTTTAGCTTCACACCACTTTGTGATATAATCCGTACATACTAAGATGTATCTTTTTTGCTTCCGTCTGGTGGGTGGATCAATGGAACCCACAAAATCAACCCCCCACTTCTCGAACGGCTTTAGGGAAAGAATAGGTTGCAGTGGCATGGCACTTGTTTTGGTGGGTTTTCCCATTCGCTCACAAGCATCACATCTCTTGCAGTAGTCATATGCATCCTTGTGGAGGGTCGGCCACCAGTATCCTGCCAACAAATCCTTCTTGGTTGTTACTTATTGTGCAAAGTGTCCACCAGATGGTTCGTCATGGCATGCTTTCAATACTATGCTGATTTCATCTCCTGCAACACATCTTCACAATACTTCATCTTTGCCTCTGTCTTGTACAGTGCACCGCCTAGCAAAGTGTAGGGGTTGATTCTAACGGAAGCTTCTTCTTCTCACGGCTTGAGATGCTAGGAGGATATTGTTGAGTTGCCAGGAGGTTGGCTATGTCTGCATACCAGGGAGTAACTATGTCAACTAGAAACAAGGAAGCATCAGGAAGGTTTGGATCATCCTATTCATCTTTTGTAGTTTGAGGGATCCGTGACAGATGATCGGCTAGGACATGGGAACGGTGAGGCTTAGTGATCACTTCAAAATCGAACTCTTGGAATAGGAGAAACCATCTCATCAGTCGTCCTTTAACATCTGATTTGTTCATCAAGAAGGACAGGGCTTCATGATCCACGTAGAACTTGAAATGTGTTGATAATAAATAGTGTCAAAACTTCTCTAGTGCAAACACCATTGCCAAGCACTCAAGCTCTATCTCACTGTGTAGTTTCATTCCCTATCAGTGACCTTTCGGATTGCATAATATATCGGTTGATCTAATTTAGAGGGGCCCTTTTGACATAGGATAGCACCTAGCCCTTCAACTGATGCATCTATGTGCACATGAAACTCCTTCGTCTAGTCAGGAGGCTACAAAATAGGTGCTTGAATAAGGCATTGTTTTAGGGTATTAAAGGCATCTTCGTAGTCATCAGTCCAAAGGAAATCCGCATCTTTCCTTAGGAGCTTGTGCAGAGGGGCTACCTTGGTTGCAAAATGTGCAAAAAGTCTTCTGTAGTAGCCCACATGACCAAGAAATCCTCTCAATTGCTTGAGGTTTGTTGGTGCTACCAAGGTGGCAATCTTCTCAATCTTTGCCGGGTCTGTTGCAATCCCTTGCGCAGAAACAATATGGCCCAAAAAAACTCCTGATGAAACGGCAAAGACACATTTGTCGGAGTTGAGAGAAATCCCATACTCTCGGCATCTGTCAAAACATTGCTTTAGGTGTCCCGAGTGCTCACGGATTAAGCTATAGACACAGAAGTCATCAAGATACACCTCAATGAAATCATGAAGATGATTTTGGAAGGCAACCATCATTACTTGCTGGAAGGTGGCAGGAGCATTACAGAGCCCAAATGTCACTTTGTAAGCATAGGTCCCCCATTCTGTGGTGAAGGTTGTTTTGGATTGGTCCTCTCCTGCGATTTGGACTTGGTTATATCTGCTGAATCCATCCAAGAGGGAATACAACTCATGGCTTGCCATCGTATCCAACAGTTGGTCTGTAAAAGGGATAGGAAAATGATCCTTCTTCGTCTTCGAATTGAGCTTTTGAAAGTCTACACATATTTGAAGTTTCCCGTTCTTCTTAGGTACTACCAAAATGGGCGAAACCCATTCACTATTAGCCACCAGATAAATGAACTCGGCTTCAAGAAGTTTCAATAATTTAGCCTTCACCAAAGCAGAATAATTAAGATTCGTATGCCTTTGTCTCTGTCTCACTGGTTTGGCATCAGGCTCTAGGTCAATGTGATGTTGGTATACTGTGGGATCAATCCCCTTTAGGTCTTTGTACGACCAAGCAAACACATCTAAGTTCTTCTTTAGTAAGTCTCGCAGGACCACTAGTTCTTCTTCTGGAAGATTGAGACCCACTTTTAGGTGACGTTCAGTACCGTCAGTATCTAGGAATGTCACTTTCCTTCCACCTTCCACTTTGTGGATAAATGTCCCACGGATTGCTTCTGGATAAAGGTCTGTGACTCTTTCAAGGGAGTAGTGTCATTGTCTATTGTTCCATTAGAACGAGTGTCCTCCTTCCAAACAAATGACTCATTTTTCTGTTGAGATTGCTAAAAGGGTATCAGAGCTTTATTTGCTTCTGTGTGAGTGGTAATTTCTTCTAGACAAAGGGTAAGATTAAGGCAATTGGATAATGGGTAAGATTAAGGAAATTGGATAATGGGTATCAGAGCTTTGTTTGCTTCTGTGTGAGTGGTAAGATTAAGTGCATGGGGAGAAGGGAGAAGGCACAAAAGCCCTCCACGTGTGTGGAGCTCCCCCCCTCAAAGGCTATATAACCTCCCCCTTAAGCTTGGGGGGAGGCACGACGAGAAGGGAGAAGGCAGTCGTGCTGCCACCATCCGCCACGCCAAGGAGATGCCGCCAAGAACTATCGCCTCTAGCGCCACGCTGTGTTGCTGGCCGCCTCGACACCTCCATCATCATCAATCACCATCCTCATCTCCTTCTTTGTTGTCCTCTCCTCCAATCATTACCCCCCCTCCACATCATTCTGCTGAGAGAAGATGCTTCTTGGAAGCTTCTTTAGAAGCTTCTATAGTTAGGCTTCTATAAGCCTCGTTTCCATGAGCCTCCCCGGTTTCAGAAACTGGGCTCATAAGCCCAATTCCTGTGCGAGGGGAAAAGTAGTCAGATCTTGAAGCTAATTGCCAAGGGCTGGAGAAAGTTCATAGTTCGGTTAAGGCAAAAAATGAGTTTGCGGAGTCAAGAGTCTTTGACATCGATGGCCCCTAAACAAAAGATGCAAGGCGCTCACGTGGGAGTTTCTTCCCCGAGCATACGCATGGACATCCCTACGAGCCCTCAAGCCCAGGTTCTTAAAAGAATGATTCCGCATTAAAGCAATGCATTAGGCACATTAAATTTTCACGGGAAGAATGCATTTACACATGTGGCTAGTTCTCATAGTCTAGTTAAAATACATTTAGGAAATTATCTCCTTGAACAATTTACAAGAGTTAGTGCATGTCATGAAATTGGGTTGCTTGCATTTCCAAGTTGCAAATCCCAAGCGCATATTGCTTAGGGTTAAAAGATGAAATTGTCTAAATGCATATTTGATTGGCCGTGGAAAAGAAAAGTGCATAAGGCATTTAGGTACTAATTTTCTACTTGTAGATTTGTATGACATAATCGTTGTCGATGTTGTCCAAGTAGTTGCATTGCATGGAAATGAAACCATGTACTTGCATGTTGCATGCGAAAATGCTTGTATTTTAAGACAGATTAAGTGTTGTAGAATGGATTAAGTCAACAATAGTCTTATGATATTCGTCATGCAAAGGTTGCATGTCATATTAAAGCCTGAAATTCAATTGCATTAAATGAAAGGTTGTAGGCAAAGTTCTTAATGTAAATCTATGTAGTTTTATGCAAGTTATCCCCCAAAGTGTCAATCATTATGATTCTAGCAAGGAAGAGAAATGGTCAATTGCAAACCCTATAGTTGCATTGAAGGAAGAGCCTATGATTTGCATACTGACATGGAATGTTGCATCTTGAATTTAGTTAATTGCATTCCTTAGGAAAAGTATTCGCATCTCTTCTAAACAAAGATAATTTTCTATGCGAGAAAATTAGACCATTTTAGGTAGATCACTTGTAAGGATATAACCCTCAAGGGATTCTTAAAAGCATAAGTAGTTAGTACAATGAACACCTCAAAGTGCTAGCTAGGGTTTAGCACGTTAGAAATTCTGCCTAGCATTGCACTTAGGACGCCAAGTCGAGACTTTCAAACCCAAAAGTCCTACCCACATTCACGGAATGTTTGGGTTGATTAGACACCCATACAATAACAATCTAGGGTTTTTACCCTAAGGATCAAACGACCTAATACTAAACATCCGATTGAGTTTAGAAACCCTAGGGCCAAACGTTATTGGCCTAGTAAGGTTAGGGATTGGGTTGGGTCAAGAGGACTCCCAAACCCTACATCTTGACCAAACATATTTCTTGACCAAGAAACGCCGTTTGATGGGAGAAATGATCCCACAAGTTAGATGCGACTCCTATGCAACAAGTTGCAACGTCGCATGGCTTTGTATTTAAGTCACAAGATGGATTTGCCACTCTTTATAACAAGGGTTGGTAGGATCTAAGTACAAGATAATTTGCAAGAGGATGAGTAATCCTGCTACTAAGTTGCCAAGTTAAGATAACGAGCAATTGACAAACCAAGTTAGGACGACGAGAATTACTTAGGATTTACTGTCTTAATTTAAGGAACCTAAGGTGTTTGGGTTAACAGGGTATAACCCTAACCCAAGGATACAAGGGTACACAAATAATGAAACCCTTGGGGATCTTTCCAAGTTGCAATTGATCCCGGAGGATCGGATGCTAGACGCATTCAGAGAGAAGGATTCACTCCTTCGCAATTGGCCAAATAAACGACCACTGGACTGTTTGTGTTTGTATGAGTTAGGAGCACTGTTTGTATTGCTTTGCTCAATGAACTAAGGATGGAAAGATAATTAATGCTTCAGGCTGAAGGCCTCGAGGGAGAGGCAGCATCAGTTACCCTTGACTGTCTGCCTGACCCTAACCAAAGAGGCTGTTAGCCGTGCTAGGAACGTGGACCGAACCCGCCATGAGAGGTCTCTCTGTTGGGCGCTACTTGGAGCAGGAGGACGCTTGGGTGCCAGAGGGGGCTCTGGCCGTAAATCCCTTGCCTTCCGGGTCTTGCACAAGAGGCCGACGTGACTTGGGATTGGATCTCGAGGGCCGCATACTAGTCTATGGGTGAAAACTTGGATTAGTAATCCCTGAGGATTGTTGGATTGCCTTCGGGCGGATTATGGATTGCCTTCGGACGGATTATGGATTAGCCCATGGGCTGGATTATATGATATATTCCAAAGATAAATAAGATCAATTGTTGTAAAGAAACTTGTTTGACATTGTTTTTCTATGTTAGTGCTAAGATTACGTGAAGGAACCGGTGACTAATTGGCTAATTAAGGAAGCTGTTTTATGCATGTTCAACTAAATGTGGTAGGTAATTAGACAACTAAAGCAACCCTGAGGAAAGTGTGGTGGATGTGGCCATGGGTCTATCCTACGGATGGGTGGTCCTGGTTGGTCGGGAACTTTTCTCGAAGGAAATGAACAGCAAGGAACGTTGACCTAGAGTCTAGGTTACTAGAACCCCGATTTATGCTATTTTAGGGGAACGGAATGGGACTATGCCTTATGGGAAGAGATGTCGAGCTTTGCATCCCTCTTGTTTCCCATTCTCCTTAAACCAAGTGTAACATGAATCCGCTTCGACCCTGACGTTTTTGTGTAAAGTAGTTCGTCTGGGATTCGACACTAGTTACTCTCTAGGAATTTGACCATTAGGAAAACCCTGATTTAGGTCGGTTCTAAGTGGGAATGGCCGGAATGCTTCCGCTTCATGGCAGACTCGGGAGGACCTAGATCGCAAACCCCATGACATTCCGTGGGAGTGCCGGGCAGCGCTTTCTAGAATCTCTTCCCGATGGGTTGCTAAGACGTGTCCTACGAGCAAAAAGGTGGACATGTTATATGACAGGGGGCATCACCATCATCTTTTCTCCATAATGAATGGTCAGGGCGACAGAAGCCACTAGTGAACTTAATTTTTATGCCTTTGATCCATTGCTTATGCAGATTTGTGCATACTTTGTGGTCCATTGGTCAACCTAAATGAAACCATGGTCATTCCATCCAACACCCTGAGATCTTTGGCTTCTGAGGTTTCTATAGGGACATCAACAGGATCGTTCGCTATCAAAGGGTCTTCTTCAACTGCACTTTCATATCTTGCTTCATTTTCTTCCTCATCATTTTCATCCTCTTTCTCTGGAGGCTGTGTCTCTGCTTTCGTAGAGACTCTATAGGAGAAGTGTTCAAAGAGTAGAGAGAGAGAAAGGGAAAGACTCCATATCCATGAGCCTTCAGGCTCTCAAGCTCATTCCTTCATTTCCACACACTCTAACTGAAAAGCACACACACACTACAAGGTAAAGTGACCTAGTGTAAATGTAGACTAGACTGACTAACTCTAGTCAGGTCACTGACTGACTACTAACCCGACTTATTTAATGTAGTCACATGTAGACAACTGTACACACTAGCTGTCATAGATGTCGGTCATAGATGAAGACACACTGACGGTGAGCTTGATTTCTAACACTCCCCCTCAAGCTCAAAAACAAAACTCAAATCATCTGCATCACTCCAAGGAGCTGTCTAAAGTGAATGAACTTATCTTTACCAAGTGATTTGGTAAAGATGTCTGCTACCTGGTCTTCAGTCTTCACATACTCCAAGTCAATCTGATATGCTAAAACCATTTCCTTGATGAAATGGTAGTGAACCTCAATGTGTTTTGATCTTGCATGATAAATAGGATTGCTTGCTAACATAACACTGCTCAAATTGTCACAGTACAGCTTGACTTTGCTGTCCAAGTGTACTCCCAAGTCATTCAGTAACTTCTATAGCCACTTAGCTTCACAGGCCGCTAAGGCCGCACCACGATACTCTGCTTCCGTACTGGACAATGCAACTGTAGGCTGTTTCTTACTCTGCCAATTGATCATGCTACTACCCAATCCAAATGCATAGCCACTGGTTGACCTCCTGTCATATGTGCAACCAGCCCAGTCAGCATCAGTGTACCCCATCAAGTCAAGGATTTTCCCATATGCATAAAACAGCCCATGATCTGTGGTACCCTTTACATATCTCAGAATTCTTTTGACTGCATCCAAGTGTGGTTTGCGAGGCTTCTGCATGAACTGACTGATCAGCCCCACAGCATAACTCAAGTCAGGTCTAGTGATCGTGAGATAGATCAAGCTGCCTACCATCTGTCTGTACATAGTAACATTCTCAATCTCTGTCCCAACATCAATCTGCAGCTTGACATTCTGCTCCAAAGGCGTATCCATAGGCTTGCAATCAGCCATACCATATTTCTATAACATGTCATGAGCATACTGCTTCTGTAGCAGCCATATGCCTCGAGGTGTAGAGACAACATCAATCCCCAAAAAATATTTCAGCTCTCCAAGATCCTTGACCTTAAACTCAGCCTGTAAACATGTCTTTATTTCTGCAATCCCATTTTCATCATCTCCTGTAATGATTAAGTCATCAACATAGACAACTAGAAAAACATAGCCAATATTTGTCTTCTTTGCAAACAGACTATGATCAGCATCTCCCAATCGGAAACCATGTTGCTGTAAATAACTACTGATGCGAGCATTCCATGCTCTGGGTGCTTGTTTCAACCCATATAATGCCTTTTTCAGCCGACATACATGTGCTGGAAATTCTGGATGTACATAGCCTTCAGGCTGTTCCATGTTTCAACCCATATAATGCAATGAAATATTGAAGACCCTAGATCTCGCACAAAAGCGGTTCGAAGTAATCTCCCGTAATAAAGATACACTGGGCTAAGTGCTCCCTCCGCATGCATCAACAAACACTAGCCCCGCGTCATGTGTAGGAAGCCATGGCTTGAAAACCGCAAGCCAGCGTAGGCCTCTGCCGGAACACCCCTTCAAGGGACAAAAAGATAATGCATTTGTGATTTTTTTAAAATTAAACCCCCTCCCCTTCAATTGTTGCATGGCGGGGAGAGGGAGTATGAGTATGTGTGGAGTAGAGAGGAGCATGGGGAGGGGAAACATGCCGCCTACCACTTGTGTGGCTACCCCCCCTTCACACTATATATGAACCCCCCCTCCCCAAGCTTGAGGGGAGAGAGGAGGATCATGCTGTCATGCTGCCCGCCCTGAAGGAGACTGCCGCCGTCGCCACAGGCTGCTGCTACCTCCACCTTCATCATCATCATCATCATTATCATCATCATCATCGTCCTCATCGTCATCTTCACCTCCATCGTCATCATCTCCCCAATCATCACTCTCTCCCCACGTCATCTGCCTGTAAATAGAGGCTTTTTATTGGAAGCTTCAATTAAAGCTTTCATAGGCCTTGTTTACCCGTGCCTTCCCCGGTTTTTAAAAATCGTGTCTTGCAAGGCCCAATTTCTGAGCAGGAGAGAAATCTCGGCCTAGTAGGCAGTTTTGGAAATCGGATAAAGGGCAAGGAGAGTTCGCAGAGTCGAAGTATACTGCGCCAATGGCTCCTAAGCAAAAGTCGAGAGGAGCACATGCGAGAGCTTCCACCCCGAGTATGTGAGTGGAAAACGCCCCGATTCTTAATGCCCAGGTTTTGATAATACTCCCGCATGAAAAGGATGTACTAAGCATGTTTAATTCTCTTAGGCAAGTTTAAATACATTGGAAAATTTATTTGCTCACTCGATTTACAAAATTTAGTTGCATGTCAAGTATTTTCCATTGCTTACACTTTCGTGGAAGGGTAGTTGAAATTCTGAACGTATGATGCATAAGTAAAAAGATGGAATTGTGCAATGGCATCTTTGTTGCACCGCGCATAGGACAGGGCATATAACACATAATGTATAGTTGTGACTCATGTATAAGATAATCGTAGATGTCCATTAAATGATGTCCAAGTGGTTGCAATGCATGGAAAGGATTTATGAACCTTGCAATTTGCATGCGATGATAGTTGGTTGGGTAAAGTGAAAAAGGACGGATTAAATCAATGAAGGACTCATGGCATTCACTCATACATGGAGTTCTTTTATCGAAGTTTAAATTTGGGAAAGGATGCATCTTCATATTAAAGCTTGAATTCGATGCATAAAACATAGGGTTTTAAAGAACAAGCTCTGAATGTCAATCAATATCGCATAGGGCAAGGAAAAGAAAGATCACTATAAGTTGCATAAAAGCAGAAGGTCTATGGTTTGAAGTTGCATACTCGCATGGAATGATACATCTCTTACATCTTGCAGTCATTTACATCTTCTAGGGAAAGTATTTGCATCTCTAAGGAAAGATCACCTCTTGTCATAAGACAATTAGATCAATTAGGTAAATCGCTTGTAATTGTGTAACTCACATGGGATTCATAAAGGCATAAATAGTTAGTATGACGAACACCTCAATATGCTAGATAGGGTTAAGCTATATTAAAATTTTGCCTAGTATTGCACTTAGGATGCCAACCTAATATTTCCGATCTCAAAGGTCCTACCCACATTCACGGAATGTTAGGGTTAGCTAAACGCCCATGCAAGAATGATCTAGGGTTCTCCCCCTAAGGATCAATTGACCAAATACTAGACTTCCGTATGAATTTAGGAACCCTAGGGCCAAAGCGTTATCTGCCTAGTAGTGTTAAGGTTGGGTTGGGTCAAGAGGACTCCCAAGCCCTTATCTTGATCAAATGTATTCTTGATCAATAAAGACCGTACGAAGAAAGAAATAATCCCACAAGTCAAATACTGACACAAGCTGCAACACCGTATGATCTTGTGTCTAAATCACAAAATACTATTGCTACTCCTTAGACCAAGTTTGGTGAGTCCTAAGTACAAGTCTAATTTTTCTAGAAGTTGAGTAGTTATCCTGCTACTACACTCTTCCTTGGGACTGATTTGCCAAGCTAGGGGAAATTATGAATTGCCTAGTAAGCAATTGACCAATCAAGTGAGGACAATGGGGTTGCCCAGGATTTATTATCTATAATTTAAGGATACCTATGGTAGTGACAATTTGGGTCAACAGGGTATAAATCCTAACCTAAGGAAAAAGGGGTAAACAAGTAACTCAGCTTACGAAACCCTTGGGATCTTGCCAAGTCGCGATTGATCCAGAACCGAATGCTGGAAGTATTCGAGGAGAAGGAATTACACCTTAGCAGTTGGCCGTATAAACGACCACTGGAGTGCTTGTGTTTGTACACTTAGGAGTACTGTTTGTACTTCTTTGATCAAGGAACTAATGCCAGAAAAAATCAACTAATGCTTGGGTGCCAGGGGAGGCTCTGGCCGTAAATCCCTTGCCTCCGGGTCCTGCACAAGAGGCCGACGTGACTTGAGATGGGATCTCGAGGCCCACATACTAGTCAACAGGCAGAACTTGGAATAGTGATCCGTGAGGATTGTTGGAATAGCCTTCGGGCGGATTATTTGATGTATTCCAAAGACTGATAAATAAAGATTAAATGTTGAAAAAAACTTATTTAACATTGTTTTTCTATGTGAGTGCCTAAGTTACGTGAAGGAACTAGTGATTAATTGGTTAATTAAGGAAGCTATTTTTTCTTGCCAGGTAAATGTGGTAGGTAATTAGATAACTAAAGCAACATGAGGAAAGCGCGGTGGATGTGACCCTGGGTCCGTCCTACGGAAGGGTGGTCCTAGTTGGCCAGGAACTTTTCTCAAAGGAAATTGACAGCGAGGTAACAATGACCTAGAATCTATAGAGCTAGAGTCCCGATTTATGTTGTTCTAGGGGAACGGAATGGGACTATGCCTTACGGGCAGAGAGGTCGATCTTCGCATTCCTCTTGTTTCCTATTCTCCTTGAACCAAGTGCAGTATAAATCCTCTTCGACCCTGATTTCTGCACAAGTAGTTCATCTGGGGCTCGACGCTAGCTACCTCCTAGGAACTTGACCATTAGGAAAACCCTGATTCAGGTCCGGTCCTAAGTGGGAATGGCCGGAATGCTTCCACTTCATGGAAGACTCAGGAAGACCTAGATCGTAAACCATGTGACATTCCTTGGGAGTGCTGGGCGGCGCTTTCTAGACCCTCTTCCCAATGGGCTACTAAGACATGTCCTACAAGTGGACAGGGGGACACGTTACAATTGGTATCAGAGTGAATCAACGGGATCTAATATTTACAAGGGAAGTTAATGAGGCGAAGTAGAGCAATGTTGCCGAAAAGAACATTTCCTTACTTATGGATGCTGGCATGTAGAGTCGCGAAGCATGGAACAAATTCTTGGTGTTCTAGGTTATGTTTATGGTTGCAATGCGTGCTTTGGATTATCGATGGAGGCTAGGCATGATGAATATTCTAGATGGTATCTACAATCCTTCACCCCTGTACATGGAATGGAGATGGACGGGTGAATTAGGAATATATTACATAGCAGCCCACCGACTTGCGTACCTTCGAACCAACTTGAAGAGAATCAAGTGGATGGAGGATTTAAAGATCGTGAAGCTATTCATCTTTGTCAAGGCTCACACAAATGCAACCCTACATGTCGGCGAACGGAAGGTCAAGGAAAACAAGCATGTGTACAAGGAAGTGACTCGGATAATCCCTGCCGACAGAATTAAGGTGCTGGGATGTTATGAGAGAAACGGGTATCAAAGGAAGGGATACCCCAAGCTTCCTATGACCTATCGATTCTTGAAAATCCATGACCCCACTCCATATTATTACTCAGTTTCCATAGCCGAATGTAACACAATCTTATTCTCCCCAAACTGATGTGCCAATCAGCTTGTTCTACCTTCCCAAAATAAATGTACTCAAAAGGCCTATGCCCACATGAATGAATAAAATTTTTATCACTGTCTGTCATGGCTGTAAGTGTTGGAAAAAGAGTTAAGTGATTAGGTCACTTGGCTAAGAGCTGAACTGGGCATGTAATGTGAGAAATGTTTAGCAAGTTTTTAACGTAAAGAATCTTATTGCCCAGGCGCAACCTCAAGTGCAGATTCCTAGTCCGACCCCTGCACCAAGTACAACCGTAATTCAGGAGAAGAAGTTTCTTCTCAAAACAAATCAAACCACCAGAATTCGATGGTAAGAAAAGGACCGTCCAAACTGATGCCAATATCTGGATCGAATCCATGGATGATTATTTCAAAGCAGTAGGTACTGCACCTGCTAACCAAGCTATGCTCGCCAAATTGAAGCTTAACGGTGAAGCAAGACTTTGGTGGAAACAATGGTGCAGAGACCAAGGGATCTTGGAAGGGTCAATTACTTGGGAGAAGCTTAAAAAAACTATGTGAGGGAGATATCTACCACCTGCCTACCGCACACAAAAGATGAACAAATTCTATGAGTTAAAGCAGCTTGGACTATCCCTGGATGCATACTATTCAAAATTCGTCTCTCTTAAAGTATGCGCCACAAATGGATATGACACAATAGGTGTCAAAGTTTTGTGCCAGATTAAAACCACCCATAAATACCCGCTTAGAGTTAATGCGCCCAATAGACCTTCAAGACGCGCTCATTCGAGTTGCATTGATAATACAGGAGGTGCAGACCAAGCGAAGAAATAACACGACTTAGTCTTATAAGGATCAGAACAAGGGAATGTATAAGTCTCAGGCCAAGAGAGCACAGGGCCAAAATCTCGGACAAAGAAAGAAAGCTAGGGCCAACACTGTCAATAACTTCATTCCTATCCAAGGTAATGGCCGCAATCTCCGTTGCTTCCATTGCAACGAGCCTAGTCATTTTAAAAGGTAGTGTCCCAAGCTTAGTAGAGGACAACGTCAAGGGCCATTCCAAGGAGCCCTCCATGGCCAAGGAGCCACCATCAAGGCCAGAGGGAGAACCTCCAGTGTTGCCAACAAGGAGCTGTGTGATGAAGAAGATCCATCCATGGAAGTTGACATTGAGAGAGCAACGGTTCATGCCGCCCTTCACAAGAAAGGCCCGAATTGCCCATTCTCAGTGATTCAAACCCCTTCGGATTACCAAGGTAAAAGCTTCAAAACCTTGATTGATTGTGGAAATACACATTCCTTCATTTCACGAGTCTGTGCAAGAAGATTAGGAATAGCCACGAAAGATGCACCTACCTTACTTGTGGAATTAGCAAATGGTTGTGAGGTCTCTTGTACCAGGCAAACTGCTAAGGTGAAATTCCTACTGGGTGGAGAGTCAACTTTGATCAGATTCAAGGTAATGAACCTAGGTGTCCATGAATGCTTACTCGGAATGGATTGGCTAATACCCAGTGACGCCCACATTCACTATGGAAAGGGCCAAGTCTCCTTTCGAAATTCTGAAGGGGAACTAGTCACACCTCAAGGAGAGGTTGATAAGCCAAAAATTCAGCTGGCCAAAGCAACACGGATAATAAAAGGAGTTAGAAAGGGGCTACCTATCTATTTGATTAAGCTAAATAAGCTAAATTAGAATCGGGAATGTAGGGAAGAACCTTCATGGTTAAAGGAATATGCAGATGTATTTTCTGAAGAGCTGTCAGAACTTCCTCCTCAAAGGAAAGTCGATCACGAAATCAAGCTAGGGCCAGGAGTTGCACCAATCGCAAAGAGACCATATAGGATGTCCATCCCAGAAGCGATTGAGCTGAAGGAGCAACTCAAGCAACTGTTAGACCAAGGCTACATCCGTCCTAACAGCTCACCATGGGGAGCTCCAGTGCTGTTCCAGAAGAAGAAAGATTGAACGCTTCGGCTATGTATTGACTACAGAGGGTTGAAACAATCGACCATTTAAAAAAAATATCCCATTCCAAGAATAGATGAACTTCTTGACCGTCTTCAAGGTGCGAAGATATTCTCTAAGATAGATCTCAGTTCTGGATATTATCAGATAAGGATCAAGGAAGAAGATATCCCAAAGACAACATTCAACACAAGGTATGGACACTTTGAATTCCTAGTCATGTCATTCGGGCTAACAAATGCTTCTGCTACCTTCAACAGGCTAATCCAGGATATCTTTAGGCCCTATCTTGATGACTTCGTGCTCGTCTTCTTTGATGATACCCTAGTTTACTCCAAATAGGAAGAAGATCATGAACCCTAGCTTCGCATTGTCCTTGAAACAATGAGGGCACACAAGCTTTATGCCAAGAAGAAGAAGTGTGCATTTTTCAAGTGACAGATTGAATATCTAAGATTCATTGTATTAGCGGAAGGAGTTTCAGTAGATCCGGCCAAGGTCAGAGACGTTCTGGAATGGCCAACACCAACTTGTGTTAAAGAAATACGTAGTTTTCTTGGGTTGACAGGATGGTACAAGGTCTTTATCAAAAACTATGCCTTGATTGCAGCGCCTCTGAGTGATCTACTAAAGAAGCAAGTATCAATTGTACGGTCACCTGCTGAACAGACCAGTTTTGAAAAACTAAAGCAAATCTTTGAAGTGATAACTGATGCTAGCACACTTGCCTTAGGATGTGTGCTTATGCAAGAAGGTCATCCTGTAGCATACTCTTCAAGGAAACTGAAGAGCCATGAAAGGAATTATGCTACCCACAATCTGGAGCTGTTGGCTATCATCCATGCTCTCAAACTTTGGAGACACTACTTGCTAGGTAATAAATTTACCTTAGTGACAGACCATAAGGGTCTTAAATGGATTTTCACCCAGAATGAGCTCAATATGAGGCAACGTCGATGGATTGAAGTGTTGGAAGAATATGATTTTGAAATCAAATACCAGCCTGGAAAGGAGAATGTAGTTGCCGATGCACTCAGTCGCAAGGCATTTCTAAATTCTCTTATTTTGCAAGATCCATCAACAGCAAGATCTCTAGCCATAAAGGTATCCATGCCAAACAACCCAATTCTTGAGCTAGCTAAGAGGCAAGCCATGACCCAACCTATCAGAAATTGCTAAGGGAGATCCCCATCAAAGATCAAGACCCGAAGCTACAAACAAAGTATCAAGAATTCTATATCAATAGTGGACTTGCCTACTATAGGACGTGATTATGTATCCCAGCAAGCCAATCACTCAAGCAGAAGATACTTTGGGAAGCCCATGACTCCCCTTTCTCAGGACATCCTGGCTATGCCAAGACTCTTAACGCGGTCAGAAAGAGCTATTATTGGGATAGGCTCAAAGGTGACGTTCTCAAATATGCCACGAAATTTTTGTCTTGTCAACGCATTAAGGCTGACATGTCAAAATACCGAGGAAATTGCAACCACTTGACATTCCCCAAATGAAATGGGAATTCATTAGTATGGACTTTATTGTTGGCTTGCCCCAAGTTCAAGGAGGATACAACTCCATTATGGTTATGGTAGATATGCTCACCAAGGTTGCACATCTTATCCCTATTAAGACAAACTATAAAGCCTCAGATATCGCAAGGTTATTCATCAAGGAAATATTCAAATTGTATGGGTTACCCAGAAGAATCATTAGTGATCGTGACTCCCTCTTCACATCACACTTCTGGAGGGCTATCTTCGAGGCCATTGGGACTCAACTCTGTTTCAGTACAGCTTAACATCCCCAAACCGATGGTCAAACGGAATGAGTCAACCAAGTCATTGAAGATATGCTTAGGGCACACCGATGTTGTGAACCCAAAAAGTGGATTCAATATTTTCCATTGGTTGAGTTTGCCTACAATGCTTCTTACCAACAAAGCATTCAGAAGACCCCTTTTCATGCATTGTATGGGCACGATTGTCGTAGTCCTTTGAGCTTTTCGGATCCAACCTTGAGGGTTGAAGCTTCAAAGCAGATGCTGGAAGACATGGATGACCAAATCAAGTCAATAAGACAAGACATCCAAGCCGCCAAGGACAGTCATAAGGCTTATGCGGACCTGAAACATCAAGACAGATCCTTCGTTGAAGGTGATATGGTCTTCATTCGCATACGTCTAAAGAAGAGTTCCCTATCCTTGGGTGAATGCAAAAAGCTAAGTCCAATGTATTGTGGACCCTACAAGATTCTCAAGTGCCTAAGGCCTGATTCTTACAGACAGCAACTCCCTGAAAACCTAAAAGTTCATAATGTATTCCATATCAGTCTATTGAAAAAGTATGTGCCTAACCCTAGTCACATGCTTGATGATCAACAAGTTGTAATGCCTAGCCAAGGAGTCCTTGAGCTACGGCCTGACAAGATCTTAGATGTTAGGGAGAGGCATTTGAGATCTAGGACCTTGAGAGAATACCTCATCCAGTGGAAAGATTATCCCGAAGAGAATGCCACTTGGATGGATGAAAGTACTCTCAACCAACAATACCACGAGATCTTCTCGAGATGAGGACATCTCGATTCCTCTAAGGGGGAGAGAATGTAATATTCGCAACAAAATATTGAAGACCCTAGATCTTGTGCAAAAGCAGTTCGAAGTAATCTCCCACAATAAAGATACACTGGGCTAAGTGCTCCCTCCACGTGCATCAACAAACACCAGCCCCGCATCATGTGTAGGAAGCCGTGGCTTGAAAACCGCAAGCCACCATAGGCCTCCGCGGGAACACCCCTTCATGGGACAAAAAGATAATGAATTTGTGCAATTTTTTTTATTAAACCCCCTCCCCTTCAGCCGTTGCATGGTGGGGAGAGGGAGTATGTGTATGTGTGGAGTAGAGAGGAGCATGGGGAGAGGAAACATGCCGCCTGCCACTTGTGTGGCTACCCCCCCCCCCTCCCTTCACACTATATATGAACCCCCCCTCCCAAAGCTTGAGGAGAGAGAGGAGGATCGTGCTGTCGTGCTGCCCCCGTGAAGGAGACTGCCACCGTCTCGCCGCAGGCTGCTGTCGTCTCCACCTTCATCATCATCATTGTTGTCGTCGTCGTCCTCGTCTGTCAAGAATCGCGTGGTGGGGGGACTTGCTCAAGATGTTGCGCCGAACACACACAGAATGCACAAGGAGAAGCTCACTCAAGAGACAAGAAGAGAGATGGAGGCCAAAACGTTTTCTTGTTGGTTTTTTCTTCTTCTTTCACACTGTTTACAATCTACACAAAGTATAGATAAGATACAACATAAAGAAAAGTGGCCTACTAAGTCAAACAATGCATAACCGACTACACTAGTCAATTGGCGCTATAACTATGCCAGCTGTAAATAGGTGTAACAACCTGAATATAATAAGTAATGAGTCAGTGGCCATGTGAGAGTCATAATGACCACCGATGTGCTAAGTGTAGACGTGTGGACCCATCTAACTAGGCGGTCCATCATCAATGTCCGCATGTGTTGAGCTTGTCATCTCAACACTCCCCCTCAAGCTCAATTGCATCTCTGCAACTCCAAGTAAGCTTCGAAACTTTTGAAGCTTCTCTGTACCCAATGCCTTCGCGAAGATGTCAGCTATCTGATTCTGTGTGCTGACATACACCAAGTCAATCTCACATGCTAGTACCTTCTCTCTCACAAAGTGGTAGTGTACCTCAATATGTTTGTCCTGGCATGGAACATAGGGTTCCTAGCTAACTGTATACTGCTCATGTTGTCATAATAAATGACAACTGGACCTTCCATCTACACATCCAAATCAGCCATTAACTTTTGTATCCATACTACCTCACATGCTGCAACAGCAGCACCTCTATACTCAGCCTCTGTACTCGACAAAGCAACTGTAGATTGCTTTTTGCTGCTCCAAGCAACTGCTGCACTACCAAGAGAAAACATGTATCCGCTGGTAGATCTTCTATCAGAAATACTACCAGCCCAATCTGCATCTGTGTATCCAAACACCTGTACATCTGTACCTGCCTCATAGAAAAGTCCATAATGTAATGTGGACTTCACATATCTCAATATGCGTCTGACTGCATCCAAATGTGGCTTTCTAGGTACTTGCATAAACTGACTCACAAGACCAATAGCGTAGCTCAAGTCTGGCCTTGTAATGGTCATGTAGATCAAACTCCCCACTATCCTCCTGAACATAGTAGGGTCTTCTATCTCATCCCCAACATCACCACTCAACTTTACATTCTGCTCCAACGGGACTGAAAGTGGTTTGCATGCTGTCATACCATACTTGGACAACATATCCAAGCCATACTGTCTTTGGAACAACCATATACCATCATCACATCTGATCGCCTCAATGCCAAGGAAGTACCTTAGCTCACCTAAATCCTTCGTCTCAAACTTCTTCTTCAAAAAATCCTTGACTTCAGCAATCCCACTATCACTATCACCTATAATAATCAAGTCATCCACATAGATGACTATGATGACCAAACCTGCATCTCCCTTTCTCACATAAAGTGAGTGATCAGCATCAGAAACATAAAAGCCAATATTGACAAGATACTCTTTGATCTTGTCAGACCATGCTCTAGGTGCTTGCTTGAGCCCATAGAGTGCCTTCTTCAACCTGCACACATATGTGGGATGCTCTAAATCTTCATAACCTGCTGGCTGATCCATATACACTTCTTCTTGCAAATCACCATGCAAGAAGTCATTCTTCACATCCATTTTTTGCAACCTCCAACCTTTGGCTGCTGTCAAAGCAATCACACATCTGACAGTTGCCATCCTAGCAAGTGGACTGAAGGTTTCATCATAATCTATGCCATATGTCTGGGCATAGCCTTTTGCAACCAGCCTAGCTTTGTACCTGCTAATAGAACCATCTGCATTGTGCTTAATCTTATAAACCCACTTACATCCAATAGCTTTCTTTCCCTTTGGCAATGATACTAGATCCCAAGTCTTATTGGTCTCTAATGCAGCCATCTCCTCATCCATTGCTGCATCCCAATGAGTATAACCAATAGCATCCTCAAAACAAGTGGGCTCAACATCCTCAACTAGTTTTACCATATAAGCATAATGGTGAGCTGCATAACCTTCAAAACCAAATCTTTTAATAGGGTACCTGACCCTACTAGAACTGCGTACCACCGGATCACTCAATGGAGCCTTTACATTATTATGAGCTCTCTGTATACCTGGTGTCTTGACAGAAGGAATACCAAGCTCATCATTTAAGCTCTCCGAGCCACTGGAGTCTCCATCAAGAACTGCATCAATGCCATCTGATGCTTTATTCTTTCCTTTGACTTGACTTGTAGTGCTACTAGATGCACCTGAAGATGTAGAGGTACTCCTTAGTCTCCCAGACCAAGGACTACCAGATGATGTCTCTGTTCCACTAAGAGTCCGTGATTCTTGCTTTTCAGCCTGTACATGAGTGTCATGATCATCATCATCATCCAATGCATCACCAGTAGATGCATACCAACTGCTCATTTCATCAAAGATGACATTCCTGCTCACTCTGAACTTACATGTGACAGGGTTATAACAGCGATACCCTTTCTGCTCTAAAGAGCATTCAATAAAGACACACTTTTCAACCTTTGGTTCTAGTTTCTTCCGCAACTCATCTGGCACATGAACATACGCAATGCAGCCAAACACTTTCAAGTGTGAGACATCAGGCTTCTTACCTGTAAAACATTCTTTGGGGGTCATACCATGAACTGCAGTTGTGGGAGTTCTGTTCATAATATAAACAGCAGTATGAATAGCCTCAGACAAAAAATGCTTATGCATATTCTTTTCAACCATCAAGGCACGTGCAACTTTTGTAATATGCCTATTTTTCCTTTCTGCAACCCCATTTTGCTGTGGGGTATACCTGCATGTGAACTGTCTCTTTATCCCATGAGACCTCAGAAAATCACTGAACTCATTTGAGAGATACTCTCCCCCTCCATCTGACCTCAAGCACTTTACTTTCAAGTATGTTTCTCTTTCAACTGCAGCCTTGAAAGTTTTAAAGTGCTCAAACGCTTCACTCTTTTTCTTCATAAAATATACCCATAGCTTTCTAGAACAATCATCAATGAATGTGACAAAGTATGAACTGCCTCCAAGAGATACATTTTGTATAGGCCCCCAAATGTCTGTATGCACAACATCAAGGATATTTCTGCTTACATCTCTGTCATGTGAAAAGGGTTGTCTTGCCTACTTACCAAACTGACATGCTTCGCATACCTTATGAGATTCTGCAACTCTAAATGTAGGCAAACCTGTAACCAACCCTTTGGTCTGCATTAATTTCAGCCTTTGTACATTTGCATGTCCAATGCGTTTGTGCCAAATTTCAATATCTGCAACAACAAATTTTCCTTTAGCATTCATAGTAGGAATTCCAGCATCCAGAGTAAACATACGTCCAACTCTACTTCCCTTTGCTACCAACCTGCACTTGTCATTGAAGTCTTCTACAAAGCAGCCCTTTGCATTAAATCTGACTTGCAGCCCTTGCTCTACCATTTGACCGACTGACACCAAGTTCTTTGTAATAGATGACACATGTAATACATCTGAAAGACTCTTTGTCTTACCATCATGCAAGGACAAGGAAACTTTTCCAATGTGTGAAATTGGGTGACATGAATCATCACCCGTCTGCACATAACCTGCATTTTGCAAATCCTGCATCTCTTCAAACCATTCTGCATGGCTGGTCATATGATTGGATGCACCTGAATCAACATACCAAACATCGTCATGCGTTCCCTTTCCTATAATAGCATTCAGCATATGCTGCATAACAAACAGACGTTCATTTTTGTATTCATTCTATCATGAAGATGATGCATAGTTTCCTTGCTGCAACTTACCACTGCGAATATCATCTTTCTTAGCATAACATTGGGCTGCAATATGACCTGTTTTGCCACAGTAGTGACACAAAATACCAGAGTTGTTAGAGCCTCTATTCTGCCATCCACCGCTTCCTCTAAAGCTCCCCCTGCCTCTAAAGTTACCATGATCTCCTCAAACCTGCATATCGCCAAATTGTTGATTCAATCTGTTTTGCTGGTTGTCACTAACATGTCCTGTACCACGGCCTCTTGAAGAGAACCTGCCACATCCCCTTCCTGAACTGGAGTAGAAAGCTTGGACCTGTTCACCACTTTTTTCAGATATCTCACTCTGCATGTTGATCTCTTCAGTAATCATAAGGAAGACCAACTCATCGAAATCTGGAAATGGATTTCTAACATATACTGAAGTTACAAAAGACTTCCAAGCCTTTTCATTGTTAAGTCCACCCAAGATAGACGACACCAAATCATCATCATCGGGCATTGCATCAATTGCTACCAATGCATCTACAATGCTCCTTACCTTCAGTGCATACTCATTGATAGACATCTTCCCTTTCTTCAATGTATTAAACTCTTGCTTGAGTTGAATCTTTCGTGCCTTTGTATTTACCGAAAACATACTTTCAAGTATGGTCCAAGCTGCATATAAATTCTCTGCATTTCTAATATGTCCCAGCATATTATTGTCAATTACTACAGATAGCCAATACATGACCTTCTTGTCTTTTGCATTCCATTCCTTTCGTGCCTTTGTCTCTTCTGCAGTTGGAGGATCACTCACCTCCGGCTCCTTTTCTTCACCTGAAACAAACTCGTAGAGGCATTTTCCAATAAGGAAGTTCGTGACACGGAACTTCCATGAAGGGTAGTTGTTCTTGTCGAGCTTCTCAATGATGGGGCTTCCAGTGTTCTTTGCCATTATCACAAAATTAATACCAAACAGCAAGCAAATCTTCTGCAACCCTTGACCTGTAGTGCATAGCAATACACCAGACAGCCTTTTTCACTGTCTGCTCAACAATACATGCAATCTGCAACCAGTTTGCAGATAAACCTTGTGTTTACTCACTGGAAAACACCTTTGAACTTACAGATCTGAAATCTGTAACCTGCGCATCCACTTTCGGTCAATACAGTCGAAGTCACAGTCCCTGAAACTATTGTCCGCAACCTTGCAGCTCTAAAACAGGGCCTAAAACGGCCTCAGATGCCCAAAATAACTACGGGAAAGCCCTGAAGAGCCTATTTGCAAAATATACAGCGCTCTTCGCGCACACCGAATCTCACTGCAATCTAAGATTTTTGCTCGACCCTACTTCCGGTGCCTCCACAGGCACTATCCAAGAGAGAGAGTGGAAGAATGGGAGAGCTTCTTACTCGTGGCTTGCTTGCTCGAACCTTGCTTCTTCTTCGCTTCAACCTTTGAAATCAACCTCTTTCAGTAGCACGGCTCTGATACCATGTCAAGAATCGCGTGGTGGGCAGACTTGCTCAAGATGCTGCGCCAAACACACATAAAATGCACAAGGAGAAGCTCACTCAAGAGACAAGAAGAGAGATGGAGGCCAAAACGTTTTCTTGCTAGTTTTTTCTTCTTCTTCCACACTCTTTATAATCTACACAAAGTATAGATAAGATACAACATAAAGGAAAGTGGCCTACTAAGTCAAACAATGCATAACCGACTACTACACTAGTCGACTGGCACTATAACTATGCCAGCTGTAAATAGGTATAACAACCTGAATATAATAAGTAATGAGTCAGTGGCCATGTGAGAGTTATAATAACCACCGACGTGCTAAGTGTAGACCTGTGGACCCATCTAACCAGGCGGTCCATCATCAATGTCCGCATGTGCTGAGCTTGTCATCTCAACATCGTCGTCATCTTCACCTCCATCGTCATCATCTCCCCAATCATCACTCTCTCCCCACGTCATCTGCTTGTAAACAAAGGCTTTTTATTGGAAGCTTCTATTGAAGCTTTCATAGGCCTTGTTTACTCGTGCCTTCCCCGGTTTTTAAAAACCGTGTCTTGCAAGGCCCAATTTCTGAGCAGGGGAGAAATCTCGACCTAATAGCCAGTTTTGAAAATCGGATAAAGAGCAAGGAGAGTTCACGGAGTCGAAGTATACTGCGCCAATGGCTCCTAAGCAAAAGTCGAGAGGAGCACACGCGGGAGCTTCCACCCCGAGTATGTGAGTGGAAAACGCCCCGATTCTTAATGCCCAGGTTCCGATAATACTCCCGCATGAAAAGGATGCACTAAGCATGTTTAATTCTCGTAGGCAAGTTTAAATACATTGGGAAATTTATTTGCTTGCCCGATTTACAAAATTTAGTTGCATGTCAAGTATTTGCCATTGCTTGCACTTCCGTGGAAGGGTAGTTGAAATTTTGAACGTATGATGCATAAGTAAAAGACGGAATTGTGCAATGGCATCTTTGTTGCACCGCCCATAGGACAGGGCATATAATACTATGTATAGTTGTGACTCGTGTATAAGATAATCGTAGACGTCCATTAAATGATATCCAAGTGGTTGCAATGCATGGAAAGGATTTATGAACCTTGCAATTTGCATGCGATGATAGTTGGTTGGGTAAATTGAAAAAGGACGGATTAAATCATCGCATAGGGCAAGGAAAAGAAAGATCACTATAAGTTGCATAAAAGCAGAAGGTCTATGGTTTGAAGTTGCATACTCGCATGGAATGATACATCTCTTTCATCTTGCAATCATTTACATCTTTTAGGGAAAGTATTTGCATCTCTAAGGAAAGATCACCTCTTGTCGTAAGACAATTAGATCAATTAGGTAAATCACTTGTGATTGTGTAACTCACATGGGATTCATAAAGGCGTAAATAGTTAGTACAACGAACACCTCAATGTGCTAGATAGGGTTAAGCTATGTTAAAATTCTGCCTAGTATCGCACTTAAGATGCCAACCTAATATTTCCGATCTCAAAGGTCCTATCCACATTCACGGAATGTTAGGGTTAGCTAAACGCCCATGCAAGAATGATCTAGGGTTCTCACCCTAAGGATCAATTGACCAAATACTAGACTTTTGTATGAATTTAGGAACCCTAGGGCCAAAGCGTTATCAGCCTAGTAGGGTTAAGATTGGGTTGGGTCAAGAGGATTCCTAACCCCTTATCTTGATCAAAGGTATTCTTGATCAAGAAAGATCATACGAAGAAATATATAATCCCACAAGTCAGATACTGACACAAGCTGCAATACCGTACGATCTTGTGTCTAAATCACAAAATAGTATTGCTACTCCTTGGACCAAGTTTGGCGAGTCCTAAGTACAAGTCTAATTTTTCTAGAAGTTGAGTAGTTATTCTACTACTCTTGGACTGATTTGCCAAGTTGGGAAAAATTATGAATTTCCTAGGAAGCAATTGACCAATCAAGTTAGGACAAGGGGGTTGCCTAGGATTTATTGTCTATAATTTAAGGATACCTAAGGTAGTGACAATTTGGGTCAACAGGGTATAAACCCTAACCCAAGGAAAAAGGGGTAAACAAGCAACTCAACTTACGAAACCCTTGGGATCTTGCCAAGTCGCGATTGATCCAGAACCGAATGCTGGAAGTATTCGAGGAGAAGGAATTACACCTTAGCAGTTGGCCGTATAAACGACCACTGGAGTGCTTGTGTTTGTACACTTAGGAGCACTGTTTGTACTTCTTTGATCAAGGAACTAATGCCAAAAAAAATTAACTAATGCTTCAGGTTGAAAGCCTAGAGGGAGAGGCAATATCAGTTACCTCTGACTGTGTGCCTGACCCTATCCAAGGGGGTTGTTAGCCGCGCCGGGTATGTGGACCGAACCCACCACGAGAGGTCCCTCCGTGGGTGCTACTTGGAGCAGGAGGACGCTTGGGTGCCAGGGGAGGCTCTGGCCATAAATCCCTTGCCTCCGAATCCTACACAAGAGGCCGACTTGACTCGAGATGGGATCTCGAGGCCCGCATATTAGTCAACGGGCAGAACTTGGAATAGTGATCCCTGAGGATTGTTGAAATAGCCTTCAGGCAGATTATTTGATGTATTCCAAAGACTGATAAATAAAGATCAAATGTTGAAAAAAAACTTGTTTGACATTGTTTTTCTATGTCAGTGCCTAAGTTACGTGAAGGAACTAGTGATTAATTGGTTAATTAAGGAAGTTGTTTTTGCTTGTCTACTAAATGTGGTAGGTAATTAGATAACTAAAGCAACCTGAGGAAAGTGCAATGGATGTGACCCTGGGTCTGTCCTATGAATGGGTGGTCCCGGTTGGCCGGGAACTTCTCTCAAAGGAAATTGACAGCGAGGTAACAATGATCTAGAATCTATAGAGCTAGAGTCCCGATTTATGCTGTTTTAGGGGAACGGAATGGGACTATGCCTTACGAGCAGAGAGGTCGAGGTTTGCATCCCTCTCGTTTCCCATTCTCCTTGAATCAAGTGCAATATAAATCCGCTTCGACCCTGATGTTTTTACACAAGTAGTTTGCTAGCTACCTCCTAGGAACTTGACCATTAGGAAAACCCTGATTCAAGTTGGTCCTAAGTGGGAATGGCCGGAATGCTTCCGCTTCATGGCAGACTAGTGAAGACCTAGATCGCAAACTCCGTGGCATTCCTTGGGAGTGCCGGGTGGCGCTTTCTAGACCCTCTTCCCGATGGGCTACTAAGACGTGTCCTACAAGTGGACAGGGGGACACGTTACACCAAAATACATTGCTATGAATTCGAAATGACCATATCTGGTATTGAATGTTGTCTTAAGAATATCCTCTTTTTTGACGCAAATCTGATAGTATCCTAACCTTAAATCAATCTTGAAGAAGATTTTGGCTCCTTGCAATCAATCCAGTAACTCATCTATCCTTGGAATGGGGTATTTATTCTTGATGGTTACTTAGTTTAGGCCTCTATAATCGATGCAAAGGTGAAGTGTACCATCCTTATTCTTTTGGAACAAGACTAGAGCCCCCCAAGGAAAACTGATGGGGCGTATGTACCCTTGGTCTAGCTGTTTGAGTTGTTCCTTTAACTCAATAGCTTCATGAATGGACATCTTATAGGGATTTTTGCAACTAGTGCAACTCCTAATATTAGCTTGATCTCATGATCCACTTCCCTAGGTGGTGGTAATTTAGTCAATTCTTCTGGAAACAGATCTACATACTCTTTTAACCATGATGGTTCTTCATTGGTGTCCTTTATCGATTTCAGTTTTTTTAGCTTGATCAGGTAGACAAGTAATCCTTTTCTTATTCCTTGAACTATTGTGTTGCCTTAGTTGGCTGGATCTTTGGTTTATCTACTTCTCCTTGTGTTGTAACTAGCTCACCCTTAGGATTCTGAAAGGAGACTTGACCCTTTCCACATTGGATGTGAGCATCATTGGGGATTACCCAATCCATCCTGAATAGGCACTCATGGACTCCTAGATTCATTACCTAACAGATGTGGCCTTGTTTCCGAGTAGGAATTTCACCTTATCAATTTGTCTAGTGCAAGTGATTTCTCACCCATTTGCTAGCTCGACAAGCAAAGTGGGTGCAACTATAGTGGCTATCCCTAACCTTCTTGCACAAGCTGGTGAAATGAAAGAATGAGTGTTGCCACAGTCAATCGGGGTTTTGAATTTCTTACCCTAGTAATCCGATGGTGTTTGGATCACTGAGAATTGGCAGTTCAGCCCCTTTTTATGGAGAGTGGCATGAACAAATGCCCTCTCAATCTCAGTTTCCATGGATGGGTCTTCTTCTTCATTGATTCCCTTAGTGGTGATATTGGAAGTTTTTGCCCTTCCCATTGTTGCACGATTGTGACCACGGGCAGCCCTGGCTTAGCCATTGAATTTTCCTTGACAATAATCTCTACCAAGTTTGGGACATTCCCTTTTGAAGTGCCCAAGTTCATTGCAGTGAAAACAACACAGGCTTTGATCACTTCTTTGAGTGAGAACAAAGTCATTGATTACATTTGCTCTTAGCCTTTTTTGTTTGCCTTGACTCTGTCCTTATGCCTTTTTAATTTGAGCTTTCAACATCCCTAGATTTTGGTCTTTGTAAGACCAATGTTTGGACTTCGGCTAGACTTCTTGGGCAATAGGTCCTGCTATTATCAATGCATCTTGCAAATCTGAAGGACGCATTGATTCCAACCGAGTGTTCATTGGTGGGTTCAACCCATCACAAAACTTTGAAACTTGTTGGGGGATACTCATTGTCAGGGCATATTTCAGTAAGGAGACAAATTTCGAGTAGTACACCTCCAGAGACATGCCCAATTGTTTCAGCTTAAAGAACTCATTCATCTTCTGAGTTCTGTATGCAGGAGGTGGCATGTACCTTCCCTGCACTGCTTCCTTTAGTTTATCCCAAGTTATTGTGCTTTCCATGACTGCTTGGTCTTTACACCATTGCTTCCACCACAGCTTAGCTTCGCCAATGAGCTTGAGCTTGGTAATCATGGCATGGTTTACAGGTGATGTTCTTGCTGCACTGAAATAGTCCTCCATGGATTCAATCCGTATTTTGGAATCGGGTTCAACAACCTTCCCTTTTTTGCTAATTTTTGGTGGTTTAATTTGTTTGAGAAGAAACTTCTTCTCTTGTGTCTCTGCCGGGCTTAGTGCTACGGAAACATGATTCTAGTTCTGCACTTAGGGTTGTATCTAGTTACCAATTTAAACTTTCTGCGTTATGATTGCATTTACACATCTCTACACAACTTAAATCAACGCACACATTATTTTCCATCACAACAATGCAACAAATCGAATGAACATAAAATTCTTATTTATTCATAAAGAAGCATAAGCCACAAGTACAATTATTCGGGAGTAGATAGAGATTGGCCGGGATGTTTTTCTTTTCAAGTGATACATCAGTGCCAGGTTAATCATTCCCTATTGGATTCAGCTACAGTGACAGAATATTAATATGTATTGGGGGAGCAGTAACCCACGCTCCAAGTCCAATGTATTTCCACATACGACAATGAAGGGTTGTAGAGTCGATCCAAGTCCCCCATCATGTTGGATTGTTTGCAATAACTTGAGGAGTTCATAGCCGTCCTGAACATGATATGAAATACGAGGAACTTGTTCCATGCCTCATAGGTCTGGTAGCAGCAACAATCCACAAGTGAGTGAAAGGAAAAATATTTTCTAGTGAAAGCACCACTCTCACTCCCCCGACTGATTTATTCCTGTCTTGATTGTTTTAAACATTAGTTGGATCTGATACCAACTATAACCTGCCTAATGCTGTCCAAGCATGTTTTTGTGGCCCATCGAGAAACGATTCTAAGCATCGCTTCCCGGCACTCCCATGGAATGTTTTGGGGTTTGTTGCCTAGGGTTTCGCAAGTCCACCTCGCAACGGAATGTTTTCTTGGCCAAACCCACTAGGATAGATCTAAAATCCAGGTTCATCGTGGTCAAAGTCTCTTGACAGCATTCGAGTGTTGGGCCCTAGACAACCTACTTTACGCAGAGATACCCACGCCAAAGCAGATCCATGCTGCATTAGGTTCAAAGAGAATGGGAAACAAGAGAAATGTGCCACTCAACCTCTCTGTTATGGGGCATAGTCCCATTCCGGTCCCCTAAAATGGTATGGATCGGGTTCTTACTTAGCACTATCTAAAGGTCCGTAAAACCTTGTAAGAAGCCTCCCAATTCTCTGGGACCACCCTTCTGTAGTTTTTGTCATGTCCCCTATCTTTTTCTTTTGTACCATAATGTTAGTATTTGGTTTTTTTGTACTTGAAAAGAGGTCGACTGTTACTTAGTCGCACTGCTGTTTTCACTCGTGGATTTTTCTCTCCTGTAGATTGTTTGGGCAAGGAATTGTGTGCTTCAGACCTTACGGGGTGTCCACACGTTGTCAGGTTTTTTTTCTTTTTTTCCATCTCCCACGTGCACAATAACACACATGTAATCATTAATAAAAATGACCTAATTCTTGCACTCACAAAATTAACACAATCACTTTCCTAACTTTGTAACTAAAATGAACCCAACCGTTAACTATAAAAGGAACCCTTGTCATTGCATGAGCACTTTGACACAATAGCCCATCTAATTTTCTAAAATCAATCCACAATGCACACACACATAGGCTACAAACACAATTAATCTTGGTAATTAAAAATGAATCCCCAAAGTCACACATGCATGCACTTTGCGCCAAAGATCATGTAATTTCTAAAAATGAAATGCATTTATAGAGACCCCTAGTTTAGTCAGTCAAATCAGTCTCAGTAGGGTTGGGATGCACACTTGATTCACCATGCCTTAAGGGCTTCATTGCTAATGAATTGCAACTTAATTTCTCATTGGTTAAAAGACATTCGGTAGCAATCACCCGCTCACTTCATTGCACCTTAGGTATATGCCAACGTTTGTGGGATTGGGATTTCTTAAATCAAATATGTCGATCATATTTGTCTGTATTTATTCTGATGGTTTGAATCTGTGATTTTGTTTTGAGTCTGGTTAGTGTCTAGGATACGGTGTGTTTGAATTTTTGTTCTTTCTTAGTGCCTACTACAGGGTTTCAAGGTGCCTAACTATTTGCATGGCATGAAGCCTTCGGTTGCATGATTAGGTCATGTCGAATTTTTTTATGTAGGATGTGGATTGCTTGGGGAAGTTTGGTCCGGTCTTGCTTGTTCCTCCGTTTCTTTTTCCTGTTATTTTTCTTAGTGGTGGCCTGTTTAGGTTTTGCAAGAATGTTCTTATTTTTCTTGGTTGAGTGTGTGTGTGTGGATATCTTGTGTAGTCTGAATGGCATCTTACTCCCCCGATTGTGATCCAGCATCATGTGCCATTGCCAGTGCATGACTATTCCCTTCTCTTGGAGGAAAATTGTATTCGCCGTGTTGGTTTCCGTTCATTTTGTAGCGCTTAAATTTCCACCAGTGGGGACAACAAGCTCTGCTACTCTTTCCTAGCATCATACAAAAAATAGTCTGGTTTGGTCTATGACTGATGCTTGTGCCTCTCCACTGCCAATATCAGTGATGCATTATGTTTTCCTCTTTCAACTTCCTTTGTACCCAGTGGCAATCAGTTATTGACCACCAAGCGAGGAGATCCTTTCACTTCTTCAAATGAAGACATCTATCCCTTTGGTGTCTAACAAAGTTATTACTAGCTTTGGGGTTTTTGTCACTCATATCTCCTCTCCGATGTGGAGGCACCTATGTCAGTTCCTCCAAGATAGATTCATGTCCAGAAAGCATGCTTTTAAATCTCTATCCAATGAGCTTTTCATAGTGTCTATTCAGATCCTTAAGGGAGCCAAGTTTAATTGGGCTGCATTCATGCTAGCCAATATGGATCAACATTTTGAGAGAGTTAGAAAAGGTCAAGGCAATAATGTTTCTTATGGTGGTCTTTCTTAAAAAAATTATTACTCTTGCCCTGCCTCCTAGTGGCTAATCCTACTCCTCTTCAGCCTCCACCTTCTGTTCCGTCTCCTCGTCCATTACAACCCAATTTCGATTTGGAGGATGAGCCCCCTCCCAGGTTTTTTCAAACTAAACACAGACATACCACGACGCTGCCTAGCTTAGGGGGTCCACTAGGGTTTACTGTATGGTACCACGTGAGTGTAAGGGATGGGGGTTATTTAAGGGAAGGAAGGTACATTTTATAAGGTAATGTCCCATAAATAGGGGGTAAATAAGGGGTATTTTCATATATTTCTTGCATGTAGGTGACGTCTCCTTATTACTACCAGTGAATCCCCTGTGCTGCCTAGTTCCTCTTAAGTCTCAGTTTTGTAGATCATCTTGACACTATCCCTCTTGTTTCTAGTAGTTTCCTCCCTTCATTCCTATCTTGTCCTAACTTATTTTCTTCTCAAAGGGATGGATAGCTAGATAAGTAGATTCCCTCTTCTTTACAGATGATGCTTGTTGGATCTCTACCTTCCCCATTGATTTTTGGTGTCCAATCTACATTGGAGACTTCCCTTATTTCTTCTCTTCAATCTATTTACACGGGGGTTTATAATTCATTGCAAGACAAGACTGATTCTCTGACTAGTCAGTTGAGCAAATCTTTGGTGGACTTGGCATATGAAAAAGCTATCCTCGATGACATTCATAAACAGATGATTGAAGCTACTACTTTGATAGATTCCCTACAAGCCCAAATCAAAGAGTTAGAAACTAAAGTAGCTACCTTGGAGGCTAAGAATGTGTCTTTAACTAAAGAAAAGAATGCAACTCTTGAGGACATGATTGAGTCAGCTCATAAGTTGGGTACTTGTGAGGGTCAATTGCAGCATTCCCAAGACATTATTGAATCCCAGAAGAATCTTATTGAAGAGTTGAACCAGAAAATTGTTACTCTCTCTATTCTTCCTCCAGCTCTTGTAGTTTCTTCTATCTTATCTTCTAATGAGGAGCTTGACCAATTGTAGCAGAAGGCTAAGCTGTGTGATGGGTTTTCTGCTAAGCTATGTGATGAACTATGTGTAGGATGACTTTACTCACTATTTTGAATTGGTGTCACCTCCCCCCTCCTTTTGGATTAGGTATAATCAGCAAAGGTTTGCCTTGTACATTTCCTTAGGCAATGTGGGTTTGGCACCTCTAGAGGATGGGTGGTCAAATATATGGTTTGCAAATTTTCTAAGAGCTGTCTTTGGATTTGTGGATGAGCTAGTTTCACATGAAACCCAGTTATTGTCTTTTATGTATCACACATGATATCTTCCTGAATACTCGAAAGAGTATCCCACAGCTAATCATCAATCCAAATGTGGACATGACTGTTGCTCAAATGGATGTCCTATATTACTTAGCACAAGCTTTTCCTATCAAGTTCATTATCTTGCTGGAAAGCATGTGTTGTTTTGTAATATTTCCGCGTAACCGTACCGTAAATATTAACCTTGTGCACGCCGTGTAACCCTGTGCAAAGGGTATCTCTCGCATTTAAATTATTGGCAGAGAGGTCGAGCCTTGCATCCCTCTCGTTTCCCATTCTCCTTGAACCAAGTGCAGCATGAATCCGCTTCAGACCAGGCATTCTGCGTAAAGTAGTTCGATCAGGTCTGACGCTAGTCGCTGTTAGCAAAATGACCAAACAATTCCAGTCGATCCTAGTGGGAACGGCCAGGACGCCTCCGTTACGTGGCAGACGCGGAAAGTCCTAGATGACAAAACCCGCAACATTCCATGGGAGTGCCGGGTGGAGTTTTCTAGACAACCTTTCCGATGGACTGCTAAGACGTGTCCTAGAGGGTTCCAGTGGACACGTTACAGTTGGTATCAGAGCCGACTTATAATGGAATTGTTTCCATAAGATTTCATTAGAAGTGAAGTAAAGAAATTGTTCCTGTCCAAACATTTTCTCATCTTCGATACTGTCTTGCAGAATTACGAGGCGTGGAACAAGTTTTTGGTGTTCCGGATCATGTTCATGACTGCGATGCATTCTCCGCATTATAGGCAGAGAATTGGAATGATGAACATCTTGGAGCATATTTATAACCCATCACCTCTATATATAGAGCGAAGATGGACTGGGTCTTCAGGAATCTACTACATAGCTGCCCACCGGTTCGCTTATCTACAGACCAACTTGAAGAGGATCAAGTGGTTGGAAGATTTGAAAGTCGTGAAGCTGTTCATTTTTGTGGAAGCTCACGTGAATTCGACTTTGCATATTCGAGGTCGTAGAGTTGAATTAAACTCATATGTTTATGAGGAAGTAACCCGTGTAATTCCAGCTGATAGGATCAAGGTATTGGGACGCCATGGGAAGTATGGTTTCCAGCGGAAAGGATATCCCGAACTTCCGATGAATTATCGATTCCTAAAGATACATGACCCAAAACCCTACTACTACACAGTTCCTGTAGACAAATCCAATACTATATTGTTTTCCCCAAACTAAATGTAATGATTGGATTATCATTGCTCGAGTTGTTGTATGAGGCTACGCCATATAAATATAAATAAGGACTTCTTTTATCACTATCCGATTGTGCATCAAAGTTGTTGCAAAAAGTCTAGTTGCTTCATGAGTTACAAATTAGCTGAACTAAAGATAAGCTAATGGCAATTATCATATAATAACGTTAAGAAAACTTTTTACGCCAGGCACAACCCCAGGTACAGGTTCCAAATTCGCCCCCTACATCAAGTACTACTGTGATCCAGGAGAAGAAGTTCCTCCTCAAACAGATAAAGCCACCCGAGTTTGACGGGAGAGGCAGATTCGTCCAGACGGACGCTGAGATTTGGATTGAATCTATGGAGGACTACTTCGAAGCCGCTGGCACTGCACCAACCAATCAGGCCATGCTCGCCAAATTAAAACTCACCGGTGAAGCCAGACTATGGTGGAAACAATGGTGCAAGGATCAAGGGATTTCAGAGGGATCCGTTACCTGGGAGAAGTTAAAGCAAGCCGTGCAAGGGAGATATTTGCCGCCTGCATATCGTACTCAGAAAATGAATGAGTTCTATGAGCTAAAACAGTTAGGACTCACGCTTGACGCATACTACTCTAAGTTTGTCTCACTCTTGAAGTATGCGCCACGAATGGACACGACACAACAGGTGTCCAAATTTTGCGCAGGCTTAAATCCACCTGTAAATACCCGTCTCGAATCTATGAGACCATCAGATCTTCAGGATGCACTCATTCGAGCGGCACCCATAATTCAGGAAGTGCAAGCTAAACCAAGGAGTATTAAGAATTGGTCTTATAACGACCCAAGCGGAGGAGCATTCAGACCCCAGGTTAAGAGAGTTCAAGGCCACAATCAGGGACAAAGAAAGAAGGTAAGGACAAATAACGTCAACAACTTTGTTCCTACTCACGGTAATGGCCGAAACATCCGATGTTTCCACTGTAATGAACTCGGTCACTTCAGAAAGCAATGCCCCAAGCTCAGCGAGGGACACCGTCAAGGTATTGGCCATGGTCAGGGAGAGACAGTTGAGATCTAGAACCTTGAGAGAATGCCTCGTCCAGTGGCAAGATTATCCCGAAGAGGATGCTACCTGGATGGATGAAAGCTCTCTCAATCTTCAATATCCCCAGTTTATCTCGAGATGAGGACATCTCGATTCTTCTAAGGGGGAGAGAATGTAATATTTCCGCGTAACCGTACCGTAAATATTAACCTTGCACACGCCGTGTAACCCTGTGCAAAGGGTATCTCTCGCATTTAAATTATTGGCAGAGAGGTCGAGCCTTGCATCCCTCTCGTTTCCCATTCTCCTTGAACCAAGTGCAGCATGAATCCGCTTCAGACCAGGCGTTCTGCGTAAAGTAGTTCGATCAGGTCTGACGCTAGTCGCTGTTAGCAAAATGACCAAACAATTCCAGTCGATCCTAGTGGGAACGGCCAGGACGCCTCCGTTACGTGGCAGACGCGGAAAGTCCTAGATGACAAAACCCGCAACATTCCATGGGAGTGCCGGGTGGAGTTTTCTAGACAACCTTTCCGATGGACTGCTAAGACGTGTCCTAGAGGGTTCCAGTGGACACGTTACATGTTTATAGTTCCTACAGAATGTACCTCAGTATTTTGTAGATGAGAGTAAAGCTCTGGAGCGTCTAAAGCTTAGCATGCAGTTTATATAGAAATATCTTTGTCCTACTTCAAAGTGAAGTCTTTTCTTGGTTGTATCATCTTTTGTTAATGAAAAACTTTTTCTTTTCTCTCCCCTTTTTTGTGGGTGTGTGCCATTCAAACTACCTGGTATTGTGTTTGTATGAGTTTCGTGTATGTTCTATGATGCATGTGTGGTGTATTGTCCTTCTTATGTGGAGTTGAAGATGAAGATGGACCTGATTGAGGAGCTGATGGATGGTGGTTCATGATTCTTTCTGATTGATGGGATGGAAGCATACTCTTTTATCATTTACGAATTGGTCATGAATTTTATTGTTCATAAGAGATGTTAATGGATAAACGGTTTTCTTTTCGTTGTATTCTTTATTAGATGCATATTATAAGATGGTGTCTTGGTTGGCTGGTTTATTGAAGATGCTAAAGAAGATCAAGTTGAGCTCTTTGATGAACTTGTATTCTGTTTTTCCTAGGTCCTGAGGATGCTCCCTTATTAAGCGTGGGGATATGTTGAATGCTCAAATGATCTGCATTTTTTGGTTGATTTTTGTTATTTTTGTGGGCTAAATGGATGATTTTATATGATGATTGATTGTTTTGGAAGTGGTTTGAGGATGTTTTGGATAAGATAGAATGGTTTTGATAATCTCATAATGTTTTTCAGTACAGATATGAAGTTCTATTATGTTTTCTTAGGATCTATTCAGATTCTGTTTGGTTCTGATAGCTTCTATTTTGCTTTTGTTTTGTTCCATTTTTCTTCTATATGGAAGGATGAAGTAATGATTGATGAATTTAAAGGTTGTTTGAAAGCTCATTGAATGGTTTTTTATTGGTTTTAGTTGAGTTGGATGCTTTCTATTGACCTTGTGTAACCCTCTGTTGAGCTTTTATAGATCCTTTGTTCATGTTCTGTAAATCCTCTATATGCCTATGTAAGTATTATATGGAATGTATGTGTGACTTTGTAAAAGTTTTCTAGCCTTGGAAAGAGGTGAATGCAAGTTCAAAAGAGCTGTTATTGTGAGTGATTATTGAGTATTGTAGTGAGGGATATGATGTACTAGAGAGAGAGATAGAGGCAGAGACAGAGACTCGCCAAATCTACAAAAGACAATGTAATAGTATGCGATATCTTTCCATTCAAAGTGGAGTATTCTTGTTTTCTATGTCTATTAAAGAATTCTATGAAGAATATGAAGAGCTTGATGGATTTTGTTCAAGTTAAAGCCATGGGAGAATTGTTTCTATGAAGTTGTGTGAAGATTTCTTGTTCGCGATTTTTTCTTTGTTGAGATCATATCAAATATGAAAGAGATGGGTTTTGATAGTACAATATAGATTTTATTGCAGTAGAAACCCCGTTTTCTTGGTGTCTCTCTTGGGGCTCTAGGGTCCTTAAGTTAGGTATGCCTAATAGCCTTGGTTAACTAGCTCAGTCCCTAACCCCCTAGCCTTGCTTCACATTCCCCCATGTAAACTCAAGGTATATCAAGAGTAGGACACACCTACGGGACCTCATCTTAGACCTATCTCCTTGAGTCACTTGAATAAGTTCTTCCAATCTCTTATGGTTATCATAGCAATATAGAAAGCACAACTTAGCAAATTAATCAAGTATCACTCAATACACCATTCTACTTATTATTATAATCTCTATTCATTAAAATGAACCTCCATCATTACATCCATGAATACAAGTCCCATTGGCATCACAGTACTTTAAGGTTCTTCTCTTGATGCCTTATCGACTACTTTATTCCTCAACAATGACAATACTTCTCATCATCTATCCATCAACTAGTTTCCACTTCATCAATAATTGGCAAACATAAGCCATCATGTTATCTTCTAGAATATGCAAGAATGTGCACTTGTATAATAACCGAGGGGTCCATCTATAAGAAATCATCCATATAATGTGTGTTCAAAGGATATTAAGAAGTACCCTTTCTTTACATGCTATAAGGCCTTAAAATTACCCATGCTTAAACTTTACTAAACTTACATTTTTTTTAAACTTATAATTTAAAAATCCCTTTTGTAAATATAGTCATGTAAATTTTACTAAATATAATACCCTTTCTTTTAAACTCACATAGTATCTTACATGTTCTATAAGATGTTCTATAAGATGGACCTCCTAGGTATAATAATCACACCATAACCTATATACAAATTGGGTCCTCACATATGGAACAAAACTTTGGCTTTTGCCTTGAGGTACCCATCACCTAATCCATACATATGTCATGTGTATGCAAAGAAACTAGCACTCCCCTAGGGAGAGAGCATGAGAGATTTTCCCATACATGTATAAGTGAACCTAGGAGCTTGCAATTTTAACCTCACACAAGCATCCTCTAAGGTGCCTAGCTTCAACCAATCCAATTGATTTCAAATGGCCTTCCACCAAGAGATCCTAACTCCATGAGTTACATCTACTCCACATTACCGCTTCCTGCTTAGCATCTTACACACACAATAACTCTGATTCCCATAGTAATTTCCCAACAACCTCAACCTTCAAATCAAGCTTCAACAATAGCCACTACTCTTCTCACAAGATTCTATAATTGTCCCCACATTCCTCATCTTCGGTGCAAGCTAAAGCATACTACCTTTGATGATGAAGAGTGCCATGGGATTGGCACTCAGTTAGGAGGGGGATAATGTTAATGGTAAAATGGAAAAAAATGGCAAAGCAAAAGGTAAGAAAAAGGTGAAAAATCAATGAGAAGTACAAATCAAGCGAAGGGTACAAGGGGTACAATAATTTTTAGTTAAAGTCCATAGTCATACAACTACTTGTAATATTATTTTGAAAGCTAGGTATGGCACCTATGCAAGTTGTAAATTTCTCTACTACCGAGAAGACATGTAGCTAGGCAAGGGCATAGGCACTAGCTTTCATTCACTTTTTTGATGGTCAATGTAATCTAAATATATATACATAAACTATGAAAGATCAATCGAGAGAAAAATAGGAGGGATGGGCACCCAACTTAAGTGGAAGCCCGAACTCCAAGCCCCATGTATAAAAATCAAAAAGTGAATGGATAGGCTCATTCTTGGGTGTACAATCTTGAGAGCTCTCTTCTTCTTACATGCTTCTTGCTTGTGTATGAGAGAGAGAGAGAGAGAGGGACCAATATGGAGAAGCTTGTGCTTCCTCTTCTTCTTTGCAATGCTTGTGTGGCAATTAAGGTGACAAAAGTGGAGCTCGCTTGAGGTGCATTGCAAGGATCATGGAGCCACCATCAAGCCTTCACTTTGCAACATTGAGGAGAAGGTAAGGTGATGAGTTCACTAGACCCTTATATTCATTCATGGTTGCTTTTGTGTGATTGGAGAGGAGACTAGATAGATCAATGAGTATAGAGAATGTGCCAGCTAAATGAGAGGTAGCCATTGCCACATTGGATGAAGCACTTGAAATTATAAGTGTTCTATCAAGTCCATCAATTGAGGTTACAAAAGCTCTGACAAAGATTGTATCTTAAGATTCATCAAAGCTCAGGAAGCACTATAAACTAGATTCTCCATTACCATAGACATAGAGAGTGTGTGAGTGAGGGGGGGGGGGGGGGGGGGGGGGGCAAGCTATGGTGATTTCTATTGTCAAGGGAAGGGAGAGAGGGAGAGAGTGAATGAGTGTGAGAGAGAGAGAGAGAGAGAGAGAGAGAGAGAGAGAGAGAGAGAGAGAGAGAGAGAGAGAGAGAGAGAGAGAGAGAGAGAGAGAGAGAGAGAGAGAGTGTGTGTGTGTGTGTGTGGTGTGTGTGTGTGTGTGTGTCCAAGCTCACAACCCTCCTCTTCCCCTCCCCCTCGGCAACCCCTTACGGGTTGTCACTACCTCTCACAATAAAAAAGCAATAAATCCATAAATAGTATAAATAATGAAGGGCATAAAGGAATGGACATACAAAAATCACTCCCTCTCTTTTTAAATATTTCATTTCTTCACAATATGGTTTATTCTACACACAATTTACAAAGGCAAGTGGTGTTAAGGACACCATTATTTGTACCACCAAACTATGCTTTCAACCAAAAATTTTGATTCTATAATAATAATATTTTATTCTCCTCTTTGTCTCCATTTTATCTTTTTTTTAGACCATGCATAATAGTTTTCCACAACCACAAAGGTAGGAGAATTTTGGTACCACCTAACCATGCTTTTACCCTACAAAACAAGCCATTATTGATTCCATACTCCTAGAGTTAGATATATGAGATGTTTGAAGTGGCCCTTCATATAAGAGAAGAGATATGGAGTAGTTATTAACTTGAAGTTCCATGATTGACACCAGCACAAGACTTACATGTGTTTTGATGACAAGATTATGAAGAATAATATGCATATTACAATGAAGAATAAGAGTGCACTTGAGGACACTTACCAAAGGCAAGTGCATGCAATTTTCTACATGTCTTAATTGTTTAGAAAATTTTAGGATACTTGTCCAATTACTTTTGTCTTCATAAATCACATAATTTTCAATACTATATAGTGTGAGGGTCTACATTTTCAAACTTAATAGATTGATGAGAAGAGGATTATTATGGTAATAGTTAATTAAGATTACCTTCAAAGCTTCTTTGAATCTATTTTGGATGTCAGTGGTTTAAGGATGTAGTGGAAACAAGTCTTAATGCAATAATCAAATGCCATGCAAGTGAATTTATAACCATTAACTTTGAAAAGTTATAGCAATGAATTAGAATAATGTGACATTTTTGCTACCACAACAATCTGAGTAGGTATATGAATATATTCAATATAGATATATGATATTCACATGTATAAAAATTATTGCTTATGCCTTGTTCATAGTATCATAATTAATATATTTCTATTTATGTTTGAATAGGTTGTCTTTTAAACAATGGTAGAGAATAACAAATGGTGGATCATGATCCCTATCTCACCACAATCTAGAGTTGTACATGGTGCCATGGAGCATATGGATGATGATTGTGGTAGTGGAGATGATGATAAGTGTGGTTCAGGAGAGGAGGATGGTTATGGTCCGAGAGACACACATGATAATACCATCACACATGAGGATGATTGTGTCATTAGTGATGATGTTCATATGATAAACATAGTAGCAACAATAGTAGTGGGATTGATCTCTATTCATATGGACATTGAAGTGATCGTTTTGGCAAGGATTGATCTCATTCAATATATGACTAAATCGTAAATAATCATTGTGTTTTATACATTTGTCTACATTAACATAACTCTTGCAAATATTACATCCTTTGTGTCAATTCACTTTGTTAATTATACATACATTAACTAACAATATGATGATGATGTGTCATATATGAAATATATGGATCTCACAAATGTCAATAAAATGACAACAATGTGTCAAGCATGAAACATATGGATTGACCTATTTGTGAGTTTGAACATCAAAGGAACATTGGTTATTGAAATTCAACTAGATATTTTGGTAAGTTAAAATTGATCTCAATCAAAACTTAACAGATATATAGCTCATCTCCTTTGTATCAATTGCTTTGCGAATGTACATGCATTGACTAATAAGATATACCATGAACATGTATGGATGGGTCTATTTGTACATTGGTATTGAAATACAAGTAGATAGTTTGCCAAAGAAGGGTTGCCTTTAATGAAGATATAGTTACCCCCATTTATATTGATGGCTAATTGTGCATCTATGATCACACACAAATGTTTAAACACGTGTTGTCTAAATGCACGTCTAACTATTGAGGCATGCATCTATGCTTGCTTTTTGGTAGAGAGAGAGAGAGAGAGAGAGAGAGAGAGAGAGAGCAAATGGGCGTAACTTAGTAATTGGTTCAGATTTTCTTGACTTCAATTGCTTCATTCACAGGGCCATTTAGTATAGGAATTTTAAAAAGGGAGATTTGAACCCAATTGAGTGGGTCGGTAAATAAGTGGCTCACAATTGGAGTAGCCACTTGATGTGTGTGTGTGTGTGTGTGTGTGTGTGTGAGAGAGAGAGAGAGAGATTGGTTTGGCTCTAATATCATGCACCACATAATACGCAACATGCAATGGTCCATGGGTGAAGACTCGAGCATAGAATCGATCGATTTTAGTCAATGTATTTTGTACAAGGAGTTATTGATGTTTTGTAAAGGAATGGAGGGTAGCTAGCTGTTGTATCGTAGAATTGACAGCTTTTTGACTGATCCCCCATTGTTTGCATAAATTAACTTTCATAGAAGCTCAGAATTGGAATGCTGAGGAAACGGTAGTTGACAAGTGTAGTGTTCACAACTAGGTCTATCGACAAGGGGTCAATTGTTCTGCAATACTTCGGCGGCTTGTTGTACTGCAGCCGGATCAGCAGCTTCTTGATCAATGAGACTGCTCTAGCGCCGGATCAGTGCTGTTGGTGTGCACGATGGGAAGGAGGGCATCGGTTGCAGCAGCACCTTCTTGAATCTGATAGGAATGCTGCTGTGATGGATCAGAGGCGTTGGTGTGGACCATGGTAAGGAGGGCATCGATAGTGAGGTCGAATGCGTCACGGAAGCGGCGGAGGGAGTGGTCGGGGTGGGCATAGACGATGGAGGGGATGAGATCGATGACTTGCTGGCGGAGGCGGAGGACGCGGGAGGGCGGGATGCGGGAGAGGGTGGATTCGAGGTCGACCTGGCGGGCCTTGACGAGGCCGTGGGGGATGAAGAGGGAGTAGGAGGAGGGGTCGGAGGGGAGGTGGCCGAGAGTGTACTGGGAGTGAGCCGAGTCGGGGTGGAAGAGGACGGGGATGCAGCCGGAGAGAATGGAATCGAAGAAGGAGCGGCGGGTGTATGAGTCTCCGGGGGGCTGCAGGCAGAAGGACGACGACTGAAAGAGGCCCAGGACGGAGGCCGGCCTGTTGCAGTGGCTATGGCCGCGGCTGCATTCCATCAGCCGACAGAGACGAGACGCTGCGCACTGCTCTATGAGCTCGCCTCTGATAGAGTGCTCTATCTCGGGCCGCCGAGCCCCGGCGAAGCAGAACAGGTTCGGCCGCGCCCGGGCCCGCATGGCCTCCTGCCAAACCACCACGTGGCAGTCCTCCATTGGGTGGAAGTAGGTCGGGTACGGGACGGCCACCTCCTTGGTGTGGTCCCGCCCTTCGGCAGAAGCCACCCGGATGGCCGCCCCAGCCCTCTCTATCCCCACCGCCGTCACCTGCCGCAGCGCTTCCTGCATCAGAAGGGCATTCCCCCACTCCCCGTCACGTGTCGCCCTGCGGAAGTCCCACGTCACCCTCCCCGTCACCACCACGTGATCCCTGCCTCCCGTCGCCCTCCACTCCCCCCTGCCCTCCAGCCACGTGGCCAGAGCCGCCGCCAGCTCATCCCGCTCCGCCGCGCTGGTCCCCCATAGGTTGCTCGTCATGTCTACGCTGGCGTAGAAGGGCACGTACACCAGAGCCGCCTCGGACGCGTCCGCCGTCAGGCACCTGTAGCGTCTCATCCGCGCGTGGAACAGCACGTCCAGCATGGTCTCCTGGGTGGCGCGCCACAGCGGCCACCAAGTGTCGTCGTCGTTGGACGAATTATTAGGGCTCAGGAGGGCTCTGGCCTCGTCGTCTAGCTCCAGCTCCGGCCCCAGGCCGCCATTAGAAGTGCTCCTGCAGGCGTCGAACCACGGCCGGCTGTAGCCCGTGCAATTGGCCACCATACCTTCATTGAACCTGGGCGGCAGGTCATACATGTATATGTACTTTCCCGCGCAGGAATCGACCATCGACTCAGCTGGGTACGATATCACAGAATTCGTCACAGCCCCTGCAGCCGCCATCGATAACTCTGCAGCAGCAGTATGTGACACGTCGCCAGGAGTCAAAGGACTAGATGAGCTTGATTGTGGCAGTACAGGATTGTTATTATAAGAATAAGCTGAGCTGCCTCTCGATGCTGATGACAGGCCGTCGCCGACGCCATGATTGATGATCCTGCGCTGTAGCTGCACATAGGTCGGGTAGTACAGGAGAGAGAGAATCCACCATATAGCAAGGGCGGACAGGATTGCGAGCCAGCGGGTGTTTCCCTGAACTACAGGCAAAACACCATAATAATTGTTTGCCAGCACCAGCTTGTTTGAGGCCACCTGCTGCTGCCTCTCCATCCTGATGAAAGAGACGAAACGCCGCAACTGCACATAGGATTGCATTTATCTCATCCCGCTTATACCCGCTGATTCGTCAGGTGGCCGACCGGGATATTCAGTGACTTTACTTAATGATCAGATCAAAGGCGATGGCCGACTGTGATTGATTAAGGGTGCTTTTGCCGACACGTTAATCCAGCTACAGCCTGCCCAGTGCCAGCTGATCGGGTGCCCTTCCCGAGTTTGAAACCCACGACGTTTGTCCATGGCAGCTGCAAGATCACACAAACCCCCATGCCATAATTTTCACCTCTCACGTTCATCCCATCGTTCAACCCAACACGCCGCATTCTATGCGTTACAACATGAAATTCAGATCCCCCCGCCTTCCTTGTGCCAACCATCTCATCAACACTTGCTCTTAAACAAAGTCCTTTATTTTCTAAAGCAAAAGGTCAAAGAGAATAGTCTCTAATGGCCAAATTTTTCCTTGTCTTTGGGTCCCAACTTCCAAGTCATCTTTCTAATACCATATTAAGCCTTTATCTTTATGTTTTATTTGCCCCAATCGGCTTTGAGATACAAATTGTTAAAGAAAATTGTGCCGTTAGTTTCAAATCTCCAAGTGATCTTATTTGCATATAGCACTTAATGTCTAGAGCCTTTGCTAAGATCTGGTTATGACCCACTAGTACATAGAATATGCATGTGAAGCTTCCATTCTATTTGACTACTCACAATTTCTTCACAAAATACATAAAAGATGCATGTGATCGAAGCTTCCTCTCTATTTCACTAAAAAGTTCTTCTTGCCCAAACTTTCAACCACGTCCATATGCTAGCTTTTGACCATTACAAATGTAACCTAGACCACAAGTTCTTGTAATGGATGCCAAGTAATTTTCCAATTATGCTATTGCGAATCGCTTGAAGGTCAAAACTATCGGCTTTATGGTCACATTCTTTTGTAAGACTCTCATATCCAATAGGAATAATAATAAAATTATTATAGTTCTGTTCAAAGACTTGGTAAAGGCACAAATGCAAAACCATCTAAGCTTTCAACTACTTTGTTTAAATTCGCCTCTAGACATTTGCAATCAAGAGTTTGGAAATGTCATGTGTAGAATGTAGCTGCTACACAATGAATGCTTAAAATGAATTGGCTATTTTGTTTAGTATGCATGTCTTTAACCTTGATGTAGGATGTTAGAGAACAAAGGATCAAATGTACTACAAGATATAGGCCTCATACTGACGTTTAAAGCGACGAAAATAATCATAAAAAATTTCACCCATGTCGTCGTTGTAATGAAGTGCTGCAAAGAAAACAAAATACAACTGTTAGAAACACGATTGTCAGTACAAGGGATATTGCAAAAAAAAAAGCAAGCAAAACAAAAGAAAAACTTACAAAGTTCTCTAGATAATTCTTGTGGCCACCACTTGTAAACGGCTAAGCAAAAAAAAGCGAATGGAGTAGACGTCTCCACATGTGTGACAAATCCCATAGGTGACACAACTCTAGCAAAACAGTGAGATGAAGACACTATGTCGGTACCTTTCACAACAACCACCTGAGCGAACCTACATGAAAGCGAGGAGTAGCACATGTATCCTAAGTCGATTGCATGCTCACTGCATCCATGTCTCCGCAACATCTCCCATAATCACTCACTCTGTCCGGCTCAAGTCTGGAGCATCGAACTTATCTACTGAAAATTGAAGCATCAGAGTGCACCGAAGTAAATCTAACAAAATGGCCTGATGGTGTCGTAGACAGCTCCTAGTCTGAATTGAGTCATCTGATCTAAAGACATACGTGTGAAGATCTCTTGTAGCTCATTATTGCTCATCTGTCGACTCATCGTGTGGATCCAAATATCCACAAAGGTTACCTACACAAACAAAAATTGATGTTAACATAATCAATATAAATCAAGTAAAGTACGGTAATATAAATCTTAAGAAAATGATCTTACTTAAAACATATCTCTTATGTACCCTTATAAGTGATTCATCAACAAATTGAGTAGGTGGATGCTCCAAGTATGAAGTACCCTATGATTCCACGTGTCAATCTCCTAACACAACTTCATATACACTGAAAGATCGATAGACATGTCACCACAAAAGGATGAATCCACCTCATTCTCAAAGAATTCTTGGACTCATGTATTTTCATCATTGTTACCCGATTCTGGCTCCTCTATATGCTCCAAGCTTTCGGCGGCCTCCACCCCTTGCAATATCGACCCCTCTATTTGCATATTGTCCTTATCTACACTAGGAACATTGCTTTCATTATATACTCTTACACTTCGGGGAGCTGAAGGTACAACATACCATTATCGAGATTGTCAGGGGTTTGGATAGAAAATTACATGTTCAAAATCACGTACATGAGATATTTAACTTTTGTGACATGTACCATGTCGTAGTAGAATTTTAAAAAACATAAGTTCATACACATGTTCACAATGGGCCAGCAATACAAACGTGTCACGCAAATCCATCCATCTTTTTTCGGAATCTATTTTGAGAAATCCAAATGGACCTCGTCAAACTGTTGCCCTATCTCCTTCAAGTACCACTTTGAACCACTGCACATCGAATAGGATCATGGAAAAGCTGCGGTAATCCACCGTGATAATACTTTGCAAGTTTCCAAAATACTCAATCTCATCTTTAATGGTGTTTAGATCCGTTGCTTGTTATCGGCTCTCTTGCTCAAACTTTGCCATGATACCACAATTTGTTGTGGAGTGCATTTTGTCAATACGCTCCAGCAGAAATGCCATCCGCGCGACCACATTGCATTGTATATTTTGTATTGTACATTGAAATAATTAATTAGTTATCACACATAAAATCTAGATACGACAAATCCTAAACACATCGTCACTTTGAACTACATCCCCTCGAGAATTCCCACTCCTCAGTTGAGACGTCCGCCCCTTTGCAAGATGTTGCAGTCAAAACTCCATGCAACCATCGCGTTGACATAAACTACGACATCTCCTCCATGCCCTCGGGATATCGAATCGATCGATCGCATGTACTACGCCGAAATTTAGATTGCACTTCTTCTCGATCTTCATGGCTTGCTTATACCTAGCGAGTGATGTCTCCATGGATGAATGGTGCAACCCACAAAAACGTTTCACTTTCTCCTCCATTGTAGCATCCATCCTTTTTTCTACCCCATTTCCAACCATCACATCTTTGGTCAATCTATCATCATCCTTTAGCGACCATAGCATACTATTGTCTGAATCCACTATTGGTAGCCACTGCAAAATATGCACAAACGCCTCAGACACCAACCAACCTTTAGCCATGCTACCTTCTAGCCGAGCTTGTTGTCGCACAAAGCCTTTCAGGGTTTTCATAAAGCACTCCAAGAAGAACATCCATCGCGTTTGGATAAGTCCCGCAATCTCCACTTCCTCTACAAGATGCACTAGGAGGTGGATTTGTATAGTGAGCATGCTAATAGATAAGTACTTCTCAAAGAGACAAACAGTCTCCACTACTACCTGCCTTGAGAATTCAATAGAGGATGTCTTTATCTCCTTCTGTGAGATCCATTGCACTAAATTCAACAACTTGTAAATCGCCCTATGTTTTTCTAGAGTAAGGCATCTCGTGATGGCGATTGGTAGTATAAACTATCATAAATGAAGAAGCATTATGAACAATGACTAGAATCCAAATAGCAAAATATGCAAGCCACTTACAATCCATTCGTAGTACACACTTGACATATCTTATGTTAATCATGGGATTTTAGCCCTGATAATTGGTCGTCTTTAGAAAATGCAGATCTGAGAGAACACATCATACTCGTCGGAGTGTGGATAAACTTGATAATTTGCTTCACAATGTGCTATTCTTTAGTGGAAAAAACCCAAGGAACACAAGGTAGCTGCAAGCAACCATCAACACTCGATTGTGGCCAAAGCGACTCCATGTTGCCTACCTCCTTCAAATCCATTCGTGCCCCTATAGTGTCTCTTTTTCCTGTGATGTGGTCCCATAGTAAGTTTCCCACATTCTTAAAAATATGCATGGAATCCAATAAGTGGTTGATCTGTAAGTGGATCCAATATGGCAACTCGTAGAAACTGAGAACCATCGCATTTCGTTTCGATGTGACTCCGTGTGGACCATTTTTAGCTCGTACCAACTTTGGGCATTTATTCATGTTGGAGGTTGTCCAAGAAAACGTTTCCTTCATCCATGACCCTCTAGCAAGAAAGCGGCATGTCCTTGATATACCATCTTCTTTATGGTTCGTGACCTTCGAGACCACACAATGGACATGCATGATAACTTGAGATAATCAAACCTATCCCAACACCTCTATCCAATGAATACAAACTTGAACGAGCTATGATAGATATTACCAACGAGAATGGAAGCCTACTTACTTAAGCACTCCTCGAATCCCAGAAAGTCATGCATGGTCCACATGAGAATGGCTCGTATATTGGTGGACCGTCGACCATCGCACTCACTCATATCTTCCACGATGACCCCCTCCTCCCACAAAATCTTAAGCTAATCGACTTATGGATGAAGATACACATCTATGTTCTTGACATTGTAGTGGCCAGGAACAAGCAAGCTAAGTATGAGGTGCCATTTCTTCGTAGAAAGCCATGGAGGGATGTTGTAGTTAACAAGGACTACAGGCCACACACTGTAAGAAGTTAAGTACAGACGGCATGGGTTCACGCCATCCATAGCAAGATCGAGCCGAAGATTCATTGGCTCTTGAGCAAAGCCTGGAAAGGTAGAGTCAATGTGGCTCCATGCGTGTAAGTCTGCTAATATTCTTTTGAACTCCATCTGTGGATCTATTATGTGTATGCCACATTGTCAAGCTCACCATGTCGGGCGTACGAAACATGTGATGTATATGGGGAATAAGCGAAAAGTGTCAGAACTTTTTGAGAGATGGTTTGCCCTTGCAAGTCAATACTTGTGAGCATCACACTTTGGATATGTCTCCATAGTCTCTTATTCTCCTCGAAACATGCATGGATACTGTTATAGTCCATACTAAGCTCACTACAACAAAAAGGCCTCTTAGACACACTTTTAGACGTGATTTTTGAATTGAGAGAAAATCCTACGGGTGCGTCTACAAGTGCGTCTACCATTTCGCGTCTATAGTCCATGTATGAGGAAATTCACACGCACCAATAGAGCGCTTTAGACGCGCATATACACGCATGAATACAAGCGCATATGAAAACTAAAATTGTTATTTATTTAATTTCTTTTGTGCGTCTACAAGCACATCTACATGAAAAATTAGATGGGCATATAGACACGTTCATAGACGCGCTTTGACAAGCGCCAATAGACGCAAATACAAAACCAAAATTCTCATTTTTTTTTAAAAGATATTTAATTTATTTTTATTAATTTGAATTATATAGCGCGTGTATGAGTGCGTGTACTCTGCATTTTAGAGGCGAATATAGACACGCATTTTCTGCAATTTAGACGCAAAGCACAGAATTGAAAAAAAAAACAGAGAGCATGTGGCACGAGAATTGAAAATAAAAATCCATGTATTCATTATATATATAACACATTTACATGGGGAGTTTAAGTGCTTGTGACCTAAAGCGTGGCCGCAAGAAATAAGCTCAAAGATGGATAATAGAGGTATGGTGCTCCTCTACGAATCTGAAGAAGAAACATATTTGCTAGCACCACCATGGCTACTAGCATCGATACCCCCCTCCTCGCTATGCTCCACATCGGGGCTTTTCCCCTACACACACAAAAGATCAAGGTTGCTTACATACAATTGTAAATAAAAAGTTATAATTAGCTATACTTTTAATAAGAAAGTAAGAAAAACATACCTCCTCTGGCTGTCGAATCCTCATAGCCCGGTTGTATTGCTCCTTAGTGATGAGACCCTCCTTATAGAAGTGAAGCCATGTGGCTGCGCAGTTATGGCCTCGATGGTAACTACCTCTCTAAGAGTAGGTATCCTACCAATGATAGTAGTCTGCAAAACAATTATGATATATACAAACAATTATGAGACACAATGCATTAGAACAAATTATATAAAGAATTGAAAAAAATATAACTTTTAAAAAACTAGAAATCAAAATATACTTACAAACTCTGCCTCCCACGACCATCTGCCGCCCGATCCGTAATGCGATTCCATTTGGATGCGTCGCGCCTCTACGTGTTGGCGACTCTTCACTTTCTCTGCTGCTTTTTTCTTGGCTTTCTTCCACTCTATGCGGTGGCACATAGGTGGTTGGCTATAGGCTCTACGCCCCTCCTCATGTCTCCGTAGTGACTCCTCCCTGGCGCGTGTCATGAGGTGGGATCTTTTGTTGTGAAGCAAATCCCTCACTTTTGTGCGTCCCCAATCATCCGAGAATCGCTGACCCTCAGGATTTGGGTACCTCCTATGGATTGTCCTCAATATCTCCTGCCACAAGCTGCTTTTCTGATTCTTGAAGTAAACAAAACAATCTTTATACGTCGCATGCACGACGCTCCTCATGTACGTCATTACATCCCTTCTTTCATCATCATGGAAGATGCCACCAGCATCTGTAACTCTATAGTACTAGCGTATATGATCCTCTACGTGATCTTCTGGTGAGGGTGTTCATGTGCCACCTCCTAAGCAACCCCCACACAAGCCTCGTCCTCCCCCTCGACTCTCTCTCCTCCCTCTCTGTTGACTACCCTCTGCCTCGCTAGATGCACGTGCTTCTGCAAATGCACGTGCGTCGGCGTCATCCACTGATGCTTTTGCTTCAGCCAATACATGTACAGGCGCTGCACGTGGAGTACCTGCAATTGGAGTTTGGACATTTGGTGTTTGGAAAACAGTGCCAGACAAAGACATCAAAGGCGTTCTAGACATGACGCTGAACACCTCGTCTGCTGTGGGAGAGCAGCCAAGGTGTCTAGTCATCTCTCCCATGAAGTCTTCCTTACTAGGAAAACCTCAAAAAAAAGCATTGACCCCTCTACTGAACAAGCCCAATGCATCATTCATGCGATCCAAATCTGGGTCATTGCTAGATGAACCAAGATGCGACATCTGCAAACAAAACACAAGAATAAGACAAATTTGCTAAACTGCAATATTGTGTAAACTGTACTATTGTGTAACATATTCGTACAATTTCAGAAATAAAAATTTGTTTTTTTATCAGAGCTGGCGCATGTATAATCGCGTTTGAGATGCAGAATAGATGCGCTCTCAAACGCTTCCCTGAAGTCAAACCTTCTATCAGAGCGCGTGTATATTCGCGTTTGAGATGCAAATTAATAGATGCGCTCTCAGACGCATCTCTGAAGTCAATGCTTCTGGGCAGAGCACATGTATTCTCGCATTTGAGATGCAGAATACACGCGCCTAGAGACACGACTCTGAAGTCAAAGCTTCTAGGCAAAGCGCGTGTATTCTCGCATCTGAGATGTAAAATACACGTGCCTAGAGACGCAACTTTGAAGTCAAAGCTTCTGGGCAAAGCGCATGTATTCTCGTGTCTGAGATGCAGAATACACGCGCTTGGAGACGCGACTGTAGACGCGATGACAACAAACATAACTGCGCGTCTATGTCTACGTTTGCACTGAAATCTACACGCGCTGTCAAACGCGCTAAGTCGACTGCTCTCAATCCGACAACTGCCATCCATGATTTATTTGTGATATAAGAAATTCAATCATAGATCCTAATACAGAAAGAGAGAGAGAGAGAGAGAGAGAGAGAGAGAGAGAGAGAGAGAGAGAGAGAGGACTCACCTTGGGTGTTTGGTGTGAACGGGTGGTGGCGTTGCTTTCTTCCCCTTCTTCCTCTCCTTGGTGAGTTGTTCTCCCTTGATGCTTGCTGCTTGTTGTCTCCTCTCTTTGCTTCTTGTTCCTCTTATTCTCCTCTCTTTTGTTCTCTCTTTCTTCCTCTCCTTGGCTTTCTTCTTTTCCCTCTTGTCTCTTTGAAGTGAAAGAAAAGGTGAGTCATGAGGAGGCAAGGCATGAAGAGACTCGTGGAGGTAGACTGCATGTCGGCTGAACTCGAGCTTCAGAACGCGCAAAAAACGCAAGAAAGGCGCAGTTTGAAAAGAAATGATTCAAGTATCTTTTGAATTTTGACTTTTGTGTCTATTTTTGCTTGTATATGCGCGTCTACGTTTATGTAAACGCGCTTATAGATGCGGATTTAGATGCGCAGATAGACGCAGATTTAGACGCATAGATAAACGCAGGTATAGATGCGCATTTAGCGCACTTGCGTTTTTATCATGAGTTTTTGTATTTAAGATAAGTTTTGATAGTAAGTTCTTATCATAAGTTTTTATGTATTTATAATAAGTTTTTTGTATTTAAAATTGAGATCTTAGAATAATTAATATACCTTGAAGTTTTTATGTAAACATACAAATAACAAATTTGATGTTGTCATGAATTAGGTTTAATCATGTCATCGTCATCACCTAGTGCGGTGCATGCTGATGAGTCAACGAGCACATCCTCAAGTGAGGATGAAACATTACGTCTTCATAATCGAGATGCATGGCTACGACGAAAAATTAAATGCATGTGAGATCATTGTTGAGGGTGTATTTTTCGAGCACGTCGAGTTGCAATGTCACACCTCAGCATGTATGGAGAATGAGACCGAGAAAAATCACCGGTATTCATTGTTTTTAACACTAAGATTGCTAGTCTATGTTACTCATTATATATCAACATACATGTAACTCCCTTTTATGTTTGAGCAGGATGCGGTGCCACATCCTTAGATGCTCCCTCTCGAGCGTCGAGAGGCTGCAAAACGTCGACGTGGGGAGGCAGAGTCTTCAAGAAGAGTGGAGACTGACGGCCATGATAGTAGCCCTCATGAAATGCCCCATCAAGTTGTAGAGAATGAGATTTTGGACAACATGGTACACGATCTATTTTCGCAACCGATTCGGGGAGAATGTCACTCTACGAAGCCAGATGACCCACTATACGTAGTGTCATCTACACCGTTGTATGAAGGTTGTACGTACTCCGTTCTTCGTGCATCACTCGAGATACTTAACTTGCAAACAATTTATGGATGGAGTAATGTCAGTTTGAATGCGTTGTTGAAGTAGGTATCAATTCAGTTTGGCTTATGAATCATAATATTAATTGTTCTATTTTGAAATTAGACACAAATATATATTGGTGGTTTTTTAACTCACTTTTAAAAGTATATATAGGTTATTATCACAAATGCTTCCAAAAGTAAATAAATTGCCAACTAAGAGAGAGCAAAAAAGACATTACTTGACATCTCTGGGAGGCCTCGATTATGTCAAGATTCATACATATATCAATGATTGTGTCTTATTTCGTGGGATTCATGAGTTCGCACGAGAGTGTCCTGTTTATGGCGAATCAAGATACGAAGTGGAGATGAAGTCAATGGATGTGTCTCGTAAGGTTTTGCGACATTTTCGGATTGTTCCATGTATTCAACTTATGTTCAAGTGTAAGTCTATTGGAAAGCTCATGTCATGGCATGCTAGTCATTATTCAAGTGATGGAAAATGGAGGATCCTTGCAGACACATCGGCATGGCAACATATAGACAATTTGTGGCCCGTCTTCAAAGAAGAGCCAAGAAATTTGAGATTTAGTTTAGGTGTGGATGGAATCAATCCATTTGGCATCAAAAGCACGTCATACAGTATATGACCAGTGGTATTGGTGAACTATAATATTCCTCCATCCATGGCAATTAAAAAGGGACATGTAATGTTGTCCCTTCTGATTCCTGGAAAGCACAAGGTAAAAAACATGGACATTTACTTAGAGCCTTTGATTGAAGAGTTAGAAATGTTATGGGAAGGTATTGAGGTGCAAGATACAAGCGCATCTGCATCCTCTAGAGATTTCACGTTGAAGGCCATGTTGTTGTGGACCATGCATGACTTTCCAGGATATGGAGAATGTTCAAGTATGCTCTATATTTGAAATTCAAGACTTGAATCAATTGCATGTTATTAATTTACTTGTTTGTTCAGGTTTAACCACATCAGGATATCATGCATGTCCTATTTGCAGTCCCTCTCTAGTTTCCTCTAGGCCGGCACATTTAAAGAAGGTTATCTATGACAATCATCATCGATTTCTTCCTATTGACCATCCCAAATATGTTCTCCCTACTAATGGAATGACTCCACAATCTTTAACCATTCGAGATTGGAAGGAGAGATGGATTAATGCCGACAGCCACCCTCCACTCGGCATAAGTCGGTAAGAAGTATATTTCTCTCGAATGACTTTAAAGTATTTAGCATGATGAATTGTTTACATAATATATTGTTTGTTTGTTAGGTTCTCTATATTTTTTCGTCTTTCGTATTGGACTGAACTCAAGATCAATCACCTGTTGGACCCCATGCATATATTCAAAAATGTTGTATCTACATTATGGGATCACTTAATAAGGGCTCGTGATTCAGTCAATGTAAGGGAGGATTTACGTAACATTGGTCGCATGAGACGAGCCTGGCCCCGCATTGGACCCAGAGGAAAGATTGAGCTATCCCATGCACCTTGGATGTTGTCAAAGAACAAGGAAAAAATAGTGAAGGAATAAATATGTAGCTTTCGAACACCCATAGAATGTATGAGATGTCTCAAGGGAGCCTTCATAAAGAAAAAGAAAAGAGGTGTGGAGGAACTATCTGGTTTGAAGTCCCACGATTGGCACAAAATGATTCAAGTAAGGGTATCTCTAACCATGAATATAGTAATTAGTGGAGTAACTATGTGTAAACTTTGGGGTATGATAACTTTTTCCTCAACTAATCATTTGATCTATGAATATTATTTACATTCAGTTCGTACTTCCTACTAGCATATCCCATTGTGTATCCAAAGATGTACGTGATATCATTTACAAGATGGGAGAGCTTGTGAGATGTGTATACATTGTATTTTTTCATTATATATTGCATACATCATGTAGTGAACCTCTTTGAATTTCTACACAAAAATAAACAATTGTCAAATACATCTTGATAGATACGTGAGCTCGAAGGAAATTTATCCAAACACATTGCAAGATGCTCAAGTATTATCTGTTGAGATGATTTGTTTGGTGGAGGAAATTTTTCCTCGGTCCATTTTGACTACTCAATTACATTTACTCGTACATTTGATTGATGAGATGGCACTTTGTGGGGCAGTTCATGCAAGGTGGATGTTTTTTATTGAGTGCTTCATGAAAACCTTGAAAGATTTTGTGAGACAAAAAGCACGGCCTGAGGGAAGCATGGCTGAGGGTTGGTTAGTGCAATCATCCCTTATTTATATCTCTGAATATCTTGCTGAAGTGGACCCCTCTCAACCACGACTATGGAAAGACGATGAAGACTTGAGGATGACCTCTATAATACCTCAAGGAAAAGGAATGAGTAAAGTACTAACAAAAGAAGAACTTCATAAGTTAAATAGTTTTTGTGTGCTCAATAGTGATGTAATGAGCAAATGGGTGACACTATATAATGAAGCAAGGGCAAGAAGAAAAAGCGAAAGACAAGCATTTCGCACCAAATATGGACGTAATGTCTCATTTTCAGATCATCTAAATGCGCTCCCACGTCATATTCATATAGATTGGTTACATGTGGAAATGGAGAGAATGGAAAAAGATGAGGAAATTAATATATCTCAAGAAGAGTGGGAATACGCACGAGGTTGCTTATCAAAGATGAGACATACTATCAATTAATTTGTTTCTAGTTATATTTTATATAATAAATTGACATGTTTGATCTTAATCTTTTACTACTAGTGCACATTATTCAATGCTATTTGGTGTGAGGATAAACATCTTCGAACTCAATGTATAGATGAAAAGAGAAATACCCAAGATTGTGTTGTCCTTGCTTACTTCGAGGATGCCAATGGTACCATGGAAGGTTATTGTGGCTTGATCCAAGATATTCTGAAGCTTGACTTCAAACGATTCTTTATATATGTACTGAATGTGAAGTGGTTTAAAGAAGTGGTAACAAATGGTGAGCATTACACAATCAGACGTCATCCAAGTGGTTTTATAATCATTGACTCTACAAAATTTCACCAAAACAAGAATGACACATTAGTACTACCTCAACAATGCGAGCAGGTATATATGTAAAAGCTAATTTTTTAATATGTATACATGTGATACATATACACAATATAATAAGTATTTAAGTTTCTTGCTTTTGTTTTTCAAATACAGGTTGTGTTTCATCCAATGGTAAACAATAACCAATGGTGGTATGTCATCCCTATATCTAATCATTCAAAACCAATATATGGCAATATTATCGACATAGAGATAGCAGATGACAATCCAACAATTAATGATGATGTACATGATGATACCATAATGGATGATATGCGTAATATAGTACAAGATGAACCTCGCGAGGATGTTCAAGGAAACACAAAAGAGGACAATAATGTGGTTGATGATGATGAAGTTATTGAGCAATATAGCAACACATCTGATAGTGGGATAGACTTATTTGTTTCGTTACCTCTTGGTAACATAGACCTAGAAGTAGATAGTTTAGCAAGGGTTGATCTCATTGAAGATGAGATGGATCATTCACTGTAACATACTTAATTCGCTTAATGATTCAATGTGTATTCTTAATTCTATGGAAAATATCATGCGCACATGTGCATACTCAAGAATCAATAGTCAAGTTTAAAGCTAAATTGAATTTTCTATAATAAAAAGGAAGTATTTTTTATCATCTTCAAGTAGAGAAATTACGACATACATGCAATGCTTGCTACTAATTGTATAATAAGGTTTGTGTCGCTTGCCGCTAATTACTTATATCAGGCTTGTCAACTGGAGGAACTTCCATTCATTAGAGAGCAATGCAAAAATAATTATTAACTCTGGTTTTTTTATTATATTAAGTCCGATTTTAGGTGGTTAAATAATTACGCGTCTGAAAACGCGTCTATATTCGCGTCTATTTGCACGGATATATAGACGCAAAATTCGTGTCTATTTACACACTCTTTTACATGCGCATATAGACGCAATGATAGACGCTCCCGACTTTGCACGTCTAACATGCGCGTCTATGCCTTGTTTCTATTGTGGTGGCTTTCGTAAAACATGTCGCACATCATCACGAGACTCAGACATGATATTTGCAAGTGATAATATATGATACTTTAGTAACCTAAAAAGAAATCATAAAACACCTTGAAAAAGTACAGTTGTTTTTTTATGATGGTACTGAAAAGAAATCAACGAAGCGTACATAGAAGATACCTGAAAAACTTGGTCACACTCGTTTTGCTCCACCTGTATTTTGCTTGCATACTTAGGAGTGCAAGCAGTGTCGTCAGGCAAGATACTCAGCACCTATCATATAATGGTATGGATACTCCCTCTCTAAGCGGATCAGATATCTCGATATCCATGGGTATCAATGCATTAATCATTGCCTTCATCTTATGCTCCAAGATTGTAGGAAAGTCTGGAAGGCTGTCTGTCTCCTCTAGTATTGATGGTGTAGATTGAGTAGTGCCTTCCAAGTGGTGGATTAGATCAAGCACTCCATCCATCGCACGCCTATGAGCTCTTCAAACTAGCCGCAAAGGGTGTACTTCTCCTTGGGATGAGACGTCACCTCCCTGTAATAAATTTTACGGCCACATCCAATATTTTTGTATATGATATTCAATTAGTTTGCGAATACAATGCATGATTGATATACACTTTTCTTACCGTTTGCTCAAAATCTGAGATTGCTTGATCAATGATCTTTGATTGAAACTCGCCGAAGCATCGTACGTGTTCTATAGACAATCGACATTTTTGTCTAATTGCCAACTTACATTGAGAGTAAGGACATGGGACATGCTAATTAAGATACGCCTCGCGATCTTGAACATCATGATCTTTATCGTTTTCCATTTGGTCTACGTTACAATAAACAATTTGTTTTTGCTATCATTCTTTTTTTCTTTCTTAACTTGTTTAAAAAAGGATTTCTTCTCTTGTAACTCAACAAAATTAACGTATATAAAGTCTCCACCTACCTACGGATGGGCCTATAGTATGCAAAGTCTAATATACTATGCATGGGGGTGAGGAACTAGCTACCCTATGTCGGAGTGTTCCCCGTCCCATGGTATTGCACCGAACCTCGCCACCTTTTTTCCTTTGTGTGCGACTTGATATGCAAAGCATAGGAGGAGGTAGCACAAAGCATGTCAATAAAACCATACATTCACCTCCAAGTCCAATCTCTATTTCACTTTACCGAGCTTGGAGACACAGACCTTCCATGCCTTCTCGTAGCATCAAACACACTATCCTTAACAATATATTTATATCTATATATCTCTCTCTCTACTACTACTACTAGTACCACCACCTCTCTCTCCCTCTCTCTCTCTCTCTACTACTACTACTACTACTACTACTACTACTACTACTACTACTACTACTACTACTACTACTACTACTACTACTACTACTACTACTACTACTACTCACCTTCCCGAAGCATCAAAACACACCCAAGGTGCATCTTAACAAAACCTCTCTCTCTCTCTCTCTCTCTCTCTCTCTCTCTCTCTACTACTACTACTACTACTACTACTACTACTACTACTACTACTACTACTACTACTACTACTACTACTACTACTACTACTACTACTACTACTACTACTACTACTACTACTACTACTACTACTACTACTACTACTACTACTACTACTACTACTACTACTACTACTACTACTACTACTACTACTACTACTACTACTACTACTACTACTACTACTACTACTACTACTACTACTACTACTACTACTACTACTACTACTACTACTACTACTACTACTACTACTACTACTCGCCTTCCCAAAGCGCTGAACACACCAAAGGTGCATCTGTAATAAAACCTCTCTCTTTCTCTCTCTCTCTCTCTCTCTCTCTCTCTCTCTCTCTCTCTCTCTCTACTACTACTACTACTACTACTAGTACTCGCCTTTCTGAAGTGTTGAACACACCAAAGGTGCACCTTTAACAAAACCTCTCTCTCTCTCTCTCTATACTACTACTACTACTACTACTACCACCACCACCACCACCACTCCTTACCTTTCTGAAGCATCAAACACACCCAAGGTACACCTTAAATAAAACATCTCTTTTTCTCTCTACTACTACTACTACTACTACTCACCTTCCTGAAGCGTCGAGTACACCCAAAGTGCATTTTAAACTAAATATCTCTTTCTCTCTCTCTCTACTACTACTACTACTACTACTACAAACAAAAAAAGAAGAAATTAAAGAACAAGATCTTACTCTCTCTTTGTTTTTTATCCATTCATTCTCCTCTCTCTCTCTCTCTCTCTCTCTCTCTCTCTCTCTCTCTCTCTCTCTTTATTATGTTTCATGTTTATTTCCTCTCTCTCTTGTTCTTTCTTTCTTTTTTTCTCTTCCTCTCCCTCTCTTATTTACTCTTTTTCTTCCTTAGTACACATCATTTTTAACAAAAACAAACAAAAGAAAAGGAGGAAAAACAAAAACAAACCAAGAGGGAGCAATGCACTCACCGCAAAGGCCAGAGGATGGATCCGGCGGCTCCTCTTCACCCTTCGTGCACTTCCTCCTCTTCTTCACAAACGGTAGCGGTGGTGGTGAGAAGCTCTCATTCTCCCTCTTTCTCTCTTTCTCTCCCTCTCCCTCCCAAACACACGATGTAGTTTGCTTCCTCTTTCACTCTTTTGCGCAAAATGCTACGCTCAGGTTTCGGCCTGCTTTTTTTTGTCTGAGTACCATCGCTATTTGTGTCACATTTGCCATGCAAATAGCGACACTACTAATTTGCATCAGAAATGGCCGTCACTATTCCCCTATATCCTTGTAGTGATGGTCATGCTAGACTCAATTATTTGTTATTTATATAGTGATAGGTTCCATAACTTACATTATGAGGTATTGAATGTGAAAATGCAATCTTGATCTCCTATGATATCACACCATTAAAGCATGGCTATGGAAGAGAACAACCGTAATACCAACTAGCAAAATGTTCTCAAGAGCTCAATCTCTGAACCCACCACAAAAGAGGACATATGGTTGTTATAAGCTAAAAGAAGCAAAAAGTCTGGAATTATCACCTCAATTTGTTTACCCATGATAAGAGTTGTGTAATGAACAAACTACAAGATCTAGAAAGGCAACAGAGCAACAAGCTCACATACATGTGCACATGTATGTATACACACATGTAGTCACTCAATTGGTGAGTCAACCAATCCATCACTCAAGTGTTATTGATGTGTTGAGCACCAAATGGGACAAAGATAGAGTGTAGTTTGCTAGAAAATTATGGTGATAAAAATTTAAACAATGCCCAAATTGTATGGACTTTTTAAGTTTTGATCAACAACCATTGTGTACTAGTAATAAGGGTGACACCTACAAACCACTTAGTAAACTATTGCAACTAGATTGCAATTAGCAAATTGTTTAGCTTTTTCTATGTCCTATAAATCTAGGTACAATCAGTTGGCATTAATAAACTTGCTAGAGAGGAGTCCCATGTCAATGGCTCAACCCTTCATGAATTGGGTTGTATAAAAAAGCATTTAGCGCCCTTTCACGTGGTTGGCATTTGAGCACAAGATCTAGACCATAGCATATGTGCTCGTGCATCAACGTATTGAATATGTATTTTGAAGTCATGTTGATGTGTCAATATTTATAAAGGCATTCATGCAAATGAGGAGGTTCTATAGCGAAACAAATTGTTGATGTGCCAAAATACTAAGTGACTCATTGCATGGAGCTTATTAAAGTGATACACTCAAACTCCCTTGGACCGCATGATTAGTAGTGATGGTAGGCCCGGAACATAATTGGAAGTGATTGATGGTAGGCCCGGAATATGACTGTTTTTTGTCAAAAGGACGGTTAATCACGGTGCTCTTTATTGCCCTTCTTCTGATATCGTAGTCTTTAGCAGTCACTTATTAATCACTCGCTAGGTAGCACCAATCAAATAGTCCATAGCAAGATAACTAGGTACAGCGATTCAGAAAATGAGGTGATCATCCATTCAAGCTATAGTTTGATGGAATTGTTCATGCAAGGAGATGACTGGTTGGATCTCTAGAGTTCTTCGTTTCTACCCGTATATATAGCTTTAACCTCTCCACGAGACAAAGCCACTTACAGTGTAATTACTTCCGATCATAATTCCTAAGTTGAATTATAGATCATGCCTACATGCCGGGTAAGGATCATCGTCTTCCAGCAATTGGGTACAGAAATGCGCTTATATGTTAGTAATTCGAACTGTGCTTATAATGCTATACCGATTATCCAGCTAGATCAAGGATGCCCATGCGACAATATCTCAAGAAACTTACAGCAAAAGGGCTCCTGCACAAGAGTAGCAAGAAAGACGTAACCTGGACGTTAATGGCTGGCGTCTGTGGTAAAGCGGCACGCGCAAGGGCGGGCAGACAGAGAGAGAGAGAGTTGTGTGGGTGGTGCGTTATCCGATGGCTGCTTCTACGCGCCGAGCGCCTTATGAAGCCTTGTGATGAGAGGAGGTGCCTTTGACAAGAAGAACACAACAAGTCGTCGTCGTAAAACAGCCCATAGTGTTCGACGACGACCTTTTCCAAGCTCGAACAAGTCCTTAATATGCGCATCGAAACGGCCTAATTTCAAAGACATAACCCACTCTCGACTTCCCAAATTCACCGTTATGGACGTGTGTGTTGGATCACTAGTGCCAAAGGTTACAGCATCAGCATCTCCTGATGTGCCAACAAACGATGACGTTTGTAGGATAATCCCACCTAAAGACTACTAGGGTTGCAAGGTAGCTTTCCTCCTTGTCTTGCTTGTCTATATTCAATTTCGCCATGCCTTTACCCTATGATTATAATCTATTCTAGACTTCCATGCAAGACTTTACTCATAACTCATTTTCACAAACATGCATTGCAAAAGTAAGCATGTGAGTAGAAAATCTTTTGGGTGAGTTGCATGTTTTCCTTAAGAAGATTCTCTAAAAAATCGACAAAAAGTCGTTTAGTTTTTAAGAAAAGATTATATATATATATATATGTGTGTAAATATATTGAAAGCCTTATCAAATTTAGCATGCCTTTGTGGATTCTAACGCGTTTTACAATGCTAGTTTGAAAATTGGTATATTTTAGTTTCTTTTTAAACAAGTGCATATTTCAGTGTGCTAAATAGGTGTATCTCAAAAACATTCTATTTATATGCCGCATGATAGCCACCATTTATTAAGTTTCGTATAATGCATTTCAATTCCATATTATTTTTGTGTGTGGATTGTAAGACAAACATTTAATGTAACGCAATATATTTATGCAATATAACTAAAAATACATGGAGGAGAATATATGGATGGGAGACTGGGTTTATAAGCCTTTTTATAGATGTTAAGGTACTTGAATCAAAGCAGTATATTAGATTTGGATTGGATTGACTACTTGTACATCAAAACTAAAATAGCTCATTTAAAGACATGGGATGGTTACCACTTTCCTAAGGATTTTGGGATCTATTTCAACTTCATTTAATAGTTTATAGAGGCATGTCATGTATGTAAATATCAAGGCCTACTTATTAATCTTAGAGGTTTCAAATCTCTTACTACATAGAATTAGCACATCAATTGACTTATATGCTACAAAGAAACCTACTTGAATAACATTCAATTTATGGTTTCAAAACAACCTATTGATTCAAGGATAGTTGAAAATGTGAATATTAAATATTTTTAACCTTGAGATCACATAACTTAAAACAAGTTATGTGCTCTCAAAAAAAAAAAAAAGTCTTCTAGGAAGTAGAAAGCATATGCATATGTTATATGGACTTCTAACATTGACTTTTTGTTTCCAAGGTAGAAACTTGGTGTATGGTACAATCTATTGGTTAACAAGGGTAATATATACGTATACTTTAGTAAAACACTTCCAAACATAATGTTCAAAATGCATTTCTAGATAAGTGTAAAATTGAGCTTCACCTTTATGCTTTTCATCAACTACTTGTAAAAAAGCAAGTCTATAATGGAAGGTATCTCTAAATTTTTCAAAACAACATCTCTATCTACTATATGTGAATTAGATTCTAGTGATACTCATATTAGGAAATTGATTATCAAGAAATTGATTTTCATAATATTAGTTAAGTCTTTGTACACGTTTTACTAGAACTTGATGCAATGCATCAAGTTCTACTATCTAATGAAACTTCTACTAAAAGAGAGGTGTTCCAAAAATGTCTCCATATATTTCCTCTTCTTGGAAATGTGAATGCCTTATGCAAGAACTAGATGTGCACCTTGAGGCATCAACTTTTGGTGAAGCAATATAAATATGCATTGAGTTCCAATAAAACATGTAATAAAAGAAGGGCATTCCAAAAAGGTCTCCATATATTTCATCTTCTTAGAAAAGAGAAATGCTTTATAAAAGAACTAGATGTGAGGCATCAACTTTTGGTGAAGCTTATACCAAAATCTATGAATTTCTACAAAATAGGAATGTCATAGACAACAACCTAATGTAGTGCATTATATTGAAGTATAATCCACACTTATGGTATGCCCTAATCATCATCACCATAGTTCAATGAGAAACATTGGCCAATTTGTGATATTCTTTGTTTGTCGAATACCCTTCTTGTAGGCCTTTGTGCTCAAAGAATGAATATAATGGTTTGTCAAATACCATAGCTATTAACATTAATTCAATGCAATGCATCGACTTGCATGATTTCTAAAAAGCTACAATTATTGACCTTTTTGTAACATGTAAAGATTGTTTACAAGGCACTATCTTAGGTGGAATAAGTCTCATAGAAATGAAGCAAAGAAAGTTGTGCTTGTTGACAATTAATTTCATCCTTCTTGGTTGCAAATTTTGTGGTTTGGTATTATCATTTGGTTTTCCCATGTTAAAAGAGAGACAAAAATGCCCTTATACCCTTCTTTGTGAGAAAATTTCAAAGAGAGATGTCTATCTCTCATGAAATGAGCAGTTATGTCCACCAATGTGATGATATTTAACTCCTAACATGAATTGTTGTGTGAATTAAGATGTTTATGACTGATGTTTCATGATATACTTATAATCTATAGGGATGTGATGATTTCTTCTATGTTGTACATAAAAAGGGTGTCTTAAATGAAAATGTAACAACACACACTCAAAAAATCTATGGATGCTTGAATTGTTTAGATATTTAGACATACTTTATGTAGTTTTAATTGAGTAAGAAACACAACAGGCAACATACTCACTCAAATGGGGCAATTCTTAGCATAACTACATGTATGCAAAGTTAAAAATAGGCATCTATTCTACAAATGTTAATAATTTTGACTTTTCCTTGATATTTATGTATCACATAGAAGTAGATGCTGAATGTGCTCCCTTATTCAAAAGGATATAGCTTTTCTACAAGTACAAAGGTTTGAAAGCACATTGCCTTATGGGTGGATGGAGCCATAAATCTACATTGATCCTCTTAATAATACCCCCCTCATTTTGTTTCACAAGATTTCTAGAATGTATTTGTGATGATGCTAATGGATGGTTTGGCAATGAAGGCTTACTATAGCTCCAAAACGCAATTAAGAGCTATCATGTTTACATCAATGGAAAATATGCCATGATTCAACAACTGTCAAGTTAGGTTGTGCATGCCACTAGTTTACCAAATGAAAAAATAAAATAGATTTAACACAATGGAGGACACCATCCATGATCTCAACATGTAATATGAGGACACAAATACATAATTGGATGATCTTTAGAAGACTAATGAGAAGCCGACATAAGAGTGCAAGAAAAAGAGAAAACCAATTGACATAGATTTGAGTGAGAACATTGGAAAATGGAAGCAACACATCAAGGCTCGGAAGGATATCCAATAAGAAAATTTAAGTGGAAGGAAGCTTTGATCATCCATTTGTAGGTTGATGAAGGCAAGCATGCTAAATATTTCCTTAAGTTTAAAACTATGAAGGATAATATCATGATGGATGCGCAAGCTAAATGTGGTAGACTAGCATTGGCATAATGAAGTTTAAATGTGTAGAGATGTATTTGTTCATGTATTTAAAGAATAATAGGTTTATGCCTCTTCCTAAACTATCAAAATTGATAGGCACATGAAAGATGATCAATAATAAGGTTTTTGAGTTGATAGGAGATCCTATGTATGTTATATATGTGGAAGATTTGCATTCAAGGGCAAAGGTTGCTCACAAGGTCAAGTTCACTAAAACTGACACTACTTTTTAGATCTATACAAGATGTAAAATTTTGCAGAGACATATTACAGCATGAATATAGAAAAATGTGGTGATAATATATAGTTTATCATCAAGTTAGAAGAAAGTGGTATTATTAAAGGGTTAAAACTTGAGAAGATTAGTATCACTTAAATATGTAGAGACTTACACCACAACAAACTCAATCTAACAAATTTTAGTATCCAATTATTGACAACATTGGTGGCTTGCTTCATTTGAAGTTCCACATGAAACATTTTAGTTCCTAAAACTCTTATTCATCTACATGACTATCTCAAATGACTATTAAGTAGTGATGTAGGTTTATTAAAACCCAAGGTTATTCTATTTATTCTTTTGTGCATTTGAAAGAGTAAGTAGAGAGAGAGAGAGAGAGAGAGAGATTCTACTCCACTTGAGCTATTGTCACATTAGCCATTGCAATCCACTTCTAACATAGGTAAAACAAGTTAGCTCTCTTTTCTTGTTAGTCTTTTATAGAAAAAAGTGTATGTTTCTGTGCTTTTTTGGGCCATGGATGTTCCTCATGGGCTCCCAAGGTTCTATTGGGCCTATTACTTGTGGGGCAAGGTAGGGTAGGATATGTCAAGGGCTCTTTGTCCACCCAAGGCCAATAAGTCCATTGCTAAAAGGGTAAACACCATTGCCAAACTACAAAAGGTTTTCATGCATGTTACTAGCCAAATTTTAAAGGGTCAGCTTACCAACTTCCAATCTAGAGAAACTCGTCACTTTGATATTTTGAAGATGCTCTAGATCCAAATAAAATTTTCATTCTAATGAAAAATATAATTAAAAGCCATACTTATTAGTATTGTGATAACACAATTTGAGTAATTGTTATATCATACAAATGCATGCACTTGTTGGATCACTAGAGGGAAATGTGGACAATTAAGGAAACACCAGAATTGCTTTCTTTAAAGCTAAACAAAGGTAGGACTACTTCATTGCACATCTAAAGACATGCAAAAGACCCAAATATTGAGTAATTTTCTAGCTCTCCAACATCTTGTCTAGTAATCAAATTGACCCAAGACCAAGCATAACAATGCCACCTATTGCCCTATGTGGATGCCTTGGATATTGCCGTAGCCAATATGTGATCATAGACTTAGTGATGTAAGGTTTTGGTTTCACAATCAATGGTTACAATATCATTGGGTGAAATACCTTATTAAAAACAAATAATTGGACTAATGTCAACTCTTCAAGCCAATAGATCCCTTTAAGATCTGTTGCTAGGGTAGTCTACATCAATGCAAAAAAAAATTTGGAGATCCTCCAAGGAAATCCTCACTAGGTTTGGCCACATTGAATGTGAATGTAGTGAGGGTCTCTAAGGCTCTCAAGGATAGTTGTCATTGTCTATCAAAGAGACAATGACAACTATTGAATGTGGATATAGTGACACAATCTATAAGGCTCTCAAGAATAGTTGTCACTAAGACTGTCCACATTGAATGTGGATTGATAAGCTATTTGGGACATTATATGGAAGACTATAAATCCAAAATAAGCTAGATCAGTATCTTAAAATAAAGAGAAAATGTTCTTAATCAAACTAACATAGAAGCATAGAAAATGGAAACTTTACACATGATGTAAAATACTCAAGTAGACAAATCAAAGTTATGGATGTGTATCTCCTCAAGTCCCTTATAAGAGAATGTAGAGGTTCAAGTTGAGGATTCAGAACTTCATATTTGCTAGGGCATTCAAAAATTTAATAATTTCCTACAATATACCATCATAGATCCACATGTTTCTTATGCAAATATTTTTATTCTAGGTTGTGTTAATACTAATACGAGAATCATATAATATAGAACATATGGGACTATTATATGATGGTCCCCAAAAATACGAGGACAGAACTAAAAAGCAATCAACGCACAGAGCCAATAGAATGCTACAAATTTTCGAGAGAACTATCCACCACAAAATACAATGAAATAAGCAAATATAAGGCATTGTTGTTAAAGCTTCTATTGAAGGGGTAGGCTTTGCTTCCCTATGGGAGTGTATGCATATAATTAGCAAATATATACATTACCTAGTGGGAAAATTCTTTCTTCTAAAATAATATTTCATATGATAGAATTCTTAAGTACAAAAAAATTATATGGTATACATAGCAACTTTGAGTGAGCCCTAGCACAAACAAAATGTGGCTTATCTCCTTGGCAAAAGGCGATGAGATTTGATCTACTTAAGCAAAAACTCTAAGTTAAAAATTCATAAGTTAGAAATAAATAATTAATAATATTCAATAATTATTTGATTAATTAATGATTAATAAATAATAAATAATTATTCATTAACCAATCACTAAAAGGTTTTAATAATTTTGATCATAATGAAAAATGTGTACTTTAAAAATAATTTATTATTTTCAATAAGTATTAATCAATTAAAAATTGAAAATTATTATAAAATAGTAAAAAATAAAATTAAAATATAAAATTTTAAAATATATATCTTAAATAAATTTATTGATTAAAATTGAAAATTTTTACTTATTAATGATATTTCATACAAAATAATATTTTGTATAAAAGATTAGTGGTTATCTAGTAATTAGGGCATTATACAGATTATACAAGGATATTGAATGTATAAAGTAATATTTTTAATAATATGGCTATATAAATGTAAGCCACTTTTCATTTTCATAGCTAACCTTTTTCATAAGACAAAAGTAGGGATCTTCTCTTCCTCCAATTGCACACCAACCATGTCCTCTTCTAATGCTATGGTGTAGTATCATATTCTTTAGGATTTTCTTGATTTATTCTCTAAACTTTAAGATTGGTTCAAAAAGTATCTTCATATAAATTTTCAAAAACATAGCAATCCATAATAAATATCATCACTTGCCTATCAAACACAACTTTAGTGAATTTGGGAATCTTTCAAGTCCCATTCTTCATTATTTAGAATATTGGGACTCCAAAAAGACATATTTAAGTTTCCCAAATCTATCATGTGACACATCATTGAAAACTGTCACTAAATTGATTGCTTATTACACATTCTCTATTTAGTAAATTTATGTCAATAAATTAATGACCCACTTTTCTTTAAATGTTGATGATGATCCAGCATGGCCATGAGACCATTTAGAGACTAGTATTCCTAGTGCATCACTTAATGGGGTGATCAGAGCACTGTGACGGGGATATTTGGTACAGGCAGTACAGGTTATGAAGGGGAAAGGAAGTGTCTGCCAAGTGTAAGAGTGTACACAAGAACCAAGGAGTTACACATAAATGAAGATGGATTGAGTTCTAAGAAGAGGAAGTGCATTAGTATTGTGTATATTTCTTATGTGTGCATCCGCGGATGCCTAGAAATGTTTTCTTATGTGTAATGAGCATTGCATTCGTTTGGGGTCATCCTCTCCCTTACAAGTCAAGGTTTAAGGTCTTTTTTGTGTTGATGAATTAAGAAGAGAAGTAATTATGCAAGCGTTGGCCGATTGTATACCGTGCAAGGAATCGTGATCTTGTTCCCAAGATCTACAAGTTAAGAATTGGTTTATGTGTAACAAAGGAGCTTGCTCCTTGTCAATAATATAACTCCACAAGGGGGGGACTGGCCCATTTTCCCGGTCCCTAGTGTGTTGTTAATCAATCTCTCTCTCTCTCTCTCTCTCTCTCTCTCTCTCTCTCTCTCTCTCTACATCTTTCTTTTCTCTCATCCGTTCTCTCTCTGCGCCAACATAATATTCACCATATATTTTTTATGTATATAAGAAGTTCAAGCGTGTATCTCAAATCTTATAACAAAAACCTTATGAAAAATGAATCTATTGAGCTATTGACAATAAATTTAGAGCAATGGTGTGAGAATTGTAGCAAAGGGAAAGTTCTGACCAGGAGTCTTGAACTTTTGAAAATTTTCCAAATTCACTAATAGTGTGTTATCAACAAAATCGCTAATGTTTAAGATGCATTAAGGACTAGGATTCTTAACACTTCACAAAGTTCTAGAATTAAACTTCAATAGATAGAAGGTTTAGTAAGACTTGACCTTTTAACAATAATCTATATTTAAAAAATATTAATGACTCAAAATAACAATCTTAATATATATAACTTATTATTGTAAATCTTGGCTTATTAGCATATTATCTCAAAACTATCCTAGTCTAAATTGTATTCCTATATAAATACAGAATCATGGATTGGGGACTCTTGTAAATGATGACCAATGGCTTAATGGCATGGTATTTCCAAGCATCCCCATCTCATTTCCATACATTCTTAGTATTATGTAAGAAGTTGAAAAGAATATATATTTTAGTGTGGAATTATCAATAATACATTGTCACATTGGCATATGTATAAAAGAGGTGATACATGTAAATTTTCACATCTTTGGAGCATTAATACATTTATTGTCTCTTACCTCACCTTTTGATTCATAGCTTTTATGGATTGTCTCTCTTCTTTCCTAACTTTCTAATATTTCTCTCTCCTTGTCACTCTTCTCTCTCTCCTCTACTCTTCTTTCTCTCACCTCCTCTCAGTTCTCTCCTTGACAAGTGGTATTAGAGCTTAGGCTTTTGATCCATTTGATTTTCTCATTTCAGGTATATTTTCTCCAATTTTCCACCATTAAATCTTAGAAAGCATGTATAAGAGCCACATGGCAGGCACTTGCAGGAGTTCTACTTGGAGCATAGACTAATCTTAGAGCTTTGACAAAGACCTTGGAGAGATTTAGCCAAACCGTGGCTAAAATGGCAGGTCGTGCATTCATCATAGGCTATTTTGAAGGTAACTTGGTGAAATAGGGGTAAATCTGACTTAGAAGAAGAATAAACTTTGCTTACTTTTTAGAAAAGAGATTCTTCTTCATGTCTGAGATCTCCATGGAACCTTCAATCCTTCAACCTCATCTTTCTCCCCAAGTCTTGCTTCTCTTCAAGAATGGATGATGTAGGAAGCTTCTAGGGATCAAACTCTATAGGTTACATACCATTTTGACCACCAAGGATGATAAATTTGTGTAGATTTTTTTTAGCATGTTCTTCATTATTTCTCCACCTCCTAGATAGCATGCTTCTAAATCATCATTAGCACAATATATTTTTAGTCTTTAATAACTAGACTCCCAAATGAAACTCTGTTTCTCATCCTTTTGCTCTCTTGAAACCCTAACTATGCAATCCATGGACAACCATGAAAGCTTCAATTTCTCTCAAATTTCTTGAATATTCTTCATCGTTTCAATCCTAGAATTCATTCTAGTAAAGATTTCCTAAAGAGATTGCAAGAATTGAGCAAGATTCTTCATCATTTCAGCCTTGGGATTCATTCTAGTAAAGATTTCCTGAAGAAATTGCAAAAATTGAGCAAGATTGGCAGCAACCAATGAACAAGGATTCAAGGTTATTTCAGCAACATTGAGTAATCAGAGGCTTCATCATCAAGCATTTGGGGATCATTCAAGCCTTCATCAAGATATGCAAGAGGTATCTTTCTTCAATTCTTAATCTCTCTCATTTATCCAATTGCTCAAGTTCATCCATTTTATTGAGAGAATAAAGAATTAAATTTTTTTCATCAAAATTCATCCCATCAATGAATACTATATTAGGGAATTTGGGAATTTCCATGCACTTTGGGAACCCCTAATACCTTTATTATTTGACTACATGGTTAAATCTTGTTGTCTTACATAAAGGTGGAGTCTACCCTAAATGCTATATAAGCTACCTTTCCAAATCCCACTTTTAAATATGGATCAAGATTTCATCATCTGGTCAGATATTTATCACTTATTTAAAATTAGAACTTGAAATTTTTATAAATCCTCTAATACGATGTTATTGGTTAAATCAACCCATTCATGAAGTGTATTTTCTTACTTGATTCAAATCGTGAATTAGAAGCTCTTGCTTGAGTTTTCAGCATTCCATTCAATTCCATTTGTTAAAGACCAACTGATTGAGTAAATTCCTTATTCTAATCCAATGATTTGCTAATGATTGTTTGATTCATGGCAAAATATATCATAATCCATTGTAAAGGGTGAGTCAATAGTGAGTCACTATGTGGTAACACCCTCTTTCTATTCATTTTGCCAATTTCAATCCTATTGCATATCATGGAATGAGCTAAATGGAAATTTCAGTAATGCATATCATGCTGATTGATTAGAGTAGCATATCATTTCCATGTTGAGATTCCCTTCAAGGAAAAAGGTGGATGTTGGGGGAGATAATGGGACAATAGAAAGGTGACTCTCTCTCACTATTAATGATCTCGAAGGAGTGCAACCAACTGACCTAGGGGAAACTTTGCCCACCTCTCGGTGATTGGAAGCGCATGTAGAGAGCCTTTCCTACCATTTTATCCCTCACATAAGTACTACAAGTGTAGAATTGAAGATTCAAGCACTCTCAAAGATTCAAGTATCTTGAAGATCAAAATAGGGTGAAACAGGGCTTTTACAGGACACTACAGATATAAATAGGTCACTACATATATAACTTTCATCATTGGGATATAGGTGTCGGTACTACAGGTTTCCCATAGGTCCTATCCAACTCCCCATAGGGTTTAGAAGCCCTTAGGTACAACCATTTTTCTCTCACAAGTGGAAACAAAGCACGTACAAGTTAAAATAGGGTGCAGTCCTGGACAGTTCTGCCTTAGAGATTGGGTTACAAAATTTTATATTCTAAACTTGTTATAATGTGCTATAGCTCATCCCTAAGAGGGTATTACTGGCTCTATTTTGAATCAAAATTTTTGAGAACCTGATTTTTTTAGCTTAAGTTATAGCCAATTTTTTTATTAGGGGGTCTTGTTGGATTGCACTACTATGGCAGGTCATAAAAGGAAGAGTAAGGCCCAAGATGAATATCCCCAACAAGTCAGAGATACCTTACTAGAAATACACCTCAAGAGAGCCATAAAGAGCCTCAAATAAAAGGAGAACTTAGTTCTTTTAATCATACCACGTGTGAATATGAGAATAGACATGCTCAAAGGCATATGGGGCTACTATCTAGAGTTGAACAAATGGTATTGCCTAATCATCAAACGAATTCTTCTATTGAGAAGTTGGTGGATTTTGCTATCCAAATGAAGGCTTCGATTGACAAACTAGTAGAATCCAATGCACAAATCATACTCAATTTTCTCAATGGATGCAAATGCAAATGGAAACCAAGGATACTAGGGAGAAAGCATAATCAAACAATGATTTGTTAGTCCCATTTCAGTCGCCTAATCAAAATGGTCAAAGTCAAGAAATTATTAGATGAAGGGGCATTCCCAATAGTCAATATGAAGTAGGAGAGATTTCATAAAGGCATGACGACTATTTGGGTAACATGAACGGTGCTAATCTAGGTCATCTATCATCGAGAAGGTCCCACACTAACTCTCAACCACCTTTTGGAAGAGTACATCTCATTTTGGAGGTTCAATGCCTACTAATCATGTGATCAGTCTATTTTGGGGCAACAACCTTTTCATGAAAGGGAATTGAAAGACAAAATCATTTTGGCAAAGTACAATGAGTAGTCATCTTCACCATTTGACCTAGAGGAATGGATTTCAAAATTAAAATCCTATTTTGATATATTCCCTAGAATTGATTATGAAGATCCATTTTTCCTCATTACATAAGGGTTTGCAATACTTGGTGGATATATATTAAGAAAGAGAACATACTAGTAGAGAGTTGGGATGCATTCAAGATACTTATGGTTGAGGCCTTTGTCTCTCCTCTTAAAATAGAGAAGCTGGCATGAGGATGGTATGGATTAGAGAAAAGAGGCCCAAGTGTATAGGATTATCCAAACCAATTCCTCAACCTCGCCATGTATGTAGAGAGTATAAGTGATGAAGCTAAACTCCACAAGTATATGTATGGTTTAGAACCTTCTTTATCAGCTAATGTTATGGCACAAAACCCCACCACTCTTTTCAAAGCCATTGATCTTGTGGAACATTATGGAAGGAAGTATAGAAGAGAGCCCTCATTTCAGTCTAGTTATAGACAACTAAGGAATATTTTAAAATGGAGAAAAGTTGGCAATGTTTATGGTAGCAATCATGCACCAAGTGAAATCTTTAGAGTGCCAACTTATCCATCATTCAATGCTTCAAGACCTCAAGGAAATTTAGGATAGAAAATAGTCCTATTCCATCTCCTTGGATGCTTGGATAGGTTCTAAGAGCTCTAATAGACTTCGTATGAAGGGTAATATTCATGGAAAGGATGTGTTTATCCTGATAGACAGTGGTAGTACACATAGTCTTGTAAATAAGTCAGTTGTAAATAGATTGAATTGTATTCCCATTGATTTATCGCCCATAAGAGTTCAAGAAGCAAATGGTGAAGAAGAAATCAACACTCAAATATGTCTATTTCCTTATAGTTGGCTAAAAATTATGAAGCAAAAGTAGACCTGATTACTTTAGAAATGGGACCCATAGATGTAATACTCAGATGTAATTGGTTGATGACCTTAGGAAAGATTACTGTGGATTTTTCACACGCATACGGAGTTTGTCTTTGATAGGTAGCCTATCCATTTACAGGGAATTTCTAGTAAATTTTATTTTTAGCTTATCATCATTCAACAACTCAAGAAGAAGTACAAGAGGTGCTCACAGATTTTTGTCTTACACCTAAATAAAGAGGTTGAAGATTAGTCCAAAAATTCAACAGATCGTTCAGCTTTGAAATCTCTTCTTGAGGAGTACATGGATTTGTTTGAAGTACCTACTTCATTATCTCCTAAGAGAGTAGTGGATCACCCTCATATTATGGAAACCCTTTCAAGAGAAAGAATTTGAGTTACATTCTTGTAGACCCATAAGGTTAAAGGTATTTGTCTATTGTCCTCATAGAGTAATGGATCTTTATACAAGTCATAGAAGAGAGATATATCAACAATTTAAATTCTTTGTACTTATCAAATTCACTAAAGATTGCAACCAAAGCCTTGGGTTCTATTAGCATGTATTCCCAAATGAGTACCATGTTAGGGCCAAAAATCATATCTTATCCATTCTCCTAATGGATATATAAGAGTACAACATGAGGAATATACTTATCAAATCTACTCATCCATATACTTCAACCATCAAGGTTGAATTCTCCCACTTTCCATGCACTCACCCATTTGTCTTTATTATGTATATTATTTATGCTACCATATTGTCTAACATATAAAAATAGCCTCATTTTATTGATTTGTTACATAAAATTTTCCATTGTCCCTTGTCATAAAAATAAGTAACTTGTAGAAGATCATGTTATTGATAAATAATTGTAATGTCTCACTCCTGTAAGAGTGGAAAAATCATCCTTGGGCCACATGTGAGTGTAGTCTCACCATAGGATATAATAAGATGTAGATCTCATAGTCTCACTAAGCTTCCTTGTACCTTGAGAGCATGCCTAACATTACAGGTTCATCAAGTGGCTTGGTCATTTGCACTACATGTCACCAAGCAATTTATTATTCTCTCATCCCACAAGATGAAGTAACCTATAATGCAAGATGGTTGTTATTTACCATATCATATAAGCTGCATAATGGATTGGGGTCACCAATAGTCCCTTTCTTTATTCTTCTCCTCATCCAGCTATCATAAGTATGGACTTGAGCATCAATTTATATCTCTTCATAGCCACAATCACAATCAAGCTTGCCACAATCAATCCTTTGGTTCAAGATTTTTCTTTTTCTAAGGTTCCAATCACAACAATAGTATAATTTAATCACATTACTACTGTACTTAGATAATTTATTTTCTTCCTACACCAATAATTCATGGCAAATGTATTCAATAGACATTAATATTTCTAGTCTATTCTTAATCACTTTACTAGGTAACTTTTGACTATAATCTCTATTTATTTTAGTCACTATTATTAATGGCTTTTAGAGGACTTAAGATATCATAATTTAATGCTAAATTGACTATCTCTATAACTTGTAAGCTAAGTTTCTATAAATTTTCAAGGTTTATTTCTACTTAAATAAGAGTTTAATAGCTTTAAAAATCAAAGGACATGATTTTTTTACTAGTTTCCATTTGACTAATTTGTGTGGAGATGGTAGGCTCTAGCTTAATCTCCATCTACAATCAACTCCTTTTGGAGATCACGATGGTGCTTGGATGCTATTACAATCTCTAGGCTCTCTCCTCAAACTTTAAATAGGAAAATGATTACACATGGTAATTTTAATACTCTCCATTCCTTAAAAAATTGGTTTATTATGTATGATGGGTTAAGTGTCACAAGACACAAAGAGATAATGAAAATATTGCCTCATAAGAGACATGATCACAAAAAAATTCCTCTCATGATCGCTTAAGAGTATTTGGCTATGAAGCTTATGTGCATATATGAAAGGAAAAATGCAAGTTAGAGCAAAAATCCACTAAAGCATGTTTTTGGGATATGGATAGACTAGTGAGATGGGTTATCACCTTTGGGATCTAGAAGGTAAGCAGATTGTCCATAGTAGTATTGATGTGATCTCCAATGAGAAGAAGATGCATAAGCATCCTCTTAAGGAAGTGAAAGCAAGAAAGGTTACTTTCCAAGATGTAGTACCACCTATTATTTTCCCACCTACTAAGGCCAATTCTAGTGCACTAATTACATAGAAGAGGACACAACTGATAGTTCAACTAGTGAGCAAGAAGCAAGGAGGTTTATTGAGAAACAAGATGAGATCTCGATGCTACCTTAAGAAGAAAGAGAAAATACTAGAATTCCCACCCCAAGTTAGCCCATTTTCCTATGTAGATCTTCTTGTATTTCTTGTCCCCCTTAGGTATTTCAGCTTGGGGTTGATTATGTGATGTTGATAGATTATGGGGAGCCATCTTACTATTAAAAGGCCATGATTCATGATGATAAGCTTAAGTGTTGAGCTAGCAATGTAGTTTGAAATGAATTCCATTATGAAGAATTAGGCTTGGGAATTGGTTCCTTTCCCAAAGGATAAAAATGCTTTGTCATCCAAGTGGATGTATAAGTTTAAGGTTACAAGTAATGCTGAACCAAAGCATAAGGCAAGGTTAGTAGCCAAAAGTTTTCAGCAAGAAAAGGTGTGGACTTTGATGAGATATTTTCATGTGTGGTGAAATTAGCTGCTCTTCATGTTGCTTTTGCCTTGGTGGCTAAAGATGGTATGCATCTTGTACAATTAGGTGTCAAGATAACATTTATGCATGATGATCTTCATGATGAGATATAAACATAGTAGCTTAATGGAATTGTGAAACATTGCAAAGAAAATCTTGTCAAAAAACTTTAAAGTAGGCCCCATTGGAATGGTACAATAAGTTTAATGCATTTATGCAATCTCATGGCTACAAAAGAAGTGAGATAGGCTATTACTTGTACACTAGAAAAACTAAAGATAGAAACTTGATAGTATTGATCTTGATTGTGATTGATATGTTGATAGCTAGGAAAAATAAGTATGAGATTGATGTCATGAAGAAAAGGCTAATGTAAACCTTTGAAATGAAGGATTTGGGACATGCAAATCAAATTCTTGACTTGTGCATAATCAAGAATAGAATAAAGAGATAGTTGTATTCATCACAAAAGGACTATACTAGCCATGATTTCAATACAAAAGGGGGAAGGTATTCATACTCCATTGCCTCTATATGTGAAACTTAACACTGATCATTGTCCCAAATAAGATGATAAGTGGGTTGAAATGACCAAGTTTTCATATTCATCATTTATGGAAAGTCCCATGTATGTTACGATTGCCACTCACTTGGATGTTTCTTTTCTAGTGGACGTAATGAGAGCAGATACATGTGAAATCCTAACAAAAGCAATTGTAAAGTAGGGAAAGGCACCTTGAGATACTTGAGTGGTGCAAGAGATATATGCATATGCTTTAAGGGGAATAGTGGTGTAATTGGGTACACAAATGGAAACTATGTAGGGAATATTGATAACAAAAAGTCAACCACATGATATGTTTTTACCTTATATGGTGATGCAATCTCATGGGTGTCTCATTTGTAGAAATGAGTGACATTATCTACACCAATAAACTTGAATATATTGCAACCACAAAGGCATGCAAAGTATAGCTTACTCCTCTTGTGGGAAACCTAGGCCTCAATGAAAACATGTCATTTTTGCACAATGATAGTAAAAGTGCCACCACATAAAAAAAGAATCTTGTGTTTTGTGCAAAAACCAAGCACATAGAAATGAGGTATCACTTCATTCATTAGGTGCTTGAGGACAAGTGAGTTGGGATGATCAAAGTTCATACTAATGATAACCCTATAGATTTTCTCACCAAGAGTCCACCCTTTGAAATGTTTTTCTATTGTAGGGAGTTGATGGGCTTTGGGTGAGGGTAACTTAAAAAAGCACTTTTCCAAGGTATATCTTGGTTGAAGAAATTGGGACCTCATCATGGACAGTTTTCTAGTATTGTCATCTCTTGTTTGAGCCTCAAGGTAACCTTGTTGCCTTTACGTTTCTATAGCTTGAAGTTTCAGAGAAACCTTCCATTACTAATCTCATCTTCTTGTCTTGAGTTTGCATTGCATTTCCATTTGTTATTTTCATGCATTGACTTCCCAAAAATTCAAGAACATCATGTAGTAGAGTCTAATTCAAAAGTTTGAAAGAATTGATGGCAACTACAACATTTTACAACTATACATTATCATTGCATTGAGTTTTTACTTCTTACCTTGCCCTCACATGAGATGTAACAATGCTTGAAAAGTTGAGGGATTTTAGCTCTACTAGTGTAAACTTTAAGCTAAATAATAAAGTATGTGCAAAGTGAATTAGGATTATTTATATACAATTGTTAATGTTTTACCATTTCAAAAATCCACTAGTCATAGAAATTTTGGTTTATCCCAATGTATCAAAAGTATTCAGATTGAAAGGTAGCATAGTCAAGACAGGCAAATAAGTAATGATATAGTGACCAAAGAAGGGTCATCAAAGTAACTAGAAACATGTGATTCATCCTCCCTGAGGATCTCATTGAATAATGGGTGTTGTTATAAATTGGAAGGCACTTTTAACTTCCAAGCCAATAGAATGGAATGGAGTGAAACATGTTATGATACATAGGATCAGCGTGAAGAGTACTAATGGCATGCCACTACTTAGTAATGAAAATAAGATAATTGCTAGCATAAGCAATCTCAAGACAATGACCATATTATTAGTGCAAGAAGGGGGTAGAAGTGGTTGAGTGCATGTGAGAAGCGAGCATTTTTTAGCAATCTTCAGTTTTATTCCACATAGTCAACTTGGTCCTGTTTTTCTTTTGGGTATATATTAAGTACTACTATTGCTCCTCCATTGCCACCACCACCTCCATCACCACCACTAGCATACATGCACTATAGAATCCGAACCCTATGGCACACAAGGGGGTAGTTGATAGTATGGAAATGTGTCCTTGTGTGGGATAGGGTTTAGCTCAATGGCGAGTAATGCAATACATTTGAACAAGGTTTCTACTGCTTACGTGACACATGGATTATCTCTAAACAATTTATGCTTATGTAAATTTCTACTTGAAAGGAAATTGAGGTGATTAGTAACAAGGGGAAAATTTAAATATTATTTTCCACTCATGGTCTCTACAAAATATGACAAAATTGTAATCTAGTCCTCTATCGAGACTATGAACTTTAACTGATCTAGTTCCTATCATCTATGTCTAAAAGTGGAAAAATTAAAGATTATTTGCCACTCATGGTCTCTTTAAAAGATGAACAAAAATTGTAATGTAATCCTCTATCCATAGCATCCTATGAACTCTAGCTGATCTAGTTCCCATAACCTATGTCTATGTCTACCATCCATTTGTAGCTCAAATGTGTTGAAATATCCAATACATTCTAGGCTTCCATGGTCCTCTATGATCATGGGACATGGTCTCCATAGTCATTGCTTCTTCCATGGCTCCTTTCCTAGAACAAAGCCCCTCACAATGAGCTTCACCATCAACACTTTGCTACATAACTAGCTCAATAATCCGTAGGAAGGCCAACGCATAGCCTAGAGAAGGCCTAGTAAGAAGTTATGTACCACATGAAGGATTGTCAACATTTCAAGACCCAAACCCAATGGTGCACATTGAGGATTTCTCACAATAGCCAAATGCCTTGTAGCATGCAGTAGTGTCTAAGTAGGAAATTCCTAATGAGTTGATTCATCTTGCTAATGCATGACCTAGAGAAATCCCATTAAGAAGTTATGTACCACATAGTGATAGACAAAACCTAATGTGCTACTACCACCATCCTTGCTAGAGATAATCTCAATGTTCTCAAATATAATAGCTTCTAGATTAGGTTGACTAGTAGGGGTGCCAACTACTACTCAAGAAATATCAATGCCTACATGGTAGCCTACATATCTCATTGAAGTGTCATGAAGGACCCAAGTGAAATCTTCATGTGGCTTCCAGTTCAGCTACTCATGGCCTTTGCCACAAATAAGATAAAAAGAAATGCAAGGAGACATCCTTATCTCATGAACCTCTAAATGTTGAACCTCTAGAGAAGGTCGACGACACACTTAAGAGGTACTGCTCTTCCCTACTTCTTCAATGTAATGAAATTAATAATGTTTTCTTAGATTCTACCTCAATTTAGATGCTACTTCCCAAAACCTATGGTGTGAGAGAGCTATCTTGAGAGTGTCAGAATGGCTCCTTGCACGTTGTAGGGTGGTTGGAGCTAGAATCTCTAAGTCATTTTCCTACATTTGGCCAAAGTGTGTTTAGTGGACATCAATTCCTCAATATTTTCCTATTCTTTTTTACCACAATCATATTGAGATGTGGGCCAATACCCTTCTAGATTAGACCCCCAACAACATTGGAGTCTTCCGCTATGATGGGAGGAGATAGGATTGACAACATGAAAAAGGTTCCCAATAGGTAGAAGAAGACATTTAATGGACACAATTATGGGGATATGTAACACTTATAATGATAAGGAATCATAAATTGGCCCCTTCACATCTCATGGAAAAAATTATTCAATTAATAATTGATGCCAGGAGGCATATTCCACGGTGGATTCCGTGAGGTTTTACGGTGGATTCCGTAAACTTAGATGACCGGGGCTCATACACAAAGAGGATTCTTTGTGCGAGAAGTTGATGGGGACACCTGTCCTTTTCGGGCGTTTCATTAATTTAGTGTGTACATGGGTGATTCCATAGCGGGTGATTCCGCAAAATGCATATTAAATTAATAAACGTTTATGAGTTTAGAGTGTGCACTCGTAATAAATTAAGGTTAGGATTTATTTCTAACCATTTGATTTATTTATGTAGCTGAAGACTGCTAGGTATTCACTTTTGTCGGTTTAATTGTATTATTTTACTAACGATTGTGAATGCTTCAGTTGATGTGTAGAGATAGCAGCAGTGGCGGAGGAAAGCATTGGAGTCTAGCGGGTATTCGACTTTTGGACTAGATTTTGATAGGCGCCATGCCTATATTTTGTTATGTCTATAGAGACATCGATTATTTATTATTATTTTGTATGCGCTTATGCGCCCGGATATGTTATTTCTATTTGGACATTGAGATTGGGCGTGCCAGACTCTATGGGCACCGTCCATTAGCTTTATTTTCCTATTTTTGTAGAAAGCAAACTCAAAAGCTAAAAGCTTGTCATATTTTTGTAATTGGGCTATTATTGAGCATGAAGATTGGAAATATACATAAAATACATACTTTGTGAAGCGCTCACACAAGGCATGGGGGAGATTGAACCTAATTTGTCTCTTGCCTCTTGTCGTGCATACTTTTATATGGGTTTTTGTGCAAAAAAGTAGAGTACTTTGTTCTTGGGGACCTTCCGGAATTCACCACGTGAGCTATCTGCGACCGATCTGCGCACCAGTGGTATCAGAGCGGAGCAGAGATCAAGAGCTTCCAATCGCTACCAATCTCGGGCGAAGGCGGAGCTCCAGGAACAAACGGGCTCTACAGTCAATCTCGTCGTGAACCGTCGATACAGGCAGACTTCTGGCGATCAAGAACCCCTGTTTCCACTGTCAGATCGCGAAGGACCAAGCTCTGCAGGCGGAGGACCACGCAATCATCTCCATCAACAAGTCGTTGAAAAACAGTGAGCAAACTCTTAATCATCTTGACTAAAAGCTTAATTACAAAGCTTTAAAAGTTTAAAAGAAGCTTAAGCTTCTTCAAAATTACCTCGGCGTATCGGAAGATGGGCCCGAATTTATCGCACGGCCAAAAAACGGCCCCCCCCTCACGAAATTGACGCCGCCTGCCAAGCCTTTCATTAAGCCCCATAAGCTTAAGCTTAATCACTCAAGCTTAAGGCTTTCTGCAAGTCACACAGATCAGACAAGTCGGCAAACTCCGGGTCTCGCACTTCTGAAGTTAAGTTCCGCAAGTCGACGGTAATCAAGTTCTGTAAGTTCTGCAAGTCGGCCTTAGTCCAGCAAGTCAACAACTCTGCAAGTCTGCTAAGTCTGCAACTCTGCAAGTCAGACTAAATCAGAACTGACTAGTGCTTAAAACTCATAGAAGACTTGTTCGTATGCAAAAACTCTAAACTGGAAAGTTGTTCGCAGCAAGCTGTTCTACCTATCTACAAGTTCGCTGAAGTACTTTCAGCAAACGGATACAGAAATATTGCAGAATTTCTGAAAATTGAAGAAGAAATACCCAAAAATACATAGCCTTGTAACCCCAAATTTGAGCTACGCTCATCCCGCTAACCTGATTTTGAGTGAGAAAGGTTTGTTGAGTTTTACAGGATGACTACCCCACATATGGATGATCCTATGGCTGAAGACGATCTACCCGAGCCTACCATGGAACAAAAGCTGGATCTAATCATGCTACAATTGGAAGAAGAGCGAAGAGCTAGGCAAGCCTTGCAAGCGCAATTGACAAAGCTACAAAGAGCATCCACCGACAAAGAAGAACCACAAGCTGAAGATTTGATTCGCCGTACCATCGACGCCACTCTTGAAGCACAAACCATTCGCAATGAATCCAAGATAAGTAAACGAAGTTTCAAGTTTCGCACTTTCAATGGCATAAGAGAAGGAAAGACTGTTTTATCATTCATTAGCCAGTTTGATGACTATTTCCATGAGGAAACTTATCCCGAAAAAGATAAAATCAAGTGTGTTACTAATCATCTGATAGACAGAGCATCACTTTGGTGGACTGTAGTCCGCAAGAGCATAGAATGTCCTGCTACTTGGGAAGAATTCAAGAAGAAGTTCATGCAAAATTTCCTTCCACCGCAATTTCATGAGAAGGCTATTAAACAATGGGATCTACTACAACAGCGAGATCGTGAGCCTATTCCACAGTATACAGAGCGTTTTTGGAATGCACTTCTACAGTTACGCATGCTTGAAGACGTACCAGAGACGACGCATAAGCGGAAGTATATGTCTGGACTTCTTGGACATTACTACGCTGAAGTAAACATGTTCAAGCCTGCTACCCTTGAAGACGCCATCTCCTTAGCTCACGACACTGAAGATAAGTTACGCGGAAGAGATCGACGACCACAGCAATTCCAAGCCAACGGTAATTATGGATCTAAACAATTCAATTCCAATTTTAGAAGGTTTAATCCAGGTCGTTTCTCATCACCATCTTTCCGCAAGAATTGGCCTAAACCACCTGCATTACCATCCACTGTCAATCCAAATCAAAAGCCTATTCCACAAGCAAATCCAAATGTACCCAGACTTCCAGCCATTGCAAATAATGTGACCAAAGCCAAGCCAATAGTATGTTATAAGTGTCACCAGCCAGGGCATCTCGCAGCAAATTGTCATTCAAGGAAGCCATCAGCACATATCAATTACCTTGGAGCCATGGATGAAGATGAGCATGAGGATATGCCGGATTTCACTGAAGATGAGGATGATCCTACTACTACTTCCGACACTTTACCAGGTATGCCTACCTCACATTCATTGTTGACTATGAAATGTATGGTGCATGGAAAAGAAAGAACTATATTGCATGATGACGATAGTACCCATGACTTTATTTCATCAAAATTGGTAAAGGAATTAAAATTGCATACTGTACCTACGCATTATCACATAAAAGCTGCATTTTTAGGCACTAGGTACAATGGCACACAAGAAGTTCAAGATTTAGAAATTCAAATTGGTCCATATATTGAAAGAAGAAATTTCTTAGTTGTACCATTACAGTCAAGCGACATTATCCTAGGAATGCCATGGAGACACCAACATAATCCCAATATAGATTATTCCACGCACACAATGAATATTAATTTTCAAGGACAATCTATTACATTATTTGGTATGCATGCATCTCATATTTTTCCACTGCTTTCGCATACTCAAGCAAAACGTGCACTACGCAAGAATACTAAATCATATCTCATTTGGGTGAATGAATTGCACGCAAAGGAAAATCATATGCACCCTAGGCATAAGGAATTTCTTGCATATTTTAAGGACTGTTTTGCAGAAGACCTACCACCAGGTTTACCACCATCAAGTCCAGAAGACCATAAGATTGATCTAATACCTGGCACACAACCACCTTACAAAGCACCATATAGGCACAATCAAATAGAGCAAAAAGAAATCCAGAGTCAAGTTGAAGAATTACTAAATAGAGGCTTAATTCGACCTAGCAGTTCTCCATTCGGTGCACCTGTGCTCTTAGTCAAGAAAAAGAATAATACTTATCGTATGTGTATTGACTACCGAGCATTAAATAAGATCACTGTAAAGAATAGGTATCCTATACCTAGAGTTGATGACCTTATGGACAAACTGCAAGGATCTTCTATATTTAGTAAAATTGACCTTAAGTCTGGATATCATCAGGTGAGGTTAGATAGATCCGACATATTTAAAACTGCATTCAGGACACAGTTTGGCCATTACGAATTCTTAGTCATGCCATTCGGATTAACTAATGCACCTGCTACTTTCAGTAGAATGATGAACCGTATTTTTCTGAAATATCAATATTGTGTGATTGTTTTCTTTGATGATATTTTGGTGTTCAGTCAAAGTGAAAAAGAGCATTATGAGCATTTATCCTTAGTTTTTCAATTACTGAAAGAAAATCAATTGTTTGCAAATCCTGAAAAGAGTGAATTCTTTAAGACAGAAATAGAATATCTAGGTCATATTGTATCAAAAGAAGGAATTAAAGTTGATCCTAAGAAAATTGACGCAATATTGCATTGGCCTGTTCCTAAAAATGTACATGAATTACGCTCATTCCTTGGTCTTGCTAGTTTCTATAGGAAGTTTGTACGTAATTTCTCATTACTTGCTTTACCATTAACAAAACTTCTTAAGAAAGGAATTGTTTATCAATGGACTGAAAATCAGCAGAAATCCTTTGACTTACTAAAACGTGCATTAACCAATGCCCCTGTTCTACAATTGCCTGACTTTAATAGACCATTCTTTCTAGTTGTGACCGATGCTAGCGGATCAGGAATAGGAGCCGTATTAATGCAAGACAACCATCCAATAGCATATTCTAGTTCTAAATTGAAACCCTCTGAGCTCAAATATTCCACTTATGACAAAGAACTATTAGCAGTTGTACAAGCATTAAAACAATGGAAGCATTATTTAATGGGTTCAGAATTTATGATAAAGACTGACCAGCAAAGCATTAGACATCTACTTAGCCAACCCCAAATTTCTGATCGTCATATCAAATGGGCTTCCTTCATTCAAAGTTTTCATCCTATCATTCAATACCAACCTGGAAAAGAAAATGTAGTTGCTGATGCATTGAGTAGAAGACCTGCAATTCATAACATTTCCATCATATCTTTTGATTCTTTGATTGCTATGAAAGACACATATCACCAGGATATTACTTTTCATTCTGATTGGCAAAAATTAGTCCAAAATAATTTCATTCCTGTTGATTCATTGTCATATAATGATGGATTTATGTTCTTTGAAAAGAGACTGTGTGTTACTATTCCATTCCGATCTTTTGTTTTGAATGAAATTCATTGTCCCCCATATCAAGGTCATAGAGGTATCATTTCTACATTACGCATGTTAACTGAAGATTTTTATTGGCCGCATATGGATGCAGATGTATCTAATTTCGTTTCTGAATGTTTGATTTGTCAAAGAATAAAGAGACATCATGGTAAACAGTATGGATTATTAATGCCTTTGTCTATTCCATCTAAACCTTGGGAACATATATCTATGGATTTCATTACTGGTTTACCAAATACTAAATCTAACCATGACATGATTTGGACAATTGTAGATAGATTTAGTAAGCAAGCATATTTCATTGCATGTAAGAAAACTTTAACACCATCACAAGCAGCACAGTTATTTTTGAAAACTGTTTTTACTAACCATGGATTGCCGAAAGTGATTATTTAAGATCGAGATTCTAGATTTTGTAATAATTTGTGGATAACACTGTTTGCAAATCTAGGCACAAAGATTGATTTCTCATCCGCATTTCATCCAGAAACAAATGGACAAACAGAAGCCACAAATAGCACTATTTTAGATCTTTTACGTGCATACACTATCTCTAAACCTCAGACATGGGATACTCATTTGCATTTATTACAGTTTTCATATAACAATACACCGCACACATCTACAAAGAAAGCACCTTTTGAAGTTATTTATGGATATAGATTATCTACACCTATTGCATCTTTGTCTAATAGAATACAGAGTGCTGATGATATTGCTGTTATGCATAATAGTATTTTTTATGAGGTAAAGGATATGATTGCTAAAGCCCAACAATCATATACCAAACAAGCCAACAAGAAAAGACAAGCCATGAATTTCAAAGTTGATGATTATGTTTGGCTTAGAATAGAAAAGCATAGACTGCAAAGTGTAGATAGACATCCAGTTGTCAAATTAGCTCCTAGATTCTATGGACCATTTAGAATTATTCATAAGATTAATGACAATGCCTTCAAGTTAGAACTGCCATCTCATTGGAAAATTCATAATACATTTCATATTAGTCTATTGAGACCATTTAGAGGCCAATTACCTATCCACCCTATTTATGAAAATCCACCTTTACTAGAAGAAGAGACTGAAATACTTGAACCAGAAGCCATCATAGACACTGACTACATGACCACTCGAACTGGCCGAAGGTATTCTAGATATCTAGTGAAATTTAAGAACCATCCTGTAGAGGAAGCACAATGGATGCACGCTAGAGACTTAAATGCTTTCCCCACTCTGTTAGCTCCACATTGAGCTAATAGCAATTGAGGTCAATTGCTATCCCACCCCGGGAGTATGATGCCAGGAGGCATATTCCACGGTGGATTCCATGAGGTTTTACGGTGGATTCCGTAAACTTAGATGACCGAGGCTCATACACAAAGAGGATTCTTTGCGCGAGAAGTTGATGGGGACGCCTGTCCTTTTCGGGCGTTTCATTAATTTAGTGTGTACATGGGTGATTCCATAGCGGGTGATTCCGCAAAATGCATATTAAATTAATAAACGTTTATGAGTTTAGAGTGCGCACTCGTAATAAATTAAGGTTAGGATTTATTTCTAACCATTTGATTTATTTATGTAGCTGAAGACTGCTAGGTATTCACTTTTGTCAGTTTAATTGTATTATTTTACTAACGATTGTGAATGCTTCAGTTGATGTGTAGAGATAGCAGCAGTGGCGGAGGAAAGCATTGGAGTCTAGCGGGTATTCGACTTTTGGACTAGATTTTGATAGGCGCCATGCCTATATTTTGTTATGTCTATAGAGACATCGATTATTTATTATTATTTTGTATGCGCTTATGCGCCCGGATATGTTATTTCTATTTGGACATTGAGATTGGGCGTGCCAGACTCTATGGGCACCGTCCATTAGCTTTATTTTCCTATTTTTGTAGAAAGCAAACTCAAAAGCTAAAAGCTTGTCATATTTTTATAATTGGGCTATTATTGAGCATGAAGATTGGAAATATACATAAAATACATGCTTTGTGAAGCGCTCACACAAGGCATGGGGGAGATTGAACCCAATTTGTCTCTTGCCTCTTATCGTGCATGCTTTTACATGGGTTTTTGTGCAAAAAAGTAGAGTACTTTGTTCTTGGGGACCTTCCGGAATTCACCACGTGAGCTATCTGCGACCGATCTGCGCACCAATAATATGGCTGCTTACTTGTAGGACTATGTGAGAGACTAGCCATATTCTTATGTATACTTACATTGAGCATGCTCCCCCAGGCTCTTCCTATTCTTGTTCACTGCAATCATAGTGAGGCATTGATTGGTAAAGTTATAAGCGTGGGCTTGTTGGAGCTCAAATCTATATCCATACCTTTATATCATATCTATGTATCCCTTTCAAGTGGCATTATCAATGGGATTGCCCAATTGTGATGAGGATCGAGACAACTCAGAGGGCATGGATTATGACTGGCCAACATATCTTCAACTAGTAGAGGTGTTATCCAAGATGGGGGCCTTTTTTGAATATGTAATCAATGCTAAAAATTCATGAGAGAGGCCAGTGTTGCTACTATGGAAGAACAAAGAAGAGCTTTTGAGGAGGCTTGTGTTTTTAGGGCGATCTACTACCAAGCATGAACTTTCGACTACATAATGCTAGAAAAAAACAAGTGCAATACTGAAAAGGGGTAGATGGGTTGTTTACTACTATGGAAGCACATCATAAGTGCAAGTTGGAGAATCTAAAGGCAAGCTTGTGGACTACCTTCAATAGGAAGGTTGGTTTAGAATAGTGGCATCTCAAACTAAGGGGGAGGTGGTCTAGTTGCCAATTTTAATTCAAAGGATACATAGCTTAGTAGATTAGCTTATGGTTCTCTTGATTATTGAGATACACGGCTTAGTAAATTAGCTTATGGCTCTCTTGGTCATTGAGATATATTACTTATTTTTGGAGCAATAGCTATTGCACAATCTAAAACAGGTTTTGCACTGATTGTTTTAAAAGGGAATAGTGTAGAAGATGAACACGAAGCTCATGAAACAAGATGATCCATGTGACTACTATAAAACTTTTTGAGAGGAGTATTGATCTCTAGTCTATTGCACAAAAAAAGGAAGGGTATAAATCTCCCAATCTAGGCAAGCTAAGAATCAGAGGAGGCCTAAAAGACACTACGTGTAGCAAGCCAGAACAACAAAAGGTGGTGCTATCTTTGAATGGAAAAATGAAGAGGCAACACTGCTAATAGAACCAAGGGGTTGGATCAAAGGGGAGGTGATGTTGAGGAGGATAAAGAATCTAGAGTATAGTTCATTACGTTTTTTGATCCTAGAGTATAGTTCAATTTGTTTGTTGATCCTCACTTGGGGATAGTTTAGTCTATGAGTGGTATTCAATGAGGACTTCTCAATACGATTTCAATCCCCACTTGGCATCTTGGGAAAAAATTCAATGGTCCTCCCCACTATGTTTGTCCTACATTCAAACATGCATGACCACATTCATTACCTTGGCCCTAATAGACCATGCATCATAAGAATTCCCTAGGTTGGTCTAAAGGTGTCTAAGCCACAAAGCTAAGCAATGAAAGATTGGCTAGAAATAGGTAGTAGTAGGTTGCAAGTTGTTTTGTAACCTAGACCCTACAACACATAGGGAGCCATTTTTAAAGTGTTGAAATGGCTCCTTGCATGTCATAGGGTCTAGACTAGAAGGTCTATGGTCAATGTAGCTTAAATCGATGCATTCTCATTTTTTAATATGTTTGTTAGCAAGCATATAGGCATCTAAATGCAAATAAAACTTTCCTATATCGTTTTCAAATTTATCGTGCCTTCATCATACTTGTGCAAGACTTTCAAAAAATAGGTATCCACAAGTTTGAATAAAGATGTAAAATACCATCACCCTCCTTTAAAAGGTAGATTGAATGACTTTCCTCATTAGTTGAGTGTTCTACATCTTCATGAATATGATGTTGGCAATCCTTCAATGCACAAGGAGTTGGACACAAATTGTTTGTAACATGGACCCTATGATGCACAAGGAGCCATTTTGAGAGTGTTGGAATGGCTCATTGTGCACCATAAGGTCTATGCTAGAAACTTGCTTAGTCTGTATTACCCACTACTAATGTTCCTTGAGAGTGATGTCAAAACCCATACAAATGTTGAGTAAGACAAAAATTTGATGTTCATGGATAACTTGGTACCACCCACACCCTTGGAGGCATTCCTTAGGGGCATGAGTAAAGAGGGTTCAGATACCCACTTTGTTGCTATTACTTCTAGATCTTGAAGGTAGATATACAAGGTTAAGACGTATTGAAAAGGTTTTAAGGGATTGTTTGTCAATCTTAATGGTAACATGTGTGTCATTTATGAAGAGGTCTAGCAACATACACTTTACAAAACTAGGTTGTTTTATTCCATGAATCTATCCCAGTTTGATCTACTCATTTAGTGGCCATCCCAATGCATCCATGGCTATGGTGTATAAGAGGGAAGCCAAAGTACACCCTTGTGTGATTGATCAATTTAATACTAGCCACATGTGTAGTTGTGTTATCAAATGTTATGGATACAAATTGAATGAATTTATGACCTAGGCCCCCACCATGTAAGCAATGAAGAATAAATTCCCATTCAATATGGTTGTATACTTTATTGAAATCTATTTTAATGAAAACACGAGCTTTATTTGATCTCTCTGCATGTTCCATATCTTCCCATAATGTGATGATTGCATCAAGGATATACCTAACTTTGATGAATCATTTTTTCTCCTTATGCACCCAACTACCTAAATGGGATGTGAGTCATCTAGCTTGTACTTTTGCAATGACTTCATACATCATGGTATACAAGTGATCAGATGTCAATTTGCAAGCACATTCTTGTCACCTTTCTTATGAGAATAAGCTTAATCACTCCCTCATTAATAGCATAGAAAGTGTCGCTATACTTATGGATTTCCTCCAAATACTTGTTAGGGATTTTATTAGGTTTCTTGCAATTGTTGGAAGAATTCATTAAGCAACCCATTGATCCCTAGGGTATTTCCCTTTAGTAGGGATCTAATAGTATGATCTAGTTTAACCACCTCAAAATCTACATCTAGCATTATTCCTATCTCTAATGGGGCTACTTTTTTTTGCACCTGGATATTTGGGCTTTGATGTTGGTTCTCCTCCTCCACCTTACATTGGTTCCCTTGTTAGCATGTAGATAGATGGCCCCTTTGTGTAAGTATCCAAGTCCATAATCAAACATAGAATACTTTTATTTTCTCCCATCTTCCTCATAGCATGGAGCCACCCAAACCTCTCCCCTGCAAGTGTATGGATTCTCCCCCCCCCCCCCCCCCCCCCTCACTCTCTTTGTCTCTCTCTTTCTTTATGGGGCATATACAAAACTATGACTTTGTCTTATATCTACAAATCGTTTTCATTCCCCCATAGCCCACAAGAAGTGTAATATATCTTTATACTTTTTATTGAACCTCTCTCTTTCACACATATGCAAACAAATGTTGGTGCATCTATCACTTCTTGACATGAATAACCTATCTAATTCTTTTGATGAACTACAAGATAGTTAGAAAAACTTTTACAAACTTCAAGTCAGATGCCAAAAACTGTGATAGCCAAAGGCCGGTCAACGGGCAAGAGGAGGACCAAATGCAATGCAAAAGCAACTTATGGTGAAAGGGTATGACCCTTAGGGTCCCCCCCAACCCCCAAAATTTCACATGACAGGGAGAGAGGGGGGTTACAAAAAAGAAAGGAAGAAGGCGGTGTTGTACATGACATGATTTGATGGGGGGGGACTATGGAGGTCAAGAACAAGCCTATGATTTGATCACACCAACCTCTTGTGCAAATTTTTTGCTCCATTTTTCCGGTCTCAACTCTGGGATTGATAGCCTAATAGGAAAGATGTGAAATCAGTATTTCTCTCTTCTCCCTCTCTCTCTCTCCTCCAATGGGTTGTTCATGTGGGAATTATCTAGAGAAGATCAATTGTCCAGCTTGAGCTAGATTGATGTGTGATTATGTTAATGTTGAGGAGTGATGACCAACACCATTTGGATACCAATGGTAGGTCCAATCATTTTCTGAAAAAGTCACTTCATGAGACCCAAAACCCAAAAAATGGCAGTAAGCCTATTTTTAATAGAAATTCGGATTCTTTTTTATAATTAACGGTGCAAACCTTATTCATATGCGGTGAAACTTTATTTGAAGCTTGATTGTGATATGTTTAAGGGCTTTGAATCATAAAATTTAGAATTTGTGTATTTGTGTGTGAGTTATTAATTTTTAAAACCTCAAAATACGTGTTTTAAGTGAAAAAATGATGTTTTTCTTGGTTTCGAGGAATCAAATCATATTCATATGGGATAAAATTAAATCTGATGATGGATCAAAGTGTGCATTAATTTGGATTAAATTTTTTAGAAAATACAACATTTTAAATAAATAAAATAATAAAAAATCAAAAATATGGTTTTGAGCCAAAGAAAATAGAAAAAAATAGGTATTGTGTATGAAATATTACAAAAATTTACAAGTATGTTTGTGCAAATATAATGGACGTGAAGCATAATGATTTGCCTAGGTTTACCCCTATTTGTGTATCGTCATGGGTTTTTATCACTTTATATATAAAGAAACATAGTTGAAATACCCTTTAACCTACCCATCGAATGCAAAATCTTAAACACTAAAGAGAAGGGGGTTGTGGGAGTTAAGTATCAATTGAATTATGCAATTGCACAGGTAAACTTGGTGCTGCCTTAGCAATGAAGCAATATGCTAGATGAAATCATGAAATGGCTATTTGTGCACATCCATACTAATTGATTTATAAGTTTACTTGTTTGAGCACGTAGGCCATTTACTTTGCATCCGCATTTTCATACGCTAGAGTGAAATCATGAAAGGACTATTTGTGCACATCCACACTGATTCATTTATAAGTTTACTTATTTAAGTACACAAGCCATTCATTTTGAAGTTCAAACACTATATTCTTTATGAGAAGGTGGTGTTCTTCACAAGGTAGAAGGATTGCGGTTATTTATTGAACAAGCTTCAAACCCTTGATTGCCTAGCCAAGTGGTTGATCTCTTTGTAGGAGTTTGACTATGAGATTAAGAGCAAGTCACCAAAGCTGCAGGATATTGTAGAGTGTCTAGTAGATTTTGGTGAGCCTAAGGAAGAGTGGGTTGATATTAGTGAGTGTGAGGATTCATGCAAAATTGATGCAGCCTCTATTCCATCATGGGATGTGTCTATCACGCATTACCTATTAACAAGAAACCCAATGCAAACTCTTTCTAAATCTGAGAAGATTAAGCAGCAAGCACTTTGCTTTTCAACAATATAACACGTGTTATATAGGAAAGGTGCAGATGATGCGATTTACATTAGGAGAAATATGGACTCTCTTTTTTGCCCCTTAAGGGGTTTCTCTCACCTCTCTCTCTCTAAAATGAGATTCCAAAATAATATTATAAAAAGAGATCTTCTACAATCAAGAAAATCTCATTTTTGTGTTTTCAATAGATATCACCTATTATTTTATTCCCAAACTGCAGGATAAGGTCACTTTTTCTCAAAATCCTCATAACTAAAAAAATACAATTCTATTTTTTCTAAAAACGCAGCCAATCATTCTTTAATGCCCTCATGACTCTTTAATGCCCTCTTTAGTGCCCTCATGACTTTTCAATCATTCTCATTCTCGCTTCTTAAAAGAGCGGAAGTTAAAAAACGATATAAAATGACGTACACATCATATTTTAAGATTATTTTTTACCCAGAGACACCTTTTTGACTCAAGAGTTTCCTTGTAAATTTTCGTCTTTTTTGGACAAGTATATACCTATTTCTGGGCATTTTTTCATTCCCTCAGAAAGCTCTAGTTTTGTCCCAAATTTTGTGCATTCTTCTCTTTCCCTCCAGAATATGGTTTCTTGCATACGAGTTCTTCTGAAGTAGCATTGGGGAGTAGTTTTGATACCATTTGTTGAAATCAAAGAATCTCTATCTACAACACACTCTACCCTGCTACAAGCCATCTTCCTCTTCAGAAATATGCAGTAAGAAATCTCCGTCTTCAACAGTCTATACTACAAGCAATCCAGTGATAATGGAGGTATCTTTATTTTTTAAATCTTTGTGATGTTATTATTCTTCACAGTTGTTGTTCAGTCCTTAAGCATCAATTCATAGAGCGAGAGAGAGAGGGGGAGAGAGAGAGAGAGAGAGAGGAGGGGAGAAGGGGGGGGACAGAGAGGACTGTGTGAGATGAAGAAAGAAAATAAGTGATAGAGTGACAGATAGTAAATTAGGGTAGAAGATAAGATGATGTTATTGTTTTCCACTAGCCAAGCTTCAGTATGAATGTGTTTAGGGTTTCCTTGATGAATTTTTGTTGAGAGAGAGAGAGAGAGAGAGAAAGAGAGAGAGAGAGAGAGAGAGAATATTTTGGATAGAACAGAAGATAAGATTTGATGCTAATTAGAGGTAGATTAAAAGCCAAGATTACAGGCTGATTAGGGGTTGATTAGGGTCTATCAAGACTGAAAGCAAGAGAAAGAGACAAGAACCAACTGGGTTTTAAAAAAAACACAGATATAGTGAATCAAAGGGGTGTAGTTCTGCTATTTGAATGTTAATCCAAGTTAACATTTGCATACTCTTTTTTTTTGCAGAATGCAGGTGCAGGATGTACCAAGAGAAAGAGAGATATTCACTTTCAATTGGAGGATGAATATGCACCAATGTTCAAAAGAACTATGGAAAGAGATGATGCAATAAGATGCAGGATGCAACAAGAAAGAAATGCAGGGAAAAAAAATGTGGACCTTTGGGTTGATGGGTGCATTTATCCACCCGATCCACTCACTCGAAGGCCACCACAATTTGAAGGGCTTACATCATTTGTAAAGTTTGCTTGTGAAGGCAATGAAGGATTGTATGGATACACATGCAGACTTGTCACACAAGGAATAGCAGGGGCTCATCAAACCTTGACAAATATGCAGACAAGATTACAAGGGAATATGCAGTCTTTGATGGAAAATGATAGATTATTGGCTGAGAAGGATAGATAGAACCAGAACCTACAACAAGCAATGTCTGTCATTGAAGATGCTATGCATGCTACACACGTGCAAAATATGGAGTTACAGTCTAAAGTCAATGACTTGGAGAAGGAGAATCAAAACATAGAGAGGAAGCTCACAAAAACTTTGGAGATTGGGCCCACTTTAAAAACCAAAGAGGCACGTCGGCGCATCCGATCCGTTAAACCAATTGGCCAATTAGCCAAAGGAAGTGGACAATATCATAGACGGATATATGCTCAATCTACTACAATGAGAAATATGTTTCCTCATACAGAGAATGATACTATTGCCAAAGTCCTTAGCAAGAATATGGTCAAAAATGCATTGGAAAATCGTAAATTCAGGGACATTGTGGATGGTGTTGCTAGTGAACGTCTTAGGGATGTGAGCAACTTGTTTACTGCTACAGATGCTCAAGGATTATGTGACAAGGTGGGAATGAGTTCTGAGTCATATAGTATGCTCTATCAACAATTGGATACAGGTTTTAAGCAAGTCTTCAATACTAAGCGAGTAATGCCTCTGCCAAAACCATTTCACGTGAAGAAGGCTCGAAAACAACTAAATGAGAAAGTTTTAGAACTAATTGGTGAGCCTACGCATCTGGAACACACACACATATTGAAGTATGGTTCCAAAGAAGTTGCCTTTGTATTGAATGCATCCAACAACTTTGTATTGGATATATGTAGGGTTCAAATTGCTATGGTCAAGTTTTACAATATGTCTATGGAAGAATGTAGAGGCAAGCTTAAGTTTGTCCTCAAACTTGATGAGAGTGAGATTATCAAGGGGCAAAAACTTGAGCGTGTGAGTATAACACTTATGAATCGAGCATTGGATCCCAACATCGATGAAAAACATCCTTTATACTTCAGTGTACAATCGGAGAATGAAATATGGTGGCTTGCAGCATTTGAAGTACCAAAGGAGGACCATGAAGTACTTAAAGTTTTTTTAAACCTCACTAATATACCCAGTGTTATTCAACAGCAAAATAATGGAGCAGTTTTACATGTTGAGGGGTTTGGGGACTATCAAGTTGAATGGCATCTTGCAGGTGATTTAAAAACATTGAAGTGTATGTTTGGTTTATCAAATGCAGCAAATGCAAAATTTCCGTGCATATACTGCATGCAAACTAGGAAGAAAGGGAAAGATGGAAAGAAAGAATGGCTTGCCAAGGCAGGACAACAGGGTGCTCCGACACGTGATCAGAAAGTCATGAGAAATGGAATGCTAATTCCAGTGGATCCAAACTGGCGCCCTATTTTGGAAATATCACTAACAAGGGTTCACTTTTGCACATTGCATTGTTTGGTTAGAATAATTGAGAAGCTAGTATATGAATATATATGCTTTGCATACAAGATGCAGCCCGTGTCAGAATCTGATGCTACATGCAAGAAGGTAGAACAAGTCCTCTCTGAAGTTGGATTGCACGGAGGCCAAGTAGAAATAAAAAAGGACGAGAAAAAATCGAGGAAGAGTGAAAATGTTCCTTGTAAACCATGCTTTGGCGGGCCCAAGGCTAGGAAGTTTTTATCTCCACCTCGAGATGAGGAAGGCAATATACTAGTAAAACAACCAGAGAAGTACGAAGCATGGAAAAAGTTGCACCTTGCTGTTTCAGATTGGAGCAATGGGGGACGAACGAGGATTGCGAAGGCAGAAGTGTGGATACACCTAGATAGATTAGCAGCTCTCTTACAGAAGTTGGGGTTTATGGATGGTGATGCCAATGCATTTAAAGAGACAGCTGCTAAATTTCATAAGTCCATGGTGGAGGCATGGACTACAAATAGCATAACACACTACATGGTCAGTATTATCACCATTGCAAAAAAAAATCATCATTTCGAATTACTTTGTGTTTCTAATCTCTTTTCTTGTGCAGCATATACTTGAAGCACATGGTCCATACTTTGCAGATCAAGGAAGTTTGGCAATATGGTCAACTCAAGGCATGGAAAGATCTCACTGGCAAGCTCGCTGTGCTTTTCAAAAGGCAACTGATCATGGAGGTGGCATCAATGATTCCAATTCTATGAGGCAATTATTCCAATGGTGGTATAGGAGACTAGAGATACGATACGAGGAAAAAGAAAAGAAGTCAAAAACATCTCAAGCAGAATCTATAAGTAGGGCAATATATGAAGTGAGAAAAGCAAGATATGAAAACAGCACAGCTAGACAACGGCACGCAGAATGGTTGGCAACCCAAGAGAGAGATGGCAAAAAATGGAGACCTAGATAAAGATAATAATTTTGATGCATTTAGAGTCCACAAGAGAGCACAAGTCCCAAGGATATGACACATCAATACTCATATCTCTAACATGAGATGTCTTATAAATTTTCTTTAAAATTTCAAAGGTTTGTCACTATATTTTTCAAAGTCGATTTCAAACTTTGTTTTTTAATTATGAAAAGTCCATTTTGAAATCCTAAGACAAAGATATGAAAATTCTAAACATTGGAACATTCATTGGCCTAGAGAGAGAGGGGGGTGTCAGGAGATAGAGAGAGGTAGGGATGGGGTGGAGAAATGAAATGAAATGATAAATTTAAAATTCATTTACACCACAGTAAGTTTGAAAGTTTCGTATTTAAGTCGTCTCTCCTTTCATTTTTTCCCATTGCTCTCCACTCTACCCTCCACCTTTCTATCCTTCATCATCACAGCCATGGCACGTTCCAAGCTTCCTATCAAAAAGGCGCCTGCGAGAGCAAGAGCTCAACACTCTTCCGAATCTAGTGAGCGTACTGTGAGTGACAAAGATCCCCTGGTGACCGATAACGGTGGCCCTACTGCAGCCAATAATGGTGGCGCTACTGTGGCCAACAATGGTGGCCCTAGTATGGTCGATAATGATGGTTCGCCATTGTCCAGAAATGGTGGTCCACATGCTCCAGCTGCTCCACCTCCCACTACTGCTCCAGCTTGTAATACACGCCCTCCAACACATAAAAAGCGAAGATGGAGACCATGCACAGCTGCGCTACGCGAGATAAGGAAATTCCGGAAGAGTGCCGACTTGATTATTCCTAAGGCACCATTCTCCAGGTTGGTGCGAGAAATACTGCAAGATCTACAGTCAGGGCATCATCACAAGTTCTTTTCGAGGAACCAGGCAAGGAATGTGGGGCGATGGTCAATCCAAGCCTTGCTTGCTCTCCAAGAAGCAATTGAAAGCTACTTGATTGATCTAATGAGTGATGGTCAACTTTTAGCCATTCATGCCCGACATATCACTATTAAGCCCATAGATCTGGTTCTTGTTCGCAGGATCTGCAATAACAAGGATGCATTTAATCTTAATGTCAACAATATGCTTTGAGAAGCTACCTTGTAATTGGATCTATGTTTTTAGCTCAGGTTTGGTTGTAGATTGTAAGGATCTTAGTTTTGGGTTATCTTTCCAATAGACCTTCAAATATTTGATAGTAGTGGCCTGTAAAATGGAGCTAAATTTTCCCTAGCTCTAGTTGTACTTGGTGCGATGCACTATCTACCGTGTATTTCATAGTTTCGCAATGCTAAATCCAATATGTGATATTCTATTTTGACCATGTTTCGCATTGTGTGAATTTTCAAGTTTCCAATTTTGTAAGTAGTTTTGTTGAGGATAAATTCAATGTGCAACCACGTACACGTCGGTGATCAGTTGTACATGGGCCGATGCACTATATCCTTACTATATTTAGTGGTTTGGCAACAGTATATCTGATGCGATATTCCATTTTACCCATGATTTATTTTTTGTCAATTTTTAAGTTTCCAATGTTTCGCATTGCGAGGTTGACAATACATTTAATCTGCAGTTGCACACACTCATTATCAATACATTTAATCTACAGTTGCGAGGTTGACAATACATTATCAGTGCAGTATAATGCAGTTAACGCATTTTCAAAAAAAGATTGAACCGTCAAATTTATAAATCGGAATCTAGTGAAACTTCACCCTCATGCTGGGCATTAGAAAAACTCATTTATATTAAAAATTTGGCCCCATCAGAAGCCTCTGGGTCACTTGTCCGGATGCTCGCGTCTGGGGCCCTGAATCTGGGGATTCAGGGCCCCAGACGCGAGCCTCCGGACAGGTGATCCAGAGGCTTCTATTGGGGCCAAAAAAAATTTGGATGGTTGATGTGTCCTTGAGGAGCCTACAGGTAAAATTTCATGTGAATCGGAGCACTGGTGATATTTTTCCTAAGCGTGGATTCATTAATTGAAATTTTAGGGTTTTTGAAAAGTTTGGCTATAAGTTTAAAGTTTCACCTCATTTTACACATTTCACTTTTGAGTTCTGAGTTCTCTCTCCTAGAAGACATGGTACGCACCAAGCAAGCGGCCCGGAGATACCCCCCTGGAAATTCCATACGGCAGCCACGTCCTCCAGCTCCACCACCACCACCACCACGCCAGCATCGCAAGCGTCGATGGAAGCCAGGCACAGTGGCTCTTCGCGAGATCCGCCACTACCAGAAGACCACTCACCTCCTGATATCGAAGGCTCCATTCCAGAAGTTGGTGCGGGAGATCATGGAGGGCATACTGATCATGAACAACAGGAACCAGTTTCCAAACACATCACGCGCGAAACAACCGGATCGCTGGACTGCCCAGGCCCTCCTCACACTACAAGAAGCTGCTGAAGCCTACCTCATCGACTTATTTGGAGACTCAGTCTATGCAGCGGTGCATGCAAGGAGGGTCACTGTCACCGAGAGGGATCTGCAGATAGTCAGGTTCTTTCGGCGATGGAAAGATAGTCCTCGCGGAGGTCAGCAAGGATAGAGGTGTACAAACTCAAAAGCACATGGAATGTAGCTTCTGAAGACATTTTGTAAAGCCTTGGTTGTAATGGACCCCATGTAAAATTGTTATTAATACAAATACAAAGTTTTTGGCGCGTCTTATTTTTGTTTAGTCACTTGATATTTATTTTATTTACGTCGTTGAGTTATCGTTACATGCGTTCGAACAAATACATGTTGCGCACGAATTCGATAAAGCACTGTGTATTAAATTTAGGGTACGAATCGTGTTACGTATAAATTCGATAAATAAATGTAACATTCAAGAAAAAAAAAACAGTAAATGACACGTATCACAAACTACATTGCACGCGAATCCAACAAACATCAGTTTTCATTACTTGAAGAGAAGATTACAAAGTGCAGTACATCAGTGATGCGATATCAGTAGGCAATAAGTACATCTATTCTCTCCTAGGCTTCTTGGAGCTAGGCTCCCCATGGTCAGAGCTATTCTTGATCATAGGCAACAATACATTTTGCCCCAATAGTTCCTGTCTAATGACAGTGGGGTCTTCAACACCGGCAACCATGCCACGGGCCACCATGGAGAAAAGTGGGCCAGACCTAGTACTCGTGAATAAGTAGAGAAGCTTCGAACGTCGAAGCAACACTACTTTCTCTAGGCTGGAGTTGGTCGGGATGGTCTTGAAGGGCCCAGCCTTTGTTAGTGCCCTCAACTTCAAGAAGTTCTCTGCAAAAGCAAGGGAGCATGTCTTATGAAATACAATAATGTCGTTGACAAGCTGCCCGACATACTCCTTCAATGCCGAGTCTTGCACCCTTCCTTGGCTACCCGATCGGCCACCCTGCCTAGATGAAAACTCATCTATATAGACAATCTCCTGCAACACACAAGTTCAGTATCAGACTCACTATGCATGGAGTGTGCTGAAGATATATAAATCATATTCATATGAAACTTAACCAGTAGGGCCTCTAGGGCATCGGGAGCACACACATGTGTTTTTGTCGGGATCGGGCCCCCAGATGTGCCCTGGCCGGAGGCTCGCGTCTGGGGGCCTGAATCTGCAGAGGCTCTCGTCTGGGGGCCTGAATCTGCAGATTCAGGCCCCCAGACGCGAGCCTCCGGCCAGGGCACATCTGGGGGCCCGATCCCGACAAAAACACATGTGTGTGCTCCCGATGCCCTAGAGGCCCTACTGGTTAAGTTTCATATGAAACCGAGAACATTACCTTCTCTGCATCATCTATCTGCCGCTGTAATGGAGCATCCAGGTCTGCTCTTGCCACTGGGCTACCTCGTCTCTCTCCTGGGTAGGCACTGCATAGTCGGGTCGAGGACGAAAAAGGCTTTCCTGCAACCGCTCGAACTCCTCATCAGAGATCTGATATTGTGGCGCCGCATCCTCAATCTGCTCCTAGATGCTCACAATGGCAGAGATGTCATCGATGCTCGTGCCATCATAACGAGCCACCTCATCAACATGTGGTGGGGCATCCTGTAAATCAAAATCTATGAAATCACTAGGTGCATCACGCACCATGATACAGTATAGTTCTTCTTCCCTAAGCTCCAACAACTCTAGCACATCCTGCATGAGTAGATATTCCACCCCCTCGATGGTGATAGCATGGAGAGAAGAGAGGGGTGGCTCTTCGCTCGTGGGCATCTCATCAGGGCAGGGAGGTGGGTGCACAATGGCCAAGCTCTGTGCTGCCTCAACACTCAGATCGAGAGTGATCTCCTCAGGCTCCCTCTCAAAGTACTCTAATAGTGGCCGAGAGGGTGTGTTGATGTCCTCGTCACTGTCCTCTTGCACCTCAGTGCACATAACATATATGGCAAAGGCGGCATCCCTCTCAATGAGATCCATCGTGACGTGGTCCTGTGACGAGGTGGGCACTGCTCTAGTGCGGAGATGTTGCCCCACATGCACCAGGGCTCGACTTATCACCTTTGCATGGCTGGATCCGGCACACAAACTATACAAAAAATCCATGGGAACCCACCTGAGAGTGGAGTCGGGAATAGAGCAAGTGAGAGGGTTCACTGCATCACAAAACGATGCTAGTATACTAGAGTCAGGGTCTACAGTGGAAAGCGAGCTCTCTAGACTCAAGGTCACGCAAAACCTAGGGTATATCTGGTCCCCTATGTGCGCGTAGCATGTGGAACTGATCCATGCGGCGAAGGCGGGAGTAGTAGCCATGGCACACAAAGAGAGAAGGAATGAGAGCACAAGTGTAGGGAAGTGGAGAATGAAAGTGAAAATGAGTTTGGAGTTATAGCTTTTATGTGTCTAGGGTTTTAAATAAAGGTTCTTTATAAAGTTATTAATTCTAAAGTTTCAAATTAAAACTCTTATCTTAGTTTCTTTATTTCAGTACTTTAAAGTCACTGTTAAAATTACTCATACAGACAAACGCTTCGTTCTACATTATTATATCCTCGAATATGTTTGGGTCGTTGGGTATGTTCAAGTCTAACGAGAGAAAATATATAATTTTTTAAAGAAAATAAATCTAAAAGGCCTTGAAATTCCCTTTGGATCCAATTTAATATTAAAATGTAATAAAAGAGCAGCAGAGATGCGCTACAATATATCATTGTGCAAAGACAATATTCTCTAGATTATAGACCTCTAACCTACAATTTAATTATGATTTTTAACTGCACGATTGAGTAATTACAGTATGTATTATCGCATGCTTGGATCACAGTAAACTAAAATTTAAAGTACTCAGAAGTTCAAAAAAGGTATGTATTCGCTCTTTATAAAGTTTTTTTACAAGGATTCCACTATCTCAAGGATATGTGGAGAAGCACATTGTTTACATGTCATGGATTGCTCACTACGAGTCCTGACTTTTCTATTATCTAACTTGAAATAGAAGTTGTAGAGGGGCTCACTAGACATTAATTGGATTTCTTGTCTCAGAAAATAAATGGGCCAATGACTCTCTGCACTGACTACGAAAGGATTATGACCACTCCACAAGATTACCACATCTACGAGCGCTGTATGTGTGTCATCTCGGATATCTTGATCCAAGCTGATCCACTCCCCTCGCAAAAGTCGCCATCTTCTGTATCGAAAGCGAACGCACAGAGTTTGTCTAGCAATGAAATACCTGTAATAAAAAAAATAATAATGGTAAGTGATCAATGCGACTAACATAACAATTCATCTAAGCGAGACCTATGTCAATTAAATCAAGGTATGCAAAGTAGTAAAAAAGTTTTACCTGAATGTAATATCAGATTGGTTGACCCTGTACTCAATCGTCTCATCAAAATGTGTTCTTTTGACTTCCCAAGACTCACCCAATAGCTGACTCATCCATTCCTCGGATGGACACTTGCATTGATAAGTAATCTTTGTTTTCTTCAAAACATCACATGAACCGAACAAATGTGCAAACAATGAGAATGGAATAAACCAATTAAGATGTACATCTTTGGAGCCTGTGGTGGGTTTCATAGCACTATTGATGTCAGATTTTATCTTCGACTTGCAAGCTCCTGACAACTCCAAGCTACCAATGAACCATTCACCACTAGACAGTGGCGGCAATGGGACATGCTGCAATCTCTGGCTTTCTACCACATACAATGAATTATAAAAAAATATATTTTGAGTGGCAAGTTGACTTGTAGAGGTATTATCATAGATCAAAGAACCTATCTCTTCATGCCAAACATGTATCTTGCCACTTAAACATTCCACATTCTGCCATTCATGCAAAGTCGATGGATATAGAGCTGTCAATCAAACAAGACTGAATTAGAATACTGCAAAGACTTTTAAAAACAACTCTGATACAAAAGAATAATCAATGATAAAATTTAACAACTTACTGTTTTGTTTATAATTTGCAATGTTGTTCTCGTCGTGTACAGAGATTTGTTTATGCGTATAAACATGTTGAATCAACACTTCTGTTACTGCACTTGTGCCATTAAACACTTTTCTGAACTCTAGAATTCTACCTTTCCAATGTTTGCTAGGGTTTGCAACATCCTTGCGCTTGACCTTGAAACTCCCTCGAGTACTTGGGTGCATCAAAATCCAATCCAACTTATAATACTTATCACAAATCCAATTACCGCCATTATCTTTCCTGTTGAAGACCTCCACTGCAAGTATGCTACTGATATTTTTCCTCCGTGAAGACATCTGTAACAACCAAATACAAAATTTACCTATCAACATGTGTATAATTTGCAAATGTTATCTCCAAATGAAATTAAATTTAAATGGATCAATTTAAAAAAGAAACATTGTACCTGTAATTTCTTTCACAAAGATCCCTAGATATGTTGAACAAGAAGTTGACTTATAGCAAGACCATTGTTCCTTCACTGACAGATTCCTGTAGTACAAAAACAAAAGAAATATTGGGTCAACACATACATATAACTTATATAGGCTTTGTCCAAATGCGTTGAAATTTAACCATGGAACAGTAGTAAAAAATGGCAATATACCTGTGGCTTTCTCTGCAAAAAATCCCAAAGATGTTGTAGAAGTTGAGTTCTTAATAAATCATTGTTCTTCACCCTCGGAGATTCTTGGAGTAAAAAAACAAAGGAAAGCTCAGTATGCATGTAACTTGTATACATTTTGTCTAAACGAGATAAAATTTAATAGTGGAGCAACAAAAAAACAAGACAATATACCTGTAACTTTGTTTACAGAGAAACCCTAAGATGTTGAAGAAGAAGTTGAGTGTTCAAAATCCCAAAGATGTTGTAGAAGTTGAGTTCTTAATAAATCATTGTTCTTCACCCTCGGAGATTCTTGGAGTAAAAAAACAAAGGAAAGCTCAGTATGCATGTAACTTGTATACATTTTGTCTAGACGAGATCAAATTTAACAGCGGAGCAACAAAAAAACAAGACAATATACCTGTAACTTTGTTTACAGAGAAACCCTAAGATGTTGAAGAAGAAGTTGAGTGTTCAAAATCCCAAAGATGTTGTAGAAGTTGAGTTCTTAATAAATCATTGTTCTTCACCCTCGGAGATTCTTGGAGTAAAAAAACAAAGGAAATCTCAGTATGCATGTAACTTGTATACATTTTGTCTAAACGAGATAAAATTTAACAGTGGAGCAACAAAAAAACAAGACAATATACCTGTAACTTTGTTTACAGAGAAACCCTAAGATGTTGAAGAAGAAGTTGAGTATTCAAAATATCACTATTATTGACTGTAAGAGACTCCTAGAGCATCAAAACAAAAGAAATTACATGTCAGAGAATGCACATAACTTGCACAGGTTTTCTCCAAACGAGATAAAACTTTACCATAGAACATCTATGGAAGAGAAAAATATACCTGTAGAGTTTTGTGAAGAGAATCTTAGGGCTTTGGTAAAACAAGCTCTGCTCTCATAAAACACATGAATCTCTCTCTGTGCTTGTGCAAAGCAAATGAAATTTTATAGGGTTACAGACATGGCAAGAAACAGTGAGGCTGTAAAATTTCGTCAGGAAAGAAGAAGCGGGGAAAGAGATATGACAAATTTGAGTTCCGCCTAAAAAAGAGGGGGAAACTGAAAAGGGGAGAAAAGAAAAGTCAAACATAAAAAATAAGAAAATGAAAATTCGAGGCACAAACTTCCAAGAAGTGACAGCTTTGTACTCCCCTTTTCCCTTATTTTATTGCTGAGGGAAGATTTGGTCCAAGATATGGCTAGAAGATTCATGTTACATGAATCTGGAATCCCAGCTCTCTCATTGGTTAGGCCTATATTTGTTTATTCACTCCTTAAGGGGCAAAAAAGAGAGTCCATATTTCTCCTAATGTCATCATTGTGTAATGCCTAATGAGGTACCCTTTATTCTAAAGGAATACAATGATTCAACATGTGGAGGCTGTTTGCCTAGGCAACTCACTACTTATAAAGCTTTACGTACTGGCTATCGATAGCTAACAATTTTCCAAGATGCTTTTGCATATATTAAGTGTTGTGATGTTTGTTAGAGACATGATGCTGGGGAAAATCATAAGCGGCCACTTTATCCTATTCTTGTGACTTTGCCCTCTTTGATAAGTGAGGTATAAATTTTGTTGGACCTATACATCCTTCATTTACTATGCAGAAGTGTTATATCATTGTAATGACAGAATACTTTACGAAATGGTGTGAAGCTCGAGCTATGATGAAGAGCAATACTAAGAAAATGGCTAGTTTTTTCATGGAACAAATTGTCTGTCATTTTGATCCACCTAGAGAACCAATATCCGACCGTGGGACACACTTTTTGAATAATGTCATAGAAGCCTTGACTGAAGCTTTGAAAATTAAACATAATAAAACCACCCCATATAATCCCCAAGTGAATGGAAAAGTAGAGAGTACCAACAAGTAGCTTGTAGGGATTTTATCTAAGACTATATCTGAGGGTAAGCACGATTGGGACCAGAAAATTCATGTGGCTATTTGGGCTTATAATACAACATTCAAGAGAGAAATAGGCCACAACCCATTTAATTTTATATATGGGGAAGAGTGTGTCTTGCTCTTGGAAATTGAGTTACCTACAGTGAGGTTTGTGTTGAACCATTCTTTGGGCAAAGAGGAAGCATTGCAAGAAAGGTTGACCTCCCTAGCACATCTTGATGAGATATGATTGGAGGCTTTGTTACATCAAGAGGCATGGAAGAAGAGGATGAAAGTGATTCATTACCTTTGTGCTAAAAGATATAATTTTGTGAAGGGTCAATTGGTTCTATATTATGATGCATGTCACAAGTTATTTCCAGGTAAGTTAGAACCCAAATGGAATTGTCCTTATAAGATCGTCCATATAGGAAAGGATGGCTCTACAACCCTTTTAGTAGATTTACAAGGACTAGAGTTTAAAAATAAATTAAACTTTAATAAGTTGAAGCCCTATTATGTTTAGAGACTAATGTTGGACTTAGTACATTTGCAGGTCTTTTAGGATCTAGCTTAAACTTGTAGTAGGTGCCAAGGCAATCGGATGGGCAAAATCATTTCTTATTTTGAACATTTGTATTTAGAGCAGTGTTACCACCAAGGTCGAGTGATCTACTCGAGTAAAGATTATCATATTACTGAGTGGCAAGATGGATCTTTCATGTGGGATATTAAAGTATGCTACCACCATTGTCATAGGGCTCTTATTAGCATCCCTATTGAGTTTGGTGAGGAAGGAGGGATTGTATCTCTTGTACATCCTCTCTCTCATCTCAACTTTAACTACCATAAGTACAAGTAGGTCGATTGCTATGGCATTGCCTATTAATGAAGCATTGGTCTATACTTTATATTCTAATAGAGCTTCACAAGGGCTCATTAAGCATGCAAGTGTCGGTTATGGTCATTAAAAAACCTTGACATAGAGTTGTTATGAAAATAGGAGTTTATTTTGACATCGCTTTTACTAATAACATGACAAACTAAAAGGCCTTAATCATGGGGATGAATATAGCCCGATGTGGTGGTATCTGCTGGTTATTGGTAAAAGGCGACTTGCAATATTAGTTATTAATCAATTGAATGGGACTTATAGTGTGAGGGATCCCATTCTACGGATATATCATCGTGCAGGATATCCTTCGAATTTTTGAGACAGTGACTTGTCAGCTAGTACCTCGTCAGTAGAACCGCTTTGTGGATTCATTGGCAAATTATGCCTTTGTTGAGGATGTATTTCTCCATTGTGGCCTTGAGGGGTTATTAGAATTGTATGATCTTATTAGCCCCCAGGACTACTATGGGGTTTGTTTTTGGCTGACATGTCTTATTATGTCCACTGATGGTTAGTATGGTGATGAGTCAGGTACCGATGTTTAGTATGGGTGATAAGTTAGGTAGTGATTGACTATCTTCCTATCCCTTCATGGATGCATAGGATCATTCAATGACATATTCACCAAATACCCCTTGTCATTTATGAGGGGGGCCTAGCTAATAATTTGATTCATTTAGTGTAGGGCTTGAGCGGCCCATCCCTTGGTCTAATTTTGTGCTTCAGTTGGTTTTATGTGGGGGCCAAGGGTTTGCTTTCAGTAGTAGGCTGCTGAATGGTGTGATTTATAGCTATATTTTTATTAGGCCAAGAGGTTCGTTTATTTTGTAGTACACTAGTTGATTCCATAAGGCCAGGAGAGCCATGTGTTTATTTGGTGTAGGTGTGGTTAATGTTTTCTTAGTGATGTACTAAACACATTCGATGGAGTACTTGGAACGAACCTCTTACTGTGTAGAAGATTCTTATGGCCAAGTCTAGGTGATGTCCTTCCTTTATGAGTTATTTCCCTTTGTGCTATGTATGTATACATGTTTGTGGGGAATTTTTATCTTTTGGGGACCGGCAAGTCAAGGTATGAAATCCCAGGGTTTGGTTCAGTATATTTGGGGGAGGTTTGAGAAGTTATCCACCTCCTATGAAGACATTGTGAGCACTCTAAAGATTTTTTTGAGAGTAGTCCTAGTGACCATGTTCTGCTAGCCTATTAAACAGATGTTTCTAGGAGCCTATGGTAGTTGTGAGGTAGATAGGGAAGCATGCCCAACATAAAGACTAAAAATGATAAATATATTTAGAAACCTAGTATATGAAGGTGTATAAAAGGCAGTTTTAACCCCTAGAAAAAGAAAAGAAAAGAAAGAAAATTACTAAGAGCACTGTTCATTTCCTTGTGAAGGCTTGGTAGGTCCTTGGGGACAAGCTAAGACGACCTAGGGCCATGCCTTGTCTTCTTAGGGGATGACATTCAACCAAAGACTAAAATAAGAATGGGTGGAGTGAAAATAAAAGTGCACAGAAGAAAAATGATTTAGTGTCGCCTTGCGAGAGCTTCGTAGGTTCTTAGGTGCTAAGATAGGACCTGAGACTGATGCCCTATTCTCCTTGGGTTGCAATACACTTAGCTCCCTCCTTTTTACATGCCGAAGTATCAAGTTCAAAATTATAAAAAAGTAATAAATCAAAAGTATCTAAAAATCACAGACCTGACTATAGGAATCCTCGCCTAGTAGAAGTTCTTGGTCCAATTGTCCTAGGTCCGGTGTGCGGGTCAAATCATGACTTATGATGACTCCTTTGATAATTCTTTTTAGTCAATCTGTGTTGGAGCCATTGGTTAGTGACTAGCTTTGGATCTCTATTAGACTATACTTCACCTATCCCTTGTGGATCTTCATGCCTTGATTTTGCTAGGGGATGGGGTGAGAGCTATGTTTGTGTTTTGTTATATATTTTCCTTATTGCAGCTTGATGCTCTTTATGGTTTTTGTATGTGTAGATTAGTTCATGGATTCGACGTGCTAAGTCACCCTATCCTATGGTTACCAATGAGAGCGGGATTTTATGGCTCGAAGAAAGCTAGAAATGTGCCAAATTTTGTCAATTCGAGCTTGAATTCAAAGCTCATTAAAAGTGGCGGATGCGGATTTGATAATTTTAATTGGACGTGAAAGATGAGATTTAAATGTGCATCCAAAGATGGATCTGGCAGTGGTCTCACATTTTTAATAATTTTTCTAGGTGTTGGAATGAAGCGAAAAAATCTCCAAGAAGTGCGAAACTCTGAGATAGTTAGGACAAAATTTACAATCTTCAAATCAAATGCCAGAAACTATGATAGCCAAAGGCCGGGCAAGAGGAGGACAAAATGCAATGTAAAAGTAACTTATGGGGAAGGGGTGTGACCCTTAGGGCCCCCCCAACCCCCAAAATTTCACATGGCCCGGGGGGGTGTTTACGAAAAAAAAGGAAGAAGTTGCCGCCTTTACACGATGTGATTTGATGAGAGAGGGGGGTTTGGAGGTCAAGAACAAGCCATGATTTGATCACACTAGCATGTTGTACAAAATTTTCACCCCATTTTGCCCTCGGCTACAAGGTTGATGGCCTAATCATGAAGATGTGAAATTAGTATTTATCTCTCCTTCCTCTCTTTCCTCAAATGGATTGTTCATGCGGGAATTATCTAAAGAAGATCAGAATGAAGATCAATTATCTGGCTTGAGCCGAATTGATGTGGGATTATGCCAATGCTGAGGAATGATGACCAACACTGTTTGGAGATCGATGATGGATGTAATACTTGTTTGAAAAAGTCAATTTTGAGACCCGAAACCCAAAAAATGGTGGTAAGCCTCTTTTTAATAGAAATTCAAATTCTTTTTTATAATCCATGGTACAAATCTTGTTCATATGCAATGAAAATTTGTTTGAAGCTTTATTGTAATGTGTTTGAGGGCTATGAATCATAAAATGTAGAATCCATGTCTGTGTGTGTGGGTTATTAATTTTTGAAACCTTAAAATGTGTATTTTAAGTGAAAAAATGATGTTTTTCTTGGTTTTGGAGAATCAAATCATGTTCATATGGGATAAAATTAAATATGATGATGGATTAGAGTGTGAATTAATTTATTGAATAAAAAATTAAAAATGTATTTTATATTAAAAAGAAGAAAATATAAAAAATGGTGGCTTTTGAAAATAGAAAAAAAATAGGTTTTGTGTTTGAAAAAAGTACGAACAAATTGGGGTGTATTTATGCAAGTATAATGGAGATAAAGCATGAGGATTTGCCTTGGTTTACTCCCATTTATATGTCATATTATGTGTTTATCACTTTTCTATATTTATATATATATATATATATATATATATATATATGAAATACCCTTTTATCCTACCCATTGAATGCAAAATTTTAAATGATAGGGGGAAGGGGATTGTGGGAATTAAGTATCAACTGAATTCTGATATTATGCATACTCTAGCATATAGGATTCCTTTGATTTAAGTCTTAAAAATGGCAATAACACAGGTTATATCGGTGTGCTGCCTTAGCTACGAAGCAATATGCTAGAGTAGAATTATGAATGGGTTGTTTATGTATCCACACTAATTGATTTATAAGTTTACTTGTTTGAGCACATTGACCATTCACTTTGCATCCCCATGTTCATACATGGTATGGAGAGAATTATCTCTTGGATGCATAGCACTTGATTTCGAATGAAGGATTGACCCACGATGAGGTTCAGGACCCCTTGAGCTATAGGTCTAGTGTTATCATTTCCTTTGGAGACTGATGTGGTAAGGATTATATTATCTCCTGGAACATTTTATCAAAAGACAGGACTATGCTGCATATGTGTTATATGTTGAGAAGAGGCATCTTGGGGCTAATCCCTATAGGGTGTAGGAGAGCCGTAGTGGGGCCACAACAATAAGCTAGAAGGTGCTCCCTGGTGGGGTCACAATGATAAGCTAGGAGTGCTCCATTTGTTTGTGTTACAAAATTCTAGTCACACCGATATATTTGGGCACTCATTTTGCTTGGAGCTGGAAAGAGCGTTGGACTACAATCTAAAGATGGTATCTACAAAAAGGTTCTTTAAATAAATCAATTCATAGTGTCTATACGCTCTTGGCTGTGAGGCTATGGGATTGTTTAGGTAAGTATGGGAGACCCAACTAGAGCCCTAGAGCCAATGTTGGGTCCATTTTTGGTACCAACAAATAGGAAAACTAGGTACAAAGAACAAAAAATTTGAGAGCTTTTGGCACAACAACAAGGCCTATGGTTGCATTGAGAAGTTAATGGAGCTTGGAAGAGGTGTGTTACATGTAGGATAGGCAACGTGCACAAGTCTACTGTGCATCCTCAATTGATGTCCCTCAAAGAGATGAGATTCAGACTATGGGAGAGAGGAAGCTTTTTCACAACAGTTCAAACTCTACTTAATTCCACACCCATCATAATGACAACGTAATTCATGCTATTGTACTTTCACCCTTCTCTATTTCTTCTTCCCCCCTTTAACTAAGTAATCATATGTACATGTCTTGTTTCACATCACTTTGGGCCCCATTATTTTATGATGACCACTTGAATATTCTTATAATTTTAAATTTCCTCATCAAATAAATTCCTTCCAAAATCATAGTTAAGAAATAATGGAAGCAACAAATAGGTAGAAGCAAAATTGGTTCTTTTTTTTGTATCACCAAACCACACATTCACCCTTGAATATAATGTTCAATTAAAATTATAATAGTGATAGTAGAAGATTGCCTCATTAGTGTTGGTGAGGTGCATACGTTGAATTCATGAGACACACTAATCAAATAGCCCCTTCTAATATACACATGTATATGTGCACCCTGACACACACACAAATATACATATACACTAAGTGCTAGGACAAGATTTCCTCATGATATACATATGCCAAATTCATGGCACATGCTAATTGACATGCCTACCCTACCATGCACAAACGAGAGAGAGAGAGAGAGAGAGAGAGAGAGAGAGAGAGAGAGAGAGAGAGAGAGAGAGAGAGAGAGAGAGAGAGAGAGAGAGAGAGAGAGAGAGAGAGAGAGAGAGAGAGAGAGAGAGAGAGAGAGAGAGAGAGAGAGAGAGAGTAGAATGAAGCTTAAAGTCCATGTGGCTCTTCTTTTGTAGATTTTGAAGCCCATCATGCTTTTTGTTAGTCTCATGGGCCCGATGGACTATTTCATACTCATGATGGGCCTATCAAGAAAATTAGATATCCCAATGAGGTTTTAGCTGATTTCTAGGTTACCTTTTACTTGCTCAAGAGTGATAAAAAATCAATGTAAACATGTTAACATAGTAATCATTCACCCTAATTACAAAACATTTTAAGTATTTAAGTGAATATTCAATCTCTACTTGAAAGATTGTCCAAATTAAGAATCACTACAAAGAAGTTAACCTCAAGGAACATGTGGAAAATAATTTGTGTGTTTGCAATGGCTCCTCATAAGAGAAGAATAATTGGAATTGAGCAAATTTAGATCATTCAAGAGAACAAGACCTCACCTATCCAAGTTTGAGTGCCCCTCATAGTGTCAAAATTATGTGTTATTTATTACAAATTAGATAAAGCACAAAGCATTCATAGAAAGATCAAAGTAGAGGTTGGCTACTTGATTAATTTGGGAACTCTTCTGAGTACACCTAACTAGAGTAGTTGGTAGGTAGCCTAGGAAGAAATTTTTCACAAGGAGCATTCCTCTCCCATTATGAAGCCTAGTCTATAATGCAATTTTATACTTTAAACTATTATTTTTACATGTATGAATGAAGAAACAACTTTTGGATTGTATAATGGAAAGTTTACAGTTATAAGGCTATGAGTCAAAACATTAGAACTAATACACAAATTTTCTCGCAAGGATAATGTAAGTGGGATGTGATACATACTCCTACATAATTATTCTATATTTAGGAACAATCAATAAGACTTGGGTCTAACTAGGTTAAGATTACCTTGAGAATTATACTTTATTTCACTTAGAGAGACTAAATTAGATAAGATATTGTATTTTTCATGACCTAAGAAGGCTTTGATTAAGAATACAAGGAAAGTTAATATGAAAAGGGAGGTAACTTTTTCTAGGGCCCATTCATAGAAGGGAACCTTTTAGCCCTAAGACGAGTCCTTTAAAAGAGACCCTACTCAAAGTGGATTTGAAATGAGGGGCTCATGTTATGAAGAGACCCTAAATTCGGGAAGGTCTGAACTTAGAGGCCAACCTCTAGATCATAGCTACTTGAAAAGTATACCTATATAATGAATTCAAGGACTAATTCCCTTATAAGAGCAATAAGCTAAGGCCAACCTCCATTTCATTGCTACTTGAAATTTTGATAGAAGTTTATTCTACTGGATAAATTACTTAGCGGGATTCTATGCATGGAATTGTATTACAAAAACTACTTAATATATTTGAAAGAATTGTTTGATTGTTTGCTTATTCTAACTCACACTATGTTGACACAAGTTGATTGTTGAGAAGTGTGCTTGACCTTTCCTAAAGTCAACCAACTAAGATCTTTCATGAAGAAGTCGATCATCTACTCTGGATGCTAGGATCAATACTAAATATGGGAGTTCTCTCCATATGGACTTGTAATTATCTAAGAGGTACTAAGGAGCTAGAGGGTTTTGGCCATAATTCCTTGGGCATGCTAGTGTTATTCTAACCCTCTAGGAGCCTAGGATAGGTCTTTTAGAAGGTCCCCAATTCTAGCTAAGAGTGGATTGATGGTTGCCTATAGGTCAAGTCCAATTTTCATACTTGAGAACGAATGGAATAAAATATGATTGTACGGATTTCTAAAATAAAATTCTTATTTTCTCTAAATGATTGTTTTTACTTGTTTTTGTGCCTATGTTAATATTTTATGAAGGGACTTGTTCTAATGGGCTAATTAAGGAAGATATTTTTATGTGCCTAACATAAATATGATAGATTTAATTGGAAAATTAAAACTATTCATTCAAGAAAAGAGAGAGGATGAATCTCTAATCCATTTATCTTATGGCAAGGTAGTCTTACTAGGAGACTTTAGAAGTCATTTAGGCTCCCTCAAGTTCATCCTTGTTGAAATGAGGTGAAACTTCTCCTACGAGGATAGACTCAAGTGATTTTAGGTCACAAAGTTTGGATATTACATGGGAGTTTTGAATGGAATCACCTAGATGCATCCCTTGATGGACTAGCAAAAACATGTTATCATGGATTCATTAGATAGGTGTATTACACATGTGGTATCAAAGCAAAACATGAAAGTTTGTAATCGATAACCTAGGAATTTTTTGCAAAAGAAAAACTACTTGTTTGATGAACGCGAAAAAAATTTCTACGCTCTTGGAATACCCCTTTTAATTATTCTCTAAGCTATAAAATATAAACTCTGTCACAACGATTATGATTCGATTTGATAATAATCAATTTTCTTTTCACAACTAATAAGAAATGGATTATTTATCAAAACAAAGAAGCTTGGTTAAGATTCCATGTATTCCAAGCTATGTTCACCTCAGTAATGCACTCTTCAAGCTTTGATTCAAGATAAATTCATGTGGATCCTCTTTGGATCTATAACCCATTCCCTCCTATATCATGAAGCATTGGACACAAAGTGATGTATATTGCTTTATTGATAATTATGATCTTGCCTACCTCAAGAAAAGCTTGAAGCAAATACAAATGGATGGAAGCCCTTAAAGTAGTAGAACTAGTTATATTTAAAGAGTTGAGGTTAAACCTTGCTCTTCATGCAAAAGGACAATGGGTTCATCTAAACCATTACATTTATAATAAAGTAACCAAGTAATCCCACCTGAGAGAGTCTCTACTCTAGGCCAATCTCACCACCATAACTATTGTAAAGAAGGTTATCCATACCTTCCCTCCTAGTACAAAACCCTAGATATTTTTGCTCAATCTTCAATTTTCAAAATTATTGATGTAACCAAATTTCATGGATAGATTTTGAAAAGAACCCTATCATGATGTAACACATTTTTTGCCATCAATATTTAAATAAATGATGTCCATTATTTTCTTCCATTGTGAAAAAATTAAGGTATCATGGATCTTGTGATTATAACATAAATAGAATTACGATGGGATTTGTGTTGATAATCAGTATTGAATTATCTCTTGAATGTAATCAAGGGGGGCTACACCAAGCATAAGCCCCATCAACATGCAAGAGAAGAAATTTCTTCTCAAAAAAGATGAGACCCCTTGAATTTGAGGGAAAGGATAAGAATGTTGAAACGTACGTTGAAGTTTGGATCAAAACCATGGAGGATTACTTCCATGTTATAGGAACAAGCACTCCTAATCAAAGCTTAAACAACAATGGGCTCAACCAATATAAGTTTGAATGTTCCAATTATGAATAGACTACCAATTTGGAAGGTTCTTGTGATCCTCTTGAAAGGGAAGACTTAGTTTATGGTTATGATATAGGCTATGCAACTATATCATAGTCTACCATCATTGGGAAGCTAAGGACTCGTTGGACCTTTGAAGAAGAAATAGTGCACAAATTTTGAATCTTATCAAATAAATTGTACTAGCTAACTAATATATAATGAGATGTTATCTTTGTAGTCACCGCATCAATAAATTTATCAATATAGAGAAAAACTTTGAGGGAATGTGTTCCTAGTTTGTGCCAAGATGAGGATACCTCAATTTTCTCAAGGGGGTAGATGTGTTATATCCTCCTTGACACCTTAGATGTTACGTAGTAGTACTAAAGATAAAACTAATTAGGAATGTTGTATGTCTCAATGCACATGAGTAAGACTCAACAGTAACATTTGGGAGTGTTGCAGACCTTAAATCCTATTGATTTTTTTGAGATATTGGTGTGAATTCTTAATGGGAAAACATGGATGTTGCATTTTGGCTTTTTAAGATATTTTCAAACACGTAGAATAAAGAGAGAAAATTGTAGAGCTACAATTGTAACATCCAAACTAATCTCAATTCTAAGTTCTAAACCAAAATTTGTGAATGAAAGGAGACCATTAGAATAAGCATTTTTAGATACTCAAGGAAGACACTTTAGCAATGGACTTGAGGATGCCATTGAGGATGTAGACCATACTATATTGAGTTGCAATAATCAAGTTTGAGTTGTTTATTTTAGCTTTACTTATTCTTATTTGAGTTAAAAGTGTTGCTTTAGTTGAACTTTTCTATTGATTGGAAAAGAGTGTACTCTTTGCTTAGATATGTTCGCTTTATGATTGTGCTTTAAGAGGATATATGGATGTTGGATCTCTAGGATCAAAAAAAGGGGATATGTGGCTATAGAATCAATGGGAATGGATTCATGGCAGTTAGCTGGATTCATCATGAGGTCCAAGGAGAATGCCAAAGTGATTGAGATAAACTCAAAAAGGCACTGCTTAATATGTAGTTATGAGAGTTAAGTGGTTAAAAACACCAACTTGGAATGAGAGATAATTGGTTTAAAAAAAGGCTACCTTGGAATGAGAGCTAAGTGGTAAAATAAATTCCACCCCAAAAGGGTACTAATTAATAGCTAGTGCTGAGAGTTAAGTGGTGAAAAAGGCTGAGCACATTATTTATGCATCACCTTAGGTGGAGGAGCTTAAAGGGGCTCTAAGCTAGTAAATTCCTTGGCTACGAATGATAGGGATATGGAGCTATGTGATCTCCATCACTAATTAATAATCAATGAGATTGAATACTAGTAAAGAGATAGAATAACCTTAAGGGATGAGGGAGTCCTTATGGGGATTGAGATAGCTCCAAGAAGAAAGTGGAAGACCTTAGTATTGACAACTCAAAGCTTATGGTTGGATAAACCTCATAAGTCAATTAAGTTTCCTAAATACTCTTTAGATTTTTTATAACATGACCCCCCAATTCAATAGGATAGAACTAGCTTAACACCATTTTAGGAAAGTAGAGCATGGTTGAAAACTTGCCATAATGGTTGTGAAAGTTTAGAAGAAGCTTCACTCTCTTTGAATTAGGTGTGGTATTAGCTTGATTTCACCTTCAATTGGCTATAAAGTAATCCTTCTTAGGTCAACACTAGACTACCATCTAGGAGACCTTCATAGATTAGGAACCCTCAAGACAATCCTTCGAATTAAGTCTCAACATTTTGCTATGGGGTAGACTCTAATACTATATGACTAACTAAGTCTATGTATCCCATTGGGTTCGATACTATTGGTTTGAAAATGTGTCCAAGAAAGTATTGAACCTCACCTCCTCTAATCTAGCTAGGGGTGAGTATACCATAGATTGCATCAAAGCAAAATTTTATAAATGTAAGGTTTCAAGAATATAAAATATTAAGAGCATGAGAGATAATTGTTTTCTTCTAAACTTATTAAGCAATTAAATCCTCATTTGAGTTGCTTTGGGAAACTTACTCCATGTCATTTTCAAGAGGGTTTGGTTGAGAAGTGACATTCATATGACTTCTTATGAGGAAGGGATTTCTTGGATTAAGAGAAGAAAAGTAATGGACAAATTAAAATGAGTTAACAGAGTGAATCCCATTGTTTGAATTGAATTTTTTTTTGAATAACTAAATTAATTATTGAGCTTTATGGCATATTTTCTCAAGAGTTCAAGATGAGATATTGTTGTAATCTCAAGAACATCAAGGCATTACAATAGCTAAAATCCAAGAGAAGAAACTCATTCTCAACACTAGGGGAGATTTGAACTCACTTTTGGGTCTTGTAAGAATTGTCATGTCATCATTCTATTAAAAAGAGGGGGCCAATGAATAAATGTATCCATTATACCTCAAAACTATATCATGTAACATATCATTGAAAAGGTTTTGATGAGAGGATTCTAAAGCACCAGCCTACAGCAAATTTGAACTTGGTATGCTCAAGTTATGGCATCTAACCAAAAAAGTAATCTCAAAGTTTTATAACCCTCATTTGTCCTTATTGAATATTCCCTAGAATCCAAAAGAGTTTAAATGGCCCAAAAGTGAGTCCAAATCTCCCCTAATGGACAAAATCACCAAAGTTCAATGGTGAGGGTACCAAAGACAAGGTGGATATGAAAGTTAGATTGATAGAATGAATGTTTTTTTTTTAATTGCAAGGACCAGTGAAGAAAGTATATCTATGGTAGCACATTTAGACCTTAATGAATTGTTAGAAGGGTCAAGGAAACTGGGATGAGATAAAAGCCAAATCATGATGGAAATAGTTGCGCCTTGATAATGTAGTGTTAGAGGGGTCAAGGACATTAGGATGAGATAAAAGCTATTATAAAAGGAAGATATCTCTTTCCCTATTTTAAAACCTTTAAAAATAACAAATTCTTTAGTCTCTTATAACTTGAGCTAACCCTAGAGTAGTATTTCTCAAAATCTATCACCCTTAGAAAGTATATCTCACGAATGTCCACTTGCAACATTGTAAGGTTCTATTAAGGCTTGAATTTTTTAGCTTAACCATTTCCTTGAATCAATGATGCGAAACTCTCATATGCATTGCCGTTTTGAAAAGTTTCAAGTGGTCTTTTAAGTCTTTGAGATAATCAACTTTCCAATCAATTTTATTATAATAAAATAATATTTTATATAGTGTTTCCCAAACTTTGGCTTTTCTATTCCAAGCCTGTCCATTATCAACATGATCCTTAACTGCATTATGTAGAAATTTTCATTGATTATATTTAATGGTTGAAACCCCATTTGTAAAGTTAATATTGCCAATCTTTCCATAAAAGCCGAGGAACCTTTTAAAGTCTTCACCCCACCAATTGACTACTTTTTGGGGATACACTTTCCATCCTTGGACTTTTGAAGATCTAGTTCAATAAAAACATTACCTCTATGAAAACCAGCTTTGCAAATAAAACTTGCTTGATCTTTGTTATAGCATCTTGTCTAGATGATAAGAGTTTTAGCTTCCAAGTAAACCCTATGTAAAGATGAATGAGCTTTTAAATTATTCTACAGAATGCATGAGGTGTACATATATGATCATTATCCAAAGAAATATATAAAATTGGCTTGATTTGTGGGTATTTGATATGCCCAAGGGGGCTCTATTCCGGTTGCTTAAGCTCAATTGTGTAGTTGGGGACATGCAATATAGGCAGGGACATCTAGTGTTTGCTCCTTTGGACACATTATACATGCATTTGAGTATCTTTAAGTCACGAGCTATGCGTCATTCGAACTTGTAGTTCCGAAGTCCCTTGACAAATATCTCTTCTCTTACTTGTTGGCTCTTGATCATATCAGGTATTAAAGTTTGATAGAAAAGCTACTACAATATATCAAAAAATCCTTAATGTCTACTTCAAACGCTCCTAACCACTAGATATTGTGTTCAAATTGAGCACTAAGCTAGATTGAATCATTGCAATGACTTGATAAAAGTACTCTATTCATCAAATTAATGGAGACCCTCTCTAATTTTGTACACTTTAAAATCTCACTTTCATCAAGTAATCAGAAACCTAGCTACTCCTTATGCCTCTTCTAAAGACAAATCATAGAACTTGATAATCAAACATTGTAGGATAGGTAGATCAAGGAAAATGTTATTAAATTCATTATTAACAACCTCTTTCTTCTTGCTCTTAAAGTTGGCATTGATATGGAAAGGCTCACCCAAAGCTTCCATCACCTTGCCATTAACTCTTTGTGTAGTCTTCACCACAAATGGCCTTGGAAGTAAACAAGTTCATATTTGTGCACTAGCTAGAAAATTTGTGTATATATATATGTAACTAGTACTAGTACTATCCGAAGTCTTCTACACCAACTTAGAATCCAAAGAATGATGCCTAATAAAGGAATCTAAGCACTATCTCTTTACTTTTTCGAACTTCTTCTTCTCAAGAATATCATTTGCCATTGTTGAGGGCAAGAGATGATAATAAAACTCAGATGCCTTTGAAGCATCTCTCTCACTTAAATTTGGTTGAAGAAGAGACGTAAAAAAAGATCAGCATCATAACTCAGATACTATTAGAATCAAAATTTTATTCAACATTTCTTAAGTAAAAAGATATACCTTGCTGCTTGGATTCTTTTACTACAACAACCACCTCCTCCTTGTTTGAGATGCTCAATATTCTTGAGAGATCTTTGTCGATTTCGAAGGCCTAAACTAGTTTGTTTCCTTTTGGTATGCTTTGATATGTTTTTCCAATGAATGATTCTTCTGTTGATAATCCTGTAGTTTTTGCAACAACCCATCTCTATATTTTGTTAACAAATCACTACAAGATACAGGCCTCATACCGACGTTCAAAGCGATGAAAATGTTCACCAAAAATTTTGATTCTCCAATTTAAGAATATCCTTCTCTACAAATAAGATTAAATGTATAGCCCAAAAAATCCATTATAAAAATCACAAATAAACTGCATTAGTGAACAATTATTTTAAAATGGAGGACTACTGTTTTTTATAGGATCTTTGGGGTATAATCTTCCATCTAACCAAAGATCAAGATTTTTTTCCTTCGAATCAAAGCACATGTTTCATGGACTCTGAAATATTAAAACATATGTTTTATGGACTTTGAAATAGTGTTTTGTTTTCCTACTTGGTACATACTCACATTCTAGCTCAACATGAAGGTGATAGAGAGCTCATTTACTAGTGTTACAAGGCTCATTGGATGATTCATCCATAGCTAAAGATATGATTTGCAACTCTGAATAAGAATACTCTGTGAATTCAAGAAAGTTGAAGAATAAGTAACCAAGCAACAATGAGAAGAAGAAGGAAAATAGACAATGAGGACGGAGGGAGGTAATGAGATGCCACAAAAATTCAAATTGAATATTCACTTATGTACCTATATGCACACACACAAACATACTCATGCATGCACACTAAGTGTTAGGAGAATACACTCGCTTGCTCACTCACTCACCCACCCACCCACCCACTCACGAGAGAGAGAGAGAGAGAGAGAGAGAGAGAGAGAGAGAGAGAGAGAGAGAGAGAGAGAGAGAGAGAGAGAGAGAGAGAGAGAGAGAGAGAGAGAGAGAGAGAGAGAGAGAGAGAGAGAGAGAGAGAAACAATGAGATCTCAATGGCCCCACATGGCCTTTGTATAGATTTGTGGAAAGCATGTTAAGATTTTGATTGAACTCAATAAATCGGCGAGGAAATTTTAAAAGCATGGTGGGTTTGGTGCCAATTATTAAGTCACCTTCAACCTACTCAAGAGTAAGCATTAATCAATGTTAATATGTTAATAAGATAATCACATATCGTGTAAATATTCAATCTCTGATCAAGGATGTTGCATGTTTCATTGCACATAAGCTTCAAGAGTAGTAATGTTTGGGAGGGTTAAAGGCCTTACTTTTAAGTTCTTTTTGAGATATTGGTAGTGATTCCTTATGGGAAAAAATGGAGATCGAATTTTTACATTTCTTTAAATTTTCCAATACACAATGTGAAATAATAGAATTGTAGACCACATTGCCATGATCAAAAATATTCAAATGGATCCAAATTCTAAGTTTTGGACCAAAAGTTATGGGCAATTTAATTTATATCTCATTTGTAGGAACTTTTACATGTGCAAATGTGTGGATGGGTTACATTTTTTCCTCTTTTGGGCTTCTAATTTTACAAAATCATGAATAGTCTCAAAAACTCAAAAAAAACTTAATTTACTTTTCTTCAATCTTAAGGAAATCCCCCACTCTCTATCTATATAAATAGTCCAAGGACAGCCTCACAGCACACATCTCTCTAAAAGGAGACACCATTCTATAGGTATATGTAAAGCTAGAGGAAGCTTCTCTCTCTCTCTCTCTCTCTCTCTCTCTCTCTCTCTCTCTCTCTCTCTCTCTCTCTCTCTCTCTCTCTCTCTCTCTCTCTCTCTCTCTCTCTCTCTCTCTCTCTCTCTCTCTCTCTCTCTCTCTCTCTCTCTCTCTCTCTCTCTCTCTCTCTGCTTTTTCCCTTACTTCTAAAACCACATGGAAGCTTTAGTAATATCCACAGAGTTTTTCCCCTCTTCTCATAAGCATGTGGAAACAAGCTTTTCTCCTCTTCTCCAAATGTGCATGAAAGCTATGACAAGATCCACCATGCTTTCTCTCTCTTCTCCACACATGTGTAGAATATCTTTAAAAAGACGTCAAGTTTTTTATCTCTTATCCATACTCACACAAAAGGTCTACCAAAATTTACCAAACTTTCTCTTTTTTCTCTATAATAGCATAAAATCTATGTTGAAATCTACCTAGGTCTTTCTCTCTTTTCCATAGTTATGCAAAAGCTCTATTAGATTTACTCTGAATGATAGCCCTTAAGAGGCATCATGAAGAAAAGGAAATCATTAGAGAACTCACGAAAGACACTTTGGTGATGGACTCATAGGATATAGTTAAGGATGTAGACCATATTAAATCGAGTCATAGTAATCAAATTTGAATTGTTTATCTCATATTTCCTTATTTTTATTTGAGTTCAAAGTATTACTTTAGCCAAATTTGTTTATTGATTAGAAATTATTGTGTTTCTTGCTTAGATATGTATGCTTTATGATTGTGCTTGTGAATTGATGAGGAGCTCTAAGAGGATATATGGTTGTTGGATCCATGAGATCAAGAAAAGGACCTATTGGATCCATAAGATCAATGGATTCATGGACTTGCCCCAAGGTCTTACAACAATGGTAGATTCATTGAGATATGTCCAAAAGGGCACTATTTGATATCTAGCCACCAAGATCTAAGTGATGAGAAAGGCCAATCTCATTGTTGTTATATCACCTTAGGCAAAGGAACTTATAGTGATTCCTTAGGGATTCTAAGCTATTGCATCCCTTGGTAAGCCCATGATAGAGACGTAGAGATTTGTAATTTCCATCACTAGTTAGGGATGGATAATCAAAAATATTAATCAAGTGGTGGAACCATCTTGTGGTGCGCAGATCGGTCGATGTATGCTCACGTAGTGAATCCCGGAAGGTCCCCAAGAACAATGAACCCTACTTTTTGCACAAGTTACAAGGTAAAAAGCATGAATGACAAGAGCAAGAGACCAATTGGGTTCAATCTCCCCCCATGCCTTGTGTGAGCGCTTCACAAAGCATGTATTTTATGTATATTTCTTCTTCAAGCTCAATAATAGCCCAATTTACAAAATATATCAAGCTTTTAGCTTTTGAGTTTGCTTTTACAAAAATAGAAATAAAGCTAATGGACGGTGCCCAAAGAGTCTGGCACGCCCAACACAATGTCCAAATAAAAATAACATATCCGTGCGCATAGGCGCATACAAAATAATAATAAATAATCGATGCCTCAATAGACATGACAAAATATAGGCGTGGCGCCTATCAAAATATAATCCATAGATCGAATACTCGCTAGACTCCAATGCTTTCCTCCGCCACTGCTGCTATCTCTACACATCAACTGAAGCATTCACAATCGTTAGTAAAATAATATAATTAAACCGACAAAAGTGAATACCTAGCAGTCTTCAGCTACATAAATAAATCAACTAGTTAGAAATAAATCCTAACCTTAATTTATTACGAGTGCACACTCTATACTCATAAACATTTATTAATTTAATATGCATTTTGCGGAATCACCCGCTATGGAATCACCCATGTACACACTAAATTAATGAAACGCCCGAAAAGGACACGCGTCCCCATCAACTTCTCGCACAAAGAATCCACTTTGTGTATGAGCCCCGGTCATCAAAGTTTACGGAATCCACCGTAAAACCTCACGGAATCCACCATGGCACGGAATCCACCGTGAAATATGCCTACCACTGGTGCGCAGATCGGTCGATGTATGCTCATGTAGTGAATCCCGGAAGGTCCCCAAGAACAATGAACTCTACTTTTTGCACAAGTTACAAGGTAGAAAGAATGAACGACAAGAGCACGAGACCAATTGGGTTCAATCTCCCCCCATGCCTTGTGTGAGCGCTTCACAAAGCATGTATTTTATGTATATTTCTTCTTCATGCTCAATAATAGCCCAATTTACAAAAGTATATCAAGCTTTTAGCTTTTGAGTTTGCTTTTACAAAAATAGAAATAAAGCTAATGGACGGTGCCCAAAGAGTCTGGCACGCCCAACACAATGTCCAAATAAAAATAACATATCCATGCGCATAGGCGCATACAAAATAATAATAAATAATCGATACCTCAATAGACATGACAAAATATAGGCATGGCGCCTATCAAAATATAATCCATAGATTGAATACTCGCTAGACTCCAATGCTTTCCTCCGCCACTGCTGCTATCTCTACACATCAACTGAAGCATTCACAATCGTTGGTAAAATAATACAATTAAACTGACAAAAGTGAATACCTAGCAGTCTTCAGCTACATAAATAAATCAACTAGTTAGAAATAAATCCTAACCTTAATTTATTACGAGTGCACACTCTATACTCATAAACATTTATTAATTTAATATGCATTTTGCAGAATCACCTGTTATGGAATCACCCATGTACACACTAAATTAATGAAACGCCCGAAAAGGACACGCGTCCCCATCAACTTCTCGCACAAAGAATCCACTTTGTGTATGAGTCCCGGTCATCAAAGTTTACGGAATCCACCGTAAAACCTCACGGAATCCACCATGGCACGGAATCCACCGTGAAATATGCCTACCACTAGTGCGCAGATCGGTCGATGTATGCTCACGTAGTGAATCCCGGAAGGTCCCCAAGAACAATAAACTCTACTTTTTGCACAAGTTACAAGGTAAAAAGCATGAACGACAAGAGCAAGAGACCAATTGGGTTCAATCTCCCCCCATGCCTTGTGTGAGCGCTTCACAAAGCATGTATTTTATGTATATTTCTTCTTCATGCTCAATAATAGCCCAATTTACAAAAATATATCAAGCTTTTAGCTTTTGAGTTTGCTTTTACAAAAATAGAAATAAAGCTAATGGACAGTGCCCAAAGAGTCTGGCACGCCCAACACAATGTCCAAATAAAAATAACATATCCGTGCGCATAGGCGCATACAAAATAATAATAAATAATCGATGCCTCAATAGACATGACAAAATATAGGCGTGGCGCCTATCAAAATATAATCCATAGATCGAATACTCGCTAGACTCCAATGCTTTCCTCCGCCACTGCTGCTATCTCTACACATCAACTGAAGCATTCACAATCGTTAGTAAAATAATACAATTAAACCGACAAAAGTGAATACCTAGCAGTCTTCAGCTACATAAATAAATCAACTAGTTAGAAATAAATCCTAACCTTAATTTATTACGAGTGCACACTCTATACTCATAAATATTTATTAATTTAATATGCATTTTGCGGAATCACCCGCTATGGAATCACCCATGTACACACTAAATTAATGAAACGCCCGAAAAGGACACGCGTCCCCATCAACTTCTCGCACAAAGAATCCACTTTGTGTATGAGCCCCGGTCATCAAAGTTTACGGAATCCACCGTAAAACCTCACGGAATCCACCATGGCACGGAATCCACCGTGAAATATGCCTACCACTGGTGCGCAGATCGGCCGTTGTATGCTCACATAGTAAATCCCGGAAGGTCCCCAAGAACAATGAACTCTAATTTTTGCACAAGTTACAAGGTAAAAAGCATGAACGACAAGAGCAAGAGACCAATTGGGTTCAATCTCCCCCCATGCCTTGTGTGAGCACTTCACAAAGCATGTATTTTATGTATATTTCTTATTCATGCTCAATAATAGCCCAATTTACAAAAATATATCAAGCTTTTAGCTTTTGAGTTTGCTTTTACAAAAATAGAAATAAAGCTAATGGACGGTGCCCAAAGAGTCTGGCACGCCCAACACAATGTCCAAATAAAAATAACATATCCGTGCGCATAGGCGCATACAAAATAATAATAAATAATCGATGCCTCAATAGACATGACAAAATATAGGTGTGGCGCCTATCAAAATATAATCCATAGATCGAATACTCGCTAGACTCCAATGCTTTCCTCCGCCACTGCTGCTATCTCTACACATCAACTGAAGCATTCACAATTGTTAGTAAAATAATACAATTAAGCCGACAAAAGTGAATACCTAGCAGTCTTCAGCTACATAAATAAATCAACTGGTTAGAAATAAATCCTAACCTTAATTTATTACGAGTGTGTACTCTATACTCATAAATGTTTATTAATTTAATATGTATTTTGCGGAATCACCCGCTATGGAATCACCCATATACACACTAAATTAATGAAACGCCCGAAAAGGACACGCGTCCCCATCAACTTCTCGCACAAAGAATCCACTTTGTGTATGAGCCCCGGTCATCAAAGTTTACGGAATCCACCGTAAAACCTCACGGAATCCACCGTGGCACGGAATCCACCATGAAATATGCCTCCTGGCATCATCTTGAGAGTCATGAGTCCTTGTAGGAATTGAGATGGCTTCATGGAAGTCAGGATCCTTGCAAGGATAATAGTAAAGGAATTGATCTCTAGTTGATTTCTTTCATTATTGATTGTTTGTCTTATACCCAAATTATATATAATGAAACTTGTATAGTGAGTTAATAAATGAAAGTTTCTTTCATATATTCTTTTAGTGTAGTAGCATTCCTTTCTTAATTAGATAACTAAAATAAGCATATCAAGGAAAGTGGGATACCTTAGTCCTAACAACTGTGACTTTATGGTTGGGTGGGCCTAATTAGTCAAGTGACTTTACAGACATTAGATAGAGTTATCTGAGCATGACCCCCTAATTTGGTAGGATAGAACCAACTTAATACTATTTTAGGAGGCTAGTCATAATGTCCATGAAATTTTAAAAGATAGCTCTACTCTTTTTGAGCCAAGTGTGACCTTAGCCTAATCTCATCTTTTATTTGTTACAAAAAGGTGGCCCTTCTTAGTTATGTTGTCATCTAGGAGGCCTTGGTAGTTTAGAAACCCTTAGCTTAATCCTCTCAATTGAGATCTCGATGTTTTGCTATAATGTAGACTTAGAGACTATCCAAATAGCTAAGTGTATATATCATATTGGGTCTAGATTATGTTAGTCATGAAGAGATATTAAAGCTAGTAATAAGTCTCATCTCCTTTAGTCTAGCTAGGGTGTGTACATCACAATACATGACCTTTTAAAATTAATAATTCACAAAAACAAAAGTAGTAATGAATCAAAAGAATAATCTCAATGTTTATATCTCAATATTACATAGCTACTTATTAAATGACTCAAAAGAAAAAACTCAATATTTATATTTCAATATCTTATTAGCACATTATCTCAAATTTGTTCCTAGTCTAAATATTACTCCTTTATAGATATATCCTCATAGGTTGGAGAATCTTGTAGATGATGACCAATGGCTTAATAGTTTGGCATATGTAGATATCCCCATTTCATCCTCCCCATACATTCTTGATATTATGGCAACCCTTTCAAGACATCTATGTCATGTTCTTGTAGGCATATAAAGTTAAAGGTATTCATTCATTGTTCTCATAGAGTAATGGATCTTTATATGGGACAACAAAGAGAAATAATCGATAGGACTCAATTAAACATCCCCAAGCAATACATATCTCTAGGGAAAATTTTTTACATGACCTATGCACGTGCACGTGCAACCAATAGTTTCATGCTATCTAGACAAAGAGGCACCCAAAACCTTGTCACCCCAAGTGTACAAAAGAAAAGAAAATTCATTCATATCAATGCCCAAATATAAACACGTACCAAACTAAACCAAACTTACTCACACAATAACCAAACAACTAAAATCTATGATAGAATCCCAGTCATGTTGGCATGGTTTGTATTCCTAAGGTTGCCTTAAGACATGCCGGAAAGGAGCGGAATGATGCAAATTGTATACAGAATTTAAAGCTTGATGGAAGCGGAAGACAATAAACAATGCATCCTCTTCTTCATGACGACTTGGTGTTGGGGGGCTGAAAGCAAACTACCCAAATTGATCATAATAATGAAATCTTTGACTTTTTCACACTCCATTTCCGCCTTCTATACGTGAAATGACTGCCCAAATGGAAATTCCAAAAATCAGACTTCTCTATCCTCCCTCTCTCCCCCCTTCATGCATGTTTCTATGTCTTAATATATGAGAGAACAGGGTGGGATGATTGGAGATATTTCGATTGGGATATGATCTTGAGACACAATGGAACATAGATCAATGTTTGGAGGAGCATTAGCAACTATTAATGAGCATTAGCGGCCTTCCAAATATGAGATACATGTGAGATAAAGCGTGGTTTTATAAGTGATAAATTTCATCGTTTTATGATAAGTATCCATTGCAAATGGTTGAAAATAGTTGTTCTTGATTGTCAATGATTTATTTTATGGAAAATGTTAAGAAAATTAGTAAGAATCACTCGTCTATTGATTTTCTATAGACATGCCAAACAATAAAATTATCGTTTTAAGGTGAATCATGGATTTTGGGGATTTTGATGCGTTAATGGTGTTCTCATGGGATGAAATGAGGAATAATAATAATTCTCAATAAGTTTAATCAAATTACATCAAAAAATCATGAAATATAAGTATTTATTGATAAATAAATAGAGAAAAATAAAGAAAAATAGTTTTTTTGTACTTGAAAATAGGAAAAACTAATATATGTGTTTGTGGATGTATGGTATGGCTGAAGCATGAGGTTTAGCCTTAATTTAGCCCTATCTTTATGTTAAAGTGAGTATTTATTGCTCTTTATGAAGAAAAATACATCAAAACGCTCTCTAAACCTATCATTGGATGTGCAATCTTAAACGATAGGGAGAGGAGGGGGTAATAAGTGTTGATTAAATGTTGAATCTAATTTTTTCTAATGCACATTGCATATAGGATAGTGTGCTTTGAAAATAAAAGGGTTCAGTAGCACGAGCATACTCGGTGCTGACCCTATCCACAACACAGTAATTATGCTTAGAATGGAAGCATGAAAAGAAATGGATTTGCACTATCAAATGCTATTCTAAATTAATAAAAATGGTTGAGCATGATGAATCATTCATAGTTGCAACACATAGTATCATCGTGGATGCATTGCAATTGTCTTCATAAACATTGACCAACGCTGAGAGTGAGATATCCTAAGCCATAGGCCTAGTTATTAGTTTCCTTTGGGGAGTGTTTAGCGAGGATTGTCTTTTATCTCTTGGAACAATTGTTTAAAAGAGAGGAGTATGTATCGTACGTGATTTATGTGTTCACATGGCACATCTTAGGGCCAATCCTCCCTGAGGTGTAGAAGAGCCGTAGTGGGGCCATGCCAATTAGCAGAGGGGTACTCCCTATGTCTGTTTTATGTGGTGTATAACACCAATATGTTTAGGGGCTCCCTGTGAGAAACTTGGGAAGGGTCATCCATTGGATTAAGAGTCATATAAATATTTATTTAGTTAGATGGTTTTAGGATAAATCATGGATTTTAGGGGTTTTGATGTGTTAATGGTGTTCTCATGGGATGAAATGAGGAATAAAAGTAATTCTTAGCAAGTTTAATCAAGTCACATTAGAAAATCAAGAAATATTTGTATTTATTGATAATAAATAGAAAAAATAGAGAAAATAATTTTGTTGTGCTTGAAAAATAGAGAAAAGTAATATGTGTATGTTCAAAGAGAAGAGAGAGAGAAAGGGAAAAACTCCATATCCATGAGCCTTCAGGCTCTCAAGCTTATTTCTTCATTTCCACACACTAAACTGAAAAGCACACACACTACAAGATAAAGTGACCTAGTGTAAATGTAGACTAGACTGACTAACTCTAGTCAAGTCACTAACTAACTACTAACCCGACTTATTTAATGTAGTCACATGTAGACAGCTGTACACACTAGCTGTCATAGATGTCGGTCATAGATTGTCAAGAATCGCGTGGTGGAGGGGGTTGCTCAAGATGCTGCGCCGAACACACACAGAATGCACAAGGAGAAGCTCACTCAAGAGACAAGAAGAGAGATGGAGGCCAAAACGTTTTCTTGCTGATTTCTTCTTCTTCTTCCACACTCTTTACAATGTACACAAAGTATAGATAAGATACAACATAAAAGGAAAGTGGCCTACTAAGTCAAACAATGCATAACCGACTACACTAGTCGACTGGCGCTATAACTATGCCAGCTGTAAATAGGTGTAACAACCTGAATATAATAAGTAATGAGTCAGTGGCCATGTGAGATGCATAATGACCACCGACGTGCTAAGTGTAGACGTGTGGACCCATCTAACCAGGCGGTCCATCATCCATGTCCACATGTGTTGAGCTTGCCATCTCAACACTCCCCCTCAAGCTCAACTGCATCTCTGCAACTCCAAGTAAGCTTCGAAACTTTTGAAGCTTCTCTGTACCCAATGCCTTCGTGAAGATATCAGCTATCTGATCCTGTGTGCTGACATACACCAAGTCAATCTCACCTGCTAGTACCTTCTCTCTCACAAAGTGGTAGTGTACCTCAATATGTTTTGTCCTGGCATGGAACACAGGGTTCCTAGCCAACTGTATACTGCTCATGTTGTCACAATAAATGACAACTGGACCTTCCACCTGCACATCCAAATCAGCCAGTAACTTTTGCAGCCATACTACCTCACATGCTGCAACAGCAGCACCTCTATACTCAGCCTCTGTACTCGACAAAGCAACTGTAGATTGCTTTTTGCTGCTCCAAGCAACTGCTGCACTACCAAGAGAGAACATGTATCCGCTGGTAGATCGTCTATCAGACATACTACCAGCCCAATCTGCATCTGTGTATCCAAACACCTGTACATCTGTACCTGCCTCATAGAAAAGCCCATAATGTAATGTGGACTTCACATATCTCAATATGCGTCTCACTGCATCCAAATGTGGCTTTCTAGGTACTTGCATAAACTGACTCACAAGACCAACAGCATAGCTCAAGTCTGGCCTTGTAATGGTCATGTAGATCAAACTCCCCACTATTCTCCTGAACATAGTAGGGTCTTCTATCTCATCCCCAACATCAGCACTCAACTTTACATTCTGCTCCAACGGGACTGAAAGTGGTTTGCATGCAGTCATACCATACTTGGACAACATATCCAAGCCATACTGTCTTTGGGACAGCCATATACCATCATCACATCTGATCACCTCAATGCCAAGGAAGTACCTTAGCTCACCTAAATCCTTCATCTCAAACTTCATCTTCAAATAGCCCTTGACTTCAGCAATCCCACTATCACTATCACCTGTAATAATCAAGTCATCCACATAGATGACTATGATGACCAAACCTGCATCTCCCTTTCTCACATAAAGTGAGTGATCAGCATCAGAAACATAAAAGCCAATATTGACAAGATACTCTCTGATCTTGTCAGACCATGCTCTTGGTGCTTGCTTGAGCCCATAGAGTGCCTTCTTCAACCTGCACACATACGTGGGATTCTCTAAATCTTCATAACCTGCTGGCTGATCCATATACACTTCTTCCTGCAAATTACCATGCAAGAAGGCATTCTTTACATCCATTTGCTCCAACCTCCAACCTTTGGCTGCTGCCAAAGCAATCACACATCTGACAGTTGCCATCCTAGCAACTGGACTGAAGGTTTCATCATAATCTATGCCATATGTTTGGGCATAGCCTTTTGCAACCAGCCTAGCTTTGTACCTGCTAATAGAACCATCTGCATTGTGCTTAATCTTATAAACCCACTTACATCCAATAGCTTTCTTTCCCTTTGGCAATGATACTAGATCCCAAGTCTTATTGGCCTCTAATGCAGCCATCTCCTCATCCATTGCTGCATCCCAATGAGCATGACCAATAGCCTCCTCAAAACATGTGGGCTCAACATCCTCAACTAGTTTCACCATATAAGCATAATGGTGAGCTGCATAACCCTCAAAACCAAATCTTTTAACAGGGTATCTCACCCTGCTAGACCTGCGTACCACTGGATCACTCAATGGAGTCTTTGCATTAACACGTGCTCTCTGCACACCTGGAGTCCTCACTGAAGGAATGCCAAGCTCATCATCCAAGCTCTCTGAGCCACTAGAGTCTCCATCAAGAACTGCATCAATGCCTTCTGACACTTTATTCTTTCCTTTGTCTTTACCTGTAGTGCTACTAGATGCACTCGAAGATGTAGAGGTACTCCTTAGTCTCCCAGACCAAGGACTACCAGATGATGTCTCTGGTCCACTAAGAGTCCGTGATTCTTGCCTTTCAGCCTGCACATGAGTGTCATGATCATCATCAACATCCAATGCATCACCACTAGATGCATACCAACTGCTCATTTCATCAAAGATGACATCCCTGCTCACTCTGAACTTACATGTGATAGGGTTGTAACAACGATACCCTTTTTGCTCTAAAGAGTATCCAATAAAGATACACTTTTCAGCCTTTGGATCCAGTTTCTTCCGCAACTCATCTGGCACATGAACATACGCAATGCAACCAAATACTTTCAAGTGTAAAACATCAGGCTTCTTACCTGTAAAACATTCTTCGGGGGTCATACCATGAACTGCAGCTGTGGGAGTTCTGTTCATAATATAAACAGCAGTATGAATAGCCTCAGACCAAAAATGCTTAGGCATATTCTTTTCAGCCATCAAGGCGCGTGCAACTTCTGCAATATGCCTGTTTTTCCTTTCTGCAACCCCATTTTGCTGTGGGGTATACCTGCATGTGAACTGTCTCTTTATCCCATGAGACCTCAGAAAATCACTGAACTCATTTGAGAGGTACTCTCCCCCTCCATCTGACCTCAGGCACTTTACTTTCAAGCCTGTTTCTCTTTCAACTGCAGCCTTGAAAGTTCTAAAGTGCTCAAATGCTTCACTCTTTTCCTTCATAAAATATACCCACAGCTTTCTAGAACAATCATCAATGAATGTGACAAAGTATGAACTGCCTCCAAGAGATACATTTTGTGTAGGCCCCCAAATGTCTGTATGCACAACATCAAGGATATTTCTGCTTACATCTCTGTCATGTGAAAAGGGTTGTCTTGCCTGCTTACCAAACTGACATGCTTCACATACCTTCTGAAATTCTGCAACTTTAAATGTAGGCAAACCTGTAACCAACCCTTTAGACTGCATTAATTTCAGCCTTTGTACATTTGCATGTCCAATGCGTTTGTGCCAAATTTCAATGTCTGCAACAACACCTTTTCCTTTGGCATACATAGCCGCATTCATAGTAGGAATTCCAGCATCTAGAGTGAACATACGTCCAACTCTACTTCCCTTTGCTACCAACCTGCACTTGTCATTGAAGTCTTCTACAAAGCAGCCCTTTGCATTAAATCTGACTTGCAGCCCTTGCTCTACCATTTGACCGACTGACACCAAGTTCTTTGTAATAGATGGTACATGTAATACATCTGAAAGACTCTTTGTCTTACCATCATGCAAGGACAAGGGAACTTTTTCAATGTGTGAAATTGGGTGGCATGAGTCATCACCCGTCTGCACATAACCTGCATTCTGCAAATCCTGCATCTCTCCAAACCATTCTGCATGGCTGGTCATATGATCGGATGCACCTGAATCAACATACCAAACATCTTCATGTGTTTCCTTTCCTGTAACAGCATTCAACATATGCTGCATAACGAACAAACGTTCATTTTTGTCTTCATTCTGTCGTGAAGATGATGCATAGTTTCCTTGCTGCAACTTACCACTACGGATATCATCTCTCTTAGCATAACATTGGGCTGCAATATGACCTGTTTTGCCACAGTAGTGGCACACAATACCAGAGTTGTTAGAACCTCTGTTCTGCCATCCACCTCTTCCTCTAAAGCTCCCCCTGCCTCTAAAGTTACCACGGCCTCCTGAAACCTGCATATCGCCAAATTGCTGATTCAATCTATTTTGCTGGTTGTCACTACCACGTCCTGTACCACGGCCTCTTGAAGAGAACCTGCCACGTCCCCTTCCAGAACTGGAGTAGAAAGCTTGGACCTATTCACCACTTCTTTCAGATGTCTCACTCTGCATGTTGATCTCTTCAGTGATCATAAGGGAGACCAATTCATCGAAATCTGGAAATGGCTTTCTGACATATACGGAAGTTACAAAAGACTTCCAAGCCTTTTCATTGTTAAGTCCACCCAAGGTAGACGACACCAAATCATCATCATCGGGCATTGCATCAATCGCTGCCAATGCATCTGCAATGCTTCTTACTTTCAGTGCATACTCATTGATAGACATCTTCCCTTTCTTCAATGTATTCAACTCTTGCTTGAGTTGAATCTTTCGTGCCTTTGTATTTACAGAAAACATACTTTCAAGTATGGTCCAAGCTGCATATGCATTCTCTGCATTTCTAATGTGTCCCAGCATGTTATTGTCAATTACTGCAGACAACCAATACATGACCTTCTTGTCTTTTGCATTCCATTCCTTTCGTGCCTTTGTCTCTTCTGCAGTTGGAGGATCACTCACCTCCGGCTCCTTTTCTTCACCTGAAACGAACTCGTAGAGGCCTTTTCCAATAAGGAAGTTCGTGACACGAAACTTCCATGATGGGTAGTTGTTCTTGTCGAGCTTCTCAATGATGGGGCTTCCACTGTTCTCTGCCATTATCACAAAACTAATACCAAACAGCAAGCAAATCTTCTGCAACCCTTGACCTGTAGTGCACAGCAATACACCAGACAGCCTTTTTTACTGTCTGCTCAACAATACATGCAATCTGCAACCAGTTTGCAGATAAACCTTGTGTTTACTCACTAATAAACACCTTTGAACTTACAGATCTGAAATCTGTAACCTGCGCACCCACGTTCGGTCAATACAGTCGAAGTCACAGTGTACCCCGAAACTGTTGTCCGCAACCTTGCGGCTCTAAAACGGGCCCTGAAACGGCCTCAAATGCCCAAAATCTCTGCGGGTAAGCCCTAAAGGGCTTATCTGCAGAATATACAGCGCTCTTTGCGCACACCAAATCTCACTGCAATCTGAGATTTTTGCTCTGCCCTGCTTCCGGTGCCTCCACAGGCACTATCCAAGAGAAGGAGTGGAAGAATGGGAGAGATTCTTACCCGTAGCTTGCTTGCTCGAACCTTGCTTCTTCTCCTTCACTTCAACCTTCGAAATCAGCCTCTCTCAATGGCGTGGCTCTGATACCATGTCAAGAATCGCGTGGTGGAGGGGGTTGCTCAAGATGCTGCGCCGAACACACACAGAATGCACAAGGAGAAGCTCACTCAAGAGACAAGAAGAGAGATGGAGGCCAAAACGTTTTCTTGCTGATTTCTTCTTCTTCTTCCACACTCTTTACAATGTACACAAAGTATAGATAAGATACAACATAAAAGGAAAGTGGCCTACTAAGTCAAACAATGCATAACCGACTACACTAGTCGACTGGCGCTATAACTATGCCAGCTGTAAATAGGTGTAACAACCTGAATATAATAAGTAATGAGTCAGTGGCCATGTGAGATGCATAATGACCACCGACGTGCTAAGTGTAGACGTGTGGACCCATCTAACCAGGCGGTCCATCATCCATGTCCACATGTGTTGAGCTTGCCATCTCAACATAGATGAAGACACACTGACGGTGAGCTTGATTTCTAACACTCCCCCTCAAGCTCAAAAACAAAACTCAAATCATCTGCATCACTCCAAGTAGCTGTCTAAAGTGAATGAACTTATCTTTACCAAGTGATTTGGTAAAGATGTCTACTACTTGGTCTTCAGTCTTCACATGCTCCAAGTCAATCTGATCTGCTAAAACCATTTCCCTGATGAGATGATAGTAAACCTCAACATGTTTTGATCTTGCATGATAAACAGGATTTCTTGCTAACATAACACTGCTCAAATTGTCACAATACAGCTTGACTTTGCTGTCCAAGTGTACTCCCAAGTCATTCAGCAACTTCTGTAACCACTTAGCTTCACAAGCCGCTAAGGCCGCACCACGATACTCTGCTTTCATACTAGACAATGCAACTGTAGGTTGTTTCTTACTCTGCCAACTGATCATGCTACTACCCAATCCAAATGCATAGCCACTGGTTGACCTCCTGTCATATGTGCAACCAGCCCAGTCAGCATCAGTGTACCCCATCAAGTCAAGGGGTTTCCCATATGCATAAAACAACCCATGATCTGTGGTACTCTTTACATATCTCAGAATTCTTCTGACTGCATCCAAGTGTGGTTTGTGAGGCTTCTGCATGAACTGACTGATCAGCCCCACAGCATAACTAAAGTTATGTCTAGTGATCGTGAGATAGATCAAGCTGCCTACCATCTATCTGTACATAGTAACATTCTCAATCTCTGTCCCAATATCAATCTGTAGCTTGACATTCTGCTCCAAAGGCGTATCCATAGGCTTCCAATCAGCCATACCATATTTCTGTAACATGTCATGAGCATACTGCTTCTGTAGCAGCCATATGCCTTGAGGTGTAGAGACAACCTCAATCCCCAAAAAGTATTTCAACTCTCCAAGGTCCTTGACCTTAAATTCAGTCTGTAAACATGTCTTTATTTCAGCAATCCCATTTTCATCATCTCCTGTAATGATTAAGTCATCAACATAGACAACTAGGAAAACATAGCCATTATCTGTCTTTTTCACAAACAGACTATGATCAGCATCTCCCAATCGGAAACCATGTTGCTGTAAATAACTGCTGATGCGAGTATTCCATGCTCTGGGTGCCTGTTTCAGCCCATATAATGCATTTTTCAGCCGACATACATGTGCTGGAAATTCTGGATGTACATAGCCTTCAGGCTGTTCCATGTAAACCTCTTCATGTAATTCTCCATTGAGAAATGCATTCTTTACATCCATCTGCCATAGTTTCCAGCCTCTAGCTGCTGCCAAAGCAATCACACTTCTAACTGTAGCCATCTTTGCTACAGGGCTGAAAGTCTCCTCATAATCAAGACCGAATTTGGGTAATCCATTAGGGCCAAAAACGCTTCAAAAATGGCACTTGTAAGAAAGTAATTAAGTTGCTAATTAGTTGAGGTTTAGGAAGAATAAAACCTCTAAATTTGGTTGTCCAGATGTGATTAATGAGAGAATATTTGGTTCATTGAAGAGGTCGGCCATTAATTGCCCTCATCTTTTAATCCAGGTCAGGGGTCACCTTTTCGGCCATTTATTGTCTTGGAACTCGAGAGATTTTGTATTTTTGAGATTTTTCGTACGAACTTCGCATTTGTTTGCTCCCGCGTTTTCTTTCTATACACTATTCTCTTTTACCATTCCTTTTGTTGCACTTGCTTCCTATCACTATGAGATTCTTGCTCGATTCATTTGCTAGAATGTCTAGCAATACTACTTCAAATAACACAGGCGCAAGCACACGTAAATACAAGCTATCTATTCAGCTAGATCCGACTTACACATCTTGGAGAAGTATACATCATCGAGTATTGATAGATGAGATTGAAGCCAACAGGTTGCGAACACAAGGAATGAAGCATATAGATTTGTGGGTGGACGGAAATATCTATCCCAGGGATCCTTCTACAGGTAAACCACCTCCTTTTTTGAATGTCCATGACTATATAAGATATGCTGGAGAAGGTTACAATGGAATGCTTGGCTACTGTATGAGGTTAAACTCTGCATCTTACACATATATAGCTCAAGTGCACGAAATGAAAAAAGCACTAGAAACTACACAAACAAATATTTTAGAGTTGACAAGTCAGATTGATATTTTGAAAAATGTTAACAATTCATTGCAGGATAAGCTAACACGCTTGAGAGAAACTCCAATAGGATTTAGAGAGAGGAAGAGACCATTAAAAAATATAACCAGCTTGTGTGAGAGAGCAAAGAAAAGGAGACTAAATCTTACAAAGAAATATGTCTCTAACATACTAGGCATAAATATCCGAGAGAATGAGGAAAGAATCAAACTTTTGAAGGAAACCATGAATAAGAAAGACATTTTGAGGATTCTTAAGTCACCAGAAAATGTGGATTTGAGAGGTCCAACTCTAAGAGAGTTAGTGAAGGATTTAAAAGGCACAGTGAAAGCAAATGAAATCGTAGAGACATGTGATACTGTGGGTATAAGTCGAAAAGGTTATCGTGCTATCTCTGGATTCTGGTTTAAAAATCTTAAACGCATTAGGGTAACTATATTTGGATTGCCCCGAGCCCTTGCAGTTTCGACTGCAAGAATTTTCATGAATCGCAAGATTCCACATGTTTTTGGAGATTACATTCACATCGAAAGGTCTATGTCCTATGAAAAACAAAAAAAACAGGTAATTTTTTATTACAATGAGTTTAACAATATATGGGTTGATCTAAAAAAGGTGCAAATTGCAATGGTTCACATGTATAAAATCACAGTAGAAGAAAGTTATGGTGTTCTAAAGTTTGCCTTGAAGTTGGATGAAGCACAGATTCAAAAGGGACAGAAGATGAAAAGAATTAGCATTTGCCTCATGAACATGGCATTGGACCATGGCAATGGCGAGGGCAAAGCTCCATTGCATAAGATCCAATCCGAGATGGAGATTTGGTAGATTAGTGCAGCCCAGGTACCAATTGAAAATCATCAAACATTGAAATGGTTGTTCAACCATACAGGTATTCCAAATATCATTAAGTCTCAAAGTGAAGGCGAAATGTTGGTAGTTGATGGGGTTGGTAAATTTAATGTGGAATGGCATATGAGTGCTGATTTGAAAACTATCAAATGTATGCTTGGAATATGTAATGGTGCAAATGCAAAATATCCTTGCATTTATTGCATGGAAAGTATTGGATCCAAAGATTGGAGTAGTTTGCGACCAGTAAGAAGAGCCCCAAATAGAGACTCTATAGATTTGAGTAAATTTAAAAACATAGAAGACATCTGGGATCCCATTCTTTCCATCTCTCTTAAGAATGTTCATATTTGTACTTTGCATGCAGAGATTAGAATAATCGATAAGCTTCTCAGGTTGCATCTTGACTACGCATATTCCATTAAGCCATTATCTTTATCAGATGAGTGTATTGATAAATGCGAGGCATTGCTATCGAAAATGGGATTTCATGGGGGCCAAGTTCACTTGAGAAAGGATCCAATACTTTCAGGAAAAACAAGAGATATCTTGGCCGATGTCTCTATAGGAGGCTCAAAAGCTAGACGATTCTTAGGAAACCATTCAGGAAGGCAGGTGAATGCGGCTTGGGAGTGTTGGAAAGAGCTATGTGAGATCACAACAAATGTTGCAAGCACGCCGAGGCTTGCGTTTCTTAGAATGGAGGTCTGGATACACCTTGATGTTTTTCTGAAACTCCTCAGGCAACATAAGACAACATATACATATGCGGAAGAGTTCAAAAGATCAATCACAAAGCTTGTTCAGGCGATAAAAGAGGCATGGGGAGAAAAAGATATCACTTTTTATCTGGTAAAGTAATAATTATTTAATATGGGCTTATTTTGATAGGTTTTTCAATTGGTATAAAATTTGTGTTACTTTGTATTGCAGCATATTCTTCATATTCATGGACCTTTCTTTGTGGAGGAGCATGGCCCCTTAGCAACTTATAGCAACCAAGGCATGGAAAAATACCACTATCAAGCATGCACAAGTTATTTTCGAAGCACAAGGCATGGGAGAGGAGTTACAAAAAGCAATGCTTTGGAGGAGCTATTCAACTGGTTTTTTCGATGACAACTTCAAAGAATGCAAATAAAAGACGGCAATGACACATGAGCAATCGCACTTTTATATATAAGAAAGAATATATACAAAGCTAGTTTTCCAAAACTCTCACATTCTCTTCCTCCTCAGGAATCTTTCCTCTATAACGTAGAAATTTTTTTCTCTTGTAGCTAGCTATAGATTTTACATCAGTTCGGTCTGCAGCTAAGGCGTAGGATGAAAATGCCAAAAAGTATCCTGTTCTAGAAGTAGAGTAACCTGGACCGTAGCCAAAAATCCTAATTGCTGCAGTCTTTTCCAAAAACATTACTTTGTGGGCATTATATTGTAATCCTGAGAAACCTAGAAGCCTTGTAAGAGCTTTAATACAAAGTATGGGCCATGCTGCATCCTCTGAGAAACTACTATGAAGTACAAAAAAGGAATCAGGGTCAATCCTAGCCAAGTAGTGGCCGAGTGCAATGTCTTTGGTGGTGTTACTAGCATCTCTCGATCCTTTGCCACGCCCCAAGAAGTTATCTGTATCAGCAATCTCCAACTGCAAATAAAACCCATACTGAATGAGCATGAAATGTAAACCTACCAATGTGTAAAAGCAAATTCAAAATTATCTTACCACTTGATTTTCATCGTACTCCAATTTAAATGGATTCCATAAATTAATTGATGATGCTGTCTCATTGGTGTTAGTCAATTCTTTAACATATTCAGACTCCTCTCTTCCAAAATTGAAAATCCCGAGTTCGCTTTGAATGCGATCGAAGTCCTCATCAGTAATACTCAACTCTTTCTCAGCTTCTTTGGCCTTTTCAAAACAAAGAGAGAGGGCCTCACCAGCATCAATAAACTTATCATCTAGAGTTTCTTTATCAAGTTTCAGAATCTCTTCCTTTGATTCATTTTTTGTGTCAATTATCCCATTTGCAGCATCAGAAGCCTCTGCAATAATTGCAAGACAATAATCTTCCCTGAGATTAAAAAGTTTTTGAATATCTGACAGTAAAATGTACTCCTTGTCCTTGAAAGGTATACATGGTAGGGAAGGAACAATATGGTGAGAACTCTCATCAGGTTGAGGGTTTGTATCTGCTTGGCTCTCCTCAATGATAGTCTCAGCTTTGAAGTGAGCAACATCCAAATTCTCAGCAATAGAAGCCTCAAAATCTGTATCTACAACCTCCTCTGTTTCCTTTTCATCTACCAGATCATCTAACATGCAAAAGCTTGCAGACTTTGCTCCTTCCAATTGTTGCTCCTCAGCTTTCATAGGGTATTTGACAAGGGTGAAAACAATAAAAGCAGCAGATTTTCTCATCATCTTGCAGTTTTTGGAATGAGTGCAGCAAAATATGTCTCTTGAATAAAACCTCTCCAGAGAGTGGGCCCTACACTTTTTAGTAAATACTGACTTTTCATTTCCTGTTGACCCAATGGGAACATGGACATATTCAATTGTGCCAACTTCAACAGAAGGACCTGCAAGATTTTTAAACTCCAAAAAGTCCTCCACAATATATTTTTCACAAGATTTCAGAACTTTGTCAAGTTCCCAATCAGGATTAAACACATTTTTCACAACTCCATAGAATGAGAGATCCATTCCATTCTGAAGCATAAAATCAAGTAGCCTCTCTGATGGAGTGATATCAGTGAGCTCTGATACTCCTTGACCTCTCACTACCGACGTTCGCTTCCCTGGAGATGTACTTGGCTTTCTCACACTGGTGGCAAAGGATGGAGAGGAAAAAGAATGCACAGGCTCATCAGATATTGATGCCCTTGAGCCTTTTGAAAGCCTTCTTCTTTTACCAGTTCCTGGAGAAACCTTGGATCCTAGGAATTCTATGGGTTCAGACATGTTAACAACTTTTGCCGATACGGCGCGATAAGAGAGAAACGATTCAGACGGATAGGCCCCCTCGTGCCGTATCGGTGATTCTTGGGCAAAATGAGCTTGGGCAGAATGAGCTTGAGAGGAGAGCTTGGGCAGAATGAGCTTGAGAGGAGAGCTGGAAGAAGACTCTACAGAACCTCCAAAACGACGCGAAGAGAGGAAAGCGAAGAAGGCGTTCAGTCGCCCTCGCGCCGTATTAGCAATACAAACAGAGCTCCCGAAAAACCGAAAAAAAACGTACGGATAAGGAACACACCCTTATGTAGGCGCGGAATTATGCCACTTGGCAGTATCCGTTGGTCTCCGACACGTGGCAGTAGCCGTTGGCCAACACGTGGCCGATAACCACGTGGCAAACAAGTGTACCTGTCGTTACTTGACACGTAGCATACGGACCATAAATGCAGATACGTGGCACAATCAGCGTCGGACACGTGTTCGACACGTGTCATGATTGACGTGGGTATATAAGTGGTAATTTTTCCTACATGTACACTTTTCATTTCTCGAGCTCTTCCCGCCTTGCTTGCCGATACGGTGCGATACAAGACTTGCATCTTCTCCATTTCTTATCTCTTGCATTGTATCGGTGGTCTTTCGGCTGAGTCCTTTATTCGCTAGTAAAAAAGAGGTTTGCCGATACGGAGTGAGGGCGTCCGAACACTGTTCTCGTTTCCTCCATATCGCGTCGTATCAGCAGTTTGGTCTCACCAATACGGAGCAGGTCTATTAACATTCCGCTTTTGTCATTGCCAATATGAAGCGAGGGCGTCCATACGCTGTGTTTGTTTGCTCCATATCGCGCCGTATCAGCATTTTGGTCTCACCCTTATGTCATTGCCAATACGGAGCGAGGGCGTCCATACGCAGTCTCGGTTTCCTCCATATCGCGCCGTATCGGCATTCTGGTCTCCAATATGAAGCGAGGGCATTGTTCCATTCTGCTCGTTTTGTTCATATTGCGCCGTATCGGAATTGCTCATTTCATCCCTTTTCGCGCCAATTAGCCTGTTTGATTTACTATTTCAGTTATTGTCCTTCTGGTTGGTATTTTTGCTTTTCTGGATGGCAAGGACAAAGCAAACTGCAAGAAGAGTGTATCTGGATGGGAAGGACAGTGGGGGGAAAAGAAAGTTAAAATTTGATGAATCTGAGGAGGAGCCCTCTTCCAAGTTTACTGAAGCTGGTCCATCACAGGCCCCAGAGCATTTTACAAAAGAAATCCCCCCTACACCAGGTGTTGGCCTTACATCTTCTATAAATGTTTCTTCTCCTGAAGTTGAGGAAGCAAAGGGTGAGGCTTGCCCTGTGAAAGATTCATTCCCTACAATGGCACCTAAGGCTACATCTGCTGAAGCCACTGAACCTCCCAAGCCACAAAAGAGAAAGAGGAAGTCCAGGTTCTTCTATATGCAGAGATGTTTCAGTGAGATCAAGAAAGCCCAGAGAGCTACGCAGCATGTCATTCCAAAAGCTGTTTTTATAAGGGTCGTTAAAGAGATCTCTGATAGATTGTCTCAAGTGGCAACTGTCTCTGGTCTAAACAAGAAGTGGCAACTCTCAGCCATTCTTGCCCTGCAAGAGGCCGCAGAAGATTTTGTTATTGATTTCATGAACGACGCTTACATTGCTGCCGCCCATGCTCATAGGATCACCCTTATGAATAAAGATTCCAGCATCATCAGCAGAGTCAGGTATAGGTTTGACAAAGTGCTAAGGCCCTTGCCTTCCAATGATCAAAAAGCCTTTGAAATCCTTAGCATTCCCCCAAAATTGTCCAGGAAAGAGAAAAAGCTAAATGTTGAGGATGTTACTCACCTTTACCCTACAAGGGGTGCCACCCAGCAGGAGGCTTTCTTGAGTGAAAAAAATCAGGAGGTGCTTGAAACTGAAGACGATGTTTACAAGAGGAAAGCCGCATCACTTGCTCCCGTCAACAGCGAGAGGATGGGCAAAGTGTATGGGCAGATTCTTGTGAATGTTTCTGCGGAACCTGAGGAGGAATATCTTAGTATATCTCCCGAGGACAAGCCCATGTTGGAAAAAAGGGATGTCCAACTATCTGACTCCGTGGTTTTTTGTTGCATAAGGTAAGGTTTATATTTTTTTTTTTTGCGTAAGTTAAGTCTTATAGGTTCAAGTATATTTTGGATGAAATTTGTATTGAATAGCTTTTGCTATTGTCTGCAGGGCATTGGTCTCCTCTCTCACTCTCGATATCCGAAGAACCATATACATTGTTGATCCACTTCTCTCTGTGGAACTTTTTGCAAAATCTGGTTCTAATATTTCACCATTTTTTCGTAGCTTCAATAGTGTGAAAAATTACCACATCTTTTTCCCTTATGTAGAAATGTATTTTTCTTTTTCTGTAGAGGAAAATTTATATTCATTTGCTTTCACCCTTCTACTCACCTCTTTTATGAATTTGCAGAGGGCATTGGAGTCTCATCTACATTAATTGTCTTTCAAGGGAAATTATCTTTATGAATTCTCTCAGCGGTGTTCATGGTCAAACACGAATGTATGTTGAAAGAAAATTACTTACTTTGATTTTATTTATAAAGAATATTTTGAACTTACAAAGCTTCCTTTTGCAGTGCTGGTAGACTCGTTTCTACATTTTTGGATACAACATACGAGGATCTTGCTGATCCTCAAAGGCCTTATACTTTTCTTCTACAAGAAGTTCCATTGCAAAGCGATGCGCATTCTTGTGGATGGAGAGTTATCTCAAACATTTGCAGAACAGTGGATTCAAAGTTGTTACAAATAGAAGGAGTGAATGTAAGTTAATTTCATTTGATGTTTGTGTAACCCTTATCATGATTTCTTTTCACTAACTTATAACATTTATTCTTACAGTGTAGAGACTATCCTGAATCATATGTTTGGTGGATAAGGGAGAGATGCATCGAGCTGATTCTGGACAAGGCAATCACACCGTATGATCCTGACTCCCCTCTTCCTCCCAAAACTTCAATGGCCAAGGGCACAAGCAAGGGAACGGTCAAGGGAAAGGGTAAGGACAATTGCAATGGTAAAGGCAAGGGCAAAGGAAATGGAACCACTGCTGCAGAGTCTAAGAAAAAAGGAATGCCAATGCTCTCTCCTCTTAAATTTGATACATCCCCTCTTAAGCCCCAAGAAAAGAAATTACCTGTAAAGGTGAAATTTTTTCAACAATCAAAGAAAGGCCCTGTGAGAAAAAATATCTTTGAAGAAATCGATAAAGAATGAAAATAGCAAACATAAGCATACACAAGCCTTATTATTTTGGCTTTGTACATTTTTATGCAATTTTTGTACCTCATTGTGTAATGAAAATTTTCACTTGTAAATCAAATGTAATGTACATTTTATTTATACACATTCGAAAGGCAACTTGCTTCATGATAGCTTATGAGTTCCCATTAAAAAATTTCTTAAGGACAGTCTATTAAGATAAATTCCTGCCAAGTTTTCATTCTCAAGGCTCAAAACTCACAATTGTGGGAGACAAACAACTCGTACAAAAGAAAGAGCGCTCGGCTCTTTTACCAATTGTTACACCATTCACTTTGAACTTATATCTAGGGGATGTATTGTCTAGCAATTCCAAGGTATCCCTCACATCTTTCAGACTCCAATTGGAAGTAACATTCACCTTCTTTACTTCTTCATGCGGCAAAACGTGCACCACAAGTTTATATGGTGTGTTATCTGTATCGGAATCCAAGGGAACCCAAATACCCAATCTTAGTTTGTATCTCCTGTAATCAAAGCCCAAAGCAAGAGTTTGGCGAGGGATACTGTAAGCCAAAGCCAAGGATTGAGGGCATGCACTGCACCTCAAGATATCACCCTTATGATCGCACTCTCTAGATTTCCAATGCGTCCCTATAATGTTGTCCAAATCCTCTTCCGGTTTCTACTTAGCCAGGATACCTTCGTTCTTTGTAAATTTGCTGTTTTGAAGCAAGCCACGAAGATATGGAGGGGTACAAACCATGATAAACGTATTCTTCTTGAGATCCTTCCAGCTGTCATGGACTTTTTAATATCTTGAGATATTTTGAATTTGAAACTCTGCACCGTTACCTTGTCAGGAATCTCCCAGTTTAGAGATGAAAGACTTGGCAATGGCAAATCTTCGATATTCCCATACCTATCCACTTTAGAGGGAACCACATACTGTGCATAATATATAAAAACCTTGCATTCACTATAAAAAGACAGTTTGATCGGCATAAATAATGTCTGCCAATACCTTATGAATGGCATGGAAAGTCCCACTTAGGCTTTCCACAGGTTGCCATTCAATACTTGTTGACGGAAAGATATCTACAATGACGAACCGTTTGTTAGAACTTGCATAAATGGAAAAGAATTATATACATTATTCAACTTATAACTTACAATGTGTTTGTTGGGGAACACGTTCGTTTGGAGGCAAATGCATATCCTTGGCCATGTAAACATGTTGCACCTTGACAAACCAGCCTTCGGGCATAATTTTGAAGGCAATGATATGCCCCCTCCAGTGATGTTTTATATCTTCTCGTTTTCTTATTTTCACCTTATGAGAGCCCTTGCAAGAAGGCAGCATGGTAACCCAATCGTTTACAGCAAAGGTTTTGGGCTCAAAATTTCCATCTACTCCCTGGCTATAGACTGTGCAAGAGTGTATTAAACGAGAAGGGCGCCTGGAGGAAGCCATGAAAAGAAAGAAAGCGCAGAGAAAGAAGCTCAAAGAGGGGTGAATGAACTAAAAAGTAGCGCCAAGAACCCAAATGAGTATGTATTGGGTGCCAAAAACAATATTGAAAGATCTCTCGACTTTCAAAAAACTCATTATTAATTTCATCACATCTCTGTCACGTATTTTGTCAGATTTGTAAGTAAATAACGTCTTTAGGACTCCAAAACATGTCAGACTTTAGGGGTTTTGGCTAAAAAAGAAGAGAGAATCACGAAATGGACTCCACTATCTCTAAAAAAGAGGAGACAAGAATACCATATTCTTGCACACGTGGCGAACTCTCTTTGGCCCTTTCCTTAATCCCGTGATTAACAAAAGTGCATTTTTTGAAGCGTTTTTGGCCCTAATGCCAAGTACTACTTCTTTCTGCTGCATAGATTTCAGCTTTTGTACATTGACATGTCCAATCCGCTTGTGCCAAATCTCTACATCCCGAATGGCACTCTCATCATGTGCAAACATGGCTGCCTTGAGTCCCGGAATGGTCGCATCCAATGTAAACATCCTGCCATCCCGTCTGCCCTTGGCAATTAACTTGCAGCCATTTCCATGCTCCTCAATGAAACACCCATCTTTGTTGAACCTCACTTGCAAATTCTGTTCTGCCATTTGACCCACAGACAACAGATTCTTTGTTATGGTCGGGACATGTAATACATCATGTAGGGCTTTCTTCTTGCCATCAGGCATCATAAGAGGAACAATCCCTTTATGCTTAATGTCATGTTGGGTGTCATCCCCAGTACATACATGACCATGTGTACCTGCAACCATCTCATCAAACCACTCTCCATGCGGGGTCATGTAGTTTGACGCTCCAGAGTCAATGTACCATTTTTCATCTCTATCATGTCTCGATGCATTTTTAGATACATGTTGCATGGCAAAGAGTCTATCAACTGGCTCATCATGAGCACCACTAGAAGATGCATAGTGCCCATGCTGTCTGCCCTTTGCCTTCATATCTCCCTGCTTCTTGTAGCAATCCTTTGCAATATGCCCATACCGGCCACAATAATGGCAATCCTTGTCCCTGTTGGACTGATCAGATGACTGCCATGAACTAGATCCACCACCTCTACCTCGGGGTGATCTCCCCCTACCTCTAAACGCACCAGATCCATGCTGGCCTTGTGTATTTGCACCATGCCAATTACTCTGCTGCTACTGCTGTCCATAAGTATTACGAGTGTCATCACGACCTCGAAATGAACCACGACCTCTAGATCCTCTACCACGCTGGCTAGAGTATAACACAGTGTCTCTACTCTGAGATGCACTAGAACCTGTATTCAAACCAAGTTTGACTTCCTCATGCAGCAACAAAGCAACTAGCTCTTCGCAGCTAGGGGGCTCTTCTCTGACAGAAATGGAAGTATCAAAAGCTTTGTACTCTTTGCCTAAGCCATTCAAGGCAACAACAATCATATCATCTTCTGATACACTTGAGCCAATAGTAGCAAGTTGATCAGCTATGGTCTTAATCTCCGTGGTATATGTCTGGATGCTCTTGCCATTCCTAGACATGTTGTTGAACTGCTGTTTCAGCTGGATCTTTCTTGCATGTGTCATGGTTCCATAATTTTTCATCAGTATGTCCCAAGCATCCTTCGGAGTCTCACATCCAGTTATTTGAATTACCATAGCATCAGATATACATAAGGAAAACCAATGCAGCACCTTGCATGCTCTTTCATTCCATAGCCTGTAGGCTCTTTTCTGTTCATTTGTTGGATTGTGTGCAGGCAACTCAGGAGCAACTTCATCTCCTGTACATAAATCCCAATAACCTCTGCCAATCAGAAAGTTTTTCATTCTAAATTTCTATAATGCAAAGTTCTTATTATCCAACTTCTCTCCAACTATTTGAGTGATATTGTCAGACCCATGTGCATTAGCCATGATGCAATAGACTGCCTATCAAATGCCTGACTCCCTATAGTCCAATAAGTATGACTAACTAAGTTTAGTCCGTAACAGTTTATGACAGTTTTTTACACTAAATTGCAGAAAAAAACCAGGGTATTTCAGCCCACTAACACCCCAAAAAAACCCACAAACAAATGGTCTCAACTGTAGATATAACTGTCAATATATAAGCTATGTGTTTGCTTCAGCTTAAGCTTCTGTAACCTCACTGCCAGGGTACATACATGCAGTCTGAAAACTGTGAACTGTGAGTAACTAGCAGCCATTTCAAATTCAAAACTGAGTGGTAATCATGTCATACATGTTCCAAAATCTCCCAGGTAGCTGCTAGTACATTTGGCAGTCAAGACATGAGCATAAAGGCACAAAACAGTGCATAACCAGCACATACAAGTGTCAACAAATTCAGTTGCAGGTTGCAGTCAACCAGAATTTAGCATAACAAGCTCCAAACCACTTCAAAGTGTCTTCAATCCAAATCATACATTTGCTCCAGTATGACATGGTCAATGCATGACTATGTAGTGACCATAGACTGTCTATCTCTAATGAGCAAAGTCATACATTACTTCTGCAATTTGTACTCAGCCAACAAGACAAGATTGTATTTGCTTCAGCTCCAAAAATTTTAGCATTCAGTAGCACTTAATGCTTTTCTCAACCCATAAACATTCTGGCATACACATGTCAGTACATACATCTCATAGATGTCACCAAATATCACACTATGCTCCAGTAAGGAACTAATGCTTGCTGTCCATATTAAATGACAGTTTTCAGCCTGTCTGAAATGCTCCAGATCTGAGTATTTCAATTACAAAAATCAGCTTGCAATGGATCACAACAAGTACATATGATCTCCAGCATATATTTATGCTCCAAGAGTGCTTCTGGGCTTGTCAGAGAGCTTCCAAAGCTCTTCAATGTGTTGCATATACCATGTATACTATGTATACAGCAGTGCCTGCCCTTTTTTCCAGATCTGCCCACTTTGATTTCAGCTCATGTCAGAGCTTAAGGTCAAGCATTTGCCTCTTGCCATCTTAAAACACTTCATACCTGTCATAATCAAGCATTTGATGACCAAATGCACCAGCATTTGATGAGATGCAGCCCAACAATTGAGAGCAGGAAACATGCGCAGTTCACACAGATCTGTCCTCTGCTCTAGCAGCTCTGTTTGCTAAGTTTGATGCTCATGGAGCACACACTAGTGCTCAATACAGCCTCCACAAGGCTCTGAACAAGTCACAACCTGTAGCTTGACCCATAGAGTAGGTAATCACTCGGTGCATACCTTCAGCTTTCAATGGCATTCAGCCTATTTGAGAAAATGACACAAGTCTTCGACTGTAGATCATCTTCACTCCCTCTTGCTCCAGGAGGTCCACCAAGTAAGGCTCTGATACCATGTTCAAATAGAAGAGAGAGAGAAAGGGAAAAACTCCATATCCATGAGCCTTTAGGCTCTCAAGCTCATTTCTTCATTTCCACACACTAAACTGAAAAGCACACACACAAGATAAAGTGACCTAGTTTAAATGTAGACTAGACTGACTAACTCTAGTCAGGTCACTAACTAACTACTAACCCGACTTATTTAATGTAGTCACATGTAGACAGCTATACACACTAGCTGTCATAGATGTCGGTCATAGATGAAGACACACTGACGGTGAGCTTGATTTCTAACAATGTATCCATGGATCTATGGTATGGCTAAAGCATGAGGTTTAATCTTAGTTTAGCCCTATCTTTATATTAAAATGAGTATTTATCGCTCTTTATGAAGAAAAATACATCAAAATGATCTCTAAACCTACCATCAGTAGATACACAATCTTAAATAGTAGGGAGAGGAGGGAATAATAAGTGTTGATTAAATATTGAATTTGATTTTTTGTGATACTCATTGCATATAAGATATGTGTGTTTTGAGAATTAAAGGCTTTAGTAGCATGAGCATGCTTGGTATTGACCCTATGCAACACAACAATTATGCTTAGAATGGAAACATGAAAAGAAACAATTTTGCATAATCACAATGCTATTTTGAATGAAGAAAAATAGTTGAACACTATGGATAATTCATGGTTACATTGCATTCAACACATGGTACCATCTTGGATACATGGCAATTGTCTTCATACATATTGACCCACGCTGAGAGTGAGATATCCTAAGCCGTAGGGCTAGTTTTTCGTTTCCTTTGGGGAGTGTTTAGTGAAGCTTATCCTTTATCTCCTAGAACGATTATTTAAAAGAGAGGAGTATGCATCATACGTGCTTAATGTGTTCACTGCACATTTTGAGGCTAAACCTTGAGGTGTACAAGAGCCGTAGTGGAACTGTGGCAATTAGTCGAGGGGTACTCCCTATGTTTGTTTTTAACATGGTGTAAATACCAATATATTTAGGGGCTCCTTGTGAATAGTTTAGGAAGGGTTATCCATTGCACTATGAGCCATACAAATGCTTATTTAGTTAGATCAGTATGTAGCCTCTTGGCACTCCTGGCCGGGAGGTCGTGGGGTGTTTTGGTTGAGCATAGAGGCCTAGCTAGAACCTTAGAGTTAGTGTTGGGCCTATTTTAGGTCCCAACAACATGCATGTGTGATGTGTGTGTGTTGCACGTGTGTGCATATACATATGAACATTGGGGTTCATTTTAAGTTAAAATTTAAGTATATTATTGTAGCAAAGTGCTTGTGCAATGGTGGGGGTTTTCACTTTATCAAGTTTAATAATCCATTCATTTTATTTAAAAGTTATTAGGGTATAGTGTGCTAATTCTATGGTGGTATGATGATGGGTTGATTTTATTGAAAATTATTTGCGTGTTAGGATGCATGTGGAGAAGGAAAAAGAAAAAAACCTAGAGGTGTATGGGCACACTTACAAGATCTAACAGCATGCAAAATAAAATTATTAAAGAAAAAAAATATTGGTGTGATAAGTTCCTTGGTTTTATATGGCTTGGATTTATGCAGGTTTTTTTCAAATTTTATTCTCATTTTTTAATTTATTTTACTCAATGATGGGACCGAGAGATAACATAATGGAGATTTGGATACTTACATATATGTCTTTTATTATTAGTATACGTTGTGTGTGTGTGTGTGTGTGTGTGTGTGGTGTGCTGTGTGTGTGTGTGTGTGTGTGTGTGTGTGTGTGTGTGTGTGTGTGTGTGTGTGTGTGTGTGTGTGTGTGTGTGTGTGTGTGTGTGTGTGTGTGTGTGTGTGTGTGTGTGTGTGTGTGTGTGTGTGTGTGTGTGTGTGTGTGTGTGTGTGTGTGTGTGTGTGTGTGTGTGTGTGTGTGTGTGTGTGTGTGTGTGTGTGTGTGTGTGTGTGTGTGTGTGTGTGTTGCACGTGTGTGCATGTGCCCATGTATACATGTGCTTGGGTGTTATTTTTAGGTTACATTGTGATTAGTAGTTTTTGGTTTTTTATTGGGTTTTGCAAATTAATGGATGTGGTGTGTGCTAATGGTATTTCTTACATTGTTTACTTTTGTTTCTTTTTTAGGTGCTTTTTTGTTTTTTTGTTTTAATATGACTTTTGTTTTTTGTTTCTATTATTTTTGTTGATATTCTTTCTTGTTTGTTTTTTGTGGGGATGTGCCTATGTGTTTACTTAGCTATGATTTCTATGACCATCTTACATACAAGTACGAGTCAATCACCTCTCGACCCACTCATCCTATGCTACTCTATGATGTGACACTTTCGAGTACAAGCTCATGTTCTATCACTTGGCTTAGAGAGTGTATGCCTTCTTGCTCAATTCTATCACTCTTAGTTACAAAATCAAAATGGCATTGCTTTCGCAATCTTGACCGAAATGGAACACTTTTTATTTTCAAGATTTTGAGCAGTATGGCTATGGCTAGCTCTCACATAACCATTGCAAACTCTTCAAATAAATGCAATGAACTCATGATTTACCTTCTCATTGTAGTCTATCCACAAGGGTTATCAATGGCTCCATGATCCTTATGATGCACCTCAAGCAATCTCCACCTCTATTGCCTCAATTGTCATGGAAGCTCTGTGAAGAAGAAAAAAGAGAAGAAGATGAGGAGGAGGAGGAGGAAGTAAGAGGTTCTCTACACCACTCCCTCATCTACCACACACACACATTCTCTCTCTCTCTCTCTCTCTCTCTCTCTCTCTCTCTCTCTCTCTCTCTCTCTCTCTCTCTCTCTCTCTCTCTCTCTCTCTCTCTCTCTCTCTCTCTCTCTCTCTCTCTCTCTCTCTCTCTCTCTCTCTCTCTCTCTCTCTCTCTCTCTCTCTAGAGATCTCTCTCTCTCTCTCTCTCTAGTAAGAAGCAAGAAAAGAGCTCAAAAGATTACACACTATAAGAATGAGCTTATCCATTCACTTCCTAGTTTTTTTGCATGACCTTAGTTTTTTTGGGCACCCTTCCATTACATTAGCTTAAACCAGCCTTTCTCTCATCTTACATACGCTACTTTACATTTTCCAATTGTATTTTGACTTGTTAGGCTAAAATCCCTTGAGCCTCACTTATAATTTTACCATTTGCATAGGAGCAAGCCTAGCTCTCTTTTGCAAAAATAATTTTCTTCTCCAAAAATTACATGCACTAGACAACAGTTTTGATTTCTATCTCTTGTCTTTCTAAAATTTAAAATTTATGTCATCCTTTTGCATGCTTTCTTTATTGCTCCTTCCCAGAAGGGGTTAACAAGTCCATTGTGTACTTTTCACACTTTTTTTGTGCACACTATGGACTATGTGCTATCCTTCATGTGTGAATTTTTCATATTGAATAAAATTTCTTGATGTTCATATATGTATGTAGTAGCAAATTTTGACATATGCCTTGTGTCCCCTTTTCTAATATCTCCCCATCAAATATTTAAAACAAGACTAAAATATTTAAAAATAAAATATCCATAGGAAGGTAGAATGGTGATGATTAAGGTCCCAAGAACTTTTAAAAATCTAAAAAAATAAAAAACTCTTTAAGTCTCTACTTGTTGATGCAAAACTAGAAGCAAGGGGCTTGAGAAAATTCTATATGACACTGAGTGTAATTCATTTTGCTTTCTTTTGACTTTTGATTTTGAGTTCTTGCTTTGTGTGTCTCACTTTTGTGTTTTCTGTGGAAGTTTATGGGATTGCAGAGTCATAAAAATAGGCAAGACAAGAAAGAGGAAACCATGTCTAGGAGTGTTCTACATGAGAGCTAAGGCAAAGGAAGACAATTTGATTCCTACTAAGGTCGGCTTCACTCCTTCCCTCATAAAGAGCTCACAAATATGGCTCTCATGGTCTCACCTTACATAAATTGTAGGTGTACTTGAAACTTGGAGGTTGTTTAGCCTTCTTACCCTTTCTCTTCTCATGAAGCTCATAGGCATTACCTTAACAACACATGCAAAGGCCTTACATACAATCGCTCCCATGTGAGAATCAACCAACAATATTGTACCAAGGCAAAAGAGGCATTAGAGCCACTATTGGGTGAGTGGAACCAACTAGGCCTTAAGGTCTTATTAAAATATAGGCTTCTACATATCAAAGGCCTTCATGCCACTCATCAATTTGTTAATCACTATCAAGACCATTGGGCATTTAGCAAAATCAACACATCCACCTCATCTCATGGAAAATGCCACTAAGGCCATAGAACATTTGTCTGAACAATGATGTTGGTCTCCTTAGGCCTCAAGGCCTTCAATTAAAATTTAGCTTCCACTCATCAATTCATCCACCTCCATTCATAGTCAATTCATCCTAGCCATTGGGGCCTAGAACAAAGCCATAATTAATTCACCACTAATCAAAGGCCTTAAAGGCCATAGGAAATCACACTCAAATGAAATCAATTGGCCATTGAGGCCCTTGCATTATAATTGACCACTCTCAAGCCATAAAGGCCACCACGATTGAGTACGACCAATTTGGCCCTTGCAAGGATAAGTAAGGCCTTCTTATTTTTTTCAATTATATTCAACCGCTGTAAGAAAACCAACCAACTACTAAGGGCACCATGTACCACCAATTTGGCCATAAGAAAATTGGCTACATACACCACATAGCACACAATCAACCGCTATAAGGCCATTTATGTTCATTGGTCGCATATACCATTGTGAGCTATCACAAAATTATCATGCAATAAGGCTAATTAGGCTCATTGCCCACATGGGCCACATATGATTTATCACAATTGACCATTATAAGAATGCTTAGGTTCATTGTCCCTCTAGGCCAATGATGATTTATCACAATCAATCATTATAAGGTTGTTTAGTATCATTGGCCACATAGGTCACTTATGTGCTTGTTTGAAAATTTCATGGGCTGCACCGGCACATCTCATGAGAGACCATAGTGCCCAATTTAGATCATGGTTACATGCGTGACCACAAGCACATTACGTTCTCACTTGTTGGCAAGAGAAATATGATTGATTAGCAAGCATTGATTACCTCATTGAGTTCATCCGGCATAGGTTGCACACCAGCCAATCAAACATCCATTGTGGGACATCGTGCTATATTGTGCTTTTCACCCAACACATGGTAGTCACTTAGGTATTATGGAACACATGAGGATTGAAGAGTACTAAGGCCCATATACACATTTAAATTAGTGGGTTAGAATTTATCCCTTTTAGACCAAGCCCATAGTGCATTGGCATACATGAGCACATTATCTCAAGACACCCACTCTTAGCCTATTTGTATTCCCTTATAGGTAGAGTTAGATTACTCCTTTGATTGTTTAGAGATAGCATAGTTAGCATCCTGCCACCAACACTAGGATAGCTTACAACCACCCTAGACATATATCTACCTATCTCTACCTCCATAAATACTCATCCTCGTTTAGGAAGATTTATTTAGGCTCACCTAGTCCTTAGGAGGACCCCTTAGATCTAACCCTAGCACATTCCCATTGCACTCAAGCACATTGCCTTATCCATAGCATGTTGGATTCTCATATCGCTACACAACCTACGAACCCTTTGAATATCCAAGCTTACACCCTAGAGCTGTGTGCACCACATGGAGAATAAGGAAAACTACTAACCCCTCAAGGGGGGTCAATATATGTAAATCATATGTATCATGTGCATTCAAAGCCTATTTATTTAAAAGTACCCTTATATTTGAATTTTTCCAAAATAAAATACACCCCTTTTGTATTCAATTTGTAAGTAACCCCTTTATATGGCATCCTTCTATATATAAAACAATAAAAATTGTTATTTTAAAAATCATTTCCTTTGAACCCAAATGATATGATTACATATTTACAAGTGATCCCCCCATGAGATTAAACCCTCACCATTGAAACCATCAAGTCCTTAGCGCCAACAACTAAGTTGATTCTTGCATTATTCCTAGTGGAAATTCACTTGGGTTCTCATTTTTTCTGAGATCACTTGCACATCTCTACACTTAGGTCAAGCTCCACATATCAATTAGGTGAGAAGGAAATCAACTCACCACAAATACTAGGGCTGAATTCAAATCATGCACAAAGATGTCATTGACTACATCAAGACATGCGATTGCAAGGAAAAACCCAACACCTTAGTTAATTACCTTGTCTCCTTTGACCTAACAAGCCACATCCATAGGGTGCTCACTTAACCCAATCAATATTTTTTATTCTTTCAAAGCCAAACTTAGAGTTACTTACTTCAATTAATCGAGACTAGCCAAGGAATATTGCCTAAAGCACTATGACTTGACAAAGTATTGGGCATGATGTTGTTAGTAACATATTCTTGATTGCACACCAACATATTAGGAGAAAGTAGTCCCTTCAGGGGAAAACTTAAAATACAAACACAATTGAGAGACATGCAATAAGGAAAGTGCATTGGCAATAAGAGGATTACTTATGCATTTCAAGAGGATCTTACGATTCTACTTAGAATCATCCATTGTACGAAAAAAGGAAAAAATAAGGAGAAGTCTAGAATAGTTAAAAAACCTTATTTGACTAAACCTTAAGAGCACTAATGGACCATCCATGAGGAATCAAGCCAAAAGTGAGAACTAATAACCCTTGTGACAATCACCTATAGTGCAAAACTAACAACTAAGTCTAAAAGGGGGGGTTAAGACTCTATCTCAAAGTCATCATTTCAAGTGTGTAAAATTGTTAAAGGTTAATAATACGCTCCTAATTAGTGCTACTTGTTTTGAGCTTTGATGTTTGTATATGGATTGTATAAAAAGTGTAAACACTTTGATGTTACAAAAAGTGCATTGTATTCACTCACATTTTTTGAGAAAAACTGAAAGCTTGGTTGCGCACCATGCACTAACATTTGTACCAAATGAATAACATTATTTGTGTCAAAAAGCAATGTGCGACTAAATAAAAAAGAGACAACAAAGGAAATTGGAATCAACCAAGACAAGCCAAGCAAGAAAAACGAAACCATAGATTTGTACACTTGACCCCACAAACTATCTTACTGTAATAAAGAAAGGAAAACACAAAAAAAAGAAAGGTAGATTATTGAGACACTCCAAGAGAGATAATGTGACAAAGTTACTAGCATCAATACACCTTGCTAGCCCCAAGGAGGGCTACCTAGGTGACAAAAGTCTTAAGCCTAGGTAACCAACATGCTGATCACTTGGTAAGATCTTAGAAGCAAAGAAAGTTGTCTACAACAAGGGTACCTACCACTCTACCTGATCTCATTAGTATCATCAAAACCTTAATTGCATAAGAAGAAGAAGTGACCATGTTAGCATCAAGCTCAAATACTGATGAGGGATTAATCCTAGAGAATTTCCAACTAAAATCTAGGAATTTCTAGTGCAATATGAGTAGAAAGCACAAATTGTGTATGTGGGTATACTAGTGCATGAGATCATAATTGAATCAGAAGAAGAGAGAAGGCTAGGAAAAGATCTATTGCAATACGTTGCTAGGTTTACACAAGCATAAAGGGTCAATAGGTAGAGGAAAGAGGTTGAACTTACTTAGGTCCATGGCATTTGTGGAATGTATCAAACCAAGGGTCAATGTAGAGAGAGAAAGAGCACTCAAAGAAGACGAGCATACTCAAACTAAACTCTTGACAATAGTTGTTAAACAATTGAGCCAACATGCAGAGTAGTATGACATGAACTGTCTCCATCCTAGTTGGATTAGGAATTTCACTCAATATAAGAGCCAAATGAAAATCCCAATAGTCGCAAAGTAAATCAAAAAGTACAAGCAAGAGATGACCCTTAGAGTAGTTTGACCAAGTTTGTGAGGCCAATAACCTCTAAGATGTTGTCCAAAGTGCACAAGCTTTAGGGTTGTACCTGAGAGAAAAAAGATGTAGCTAGTTCATTAGACTTGACAATGCTGAATGCAATGATTTTCAAATGGTTAAAGACCTCTTCATTGAGACTTTTTCCAATGTGGGATACCAGATAATTTGATCGCCAAACTAACGAATGTTAGTTATAAATATAAAAAGGACATCCTTGATTATGTTACCCACATCTAAAAACTCTACAAAAGGATTCTAATAGCTATTGAGTCAGCTGTGATGGAGCTTCTGTGTAGAGATGCAAGTTGAGAGAGAGAGAAGAGATAGAGACACACGATTTGTGGTACTGAAGAGTGTACCTCAATAATGATTTTAGATAGGTATATGTACTATTACTGCCTAGCCCTTTTGCGGGCGAACACGGGCACTTCTGTTTATCCCAATAACCTCCCCCCTAAAGGCAATGTGCCCAAAGGTAGAGGAAAAGAACCAACTAAGTCTAAGTATGTAAAATTTTGAAGAGACTATACCTCCATCATCTGCCGGGGCAATGGGCAAACCTCTATGTGGGAAGACCCTTCATGAGAAGGTCTGTAGGGTTATCATTAGTGTGCACCTTGACCAACTCAATGCTCTTACTGTCAAGTACCTCTCTAATGAAATGATACTTCATCTATATGTGTTTTGTCTTTGCATGACAGATAGGGTTCCGTGCTAACATGATAGCACTTTGACTATCATAATGGAGGATAGGAACCTCAGTAATCCCAAGCTCAGCACAGCCAAATGTGATAGCCATAAGGCCTCTTTGCATGCATCAGTGATGGCAACCACATACTATGCTTCCGTAGTAGACAGTGCAACACACTTCTTCAACCTAGATATCCAAGAGACAAATCCCCCTGTGAAGTTAAACACATACCCTATAGTGGACTTCCTATAGTCCGCATGTCTAGCCTAGTATGCATTCGTAAAGCCAATGGCAGATGCCTTCTGCTTACCAAAGAAGATGCACAAATCCTTTGTGCCCTTGAGGTATCTCATAATACCTTTCACTGCTTCCCAATGCTTCTTGCCAAGGTGATGGGACCTAAAATGGGCTGGCACTGGCTATGGCACTAGCCGGACCTCATGAACACAACAGACAACCCCACCACATGGCCTCGCGGGCTAGGAGTGTCTATAATACACTGATGTACACTAGGTAGACTTAATTATGTGTTTGAAGTTGATATGCAGTTCAACATTTACCTTCCCTTCTCCTCAAAGGGAGATCTCATAACATATAGGCATAGTGCCTTGTAACACAAAAAAAAGGAAGCTCCCCTCGACTGATTGCTGCGGCTTCACTACGACTCTCCTACACCTTGAGGATTGGCCCCAAGATATGTTGCCTCGACATATAAAACATAATGAAAAAACTCCACACTTTTCTTGTTTTGTACGATCCAGGAATATATAGATCCTCACTAAACAGTCCCAAGGAAAGCGTACACCTGCCCTACAACAAAGGCTCCTTCCCACTCCATGTATAAGTCATGTCCTAGAAAAACAATTGCTATGCAATTCAAGACTAATACCATGTCATGCCTCAGCTTTGTTATACATCCACAACCACAAATCATGCTTTTCTAGATTTTATAACGCGATAATCCTAATTTTTCCCATTTTAAGCTACTTTTATCTATTTATTTGTGCATAAAAATAGATTATTTTTTAGTTTATGATTAGTGACTGATTATGACAGCTAAAAGATGTTTTTTCTTAGAATTTAATCCCATGCGCATCTATTTTTCCCACCTGAAACCAATAAAACCTTCATTTTTACATTAAAAATACGCTTTACGGGCTTTACTTTAATTATTGCAACTATTTATTATTACGGATACGCATTTTTTTTATGCACAACCCTCAATCATAATGCAAACAAGATCCAAACAAATTTTTGTTCCATATGAATTCCATTTCAACCATCAAACATAAAAAAGAAGTAAATTTCCTTTGTAAAAATGATGCATACCGCTTATTTGCATGTTGCGGGTTTTGTGATTAATTTTTCGGGTTGCCAATGGACTGACCAGTAGCAAATCTTCAATGTTGAACATCTCCCCTCAGTCTCCTCTTAATCTTGGAGCAATCTGGACAAGCATCCGTCAACCGGTCTTCATTCTTCTTCATGTGCATGAACTGCCCCTTAAGGGGAAAGAGAGGGAGGAGAGAGAAAGACTAAAACTGGTTCTCTTCATTTGGGCAACCATTGGATGCATGAAGACCGGTGATGGAGAGCGTAGACAACCAGCATCAAGCTGATATAATAAGTTGGTATGGTTGCATAGAGGTGGAAGATGGCCTATAGGCCCCCTCTCCCAAAATCGTCACCTGTCAACAATGGCGTTCATTTTTCTCCATGCGCTGAAAAAAAGAGGCCCCCCCTCCCCCCACGAAATCAAATTTTTTAGGGGTCCCCCCAAAGGGATCCCCCAAGGGTCATAGCCTTTTTGCCCCTGAAGTCCATTTACACTTGACCTTTCTGGGTCTTGGTCTCTTGGGCACTATCATTCGACTGTCCGGCGTCCAATTTGAGGACTGGAAATTTTTGGCATTCTGCCTTGGAGTCCCCCACTACCGGGCATCTCCCAAAGTCTCATTTGACATTCTGAGAAATTATTAGCATCAAGTTGTGACCCATCCCTCTTGCATATATAGCAAGAGTGGTATGCATAACATGTTGTCTGATCAACCTATGGGTCCAAGATAATAGTGATAGATGGGTCTCGACTACTCTTCACATTACCTATATCAACCATCGCATGCCATATAATGCGTGATCTGATAACATTTCCCACAAACAACCAAGTCCTATCTCATGATCAATAGCAACATCTGGACTAGGACCACAGTTGAAGAAGAGATCACAATCAATTCCAGTGGTCGTTTATTTGGCCAATTGCTAAGGAGTGAATCTTTCTCTCCGAATGCATCCAACACTCGATCCAATATCAATTGCGACTTGGCAAGATCCCCAAGGGTTTGTTTGTTAACCCTATATCCTTGGGTTAAGGCCGTACCCTACTAACCCAACTTAACCAATACCTTAAGTTCTATTTAACAGTAAATATGTTATTCCAATTTACTAATTGGTCTTTTGCTTCCAAGTAAATATCTAATCCTCATATCTTGGTTACTTTACCCAAGAAAGGTACTATATCACGACGATTATTTCTCCTCTTGCAAGATAAACTGGCATAAGAATCTGCCAATCTCATTCCGAGGAATTGGCCATTCCCTTTTGATCAAATCACAAGATCATGCGACTCTGCAACCAATTGCGCGAGTGTCGCATAAAAATCATGGGACTATTTTACTCATCGAATGGCATTGTCTAATCATGAAATCATGATTAGATAGGAAACAGGGTTAGGGTATCTTCATAACAATCCGTTCCTGATTGTACTAGGTCGATATTGTCGGTCCTAAAGGTCCAAATCCAAATAGAGTTTCATTCTTTTAGCGAGCGATCCTTAGGGTAAAAACCCTAGATCGTTTCTCGCAAGTGTGTCCTATTGTCCCTACATTCCATGAATGAGGGCGAGTCTTTAGGGTATAAGAGTTTCAACTTGGCAATAAGTGCGACTAGGTCATGTCCTCAATGTGCTAAACCCTAGTTAGCACTTAGGATATGTTGCATCGATTTAACCAGTCCTAAGGAAGTCCTTTGCGATTTAGGTGTTTAGGGTAAAACATTATCCTTGTCTATTCATGAAGATATTGTCTTGATCAAAGAGAAGAAAAACTAGTTGCATTACGATACCATACACGATTCATTGCTTACCTATGATTAGATTTACAACTCCTAACTTTTCTTGTTAAGATCAAAGCGTATGTTAAGTTACGACATAATTTCCATTGATGCATTCATGATTCATGCTACTAAGCTTTTAGGGTTTTATGTTAAAACGAACCATGTAATCTTTCCCTAATTTCATTTCTGAATGAAATATTCGTATGCTGAATGAGCATTACACAACCTTTCTCTAACTACTTACGTAGTTGATGGAGATTTATGCCAATTGACTAGAGTTTAACTTGCTTCATGCAGCCGTAGAATCATTTCCATGCCTTGCAAATTCCTACAGTTGTCAGCAACTTTCTTTAATGAATCATTACTAAGAAAGATTCATCTAATAATGCGATTTGTGATTTAATCTTTCCATGCATAGTCAAAGATGTACTATAATAATTCCGACTTTGTAAATGATAATCGTTGTTTGTTCTAGATTCGTTACTTTGCAATGCACAGAAGCCACTTGCTAAAAATGCATAAACATCTTTCGTTCATTTCCTTTAAAAAAAATTACAATTGACCAATCTTCATTCGTGAGTTATTTCCTTTAAAATAGCCAATGTATTTCATTCATAAAAGTGCATCCTAATTCCATAAATTATCCATGCACAATTGCAATACTTCGACGTAAACTAAAATTAGGAAGAAAACCTGGACTTGTGGATTCGGTGAAATGTCCACCTGAATGCTAGGAGATGATCCTCCTGCGGTTGCGCCTTGTGTCTTCTTAGGAGCCATCGTGACTTGGACGTTCTTGCCTTGATCGTAGACTTATGATCTTGGCCCGTCTCCCTTGCACGCACCATTCCTTTTGAGATTCGGCTTCCTTGACCGATGCACCATCTTGCGGAATTGGGCTTTGGAAGGCTTTATAGGCTTTGTTCTCGAAGCTTAAGAGGGGAAAGAATTTTGGGTTTTTAGAGAGTTCAAAAGGGAAGACCCTTTTTAATTCGGTTAGAAAAACCTGTGGGAGATTCAATCGAAAAGATGGTTTTTGAATCCGTCGGTTAGAGTGAACTTAAGGAGAACCAATGGAAAGAGGGTTTAAAACTTGCTAGCATGGCTTGAGTGGGAATGCCATGGGAGCCTTTTAAGAACTTGGGTGGGGGAAATCCACCATAGGGTTTAAAAAATGGCTTGGTGGAATGCAAGGGGAGGAGTTAAAAGGAAACGGGGTTAACTAGCCTTGTGGAAATGCTATGAAAAGGCCTTAAAAACCCCGGGCTAGATGACTTATGGGGAGACCAAGGGGGGGAAGGCTTAAATCACAAGGATGCAAGGGGAAAGACCTTAATTCCGGGGGTGTAAGACCGCACAAGAAGGGAAAATGGACAAGGGTTTTTTTTTTTGAAAACCGGGAAGTGATAAAAACCCACTTGAGAAGGCAATAACAAAAGGTCCACGGGAAGGGGGTTTAAATGGACCACGGGAAGGGGGGCTTAAAAGAAGATCCCTTTGAAGCTTCCAAGAAGCTTCTTGGAAGCTTCTGTGGTCTCAGTATTCACGTGGGGGGAGAGGGGATGGCTATAGTCGACAGCTGTTGATGGGCAGGAGGTGAAATATGGGAGCAGCGGATCTTCAGGAGATTCCTCCTCCCTCTCGGCCAGCAGAGCGGCGCAGCTCTCTTCTCTCCTCACACCCAGTAGCGTTACGCTCTCCTCCCTCACGGCTAGCAGCCGATTATCACAGCCTACTCCTCGGCTAGTAGAGCAGCGCGGGTCTCTTCTCCCCTTCAACGGTGGCATCTCGGCTCTCTTCAATCTCGTTCTTCCTTGGCCTGGCCAGCGCCCCGTTGTATCATAGCCTCCTTTTTTCTTATGCCTACCTTCTCCCCCCCCCCACTCCCAACTCCCATGGCGATGGGTTTTATAGGGAGAGGGAGAGATACCTCCCCTCCCCCACGCGGCCTGCTGCATGAGCATCGAGCCTTCCATGAGTTCCAGCACGGTGCACAATCATCGTGCCTCCCCTCCCTCTCCTCCAGCACGACCGTCGGCTGGGGAAAGGAGGGGATAATTTTTATAAAAAAATTGCTATTATCTAACTTAAGAGGAGATTCATATGCGGGAATATTACATTCTCTCCCCCTTGGAGGAATCGAGATGTCCTCATCTCGAGACAAACTGGGGATATTGATGGTTGAGAGTGCTTTCATCTATCCAAGTGGCATCCTCTTCGGGATAATCTTTCCACTAGACGAGGCATTCTCTCAAGGTTCTGGATCTCAATTGTTTCTTCCTAACATCTAGGATCCTATCAGGCCGTAGCTCAAGGACTCCTTGACTAGGTATTGCAACTTGTTGGTCATCAAGTACATGGTTAGGATTAAGTATATACTTCTTCAGTAGGCTGATATGGAATACATTATGAACCTTTAGGTTCTTAGGGAGTTGCAGTCTATAAGCATTTGGTCCTAGGTACTTAAGGATCTTGTATGGTCCACAATACCTTGGACTTAGCTTCTTGCAATCTTCTAAGGATAGGAAACTCTTCTTTGGGCGTACACAATTGAAGACCATGTCTCCTTCCTCGAAGGTTCTACCTTGACGCTTCAAATCTGCGTATGCCTTTTGTCTATCCTTGGCGGCTTGGATGTCCTGTCTTATTGACTTTACTTGGTCATCCATCTCTTCCAACATCTGCCTTGAAGCTTAAACCCTCAAGGTTGGACCTGAGAAGTTTAGGGTACTTCAACAGTCATGACCATACAATGCTTGAAAAGGGGTCATCTGAATGCTTTGTTGGTAAAAAGCATTGTAGGCAAATTCAACTAAAGGCAAGTACTGAATCCACCTTTTTGGCTCACGACAGCAGTGTGCCCTTAGCATATCCTCAATGACTTGATTGACTTGCTCTGTTTGGCCATTAGTTTGGGGATGGTAAGCTGTGCTAAAACTTAGTTGAGTCCCAATGGCTTTGAAGATGGCTCTCCAGAAGTGTGATGTGAAGAGAGAGTCACGACCACTAATGATTCTTCTGGGTAGCCCATGTAGCTTGAATATCTCCTTGATAAACAACCTTGCAATGTCTGAGGCTTTATAGTTTTTCTTTGCAACCTTAGTCAGCATGTCAACCACAACCATGATGGAGTGGTATCCTCCCTGAACTTGGGGTAGGCCAACAACAAAGTCCATACTGATGAATTTCCATTTCATTTGGGGAATGTCGAGTGGTTGCAACTTCCTTAGCATCTTGACATGTTCGATTTTAATACGTTGACAAGACAAACACTCAGTGACATATTTGAAAATGCCACCTTTCAAACTCTCCCAATAGTAGCTCTTCCTAACTGCATTGAGAGTCTTGGCATAGCCAGGATGTCCTGAGAAAGGGCAATCATGAGCGTCGTACAATATCTTCTGCTTAAGTGACTGGCTTGCCGGTATACATGCTCTCATTCTATAGTAGACAAGTCCACTATTGACAGAGAATTCATGATACTCAGCCTGTAGCTTTTATTCATGGTCCTTGATAGAGATTTCCCTTAGCATCTTTTGATAGGCTGGATCGCAGCATCCTTCCTTTCTAGCTAGCTCAAGTATTGGATTTGTTTGGCATGGACACCTTTGTGGCTAGAGATCTAGCTATTGATGGATTTTGCAAGATCAGAGAATTAAGGAATGCCTTGCGAATGAGTGCATCAGCAACTACATTCTCCTTTCCAGGTCGGTATTTGATTTCAAGGTCATACTCCTCCAACACTTCAATCCACTAACATTGCCTCATGTTGAGCTTGTTCTAGGTAAAGTTCCACTTGAAACTTTTATGATCAGTCACTAATGTAAACTTGTTACCCAGCACGTAGTGTCTCCAAAGCTTGACAACCAAAAGTTCAAGATCATGGGTAGCATAATTCTTCTCATGGCTCTTCAGTTTCTTGAAGATTATGCTATAGGATGACTTTCCTACATGAGCACACATCCTAAGGCAAGTATTCTAGTATCAATTACTACCTCAAACTCCTTACTGTGGTCTAGAAGTTTTAGGATCGGTGCTGATACCAAACTTTGCTTCAACCTATCAAAGCTAGTTTGTTCGGTAGTTGACCATGCAATGGACGTTTGCTTCTTCAGTAAGTCTGTCAAAGGTGCTACAATCAAAGCATAGTTTTTTATGAAGACCCTATACCATCTTGTCAAACCAAGAAAGCCGCGTATTTCTTTGACAGTTGTTGGTATTTGGCCATCCTAGAACATTTTTGACTTAGGCCGGCTCCACTGAGATTCCTTCTACTGATATGATGAATCCCAGATAACCAATCTGATGTTTGAGGAATGCACATTTCGTCATCTTAGCGTATAGCTTGTGTGACCTCCTTGTCTCAAGGAAAATCCGAAGTTGGGGTTCATGATCTCCTTCCTGTTTGGACTAGACTAGAGTGTCATCAAAGAAGACGAGCACGAAGTTATCAAGATATGGTCTAAAAAATATCTTGCATTAACCTATTGAAGGTGGCCGGCGCATTCGTAAGCCCTAATGACATAACTAGAACTCAAAGTGTCCATATCTAGTGCTGAAGGTCGTCTTTGGGATATCTTCTTCCTTGATTCTTATCTGATAGTAACCAGACCTAAGATAATCTTGGAGAAGATATTGGCACCCTGAAGACTATTAAGAAGCTCATCTATTCTAGGAATATGATATTTGTTATTGACTGTTGATTGATTCAACCCTATGTAATCAATACATAGTCGAAGTGTTACATCTTTCTTTTTCTGGAACAGTACTGGTGCTCCCCATGGTGAACTGCTAGGACGGATGTAGCCCTGATCTAGCAGTTGCTTGAGTCGTTCCTTCATCTCAATTGCTTCCGGTATAGACATTCTATAGGGTCTCTTCGCAATTGGCGCAGCTCCTATTACTAGCTTGATCTCATGATCTACTTCTCTTTGAAGCGGGAGTTCTGTTAACTCTTCAGGAACTACGTCCGCGTATTCCTTTAGCCAAGTGACCAAATCACTTTACTTTTTTATCAATATTCATAGTCAAGACAATCGTTGATTTTTTAAAAAAAGTTTTATTCCATTCATATCAGCATAGCCCTTTCGAGGTACAATTATTTCTTGGGGCGATGGAACAAGTTGATACATTAATTCGAGGAGAATAAGATGTTGTTGCATTCAGCTACAGGAACTAAGTAGTAGTACGGATTGGGGTCATCGATTTTCAGGAATCGATAGTTCATTGGAAGATTAGGGTATCTTTTCCTTTGATATCCATTCTTCTCATGACGTCCCAAAACCTTGATTCGGTCGGCAGGGATTCGTTGAGTCACTTCCACGTACACATACTTATTCTGGTTAACCCTTCGACCTCCGACCTGTAGGGTCGCGTTTGCGTGAGTCTCAACAAAGACAAATAGCTTCACGATCTTCAAATCCTCCATCTACTTGATTCTCTTCAAGTTAATTTGAAGGTACGCAAGTCGATGGGCAGCTATATAATAGATCCCTGAAACACCCATCCATCTCCGTTCCACGTACACAGGCGATGGATTGTAAATGCGGTATAGGATGTTCATCATCTCAACCCTTTGTCGATAATCCGTGGAATGCATCGCGGTCATAAACATGACTCGGAACACTAAGAACCTGTTCCATGCTTCATAATTCTGCAAGACAGCATTGAAAGTAAGGAAATGTTTGGGACAGTAACATTTGCTTTACTTCTTCTTATTAAAATTTCTTAAAAACAAGTCCTTTGTTGGTTCGCTCTGATACCAAGTGTAACGTGTCCACTAGAATCATCCAGGACACGTCTTAGCAATCCATCGGAAAGGATGTCTAGAAAGCTCCGTCGGCATTCCCATGGAATGTTACGGGATTTGCGATCTAGGTCTTCCCGCGTCTGCCATGTAGCGAAAGTATCTTGGCCGTTCCCACTTAGGATCGACCTGAATTAGGGTTTTTTTGATTTGGTCATTAGCTAACAGCACTAGCGTCAGACCCGAGCGAACTACTTTACACAGAAACGCCAGGTCCGAAGTGGATTCACGCTGCACTTGGTTCAAGGAGAATGGGAAACGAGAGGGATGCAAGGCTCAACCTTTCTACCATAAGGCATAGTCCCATTCCGTTCCCCTAAAACAGCGTAAATCGGGTAAGATGTAACTCTAGGTCATCGCTCTCGTTATTCGTTTTGATGATGATGATCATCCCGCTGTACTTCGAGATTTTTGAGAAAAGTTCCCGGCTAACCGGGACCACCCAACCGTAGGACAGACTCCTGGCCCATCCTCCGCACTTTCCTCGGTTTGTTTTAGTTATATAATTATCTAACACATTAATTTGACATATAACAATCAGCTTCTTTAATTACTCCTATTAAGCACTGGTTCCTTCACGTAATCTTATCACATGACATAGAAAAACAATATCAAACAAATTCTTTATTATCATTCCATCATTTTATCTTTGAAATACAAGGAGTTCCGCCCGTAGACTTGTCCATAATCCGCCCGAAGGCTATCCAATGATCCTCAAGGATCACTATTCCAAGCTTCCGCCCGTAAACTAGTATGCGGGCCTCGAGATCCAATCCCGAGTCACGTTAGCCTCTTGTACAGGACCCGGAAGGCGAGGGATTTACGGCCAGAGCCCCCCCTGGCACCCAAGCATCCTCCTGCTCCAAGTAGAACTCAACGGAGAGACCTCTCATGGCGGGTTTGGTCCACATTCCCGGCGCGGTCAACAACCCCCTTGGTTAGGGTCAGGCAGGCATCGGGGGTAACTGAAGCTGCCTCTCCCTTCAGGCCTTCAACTGAAGCATTAGATATCTTTTCATCCTTTAGTTCCTTGAGCAAACAATGCAAACAGTGCTTTCTAAATTGTTACAAGCACAATCAAATCCAATGGTCGTTTATTTGGCCAATTGCTAAGGAGTGAATCTTTCTCTCCGAATGCATCCAGCACTCGATCCAAGATCCATTGCGACTTGACAAGATCCCCAAGGGTTTGTTTGTTAACCCTATATCCTTGGGTTAAGGCCGTACCCTACTAACCCAACTTAACCAATACCTTAAGTTCTATTTAACAGTAAATATGTTATTCCAATTTACTAATTGGTCTTTTGCTTCCAAGTAAATATCTAATCCTCGTATCTTGGTTACTTTACCCAAGAAAGGTACTATATCACGACGATTATTTCTCCTCTTGCAAGATAAACTTGCATAAGAATCTGCCAATCTCATTCCGAGGAATTGGCCATTCCCTTTTGATCAAATCACAAGATCATGCGACTCTGCAACCAATTGCGCGAGTGTCGCATAAAAATCATGGGACTATTTTACTCATCAAATGGCGTTGTCTAATCATGAAATCATGATTAGATAGGAAACAGGGTTAGGGTATCTTCATAACAATCCGTTCCTGATTGCACTAGGTCGAAATTGTCGGTCCTAAAGGTCCAAATCCAAATCGAGTTTCATTCTTTTAGCGAGTGATCCTTAGGGTAAAAACCCTAGACCGTTTCTCGCAAGTGTGTCCTATTGTCCCTACATTCCGTGAATGAGGGCGAGTCTTTAGGGTATAAGAGTTTCAACTTGGCAATAAGTGCGACTAGGTCATGTCCTCAACGTGCTAAACCCTAGTTAGCACTTAGGATATGTTGCATCGATTTAACCAGTCCTAAGCAATTCCTTTGCGGCTTAGGTGTTTAGGGTAAAACATTATCCTTGTCTATTCATGAAGATATTGTCTTGATCAAAGAGAAGAAAAACTAGTTGCATTACGATACCATACACGATTCATTGCTTACCTATGATTAGATTTACAACTCCTAACTTTTCTTGTTAAGATCAAAGCGTATGTTAAGTTACGACATAATTTCCATTGATGCATTCATGATTCATGCTACTAAGCTTTTAGGGTTTTATGTTAAAACGAACCATGCAATCTTTCCCTAATTTCATTTTTGAATGAAATATTCGTACGCTGAATGAGCATTACACAACCTTTCTCTAACTACTTACGTAGTTGATGGAGATTTATGCCAATTGACTAGAGTTTAACCTGCTTCATGCAGCCCTAGAATCATTTCCATGCCTTGCAAATTCCTACAGTTGTCAGCAACTTTCTTTAATGAATCATTACTAAGAAAGATTCGTCTAATAATGCGATTTGTGATTTAATCTTTCCATGCATAGTCAAAGGTGTACTATAATAATTCCGACTTTGTAAATGATAATCGTTTTTTGTTCTAGATTCGTTACTTTGCAATGCACAGAAGCCACTTGCTAAAAATGCATAAACATCTTTCGTTCATTTCCTTTTAAAAAAAATACAATTGACCAATCTTCATTCGTGAGTTATTTCCTTTAAAATAGCCAATGTATTTCATTCATAAAAGTGCATCCTAATTCCATAAATTATCCATGCAGAATTGCAATACTTCGACGTAAACTAAAATTAGGAAGAAAACCTGGACTTGTGGATTCGGTGAAATGTCCACCTGAATGCTAGGAGATGATCCTCCTGCGGTTGCGCCTTGTGCCTTCTTAGGAGCCATCGTGACTTGGACCTTCTTGCCTTGACCGTAGACTTATGATCTTGGCCCGTCTCCCTTGCACGCACCATTCCTTTTGAGATTCGGCTTCCTTGACCGATGCACCGTCTTGCGGAATTGGGATTTGGAAGGTTTTATACGCTTTGTTCTCGAAGCTTAAGAGGGGAAAGAATTTTGGGTTTTCAGAGAGCTCAAAAGGGAAGGCCCTTTTTAATTCGGTTAGAAAAACTTGTGGGAGATTCAATCGAAAAGATGGTTTTTGAATCCGTCGGTTAGAGTGAACTTAAGGAGAACCAATGGAAAGAGGGTTTAAAACTTGCTAGCATGGCTTGAGTGGGAATGCCATGGGAGCCTTTTAAGAACTTGGGTGGGGGAAATCCACGATAGGGTTTAAAAAATGGCTTGGTGGAATGCAAGGGGCGGATTTAAAAGGAAACGGGGTTAACTAGCCTTGTGGAAATGCTATGAAAAGGCCTTAAAAACCCCGGGCTAGATGACTTATGGGGAGACCAAGGGGGGGAAAGGCTTAATTCACAAGGATGCAAGGGGAAAGACCTTAATTCCGGGGGTGTAAGACCGCACAAGAAGGGAAAATGGACAAGGTTTTTTTTTTTTGGAAAACCAGGAAGTGATAAAAACCCACTTGAGAAGGCAATAACAAAAGGTCCACGGGAAGGGGGTTTAAATGGACCACAGGAAGGGGGGCTTAAAAGAAGATCCCTTAGAAGCTTCCACGAAGCTTCTTGGAAGCTTCTGTGGTCTCAGTATTCACGTGGGGGGAGAGGGGATGGCTATAGTCGACAACTGTTGGTGGGCAGGAGGCGAAATATGGGAGCAGCGGATCTTCAGGAGATTCCTCCTCCCTCTCGGCCAGTAGAGCGGCGCAACTCTCTTCTCTCCTCACGCTCAGTAGCGTTACGCTCTCCTCCCTCACGGCTGGCAGCCGATTATCACAGCCTACTCCTCGGCTAGTAGAGCAGCGCGAGTCTCTTCTCCCCTTCAACGGCGGCATCCCGACTCTCTTCAATCTCGTTCTTTCTTGGCCTGGCCAGCGCCCCGTCGTATCACAGCCTCCTTTTTTCTTATGCCTACCTTCTCCCCCCCCCCCTCTCCCAACTCCCATGGCGATGGGTTTTATAGGGAGAGGGAGAGATACCTCCCCTCCCCCACGCGGCCTGTTGCATGAGCATCGAGCCTTCCATGAGTTCCAGCGCGGTGCACAATCATCATGCCTCCCCTCCCTCTCCTCCAGCACGACCGTCGGCTGGGGAAAGGAGGGGATAATTTTTTAAAAAAAATTGCTATTATCTAACTTAAGAGGAGATTCATATGCGGGAATATTACATCAAAATTTATAAACAATGATGGCAAAAAACTTTGTTCTCCTACACAAAGGTACAGTCCGCGTGCTCAATCACTTTGTACCCTTTGCTCCACCAGATAAGCTTCCCTTGATGATATCTTTGCTCTAGAGATGGGTGCTCCAAATAAGGTCTCAAATCAACCCCATCATGGACCTGCAATGCATTTAGCACATTAGCATATTAAAAAATAATAAGGTTTAATCTTATTAAGATTACCCTTATTTTTAAATTTCACTCCCTGAAGATCAACTAGTAAAGCCGTGGACTTATTTTTTCCTATCCTAACTACCTTGTAAGGGCCATCCCATCTAGGTTCCAACTTTCCTGGAAATAGCTCCCTATGCGCATAATAGTATAGAACTAATTGTCCTTTCTTAAAGGTATATTTCTTCGCTTTTAGATCATGGAGCCACTTCATCTGACACTTAGTTACCTCTTGGTTCAACAAACTCTTCAATTTAAGCTCATCCAAGTGGGCTATAGTTGTAAACCGCTCGAATAGGGCATCTTCATCACCCGAAGAATGATTGATTGCAAATCTTATGGTCTGCAAATCAATTTCTAAGGGCAAGGCACACTCCTCCCCATAAACTAATCTAAATGGGGTGTGGCTAGTGGCTTGTTTAAATGTTGTGTTATACGCCCAAACTGCTACATATAATTTTGTATCCCAGTTCCGTTTCTTTTCGAATACTATCTTGGATAGGATACCCACAAGCTGATTGTTGGTACTTTCAACTTGTCCATTTGCCTGTGGATTATAGGGAGTCGTCTTATTGTGCTTAATTTTCCAAGTTTCAATTAGACTTTTAATCACCTTGTTCAAAAAATGGGTTCCACGGTCTGATACTATTTCCTTTGGTAGACCAAAATGGCAAATGATCTACTCAAGTAGGAAATTGACAGTCTCTTTTGCATTGTCTTGCCTCATCACCTATGCTTCTGACCACTTTGTAACTATAATGTATCTCTTCTAAGTAGTAGACGACGGGGTAATAGGACCCACAAAGTCGATGCCCCACTTCTCAAATGGAAGGATAGCCATAATAGGCATAAGTGGTCGCTTCCTATTCTCTTGATTGTCATGTCTTTGACATGTATCACATCTCTTAACATACTCGAATGAATCCTGAAAGATGGATGGCCACCAATAACCAACTCTTAAAGCCTTCTGTGCCGTCAACCGTCCAACAAAATGTCCCCCCACAAGCGGAGTCATGGCACTCTTCCAAGATAAATGGAACCTTGTCAAGGCATCACACATCGGTGATAGATATCATCAAGACCCTGTCGATATAGTGTCCTTGAAATCAAGGAAAATTTCCATGCCTGCTGTTTAATTTTCCTCTTCTCGGATTTTGATAAAGTAGTTCCAGTCTCTCCTATAGAGAGATAATGCATTATAGCAGCATACCAGGAGGGAATAGACATTGTATCAATCTTAAACAATGTTTCCATGTCACTTCCTTCAGCTACGACCTCTTTTGGCTCTCTGAAATCCACAAGACACTCTAAAATGCCCTGTAGCTTCGGTATCTTGCTCTTGATCTCGTAATCAAATTCCTTCAAAATGATTAACCACTTTGCTAAACGATCAGGCGGCTGTAGCTTATTTAGCAACAACCAAAGCCCTTGCAATGGTATTTGTGACCAGAATGTAATGCTTGAACTTTTTGGTCACAAATACCATTGCAAGGCACAACTTCTCCATATAGGTATAGTTAATTTTCGATATGCCCAACTTCTGACAAGCAAAGGCTATCAAATGGTACCACTTTTCCTCCCAAATTTGGGATAAGTAGCAGCTGATACTATACATGGTGATGGCTGCTGAAAATATATAGAACATTTTGCCCCTTTTAGGTGCTTTTAAAACAGGTGCTTTGGCAAGCTCCTACTTCACATCGTCAAAAGATACTTTGCAAGCATCACTTCATTCAAACTGACAATTAAAAGACAATAGGTTCGTCAATGGCAACGTTCTTTCTGCCATGGCATTTATAAACCTCTGATAATACCCTATTGATGACAGAAAGCTATGCACCTCCTTTGGAGTACATGGCGGACTCATGGCGACTATGACCTTGATCTTTTCAGGGTCGGTCGCAATCCCTACTAAACTGACCACATGGCCTAATAATAGCCCATAAGGCACTCCAAAGACGCACTTCCGTGGGTTGAGAGCTATGCAAAATTGTCTGCAATGCTCAAAACACTTCTGCAAAATAATCAATTGCCTTTCTCTTGTGGTGGCTACCCCCAGATCGTCAATGAATACTTTCAACTCCTCTGGGGAGATGTCACCAAAGGTTTTATCGATTGTTCTTTGCCACGAACTGGCTACATTACATAAATCAAATGCCATCACATGGTACGCAAAGGTACCGAAGACAGTAATAAATGTCGTTTTAAGTTTGTCTTGCTTAGCAATTGCCATTTGGTTATACCCTGCAAAGCAATCCATGAACGAATACATTTTCCTACCTACTAATTGATCTAAAATTTGGTCAATAAAGGGAAACGGGTAGAAGTCTTTAATAGCTTGCTTATTCAACTCTCTAAAGTCTACACAAAGCCAGTTTTGATTATTCTTCTTCTTTCTAATCACAACTAGTGAACACCATTCAGTATGCTGAACAGGGAAGATCAAACCCACTTTTCACAACTTTTGTAGCTCCTCAAACAACCCGTCCCTTAATTCAAAAGGCATATGCCTTACTTTCTAACGTATAGGGCGGGTACCTTCCTTTACAGGAATAGTATGCACAGCTAGATTGGGGGGAATGCCCCTAAGTTTGTCATAGCTCTAAGTGAAGATGTCACAAAACTCCTGCATCAAGGACACATAGTCCTCTCTCTTTCGAACTGAGCATGGAACCTAATCTAATTGGCTACAAATCATTAGACATGCCAAGGTCCAACTCAATAATGTCAGTGTCTCTTATTCGATCTTGAGGCTCTATCAGCTCATTCAATGTTATCTGATAAATGTTCTCTATAGTGGACCCTTCTTTAGATCCATCGCTCGATGATGTCTCACTACCAGATGGATCATCTACTATTTCTAGCTCAATAGAGGATAAAGGAGCTCTCTCACTCTGAGGAGACTCAAGGTAAGCATCCACTATTACACGATTGGCACCTCTACCTAGAATCACTTGACCAGTGGGTATATCGACTTGACAATCCGTTCGTAAAATCCGTGGCGTGCCTAGCAAAACTCGATAGCTAGGACGTCCTGCAAACCTTATCACCCTAAAGTCCAAATAACATTCCACTCTTGCAATGGTAACATGGACTTTAGTGATGCAACCTTCTGGTTGTCTTAGACTATCATTCACCATCCTAAGAAGTGTGGAGCCATCTTTTTGAATTTCTAGACCTAGCCTCTCCATCAAGTCCGAGCTCATGATATTGACGGTGGATCCAGTGTCCATGAAAGCTTGCTCTACTAATATTCCATCCACGTATGCTTGAACCCTAGGGCAATGCTTTTCAACATGATCGAACCAATCTTCTCCCACTCGTGAGATGCCCAAAGGTTCTACAATATACCTAATAGGCAGGATTTTCTTGAATTCCTTGCATACTCCTAGAGAAATTTTAATCAATTGCAGGAGATTCACGTCTGGTTTGACTTCACAAAGAAAACTTGCTAGATCAAAGACGTGATAGTTAGCCAAAGTTCTCTTCTCGTGCCAAACCATTCTCTCCTTTGGTCTTTGGACCGACTTTGGTTCCTCTTTTTTAACTTTTGCCTTCTTTCTTAGAAATCCTTTATCCTTCTCGGGATCAACTTTACTATCAACAAGTCTTAGAGGTCCACCTTCCATATCAGGATCCTATCTTCCTAGCTTCCTTCCTACTGCCAATCTACCTTTACAAATTGTACGGGTGAGAGCCCGACGCTCCTTAAATTAAATCATGGTACCCTTGTGCTTTTTTACAAAAGTATTGACTTGCGCCTTTTCTTGTGTGCCTTTTTCCTTTATTTAGGACTTTTCTACACTTCTTGCGTTCCCATATTTTTCTTGGCCCGCCTTCCTCTTCCGTTTCACTTTTGTCTTGGCCTTGTATTCTCTTTAGCTTTTTTGAATTTTCCACCTTTGTTCATTTGAGAATTAATAGTATGGAGTTCTCTTATAGGTCTACATGGTTGGTATATGCTTGAAAATGAGGGTACAAGTCATTAAATGGCCAAAACAGAGCATTCACAAGCTGTATGAATTTTCAGACAGCTATAGTAAACTACTTACAAAATTTTCTATACTCAACTACTTTCAACACTTGATAGCTCGCTAGAAAGAGGAATTCTCAAGCTTCAAGAAAAGCCAAAGAATTTGTTATTTGGAGCACTAGAACTCAAGATATTTGATTTTTTCTTCTGTTGTATACCCAGGAATGCATGTATAAAATGGGAGACATACATGTATATTTTGATGGGTGTATAATCATGCTTATAATGATCCATATGGGCAGTATGATGCTTGTGCATTATGTACAAATGGTGGGCAACATTAACTGTATGCATATGAGCATGATATGGGTGCAAATCATGCGTATGGGATATACTATGTAGGGTACCAAGGGCAATCAACATATGCAATGGATTATCATTTGGAAGAAGAAGTACTAACTCGTCCTTTTTCCTTCAACAATGTCCATGGTACCTACTTATCAAGCCATATGTTGGATGATATCATTTCTAGGGGCCTATGCTACAAATGTGGAGAGAAGAATGTTATTGGCCATTCAAATGTATGCAGGGCACATCATGTTAGAATTTTAGTTGTCATATGCTATAAATGTGATGGTCAATGGTCTCCTAATCATGAAAGTTATTGCAGGAATAGACATTTTGCTACAGCCCTTGTATTAGAGGATTCTAATGCATATGTATCTCAATTGGAAGTGCAAGTTTGTCAAGGACAGCAAGAAGAAGATAAAGATGCTGATAATGAGATTGAAGACGTAATATGGCAGTTTGAGAAAATGTCACTTAATGCAATACAAGTAGAAAATTTTCAAGAGCAAGATGAAGATGAAGCTGAAAATGAAGATTGTCAGATATGATCAATGCCCCACGCTCATTAGGTGCCACCAATGATCCACGGTGCTCAAATTTGTAAGGCCCCCATCATGAGGAGAAGCCAAATGTGAGCCCGGACATTGGTTGAGTCTTGACTTGTATATCAGATGAGTTCTATGTGACCGGATGGCACAAAGGTGACCATTGTGGGTCTAATCTTTGGGTAGACGGAGTGGTTAAGCTAGTAGCAACTCGAGGTGCATTGCATCGAGTTACGGGGTAAGGGAGTTAAAAGGGGCCCCTATTTTGGGGTCCAAGGGCGGCGAAAGCGGCCCCTGGCTGAGGGGCCATCGGTCAAGCCAACCTAATGGCCTTCACGGGCTATAAAAGCTAAATCCCTTCACATCCATCTATCATTCATCTTTCACCCAGTCAGAGTTGTTGTTCCAACTAGCCTTAAGCTCTTCACCTATCTTCTGTCTACATCGCCATCTAAGCTTCACACAGTGGAAGCACATGGGTGGATAGAGCCATCTTTGTATCAGTTGTTTGGAGCTAAATAATTTACTGATTCTCCTCTTATCTGTTGTGTACTCTCTATCTCTTTCTCAGATTTTGTTCGCTGCGCCGTGTAATTTTTTACATGGTATCAGAGCCCAGGGGGCTCTAGAGATCGGAGAGTGTGCAAGAGGCAAAGGCTTCAACAACAAAGAGAAACTATGTCGACTTCCGGAAGCAGTTCTGGCGCATCAGGAAGCGGTGCAAGAGGTGGTGCTACTGTACCGACTATTCAAACACTGAGGATTCGTCCATCAACCTTCAGCAAAGGCAAGTTAGATGGTACAAACTACACCTTGTGGAAGTTCAAAATTACAACTATCTATGATTCTTATGAGCTTCTGGAGACTGTGCTGGGGATTGACACAGAACCATAGCCTACCCCTGACCCATCAAATTCTAGAGTGATGATTCCTCTGAATGCAGATCTTCTACGAGCTTGGAAACGAAGGAATGCAGATGCATTGTGTGCCTTAGTTACAAGCTGTTCTAACAGTGTTCTGACTTTGATTCAGCATACAACCAAAGCATCAGAGGTTTGGAATGTACTAAGGAGTCAGTATGAAACACGAAACCAAACAAGGATTCAAAACTTGGAGAATCAACTAGCAGCGAGAAGTTTGCTGAAGGAGAGACGGTTGAAGCATTCATCACTCAGATTAAGAATCTGCACGACCAGATGGCTGGCGTTGAGATACAAAAGACTAGCAAAGAGTTAGCTCGGAGATGTCTTCGGATTCGTCCACAAAAGTTTGATGGACTAGTAACTGCCCTTAATACTCAGGTGAGACCTCAAGCTTTGACTTTTGAGGAGTTTTGTGCATTATTGATGGAGGAGGAGTTAAGGCTGAAAGCCCGAGAAGGAAGCAACAATGGAGATGCTGCATTCTCTGCCAATGCAAAAGGCAAAGGTGGTTCCCCTACCAAAAATGATGGTGACAAAAAGAAGAAGGGCGGCAAGAAGAAGTTTCAAGGAGAGTGCTTCTATTGCAAGAAGAAAGGACATGCAATTGCAGATTGTCGTGTCAAGAAGGCAGATGAAAAGAATGGTACCCTTAAAAGTAAAGGGAAAGAGACAGCCAATACGGCTGAAGCAAATTTGGAATTATTCATGGCGACCATTGAGGAAGTGTGCTCCTCGGCGCAAGAAAAATCTACCATTGACTCATGGGTGTTGGATAGTGGGGCCTCCCGTCACATGACCAACAAGAAAGGTCTATACAGTTATATGCAGCCTCTACAAGAATCCATCACTGTGATGGTTGGAAATGATGCTAAATGCCCTGCTACAGGCACAGGTACTATTTCTTTTGTTGCTGCAAATGGTGAAGTCAAAAATCTTTCAAATGTGTTGTATGTTCCCGAAATCAGGAGAAATTTGTTATTAGTTGTTGCTGCCATAATTGATCTTGGTCATGAAGTGAGGTTCAAGAAGACAGGTGCAGAAATTCTTGATAGTGCTGGCACAATGGTTGGCAAAGGAGAAAGAAGGAACAACCTGTATGAGCTAAGTGCTCTTACAGCCACCGCTGGAGTGGGCACAAGTAAGCTTTGGCATGAAAGGTTTGGACACATTGGATTTGCAGTGTTGAAGGAGATGCAAAAGCAAGGCATGGTTGCTCACTTACCTACAATAACTGAATTAAAGGAACCATGTGAAGCTTGTATGATGGGCAAGCAACAGAGAAAGGCATTTCCACAAGAAATCAAGAATAGAGCACAGGCTCCTCTAGAGTTGGTGCATGCTGACTTGTGTGGTAAGATGCCTACACAAGCCTTGGGGGGATTTTCTTATTTTATGTTGATTGTCGACAACTACAGTAGGAAGATGTGGGTGTACTTCCTTCGTGATAAGGCTCAAGCTTTTGGTAAGTTTAAAGAATGGCTAAAACTTGTTGAGAATGAAACAGGGAAAAGTGTGAAGAAATTTAGAACAGATGGTGGTGGTGAGTTCAACTCAAAGGAGTTTGAAGACTTTTGCAAGAGCAAGGGGATCAAGCATCAATTGACGACGCCTCACACACCTCAACAGAACGGTGTTGTGGAATGCAGGAATCGCACCATTGTGGAGATGGCAAGATGCATGCTAAAGGGCAAGTGATTGCCTAACCATTTTTGGGCTGAAGCTATTAATACTGCAGTCTACATTCTAAATCGGAGCTACACAAAGGCTCTCAAGGGAAAATTACCTCATGAGGCTTACACTGGTAAGAAACCATCTGTCTCATATTTCAGAATTTTTGGATGTGAATGTTATGCACATGTTCCAGATGAGAAGAGAAACAAGTTAAAACCAAAAAGCAAAAAATGTATCTTCTTGGGTTATAGTGATGAGCATAAGGCTTACAAATTATATGACCAAGAGGCAAAGAAGATCATCGTGAGCCGTGATGTGGTGTTCAAAGAGGAGCTGCATATAGTGGAGGAGGAGAAGGCAAGTTCTTCCACTTTATCATCAAGAGAAGAAGTAGTCCACTATGAACCTATCCCGAGAGCTGTCCCTATCCTTAAGGAGGAGGAAGCATCATCTTTAAATGATGAGGAAAAAGTTCACCAACCTGACATCACCCCACCGAAAAAGCCATTACCGCACTGGGTGAAGCAACTCTATGACCACAATAATCCTATGCTTGCATCTGCTGAGGAGAAGGCAGACGGACCAAGGAGATCTCAGAGAATAGAGGAGCAAAGGAGAACTTCTGCTCACATAGTCAATATGGCCTTGATGGTTGAGATTATGAGAGAAGTAAAGGAGCCAACTGACTTGGAAGAAGCACTTGCAGATCCATCATGGAAGGCTGCTATGCAAGCGGAGTATGACAGCATAATGAAGAATGACACTTGGGAGCTAGTGGATCGACCAGCAAAGCGGAAGGTTATTGGCACCAAGTAGATCTAGAAGGTATAGTACAAGGCTAATGGTACCTTAGAAAAGTACGAAGCTAGAGTGGTTGCCCAAGGATTTTCACAAGTTGAAGGGTTTGATTTTCAAGAGTCATTTGCCCCAACTGCCAGAATGACCACTATTCGCACGGTACTTGCAGTGGCTGCCCACAAGAAGTGGCCAGTGTACCAAATGGATGTTAAGTCAGCATTCTTAAATGGTGACCTCAAGGAGGAGGCGTACGTGGCTCAGCCACCAGGGTTTGAGGCCCCCCATTCTAAGAACAAAGTGTGTAAGCTAAAGAAGGCATTGTATGGGCTGAAACAAGCCCCTAGAGCATTGTACTAGCAGATAGATAAGTTCTTTTTAAACCTAAACTTCAAAAGATGTGCCTCAGATGCTAACTTGTATGTTTACAGGGATAGTAAAAAGTATGTAGTGATTGTCCTATATGTGGACGACCTTCTTATTACAGGTGACTATGAAGATATGATCAACCAAACTTGAAAGGCTTTGAGTTCTGAGTTTGAAATGACAGACTTGGGCTTGCTGCACTATTGTTTGGGGATTGAAGTCTGGCAAGGCAGGAAAGATCTTCATCCCTCAAAAGAAGTATGCATGGGAGATCTTGAAGGCATTTGGCATGACCGAGTGCAAGGAGATAGCTACACCTATGGAGGTGAATGCAAAGTTATCCGTCGAGGATACATCAGCACTAGCAGACATTGGGAGGTATAGGAGGTTGATCTACTTGTGTAACACCAGACCAGATATCAGTTTTGCTGTTGGTGTTTTGAGCAGATTCTCAAACAAACCTCATGAGAGTCATTGGAAGGCTGGGATGCGGGTGCTCAGATACTTGAAGGAAACTCTTGACTATGGTATCACATACAGTTTTGGAACTTCTCTTGTGGGGAACTGTGACTCAGATTGGGCAGGAGACAGTGATTCCAAGAAGTCAGTTTCTTTCTCTTTGGGTTCAGGAATTTTCTCTTGGATTAGTAAGAAGAAACCAATAGTGGTATTGTCTTCTACCGAAGCAGAGTATAAGGTAGCTTGTTTTGCTGCATGTGAAGCAATATGGTTGAGAAGGATTCTATGGCATATGGGAGTGTAGGATGAAAAACCAACTATGCTAAGATGTGACAATCAGAGTTGCATCGCCATTGCCAAAAATCCAGTGTTTCATGCACGCACCAAACATATAGAGATCCATTATCACTATGTGTGTGATTTGATGGAGGATGGGATAGTGAAACTGGTCTACTTTCCAACAGAGGAGAATGGAGCAAATATCTTCACCAAAGCACTTACGAAGGATCTGCTTCAAGTTCATCTTCAGAGACTCGGCATTGGGCCGAGGAGATAGTTCACCTATGGGTGGACATTGAGGGGGAGGGGGGGGGGTGTCAGATATGATCAATGTCCCACCCTCATTAGGTGCCACCAATGATCCATGGTGCTCAAAGTTGTAAGGCCCCCATTATGAGGAGAAGCCAAATGTGAGCCTGGACATTGGTTGAGTCGTGACTTGTATATCAGATGAGGTCTATGTGACCGGATGGCACAAAGGTGACCGTTGTGGGTCTAATCTTTGGGTTAGATGGAGTGGTTAAGTTGGTAGCAACTCGAGGTGCATTGCATCCAATTGCAGGGTAAGGGAGTTAAAAGGGGCCCCTATTTTGGGGTTTGGGGGCCGCGGAAGTGGCCTCTGGCTGGGGGGGGGTCCCAGGGGGGCCAGCAGCCCCCCTGGCAGGGGTCCAGGGGCAACACCCCTGGCCCGATGGTAAAGGGAATATTCCCTGGCCGAATAGTGGAGGCTCATATGGTAGGTCGGTCAAGCCGACCTAACAGCCTTCGCGGGCTATAAAAGCTAAACCCCTTCACAACCATCCATCATTCATCTTTCACCCAATCAGAGTTGTTGTTCTAGCTAGCCTTAAGCTCTTCACCTATCTTCTGTCTAGATCGCCATCTAAGCTTCACAGAGTGGAAGCGCATGGGTGGATAGAGCCATCTTTGTATCAGTTGTTTGGAGCAAAAGAATTTACTGATTCTCCTCTTATCTGTTGTGTACTCTCTATCTCTTTCTCAAATTTTGTTCACTGCGTCGTGTAATTTTTTACAAAAATGAAGATGAAGATGAAGATGAAGATGAACAAAGGATTGATATTAATGCAGACAATGTAGTCAAAGAACAAGGTAACGTGGATTACCAAGAAAAAGAAGACAACTATGATGGCAATGGCATACAAGATGACAGCATTGGGTATGATGAAAGCTTTCATGAGTCCATTCATTCCCAAGAAGAGTGTGATCATGACAGTTTAGCAATGCATTTCAGCCTACATCTCATGAGGATTTTACTAATCTTGATCATGATAGTATTTCAATGGACATAGATCATGCTTACTTGGATTATGTTATGAAAAATGAGGATATCTATGCTCATGATGATGATCTTTATTTTCCCTATGATCCGAGAGCCTATGAGGATGCTTATGTGGATCATGGGTAGGATTGGTCATACCCATTTGACCCAGGTAATGATACCTCCTCATGATGATTATCTCATTTATGACAATTTCTATGATGGATTTCCTTTCAATCCGGGTGAGGGCAGCAGTGACTTGATGGATGATGACCATTATTTGGGTATCCCATATGATCCGGGATAATATTTTTACCTCTTTCCTATGTCATGGAGCAAGGGACAGCCCGCTGTCATAATTTTTTGTCAGAGAAATAATGTGTATAACTTCATTAAACAGGGAAAATTTTTGCACGCGATGTTAGCTTACGTTATGAACTTTATTTCTAGAGTTCATATGTCCCAATCTGATGATTCTACTGAAAGTTATGCTCATTTTTCTTCAGCTCCCTATTTCAGGCATGTTCACTATATCATGGCAGTTTCTTCTACAACGTGAATAATATCCTTTGAAGATCTTTTCTTAGACTTCCATTTGGGTTTTATCTACTACCATCCTTGTAATCATTGTACTTCAAGCTTTGAGGACAAAGCTTCTTTAGGAGGGTATGGTTTGTCATGTAGGAAATTTTGACATGTAATTTGGACATAACCACAACCATAAAATGGGCTGGCATATGTAAATGTAACCTAAAGATTAGGTTTAGCCATAGTTTGGCTAGGGTGAGCTATAGCTATAAATAGGAGGACAGCCACTAAATGGGAAACACATTCTATTTTGGAACAAGAAGTTTGGTTTGTTTCTTTCCTTGTAATCATCTTCATTTCCTAGTTAATGACAATTCTAGCTATGGTTTCTTGTCAATTTCTTGTCATTTCTATTTGATTCTAGGCTTGAATAGGCTAATTTAGTCTTATTCTAAGATCCCTTTATTACATCTTTTTCTTAGATTGAGCAGCTACACTACTAAGTTGCTGGTGCCTGATTTTCTATTTTGGTTTTGCTGATAAAGGCTCTTGGTTTTGAGGAGACTTTGATTGTTTTGAAAAACCAACAACAACTTGGGGTTGTCGCTTATCAACACTTGAGGGCTTTATCTCATCTATCCTTGGACTTTCCGTTTCAGCTTCAGCAGCCTCACATGGAAGTGGCTACTTTGGCTCTAGCTTTTTCTCCTTGCTCAATGACTTTTTGAACACTATCGGTTCCTCTTGTGGAGTAGCAGCAACTTCAAGTGGTTGCTCTTTTGGAATTGTGGGCTCAAGTGTCACAGGAACGAGCTTATCAATCACTAACTTATCTGGTGTTGTCTCCTCAAGTACCTTGGTCCATGACCTAGATCTGTGTGTGAAACTCTTTTGAAAATATTTTACTCATCAAGCCCTTGTAATGATTGGAATGAAGCACATGGTGATGGCGGCTTGGTTGGATGATTTCCCCCCTAATGACTTGCAGTGCATCCTATATGTAGATGTGAAAGTGACTGTTGTGGTTGTGCACTATTATCCTAAATGACCTAAGGTAATGTCAGCCCAGTGTGTGTTGCTAAGGTTGCCTAGGTGCTATGTGCAATGTGTGCCAAGTCCTTGCAATATGATGAGGTGGTAACTTAGTTTAACAAGCTCCTTGTTGAGTTCCTAAGTCATTAAGATATTTACTTCAAATGCTTGACTTCAAAGCCTACAAGTTATCAAGGCACTTTGCAACACTTTGATTCAAAAACTTGCAAGAGTGAGGTGTGCAAAATTTGGTGCACAGATCGGATGTTGTAAGCGCACGTAGTGAGCGTCAGAAGGTCCCCAAGAACAAAAGAACTCTACTTTTTGCACACAAAACAATGTAGAAGACTTGCACGACATGAACAAGAGACCAATTGGGTGCAATCTCCCCCATGCCTTGTGTGAGCACTCCACAAAGCATGTATTTTATGTATTAATCATCTTCAAGATCAAATAATAGCCCAAATTACAAAATAGCACGCTTTAGCTTTTGAGTTTGCTTTTGTGCCAAATAGAGAATTAAAGCTAATGGGCGCCCAAGAAGTCAGGCGTACCCGAATACAATGTCCAAATACAAATATCTAAATCGTGCGCCCATGCACATACAAAAATAATAAATAAATATCCAATGCCTTGATAAATAGGCGTAACAAAATATAGGCGCCATGCCTAAGGTATGTGCCCATCAAAATATAGATGATAACTCGAATACATGCTATCCTCCAATGCTTTCCACCGCCACTGCTGCTATCTCTACACATCAACTGAAGCATTCACAATCGTTAGTAAAATAATACAATTAAACCGACAAAAGTGAATACTTAGCAGTCTTCAGCTACATAAATAAATTAATTGGTTAGAAATCAATCCTAACCTTAATTTATCACGAGTGCGTACTCTAAACTCATAAACGTTTATTAATTTAATATGTATTTTGCGGAATCACCCGCTATGGAATCACCCATGTACACACTAAATTAATGAAACGCCCGAAAAGGATAGGCGTCCCCATCGACTTCTCGCACAAAGAATCCACTTTGTGTATGAGCCCCGATAATAAAAGTTTACGGAATCCACCGTAAAACCTCACGAAATCCACCGTGTAATATGCCTCCTGGCATCATACCCCCAGGGTGGGATAGCAATTGTCCTCAATTGCTATTAGCTCAATGTGGAGCTAACATAGTGGGGAAAGCATTTAACTCTCTAGTGTGCATCCATTGGGCCTCTTCAACAGGATGGTTTTTAAACTTGACCAAATATCTAGAGTATCTACAGCCAGTTCTAGTGGTCACAAAGTCAGTATCTATAATAGCTTCAGGCTCAAGGATTTCAGTCTCTTCATCTAACAAAGGTGGGTTTTCATAGACAGGGTGTATGGGTAATTGGCCTCTAAAGGGTCGTAATAAACTAATGTGAAAGGTGTTGTGAATTTTCCAATGTGGTGGTAGTTCTAGTTTAAATGCATTGTCATTGATTTTGTGAATGATCTTGAATGGTCCATAGAATCTAGGTGTTAATTTCACAACTGGGTGTTTATCTACACTTTGTAATCTACGTTTTTCTATTCTTAACCAAACATAGTCATCAACTTTGAAATTCATGGCCTGTCTTTTCTTATTTGCTTGTTTTGTATATGATTGCTGGGCTTTGGCAATCATATCTTTAACTTCATCAAAAATAGTAGCGTGCATATTAGCAATATCATCAGCACTCTGAATCTTATTTGATAAAGATGCAACAGGTGTAGACAATCTATAGCCATAAATAACTTCAAATGGTGCTTTCTTTGTAGCTGTGTGTGGTGTATTGTTATATACAAACTGAAGTAAATGTAGATGTGTATCCCATGTGTGTGGTTTTGAAATAGTGTAAGCACGTAAAATATCTAAAATAGTACTGTTAGTAGCTTCTTTTTGATCATTTGTTTCAGGATGAAATACAGATGAAAAATCAATCTTTGTTCTTAAGTTAGCAAACAAAGTAATCCAAAAATTATTACAAAATCTAGAATCACGATAAAAAATAATAACTTTTGGTAAACCATGATTAGTAAAAACTGTTTTCAAAAACAATTGAGTTGCTTGAGATGTTGTTAAAGTTTTCTTGCATGGAATGAAATATGCTTGTTTGCTAAACCTATCTACAATAGTCCAAATCATATCATGGTTAGCTTTAATGTTAGGTAAACCAGTAATAAAATCCATAGAAATCTGTTCCCATGGTCGTGATGGAATAGATAAAGGCATTAGTAAACCATATTGTTTACCATGATGTCTCTTAACTCTTTGGCAAACTAAACATTCAGAAACAAAGTTAGATACATCAGTGTCCATATGTGGCCAATAAAAATCTTCAGTCAAAGTGCGCAAAGTAGATATAATACCTCTATGACCTTGATATGGAGGACAATGAATCTCATTCAAAACAAATGATCTAAATGGAACTGTTACACATAATCTCTTTTCATAAAACATGAATCCATTATTGTAAGACAGTGAATCAATAGGAATCCAATTATTTGCAACTAATTTATTCCAATCAGCATAAAAAGTAATATCCTGATGATAAGTATCTTTCATAGGGATAAGGGAATCAAATGATATCACAGAAATATTATGAATGGTCGGTCTTCTACTTAAAGCATCAGCTACTACATTTTCTTTTCCTGGTTGATATTGGATAAGGGGATGAAAACTTTGAATGAAAGCTGCCCATTTGATATGTCTGTTAGATATTTGGGGTTGACTAAGGAGATGTCTAATGCTTTGTTGGTTAGTCTTAATCATAAACTCAAAACCCATTAAGTAATGTTTCCATTGACGTAAAGCTTGTACTACAGCTAGAAATTCCTTATCATAAGTAGAATATTTAAGTTCAGATGGTTTCAGTTTACAGCTAGAATAGGCTATGGGATGATTATCTTGCATAAGGACAGCTCCTATTCCAGATCCACTAGCATCAGTAACTACTAAAAAGAATGGTCTATTGAAATCAGGTAGTTGTAATACAGGAGCATGGGTTAATGCATGTTTCAATAAATCAAAAGATTTTTGTTAATTATCAATCCAATTATACACAATACCCTTCTTTAAAAGTTTAGTCAAAGGCAAGGCAAGTAATGAAAAATTTCACACAAATTTCCTATAAAAACCTGCAAGACCTAGAAAAGAACGTAACTCATGCACATTTTTGGGTATGGGCCAATTCAATATTGCTTCTATATTTTTAGGTTCAACCTTAACACCTTTTGATGACACAATATGACCTAGATATTCAATTTCTATTTGAAAGAATTCACTCTTTTCTGGATTAGCATACAATTGATTATCTTTCAACAACTTGAAAACTAAAGACAGATGTTCATAATTATCTTTCTCATTTTTACTGAATACTAAGATATAATCAAAGAATACTATGACACAATGCTGATATTTCAGAAATATGCGATTCATCATTCAATTAAATGTAGTAGGTGCATTAGTCAATCCAAAAGGCATCACTAGAAATTCATAATGTCCAAATTGTGTTCTAAAAGCAATTTTGAATATATCAAATTTATTCAATCTCACTTGATGATAACCAGATTTAAGATCTATCTTGCTGAATATGGTAGAACCTTGTAGTTTATCCATAAGATCATCTACCCTAGGAATCGGATATCTATTCTTAACAGTAATTTTATTTAGGGCACAATAATCAATGCACATGCGATAAGTATTCTTCTTCTTCTTTACCAATAAAACAGGTGCGCCAAATGGAGAACTTCTAGGTCTAATTAATCCTCTATTTAATAACTCCTCTACTTGATTTTGAATTTCTTTCTGTTCAATTTGATTATGCCTATATGGTGCTTTACATGGTAGTTGTGTACCAGGAATTAAATCTATTTTGTGATATTCGGGACGTGAAGGTGATAGTCGAGGTGGTAAATCATCAGCAAAACGATCTTTAAATTGAGTAAGAAATTGTTTATGCCTAGGATGCATATGTTTTTCTTTAGCTTGAACTTCATTCACCCAAATTAGATAAGATTTACTACTTTTACATAATGCACGTTTAGCTTGAGTATGAGTAAGCAGTGGAAAATTATTAGATGCGTGCATACCATGCAATGTAATTATTTTCCTTGAAAATGAATTTTAATTGAATGCGTGGAATAATCTATGTCAGGATTATACTGATGACGCCAAGGCATACCTAGGATAGTATCACTAGACTGCAAAGGTACAACTAGAAAATTCCTTCGTTCAGTGTAGTCACCAATTTTAATTTCTAAGGCATGCACCTCTTGTGTTCCATTATATCTTGTGCCTAAGAATGCTGCTTTAATGCGATAATGTGTAGAAACAGTTTGTACTTTCACTAACTTTGCAGAAATAAAATCGTGTGTGCTACCATCATCATGCAAAATAATATTTTCTTTACCATGCACTAATCATTTCATTGTCAACAAAGAATGTGGAGTTGGCATACGTGGCAAAGTATCTAAAGGAGTAGCAATGTCGTCATCATCTTCTGTAAAGTCAAGTATTTCCTCACGTTCTTCTTCTTCCATTGCGCCAAGATAATTGATATGGACAGATGGTTTCTTCGATTGGCAATCGGCTGCTAGATGTCTAGGTTGATGGCGTTTGTAACAAACTATAGGTTTGGCTTTAGATACATTATTGGCAATGGTAGGAAGTCTAGGAATATTGGGATTTGGCTGTGAGGATGGCTTAGGGTTTCGATTGGTATTTGATGGCAAAGCAGGTGGTTTTGTCCAAGACTTACAGAATGAAGATGGAAGAAAATGACTTTGATTGGATCTTCAAAAATTTGAATTGAATTGCTTGGAACCATAGTTACCATTTACTTGAAATTGTTGTGGACGCTTGTCTCTTGCTCGAATCTTGTCTTCATTGTCATGAGCCAAAGAAATTGCATCTTCAAGGGTTGTTGGCTCGAACATATTGACTTTGGCGTAGTAATGTCCAAGTAAGCCAGACATAAACTTGCATTTGTGAGTCGCTTCAGGTACGTCTTCAAGCATGCGGAGTTGCAGTAGGGCATTCCAAAAACGTTTGGTGTATTGGGAAATAGGCTCATGATCTCTTTGCTATAGAAGATCCCATTGCTTTATGGCTTTTTCATGGAATTGAGGAGGAAGGAAATTCTACAGAAACTTCTTTTTGAAACTCTCCTAGGTAGTAGGACAATCAATGCTCTTGCGAACCACAGTCCACCATAGAGATGCTCAATCGACTAAATGATTAGTGACACATTTAATTTTGTCTTTCTCAGCATATGTCTCTTCATGAAAGTAATGATCAAACTGACTGATAAATGCAAGTATAGTCTTTCCATCTCGAGTTCCATTGAAAGTACAAAATTTGAAGTTTCTTTTACTTATCTTTGTTTCTTTGTAGATGGATTGAGCTTCGAGTGTCGCATCGATGGTACGTCGGATAAGATCTTCGAGTTGCGGTTCATCTTTGTCGGTGGTAGATCATTGCAAATTGGCCAATTGAACTTGCAAAGCTTGTTGGGCTCTTCGTTCTTCATCAAGCTGCATCATAATCAAATCCAATTTTTGTTCCATCGTTGGTTCGGGAAGATCACCTTCAGCCATTAAATCGTCCATATTTTTTTCCGTCATCCTGTAAAAAGCCCAAAATACCTCACACTCTCGAAATCTGATTAGCGGGATGAGCGTAACACAAAGTTCGGTATACAAGGCTTATAGATTTTTGTTTGGCTTTTACAGTCTTTGTCCTTTGCGGCGGTTGCGGAATTTGTAGTCTCCTTAGAAACTGCATATGACCTTCTGTGTTTGCTGAAACTGGTTCAGCAAGTCTGCGTGTGTGAACAGAGTCTTCCAGGAAGCAATTTTTGTGGTTCTATGCTTCTGCGCAGGAACAGCCTTTATGGGAGTTGTTGAAGTTAGTCTGTGGTGACTTGATTAACCTTTGTGACTTGCAGAACTTGGAGTAGTAAGAGAACTTGGATGATTAAGCTTTGGTAAAGCTTGAGTGACTTAAGCTTAATAAGTCTAAAACTGTCGACGATTTTTGAGGGGGGGTCCGTTTTTTCCGTTGATTACTGCGTCAGCATACCACGGCCACAGTCGTCAATTTTTGGAGCTTTAAGCTTTATTATTAAGCTTAATAATAATCAAAGCTTTTAAGCTTTTTGAAGATATGGAGCTTACTGTATTCTCTGTTACAAAATGACTTGGAGAGGGAGATGTCGGAGTGGTAATCCGCCTCCTCAGGCCGGTCCTTCGCGATCAGAGGTTGCAGACAGAGATTCTTAACCGCCAGGAATCCACCCATATCGACCGTTCGCAATGAAACTCACTGTAGAGCTCGATTGTTCTAGGAGCTCCGCCTTCTCACAAGATGGGTAGCGATTGGAAGCTCTTAATCTCAGCTTCGCTCTGATACCACTGGTGCACAGATCGGATGTCGTAAGTGCGCATAGTGAGTGTCAGAAGGTCCCCAAGAACAAAAGAACTCTACTTTTTGCACACAAAACAATGTACAAGACTTGCACGACATGAACAAGAGACCAATTGGGTGCAATCTCTCCCCATGCCTTGTGTGAGCACTCCACAAAGCATGTATTTTATGTATTAATCATCTTCAAGCTCAAATAATAGCCCAAATTACAAAATAGCATGCTTTAGCTTTTGAGTTTGCTTTTGTGCCAAATAGAGAATTAAAGCTAATGGGCGCCCAAGAAGTCAGGCGTACCCAAATACAATGTCCAAATACAAATATCTAAATCGTGCACCCATGCACATACAAAAATAATAAATAAATATCCAACGCCTTGATAAATAGGCATGACAAAATATAGGCGCCATGCCTAAGGTATGCGCCCATCAAAATATAGATGATAACTCGAATACACGCTATCCTCCAATGCTTTCCACCGCCACTGCTGCTATCTCTACACATCAACTGAAGCATTCACAATCGTTAGTAAAATAATAAAATTAAACTGACAAAAGTGAATACCTAGCAGTCTTCAGTTACATAAATAAATTAATTGGTTAGAAATCAATCCTAACCTTAATTTATCACGAGTGCGCACTCTAAACTCATAAACGTTTATTAATTTAATATGCATTTTGCGGAATCACCCGCTATGGAATCACCCATGTACACACTAAATTAACAAAACGCTCGAAAAGGATAGGCGTCCCCATCGACTTCTCGCACAAAGAATCCACTTTGTGTATGAGCCCCGATAATAAAAGTTTACGGAATCCACCGTAAAACCTCACGAAATCCACCATGTAATATGCCTCTTGGCATCAAAATTAGGCTTTCTTCCCTTCCAATGCAATGTGCATGGGTGCAAGCAATTCCTCAAAGTATCACAACCATGTCATGCTAACAATATGGCAAGTAAGGATGGCACTTTGATGCAAATATATAAAGCAAGAGTTTAAAATTTAGAATGTGAGTAAGTTAAGTATGAGTGAGCCTTGAGGCATAGTGTGTGTGTAAGTGGGAGTGTGAGTGAGTGTGGGAGTGATTGGTTAGTGTGAGTGAGTGATTATGAGTAAGGATAAGTGAGGTGTGAGTGTGAGTGAAGGATAAGTGAGATGTGAGTGTTAGGGAAGGATAAGTGAGGTGTGAGTGGGTTTGTATAGTAGTGTGTGTAAATGTTCCTTATGTGTGAGCGAGATGAGGTGGTTTGAGTGAGTGAGGTGGTGCAAGTGAGAGGTGGTTTGAGTGAGTGTGGTGGTGCAAAGGAGGTGGAGCGAATGAATGAGCTAGGGTTAAGGTGGTTCAAGTGAGTGTATGAATGAGTGGTGCGGGTGAGTTGGTGCGAGTGAGCGGTGGTGCAAAGGAGGGAAGTGGTTTGAGAGTGAGTGAGGTGAAAGTGAATGAGGTGGTGCAAGTGAGTGATCTTGGGTCAAGGTGGTTCGAGTGAGTGAGGTGATGCGAGTGAGTGGCTAGGGTTGAGGTGGTGCAAGTGAGGTGGTTCAAGTGAGAGGTGGTTAGAGTGAGTGAGGTGGTGCGAGTAAGTGTGAACAAGAGTAAGCTATGCATCTGGTTAGTTTTCAATCATGATTATATATGCAACCAATCACAAGGGCAAGCAAAATAAACCATTATTCACAATGTTGCCACATGGGTTGTCCAAGCAAGAAGGGTTTGAGTTTTGTGTTTTGTGTTTGAGATTTGAGTTTTGAGTTTTGTGTGTGTGCTTTTTTAAAGGTTGTATTTTGTGTTTTTTCCTACCCTAACAATGTCTATCTTCACAATCTCAATCCAATGAACCGGTTCCTTCTGATTCAATCTTCCTAAGCTAGTCGCATGGGTTTCAAAATGCTAGCCACAAACACAAACAATCGGAACCCCATTGATCCCATCCATGCCCATGCACAAGCCTCCTATTCCTCCACATGGTAGGAGTTTCATCCTCCATTGCTACCACACACACACATCATTAGTTGTAGTAGTCATCCTAATAACCATTAATAGCATGGGAAGGTGCTTCCATAATCATGCTATAAGTTTGAAACTTTCATGTCATTTACATATCTCTTTTCAAACTAAGGAAACCCCTCTAACTCTTGTTTTGTCACACTTCAAAATTGAGTTTTGGTGGTCACTTTGACTTATGATCCCTTTAGCATCCTTTGCATTGACTTGTCAACTACTTATGCTTTTGAACAAATAGAAGGACACTTGAAGGATTTTTTAAAGGGAAAGAAAGAACATACAACCCTTCCTAAAGATGCTATATTTTTGTTATTTGTGCATGACATGCACTATGAGTACTCCCTTTCTCCATGGTACCTTTTTCTTATTGATGCATGATTGTCTCTTTCCCTCTCTCCTAAAGATGCTAGATTTTCTTAATTGATGCACGATATGCTCTATGACTACTCCCTCTCTCCATGGTTCACTTTATTTTTTGTTGATTAAGTAATCTCTAGTTCAAAATATTTTGGATTTATGTATTCACCTAGCGGGACTATCTCCAAGTTCATAGAGTGGTTATCCTTAGTTAAGGTTAATAACAACAAAATTCATCTTGGGACCTTGATGACAATGTGCTATTTGGACTTTGATTCCAACTTGCACCTCTTTCTATTTGGATACTTAGGTCTCATATTAGAAAGTAAGGAAATGAGAAACACTAGGTTGTAATCTAAGTAAGCCTCACATAGATTGGTGTCCTATATCATTGTAATAGGATTGAAATTGACCATATGCACTAAGCAATGATAATAGCTTGTACCCAAAAAGAAGAATCAAGTTGTCTCCCCTACAACTCTGGACTAGGCAATCTCCATCATTGTTTAGTTTTGATACTTAACAATATAATTCTCTTGAGGAATGTGAGGAACAAAAAATATTAAGTCTAATAATAACTTTGTGAATGTGTAAATCTAAACACAATATTTGATAAATCATAACTAGTTTACTTACAAAGTATTTGTAGATGAAAGGATGAGTCCACCTCATTCTCAAAGAATTCTTGGACTCCTATATTTCCATCATTGTTACTCGATGTTGGCTCCTCTACATGCTCTAAGATTTCAGTGGCCTCCACCCCTTGCAATATCGACCCCTCTATTTGCATATTGTCCTCATCTATGCTCGGAACATCGCTTTGATCATATACTCTGGCACTTCGAGGAGCTGAAGGTATAACATACCACCATCGAGGTTGTCGGGGGTTTGGATAGAAAATTACCTATTCACAATCACGTACAAGAGAGATTTATCTAGGGGTCTAGCAAAATAAGAACCCTAATCCTAAGAATATGTCCAATCAAGTTAAGAGGGATCTTGATTTACTAGAACCCTAAATCTTCGGACACCTCATCATGTCAGATTTACAAAAGCTCTACAAGAACACTTCACATAAGGTCAAAAGAAGGCATAGAAACCCATATGGCTCAAACCAAAACCAATTCAAACCATCCAAAACACTTTCAATAATTCCTTAAACCACTCATCTACAATCATAACCTCTTAATCAAAAAGAAAATAGATCAAAACAGAAGCAAATTAGACCTATCAAAACCAAACAAGCATAATACAGAATCAATCAGCACATCATATCTCAACTAAAAATCATTATGATCTTCTCGATCATAAGCAAACCATCTCAAAACACTCTAGATCACTTCCAACACTTCCGAAATCAATTAATCAACCACTCAGCTCACAAAAACAACAAAACTTAGCTCAAAAAAAGTCAATTCAGTCCTCAACATATCCACACACTTAATTAGAGAGTGCCCTTTGTGACCTTGGAAAAAGAGAATAAAAGCTCTACAATAGCTATCTTCAATCATCAACTTCAAGTCAACAAATCCATGACCCAAATATGTCTTCTATAGATAAACTTGGATCTAACAAATATATGAAAAGAAAACCATAACCACTATGAACCATTTCTTTAACAATTAAACAAATAAACTCAAACCATTAAAGAATATAAGAGTTTTCTCTACATCTTAGCACATATTTTTCCAAAAAGATCTTTAACTTCAACCACCATCCAACTTTGATCATCTTTAGCTTCAACTTCATCTCCATATTACAAGGATAAAGCACACATATACCTCACATAGACATTACAAAACACGGAGTTCACATATACAATACGATGATATAGTCTAAATGGCACATGCTCCCCAAAAATGGAGAGAAAAAAATGAGATTTTTCATTAAAAAGAAAGGTACAACCAAAAACCTACTCAACTACTATATAGAATGATGATATTTCTTCTTGAACTTCATGCTAAACTTGAGACATTCCAAGGCTTTGCTCGCATTTACAAAATATATAGGCATGTTCTGGAGAAACTAAAGACAACACGTCCTTTCCAACAAGATAATGAATCTAGTAGAAAAAGCCTATGCAAAGTAGTATAATACATCCATCTGATCCATTGTTATATGTTTGTTAGGATTAATCTACAAATTGAATCTTGTCTTTTGAGTATGCAGATTGGATTGTTGATGCATGAAGGCAAGATACCAACAAAAATGAGTTGCAAGACATATAGAGATATCCTCAAATTGAGCATACAATTGAACAAATTGAATACAGGATTTTAAATATGCTGAAGGATTCTCCCAAGACCCAGGATTGAGAGGCTAATTAAATATAGGTCCTATCAAAGGATCACGTGGCATCCACTGCTGTCAACAAAGGATATCATTATCATATTCAAGAGTATCCATCACATATTATGGAGGAAGATTGATATATTCAGTAGGTGGGGATAATGGAATAATAGAAAAACATTGCAAATGCAAGGAAGATAAATCATAAAAGGATGATGATTGAAGAGACAATGAGGATGGTAAAGGAAAATATAATAAAAATGATTAAAGGGACTCTACTAAAAAGAAGAGAAAATAGATGAAATAATAGAAGGAGGTTCAAAAGGGATAGGAGAAGATGTAAGATCTACAATGAATGGGAAACTAGTAAAAATAGAAATTTGAGGAGAATTCGCAAGAGTGAAAGATAAGATACAAATCATATCTAGATTAGAATTGATAATGGAAATATACAAAGGTAGACAATACGAAATGAGGGAATAGGAAAGGAGATCATTGAGATCAAAAGGATAAATAGAACAACGAAATTTGAAAGTTTGGAAGAATTCATCTATGAACAAAGAAATATCCATTATATGTGTTAATACTTGATAGCATAAAGGCTAGATATCAAATTTATGAAAAACACTCTGTCAATGATGTAGATCCATGGCACCATCCTCCAAAGGAGAATGCCAAGCATGTCCTCTGCACCAACATAATCATTTGTGTCCTCCTCATCAAGGATTTGTAAATCTCCTTTAAGACACATGAAAAAAGGTAACTATGCCTCATGAGAAATTAACTCATCCCACAAATCTATCAAACATAGATTTCAACAAGCCTGTAGACCACAAATTTTGCCACCCATCCTTTGGAGGTTCTAAATCCACATTACACATGAAAATATACAAATCTAACTGCTTTTGATTATACTTAATCTGGAAAGAATGTGGAGGTGACACCAATTCAGTATAAGGAACAAAATCTTCTTGAACACAATTCATGTACTGAAGGTGTTCTACCTTATCAAAAAACCGTCACATAACTTAGCCTTTTGATGTATAACAAATCAAGCTCATCTTTGGAAGACAGCACAAAAGATACCACAAGAGCTAGAGAAGGAACAAGATGGGTAGCTACTTTACTGTGGAGTTCTACAATAAGCTTCTTCTGTGACTCTACAATTTCCTAAGATTGTTGTAACTAACCTTCACATGTACCAAGCTTACTAGCTAACGCTACCATCTCCTCGAGAGAATAATTTTTCTCTTTATTTATTAACACATTTTCCTCCTCTAAAGTAGTGATCTTGGTTTACAGCTTTTTAATGGTGGCTTTCTATGAATCCATTAAAGTTGTAGCTACAATCATCTGTTTATGGATATCACTCAAAGTAGCTCTCTCAGAGGTTAGATCCTCCAAGGCCTTGCTAAGCTAGATGGTTAGGAAGTCCATCTTGTCTTGTAGAAAGGTGTAGACACCTATATATATAGACTAAAGATAGGAAGTGACTAAGGTTTCCAGAGTAGATTGAACACTAGAAACCAATTGTGAAAGCATGGGTCCAGATATCATTGTCTATAAGGAGGAAGGGATATGTGAATCTAATTGACCTTCCCTTTGGGCTGTAAATAGATTTGTACATGAAATAAATGAGAGAAGAGAGCTGCTAGAAATAGCAAGAGAAAATTCCTATACAGGAGGATTTGGAACATAAGGAGAATTGAAAGGACCCTTTGTGCATAAACATTTTTTTCGAGGGAACCTAGTAGAAGGCCCATCTTCAAAATTGGAGTTTGGTTGTATTGGAGGAGGAGGAGGAGAATTGGAAGGACCCTTTGTGCATAAACACTTTTTTCAAGGGAACCTAGTAGAAGGCCCATCTTCAAAATTGGATTCTAGTTGCATTGGAGGAGGAGAGGAAACAAGAGGTGGAGGTTGCTTTGAAAGAGGGACAAGATCAAGTACTAGCACTCCACCTAGAGGAGGTGCAAGTGTAATAACCTTCTAGAGAAAAGCTTCATATGACACATTGCTAAGCTTACCTTTCTTGACATGCTAGAAGTGTTGGTCCATTTTAGCCAAAAGAAATGCTACCCAATTAAACTTGACACCTTCAAGTATATTGACAGATGCAGTGAATAATTCTTTGGACATGCACTTTGACAAGGCTTGCCTGACATGAAGCAATCCTATACAAATTAACACAAATGCTTCCATGATATGGGCCACTGGCACCCTAAGCTACTAATAACTTTGTTAAGTACCATAAGGGGGTTGAAGTCTCCTTTTATAAAAGGGAATGAATCTCCTCTATTGTGAGCAATTGATTACCACTAGGCACAAAGGAAGTAGAAAGGGGTAAGAACAATACATTAGTGATGTTAGTAGAAGATAAGTAGAAATTATGGCCATACACCAAGCAAGAATGTTTCTTTAAGATGCCAGAAAGGAATAGCAAAGCTTCACATCCATGGATGGAAACTTGAGGGCAAAAATTTGACGAAGGCCAACCATGGATAAACTAGCTTCCAAAAGGAGGGAGTAGTCATAGAGAACCGGTAGTGGGACATACTGAACCACTATCGCTGGAGTAGAGGAAGATGCCATTCAAACTACACACGGGGTAACACCCACACACACAAAACAAGGGAAAAGAGGGAGTTCTTATAAAACCCACACAATCCACCACTAAGATGAATACCAGGAAGAAAACCAAAAGATAGACATGACTAGACTAGACTTCCCCAAGCAGACCACATCCTATGGAAAAAATTTGATATGACCTATGCACATGTGTGACTGCAAATATGTATGCACCATAATCAAGCAATCAAATCAAATATCAGCTTAATCATACCACATCTCTAACACTTGAATAGACCAATCATATCAAAATAGATTCATCACAGAACCACTGGGCAGACAAACAAATTAAACATGGATTGATAAGACCATGACAAAACCCCATCCTTGTAAAACAATTTCATCAACCTATGGTGCAACGATGTGAATGAGTGAAAACTACACGAATTCCTTTTATTGGATGAGAAAGTAGCAACAATTCATTGTTAAATGATTCCCTTTATGCATAATGAGTCATACTTTGTGACCCAAAACCCACCCAAATTTGACTCTGACTTGACTATGGGTCTCTACAAATGCACTTAATTGTTACAATTTACATTATGTTTGGTAGAAAGTGCACGCATGCATGACCACAAGGAATCATTTTTTATTACAATTTAATGTGTATATAGTTTGTGTATATATGCACTGTGAACGTGGATTAATTTTAATTTACAAAATTATGTGGGTTATTGTGCCATGTGCAATGGAGGTTCATTTTACAATTTAATAATAAAATTTATTTTTAATTTTAAATTAAAAAAGTATAGTGTATTTATTTTGTGGATGTTATAGTCATATTAATTTTATTTACAATTTATTTGTCTGTTATGGTACACGTGAAAGAGAGAAAAAAAATGAAACTTGGCAATGTGTGGACACCCACAAGGTCTGATGACAAGATGGCAATAAGCACAAATCCCACATCCAAAAATCCACAATAATAGGAAATCCACAAGCAAGAGGACAGAAGGTCAACTAGCAACAACAATAGCAAATAGTCGGCCTCCTAAACAAGAATTAAAATTGAAAAACCTAATACCAATGCAAAGAAGAACAAAAGAATGGAAAAATGTATGGATTTTCAAGTTTGTTTGTTATTGTTTTTTATGTTTGAATGGATTTTTAGGCTTTTTTGTTATTTTTTGTGACTTTTAGGGGTAAAAATTAATTACAATGTGTAGTTTGGAGCAACTAAACAACAACAAAAATGTTTAGAATTTGCAAATGAAATTTTTTGGAATTGTTAGAAAAAAAAAGCCATTTTTTCAAAAATTTTAAGGGTATGCCATGGAATTTTCAACTTTTTGTTAGATGTTTCAAGTTTTTTCTAATTTCTTTATGTGACTTTTCAATGTAAATTTGTGGTCTCAAATTTTAAAATTTTTTATTTATTAGTACTATTTCTCACTAACTTTTAGTAATTTATTTCACCTATTTAATTTTTTATGTATTTTTACTATTTTAAATTTATTTTTTACTTTTTGAAATATTTTTTTTGAATTAAAAATTATGCAAAAAAGACAGGTACCCGACTGCACTGCTTGTGAACCTCATGCTGCATGGCACAATCATGATCCCACACACATCCTTGCGCGTCATCGAGAGCTTAATTGGTACACACGCGAACCATGAACAATCCACACGTAAACAGTAATGAAAGAGAAGCCACCCAATAAGGGACGTGTGAACAAGGGACAGCACACAAAGACACACCATAGAGGCTCAATCACATAGACCCAGGTGCTACTAAAAATCCTGGTGTGTGAGAGGGGGATATGAAGATAGGTGTCAACAGGTGGGCATGCAATGGCTACGAGGGGGTAGGGAGGAACAAGGGTTATGGGAGGGTTGGGTGTGGTGAAGGGGGGGTGGGTGGGTGGGAATGGGGGCTTAGGAAGGGAGAGGATGGGAGGTTTGGTTGGGGAGGAGGTTTAGTAGGGGAGGTGGTTGCATTGGGGGAGGGTTGGGAGGGTGGGTATTGGAGGGTTGGGAGAGTGGTGGAGGGTGGGTATTGGAGGAGGGGATGAGGGTGGTTGAAAGAGGGTGGTGGAGGGTGGGAGAGGATGGAAGGAGAAGCGGGAGAGGATGGAATGAGGTGGAGGAGAGTGAGATACGATGGAAGGAGGTGGAGGAGGAGTGGGAGGAGGCGTGAAGAAGTTGGACAAGGGAGTTGGAGGAAAGGTAGATGTGAGAGGGTCAGGATGGCATGGTGAGCAAGTGGGCTCGTGAGGTGGAGGAGGTGCAGAGAGGCAGGGGGCTACCGGCGGGCACAGTGGCGAGCTACAGGGAGGCACAAGGGAGGGTCAAGCAAAGGAGAGTATTGAGATTTCTGCAATCACCCCTACTTAGCCTCTTTGTATGGAGCAATGTGGGCTCAGGACTAGAATCCCATAAGCACAGTAGGAGAACTGCTACCATCCAATTTCCTATAAAGCATTGTACTTGCTCTCTTTTCTAATGCAATGTCATAGTACTTTTGTCCTTCAGTAAATTCTTTGTGTCATTGTCAATCTATACACAAGATTGTGTTTATGAGTCCAAGCTTCCATCTTGGAACCTAATTCACTTGTGTAAGAGTCAGTCGTGTCAGTGTCTTCATGAACTCGCTCTTTCTCCTCCAACCTCCATAGCTTCCGCCTCAAGCCATGTTCTAGATCCATGTTTTTACATGGTATTAGAGCCATGGTGAGCATGGCATACATTAGTTCAGATCAGTAAACCTCCCTTCCAGTCTCTCTCCAACTCTGCTCACCAACCAATGAGTTCATTTTCTTACTCTATCTTCACCAACCTTCCATGATAGCCATAGCCCAAGCAGTACCAACCTTGCTTGGAGCTCTTATATCTCCACATCTAGGAATTATCTCTACACACTTCCTTCTAAAGATTTGTCCTGACTTCAAGGCACTTCATCTTGTCACAGAAATTATCCTCATTAGGCAACCAACCCACAACCTGGCATTGCCGTTTTCTCAGGTCGTTGCCTAGATATGTGTTATTTTGTTCATATTGCTTAATCCATCTACACACACTGCGATGTTAACAACCACCATGGGGCTTTCAAAGCCCATGAGATAGGCTCTCCATCCATATAAAAAATTTTATAAATGATCAAGTCTATGTGTTGCAATCAGCAAAAAAATCAAGCCTCCCTGCAAGCCTTAACTGTGACTGCCATAGCCAAGAACTCAAAGCTTCATCTTTCCATTATTTTCTCTCTCCTAACACTCAAACCAAGCCTCTGCCACTCTAATCCATTGAATCTGAAGTTGTCCAGCACTTTGTTCAACATCAAATCAAGAAGGGGAGATTCTAAAGGTCATTTTGAAGGTCTCAAGCTTCCAGCCACAAGCATCAGTATCTCTTGATACTATTCATCTAGTGTTTTTTGGCACTTGTGCTTATCAAGTACACTCAAGATCAAGTCTTCTACTGCTGAAATTTGAGAATTTTGAAGCTGATTTGTTGCTGATCCTCCAACTCTAGCATGGGCAAGGATTCTCCGACAATTCGCTTCAAAGGGGTCCGGTTTCACACCTGGCAGACCCGCATCAAGCTCATCCTAATGAAGAAGGGTCTTTGGGCCATCACCAATGGCAAAGAGAAGAAGCCTCATGATGCGGACCTTGCAGTCACTTGGAAAAAGAATGATGACAAGGCTCAGGCCATTATCAAACTGGAGCTAGATGACAGCTATATCCACCATGTGGATAATTGTGATACTTCACAGGATACTTAGAAGAGACTTGACACTTTGTTTGGTGCATAGTCTAAGTCATCAAAGTATGGTCTCTTGATTGAATTTTTTAGGCTTGACATGAAGTCCAACACATCACTTGCCACACATCTAAATTACATGGAAGGACTTCTAGCCCAACTTGCAGGAATCAGCATTAAAATGGAAGAATATGTTTGCATTGGTGTTATGATTAAAAGTTTGCCTCTTGAATATAATAATTTGTCAACAACTCTACTCAATTATGCCAAACCCTGATCTTGTTGATATCCAGGCATCACTGTTAGAGGAGGAAAAGAAGCTAAAAACTAAGGAAGGAACAAGCACCTCTAGAGATTAACAAGCATTATATGTTGGCAATAGGTACAAAGGCAAGAAGGACCAGCTTTTCTATGACTTTTGCAAAAGGACCAGACACATCGAGAAGTTTTACCACTCCAGAAAGAGGTCCCAAAAGGCCCATCTAGTTGCTATTAAAGAATAAGAAGAACATGGAGCAAAGGAAGAAGAAGAAGACCACCAAGATAAGGACACACCTCATCGGTCCTTCTATTTGGATAGACATTTTTAGCCTTGTATTGCCTAGCCCTAATGCTTCGCCCAAAAGGCTTCTATAAGTCAATCATCCCAATCACTATGATGTGTGGCAATTAACCTTATCAGGATTGAACAAATGATGCAATTATTGACTTCGACTTAGCAGTTGGCTCTGGGGGATAATATGGTGTATACTTACAATGGAAAATCTTATAGATCTCTATTAGCTCTTCCATGATTGTTTAGAAAGTGAGTGTCTCTATCATTTACAAGCTCTAAGGAACTACCAAAGCCGGTGATAATGTTCTCATACAAAAATAAAACCACATTGTTACCATCATCATACTTATGAGCTTTGGTTTCATATCACTTCATCATATAATCAATACATACCATAATGTATTTGTTTTGCTTTCTTTTGGTTGGAGGGTCAATGGAGCCCATGAAGTCAATCCCCCACTTCTCAAATGGCTTCAAGGAAAGGATGGGCTGCATTGACATATCACTAGTTTTTGCGGGCTTTCCCATTTATTAACAGGCATCTTTGTGGAGGGTTGGCCACCAGTATCCTATGAGTAGAGCTTTCTTGGTTATCGCTTCTTCTATAAAGTGTCCACCACATGCCTGTTGAGGCGAGCAACCACCAAGACCCACAAACCGCTTATTGTTCCTACTTATTGTTCAAGCATTCCAAGTGAGCACTAGTGGCTACCTCTCACATAGCCGACGCGATGTCCCTCTCTATAAGTGTAGTGAGCTTACCTTGATACTCAATTTGGTTGCTTCTCTCTCAAGCACTCTGATAGCTCCACAATTCTTGATGCAAGCTCAAGCATCCTCAAGCCTCCCCCTCCAAGCTCCATCCTCCATAGCCGCACGCAAAACAAGAGAAGAGAAGAGATAGGATGGTGGAGAGCTTCACCTCCTTGATCCCTCACCCTCACAGACTCACTCCCTCACACTCTCACACTCTCTCCCTCAAGCACACACAAGCAAGCAAAGAGAAGAGAAGGAGAGAAGAAGAAGAGTCCACTTTGCCACACACAAGAATGAGCTCTCGTTCCTCTTTTGAACTTTATATACAAAGCCCTAAATCCCATTTGTTTTTACATGGCCGGTCCTTTTTTCCATTGTTCTCCTATCTTCCTAGCTTCCTTCCTACCGCCCATCTATATTTACAATTTGCACAAGTCAGAGCCCGGTGCTCTTAAAATAAATCACGGTGTGCCTTTGCACTCTTTTACAGCATTATTGACTTGTGCTTTCTCTTGAGCGTCTCTCCTTGATTTAGGACTTTTTCGAACCCTAGGATTGGATGTATATCTCACTGATCGATATGTATTACTCCAACCAATGGAATCACAATCCCAAACTTAATCATTTGAATCATAGATTTAACTGTCTGAGTAGACTTCTCAAGGGATTCAACCATCCGAGTGATCAGACTCAAACTTGAATGAGGGGTGCTCATCAAAGCATCTGACTGGCCATCGGAGACCCCAAGTTTGGCTTGTTGTCTGAGGCCAAGTGGTTAGGCCTGTCCGAGTTAGACATTCGAGTGGTCACTTACGTGGCTCGGACATTCGAGCCAAGTCATGACTCGAGGTCATGACTCAGCCGTTTGAGGCCTACAGCTACCATCTAGAATGGCACTCCAAATCCTTGCAAATGGCACAAATACCTTATTTGATAACTTAATGCTCATATTTAAAGCACCCAAGATTCCAAAACAATACAACAATCAACAAGGATTCAAAGCATACTTGGAATGGCTGAAAACGTCAAAGGCAAGGATCGTAGGTGTTATAGTCTATAGACCTATCAATCCATGTCTCTCTCTTACTAGCTCTCTCTCAATCTTGCCTTTGCACTCTTTTACAGCATTATTGACTTGTGCTTTCTCTTGAGCGTCTCTCCTTGATTTAGGACTTTTTCGCACTTCTTGTGTTTTCCAATTTTTCTTGGCATGCCTTCGTTTTCCATTCCACTTTTGCCTTGCCTTTGTCTTCTGCTTTAGATTTTCCCGATTTTCTACCTTGTTCGTTTAAGGTTTAACATTATCCCCCTTCTAGTTGAAAGCCAATCCCATGGCACTTGTTGGGGGATGAGTCAGACTCTATTACTGGAGTAGCCAAGTAGCTCTTTGAGTTTGTGTAAGAGTCGAGTTGGAAGGTGTGTTTGAGGGATTTATGGAACTGTGAGGCCCTTGAGTTGGAGATGATCCCTTTTGTTGAAGGGATTTATGGACATGAAAGGCCCTTGAATTTGGATTGATGAGCCATGGTCGTGGAGAGAGACTGGTAGGGGCACATTTGGCATTGAAATTGAATATTGTATTGGATGGATCCATCGCCTAGCCCTCTACGGTGACCTTCTTATGCACTATTTGAAATGAGCTTCTTCATTCACTTTTCAATGGGGGTTGTAGCATCCACCCCTTGGTTTGTTGGGTCGGCATGGTAGGATGTTGCATAACATGGGGAGCACATTGCATGGATGATGGGGTCACTGAGGCTAGTGGGGGGGCCTTCGGTTGTGCTTTATGTGTGGGTGTGTGCCATTCTCATGTGGTGCATTGTGCACATGCTAGTGGGATGGAGCTTAGGGTGACATGTCTAACCACAGGTGAGTGTTACCTTCTTGGGTGTGTCCTTCCCTTAATGTGCCCTAAGCGTGACGTGCGGGATCAAAATGAGACCAGGGGGTTAGGGACGGAGTCAGCCAATCGAAGCCATCGAACGCACCTAACTTGAGGACCCTTAGATGTGTAGTGGCTATGGTGGATGTGCAACTTGCAGCGGCGGCGTGTGATATTTTTCCTTTATATATATATATATATATATATATATATATATATAAAGTTACATAGTCGTGACAAAAGTTTAATATTCGTCATCGGAGTGAGGTGGAGAAGGGGGCTCAATAGGTTTACCAAGGAATCGGCAGGTTCGGAGATACCCCTTGAGGTTTAGGCGGACTTGAAGGGTGGTGGTGGAGAGGAATGGATGATTGTAGTGGGTGAAGAAGCTATCATTCATGTCCTCTTTAAAGTTAAGCAAAATGAAGGCAATAGAGTGGCTCGCATCATTAGCCAAGCCATTGCGCAACTATCTATAGCATTAGGATCAAAATGGAGCAGTGGGAGGCCATGCTCCTGCGGGGTGGGGTCTTGCCTAAGGAGTATCCTAAGCAATCTAAGGCAATTACAAGTGGTAATAAAGGCGGGGTCGGGGCATGAAGAGAACTGGTTAGTGAATTGGATTAGAGTATCATACAAGTTTTCTGACGTGAAGACGAGGACATCTTCATACGTAGTATATTGAGGATTATAGATTACAAGGAAGTCATAATGGTCGTGGACACTGGAGTCAAAATCCACTCCCACCCTTTAAAGGTAAGGCATAAAGGTTGGGTCATTCTGCTTGAAGGGTTGAGTGTTGCAAAAGGTCATCCAAGTGTCCAGGTTGGTGTCACAAACCCTTCTTCTCCATGTAGGTTGGCATTCGTAGCCGAGCATAGACCATGGTACTTCAAAAACTTAATTTTGCCAAAATTCGGTGTCTTCTGTGGCCCACGATGTGGGGTTCTGCTCTCTCTCCTCCAACCATCTTTGTACCTCCTTTCGATGTTAGTCGCCTCCTCCACCACCTTGATAGGGTAACACTCTATGCAGAGTGGTGGGGAATTGAAAGTTGAGGTCAAAGGGGCTCCCAGCCATTTCTCGCCTCTCCCAGATTATGAGGTCAGCATGAAAGCTTGATGGGTTGTTGTCCGCACATGGTGGGATAGGTACCTAGGGTGCCCTCACTCCCCTAGAATTCCATTTTCTCCTTGTCTCCTCCACCATTTGCTTTCTTCTTTCTCTTAGTGCTGCCTTTCTTTCTGCAAAGGTGTCTGCGTGTTGTTGCTCTTCAAGCCCCAGGGAAGGAGGTGCTGGGACAAGCTCGTCTTCATGTGGTCCCATTTCAAAGTTCATGTCCACCTCCCTTTCCCGGCTTGGCTCTTGCTGCTCCTCTTCAAGGAACCCAAGTGCATCCACCTCCCTTTCCCGGCTTGGCTCTTCGAGGAACCCGAGTGCATCCACTTCTTGTGAGGTTAATCTTGCCAATAGGAGATAATGGCATTGTTCTTCCAGGCTTGGGCCAACTCCCACTAGGTTGTGGCGGCATCTGCAGTCTAGCCTTCACTGCCCTACGAGCCATTCCCAGTTTCTTTTTCATTGCCTCCATGGACTCTCCCTCCTTTTCCTAGGTGACATCCAATAGGGTTTCTAGGAAGGCACATTGTTGGGTGTGGAAGCTCACTTGGGTGGCCTCCGCTCTACTTTCGGTAAGTATCTTTTCTTTTTCAACTTGAATGAGGTGATGCACCAAAGCTTTGGCCCTTTTTTTGTTCTGATTGGCCCATTCCTCTGCCCTCTTGTTCATGTCTTTGAGGCTTTCCCCCTGCCTCTGGGCTAGCACTATCAGCCTTCATTCTTAGTCTTCCATTTCTGCCCTTAGCTGTTGCTACTCTTCTTATGCCATGGTAGCCTCTTCGGTTAGTCTCACCATCTCTGTTTCACACTTGCGAGCTCTTTCCTCCCTCAGATCCTCCAGCTCTTCTCTGGCTTTAGTGAGTTTCTCCATTTGAGCTTGCAGACCTTTGTAGAGTGCCACAATCTCTTCATTGTGCTGTTATAGGCATTGTGTGGCTTCGGTTTCTCCGTTCAAGCACACGTGATTTAGCCTCTGTCTCTTCCTCCTTAACTTGTAGCTGCTCTTTCAGCTCATTGACTTCCCTTTGGGCCATGGCCATTTGGTGTGTTCTCTCTAGCTGGAATGTTGCCATGGCCTCCTTTTCAGCTTCAAGCTTTGCTATGTTCTCTTCTCCTCCTTGGCTCTCTCTAGTTGAGAGAGGAGCTCTTTGACGTACTCATCGTATACTTCGGGTGGCCTCTCTATTGCAAGGATGGAGGTTGTAGACTCTGCATCTACCGCAACCGATCTTTTGGTCCCTACTAGGGGGGTTCCTTCTCCTACTCCTTGGCCCATTTCCTTATTTACAAAGTACTGGACCCAAGCCATTAGGTTTCTAGCATCCACCTGGGTCGTAGAACTAGGAGTGGAGATGGCGGTGGTGATGGCGGGCATCAAGAGGGTGGGTATGGGGGTGATCGGGGCCTTACCCTTGCCTTCTTGCACTACAATTGGCACAAACTTAGGCACACAAGCGCTTGAGCCTAGACTACTACTACTACTCAATGGACCTGTGCATGGCGAGGGCCATGTCTTCCTCCTCTCTTTTTCTCAACTCCTCCTCCTTCTCTTCATGCTTTCTCTTCCTTTCCTCCTCGGCCTTTCTAGACTCCCTGCAGGTCTTTTGCAAGTATGTCTTTTCTTGTCTCCTCTTCTTATTATTCTTGTGCAGTTTTCTTTTTCATTTTTCTAGCCTTTCCCTTGCTAGTTTTCTCTTCTTGTTCTTTGATTTCCTCTTCTTCGCTCAGTGTCCTCTTGCTGGATTATGCCTCCCATTCCTGGTGAGGTGGCGACCTACTTGGTGTTTCATCCACCCCCTCTCCTCCTTCTTTTTGCCCCTATCCCAAGGCTTCCATGATGATTTTAGTGAGGACCCCACCAAATCCAATGGTTACAGCCTTTGAAGATGAAGCTTTTCTTTTAGCTTTGGTGGCGGGAGATCCTCCTTTAGCGAGCTACCCTCTTGTTGCCAAGGCTTTTGCTGAGGTTTCAATGGACTTTCTCACAAACCCATTGAAGTTGATCTCATCCAGAAAATTTGTTGCGACACTCTATAGCAGAGGGACGTTGATGCGGCTCGTGATGGAGTTGTATCTTTGGCTAGAAAATAGCACGTGCACCATCTTGGCCTAGAGTTGGATTTCGGGATCAAGAATGTTTGCCAAGCCGATGCCATCATTGGTGTGGACTTTTACCTTGTCCATCCCTAGTAAGGCATGTACATCTCTTTTTGGCTTCCCTTCTACTTTGTTTGCCAAGCCCAATGCATTTTCCACCAACTCCGAGGTCAATTCAATCTGCACTTGACGAGTTCCCTCCCCCTCATGCACGATTATGGTGCCGTGGTTTTCTGTGGAAAGTCCTCAAGAACTCTGCACAATGGAAGTAGTCCACCCCCCGGCTCACTACTTCCACGTATTTTTTGTAGATTGCATTGCTCCATGATCTGCCTTACCGGCCATGTCATCTAGGTTGAAGATATATCGGAATTTGAACTAGTTGAAGGCTCATGTTTCCACCGAAAGTCCATATTTTGCTTGTTCTTCCTTTGAAAAATGAAATTTGCTAGCTTTTTCTTGGCCTGCCATGATGGGTGCCTATCATGAAGCCATATTCACCATTAGTGGTTTTCAAAATAAGCAATAGGAAACTACTACATGCTTGTTGAACTGAAATGCTTGCATGCAAAAGTAGATTTTTCCTTCCAATAGTCCATTGATTTTAACTTTTATAAACCTTTTTCTTAATTAAAGTTGTTGCATTTTACCCTTGCAATGTGTGCTTTTCCTTTATTGTTTTCTTTATATATTTAGTTTGATTCACCTTCCCCCTTCGCAATGAAAAGAATCCTTCCTAGGATGAAATGGTTAGAGGATGAAGGGCTTTAGCGCACGATCTTAGTGTTTTACTTTCGCATGAGCCAGGCATAGAAACTTGGATTATATTCTAACCGAGCATAGCGGTTCATATATTATAAGGGATCTAGATAAGGGTGTTCTTTAATGTGGTTTTCCATGGATCGATGACAGAGGGTAGTCAACACCCTATATGAAGTTGGAGCAACATACATTGGGTCATATTTAGATGCTTTGATTGTATGTCGATGTTCAACATTGGTCATTATTTGGCATCCCTCTAGCTCCCATTTCAATCGTAGAGCGTACCATTTTTGCAAGAAGGGGAAATGGACATGATCGTGCTCTTGCTATACAATGTGATGAGATGTTGTTTGGTTGCTTATTCCTTGGTCACCTCAGTTGCAATTAACTCTGCAACTACTTCGGAAGCTTTAACAAATACAATTTTTGACTCCTCCCAAGAGCAAGAGAGCGTTCGCACTTCCATCGCTATAGGTTCTTCCAAGAGTCCTAGATATAGTCGATTGTAGCTTTTAGCCAATGCCATGAAAGTAGCATCCAAGTGTCAGAGGCAAGAAACCAAGTTGTCCCCAGTATTTTCCGCTAAATCTACGGCCAAGGTTAGAATTGAGCATCGCTCATAAGAGGTTCTAAGCCCGACATGTGGTTGAGGTTTGACAGCACTAGAGAGGTCAATAGCTAATGGTTGTCACTTGGTTTGCTCACAAGTTTGTAGCTTGGTCTTATGTTTGATGGCCATGGTTGTGGCTGCAGGGGACACACTACTTGGTGTGTTTGAGGGCTGAGGGGGGGCGTCATTGGGACTAGATGGGGTCAGTTTGTTAGTAACAGGTTGCGGTTTTGATTGATATATTGCCTTATGCCCTGTTGAGGTAGGCTTTAGAGGTTCCATGGGTTTAGCTGCTTGAGTTACTTGTGGTTGGAGTGCTTCTAACGGGACATTTCATGTGGGGCAAGCTTGAGGATGGCATTTGAATAGTACCTTTGGATGTTTGGGATTTAGGCACAGCCAAATCCAGGTGCTACCTACATAGTAGCCTTGCGCTTGCAACAAGGCCTTGGGGACCCATTGTGGCTTGACCGTACGCCGATGTTTATAGTTTCGTCTCGGCCTCCTAGATTTTGGATACAGATCCTTAGCCTTGTGAGGCCACAAGTTTCTATTCCTAGGTTGCGCTCTCTGTTTAGGTACCCATTTGAATAGGGGTTCATGGGCGCTTCAGTGTTGGTTCTAGTGGGTTTCTGGCCTCGAGGCTAGGTAGGTTCTAACAAGTCCCGACCCCCCTCTTGAGACTTGGCGATGGGTTTCTCTACCAATGGCTCTGTGGACTTGGAAAGAGTCACACCACCCTTGCTGAAAGCTATAACTATGCGGACATTATCCACGGCTAGGTGGATACGCGCTGCGACTCATAGATGACATGGCAAGAGGCTTGCTTCTTGAAATTTCGTCCTAACAGTGATTCTATGTCTGTATTCTTAGTGTTGGGAAACACATAGAAGATTATTTGCATGCTTTCAGTCTCGATAGAAACTGCAACCTTGCACTTTCCCAAAAGTGTGTAGGGTTGGCCTCCATAAGGGGTGAGGTTAGCAATAGTGGGTTGCAACTGCGGTTTGCAATTTGGGTCCAATGGTCGTGAGTCAAGATGTTAAAATCGGCTCCCTCATCAATCAATGCATTGATGGTACATGTGCGTTTAGCACTGACTGTCATGCATAGGTAAGCTAGTGATATTGCTTCCTCATCCTCATCGTCCACCTCAATGATAGTGGCTACTCGTACGTGGATGGGGGGTGCTAGCATTGGGGGTTCATGCAATGGGTGCATGGGAGGGAAATACTTCTTTATGCGGCTACTATTAAAGAAGCCTATGCCCTCACCCTCTAGGGTTTCCAACTCAATGTTGCTAGTTCGGCTTATGGTTCAAACCTTAAAAGGCCTAACCCTTGAAACTTCAGCGTTTGCTTATGTCCCTTGACTGAGTACAACATTACTAAGTCACCCCGTTCGAAGTTGCACTGCTTGACATGCTTGTCAAACCAACTTTTGTGTCTTGCCTTCTCACATGGATGGCTAGAAGTTGGGTTTATGTTAAGCATTTGAGTTCAATCAAGCGTTCTATCCATGCCCCCTTCCCATCCCATCTTTCTTGAACGGCGATCCACAAAGAATTCCAAGGGAAGGATTGCCTTTGTACCATATGTCAATCTAAAGGGGGTCTATCCTACCGCCATCTTGTAAGCTGTGCGGTAGGCTCACAAGACTGCCATCAATTTTCTATCCCAATCACTCTGTCATGCAGAGACGACCTTGGTCAGGACATTTACCAAGATTTTATTCGTTGACTCAGCTTGACCGTTTGCCTGAGGGTAGTAAGGCGAGGATTTTCGATGGATGATTAGGAAGGAGGACATGAGATGAGCTATCACTTCGTTGATGATGTGTGTGCCTTGGTTGCTAACTAATTTGATGGGGTAGCCAAATCGTGAGATCACTTGCACCCATAAGAACTTAGCAATGGTCCTAGCATCATTCTTTCTCGTAGCTCGTGCTTTTGCCCATTTGGTTAAATAGTCGATGGCCACAATGATGTATTTAGCTTATGAATATTATGTCGCAGTACTAATGGGTCCGATGAAGTCAATCTCCCATTTCTCGAAGGGTTGTCATGCGATGATTGGGGTTAGCTCCATGTGATCTTTATGGATAGGGGCTTTAGTTCATTGGCACTCACCACAATGCTTCACAAATCGCATCGCATCTCGGAAGAGGGTAGGCCACCACAGCTGGGACTAAGCACCTTGTGGGTTGTCGCATCTCCACTAAAATGTCCTCCTACAATTCCACCGTGTGCCTCTATCAGTACGTCATGCATCTCATGCTCACTCAAACATCTATGCTAGCAGCCCGTCTTGCCCCAGCCTGTAAAGTTTGCCAGCTATCAACTGATAGGGTTGGATTTTCAGGATAAGCCTCCTAAGGCGGGCCTTTTCTATCGGTCATTCTAATAGTCTGTGCTGAAGCACTTGAACTATGTCATCTGCCCAATACGATGTCAAGTCAGCTTTAAACAAATATTTTTCATTGGATAAGCGGAATAGGTGTGAGTCCAGCAGTTCATCCTCAATGCATTGTCGAGCTACTTCTCTCCTAGGGATACGAGATAGATGGTCAGCCATGTAATGATGCTTTCCTTTACACACTACCACACAGAGAAGTCAAATTCCAAAAGGAAAAGAAGCCATCTAGCAATGTGTCCTATGGCGCATGATTTATTAACTAGATACATTAAGGCTTGATGGTCAACAAAAAAAGTAAAAGGCATAGCCAAAAGATCATGTTGGAATTTCTTCATGGAAAATACCATGGCCAAGCCCTCTCTTTCCGTTGTCGAGTAATTCATTTCAGTCTCAGTGAGTTGTCTACTAACAAAGCTCACTGGATAATCCAGGTTGTGTTCACCAGGTTGGCACAACACAGCTCCTACGCTGAATTTTCAAGCATCGATGTGCACATGGAATGTGAGTGTCAAATCTAGGGCTCGTAGTATCGGAGCAATGGTTAGAGCCTTTTTTAGTTCCTCATACACACGTTGGCACTCTGCAGTCCATTCGAATACAATCAACAGCTTATATAGAGGTCTAGCAATCAATGTGTAGTTTAACACAAACTATCGATAGTACCCAAGATGTCCTAAGAAGCACTGAACACCCTTATAATCAGCTGGGGATGGAAGATCGACGATGACCTTGATCTTTGAGAAATCTGTGGCAATGCCATTCTTTGACACCACATGTCCTAGGATACATCCATGCTTCACCCAGAACCAGCATTTCAAGGGGTTCAATGAGAGGCGATAAAGACCGCTCGAAGCCTACCTAAGAATGAACGCACAAGTCATCCACCACGAAGACTTCTAACTCCTCCCTCAGCATGTCTTTGAATATTGTACACATCAATCATTGGAAAGTGGCTAGTGCATTAGTTGATGGGTTCACTTGCCTGCCCTTGTCGTTTGACTCCCAGCAAGATCACCACCCTATCTCCCTTTTTGAACTTCGTGAACTATTTTGGTAGGTCTTGTAGTTTTTGTTGTTCCTCTATCCAGTCTCTTTGCTCGGCATTTGTCATTCCTCCCTTAATCATCGGCATTGTAGGTGAACAAGTAGGTCCCCCTTACTGCATCTAGTCTTGGGAGGTCGAGGTATTTCAAGATCACCATATCTAAGCTGACTTCTGATTCAGAATCGAACTCTCCATTTTTGCTAGAAGAGGGGCTCTCTCTTGGTGGTCATAGCTCCGAAGGTGAGTCCGTTCGCAGTAGTGGTGTATCACTTGCTTGGACTATGCCTACCTGCTCACAATTTATTGCACCTATGTGCTCCAACCAAGTTTGATCACAGTCCTCATGTCTGACTCCATCTCTAAGTGCACTCTGCTTGCATGGTATGGGGTTTGCTTGTATTTGTTCGATTACATGCCCCCTAGTGTCATACTCTAGGATATCGATTTCCTTTTCACTCTCACTACCAAAGGAACAACAGTCCTCATACTCGTTTTCGAAGCTATCTTTGTTAGGTTGCTCCTGATTCTCTTGGTTCTGACTACTCCCTTCTTATTGGTCGAGAAGTAAGGCCCAATTGTAATTCAAGTTCAAATCATGTACCTTGGGCCATTGCCATTCAGGCTCATCCAAGAGTTCTTGGAGTGGCTTAAGGGTCGTCACTGGATTGCCAACCAACTTATTGGTTAAGTATCCTAGGACCTCCTGGAGCTCTCATCTATTTCCTGGGACTGGAAATGCAACATGAGCGGGTCTTCCATGTAGCCTCTTGGTCATCATGCAGAATGGTACTGAAGGTGTGTCTATGAACTGATTAGTCACCTTGAAGACTTGTTCGTACTCCTCAATATCTGAGAATGGTAGGTCGATGGTAGCTAGAACATGCATTTAGTCTCATTCATCCTCAAGGCATAGGATATGCTTGGTAAGGGCTCCACAGGATCCCCTAGTCTTCCATCACCCTTTAGCATGGTGGAGATGGCATCTAGGTCAAGTGGGATAGTCTTCCAAGTGTCCATCTCCACTCTCACAGCTTCTATTTGATTTCCCAAGAAGATAAGATCATTGCCCTAGTATTCTATGACTCTCACATTGCACATCCAGGGTCGGCCTAGCAGGATGTCGTAGTCCACTCCCTTCATGACTATGAAGTCAACAAAGAATTGGATCCTTGCTATCTTTACTGGCTAGTTTTGTAACACTCTGAATGGCTTCACCTTCATTCCATTTGCTAGTGTGACGTTAAATCTAGTAGTCTCGACTGGTGGGTTGCCCCAAGTTTGGAGTATCACATGGCTTAGTACACTCACTCCTACCGCTATGTCCAGAATCCCCTTTTTGGTGACGTCTCCCAGTGCTAGGACTGGCAAGGCTGCATGCATTTTCATGCCTTCCCAAAAGGCATTGAGGTGCAGGGATTTAGGTATGGAGTGCAGAGTCAGGCTCGGTATTTGGGTTTCTGCATCATGCTCAGGCAAGTTTGTGACAATTGGCTCATTTGGTTCTTCAACCCACTGCTTAAGCTCCCGCCATAGCATTGGGTGTTTCCTAAGCTCAAAGTTACCAGAGTGGTAACCAATGTATTGCTAAGGTTGCTAGTCACTCATCTCTCTTCTAGGCCTATGGTTCTCGGCCAATGGCCTTGATTATTTTGCTGGCTTGAGGAGGTTGCAGTTTAGCTTGTGGTTCCATTGCCTCTCCCTTGGTTTTGGTTGTGGGGGAGGAGAGATTGGGGCACCTATGCTTGAGAGATCATCGATCTTGTTCTCTAGTATGGGCTCAATGTGCTTTAGGTACTCTTGGGCCTCCCTTGCCCATTCTTTCACCTTCTTGATGGCTTTGAGTTGGCTCTTTGGGTGGGGGTACTCCCCAACCTTAGCACTTTCCTTTTCAGTCGTCTAAGGCATCGATGTCTCTTCTTCTGCTTCAATGGCTTTCCCTCCAACTAGTAGAGTCATGGAACTTTTGATTTTGAGGGTGACCTTAGCGTTTGGTCTCCTCTTCCTTCATCTCTAGCTCCTCTTTCCAACTGAGGTTGCATCAAGGTTGCTAGTCCCTGGCAATGATATGCCAACCTGCTTCATTTGCACATGGGTCATGACATGCAACGGGATAGGTGTGGCCTCCCCATCGAGTGTCTCGACACCAAACAGCCCCAATGGGACTGATGGCTTGTTTGCTAAACTAGAGGATGGTCTCCACCTAGGGTAGTTGACAAAGAGAAGAATGATTCCACACTCAGCGCATCTCAAGTCAACAGCCTTATCTCTATTTGCTTGTTCCCTCTCGAAGCAACACGAAGAAAAATGTATTGGGTGACCACAACTCCAACACACGATTGGTTCTTGGGTTTTCCTACCTCTTCCTCTACACAATGCCATCACCGGTACTGGTCAATAGTCCATGAGGATAGCATTGCCTTCCTCATCGTATGACACGTACGGGTTTACATAAGGCTCATCATTGCTAGGCTCATCCACATTATGGACTGGAGTGTCACTTGGTGGATGGGTCATGTAGGGTCCATGTGGTCTAGGGATACCTGTAGGATTTATTTCCATCCTAGGGATGGTTGGTTTAGCATCATTTGGTATTGAAAGAGCCAATGGGGCTCCCCTTCCAAAGTCATTTGGTGGTGTGTTCGCAAGGTGGGGTTGACCGTAAAGCTGTGGGTATTGGAGCCTCCGAGGTGATTGACAATGCATGGTGTCATGGCCAAACCTACCACAATTAGCACAAGGTCATGACCTAGGCTCCATACACTTAGCTAGCAAATGGTTTCTGCCACAATACACACATTGGACATGTGGGCGCATTGGTCGTCTCATCATCTCCTGTAGTTTGGCTATGTCCATCCTAGTCTCTGCTAACTCTTGTCCCGACTCAATGCCCTTCCCTTTGTCCTAAGTGCTTGAGTCTATTCTCTCACTCGGCGTTAAGGCTCTCTTGGAACTCCTGGCACTGGACTCTTCCCAATTTGAGCCTCTACAGCCTCTTTCCTTGACCTGGTTATCCTCTCTAATAACTTCTTCAAATACCATTGCCAGTGCGTCTCACTGTAAGCTTGAGTTGTTGGCCAAGGCTTTGTAGAGCTCCTTGCCCCATATTCCATTGATGAATACTGTGGATACCGCCCTTTCGATTGGTCTCTCACCCAGGGGAATTCTCTTGAAGAGGCTCCTTACGTGGGTCACATAATCTCGAATGTCCTCTCTTTCTCTTTCTGCTTGACATTCATAAGCCGCACTAACAGATTATCGGAGTATCCAGGTTCAAAAAATCTCTTAATGAATAGATTTTTCAAGTTGTTGAAATTGGCACACTCTGCAGCATCCAAATTTGTGTACCAGATCCGACCCTTGTTGCCTAAGCACAGTTCAAAGGCTTGGGAGCATTGAGAAGAATCAATGCCGTCATTGGCTTCGTAGACCTGCTCAAATTGCTCCACGAAGCTGTATGGGTCGTCGGTAGCTTGGTATTTGTCCAGTTGCTTTGCTACCATAGGGATTTTTTATTGACTCTTAGAGCCTTGGTTGATCCCAGCCCCATCAGTAGAAATGTTGCCAATGCTGCAATGCTTTGTTCTGTGGCCATGTTATCTAGTAGTTGCTTTGTCAGGATCTCGCTCAATGTGAGATCTCCTTCCAGCGCTCTCTCACTCTCTGACACCGATTCCTACCCACTAAGGCTAGTACTCTTTGGATCTCTCGCATTTCTAAGCTCTGGTGCAAGTTCTTGGTTTGCTAATCCTGGTTGTACTCAGCCAGGCCTTGCAGAGCCCTATGGATCAGTTTTCTCTCTTTCTCTAGATTTGCTATGATGTCCTCTACCGACCTACCGTGGTGTTCTAGCTGAGTTTGAGTGCCGTATTGGTTCACTAAATGTTGGACAACCTCAGGAGAGTCTCCTAGGTTAAGCTCCTCATTGCCTCTATGGCATGAGCTACCTCCTTCCATGTCTAGGACTTTCTATTATGCCAAGTTGTCAATCAAGTTGATAAGGCTAGGCATATCCACTTCTGCAGTATTGTCTGTCCTTGTTGCGTTTAGATTTTTGGCCGTGTTCTCCACTTGGTCCTACCTTTGGGGATTCGATATCCCTTCTATGTCTTTGAGTCTTCTCTTATTGATGGGTTCATTCAAGTCCTTAGGTCCATGTGTGTTCCTTATTACTTACAATCAGCCCTCAACTTACCCTCACTCTGTGTGTGTGCGCGTGTGTGTGCTCTTTTTTGTGCACTGTGCAAAATCAGGCTTTTAGCTTTCCTTACTTGAGCTTCGAGTGGTGGAATTCAAAGTGAGTGAAAACAAACAAAGTGCGCGTAGCTCTGGTGTTCTTGTCCACGGGTTGTTGGCTTGATAGGGTCGGGTGTTTAGTTCCTGCGCTATCTCGTTCGGCTCGGTTCAGGTTGAATTGGGGTCTTACAATCGGCCCACAACACCAAACACCCTTTCAAACCGTTCAACCACAATCTCTAGATTTGTAACTACGTGTGATGCATTTAGTGGATTCTTTTAGTGTGGGTCACACTTCTTGTTAGATAGGATTTGTCAATTTCCTAGATTCTCTCACTCAAGCTGTGTCTAATTTACCAGTGTCCAATTTTGAAAATCGGACGTCCGATTTACCAATGTCCAATTCTGGGGATCAAACTGGTTCAGGTCCAATTTTCACGATCGGACAGGTGTGTGTCCGATCGGTAAACTAAAGTCGGTCTGATTTTGGATATTGGTCCGATTATGGAATCGGACAAGATGGATTGGTTCACTAACTCTGTGGTCCAATTGTCATGATCAGATGGTCTGGTTCAATTCTCGTGCATCTATTTCTAGGAATCGGACGTTCGATTTGACAAGTGTCCGATTATGTGATCCGAGTGTCACAATCAGATGGATTAAGTGTCTGATCAAACGAGTTTTGTGTCTGTTTATGGGTTGTTTGATTTTCAAAATTAGACAAGGTGTCCGATTGAACTAGGTAGGGTTGTCCGAGTGGTCCGCCAACTTCTGGGAATCGGATAGGTTTCTCGGTCCGACTCTGGGAATTGGACACTTTGGGGGGCATCCGATTCCATCAGCCCGAAACGCGTATCAATCACTTATTTGTCCAAAAATCTAAAGATAGATGTCGTTAGGGGCTACCAGAACTTCCAAAAATCAAGGAGGAGTGTAGACCAAGGGCCTTCCATACCTGAATGTCACCGAAAGTCCCTATATGCTCTGATCGATTTGATGCAGACGTGGACCTGCAAGCTCTCTCTCTCTCCTCACACACAAAGCCAGAACTATAAATGAGGTTTTTCATGGTCACCTAGGACCTTAAGCCCTCACTGGCATGCACCGTAGCCTTCCCAATCACTCGACCTTCGACTCCGACACCTCTGAGCACTCTTTTGTTTTCATTTTCCCTTGTTATTTTCCCTCTCTGATTTCTCCTACCTATCCTACTCTAAATGCAACAAAAATCAAAAGCAGGGTACTAAATGGATTTCTCCTACGCTCTGGTTCGGGGGTGAAACCCTTACTTCGATATGCTCGATTTGAAGAACTCAAGGCAACAAAACCAAAATGTTGAGGCGAGCACAAGCTCAACCTCCAAGACCCATGGACCACTTATTGTTCAAGCATTCCAAGCAAGAACTAATGGCGACCTCTCACATAGCTGACGTGCTATCCCTCTCTATGAGTGTAGTGAGCTTATCTTGATGCTCGATTGGGTTGCTTACTCTCTCAAGCACTCTTATAGCTCCATGATTCTTGATGCAAGCTCAAGAATCCTCAAGCCTCCACCTCCAAGCTCCATCTTCCATAGCCACGCTTGAAACAAGAGAAGAGAAGAGAAGAGAAGAGAAGAGATAGGATGGTGGAGAGCTTCACCTCCTTGATCCCTCACCCTCACACACTCACTCCCTCGCACTCTCACACTCCCTCCCTCAAGCACACACAAGCAAGCAAAGAGAAGAGAAGGAGAGAAGAAGAAGAGTCCACTTTGCCACACACCAAATAATGAGCTCTCATTCCTCTTTTGAACTTTATATACAAAGCCCTAAATCCCATTTAGGTGGTCATCCCCTTTTTACATGGTGGGCCATAGCCTAGGCCCTTTTTTCCAATGTTCTCCTATCTTCCTAGCTTCCTTCCTACCACCCATCTATATTTACAATTTGCATAGGTCAGATCCTGGTGCTCTCAAAATAAATCATGGTGCGCTTTGTGCTCTTTTACAATAGTATTGGCTTGTGCTTTTTCCTGAGAGCCTCTCCTTGATTTAGAAATTTTTCACACTTCTTGTGTTTCCCAATTTTTCTTGTTGTGCCTTCATTTTCTATTTTGCTTTTTCCTTGGCTCTATCTTTTGCTTTAGATTTTCCCAATTTTCTATTAAAATTGAGAGAGAGAGAGAGAGAGAGAGAGAAGGACAAGGCTCAGGCTCAAAGGCTAGCAGACATGCTCCCTGTCAGTTCATTCCTTCAACACATAGTAAAGTCAACTGCGTACAATACACACTAAAGATCAAAATGACCTAGATCTAACCATGGTTAAGTTAGTGTGACTTAACCTTATTCACTAAGGTAAACAACTGACAGAAGACTAATGAGCTTGAATCTCAACACTCCCCCTCAAGCTCGAGTGGGGTACTTCACTCCAAGTAGTTCTCTAAAGTGCACAAACTTATCTTTACCCAATGACTTGGTAAAGATATCTGCAACTTGGTCTTCTCTCCTCACATGGATCAAATCAATGTCACCTACAATCACTTTTTCCTTTTTGACGAAGTGATAGTGTATCTCCATGTGCTTAGTCCTAGCATGATAGACAGGATTACTGGCTAGGAGCACACTACTCATGTTGTCACAATAGAGTGTGACTGGTCTAACTTCTTGCATGCCCAAATCATCAAGAAGCTTCATGACCCATGTTGCCTCACATGTAGCTAATGCAGCAACTCTATACTATGCCTCAATACTAGAGAGTGCAACTGTAGGTTGCTTCTTACTTCTCCAGCTGACCATACTACTACCAAGGGAAAATGAATACCCACTAGTAGATCTCGTGTCATAGGTACTTTCTACCTAGTCAGCATCTGTATATCCTATAAGCTCCAAAGGCTTACCATGCTCATAAAATAGACCATAATCAGATGTAGCCTTCACATACCTCAAGATCCTCCTCACTACATCCAAGTGTAGCTTCATAGGTTTCTGCATGAATTGGCTAATCAATCCAATTGAATTGTTAAGATCCGGTCTAGTGATGGTAAGGTAAATCAGGCTACCCACCATTTGTCTATACATAGTGACATTCTCAATCTCATGGCCAACATCCGCAAGTAGCTTAACATTTTATTTCAATGGAGTGCTCAAAGCCTTGCAATCCAACATACCATACTTGGTTAATATGTCTTGTGCATACTACTTCTGCAACAACCAAGTACCATGAGGTGTAGAGACAACCTCAATCCCAAGGAAATATTTCAATTCACCCAAATCTTTGACCTGAAATTCAACATGTAACATTTCCTTGATCTCTCCAATTCCTATGACATCATCACTTGTAATGATCAAGTCATCCACATAGATAAGTAATATCACATAACCAGCCCTTGTCTTCTGTGTGAATAGGCTATGATCAGCCTTGCCCATAGTGAAAACAAGTTTCTATAGGCATGCACTTATCTTAGCATTCCAAACTCTAGGTGCTTGCTTCAGCCCATATAATGCTTTCTTCAATCTATACACATGTGTAGGAAAATCTGGATGTACATAGCCCTCAAGCTGATCCATGTATACTTCCTCAACCAAATCACCATTGAGAAAAGCATTCTTCATATCCATCTGATACATACTCCATCCTTTAGATGCTGCCAAAGCAATCACTATCCTCACAGTTGCCATTTTAGCAATAGGGATGAATGTTTCCTCATAATCAATACCATATTGTTGTGCATACCCTTTTTCTACAAGTCTTGCCTTGTATCTTTTCAATTTACCATCTTATTTTCATTTCACTTGTATACCCATTTGCAACCAATAGCCATTTTTCCTTCAGGAAAATCAACCAAATCCCAAGTGTCATTTTCAGTCAATGTTGAATATTCCTCATCCATTGCCTTACACCAGTGATCATCCAAAATAGCTTCGGAAAACTTTGTGGGTTCCTTGAAGCTAGTGACTTTTGCCATATATGCATAGTGTCTCACTATATCACCAGTGTATGTAAGCCTATCCACAAGCTTCCTGACTCTTTCTAATCTCCTCAACTGAGGTGCAATATGAGACTCTCCTCTCTCATGAGGTGGTACATATCTATGTCTCACACCAGGAGTCACAACTGATGGAATACCAAACTCACTATCCAAGCTGTCAGTGCAGGTGAATCATAACCACATGTCAGTGGCCATGTAACATCATCAAGTTTTCCTTTGCCTTTATCCACATTTATCCCCCTCACTGACATACCCGTGTCAGTGGACAAAGATGCTGAAGTCCTCAATCTGCATGTCCAAGGACTAATTGATGAAGTAGCATCTTTAGAAGGCCCAGAAATTTATGCACTTGCATTTGTGCTAGCATGTACATGAGTGTCCTGACAATCATCATCATCGTTCATCAAAGTGATATTCTTCTCATGCCATGATTTTAGCTCATCAAATACCACATCTCTTGAGACCAATGTCTCATGAGTAGAAGGATTGTAGCATTTGTATGCTTTCCTATCTTGTGCATACCCAATAAAGATGGCATTTTCTGCCTTTGGATCTCAAGCTTCCTTCTCTTTTCATCTGGAACATGTACATATGCCAAGCATCCAAAAACCTTAAGATGGCTAATGTCCGACTTTATCCCATAAAGCCTCTCATGAGGAGTTACCTCATGTATACCTGATGTTGATGTACGATTCATGACATACACTACAGTCTTTACAGCCTCTGCCCCCAATATACATTTTGTAGGCTCTTCTCATTCAACATGGCTCTTGCCAATTCCATGATCACCCTATTTTTCCTTTCTGCCACCACACCATTTTGTTGTGGTGTGTACCTGCATGTCAATTGCCTTTTAATCCCATGAGCTACCAAGAAGTGATCAAAGTCTTTAGAAACATATTCTCCTCCACTATCAAATCTCAAGCATGAGATGTAGCCAATTCTTTCTCCACATGTCTCTTAAGATCCTGAAAAACGTCCATGACATCACTCTTGTGCTTCAGCACATACAACCATGTGTACCTACTATAGTCATCTATGAATGACACATAGTAACGTGATCCCCTAAGAGATCCATTCTGTGAGGGTCCCCATACATCAAAATGTACAAGTTGTAATGGTCTAGTAGTAGTGCTTACATGCCTCATAAATGGAAGCCTTGATTGCTTCCCAATTTTGCAAGACTGACATACATGTCCCAATTCCACATGCTTGAACTTAGAAAGTCCAAGTACAACTTGCTTATGCTGCATATTCTTCAACTTTTGAACATTTACATGACCGATCCTTTTATGCCATATATTGATATCCCTTATTGCAGCATTGTCAATGTGAGTACATAGCAACATTCAATGCTGGAATTTTCGTATCCAATGTAAATATCCTGCCATTTCTTTTGCCTTTAGCAATGAGTTTGCATCCTTAACCATACTCTTCAATGTAGCATCCATCTCTATTGAATCTAACTTGTAGATTCTGTTCAGCCATTTGTCCCACAGAAAGCAAGTTTTTAGTTATGGAGGGTACATGTAACACATCATAGAGACTCTTTTTCCTGTCACCATGCATCATCAAGGAAACAGTACATGTATGCATAATGTCATGCCGCATATCATCCCCTGTGCAAACATATCCATGAGCACCTTGTACCATTGTGTCAAACCACTCTCCATGAGGAGTCATGTGGTTAGATGCCCCTGAGTCTATATACCATACATCATTTGTTTTGCCTTGTGTAGGCAACCCTTTCGTCACATGTTGCATAGCAAACAACCTGTCATCCTCCTGCATACCACTAGAAGAAGCATAATTACCATGTTGCTTCCCTCTTTCTCTTTGATCATTCTGCTTCTTGTAATAATCCTTAGCTACATGCCCATATTTTCCACAATAATGGCAATTCTTATTTGCATTTGATTTATGTCCATGACTCATTTGAGGCTGCTCCTGCCAAGTGCCTCTTCCTCTAGGTGAATAACCTCCTCTTCCACGAGCATTTGAGGCAACTCTATTTGCTTGAGACTGCCTATTTTGCCACATGACTCTAAAGTTTGATCTTCCTCTTCCACCTCTACCCCTTTGATTGGAGTAGAAGACGTTGTCCCTGTTGTTTTTAGACCCACTGGAACTTGTATTGAGTCCAAGTTTCACTTCTTCATGCAATAGAAGTGCCACAAGTTCATCAAAGTCAAGTTGTTCCTGACGCACTAAAATGGAAGTATCAAACTGCTTATATTCATGTCCAAGTCCATGGAGGGTAGTAGCCATCAAATCATCATCCTCAACTTCAGCTCTAATTGAGCCTAGTTGTTCTGCAATGGATTTGATCTCACTGACATAGACTTCAATAGACCTTCCATTCCTGGATACGTGGCTGAATTTTTGCTTCAGTTGTGTCTTTCTCGCATGAGTGACATGTCCATAATTCTTCATCAATAAGTCCCAATCAGCTTTTGGGGAAGTACAGTTTGCAATTTGCATAGCCTTTGTGTCTAACATGCATAATGAAAACCAATGCAAGACTTTGCTGGCCTTTTCCAACCAAGTCATGTGTGCCTTTAACTAATCCTGTGTTGGAGGTCTATCCTCCAGTAGCTTGGGCTCATCTTCAAGACATGTGACGAGGTCCCAATAGCCTCTTCCAATTAAGAAATTAGACATCCTAAATTTCCATAGAAGGAAATTGTTGTAGTCTAGCTTCTCACCAACTATCTGAGTGATAGTATCCTTCTCTCATGTGTTTGCCATTTCAAAGTCTTAAGCTTTGCAAAGCCAGTAGATTTTAGTTCACAACAATGCCATACATTTCCAAACATGTGGCAAAGCATTAAATGTAATAGCATTCCAACCAAGTAGCATTGTCTGATCAGTAGACATGTAGGCATATGCAGCATTCAATGACTAGCAACAATCTGTAATCAGTAATCTGTAAGTAACCAGTAGTATATTCTCTATATCCAAATGAGGTTATTCTTAGCTCAACCAAGCCATAAACCACAACAGCCAGGTGTCACAATCTCTGGGAGTCAATACATAACTCAATAGACCCAATGCTTATATGCTTGCTGCAAATTGTTAACAGTCAGCCCCACCACAAAAACTGTAGTAAATCGGTTCAAAACTGAGCATTTAATGCTTACAACATTCCACCTTTACAAAACCAGTCAACTTCTAAAAGTGCCAATAGGCAATGTACTTCAATACCCTATAATGCAACTAGCTTTTTTTACTGTAAAATATTCAGCAATAACCACTATTGCATTTCAGGTTCACATGAATGGCTCCTCGTACAAAATGTTCTTTCCTAGATGTCTGCTTTATTTCAGCTCAATGTGCATACAAAACAAAACCCAAGTGCTCTGCACTTTGTACACTACAAGCACCAAGAACCACCAGTCTGTCTAGCATAGCAGACAGACCAACATATGCCTTCCTAACTGCATGGTGAGAATTTCAAGGCAACACTGATCTCGCCCTCTTGTGGCTGCCCTTTCTGTCCAAGCACCTTGAACTTTGTGGGAGGAATGTCACCTTCAGAGAAGACTTTATGCAATGGAACCACAATAATTCCTAGTGGATCATCTGCTTGAGCATCATCTTTATCAAAAAGCTTGATCAGAACCTCAATCACTTCATTATGTATATTGAAGGTGAACTGCTCATCCCAAACAGGATCGATAGTAGACTTAATCACTCGGCTTTTCTGGATTTCCTTGTGGCAATAGATAACTACATAGGGATCAAACTTTCCATCATTTCATTCTGTCGTAAGTTTCTTTTGATACCCTCTTAGTGGCATGACAAAGAAGACAGTCTATCAATCTCCCCTATATAATTAATCATCTACTTGATGTGTTTGAAGAGAACGGCTTGTCTCAGACTAACCTGGTGGTTTTTTTTTTTTAGAGGTCACACGATTGGGGTGGCTCGATGTGGTGCCTTCAGTGACCATTTCAGCAGTAACAATGACACCATGGTGGTTGACCAACGTTGGATCCAGCCTTTGCACAGTCCTTGGAAGCAACATGTCCATCAATGGAAGTGGGTGGTTCTCTAAGAAGCGCAACAATTCCCTTGGATACGCTGACAAGCACTCATTTTGACAATGGCTACTACATCAATCTAGAAAACGGCAAGGGCCTTCTTACTACTGATGAGGTTCTCTTCACTAATGCATGCACCAAGCCGCTCGTTTAGATGCTCGTGATGTCGATTATGCAAGCATCAATGCTATTATTGCTACAGCAGTCGATGCTATTGATGATGTCAAAGACATCATTTTTTTGTTGATCGTAGGGATGTTGATTTTAAATGTGGCCAACCACAGCTTGTTCAGCCAATAGACTTTCCTGATTCTTCCAGTGCACCGTGAACTAAATCAGCAATTATGAGCTGGCAAGTTACATGCAACATCACTCAAACTCCAACTAGTCGTCTCTTTCTCTGCCTGCAACAACAATTTAGTGGTGCTATGTATAGACATGTGCTTGTGGCTATGGGTTTTCTTCATTATGTAATCGTAGTGCTGAGGCATTATTGATTCCAGTCGAATTGGCAAATGTGCCTTCTGTCAAATGAATAGCTAAAAACTCTTGCTCTGATACCATATTAAAATTGAGAGAGAGAGATGGACAAGGCTCAGGCTCGAAGGCTAGTAGACATGCTCCTGTCAGTTCATTCCTTCAATACATAGTAAAGTCAACTGTGTACAATACATACTAAAGATCAAAATGACCTAGATCTAACCATGGTTAAGTCAGTGTGACTTAACCTTATTCACTAAGGTAAACAACTGACAAAAGACTAATGAGCTTGAATCTCAACATTTTCCACCTTGTTCATTTGAGGGTTAACAATGGCTCATCATGGCATGCTTTTAGCACAATCCTGATCTCATCTCTTACAACACATCTTTGCAACACTTCATCTTTGCCTTTCTTATACAAGGCACCGCCTAGTAAGGTGTAGGGGACTGATTCCAACAAAAGCTTCTTCTTCTCTCTATTAGAGATACCAAGGGGTACTTTTGTGTGGCCAAGAGGTTAGCAATGTCTACATACCATGGAGTCATAGTCTCTACTAGGAATAGAGCCACATGAGGAAGGTTGAGATCATCTTGCTCCCCTTTGTCACTCTAAGAGATTCATGATAGATGATCAGCCAAGACATGCAAATGACCATGTTTAGTGGCCACTTCAAAATCAAACTCCTAGAATAGAAGGAGCCATCTCATCATTCTACCTTTAACATCTATCTTATTCATTAAGAAGGATAGAGCTTCACGATTCACATAAAACTTGAAGAGTATCAACAAAAGATAATACCAAAACTTCAATAGGGTAAAGACCATTTTATGGCACTCTAACTCAATCAAACTGTACAATTCTTCTCCCTATCAGTGACCTTTTGTCTTGCATAATAAATGTTGAGATGGCAAGCTCAACACATGCAGACATTGATGATGGACCACCTGGCTAGATGGGTCCGCACATCTACACTTAGCATGTTGGTGGTCATTATGATACTCACATGGCCACTGACTTATCACTTATTATATTTAGTTTTTATTACACCTACCTAGAGCTGGCAAAGATATAGCACCAGTTGTTGAGAGTGGAAAAAGACTGAATTTTTGACTGATTTTTGTTGTTTTTGAGGTCTGAATGATTGATTTTTTATAGATTTAGAGTGATGTATGGTTGTAAGGGAAGTATTTGAGAGTGTTTTGGATGATATTGATTGTGTTTAGAAGTTCATGATGATTCTAGTAGAGATATGAGGTTCTATGATGTTCTGATAGGTTCTGATTGGTTCTGTATAGCTTCTGTTTTGTTCTGATTGTCTTCTGTATGAAGTATGGATTGATGATTGATGAATATTGAGATCTTATGAAAGCTTATTGAATAGTTTTTAATAGTTTGAAATGGTTTGAGTATGAGTTATGAGGTTCTGATGACCTTCTATAGTAGGTCTTTGTTAAAGCCTCTGTCTCTACTCTGTCTCTGTACTGTAACTATACTGTAGCTATTCTGGTGCTGTACTGTGACTGTTCTATAGACCTTCTGTAGGTGTTCTATAGAATGTATGTGTGACTTTGGAAAAGTTTTCTAACCTTTGGAAAGGATGAATCTAAGTTCAAAAGAGCTAAAACATGTGGAAGAAGTAGCTGCTGAAGACTAAAGAGAAGACTAAGTGACAATGACAGTAGTGAGCTGTGAAAAGACACTATAGTGGCTCTGGTGACTCTTCATATCAGACATACCTCTTGGGAGGTGCATCCACGACCTAAGAAGGATTATTGAGAGTTATTATGAGAGTATTATAGTGAGGATATGATGTACTATTGATGGAGAGAGAGAGAGAGAGAGAGAGAGAGAGTCAGAGATAGTCAAATCTATCAAAACAATGTAATTGTATGTGAGAGATTGAGAGAGAGAACTATGAAGACATTGAAGATGAATAATATGTGATTTATTTCCATTCAAAGATGGTGTATTTCCTTGTGTTCTTTGTTCTATTGATGGATTTTGTGAAGATGTTGAAGATTATGGTTGATTCTATCAAATCCGTGGGAGAAATCTACTATGATGTTGTGTGAAGAATTGTTGTTTTCTTTGTTTTGATGATCAAAAGAATGAAATAAAAGCTTGTTGATGTTACAAGATAGATAGATTTTCTTGCAAGAGAATTCCCTTTTCCTTGGTGTTCCTCTTGGGGCTCCATGTTTTTGGTGCGCAGCCGGGGAAACTTGCCATCAACAAGCACCAAAAGAGGTTGAAAATGAAGAAAATGGCATTGCCAGGAAGAGAAGAATTCAATGGATGTTTGTAAAGTTCCTTCTTCCACTAAAGAGTTGGAATTTCTCATTATCAAAGCCACTTTTCACAAGAAGTTCATCCCACAATGACGGAAACATATCACCATCATGATGCATGCTCTATGTGGTGGGTTGTTTCCTCTTCCTGTTGAAGCAGCAGAAACTTGCATCTTGGTGGCAAACTGTTTGGGAATAAACTGAAGAGCAGAAACAGAGAGAATGACCATTCATGGAAGATTTGGCATTCATTGAGAAGTTTCCAGACATCATCAAGTGGGAGATTGTGAAGAAGCTTCAGGAGTCTTGGTCTGTGGAGGTTCACGAAGACAAGAAGGAAAAGAGTTGGAATTTGTTCGTGGATGCTCAAAAGCAAGATACATGGGATGCTTGGTGCACTGATAATATTTTGTTTGTTCAATTAGCAACCCACTGGAAGTTGGTAAACAGAGTGTTTTTCACAACATACACTATTGAAACCCTCAGAAGCTGGCATTATTATAATGATACAACAACGATCCTAAGAAGAATGAGTTTTGATACTTTCAGAACGGAATATCTCCCCCTCTGTAGTGGTTTGAAAGCTAAATTCAGAGATGTTGAAAAGAAGGAAGTAGAAGAGATGTTGGCCAAAGAATCCATCAGAGATTGAAGCCCCTCTGACACTATCCTGTTGAGTCCAAACCAACTGGTTGAAGCCAACCCCCTAATGAATGACGCAATAAAGAGGCAAGCATTGGAACGAGTCTAGAGGTACGTGAGAAGAGAGAAGGCAAAAATCAAAGCTGAGAACGAGCTTGCAACAGAAGCCTCCTTTGACACCCTAAAAGCACTCTTTACAGAAGTCCCCATGGCAACTCAAGGTCCCCTTCCTAGTCAGATTTGTCTTGGAAATATTGATGACAGGCCTGCAAATGTAGTCCCATTGCCAGTTTTTAAGGGAGAGTACAATGAAGACCCTGATCTTCATGTAGCAGAGTTTATGGTAGCATGTGTGGCTAACAATGCCAGAACCCCTGAGCAAGCATTGGTTAGCAATATTCCTCGCCACTTTCAAGGGCGCGGCATTTCAGTGGTATGAGAGACAAGCAGCAAGAACTTTTGGCACATGGGACGACCTGAAGTTGGCCTTCCTCACTAAATTCAAGCGTGAAGGTTTTGAAGAGTGGATGCGAGAGGAGTTCATGAATTTAAGTCGGTCCTCTGGAGAAAGAGTAGAAGCTTATGTCTTGCGAATGGAATCCATCCTGAAGAGATGGACTAATCATCATTTGGATGAAGGAATCCAAAAAGGAGTGTTCCTCAAGGGCCTACAACCAGAAGTTCGCAAGTTCGTGGAATTGAGAAGACCAGTCAATCTGCAAGCTGCAGTGGAAGGTGCAAGATTGTATGACGAAGTTGAAGCAAGGCTGTCAATGACTCCAAGAAGAGGAGCCTTACCTCCTCCCATGCCTGGAATGGTATACCCACCAAATGCAGTCCCAGGGACAATTCCCTACCCCTATTCCCAGATGCAAACAGTGACGTAGTATAGTGCACCTAATCCAGTGTAGTCACCACAGACGATAGTGCCTCAAATGATGGTTCAACCACAACAATAGTGGCCTCAAACAGTCCATTCAATGGCGAATCAACAATAGTGGAACCCTACCAATTGGAATCAACAACCCCAAGTCTCAACAGGAGCTCTGAATCAGAGTCAGAGCAGAGGACCTTCTGGATCTACCCAACTAGTATATGCAGTAATTACAGAAGCTTCCCAAAACCCTACCACCAGCACTTTCGGAGGTGAAAATTTGAAGGACTACTTATCCAACTCAGTTGCAAGTATCAAGAAAGAGCTTCTGGATGTGATTACAAAGTAGCTACAGACGCTGAAGGTGAATACTGCCAATATATCCACTCCTATGGGAGCTGGAAGAGATGTGATATGCTCTAATACATGGTGCAGAAAGTGTCATCAAGCGGGACATTTAGCCACTTAATGTACCCGAAAACCAACCATTCCTGGAGCCTTCTGTTCTTACTATTTGCGGAAGAACCATACAGAGGATATTTGCTCTCTGAAAGAGATGCATGAACGAAGACAGAAGGATGAAACTGCAAGATTCAACTTGCTGGAATCCAAAATGACAACACAAGATATTGGACCCAAGCCTAGGGACTTTAGTCCTAACTTCGGTCCAAGGAGGTTTCCCTCTCAAAGTTATAGAGGACGACAGTCTGGTGGTGGTCAGAGATCAGAGGTGGAATGTTATAGGTGTGGAGAAAAGGGACATATCTCCCCAAATTATCCAAACCCTAGATGATCAGTGGATTACAAGCCCTTATGCAGCCGATGTAAAGGTGAAGGCCACACTGCAAAGGATTGTCCTAGTCCAGCCCCTGTAAAGGCCAATGCCACTGATAGCCAACAGAAGGTACAAGAGCCTGCTTCTAATTTGGTAGAGTTGGAAGTTGCCGCTGTTACACGCACCAAGAAGAAGGAACCAGTGGTTCAGAATGAAAATAATTCTCCTTCTAAGACTGTGAAGTTCAACCTACCTACAGAGGGACAGATCAGTACAGAACAGAACAGTGCAGTACAGAGCACTACAGTGCCACAAAAGGCTACAGAGACAGTCCCAGAGACAGGACCAGAGGCCCAAGAGATAGATGATACCGAAGCACTTCCAGAAATAGAAGAAATGTCGATGTTGCAATTGTTAGAAGAAAAAGAAAAGATGAAAATGGATGTAGCCCCATTCCCCAGCCGGCTGGAGAAGCCTGTGGATCCTATTAAAGATTATGACTTGGTCAAAGACCTAGACGCTTTTAAACCAAACTTAACATTCCGACAGTTTTGCTGATGCTGTCTCCAAGCTATCGAAAGAGATTCAAAAGCATCTTGACACGAAGGCGTGGACTAAGGATCGCTCCTTCAACAGCAGCCAAGACCAATAAGGCCCCGGATCCTGTAAAGGAAGTAGATGTGGCTAATGCCTTCCTAGATCCTGGAACCCCAGAGATTAGTGTATGGATAGAAGGATGCTTCATTTCAGATGCATTGATTGATGGAGGCTCATCAGTAAACATAATGACGGATTTCACAATGAAGGACTTAGGGTTGCAAGGAATTCAACCTACACAGTGGCTTATCTGATTGGCAGACCAAAGTAGAGTCAAACCGTTGGGCATCCTCCCATATGTAAAAACAACCCTTGCAGGAAGAGACTATTGGCTGACATATTTGGTGGTCAAACCAAATTCTTATGGGACTTCATAACCTCTGCTGTTGGGAAGACCTTGGCTTTTTTAAGCAAGAGCCAGGACAAACTAGTTCAAAGGAACCCTAACCCTAGGCAGAGGACCCAACAAAGTGGTGTTAAAGCTATATGGATCGCAAAAAGGCAATGGATCCACATCCATTGAAGTCATAACTGACTCCTCTAACGAGGTAACAGATGGTACATCAGGAGATGAAGAGGCTATTAAGCAGATCTTTCCTAAGAAACCCGAGGCACAGCCCCTAACAGTGGGTACTATAAGCCAACTCCCAAGGGAAGTAAAATCCTTGTCCATGGGAGAATACCTCCTGCCTCAACTAGAATTAACTTCTGAAATCACCTCTGACAGTGAAATAGAAGTATGGATGTACTGTTCTCCCTGTTACATGACAGTCGCAGAGATAGAGCAGAGACAGTATAGTTACAGAGCAGAGACAGTACAGAGGTAGAGCAGATACAGACGGCTCCAAAATAGAGATAGAGCGGATACAGAGACAGTCACAGAGACAGTAACAAAGCCAGATCCACAACCAGAGGCACATGCAGAAGCAGAGTCAGAACTGGTAACAGAAGCAGAAGCAGATGCAGAGGCAAAAAATCTGTTCTTCTCCTACAGAGCCTCTACAGAAGCAGAGACAGAGCCTCCAAAGGATGAGGATGCAACTGATGAGGAAAAAAATGAAGTAGACTATGAAAGTGCAGATGAAGAATCCCCTCTGATAGTGGATGATCTTGTTGATGTCCCTACAGAGACCTCAGAGACCGAATATCTCAGGGTACTGGATGGAATGACCATGGTTCCATTTGGGTTGGTCAATGGACCACAAAGTATGCAGAATCTGTATAAGCAATGGATTAAAGGCGTAAAAATTAAGTTCACCAATGGCTCCTGTTGCCCTGATTGTTCAGTCCAAAGAAAAGATGATGACGATGCCCCTTGCCAACAGAAGCCCAAGCCCTCAAAGTCACGGCCTCTAGCAGGTTCGTGCTATGTGACATTCCTGGACGCGTCCTCTGAAGATGAAGCCTTGAGTCCTGAAGAGGTCACCACTCAAACAAAAGCAAACAAAGCTCTGATACCCTTCCATCAACTTAAAGAGACGAATGTGTCATCTGTTCAAAAGGAGGACACTGGTTCTAGTGGAACATCAGACGAGGATACTACTCTCTTGAAAGAGTCAGACCTCTACCCAGAAGCAATCCGTGGAACATTTATCCGCGAAGTGGAAGGTGAAAGACAAGTAACGTTCTTGGATGCTGACGGTACTGAACATCACCTGAAAGTGGGTCTCAATCTTCCAAAAGAAGAACTAGTGGTTCTTTGAGACCTACTAAAGGAGAACTTAGACGTGTTCGCTTGGTCCTACAAAGACCTAAAGGGGATTGATCCCACAGTATATCAACATCACATTGATCTAGAGCCCGATGCCAAACCTATAAGGCAAAGACAAAGACGGATGAATCCTAATTACTCTGCTCTGGTGAAAGCTGAATTATTGAAACTTCTTGAAGCTGAGTTCATCTATCCCGTGGCTAACAGTGAATGGGTTTCACCCATTGTGGTAGTACCCAAGAAGAATGGGAAACTTTGAATATGTGTTGACTTTCAAAAGCTCAATTCAAAGACGAAGAAGGATCATTTCCCTATCCCTTTCACAGTCCAACTGTTGGACACAGTGGCAGGCCATGAGCTGTATACCCTCTTAGATGGATTCAGTGGATATAACCAAGTCCAAATCGCAGAAGAGGACCAATCTAAAACAACCTTCACCACAAAATGGGGGACCTATGCCTACAGAGTGATGCCATTCGGACTCTGTAATGCTCCTGCCACCTTCCAACAAGTAATGATGGCTGCCTTCCAGAATCATCTGCATGATTTCATTGAGGTGTATCTTGATGACTTCTGTGTCTATAGTTTGATCCGTGAGCACTGGGGACACCTAGAGCAATGTTTTGATAGATGCCGAGAGTATGGGATTTCTCTCAACCCCGACAAATGTGTCTTTGGCGTCTCCTCAAGAGTTCTTTTGGGCCATATTGTCTTTGCACAAGGAATTGCAACAGACCTGGCAAAGATTGAAAAGATTGCCGCCTTAACAACACCAACAAACCTCAAGCAATTGAGAGGATTTCTTGGCCATGTGGGATATTATAGAAGATTTATTACACATTTTGCAACTAAAGCAACCCATCTGCACAAGCTTCTAAGGAAAGAGGCGGATTTTCTTTGGACGGATGACTGTGAAGAAGCCTTTAATACCCTAAAACAATTCCTGATCCAAGCACCTATTTTACAGCCTCCTAATTGGACGAAGGAGTTCCATGTGCACACAAATGCATCAGTTGAAGGGATCAGTGCTGTCCTATGTCAAAAGGGCCCCTCGAAATTAGATCAGTCGATATATTATGCAAGCCAAAAGGTCACTGATAGGGAACGGAGCTATACAGTGACGGAGCTTGAGTGCTTGGCAATGATGTTTGTGTCAAGATTATGGGAGAGAAGGAAGGAGTCTCACTTGTAGCTTTCTCACTTACACAATAGGGGAATACACACAAAGGTGGAGGTTGAAAACAGTTTTCCTCTTCTTAGTTGTGTAAGTCAAAAAGAACTCTAGTACAAAGAAATAGAAGAACCCTATATATGGGTCTCAAACCAAACTCAACTAACTAAGGTGGCATACTAACTGAGCCAGGAACTAGAGTAGATAAGGATAGCTGTCATCTAGCTATTATTCATGGGCGGTGTACCAACCGCATCTGCAACCAACAAGTCGGTGACATAAATGCACAACGGTCACCCTGACATATCACGAGTGGAGCTCAATATCTCAACACTCCCCTCAAGCTCAATCCCAATTCCTACACACCAAGCAGATCTCTGAACTTGTGCAGCTTCTCTGTGCCCGATGCCTTTGTAAATATGTCAGCTACCTGATCCTCTGTGCTGACATAAACTAGATCAATAAGACCTAGTAAAACCCTCTCCCGCATATAGTGATAATGCACCTCAATGTGCTTTGTTCTAGCATGATAGACTGAGTTATTTTCCAAGTGTATACTACTCATGTTGTCACAATAAATGACAATTGGCCCATCTGTAGGCTGATGCATATCATAAAGTAGCTTATGCAACCAAGCTACCTCACTTGCAGCCATTGTTGCGCCCCTGTACTCAGCCTTTGTGCTCGACAAGGCAACTGTAGGCTGTTTCTTACTACTCCAAGTGACTGCAGCACTCCCAAAAGAGAACACATATCCACTGGTAGATCGTCTATCAGAAATACTACCAGCCCAATCAGCATTAGTATATCCATGCAACTGTATCTGAACCCTAGTCTCATAAAGTACTCCATACTGCAATGTGGACTTCACATACTTAAGTATGCATCTAGCCGCATCCAAATGCGGTTTCCTTGGAGCCTGCATAAACTGACTTACCAATCCATCAGCATAGCTCAAATCTAGCCTAGTAATAGTCATATAAATCAAACTTCCTACTATGCGTCTGTACATAGTAGGGTCTTCCAGAAGCTCACCTGCATCTGCGCTCAACTTCACATTGTGCTCCAAAGGAACTGAAATAGGCCTACAACCTGTCATCCCATATTTGGACAGCATGTCCAATCCATACTGCCTCTACAAGAGCCGTATCCCACTTGGTGATCTAATCACCTCAATGACCAAGCAATAGCGCAACTCTCCCAAATCTTTCATCTCAAACTTCTGCTTCAATAGCATTTTCACATGAAGGATATCTTCATCACTGTCACCTGTCATAATCAAATCATCAACATAAATGACAAGTAGCATAATACCTTTCTCTGTTTTTCTCACATAAAGTGAGAAATCTGCCTTGGAAATCTGAAAGCCAATAGTGACCAGATACTGTCCTATCTTGTCAGACCATGCTCTAGGTGCTTGCTTCAAGCCATACAAGGCTTTCTTCAACCTGCAAACAAACTCAGGATGAACAGCATGCACATAACTTGGTGGCTACTCCATATAGACCTCTTCTTACAAATCACCATGCAAGAAGGCATTCTTTACATCCATCTGATGTAAAGACCATCCCTTTGATGCAGCCATAGCAATGACTGCTCTTACGATTGCCATCCTTGCAATCGGACTGAATGTTTCTTCATAATCAATGCCATATGTTTGTGCATACCCCTTCACTACTAATCTTGCCTTGTATCTATTCGCAGAACCATCTGCATTGTGTTTCACCTTATAAATCCACTTACAACCAATTGCATTCTTATCTTTAGGCAAAGGTACCAATTCCCATGTAGCATTTGCTTCCAAGGCATCCATTTCTTCATCCATGGATTTCTCCTATTTTTCTTTTCCCATGGCTTGCTCAAAAGAAGTGGGTTCTGGTTCTTGTATCACTTTGACCATATAGGCATAGTGAATGGCTGTAAATCCATCACATTTTTCAGCCTATCCACAGAATACCTAGCTCTAGTAGACCTGCGCAAAGTAGGTTCACTCCTAGCTGCTCTCAAAACATCCCTGGTCTTCCTTACTCCAGGTGTAACAATAGAAGGAATACCCAACTCATCATCAATTCTCTGTTCTAAGCCACTGGATTCACCATCCACATAAGAGTGACCTGCATTCACATCAAACATGGGCTGATCTACCTTCTCTTTTCCTTTTTGTGATACCTGCATACCACTATCTGCATTGCTTTGAGAAGATTCTCCTTATCTCAATCTGACTGTCCATGGCAAAGAGTGTGAACCACTGCTAGAGGACGCTCCAAGTCCACTAATATCTTGTGACTACTGCTGTGAATTCTATGCAGCATTACCATTTTATGCATCTACATTATCAATCACATTTACTGGTTTATACCAGCTACTCATCTCATCAAAAACAACATCTCTGCTCATTGTAAACTTACGAGTAGAAGGGTTATAGCATCTATACCCTTTTTGCTGCAGAGAGTAACCAATAAAGATGCACTTCTCAGCTTTTGGATCCAACTTAGATCTCAACTCATCTGGCACATGAACATAGGCAATGCAACCAAAAATTTTCAAATGAGAAATATCTGGTTTCCTACCAGTATACCTCTCCTCTGGAGTCATGCCATGTATTGCTGCAGTGGGAGTCCTGTTCATTATGTAGACTGTTATAGCAACTGCCTCAGCCTCGTAAAAATCTGGCAGGTCTTTTTCATTGAGCATGGCATGAGATACCTCTCCAATATGCATGTTTTTTCTTTCTGCAATTCCATTTTGCTGTGGGGTATGACTACATGAATATTGCTGCTTTATGCCATGCTCCTGCAAGAACCTTGAAAACTCATTTGAGAGGTACTCTCCCCCTCCATCTGACCTTAGACATTTTATTTGCAGGCCTATTTCTTTTTCAACCATAGCTTTAAGAGTTTTGAAATGCCCAAAAACTTCACTTTTCTTTTTCATAAAATACACCCAAACTTTTCTGCTATAGTCATCAATAAAAGTAACAAAATAATGACAGCCTCCAATAGATGCAGCTTTAGTAGTCCACACATCAGAGTGGATTAATTCCAATGGCTTCTTACTCTCTTGAACATGTCTGGGAAATGGTTTCCTTGCATGTTTTCCAAATTGACAGGCTTCACATACCTTATGCATTTCAGCAACCTTGAATTTAGGCAATCCAGCAACAATATTTTGGGCTTGCATTGATTTAAGTCGTTGTACATTAACATGACCAATGTGTTTATGCTAGATATCAATAGTTGCAAAACTACACCGGTCCCATGTCCAAACATTGATGCACTCAATTCAGGCATATCTACATCCAACGTAAACATTCTGCCCTTCTTCTTTCCTTTTGCTATCAAGCGATATTTATTTTTCATATCCTCAACAAAGCATCCATGAGAATTAAATCTGACCTGCAAGCCCTACTCAACCATTTGACCAACAGAAACTAGGTTCTTGGTGATATTCGGGACATGAAATACATCCGACGGGTATTTCTTTGACCCATCCTACATAGACAAAGGAATTTTTTCAATCTGCACAATAGGATGTGCAGTATCATCACCAGTCTCCACAAATCTTGGTTTTTCCATTTTCCTTGCATCCTGCATCCATTCTGCATGACCTGTCATGTGGTTTGATGCACCTGAGTCAACATACCATACATCGTTGCTTTCTTCTGCACTTGTCACAGAATTGGTCATGTGCTGCACCATAAACAAATGCTCATTTATGTCATCACCCTGTCTACTAGAAGATGCATAATTCCCTTGTTGCAATTTTCCATTCATAATGTCATTCTGCTTTTTATAGCAGTCTTTAGCCATATGAACCATTTTACCACAGTAGTAGCATTCAACATTGCTGTTTGCATTTTGGCCTCTTTGCCATCCACCATGACCTCTTTGGCTCCCCCTGCCTCTAGAGTTATCACGTCCTCCTCCATAGGATTGGTTTTCTTGAGTTTTCTGCATATTCTGATTTCTACCACGGCCTCCAGATCGGCCTCCTCTACCTCTGCCTCTACCTCTTCCAGCATTTGAGTAGAAGACAGCTTCTTTTGAAGTTCCTCCTGAAGAAGATGCACCACCATTTCTCTACTCCTCAGAAATTAGAAGAGCATTCAACTCCTCAAAATCAGGAAATCTTTCACGGACGGAAATCGATGTTCGGAACTGTGCATAATCCTTTCCTAGACCATTCAAGGTCATAGAAACTAAATCATCATCTTCCACTGGCAACCCAATGGAAGCAAGTGCATCTGCAATCTTCTTCACCTTCATGTGGTAGTCATTGATGCTCATACTTTCTCTTTGCACATTGTGCAATTCTTGCTTGAGCTGCATTTTCCTAGCTTGCGTATTTGTGCTATACATTTTTTACAAAGTATCCCATGCCTCCTTTGGCGTACTTGCATCCTGAATATGCACAATCATAGAGTCTGAAATACTAATAGACAGCCAGTACATAACTCTTCTGGCTCTCTGATGCCATCCTTTAAATGCCTGTATTTGTTGTTGATTGGGAACATCAGGAAGAACTGGTTCTTCTTCATTTCCTGCAATAAATTTCCAATATCCTTTTTCCATAAGGAAATTCGTCATTCTAAACTTCCATGCTTGGAAGTTATTCTTGTCAAGCTTTTCAGTGACAATCTGTGAAAGAGAATCAGACGCCATTACAGAACACTGCAAAAAATTCTGTCACTACAAAAAACACAGCTTCAGCCTCACAAGGAAAAATCTGCAAAACCGACGAAAGTGGTATTTGACCACACAGTCACTTCCTAGTGATAATTTTGCATCAACAGGCAACAAGGATGATTCTGTAACTCCCAATGTCTCTACGCACAGGCATACGATGCAATTTCTACATTAACTTTTCACCGACCTGTAGAACAGTGGTCGCACAGCAAAAAACAGGGCCTTTTCTTGAGTGCGTGCGGAAAACTTCCGCCTCCAAAACAGGCACCGAAATGGCCTCGAATCAAAAAAACAGGGCAACCAAGGGGTAAAGCCCACTCCCGCAACATATACTGCCCTCTTGCTACACCGCGAAGGGTCTCTCAATCTGAGACAATGCACTCTTGCACTTTCCGGCTGTGCTACCTGCAGAGACTTGCTCCCAAACTCAAAAAATGAAAGCAACACCAGTCCTCTTACCAGAACACTGTGAACTTGGTTTGCTTTCTTGAGCTCCTTACCACGAACCAGGCTCTGATACCATGTCAAGATTGTGGGAGAGAAGGAATGAGTCTCACTCGTAGCTTTCTCACTTACACAATGGGGGAATACACACAAAGGTGGAGGCTGAAAACAGTTTTCCTCTTCTTAGTTGTGTAAGCCAAAAAGAACTCTAGTACAAAGAAATAGAAGAACCCTATATATGGGTCTCAAACCAAACTCAACTAACTAAGGTGTCATACTAACTGAGCCACGAACTAGAGTAGATAAGGATAGCTATCATCTAGCTATTATTCATGGGCGGTGTACCAACCGCATCTGCAACCAACAAGTCGGTCACATAAATGCACAACGGTCACCCTGGCATATCACGAATGGAGCTCGATATCTCAATAGTTTGCACTGGAGAAGTTTCGACACTATCTATTGTCCACACATTTCAAGTTCTATGTGGATCATGAGGCCCTATCATTCCTGATGAACAAAGCAGATCTTAAAGGACGACTGATGAGATGGTTGCTTCTATTCCAGGAGTTCGACTTTGAAGTAGTCACTAAGCCTGGCCGTTCCCATGTCCTAGCCGATCATCTACTTGAAATAGTTACTCCCTGGTATGCAGACATAGCCAACCTCCTAGCAACTCAACAGTATCCTCCTGGCATCTCAAGCCGTGAGAAGAAGAAGCTTCTGTTAGAATCAGCCCCCTACACTTTGCTAGGCGGTGCACTATACAAGAAGGGCAAAGATGAAGTGCTGCGAAGATGTGTTTCAAGGAATGAAATCGGCATAGTATTGAAAGCATGTCATGACGAACCATGTGGTGGAAACTTTGCAGGAGAAGCGACAGCCAAAAAGGCTCTATTAGCAGGATACCGGTGGCCGACCCTCCACAAGGATGCCTATGATTACTGTAAAACATGTGATGCTTGTCAGCAAATGGGAAAACCCACCAAAACAAGTGCCATGCCACTGCAACCCATTTTTCCCCTAAAGCCGTTTGAGAAGTGGGGGATTGATTTCATGGGTCCCATTGATCCACCTACCAGACGGAAGCAAAACAGATACATCTTAGTATGTACGGATTATGTCACAAAGTGGTGTGAAGCTAAAGCCCTAAAGCGGGACGATGGTAATAGTGTAGCCCTGTTCATGTACAAGAATATTATCACCTGTTTTGGTAGTCCCCTCGAGCTAGTAAGTGATAGAGGGACTCATTTCCTTAACAAAATCATGGAGGAGCTAACTGAGCTGTATAAGATCCGCCATCACAAGTCCACTCCCTATTACCCCAGATCCAACGGCCAAGTTGAAGTCACCAATCTCATCCTTTGCTCGATTCTGACAAGAACGATTGCTACACATCGTCGCAACTAGGATGATCGACTGGGCATACAGAACTTCCCATAAGGCAACTACAGGACAGACCCCTTTCCAGCTAGTGTATGGTACAGAAGCCGTCTTCCCTGTTGAGTTGGAATTGCCCTCCTTGCGAGTGGCAGTTAAAGAACGCTTGGGAGATAGTGAGTCACTGCAACGTCGTCTCCTGCACTTGGAATGCTTGGATGAGATCCGGCGGATGGCCCTACAGTGCATGGAAATCACTCAAGCGCGATGCAAGGCCTATCATGACAGTTTCATCAAGCACAAGGAGTTCAAAGAAGGTGATCTTGTTCTAGCCTATGATTTGAGATTTGGTAAGTTTCCTGGCAAGCTTCAACAACGGTGGATGGGCCCGTACAAGGTACTGGTCATCAACCCTAACGGCTCTGTTCAGGTGCAGACCATTGATGCCTCTGATGATCCTTTCCTCATCAATGGCTATCGCCTGAAAAAGTACTTCCCTCCCTGGGGATCTTGACAATCACAGTCGACCTACCCTTTCCCTTTTGGGCATCGCACTGTCCTTCTTGTCGTGCTTCTGATAGCCATGATGATTCTCTTCATGAGGCGGTCTCGTTTTGCTACCACCTCGCCAAAACATCTCAACCCGACATTGTTCTCTTCTTGTCTGATCCAACAACGGTGGCGAGGTTGGTCCTAATATATGGTATTTCTACCATGTCCTTTATTAAGAAATAAAAACAAAAAAAGGCAAAAAATTTTAAAAAAACAAAAGAAAAAGAAAAGAAAAGCAAAAGCAAAAGAGAAAAAAAAAACAACGAAACTGTTATGGGAGAAAATGAAGAAATTCCCTGTCATAACAGGCCTCGTTCCAAGAAAAGGTGGAAACACCCTTGGGCGAGAAGCTGACTGTGGAAAAGGTGGTAACACCCCGCAGTTCAGGATAGCTGATTCACCAGCAGAACCTCTTTAGAAAGCAATTTGAAGCCACCTCCCTTGGTGCGCTGTCTCTACAATGTCAATCCATCTGCCTTTCTTAACAGACACCTCTTCTTACAAATCACTGACGTACGTGATTTGAAGGCTGCCTCCCTGGGTATGCTTCCTCCTTAAGATCCTGATGACACCAACAGTCGACATGATCTTCATTACCAACCCCTGGAGTGATGTGAGCTTTCATCCTAACAGGATGGGGATGTGAGTATGGGCTGCCCTCTATATCTATCAAAGAGTGAGACAGAGGGTGGGGTGAGTGACCAGTCTTTTCCTTCAAATCAAATGAGAGGTGAGATGTGTGAATGGAGTGTTGCACACATGAGAAGGGCCTCTCAATGCACAAAGCACGATCTGTTTCTGTGCACTGCACCATAAGGCTCCCTGGCCTTCCTTCTTGCACTGTATGCCGGCACTGGTGGACAGGATGCACAGCTGCACCATCCAATGCGCACAAGGCATACAACCTTTGCACAAGTGACCATGAGGATTACATGAATGGGTTTCAAGACATGGTTGCCCTCTGTATCTTTCAACAGAGCGTGAGACAGAGGGTGGGCTGAGTGTGACTGGAGTTTCTTCAATCAATTATCAAGAGATGAGGATTGAGGGACGTTACAACCTTTGGAGTCAGGTACGTTTCTGTTTCCCTATGCACCCATGGGCTGGGTTTCTGCCATCAACACATGACACATCATTCTGTTCTATACACTGCACTACCAAGCTCCCTGGCCTTCCTCCTTACACCTATGCCAGACACGTTGAACACACTGATACACCATCAATTGTGCACCCTGGCATACTCCCTCTACACCATTCCTTTGTCGATTTCTAAACTGGGTGTGAGCTATGGGTTTTCATTCTGATTTCCTTGAGTGATATCAATCATGGGGTGAGTGACTGCTCTTTCATTCCATATGAGTGATTGTGAGTTGAGTACAATATCCCTCGTCATCGATGAATTTCTTGTGATTCCTTCAACCAGCTACCTCCCTGGGTGCTGTCGCGTGGTCCCTGCCACGAAGGATATGTGCTGTGAAGATACCGTGGTACCTCCTGCAGCCGACCATGACAGTGGACATACCATCGACAGTCAACCTTGATTCTCGACAACATGGGTCAAGTTTTTCTAACCCTACACCTTCTGTTGTCAGTGGCAGTCATGTTTTAAGTGTGGGGACGTTAGCGGTTGGTCTGTTGTGTGGTACTAGGTTCCTGTTGCTCGGTCAGCCCTATCCGTTAAGGTTTTAGTGTGGGGACGCGTCCATGCGCGTCTACATTGCATACCCTTCTGCATTTGCCTTAACCTGATAATGCATCTATGCCTGCCCTCCTTTTACCCTGATGAGGTCCCTTCCCCACCCACTCGTCCATTTTTAACCCACCCTTGGGGCCGTTTCCTTGAAGTTTTTCTTCATTCCCTGATTTTGCTCTCTTTCCATGCGAATGCACCCTACGTTCACCGAACTTCCGATCCACACTTATAGCCCTATTCATCCCTTTGAACTAGACATTTTTCCTTTTAACCAATCCTTTTCTGACAGACGATTCTAAAGTTATTAATTTTTGAAGTATTTTGCTTAAATTGGACCGTTTTCCATGTGAATGTATCTTGCTTGCTTCGAAACGGTGATCTGACGTGATAGCCCTGTCCTACCCCTCCTCCTTGACATTTTTTCTTTTTACTCCGCGTCATTTCGATGTACGGTTCATCCTTTATTAACTTTTGCAGGTTTTCGAGTCTTTTTCGTGCTTATTTTTCACAATTTTCCATGTGAACCTACCCTATTTTCACCGGAATTCCAGTTTGATTTGACAGACGTATCCTGCCAACCTTCCCCCCACTTTTTTCTTTTTCCTCCCCCCTTTTCCAACTACCGAATTTTTAGTTATTAATTTTTCTGCGCGTTTTTTAATGCATTTTTCGTGGTTTTTGCATGTGAACCCCTCCTAGTTCCCCCGGAACTAAGTTTTCATGTGACAATCTTGTGCAACCCCTTCCCTTGCACATTTTTCCTTTTTTCAACCCTCTGTTCCGGTGAACTGATTTTTTGTTATTAATTTCTAACCTCATTTTTGTGTGCTATTTTTCTGTTTTTCCCATGTGAACGCGTCCTATCTCGGTCCAAACTGTGTTTTAACGTGATAGGGTTGTTGGACACGTTCTTTTGCACCTTTTTCCTTCTTTTCGCTCTGCATTCCGCTCGAAATTTCAACCCCCAAAATTCGAGAAAATTCCATATTTGCCAATTTATTCCAAAATTACCTTAAAAATACAGAAAAATCATTTAAAAATAGTAAAAAATACAAAATAAATCTAAAAAATTCCAAAAATTTCCACCCACCTCCCCTTGACCTTTTTCCATTCATTTTTCACTTTAAAATATTTTTATACACGGTATCCCTATTTCAAACAATTTTTTAAAAAAAAAACAAGACCAACACACAACACTTCACCGTAAAAATCCCCATCTTATTTTCATACCCTAAATTGTGGATATTTTCTAACTGGCTGAAATTTTCTTTTTCTTTCATCCCATATCCATATTTCATTATTCTTCCTTTTGAAAAAAAAAGAAATAAACAACCATATACAATTTATTCAAAAATAAATCCAGAGAACCACCCACATAACTCCCCCCACCACACATAATACCCCTCAAATATCAAATACACAATATCTAAAATTCAAAACCCTAATAATAATAATAATAATAATAATAAATCATCATAAAATTAACAAAATAATAATAATAATAACAATCAACAAATCCACTAAGGTGTTGTCTTTGTTGTTCAATCAGTGGTCTTTACTTTTCTTTTAATGGATTCATTCCTTTTGGGGGACTCTTCCATGCGCCTTCAGGCCATTGCATACACACCCCTTTCAGGTATTTATTTTATGTGCTTTATTTATTTTTATTTTCCCCTAATCATAAATTAATTGTTAAAATAAATTATTTATTCACCCACATTTTCCACGCGCATTCGCGCTAAACACACCATTTCATAATAATTAAAATCAACCAGTCGTTCACTTTGCACGCACTACGTGCACTTAAGAGGCACTTTAATTTGTAATCAAAATGAACCAGCCGTCACAAGAGCACGCGCTAGCAAAAAAGTGCTCCACATCACTCTTAATTTTTAATTAAGGAATTTGCATTTAGAGACCTAGTCTGGGCATCGAAGTCCAAGTTGCGTTAAAGCACCGTTTCAACTTAATAATTTGTAATTAAAATTTTAAGAAGGAACCGTCGTTTTCTTATTAAGATTTATCACCTAATAAAATATTACCCATTGTTAATAATTTATTAAAATGAACCCTTCATTAAAATAATTTCCCCTCACTTACCTTTTTTTTTTAATAAACTCGCTTCGTGAGATGGGCGCGTAAAAGTCTTTAGTTGTGTCAGAGAGAGAACTAGGGAGAGAGAAAGAGGAGAGAGAAAGACTGCAGAGGAGAGAGAAAGACTGCAGGAAGAGAGAGAAATAGAGTGACGAGGAGAGAGAAAGACTAGAATTGGAGAGAGAAAGATAGGAAAGATGTAGAAGCCATGGAAGCTTTGAGCAAGAAGGAAGAGAAAGATTGTAAATGTATTGATTTGTTCAAAAGATGTGAAAATTTACAACTTCTCTCCTTATATACCAGTATCAATGTGACATGGCATATTAGTAGCATTCTAAGTATTCCCAGCTTCTTACAAACCATCCCTTCCCAAAAGTTTTTGTCCTCAAAAACAAACCTAGAAAGAACTAAAGAAGAGATGGATAGAACAGAGTACTACTCTGTTTTACAGCTTTACAAATGGGGAATGAGTGAAAAATTATCATTACAAGGGCGGAATTTGAAGAACGGAAAGAGGACCCCACTATATACATGATTTGAAGAACTTTAGAAGCCATTGGAGCCATAGAATCTTCAACAAATAGTTCCAGAAGAAAGTAGACAGCTTGCTGAAATAACAGTCCCTGCTGGACCAAATCTGCCATAACTTTTGATAGAAATGTCCAAATGAGATGTACCACATATCAAAACGAAGCTCTTGAAGAGTACTTTAAGCTCATGTAGATAGCTCAATTCTGAAAATGAAGTACGACAAAAGCTGTTCTAAAACAGCGTGCTGTCCTGAACCAGTCTGCACCAATACTAGCTCCATAAGCAATAGGCTTCAACCACCAATGTATCCTTCAAGTATGGATACTCATCCAATATTGAATCAGGTCTCCAAGAAGCCTCTTCAGAGGGTAAACCTCTCCATTTAATCAAATATTCCACAATAGAACGTGATCGAAGCTTCTTTTCACGCTGACCTATAATAGCCTCTGGGATGTACTGAACAGTACCATCTTCATCAATAGGTGGCAGCTCATCAACTAAATCCACTGGATCACCATAATAGGGCTTAAGCTGACTAACATGGAAGACGTTATGAATCTTTGTAGAAGAGGGAAGCTCTAGTCTGTATGCCAAATCTCCAATCCGCTTAAGGATCCTGTAAGGGCCAAAGAATCTGTGGGCAAGCTTATTACTGGATCTATCTTTCAATGTAGAGTACTTGGATTTGGGCACCTTCAACAAAACCAGCTCTCCTTCTTGGAACTCTAAAGGCCTCCTCTTCTCATCAGCATACATCTTCATCTGATCTTGAGCCTTCCTTAGATTCACCTTGCATTGCTGAAGAAGGGTCTGCATTCTTTCCAACTCTTCCTTCCCATGAGGGTTGATCTTTTCGTTAAAAATGACTGTGGGTAGGGGCACCTTGTAACCATACAAAGCCTCAAAGGGTGAAACTCCTATGCTCGCACGAGTGGAATTATTATAAGCAAACTCAGCCAGGTGTAACCAAGAATCCCATGAGGTTTGGACATCATAGCAAAAATGGCGAAGATAAGTCTCCAACTATTTATTAACTCTCTCTGTCTGTCCATCAGTTTGGGGATGATAAGCCGTAGATGGAGCCAACTTAGTACCCATAGATGTAAATACCGCTTGCCAAAAGTTACTCATAAACTTTGAGTCCCTATCATGGACAATCACCTGCGGTAATCCATGTAATCTGAAAATATGCTCCATAAACTGGTTGGCCACCTGAGAAGCAGTAAACTGAATTTTTTGTTGGGATAAAATGAGCTGCTTTGGTGAGTCTGTCAACCACCACATAAATACTATTCCACCCCTTCTTGGTAGTAGGTAAGCCAGTGATAAAGTCCATAGTAATATGAGTCCATTTACCCGTAGGAATAGGCAATGGCTGCAACAAACCTGCTGGCTTATGGGTGCTATCCTTATTTTGCTGACAAGGCATACACTTCATAACAAAGTCCTTGACATCTTTCCACAGTCCTTTCCAATAAAAGCTCTTGCTGATCCTGTCATAAGTCTTGAAAACTCCCAAGTGTCCAGCTAAAGGCGAAGAATGCAACTCCTCCATAATTTTTCGCTTGAAAGAAGAAGTAGAGGGAATAACAATCTTGCCCTTCCACCAAATAAGACCATTTTTAAGCTGGTAATGTGAGTTTTCTTCCATAAGACCTTGCTGTAATTTCTGAAAGATTTGGCTGAATTCCTCATCTAAGAGATATGCCTCTTGTAGCTCTTCAATCCAATCACTATGTAATTCTGTCATGGCTGATACTTTGCAGGCCCACATACGAGAGAGAGAATCAGTCACTATGTTATCTTTGCCCCTTGTATGAGTGATGTCAAAGTCATAATTTTGTAATGTTGCCACCCATCGTCATTGCTTTGGAGTAAGATTTGACTGAGTAAGGAAATACTTGAGTACGTGATGATCACTATGTACTCTGAACCGGCTGCCATATAAGTAATGGTGCCATTTCTTGATTGCATGCAGAATAGCCAACATTTCTTGGTCATAAACATTCATGGCCATCTCCTTATCAGTAAGCTTACGGCTTTCAAATGCAGTTACTCCATGCTCCTGAAGCAAAACAGCCCCAATGCCACAGCCACTAGCATCACACTGTATAGTAAACTCTTTAGAGAAATCCGGGCATACAAGAATAGGAGCAAAGGTAAGTAATTCCTTTAACTGGTTGAAGCTGCTATCTGTAAGAGCATCCCAAAAGAAAGCCTCTTTCTTCAACCTGTCAGTTAAAGGGGCTGCAATTGCCACATAATGCTTTATAAATTTGCGATAGAATGAAGATAGACCAAGAAATCCTCTAAGAGAGGTAGTAGTAGTAGGCGTTGGCCAATCTTTTATGCATTGCACCTTCTTGGGATCAGCCTGTATTCCTTTTTCACTGACCATAGGTCCCAAGTATTCCACTTCAGTCTGCATGAAAGAACACTTCTTCTCCTTAGCAAAAAGCCTATGATGTCTCAACACATCAAAAACCTTCCTCATATGCGACAAATGATCCTGAAAAGTCTTGCTGTAGATCAAAATGTCATCAAAGAACACCAAGACAAATTGAAAGAGGAAAGGTTGTAGAATCTTATTCATCAGGCTTTGAAAGGTAGCTGGAGCGTTTGTAAGGCCGAATGGCATCACCAAGAAATGGTAGAGCCCACGATCAGTCCTAAAAGCAGTCTTGACCTCATCACCCTCTCTCATGCGAATCTGATGATACCCTGATCTCAAATCAATCTTCGTGAAGAATCGAGCCCCCTTAAGCTCATCAAGCAAATCATCTATCCTGGGTATAGGATACATGTTCTTCACTGTTATCTTATTGAGATCCCTGTAGTCAATGCACATTCGGAAAGATCCATCTTTCTTTTTGACTAACAGGACTGGGGATGCATAAGGTGAAGAACTGGGTTCAATAAATCCCATTTCAAGAAGCTCTTTGATTTGCTTGGCTACTTCCTCTCGTTCACATTTTGATAGTCTGTAAGGTGGCTTATTGATTGTCTTTGAGTTGGGTTCCAAATCAATGGGGTGATCCACCGCTCTCTTAGGAGGCAATGAAGTAGGTACTTCAAATAAATCTCTATACTCCTCAAGAAGAGCTGTCAAGGCTGGATGGTTTGCTGAATTATTGGGCTGATCCTGTGCTTCTTTGTTCAAATGCAATACAAATATCTGTGAGCGCTTTTTGTACTCTTTCTTGAGTTGTTGAATGGTGATAAGCTGAAAATCAGATCTACTAGGGATTCCCTGTAAACGGATGAGCTGTCCATTGGAGAAAAACTCCATATATAACTATGAGAAATCCATAGTAATCCTGCCTAAGGTCATCAACCAATCACAACCAAGTACAATATCTATGGGCCCCATTTCCAAAGTGATCAGGTTTACTTTGACTTCAAAATTTTCAGCCATCTGCAAAGAAACCTGTGGGCAAATCTGTGTGCTGATTTCCTCTTCACCATTAGCCACTTGTACTCTAATGGGCTGCTGTAAGTCGGTGGGAACACAATTCAACTTGTACATAATGGATTTATTGGCAAAAATGTGGGTACTGCCACTATCTATCAGGATGAACACTGGCTTTCCACATATTCTTCCCTTCATACGAAGTGTATTAGGGTTCTTAGATCCCGTCCAAGCATCCATAGAGATAGAACAATTAGTGGCAGCAGGCAACTCATTACAAAATCCACCAGGATCAAATGGGATATCACTGCCTGGATCAAAAGGAAAAGAGTCAGATGGATCATAGAAGTACTCCTGTCCACCATCATCCTCGAAATCTTTATTTTCAGCATTGATTGTGACTGCATTAACTTCATCTATGTCATTTTCAAGGTCCTCAAGAACTAGCATACTCTGAATTTTTGGCTTCGCATTTTTGTATACACACTTTGAAGCATGGTCAGGAGTATACTTTTCTCCACACTTGAAGCATAAGCCTTTGTCCTTTCTTTCCTTGTAAAGATCCATGGGAATATTTCTGGAATTTGTATTGGCTGAAGTAGACTTAGGCTTATTGTCACCTTGCTTAAATTCAACCTTTGGACTGTTTGCTGTCCTGAAATTGCTTTGAAGCCTAGAAGCATTAAATGGAGGATAAGTTGGTATCCGTAAGCTCCCACTAGGCATATGATTGCTGCCATAATTGTTACCAACTTGCCCTTGCTTTAAAACAGTCCTTGGCTGTCCATAACTTGGCTGAAATGAAGACTCTTTCCTATACTTCCTTCCAAAGCGCTCTGCAAGCTCAATAGCCTTGAAAAGTGAAGTAGGATTCTGCGCCATAATATCAGCTGACAAGGATGGTTCTAAACCATACATGAACTTGTGTAACTTGGCCTCATCACTGATGTTTTCCACATACATGGTCAAGTTGAGGAATTGGTTTGTATACTCTCTTACACTTAGGCCCCTTTGTTCCAAAGCATACCATCTTCGTTCTAACTTCTCTTTTTCAAGAGGTGAAACAAAGACTTCAGCCATAAGTGCCTTGAAAGCTTCCCAATTCTCAATAAGTACATTCTCTTTCTTGATATACCTCCACCAAGTGTGAGCAAATCCTTCTAAGTGCAAGGAGGCAAAGTGTATCTTCATATCATCAGTTTTAGGAAATATGTCAAAATAGGACTCCATCTTAGAGGTCCATTCCTCTAATTCTGATGGTGAAGAAGACTGGCCATTGAATTTGGATAAAATAATTTTGTCCTTGAATTCTCTATCATGGAAGGGTTGCTGTCCCAAAATTGGCTGATCAGGATTTCTAAGTACAGAACCCCCAATTTGAGACTGAAATCTTCCAACAGGTGGCTGAAAATTACCATGTAATCTTCCTGTTGGTAAAGCACCCCTAGAATTCTGAGTATGCAGTCCAAAAGTTTGAGTATTGGCTCCATTCAAACTGCCCAAATAGTCATCATGCCTTTGTGAAGCTTCCCCCACTTCATATTGACTATTTGGTATGCCTCTTCTTCCTATGATCCCATCTCCATAACCATTTTGGTTGGAAGGCTGAAGTGGGACTAAAGGGTCACTGTTTGAACAAGCCTTCTCATTTGCTTCTTTTGATCCCTTTTGTGACTGCATGAGTTGAGAGAATTGTGCCATAAATTGAGCATTAGATTCTACCAATTTATCAATGGAAGCATTGGTTCGGTTAGTTGATTCCATCATCTTCTCAACAGTAGACTTTGTTTGATCAAATGATAAAATCATATGCTCCATTGCTGACAAAATAGTCTCATGACGTTCCTTATGTCTTAGTTCATGGGCATACAAAGCGTCATTGAGTATACTAATCTCTCCTTGTTGAGGCTCTTCAGGGTTCTCTTGAAGTGTGCTTTCCATCATGGAATCCCTGATTTGCTGTGCATAGTCCTCCTGGACCTTATTTTTGCCTTTATGTCCTGCCATAACTAGTGCAGTCCTGCAGTACCCCCTGTCAGTAAAACGGCTATAACTTTGGCTAGAAAACTCCGATTGCAAAACTTTTTTGTGCAAATCGAAGCTAACAATGCCCTCTTCGAGATGAGCTATAGCACGCTATAACAGGTTTAGGATAGAAAATTCTGTAATTGAATTTCAGAGTCTGAACTGTCCAGTCCTGCACCCTGTTTAGACCTGTAAGTGCCATGTTTTGACCCTGTAATGCAAGAAAGTAACCTCAAATGGTTACCAAACCCTGCAAAGGGGTCTATAGGACCTGTAGGTACCCTGTAGTACCTGCACCTGTGCTTCAGTATCAAAGGGTGTACCTGTATCCACCTGTAAATACCCTGTGGATAAACTGAAAATGCCATGTTTTACCCTGTTTTAATCTAGTAGGTACTTGAGTCGTTGGAAAGTCTTCAATCTTCAATTCTCCACTCGTTGTACCTGTGTGAGGGATAAAACAGCAGGATGGGCTCCCTACACGGGCTCCGAATCACCGGGAGGTGGGCAAAGTTCCCCCCGGGTCGGTTGGTTGCACCCCTTCGGGATCTTCGATAGTGAGGGAGGGTCACCTCTCTTTTGTCCCACTATCTCCCCCGGCATCCACCTTTTTCCTCGGTGGGAATATCAACATGGCAAAGGCTAGTGTGCTAAGCAATCAGCATGATATACAATTGAAAAATATCCATTCAGCCTTTCATGAGATGCAATTGATTGATAAGAAAACTTGAGATGGGAGAAGGGTTTTACATATGCAATTCAGTGACTCACTGATTGCTAGTACTTACCCTTTTACAATATTTCAGCTTGGGTGAGAAAAATTTCAACAAAACAAACCAAGGTTATGCATCAAGCTGATCAAATGTTACCTAAGATGAGTAATGGTTTTGAATCAAAAAGAATTCAATGAAATAGGCTGAGATTGAAGAAAATTAATACTATTCTCTGATCTATTGATCAATCCAGTGAATTAATTGATCAATAACCTCTCATCAACAAGTAGAAAAGCCATTAGCAATAGGATTATTGAGAGATTTCATAGATTAGCAAAAGAAAATACCTCCATTAAGCTTGAAAATGATGATGGATATCAGCTTTAACCCGGTTGATGCAAGAGTTCTTCATAATCCACCATAAATCCAACATAAAGCTTGAAATCTCCATGAAATCAGTCCATACATGCTTCAATATGATGAAATCCTTGAAAGATCAATACTCCAGCCTTGCTTGAACACTTGAACTTCAAAGATTCAGGCTCCTTGATGAAAAGCCCCAAAATAATCCTTCCATTTGAGCTTCACTGACATGCACGGGCTGAAATCTCTTCAATGTCTTCAATCTTGAAGTCTATCCAGCTTGTATTCAGCTTTAGAGAAGCCTTGAAGGTCGGGAAAGTCCAAAATTTTGAGAAATTTGAGCTTCCATGTCTGTGGCTATGGCTGCCCTGCTGTGTATTAGGGTTTGAACAGAGGAATGGCTGATCAGAATGCTTCAGAGGTTGAAGATTGTTGCCAATCAGTGCTTGATGAAGCCTTCAAGAGCTGTGGTCAATGGCTGAGGTTGTGGAGCAAGCTGAGCAGGGAGTAGTGACCAGGGAATTCAGCGCATTTTTCGGCGCATTTTTCGGGCTGTTCCAGGGCTGCTACTCCTCAGCAATGATCAAGATTGGTAATCCACCTGTAGCTCATGCAACAAAGATTCTTTGCCCCATGCTTTGACAGAGAGATAAGTTCAATAGAGAGAGATATTTGAGACTTTCTTGACATCCACCATGAAAGCTTCAGCCAAAAGCTTGAAGGAGAGAGAAGAGAAGCTCTCTTTTGAAAAGTAACTGTAGTTTAGTCTGTAACTAAGCCCGGTTAACCATTCTTTACCCTAGTTACCTCCATTTTTGCATGAAATTTGATGATGTCCAACCATTTAAGCCTTTACCCGCCATCTCTGACCTTGGATATCTCCAGATGTAGTCATTGCTAACTGTAGTTGTCCTGCATCACTCCACTAGTCACTGTCTTGTACCATTTTTGTCTGAAATTGGTTTTGAAATAGGAAAATAGAAGTGAAAATGGAAGAAAATAATGGATCAAAGACTGAAGCTCTGATACCACTTGTCAGAGAGAGAACTAGGGAGAGAGAAAGAGGAGAGAGAAAGACTACAGAGGAGAGAGAAAGACTGCAGGAAGAGAGAGAAATAGAGTGACGAGGAGAGAGAAAGACTAGAATTGGAGAGAGAAAGACAGGAAAGATGTAGAAGCCATGGAAGCTTTGAGCAAGAAGGGAGAGAAAGATTGTAAATGTATTGATTTGTTCAAAAGATGTGAAAAATTACAACTTCTCTCCTTATATACCAGTGTCAATGTGACATGGCATATTAGTAGCCTTCTAAGTATTCCCAGCTTCTTACAAGTTGACACTGATGGTCAAGTTATAGTCCAATCTTGACGTCTATTTTTATGGTATGTTGCATCGCATGAAGCTTTCGGTCGCATCTGTGTAGAGGTCATGCCAAAATTTTTCCAGGATGTGTATTGTCTGGGGTGGTACCTGGGTTAGTTACGTCTATGTTTGTATGAGTGTCCTTTTTTTGGATTGATTCCTTTTTTATAGCCCTTTGGTTGTTTTGCAGGCATTCTTTGTGACTGTCTGTGTTGTGGTGTGTGTGTTTACCATCTGAATGGCACCTCACGCTCCTCCCCCTATCCAGTATGTCCCCCTGGTCAGTAGGGATTACTCTTCCCTACTCACTTTTGAGCCTCTCACGAAGGCAAGACTCGCGACTTTCATGGCTGCCTCCTTTCCATTGCTTCCCGAGGATCCATCAATGTGTGATGAGTTCCTGGACTCCTACAGCAAGAAGTCGGGGCTGATCTAGGGTACTTCCATGACTTTGACACCTCGAGGCTTAGGAAAGACTCTGTCTCTTCCCTACAAAGGAAAACCCTTTGTTACAGCTCGCCAGCTCTTCTCTAATGATGAGATTTTAAAGCTATTACAAAAACATACCAAGGAAATTCTGGATGTTAAGAAGGTGATCAACTCTTCAGGAGTTTCCTTCTCCATGATCACTGATCCTGTGTGGAAGTTGGTCTGTCAATTCCTTCAAGACAGGTTTATGCCTACCAAAAGGCCATCCCATTACTTGTCAAAAGAGCTCTTTACAGCTTCACGGATGGTGTTAAAAGGAATAGCTATTGATTGGAGCACCTACCTACTCACTAAGATGGATCAACATTGCGTTAAAGTAACTAGGGGCAATGTTACCAATGTCACCTATGGATCCTACTTGTCTGCCTTCTTGACCTACTCAGGTTTACAAAAGAGTGTGCCTCCACCTCCTCCTCCACCTTCAGATGAGTCAGAATCAATTGATATAGAGGGTTTGGATTCTCCGCCTCCCTTAGGCATACAGCGCAAACGCTTGAAGCGGGTAGCAGATAAAGCTTCTTCAATTCTTCCTTCAATGCCCATTCCTGCTACCTCTGATAGTGATCTCCTTGCTTATCTCACATGTAACAACCTATTCAGAGCACATAGAGAAGGTTCCTTGGATATATGGAGATCCCATTCCCTTCCTATGTAAAGACATTCAAAGTTCCATTGAACTATCAGTGACAGCCTGTGTTCAATAGCTGTACGCTTCTTTTTATGAGGAACTGATGTAGTCTAAAGACCAGTTGTATAAGGCAACATCCAAGTTAGCCTCTGCTAACGGCACACTAGCAGATCTGTTTAAGCAGATGGAGCAACAAATCCAACTAATTGAAACCCAAAGAGATGAGATATCTTCTTTGAAGATTCAGTTTAACAGAGGCTCAATCAGAGGTCACTAGAATCTCAGAGGAGAAGGAGAGGATGTCCAAAGAAGCGCAAGAGTTTCAAACTCTCTTCGATGTCAAACTTTCAACCTTACAGACTGCTAATGACACAGTGGAATCACAAACTTCCCAAATCAATCAGTTGCAAGATCAACTGGCAAAGTCACAGTCTGCTCCTCCAAGCCCTAATGTTCCCTTGATCCCTTCTCTCTCACAACAGGACTTGGCAGTTCTTCAGAGACAAGCTACCTTGTGTCCTCTTTTCCAAGATAAAGTGGAAAGATTGCAGTCCCGGATGGATCTGCTATGGTCTACATTTGAGCAATTCCAAGAATATGTTCCTCCGGACCATTCTTTCTTTGTCCACTATCAATTACAGAAGTTGGCCTTCTACATGAAGCTTTCAACGATGGATCTTCCTCTTCCAGAGGATGGTTGGAGTGGGGCTTGGTCTCCTGAGTTGCTGACAGAAGTGGTCCGCATGGTGTTTGAAGATTCTATCACAATCGATACCATGTTGATGTCATATATGTATCTACGAGGAGACTTGTTGATTCCAAATGAAGTGGATATGGCCTGGTATGTGGGAGACGTGGTTTTACAAGCTGTTTTGTATGTCAACTATTTGGAGCTGCGAATAGATGACATGTTCCAGAGTTACTCCTCAAAAGTGGCTACTTGTCCTAATAATTCCTGGCATTCCATGATTGATTCTGTGGTCCTGAATCAAAGACAGAACACAGCTTCTTCCTATGTACAGAGTACTAACCAACTGAGGGTGGATCTCTTAGCTCACCTTTCCAAAAATAATCCATTTGATTCCACCTTTTTTTATGCCTACTAGAGAAGATCTATCTTAGATCCCTCTGTTCCTACCCTACTCTACTGTATTACCAACAAATGGCTCACCGTTATGATATATATCTTTCCCTCTATCAAACCAATTCCACAACCATCTTACCCCTTCTTTTCCAACCTCAACCTTTTTCTTAAATTCCCATATTTACATATTGTTCTTTTATCGAAGTTAGAGTATTTTCCCCTTCTCCACCTTGTCCTTCTCCATCCATTCATATACCTTCTACCTTTCCTATTTATCAATTAACACCCTTCCTAAGTGATTCCCTAAAATTTTCACCCAGTCCTTCTTTAAACTATTCCTCCTTTTATGATTTTGACTACCCATCTCTTCATCCACTTTTACTTATTCCACTTCCATCTCCTGCCACTTCTATCTCTCAATCCCCTCAGTTGATTAGTGACTATGAAGGGTTTCATCAACATATTCTAAGAAGAAGGAGATGGAGTTCAAATGATTCTCTTACAGGACCTCAGATAAACTGGCCAATTATTCCAGGAGATTGGACAACTGCCAGTCAAGCATACCAGAACTATATTCATTTTGCTCACTAATATTCACAATCTATGGATCCTTCGGTGAGATTGACAGCTCATTTTGCTTAATATCTAGCATACATGCATAGGCATTCCCATAATGATCAAAAGGCCATTCCAAAACTTTGTATGAATGTCAATGTGAACATTGACTCTCACCAGTTGGATGTCCTGTACTTTCATGCCCTATGTCTCCCTAGCAGATACCTTGTCTTGCTAGAAAGGATGTGCTGCTTTGCAATTTTTTCAAAATCCTCCTAAGACATTTGTAGATGAAATCCTTCTCCATGGATCGCTTCCGAAACCACCAAGCTTTTAAAAGGGATCATCTTCATTGATGCCTTTGCAATGTATCTTGGAAGATTTTTAATGATATATCTCTTTTTGGAGGTATCATTCAGATGGTTGTGTTAGTGTTTGTGTATGTATTGTCTTAATTGTATGTGATGAGTTCGTGTTGATTGCGAATACTTGTTCGAGAGCTATTTTCAAAAGATTACTGGTGGATGGAAAGCCTATGGAGGAAAGCTGAAGAGAACCTCTTATATCCTTTAAAAATTTATTATGCCTTTTAAATGATTAATCGAATGAGTTAATGATGAAGTTTTCCTTTAGTAGTTTTTTCTATTAGATACAGGTAATAAGTTGGGGTCGTGTTTTGGCACGATTATTGAAGATTTGACAAATGATACAAATTGAGCTTTTTAGTGAACTTATATTCTTCTTTTCCTTGGGCCGCGAGGACGCTTCCTTTCTAAGTGTGGGGATATGTTGAGAGTGGAAAAATACTCAATTTTTGACTGATTTTTGTTGTTTTTGAGGTCTGAATGATTGATTTTTTATAGATTTAGAGTGATATATAGTTGTAAGGGAAGTATTTGAGAGTGTTTTGGATGATATTGATTATGTTTAGAAGTTCATGATGATTCTTAGTGGAGATATGAGGTTCTGTGATGTTCTGATAGGTTCTGATTAGTTCTGTATAGCTTATGTTTTGTTCTGATTGTCTTCTGTATGAAGCATGGATTGATGATTGATGAAGATTGAGATCTTGTGAAAGCTTATTGAATAGTTTTTGATAGTTTGGAATGGTTTGAGTATGAGTTATGAGGTTCTGATGACCTTCTATAACCTTCTGTAGTAGGTCTTCTGTAGAGCCTCTGTCTCTACTCTGTCTCTGTACTGTAACTATACTGTAGCTGTTCTGGTGCTGTACTGTGACTGTTCTATAGACCTTCTGTAGGTGTTCTATAGAATGTATGTGTGACTTTGGAAAAGTTTTCTAACCTTTGGAAAGGATGAATCTAAGTTCAAAAGAGCTAAAACAGGTGGAAGAAGTAGCTGCTAAAGACTGAAGAGAAGACTAAGTGACAGTGACAGTACTGAGCTGTGAAAAGACACTGTAGTGGCTCTGGTGACTCTTCATATCAAACATACCTCTTGGGAGGTGTATCCACGACCTAAGAAGGATTATTGAGAGTTATTATGAGAGCATTGTAGTGAGGATATGATGTACTATTGATGGAGAGAGAGAGAGAGAGAGAGTCAAAGATAGTCAAATCTATCAAAACAATGTAATTGTATGTGAGAGATTGAGAGAGAGAACTATGAAGACATTGAAGATGAATAATATGTGATTGATTTCCATTCAAAGATGGTGTATTTCCTTGTGTTCTTTGTTCTATTGATGGATTTTGTGAAGATGTTGAAGATTATGGTTGATTCTATCAAATCCGTGGGAGAAATCTACTATGATGCTGTGTGAAGAATTGATGTTTTCTTTGTTTTGATGATCAAAAGAATAAAATAAAAGCTTGTTGATGTTACAATATAGATTTTCTTGCAAGAGAATTCCCTTTTTCCTTGGTGTTCCTCTTGGGGCTCCACCAGTGGATTAGTGTAGTCGGTCATGCGCTGTTTGACTTAGTAGGCCACTTTCCTTTATGTTGTATATTATCTATACTTTGTGTACATTGTATAGTGTGTGGAAGAAGAAGAAAAAAACCAGCAAGAAAACGTTTTAGCCTCCATCTCTCTTCTCGTATTTTTGAGTGAGCTTCCTCTTGTGTATACAGTGTGTGTTTGGCGTAGCAACTCAAGCAAGTCCCCCCACCACGCGATTCTTGACATGGTATCAGAGCCGCATCACTCGAAGAGAATGATTTCGAAGGCTAAAGCGAAGGAGAAAAAGCAAGATTCGAGCAAGCAAGCAATGGGTAAGAAGCTCTCCCATTCTTCCACTCTCTCTCTTGGATAATGCTTGTGGAGGCACCGAAAGCAAGGTCGAGCAAAAATCTCAGATTGCTGTGAGATTTAGTGTGCGAGCAGATCACTATATATTCTGCAAACAAGCCGCTATTATTTTGGGCGTCTGAGGCCGTTTCAGGCCCCATTTTAGAGCCACAAGGTTGCGGACAGCAGTTTCAGGGTACATTGTGATTTCGACTATATTGACCAAAAGTGGGTTCGCAGGTTACAGATTGCGAATTTGTAATTATTAAGGTGTTTGCAAGAAGCAAACATAAGGTTTATCTGCAAACAGGTTGCAAATTACATGTACTATTAAGCAATCAATGAAAAAGGTTGCTTGGTATAGTGCTGTGCACGTGTTGTGAAAGATTGCAGAAAACTAGCTTGCTATGTTGTATCCTTGCTTGTGATAATGGCAGAGAATAGTGGAAATCCCATTATTGAGAAGCTCGACAAGAACAACTACCCTTCATGGAAGTTCCGTGTGACGAACTTCCTCATCGGAAAGGGCCTTTATGAGTTTGTCTCAAGTGAAGAAAATGAGCCAGAGCTGGGTATCCCTTCAACTGTAGATTAATTAAAAGCATGGAAAAAGTGGAATGCGAAAGATAAAAAGGTGATGTACTGGCTATCTGCAGTCATTGATAATACTATGCTGGGATATATCAGGAATGCAAAAACTTCACATGCAGCTTGGATAATTTTTGAGAGCATGTTTTCAATAAATACAAAGGCACGAAAGATTCAACTTAAGCAAGAGTTGAATGCCTTGAAGAAAGGGAAAATGTCTATCAATGAGTATGTGTTGAAGGTGAGGAGCATTACAGATGCTTTAGCAACAATTGATGCGATGTCAGATGATGATGATTTGGTTTCATCCACTCTAAGTGGCCTTAACAATGAGAAGGCATGGAAATCATTTGTTACTTCGGTATATGTACGAAAGCCATTTCCAGATTTTGATGAGCTGATCTCTCTCATGATTACTGAAGAGATCAATATGCAGGGTGATTTGTCTAAAAGAAATGGTGAACAGGTCCAAGCATTTTACTCGAGTTCAGGAAGGGAACATGGTAGATCCTCTTCAAGAGGCCGTGGTATGGGACGTGCTGGCGATAACCAGCAAAATAGGTTCAATCAATAGTTTGGTGAAATGTAGGTTTCTAGAGGCAGAGAAAACTTTAGAGGCAGGGGGAGATCTAGAGGAAGAGGTGGATGGCAGAATAGGGGTTCTGGAAATTCTGCTATTTTTTAGCATTACTGTGGCAAAATAGGCCATATTGCAGCCCATTGCTATGCAAAGAAAGATGATATTCGCAATGATAAATTGTAGCAAGGAAACTATGCATCATCTTCACGATAGAATAAAGACAAAAATGAGCGTCTGTTTGTTATGCAGCATATGATGAATGTAGTTACAGGAAAGGGGACACATGATTATGTATGGTATGTCGATTCAGGTGCATCTAATCATATGACCAGTCATGTTGAATGGTTTAAAGAGATACAGGACTTACAAAACCCAGGTTATGTGCAGACCGGTGATGATTCATGCCACCCAATTTCACACATTGGAAAGGTTCCCTTGTCCTTGTATGATGGCGAGACAAAGAGTCTGACAGATGTATTACATGTGCCGTCAATTACAAAGAATCTAGTATCTATTGGCCAAATGGCAGAGTAGGGGTTGCATGTCCGATTCAATGCAAAAGGTTGTTTTGTAGAAGACTTTAATGATAAGTGCAGGTTGGTCGCAAAAGGAAGTAGAGTTGGCCGAATGTTCACTTTAGATACTGGAATTCCTCCAATGGATGCTGCTATATATGCTAAAGGAAAAGGAGTAGTAGCAGTTATTGAAATATGGCATAAACATATTGGACATGCAAATGTGCAAAGGCTGAAATTAATGCAGTCCAGAGGATTGGTTACAAGGTTGTCTTCATTTAGAGTTGCAGAATTGCATAAGTCTGTGAAGCATGCCAGTTTGGTAAGCAGGCAAGACAACCCTTCACGCATGACAGGGCAATGAGTAGAAAAATACTTGATGTAGTGCATACAGATGTTTGGAGGCCTACACAGAATGTATCTCTTGGTGGCAGAAAATACTTGGTCACATTTATTGATGACTGTTCAAGGAAGATATGGGTATACTTCATGAAGGAAAAAAGTGATGTGTTTGAGCACTTTGAATCTTTTAAGGCAACTATTGAAACAAAAACAGGCTTAAAAGTAAAGTGCTTGAGATCAGATGGAGGGGGAGAGTACCTCTCTAATGAGTTCAGTGGCTTCTTGAGGAATCATGGGATAAAGAGGCAATTTACTTGCAGGTATACCCCACAGCAAAATGGTGTTGCAAAAAGAAAAAAACAGGCATATTGCAGAAGTTGCACGGGCATTAATGGCTGAAAAGAATATGCCCAAACATTTTTGGTCTGAGAGTGTCCATACTGCTGTCTACATTATGAACAGAACTCCCACAACTGCAGTTCATGGGATGACTCCTGAAGAATGCTTTACTGGCAAGAAGCCTAATGTATCACACTTGAAGGTATTTGGCTGTGTTGCATACGTTCATGTGCCAGATGAGCTATGGAAGAATCTTGATCCAAAGGCAGAAAAATATGTTTTTATTGGATACTCTTTAGAGCAGAAAGGGTATCGTTGTTATAACCCTGTCATCACAGGTGAGTTCAGAGTGAGCAGGGATGTTATCTTTGATGAGATGGGAAGTTGGTATACACCTACTAGTGATGTTTTGGATGATGATAATGATCAGGACAGCTATGTGTAGAAAGATAAACAAGAATCACGGAGTCTTAGTGAACCAGAAACATCATCTGCTACTATACCTACAGTGAGCCCTTGGTTTGGGAGACTAAGAAGTAGCCCCACATTTTTAGGTGGATCTATAAGTGCTGCAGGGAAGGGCAAAGGAAAGAAGAAAGTGTTGGATGGTAATGATGCATCTACCAATCATTTGGGATTTTACGGAGATTCCAGTGGTTTAGAGAGTTTGGATGATGAGCTTGGTATTCCTTCAGTCAAGACACCAGGTGTACAGAGAGCTCATAGTAATGTAAAGGCTCCATTGAGTGATCCGGTGGTACATAGATCTAGCAGGGTCAGATACCCTGTTAAAATATTTGGTTTTGAAGGTTATGCAGCTCACCATTATGCTTATATGGTGAAATTAGTCGAGGATGTTAAACCCACTTGTTTTGAGGATGTTGTTGGTCATGCTCATTGGAATACAACAATGGATGAGGAGATGGCTGCATTAGAAGCCAATAAGACTTGGGATTTGGTACCCTTACCTAAGGGTAAGAAAGCTATTGGTTGTAAGTGGGTTTACAAAGTCAAGCATAATGCAGATGGTTCAGTTAGTAGGTATAAAGCTAGGTTGGTTGCAAAAGGCTATACTCAAACATATGGCATAGATTATGAAGAGACATTCATTCCAGTTGCTAGGATGGCAACTATTAGATGTGTGATTGCCTTGGCAGCAGCCAAAGGTTGGAGTTTCCAACAAATGGATGTTAAGAATGCCTTCTTGCATGGTGAATTGCAAGAAGGAGTGTATATGGAGCAGCCAGCAGGTTATGAGGATTTAGAACATCCCACATATGTGTGCAGGTTAAAGAAGGCACTCTATGGGCTGAAGCAAGCACCTAGATCATGGTCTGACAAGATTGGAGAGTATCTTGTCAATATTGGAATTTGTATTTCTGATGTTGATCACTCACTTTATGTGAGAAAGGGAGATGCAGGGTTGGTCATCATAGTCATCTATGTGGATGACTTGATTATTACAGGTGACAGTGACAATGGGATTGCTGAAGTTAAGGACTTCTTGAAGAAGAAGTTTGAGATGAAAGATTTGGATGAGCTGAGGTACTTTCTTGGTATTGAGGTGATCACATGTGATGATGGTATATGGTTGTCCCAAAGGCAGTATGGCTTGGATATGTTATCCAAGTATGGTATGATAGCATGTATACCTCCTTCAGTACCATTGGAGAAAAATGTGAAGTTGAGTGCTGACGTTGGAGATGAGATAGAAGACCCTACTATGTTCAGGAGAATAGTAGGAAGTGTGATTTACATGACTATCACAAGGCCGAACTTGAGCTATGCTATTGGCCTTGTCAGTTAGTTTATATAGATGCCTAGAAAGCCTCATCTGGATGCAGTTAGATGTATATTGAGGTATGTGAAGTCCACTTTACATTATGGACTTTTTTTATGAGGCAAGTAAGGACATACAGGTCTTTGGATACATAGATGTAGATTGGGCTAATAACATGTCAGACAGAAGATCTACAAGTGGATTCATGTTTTCCCTTGGTAGTGCAGCAGTTACATGGAGCAGCAAAAAGCAACCTACAGTTGCTTTATCGAGTACAGAGGTTGAGTACAGAGGTGCTGCTATGGCAACATGTGAGGTGGTATGGCTGCAAAAGTTATTAGGTGATTTGGACGTGCAGGGAGATGGTCCAGTTGTCATTCATTGTGACAACATGAGCAGCATACAGCTAGCTAGGAATCTAGTGTTCCATGCTAGGACAAAACACATTGAGGTGCACTACCACTTTGTGAGAAAGAAGGTACTTGCAGGAGAGATTGACTTGGTATATGTCAGCACATAGGATCAGATAGTTGACATTTTCACAAAGGCATTGGATGCACAGAAGCTTCGAAAGTTTTGAAGCTTACTTGGAGTTGCAGAGATAGAGTTGAGCTTGAGGGGGAGTGTTGAGATGGCAAGCTCAACATGTGCGGACATTGATGATGGACCACCTAGCTAGATAGGTCCACACGTCTACACTTAGCACGTTGGTGGTCATTATGATACTCACATGGCCACTAACTTATCACTTATTATATTTAGTTTGTTACACCTACCTACAACTGGCAAAGACATAGCGCCAGTCGATTAGTATAGTTGATTATGCACTATTTGACTTAGTAGGCCACTTTCCTTTATGTTGTATCTTATCTTTTTTTTATGTACATTGTATAGTGTGTGGAAGAAGAAGAAGAAAAAAACCAGCACTAAAACGTTTTAGCCTCCATCTCTCTTCTTGTGTTCTTGAGTGAGCTTCCTCTTGTGTATACAATGTGTGTTTGGCGCAGCAGCTCAAGCAAGTCCCCCCACCACGCGATTCTTGACAATAAATGGGTTGATCTAGCTTTGAGGAGCCCTTCTAGTAAAGGATTGCACCTAAGCCTTCTATAGATGCATCAGTGTGCATATGAAACTCCTTAATCCAATCAAGAGGTTTCAACATGGGTACTTTAATCAGACATTGCTTTAGGTTACTAAAGGCTTCTTTGCAATCACCTATCCAAATAAACTTTGTATCTTTCCTCAAGAGTTTGTGTAGGGGGGTTTCCTTTGTTGTAAAATATATGATGAACCTCCTATAGTAGCCCACATGGCCAAGAAATTATCTCAACTATTTTAGGTTGATTGGTTTAATTTTAGGGCCACAATCTTATTAATTTTGGCAAGGTCTATTGCTATTCCTTATGTAGAGATGATGTGGCCTAACAAAATGCCTAAAGAGACTCCAAAGATGCATTTGTTGGGGTTGAGGGAGATCTCACATCGATCAAAATGCTACTCCAAGTGTTCCCAATGCTTACAGATCGGATTGAAGACAAAGAAATCATCTAGATATACCTCAATGAAATTATGCATGTGATTTTGAAATGCAACCATCATGACGTGCTAAAAGGTAGCGTGGGTGTTACAAAGCCCAAATGGCATCACCTGTAGGCATAGGTATCCTATTCTATTGTGAAGGTCATCTTGGATTGGTGATCTTCTGCAATCTATACCTAATTGTATCTGGTAAAACCATCAAGCAAGAAATAGAGTTCATGACTTGCCATTGTGTCTAACAATTGGTAGATGACGGGGATAGGAAAATTATCTTTCTTTTTTTTTCATCTTTCAAAAGTCCACATAGATCTACAACTCTTCATTCTTCTTAGGTACAACCACACTAGGCAAAACCCATTCAGTATTGGGCACCAGATAGATGAACTCAGCTTCTATAAGAGCTTCAATAACTCTGCTTTCACCAAGATAGAGTAATTTGGATTTGTGCATATTTGTTGTTGTCGTACAACCTTAGCATCGGTCTAGGTTGATGGTTGACACATAGTGGGATCAATCCCCTTTAAGTCTTTGTAAGACCAAGCAAAAACATTGAAGTTATCCTTAATAGGTTATGAAGGGTCAACAACTCCTTTTTTGGAAGGCTACTGCCCACTTTGAGATGTCTTTTCGTGCCATTTACATCAATAAAAGTCAACAGTTTTTCACCTTCTACTTCTCAAATGAAGGTCTCGTGTGCCACTTCTAGATATAGGTCAATCTCCTTCAAGGGAGTGGTGCCCTCGTTTGATGTTTCACTTTCAACTTTATGTGGGGACTTGTCTGGCTCTTTGCAATGCCCAAATGGTATCGATGTTGTTTCAGATTTTGTTGGAGAGTGAATTACTTCTTGACTCAAGAACTCGTCTTTTGAGAATGCATCCAAGAATGTCACATAACAAGGAACATCTAAATTCTATTTGGGTTGCAAGACCGATGCTTGTAGTGCATCATCATCATCCTTTCTCAAGAGGGGTAGTTTAGGGCATTAAGAGCCATTGCTAAAGGAATGCTTATTTTGCTTAATCCACTTCTTATAAATCTTTTGCATATGATGAAGTCCATTTACCAATATGTAGAATACCATTGTCATTCTATCCAATAGCATGAGATCTTCAGCTTTTGTGACCTCTAGGACTTCATCCTCATTTGTATCCTCTTATGTTGGATAGATTCTTCCATGTCACTTTCATAATTTGCAACTTTACTCTCATCATTGTCCTCTTCAGGCTTTGTTTTTGCCTCTGTAGGGGCTATATAAGAGGAACTGTTTCTACTTCTACTTTTATCTTTGGCTCTACTATGGTTGCATAATAAGGAGATCATACGTCCATGCCTCTATCTCATTGTCAGATGTAATTTAAGAAGTCACTCATGTTTCTGGTAGGAGGTATCAACCATCAACAATGACCTTACATATTTTGGGAGTTGGCTTTCAGTGCCCACTGTTAGGGATTATGCTTCAAGTTTCTTTGGAAAAATTTGCTTCACAATGTCTTCTTTAGTTGATGTTCCATCTGTAGCCTCGTTGGAAGAGTCAAATAAAATCTCTATGGAGGTGGATCGATGTCCTTTTTTAGCATCATATTGTTTCAATACCACTTTATTTGGTCCCCTATACCTAGGGTGAGAATACTTTTAAATCTTGTTCGAAAACTAGGCGATAGCATTAGCAGTTGATAAAATTTCAAGTTAGGATGTAAGGTGCCTATGTCCTTGACCAAATTATATTCCTTTATTGGATCCACCGGCTTTTCCAACTGACTAGGGAATGGTTCTACACCCACTTTCATTTTTTCTCTTTCTTCAAGCAAGGGTTGCATCACCACTTCTTCTATCACAGAAGGTACATCCATCTCTTCTGTCTCCTATACCTTTGGTGTTGTTTCTATAATTGTCTTTGTATCCTTCTGTGGCACTAGACTAGTGTGTATTGTACTACTATGTGGCTCTGTTATGAGCTTGAACTTCACAGCTTTGGTAGTAGGGATGTTTTCTTTTGGAACTATTTGTTGTCTTTTCTTTGTATGCATTACTGCAGCAACTTCTAGTTCTACTAGGTTGGAGGCAAGTTCTTAGGCCTTCTGTTGGTTCTAAATGGTGTTGGCCTTCATAAAGGCTGATAAGTCTTTGGTACTGTGGTCATCTCCTTTGCATCAACTGCATAAGGACTTGTAGTCCACTGACATTCTAGGATTTTTATGTCTAATTCAGTTTAGTTAGATTTCTTGTTAGATTTCTTTTCCTAGTTGAATGCTTCATTACATGGGAACAATAAGCTTGCTCACAGATTTTATGGACCATATTTGGTAGTGGACAAGGTTGGAGAGCTTGCTTATAAGCTTCAACTACCTTCTTCCACTAGAATACATGATGTATTTCATGTTTCACAGCTTAAGAAGTATGTTGGACTTGAAGTGCAAGTATTGGAAGAGTTGCCACCAATGGATGAAGCGGGACTTGTTATATATGAACCTGAAAGTATTATTGGAAAGCGAGAAAAAGTGCTCAGAAATCGTACTCTTACTGAGTACCTCATTAAGTGGAGGAGCTTACCTATAGAGGAATCTTCTTGGCAATCATCCATTTATGTGAATGATTTTCCTTGGTTATTGCAGGATGATACATGATGACGTTATTAAAAATTGATTTTGACATTATGGGGTGATACTAGGGATTTTATACTTCATTTCTATACTTCATATGTGTCATTTGGACCATTCTATCAAAAGTTATGATAGTTTTTGTAAATCAGCCTTGTTTGGACAACAGCCAGTTTACTCACAGTTTGGTATACATAAAGGTCTCTCTTCTATGGAAAGTGCTTTCCTATCGTATTGGAGCTACATGGACATGATTACTATCATCCTTTGTTTGGTTTGGTCCATTTATCCTTGGTTTTGAGGACAAAACCATCTTAGGACGGGATGGTTTGTCATAAAAGAAAATACCTTGATACTTTTGTAATTGGGAATCATGCTAATTCCATACCTTGTAATTTCCAACCTTTGTAAATTCAACCCTTGCCTATGTAAATGTGCCCTTAACTTTGGAGATGAGGAGTTAGGATAAAGAAGGCAAGAGGCTAAGAGAGGACATCTTTTTGGTTCATTCAAAAATCTTACTGTTTACTTTCTTGAAGTTAGCTTCCTTCTTGTTAGATGAAGCATCAGCCATGGCTGTCATGTATTCTTTGGAATTCTCATCATCAATACATGGCAAGTTGTCTTGATGCAATAGTTCTTTCTTACTTTATGTCTAATTCATTTTAGTTAGATTTCTTGTTAGATTTCTTTTCCTGGTTGAATGCTTCATTACAAGGTCATCGATAACCTTACTTCAACTTCATCATATAGCCTTGTACCTTCCATTACCAGCTTGCAAGTTGACTAGTCTTTTCAACTCCACAAACTTACAAACTTCTAGTTATAGGCCTCTAAGAAAAACTCCCTTCTGAATGTCTTCATCCAAGTTCTGGTTAGTCCATCTCTTCATTATAGATTCCATTCTACAAACATATGCTTCCACCCATTCTCCAGAGGACTTAAGTTTATGAACTCCTCTTGCATCCTCTCTTTAAAACCTTCATGCCCAATTTTGGTGAGAAATGCCACCTTTAATCATCCCATGTGCCAAAGGTTCATGCTATTTTTCTCTCATACCACTAAAATATCATGCCATTGAATGTGGCAAAGAATATTGCCAACCAATGCTCTAGGATTCTTGCATTGTTGGCTACACATACTATCATGAACTCAACTACGTGAAGATCAGGGTCTTCATTGTATTCACTCTTAAAGTTTGGCAATGGGACTACATTTGTTAGCATATCATCAATATTTTCAAGATGGATCTGGCTTGGAAGGGGACCTTGGTTTTCCTTTAGGAATTCTATAAACACTGGCACAAGGGTATCAAATGAGGCTTTTGCTACTAGCATATTCTTGGCTTTGATTTTTGCCTTATTTCTTCTCACGTATCCTCTGGATCCATTCTAGTGCTTGCCTCTTGATCACATCATTCATCAGGGAATTGGCTCCAACTAGTTTATCTATACTCAATAGAAGGGAATCAAAAGGACTTTAATCTTTGGAGGACTCTCTTGCCAACATATCTTCTACTTCCTTCTTTTCAACATCTTTGAATTTGACTTTCATTCTACTACAAAGGGGAAGATAATCAATTTTGAAGGTATCAATATTCATTCTTCTAAGGATCACCATAATGCCAGTGTCTTGATAATACCAACTTCTAAGGGTTTCAATAGCATAGGTTGTGAAAAAAACTTTATCTACCAGCTTCTAGTGGGTTGCTAATTAGACAAATAGAAGGTCATCAATACATCAAGCATCCCACATATCTTATTGTTGGGCATCCACGAACAAATTTCAACTATTTTCTCTCTTATTCTTGTAAACCTCAACAAACCATGACTCTTGAAGCTTCTTCACAATCTTGTACTTGATGATGTTTGAAAATTCTTTAATGAATGCCAAATATTCCATTAATACTCATTCTATTTGTTTTGCTCTTCATTTTTAAACAATTACCTATGGTGGTGGAAATATTCCTCAGTCTATCACATAGAGTCTACATCAAAGTAATAATATGTTTCCACCACCATTGAGGAATGCACTTCTTGTAGAAAGTGGCTTTAGAAATGAAGATCTCTAATTTTTTGACAGTAATAGGAATTCCACAATCTTCCATTGCTTTTCTTTCTCTTCAATAGTGCCACTGCTTCCATTTTTAGTCTTTGTTGGTGCTTGTTGATGGCAAATTCCCCGGCTGCTACTGCGCACCAAAAACATGGAGTCCCAAGAGAAACACCAAGAAAATGGAAAAAATACTGTAAGAAAATCTATGTTGTCACACCATCAAGCATGTTCTTCATACTTTAATCAACCACAAGAAAAAAAAAATTACCGAGAACAACCAATCTTCATGCAATATCATGTAGTGAATCTCCCATGGATTTATCACAACAAATCTTTAAATATTATTCATATAGAAACTACCAAAGAACCAAAAGAACACAAAGGAATGCTTAACTTTGATATGGAATTCATCACATAGTATTCATATTTCATCATCTTTATAGTCTTTCTCTCAATCTCTCTCATGTAGATACATTATTTCTTCATAGAATTTGGTTATCTCTCATACACTATCTCACTCACATATGCTCTCTCTCAATAGTACATGAGAATAAAAAAGAATAACACTCAATAATTCTCTCTTGTAGGTGAATACCTCTCCCAAGAGGTATGTGTGATATGAAGGGTCACCAACAGAGACACTATAGTGACCTTTGAGAGCTCACTAATGTCACTATGACTTCAATCTTCACTTCAAGTCTTCATCAGCTACTTCTTATGTTTCTTCTAGACATTAAGAGCTTTCATTCTTCTCTTTTCAAGATTTTAAAATATTAAGCTAAATATTCATCCAACAAAACACCCATAGAGGCAACCAGAAGACACCAAAAGATTTACAAAAGCTCTATAGAACACTTCACAAAAGGTCAAAAGAAGGCATAAAAACCCAAATAGCTCAACCAAAACCAATTCAAACCATCCAAAACACTCTCAGTCATTCCTTAAACCACTCATCTACAACATAACCTCTTAATTAGAAAGAAAATAGATCAAAACAGAAGCAAAACAAACCTATTAGAACCAAACATACATAACACAAAATCAATCAGCACATCATATCTAAACTAAATACCATTATGATCTTCTCAACCATAATCAAACCGTTCCAAAACACTCTAGATCACTTCCAACACTTCCAAAACCAATTAATCAACAACAAAATCAACCATTCAGTTCAAAAAAATAGCAAAACATAGCTCAAAAAAACAAGTCAATTCATCCCTCGACATTCCTATCTAAGAAATCCTTACCTACAACCTCATAGTCTCTAATGAATGCAATGCACTTATTGTCTAAATTGTCAATATTGTAAAGAATATCATGTTATAAGATATGTATAGATCTTGTTGTCTCTCATGCCTCTAGTTTTGCAATATTACATTGATTTCCTTTTTGGATGTCATGTAGATGTCAGCTCAAAAAGTAGCAAAACACTTAAAGATGCTCCACATGCATAATTTCAAAGATCAAAGTTTGTAAAGTGAAGTTAGCATATCTTCATCTAACATAACCTCATCAAGGAAAACTTCTTCCTCTCCACTCACACCATTCCTTTTTCGTGCACTATAGAATATTATTATAAAATCAAACTAGCAATACCATACCCATAATACTCCCAGAATAACATAGCAAAAAGGGAGAATGCAATGTGTATATAAACCTTTTCTCTTTTCTCTTCTTAAGTGTCTCTCCTCCACATCAATTTGTCTATCACTCTTCATGCCCAAGTAAAGATCTTTCTCTCTTTCCAATGTGACACCTTGGTCCATATCTATCCACTAAGGACAATGCTCCAATTCCCATTCAGAAATATTATGTATAGGAGGCCCGAGAATACATATAGCTACCATTATTACTTTCAATGAGGAGCCAAAGCTTTGTCCTTATTGGAATTATAACAAAGTGGCCTTCCTTCTTCAAATGATGGAAAAATGTTTGCATATATAAACAACCCAAAGAATAAAAAACTATGGTGTAAGGCTACTATTTTTAAACATCAATATATGAAGTTCTTTATAAATCAACATTTGAGAACAATACATGTATATGTAAACTAGTCTTTGAGTAGCCAATTGTACTATGTCCAAATTCTTCAATGCTTTTAATTCATCTCCTTTCTTCCTTGACTGAAAACTAACTTCTAGGGGAACAAATGTTTCTTTCATGCAAGCTTGATCTCCTCTCAAAATATTCAAACAAAGTAAAGTTGGATGAAATGCTTACACTCCCAAGGACATCATAATGTCAAGCAAGATACTTTGGCCCTTTTAAAATATTCTCTCCAACATCACCTCTCTTTTTAGTCATCTACAATAACAAAAGAAAACACATCCTTAGTTTGTTTTTTGTCAATGCAAAATACACAACAATTAAGACTCCCAATGCAAGTACATAACACACACAATCGAATGTGATGATCACCCTAAGGAAGGCCAAAGGAGATTCTAGTATCCTTATTTAATTCAAGAAAATCCCAACATGTCTTTGTAGCCGAAAAAACATTGCAAAGAGCAAGCATATTTAGCTTCTCCAATGTGACATAATTGTCTACATCCCACTTAAGGGAGAAGAGTTTCTCTCATCTCTCACCTCCTAGCTTGGGATCAAGGATATGAAGAATCTCCAATCAATTGTTTTTAAAAAGAGAGATCAACAAGAACAACTTAGCTCTAGCAAGAAAATGATACTCAATCGAAAAAAATTTAAAAAAACTAAAAAATTTTACATTTAATATTCTCTCCCCATAGCTTGAGGCAAGTTCATTGGCATGAATCTCTTGTACCTTCTTCAACTCACTTTGAGACAAACTAAGCTTTAGTTGATCCATTTTCTTCATAAGATCCTAACTAATTTAAACCTTATCAAAACAAACAATAAACATTTTTTTTTAAAAGATTATGCAAAGCAATGAAGACATGGGAATGTCTTTTGCATACTCACATTGTAAGCTTGTTTTGCCAAGTAACACCTTGTCAAGGGATACCACAGCTCGATATCTTTTGTGTTCTTCTTCCCAATTTGTAAAACCAACTTCTAATCTCTATCTGGCAAGTCTCTCAAATAGTCATCTACAGTTGCATCGCAAATATTTGCACAATTGATAATTTCATCCTTCAAAGTTGTTGTAATCAATGCATGTGTGTCTGAGCTATTCAAATAAATAAACTTAGTGAAGAATGAAAAAAGGAAGATGTTGTTAGGTTAGGAGGTATCACAATTTGCAAGCAAGCTTCTATTTAAAGGCTACCTCCCAACCCATCATCAAGCTGACTCTCTACCTCTTGTCCAATGTTCACAACATCATGGATATTTGTCTCAGCCACTCTCCTAATAGTGTCTAGTGTATCAGCATGGGAATCATCAATATCCTCAAAGCTAGAATTAATCTTTCTTAACCTACTAGCTCCTTTCCTCCCTCTTTTAGTTCAAGATGAGGCCTTCAAGGTCAATTACTGCACATTTTCTAAAGGCAAAGTATAGTATCCCTAACTATGTCATTCACTAAATACAACATGCATGACTATAAGCATAGCATCATTGATAATTGAACAATACATATGAGAGCTCTCCCTATCTCTTTCTCTCCTTGTTCAAAACAAGGCAAGTCATCATGCCCTAATTTCAAACCTTGCTAGCTAGCTTCCATTTAGGCAAATAATCATCACCAACGAATCTAGTGCTTAAGAAGTAATTAAACGTTAAGGAACTTATTGCATACATATGTAACAAGCAATTAGACATCAAGGAAATTACTACATACATACACAACAAGCTAAAATAACAATAGTAAAAATATTAGGAAACTAAATTTTGAAGTTAACAAACATTCCTCTACTCTTTAAGTTATTTAGTTACATCTATATTCTAGTCCTTGAAGACGTATTGTCCACTCTAAATGACTAGTGTAGATGAGCTACTCAAAGACTAGTTGGATAAGCAAAGGAACAAGTAGAAGAAGCCCAAATATAGACCATGTATTACGAATCTTGCAAGCCTTCCATTGATTGATGAAATTAGTACACAGCAATTGAGGAGAATGAAGATATATTTGAGAAGATTTATTATTAACATGATTTAATCACCTTCTTTTGCTAATGTTGACCCTCATGTATGCAACAATGGTATCCACTCAACAATAATTTTCTTTGTAATGGTCAATTAGGAAAGGCTTCCTTTTAGCCTAATTACTCTCTATTATTGTCATGGATCTCTTGATGGAGAAGGACACTATAAGATGTTTAGACCTCTTGGGGGTGGACAATTTGATCCTAGACTTTTCCTAATGGTAACTCTGATGTGGTGAAAGTTGATCAATAGAATATTCATAGCTTAATGGATAGATTTCAATAATTCTATGAGCTCTCAATGCCATGCCCTAGTATGAGAAAGGGAGAGAGAGAGAGAGAGAGAGATGGAAGATGGCCACCTACAAGCCCTTACTTGCCAAAGCATTCCACTATCATCTATGAAGTAATGCGCTTAAATTGCTATTCAATAGGTATTTGAGAAGCCTTCACAAGGACTTAACGCTCAATGGGTGAACTACCTGACAAAAGAAAACGCTTAGCTCTCAGGAAAAGCCTTGGTAAGGACTTTATAGGAGAAACATGACATAGATGATCTCCAATTATTAGATTTGTATCAATTCACTGCCATTGAGACATGCTTGATTAGCTCTTTCATGCACCTAACACTAAAAGCTTTGCGAGTCTTGATATGGTGCAACTAGGCCCATAGTTGCATCCGAAGCTTAGAGAAGGTGAAAGCTATATAATAGCTCTCTCTCTCTCTCTCTCTCTCTCTCTCTCTCTCTCTCTCTCTCTCTCCCCATTCCCCAAAATATAGGGCATGGTAGGTAGAGAGAGAGAGAGAGAGTTTGGATCTATCGATCTCCTTCTTCAAAGGATCCATCCCTTCAATGCCTTGTAACCTATGCCAAACTGCCCAACGATCTGTCGCTTGATTGATTGCATTGTCAACTGACTGTATGTGCAACTTTATACCTTCCACCTTGACTACCTATGCCATCTAGCTGCCTGCATAGACTGCAACTTGCGCTTTATACAATGGGTTGACAGTCGCACCTTGCAAGCCCGACTCAGCCTACAACCCGTTGTGTAAAAGAATTTTGATTCCTATTCTCGTTGCTCCCTCCATCTATAGCAGCATCTCCCCCTAGTATCATAGCAACTAGCTTAGCAGGTCCTCAACAGTGACATGCAATGGAAACCTCTAGTCATACACTAGTCATTCTGCGAGTGCCCCCCAATCAAACACCTTGTGCATCGTCCTTTCTGAGGAATAGCTCTTATCTGTCTGTGCCACAAAGCTGGAACTGAAAGAAATAGTAATCTTTGGACAAGTCGTAGGACACTCTCCATCCAGGGCCTAGCTTCGAGATTGGCTTCATTCCGCACTATGCATTGGCACAGCGCGTTGCAAAGGTAGTTCTCATGGGTAGGGATCTTCATGGTTTGACTCACCTCCGCGAATGCAGCACCTAAGTTAATGGATAGGTCACCTTATGCCTCCATGAAGGGGGTCATCTATATAGTTCCCTGGTATAGTGGCTTCACTGTGGAGGACTTCGCGCTCCACAATAGGTTTCCTAGATACCTAGTCACCCTTCTATTCCCTGGACTGGTGGTAGAGTATCATCAATTAGTGGAGGACTTTAAATGACTTTTTGACACAGTTCTTCCTCCCTCCTTCATGCATGCAATAACAGCCACAAGAGTCCCAAAGGTACGAGTGGTTATGGAAGATACAAAGAACATACCTAAGTTTCTTGAGATTGAGGTAGGAAGACACTCTTTCAGGTAGTAGGTTATGGTCAGAGCAGCCTAGTCAATGCCTGTGATACCATGACTTTGGGCATCATGTAGTAGATTGGACGCATTTCAAATCCAAGGTGGCTTGACCAGTAGATCCACAAGTGGATGCTAATGGTTTTACATGGGTCCACCAGTGAGACAGTAGAGAGGGAGACGGCAAGCGGGGCCTCAACCAACTCCTCAAACACAGCCACCACAGCAGCAGCAGAGAGAAGGAGGGCAATGGGTCCCCTTCAGAGCACCCCGTAGCTAACCCCCCGCACGTTGTCCCACCCAATAGGATCATAGGCCTCCACCTCCACCACCCACTGAGGCATCATAACCCACCCCACCAAAGATCCACCAGCCCCCCTGTCCACCCCCACCTCATGGATTGCCCCCGACCCTATCCCACAACCAGCCCTTCCAGGGCCACTCTCCCCCCCTCACACCCGCCACATACTTTCGATCACCCACCATCCCTCACTCTTCCTCTTCCCCTCCATCTTCCCTACCTACCAACCCCCCTAATCCTCACCCAGTACATGTATCCCCCCCCCACCCATTCCCCCCCCCCCCCTTTCTATAGGGGGTGACAAACCTCACACATGCATATCTTCTCCTCACCAGTAGCTCCCACAGGATTTTTTCCACAGTGGTCTGTGGCCTTATTTGAGAGTTGTGGAGTGTAGAGAGTTTCCACTCCCTCTAGAGGTGGGGATCTTCATGGTCCGCAAGTCAAGGAGCGACAAGGTCCATCTACTAGCACCACCAAATGGACCAATCTATGCTTTCTTCTTTCAGACCTCTCATTCAAGAGACTGGATGATGACACAAATAGAGGAGGAAGTGAGGGTCCAGGTTGCAAACCACATCTCCTAGTGTGGATGGGTGAAGGAGGGCTAGCACTCTTTTCCCGACAGTGGACAAGGTGCATGATGGACATTAACTGGTGGGGTGGAGAACCGAGGTCCCACATCTGAGCATTATTTTTCAAGCCCCTACCAAGTGGAGCTCACTAATGGATGTGATCGAGTGGCCCCTCACATAGGCTTCTTGCTTCTACAAGTGCACAGAGTCACGCCTCTCAACCTAGTTGATACACGCCCTGGTTGTTCCACCTGGAGCATCTATCACCCCATGGTCACCCGAGAGCCACCATGGGAAAATGGAGTTCTCCCTCCATGCCTGGGGCCAAGCACATTCGCATGCCCCATAGCTCTTCTTCTTCATCAGCAACTTCCACACCGAACATATGCCTGTTTGGTCAGTTGTCGCAAGTTTCCCCACGATTCTACACCTAGCACCTTGGAACATGAATAGCCTACACTACAATGGGGCATGTGGTTCCAGGAAATTGATTGGTAGGAGCTGCAATCTGCCCTTGCCAGACGGATCAACATCTTACTTCCTCAAGATCATAAGCTCACCCCCTCCCATGCCCATTGGGTGGGAAATGTACTTCTAGGCAGCTCACATGCATACTGGGAGCACTCCATCAATGCCCACAGTAGGAGTGGAGGCATATGCACCTCTATTGGCCCAATCTTTACTGCTTGTGTGTGAGACCACGGGATGATTGTGGCAAGGAGGGTCCTATGGATCAGGCTGGATCTAGGGGACTCATGCCTTGGAGTCCTCAATGTTTATGCTCCTACTGAGGCTAGAGCACGCAGTAGGTTCTAGATGGAGATTGCAACAGGACTTCCAAAGGTGGACTCCTGGATTGTTGGAGGAGACTTCAACAACCTGGAGTTCTTAGAGGACTAATAGGGCAGAGGCAAAGATTATGAGGGTATGGTGGCAGAGGAAGAGCAGGAGGCATGGGAGGTCTTCCTCCTCACAGTAGGAGCATGGGATGCTTGGTGGGACCCATCTTTTCATAGGAGGGAGGGGTTGCTAGACTTCTCTTGGGGACACAGGTGGCTAGGCAAAGCTCTTTTGGAGCAACTAGACCGGTTCTATGTGGGAGAGTGGGGGTGCTCTTGAGGAGGCCATGTAGGGCAATTGGCTGGCACCACTTTGTCTATCACTGCCTAGTTCTCCTCACACTTGATGCTCCCGCTTCAGCCCTTGACATGTGACCATGTCACATCCCTGAGACTTGATCTACATGAGGGAGGAGGTGAGGAGGAAAATTGAGTAGCTCTAGACTAGGGAGTGGGCTAGGGTGAACCGAATCACAGAGGAGGTTGCAAAGGTCTTAGTCGATTCGAGCAAGATCTACCAAGAGGCAGCCCTACAGGCCAGGTAGCAATGTTGGGAGGAGGAGAAAACACTCCAACGAGACCTAGCAACCACTCAGAGACTACTCTAGGAGGCACCATGGGATCCCACTCTCCACATGCAAAGAGGTGCAAGCACGTGTAGCCCTCGCCGGTCTCGAGGACAAGCACTCTGAGTTCTCCTTTGGTACCTCAATAGCCCTTTGGGCATGAAAGGGAGACATGATGTGTAGGGATTTTTTTTAGATGCGTCAGCCTCGCACCTTAGGAGATCTAATTTGTAGCCTCCATGATCGGTACGGGAGGATTCACTCTAGTCCCCTAGATGAGGTGATGGAGATTACCACTAACTTCTATAGACAACTTTTTCAGCAAGAGGCACTCTAAGTTCTCCTTTGGTACCTCAATAGCCCTTTGGACGCGGAAGGGAGACGTGATGTGTAGGGATTTTTTTTAGATGCATCAGCCTCGCGCCTCAGGAGATCTAATTTGCAACCTCCATGATCGGTACGGGAGGATTCACTCTAGCCCCCAGATGAGGTGATGGAGATTACCACTAACTTCTATAGACAAATTTTTCAGCAAGAGGCAGTCTTAGCCAAAGTATAGCATTGTAGATAGTAGGTCTGGGTTTGCATTCCATCCCTTATCATAGAGGAGATGGGATGCTCCCTCCTAGACCCCTTCATAGAGGAGGAGCTAGCTAAGGCCTTCCATATATAGGATGGGCAGAAATGCCTGGGAGAGGATGGTATTTCTAAGGCCTTCTTCACTACCTATTGGGAGGTGGTGAAGGACCCCTACTATTGGTCTTTCAGGAGATTTTCAGCTTAGGATGGATGCCAGGGAATTTATCAACAGGTCTTGTCAGTCCCCTCCCCAAAGGGGGAGACTGGTTGGAGCTGTCCCAGTGGAGATCAATCACCTTGTTGTCTGTGGCCTATAAGGCATTGGCCAAGATGATCAATAGTTGACTATGCCCCATGCTTCCAAACATCATTCATGACATCCATACATGTTTTTTCCATGATAGGAGCATCCTAGACAATGTCTTCACTTTCTTCGAGGTGACCGAGTGGGCTCAGCACAATGGTGAGGGATTGGCAGTACTCCTCCTGGATTTTGCGAAGGCCTATGACTGGGTTGACTAGGACTTCTTAGAGGGCACCATGGCGAGGTTGGGGTTCCCCCAGGCATGGATCAGTGGGGTTTCTACATTTTACATATTGGACACTAGTAGGGTTCTCATTGGTGGCAAGAGGGGGGAGGAGTTTCAGTTACAAAGATCTATCTGGCAAGGCTGCCCTCTTGCCCCGTATCTTTTCTTACTCTTTGCAAAGGTGATGTCCTACTTCCTCCACTCGTGTGAGTGGGCTACGTGGCCTTCAACTTCTGGTGAGGGAGGAGACTAAGCTACTGGACTCAAAGTATGTAGATGATACCACTTTTTATGTAGAGGATGATGAGCTGATATTGGAGAGAGTGAGACTAACTCTGGAGGTATTTTGCCCTACAGCTGGAGCAGAAATCAACTCGCAAAAGTTGGTTGTTTTTCTTACAAATGCGGACTCTAGCACGGAGTGGGGTGTCCACTTGGGGTTCAAATGGGTGAGTAGGGGACAGAGACCATTCGATATTTAGGGTTCCAAGTGGGACTTGACATCACTCTTGCTGCCCAACAGTTTCTTCTAGTTCTCGACTCTAGTAGGCAGAAGCTTACCTACTAGAGCACAGTTTTCCTTTCCTTAGTGGGCCAAGCCCTGGTGGTCAACCAGGTCCTCCTAGTGACAACTTGGTACACTGCCTCTTGTTGGTGCTTCTCCTCATCTTGTGCAGTTCAGGTTCATCGCCTAGTGCGGAATTTTCTTTGGGCTGGCTCAAACTGTTCCAGGGATTCCCGGGCAAAGGTGGCATGGGTGACCGTCATTTGGCATCAATCTAAGGGAGAGCTTGGGATCATATCGATCCAAAGTTCCAAATCTTGGCCCTTTTGGGCAAGCTAGTGGCCCGTGGTCTCACACCAGGTGGGCAAACCTGGAAAGTCCTTCTACAAGAGGTCTCCACCAGGAGTGCAAGTCAAGGCTTGATGGTGGATGGATGCCATCCTTGAGATGGATTTTCACGACTACCTAGATCACGTCACCCAGATCTTCCTTCCTCCACAACTTACTTTGAGTGTGGCAAGGCCTTCGCAAGGCCCTAATTCAGAGGCCCCCCAGTGGTCTGGAACCCCCATGTTAGAGATCAAGATGGGATATAAATAGGTGAGTGCCCCCACATCTAGAAGGTTGGCTGGGAGGTTGGCCCTACTCGTACTATCAGAACGTTGCGAGAGGTGTACATGATGGCAGATCAGGAGGTGTTGCAGCGGGCATCAGGTTGTTGGCAAGAAGCCGAGGTGAGGAGGAGGGAGATTAACTCAGCAATTCCTCAAGAGTGGCTAGACCCCCCGATCCGAGAGCCGGTGGATCCTAGTGAGGTGTGGGCTACTAGATTCTCATCGGTAGGTATCTCCTTACAGGTGCCAAGTAGAGTGGGTGGTGCCCCCTACGAGACTTTCTTCACTGTGCAGGATGGGAGGCAATTGGTTCTTGATAGAGTGAAACATGATGAGGAGATTGTTGTCCTTCCTTGGAGGAGGATTCATGTGGTTGACTCCACGGGAAGACCTAGCAACTGGACCCTTATGTGCCCTGGGAGGAGTTTTGAGAGTGTCGTCTTTGGATATTGGAGGGCACGCCACTTGATGAGCTGGAGAGGGACCATGGAGAGTGGCTATGGCTAGCCATTGTGGTCACCAAGAAGCCACTGAGGTTTTTGGGGTACACAACCAGGATTGATAGATATGTAGATGCAGGAGGACATGGATTGGACACCTTCATGTAGTAGATACTGGGTGGAGCACATCATTCGGATGCCTTCTATTAGACTTTCTAGCATCGCCTCTGGGACAACTAGAGGCCGAGGAGGGTGTCTTATTCCTTTGGCTTTTGGCACATGGGGATCTAATTGTTGGGAGTTGGTTGGCTCAAATGCAGCAAGATGGAGGTTGCAATGACTACCCACAGCAGCACTTGGAAACTCCAAAGCATTGCCTTTGGTCTTAGAGGTGGCACAGCTCGTGTAGAGAGAATCCTGTCGTATTCTCCGTCATGTGGCACCCAGCCTTGGATGTATCTCATGGGGGGCTTTTTGCTGTAGGAGGTCAGCCAGGGCCATCACCTTTTGTATGAGGCCAAGATGCAGGACACGATTTTTCTCATTGAGGCTGGGTCTTGTGCAATTGTCAGCTTGGAGGCTTTACCCAGCCGCCAAGTATTGGATCCCACAATAGAGCGCTCAAAGGTATGGGAGATCATAGGGAGTCTTACAGGATGGCACATTTGGAAGGCACGCTGTCAAGTGGCTTTTGGCGGGGAGTTCCTTTCAGTATATGAGACTTCGGTAGAGCTTTTGACCTCCATCGTCCACTTTCTACACACTTGGGGTGGCCATTGGGTCTAGGTGCAGGGTGAGTCTTGAGCTTGTCAAGAGCTCCATCTTCACTTTCTACTCACTTGGGGTGGCCATTACCTGCTCTTCACAATGCAAACGGGCAGGCCTAGATGGCGATACACCCCCCCTCCATGGCTTCTTGCCCCCATCCCCCCCAGACTGACTTGAGAGGCTTGTATACATGATGGATTTGTGATTTGCATCAGCTCCTCCAACTAGTCTATTGAGCATGTGCACTTCATTGTAATTAGTCTTATGAGTAATATTCATCATGGTGCCATGCCCTATTTTGGGGAAGGTAGAGAGAGAGAGAGAGAGAGAGAGAGAGAGAGATAGCTATTGTGGTTGTTGATGTCAAGGATCCCTATCATGGTGCCCGTTGTTGGGATGCAAAGTAGGTCAATGATCCCATTGGGATGCAGAAAGAAGTTTGAGAAAGACAGAAAAGGAAACATCGGTGTAGTGAGTAGCATTGCATGCTTTTTATTCTAAAATGACATTTCAAGATTTTTTATAAAGCTAGATGCGGATTGAGACTATTGACATGCCATCCCAAAGTGATGATGGCAAACTTTCTGTTTTCGACCCCAAGATGACGCATACTGTTAAAATTAGATCCCTTGAACTTATGTAATCCCTAACAATCATACAACCTTCTATTATCCCTTTTTCATGGATATGCCTTGCACTTATCACACACTTCACATTACTCATTCCCTTACCATCATACAACCTTCTATTATCCCTTTTTCATGGATATACCTTGCACTTATCACACACTTCACATAACTCATGGTACTTTGGTGCTTCTCTTCATTTACACTATAGAAAATCGCTTCTACCTTCAAAGAAATAGGGCATGGTGTTGTGCAATGTTTTGCGAAGGGTAGAGAGAGAACTTCCACATCTCCAACAACCTCTTCCATGGTGGCTTTCTTGCTAAGCAAGGTCACCCACATGCTTATTTCTCTCCCCCTCCATCTTCCCCAAAACAAGGCATGGTGCCATGCCTTGTTTTCTATATATATATATATATATATATATATATATATATATATATATATATATATATATATATATATATAGAGAGAGAGAGAGAGAGAGAGAGAGAGAGAGAGAGAGACAGAGAAGGTTCACAATGCAATGGACAATAGGTAGGTAGAAGGCTTACACAACACATGGAGAAGTAGAAGCTCAACAAAGAGAGCGAGAGAGATTGAGAGAGTGAGCAACCATGAGTACTTGGCTACCCAAATCATATGGAGGCAATGGTATCAAGGAGCTGCAATTGAACACATATCATGATATTAGGGAACAATGCTCTATATATATATATATATATATATGTATATATATATGCTATTGGTGTAGATGGAAGAATCTCCTTATTGGCAACATTTAATGTGCTAGAACAAGTGTGTCAAGAAGTGGACTAGAGAGAGAGAAACGGGAGAGAGAAGACTACAGAAGAGAGAGAAGGAGTCCAAGAGAGAGAGAAAGAGAGTGATGAGGAGAGAGAAATACTAGAAATGGAGAGAGAAAGATGGAAAGAGGTGAGAAGCCATAGAAGCTGTGAGCAAGGTAATGAGGAAAGAGACTGTAATGTATTAATGTTTCAAAAGATGTGAAAATTTATGTCTCTCCCTTTTATACCTATGTCAGTGGTGTGACATGGTATTACTATTATTTTCACACTAAACAATTATTCTTCCTAGCTTCCTTCAATCCATCTCATCCCAAAGGTTTTTTCCCTCAAAAACAAACTTACAAAAGTTGGAAAATGATGGATGGAACAGAGAACTACTATATTTTCAAGTATACAAATAGGGAAATGAATGACTGATTAAATAAATATGGATCACAATGAAGGAATGAGAGTAAGCCTTAGCTATATACATGATCAAGTGTGTCAAAAGTATTTGAAGCCTTAAAGTCTTCAAATGATGGACTGAAAATGAAGTAGACAGCCTGCTGTAAAAACAGACCCTACTAAACCAAATCTGCCATAACTTCTAGTAGAAGTATCCAATACCAAAATTATCAAAACCTCTATTTTTCCATCCATCTCTTCCTTTAGACCTTCCCCCTTGCCTCTAGAGTTTCCACAACCTCCTAAAACCTGCATTTCACTAAACTACCGATGTAATATGTTTTATTGGTTATCACTAGCACATCCCATACCACGGCCTCTTCAAGAGGATTTGCCACATCTCCTTCCTAAATTTGAGTAAAATGCTTGGATCTTTTCACCACTTCTTTTAGATGATTTGCCTTGCATATTGATCTTTTCGGTGATCATGAGAGAGACCAACTCATCAAAAATTGAAAATAGCTTTCGTACATACACAGAAGTAACAAGTGATTTCCAAGCCTTCTCATTATTAAGATCGCCCAAAGTAGATGAAACCAAATCATCATCATCAAGATTGCATTAATAGCTATTAAGGCATCTACAATGCTTCTCACTTTTAAAACAAACTCATTTACAAGCATCTTCCCTTTCTTCAAAGTATTCAACTCTTACTTGAGTTGAATCTTTCTCACCTTTATATTTACTAAAAATATATTCTCAAAAATTATCCAATCTATATGTGAAGTTTTTATATTTTTTATATGCTCCAACACAGTGTTGTCAATGATTTGCAAATAGCTAATACATCACCTTTTTGTCCTTTGTATTCCATTCTTTCCATGCCTTTAATTCATCTACAATCACATTGTTACTCAGCTTTGGCGCCTTTTCTTCACCTAAAATGAACTCATAAAGGCCTTTTCCAATAAGGAAATTTGTCACACATAACTTCCATGATGGGTAGTTGTTCTTGTGTAGCTTGTCAATGATAGGGTTTCCATTGTTCTCTACCATTATCATAAAATTGATACAAAATAACAAGCAAATCTTCTGCAATCTTTCACAATAAGTGCACAATAATACACAAAGCAGCCTTTTTCACTAAACTGATGAATAGTATATGTAATTTGCAATCTGTTTGCATATAAAACTTGTGTTTGCTTCCTAACAAACACCTCAAGATTTACAGATTTGAAATCCATAACCTATGCATCCACTTTTTGGCCGAAAAAGCAACAAGATAGTCCTTTAGGACCAATCTGTAGAATAATAATACTCCGCTTGCACAACAAATCTCACAGTAATCTGAGATTTTTGCTATGTTCTATTTTTTATGCCTCAATATGCACTATCCAAGGGAAAGAGTGGAAGAATAGGAGAGATTCTTATCCATTTCTTGCTTGCTCTTATCCTTGCTTCTTCTCCTTCACTTTAGCCTTCAAAACCAACCTCTCTCAATGGCATCGTCATAAATTGCTTGATGGGGGGGACTTGCTTGAGTTGCTACACCAAACACACATGTCGAAGCTCACTCAAGAATACAAGAAGAGAGATGGAGGCCAAAACATTTTCTTGTTGGTTTCTTCTTCTTCTTTCATACACAATACAATATACACAAAGTATAGATAAGATACAACATAAAGGCAAGTGGCCTACTAAGTCAAATGGTGCATAATTGACTATATTAATCGATTGGCATTATAACTATGCCAACTGTAGGTAGATGCAACAAACGAAATATAATAAATGATAAGTCAGTGGTCATGTGAAGATCATAATGACCACTGATGTGCTAAGTCTAGACGTGTGGACCTATCTAGCTAGGTGGTCCATCATCAATGTCCACATATATTGAGCTTGCCATCTCAATAAAAGCCAAAGGTGAAGCAAAGCACAAAGTCGAGTTTGTAGGTAGCAAAAAATATCTATCCATGATATTTGTGTAAAATTCATGCATTTAGATATCAAACGCATGTAGAATGACCTTAAGTTGAGAGAAAAAGGATGGGAGACCAATATGTGGTCAATAAGTGGGGCCAATTTTGAAGGGCTACATGTCCAAATATCAAAAGGCGTAGCCTTTAGAAGCCCAAAAAAAAGTGGAGAGAGAATGCAAGAAAATGAATGCCATCATGCATCTCATTGTGTGGATCTTCTCTCCTTGATTCTTAGTTAATTGAAGCATTTGATTACATAAATGGAGTCTACTTATCAAGGGCTTCGATCTTATATCAATTTCACATAATGAGATGAAGGATTTCAAAATCGAAATATTTCAATCTTTCTCTCTCCTCTTTGTTTTAGTCATTCCTCTTTCCTCCCCTTCTACACATAATCCTTTCATGTGTTTGACAAAAATGATAGTTATTGAGTGTCATTTCCTTAGAGGGATCCTCATTTCTTGGTTCTAGTCTTGGCCATCACATCCATGGTTTGTGGGATTGAATGTTTAATCTTTTTTATGTTCTCTAGTTGTCTCTTGGCCTATCAAGTGTACTCTCACGTTTTGTGTTGTTTTGGCAAGTCCTGTTTGTGGATTCAATGGGTTGGGTTGCCCTATCCCATAGTTGCCTATAATGAGAGGCAATTTTAAGAGCAAAATTCAAGTTATTTTACATTAGATATGAACTTTAACTTATAGTCCCCTTATTTACTTCTTTTTTCCTATGAATGACTTTAACATTTTTTCTGAATAGATATTAGTCTCATTCAAAGAAAAGTTGGCCTACTATTTTTTGTCCTATTGTCACAAGATTGCGATTGTCACCTACACTTGACATGGATCTCCTTGCAATGCCTCACTACTCCTCCATATCAACCTATGTGCTTGCCCTTAGGATAACTATTATATTTTTTGCATTTTTGCTCCTCCCTTCAATCCTTCTCAAACTCTTCTCTCTACTCTCCTTGTTTTCTCCTCTCTTTTCATTGTTGCAACTTTTTCCTCTTTAAGCAATCGATCCTATCCTCTCTAAACCATGACTAGTGCTCAAAGGTATGTCATGTGCGTGCATCCTTGGTTTGGTTTCATCCAAAAAGCACACTAGTTTAACCATGGAGAGCTAACCTAGTTACTCATGTGCAGAGGGTATGAGGAAAGACGAGTAAATCCTGTCAAATAAAATCAAAAATGTCAAAAAGGCATCGCTTTTTTTCTTTTTAAAGAAGGGTTTCACACATGCCCCAAGGCACAATTTTTCGATTTACAGTGAAAACAAAACTTATGTTGCCAAGTCCTACTTGCTCAAGTAGTGTTAAACTCAAGGTCAAGAGTTCTCATGTGCAATAGTGAAGGTACCCACCTTATACAATGTAGAAAATGACTATGGTTCCACTTGGCTAGTCATCAAGACAGACATTGTAATGGGACCACACATTGAGCTCATAGTCAAGGGATTGGGACCTAGGTGCCCTTAACCTATAAGTATGTATGCAACGCTGACATTCAACTAATGCAAATATCTGTTCACATTAAAATATAGAAATTGTGTTTGTGGCATTCTATTCCTGCAAAAGAGGAAAAGTAAAAAATAAAGGTACAATTTGTGGTGCAAAGGTGCACAAAAAAAAAAACATTGACGAAAGGTACATTTTGTGTGCAACTACCCTCTAAAAGGGCCATAATGATTTGGAAATCATACCAACCTTTTTAACTAACAATATAAAAAGAGATACTGTTATGGTGGGTTAAAGGGACATGTAGGTCAATTGACTAGGCATGGCCAAGGCTAGCCAGGGGGGTCAACGTTTGGAATGCCATGTCCATACGCTTGTTCTTCTAGCAATGGACCTCACTTTGCCATGTCAAAAGGTCCACCTTTGTGTCAAAAGGAGAGTGAGGTGAACTAGAGAGAGAGATAGACAGACAGACAAACAGATAGACAGACAGAGACAGAGAGGCAGAGAGACAGAGAGAGAGAGAGAGAGAGAGAGAGAGAGAGAGAAGATTCTATTATCACAGCTACTAATGACACTTCACATCAAAACTACTTGGCATGGTAAACCAAGTACCTTCACATTTTAGGTTACATTCTCAACCAATGCAAGTTATGGTATACGAGTCTACAAAGTGAGATACACCTGTCCACATTTCTCCTTTACTTAATCACATGAACTCATGCAAGTAAAATTTACATGCACTTGTCCTTATTCTTAACATAGCATTCAATTAGGGGTACATTGTCACAATCCCTATACCAAAATATGGACTCATTATCTTACTGGCCCACTTACAAAATAAATTTTTTAAATCTTTGAATCCAAATAACAAAATGGAGTGTCATCATTTTGATAGCCCCCTTTCATGAAAAGTCAATCCTCTCCAACTTTGCCCTAACACATATAGGCCAACAGAGGAAGATTCCCTAATTGGATAAGACTAGAGATCATCTATAGATGGCTAGTCCAACTAGACACACTAGAGGTCATCTATAGACCACTAGTCCAATTTGTTGAAATCTTTCAATTAAGCATGCATTGGTGTGAACAACACTAGGATGGGTTACCTCCTAAGAAGGGGAGGTGTGGTTCTCCCCATCTAGTTTCTAACTATCACAACATCCTTTGTTGAGTGCAACTCAAGATGATGTCAAGTTCTAAAGTGCGCCATTGAAGGAAGGCATACTTTGGTAGAATGCAAGCTCTAAACCTCTACCATTTGAATGTGTATCTCAATTTCTATAAACAAGATTAAATGGTGTTTTAATTAGCACATCTATTTAATCAACACTTGCCATGTTTCTTCTAGCTACTATGATCAAGTGAAAGGTGAACAATAGCACGCCCTTAAACAAAAACAAGTTTAATGGGAAGGAAGAACAAGTTATTCTAGAGTAGGATCTACAATGCTCAATGAGGAGAAAGTGCAAATTAAGCTAAAGTATGGTTACTAATGCTAAGGTAACATTTTCAATTTATGTGAAGGTGGATGGGTTATGAAATCAAAAAGGAGGATCAAATATTTCTTTAGGGAGAGGTGCTCCTTTCTTTGCAAAATTTGCTATACGAACATGTGAACCAAAACTTGATTACACCCTTGCCCCCAAGCAAAAGAAAGGAGGAAAATGGCCATTAGTTATCATATTTTTTGGGAACGTTGCTTAATTCAACCATTCCAATGTGCTCATGTATAGATTTGGTTAGAAAGAGGCCTTATAAAATTACTTGAAAACATAGATGATGAAGACAATTCTTTGTTGGTCCCTTTAAATGTTTATTTAATTTTGACTTGTTTTGATAGCTATCATAACTATTTTGTTTTCATCTACTCCTCTTAGATGTGATTTCCTTTTAAGTACTTTGTTTTGCCTATTTTTATTGCGCACACATGTGTGCATGTTTATGGACAACTAGGTTGATGTCTTGCCATGGTCAACCAATTCTATACTATAGGATATATTCTTGTTGGAATGCTGAATATGGAGTAACTCTTGGTTGAATAGGGAGTTTGCAATGTTGGAAAAAGTTTTGGTTTAAACTTCTTTAAACATTTAAGGATTCAGAGTCTTCCACATGCTATAAGAAGAAGATGTGTTTCTTATGGGATCCTAAAAAGGAGTTGTTAGAGATCCTACAATTGCTACCACCTCTAACCCATAGGCTAGGATCACATAGGTCACCTTTTTACCACCACTTGATAACTAGACCTCATTTGACATACAAGTCAAGACCCACCCAACGTCTAGGATCACGCATGACCATGGGAGCTTACACCTTTGAGGACCATGGATCAATGTGGGGCATTCAACATTTTTAATAGGAAAGAGGTAGAGGAGGAACACTTCTTCTAGTAAGAGGAAAATTTAAGCCCTAAACTAGTATGGATGAGACAAGTTCAACAAAGGTTCTATTTAAACCCAATCTTAGCACATGATTGTTGCATAGATAGTGAGCTGGCTCTAGCAATTGTAGCTTGCATTTCTACACACACCCTCCCCCAAGCCTCACCTTGGTTGAGATCCTAGTGCCTCCCAAGCTTAGCAACTTGAGTTCTAATACCAAGTTAGAAACTAGGTGGGAAGAACCACACCCCCCCTTCTAGGGAGGTCATCCATCTTAGTGTTGTTCACACCAATGCATGCTTAAGTAGAAGATTTCAAGAAATTGGACTAACCATCTAGCCCCCAAAGCCTTAACTTGATGGATGATCTCTAGTTTATCCAATCATGGGAATTGTTTATCATCTAATACCATTGCCAAAACCATTCAATTGACTTGTTCTTGCTTCTAGGTCTCCCTCTTCAATATCTTCTGATGCACAAATGAGACATCCTACATATATTAGTGATTTGAAAAACATTACAATTCTTATAATTAGAAACACACAAGCTTATTTAACACTAGAAGCATACAAGCTCAAATATTTCAACATAACAATTAAGAACCATTCTTATGTATCTTTAAGTTCTATACAAACAATGGCCAATGGTGTACCTCTTCGAGAACAATATCATCTTGTATAGTAGTAAACTCTTCATACACTTCCTCATATTAAGTCTTTGTAGGAATTGGCCATCCATCCACCTATTCTTATATCTTGATATCCAAGAAAAGGGGCAAGGATTTAACAATGTAGTTTATTATTGAAGGTGAGACTCACCGCTCGCTTAAACCCACACAATGGTAGGCATTGATAATAAAGCATGCTTGTTCCACCATCACTCTTTGCAATCATTGAAAGATGGGCTAGATTGTCTTTTCGATGTGTTGTCATAGCCAAATTGTAGGAGTCTACATACACTACATGTGAACCAAGATTAAGAGTCCAAGAATATCCAGAGTGATCAAAGATAATAGGATGGAGATCACATGGAAGAGAGTCCAATAAATATTTGAACTTTTTACAATGCATGATGCACTCTTTTTTTTTTTACATTTAAGGCTCATTCATGAAAATCCAAAGATTTAGAGTTACCTTATGCAACAAATAGACAAGTGGAAAAAGAATATATGAAAACCCTACACAACTATAAATAGAAACAAATATCCTAAGTCTAAAAGTTACCTTTAAAAAGAAATACCAACCTAGTATGAGAATAAATTTGCATGAGAGTGGTCGTAAAAAATGGCACACTCTAAGATAACCTTTACAATTTCTTTAGAAGTAAGTATAAAGAGGATATTTCTAGACAAGTTGGGGTGGGGGTGTGTATCATACAACTACTTTGATTAAGGAGTGATCAATGCTATGGTCATCTTTTTGGGAGAGCTTGGTGAGCTTACATTTGAGGATATTGATGTAGGCTTAGGATTCAAACCAAGTTTCAACACATCATTGTTACACAAATAATGGGCTAGTTTTTTCTAGTATATGTGAATTGCATTTCTTGGTAATAAAGTTAGCATTATGCCCTTTACGTGAGCACATTAGACTTGATCTATTGACATAGGATTTTGTAGATCAATTAGGTTACATGCTTGTAGAATAACAAGCTTTCTATTCATAAACATGGACTAATAAATTGGATCAAGGACCGCAAACATAACTTTTGTTGAATTGAAAGAAAACAAACAATTCTATAAGCAAGTTTGAAAATACAAGATAGAGAGAGTTCATGTCATGTTTTGTGGGTTATATATGTTAGCATTTATGATTGAATTGGCAAAATTGATGCTTTACTACATCAAGCAATTATTAATGATAAGCCAAAAAGAAACTTGTGAATATAGAAAGAAGAAGAACTAGAAAAATCTTTGACACAATATATAAGGCTATAATTCAAACTAGAGAATTGAAAAAGGATTTAGCCATGAGGAAAAATAAGTATACTATTATATTATCGGATTTAAAACACAAAGGAAGATAAGCTAAAAGTCATGCATGCAAACTTACATATTGTGACAATTATAATAATATGAATTGGAATGAGGACTTGAAAAACCAAGGAATGTCAACAACAAGAGATGATATAAAAGCAAAACCAATTAAAAGAGTAACTAAGAGCAAAGTTAAAGATCTATTAAACAAAATATAGCATTGGATCAAACTATGAAAAGACTATAATGAGATGCACAACACTCTTTTAAGACCTAATAATAGCATAAGTTACAATCATAAGCAAATATACAAGGAAATTGTTTGCTTATTCAGGACAAGGATAATGATGTGTGGTTATTGTGGCAATGTCAAATGGCGGATCGTTGCATAGGAGTGTAATAAGTTATCTTCCATGTTTATAGCATCGATATAATGTGGAAGCTTCTCAAAATGATGAAAATGGTTTTATTGTTCGAGAACACGTTATTTGGCTATTGCATGCCCTAAAAGGATTATGGAATTCTTTAATAAACTTTTCTTTGAGATAAAAATCAATAAGATGTTATGTGTTATGGCATAAACAATGATAGAGTCATTAAACCCTTTACAACATAATTTGTGCAAGGGAGTTGTTTGATTAAGAAAGAAACCTCTCATAGTCTGCATAGCTTTGAATGGCAACTCGCATAAGGATACTGCTAAAGGAAAAGTAGTGTAAAGCTCACTAGAGAATGCTAAGATTGATAGCAAACTAGTAGATGAAAGTAGATCAATCAATGTGCATTGGATTGATTAAAATTGTTCCCACTAGAAGCTTTCTCCACTTCATTTTGAGTTCCTCAATATTTTATTTGGACAATGGAAGGTTGCTTATATGAGATTAGTTTGGGGTCTTAATTTTATGAAAGATGCATATTGAACTCTAGGGGGAGGGTAAAAACTACAAGTTCAATATATTGTACTTGTTAGATGTATTAGCATAAGGGGAGAGAGAGAGAGAGAGAGAGAGAGAGAGAGAGAGAGAGAGAGAGAGAGAGAGAGAGAGAGAGAGAGAGAGAGAGAGAGAGAGAGAGAGAGAGCACATGTAGGTGCTAGCACACACCCTAGAGATATGATGTTATGACAGTTGTGCACCCTTGTGTGATGACACATAGAGCCCTTATTATTTTCCTCTTGAGCCTTGCATTAGTACTTTTCATATATTGAGGTTATCCCTATCGATTCCCACACATGCTTCTCACAAGTATTTATAGATTATTTCTATTGCCATGTATTAAAAGCTTCACTGTCTGAAGCAACCATTTCAACTGCTTCACTACTCATAGTTAGCTTAATGTAATTACCCTCTTATTTTGAGCAAGTTCATTTAAAAGAAAGATTAGGGATCTCAAGCTTGAATTTAAGCTCTTAGAAATGTAGTCCTTTTGTAAAATATTACATATTGGATAAGCATTTTTCTAACTTCATTATATCCAGTGCATGGATTATTACTCCTATTTATGTAATAGGTCTATGAGAGCAAAACAATCTCTTACACTAAAGGGTTACATAAGAGCTCTAGGATTGATTTGCAAAAATTCCATAATGAGGATTATATATTTTATTATTTAGAGTGAATGCATTAAAAAGAAGGTCAATAGAGCTTGAACTCAACTTTTAGCTCTCAAGGATTGCACTAGTTTTGTAAAACATTAGATGATTGGACAAGTATTTTTCAAACTTCTTTTTTTTTTAGTGCACAAATTTATTTACTTATAGGACGTGTGCATACAATGTCCTAATCAAGTGTAAAGGAAACCTTCAACATCGAAATGCAAATATCCATATTTATCAAATTCACTAATTGACTTTCCTCACAATAGCTCAAACTTCTAACCACATTCCAACAACTCAATAGCAAATCAAAATAAGATCTTATAGGAGCTAGTGGGGATCTCTAACACACAACAAATTCTTTTGGAGCCATCAACCAAGTTTTGAAGGTCCACATGGAATTATTGCTTCAATTTGCACCTTGTTGCAATTATCTGGTGATTGATTGCAACCACTTGAGATAATTTCAACAATATGAGCACCATAAGATAAAAGTAAGTCTATCAAGTGGCTTTATTGAATTGTTCATCTTTGGAATGTACACTAACTTGTTGATGTCATTTAAATGCTTTGAATGCTTCCCACTAGCCTCACCATAAAACCTTTGTAAAGAAGGTTTAATTTTCAAACTATCCAATGTTTTAAGAGCTATTGGAGCACCATTGAGCCAATGTGTAGATTTGGTTCATCCAACTTTAAATTGCAAATGGGAGGTCAAATATAAATATAACAATTAAATGTTATTGTTTCTTTGAAGGTTTTAGTCAAGTTGAGGTGCTTGCACTACTCAAATACATACAAATAGAAAAATGACTAAGTCAAAGATTGACATTCAAGTATTCATGTGATATCAATTTGTAGAGAAGGGAATGGCAAGTCCTAATACAAGCTCCCAATCACTTAATCATCCAAATTGGAATTCATGGAACCTAGTGATAAACCCACATAATTAGAAGTAAATCCACTATAAGGCTTAAGCTCTCGATATGCTTGTGATCATTAATTTTTTTATAACTTTTTAAGAATTGGATGTGCTTGCATAATAGTGCCTAAAAACATTTAAGGGCATAGATATATTGCCTAGTCAAACTCTCAACCACACGTGAGTTAATGATGTTATTTATAACTAGTCCCCTAGTAAAATTTATGTTATTATGTATACAGCATCTCTTTCTTTAATTGTAGGTTTTGATCACTGGTACTGCCCGGTAAGTAATCAAAATTTCACTTCCTTATTTGCATCTTCGATTTTCGGAAAATTGTTTGAGCTCCCTAATAACATAAATTTTATGAGTTAATGATGTTACTGTAACTAGTCCCCCAATAAAAATTATGTGATGATGGTAACAAGACAAGTGCCTTTCTAGGAGAGGTATGATGTAAGATTGTCCCCGTGAATTGTGAGATTGTGGCTATTATCAATGAGTCTCCAAAAACCTAATTTAAGGTTGATTCATGTGGAAAAGTGCTCTTCTTTGAGAGGGGAGTTAATAGGAAGTACAAGTAGCTAAAAAAGGAGGTGTCCAACAGGGTTCACCTATTCCTTTATGACTAGGCATTGTACTTGAGGGTGTGTAGGACCAATAAAAGTAAAAATAGCTAGAAGAGGAGGCATCCAACAAAGTTCACATATTCCTTTACAAGTGGGCATTGGACTTGAGGGTGGGACGAATATATATTATTTCTTAGCACTTTACTTGAGGTACTAGGACTAGATAGGATGGTTTAAGTATCATTTTACTTGAGTGTCTAAGACTAGTAGGTGGTGTTGTTAGTATTGCTTGTAAGGGCATGCTTTGCAATGGTTGAAGTGCCCCGATGGTTCTTGATTCAAAATTTATTAATGCAAGTCTCAATTATTATTTAGGGGTCTTTTCTCTTCTATCACCCATTTTAGGCAAACCTTTGCACATATGAAAAAATACCCCCCCCCCCCCCTCCCGGGAGCTACCTGATTGGAATTGAACTTAAGAGCACACATGACCCACACCTATGATGTCACCAATTCAGCTACCACTTAGAATATTCTTGGTTAAACTTACATGGTAAGTGGAAGTTTGGATAAGGCAAGGCCATTAACTTGGTTAAAATTACATGTTACCACTTGGGATATCTTGGTAAAAATTACATGCTAAGTGGAAGTTTGGATAAGGCAAGGCCGCTAACTTTTTTGGGCAAAAAACATTTTTTATTTTGTAAATTTTATCTCTCTTTTACTTGTAGATCTTTGAAAGGCCTAAATTGAAACCTATTGCAATAGGTAACATGATGGTCAATGTTTATAAAAAACCTACATTTAGTGTGAAGTGAATTGTTCGATGTAAGATATATACTTTATAATTTTTGGATATAAACTTTTTAAATTCAAAATCTAGGGTTATTGAAAACCAACTTTGCAAAAAAAAGGGGGAGGAAACCTACGAAGGGATGGCCAAAAAAAAAAACATCATGGAATCAGATAAGGTGTGTGCTAATATGGTGACTTAGCTCAACAAAAGGGGCGCTCATCTTTTTCATAGGTAAACCTCCTAAGCTAATGGAGGTGGCAGCTTGATTTTATGTTGTTTTGGGGGGGAAATGGAACATTGGAACATATTTACTATGGGACAAGGGGATTCTTTAAACTGGTTTTCAATAAAGTTTAGCCAATAAAGTTAGGGCCAAGGTATCTACTTCTAGGACTTCAATCTCATTTATGTCATGGAATGGAAACTCGTGGAATTGGGGAGGGATAGCATAAGAAAGGACTTCCCAATTTGGGTGGAACTACCTAAGCTTCCCATCTACTTGTGGAACATGCTATTGGAAACTTTGCAAAGGGCTTGGGTAGCTGGTATATGTTCCCCCTTTGGCTAGTCTAGTTTGTAATCATGTGTGTCTTCTTTGGGATACCAGGGTGGCTAAGCCTAACATGGTGGAGCTTGAAATCCCCTATGTTGGGACACTCAAGCTAGGCTAGTTCGGAGTAGATTTGTCAACACATGCCATAGTTATGGCATGTGGGGTTACTACTATAATAGTGTCCTCAAAAAAAGATGTGAATGAAGACCATAAATGAGGAGCACATAGATTATCTTAGGTAGAAGTCGTCAAAGAGAGCCAAGGTGTTGATGGCAAAACTAACAATGTTCAAAATAGTGGGAGAGCAGATGATGGTTGGCAACTTGTTAAAAATGGTAAAGGGAAAACAACTCTTAAAGAAGGAAGCAAAAATTTCATCAAGTAATAGCTTGGAATCCCCATCAATCAAATGTTTTGGGTCAAAAGCAACCATTTGAAAGGGTGGCATAATTTGTCCTAACTCGACCCCCCCCCCCAACTTTTTTTTTTGTTTAAAGCAACTGTCTCGAAGGGTAGTAAAAGTTGTGCTAGCTCTTTTGCTAACCTTAATAGGATTTCTCTAAAGCATGTGGATGGAGAATATTTAGGAATCCATGCAAAGACAAATGGATTCAATAGAGCAAGATTGCAACAACATTAAAGTTCAAGATTCATAGATTGGTTTGCAGCTCACATAAATATTAGTGGAGGAAGCAACAACAAAAATAAGGGTTAAAATTTGTTTAAAGACCAAGAACATATCGAGAAGACTAATAAGGGCTATGAAGGGGTCAATACCCATAATGAAATACAAAATGTCGATGCTAGTAGAGAGTAAACTTGCTACCTTATCCAGTAATAGCCTAAAATTTAGTCATAGGGAGTACTTGTGTTTTGTAGGTGGTGTACAAGGTGGAGAATCAAGGACAAAAGGAATCCAGTAGTCAAATATAATGTTTGCAATGGGAGGCTGCTAGTAATAAGGACTAAATGGACTAGGAAAATAATAGATGTAATCAATACATATGGTCAAAATGATGCATGAGAGAGAGCACATCTATGGAGTGAGTTAAATAAGGTGCCAAATTTCAAAGGCGTGGTCGGGGTTGTCTTTAATATGATTCATAATGAAGAAGATGTTGTGACTATAGTAGCACTAATGTAAGGTGAAGAGCTTCTATATTGGGAGGAAATGGTCTAGGAACATGGCTTTTTGGACTTAAAAGACTTCCTTCACATTAATAATGGCATATTCACCTAGCATTCTCAAAGCCGCATGGAGTATTGGGCCCACCTTGACCATTGACACTACTCACAAATGGGAGGTTGGATGCCATCTTTTGCATCAAATCATGTAGATCACATCAGTCTTAGTTCTAAACATGCACCTACTATGCTAACTCTCAATGATTTTGTCCCAATAAAATTTGTAGAGATGCATAAAAACCTAGCAGTCACCTAAGGCACTTCAAAAAAAGATGCTTTGGTTGCATAAAGGAGCCACCGACATATTAGGAATAGGTTAGTTTGAATGAGAATGGGGCTTGGGAAATCGTCCTATAGTTGGTGCAACAAGGCATCAAGATGCAAGGTATATTGGCTTTATGGTAAAGAGAGAGAAGAGTTAACATGGGCATAAAAGGTGGAAAAGAGTTCAACATAAAAGGTAAGTAAAGGCCCAAACTCAATGACATAGACCTCAAGCTCTTGGAAAGAGCCAATCCTAATAAAAAATCAAGCTATGGAAAGAGAAATAGAGAACTAGGCATCTTGTTCAATAGAAGGCTTATGAGAGACTTGTATTCTATCTTAGGTGACTTTGTCAAAAGTTTCACAAGAAAAGAATAAGGGAAAGTTTCATGACCTTGTAGAAAATACTTATCATGGATGACAAACTCAAAAGAAATAATAGATGAATGTAGAAATGTTTTCAACTCTATTTGTATTCAAGAAGGAGAAAGTAAAACTAATGCATGGAGGAGATTGTCAAAAAACGTTCATCCTACTATCATAGAAGTGGAGAATGTCCAACTCATCAAAGGATTCTTAGAAAATGAGCTCCATGAGGTAGTAAGAGGTTTGGGATGCAACAAATCTCTTCGGTTTGATGGTCTAACTACAAAATTTATGCTCCACATCTAGCCACTGATTGGTACCACTTTTACAACCATTATCAATAGAATATGGAATGGAATTATGTCTAGTGCATGAAATAGAACCATCATGGCTCTAATGCCAAAATAGAAACAATGCACAAGCCTTTAGCATTGGAGACCTTGTTAGGAGTGGCATATAAAGTGCTAGCAAAAGCACTAGCAAATAGACTTGCTTCAATTTTAATGAGGCACATAAATCTTCATCAGTATGAGTTTGTGAAGGGATGTTCAATCATGGATAATGTATTGAATGTAATGATTGCTAAAAAATGGGTTGGAATCATTGGGCAAAAATTTATTCTATTGGAAATTGACTTTGAAAAGGCTTTTGATAAGGCAGACTATAAATTTATTAGGTAGACCATGATCAAACTAGGTTTTCATGACAAAAGTGCAACTCTACCCTATGTTTCTAGCCTAGCACTCGTAGGGATGCATCATGGATAATGGTGTCCTTCTGGACCTGATCACTATTAGGAGAGGTGTCCATCCAGGCTACCTTCTTAGTCCTATGCTTTTTGCACTTGCTACTCAACCCTTATTCTATCTTCTTAAGAATCCAGTAATTGATGGGAAATTGGAAGGAATCAAGTTTAAAAGAAAGCAACTCCTTGGCCAAGATTTTGCAAATGACCTAATGCTCTTGTTGAGAGCAAGCAAAGAAAACCTTGAAACAACTTTGTAGATGCTAGTGGCATATGAAGTAGTGGGCCTAAAGATTGATATGAAAAAGTCCAAGCTCATTAATGTTGCAGAAGATATGCTATACAACCTTGGTTGGTCATGTCAAATAATTAAAGGGGCACTTTATCTAGGTACCTTGCCTTTCCACTCAATATAGATATCAATGAGCAAATAAGATCTAACTGGGTGCTCAGCAATCTAAGGAAGAGAATTAATTTCTAGAGATTGACCTCTCGGTTCATGCACGTCAGATTGAAGATTCTTGCATGATTTGTATGCTTTGCTCTTAGATTCTATTTGCCCCTAACATGTTGGAAAAAGATCAATATTAAGAAGTCGGGTTCCTTGGTAGGGAGCTTACTCTTGTGCAAACTAGGGAGGCCCAAATATTCAACTCCCATAAGTCCAAGGAATCTTAAGAAGGGCCTAAAATCTAGAGGCCTTAAATTGATGAAAGTGGAGCTAGAAGCAATTGCTCCCAAAGCCAAACTGCTCAAAAAGTGTTGGGATAGAAATGTTCCATAAGTATAGAAATTAGAAGAGATGCGTTTTCTAAAGAACAATAGGCATTGCAAAACTTGGAGAGTAGAACCTCATGAGATCTTCACCTCCAAAATAATTTTCTACATCAAAACCAAGGATTTTGCTGATTTGCTTGAATCATGGAAAAGAATGCCCTCACATGCAACAATGGACCTTAGTCAAATTGGTAATCAATCCTGATGTCAATTTTTACTATCATGGGATTCTAGCATACCTGTGGTTGAAATACTCGACAGAAGGGCCCAACACTTAGCCAAGAAAGGATTTTTTAAAGTGAGGCACTAGCTCACCCAAGGTAGTAATGAAGTGCACAAAAAAGACAGCCAAGTCATAAATAAATTGTCCCATGTCAACAAGCTTACTTGGTTGGTAGTTAGAGGCGAGATCATTCATTGGTGCCGAGGTAAGTCTATGCCAAGAAATGGTTTCGAGCACCCCCTTTGCTTAGGCAGTAAAAGGATTATGAAGCAAATCTAGTCTCCTCGAATATTTGAAAGTTATTATGAAGGGAAATAGCAGACTTTGATTCCATTCACAAGGAATGGGAAATTGACTTAATTGACATTGAAGCACTAAATAGGATTTGGCCAATAAATGTCCTCTTGAAGGACAAACTGTTTAAATGATGGGCACATTGTTCTAAGGTGCAAAGTTGAGGAGAAGAGGTATTACAAGCATGCTTTGTAAATGTGGAGTTATAGAGACTCCAAAGCATCTCTTTTGGAATGGCTATTAGGCCTACCGAACATGGAATGCTCCCCAAAATCAAATACTTGAATCAAGATGCTAATGGTCTAAAGCTTTGTATTTTTGGCAACACAAGTAGCCCCAATGAGGCCCGATCTTTAGCTGTTAATGTACTCAAACTAATAACTCTTTAGGAAATTTGGCAAGCAAGAGTTAAACTTGTGTTTGATGGTGAGAATCTACATGCTATCTCGTTGGAATTCACCCAAAAGTGTAGTTGTATCTAAGTATGCTTTGTTATGGGGGTTTTCTTGGTCTTGGAGAATGATATACGCTAGCTAGTTGGCTTAACTCCTAACTCATTTTGTAGTTGCGATACATTTTTTTTAACCATTATAAATACGAAAATACTTTTTCACGTCCAAGCTTACAAAATGTAAGGAAAACCTGCAAATTGTCAAGGTCAAACGTTTTTGTATGGGCTAGAAAAATACCTACCGTGAATTACCACTGGAAAGATGTTTTGAGTGGAGTCTGGCAGTATTCCTCGGTACCCACGTGGGCCGTCCCATACAAAGTTGTGAAGCTCCGTGTCGCCTTGTGTTCTGTTTTGTTTTTGCGTGCGAGCTTCAAATTCTGATTCAGCGCGCCAGAGCCTTTTTCGAAATATTCTTCTTCTTCGCCTTCGGGGGCCCGGGCTTCTAATAAGTTCTTCTTCTTCTTCTCTTTAAGAGCTTTTCGAGGCGAGACAAACAAGCAACCAACAGAAACAGACAGCCGTCCGCCAAAAAGAAACCCATCTGGCATTCTGGCTGGTATATTCCGTTTCTTCCCTTGCACGTTGGCCCGGCCCGGCCCCCACGTCCTTTCTTCAATAGCTATGAAGATTCGTTACCTCATTCGGTACTCTCCAGTGCTCGAAATAAATCTTTTTCCCAAAAGTTGGAAAGATAAGAGGTTTTATGTCAAATTTTAGAGGTATTGAGGGAAATTTACACTAAAATGTTCCAAGATTTTTAGGTTTTCCTAGGATTAGGCTGGTTACACACCGGGCTATAGTCGGACACGAGCTGCAAGTTGTCCATTGCTTTCTTTACACACTAAACCGCGCCAATCTATTTCACCAATAGGGGGTTGGCCCATTGGTAATGAATGTGAGGTGTGAGGGGATTGATGGGTGTTCAATTCTTTTCAGTCCCATGGCGCACTTTTTGAAAAAAGGTGTTGTCATCTTGTACATTGGGCATGCCCGAATTTTGGGACCGGGAGATCCCCCGCCCAGAAGTGTCCGCCAACCGCAAAAATCGCACCCAATGACATTTTGACACATAGGGCAGCGGACGCTTCTTTTTCCACCGCCTGTCCGTCCACAGCTTGGTGTGTAACTAGCCTTACACTATGCCTAGGTTTTTGAGCACTAGTACTCTTGTCCACTCATAACCTATTTTCAGCAATGTGTGGTCGATGGTTGCAAATCAAATATGTTTCCAATCAACTCGTTCTAAGCACATGCCCACGAGTGTTACATTCAAATGGCAAACTCTAACTCTCTAATCGCTAGATCCCGCAACACTTTCTAGGGGTTGTCTCCACCACTCATGTTCCTTCCGTAGTACTACCACCAATGCTCCCTCCACCCCTTAGAGCTCAATCGTGCAAGCAACAATGGGGAGACAACGACTACTTTATTATGAGACTTCTATGGCAATCGCACTAGCGAAGCTAAGCAAAGACAATGATTTGAAAATTTTAAAAATTGAAATTCAATTGGTTCCATGTATGTAGTGACAAAAAGCTAACAATTTGCTACCTTTAACCCACCAATGGGAGCATAGTGAGCACCTTCACCCTGCTAACATTGCGTTAGAACCCTTTTTTGAGGGGGTGCTAGCAAGGGAAGGTGAGGGTTAACAGAAACCCACTCCCCCTAGTCCCAAGGGTGCGACCATGGGGTTAGTTGGGGGAGTGGCACTCCCCCCTCCCCAGCGCCACCCCCCCCCCCCCCCCCCCCCCTTGCCCCCTTCAACCCCAAGTGCAACTAGGCGCTTACTGTAAACTAGACAAAGGCTTTACACATTTAAATGAACCTTTCTTTCATTGACCTTCTAAATTGGCAATTCATTTGTTTGCTCACTGAAATTAACCAACACTTTTATACAACCATAGTTATAAGTTTACACTTAAGTAATTGTGGCATGCTTTTTGTTGCTCAATGTGAAAACACTCTCCAATGAGTATATCCACAAATAGGTGTTCTATCTAACATAAGCCTAACCTAATTATGACCAACTTTGTTATGTATCTCAAGTTATTTCCTAGCACGATGCAAATGTCCACATTTAAGAGCGGAAGTAACATATTTCAAGATCCATCTCACCAAACAACTTCATAAAGGACCTAATATTATGATAGTGAAACCCCCCCCCCCCCCCCCGCCCCCCCTCCGAAAAAAAAAAAACCAAAAAACTCAAATGTTTATGCACTAGTAGGGCTACTTTATCTCTTATTCTTTGAACATTAATAGTCTCATCTTGTTGGTATGTACTCTTGAGTTTAGTGGTCTTGTTATATGTGTATGGTAGTATCCTTACAACTATAATCTTAACTCCAATAATGTGTATCAATGCAAGCTTTTGCATAAAAACAATAGGTACATTCCGCTTGAAAAATGCCTTAGATTTATTTATCTTCAAGTTTCCTCTTAGAAGAAGTCAAATCTTAATATATCGTGTAGTTTCGTATTGAGATGGACAATTTTAGGTTACATTTCAATTCAATAATGTTTTGGGACCAAGGTTATCACCACTTTGGATGCAATTAGTCATCATTGTTCTCAACCAAATTTTACATTTTTCCTCTTTATAGGTTATGCTTTATTGCACAAGTTGCATTCCTTCTATCCTTTACAAGTTATTATTACAAATGTTGCAACTCTAGAAAATGGTTTTCACAACAATGATGTGTATTGTATCTTGGCTATTGAGGATAAAATTGATGGGGCCAACTACCCATTTGCGGCTAATATGATACATCATCAAATGGTTGCAAATGGAACTTTAGAATGTCACTACAAGTATTGTTGTAGACTATGCTTGCCCCGTAGTATGCATGTTTTGCTATTGCAAGGGCGGCGGGCTATATCTCTCTCTAAGCCTAATGTACCATCTACACTAGAACACAAAAGATAAGACAATCAATATGTGCATGCATATGCTTTGATTTTTAAACCTATTAAACCTACAAATATCGTATATATTTGCTTGTGTAAGACTGTTATGGACGCATGGCATATACTTCTACTTCATATCAAGTTTGTAATAAAGCACAAGCAGCCATTGCATCAATAGCCAGAGTTAGAGCATATGAATAAAGGTGAATATATGGATAGTTTCCTCACAAAGGTCAAATATATTAAGAAGTGATTGGAGTTTGTGGATAATAAATATATAGTAGTTCACTTGTGCAAACTATTCTTAACAGACTGTTCTTCACTCGTGGATAATAAATATGTAGTAGTTCACTTGTGTTAACTATTCTTGACAGACCATCAAATTCTTATCACAATTTACTTGTACTCTCAAGCTTGTGATGAAGAGTAATCCAAGTGCCCAATCATTTGAGGCATCAATTATTTTGTGCTTCAAAAGAATCGTTTAAGCAAAATAAATGTAACATGCATTGTCATATTCTAAGAAAATGTAAAACCCCCAACATAAAATGTAGTGGATAGGAAAGTAAAATGCCATTTTTTCGTTTGATCTAGCTAGGAGAATAAAACTTGATAATGCAAAAGGTTTATGGTATTGTATTTTGTTTCAAGCCTCAATTTCAATAGATGTGTGCCACTGGGGAAGTGGAACCTAGGGTTTGAACTCTCATAACTACAATACCCATTGGTAGGGTTTTGGAAGGAAATCAAGAATCTTAGGGAGAAGAGTATCAAATGCCAATGCATTGCCTTCCAATGTGGATATTTTCTATTATATGGAACATCTTATTACTATATTATTTTGGTCATAGGTTCAGAAAGCCCCGAACCTCCAAAGGGCTTCCTGAACCTACTTTCTTTTTCAAAACCTCCCTTTTTCAATTAAAACCCCCTCCCCTCCCCTCCCCTCTCTCTCACGTGTAATCTCTCATTTTCTCTTTCCCCTCCCTTTTTTAATTAAAATCCCTCCCCCCAAGTCCTTCTCTTTCTCCTTGTAGGGCCTAGGTTCTCTCTCTCTCTCTCTCTCTCTCTCTCTCTCTCTCTCTCTCTCTCTCTCTCTCTCTCTCTCTAGGTTCGGAAAGCCTCAAACCTAACCCCTTTTCCAAACCTCCCTTTTTCAATTAAAACCCCCTTGTCTCCCCTCTCTCTCATGTGTAATATCTCATTTTCTCTTTCCTCTCCCCTTTTTAATCAAAAAGCCATTCCTCCCCTCTCTCTCTCATTGTAGGGCCTACTCTCTCTCTCTCTCTCTCTCTCTCTCTCTCTCTCTCTTAGATTAAACTTTTTAAAGTAAATATTTTATTTTTTTAAATTCAAAGTTTTTTTAATAGTTTTCCACACACTTTGAGAGGGAGATAGAAGAAGAAGAAGAAGAAGAAGAAGAAGAAGAAGAAGAGAGAGAGAGAGAGAGAGAGAGAGAGAGAGAGAGAGGAACAAAAAGGATTAAAAGAAGAACAAGAAGAAATAGAAAAAGATGTAGAGGGGGGAAAGAGAAAAGATAATAGTTTTTTTTAAATTAAACCCTTTTCTTTCCCCGCTCCCCCCTCTCTCTTTCATGTGTAGGGCCTAGGTTGTCTCTATCTCTCTTTCTCCTTTAACTAAATCAAACTTGTTTTTAAATCAAAAGTTTATCTGTCTTTGTGTCTCCTTTAATTAAATTAAACTTATTTTTAAATCAAAAGTTTCACACACGCACACACACACTCTCCCTCTCTCTCTCTCTCTCTCTCTCTCTCTCTCTCTCTCTCTCTCTCTCTCTCTACTAGATTAAAATTTTCTTTTAATTAAATACTTTAAAAATTATTTTTAATTTAATATTTGTTGGACATAGTTTTTCACATACTTTGAGAGGGAGATAGAAGAAGAAAGAGGAGGAGAAGGATATAAAAAAGAAGAAAAAGAAAGAGAGAAAGACGAAGAGAGAGGGGGAATGAGAAAATAGAATAGTCTTTTTTACATTAAAACCTTATCGATATAGTTTTTAACTTAGAGAGAGAGAGAGAGAAAATATATATAATTTAAAAAAAGAAAAAATAAGGGGAGAGAAAGGAAAATAGAAAAATAGAGAGAGAATAAAAAATATATAGAGAGAAAAGAGAGCAAGATAAAATAACTTGAAAGAGAAAGAGAGAGGAAAACAAAAATAGAGAGAGAGAGAGCGCAAAAAAGAAAAAAGAGGAGAGAGAGGGAATAGAGAGAAATATAATTATAGAGATTGAAAATATAAAATTTAAGAGAGAGAGAGAGAGAAAGAGGAAAAGAAAAAAAGAAAAGAGAGGAGAGAGGGGAAGAGAGACAGAGAGAAGAAAAGGAGAGAGAAAATAAAAAGAAGAATAGAGAGAATTTGAACACAATGAGAGACAATTATAGAGAGAGGAAATATAAATTTTAAAATAAAGAAAAAAGAAAAAAAATTAAAGAGAGAATGAAGAGAGAGAAGAAGAAAAAAGAGGAGAGGGAGAGAGAAGGAAAAGAGGGGAGAGGGGGAAGAGAGAGAGAAAGAGAGAAGAAGAAAGAGGAAGAGAGATGGGGAAAAAGAGGAAAGAGAAATTTATTTTTTAATTTAAATATTTTTTGAGAGAGGGGGGAAGGGAGAGAGGAGGGGGGAGAGAGAGAAAGAGAGAGAGAGAGAGAGAGAGAGAGAGAGAGAGAATATATAAAATTTAAAAGAGAAAAAGGGAGAGAAAAAAAAGAAAATTTAGGAGAAAGGGAAGGAGAAGAAAAGGGGGTGGAGAGAGAGAGAATAAAGGAGAGAGAGGAGAGGAGAAGAAGATAGAGAATTATAGAGAGGAAATATAAAATTTAAAGAGAGAGAAGAGAAGAAGAATAAGAGAGAACATATATATATATATATATATATATATATATATAAGAATGAAGAGAGAGAGAGAGAGAGAGAGAGAGAGAGAAGAAAAGTGAGGAGAGAAAAAAAGGGGAGAGAGAAAGGATAGAACTAGGAGAGAAGGAAAAATAAACTAAAATAGAAGAGAGAGAGAGAGAGAGGGTGAAGAAAATAATTAAAAATAGAGAGGGAAAAGAGGAGAGAGAAAAATGAGAAATGGATTGTTGAGCAAAGTTGGTTCTAAGCGGCATGCTAGTGGATGATGATTGTACTCATTCTCTTCCAACTTGCACCTCTATAAAGCATAATCCTTGAGCACAAAATATATTCTCAAAGCATGATTCTTTTGTAAGGTACTAATGCATTAAACTCTAAGACAAAATAAGAGATGGTTGAAGATCTCAGGGGGTTCTAGGATGTGATTGTGCCTCTCTTAGAGTATTCTCTATATGCAACAATGTACTTACAACTACCTTGCTAATGCATGAGCTTTATCACATGCTACATGTCCTTCTATTTCATGGTGCTTCAATAATCGTGCCACTTCAAATTGTGCATGACACAACACGGCTTCTCGGGACTTCTTTATTCATTTTTGGGACATATGGAATTTTAGTGACATGGATTTACACCTTATGCATGAGATCATAAACATCTTCATCTATTATGTGCATTGGAAATTATGGAATCAAAGAACCACCTTCATCAATCTCATGGGAGGAACCTAAGAGATCCACTTATGAGTAGACCTACTTCTCATGGCATGGTGACCTTAGGCTTACCAAACGTTTCAAATGTTCGAAGTCCTTGTTATGAGAGGGAGATGTCTTACAAGAGACAAGTTGTCTTTACAAGACTATTCACCCATGCATGCATACACACACATACATGCATATGTGTGTGTGCATGTATGTGTGTTCATAAGGGAAAAGAAGGCCATAGCAATACTAATATATGCAAAAATGGACATGCATGCAATAAGCCCATGAACCCAAAAAAGCAAAAAAAGAATGAACAAAACAATCACATACAGATTTGAGAAAGATATAGGGTTATCCTACATGAAATCGAGGCCATTCAATTGGGCTTTTAAGTTTGCCTTTTAGAGCAAGTTTTTAATTTAAACACGTGTACCAATCACTTAAAAGTGTGAAGTTGCATATGTCTACTGGTTTTCTCTAAATAATAGAGAACTAGCATTCCGCGCCCCAGAACGCTAGGCGGCTTCGCTGCCTCGAAGCGGCAAGTTGCCGTGCTATTGCAGGGCAACTTTGCTCAACAATCCATTTCTCATATTTCTCTCTCCTCTTTTTCCTCTCTCTCTCTCCCCCAAATTCCCTATGTCTAATTTTCTCTCTGCCTCTCTTTCTTTGCCTTCTATTTTAGTTTATTTTATCTTTTCTCTTGGTTCTCTCTCTCTCTCTCTCTCTCTCTCTCTCTCTCTCTCTCTCTCTCTCTCTCTCTCTTTTTTCTCTCCCCGCTTTTCTCTTCTCTCTCTCTCTCTCTCTCTCTCTCTCTCTCTCCCCTTTTATTCTCCCCCCTCTCTCATCTCTTTTTCTTCTCTCTCCCTCTCCTCTTTTTTCCCTTTCTCTCTCTCTCTCTCTCCTTTTCTTCTCTTTGCGCTTTTCTTCTCTATTTCTCCTCTATTTTTTATTCTCTCTTTTTAAATTTTATCTTTTCTCTCTCTACATGTTCTCTCTCTCTTCTTCTTCTTCTTTCACTTTCTTCTCCCCCCTCAGTCTCTCTTAAAGTATGTAAATTTTATCTTTTTCCTATATATAATTCTCCTCTTCTTCTCCTCTCTCTCTCTCTCTCTCTCTCTCTCTCTCTCTCTCTCTCTCTCCGTCCCCTTTTCTTCTTCTCCCCTTTCTCCTAATTTTTTTTTTAATTCTCTCCCTCTCTCCCTTTTAAATTTTATCTTTTTCTTCTCTCCTTCTCTTTTATTTAAATTTTATTTTTTTAATTCTCATTCTCTCTCTTTTAAATTTTATCTTCTCTCTCTCTCTTCCCCCCTCTTTCCTTCTCTCTCCCTTCCTCTCTCTCATAAAAAACATTTAAATTTTTTTAAAAAAATTCTCTTTTCTTTTTTTCCCCATCTCTCTTTCTCTTTTCCTCTTTCTGCTTCTTATTCTTATTCTTCTCTCTCTCTCTCTCTCTCTCTCCCCTCCCCTCTCCTTTTCTTCTCTCTCCTCTTTTTTCCTTTTTTTCTTCTCTCTTTAAATTTTTTTCTTTTCTTTTTCTTTTAAATTTTATCTTTTCTCTCTCTATAATTCTCTTTGTGTTCAAATTCTCTCTCTTCTTCTTATTTTCTCTCTCTCTCTCTCTAATTTTATATTTTCTCTCTCTATAATTCTCTTTCTCTTTTATTCCCCCTCTCTCTTCCTCCCTCTCCTCTTCTTTCTTTTTTGCTCTTTGTATGTATATATATATATATATATATATATATATATATATATATATATATATCTCAAGGTGAGAAGGATCGAAGCTTGCACTCGAGAGCTATGGCGGAAGAGCAAGAGCAAGAAATAGAAAGACAAGAAATGGGAACTCCAATAGTCACAATGTGTGACCGGGCCTTCCTTTATTCAAACTATCACTAAAAGAATAAAGAATAAATTAACTGTGATGGTCGTCCGCCACTTGTAGTGTGCAGTGGCGATGACTGTCAATGTAGTAATACATAGGCGGCTAGGTGGAGGCACCTTTACCTCCAACAACCTCCCACTTAAAGGCGAATTTGCCCTAGTGAGGAGTGAAAAGAAAAAGAAAAAAGACAGTACAACATATACACATGTACAACAGGATGAGGAAAGACGTCATCTCATCCCACGCCCATCAACCTCCTGAGGAAGGCAAAGTGCTTTGTAGAGAGGCTTTTTGTGAGCAGATCTGCAGGATATTGGTCAGTCGAAATCTTGACAAGGTCAAGAGACTTGTCCTCAACGACCCCACGTATAAAGTGCTACCTCACCTCAATGTGTTTTGTCTTCGCATGGAAGACTGGATTCTTGGCTACGGATTCTTGGCTAACTGAATAGCACTCATAGAATCGGAATGCAGTGTAGGGATAGCATCAATACCAAGGTCAGCAACCAAATGACCCAACCAAATGGCCTCCTTGCAAGCCTCAGTGGTTGCAACATACTCGTCCTCTATAGTAGAAAGGGCCGTGCATTTCTACACCTTGGACATCCAAGAAACAGCACCTCCAGCATAGGTGAATACATAGTCGGAAGTGGACTTCCTACTATCTGCATGTCCGGCATAATCAGAGTTAGTGTACCCCATGACTCCCGTATCCTGGCTGCCATAGCATATGCACATATCTGCAGTGCCCTTCAGATACCTCATAATACCCTTCACGACATCCCAATGCTTCTTGCCAGGTGTAGCCATATAGCGTGCCACAATACCAATTGCAAAGGCAATATCTGGACGAGTGGCTATCATGGCATACATAAGACTGCCCACTGTGGATGCATAGGGAATATTTGCCATCTCGGCCCTCTGCTCATCTGTCTGTGGACAATCAACATGTGATACCTTCACATAAGAAGGCAATGGACAGCCAATAGGCTTTACGTCCTGCATGTGGAAGCGCTCAAGGACTTTATGAATGTACTCCCTCTGTGACAGGTAGAGGAGTCCCTGATGCCTGTCACGTCTAATACGCATACCAAGTATGTGAGAGGCATGTCCCAGATCTTTCATCTCAAAGCTCATCTTGAGCTGAGCCTTAAGAGCATCTAGCTCATCATGAGCTTTCCCTGCTATCAGCATATCATCCATATAGAGTACCAAAATCAATAAAGAACCATCAGGACTTTCTTCGTGTAAAAACACGGATCCATAGCACTCCTGATGTAGCCTTATGACTGCATAAAGGCATCAAACTTATGATACCATTCCCTAGGTGCTTGCTTCAAGCCATAAAGACTTTTCTTCAATTTGCACACTAGGTGCTCCCTGCCAGGTTCTATAAAGCCCTTAGGCTGCTCCATATAAATCTCATCATGCAAGTCCCCATGTAAGAAAGCCGTCTTGACATCCATTTGGTATAAATCCAAGTCAAGTTGAGCAACCGAATCCAAGACTAAGCGTAGGGTGGTCATCTTAACCACAGGAGAAAAGACCTTATCAAAGTCCACACCATGCTCCTGCTTAAAACCCTTTGCTACCAATCTAGCCTTGTATGCCGACTTGGGATGTCCAATGGTACTTTTCAGCTTTACACCCACTTGCATGGCAAAGTCTTCTTGCCCAAAGGCAAGGAAACCAAATCCCAAGTCTCATTCTTATGCAAGGAGTCTATCTCAGACTGCATAGCCCTCTCCCAGGAGTGATTGTCACCCCTGTGCATAGCCTCATCATAAGTGAAAGGTTCTCCTACATCTGTAACCAAGACATAATACATCGAGGGCTGAAATCTGTCAGGCGGACGTTTGTCTCTAGCAAATCATCTCACGGCAGGCTCTGTTGCCTACCCAGCTGCCTGTCCAACACTCTGACCATGAGTATTTGCTACAGCTATAGGCTGTCCAACTAGTTGTGCGGGAGCTCTCGGCTCCTCTTGAAATATGACCCTGCAAATCTCAATAACTCTCTCAAGTTGCCTATGCATCTTGTCTTCATGGAAGACTACATCATGATTGCGGATGACTTTTCGCACCTGCGGATCCTAGAGATGATAACCCATCTCACCTACATCCCCATAACCAAGGAAAAGGCATTTAACACTCTTAGGATCCGGCTTACTTCTCTTGTCCCTGGGCACATGGCAAAATGCCTCACATCCAAAGACACGGAGATGCACATACGAGGGAGGTTTTCCAGTCCATACCTCCTCTGCAACCTGGAAATCCAAACCACTAGAAGGTGATTTGTTTATGATATGCACAGCTGTACTAACTACCTCAGCCCAAAAGGTCTGTGGTAGACCTGCATGGCTAAGCATACTGCGTACACGCTCCTGGATGGTTCTATTCATCCACTCAGCCAAACCATTCTCGGGGGGGTGTAGGGGGCGGTTAACTAATGCTTAATACCCCTCTCATCACATAACTGCTCAAAAGTATGTGAGACATACTCACCCCCATTATCTGTCCTTAGGCATTTTAGCCTATACCCAAACTGGTTCTCAACCAATGCAAGCCACCTCTGAAACACAGCCAAGACATCGGATTTCAGCTTAATGGGATTAGCCCAAAATTTTCGTGAAAAATCATCCATGAACGTAACAAAATACTTTGCACCACCCATAGACTGACAAGGCATGGGCCCACAGACATCCGAATGTACCAATGCCAAGGGCTCACTCATGCGTGGCCTACTAGACTTCTTATGCGTAGACCTAGTCTGCATGCCATAAAGTCAATGCTCACATGAATCAAAACATGCATAATCAAGGGGCAGTAAGTATTGCAAACCAGAAAGCATTTTCATTCTCTTCAAAGACATATGGCCGAAACAGGCATGCCAAAGAGATACATGTGGGATAGAACCCACAGACAAAATATGATCAAGGGAAGAAGCGGATACAATCAAGGGATAGAGGCTACCAGCCTTGGCACCTCTCGCAATCGTAAGTCTGCCATGAGTGATCTTCCATGCAGAGTCTCCAAAAGATACATGATAACTTGTGTCATCAAACTGTCCAACTGACATGAGGCTGCGTGTCAAAGCAGGTACATGACGTACATCCTGTATAACAAAACTGCTGCCAAAAGGAAACTGTAGCCTAACATCACAAATGCCCACAATATCAAGAGAACTATCATCACCCAAGCGCACAGAACCCGAAACAGTACGGTATGAATGAAACCACTCTTGGCAAGGTGTCACATGAAAGGACACACCTAAGTCCAAGAGCCAACATTGTGCATACATAGAGTGTATCTCCATCATCTGCAAAGCACTAGAAGAAGCTGCAAGGATATGATCATCATCAACATCCTCAGACTGCATAGCATTGATCTCTTTAATTTTAACACTGGACTTTGCAGACACTATGCTACGATCAGAAGACTTATCCTGCACTTTGTCTTTTCCCTTATCTTTGCGCTTTTCATTGCGCAGTTCATGGCGTTTTGGCCTAATATGGCCCTTTTTCCCACAATGGTGACAAGTAACATCTGATTCCTGCCACGGGATTTGCTACGTGACTTCCGACGAGACTTGGATCGAGAATTCTGAGAATCCCGTCCACGACCACTGCCACTGCCATGCTTTCCATATCCATCATTCTTGCCTCTAACTGTCATAGTATGCGACAGACGAGAGGCATCCAAATTCTTACAGTTAACCTCTTCCTGAAGAAGAGCACTCTCAACATCAGATAATTTCAAGGTAGCAGTAGAGGCACATAATGCAGTGCGGAATACATCCCATGACTCATTAAGAGTACCAAGCAAGAAAAGAGGAGTGACATCCTCTGCAAAAGTGATGTCTTGCGAAGTCAAGTTCTTGAGTATAGCATAGAACTGGCTCAAGTGAGCAGACATAGTCACATTCTCCTTCATGCGCAGATCTATAAGCTGCTTCAGCCAATACATTTGACTTGCTAGACTTTTCTTGTTATAGAGATTCTTGATTTTATCCCACAACTGCCATGCACTCTGTTCTTCCTCAAATACATTGTAATGAACCTGTTCTGTGAGAGATAATAATACAATAGTGGACTTGCATAACTCATCAAGCTCAAGCCATTCCTCATTTGACATAGTTGCAGGCGGATGCCTACTCAACCTCAATGGTTTGATCTGCGATTTCTGCACCAACACTTGCCAAATCTGGAACTTCCAATAAGAGTAATTCGTACCATCAAGCTTAGTGATGTTGAAAATAGCATGATCAGTGGATGAACTTGCCATAATGCAGGCTGAAAGACTATAGACAGTTTAAAACTGCTTGCTGTTTACTATAGAAAATGACAAAAAAATCACCAAAATCGAGAGAAATTTGCGAGAAAAGTGTAACCAATGTTGTTGCCCACCAAGTACTAGTGAAAGTACATCATTTCAGAATATCAGTCCGGAGTTATATGTTTGCTGTAATAAATGACAGTAGGGTATTGTGAGAGTCAATCGTGGCCAAATCACTGCACTAAGTCAATAAATGATAGCCAAGACAGGACCAGCCATAAATGGGCATAAATTAGCACCAAACAGTCATTAAGACCCTGAGCAAACACCCAAACATATCAGCAAAGCATTCGTCAGTGAGTAGGCATACCCCCTGGACAGTAGGGCAAAGTATACATAACACCTGCAAGACCTGACACCAGTAGGTGTATGCTCATAAGAGTGCAAAGCCCAAGCTCAGGTCAAAAGCAACTCCAAGATATTAGTGCATGAACCATGCAACATTTTTAAGTGTATGAGGTCCCAAAGTCTCAAGTATATGCAAAATGCTCAAATAGCATAAACCTCCTGCTCAATGTCGATCAAGCATACAAGATGCTCCCACTGGCACAAAAGTTGGATAAACGAGCTCAATAGCTTAATCAAACCAAGTCAAGGTACCAAAGATAGGTAACCAAGACAATGCTTCAATAGCATCCCAAGAGCATGACGGCTACAAAGCAACTGTAGGTAGCATCCATGAGCAAGACATACATCCCAATAAAGATCTCTGACAACCAAAATGATATTAAATACAAAATTCTGGAATAGCAAATGAGAATCCAAGCCAAGTCTTTAGAGACCACTAAAGCTCAACAAGTACATGGTACACTGTGCCAAGACAAATGCATAAAGCCGTAGGCGTTGGGTAAACATGTACCCAAAGAGTATATAACTGTCAAAGCACTGACCACTGTCAAGCATAGACCGATGTCAATAAGTGCGGGCTAAAATAAGCTCAAGCTTTCAAAAGCATCTGGATCCAATGACAAGCTCGAAGTCGTCCCTCGATGATCAATACATCATAGCATAACCCAAGACATACACCTAGAATCAATAGACATATGTCAAAGCATGAAAGATAGCTTCAGCCCAAGAGTATTCAACATGCATTTACTGTTATAAATTGTGTATTTCCAGCCCTACAATCAGGACAAAATCATAGCATGGCGTGTAGCTTCAATCCCCCAATCAATCGGGATGCAATATGCATCAAACCGGTTATGTAGTCATGCCCAAACAAGCATAGGCATAAACCGTGAATGTAGTACTAGCATCAAATGTCTGTGGATTGTTTATAAGAGTCCTGAAACATTGTTTTCAGCCACCAACCAATGCCTAATCTTAGAGGATCAATGCCAAGTATCAATACATGCGCAAGAAGCTTGAAATGGAGCCCGAACAAGTGCTTGATGCCAAGCTGGAGCTGGAGCTGGAGCTAAAGTGGCTGTCCAGAAAACATGTGCAAATTTGCATGGGGCTGCTACTGGTCCTGCTGGTCCACGTGGCAGATCTGGAGTGGTTGGAGGGCTCAAACATGAGCCAAAGGGGCCTGGGAACAAGCCTCTAGTAGCCCACAACCGGTGGCAAAGAAATATGAAGGTTGTAAGCTTCAATGGTGGCTGCCCTGTTTGCCTGGACATGTGGACTGAAATGAATCTCTGAAATAATGAAGCAATACCTCAATGTCAATGCCTTGATGGTGCCTCAATAGGCCGGGAAGAGGCTTAGGAAGTCGGGGAGTGACGGGAGCTCAAGAGAATGAGCTATGGCTGCCACGAAGGAGACCCAGTGCAAGTGGGGAGTCAATGGGAAGCTGAGAATGCCATGAGCCAAGCTCAAGAGTCGAAAAGCCGTGCTTTGATACTAGTTGAAAGGTGAGAAGGATCGAAGCTTGCACTCGAGAGTTATGGTGGGAGAGCAAGAGCAAGAAAGAAAGAGATAAGAAATGGGAACTCCAACAGTCACAATGTGTGACTGGGACTCCCTTTATTCAAACTGTCACTAAAAGAATAAAGAATAAAGTGACGGTGACGGGCGCTCGCCACCTGCAGTGTGCAGTGGCGGTGACTATCAATGTAGTAATACACGGGCGGCTAGGCGGAGGCACCTTTACCCCCAACATCTCTCTCTTCTTATTTTAATTTTAAAAAAAAACTATTTTTTCTATTTTTTTCTTTTTTCTTTCTTTTAAATTTTATCTTTCATTTCTCTATAATTCTCTCTATGTTAAAATTATTTCCCTATAATTCTCTCTCTATAATTCTTATTCTAATTTTCTTATCCTTGTCTCTCTCGCCCCCTCTCTCCTCTCTTTTCCTTTTTTCTTTTCTTCTCTCTCTCTCTTAAACTTTATATTTTTTCTCTATAATTCTCCTTCTTTCTTTTAAATTTGATCTTTCCTCTCTCTATAATTCTCTCACTGTTTTCAAATTCTTTCTCTTCTTCTTCTTATTTTCTCTCTCTCATTTTCTTATCTCTGTCTCTCTCCCTCTTTCCTCTCTTTTCTTTTTTTCTTTCTCTCTCTCTCTCTCTCTCTCTCTTAAATTTTATATTTTCTCTCTCTGTTTTCCCTCTTTCTGTCCCTCCCTCCCTTCTTTTTTTTGGCTATTTCTCTCTCTCTCTCTCTCTCTCTCTCTCTCCTTATTTTAATTAAACAAAATGTTCACATTAAAAAGTTTAATGTGTGTGAGAGAGAGAGAGAGAGAACCTAGGCCCTATGCATGAGAGAGAGGGGAGGGGGAGAAGAAAATTGTTAAATTAAAAAAAGACTATTCTCTTTCCTCTTTCTCTTCCTTCTCTCTCCGTCTTCTTCTTTTTATCCTTCTTCTTCTTCTTCTCTCTCTCTCTCTCTCTCTCTCTCTCTCTCTTTTATTCTATCTTCTCAAAGTGTGTGAAAAACTATATTCCAAAAACTTTAAATTAAAAAAAACTTTTAAAATGTTTAATCAAAGAAAAGTTTAATCTTATTGAGAGAGAGAGAGAGAGAGAGAGAGAGAGAGAGAGAGAGAGAGAGGGGGGAAGGGGGAAGAATTTAATTAAAAAGGGGATGGGGAAAAGAAAGAGAGAGATTATAACTGAGAGAGAGGGGAAGGGATTTTAATTTAAAAAAGGAAAGTGTGGGGGAAGGCTTTAATGAAAAAAGGGAAGGGGAAGAGAAAACGAGATATTGCACGTGAGAAAGAGAGGAGGGGAGGGGGTTTTGATTGAAAAAAGAAGGTTTGGAAAAGGGGGTAGGTTCGAGAAGCCCTCTGGAGGTTCGGGGCTTTCCAAACCTATATTCCCTGGACAGTAGGGCAAAGTATACATAACACCTGCAAGACCTGACACCAGTAGGTGTATGCTCACAAAAGTGCAAAGCCCAAGCTCAGGTCAAAAGCAACTCCAAGATATCAGTGCATGAACCATGCAATATTTTTAAGTGTATGAGGTCCCAAAGTCTCAGGTATATGCAAAATGCTCAAATAGCATAAATCTCCTACTCAATGTCGATCAAGCATACAAGATGCTCCCACTGGCACAAAAGTTGGATAAATGAGCTCAACAGCTTAATCAAACCAAGTCAAGGTACCAAAGATAGGTAACCAAGACAATGCTTCAATAGCATCCCAAGAGCATGACGGCTACAAAGCAACTGTAGGTAGTATCCATGAGCAAGACATACATCCCAATAAAGATCTCTGACAACCAAAATGATATCAAATACAAAATTCTGGAATAGCAAATGAGAATCCAAGCCAAGTCTTCAGAGACCACTAAAGCTCAACAAGTATATGGTACACTGTGCCAACACAAATGCATCAAGCCGTAGGCGTCGGGTAAACATGTACCCAAAGGTATATAACTGTCAAAGCACTGACCACTGTCAAGCATAGACCGATGTCAATAAGTGCGGGCTAAAATAAGCTCAAGCTTTCAAAAGCATCCGGATCCAATGACAAGCTCGAAGTCGTCCCTCGATGATCAATACATCATAGCATAACCCAAGACATACACCCAGAATCAATAGACATATGTCAAAGCATGAAAGATAGCTTCAGCCCAAGAGTATTCAACATGCATTTACTGTTATAAATTGTGTATTTCCAGCCCTACAATCAGGACAAAATCATAGCATGGCGTGTAGCTTCAATCCCCCAATCAATCGGGATGCAATATGCATCAAACCGGTTATGTAGTCATGCCCAAACAAGCATAGGCATAAACTGTGAATGTAGCACTAGCATCAAATGTCTGTGGATTGTTTATAAGAGTCTTGAAACATTATTTTCAGCCACCAACCAATGCCTAATCTTAGAGGATCAATGCCAAGTATCAATACATTGTCAAGATTGTGGGAGAGAAGGAAGGAGTCTCGCTTGAAGCTTTCTTGCTTGCACAATGGGGGAAGACACACAAGGGTGGAGGCTGAAAACAGTTTTCCTCTTCTTAGTTGTGTAAGCCAAAAGAACTCAAGTACAAAGAAATAGAAGAACCCTATATATGGGTCTCAAACCAAACTCAACTAACTAAGGTGGCATACTAACTGAGCCACGAACTAGAGTAGATAAGGATAGCTATCATGTAGCTATTATTCATGGGCGGTGTACCAACCGCGTCTGCAACTGACAAGTCGGTGATATAAATACACAACGGTCACCCTGGCGTATCACGAGTGGAGCTCGATATCTCAACACTCCCCCTCGAGCTCAATCTCAATTCTTGCACACCAAGCAGGTCTCTGAACTTGCGCAGCTTCTCTATGCCCAATGCCTTCGTGAATATGTCAGCTACCTGATTCTCTGTGCTGACATAAACTAGATCAATAAGACCTAGTAAAATCCTCTCTCGCACATAGTGATAATGCACCTCAATGTGCTTTGTTCTAGCATGATAGACTGGGTTATTTGCCAAGTGTATACTACTCATGTTGTCACAATAAATGACAACTGGCCCATCTGTAGGCTGATGCATATCATAAAGTAGCTTATGCAACCAAGCTACCTCACATGCAGCCATTGCTACACCCCTGTACTCAGCCTCTGTGCTCGACAAGGCAACTATAGGCTGTTTCTTGCTGCTCCAAGTGACTGCAGCACTCTCAAAAGAGAACACATATACACTGGTAGATCGTCTATCAGAAATACTACCAGCCCAATCAGCATCAGTGTATCCATGCAACTGTATCTGAACCCCAGTCTTATAAAATAGTCCATACTGCAATGTGGACTTCACATACCTGAGTATGCGTCTAGCTGCATCCAAATGTGGTTTCCTTGGAGCCTGCATAAACTGACTTACCAATCCAACAGCATAGCTCAAATCTGGCCTGGTAATAGTCATATAAATCAAACTTCCTACTATGCGTCTGTACATAGTAGGGTCTTCGAGAAGCTCACCTGCATCTGTGCTCAGCTTCACATTTTGCTCCAAAGGAACTGAAATAGGCTTACAGCCTGTCATCCCATATTTGGAAAGCATGTCCAATCCATACTGCCTCTGCAAGAGCTGTATCCCACTTGGTGATCTAATCACCTCAATGCCCAAGAAATAACGCAGCTCTCCCAAATCCTTCATCTCAAACTTATGCTTCAATAGCATTTTCACATGAAGGATATCTTCATCACTGTCACCTGTCATAATCAAATCATCAACATAAATGACAAGTAGCATAATACCTTTCTCTGTTTTTCTCACATAAAGTGAGAAATCTGCCTTGGAAATCTGAAAGCCAATAGTGACAAGATACTGTCCTATCTTGTCAGACCATGCTCTAGGTGCTTGCTTCAAGCCATACAAGGCTTTCTTCAACCTGCAAACAAACTCAGGATGAACAGCATGCACATAACCTGGTGGCTGCTCCATATAGACCTCTTCTTGCAAATCACCATGCAAGAAGGCATTCTTTACATCCATCTGATGTAAAGACCATCCCTTTGATGCAGCCATAGCAATGACTGCTCTTACAGTTGCCATCCTTGCAACTGGACTGAATGTTTCTTCATAGTCAATGCCATATGTTTGTGCATACCCCTTGACTACTAATCTTGCCTTGTATCTGTTCACAAAACCATCTGCATTGTGCTTCACCTTATAAACCCACTTACAGCCAATTGCATTCTTACCTTTAGGCAAAGGTACTAACTCCCATGTAGCATTTGCTTCCAAGGCATCCATTTCTTCATCCATGGCTTTCTCCCATTTTTCTTTTCCCATGGCTTGCTCAAAAGATGTGGGTTCTGGTTCCTGTATCACTTTGACCATATATGCATAGTGAATGGTTGTAAATCCATCATATTTCAGCCTATCCACAGGATACCTAGCTCTCGTAGACCTGCGCAAAGTAGGTTCACTCCCAGGTGCTCTCAAAACATCCCTGGTCTTCCTTACTCCAGGTGTAACAATAGAAGGAATACCCAACTCATCATCAATGCTCTGTTCTGAGCCACTGGATTCACCATCCACATAAGAGTGACCTGCATTCACATCAAACATGGACTGATCAACCTTCTCTTTTCCTTTTCGTGATACCTGCATACCACTATCTACATTACTTTGAGAAGATTCTCCTGATCTCAATCTGCCTGTCCATGGTGAAGAATGTGAACCACTACTAGAGGACGCCGGTCACCCTGGCGTATTATGAGTGGAGCTCGATATCTCAACATACATGTGCAAGAAGCTCGAAATGGAGCTCGAACAAGCGCTTGATGCCAAGCTGGAGCTGGAGTTGGAGCTAAAGTGGCTGATTGTGTGGCTGTCCAGAAAATAGGTGCAAATTTGCGTGGGGTTGCTACTGTTCCTGTTGGTCCACGTGGCAGATCTGGAGTGGTTGGAGGGCTCAAACATGAGCCAAAGGGGCCTGGGAACAAGCCTCTAGCAGCCCACAACCGGTGGCAAAGAGATATGAAGGTTGTAAGCTTCAATGGTGGCTGCCCTGTTTGCCTGGACATGTGGACTGAAATGAATATCTGAAATAATGAAGCAATACCTCAATATCAATGCCCTGATGGTGCCTCAATAGGCCGGGAAGAAGCTCAGGAAGTCAGGGAGTGACAGGAGCTCAAGAGAATGATCTATGGCTGTCGGGAAGGAGACCCAGTGCAAGTGGGGAGTCAATGGGAAGTTGAGAATGCCACGAGCCAAGCTCAAGAGTCGGAAAGCCGTGCTTTGATACTAGTTGAAAGGTGATAAGGATCGAAGCTTGCACTCGAGACTTATGGCGGGAGAGCAAGAGCAAGAAAGAAAGAGATAAGAAATGGGAACTCCAACAGTCACAATGTGTGACTGGGCCTCCCTTTATTCAAACTGTCACTAAAAGAATAAAGAATAAAGTGACGGTGACGGGACGGGTGCCCACCACCTGCAGTGTGCAGTGGCGGTGACTATCAGTGTAGTAATACACGAGCGGCTAGGCGGAGGCACCTTTACCCCCAACATCTCTCTCTTCTTATTTTAATTAAAAAAGTTTCTATTTTTTCTATTTTTTTCTTTTTTCTTTCTTTTAAATTTTATCTTTCATTTCTCTATAATTCTCTCTCTATGTTAAAATTATTTCCCTATAATTCTCTCTCTATAATTCTTATTCTAATTTTCTTATCCTTGTCTCTCTCGTCCCCTCTCTCCTCTCTTTTCCTTTTTTCTTTTCTTCTCTCTCTCTCTCTCTCTCTCTCTCTCTCTCTCTTAAACTTTATATTTTTTCTCTCTATAATTCTCTCATTGTTTTCAAATTCTTTCTCTTTTTCTTCTTATTTTTTCTCTCTCATTTTCTTATCTCTCCCTCTCTCCTCTCTCCTCTCTTTTCTTTTTTTCTTTTTCTCTCTCTCTCTCTTAAATTTTATATTTTCTCTCTCTGTTTTCCCTCTCTCTGTCCCTCTGTCCCTTCTTTTTTTGGCTATTTCTCTCTCTCTCTCCTTATTTTAATTAAACAAAATGTTCACATTAAAAAGTTTAATCTGAGAGAGAGAGAGAGAGAGAGAGAGAGAGAGAGAGAGAGAGAGAGAGAGAGAGAGAGAGAGAGAGAGAGAACCTAGGCCCTATGCATGAGAGGGAGGGGAGGGGGAGAATAAATTTTTTTAATTAAAAAAAGACTATTCTCTTTCCTCTTTTTCTTCATTCTCTCTCCGTCTTCTTCTTTTTATCATTCTTCTTCTCCTCTCTCTCTCTCTCTCTCTCTCTCTTTCTCTTTTTCTCTTTTATTCTATATTCTCAAAGTGTGTGAAAAACTATGTTCCAAAAACTTTAAATTAAAAAAAACTTTTAAAATGTTTAATCAAAGAAAATTTTAAATTAAAAAGTTTAATCTAATTGAAAGAGAGAGAGAGAACTTAGGCCCTATACATGAGAGAGAGAGAGAGGGGGGGAAGGGGGAAGAATTTAATTAAAAAGGGGATGGGGAAAAGAAAGAGAGAGATTATAACTGAGAGAGAGGGGAAGGGATTTTAATTTAAAAAATGAAAGTGGGGGGGGAAGGCTTTAATGAAAAAAGGGAAGGGGAAGAGAAAACGAGATATTGCACGTGAGAAAGAGAGGAGGGGAGGGGGTTTTGATTGAAAAAGGGAGGTTTGGAAAAGGGGGTAGGTTCGAGAAGCCCTCTGGAGGTTCGGGGCTTTCCAAAGCTATAGCTAAAATAATATAGTAGTAAGATTTTATCCTTCTTCTTCTTCTTCTCTCTCTCTTTCTCTCTTTCTCTTTTATTCTATATTCTCAAAGTGTGTGAAAAACTATGCTCCAAAAACTTTAAATTAAAAAAACTTTTAAAATGTTTAATCAAAGAAAAGTTTAAATTAAAAAATTTAATCTAATTGAGAGAGAGAGAGAGAGAGAGAGAGAGAGAGAGAGAGAGAGAGAGAAAGAGAGAGACTTTTGATTTAAAAAGACGTTTGATTTAATTAAAAAGGAGAGAGAGAGAGAGAGAGAGAGAGAGAGAGAGAGAGAGAGAGAGAGAGAGAGAGACTTTTGATTTAAAAAGACGCTTGATTTAATTAAAAAGGAGAGAGAGAGAGAGACTTTTGATTTAAAAAGACGTTTGATTTAATTAAAAAGGAGAGAGAGAGAGAGAGAGAGAGAGTGAGAGAGAGAGAGAGAGAGAGAGAGAGAGAGAGAGAGAACCTAGGCTACACATGAGAGAGAGAGGAGGGGGAAGGGGGAAGAATTTAATTAAAAAGGGGATGGGGAAAAGAAAGAGAGAGATTATAACTGAGAGAGAGGGGAATGGATTTTAATTTAAAAAAGGAAAGTGGGGAGGAAGGATTTAATGAAAAAAGAGAAGGGGAAGAGAAAACTAGATATTGCACGGCAGAACGAGAGGGGGGGAGGGGGTTTTGATTGAAAAAGGGAGGTTTGGAAAAGGGGGTAGGTTCGAGAAACCCTCTGGAGGTTCGGGGCTTTCCAAACCTATAGCTAAAATAATATAGTAGTAAGTAAGATATTGTAGTAAGATTTCCCCATGGTTTTTGGAGACACCCCAATTATGAACGGCAGGAGAAACATGACACGTCATAAAGTGATTCGACTGAGTACATATTTTCCCCCTTGCGGTTCAAAAGCTCAAAAGTCGGCGAGTAAAACCCATCCGAGCCACTCTGGGTATCGGATGCTTAACCTTCCTTGACCATGCAGCACACCTGTAACTGAACCAAGGGGGCTGCCGCTTCGGGGTTGTGCAAACCGAACCCCCTTCGGACCCTAATATGATATGTAAACGTTTGATAAAAATTTCGAATTAATGGGATAATCTTTAAAAGTTTTGAATGAGTATTTTTTACGAGTAAAAGTTTGTCTTATCAAAGCCCGCCCAACCGAGTTGGGCTGGAGCCTTCTTATTGCACAGCCTCCAATGCGCCATCTCTCTCTCTCTCTCTCTCTCTCTCTGCGTCCCCCCGCCCCAAGCTTCTTCTGCAATTGTTATATACTCTACTTATGTTATGGCCGCGTCTCATACTGCCGGAGGCTCTTGCTGCATTCAGAAACTGACATGAAAATTAAGCATTAGAAGGAGAGGAATCAGGTCTCTTCTTCTTCTTCGTGGGGGGAGAGGGAGAAACTTGAAGAAGAAGAAGGAGTTGCTTCCATGGCTCGCACAATAGCAGCAGCAGCAGAGGAGACGATTGATGGCGAGAAAAGAGGAGGAAGTGGCAATGTGGCCATCGCTGTCCTGGCTGTCATCGCCGCTCTTGCCGTGCTTGCCTTGCTCCTCGCCTTCCTTTACTACCTCTATATGCGCCATAGAGTCATGCAATCAAAGAAGAGGAAGAAGAAGAAGAAGAAGAAGGAAAAGAGCAATGACAGTAAGTCCTATGCAGCTTTCATTTCTTCACTTCTGCAATTTGTTTGTGCTTTCTTCTCTGTGATGAAGTGTGCTTCCATGCTTAAGCAGAATCTCTACTTTTTTTTTTCCTTTTTTCACTAAGGGGCAGTCTTGATCGCATGTGTCATGTATATATAACACTGATAAAGAGAACCTCACTGGCCAGTCATTGAAAACCATTGCATTTGAATCGAATCAGCACGTGCATCCATTTGTTGACAAATATAATAATACACCGATGGTCTAAACAGATGTGTGCTACATGCATTCATGCCTTGTGAAGGTTCTACAGTACGTGCAACATGCTTAATGTATGTGTATTCATGCCTTGTGAATTTAGAAAGACACATAACACCATGCTAAGTTGTACATTAATTTGGATCCATAGATGCTAGCCATGTTAAGAAACAAAATTTTACAGTGTTGCACTACAGTAAATTTGAAGTTTGCCATACTTAAATCCAGAAAGGTTTGTATGTTCTCACACTTCTCCCTTCATCGTTAAATTTATGCAGTCTATGAACTTCACACACTGTATATGATAGAGCATCTAGATAATGTGTTTATTTAATTGACCTCATATTTGCAGGGCTGACAAGTGAGGACTTGGCTCCTCCTGCTTCCAAGGCCATTACTACACTAGAACTGTCAGCAGTCCACGTGTTCACTTACAAGCAGCTGCAAACTGCCACAGATGGTTTTAATCAAGCAAACATGATTGGACATGGTGGGTTTGGATCAGTGTACAAAGGGATATTGACAGATGGAAAGATAGTTGCTATTAAGCAGCTTGACCAATCCAGCAAACAAGGAGAGCTTGAGTTTCGAGTAGAGGTTAACATTATTTTCATCCAAGATCATTCAGACTAGGTTTCTTTTTTGATCTATAAATTGGTATTTTGACTCATTAACTGTCATGATTCTTTACTGCACCATTTCACACTGTCAGCTGCATAAACTCCCCCTAATTGCTTGACTCATTACTGATTACCCTCAACTTGAATTGCAGGTTGACATGCTTAGCAAGCTCCACTCTCCCTACTTGCTGGGATTGATAGGATACTGTGCTGATCAGGATCATAGACTACTTGTTTATGATTACATGCACAATGGCAGTCTACAGGAACATCTTTACAGTAAAGGTTTGTTTCCATTGCTTGTTCACTGGCTTAGGATTTACCGTGCTTTAGTCTACCAATGTCTCTTGATGATTATTAGCTGGTTCATACACTCAGATTTGGACCTCATGTTATAAACATGCAACAGTGTTCATATAACAGAAATTCTTCACTGATTCAGACCATAACTTATTAGGAACTATCCAGTTTTATTGATTCGTTTCTTTAAAACAGGAGTTTCAGGCAGCCCCCCATTCTTGGATTGGGACACTAGAATGAGAGTGGCATTGGATTCTGCCAGAGGTCTTGAATATCTTCATGAAACTGTGAGCCCTCCTGTTATACACAGAGACTTCAAGAGTAGCAACATACTTTTAGATGAGAATTTCAATGCAAAGGTATCCGACTTTGGCCTAGCCAAACTTGGGTCTGATAAAGTTGGGGGTCTAGTATCAACACGGGTGTTGGGAACACACGGATATGTGGCTCCAGAGTATGCTTCTGGCTCAATTCTACAATGGTGTATAACAGTGTGCTCTGAAATTATTTTAGCTCTGTTTAGATCAATAATAATAACAGCATTGCTCTTGCACTCTAATTAGATCTGTGAAGTTTAGACTAGTTAATGACCCAGAAGAATAACACAAGGTGTTGCTAACACTTGTTCAGTTGAGGCACAGGTATGCTATGACAGGGCATTTAACAACAAAATCAGATGTCTACAGCTATGGAGTGGTGTTGCTTGAGTTGTTGACAGGCCGTGTCCCTGTAGATATGAGAAGGCCATCTGGGCAGGGAGTTCTTGTATCATGGGTAAAAAAACATTTGTCCACTGGCCTCCATGAGCAAGCTGTTAGAGTTAGGAATTCATGTCCTTTTGCTATTTCTAGGCTCACAAAATTTAAGCATTCATCTGCTTGTACTTAGCATGTTGATCTCTCTTGTTTATGCCCAAGTTGTCCATTTACACTGCTGCTTTCTGTACTTTTTACAATTTAATTCAGGCTCTACCACGTTTGACTGATCGAAAGAAGCTTGCTGATATGGTGGATCCTGTCTTGGAAGGGCAGTATGCAATGAAAGAACTGATACAGGTGATGATAATGAGCGAAAGAATATGCGTAGATCTTGGTGGCTCTCAGCTTTGCCCTAATATGAGAAAGCCAAGTTTAAAATAGTTTGGGCTTTACTATAGAGCTTGAAGTAGTGCAATATGTTTTTGTGCACATTATACAGGACAGTACTATCTGTAACATGTATGTGCTTATTTGCTGGTGCTTATTTGCTTTTGCTATATGCTGCCACAGGTGGCTGCCATAGCTGCAATGTGTGTACAGCCTGAGGCAGATTACCGACCACTAATGACGGATGTTGTGCAGTCATTGATTCCTCTTGTGAAGCATAACAAGACAGGATCAAAGGTGGTTTCCACTGCAGACTGCCAGCATCAACTGGTGACTGTTAATTCCTCCTCTGTGGATAGTGGCAGCAGTGGTAGCAGGCAATAGCTGATGATGCTATGGAGCTTGTTTAGTGAATTGGCTGTTGGGGCAGTGGCCTACTGATGAAGGCAAGATATCAACCCAGCTATGTATGTATGTATGTATGTATGTATGTATGTATGCAGCTTCTATGAGCTTGGCTGGTAAGTGTTCAAATGCCATGCCTGCAAACTATAAGGTGGATATCTGCAAACTCTAAGGTGGATGGATGCCTGCAAATTGTAAGAAGTGAGAGGTTAGACCAGAAAAGTAGATGCAGGATTGTCAAGTTTTGGCCTTCATTCTATCACCAATTGGGGTAATGCCTTCCGAACTGCACAGTTCATGGTCTCACCTTTCTTGTAAACAGCAAGAGATGTATGGAAGCTTGGCTCTCAATGCTTCAAGTTGGAGTGACACCTTGAAACTTGAAAAATATGCTAAGTATTGCTTTGAGCAGCTATGAAGTTGGTGATGGTTGGTATTTTTTGGTACTGCCTCATGATAGACTATGGAGCAGCACGCATGTTAAGAACTCTTTTTCAATACCTACAAGTGGCAGGATACATGTGCACTAATAACGAGCAAAATAGATGGGGGAAAGGATGAAGCAAAAATGAACTAGGAATGTAGAAAAAGGGAGGGTGGCTAGATAGTCCACAAAATTATTCAAAAACATAGGTGGCAATCAAGCCAAATGCTGTTGAATGTGGAACATATCTAGGATATATGACCCACCAGCCTTGACAACAAGACTAGTACAGTTCTCTCATGCTCGGCTCATGAAAAGTACAGTTGTGGAAAAGGACAAGTGGTATGGAGCAATGGTAAGGGCATTGGAGTGAGGTCTCCAAATACTAACCCCATTGACATGTTGCAACCTTGGGGAGTTTAGTGAATGTAAATATGTACAAACAATATGGTGGAGCAAGCTGGTGTCAAAATGGTGTAATTTGGGTTGGATATCAATTGAGAATGTATTGTTTGGCACCATCCTACTCCATCATGCTGTCCCATTTTGCTCCACCATATTGTTTGTGCATATTTGCATCCATGGATACTCTCCATGCTTGCCACAAGTCAACAATAGTACCAGCTACTCTTGAGGGCCGTGGTGTTGAGATTGGCTTTGGGGGCCGGGCCACCTTAGAATGCCTTGCACATTGCTCTACACCATGTTCCCTTTTAGTTGTATGGGTTGAGTCAGAGGGTTATTTGTTGACCTTGTTATGGGGTTTGGTGGAGCTATATATCTTGGACATGTTCCACACTCAGCAGCATTAAGCTTGAATGCTGCACATGTTTTCAAGTACTTTGTTTGGACGGTTGGCCACCCTTCTGCCTTTGTTTATATAGCTTGTTCGTTTTGCCTAATCCTTTGTCCCCTGTATGTCGCTGCCCATGGCCATTGTGTACAGAAACGTACGTCAATGTAAAATGCTTGGGAAATCCTTACATTCCTTATGGAAACATGTTAATTTTGTTTTTATTATGCCTTTGTGACTTAATAACCAATATTATTATAGGGGCACTATTGATTTTAAATTTGCGATTAGCATGATCTTGTCATATAAAGGCTAAAATCTAAGCATTGTTGAAGCACCCATACAAGCATATTTAATGGTAACCAGCATTGGAACACATCAGTACCCACTTGGTACGGTTGCTATGCATTAGTTTTGTTGAATGCGATGCTCTTGGGTGTTGTGATGGCCATTGTCCAAGCTACTCTAGGTAACAAGAAAATGTAGTGAACAATAGAGCTATTACGCTCGGATGTTCTTCTCCTTGATTGGTGGTTTTCCTCCTTATGTGGTACCTCCTTAGATAGATGCACATATCATTCATATACTTGTGTTAGCGTGTGTAAGGTTCTTTAGGATGCACCCGCCCTCGCATTCTTTGAGGAAGATTGATCACAACAGACTGCTCCTATTCCTTGAGGGAAGATGGATAAGGGCCTGTAGTCGAGGACCCGTAGGGATCGGCTTGGGAGGACACATACGGGCCACTGCCCAGCGGCAGCCAGGTTGTACTCGGCATGGTCGTGTGTCTTGTGGAGGTGATGATGGGATGGCCGGAACTCGGAGAACTCCGATGCATGGCGATGCGGGACAGGGCCTTCATCGGCATATCCAAAGCGAAGTGGGCGAGGAGCGAAGCCGTCGTCGCCTTCTTCTTTGAATCCGTAGCCTTCCTCATCTCGGGGCAGGGGAGGAGGCCAGGTGTGGTGGAACCGATGGGGATCGTGGTCCTCTGAGTCGTAGTCTCCTCTGTAGGGCTCCAGGGCGTGATTTTTTGGGGGGCTAGTATAGATGGTTGGTTCCATTAATCAATGTCAAACAAATTTCTATTTGTAAATGCTTAGAAAAGTTTGCATTTATTAGAAGATAAATTTACCAATGAAACTTTCGACTTAGAAATTTTGTATAATCAGTTTTATATTAAATGATAATTGGTGCATATTTATTTCGCACTAGTGATATCTTTTAATGGCTTGCAATTTTGTATAATAGTTGGAACAACATTACTAATATGTGATCTCATTGAAAATAAATTTATATATGTAAATATGTAAATGCTAACTTAAAAATACTGTTTATATTAATAAAATTTTATTAATGAGGCTTTAAAGTCCAAAATTTTGTATAATTAGTTTTGTTCTAATTGAATAATGATGCTTATATATTTTGGATGTGAATAGATTGGTGCCTTGGGGGATGTGGGATGTAGTGATCGAACTCACTCACTTATTGAATGCAATCCACATAATGCAATATGCCACAACCTTGTTGGTTGCCTATACGTCTAGTACTAGTGATATCTTTGCATGTATCTTATACTAGGAAGGTACATCATGTAGTTGTGATATGAGCATTGATATAGGGTATGCATTTAATTGCTTAAGGATCGATTTACTATTGTGATTTGAGATTTATTGACCTATAATGGTTAATATGAAGTTGAATATTGATTGGTTCGTAAGATGCATATTTGGTGTGAATACACGAGGGAGGTGATGGAACTACACATTTAAACTAGTAGGCAAGAGAGAGTAGTTATGGTTATAGGCGTCCTTGTTAACATCACGTCCTACTCCATGTCATGTATGATGCTACATTGTGTTGTGTACTCCATGCTTAATGGGGTTAGAATTGCGAGGTTTTTACATAAATGTCATTACTTTATATAAATGTTAGACACTTACATTGTAAATATTATGTACTTTGTGTATGTATGTGTGTGCATGCACTCATGTTTATTAGCTTGAATATCACTAATCCAAGAAGCATATACTAAGTATTTACAATGGAAGATAATGTCATAGACGATCTAGGGATCCTTGTGTGCAGTTAACCCTTAGACGTAAGTTGGAAAATTGAAAAAACCTAAAGCAAAATAAAAAAGAAGGTTAAGGCAAAAGTGAAACGGGAGACAAAGGCGTGCTAGGAGAAATATGGAAACACAAGAAGTGTAAATAAGTCTTGAATTAAGGAGAAAGGCGCACAAGAAAAAGTGCAAGTCCATGCTTTTGTAAAAGAACGTAGGGCGCATAACGATTTATTTTAAGAGTGTCAGGCTCTCACCTGTGCAAATTGTAAAGATAGATGAACGGTAGGAAGGAAGCTAGGAAGATAGGAGGACAATGGAAAAAATGGCCTAGGCTATGGTCGCATGTAAAAAGGAGATGACCGTCCAAATGGGATTTAGGGCTTTGTATATAAAGTTCAAAAGATGAATGACAAACTCATTCTTGTGTGTGGCCAAAAGTAGCTCTTTTTTTTTTCTTATTCTTATTCTTTTTGTTCTTGTTTGCTTGAGCTTGTGCTTGAGAGAGAGTGTGTGAGGGTGAGGGATTGTGGTGGAGAAGCTCTTTATTTTCTCCTCTCTTATTCTCTTTTTTCTTTTCTCGTCTTGCTCGCCACGATGGAGCTTGAGGATAGAGCTTGCTTGAAGCTTATACTTGGATCGTGGAGCTACCAGAGTGCTCGAGAGAAGAGGCAACTCGATTGGATGTGGAGGTAAGCTTACTACACTTGTAGAGATGGATAGCATATCGGCTATGTGAGAGGTAGCTATTAGTGCTCGGCTTGGAACACTTAAAACAATAAGCGGTTTGTGGGTCTTGGTGGTTGATTGTCTCAACATTTTGGTTTTGTTGTTGTCGGGACTAACGGATTCAAGCCTTGAGTACTTGCGTGCTTCAAATCGAGCATTGAAGTAGGGTTTTCTTCGAACCGGTGCTTGAGGTAGATAGGTAGGAAGTGAGGGAATTTAAAGAGGTATTCGATCTCCTTAGTAAGTAGGTTTTTGGTTTTTCAGATTTGGAAAAGCAGGTTGGAGTAGTGTAGATGTTCTCTTTATGATTTCTATTTACATTTAGGTAGGATATGAGTAAAACAATGTGAGCACATAGCAAGGTTTTTGCTGTTGTATAACAAGTTGAAAAGAAGGGTAAAAAATGAAATTGTGGGTTAAATGTTGGTGAGAGGAGCAAGTCTAAGGTGAATGTAGACTTGGGCAAGGCAATAAGAGGCCAGTAGTGGCAAGGAAGATTTTATTTTGCATTTAAAAGGTTAAGGAGAGAGAGAGAGAGAGAGAGAGAGAGAGAGAGAGAGAGAGAGAGAGAGAGAGAGAGAGAGAGAGAGAGAGAGAGAGAGAGAGAGCTTGCCGGTCCAGGCCTACATCAGATCGATCAGAGTGTATCAGGACTTTTAGTGAGATTCAGGTATGGAATGCCCTTGGCACACACTCCCTCTTGATTCCTAGAAGTTTTGGTAGCCACTAGCGATATTTATCTTTAGATTTTCGGGCAAATAAGTGATCGATACGCGTTTCTATCAACAAAATCGAATGCCCCCCACAGTGTTCGATTCCCAGAGTCGGACCAAGCGACCTGTCCAATTTCCAAAGTTAGACCACTCGGACAATCCTACCTGATCCGATCTAATGCCCTGTTCGATTTTGAAAATCGAACAACCCATAATCGGACACAACCTGTTTGATCGGATGCTTGACCCATTCGATCGTGAAGCTCGGATCATAGAATTGGACCAACAGCCTTGTCCGATCAGACATACCCGCTTCGATTTTCAAAATCAGACCATTCTAGAATCGGACACTTGTCAAATTGGATGTTCGATTCCCAAAATCGGACGCACGAAAATCGGACAAATTGTTTGATCGAATACCTAACCGTACAATCAGACAACCTTCCCCAATTGAACCGCCCGTCTAGTTGGACACCCTATTTGTGTAGTCGGACGCGCACAACAATTGGATCACTCTATAGTCGGACCAACCATAGGATTTAGATCCAACTACCAATTGGGCCACCCTTTGGAATCGGACCAGCCCAGTCGGGACCATCTAACTCTGAGAGTTGGACCACCCAGAATCAGATGCACAAAAATTAGACCAACCGTTCAATTGGATACCCAACCGTCCAATCGGACAACCTTTTCCAATTGAACCGCTCATCCAGTCAGACATCCCATTTGTCCAGTCGGATGCCACAACAATCGGATTACTCTATAGTCAGACCAACCATAGGACTCGGACCCAACTACCAATCGGACCACCCAGAATCGGACAGTCCGATTCTGGGAATTGGATCAACAAACTAGAATAAGAAAATGCAGATCTAAGACCAGTTCCACGGCTCAAGTCCAACCATGATCGAAAGCAAAACACCCTTGGAAACCCACCCCTGCTCACCAAAGTCAGTAACTAGAGGAAACTGTGACTGTACGGCCTAAAGGTAAACTTTGAATCCCGATCGCATAGCCAACTAGACGTGTAGCCCAAAGGTTGGGCTCTAGACTGTAACCCAGTCTTAATAGAACTTAGAGGGAGCAACATGGACCTTGGACAATCCTTAGGAGCGACCAGAGACCACACTTAGAGTTATATTAGGTCGTAGACAAGAAGGGGTAGTAACTAGAATTGCATAATCATTTTGCAGGTGCACCCCACACATTGATTTCTTCCACATAAGTGCATTGGAAAAGGACAGAAAGCCTGATTTTGCACCATGCACAATAGAGCACCCATCACTGAATGTACATAAGTTGAGGATTGTTTTCGATAACAAGGAATACATGTAAACTTAATAACTCGAAGGAACCCATTAGGAGGAGATCCCAAAGCATAGTTAGGTGCATCAGAGCCCCATTAATAGGACCTGTGAAGATGGCAGGGGGACTGGAAGGACAATAAGATTGAGGGAAAAGCGCTACCAGAGTTGCTCGGATTGATCGACAACCTTGTGGAGTAGGAAGGAGGAATGATGTCAAGAGCAAATGTAGACCAAAAAGATGATCAGCTGGACTTGGGTGAATTCCAAGTTGCGGTCCAAGACATGGTCAATGAATATGGCATGCTGAACAGAACAATAATCCATGGTAGGCTAGCAGAGGAGGTAGTGGCAAGCCTAGAGAAAGAAAGGAAAGCGATTAGGAAAGTGTTGCAGGGCATGGCGACCTACAACCGTGCGCAGAGAGCTAGGAAGCTGTAGCAGGACGTAGATGTGCACGAAGCTTGACAAGTGCTAGCCTTAGACAGTAAAAGCAAGGCGGGACTAAACGTGGAGACAGAGAGCGTGCTAGAGGCAAACCTCATGTTGAGCGAGTTTGTGACCAAGTGGCTCATGGACAATATGACTGCCGAACAGAGTGTAGCAACACTAGCAACCTCTCTACTCTTAGGCCTAGGAATTACTCAGGGGGTGAAGAGCCTAGGAATTACGTCACTCATGTGCGCAACCTCTTCAAGAGAATCCCCACGAGTGAACTACTCTCAGGCCTAGGAATTACTCAGGGGGTGAAGAGCCTAGGAACTACGTCACTCATGTGCGCAGCCTCTTCAGGAGAATCCCCATGAGTGAGCTATAGAGCAGTCTCACCGTGTTCATAAATAGAATATGCAGCGAGGAGTTGTATAAGGCTTTAGCGAGTAACTCGAGCTTGTAATGAGATGTGTTAGCTAGGGTCTTTGACGAAGCAATTAGGGTGGATGACCAGCTAAGAGAGAGAAGCTCTCGAAGTTCGAATCACGACAACTCTAGTTAGAGGACCTCAGAGAGGATCCCAACCCCTAGCGAGGGATCAATCCCTAGCATGCAAGACAAGGGGAAGAGAGTAGATCAAGGCCAGGAACTAGCTGAGGTGAGGATGGAGTTAGCACGATTGCAAGACAAGGGGAAGAGAGTAGATCAAGGCTAGGAACTAGCCGAGGTGAGGATGGAGTTAGCATGATTGCAGGAATTGGTGAGGAGACTAGCGCGACCGCACTTCCAATGCATGCATTCACGCATTGCGGCGGCAACCACCTCCCAGCCGAGTGCCAGGATCCTAGATCTAGGCCTTGCACGAATTGTGGAAGATTCGGCCACGATGCCATGCATTGTAGGTTATCTAGGAGATCCCCCTATGTCCATCAATACAACCCCTGCCGTACTTGGGGAATAGGCTGTCAAATTTCTTTGGAAGAGGAGCCCAGTTGGCACTTCCAGCACCAAATGATGCAAAACTCGTCATCCCTAGGATAGAGATCAACCCGACGTGCATACCCAGGCCACCAGGACCCTACGTGACACATCCACTGAGTGATGCTCCCAGTTCATTACGTGGAGGAACCTAACGAAGACGAAGCCTACGTAAACCCTTACGTCTCGTACAATGAAGAGGGAAATCAAATTCTGATGGACTATCGACCAGTACCAGTGATGGTGTTAGGTAGAGGTAGGGAAAGTGGATTAGGAGACCTGCTTAGACAACACCCCACACTATGGCAGGATGGAGCATGGTGTTGCTGACTTGCAAGATCATGATGTAGTCATGTAAATACCCAGCTTGACGCTGCACTTAGTGCCGAAGTCACTACATGTTAACACCTTTTGGGAGGGCACTGAGACGTACACAATTTTGCCTATCCTAGCCTTGGGAGATGTAATGCGGAAGGGAATCGTAGATACCAGGGTAGATATGAGTGTGTTGAGCCATACTGTGCTCCAGGCTTGGGGAAACCCGCATGTCGAAAAAGCTAGGTTCACTGTCACTCTAGCCAACGGAATGAAAGTAAGGCCATTTGGAGTCTTGAAGAATTGGCCAGTGAAGATCGCGAGTGTCTAGTTCTCTGTGAACTTCATTGTCATGAAGGGAGTGGATTATGACATTCTGCTAGGTCGACTCTAGATAAGGAACGCTCAAGTCATTGAAGATTGGGGAAACGATCTAATCTTCCTAGGAAACTGAACGGAAGTAGTAAGGGTCAAGATGGACACATGGAAGACGACCCTTATCAACCTGGATGCCGTCTCTGCCATGCTCAAGGATGATGAGCCAGTAAAGAAATTGTACGGGCCATTAACCAAGTACATCCCTTGCCTTGAGGATGAGCGAGATTGGATGCATATCCTAGCGACCATCGATCTCCCATTCTTAGACAAAGAGGAGACATACAAACATGTTGCAAAAACTACGAGCATGTCAAAGAAGGACCCCACAGTGCCACATTGCATGATGGCTAGGAGCTCAAGTAGTCGACCAAGGCCTATCTCTTTCTATATCCTTAGCAACATGCTAGAATTTCACTAGATTCTCGAGTATCTGACATGCAAATTGACTGGCAACCCTGTTGTTAATCTCAAGCTCCTCAGAGATCTGTTGGATGAGCCTAAGTGGAAATGGACTAAGATGCACGATCTGAACTTACTGTGCAATTGGGCCTTAGTCACCGACGAAGGACAAGCTAGAAATGAGAGTCTAGGGGATGATGAGCAATTAGGAGGAGTTGATTCCAATGATGAGTACGAGGACTGCCACTCCATTAGTGAGAAAGCACGATGGAAGATGTGGTTCGATAAGCATGTCAAACAACATGACTTTGAACATGGAGACCTTGTTTTGCTCTACTCGGTAAAAAATGAAAATTTGAGGACTAGGACCTTTTCGAGTGCGCACCATTAGTAGGACAGACAAGGTAGAACTTGAAATCCTTGAAGGTGAGGGCATAGGCTTCTTCAGTGGTAGTTGCATGAAGGAGTACTACTCTCCCACACATTCACTACATGAGCCACTTGTGCCAGAAACTCCTGTCAATGTCCGCGTAGCCACAATTACCGAATTAGTGGATGAGGATGGGGAGGTAGTAGCACTAGCATACCTACGCATCACAGCCACCGCCCGATGCATGCATGCATTTGATGCCCTAATCGACGAGGGAGGTGATTTCAATGTCTTCACTTACACTCATTGGACCCTCATTGGTCAACCATAGTTACAGGCCACCAACGCTAAACTCAGCCCATTCGGGGGCAAGTCATATGCACTCTTAGGGAAGTGCAAGATCGTAATCTCTATCGAGTCTGAGAGCCTATTAATCATCTTCTATGTATTGCCAAATATGAAGGATGCAGGTCAAGAATCAATGCTTGGACGCACTTTCAAGAAGTAAGCACAATGCAACATAGATTATGATCTGCAGCATATTCACCTTGCCATTGGCAACCTTCAAATCGTGATGGCTTTCAACAAGGGCAACGAGGCTTCACCCAAGCCTGCCATGCCATCGATAGAGTTATCTAGGACTGAGCCTAAGGAGGGGGATCGTGGGGCATCACAACCCACCTAGACCACAAAACCACTACCAACTTAGGCCATGCCCAAGGCCACAGAGCCCACACTTAAATGGGTGCCAAGGCACGAGAAGTGGCCTACGCACAATGAGCAAACACAACCCCGTAGGGCTAATAGCTATCATTTGAAACCTAAGCGACCGATCTAATGCTATTGACATAGGCGCACAATCCAGCCGCAATGGATCCCCAAAGATCAATTGTGAGCCCAAGGATACTACAAAGGAAACACTTGGATATGGGTGGCCAAGAAGAGAAATCCTAGAAGTATAGCCCAACCACCACCATCACTTGCCACCCCATCTCTAGGAAGCCTCGCTCCCGCTAATACAATGAACACCTAGAAAACTCGAGCGGCCAAGACTATAGAACCCGCGATGACTGTGGTAAAAAAACCCCAACCAATCTATCGACCCAACGATAGCTTGATACCCTGGAATCATCTAAGCATAGAGAGCTTATCACCCCAGGAAGTGCGCAAGAGGAAGGTAATATACCATCTATGCTACTGGAGCCACCCTTAGTACACCAAAGCAGCGCTGGATACGCGGATCGGACTATGGAGTTATCCTTAGATCTAGCACTACCTAGTCTGCCACCTCTTGAACCATTACTGCCTAGCTCAATTCCACCCCAACCACCGATAGGTCTTAGGCCTTCCTACGAGCGACGCTTATTTCTATCGGTCGCCAAGGACATTGCTGAGAATTGTTGAGATATCGAGCTCCACTCGTGATACGCCAGGGTGACCGTTGTGTATTTATGTCACCGACTTGTCAGTTGTAGATGCGGTTGGTACACCGCCTATGAATAATAGCTAGACGACAGCTATCCTTATCTACTCTAGTTCGTGGCTCAGTTAGTATGCCACCTTAGTTAGTTGTCTTTGGTTTGAGACCCATATATAGGGTTCTTCTACTTCTTTGTATCTGAGTTTTTTTGGCTTACACAACTAAGAAGAGGAAAACTGTTTTCAGCCTCCACCCTTGTGTGTCTTCCCCCATTGTGCAAGCAAGAAAGCTACAAGTGAGACTCCTTCCTTCTCTCCCACAATCTTGACATGGTATCAGAGCCTTGTTTGTGGTAAGGAGCTCAAGAAAGCAAGCCAAGCTCGCGGTGTTCTGGTAAGAGGAGCAGTGTTGCTTTCATTTTCTGTTTTGGGAGCAGATCCCTGCAGGTAGCACAGCCGGAAAGTGCAGGAGTGCATTGTCTCAAGTTGAGACGCCCTTCGCGGTGAAGCAAGAGGGCAGTATATGCTGTGGTGAAGCAAGACCTTGTTTTTTTGATTTGAGGCCATTTCGGGGCCTGTTTTGGAGGCGGAAGTTTTCTGCACGCACTCAGGAAAAGGGCCAGTTTTATGCTGTGCAGCCACTGTTCTACAGGTCGGTGAATAGTTACTGTAAAAATTGCATTGTATGCTTGTGCGCAAAGACGTTGGGAGTTACAGAATCATCCCTGTTGCCTGTTGATGCAAAATCGTCACTAGGAAGTGACTGTGTGGTCAAATACCACTTTCACCAGTTTTGCAGATTTTCCCTTGTAAGGGTGAAGCTGTGGTTTTTGCAGTGACAGAATTTTTTGCAGTCTTCTGTAATGGCATCTGATTCTCTTTCACAGATTGTCACTGAAAAGCTTGACAAGAACAACTTCCAAGCATGGAAGTTTAGAATGACGAATTTCCTTATGGGAAAAGGATATTGGGAATTTGTTCCAGGAAATGAAGAAGAACAAGTTCTTCCTGATGTTCCCAATCAACAGCAAATGTAGGCATTTAAAGCATGGCATGAGAGAGCCAGGAAAGTTATGTCTTGGCTGTCTATCAGCATTTCAGACTCTATGATTGTGCATATTCAGGATGCAAGTACGCCAAATGAGGCATGGGATACTTTGTCAAAAATGTATAGCACAAATACGCAAGCCAGGCAAATGCAGCTCAAGCAAGAGTTGCACAATGTGCAAAGAGAAAATATGAGCATCAACGACTACCACATGAAGGTGAAGAAGATTGCAGATGCACTTGCTTCCATTGGGTCACCAGTGGAAGATGATGATTTAGTTTCTGTGACCTTGAATGGTCTAGGAAAGGATTATGCACAGTTTCGGACATCCATTTCAGTTCGTGAAAGATTTCCTGACTTTGAGGAGTTGATTGCTCTTCTAATTTCTGAGGAGCAGAGAAATGGTGGTGCATCTTCTTCATGAGGAACTTCAAAAGAAGCTGTCTTCTACTCACATGCTGGAAGAGGTAGAGGCAGAGGTAGAGGAGGTCGATTTGGAGGCCGTGGTAGAAATCAGAATATGCAGCAAACTCAAGAAAACCAGTCCTATGGAGGGGGACGTGGTAACTCTAGAGGAAGGGGGAGCCAAAGAGGTCGTGGTGGATGGCAAAGAGGCCAAAATGCAAACAGTAATGTTGAATGCTACTATTGTGGTAAAATGGGTCATATGGCTAAAGACTGCTATAAACAGCAGAATGACATCATGAATGGAAAACTGCAACAAGGGAATTATGCATCCTCTAGTAGACAGGGTGATGACAGAAATGAGCATCTGTTTATGGTGCAGCACATGAACAATTCTGTGACAAGTGCAGAAGAAAGCAATGATGTATGGTATGTTGACTTAGGTGCATCAAACCACATGACAGGTCATGCAGAATGGATGGAGGATGCAAGGAAAATGAAAAAACCAGGATTTGTGGAGACTGGTGATGATACTGCACATCCTATTTTGCAGATTAGAAAAATTCCTTTGTCTATGCAGGATGGGAAAAAGAAATACCTGTCCGATGTATTTCATGTCCCGAATATCACCAAGAATCTGGTTTCTGTCGGTCAAATGGTTGAGCAGGGCTTGCAGGTCAGATTTAATCCTCATGGATGCTTTGTTGAGGATATGAAAAATAAAGGTTGCTTGATAGCAAAAGGAAAGAAGAAGGGCAGAATGTTTACGTTGGATGCAGACATGTCTGAATTGAGTGCAGCAATGTTTGCACATGGGACCGGTGTAGTTGCAGATATTGATATATGGCATAAACGCATTGGTCATGTTAATATACAACGACTTAAATCAATGTAGGCCCAAAATATTGTTGCAGGATTGCCAAAATTCAAGGTTGCAGAAATGCATAAGGTATGTGAAGCCTGTCAGTTTGGAAAACAGGCAAGGAAACCATTTCCTAGACATGTTCAAGAGAGTGAGAAGCCATTGGAATTAATCCACTCTGATGTGTGGACTACTAAAGCTGCATCTCTTGGAGGTTATCATTATTTTGTCACTTTTATTGATGACTATAGCAGAAAAGTTTGGGTGTATTTTATGAAAAAGAAAAGTGAAGTTTTTGGGCATTTCAAAACCCTTAAAGCTATGGCTGAAAAAAAATTAGGTCTGCAAATAAAATGCCTAAGGTCAGATGGAGGGGGAGAGTACCTCTCAAATGAGTTTGCAAAGTTCTTGCAGGAGCATGGCATAAAGCAGCAATATTCATGCAGTTATACCCCACAACAAAATGGAATTGTAGAAAGGAAAAACAGGCATATTGGAGAGGTATCTCGTGCCATGCTCAATGAAAAAGACTTGCCAGATTTTTATTGGGCTGAAGCAGTTGCTACAGCAGTCTACATAATGAACATGACTCCCACTGCAGCAATACATGGAATGACTCCAGAGGAGAGGTATACTGGTAGGAAACCAGATATTTCTCATTTGAAAATTTTTGGTTGCATTGCCTATGTACATGTGTCAGATGAGTTGAGATCCAAGTTGGATCCAAAAGCTGAGAAGTGCATCTTTATTGGTTACTCTCTGCAGCAAAAAGGGTATAGATGCTATAACCCTTCTACTTGTAAGTTTACAGTGAGCGGAGATGTTCTTTTTGATGAGATGAGTAGCTGGTATAAACCAGTAAATGTGATTGATGATGTAGATGCACAAAATGGTAATGCTGCACAAAATTCACAGCAGCAGTCACAAAATATTAGTGGACCTGGAGCGTCCTCTAGTAGTGGTTCACATTCGTCACCATGGACAGGCAGATTGAGATCAGGAGAATCTTCTCAAAGTAATGCAGATAGTGGTATACAGGTATCACGAAAAGGAAAAGAGAAGGTTGATCAGTCCATGTTTGATGTGAATGCAGGTCACTCTTATGTGGATGGTGAATCCAGTGGCTCAGAACAGAGCATTGATGATGAGTTGGGTATTCCTTCTATTGTTACACCTGGAGTAAGGAAGACCAGGGATGTTTTGAGAGCACCTGGGAGTGAACCTACTTTGCGCAGGTCTACGAGAGCTAGGTATCCTGTGGATAGGCTGAAATATGATGGATTTACAACCATTCACTATGCATATATGGTCAAAGTGATACAGGAACCAGAACCCACATCTTTTGAGCAAGCCATGGGTAAAGAAAAATGGGAGAAAGCCATGGATGAAGAAATGGATGCCTTGGAAGCAAATGCTACATGGGAGTTAGTACCTTTGCCTAAAGGTAAGAATGCAATTGGCTGTAAGTGGGTTTATAAGGTGAAGCACAATGCAGATGGTTCTGTGAACAGATACAAGGCAAGATTAGTAGTCAAGGGGTATGCACAAATATATGGCATTGACTATGAAGAAACATTCAGTCCAGTTGCAAGGATGGCAACTGTAAGAGCAGTCATTGCTATGGCTGCATCAAAGGGATGGTCTTTACATCAGATGGATGTAAAGAATGCCTTCTTGCATGGTGATTTGCAAGAAGAGGTCTATATGGAGCAGCCATCAGGTTATGTGCATGCTGTTCATCCTGAGTTTGTTTGCAGGTTGAAGAAAGCCTTGTATGGCTTGAAGCAAGCACCTAGAGCATGGTCTGACAAGATAGGACAATATCTTGTCACTATTGGCTTTCAGATTTCCAAGGCAGATTTCTCACTTTATGTGAGAAAAACAGAGAAATGTATTATGTTACTTGTCATTTATGTTGATGATTTGATTATGACAGGTGACAGTGATGAAGATATCCTTCATGTGAAAATGCTATTGAAGCAGAAGTTTGAGATGAAGGATTTGGGAGAGCTGTGTTATTTCTTGGGCATTGAGGTGATTAGATCACCAAGTGGGATACAGCTCTTGCAGAGGCAGTATGGATTGGACATGCTGTCCAAATATGGGATGACAGGCTGTAAGCCTATTTCAGTTCCTTTGGAGCAAAATGTGAAGCTGAGCACAGATGCATGTGAGCTTCTGGAAGACCCTACTATGTACAGACGCATAGTAGGAAGTTTGATTTATATGACTATTACCAGGCCAGATTTGAGCTATGTTGTTGTATTGGTAAGTCAGTTTATGCAGGCTCCAAGGAAACCACATTTGAATGCGGCTAGACGCATACTCAGGTATGTGAAGTCCACATTGCAGTATGGACTATTTTATGAGACTGGGGTTCAGATACAGTTGCATGGATACACTGATGCTGATTGGGCTGGTAGTATTTCTGATAGATGATCTACCAGTGGATATGTGTTCTCTTTTGGGAGTGCTGCAATCACTTGGAGCAGCAAGAAACAGCCTACAGTTGCCTTGTCGAGCACAGAGGCCGAGTACAGGGGTGCAGCAATGGCTGCATGTGAGGTAGCTTGGTTGCATAAGCTACTTTATGATATGCATCAGTCTACAGATGGGCCAGTTGTCATTTATTGTGACAACATGAGTAGTATACACTTGGCAAATAACCCAATCTATCATGCTAGAACAAAGCACATTGAGGTGCATTATCACTATATGTGAGAGAGGGTTTTACTAGGTCTTATTGATCTAGTTTATGTCAGCACAGAGGATCAGGTAGCTGACATATTTACGAAGGCATTGGGCGAAGAGAAGCTGCGCAAGTTCAGAGACCTGCTTGGTGTGCAGGAATTGGGATTGAGCTCGAGGGGGAGTGTTGAGATATCGAGCTCCACTCGTGATACGCCAGGGTGACCGTTGTGTATTTATGTCACCGACTTGTCAGTTGTAGATGCGGTTGGTACACCGCCCATGAATAATAGCTAGACGACAGCTATCCTTATCTACTCTAGTTCGTGGCTCAGTTAGTATGCCACCTTAGTTAGTTGTCTTTGGTTTGAGACCCATATATAGGGTTCTTCTATTTCTTTGTATCTGAGTTCTTTTGGCTTACACAACTAAGAAGAGGAAAACTGTTTTTAGCCTCCACCCTTGTGTGTCTTCCCCCATTGTGCAAGCAAGAAAGCTACAAGTGAGACTCCTTCCTTCTCTCCCACAATCTTGACAAGAATACGGGAGATGACTTGGTGACTTGCATCAAGCTCTTGGATAACACCTTTACCACGTTTGCTAGGAGCTATGAAAGACTTGACTTCGGCTTGCTTGATGAACCCCTTGCCTCTGAGGTTCGTTCCTTATCCTGCACTTGGGAAGAATATGAGTTTATAATCATAACATTCCCCAAAGTCTCAAAGGAGTTGATTGATAATGGTGAAATCTCAAAAGAGCATGCATTCATTAGACGATTAATAACATCCTACCGCAAGCCCCAAAGGCATGCGTCAACCATTGAGATTGAGGAACTTACTCGCCTCGCTGACTCTAACTCCTCACTCCTACAAAAATGGGGTAACCTACGTCTCCAATGGGAGAAGCAGAAGCGGGGTTGCCAAATAATGGCTAATGCTGAGCAACAATGTGCCATCAAGACAACCGAGTATGACACGACTTACGTAGTATCAATCTCGTTTAGGGTCTTGGCCACCACTCACTCCAAACACCTAGACGACCAGGTCTTGGCCCATCCTTACATTGATCGTATCCTTACGGAAGAAAAGCTACATGTGGCTAGCCACATCAACTCGGGTGACTTTCTAACCGATGTCCTGACTTACATTACCAAAGTATGCATTAGCCCTTGTAATCTCGATCGTCACTTCCAATTGGAATTCAACCCTGAATTCTATAATCGGCTGATGCCCAAGTAAATAGCACCCTATGGTGCTCAAATGTCTTGCCTCTCCCATGTCCAATCTTAGGAGGATTCTTCTCATTCCCAAGGGGGGAGGGGGTAAACATGAAGAAAGGTGAAATCAAGGAAAAGTGTCATAAGATCTTAAAAATGAATAGAACTACTCAAGGGGAAATTCTTTTTGTTGTCTAAAGCATGTTCTTCTTGCAATAAAATCATGATCAATTCTTGTTTATTTTCTAGCCAGAAAATGTCTTAGGAATACTAATGGTGAACCATGATATATGACATGAATCTAAAATGGCAGGGCAAGATAAAAGTAGCAAGCTTCTGTACACGGAGGAAGAGAAAGCTAAGTATGGCTTGACGGTAGAAACGAGGGGCTACAACCAGTTCACATTCAAGCATGGTGTGAACCTAGAGGACGTCGTCATGGAAGAGCCACCCATAAAATAACTCGTGAAAAAGTGCAGACTACAGAAGTACATAGAAAAGGTTGGACAGGTAGTCAACTACAAAAAAGGCGCAGAGTTTCTCAGGAGCTTCAATGCCGAAAGGAGTTGTGACATGGTGACAATTAGGAAAGGGGAAGAAGTCCACTAAGTAGAGGTGGAATTGAGCCTTGAGGTGGTGGAGAAGACCCTAGGCTTAACTAGCAGGACCGAGTGACGCCCAAAAAGGGACGTGTAGAGCATGCTAGGGATGAACAAGGCTGTCGTATGCACAGTGAATGGGGTAAGTTTAGTAGATATTCCAAATTCCGAGATCAAGTTGTAGGCAAAGATGGTCCATACTCTCTTCTCCAGTCAAAGGTACAATGCCCTTATAAATAGAATCGGGGTGCCATTGTTGGAGAGCATCACAGCAGGATCCCTAGATGAAATAGACTGGAACGCCTTTGTGTGTAAAACTATTGAAAGATCAACGAAAGCTTTGACCATTGGTAGAACGGTAGCAGGAGGAGAATCCCCAACCTCCATAGCAAGATCAGTTTGAAATAAGTCCTCCTCCAAAGCATCCGCCATCAAGTTCGGTGGAATCCTAACGGCCATCATCCAGGAGGCCTTGAAGGACACAGAGGAAGGTGGAAAGGGAGTAGGGAAACCCCTGACCAACTGCCTCACCATGAACAAATGCAATCAAGCGAAAGGACTATAAGTGATAAGGAGGAGTAAGAGATGCAGTTCGGCCAAGGAGAGCCGAAGGCATAGACGAAGGGAACCCCATCAAAGCTGAAGAAGGAGGCAAAAGAAACGATGACAAGGGAGGAATGGGCCGAGTTGAGGAAGGCCCAAAAAGAGTCCAAGAGGGCCGAAGATGAAAGAAAGAGAAGAATTGAGAGAGAGGCAAAAGAGCTAAAAAGAAAGGAAGATGAAGGCATGGCGGAGGCCATGCACAGGTCTGTAGAGGAGGCCTACGGTTCCAGAGGAATGGCCACCTTGAGCCCATGGCACGAAGGCGAACCAAGTGGCAGTGCTAAAGTAGCCCTAGTCATCACGGGAAAGGGAAAGGCCCCGTTGCACCCCCTCCCTTCGACTCTCATGCCTCAGACTACCACCATCACCTCCACCTGGAGCTAGCGTTTGCCATGGACACCACTTAGCTCATGTCTATGATGCAGTTCCTGGTCATAAAAGTATGAGAGATGGTGCCAAGGACAGGAGACAAAAGGTTGTTTGTGGGTGGACACCGAGTCCAGGCAAGACCCAAAGCGACAAAAGCTAGAAGCATTCACCATAGCATTGCCAACGATCGATCGCAGACTATGACGCATATGTGGCTGAACTCCTAGCCCAGACATGGCCAAGAAAGAGAAGAAGGCCATTGTCGTGGAGATGGAGGCCGAAAGAGAGGTTGCGGCAATCCTACTCTCTTTCGGCCAACCCTATGACTAGAGATGACATGGCAAGCCTCTGAGCATCAGAAAGAAATTCAGAGCTTGAAAGAGCAACTCAGTGCTCAAGAAAATGAAGATCGCTTAAGACAAAGACTAGAGGATGAAGTCCAAGACTTGGTGGCGGAGCAGTGGGGCCACAAGTGGCTCATCCAACAATATGCTGAGCTCTAACAACGAATGGCACGGGTGGAAGCTATGCATGCAGAATTACAGGGAAGCCTGCAAGAAGGAGACCAAGCACCAAAAGAACAATGCCAAGAATAGGAGGACGCCTTGGTATTCCAGCTGTGGACGGCAAGGGAAGAGCAAGTAAGACTGGAGAGAGAAATAGAAGCCATGTCAAAAATAAGGGACGAGGCCATTGACAAAGCCACAAAAAGCCTACAAGACGACCTAAAGAACGCCCGTTAGGAGGTGGAGGCACTAATGGCCATGGCCATGACCGAAAGGAAGATGCACTGGGCAAAGCTTGAAAGTTGTGTGCAAACTACTAGAGATTTATCAGAATAGATCGCAGAAGCCTATCAACAATACTCTGTGGCAAAGCAATGTAGGAGGATGGTCGAGGAGCAGCTGAACCACCGGGATAAGGAGAAGACCCAGATGATGGAAATTTGGAGCGAGAAGCAATAGGTGGTAATGATGCTATCTCGGGAGATGGAAAGGGGTAAGGAAAACATGGAAGAAAAGGCACAACAGTGGGAGGAACATAACCTTGAAAGAGTGCAAGGGCTATGACAGAGCGCTTGGCAGTATTAGAATGTGAAAGGGTGCTCATAGAGTCTAGAGCCGAGGCCGTTGAAGCGTGCTCCAACACACATAGGCAAGACTTTTCGAGCACTGTGCTTCATGTCACACAAGTTGAAGGTGAAGACTTGGTGGAGAGAATGAGGAGGAAGCTAGAACTGACAACCAGAGCTTTAAGACATGACGTGCAAAAGTGCACACTTCCAACCGGCACGGGAATAACCAAGGACCAACAAGATAGCTACTTGCGACAAGTCGGCCTCTCAATCGATGAGCTCAGGGAACTTGGATTCAAGGAACAAGAGCAGTCCCACCCACCTCCAATTCAACTCTCTATGTAATAAAGCATAAGTCACCTTAGTCTAGAGTAGGCTAGGGTTGAGTATAGAAGGTGGAGATGTAACTTGCGAGGGATCTTTTTGCCATTTTAAGTAATACATGCTTTGAGGATCCTTTCTCCCACCAACTAAGAGGGTGCATGCTCTTAGCCACCAAGATATGGGGTGCATACAAGGTCCCACCTTCACATGAGGTGAGTATTCATGTTGCAACTTACATCTATGATTCTCAACCTTCCATGGCAATGCTATTTCATGCCTAGCTACCTTGGCTATGGCTTCCTTGAAAACATGGTGTATTTCTTGTATTTCTTTGCAAGCATGGTATAATTCATACATTTTCAGTTATTTGACTTGTTGTGAGAACTAGTATATTACATTGGTATTAGAGCATGGACTTTGATCCATGGGAAGAGTCATTTTCTTGGTGAATTTAGTCACATGGATAGTAAACAAGTAATTGGAGTACCAAGATTTGGTCACAGGGTTTGGTAGAGTTCAAATCGTGACTAGTGGAAGTGTTCTTCAGCAAGTCAGGACTAAGTTGGTGGAATTTGAAGGAGTCTGAAGGAAAATGGTGGACTCAAGGCCATTTTAGCAGGTCGTGGTCCATTTGGAAGTCATTTTGGGGACAAAAGGATAACCTATAATGACTAAATGAGGTAAAAGAAGAGTTACTTTTGAGAAGCATACTTTCTCTCTCCTCTTCTCAAGCTTTTCTCCAAGAATCCATGGCTTCTACTGCTTCAATCTTTCCATAAATAATTGCGGTCTATTTTGAGTATTGTTGTGTGATAGCACCATTTATTTGGTAGCTACCACCTTAGATAAGGTAGCTATTGCCTTACTCGTGGCAACTAGCCATTTAGAGTTTGTACTTTTCACAAACAATGTGTTGTCTAATCCAAGTTGTGGCTAGGCTCATGCAACTATTGGTAGCAACTGTCTCTTGTACATTCTAGGTACCAACAATGAGATAGATGCTTGAAGGTACAAGTTTTGAAGTGTTGTCTATTATGAGTACAATCATACATAATTATTTTGGTCACTACCACGTGTCTTGTGGTAGCAACCAACTAAAAGTGGGTCAAAAGTTATTAAACAACTAAGTGTGAGTGGTGAGTATATCAAATAAGATTTATGTATTGACATCAAAAGATATGTATAACTTCCTTCCATAAAGTTATGATGAAATAAGGTTTATGTTTTATATGTTTTAATATCATAAGGTATGTAAAGTTTGAGAATGACATGTCTTGTTTGAGATTATGTCTATCATTTTATGGTGAAATAAGGTTTATGTTTTAATATCATAAGGTATGTAAAGTTTGAGAATGATATGCCTTGTTTGAGATTATGTCTATCATTTTTCATAAAGTTTTGGTCACTACCACTTGTCTTGTGGTAGCAACCAACTAAAAGTGGGTCAAGAGTTATCAAACAACTAAACTTGAGTGGTGAGTATATCAAATAAGATTTATGTACTAACATCAAAAGATATGTACAACTTCCTTCCATAAAGTTATGGTGAAATAAGGTTTATGTTTTAATATCATAAGGTATGTAAAGTTTGAGAATGACATGTTTTGTTTGAGATTTTGTCTATCATTTTTCACTAAGGTAATGTTCTAGACAATTATTCTAGATAAATTCAATGAAAGCTACCACCTTAGGCCTTGACAAATTAACATCACTCATGGAGCTTGATGGGCCCCCCTTGATGTTCAATCCATAATTATTTATATTTATGCAACTTCCATGATAATCAAATCATCTTTTGATCCTAACTTTGAGATTGGCAAGGGAAAGCATAGAGACAGCCGATGGGCGGGAACCTCACACTAGAGCATTTGGTTGAATCAATAGCTCACATAGTCTCAACAGAGACGAGGATGATAGTATCCAAATACACAGGGACAACACTTGAGACCCATGTGTTAAAGAAGAGTGCATATCTAATGAAGCTCAAGTGAGAACACTCTAGTGAATTTCCTACATGCTATCATAATATGGCAATTATGGAAAAAGAGCCATGACTTATGATAGACATCTCCCAATTGGGAAAACAAGATGTCATGCTGAAAGGATTCTTGCACATATTGTAAAGTCTCAAGTTTTTTTAAGTCAGAATATAAAATTGAAAGTATTATTGTCCTTGCAAATCTCACATATGATTGGAACGACACTAGAACTTGATTCTCTGTGCCATAAGCTACATGTAGAGTAGCCTTATGCCTTGACTAAGGCAACTTCCAATTTGTAGGACAAGAATGGTTATTTGCGCGATTTGTGCTGATCAGATCCTCCCCTCCTACACGAAAAATTTCAGCAAGTGAGCTTGGCTATGGCTTTAGCAAGCTTTGACAAGGATTCTTCAAGTCTTCCAGCAGCATACTGAACTATCTCCCACTCTCTTTATCATTCTTGACCTCCCAAACCCTGGCTATGGTAGATTTATGACAGTAGTGAGTTTTTTTTGAAATTTCTTCAAAGTGTCAGAGGGCTTTTGTTCTAACAAGCATCCTTGAGCTTCTTCAGCACTCATTGAACTATCATTGAAGATTTCTTGCAAGATTAGAGCACTTCTACTCTTGAAATGAGTCAAAATAGGGCAACCACTTGAATTCTTAAAATTTTTGATCTTTGAAGCATGTTATCATGGGGCTTTTGGTTCTTGATATATCCTAAAGCTTCTATGCACAGGATTATATCAAGAATTCATGGTTTTATATTAATATTGCAAGAATAGGGCTTCTTCTTGGCATTGCAAGTGTATGGGAAGCATATGCAAGCTTATGTGCTACAATGGAAGAGTTATCTATCAAGGATCAAATTCTTCTATCCCTTTTGATGTTTATTATTGATTCCCTTTCAAATCTCACTTCTATCAAGCTTTTGGATATTGGAGCTTTCTCAAAGAGCTACATATTCCTCATGGGGATTGTAATTTGAGGATACCCTTGGCTACATCAAGCGAGAGTTCAAGAATTTCAAGTCTCATACGGGTATTGGAGTTTCCATAATCATCTACTTCAACAATGCAAGAGGTATTTCTTAATTTTTCTCTTAATCCCTTCATAATCCAATTGTTTAAACCATCCATTTGTTGAAAAGGGATGATTAAGAGTAATCCCATTTAAGAATTACCATTTGATTGCATATAGACCCAACTTAGGGCTAAATGATGTCATGCTAAATTCTTTTCATCTTACCCAATTAAAATCAGTAGCCAATTGTTGCTAATTCCTTCCATTTGTTGGAAAAATTGTGTTAATCCCAACCCTGAATTGTTTGATGTGATTGAATGCAATATGGCTGAAAATAAGAATCAATTAGTAAGTGGAATAGAATTGTTAAGCAGTGAGTTACTGCTATAGGTATTCCTTACCCATATCCATTTCAATTCAGTCCTATTCCATTTTGTTCTTGCATATCATGAAATGACAAGATTTTGATTCAGCCATGCATATCATGCTTTGATTGATAGAATAATAGCTTTGTCATGTATATTCCGGCCGAGGAAAAATGTCGAAGCCGCACAAGATAGCAAGACAAAAGAGAGGTGATCCTCCCTTGGTATTTAAGACTCCGTAGGGGTGCACAACCTGGCCCAGAAGGAACTTTGTACACCTTTCGGAGTTTCAGAGCCCATTTAGGTGCGCGTCCTACCATTTTATCCCTCACCACAGGTGGTGGACCATGGAAGACCACTTGGGAAAGAGTGGATGAAGATTTGAAGACTAGGGGTACCGAACATGGTAGTTTGTGACATCCTTGGACAGATATACAGGTCTTTCCAACAGGTACCTATTAGTTGTAGGTGTTTACTCAATATTTACAAGTGCCGTATAGCCCATCATAGGTCTATTAATTGCTTAGGATATCTACAAGTAATATAGGATTTATTTTAGGTGATACATGGCTTCTACAGGGTGTTAAGAGGTTGCAGGAATTCACTGGACAAATACACAATTTCTATTACAGAAAATTCTGTCATGATCTGATTTGGTATGTTGATAGCTTGATTTGAAGAGGGGATGTTAAGATTTCATTTGAATAAAAAAATTTAGTAATCGGACATCGAAAGCAAAAGTTATGGCGAATTTACTGACAGGGGGTCTAGTGGATTGCACCTAGACGACAGGCTGATAAAGGTGCACTGTTTGAGTTCATTTTACCCATATACCCTATTGCAAGATGAGATCTTGCTAAATCTAGAGTATCCCTGATATATAAGATTCATTTGGGTTAATAAAGCATTGGCATTGGTGCAATACTAAGCAAGTTACTTATAGTTTTCTTCCCCACAGTCATTTTGACAACACCGATTCTTAATGGCCAAACATAAGAGAAAAGATCAAGTCATGGAGACCATTCAAGAAGATATTAGAGAATACATCAATGATCAAAACAACACTAATGAAACCCTCAATCATGACCAACAAGATTGTTGAGATGACAAGCTCAACACATGCGAACATTAATGATGGACCGCCTGGTTAGATGGCTCCACATATCTACACTTAGCACGTCAGTGGTCATTATGACTCTCACATGGCCACTGACTCATTACTTATTATATTCAGGTTGTTACACCTATTTACAGCCGCTGGCATAGTTATAGCGCCAGTCGACTAGTGTAGTTGGTTATGCATTGTTTGACTTAGTAGGCCACTTTCCTTTATGTTGTATCTTATCTATACTTTGTGTACATTGTAAAGTGTGTGGAAGAAGAATAAGAAACCAACAAGAAAACGTTTTGGCCTCCATCTCTCTTCTTGTCTCTTGAGTGAGCTTCTCCTTGTGCATTCTGTGTGTGTTCGGGCAGTATCTTGAGCAAGTCCCCCCACCATGTGATTCTTGACATGGTATCAGAGCTGCACCACTGATTGAGGCTGGTTTTGAAGGCTAAAGCGAAGGAGAGGAGCTAAGGATTCGAGCAAGCAAGCAACATGTAAGAAGCTCTTCCATTCTCTATTTCTTCTCTTGGACAGTGCCTGTGGAGGCACCGAAAGCAGGGCAGAGTAAAAATCTTAGATCGCAGTGAGCTTTTGTGTGCAGAAAGAGCGCTATGTATTCTGTAGATCATCCCTTTAGGGCTTCCCGTTGCTATTTTGGCCATCTGAGGTCATTTCAGGCTCCGTTTTAGATTCGCAAGGTTGCGGACAGTAGTTCGAGATACCCTGCTATTCAGCTGTGTCTGCCGTATACAAGTGCACAGGTTACAGATTTCAGATTTGTAAGTTCAAAGGTGTTTACCAACGAATAAACACAAGGTTTATCTGCAAATTGATTGTAGATTGCATGTATTATTGAGCAGACAGTGAAAAAGGCTGTTTGGTGTATTGCTGTGCACTACAAGTTGAGGATTGCAGAAGATTTGCTTGCTGTTTGGTATTAGTTTTGTGATAATGGCAGAGAACAGTGGAAACCCCATCATTAAGAAGCTCGACAAGAACAACTACCCTTCATGGAAGTTCCGTGTCATGAACTTCCTTATTGGAAAAGACCTCTACGAGTTTGTTTTAGGTGAAGAAAAGGAGCCAGAGGTGAGTGATCCTCCAATTGTAGAAGAGACAAAGGCACGGAAGGAATGGAATGCAAAAGACAAAAAGGTCATGTATTGGCTGTCTGCAGTAATTAACAATAATATGCTGGGACATATTAGAAATGCAAAGAATTCATATGCAGCTTGGACCATACTTGAAAGTATGTTTTTCGTAAATACAAAGGCACGAAAGATTCAACTCAAGCAAGAGTTGAATATATTGAAGAAAGAAAAGATGTCTATCAATGAGTATGCACTAAAGGTAAGGAGCATTGCAGATGCCTTGGCAGCGTTTGATGCAATGCCCGATGATGATGATTTGGTGTCGTCTATCTTGGGTGGACTTCACAATGAAAAGGCTTGGAAGTCTTTTGTAACTTCCGTATATGTCAGAAAGCCATTTTCAGATTTCGATGAGTTGGTCTCCCTTATGATCACTGAAGAGATCAACATTCAGAGTGAGACATTTGAAAAAAGTGGTGGACAGGTCCAAGCTTTCTACTCTAGTTTAGGAAGGGGACATGGTAGGTCCTCTTCAAGAGGCCGTGGTAGTGACAACCAACAAAATAGATTGAATTAGCAATTTGGCGATATGCAAGTTTCAGGAGATCGTGGTAACTTTAGAAGTAGGGGGAGCTTTAGAGGAAGAGGTGGATGGCAGAACAGAGGTTCTAACAGCTTTGGTATTGTCTATCACTACTGTGGAAAAACAGGTCATATTGCAGCCCAATGTTATGCTAAGAAAGATGATATCCGCAGTGGTAAGTTGTAGCAAGGAAACTATGCATCGTCTTCACGACAGAATGAATACAAAAATGAACGTCTGTTTGTTATGCAGCATATATTGAATGCTGTTACAGGAAAGGGAACACATGATGATGTTTGGTATGTTGATTCATGTGCATCCAATCATATGACCAGCCATGTAGAATGGTTTGGAGAGATGCAAGATTTGCAAAATACAGGTTATGTGTAGACGGGTGATGATTCATGCCACCCAATTTCACACATTTAAAAAGTTTCCTTGTCCTTGCATGATGGTGAGACAAAGAGTCTTTCAGATGTATTACATGTGCCATCTATTACAAAGAACTTGGTGTCAGTCGGTTAGACGGTAGAGCAAGGCCTGTAAGTTAGATTTAATGCAAATGGCTGCTTTGTAGAAGATTTCAATGACAAGTGCAGGTTAGTTGCAAAGGGAAGTAGAGTTGGACGTATGTTTACTCTGGATGTTGGAATTTCTACTATGAATGCTGCTATGTATGGTAAAGGAAAAGGTGTTGTTGCAGATATTAAAATTTGGCACAAATGCATTGGACATGCAAATGTACAAAGGCTAAAATTAATGCAGTCCAAAGGGTTGGTTACAGGTTTGCCTACATTTAGAGTGGTAGAATTTCATAAGGTATGCGAAGCATGTCAGTTTGGTAAGCAGGCAAGACAACCCTTTTCACATGACAGAGATGTAAGCAGAAATATCCTTGATGTTGTGCATACAAATATTTAGGGGCCTACACAAAATGTATCTCTTGGAGATAGTTCATACTTTGTCACATTCATTAATGATTGTTTTAGAAAGCTGTGGGTATATTTTATGAAGAAAAAGAGTGAAGCGTTTGAGCACTTTAGAACTTTCAAGGCTGCAGTTGAAAGAGAAACATGCTTAAAAGTAAAGTGCTTGAGGTCAGATGGAGGGGGAAAGTACCTCTCGAATGAGTTTAGTGATTTTTTGAGGTCTCATGTAATAAAGAGACAGTTCACATTCAGGCATATCCCACAGCAAAATGGGGTTGCAGAAAGAAAAAACATGCATACTGCAGAAGTTGCACGCGTCTTGATGGTTGAAAAGAATATGCCTAAGCATTTTTGGTCTGAGGCTGTTTATATTGCTATTTATATTATGAATAGAACTCCCACAGCTGTTGTTCATGGGATGACTCCTGAAGAATGCTTTACTAGCAAGAAGCCTAATGTATCACACTTGAAGGTATTTGACTGTGTTGCATATGTTCATGTGCTAGATGAGCTACGGAAGAAGCTTGATCCAAAGGCAGAAAAATGTGTCTTTATTAGATACTCTTTAGAGTAGAAAGGGTATCACTATTATAGCCCTATCACATGTAAGTTCAAAGAGAGCAGGGATGTCATCTTTAATGAAATGAGCAGTTGGTATGTATCTAGTGGTGATGCATTGGATGATGATGATGATCATGACACTCATGTGTAGGCTGAAAAGCAAGAATCACGGACTCTTAGTGGACTAGAGACATCATTTGGTAGTTCTTGGTCTGGGAGACTAAGGAGTAGCTCTACATCTTCAGGTGCATCTAGTAGCACTACATGCAAAGACATGAAAGAATAAAGTGTCAGATGGCATTGATGCAGTTCTTGATGGAGACTCCAGTGGCTCAGAGAGCTTGGATGATGAGCTTGGTATTCCTTCTGTCAGGACACCAGGTGTACAGAGAGCTCATAGTAATGTAAAGGCTCCATTGAGTGATTCGGTGGTACGCAGATCTAGCAAGGTCAGATACCTTGTTAAAAGATTTGGTTTTGAAGGCTATGAAGCTCACCATTATGCTTATATGGTGAAACTAGTTAAGGATGTTGAGCCCACTTGTTTTGAGGATGCTGTTGGTCATACTCATTGGGATACAACAATGGATGAGGAGATGGATGCATTAGAGGCCAATAAGACTTGGGATCTAGTATCATTGCCGAAGGGCAAGAAAGCTATTGGATGTAAGTGGGTTTAAAAGATTAAGCACAATGCAAATGGTTCTATTAGTAGGCACAAAGCTAGGCTGGTTGCAAAAGGCTATGCCCAGACATATGGTATAGATTATGAAGAAACCTTCAGTCCAATTGCTAACATGGCAATTGTCAGATATGCGATTGCTTTGGCAGCACAGCCAAAGGTTAGAAGTTGCAGCAAATGGATATGAAGAATTCCTTCTTGTATGGTGATTTGCAGGAAGAAGTGTATATGGATCAACCAACAGGTTATAAAGATTTAGAGCATCCCATGTATGTGTGCAAGTTGAAGAAGGCGCTCTATGGGCTCAAGCAAGCACCTAGATCATGGTATGATAAGATTAGAGAGTATCTTGTCAATATTGGCTTTTACGTTTTTGATGCTGATCACTCACTTTATGTGAGAAAGGGAGATGTAGGTTTGGTCATCATAGTCATCTATGTGGATGACTTGATTATTACAGGTGATAGTGATAGTGGGATTGTTGAAGTCAAGGACTTTTTGAAGAAGAAGTTTGAGATGAAGGATTTAGGTGAGCTAAGGTACTTCCTTGGCATTGAGTTGATCAGATGTGATGATGGTATATGGCTATCCCAAAGACAGTATGGCTTGGATATGTTGTCCAAGTATAATATAACAACATGCAAACCACTTTCAGTCCCATTGAAGCAGAATGTAAAGTTGAGTGCTGATGTTGGGGATGAGATAGAAGGACCTACTATGTTCAAGAGGATAGTGGAGAGTTTGATCTACATGACCATTACAAGGCCAGACTTGAGCTACACTGTTGGTCTTGTGAGTCAGTTTATGTAAGTACCTAGAAAGCCACATTTGGATGCAGTTAGATGCATATTGAGATATGTGAAGTCCACATTACATTATGGACTTTTCTATGAGGCAGGTACATATGTACATGTTTTTGGATACATAGATGCAGATTGGGCTGGTAGTATGTCCGATAGAAGATCTACTAGCGGATACATGTTCTCTCTTGGTAGTGCAGCAGTTACTTGGAGCAGCAAAAAGCAATCTACAGTTGCTTTGTCGAGTACAGAGGCTGAGTATAGAGGTGCTGTTGTTGCAGCATGTAAGGTAGTATGGCTGCAAAAGTTATTGGCTAATTTAGATGTGCAGGTGGAAGGTCTAGTTGTCATTTATTGTGACAACATGAGCAGTATACAGTTGGCTAGGGACCCTGTGTTCCATGCCAGGACAAAACATATTGAGGTACATTACTACTTTGTGAGAGAGAAGGTACTAGCAGGTGAGATTGACTTGGTCTATGTCAGTACACATGATTAGATAGCTGACATCTTCACGAAGGCATTGGGTTAGTACAGAGAAGCTTCAAAAGTTTCAAAGCTTACTTGGAGTTGCAGAGATGCAGTTGAGCTTGAGGGGGAGTGTTGAGATGACAAGCTCAACACATGTGGACATTAATGATGGACTGCCTAGTTAGATGGGTCCACACATCTACACTTAGCACGTCGGTGGTCATTATGACTCTCACATGGCCACTAACTCATTACTTATTATATTCAGGTTGTTACACCTATTTACAGCTATCATAGTTATAGCGCCAATCGACTAATGTAGTCGGTTATGCATTGTTTGACTTAGTAGGCCACTTTCCTTTATGTTGAATCTTATCTATACTTTGTGTATATTGTAAAGTGTGTGGAAGAAGAAGAAGAAACCATCAAGAAAACGTTTTGGCCTCCATCTCTCTTCTTGTCTCTTGAGTGAGCTTCTCCTTATGCATTCTGTGTGTGTTCAGGCAGCATCTTGAGCAAGTTCCCCCACCACGCGATTCTTGACAAAGATGATGATGTAAGTGTTGGTAATGCCCATAGTGCACGATTGGATAATGATGAAAATCCCTTGTCTCATGAACCTTTTGAAGAGTACATGCTTTCAAGAGAGATGCATATGCTGAACATTGGGATGCATGATCAATATAAGTAACTTTCTAAATCTTTGGGGAAGATTGAGAATACATCCAACAAAGTGGATGAAGGACTTCAACAGCCTGTCAAGTTCATGAAGAGTGGATTTGAGGATGTAGTAGTAGCTATCAAGGGTTTGAAGACTCAACCCACATCTTCTACACCAAGTGAACCCACTGTTCATATTGAAAATACTTTAGTCCAACCCTCCAATATGAAAGGAAAGGGGATTGATCAGCCTATTATGTCAACCTTTGAGAAATGAGAGCCATCTATTGAGGAGTACTCATTACTAGCCACCAATATCATCAAAGTACCATGCCCGCTGTCCTCAATTCAATCCAAGACATGAGGCTACTTATGAAGAATAAGAGGACATAAGAGAAGAAGAGAATGAGGAGTTTCATGGATGTGACCCTTTCTACAAATCTTTTTCCTCTCAATCTACCATCAAGCAAAAAGAATCAGACTCTCATTATAAGAGTGGAAGATTTGATGAAAGAAGATCATTTCATGACATCACCAACAAAGATAAGTCATTTCATAGTCAGCCCACTAATGGACAACATCATTCTTTTGGATTGGGACAATCGAATCATGGTGGTAATAATCCTAGACCAAACTCTTTTGGAAGAGATTCAATGAATAGAGATTCTTGGAGACAATCATCTCTTGGGCAGCACTCCAATAATTTTCAGCCAACCTATAATGAAAGGGAGTACAAAGAAAATATTACCATTTCCAACTTTGTCATGAAGGAAAATACAACATTAATATTTGCACCTTGGATTAATTCTAGCCTTTGTAAATTCAGCCCTAGCCTATGTGTACATGTGTGAACAGCCCTTAAGTTTGGAAAGAGGGTTAGAACAAAAGGGACTAAAGGCCAAAGGCAAGACATCTTTTGATCATTCAATAATCTTGGCTTTACCATCTTCTTGGAGTTAGCTTCTTCTTAGCCTATGAAGCACTCAGCCATGGCCGTCATGTATTCTTGAATCCCCAACCATTAATACATGATGAGGATGTCTTGGTGCAATAGACTTGTTAATTCTTTGTTGTTGCTTAGTTAATTTTCAATTTCAGTTAGTTTTCATTCCATGGTTGATTGCTTTCTTACATTGGTATCAGAGCAGTAGCTTAGATCCTTGCAGAAGTCATTTTCAAGTACTAGATTCAGTTTCCTAGGCTAGGGAGAGCAAACCATAGTTAGGAATTTGAGTGACAGGACTTGACAGGACATACTTCAAACCGGAGTTACATGTGAAGGTCTGCTACAAACAGGGATGAAGATGGTGATTCTTGGCATTACTAATGGAAGAAATGGCGGGCTCTAGCCAAAATAGCAGGTCGTGACCAAGGTTTGAGCCAAAAATTGGGGTAAGTGGACAAACTAATGGTTACATGACTTAGAGGAGGGAAAAGCTAGAGTTACTTTTCATGAACAAGGGTTTCTTCTCTTTTCCTTCAAGCTGTCCACAAGAATCCATGGCCAAGACAAGATCAGATCTTCTCTCTCTCACTCCTATCATGAGAATGGATTACATGACCTTCTTCCCTGCTTCAGGAGCTTCATTTGGAGTAGCTAATATAGCTACTTAGCATTATCTTGGACTTTTCATACATGAGTATGTCCTCACGCTGTTTGCGCCACCTGCACACACTCCCCTACTGCGTGGAAAATTCAGAAATATGATGGCCTTTGAGCATTGCTAATGATCCTTCTAACCTTGGGCAAGAGGTCTCTTACAAGCTTCTTCAAGATTCTTACCATTTTGGAGTTTTCCCTCTTCTTCAAAACCCTAGCTATGGCAGTTTGGGACAGCATGAAATATTCTTGAAATTTTTGAAGCAAATCATGGGGCTTTTGTGGGCAAAGCATCTCTGAAGCTTCCTCAACCATTTCCCCTCAAGAATCCATCAACATTGGACCGACATTGAAGGAGATTGAAGCCAATGGAGGTCTAGGTATTCAATGGATAGCATGAAGCTTTTATGCCATTAAATTTTGGCATTCCCTCTCAAATTTCGGGATCTCTTGGACACATTGAAGCCCTCTCTATTACCTATTGCAACCTACTTCAAGTAGAGAAGGTAATCGGTCTTCATCAACCCTCGTTTGGAGCATTCATGGAGTCATGGAGCTTTCATGGGATTAATGAAGCTGAAGCTTATCAAGGAAGGGATTATTCTTGAAGATTGAAGATCTCTTGGACTGATTTTAGAAGGATTATCAAGCTCAACTCACCTATGTCAAGCATTATGGATTGAAGGTCATTCCATCAACAATGCTCTTCTCCAATCAATCAAATGAGGTACTCTAATCACTGTTAATTTCTCTTTACATCCAATTGCTGATCTCATTTCCAATTGTTGAAGAGAAATAAGAGGATTAATTAAGCTTTCATTCATAGCCTAATGCATTACATGAAGCCTATAGGTTATGTCAGTCATTGTCTTTACTAAACCTCTTCAATTTACTGAAATGGCCATCTCTAAATGTCTCAAACTCTTCCATAATGAATGAGCATTACCCATCTACTTTCATTCACTAAAATCAGTAATTTCTTGAGCTTCATTACTCAATCTTTATTGCCTAACCCTGACATGAAATTGATTGCCAATTTTGCCTCTTGATCATAAGAAAATCATTACCCAATTGGTAGGTGAGAAAAGCTTTGTAAGCAGTGAGTCACTGCTGAGGTAAATACCTCTCCATTTCTCATTTACATTTTAGCCTTTTCAATTCCAATCTTGCATATCATGAAAGGGCAAATGAAAGGCAATTGTATTTCCTTCCTATTCCATGCATATCATACTGATTTTTAGAGCTAGAATTCACTTGCCATGTACATGCCCACGAGGAAAAGTGGATGCCGGGCGAGTTGGTAGGACAAAAGAGAGGTGACCCTCCCCTACCGACGAGGACCCTGAAGGGGAGCGCAACCCGGCTTGAGAGGGAACTTTGCAAACCCCTCGGGTCTCGGATCCCACGCATTTTCAAGTTTAGGTGCAGGTACAAATCTCAAAGGCACTTGAAATCAGCCTACAACATGAGTTTATGGGTAGTGAGTTCTTGAGATATTGGCAAATGTATGGTACTCATGGATGTATTGGCAAATGTATGGTACTCATGGAAAGTATCAATATATGAAGGCAAATGCATTCAAGGAAGGTAAATGTATGGTAGTTTTGGAAGGCAAATGTATGATAGTTTTGGAAGGCAAATGCATGATAGTTTTGGAAGGCAAATGTATGGACAAGGCAAATGTATGTTGAAAGAATGCATGGGAGAATGTATGGCAAATGTATGAAGACATATGGTTGCAGTAAAATGTATGCATCCTATGGTAAAGACACTATGGTTCAGCATTAAAGTTTGGGACAGAGTATGTATGCATACCCTCATTAGAGATTGCAGTCTACATTGAGTTAGACATCAATTTTAATGATTACAGAGGTCATTTTCAGTATGGGCAGATGTATGAGACTCTCCTACAGGTTTATGAAGTTGGTACATGCTTGGTATTGATGGTACAAGTCATTAATTGACTAGAACAGGGTATTCACTGCCTGTAGGAATTTTCAGACAACAACAGAAAATCCCTTACAGAAATTTCTGTACTCATCCATTTTCTGCACTTGATAGCTCTTGGATAGAGGACTCTTCACGCTTCGAACAGAGCCAAAGACCTCGTAATTTGGAGCTCTAGAAGTGAATATAATCAAGTTTTTCTACTGCAAGAAATTCAGGACAGAAATCAACCCATGGCTAGGAATAAGAAGAGAGACCCTGTTTTGGATACCATCAATGAAGAATTGAGGGAATATCAACAGGAAAGGGGTGAACATGACACTACTCAAGATGCCATTTACCGAATGCACTATGAGAACGAAGAGGTCGATGCAAAGTTCCACCCACTCCCCTACCAATCAACCCATAGAGATGTCTCATATCTCAATGAATTCAAACAGTTTTTAACAATTGTCAAATGACATAAAGGATATGAAATCAGGCTTCGAGGGTATGAGGTTGGGTATTGACAAGCTTGTAGCACTTCTTGGTGAGAAAATGTTGCCTACAGATGGTCTTAATGTCCCACATCCTCATATGGATGAAGAACCACCTAAACCACCTACTCCTAAGGTGGTAGGTCAATTTGAAGTTGGAGAGTCATCTAAAGCTAAGGATTTTGTTCAGCCCACTTCACTTCAGCCACAAATCCATCAACAAAAGGGTCACTTTCAACCACATGGGCAAGATCCTCAAGAGAGAGTGTAAACAAACTCAAAGCATGATGAAGACATCCATGGGTGCAACTCTTTCTACAAGCAATTTTACCCTCAAGAAAATGTTGGTGGCTATGAGCAAGGGCATGTTAATTCAGCCCCAAACTCTTATGGGCAGCCACATGGACATGTGAATTCAGCCCCAAATGCTTATGGACAGCCACAACATAATTTCTCTACTCAAGTGCAACCCAATAGGCCAAGTCCCATGTCAAATCATGGTTGGAATTAGCAAAATAATGGGCAGCAACCACCTTTCAACTCACCTATGCATGGACAACCTCAAGGGTACCATGGACAACCTCCCAATGTGAGCAACACATACTTTCAGCCTCAAGGACATTATTTCCAGCCACAAAGTCATGGTATGCATTATGGACAACAAACTCCTTATGCACAAGGGCATGGAAATAATGAATATCCTAGGCAAGGATCTTTTGGCAATTCTTTTGGGCCACAACACCATAGTGGGCAGCAGCACCATAATGGACAACCTCCTCAATATGAGAGAGAGTACAAGGAGAAAATAGTTATCTCAAACTTCAAGGGAGAGAACCCTTCACCCACGGAGTTGGAGGAGTGGTTTGACAAGTTAGAGATGTATTTTTCCCTTTACCCAAGGCCCGAGAATGCCAAAGTAAAATTTGCAGCCCTTCATCTAGAAGGCTATGCTCACACTTGGTGGAGATATATGGCGAGGATGGGACATGACTTCTTGTCTTGGGATGCATTGAAAAATGCTATGATTGAAGTCTTTGTTTCCCCTATTGAAAAAGAGCGGTTAGAGAAGAAGTGGTATGCACTTGAGCAACGTGGTCTCTCGGTTAGAGAGTACTCAAATCAGTTTTTGAACCTTTCGATGTATGTTCATGGGGTCTCCGATAGTGCCAAGTTGAATAAATACATATTTGGTTTGGAACCTACTCTTTCTTCCGAAGTTGGAGCCATGAATCCTACATCCCTACAAGCTGCCATTCAATTGGCTGAACGTTATGGGCAGAAATACAAGGGTTTTCAGCCAAAAACAGAGCATTCTTTTCAGCCTACGCAGTTCCCAAGGACATCAGGCCATTATGGGCATGCTAAAACTGATTTTCAGCATATTGGGAAGCCATCAAATAGTTTCAGCAATACCTACAACAAGATACCCACTTTTCCTATTGTTTTTGGATCAAAACAAAGTAGTAATTTCAGACCTAATGCTGAAAATAGATTTGATGCAAAGAGGACTGATATAAGTGCCAAAACTTCAGGCCCTACTCAAGGCAAACATGTATCGAATGACAAGCTCAAAGATATGTATGCTAAAGGACTATGCTTCAAATGTGGAGAGAAATGGTCACCCGATCATAAGTCCAAATGCAAGGCCAAAAATATGAAGATTAGTATGATCATCGAGGATGATTCCGATGTTGAATCTATTGAAGGAAGCTTGGCTCAACTTGATGTCACAACAACTCAAGAAGAGGCGCATGAAAATGAAGAGAATGTCCATGATGAGTTCTATGATCCGATGGATGGGTTTCCTTTCGACCCGGGTGGTCATTATTTGGATGATTCATGGACTGATTTACATCCATCGCTATGTGCCATATCAAGTGATGCATGGAGTGGTTCAAGAGGGGATAATACCCTATGCCTTAAAGGTCAAATCAAGGGAAGGACCGCTCATATACTCATTGATACGGGAAGTACACATAGCTTCATTAATGCTAATCACTCAATGGGCTGAAATTGAATACGTAGGAAATGCCTACATCACTCAAAATCCAAGTGGCAAATTGAAATTTTGAGAAGAGCAATCAATGCTGTCCAAATGTACCTATCACCCTTTCCCCATTGTGCACTACATCGGTGAGCCTAATTGCATTAGAAATGGGTCCCATTGATATAATACTTGGCTGCAATTGGCTGAAATCTTTCGGCAGATTTACCATGGATCTCAACAACATGGAAATGGAGTTTAAATGGTGTGGACAACAAGTAACACTACATGGAGTTGAAAAGAAAAGAATGGAGATGATCAGCCCCAAGAAGGTTAAGAAAGAGATAAATGCAAAGGCATGTATGTTCACCATTCTTCTTTTCAAGATTGAAGAGGATCAGCCCTCTTCTCCTACTAACAATAAGGACCCATGTCTTTGTAAATTGCTGAAAGAATATGATGATATTTTTCAGCCACCTACCTCTCTTCCTCCCAAAAGAGAAGTGGATCATCCCATTGACTTGCTGCCCAATACAAAGCCCATCAACAAACCACCATATTGCCTCTCCAAAGTGAAAAGAGAAGAGGTAGAACGCCAAGTCAAAGAGCTTTTGGAAATGGGTCTCATTAAGGCAAGCCAATCACCTTTTGCTTCTCCAGTCCTTCTTGTGAAGAAGAAAGATGGCTCCTTTCGAATGTGCATTGATTACCGCGATCTCAACAAGGTCACTATCAAGAATAGGTATCCAATACCTAGAATTGATGATCTCTTAGATGAATTGAAGGATGCCAAAGTGTTCTCCAAAATTGACTTGAGATCGGGATATCATCAAATACGCATGAAGGAAGGGGATGAATTTAAAATAGCCTTCAGGACGGAGAGGGGTCTTTACCAGTTTATGGTTATGCCTTTTGGGTTATCAAATGCTCCAGCCACATTCCAGTCTCTCATGAATAAGATACTTCAGCCATTGCTCTTTAAAACAGTTTTGGTATTCTTTGATGACATTTTGATCTATAGCAAGAATAAAGAAGACCATTTGCAGCATGTAAAAGAGGTCTTTGACATATTGAGGATACACAAACTGTTTGCCAAGGCCACTAAATGCTCTTTTATGACAAAGGAAGTTGAGTAATTGGGTCATATAGTGGGAGAAGATGCAATCAAAGTGGATCCTAAGAAGGTTCAGTGCGTCAAAGAATGGCCTACGCCAACAAATGCCACTTCATTAAGAGGTTTCCTTGGTTTGTCATCCTTTTACCGACGGTTTATGAAAAACTATGCTCATGTTGCAGCTCCTCTTACCGATCGGCTGAAAAAGGAGGCCTTCTTCTGGGATGAGATCACTGACAAGAGCTTTAATGAGCTGAAGCAATTGCTTATTTCAGCACCCATACTAGTTTGCCCTGACTTCTCCAAGACTTTTACCATTTATGCAGATGCCAGTGGTAGAGGTTTGGGGGCAGTTTTGGTACAGGAGCATGGTGTCATTGCATTTGAGAGCAGAAAATTTGATGACAAAGAGAGAGAGATGCATGTTTATGAGCAGGAGATGCTTGCTATCTTACATGCAATCAAGAAATGGCACCACTACCTCTATGGGACACACTTCAAAGTCAAAAGCGATCATAGGGTCTTGAGATATTTTCTCTTGCAGCCCAATCTTTCTCCCAAGCAAAAGAGATGGTTGGCCACTTTGCAATCATATGATTTTGAAATATCATACATGGCTGGCAAGGATAATGTGGTGGCTGATGCGTTATCAAGAATGTGGGCATGCAGTCTATCTACTGTGTCTACCATCTATAAGGATTGGATTGAAGACATTCAAGAGGAATATGTGCTTGATGAGCATGTTGCCCATATTTTACAGAAATTACAGCAAGGGTGTGATGCTGAATTTCCTAATTTTAAAGTGCATAATGGCCTCTTATGGTTTAAGGGTAAAGTGTACTTGATTCCTAGCAGTAAATTCAAGCTGAAGGTGCTTCAAGAGATGCATTCATCGCCAATGGCTGGTCACTTGGGCCTTTTCAAGACGTTTGATAGAGTTCATCAAAGCTTCTATTGGAAAGGTCTATGGAAAGATGTTAAAGAGTATATATCTCAGTGCTTGGAGTGTTAGCAAAATAAGGATTCCACTCTATTACCAGCTGGCTTACTTCAGCCTTTACCCATACCTACGGGCAAATGGACAGATATTTCCATGGATTTCATAATGGGATTGCCTACTACCAGTCATGGATGGAACAATATCTATGTGGTAGTTGATAGATTGACCAAATCAGCCCACTTTATCCCAACTAAAGTCCAATTTTCAGCAAGGCAAGTCGCCGAGCAATTTATGGAAGGTGTGTTCAAACTACATGGTATGCCTATGAGAATAGTATCAGACCATGATTCGAAGTTTATGGGCAACTTCTGGAAAAGTCTATTCTCATCTATGGGTACTTTCCTCACTCCTAGCACGGCCTATCATCCTCAGACTGATGGGAAAACGGAGAGAGTCAATCATTGGGTGGAAGTGTACCTTAGGCATTATTGTCATGACACACAAGCTTCATGGGATCGTTGGATCCACCTTGCTAAATTTTGCTATAATAACACGCACCACATGAGCATTGGGATGTCACCGTTTGAAGCTCTTTATGGGTATAAAGTCCAACTTCCATCGGTTTTATTCCATGAAGACATCAACCCACAAGCAAAGGAAGAGTTGGAAATAATGGAGTTGCTCATGAGGCAATGCAAGGACAGCATAAGGAAAGCACAAGAGGTAATGAAGGTCTATGCAGATGAGAAAAGAAGACATTTAGACTTCAAGGTTGGAGATTGGGTATTTCTCAAAGTGCCCAAGACACATTATGCTTCATTAAAGGGTGGGAACAATAAGCTTGCTCATAGGTTTTATGGGCCATACTTGATCTTGGACAAAATTGGAGAGCTTGCTTATAAACTTCAGCTACCATCTTCTACTAGAATACATGATGTATTCCATGTTTCACAGCTGAAGAAGTATGTTGGGCCCGATGTACAAGTATTGGAAGAGTTACCACCATTGGATGAGGCAGGACTGATCATATATGAACCCGAAAGCATTATTGGAAAGAGAGAGAAAGTTCTCAGAAATCGTACTCTCATTGAGTATCTCATTAAGTGGAAGAATTTTCCCATTGAAGAGTCTTCTTGGCAACCATCCACTTATGTCAGTAACTTTCCTTGGTTATTACAGGATGATATATGATGCAGTATGCAGTGACTGTGCAGAGACAACTTGCTGTATGAAATTTTTGCAGATAATAAAACTGTCCCGACTTCATCAAAATTTGATTTTGATGTTATGGGGTGATGCTTGGGAGTGTATACTTCGTTTCTACACCTCATACGCCTCATTTGGACCAATATATCAAAAGTTATGGCAATTTTAGTGAATCAGCCCTGTTTGGATAGCAGCCAGTTTTCTCACAGTTTGGCATGCAAAAAGGTCTTCTTTTCATGGACAGTGCTTTCTTATCACTTGGAAGATGAATGGGCATGATTACTATCATCCTTGACTTGGATTTAGTCCATTACTTCTTGGTTTTGAGGACAAAACCATCTTCAGGACGGGATGGTTTGTCATGAAGGAAAATACAACATTAATATTTGCACCTTGGATTAATTCTAGCCTTTGTAAATTCAGCCCTAGCCTATGTGTACATGTGTGAATAGCCCTTAAGTTAGGAAAGAGGATTAGAACAAAAGGGACTAGAGGCCAAAGGCAAGACATCTTTTGATCATTCAATAATCTTGGCTTTACCATCTTCTTGGAGTTAGCTTCTTCTTAGCCTATGAAGCACTTAGCCATGGCCGTCATGTATTCTTGAATCCCCAACCATTAATACATGATGAGGATGTCTTGGTGCAATAGACTTGTTAATTCTTTGTTGTTGCTTAGTTAATTTTCAATTTCAGTTAGATTTCATTCCATGGTTGATTGCTTTCTTACAAACTTCAAGGGGGATAATGCATCTTCAACGGAGTGGGAAGAATGGGTAAACAAATTAGAGATGTACTTCACACTTTTTCCTTACCATGATGAAGCCAAGTTCTATTTTGTAGCACTCCATCTTGAAGGGTATGCGCATATATGGTGGAGATATGTGCAAAGAGTTGGTCACAATTTTACTTCTTGAGAGGATTTTAAGAAGGCAATGTTGGAAGTGTTTGTCTCTCTAATGGAAAAAAAAAAGATTGCAAAGAAGATGGTATGGTCTTCAACAACGAGGCATGTCCGTTCATGATTACTCTAACATGTTCCTTAATCTTTCTATGTATATTGAAGGGATTGATGATTTGGCCAAGTTAAACAAATATATATTTGGTCTAGATTCAACCCTCTCTTCGGAAGTAGGTGCAATGCAGCCCAAGACAATTCATAAAGCCATTTTATATGCTGAAAGGTATGGGTAGAAATATAGAAGAGATTCAATGGGGGTTCAGCCAAAAAGTACAGGGTATTCATTACCTAATCAACCTTCGAGGGTTGGAGCACATTTCAGCCAGCAAAGGGATGTTTATAGGCAAGAAGGCAAGGGGACTAGTACCTACAGCAGTAATTACAGCAATTTGCCTACATATCCAACGGTCTATGAATCAAAATCAAGTGGAGGAAATGGTTATAGACCAATGGCTAAAGCAAAATAGAGCTTTGCAAGGGCTAAAAATGCACAAAAGGGATCTCAGAACAGCACTTACAGTAAAGTTCTTTCAAATGAACAAATTAGAGACATGAGGCAAAAGGATTATGCTTCAAGTGGGGAGAAAAGTGGACACAAGACCATAGGATGAAATGCAAATCCAAAAATAGCAAGCTTAACTTTGTCATTATCGATGAGCCGGATGAGGATGAAAGCGAAGAGGGGAATGTATTTCAGGTAGAAGCAAACCCTATGGTTGAAGAAATGCATGACAAAGATGAAGAAAATAATGATGAATTTTATGATATTGTGGACAGTTTTCCTTTTGGTCCAGGTGGTTCTTTATGTGCAATTTCTCATGATGCATGGACTAGTTGTAAAGGAGAAAACACCCTTAGACTTGAAGGGCTGATCAATGGCATAAAAGTTCACCTTTTGATTGATATGGGCAGCACCTATAGCTTCATTAATGCCAAATGTTTGCATGGGTTGAGATTGTTTCCTCAACAAATGTAAGTGCCATTGAAGATCCAAGTTGCTAATGGAGCTTATGAAGCAAGTAATGAAGTATGCCTACACACTCCTATTACCCTATCTCTTTCATGCATTATGGAAATGGACTTGATTACTTTGGAAATGGGTCCCATAGATATTGTCATTGGCTACGATTGGTTGAAAACCATTAGAAAATTTTCTTTGGACTTGCAAAACATGCTGATGGAATTCCAATGGAATAGACAACCTATAATATTGAAGGGCATTGGTCAAAAGCAAATGGAACTCATCTCTATGAAGAGGATGTGTAAAGAAATCAATGCACGGTTATGCATATTCACTCTTTTTCTTGCAAAAGTGGATGAAGAGTAGTCACCAAATAAGTCATCATCTTCTTCAAAGCAAAAGGATCTAATAATGGAAGAGCTACTGGAAGAATACAAGTATTTTTTTTAGCAACCATCATCTTTGCCTCTAAAGAGAGAGGTAGACCACCCTATTGACTTGCTTCCCAACACAAAACCCATCCACAAACCTCCCTATCGTTTGTCAAAGTTTGAAAGGAAAGAGATGGAAAGACAAGTTAAAGAGTTGCTACAAATGGGTTTAATTTAGCCAAGTCAATCTTCGTTTGCCTCTTTTGTTCTCTTGGTAAAGAAGAAAGTTGGATCTTTTCACATGTGTATTGATTATAGGGAGCTTAACAAGTTCATGGTGAAGAATAGATACCCGATTCCTTGCATTGATGATCTCTTGGATGAGCTCAAAGATGCAAAGGTCTTTATCAATATTGATCTTCGTTCGGGCTATCATCAAATTTGAATGAAGAAAGGGGATGAATATAAAATAGCCTTTAGGAATAAAAGAGGGTTATATCACTTCTTGGTTATGCCATTTGGGCTTTCAAATGCACTCGCTACTTTTCAAGCACCCATGAATAAGATATTGCAGCCTTTCTTGTTCAAAACAGTCCTTGTATTCTTTAATGATATCCTCATTTATAGCAAATCCAAGGTTGAGCATTTGATGCATGTGTGAGTGGTCTTTGACACATTAAGAAGACATACACTCTTTTCCAAAATGTCAAAGTGTTCTTTCATGGAAGATGAAGTGGAATACTTGGGTCACATTGTGGGAGAGCAAGGCATTCGTGTGGATCCTGAGAAGGTGAAATATGTCAAAGAGTGGCCTACTCCTACAAATTCTACTTTCGTGAGATGTTTCCTTGGATTATCTCCATTCTATAAGAGGTTTATAAAAAAATTATGCTCATGTGGCGGCTCCTTTGACCGATAGGTTAAAGAAAGAGGCTTTCTTTTGGGACTCCATGGCCGTCAAGAGCTTCAATGAGCTGAAATATCTATTAGTTTCAGCACCTATTCTTATATGCTCAGATTTCTCTAAGGAATTTATTATATGTGTGGATGCTAGTGGAAGAGAAGTTGGGGCTATTTTGTATCAAGACCATGGAGTTATAGCCTATGAAAGTTGTAAGCTTGATGACAAGGAGCGTCAACTACATGCCTATGAACAAGAGATATTGAAAATTTTGTATGCTATCAAAAAGTGGCATCACTATATATATAGTAGGTATTTCAAGTTGAAGAGTGATCATCGTGTGCTGAAATACTTCCTTTCTCAACCAAATTTGTAAGCCTATGAAAGTGATCAAGACCATGGAGTAATAGCCTATGAAAGTTGTAAGCTTGATGACAAGGAGCGTCAACTACATGCCTATGAACAAGATATATTGGAAATTTTGCATGCTATCAAAAAGTGGCATCACTATATATATGGCAGCCATTTCAAGTTGAAGAGTAATCATCGTGTGCTGAAATACTTCCTTTCTCAAGCAAATTTGTCCCCTAAACAAAGGAGGTGGCTAGCTACTCTTCAAAGCTATGATTTTGAAATATCCTACGTGGTTGGAAAAGATAAGGTTGTGGCAGATGCTTTATCACGTATACGGGCATGTTCTTTATCTTCAATTTTAATTGTACATAAGGATTAGATTCATGACATCCAAGAAGAATGTTTGCTTTATGAGCAAGCATCAAAGATGATGAAGGAATTTCAGTAGGAAAAGGAGAAGAGTATCCCAATTTCAATTGGCACAACAGTTTTTTATGGTATCATGGTAGAGTCTACTTGACACCACAGTCCTCTTTCAAAGACCGTATTTTTCACGAGATACATTCTTCACCTTTAGTGGGTCATCATGGGCTGTTCAAAACATTTGACAATATCCATAAGAGCTTCTATCGGAAGGGCATTTGACGGGATGTCTAGGATTATGTAATGCAATGTCTTCCATGTCAACAAAATAAATACTCATCTCTTCTACCTGGCGGCTTACTTCAGCCACTCCCTATTCCTCAAGGCAAGTGGATTGATATCTCTATGGATTTTATTGTGGGATTGCCTACAACTAAGCATGGGTAGAATAGCATTTATGTGGTAGTTGATCAGTTGACTAAATCAACCCATTTCATCCCTACTAAGGCCCAATTTACAGCAAAATAAGTGACTCAACAATTCGTGGAATGTATTTTCAAGCTTCATGGTTTGCCAATGAAGATTGTGTCCGATCACGACACTAAGTTTATGTGCAGCTTTTGGAGAAGTTTGTTCTCTTCAATGGGGACTCATTTGACTCCTAGTACCGTATATCACCCACAAACGGATGGGCCAATTGAAAGAGTTAACAAATGACTAGAAGTTGATTTGAGGTACTTTTTCCATGAGACACAAAATGCATGGGACCAATGCTCCATCTTCCGGAGTTATATTATACAATACTTACCATATGAGCATTGGAATGCCTCCTTTTGAAGCTTTATATGGCTACAAAGTACAAGTACCCTCCGCATTGTTTCATGAAGACGTAAATCCACAAGCACGTGAGGAGTTGGAAAAGATGGAGGCCCTTATGAAGCAATGCAAGGACAACATTCATAAAGCTCAAGAGACAATGAAGGTCTATGCAGATGAGAAAAGAAGACATGTGGAGTTTGAGGAATATGAATGGGTATTTTTGAAGGTTCCCAAGTCATGTTATGCTTCTTTTAAAGAAGGACACAACAAACTTGCTCATAGGTTTTATGGTCCTTATCGTATTGTTAAGCGAGTTGGGGATCTTGCTTATCAACTAGACTAACCTCCAAACACAAGAATCCATAATGTCTTTCATATGTCTCAGCTTAAAAAGTATGTGGGACCTCAAATTCAAGTTCTTGAAGAACTACCTCCCTTGGATGATGATGGTTTAATCATCTATGAGCCCAAGAGGATTATTGGCAAGCGAGAAAAGGTTCTAAGGAACCATATTACTGTTGAATACCTTTTCAAATGGAAGGGTTTGCCTATTGAAGAGTCTTCATGGCAACAAGCATCATATTTGGAACAATTTCCATGGCTTCAGCCAAGAGAACAATTCATAATAAGGGCAGTAAACAACTTGTTGTATTAAATTATTGTTAGCTTCAAAATTTGATTTTGAAGGCATGGCTGGATACTACATGTTGTCCTCTACATTTCTATATCTTGCACATGGAAATTGGCCACTTCTAGCTCAAGATATGGCCAATTTTGTACTATAGCCTATTTTGGACAGTTTACAACAGTCAGTTCCATTTATATGGTCCATCTTCATCAACTTCTTTGATCTTCATAAACATGGAGCTTTGTTTCAGCACGATTCCAAATGCTTCAAGCTATATTTGTAATCATCCTTGTAATTTGTTTCCAATTCAACTTTGAGGACAAAGCTCTTTTAGGCCGAGATGGCTTGTAATAAAGCATAAGTCACCTTAGTCTAGAGTAGGCTAGGGGGGTGCATACTCTTAGTCGCCAAGATATGGGGTGCATACCATGTCCCACCTTGACATGAGGTAAGTATTCATGTTGCAACTTACATCTATGATTCTCGACCTTCCATGGCAATACTATTTTATGCCTAGCTACCTTGATGTAAATCTATGTAGAATTTATGCAAGTTATTCCCCAAATTGTTAATCATTCTGATTTTAGCAAGGAAACAAATGGTCTTTGCAACCCTTATAGTTGCATAGAAGTAATGAATCGCATATTTACACGTAATGCGATGACTTGCGACTATTTACACCTTTAGAACAAGTTTAGCATCTTTAAGAAAAGATCACTTCTTGTCGCAAGACAAGTAGACCGATTTGGCTAGATCACTTGTAAGGGTATAACCCTCAAGGGATGCTATGGCTTCCTTGCAAACATGAGAACTAGTATATTACACTCTATGGAACAAGATGCTGCTGACCTTAAGCAAGCATTCAAAGAAGAAACACAAATCAGGGAGGCCAGTCCGCCCTTACCTAATCTACCCCTAGAAGAGCTGAAGGGTACCCAAGTTCCTGAGCATGTTATTGCTGCAAGAAGAAGAAGACGGGAACTTGTGAAGCAAGCCTAGCAGAGGGCGCAGTCACGGCCACAACAGCTTCTTGATGAGCCCATGCTGCCACATGAGGATCACCACCACATTAATTAGCTGCAAGAGTTGACTATCTGACAACAACAAGAGCTCCAATCCTGACCCTTCGAGTTCTCCTTCCTCTACCCACGGACCTTAAACCAAGTCTTACCCCTAAAATTAGTGGAAGGAATCATTCGATTGGGCAATGTTGTAGCAAACCGATGGGTCAAGGAGTGGAGCATCATCATCACACAATGGAGGTGGGAGCCCATAGACTATTGGCAGGACAAGGTCTATTAGGTTCCCAAAACCATCCAAGAAGGCTACGAGGCGTAGCCAAAGTAGCGGAGGAAGATTTGGGACATCGATTTTGATGCATGGATGGCCTTCTATGGCACGCTACATGAAGAATGAAATGATCCCACCTACATGCCCTACCCTTGTAGACACGGAGTGGATTATGATAGGGGGTGCATGGCAGGTATGACTTTTTGAAGATCTACAATGTCAATGCAGCAACTTCCGAGGAATGCATGACCTTTAGAATAGGGTACTTGCGCCCTTCTATTAACCGCTTCCTCAAGGACTTCTCTTCTTGCCCAGACCCAGCCTTCATAACCACTTGTAATTACCTTAGGATCATTAGGTTTCTGCTTAAACAAAAGTTAGTAGCTAAGGAAGCCCACCTCCCCCCACTCTTTTTTGACATTAACCTAGGAATAGATAGTAGTGTTATGGCTAGGCTCATAATCAAGGTAACCCTGCTTTCCTCATTTTGCATGAGGATCCTTGAAGACATGAATGATAGCCATTTTATGAGGTGCAACCACCCTTTTTTGTCAACCACACCTCTCAATGTGAGGGCTAATATTAAGGAATACCTATAGAGCTGCGCCTTCTTGACTAAATCCCTAAGACCACCTCGTAACTCGTCTGAGGAAGATCAGGGTAGAATCTGAGAGCACCGCGGGTATCAAAACAAAAAAAGCACTTTGCACACCACAAATCACTGCACCTAGCCCCACCCCCCACGCACATGCTTAGGGCACAACAAGGGTAGGACACATTGAGGGAGGTACCACTCGCCTATGGTTAGACACGTCACCCTAAGCTACACACACCATACCCTCCGTCTACACCAACTGGGTCCTCAAGTATGGGACACCACCAAGGGCTTGCCCAATGTAGATCCATCTCCTAGTTCCAAAAGCATCGGCACCACGCACTCCACGGTCAGGCGGTAGACACACCCCAAGTGGTACACCTTCTTTTCTTTCCAGGTACAAGCAAAGAACCCACCACTAGCTCCAGAGACCCCATTATAAGTGCAATGCACTCCGCATCCCACGCCTCGTGCCATCTGGCAAAGCACACCCAAGCAAGGGGCGTATGTGACAACCCTGATCCGAAAGTGAATGAAGAAGCTCATTTGAAATAGTGCAAGCAAACTCACCCACAGAGCGTTAAATAATGGATCCGTCTAACACCATCTTAAATTTCAACCAAGGATTTGCCCACATGTCATCCTCCAAGCGTGGATCCACCTAACACCATTTTTAATTTCAAAGATGGACCCACCCCTCAACATCCCTCCAACACCAGGGATCATACCCAATGCTAGGGCCTTTCAGTTCCATAAATCCCTTCAATACCATGGCCTATTCCAATGTCAAGAGCCCCCCAGTTCCAGAATTCCCTCCAACACACCCTCAACATGGTATGTCCACAACCTCAAGGAGCCCCTGGCCGCCCAGCACCACCGTCCCCCTCACCACCCGCAAGTACCATGGGATTGGCAGTCCTCTAGGAGGGGGGTGATGTTAACCCTCAGATGAAAAAGGTAGAAAATCGAGAAAACCTACAGTAGAATATAAGGTCAAAGCAAAAATGAAACGGGAGAAGAAGGTGTGCCGGAAGAAATATGGACACACAAGACGTGCAGAAAATTCCTAAATTAATGCTTTTGTAAAAGAACGCAAGAAAAAGCACAAGTCAATGCTTTTGTAAAAGAACTCAAGGCGCACCACGATTTATTTTAAGAGTTCCGGGCTCTCACCCATGCAAATTGTAAAGGTTGATGGATGGTAGGAAGGAATCTAGGAAGATAGGAGAACAATGGAAAAAAGGGCCTAGGCTATGGCCGACCATGTATAAAGGGGATGACCGCCCAAATGGGATTAGGGCTTTGTATATAAATTTCAAAAGATGAATGAGAAACTCATTCTTATGTGTGACCAAAAGTAGCTCTTCTCTTATTATTATTATTATTCTTGTTCTTCCTTGCTCGAGCTTGTGCTTGAGAGAGGGAGTGTGAGGGAGTGAGTGTGTGAGGGTGAGGGATTGTGGTGGAGAAGCTCTCCATCTTCTCCTCTCTTATTCTCTTCTCTTCTCTTCTCTTGTCTTGCTTGTGGCAATGGAGCTTGAGGGTGGAGTTTGCTTGAAGCTTGCACTGGGATCATGGAGCTACCGGAGTGCTTGGGAGAGGAGGCAACTCGATCGGGCGTGGCGGTAAGATCACTACACTCGTAGAGATGGATAGCGTGTCGGCTATGTGAGAGGTAGCCATTAGTGCTCAACTTGGAATGCTTGAAAAAATAAGCGGTCCATGGGTCTTGGAGGTTGATCACCTCAACATGTGCCATAAGTTTTGGGCCTTTTGATAATTACAAAACTATGGAGTTTTTCTAAGAATTTGCTTGTGTGCTATTGTATGCATTGATTACTTGGCCATTGTGTAATGTATAAGAGGTTGTCACATCAACGTTTGCCTTGTGCAAAATTTTGTTGCGAGTAAAGGGAAGTTGCCATCGCATTGCATGGCAATTTTGCTTCACTTGGAACAAACTCTTGTTCAAGTGAATCCATAGTAGGTTATAAATATAAAGGTTGTTAGCTAACTTGTTTGTGGGAACATTGTTGGATTTTGTAGCAAGTAGGATTATGCTAGTGGATTAGTTTGTTCAAATGTGAATTTGTGCATGAGGAGTAGGTTGGGCACATATTTTTATTAGAGTTGATTAGTTGGCATTTATTTACGCTAGAATGTGGATGATTGGGTATTTATGTCTCATGTGTCTAATTGGATGAGAAACCATCGATCCATTTGGAATTTGATGGTTGGCTTGATTATTTTATTCATTTTTAGCTAATTGACTTTTTGTTGATTATGGTCTATTTATTGGACAATGCTCCGTCCTCAATAATCATTTCTCAATATACCCACATATGTGCAAGTCTTGTTGGAGAGAGAGAGAGAGCTAGTGCATTTCTTGTTGGAGAGAGAAAGAGAGACCATCGGAAGGAGGTAGTGCATTTCTAAAGAGAGAGAGCTAGTGCATTTCTTGTTGCAAGTCTTGTTGGAGAGAGAGAGAGAGAGAGAGAGAGAGAGAGAGAGAGAGAGAGAGAGAGAGAGAGAGAGAGAGAGAGAGAGAGAGAGAGAGAGAGAGAGAGAGAGAGAGAGAGAGAGAGAGAGAGAGAGAGAGAGAGAGAGAGAGAGAGAGAGAGAGAGAGAGAGAGAGAGAGAGAGAGAGAGAGAGAGAGAGAGAGAGAGAGAGAGAGAGCTAGTGTAAGTCTTGTTGATTATGGTCTCTTCTCAACTGCATTTCTAAAGAGGTCCTTCTGATGCTTACCTCCTATAGGACAACTTCAGAGGTGTGGGGAAAGTTACAACTATTGTATGGCTCCATCGACTATGCAAGATGTGACCCTCTATGGTAAGCTCCAACAAATGAAGTTTGTGCTAAAGGATAATTTTTAGTCTTTTCTAGTTGTGGTGTTACATAGGTGCAAGATCAACTTCAACACATATACCCGGCTCTTCTAGAGGCTCATCTAGTAGGGTTGTACTTTGTAAGATCCATTTGAAGTTTGATGAAGTAACTAATGCTTCGTAGGCCTATACATAATCGATACCAGTGAGCTTTACATGTGTCCTCCATGCTAATTGAGCATGATGATAGAGGTCACAAGGGAGGCTTTTCCTTTGGTATGGTTTCCATGTAGAGAATTTTGTAGCTTTAGAGAGAGGTGACATGAAGAAGAACATGAAGGCCCAGTGTTATTACTATGGGAAGAAGGGACACCTACATAAGGGTTGCAAGGAGCTAGTATCATTCAAGAAGAAGAAAGAGTAGTTAAAGAAGAAGAAGCAAGATACTGAATCTTTTGACAAGTTGTCATCCTCATTATCCTTTGACTTTAGATCCTCTATCCAAGGAAAAGGCCAAGGCATGGAAGGGTTCAACATCTTTTGCCGAGAGGGGGAAGGGTGCATAGCTACCCCTTTCTTTGCAGCTTTCTAGTGCTGGTGCTGTGGTCATCCCTAGTGCCAATGAGGGAGTGTGAGAGGGTGGTGAAGTGGGATAGTTGGGTCTCATCTATACAAGTATATAGGTGGAATGGACCTAGAGAAGGGCTTTCCTTCCACATCATGACATGTTTTGAAATCCTAGAGCTAGGATTGACATCCATGTTCCTGATGGGTTGTTTCTTGATAGAGAGCAAGATTTGCCCCTAGTTTGAGCTCACATGAGGGACATTTTGGTGGTTTGTCGAAGGTAGGGCATCCGTGGTCATGTATGCTTAAGAGGCATTGCTAACATGATGGTCACATATTAGCCTAGAGATGCATTGTTGGTAGACATAGTGTTGAGTGTTGAAATGACTTGTTTTTTGGCTGATTTTTATTGTTTTTGAGAGTTGAATGGTTGATTTTAAGGGATGATTGATTGATTTGGAAGTGGTTTGAGAGTGTTTTGGATGATATTGATTGTGTTTTGGAAGATTATGATGTTTGTTGATGGTTCTGTGATGTTCTGATAGGTTCTGATTGGTTCTGTATACCTTCTGTTTTGTTCTGTTTTGGTCTGTTTTGTTCTGATTGTCTTCTGTAAGGAGGGATGGAGTATTGATTGATGAAGAATGAGATATTGTGAAAGCTTATTGAATGGTTTGTGAGAGTTTGGAATGATTTGAGAATGAGTTATGAGGTTTTGATGACCTTCTGTAACCTTCTGTAGGTCTTCTGTAGAGCTTCTGCTTCTGTTCTGTTTCTGTTCTGTTCTGTACTGTAACTGTTCTGGTACTGTTCTGTAGACTGTTCTGTAAGTGTTCTGTGGAATGTATGTGTGATTTTGGGAAAGTTTTCTAGCCTTGGAAAGAGGTGAATACAAGTGCAAAAGAGCTGAAAGAAGTGGAAGAAGTAGCTGCTGAAGACTCAAGAGAAGACTAGAGTGAAGTGACAGTAGTGAGCTGTGAAGAGACACTGTAGTGGCTCTGGTGACCTTTCATATCAGAAATACCTTTTGGGAGGGGTATCCACGACCTAAGAGTGATTATTGAGAGTAATTTTTGAGAGATTGTAGTGAGGATATGATGTATTATTGATGGAGTGTGTGAGAGAGAGTCAGAGATAGCCAATTCTACTCAACCAGAGTGATTGTATATGAGAGATTGAGAGAGAAGACTATGAAGATATTGAAGATGAATACTATGTGATGTATTTCCATTCAAAGATGGTGTACTTCTTTGCTTTCTTTGTTCTATTGATGGATTTTGTGAAGATGTTGAAGAATATGGTTGATTCTATTAAAAACCGTGGGAGATCTACATGATGCTGCATGAAGATTTGTTGTGCCTGGTGTTCTTTTATTCATTGTGATCATATGAAACATGATAAACAAGCTTGTTGATGTTACAAGATAGATTTTCTTGCAAGAGAATTCCCTTTTCCTTGGTGTTCCTTTCGGGGCTCCATGTTTTTGGTGCGCAGCCGGGGAAACTTGCCATCAACAAGCACCAAAAGAGGCTGAAAATGAAGGAAATGGCATTGCCAAGAAGAGAAGAATTCAATGGATGTTTGTAAAGTTCCTTCTTCCACTGAAGAGTTGGAATTCCTCATAATCAAAGCCACTTTCCACAAGAAGTTCATCCCACAATGGCGGAAACACATCACCATCATGATGCATGCTCTATGTGGTGGACAGTTTCCTCTTCCTATTGAAGCAGCAGAAACTTGCATCTTGGTGGCAAACTGTTTGGGAACAAACTGAAGAACAAAAACAGAGAGAATGAACATCCATGGAAGATTTGGCATTCATTGAGAAGTTTCCAGACAACATCAAGTGGGAGATTGTGAAGAAGCTTCAGGAGTCTTGGTCTATAGAGGTTCACAGGGACAAGAAGGAAAAGAGTTGGAATTTGTTCGTGGACGCTCAACAGCAAGATACATGGGATGCTTGGTGTACTGATAATCTTCTGTTTGTTCAATTAGCAACCCACTGGAAGTTGGTAGACAGAGTGTTCTTCACAACATACACTATTGAAACCATCAGAAGCTGGCATTACTATGATGATGGCACCACCACAATGCTCAGACGTATGCATTTTGACACCTTCAGAACCGAATACCTTCCTCTGTGCAGTGGCATGAAAGCAGAATTCAGGGACGTTGAGAAGAAAGAAGTAGAAGAAATGTTGGCAAGAGAGTCCTCCAGAGACCGAAGCCTTCTGTTAACCCTCTGTGGAGCACTAACAACATAGTGGAGTCAACCCCCTGATGAATGATGCAATAAAAAGGCAAGCGTTAGAACGAGTCCAGAGGTACGTGAGAAGAGAAAAAGCAAAAATCAAGGCTGAGAGCGAGCTTGCAGCAGAGGCCGCCTTTGACGCCCTTGCGGAACTCTTTACAGAAGTCCCAATGGCACATCAAGCCCTTCCTCCTCCTACTGGAGGTCCACTTCCAAGCCAGATCTGTCCTGGAAATATTGATGACAGACCAGCGAATGTAGTCCCATTGCCAGTTTTTAAGGGAGAGTACAATGAAGACCCCGATCTTCATGTAGCAGAGTTTATGGTAGCATGTGTGGCTAACAATGCCAGAAACCCTGAGCATTGGTTAGCAATATTCCCCGCCACTTTTAAGGGCGTGGCGTTTCAGTGGTATGAGAGACAAGCAGCAGGAACTTTTGGCACATGGGACGACCTGAAGTTGGCCTTCCTCACTAAATTCAGGCGTGAAGGTTTTGAAGAGCGGATGAGAGAGGAATTTATGAACCTAAGTCAGTCCTCTGGAGAAAGAGTGGAAGCCTATGTCTCACGAATGGAATCCATCCTGAAGAGGTGGACTAACCATAATCTAGACGATGGCATTCAGAAGGGAGTGTTTCTCAGAGGATTACAACCAGAAGTCCGTAAGTTTGTGGAGCTGCAAAGACCAGCCACACTACAAGCTGCAACAGAAGGTGCCAGACTGTACGATGAAGTGGAAGCTAGATTAGCGATGAATACAGGAAGAGGAGTCCTACCTCCTCTGATGCCAGGAATGATGTATCCACCAAATGCAGTCCCAGGGACTGTTCCCTACTCCTACCAACAGATGCCCTCAGTATCACAGTATAGTACACCAAATCCTCAGTGGCCACAATCCATGCCTCAAATGATGGCCCAACCACCACAACAATGGTCTCAACCAATTTCCTCAATGCCAAATCAACAGCAACAGTGGAACCCTACCAACTGGAGTCAACAGCCAACAGTTCAAACAGGAGCTCTGAATCAGAACCAGAACAGAGACCCCTCTGTACCAGCTCAACCCGTTTATGCAGTGATTACAGAGACTCCTCAAAACCCTCCTGCCAGTACGTCCGGAGGAGAAAGCTTGAAGGATTATTTATCCAACTCAGTTGCAAACATCAAAAAGGAGTTGATGGATGTGATTATAGAGCAGCTACAGACGTTGAAAGTGAATACCGCTAGCATATCCAACGTTGCAGGAGCAGGAAGAGATGTGATGCGGTCAAATACTTGGTGTGGTAAGTGTCATCAAGCAGGCCATTTAGCCACTGAATGTACACGGAAACCAACCATCCCTGGAGCCTTCTGTTCCTACTGTTTGCGGAAGAACCATACAGAGGACATTTGCTCCCTAAAAGAGATGCATGATAGGAGAAGAAAGGAAGAAGACGCAAGATTCAACCTGCTGGAATCCAAAATGACAACACAAGATATTGGACCCAAGCCTAGAGAGTTTGGTCCTAATTTCGGACCCAGAAGATTTCCTTCTCAAAGTTACAGAGGCAGACAGTCTGGCGGTGGTCAGAGATCAGAAGTGGAGTGTTACAGATGTGGAGAAAAGGGCCACATCTCACCAAATTGTCCAAATCCTCGAAGGTCAGTGGATTACAAGCCCTTATGCAGTCGATGCAAAGGAGAAGGCCACACTGCAAAAGACTGTCCAAGCCCAGCCCCAGTGAAAAACAGTGCTACTGATAGTCCGTCCAAGGCCCAAGAGCCTACCTCCAATTTAGTGGAATTGGAAGTTGCTGCCATCACGCGTGCAAAGCAGAAGGAACCACCTATCCAGAAAGAAAATAACCCTCCTGCCAGAACAGTGAAGTTCAATCTTCCACCAGAAGAACAGAACAGAACAGAGCCTAACAGTGCCGTACAGAGCCCTACAGTGCCACAGAGAGTTACAGAGACAGTTACAGAGACAGGACCAGAGGTCCAGGATACAGAAGAGGAGGACGTGCCAGAAGTGGCAGAAGAAGTTCCTGTAATTCCTCTGTTGGAAGAAAGAGGGAAAATGAAAATGGGTGTTGCCCCATTCCCTAACCGATTAGAAAAGCCTGTGGATCCTATTAAGGAATACGATCTGGTCAGAGATCTAGATACCTTTAAACCAAACCTCACATTCCGACAATTATTGTTGTTGTCTCCCAGTTGCCGGAAAAGATTCAAAAGTATACTGACAAGAAGACGTGGTTTAAGGATTGCTCCGGCAATAGCAACAAAGTCCAACAAGGCTACAGAGCCTGTAAAAGAAGTGGATGTGGCTAACGCTTTCCTAGATCCAGGTACTCCAGAGACTGGCGTATGGATAGAAGGTTGCTTCATTGCAAATGCACTGATTGATGGTGGTTCATCAGTGAACATTATGACGGATGTGACGATGAAGGATCTAGGCCTACAAGGTGTGCAACCAACCCAATGGCTCATCAGACTGGCGGATCAGAGTAGAATCAAGCCTTTGGGCATTCTCCCATATGTGAAGACTACTGTGGCTGGAAAAGATTATTGGCTGACCTATTTGGTGGTGAAGCCAAACTCTTATGGTACATCCTATCCTCTGTTACTAGGTAGACCATGGCTTTTTGAAGCCCGAGCAAGGACGGATTGGTTCAAAGGAACTTTGACCTTGGGCAGAGGACCCAACAAAGTGGTGCTGAAACTGTATGGTTCTCAAAAAGAACATGGATCCACCTCCTTGGAATTATCTTCTGACTCCCCTAATGAGGTTACGGATGGAACATCAGCAGACGAAGATGCTGTCAAACAAATCCTTCCTAAGAAAACAGTGGCACATTCCTTAATAGTGGATACAGTAAGCCGACTTCCAAAGGATGCAAAGCCATTATCAATGGGTGAATACTTCCTGCCTGAACCGGGAATGACTTCTGAAGTCACTTCTGACAGTGAGATAGAGGCATGGATGTACTGCTCTCCCTGTTACATGGCCACAGCAGAGCCAGAGACAGAGGCAGGAGAGGAACCAGAGAATCTGTTCTTCTGTTACAGAGTTCCTACAGAAGCAGAAGCAGAAACAGGAACAGAAGCAGAAGCAGAAGCAGAAGCAGAGACAGAGACAGAGACAGAAGAGGATGGATATGATATGGACGAAGAGAACGATGAAGGTGAGCCAGAAGAGTCTATCCCACCTGAAGAGGATACATTTGAGAAAGAAGTTCCAGAAGCATCAGAAGCCGACGAGCTCATGCTATGGGACAGAATGGCAATGGTACCATTTGGTCTGGTAAATGGATCTTCTCATATGCAAAACCTTTATAAGACGTGGATTAAGAAGAACAAGCCGTCTTTCAACAGTGGCTCATGCCGTCCTAACTCATCCTTGCCAAAGAAAGATGATGATGATGCACCGTGCCAACAAGCACCAATCCAACTAACCCAACAAGCATCCGAGGGTCCCTGTTATGTGACGTTTCTGGATGTGTCATCTTCAGAAGATGAGTCTTCAAGCCATGAGGTAATTAATTTTGAAACCAAACCCGAAACAGCTCTAATTCCATTCCAACGTCTTAAGGAGCAACCTAAGTCTATACCAAAAGAAGAAGTGGGTTCTAGTGGGACATCAGAAGAGGACATCACTCCCTTGAAGGAGTCGGATCTGTATCCAGAAGCAGTCCGTGGGACCTTCATTCGTGAAGTAGAAGGTGAAAGGCAGTTAACCTTTGTGGATGCAGAAGGCACTGAACGCCACTTGAAGGTGGGTAGCAGTCTCCCAGAAGAGGAGTTGTCAACCTTGTACAACTTGTTGAAAGAAAATTTGGACGTGTCTGCGTGGTCTTACAAAGACCTAAAGGGGATTGATCCCACAATATGCCAACATCATATTGACTTGGAGCCTGATGCCAAGCCAGTACGGCAACGACAGAGGCGAATGAACCCGAATTATTCCACATTGGTGAAAGCGGAGCTGCTGAAGCTTCTGGAAGCCGAGTTCATCTATCCAGTGGCAAACAGTGAATGGGTTTCACCCATCGTGGTTGTACCCAAGAAGAATGGCAAATTGCGAATATGTGTGGATTTCCGAAAGCTTAATTCCAAGACAAAGAAGGATCACTTTCCTATCCCTTTCACAGACCAACTGTTGGATACAGTGGCAGGACATGAGCTTTATTCCCTTCTGGATGGATTCAGTGGATACAACCAAGTCCAAATCGCAGAAGAAGACCAGTCCAAAACAACCTTCACCACAGAATGGGGGACCTACGCTTACCGAGTGATGCCATTTGGGCTCTGCAATGCCCCTGCTACTTTCCAACGAGTCATGATGGCTGCCTTTCAAAATCATCTGCACGACTTTATTGAAGTATATTTGGATGACTTCTGTGTCTATAGTTTGATCAGTGAACACTGGGGACATTTGGAACAATGCTTTGACCGATGCCGGGAGTATGGGATTTCCCTCAACCCCGACGAATGCATCTTTGGGGTCTCTTCTGGAGTCCTGTTGGGCCACATTGTCTCTGCACAAGGGATATCAACAGACCCTGCAAAGATTGAAAAGATTGCAGCTCTGAAAGCACCCACCAACCTCAAACAGTTGAGGGGATTCCTAGGCCATGTGGGTTACTATAGAAGGTTCATAGCCCATTTTGCGACAAAGGAAACTTCCTTGCACAAGCTCTTGAGGAAAGATGCAGAGTTTACTTGGACGGAAGAATGTGACAAAGCCTTCCACACTCTGAAGCAGTGTCTGATAGAGGCACCCATCCTGCAACCTCCTGATTGGACGAGAGAGTTCCACGTACACACTGATGCATCAATTGAAGGCTTAGGTGCTGTCCTCTGCCAAAAGGGCTCCTCGAAGTTGGATCAACCGATCTATTATGCAAGCCGAAAAGTCACTAATAGGGAACGGAACTATACAGTGACAGAGCTGGAGTGCTTGGCAATGGTGTTTGCCCTGGAGAAGTTTCGCCATTACCTCCTATCTACCCACTTTAAATTTTATGTGGATCATGAGGCCCTATCCTTCTTAATGAACAAAGCAGATGTGAAAGGACGAATGATGAGATGGCTCCTTTTATTCCAGGAGTTCGACTTTGAGGTGATTACTAAGCCTGGTCGTTCCCATGTTCTGGCTGATCATCTGTCGCGTATCCCACAAACTGCAGACGAGGAGCAAGATGATCCAGACCTCCCTGATGCTTCCCTATTCTTGGTAGAAACTATAACTCCCTGGTATGCAGACATTGCCAATCTGCTGGCAACCCAACAATACCCTCCTGGTATTTCTAGTCGGGAAAGGAAGAAGCTCATGCTAGAATCAGCCCCATACACCCTGCTAGGTGGTGCACTGTACAAGAAAGGCAAAGATGAAGTGCTCAGACGATGTGTTGCAGGAGATGAGATTGGGATTGTTCTGAAGGCTTGCCACGACGAGCCATGTGGAGGTCACTTTGCAGGAGAAGCTACAGCCAGGAAGGCTCTGCTAGTAGGATATTGGTGGCCTACCATCCACAAAGATTCCTATGATTACTGTAAAAGATGTGATGCTTGTCAAAGAATGGGGAAACCCACGAAGACAAGTGCCATGCCATTGCAACCTATCCTTCCCTTGAAGCCGTTTGAGAAGTGGGGCATCGACTTCGTAGGTCCAATCGATCCTCCCACCAGAAGGAAACAGAACAGATACATCCTCGTATGTACGGATTATGTCACAAAGTGGTGTGAAGCTAAAGCCCTTAAGCGGGACGATGGTAACAGCGTGGCCCTGTTCATGTATGAGAATATCATCACCCGTTTTGGCAGTCCCTTAGAGCTGGTAAGTGATAGAGGCACTCATTTCCTCAACAAAGTCATGGAAGAGTTGACAGAGTTGTATAAGATCCGCCATCGCAAGTCCACTCCCTATTACCCCAGAGCCAACGGCCAAGTTGAAGTCACCAATCGCATCCTCTGCTCAATTCTGACAAGAACGATTGCCGCACATCGTCGTGATTGGGACGATCGACTTACAGAGGCCCTCTGGGCATACAGACACCCTTCCAGTTGGTGTATGGTACAGAAGCAGTTTTTCCTGTTGAACTGGAACTACCCTCGTTGAGAGTAGCTATCAAAGAGCGTTTGGGGGATGATGATTCACTGCAACGCCGTCTCCTGCACTTGGAATGTTTGGACGAAATTCGTAGGATGGCTCTACAGTGCATGGAAGCCACGCAAGCTCGACGCAAGGCTTACCATGACAGTTTCATCAAGCACAAGGAGTTCAAAGAAGGTGATTTGGTCCTAGCCTATGATTCACGCTTTGGCAAGTTTCCTGGCAAGCCCCAACAACGGTGGATGGGCCCCTATAAGGTACTTGTAGTCAACCCTAATGGCTCTGTCCAAATACAAACCGTTGATGCCTCTGATGATCCCTTTCTGATCAATGGATATCGCCTAAAGAAGTACTTCCCTCCTTGGGGATCTTGACAATTACGGACATTTGATCCTTCCCCTCGTTGGCACGGCACCGTACTTCTTATGATGCTACTTCTGATAGCCGTTCTTCAATCACTCCTGATGAAGTGGACGCAACCCTCTATCCCCTCAAACCCCCCTTCCAGCCTTGATCTCTTATCTTCTATTTTCCACCAGTGACAGTGGCGAGGTGGGTTCTGACAAATGGTCTTTCTACCATTCCCTTGTTCAATATAGAAAAAAAAAGAAAAAAGAAAAAAGAAAAAACAAAACAAAACATATCGGTCATGGGAGAAAAGGACTAAGGTCCCTGTCATGCCGACCTATTCTTCGAGAAAAGGTGGAAACACCCTCGGGAATAGGGGAAAAAAAAAAAAACAAAGAAGAAAAAAACAACAAAACAAATCTGTTATGAGAGAAAAGGAAGCAATTCCCTGTCATAGCAGGCCTCGTTCCAAGAAAAGGTGATAAACACCCTTGGGCGAGAAGCTGGCGGTGGAAAAGGTGGTAACACCCAGCAGTCCAGAAAGTGGATTCATTAATTGATATCCTTAGGATCCAATTCCGACGCTGCCTCCCTTGGTACGCTGTGTCCTGGGTCTCTCTGCAAAGTGACTACCTGTCCTCTAGCAGACAACATGTTCCTATCCAATACAATAATCGATTTGATGGCTACCTCCCTGGGTACGCCTCTTCAACAACTGATGACGCGATCTTCATCGACAACCCCTTGAGTGATGTGAGCTTTCATCCTAACCGGATGGGGAAGTGAGTATGGTTGCCCTCTGTATCTATCAACAACGAGTGAGACAGAGGGTGGGTCGAGAGACTAGTCTTTTCCCTTCAAATCGAATGAGAGGTGAGAAGTGTGAATGAAGTGTTGCACGCACGGGATGGGCCTCTCAAAGTACAAAGCACAATTTGTCCCTGTGCACTGCACCATAAGGCTCCCTGGCCTTCCTTCTCGCACTGTATGCCGGCACAGGGCGGGATGCACTGTTGCACCATCAAAGGCGCACAAGGCATACAATCTTTGCACAAGTGATTGTGAGGATTACATCAATGGGTTTCAGGAAAAGGCTGCCCTTCTGTATCTATCCCCCGAGTGTGAGACAGAGGGTGGGCTGAGTGTGACTGGAGTTTCTTCAATCAATTACCGAGAGGTGAGATTGAGGGACGTTACGACACTTGGAGTCAGGTATGTTTCCGTTTCCTTGTGCACCACGGGATGGGTTTTTACCGTCAACACAAGACACATCACCCTGTTCTGTACACTGCACTGTAAGGCTCCCTTGCCTTCCTCCTTGCACTTATGCCAGACGGGTTGGACACACTAATGCACCATCAACTGTGCACCCTGGCATACTCCTTCTACACCATTCCCCCTTGTCGATTCCTCAACCGGGTATGAGATATGGGTCTTAATCCTTATTCTTCAAAGAGATATTAGTCATGGGGCGAGTGACTGTTCTTTCATTCCAATTGAGTGACTGTGAGTTGAGTGTAGTATCCCTCATCATCGACGAATTTCCTGTGATTCCTTCCATCAGCTACCTCCCTGGGTGCTGTGGCGTGGTCCCTTCCATGACGAACGTGTGCCAAGAAGATGCCTTGGTCCCTCTAGCGCCGACAACAACACTAGACGTGCCATCGACACTCAACCTTGATTTTTGACGAAACGGGCCAAGTTTTTCTAACCCTAAAACTTCTGTCTCTTAGTGATGTTCATGTTTTAAGTGTGGGGAAGTTAGTGGATGGTCTATGGCATGGTCCTAGGTCCCTGTTGCTCGGTTAACCCTATCCGTTAAGGTTTTAAGTGTGGGGACGCGTCCCTGCGCGTCTACATTGCATACCCATTTGCATATGCCTTATCTTGCTCATGCATGTATACCATGACTTGCTTTTACCCTCCTGGGGTCCCTTCCCACCTACTCGGTTATGTTCCACCCACCCTTGGGGCTGTTCCCTTGCCGTTTTCCTTCATTCCATGATTTTGAGGTCCTACTATGTGAATGCCTTTTACGTTCACCAAAATCCAAATCTAACCTTATAGCCCTGTTCCTCCCTTTGAACTGACCATTTTTCCTTTTTACCTACCCCTATTCCGGTGCACGGTTTTTGAGTTATTAATTTTTGAAGCATTTTACGTAATTTAGCCGGTTTCCCATGTGAACGCGCCTTTCTTGCTTCGAAACCATGATTTGACATCATAGCCCTGACCAAAGCTTTTCCCCTGACATTTTTCCTTTTTATACCGCATCATTTCGATACATGGGTTGTCCGTTATTAATTTTCCAGTTTTTTAAGACTTTTTCGTGTGTATTTTTGACATCTTTCCATGTGAACCTGCCCTATTGGTATCGGAATTCCAATTTGATTTGACAGCTGTGTCCCCCGTGCCTTCCCCTACCTTTTTCCTTTTTCCTCTACCCTTTTTCGACTTCTGGATTTTTACTTATTAATTTTTAAATGAGTTTTCGGGAGTATTTTTGGAGTTTTTCACATGTGAACCCCTCCTACTTCCGCCGGAACTGTGGTTTAATGTGATAACCCTGCGCCACTCCTTTCTGCGGACATTTTTCCTTCTTACTGCATGTTATTCCAGTGAATGGTTTGTCAGATATTAATTTCCGATCCCATTTTCGGGTTTGTTTTTTGGGTTTTTCCCATGTGCACGCATCTTCTCTCAGTCGGGATTGTGTTTTGACATGATAGGATTGTCGGGCACATCTTTTTGTACAGTTTTCCTTTTTTCCGCACTTCATTCCGATGCACGGATTTTTTGATATTAATTTTTAAATTGCGTTTTTGGTTCGTTTTTTGTGTTTTTTGCACGTGAACGCCCTTTACCCCTTCCGAAACCCCCGTCCCATATTTTTCTTGTTTCCCCCCTGTCGTCCTGCCCACTTTTCGTTTTTACGATATTTCGTTTTGACATCCGGATTGGGAGTTATTAATCTTTCTTTATTTTTTCGTTTTTCTCACGCTCGTTTTGCGCGTGAACGCGCCCTTTTTCGATTTAACGCGTCTCCACGCGCCCCGGTCGTGTCCGTGTAACTCGTACCGTCATCCCAGCGTCGTTTCAATCCCGTCACGGCAAATTTTTTTTACCCCGCCCCGCGCACGTGCGCGGGACGGGGATCCGCCCCCTCTTGACCCCGCCCATCCTCCCTTACCCCTGCCCGCCCACCTTTTATTAAAAAAAAAAACAATTAAAAAAAGAAAAAAACCCAACCAACGGACACCCTTTCCCCCCGACTCTCAACCACCTCTCCTCTCTTCTCTTTCTTCTTCTTTCTCTCTCTCTCTCTCTCTCTGCGTAATTTCTCCTCTCTCTCTCTTCCATTCCTTCTCCCTCTCCACCCACTTCTTCTCCCTCCTCCCTCTCCCTTCTCTCCTGCCGACTCCCTCCTCCCTCTTCTCCCTCCATCTCCACCTTCACTCCTTCTCTCTCCTTTCTCCTCCCTCTCCTCCTTTTCTCTTCTCACTCCCTCCCTTCCTTCTCCTCTCTGCCCTTCTCTCCTTCTCTCCCGCCTACCCTCCTCCTCCTCTTTTTCCCCTCCCTCCTCCCCTTGGTTGCAGTTGCCCCCGTCCGCCTGGTCGTTGCCTCTCCGCCCGCGCCACCTCGCGCCTCCTCGCCAGCCTCTGCCCGGATCGCCTGGCCGCCGCGCCGCTGTCGCCGCCTTCGAACCGCGTCTGCCGCCTCCGGATTGCCTGGCCACCGCGCCGCCGTCGCCGTCTAGTCCGCCGCCCGCCGCCTCCTCGCCGACTCCACCTCCCCTCGCCTCCCTCCAACCTCCACCTCCTACCCCACCTCCTCCTTAGGTTAGAAACTAACCTAAGTTAACACTTAACTTAACTAACCTAAGTTAAACATTAACTAACTAACCTAGTTAGCCCTTAACTAACTAACCTAGTTAGACCTTACCTAACTGACTTAGTTAGACCTCACTTAACTAACTTAGGTCGACTTACTTAACTAACTTAGGTTCACTAACCAGACTAGACTTAGGTTAACTTACCTGACTAGCCTTAGCTAGACTAACTTGATTTACTCCTACTAACCTGACTAACCTGACTTATGTCTAATGTGACTAATATGATTAATGTGATTAATGTGACTTAATTAATCACAACATTAATTTTTCCCTAAAAAAAATTAATTTTTTTTTTCTAAAAATTCCTTCTGCCAGTTGCCAATTTTTGGAACCCTTGTCTGCTAGGCATTGCCTTTCCTATAATTTTAGAAAAATCCATCTTTCCTAAATTACCCCTAAATTGCCAAAAAATATGAAAAAATCATTTAACAAATTGTAAAAAATTGTAAAAAATTCTCAAAACCTTCAAAAAAATTTCCCTCACCTCCCTTGCTCATTTTCCATTTATTTAAACATAAAAAAAATCACAACTAAAATAAAATAAAATAAATAAAAATAAAAAACCAACATAAACCAAATTAACACATTTGCTAAGGTGTTGTTTGTTGTTTCATCAGTGCTTTTTGCTTTTCCTTTACTGGGACTCTTCCGTGCGCATTCCTGCATTCCATACACACCCTTCCAGGTATTTATTTTCTGTTATTTATTTATTTATTTTTCCCCTTAATCACAATTAATTGTTAAAATAAACCCTTTAATCCACCCACCGTTTCCACGCGCATTCGCGCTAAACACACATTTTTTTTAAATTAAAATAAACCAGCCGTTCACTTCGCACGCGCTACGTGCGCTACAGAGGCACTCTAACATTTTAATTAAAATCAACCAGCCGTCACATGAGCACGCGCTGGCAAAAAAGCGCTCCACATCACCTTAATTATAATCAATGAATTGCATTTAGAGACCCAGTCGGGAATCGAAGTCCGGGAATCGCATAACTGTACCGTTTAACCTAATAATTGGTAATTAAATTTATAATAAGGAACCGCCGTTTTCTTATTAAGGTTTATCACCTAATAAAACTTCACCCATTTTTAATAATTGATTAAAATCAACCCTTAATTAAATTAAATCCCCCCTCACTGCACTTAATTCCCCTTTTTAATGAAGCGTTTCGTGGGATGGGTATACGCAGTTCTTAATGTTATTTTCCCTGGACCAGTCTTGGTTCTATCCCAGATGTCGTATTGATATGTGTCGGATATGGTATGGTTTTGGTTTCCTGTTTTAGTTACGGTTACGGTTACGGGTACGGTATGCAGTTTTTTTTTTCTTTTATTGCCTGATACGGGGTTCAGGGTGTTTGTTTGATGCATCGCATGAAGCTTTCGGTCGCATTTGTCTCAAGGTCATGTCAAATTTTTTCTAGGATGTGGTTTGCTTGGGGTTAGTACGTCGAGTCACGTTTTGATTGGTAATTATCTTATCCTTGGTTTTTTGTCTGTTGGTTTGCAGGCATTCACCTTGATTGTCTGTGTTTGTGGTGTGTGTGTAACCATCTGAATGGCTCCTTCTCATGCTCCTCCCCCTATCCAGTACGTCCCACTAGTTAGTAGGGATTACTCGTCCCTACTTACTTTTGAGCCCCTCACGAAGGCAGGACTTGCTGCTTTTGTGGCCACTCCTTTTCCATTACTTCCAGAGGATCCGTCCGTATGTGATGAGTTCCTGGCCTCTTACAGCAAGAAGACAGGAGTAGTCCAAGGCATGTCTATGACATTGACGTCTCGCGGCTTAGGGAAGGCTCTGTCTTTACCCTTCAAAGGAGAACCTTTTGTGACCACTCGTCAGCTCTTCTCTAATGAAGAGATTCTGAAGCTGTTGCAGAAGCAGACAAGGGAAGTCCTTGATGTTAAGAAAGTGATAAACTGTTCAGGAGTTTCGTTTTCTATGATTACTGATCCCGTCTGGAAGACGATGTGTCAGTTCCTTCAGGACAGGTTCATGCCTGCCAAAACGCCATCCCACTATTTGTCCAAAGAGCTTTTCACAGCTTCCAGGATGGTGCTGAAAGGAGTTGCCATTGATTGGAGCACTTACCTCCTTACTAAGATGGATCAGCATTTCGTTAAAGTCACGAGGGGTAATGTTACCAATGTTACTTACGGATCATATTTGTCTGCCTTCTTGACCTATTCAGGTTTACAGACGACTGTGCCTCCACCTCCTCCATCAGATCCAGTACCTCCTCCTCCACCTTCAGAAGAGTCAGCACCTATTGACATTGAAGATGATGATTCTCCGCCTCCCCTGGTCATACAGCGCAAACGCTTGAAGAGGGTAGCGGACAAAGCCCCTGCTGTACTTCCCTCAGTGCCTATCCCTGCTACTTCTGGCAGTGAACTCCCTGGGTATCTCACTTGCAATAACCTGTTCCGAGCACATAGAGAAGGATCTTTGGAGATATCAGTTCCCTCCCTGAACAGTCTCGTTTCAGGAGATGCCATTCCTTTCCTCTGCAAGGATATTCAAAGTTCCATTGAGTTGTCAGTGACAGCCTGTGTTCAACAGCTGTACGCATCTTTCTATGAGGAGCTCATGCAGTCCAAAGACCAGTTGCATAAGGCAACATCTGAGTTAGCATCTGCTAAGGATACCCTAGTAGATCTATTTAAGCAAATGGAACAGCAAACCCAACTGGTTGCCACCCAAAGCGATGAGATTTCTTCATTGAAGACCCAGTTATTCGAGGCTCAGTCACAGGTTACTAGCCTTTCAGCAGAGAAGGAAAGGATGTCCAGTGAAGCGAAAGAATTTCAAGTTCTTTTAGATGACAAGTTTTTAGCTTTACAGATGGCTAATGACACAGTGGCCAACCAAGCCTCCCAAATCCAGCAGTTGCAAGATCAGCTTGCAAAGTCCCGCTCTGTTCCTCCAAGCCCTCCTGTTCCATTAATTCCTTCTCTTTCACAGCAGGACTTGGCTGCCCTACAGAGACAGGCTACTTTGTGCCCTTTATTCCAAGACAAAGTGGAAAGATTGCAGTCCCGAATGGACTTGTTATGGTCTACCTTTGAGCAGTTTCAGGAATATGTCTTACCTGACCATTCTTTCTTTGTCCACTACCATTTACAGAAGCTGGTCTTCTATATGAAGCTTTCCACGATGGATTTACCTTTTCCAGAGGATGGCTGGAGTGGGGCTTGGTCTGCTGAGTTGTTGACAGAGGTAGTCAGAATGCTCTTTGAAGATTCTGTCACGCCAGACACCATGTTAATGTCATACATGTATCTCCGAGGAGATTTGTTAATTCCAGATGAGGTAGATATGGCATGGTATGTGGGGGATGTGGTCTTACAGGCTGTTCTATATGTCAATCATTTGGAGTTGCGCATAGCTGATATGTTTCAGAGTTATTCCTCCAAAGTAGCTGATTGTCAGGCTAATTCGTGGCATCCCATGATTGATTCGGTGGTCCTCAATCAAAGACAAAACACAGCTCCTACCTTTGCCCAGAGTACTAACCAACTGAGGATGGATCTCTTAACCTATCTCTCCAAACATAATCCGTTTGATGCTACTTTCTTTGATGCCTATCATAGATGATCTCTCTTAGGACCTTCTGTTCCTACCCTCCTCTATTATCAACAATTGGCTCACCGCTATGCTGTATATTTTTCCCTTTGTCAAACAAATTCCACAGTAATTTTACCACTTCTTTTCCAACCTTCCAATTTCCCTCAAATTCCCATTTTCACTTACTGTTCCTTTATTGAGGATAGGGTATTTTCCCCTTCTCCACCCTGTCCTTCACCCCTCATAAACGTACCCTCTACATTTCCTATTTATCAGTTAACACCGTTCCTTAGTGATTCCTTACAAATTTCTGCCACTCCTTCTTTAACCTTTTCTTCCTTTTATGATTTTTCCTATCCTGCCCTACATCCACTTTCCCTTATTCCATTACCCTCTCCTAACACTTCCATATCTCAACCACCTCAGTTGGTTAGTGACTGTGCCGGTTTTGATACTCAGATTTCCAGAAGAAGGGGATGGAGTTCGGATGATTGCCTTACAGGACCGCAGATTAATTGGCCAGTAATTCCAGGGGAATGGACAGTTTCAAGTCAAGCTTATCAAAACTATGTTCATTTTGCCCAACAATATTCATAGTCTGCAGATCCCTCAGTGAGATTAACTGCTCACTTTGCTTGGTACCTGGCGTATATGCATAGGCATTCTCATACTGATTCAAAGCCTATCCCAAAGTTGTGCATGAATGTCAATGTTAGCATTGATTCCCAACAGTTGGAGATATTGTATTTTCATGCCCTCTGTTTGCCTAGCAGATACTTGGTCCTGTTGGAAAGGATGTGTTGTCTCCAATTTTTTCAAAATCCTCCTAAAAACTTTGTAGATGAATCCTTATCTATGGATCGATTCCGACAACATCAATCTTTTAAGAGGGATCATCTTCATTGATACCTTTCCAATGTATGGTGCAAGCTATTTAATGCCAAACTCTTCTTTTTGAAGAAGTCATTCAGATGGTTGTGTTGTGTATTAGTGTTTGTGTTGTGAGTTTCTGTATGTCAAACGAACGTGGTGGTTTCCTATTGGATCTTGTGTACGAGCTATGTTTTGGAGATTTGTAGAGATGGATTCGTGGTTGGAGAGTTGAAGCAGATGAAGATGAAGAAGAAGAAGCAAACTCTTATATCCTTTACAAATTTGTTATGATTTTTAGTTTGATAAGAGGTGTTAATGTATAAAAGAGTTTTCCTTTCTTTGTATTTTTATATCAGAAACAGGTTATAAGTTGGGGTTGTGGTGGATGGATTCCTTGTAAGAAGCTAATGAAGATCAAAGTGAAGCTTGTCAATGAACTTGTATTCCCTTTTTCCTGGGTCGCGAGGACGCTTCCTTATTAAGTGTGGGGATATGTTGAGTGTTGAAATGACTTGTTTTTTGGCTGATTTTTGTTGTTTTTGAGAGTTGAATGGTTGATTTTAAGGGATGATTGATTGATTTGGAAGTGGTTTGAGAGTGTTTTGGATGATATTGATTGTGTTTTGGAAGATTATGATGTTTGTTGATGGTTCTGTGATGTTCTGATAGGTTCTGATTGGTTATGTATACCTTCTGTTTTGTTCTGTTTTGGTCTGTTTTGTTCTGATTGTCTTCTGTAAGGAGGGATGGAGTATTGATTGATGAAGAATGAGATATTGTGAAAGCTTATTGAATGGTTTGTGAGAGTTTGGAATGATTTGAGAATGAGTTATGAGGTTTTGATGACCTTCTGTAACCTTCTGTAGGTCTTCTGTAGAGCTTCTGCTTCTGTTCTGTTTCTGTTCTGTTCTGTACTGTAACTGTTCTGGTACTGTTCTGTAAGTGTTCTGTGGAATGTATGTGTGATTTTGGGAAAGTTTTCTAGCCTTGGAAAGAGGTGAATACAAGTGCAAAAGAGCTGAAAGAAGTGGAAGAAGTAGCTGCTGAAGACTCAAGAGAAGACTAGAGTGAAGTGACAGTAGTGAGCTGTGAAGAGACACTGTAGTGGCTCTGGTGACCTTTCATATCAGACATACCTTTTGGGAGGGGTATCCACGACCTAAGAGTGATTATTGAGAGTAATTTTTGAGAGATTGTAGTGAGGATATGATGTATTATTGATGGAGTGTGTGAGAGAGAGTCAGAGATAGCCAATTCTACTCAACCAGAGTGATTGTATATGAGAGATTGAGAGAGAAGACTATGAAGATATTGAAGATGAATACTATGTGATGTATTTCCATTCAAAGATGGTGTACTTCTTTGCTTTCTTTGTTCTATTGATGGATTTTGTGAAGATGTTGAAGAATATGGTTGATTCTATTAAAAACCGTGGGAGATCTACATGATGCTGCATGAAGATTTGTTGTGCCTGGTGTTCTTTTCTTCATTGTGATCATATGAAACATGATAAACAAGCTTGTTGATGTTACAAGATAGATTTTCTTGCAAGAGAATTCCCTTTTCCTTGGTGTTCCTTTCGGGGCTCCACATAGAGATATGCTATAACTACTTTTTGTTTTTGGGGATGGTATGATCATCATAAACATTAGATTCTCTCCAAGGTATCGTGAGGCTGGCTTGATCACCCATTTCTTGGGTATCCATGGTCCTACTTTGATGGTCATTGATCTATGTGCTGTGATAAGTCAATATCATTCTGTATTGTATTGTACCAGATCACCCATGCTTTCATAGAGGGTGTTAGTAGATTACTTATTTCATGTGTGAATGAGTAGTAGGTTAGGCACATCATTTTTATTGGTGATGATCAATTGGTACTTGATTTTTTTGCATAGAATGTGGACGATTGAGTATTTATTCTTGCTCGGCCTAATTATTTTATTCATTTTCAATTAGCCATGATTATTGCCTATTTATTGGCCATTCCTTACTCCTTAGTTATCATTGTTAGTATACTTAGACATCTACAAGTCTTGTTGAAGAGAGGGAGCTAGTGCTAGTGCCTATTTGCAGTCTATTGCTCATCTCTTGAGTTGTGTAGTCTATTGTAGTAGATTCTCACATTTCCATTGTTGCGTGCACTTCTGACACTAAACACTTTAGGTTGTTGGAGCATCATTTCAAGCATGTTGATGGTTAGGTGCACACTAAAAGCATTGGTGTGCATATTTTTTAATAGAGAGTGGATCATGAGAAACTTATCACATATGTCTTTAAGAGGTACTTTTAATTTAATTTTAAATAGGTAATGTTATCACACTATACTTAGTGAGGGCCTACATGCCATGTTATTAACAATAGGGCACCTTAACTCTTTAGTATAGAAAGGGAGACTATGCAAGTGCTTTTGATGATAGTAGTAAGAATTCAATTTTGATTGGGAAGCAAAAGCATGAGATGAAAGCATATAGAGAAAAACCCTATTGCACTTGCAACATGGTGGTTGGATGCATATCACCTCAACTTCTTTGGGACACTTCCTCTACCTCTCAAAGCACTCTCTAAATAAGGAGGAGATAAGGAGCCACTTCTTTCATTTTTTGGGACCTTATTCAACTTTTTAGGACCCTTATTTTGCCTTGGAAGGCACCCTTCTATTGTTAGAGATGCCTATTTGACCTTTATAGGCTCTTTGGTGGCAAATTTCTATTGTGTGAGAGAGTGGTGGAGGAAGGGAGAGTCCCACTCTTGATTCACTTTTGCCTTTAGGGCACTATGAATATTCCTAGTGATACAAATTGAGATCGTAATTCACATGAGGATAATTAATTTTCCCAACATTCAATTGGAGATGACTAAAAGAATCATTGCATCAACTTAATATCTTCAATTACAGTGATTTATTTTTGTTGCAATCCATTATAAATAAAAATGTCCTCATAGAGTATGACTATAAATAGTAGACTTTGGTCGCATTACTTGGTCTAAAAAATTCTAGTGCTTAATGCTCACTTTCTTTGAAAAATATCAAATTTCTCAAAATTGCATGTGCAATGATGACATGCTCCTATGTCTAATATCATGTACCAATTGTTAATGTACCCAACTATTTGCATAGAAAAACGAGCATCCTAAAAAGAAGTTGCATCTAGTTGATTGTCATAGTTAAGGTTTATTATGCAAGGAGATGATTTGAAACTCACACTTGGAGAAGGCACATGAGTGACATCTTCTATTCGTTGCTCATAGAAACACTTTGAATGAGAAGGGGGAAACTCCAAAAAATTTATTTTGAAAGTTGTTTCTTTGGGTAAGCATACAATTCTCAGTGCACAATCAAGGTAGTGCTTGCATGCTCATTTTTTGTAGTAGAGAGCAAGATTTTAGTAGCTCCAGCTCCTTAAGGTTTTAAATGCTTGTCATTGTGGACATGTTGTGATGCACTATGCTAATGTTGCTTGTATTGCTTGAGTGGGGTAGTGGTTTTAGAATGGATAGATGGAATATATTAAGCTAGTTCAAGTGTGTGTACAAAATGAATGTTGATATATATACATTTGCAAATAACTACCAATGTTGACTATATACTTCTCTTGCTATAAAGTAACTCTCACTCTGTTTCAAATTTGCACCACCCAAAATAGGTACTATAATATTAAGGCTTCTTAGTCTACATGCAAACTTTAATTTGGCAGAGTTGCGAGTAATTGCTTTACTTAGATTTAGAGTATATTTTATCCTTATCATACTAATGACATAATATTTTCTAATTTAAAAATGCAACTTTCTAAAATGTGTGGATATAAAGAGGATAGATATGGGAACACACACACACACACACACACACACACACACACACACACACACACACACACACACACACACACACACACACACACACACACACACACACACACACACACACACACACACACACACACACACACACACACACACACACACACACACACACACACACACACACACACACACACACACACACACACACACACACACACACACACACACACACACACACACACACACACACACACACACACACACACACACACACACACACACACACACACACACACACACATCTCTCCCTCCCTCCCTCCCTCCCTCCCTCTCTACCAGTGCAGCAAGATTGAGGTCTGTAGGGAATGTTTAAGGCCTAAAGTTATTGTATTTAAATTGAAAGGGTGAGCCAAGTGAGAGTGAGAGAGAAGCACATGTAAAAGAAAGAGATAAATGCCTATGGAGGTTTGACCTCAAGAAAGCAAGACCGGTATGTGGAAACTCCAATAGTCTTAATATGTGACCTTCCTTCCTTTTATTATTCCATAGTAAAGAATAAATAATAAACATGATAGTGATGGTGGGTATTTTTCCACCTATAGTGTACACACATGTGGGCACTAAGTACAAGATAAGTATAGTAGCTAGGCACATGTGGCCTTTAAACCCCAACAACCTCCCATTTAAAGGTGGATGTGTCAAGGGTGAGGAGAAGAAAAATATAAATTGTAAATATGAATACAACTAGATGAGGAAAGTCTTCATCTCATCCTATGCCCATTATCTTTCTAAGAAAGGTATAATCTTCCAATGGGAGTCTTTTCGTGAGTAAACCAACATGATTTCGATAGGTAGAGATCTTGACAAGCTCTATCTGTTTGTCCTCAATCACCTCTCTGATGTAGTGATAAGGGACCTCAATGTGCTTGGTCTTCACATGAAATATTGGATTACATGTTAATTGGATGGTACTCATAGAGTTCGAATGTAGGGTAGGAGTCATAGAAGCGATACTAAGGTTTGCAACTAGATAACCTAACCATAAGGCCTCACAAGCCTTAATGGCTACAATTTACTCATGCTTGATATTAGACAAGGCATTACATTTTTGCACCATATACATCCAAGGAATAGCACCTCTAGCAAAGGTAAAGACATAGCGAGAGGCGGACTTCCTACTGTTTGCACATCCTTCATAATTTGAGTTTGTAAAGCCCAAACTCCAATATCTTGGCTACCATAGCAAAGGCACAAGTTTGTAGTGTTCTTAAGGTATCTCATGATACCCTTCACGACATTCCAATGTTGCATGCTAGATATAGCCATATAACGAGCCACAACTCCCACTGCAACAAATGTTATGTTAGGTCTAGTGGCTATCATAGCATATGTCAAGTTGCCTACTACAGATGCATACAAAAACTTGGCCATCTTAACCCTCTTTTCATTTGAATAGGGAATATAGAAAAGTTGTCTTAACATCCATATGGTACAAATCAAGATCCAACCATATAACCAATGCCAAAACCACATGAAGGGTATTCATCTTGACCACAAGAGAGAAGATCTCATTAAAGTCAACTCCCTTCTCTTGTTTAAAATCCTTTGGAATCAATTAGGCCTTATATATTGGCTTAGGGTGACTAGAGATGCTCTTTAGCTTATATACCCACTTGCATGGCAATGAATGTTTACCATTAGGTAAGGAAACCAAATCCCAAGTGTGATTCTTCTACAAGTAGTGAGTCAAACTAAGATTGCATAACTCTTTCCCAATAGGAATTTTCACATTTGTGCGTAGCCTCCTCATAATTAAGGGACTTGTTAGAATCTATCACCATGACATAATGCATGGAAGGGTCATAATGATCAAGGGGGCATGAGGCTCTAGTAGAGTGGTGCAAAACTAGTTGTGGAGCCTATACATCATATCCTCTCTATCCATCATCAACATAGTCTTGATGATCTTGGCCATTGGAGCATCTAAATGAAGCTGGCTATATGGTAACAAGAGGATTCTCTTGAAAGATCACCCTACATAACTTAATCACCTCTCAGGTTTCTTAGCATCTTTTCCTCATGAAACATAACATTATGGCTATAGATAACTTTCCTAGCATGTGGATCCCAAAGATGATAGCCCATCTCACATATATTACCATATCTAAGAAAGATGCATTTGTCAGATTGGATCCAATTTATTATGCTTTGGGAATATGATAGAATGCCTCACATTCAAAGACTTGCAACTGTGCATATGAGGGTGGTTTACCATACCATACCTCCTTAGTGACCTTATCACCAAGAGCAATGTATGATGATCTATTAATAAAGTGAATTTCATCAATAACTTCCTCAATCCAAAATGTATGAGAGGTAAGCCTACATGACTAAGCAAACTGCGGACCCTCTCTTGAATGGTCATATGTATGTGCTTTGTTACATCATTTTGGGGTGGCTTATAGGGAGTAGTCAATTGACACTTAATGCCTCGATCATCACAAAACTACTCAAAAGCATGTGAGATATAGTCAAACCCATTATTAGATTGTAGGCATTTCAGTCTATGCTTAGATTGGTTCTTAACCAAAGCAACAAAGCACTAAAAAGTGGCTAAAACCTCTAACTTCTCCTTTATAGAATAGGCACAAAATTTATGTGAAAAGTCATCAATAAACATGACAAAGTACTTAGCACCACTTGAGGATTGATAGGGCATAGGACCACAAATATCTGGATGAACAAGAGCTAGGCGCTCATCCATGCACATAGAACAAGACTTCTCATGAGTGCTACACATTTTTCCTCCATATAGACATGATCACATGAATCAAATAGAAATAAACCATTAATCAACTACATGGCACCAAGTGAAGAAGCAGCCAGAATATAATAATTTGAATTGTACTCCAATGCATCAATCTCCTCATCTTAATAGTGGACTTAGTAATATGCTGATATTATCAGATATCTTAGCATTATCTTGTGCTTTCCTTTTGCCTTTCTGATGCCTAACTTGATGCATTTTATAGCATTGTGTCCATATATATCCCCATTGTCCACAATGATGACAAATAAGAGAAGACTTAAGACTGCGGGATTTACTACAACCATGCCATGAGGTCTAGACTTAGACCTATTCTATTGTGGGTCTCTACCACGGTGGTCATAATTGTCTCTAGAAACATTCTTGTATCTAATTGTAAGAGCATGAGAGGCATGGACTGTATCAATATTTTTTCCATTCACTTCCTTAGTAAGCAAGGCTCCCTCTACATTTGAACATTTAAAACTATCCTCAAGAGCATTAATGCTAATGGCAATGTGGAATGTATCCCAAAACTCTGAAAGAGTGAGAAGCAAAAACATAGACTTTATGTTATCATCAAAGATGATTTTTTGCGATTTTAACTGGTTGCAAATGAGTGAAACTCATTCAAATGAGTAGACATTAGAGTGTCTTCCTTCATATAAAGGTTCACAATCTTCTTGAGCTAGTACAATTGTCATGTAGGGCTTTGCTTATCATAAAGATACCATATTTTCTCCCATAAATGCCATACACCACTTTCAATATCAATAATATTAAAATATACTTACTTAGATAAGGATAAAATGATTCATCAAGGTCATCCCAAATGTCAACATTCATATCTTTGAGCCTCATGCCTTTGCATTTCAATGGTCTATGTGGGAGCTTCTTGCTAGACTGCCAAGATCCATAGACTGATTATTGTTTCAATCATTTCAAGCCAAGTGCAATGGCTACCTCTCACATAGCTGTACATGCTCTCACACCTATGAGTGTAGTGAACTTACCTCCATGCTTGATCAAGTTGCCTCCTCCCTCAAGCACTTCAGCAGCTCCACAATCCAAGGTGCAAGCTCAAGCAAGCTCGATCCTCAATCTTCAAGCTTCATGCTCTGTTGCCGTGTGAGACAAGAGAAAAGAAGAGAAGAAAAAGAAGAAGAAGAGAGGAGAAGATGGATAGCTTCTTCACCAAAATACCTCACCCTCACATGCTCACTCCCTCACACTCCCTCTCTCAAGCACAAGCTCAAGCAAGTAAGAACAAGAAGAAGAAGAGAAGAGGAGAGCTAGTTTTGGCCACACACAAAAATGAGATTTTTCATTCACTTTTTGTCTTTTATACAGAACCCTAACCTTAATCCCCTTTGGGCACCCATCCCTTTTTACATGCTTGGCCATTTTAACCTAGGTCCTCTTTTCTTATTTCCTTCCTATTTGCATTGTGCCTTCACCCATGCCGTCTACATTTACAAATTGCGTAGGAGGGAGCTTGGAGCTCTTTTACAAGGATTTAGAGAGCGCTTTTATATTTGAAAAGCACCTTTCCTCTTTTGCGCTTGCCTTGAAATTTTAAGGTTGTCCTTGCACTTTTGGCATTTTTTCCTCCTATTTCTTCAGTTGGGCTGCCCTTTTTAGCTTTGTTGTGCATCTTTTAAATTTTCTTTTTACTTTATTTGCACTAGGGTTAACATAACCCCCTTCTAGGTGAGTGCCAATCCCATGGCACTTGATGCACTTGTTGGTGAGGGTTGGGGTGGTTGAAGGGTTTCCATGTGGGTCAGTGATGATGATGGGGCTTTGTGGAGATTGGATGGGGATAAGAAACATCACAAAAGTGGATGAGAGATTCCAGAGGCCAAGAATAGATTTGATTGGATAGTGGGGACCTTTCGATATCACTTGATCACAATTATTGAGTGTACTTGGGGGTGTGTCTACCTCACTATTGTGCAGTGCATGGTGTCTGTGCTAGTGAAACTGGAAGTTGGGTCAAAACCTCAAGGAAGTCTGTGGTGTTGTCCCACACTTGGGGACCCAATTTGTGTATAGGGGAGGTGTTGTGGATGTATGACTTAGGGAGATAGGTCTAACCATAGGCGAGGACAAACTCCCTAGGTGTGTCCTGCGCTTGATGTGCCCTAAGTGTGAAGTGGGGGAACAGGAAGGGATAGGGGGTTAGGCATGGAGCCAGCTGATTGAGGCCACCAAATGTATCTAACTTGAGAACCCCTAGGTGCAGTGTTTGTGGTACTTTGATATACATGAGAAAGTTCGTTGTTCCTTTTCTTTTGCTTTGTGTAGGTCTTTTCTTTGTTTTCTCATTTGTTTTCTCTTTTTCCCTTTTTTTTTTGGAGATACATTAGGAAGAAGCACAATATACATCACCTTGATGCTCTTCAATAATTACATTTTGAGGGGGCCTAAGGGAAGTTGGTAAGGCTTGGTGAAGCGGCTATCATTTATATCTTCTAGGATGACCATGCAAAAAGAAGGCAGGAGCGCGGCCCTCATCACTAAACGGGCCATTGTGCATCTATCAATACTTGCATTTAGATAAAAAAAGAGTGGTGTGAGTCGGGCCTCTTCCACTATGGGCTTTTGTTTGAGCAAAATCCTAAGTATCCTATGATAATTACATGTGGTAATAAAGGCGAGGTTGGGGCAAGATGAGAATTGGTCAAGGAAGTGTGTGATGGATGGGTAGATGTCCCACTCATTGAAGATTAGGCATTCCTTTGGGGTTTCTGCATTCACATTGTAGATCCTTGGGAAGTCGTACTTGCCATGCATTTTTGAGTTGTAATCTACCCCTATTCTCCACGGATATGGCATGTAGGTAGGCCATTACGCTCATCTAGTATGGTGCTGCAAAAGACCATCCAAGCATCAAGGTTGGTGTCCGAGATATGTTGCCTCCATTGTGGTTGGGCTTGATATCCACCAATGGCCTTTGGAATCTCCCAAACCTTGCCTTGTCGATCATTTGTAGCCACGTTGTGGGGTGTCTTCTTCTCTCCTCTGTCCACCTGTTCCCTAGCCATTGCACGAGCATGATCACCTTCTCCACCACCCTTAGAGATAGAAATCTATCTAAAGAATGATGATAGTGGAAAGAGAACTTGAAGGGTCAGCGTTTATTTTCCCATTGCTCCCAAATAGCCAGTTCCTTGGCCTAGTTTATAGGGTGGCATTCCTCTCTTTCTGGGACCTGGACCTCAGGAACTTGTTGTGGCCTTGCTTGGAGTCTCCTTCATGCTAGCTCAACCTACTTCCTCTACTTGCACTTTCTTTCCATAACCCTCTCAAGGGTGGCTTCCTCACCCTACTCTTCTATGTGTACTTACACTTGTTGTGTTGCTGGGCTTGGCACTTGTGGTTGTTCTTCTTCATCTTGGCCTTGTTTGAAGTCTGTCCCTTCTTCTCTTGGTGATTCCAGTGGAGCTGCAGTAGGTGGTTGAGTTGGTTTTTTTGGCTATCTAAACCCTAACTCCTCCAGCTCCTTCATCAAGAACCCAACCTGCCTCAGATATTATCATTGTTGCTCTGTGCTTAGGCTGGTGCTCTCTTTCAATACTCTTTCATGAAGGCAATATCTTAGCGCTCATCTTGTAAGTTCTATCTTCCTCAGCAGCCCTTCCATGGTATCTTTATCCTCTGCTTGAGTCACATGCATGACTATGTTTAGAAAGGCCTACTATTGGACCTCAAGACTTGCCTCCACTGCTTCTGCCATGATTCTCCTGCTTTCTGTTAGGGCAAGGTGTTTGGCCAGGTCCCTGACTCTTCCAAGGTTCCTCTCTTCCCACCTTGGCCTTCTCCTCCATCTTGTGTTGACTTAGCTACAACTCTTGTGTGAAAGTGTTATCATAACCACTTTTTGTTCTTTCCATATTGAAAATATCTTCTCCTTGTCATGTTTGTGGCAATTGAGCTTTTCTTTTAGCCATTCTTGCTCTTGAAGGTCCAGAGGAGTCAGTTCTCCACCCCCAATAACTTTTTTGCTGATTCTGTGTCCCTTTGGGCCTTAATCTCTTGTAGTTCTAGTATTCGTTCCTTTTGCCTCCTCTCCTTTGGGAATTCTGCATGGGCTTGTGTCTTTATCCTCTTTAGCTCCTTGTTGAGCTCCTCTCCTAGATTCTTTCATTGTTCAAATTGCTCCTCCATATCCTTTTGCCCCTGTGTGAGGCTTGAGGAGTTCATTTCTAGCTCCATTTCTCCTTCTATCTTTTCCACTTGTAGCCCTTTCACACTTTCTTCTTCCTTCTCTGCCTCCATTTTCTTCCTTGCTTCTAATTCCTCCTTTAGGTCATTCACTTACCTCCGATAGATGGTTATTTGCTTTGTCTTCTCTAGTTGGTAGGTAGTGAACACATCCTTTTCCTTTTTCAATTCCGCCATGGCAGCCTTCCTATCTTCCTTCATCTTTTCAAGTTGGTGTAGGAGCTCATGTACGTACTCGTTGTAGTTGGTTGTTGCCGGTATGGCCAATGGCATAGATGTTGTGAATGCTTCAATCTTGGCCTTCTTTGGATCCTTTCTAGATTTTGCATCCACCATGGTAGCAAGTATCTTTGTCTCTATAATTGGAGCTTCACCCACTGGGTGCTCAACTGGGCTGCTTCATTGAGTTCATCAAGTTCTACACCCATGCCACCACGTTGCTTTGGTCCACTCCCCCTTTTGAGGTCTCCTAGGTGGTGACTTGCATGGCAATCATGGTCGATGGTGGTGGGTTCATGGGGGCCTTTCCCTTGCCTAGCACAATGAGCTTTTGAACTCGTTCTTCTGTTGTAGCGCTGGAGCCTGGCTTCTCCTTGTGAGCTCTTGGGGTTAGGAGGCTTGCTCTATCGACAACCGCAAAGCTAGGGACATTTGCTCGTCTTCTTATAATTTTAGACTTTCCTCATTTTCTATTTTCTTTCTTCTTTGTTCCTCTTCCTCCCTCCTTTGGGATTCTTCTTCTGTCTTCTATAGGTGTTCCTCCTCTTCTTCTTGCTTGGGAATTTCAACAATATTTTGTTCTCCTCCCCCTGGCTTGATGGGATTGAACCCTCCTCACCTTGCTCACTCACAATCCTTTCACTAGACTCCTCTTATTGCCTCTAAGCTCGAGGTTGAACTCCCTTCTTTCTTGAGGCTCGCTCTACCTTCTCTTTCTATGGATTGCTCGCCTCTTTGTTTCCCACCTTTCTTGCTTTCAGATATGTTGTTGATGGGCTTTGTGGGACTAGGGAGAGGTGTTTCTCTTGGGTGGGAGATCTCTCTAGAGTCTCCCATGACTTCTTGGATGATGGCGGTCAACAACCCCCCAAACCCTATCAGGGATGCTTTTGATGCATGCATTTTCATGTCCAATTCGGCTGTTGTGGTTGGTGACTCCCCTCCTACAGCTCTTTGGTTCGATGATAATGCCTTGGCTGATGATTCAATCATCTTATAGACATAGGCATTCAGGTTTACTTCATCTAGGGCCCCTATTGCAATATTTTCAAGCATCAAAATTGGAATCCGAGCCATGAGGGTATTGTATTGGTGATTGGAAAATAGGGCATGCACCATCTTGGCCTGTAAACTGGATGGCAAGGTCATGGATGTCTGCTAGACTAATCCCATCAATTGGTGTGAACCTTTGTCTTGAGCATCTTCAACATGCTAAAAATTTCCCTTTTTGGTCTCTTTCCTTGTGTGTTGGTCAAATCCTAAGGCCTTCTTTACTATCTCCGAGGGGGCTAAGCACAACCTCTATTCTTTTAGGGGAGCCTTCCTTCTTGATAGTTACCGTGCCACTATTCTTCCTTGTGTCGACGAAGGTTCTTAGGAATTCCGTGCATTTGCCATGGTCGATCTTCTGGCCCACCTTCTCTACATATTTGCAGAGATGGCACTGGTTGACTATTTGTCTCACCACTCCTTCCTTGTTTACCAGCTCTTCCAAGTTGCTGACACTGCGGTACTTCAACTAGTTGTAGACTTGTGTTTCAGTGGTGGCTAGTCGGTACTTGTTGTGCTCTTCCTCTGAGAATGGAAGCTGGTTTGCCATCTTGAGTTTTTGTTATGGCACAATAGCTTACAATTAGCTCCTTTAAGAGTAAAAAAGTTTAAGATCAAACATTATGGAATGGTGTGATGTTTTAGTAGGGAATGCAAACTTTTTATACTTCAAGCACTCCACACATTCCAAGCATGAATTCCACAAAAGATTTTCTTGAAGTACAAGTTTCTTTTATCCATCCCCTTTTTTTATTTTGAACTTTTTTTTGCTTTTGAAATTTGGTTTAAAGTTTTGAAGTTCAAGTCATGTTTTCTTTTCCACCTTACTCCAACTCAAGAATGATGAAAATCCTTCCTAGAATTGGAGAGAGAAGGGTTAAGGGCATTTAAGCGTATGCTTGCTATGCTTTACTTCAACTTGAGCCAATCATAGAAGTGTGGGTTATAATCCAAGTGGGTGTGATGGTCCATGCTATGAGGTCTAATACCTACGTGAGTAATGTAGATCAAGACATCAGTGAGGAAGTCACTAGAGTTCATCTTGCTAGCAATATGTAGTTCTTCCTTGGTTAGGATTCGATTGAAATAGGGGTGGGTCATGACGTATTACTCTAAAGGTCGTTTATGCGTGATGACCAATACTTTGAATGAGGTAGAAGCCACATACGAGTAGGGCCGTGCTCAACAATTTTGATTGCGTGCGTGTCTCTGCTTGGCATTGGTCATGATTTGGTAGCCTCTTGTTCCCATTGGAAATGCCATACCATTTTCGTAGAAAGGAAAAGTCTAGCTTTGTCAGCTGTTCTAACTCTTGGCTTGTTGCTAAGACCTTGCTCCTGCGATAAGATATGATCAACCAATGTGTGCAAGCTTGCTCTCGAGAGATCTCATTGTCAATCAAATCATTGGCTACCTTAGAAATCTTGACAAACATGAACTCATAGTCTGCTCACACGCATGGCAAGGAGCCCACTTCCATTGCTAATGTCTCAATGAGGAGGCCTAAGTAGTCCAACTTTTCATAGTTCCTAGCTAGCATCGTGAATGTGCGTCCAAGCATTTGATGCAAGTGACTAAGTCATCCCCCATATTCGCGGCTAGGTCCATGACCAATGTAAGTATGGATCTTTGCTTATAGGAGGGTTTGAGGCCTGCGGGAGGTCGAGCTAGATAGCTCAACTACTGATACCTGTCTCATGGGTGGTTCAATGGGATGGTTGTCAGCCACTTGTGCGATGGATTGTTCTTGCGGCTTAGTTGATGTGTTGCTCTCAACATGTGGAGTAGTTGAGACACTGGAAGTGTCGGGTTGAGTTGGTCAGGCAACTGGTTGTGGTTTTGATCAATAGACTTATTGATGGAGTTGTGCTATCCTTGGTGAAAGCCGTCACTATTCAAACATTGCCAATGGTGAGATGAATGTGTTGCGAGTCATAGTCAACATTGTAGTGTGCTTGTTTTTTGAATGCACGTCCTAGTAGTGATTGCTTACCATCAGCCTTGGTGTTAGGCATCACATAGAAGATCATAGTTAGGCTTTCACTCTCAATAGAGTCCACTATTTTACATTTTTCTAATAGTGACTAGGATTGTCTCCCAAATGGGTTGAGTTTAGCATTGGTAGGCTATAGTTGGGGCTGACTGATGAGGGTCCAATGATTGTGCATAAGGATATTACAATCAACTCCCTTGTCAATGAGTGTGTCAAGGATTTGTGTGTTCTGGGCAGTCACTATATGTGTAGATAGGCAAGTTCTACCATTTCCTCATCCTCATCCTCAATCTCACTGATGGTGGCTACTCTTATGTTTATAGGCAAGTCTAGTATTGGAGGCTTGTGTGGTGGGTGCACTGGTGTTGGTCGATTGTTAGGGCTCTTAGCCATCATGCAGAGTGGTACTGATAGTGGGATCCTACTCTTCGGTGGCAACTAAGATGATGTGACTTTTTGGGACTCCCCAACTGCCCTAGCAGCTTGCTTATAATCCTCCTCTTTATCTGAGAATGGTAGGTCAATGGTGGTTAGCACATGCATCCAATCCTACTCATCTCGGGGTAAGGGATATACTTAGTTAGTGGCCCATAGGATTTTTTGACTTGTGAGTCCTTTCAAAAGTAGTTCTCCCAAAGGTAGGGTCACAGGGGCTGATATCAATGTCATGAGAAAGTTACCAGCTGCCTGCTTTATGTTAGGCTCTACACTCTTTTGCCAATGATCTTGGGAAATTTGCCCACCTGTGGCATCTAGGCTCTGTCTATGTGGTGTTATGTGGGGTGCAGATGCGTCTCTTGATTTGAATTGAGTATGCGAGATTGGTGTGCTCACACTAGAGAGCTCATCAATCTCATCTTCAATAATGGGTTCTACATCCTTTAGGTGAGCTTGGGCTTCTCTCACCTACCCCTTGACCTTATCCACTACTTCCAATTGGTACCTCGGATTAGGATATTCTCCAATCTTGGCACTTCCCTTTCCTACTATCTTAGGAGCAAATGTCTCTGCTTTTGAGTTCGTGACTTGCTTCCCCTTTGATAATGTGGTGGCACTATTTGTCTTAAGCATAATCTTTGTCTCAACCCTCTTTTTCCTTCTTCTATACTGCTTCTCTTTCCTTGAAGCTACATCGAGGTTTCTAGGTCTTGGTAATGAAATACTCGCTTGCTTTGCATGTGCTCGTGTCATGACATTCAGCGGAATTGGCGTGGCTTCACCATCAAGTGTTTCAACTTCGAACAATCCCAACGATACAAATTGCATGATAACCAAACTAGTAAAAGGTTTTCGCCTAGCGCACTTGGCATACATGTGTGTGATCCCACCTCAGGGCATCTTAGGTCGGTGACCTTCTCTCAATTGACTTGCTCCCTTTGGGGCATTGTGATGAGATGTGTCCTAGGTGACTACAAGTCCAACATTCGATGGGTTCTTGGTTCTATCCTCCTAGACCTCTACCTCTACCTCTACCTCTACCTCTTCCCTTGCCCAACACCATCACCGGCACTAGTCTAAATCCATCAAGATGGGTTATCCTCTTTGTCATACAAGATGTAAGGGTTAATGTATGCTTCGTCCTCATTCGGCTCTTTTACATAATGTATTGGAGCATCGCTTGGTGGATCGATCACGATGGGTCCAGGTGGTCTAGATATCCCCATAGGATTGATATCCATCCTATAGGGATAGCTGGCTTTGAATCATTGAGTCATGGGAGAGCTAGTGGAGCTCCCCTTTCATAATGTGGTAGTCTATTCCCTAGGTAGTAAGACTGATTATATGGCTGTGGGTATGGCAACCACCTTGGTAATTGGCAATGCATTGCATCATGGCCAAACCTACCACAATTGGTATAGGGTCTGGATCTAGGATCCATGCACTTGATCAAAAGGTGGTTTCCTCCATAATGCATGCATTGCATGTGAGGTCGTGTGGGCCTTCTCATCATCTCTTGAAGCCTAGCCAACTCTAGCTTCATGTTCGTCTTGGATCTGGTTGACACTCTTTCCCTTATCTTGGGTAATCTGGTTAGATCTTTCACCAATGGTTGTAGCCCTTTGTGAGGTTCTAGAGGCAGTGCTATCTCGGGTTGTGGGTCTTGAGCTCCTCTCATTGAGTAGTTCATCCACTCGTATGGCTTGTTCAAAGACTCTAGCTAGCACATACCTTTGCAGGGTTGAGTTGCTCACCAAGACCTTGTAAAGATCTTCACTTTGTATCCCACTTATAAATACAGTGGAGATTGCTTGTTTGCTAGGTTGCCGTGTGGCTGGGATTCTCTTAAAGAAACTTCATATGTGGGTGACATAATCTTGAATATCCTCCTTGTCCTTTTGACTAATGTTCATCACCTTGACAATGAGGTTGTCAGAGTATCCCACCTCAGAGAATCTCTTGATGAAGAGACTTTTGATGTAATTGAAGTCATTGCATTTGGCACTGTCTAGACTAGAGTGCCACGTTTGTCCTTTGTCTCCTGGGCAAAGCTCAAAATATTGTGTGCATTGAGCAAGGTCCATGAGGCTATTTGCCTCGCATACTTGCTCAAATTTCTCCACAAAGATGTACGAGTCATTGTTAGGCTGATACTTGTCAAGTTGCTTAGCAGCCATAGGTATCTTGTTATGGCTCCTAGAGTTCAAGGTGATTCCTAGTCTTGCTAGAAATGTAGTTGCTAGAGTTGTTCCGCTTTGCTTTGTAGATGTGTTGTCTAAGAGTCACTTCATGAGAAACTCGCTTAGCATAAGATTAGCCTCTAAGGCTCTCTCCCTCTTAGCATTTGGTCCTATCGTGGTTCTATTGGCGAGAGCTAAGACACATTGGAACTTACACATTTCTATGTCTTATCTCAGCTTTTGAGCTCGTTGCTCTCGGTTGTAGGTGGCCATGCTTTGTAGCACTTTCCTTGCCAACCTTCTCTTCTCCTCTAGATCAGTTAAGATGTCCTTGATTGGTCTATTATGATGCTCCATTTTGGTTTGTAGGTCATACTGGGTCATCATTTTGCTGGATGTCGACTCAGAGCTCCTGACATATTGCTAACTTCTTGAGAAACTAGGGCATCAATTTGATTGAGTAGAGCTGCGTCTCTAATCTTGCTTGTTGCTATTGCTCCCTAAGCGTCTTGATGATTCAAGTCTCTTAGTGTTTAGTGATTGGGGTCCTTAGCCGCCGTGCAATGTCTAGGGTCTCCTCCTACTAGCGGGTTCATTCACCTTATCTTATCTTGGGTGAATTCCTTGTTATTAAAAAAAATTCTCAATGTTACAAGCACTTAGATGCTAGAGGTGTGCTCCTCAAAGTGCGCTATGAGAAATCAGGCTTTTAGCTTTTCTGGTGCACTCCAAGTGTTTATGTGACAAAATGTGTGAATTCAATCACAATCAATGCATATCACACTTGCTTTAATTGATTTCGACTGGTGCTAGCTCTTTTGGTACATGTGGCAGCCACTCTCGCAGTGGTCCACTCTAGGTCCCTACCATATGTTTGAAGTGTGGTCTGAAGGATAGTGTGTTCAGGTTGTTCATCCGGATCTCTATTGGGTATGATCAATGATCACAATCACTCCTGGACTGTCATATCTCAACTCTCGAGTCAATTAGATCTATTGCCCCATTGACTCACTTGGGGATCTATTGGGGTGTCATATAGCTCGGGCTTGGCGTCTATAGGGTCTAGTGAGGTCAGAATTTGTCAGAATTTGATGTTCGATTTTCTCGTCTGATTTGTAGGTTTTCTTGTATGATTCCCCGAGCCGTTCGATTTAGGGCTGTTTGATTCTAGGCTATTCGATTTTGGGCTGTTTGATTTTGGGCTGTCCAATTTTGAACTATGTGATTCTGGACTATTCAATTCTAGAGTGGTCAAAGTTTTGTCTATTTGGATGATATGATTGCATCTGATTATGAAAATCAAACGACTTTGAGGTAGTCGGACGGTCTGATTCTGGGAATTGGATGGTCTAAATGTGACGATAAGTGTTTCATAATGACAAAAATCTTACTGAATCTCACATGTGTCTAGATCAATCTTCCATCTACTATCCTAGGAGCAATCATTCAACATAAAGGCACACTTAAAGCTTACTTGTAGGGCTCAAAGGTGTGGCGGTGAAGATTGCCAAGCACAAAATGGTTTCCAACCCTGTAGCTCTCTCTCTCTCTCTCTCTCTCTCTCTCACTATCAAGATCTCTCGCTCAACTAAAAAATGATAACTGAGCTCTCTCTTTGCTCTCTTGGCTTCTTAAACCCTTTCACTCTTGCCTTGTTACTTCCCCCCTTCTCTCTCTTTGCTATCCTAATGCCTTGAAGCTCTCTTTTCCCTATTTTTTTCTATTTTGGGCCTGCTATTATAGCAAAAACCTTGATGTATATTTCTCTATTTTTCTTGATTTTTCCTTACCTAAATGCATTCAAATCACAAGCAACCACTTACACTAATACAACCTACTTAGCTAAATCTAAAAAACCAAAAAAAAATACTTGCAAAGGATATCGAATACCTCTTCAACTCCCTCCCTTCTTATATATCTCAAGCACTAGTTTGGGGCAACTTGATGTCAATGCTCGATTCTGTGAGGTGCCTCCTCCAACGAACCTAGAGGAGTTCTTTTGTAGTTGACTAAAATTTGTATCCATGCACATCACCATCCCGCCTCCCCATGGGAAACCTTGGACTTAGTTGAACATGGGAATCTTAGTTCTACTTCACAGGGGAAGCATGGACAAGTCACCCCTAACAGCAATCTAATGCCCACCTAAGAACGACCACTTCATAATCAATCAAAGGTAGGAGTGAGGTTAACACCACACTTGGTTCAAAGAGAGTGAGAGACGGGGGAGAGTGTACCCATAAGGTAAAATCTCAGCTCCGGCCCCCTAAAACGGTGTTAAATCTAGTAACTAATCCTATCGGTATTGGGATGGTCACGATTTAATCAGCTCTATCTAGTGTTGTAAGTTACCTGAGTTATTGGGTCCACCTAGCCATAGGCATCCAATCGTCAAGATCAAAGCCTCCCACTTTCCTCGATGGGGTTTGCTTAGTTTTCTAATTAGCAAAGCATACTACCACACTGTTTGGAACATATAAAATCAACTTCCTTTTATTACTTCGTTAAACTGGGTTTGTTAAACTTGATCTTTAGCACATAATAACAATTCAAAAATTAGATACTTTATTTTATCATCATTCCGTAGAGTGATACATAACCGTTTTTCTATAGAAAGACACCGTCCAGCCCAGGATAGGACCTTCCAATCCCTTGGGATTGGGCTTTATGTGATCAAACTCCATCCACGGTCAATAGGGAATTTACTAGCTCAGAGCTCCACTAAGCTTCCTTGAGCCTCTGGAGTCGTCCTACATAATAGGGGCACTTACCACTTGGCCCTTTGCCCTCTCAGGTGCTTGAGTGATCAAAAACCAAAAACATCTACCTCCCTTGAGAGTGTAGGACCCCTACCCGCAGGTGAGTTTTTCCACACTCCGTAGAGTGTTAGAGAGCATTGGGTTGGGGATCCCAATGTCCCAAACCATCACAATCTACAATTGGTCTGGCTATTCAAGCCCAGAATCATAAGCACCATAACTCATCATTCACAAATCCAAAAGAAATCATAACCATAAATTTTTTTTAACATAGTTGTCATTGCGGTGCATAGAATCTATCCCCTTCATCAATTTTTGTGTTCATTCCTAAAAAGCAATTGATAATACTAACATGTTTTTGTAAGTTTAAGTATGTTCTAACTGATCGTAATCTATGTAACGGACTAACTTATACCTCATTAGAAAATTGTAGAATTAATAGCTTAAAAATAATCATTTTTTAATGTAGTAAACTTGATTATCTTTGTTCGGCCATCCATCATGATTACGGTTTATGGCCACAACCTCGGTTTGTTGTGTAATAACTCGTCCTTCAGGTTGAATGGATTTGGGGTTAACTTCTACTTGTGCTTTAGCAATGACTACTTCCTCGCGTTGGTGACCTCTCTCAACATCTCGGCGTCTCTTGGGAGCCATGGAAAAAGCTTGATAGATTCAAGCAGCGCTTTCGCATGAGAGAGAGAGAGAGAGAGAGAGAGAGAGAGAGAGAGAGAGAGAGAGAGAGAGAGAGAGAGAGAGAGAGAGAGAGAGAGAGAGAGAGAGAGAGAGAGAGAGAGAGAGGCTTGGCTGATTGCAGCAAAGCTTCATCATGTCAATAGCAGCAGAGAGACTTGTGTATGGATCATTGTGTGTCATTGACATGATGCTCTACCCTTGTTTATATAGTAATGAGGAGAGGGGGGATAAAAACAACGCACTTGCTTTTTAGCATTTTTTATGACATCATCGATAATAAAGAGAGAATTCTTTCTTTTAGCATTTTTGATGACGTCATTGATGACGTCAGGGACGTGGCCAAGCGAGCATCACTCCAAGGCGGCAACTAAGGCATAGAACTTGGCATCTTGGCCTTGGCATACTTGGCAATGGGCTACGAAGGCTTCGTTGACTCCATTGGCTACGTGTGAGAAGCTCCCACTAGCTTGTCGAAAAATGTTCACGAGAGGTCACCCATCCCAGTAGTGTCATCACCCAAGTGCACTTAACTGCCAAGTGACTATTCACTAGGCTAGTTCTTTTTGTTGTTCTATACTATAAACATAGTCTTAATAAGGTAATCTTGGGAGGGTCTCCCAAGTCTTTCTTCCATGAATATGCATATAATACCTCATTAATAATAACAATTATCTTTATAATGAGAGTTAGTTTCATGATTAGAGTTACTTTTTAAAAATGTGTAACATAAATTAATTTTCTTTGGAATGTATACGCACATTAAAATGAGTAATGGGGACATTACATTCTTCCCTCAGAGAAATCGAGATGTCCTCATCTCAAGAGAAACTGGGGGTATTCTTTTATAAGCGTTACCTCATCAAACCCAGTGGCATATTCTTCAGGATGATCCTTCCATTGTCCTAGGTGTTCTCTTAGGATTCAACTTCTTAGAGGTTTCTTCCTTGTATCTAGAATCTTCTTAGGTTGCATTTTTAGAATTCCTTGGGTAGACATAACTATTTGTTCGTCATTAAGCACATGATCGGGGTTTGGTGCATAAGGTTTCAATAGGCTTACATGAAACACATTGTGAATCTTGAGATGGGGTGACAATTTAAGCTTGTAGGCTTGCCTTCCCATTACTTTGATTACTTCATATGGTCCATAGTACCTTGGACTAAGCTTTTTGTATTTCCCAAAGAATAATGAGTTCTTTTTGGGTCTTACTTAGAAACACCATGTCACCTTCCTTGAATGTTCTTATGGATCTTTCAAGATCTGCACAGGATTTTTGCCAATCTTGAGCAACTTGGATGTCATGTCGGATCAATTAGATTTGTTGGTCCATATCTTCAAGCATAGCCTTAGAAGCCTCTACTTTGAGAGTGGGATATGAGAAGTTCAAAGGTATACGATATTCTTGCCCATACAAGGCTTGGAATGATGACATCTTGATTGTTTGTTGAAAGGCAGTGTTATAAGCAAACTCCACCAAAGGTAAATGTTCAATCCAATGTTTCGGTTCTTTGCCACAATAAGACCTCAGAATATCTTCAATGGTCTGGTTCACACCCTCTTAGTTTGGCCGTCAGTTAAGGATGATAAGTAGTACTAAAGCATAGCTTTGTTCCAATTGCTTGGAACAGGCAAGTCCAAAACTTAGAGGTGAATTTGGAGTCTCGGTCACTAATTATGCTCTTTCACAATCCATGTAACCTAAATATTTCTTTGATAAAGACTCAAGTAATATCAGATGACTTATAGATTGTTTTGACTGGGATCAAGTGTGCAACTTTTGTCAATCTATCAACCACTACCATGATGGAGTCACATCCACTAGCAGTAGTAAGTAATCCAACAGGTAATCCAACAACAAAGTCCATACTTATTGACTCCCATTTTATTTGTGAAATGCCCAAGGGTTGTAACTCTCAAGGCATCTTGATCCTTTTCACCTTGACTCTTTGACAAGTCAAGCACACTGAGTTACGTACTTTAATACATCCCTTTTTAATCCTGGCAAGTGATAGCTCGTATGAACTGCATTGAGTGTCTTGGCATACCCTGGATGTCCTGTAATGGGGCTGTCATGTGCTTCCCCCATAAGATCTTGGCCTTTACTTCTGGTCTTTTTGGGACACAAAGGCGGTCATGGTAATATAGACAACCATTGCTAGCATGATAATCCTTAATGTTAGACCTTTCTTTGTCAAATCTTTCTCCTTGAAGTACCTTAGCCATGAGTCCTTCATATTCCTTATCATGAGAAATAGCTTGCCGTACAAGCTCAAGTACGGGGTTATCAGGTATGGATACGATTCTTAAGCTTCACACTTCTACAACGTTGTTAAGAAAGGCTTTTTGGCTTAATGCATTTGCAACAGCATTGTCCTTCCCTAGATGATATTTGATTTTAAAATCAAACTCTTCTAGTATCTCCATCCATCTTCTTTGACTCATGTTTAGGTCAGCTTGGGTGAAGATCCACTTAAGATTTTTATGACCTGTCACTAAAGTGATTTCCCTTCCCAATAGATAGCGTCTCCACAGTTTCAAGGCATGGATTACTGCGAGTAACTCAAGGTCATGAGTGGCATAGTTGGACTCATAGGATTTCAATTTTTTGGAAGTATAGGCCACTGGTCTTCCTTCTTGTACTAGCACCCCACCAATTGCAAGTCCACTTGCATCAGTGATCACTTTAAATGGTTGATTGAAGTTAGGGAGTTTTAATACAAGTACAGTAGTTATAGCTTCTTTAAGCTTATCAAAGCTTTCTTGATGCTCAATGGTCCAAAGTATTACTGTATTTTTCTTCAAAAGATTTGTCAAGGGTGCAGCAATAAGGAAATAATCCTTGATGAAGATTTGATACCATCTTGTTAGTCCCAAAAATCCTCGGATTTCTTTTACTATCGTATTGGCCATTTTAGGATATCTTTTACTTTGGTAGGGTCTACAGAGATTCCATTAGTGGAAACAATGTATCCAAGATATTTAATCTTGTTAGTGAGAAATACACATTTACTCATCTTGGCATAGAGTTGATTTTCACGGAGTGTTACTAGGGCAATCTTTAAGTGACCTTCATGTCCTCTATTGATTTGGAGTATACTACTATATCATCAAAGAATACTAGTACAAAATCATCTAGATATGGTCAAAAGATGTATTGCATTAGATGATTGAATGTAGCTGGGGCATTAGTAAATTCGAATGGCATGACTAAAAATTCATAATGCCATACCTAGTGCTACAGGCGGTCTTTGGGATATCTTGTGCCTTGATCTGAATTTGATAGTATCCAGACCTTAGATAATTCTTGGAAAAAACCTTGGCTCCATCTAGGTGATCTAAAGTTCATCAATCTTGGGTATGGGGTACTTGTTTTTTATCGTAACTTGGTTTAGTCCTCTGAAGTCAATGTAGAGTCTAAGTGTTTCATCCTTCTTTTTTTGGAAGAGGACAGGTGCTCCCCAAGGTGAATTACTTGGAAAAATAAATCCTTGTTCTATCATTTACCTTAGTTGTTTCTTAAGCGCAATAGCTTCAGGAATAAACATTTTGTATGGTCATTTTGACACTGGCTCGGCTCCAGGAATCAATTTTATTTCATGATCAATCTCACGCTTTGGAGGTAGTTGAGTCAATTGTTTTGGGAAGACATCCTCAAAGTTGTTGATCCAGGAAGGTAGAGTTCCTTCATTAGTCTTTTCAACCTTATTCAATCGGATCATGTAGATTGGTTGACATTTCTTCAATACTTCCTGAGTCGACTTGCCTTGGCTAGTTGGGACTCTAGTTCTTCCATCTTTCCCATATGCCTTTAGGGATTCTTCCTCCAAGTCTTGAAAGATTATTTCCTCTTGAGCACATAGAATTTGGGCTTTGTTCTTCTTGAGTCAATCCATTCCCAGAATGCAATCGTAGCATCCTAGTGGTAGGATTTGAAATTCTATTTCAGTTACATGGCTATCTAACTCAAATTGAAGTTTCCCTATAGTTTCAATTGAGATGATTTCCTTCCCACTAGCCAATTCTACTATCATTTTCCTTATTCCCCTGGATTCTAGATGCAATCTTTTAACTGACTTGGGTGTAAGAAAGGAATGTGTGATACCTCAATCAATTAAGATGATAAACAACGTACCCTTGTAAGTAGCTGGAGATCGAATTTTTGAACATTGGTGGTCCCCTCCTTTTTGTCAAGATTGTGGGAGAGAAGGAAGGAGTCTCACTTGTAGCTTTCTTGCTTGCACAATGGGGGAATACACACAAAGGTGGAGGCTGAAAACAGTTTTCCTCTTCTTAGTTGTGTAAGCCAAAAAGAACTCAAGTACAGAGAAATAGAAGAACCCTATATATGGGTCTCAAACCAAACTCAACTAACTAAGGTGGCATACTAACTGAGCCACGAACTAGAGTAGATAAGGATAGCTATCATCTAGTTATTATTCATGGGCGGTGTACCAACCGCATCTGCAGCTACCAAGTCGGTGACATAAATGCACAACAGTCACCCTGGCATATCACGAGTGGAGCTCGATATCTCAACACCCCCCCTCGAGCTCAATCCCAATTCCTGCACACCAAGCAGGTCTCTGAACTTGCGCAACTTCTCTGCGCCCAATGCTTTCGTGAATATGTCAGCTACCTGATCCTCTGTGCTGACATAAACTAGATCAATAAGACCTAGTAAAACCCTCTCCTGCACATAGTGATAATGCATCTCAATGTGCTTTGTTCTAGCATGATAGATTGGGTTATTTACCAAGTGTATACTACTCATGTTGTCACAATAAATGACAACTGGCCCATCTGTAGGCTGATGCATATCATAAAGTAGCTTATGCAACCAAGCTACCTCACATGCAGCCATTGCTGCACCTCTGTACTCAGCCTCTGTGCTCGACAAGGCAACTGTAGGCTGTTTCTTGCTGCTCCAAGTGACTGCAGCACTCCCAAAAGAGAACACATATCCACTGGTAGATCGTCTATCAGAAATACTACCAGCCAAATCAACATCAGTGTATCCATGCAACTGTATCTGAACCCCAGTCTCATAAAATAGTCCATACTGCAATGTGGACTTCACATACCTGAGTATGCGTCTAGCCGCATCCAAATGCGGTTTCCTTGGAGCCTGCATAAACTGACTTACCAAGCCAACAACATAGCTCAAATCTGGCCTGGTAATAGTCATATAAATCAAACTTCCTACTATGCGCCTGTACATAGTAGGGTCTTCCAGAAGCTCACCTGCATCTGTGCTCAGCTTCACATTCTGCTCCAAAGGAACTAAAATAGGCTTACAGCCTGTCATCCCATATTTGGACAACATGTCCAATCCATACTGCCTCTGCAAGAGCCATATCCCACATGGTGATCTTATCACCTCAATGCCCAAGAAATAATGCAGCTCTCCCAAGTCCTTCATCTCAAACTTATGCTTCAATAGCATTTTCACATGAAGGATATCTTCATCACTATCACCTGTGATAATCAAATCATCAACATAAATGACAAGCAACATAATACATTTTTCTGTTTTTCTCACATAAAGTGAGAAATCTGCCTTGGAAATCTGAAAGCCAATAGTGACAAGATACTGTCCTATCTTGTCAGACCATGCTCTAAGTGCTTGTTTCAAACCATACAAGGCTTTCTTCAACTTGCAAACAAACTTAGGATGAACAATATGCACATAACCTGGTGGCTGCTCCATATAGACCTCTTCTTGCAAATCACCATGCAAGAAGGCATTCTTTACATCCATCTGATGTAAAGACCATCCCTTTGATGCAGCCATAGCAATGACTGCTCTTACGGTTGCTATCCTTGCAACCGGATTGAATGTTTCTTCATAATCAATACCATATGTTTGTGCATACCCCTTGACTACTAATCTTGCCTTGTATCTGTTCACAGAACCATCTGCATTGTGCTTCACCTTATAAACCCACTTACAACCAATTGCATTCTTATCTTTAGGCAAAGGTACCAATTCCTATGTAGCATTTGCTTCCAAAGCATCCATTTCTTCATCCATGGCTTTCTCCCATTTTTCTTTTCCCATGGCTTGCTCAAAAGAAGTGGGTTCTGGTTCCTGTGCCATTTTGACTATATAGGCATAGTGAATGGCTGTAAATCCATCATATTTCAGCCTATCCACAGGATACCTAGCTCTGGTAGACCTGCGCAAAGTAGGCTCACTTCCAAGTGCTCTCAAAACATCCCTGGTCTTCCTTACTCCAGGTGTAACAATAGAAGGAATATCCAACTCATCATCAATGCTCTGTTCTGAGCCACTGGATTCACCATCCACATCAGAGTGACCTGGGTTCACATCAAACATGGGCTAATCTACCCTCTCTTTTCCTTTTCGTAAAACCTGCATACCACTATCTGCATTATTTTGAGGAGATTCTCCTGATCTCAATCTGCCTGTCCATGGCAAAGAATGCGAACCACTACTAGAGGACACTCCAGGTCCACTAATATTTTGTGACTGCTGCTGTGAAATCTGTGCAGCATTACCATTTTGTGCATCTACATCATTAATCACATTTACTCGTTTATACCAGCTACTCATCTCATAAAAAACAGCATCTCTGCTCACTGTAAACTTACGAGTAGAGGGGTTATAGCATCTATACCCTTTCTGCTCTGCAGAGTGTAACCAATAAAGATGCACTTCTCAGCTTTTGGATCCAACTTGGATCTCAACTCATCTGGCACATGAACATAGGCAATGCAACCAAAAATTTTCAAATGAGAAATATCTAGTTTCCTACCAATATACCTCTCCTCTGGAGTCATGCCATGTATTACTGCAGTGGGAGTCCTGTTCATTATGTAGACTGCTGTAGCAACTGCTTCAGCCCAATAAAAATCTGGCAGGTCTTTTTCATTGAGCATGGCGCGAGACACCTCTCCAATATGCCTATTTTTACTTTCTGCAATTCCATTTTGTTGTGGGGTATGACTGTGTGAATATTGCTGCTTTATGCCATGCTCGTGGAGGAACCTTGCAAACTCATTTAAGAGGTACTTTCCCCCTCCATCTGACCTTAGGCATTTTATTTGCAGGCATGTTTCTTTTTCAACCATAGCTTTAAGAGTTTTGAAATGCCCAAACACTTCACTTTTCTTTTTCATAAAATACACCCACACTTTTCTGCTATAGTCATCAATAAAAGTGACAAAATAATGACAGCCTCCAATAGATGCAGCTTTAGTAGTCCACACATCAGAGTGGATTAATTCCAATGGCTTCTTACTCTCTTGAATATGTCTAGGAAATGGTTTCCTTGCCTATTTTCCAAATTGACAGGCTTCACATACCTTATGCATTTTTGCAACCTTGAATTTAGGCAATCCTGCAACAATATTTTGGGCCTGCATTGATTTAAGTCGCTGTACATTAACATGAACAATGCATTTATGCCAGATATCAATATTTACAACTACACCGGTCCCATGTACAAACATTGCTGCACTCAATTCAGGCATGTCTGCATCCAACGTAAACATTCTGCCCTTCTTCTTTCCTTTTGCTATCAAGTGACCTTTATTTTTCATATCCTCAACAAAGCATCCATGGGGATTAAATCTGACCTGCAAGCCCTGCTCAACCATTTGACCAACAGAAACCATGTTCTTGGTGATATTCGAGACATGAAATACATCCGACAGGTATTTCTTTTTCCCATCCTGCATAGACAAATGAATTTTTCCAATCTGCACAATAGGATGTGCAGTATCATCACCGGTCTCCAAAAATCCTGGTTTTTTCATTTTCCTTGCATCCTGCATCCATTCTGCATGACCTGTCATGTGGTTTGATGCACATGAGTCAACATACCACACATCATTGCTTTCTTCTGCACTTGTCACAGAATTGGTCATGTGCTGCACCATAAACAAATGCTCATTTCTGTCATCACCTGTCTACTAGAAGATGCATAATTTCCTTGTTGCAATTTTCCATTCATGATGTCATTCTGCTTTTTATAGCAGTCTTTAGCTATATGACCCATTTTGCCACAGTAGTAGCATTCAACATTGCTATTTGCATTTTGGCCTCTTTGGCTCCCCCTGCCTCTAGAGTTACCATGTCCTCCTCCATAGGACCGGTTTTCTTGAGTTTGCTGCATATTCTGATTTCTACCATGGCCTCTAGATCGGCCTCCTCTACCTCTGCCTCTACCTCTTCCAGCATTTGAGAAGAAGACAGCTTCTTTTGAAGTTCCTCCTGAAGAAGATGCACCACCATTTCTCTGCTTCTCAGAAATTAGAAGAGCAATCAACTTCTCAAAATTAGGAAATCTTTCACTGACGGAAATGGATGTCCGAAACTGTGCATAATCCTTTTCTAGACCATTTAAGGTCACAGAAACTAAATCATCATCTTCCACTGGCGACCCAATGGAAGCAAGTGCATTTGCAATCTTCTTCACCTTCATGTGGTAGTCATTGATGCTTATACTTTCTCTTTGCACATTGTGCAACTCTTGCTTAAGCTGCATTTTCCTGGCTTGCGTATTTGTGCTATACATTTTTGACAAAGTATCCCATGCCTCCTTTGGCGTACTTGCATCCTGAATATGCACAATCATAGAGTCTGAAATACTGATAAACAGCCAGTACCTAACTTATCTGGCTCTCTCATGCCATCCTTTAAATGCCTGCATTTGCTATTGATTGGGAACATCAGGAAGAACTGGTTCTTCTTCATTTCCTGCAACAAATTCCCAATATCCTTTTCCCATAAGGAAATTCGTCATTCTAAACTTCCATGCTTGGAAGTTGTTCTTGTCAAGCTTTTCAGTGATAATCTGTGAAAGAGAATCAGACGCCATTACAAAACACTGTAAAAAATTCTGTCACTGCAAAAAACACAGCTTCAGCCTCACAAGGGAAAATCTGCAAAATTGACGAAAGTGGTACTTGACCACACAATTACTTCCTAGTGACGATTTTGCATCAACAGGCAAGAAGGATGATTCTGTAACTCCCAATGTCTCTGCACACAGGCATACGATGCAATTTTTGTGGTAACTTTTCACCGACCTGTAGAACAGTGGTCGCACAGCAAAAACATGGCCTTTTCCTGAGTGCGTGCAGAAAAGTTCCGCCTCCAAAATAGGCCCCAAAATGGCCTCAAATAAAAAAAACAGGGCAACCAAGGGCTAAAGCCCCTCCCTGCAGCATTTACTGTCCTCCTGCTACATCGTGAAGGGCGTCTTAATCTGAGACAATGCACTCAGGCACTTTCCGGCTGTGCTACCTGTAGAGACTTGCTTCCAAACTCGAAAAATGAAAGCAACATTGTTTCTTACCAGAACACCGCGAACTTGGTTTGCTTCTTGAGCTCCTTACCACGAACCAGGCTCTGATACCATGTCAAGATTGTGGGAGAGAAGGAAGGAGTCTCACTTGTAGCTTTCTTGCTTGCACAATGGGGGAATACACACAAAGGTGGAGGCTGAAAACAGTTTTCCTCTTCTTAGTTGTGTAAGCCAAAAAGAACTCAAGTACAGAGAAATAGAAGAACCCTATATATAGGTCTCAAACCAAACTCAACTAACTAAGGTGGCATACTAACTGAGCTACGAACTAGAGTAGATAAGGATAGCTATCATCTAGCTATTATTCATGGGCAGTGTACCAACCACATCTACAGCTACCAAGTCGGTGACATAAATGCACAACAATCACTGTGGCATATCACGAGTGGAGCTCGATATCTCAACACTTTCCTTTCCACAGCATCATGAATGGATCCTCTTTTAATTTCTTCACCTAATGTGCATTCCTTGGGCTATCCAATCATGGTATTTACCCGGGCAGGCATCAGCTGTTCTTCCACATCCACAGCCTGGGTTGTTGTTGTCATTCCCTCGACCTCTTCCATCAACCTGGTTTGGGCTAGGATTTTGAGGACAGTTAGGACAATTTTCCCTTAGGTTTCCAATCCTTTCGGACTGGTAGAATTGCATGACTCCTATCGCATTTGGTCATTGGGTGATTGCATTAGCTCTACCATTCCCTCTGGCATTGGTCATGTTGACACGATGGTTTGGGTAGCCCCTTCCATAGTTGTTTATTGGACAATTCCTTTGGTCATTTCGAGAAGTTTCCTTGGCCATAGGTTTTGCTCACATAAGAGCATCTTTGAGAGTTGTTAGTCTCATTGATTCAAGGTGAGTGTCCAAAGGTGGATTTAGTCCTTGGTAGTAGAACCTTGCAATCTTTTGAGACGTTGTCATTTGGGGTGCATATAAACTTGGAATAGTATCCTTCCAAGGTTAGGCTTAATTTTTGTAAGTTGTAGAATTCATTCATCTTGATTGATTCAAAAGATAGGGAAAGATAACGTCCTTTCATATATTCTTTGATCTCCTTCCAAGTTTGGGAAGCTTGTGTTATCCCTTTATCTTGGCAAAACTGTTTCCACCAAAGTTTAGCTTCGCCAGTAAGACAAAGACGAGTAATCATGGACGTCAATTTATAGTAGTAGTTTTAGCGGCTAGGAAATAGTCATCCAAAGCCTTAATCCATGCTTCTGCATCTTGCTCCACCTTGGGTCCTTCACCGCTAAACCTAAGTGGTGGTGTTTGCTTGAGAAGAAACTTCTTCTCTTGGAGTTCCTTGTATGTTTCATCAATTTTCACTAATTGGTGATTCTGATTATCACACAAGCTAAATGTTAGATTTGATTTTCCAAGAGTAAAAGTACATACTCTCTCTTAGTCAACTATAGAAATTAAGGTAATCTTTATTTATCAAAAGAGAAATACAATGGAGATTAGAGTTATGGATTTCGTGTAATGGTACATTTACAAAGTAAGGAGGTTTCTTATCTATCTCTAAGACTCTATAAACTGAGGGTAAAGGAGGGTATCCTCTGACAAATTAACCATTTCGAGCATGTCTCCTGTGGACTATTATACGGTTAGGAGGTATAATTTGGATGACTTGTTCATACACCCAATGATGTAGGGTCATTATATCCCCATTAATTGTCACAGTATCATTAACCCTCTGCCCTTCAAATAAGAAGCATCAAACTAGTTTTAGTTCTTCAAGCCATTAAATTCTCTTGAGATCGATCTTGAGGTTCCCTGTATGATTAGGGTTGATTGTGAAGAAGCTTCAAGCTATTCTCCATGGCATTCTTCTAAACCAACCCTGTTGGATTTGGGTGTAATGAGGGTTTGTCATACTCTCAAGAATTGTCATTATGGATTCTTGAAACTCAATGTTTGAGGATTGACTAGGCAGTGGAATACATTATCTCAAAAATCAATCGCATAAAGTGTGCTTTACCATTTATATGTCAAAGCAACTCAATTATCATCATAAGCTCATAGCTCATGCTCTTCAAAAAAATAATAACGAGACTTTATATTTATGAAAAGTATTTACAAAGATATATTGATCATATTTATGATCTACCAATACACCATCTCGTGGATCCTTTCCTCATAAAAGTATCAAGGTCTATACTCTCATATCTTGGGGGATTCTCATACACATGGCAAAAAACATAATATGGTGGTTCTTGGGGATAACCAAAACATCCAGTACCAAAATAGGGCCTTCTTGGTACTACAACAACTCTCTTGTGTGGTACTATTTGTAGCACTTTTCGATATACCCACAAGGTTTTAGGTATAGGCTCATTTCCAATGTCTAGTAACTGTTTAGCAAAGGCAGTGAACAAAAGTTATATCTTAACTATCCTTGATTGTTCAGCCCATCGAATCCTCCATAGTTCGTAATGAAGAAGGATGTTATGTTCACAATATATCCCCATATGTGGCCTATTTTTTGCTAGAAATCTCTCATGTACAATGAATTAGGATGAGGTTGCAATATAATTGGAGGAATAAAGATAATCTCCATTATCTCAAATATAGCTTCACGGTATGAGAAATTATTCGACCTTAAGGCTACTTGATACATGATGGGAAAGATATCCCGCAAACGTGTAGCTTCCTCATTGCTAAGTTCCTAAGGGCACAATGTATGCTAGTGTTAGAGCAAGATAGTTAACAACAATTTTCTTCAAACAAGTGTGATTATTTTATTAATTTATTTTATATGTTGACTACTTAACCTTACACTAAAAGCTCATTTGAAACCTAGGTTCTTTTGAAACCTAGGCTCTGATACCACGTGTGAGGTGCCTCCTCCAATAGACTTGGAGGAGTCCTCTAGTAGTCGACTGAAATTCATATCCATGCACATCACCATCCCGCTTCTCCATGGGAAACCTTGGACTTAGTTGAACATGGGAATCTCAGTTCTACCTCATAGGGGAAGCGTGAACAAGTCACCCCTAACAGCAATCTAATGCCCACCTAAGAAATACCACTTTGTAATCAATCAAAGGCATGAGTGAGCTTAACACCACACTTGGTTCAAAGAGAGTGAGAGACGGGGAAGAGTCTAACTCAATCCCCCTACCCATAAGATAAAATATCAGCTCCGACCCACTAAAATAGTGTGAAACTTGGTAACTAATCCTATTGATATTGGGAGGGTCATGATTTAATCAGCTCTATCTAGTGTTGGTGGAAAGTTACCCGACTTATCGGGTTTGCCCAGCCACATAGGTGTTCGATCGTCAGGATTGAAGCCTCCCACTTTCCTCGATGGGGTTTGCTTAGTTTTCTAATTAGCAAAACATACTACCACGCTGTTTGAAACATATAAAATCAACTTCTATTTATTACTCCATTAAACTGGGTTCTTTAAGCTTGGTCTTTAAGCACATAACAAACAATTTGGAAATTAGATACTTTATTTCACTATCACTTCGTAGAGTGATACAGAACCGTCTTTCCATAGAAAGACATCATCCAACCTAGGGTAGGACCTTCAAATCCCTCAGGATTGGGCTGTATGTGAGCACACGCCATCCACGGTCAACAAGGAATTTACTAGCTCAGAGCCCCTCTAAGCTTCCCTGAGCCTTCGGAGCCGTCCTACATAATAGGGGCACTTACCACTTGGCCCTTTGCCCTCTTAGGTGCTTGAGTGATCAAAAATCAAAAACACCTACCTCCCTCAGGAGCGTAGGACCCCCACCCATAGGTGAGTTTTTCCACACTCCGCAAAGTATTAGGGGAGCATTGGGTTGGGGATCCCAATGTCCCAAACCACCACAATCTACAACTCGTCTGGCTATGCAAGCCCGGAATCATAAGAGCTATAACTCATCATTCACAAATCCAAAAGCAACCATAACAATAATTTTTTTAAAACAAAGTTGTCAATGTGATGCATAGAATCTATCCCCTTCGTCCATTTCTGTGTTCCTTCCTAAAAAACAATTGATAATAACATGTTTTTGTACGTTTTAATATGTTCTAATTGATTGTAATCTATGTGCTCAAACAAGAAAGAACAACAAGAAGAAGAGAAGGTGAGCTAGTATTGGCTACACACAAAAATGAGTTTCTTTATTCACTTTTTGTCTTTTATACAAAACCCTAACCCTAATCCCCTTTGGGCACCCATCCTTATTTTACATGGTCGACCATTTTAGCCTAGGTCCTCTTTTCCTATTTCCTTCCTATTTGCATTGTGCCTTCACCCATGCCTGTCTACATTTACAAATTGCATAGGAGGGAGCTTGGCACTCTTGTACAGGGATTTAGAGTGCTATTTTATATTTAGAATGCACCTTTCATATTTTATGTTTTCCTTGAAATTTTAATGTTGTCCTTGTGTTTTTGGCCTTTTTTCCTCCTATTTCTTTAGTCGACGGGCCACCTTTTTCCGCTTTGCGGTGCATCTTTTAAAATTTCTTTTTGCTTTCTTTGCAATGGGGTTAACAGTCTACCTTTTTTCTTTTCATCAAACCTTGCCATATCTAAGTCTTTTAATAGTTATTTCCATCAAACTTATCAATGTTAAAGATGACACTATTCTTAGAGGCACTAGAAGCACCCACCATTATGACTGCAAAATAAAGAGAGAAAAGGTTGTTGTAATAATAGTAAATCAGCCCCCAAAAAGAGCAAAAATAGAAGCAATAGAGTGCCTAATACAAGTGTTTGCTCTCATAAGATAGCTCAAAACCGAATTTCAACAATGCTTGCCATAAAACTATAGTATAATGAGAAACTATAGGTAAATGTCCAAAATAGAGTGCTTCCATTGCCAACAAAGTTCGAATGTCAAGATGACTTACAATGCAACTAGTAGTATCCAAGAAAGAGCATGAAACTCCAAGTACCAAATACTATTAGAGAATAAAAGATGTTAGATATAGATGCATCCCAATAATGTAGTAATGATGTGAATAAGTTAACTGTGGATAAGATATCTCCAAACAAATGTGAGATCTACCAAGTTGCAACCAACTCATTTCTCATGAATAGTGAAGCTCAGTACTACGTAATGAAGCATGTATCCATGACAAGAGGGAGTATTGGAAAACCGAATATCAAATAAAGATCAACCCATAGTGGCCAATGACTACAAGGACAAGCTCTACATAAACCAATGACCATACAGAGAGATCCCATGGGCTCCAAAAGTGAAACTTTGCAATACAAAATTGAAAATACACCCATTGAAAGCAAACTTGAGTGTAGGAGAGTAAAGCAAGCTCAATGCATATACATCATAACATCTTGAAGCCCAATAATGCCAAGGATACATATGAGAGCATACAAATGGCATAAATATCCAAGCTCATAAGTGGTAAAGCACTGACCAATGAAACCTCTACCAAATATGAATGTAAAGGAGCTTACAATGAAATCTCAAATATTAAAAATAACATATCCAACATAATTAGTAGTGCTAACATGCATATGATCCAAGAGCATAATGAGTGACATAAAAGCACACGTATTTCATTGATATTCAATATATAATCTTATTGTCCATTGTTGATGACATCATTAAACCTTCCAATGGTGGGTGAATAAAGCAAGCTCTGATAGATCCGTAGAGCCTTCCCAAGCACTAATACATCATTCTAGCATTAGATCTTCAGTGCATAAGCATCAAAGAAGCATAAACATTTCAAATTATGAACATCATGTCTGTCCCAAAAATGAATCAATGCTTGACCACCTCTCATTGTACTAGTTCCCAATATGGAGGTTGGGCAAAAAGTAGGAGGTAGAGGTTGGAGCAGCTATGGGATGCCCTGAAAATTGCATCGATTATTATGGGGGACTACTCCTAGGCTCTCTCCTATTGTGGCTAATGCCTTTGGATGCTCTAACAAATAATGATCAATGGTGCCACGCCAAATTCCATGGCACCACCACCAGAACTCTGCCCTTTCCACTCCATCCTCTCCATCTCGTGCCCACCCGCCGTCCATTGTTGTATGAGCGCTTAAATCTTAACCATGGTCAGAAATCACAATAATGGGCAGGTTATGCATTGATAGACGAGATTGCATGAAAATTCCTCATCGCAATTTTCTAGACACCTTCCAAGCTCCAAATTACTTCACTAGAAATTTAATTACATCTACAGATGTAGATATGCTAGGAGAGAAGAACCATGATGTGTCACTTAAGAGATACTATGTGGCACGAGATAGGATCAGCTTCCGATTCATGGGACAATGATGTGGGTGGCTGCCACTTGTAGTGTATAGGTGTGGGGACACTAAGGACAATATAAGTATAGGTAGCTAGGCACATGCAACCCTTTAATCTCCAACATAAATGTGGAGACACAATTACTTTTTCCAAATTTAGACATAAAACCTAGAATATTAGTAAATATAATGTACTTAGCCCCTCTCCATAGAACTAACTCGAACTCATTAATGTGATGTACATTAGCTCTACTACTTTGGGGGCTCTCCCTCTCCCTTTGAAAGCACATTTTCTAAATTGAAAGGCACTTCTTTTACCTCTTATTGGAACTTATTGAACATGTGAGGTCCTTTGTTCTACTTTTGAAGCTAGCTATTCCACCTTTGGAAAATTTTCACCTTTAAATGATCTTTGGTAAAAAAGTTTCCAACTTTGTATTTGTGGTCTCATTCTCTTTTGGAGAGAAGTTCTTAAAATTTTAAAGCATCACACACACACACACACACACACACACACACACACACACACACACACACACACACACACACACACACACACACACACACACACACACACACACACACACACACACACACACACACACACACACACACACACACACACACACACACACACACACACACACACACACACACACACACACACACACACACACACACACACACACACACACACACACACACACACACACACACACACACACACACACACACACGTGCGCGCGCGCGCACACACACACACACACAGACATGTGGGTAGAGAGAGAGAGAGAGAGAGAGAGAGAGAGAGAGAGAGAGAGAGAGAGAGAGAGAGAGAGAGAGAGAGAGAGAGAGAGAGAGAGAGAGAGAGAGAGAGAGAGAGAGAGAGAGAGAGAGAGAGAGAGAGAGAGAGAGAGAGAGAGAGAGAGAGAGAGAGAGAGAGAGAGAGAGAGAGAGAGAGAGAGAGTCTAGGCTTGGTGCTATCAATATTCTTGGTCAAATAAATCAAGATAATAATTCAAACTAGGATACTTCATTTTCCTTGCATATCTTTGGGAACCCAAATACATTATTGCATACGATTACTTTTCAAATTGGGATAATCTATTTTCCTAGCACTATAATGTAAATCAACAAAAAGCATCACATCTTACAACTATTTTATTTTCACATTGGACACGGTGAAGAACAAAAGGAATCTAAATTCATATGGTATCAACACTATTGGATAAGATGAAGATGGGGGATTTTGATTTTTTTTTCCACTAATAATACTATCTACTAGAATGAGATCAGGTTCATATTATATTCACCTCACATGCAACACCATTGCTTGATTCATTAAGGTTAGGCATATATACATCTAGAAGTAACATTGTGAAGGCCCTCTAAGGGCAAGGATACTATGTTGTAGAGTGTTCTAGGGCCCTCTTTAGCTCCATGTTTCAACATGTGATTCATAGTGCCGAAGAAGAATGGGATGTTGAGATTTATACAAGATATGCGGACAATCAAACAAGGTGGCCATTAAGAATGTGAGAGCAGGACTAGTTGTAGATGATTTTGCTGAAGCTTTTACAAGGAGAGTCATATATTCATTGGGAGGTTTGTATTTAGGCTATGATCAATCTCAATTGGCACTTGAGAGTAGAGATTTTACCATGATGAAGGCTCCATTGGGTTTAGTTCATATGTGTGCCTTGCCATAAGGGGCTACAAATTTTGTGGCCCACATGATGAATGCCATGAGCAAAGTCTCATAGATTATATCCCACATTTGACTATGCCTTTCTTGGATGATGTACCCATAAAGGGGTGTGTGGAAGAAGAGAAGGATGAGGAATGGGATGACTAGGGATACAAGAAGTTTGTAGCAACCCACATTGCCGACTACAAGAAGATATATTGACCATGCTTGAAGAAGTGAATTTGACACTTTCAAGTCAAAAATCAATTTTTGGAGTGAATGAAGTATTGATAATTGGTCAAATGTATGGGGCTTATGGAAGAAGGCCATCCGCTATGAAAGTGGATGCCATAGAGAAGATTGAGGTGACTTATTCTTTTATGTCTGAAGTGAGAAGGTTTTTAGGAGCTTGTGTGTTTTACTTAATTTGGATACCCCATTTTCTCATATTGCAGATGATTTGTAGCAACTATTGAGAAAGGGCCAACATTTATATTGGGATAGGAAACATAAGAAGGCCATATGAAAATTGAAGAAGCTATTGAGGACTACACCTACTCTAAGGAAAGTAGATTACACAAGTGGAAGACCTATTATCATTGTTGTTAATATTAGCTCAATTGCATTGGTTGGCCTATTGGACAGGATGATGATGAGGGTAATAGGTATGCAATCAAGTTTGGGGCAAAGGTGCTAAATGAGAGACAAAGAAGATACACACATGTAAAGAGAGAGTTGTGATGGCCCTAAAGTGTGATAAATAATATTTCATTGGAGCACTAGTGATAGTGGAGACAGATTGCTTGCCGATATTAGGGACGGTTACCAATTTTTTGACTCCAAACATAGGTATGTTGAGATGGATTGTATATATCAAATTAATGGATCTAAAGTTTTGACACATTGTGGGAAAAGAGAATCCAATGGCAATTAGACATGTTATCCAAGGCTAGGTTTGAGGATGAAGAGAGTTTGTTAGAAAATGATGACGAGGATGAATTTTCTTCCACTTTAGTTGATCATGAGTGTCAAGTATCTTCAATGGAGACCTCTACATAAGGATTGTGAAAAATAATGGTTACAAATTGACCCTATTTGAACACTTTGGCTAAAATAGATGATTGGATAAGTGTTGAATTAAAAAAATTAGAAGGAAGCATATGGTTACTTCTTGAAGAGTGGCTTTTGGTGGAAGTATCTGAAGAAGAAGAAGAGGGGTTCCCCATTGCAAACATTTTGTGAATAGGGTTATGCAACTACAAGTTATGAAAGACTTTCATGAGAGCTTATGGGTTGGTCACAGGAGCATAATGGAAAATTTTGAGAAGATCAAGGAGCATTATTGATGGAAGGCCATGTATAGGGATGTATCTCACTTTGTGGAGTCTTGCATGACATGGAAGATGTACTCTTCAGTGAAGCATAGAAACAGTTTGTATCCTACATATCTTTTTTCCCTGCATTATAAGTGGGCTATTGACCTTGTGATGACTATGCTTGTAGGTTTGTGGTAGATGCGATACATAGTGCTGTTTGCATGAGATGACCTAGCCAAAGCAAGTTGAAGGCCAAGCTTTGAGAAAAAAAACCACTATTGGAGTTTGTAGATTTCTTCTAGAGGATATATTTTGCATGTATGGATGTGTTGGAAAAGTCAATGTAGGTAGAGGAGATCTTGATGCTAATGAAGCTAGATACTTCTTCTCTAGATTGGGTATTAAATTGGCATTGACATCAACATATAATCTAGAAGGAAATGGTAAAAGTGAAAGAGGGCATTCTCTCATTGTCGAAGCTTTGGCAAAGGCATGCAGAGGCAAAGCTTCCTTTTGCTTTATGGGTTGATCAAACTACACACAATGCTACTACAAGCTATATGTCACTAGAGCTTATGTATGGACAAAAGTTGATTATGCCTATAGAGACAATGGCTACTACATGGAGTGTTTTGCCATGGGAGGAAGGATTGATTGGGGATGAGCTCTTAGCTCTTAGGATAAAGAAGACCTAAAGTCAAAGGGATTGTAGTGCAAAGATTGAATGAGGGTAGACTTTGCAACAAAGAAAGGTTTGACAGAAGACATAGGTTGAGACTAAGAGCCATTGAGGAAGGTGACTGGATACTAGTGTATGATTGCAACCTTGATAATCAACACAATACCATCAATAAGATTTCAAAAAGATGGCTTGGACCATATGTTGTGAAGCTAGCTTATGATAATGGCCACATATGCTCTATGTGAATTGTGTTGTCAGTGTCAAGCTCATCACCAATACTCTATCCCTGACATGACATCTATCTTGTCTAGATGTCACTAGCAGGATGTGTGCGTGTGTGTGTGTGTGTGCGTGCGCATGTGCGCGCGCATGTAGACTAATAAGTTGTCGGGCTAGTAAACTGACTAGTGTTAGTTAACAATGGTTTGGTTGAATAACCTAGGTGTCTCATGCGCAGAGTGTGAGACTTTGAAGAATGAATATGGTGGGAGAATAATGGGAGAGGATGGGAGCATGTAGCTCCATCTCTGATTTGCTCCATATCTGACTCTTCTTGCTTTGAGTTTCTTCATGGTATTAGAGCATGGTATGCTTTGTGACATTGGTCAAGTGCTGAAGAAGCATGTGTAGAGAAAAAAAGGGTATGCAATGGAGTTCAATAGCTAGTGAGAATTGACTGTTGACTCACAAAAAGTGAACTTTTGGTTTGAAGATTTCCTCTTGCCACCCTACGAATCCCGTCTCCTAGAAGCAAAAAAGGAAGTTGCTCAAGAAATGGCATAGAGCACACAAGGATGCTTTAGAAGCAAGTCTGGTAAGCATGGAAGATATTGAGATGATTGCTGCTAATAACTCTAGTGGTGAACAAGAAGCTAGGAATATTGTTAGAGGAGCAGATAGCAAGGTTGTGAAATGTTTCCTGAAGTCGGTTGAGGCTTTGTTTGTTGAAGTAAATGATGCTTTAAACCACTTGTCCATGATGTAGTGCCTATTGTTGTGATAAGTTTGATGTTATTTGGAAGTCAAATGATCATTCTTGTTACTCTTACAAACTTCCTTCCTAGCATGAACAGCAAGAAAGACATGCACTAGTGTTTCTATGGACTATGAAAACAAATCAACAAGTTATGTTTGCCTTTGTACAACAAGTTTTTTGAGAATTAACTTCAAGGATACAGTTGGCATCATGGAACACCATTTGAAGCTTCTATCAGTCTCACCTTTGTAGCAGTAGTGAATGTATCAAGCAGATGTGAAGCTTACATAATTTAGCTTGAAATGTACTTGATTTTCTTTTATACACTGGTAGTGATTAATGGCAGCCCATTGTTAATGAATGGCATACTTGTCAAGATCTAAGTAGTCAATTGAAGGAATAATGAGTATTTAGCTCTTGTATCTATTGGATCTTGTGCACTCATATAAACTAAATCTCTACAATTTTGGAATTAAATGTCCTTGTGGAGTTCAATGTGCTAAATATAGATGCTGGTATGGCGCTAAATGGTCAATGAATAGACGTCTGCATGTTCAAGAGCATTGTTTTCTCAAGCTTGATGTTTGTAAGGCTGATTTGACAGATTGCTAACTACTTCTTTGTCTTATTGGAGTGAAGATGGGAAAATGTATGAGTAGTGATATTTATACATGTATGTATTAAGGTTTAGTGAATGTAATATATGTCCATGATATCATTAAGCTAATTGGGCTATGTCACAGACTGTTAGGCCTATTCACTTGCCGGATAGCTTGGTTGAAAAATGATTATGCAAAAGATAATGTCTACAATGATATGATTTTATTCAATTGGTGTTATATTAGATATTCAGTTATGCAAAGCAGGGTATTAAGCTAACATACTTCTAGCACAATAGGAATACTAGTGCAATTATTTGGAACCAAAACTATCTCGGTTGAGAGAAAGCATACTTATGCTATGCAATTTGGATTTTTGAAATGCCCTTGATGTACTGATAGTAGCTGATCAATGAATCAAATGAGCTGAATTGGAATAAGTTTAGAATGTATAAGTATTGCTTGAATATATGCAAGCAATTTCTCATTAAAAAGACTATCGGTGCATGCAGGGAGTCAACAGTAATATCTATAAGATTGAACTGAATTACTTCAATTGTAGACATGGAAAATGCTAAGCAAGGTGATAATATTACACAATTAGTGGGTGAGAAGTTAAACAACAATAATTATGCTATTTGGAAATTCAAAATAGAAAACTTTCTCATTGCAAAAGGCTACTGGGACTTAGTCACATGTGTGGAAGCTGAACCTAAGCTATTTGAAAAGAATGCAACACTTGATCAAGTTAGGGCACATCATGCATGGATGGAACGAGCCTGAAGAATGCTACATTGGCTGTCTTTATGTGTTTTTGATGTAATGGCTATGTAAGTAATGAATTGCAAGTCACCAGAGGAGGATGCTTGGAATATTTTGATGAGATTATGTGGCATGACCATGGGTGCATGCAAAATCCACCTAAAGAAGAAGTTCAATACAATGGACAAGAAAGGATGGCCCGTATAGGATTATGTGACGACCAAGATAAAGACCATTGCAAATTAGTTAGCTCTAGTGGAAGTTGATGTAGATGATGAGGGTTTGGTAGCTGTGACCTTAAATGGTTTGGGGTGTGAATATAAATCTTTTGACACCTCTATCTAAATGTGATTTGAGATGCCAAATTTTAATGAACTTGTGTCTTTGTTGATACATGAAGAGGTCAAATTGGGATTACCTAATACTTCAAGTAACTTGAAGGGCAAGGAAATAGTATTTTATTCAAATCAAAGAGGCTGTGGTAGCCATGGAAGAGACTTCGCTTGTGGTAGAGGAACTCAACAACATGCATCTCAGAATGCCAATAATCAGCAAGGGAAAAATGCTAGAGGTGGTGGATACTCTTGAGCAAGGGGGAGATCCAACTCTCGGTGTCGAGTGTGGGCTCACGATGTAGAATCCCATATGCACAATGGTGGAAAGTGCAACCTAGTCTATTCCTATAAAGCATTGTACTTTCTCTCTTTTTGAATGCAATGTCATAGTACTTTTGTACTTCCAGCAAAGTGTTTGTGTCATTGTCAGTCCACTACACAAGATTGTGTTTATGAGTCCAAGCTTCCATCTTGGAACCTAATTCACTTGTGTGACATTTGGTCTTGATGTCTGTTACCTCATGATCTCACTCTTCCTCTTTCAACCTCCATAGCCATGCTCTAGATCTGACATTTTTACATCGAGGATCATGGCAGTCACAGTCAAGGCATGCAAATGCTAAAAAGGATAAGGACTATCATTATTGTGGCAAGTATGGCCACATTGCCAAAGATTATCAAAAAAAGCAAGCTAATCAAAAAGGCAAATAGCATGGACATTATGCATCATTGAGTCATGTTGAGTATGCTTCTACTGATAGGTTGTTTGCTATGATGTATGTTCAGAATCATGAAACTCAGGAAACTTAGCTAGATGATGTTTGGTATATTGACTCTAGAGCATCTAATCATATGACATTGCATGGTGAATGGTTTACTAACATGGTTTTAGAAAAGCATGGGTATGTGTGCACAAGAGATGATACTCAACATAGCATTAACAATAAGGGTGTAGTTTCCTTGGTCATTCATGATGGGCAAAAGAAAATTCTGCATGATGTATTGCATGTGCCCTCGATTACCAAAAATTTGTTGTCAGTGGGATAGATGATAGAGTAGAACTTGTAGGTTTGCTTTAATAAGCATGGCTATTTTATTGAGGTGTTTGGCAATGATTGCAAGCTCATTGCTTGTGGCAACATACATGGTCATATGTTCACATCAGATTATGCATTATCTCGGGTGAAATCAGCCATGTTTGCACATGGTCATGGCATTGTTAGAGATCTTGAGATATGGCATAAGTGGATTGGGTATGTAAATATTCAATGGCTGCACACTATGCAAAGAAAGTAGCTCATCATTGGTTTGCCAAAAGTTTACCTACAGTGAGATAGGTCACATCTATGATGCTCATAAATTTTGGCAAAAAACCTAGATTTCCATTTGTAAAACATGTCAAGAATAGCTTGAGGATACTATGCTTGGTATACTGTGATGTATGGGGACCAACCCATAATGCATCTCTTGGAGGCTCCAAATACTATGCAATGTTTATAGATGATTCCAACAGGTAAACCTCGGTATATATTTTGAAACACAAAGATGAGGTGTTTGATATTTTTAAGGACTTCAAGAGGCAGGTTGAGAAGGGGTTTGATTGCTTTATCTCATGTTTGAGATCTGATAGTGGTGGGGAATATGTATCTAATGAGTTTGATGTATACTTAGCCAATAATGACATTCATACTAGGCAGCTCTCATGAAATTATACTCCATAGCAGAATGGAGTGGTTGAGCAAAAGAATAGGGCACTTTATGGAGATTTCTCGTGCAATGCTTAATGAGAAAAATATGCCACTTCACTACTAGGCTGAGGATGTTTTGATAGCAATGTATGTGTTGAATCAAACCCTAACTGTAGGTATTCATGAGATGACACCATATCAAAAATTATATGGGCATAAGGCCATACATTAGCCACTTAAATGTTTTTAGTTGCATTGCATATGTTTATATCCTAGATAAAAAGAGAAGGAAGTTGGATCCTAAGGTGCATAAGAGTGTGTTCATTGGTTATGCTCACGAATGAAAAGCCTACAAATGCTTTGATTTGTCTACACGAGAAACACTATTTAGTAGAGATGTCATCTTTGATGAAATGACTTCTTGGTATGCAACATCTATTGTTTTTCCCACTGATATGTCTTCTGACCATGGATCTATTGTTTCTCAATAGCAAAGTATGGTTATGATTTGGGTGGGCCTACACATGATGTATCTCCTAGACTGGCAGATTGCATGATCATGCATCATCATCCATTGACATTACTATGTCAATGAGGGGGAGAAATGATGTAGAAAGTAGAGAAAAAGGAAAATTTGTTGATGATGTGTTTGGCATGATGAATTTTGGATATGAATCGGCTAAAAGCTTGGCAGTGAACTTGGAATTTCATTTGTATATACTCCTAGTGTTAAGCAGAGTAGATAATGTTTCACCTCATGGAAGAGGGAAATCAAGTAGTGCACCATAGCTGAGATGCTTGTAGAGGGTGAGATATTCGGTTGATAGATTCACATATAATGGATATTCTGCAAGTCATTATGCATACATGACCAATGTCATGGAGTAGAAAGAACCTATTACATTTGTTGAAGCTTTTTTGGATAAGAATTGGTGCGAGAAAATGTATACATTGGCTGAAAATCAAACTTGGAAATTGGTTGCATTGCCTAAAGGTAAAAGGACTATTGGTTGACAATTTGTGTATAAAGTTAAATACAAGTTTGATGGTAGAATTAAAAAATAGAAGACTAGGTTGGTAGCAAAAGGGTATGCTCAACAATATGGTCTAGACTATGAGGAAATGTTCAGTCTCATTGCTAAGATGGCAACCATCAAAACAATAATGGCTTTGGTTGTAGCAAAGGGTTGGAAACTACAACAGGAGTGTAGGGACACAAGGACCCAAAGAATCTAGATCCACACTAGTAGACTAAGAGTATAGAAAGGAGGAAATCCACAATAAAGGCTACATTGATGGCATTTGGGGGCATCCTAAAGTGTCCTCAATGTTGTAAGGGATATTAGGGCAAGAGCTTGTTGTTTCCTCCATGGAAATTATGAAAAACCCTTGAGGAAAGGGAAAGAGAAACCACCACTTTCAAAAGTAGTGACAACTTATAGCTCTACTAACCCCAGTTAGCCTTCTTTCTCCAAACTGCTTGTAAAAATGGTTGAAATTTGGTCCACAACATACTACTTTGGCCATGGTGATGCCAAAATTGTCCAAGAAACTTGTGTCAAAGCCTTCAAAGATAGTCATTGCTACATGTAGAAGGCTTACAAGTCCCTACCATATATTTGATGCACTTATTGCTTTGGATTTTCTAAACTAAAATAGGAAAATGGATATGGAAAAAATCAAATAGATCAAAAGCATATGCTCTTATGCCAACAAAAAGAAGAGAGAGAAATAAGAGGAAGCCATGGAAACCGAAGACAAGAAGGGGTTGGAGCTATAAAGGATTCTTATTACTCAATGAATAATGGGAAAAATAATCCTCTTACATCTTACATATTCATGCCGGTGTAGCTAGAGTATTTCCCACATATTCTCTCTATTCATTACAAGCTAGTTGTGGCTTAGCTAGATATATTTGGGCTCAAATTGTATCCATTTCATGACATACATGGCTCTCATTAAAAACTATAATCCAGATACTAGGACCAACATGTTCAAGTATTTTCTACAGTTTGGCAAAAAAATTGAAGAGCACAAGGAAATAGTTGAACTTATCTCAAAGTTGGTGGAGGAGATATTGGGGAGCAAGACTAAAATAGGGAAGTATAAAAAAGTACAAAGAATGAATCATGTCTCACAAAGACATGATGAGTTAGTGGTAAACAATGGAGTCCTTTTAAAGGCTATCCTTGGTGAAGAGCTAAGAGTCACATCAGAAGTGTTTTATCACCTGTTTATTTATGAAAATGCTATGATCATTCGAGCTAGAGTGCCAAAATGGCTATTAGAGGAAAATATATTAGGAAATCTAGTCAACAAAGACTTGGATGCCTTGTGGCCAAAATTAGGTTCACCAAGACCTAAATGCCATTTGGTTGGAATCAAGTCAATCATGAAATCTAGTCAACCAAGACATGAATGCCCTCTAGCTAGAATGTGTTATTGAATCCTTGACAAAGGTCCATAATGTTCTTATAAGGATTTGATAATGAAGCTCAACCATGTAGAAGAAAGAAATAGCATTGTCAATTATGGCAATGTGCTAATTTGCATTGTAGCCATTAGTCCAAGATTATATTTGTAATAAAATGTTACCATCACACTATGTATCCTTGTCTCCACCCCTAAAGGACCAGACTTGAGAGCACAATACTCAAGAGAGGGAAAAGAGATAGAGAGAAAAGATAGAAAACCCTAACTCTATTAATGAGTATAATAAGTGAAAAAAGAAGCAAAGAGAATAAGTAAAGTTAAGCTCATCTTCATCAAGAGATTTTGATGAAGGAGAAATAGAAGACTAGAAAATAATCATTTGTGCTACTAAAAAGAGGTCAAAGAAAGAATTGAAAAATTTGGAAGCCAGAATGAGGCAAAGTTAAGAAAAAGTATGAGGGGATAAGGGCATCCATTGAAGACGTGATGCACAAAAATGATAATCTATCTATTGAAAGGGGAGGGACATAAAAAGAGAAAGCGAAAGCAACAGAGGAATCACAACCTTAGACTCAAAATCCCTTCATAAGTTGATGACACAAATAAGAAGCATGAAGAAAAAAACATTGAGCTCACTAAAATAAAATACTCCACCACTATAATTTAGAAAGATAGACCATGCTCTGATGACTCTTCTAAGAGTACATAGGAGTCTCCAATAGGGCAAAGCATAATAGGCAAAATAGGAGTTCTAGAACGGTTGTATGTAGAACTCAAAAGAGATAAAGTAGAGAACATAAAGGCCAAAAAAGAACTTCAAGATATAGTATATGTTCTTGATAAGCCTACAAGGAGTTTGTTGTGGAATTTGATGGTGTACAAATATTGGAGCTCCAAATAAAACTCCAAGAAAAAGACCCAGAAATTCAATAAAATAACTTTAAACTAAAAAAAAAGACTCGCACTCAAGGCTACGGAGGAATAAGCGAAGAAGCTACTCAAATAACTGTTTAAAAAAAATCATTGAAGGGAGAAGCCTGATGTGATATGCCATTGGGCCGCTTACTCACTCTCAGGTTCTTAATAGCCCATCAAGAGATATCCTAGACACAACCATTTGAGATTTCATGGAATACGTCATTTGCTATCTAGGCTCACTTGAGTCTATGTGGCAGTGGAAGTTTTAGCCATTCCCATGAGGTTTGACCTGAGTTTTAGGCTCCTATTATTTGGTTGAATCACCTATTGGTCAGCTAGCATCAATAACTCGAGTTCTCACTTCTTGCTAGATCACTCAAACTAAAGCAAACTTGCATTGCACTTGGTTCAAAGAGAATGGGAGATGAAGGGAAGTACAACATGTTGACCCTTTTGCCCATAAGGCAAAATCCCATTACAACCCCCTAAAGTGATGCAAGTTAGGTTTTCCTAATATCTAGTGGTCATTCATTTTCTTATCAAAATGAATGTAATCTTTTCCTTTGAGAAAATCATAGGTCTCATTACACGTCTTTATTTCATGACACAAAAATAGTGTAAAGTAAATCTTTCTCAATAGTTCATTTAAAAATATATATATTTACAATGTTTCATATCCTTAATGATTGTAATATCAACTCGAAGGTATTATATATACCAAGCTTAGTGCCTCGCGGGACTTTCAGAATACTATCTAGGTTTGAAGGGTAATTGACAGTTTGTAGGAGTCTAAGGAGTTCATGACTAGAGTCCCTTGGTATCCCCATCTCCTCCTACCAACTAGAGTTCCCTATGATAGGACCTTTCACATTGTGATTGGTCCATATAGTCACTAGCATGAAAACAAAAGCCCTTTGGAGTAGGTTTTATTCACACTGACATTGGGCAGGTCTAGCGCCATTAGAGTAATTTACAACCACAAATAGCTTACTTCAAATGTACTATACAAAAATATTTTTAACAAATTTGTTTTCAAGACAAACCATGTTTTCTAGAATAACAATATCAAGGCTAAACTTAGCGTAAGTGGCAATATCTCTTCCCCTTGGGATCTAGCTCAATATAAGTTTTAACTGGAGTTTTTTTCCCTAAAACTTCCATCTTTGAGAGAAAAATCATGTGATGAACTTTTTCTTTTTTCGTAACGGAATTCTGTAGGTCCTTGTCTAGCGATAATTCACTAGTTTTAAACTTCTAGGATATTTTATTATGGAAAGTATTATAACAGTTTCATCTCAAGATTCTCTAGAGAATTAGTGCTCATATTTATCAATTAGAAATTCCATCAATTCAATACAAATTGGATTAAAAATTTTAACTGCTTGAAATATTTAATATTACAAACATCATAGTCCCTGAATCAAAATATTGGAAAAATCCTATTTTGACGTAGTAAAATCATAAATTCTTTTGTGTAGTGAAGTATCTTCCTTGCATCATATTCCTAGTACATCTCATGTAACCCCAAATTAACCCTTTAAATTTGTGATTAAGAATTTTCTCTAGGATTTTCTACACATGAGATTATATGGAAAAAACCTACTCTTATGGATGTAGTTTTTTGTTACCAGCCCGTGGGATGATGATCATTTGTAGTACGTGCCACTTCATTTGTAGTGATCATATTGCAATGTTATAATAGCTCCTGCTTTCGTGGCCCTTATAATTTTCTTCTTCAAGGCCATGGTCTTTGATCACAAAACTTCAGAGAAGACTTAGACAATAGAGCTTTGGATGTCTCAATTGGATCGATGGGGATGGCGATAATTCAGAATTGAGAAGAAATCGAGTAGAGTCTTGATTCTACAGGGGAGTGAAGGTAAAAGAGAAGGGATTTGATTTCGAAAGTTGGTACAAAATCCACCTTGTCTTTGTAATACAAATTATCCCTCTCATTCTTCTCTTGCCTCTCTCTCTTGCTCTTCTCTCTCAATTCAGGAAGAGTCTCCTCTTCGATTCAACTTCTATCCCCTACAATTACTCATACCCCTTATTTATAATCAAATTGAAGGGAGGGGGTTTCATGAGTTGTGGCCAATAAGATGGGTTCTTTATGGAGGGTATCTTGCCAATTCAGTCATTTGGAAGCTTTTGAGATGCAATCTAATGCTAGCAATATGATCTTTGAGGTCTAGAGAGGTTGCTAGAGATGCCAAGACTAATTTGCCTGGCTTTCAGGTGGTCTTGTTTCAATCTTGGTCTCTTGTCAAGTTGAGAAAAGGGGGAGATTCCTAGAGTCTTACACTGAGATTGAGGAGGAGAACTCAAGATTTTTTTTTCTTGATTCAATCTTCCCAAATTGGGAAGAGAGAGGAAGATGGTGCCGTTGATGATGAAAATGGAGGGGAGGGGGTAGCACCAGTTTGACATCTTCTTCTTCTTCTTCTTAAGCTTTTATTTTTTCAAAGCTTAAAGCTTTTTTTTCCCCCTTAGTCTCCACAAGTTAGGTCTCTATTTATTCAAGTTTTAAATGTGTTTGGTCAATTCTGGACTTATGAGCCATTACGGCCATGCACATGACACTTATTGTGTAGAGATGTTCGCACCTGTATCGGTCCTAGAAGGTGCCGAGGTACAAGATATGGATTATCTTATTTGAGGTCCTACTTTTAGTAGTATAAACTCTCAAAATCTTATTTATGAGAAGTCAAGAAAGTCGAAACATCACATCATCTTCACCTTATTAGAGGAATTGAGATGTCCTCATCTCAAATGAAACTGGGGATATTGATTACATAGTGATTTTTCATCAACCCAAGTGGCATATTCTTCAAGATAGTCCTTCCAATGGATGAGCCTACTCCCTAAGGGTTTTACTTCTTACTCTCACATGTCAAGTATCTTATCTAGTTGAAGTTTGATGACTCCTTGACTTGGCATCACAATTTGTTGGTCGTTAAGTACATGATCAGGGTTGGGAACATAGGCTTTCAATAGATTGACATGAATACATTATGCACTTTCAAGTTGTTAGGGAGTTGCAACTTAGAAGCATTAGATTCCAGACATTTTAGTAGCTTATATGGCCCATAATACCTAGGACTTAGCTTCTTGAATTTCCCTAGAGATAAAAGACTTTCCTTTGGGTGAACTTAACTAAAAACCATGTCACCTTCTTTGAAAATATGTTATTGTCTTCCTTGATCAACATATGCTTTTCTGTCGATCCTTGGCAACTTGAATATCCTGCCTTATAGCCTTTACTTTGCTGATCCATTTCTTCTAGCATTTGCTTAGATTTTTCTACCCATAGGGTAGGATCAGAAAAATTTAGTAGCATAAGACAACCTTGTCCACACAATGCCTAAAAAGGAGTCATTTGAATACTTTGATGGTATGATGGATTGTAGGCAAGTTCAACTAAGGGTGGGTATTGGATCCACCGCTTAGGTTCCTTGTTGCAATAAGCTCTAAGTATATTCTCAATAACTTGATTGAATCGCTTTGTCTAACCATCAGTTTGGGGATGGTAAGCATTAATGAAGAAAATCCAGGTCTCTAGAGCTTTGAATAAACTCTTCCAAATGTTTGATGTTAAGAGAGAATCATGGTCTCACTGATGATTCTTTGGGGTAATCCATGTAATCTAGAAATTTCCCTAAGAAAAAGTCTGGTTATATTGGAAGCCTTATGATCGGTTTTTAAAAGAATAAGGTTTGTAAATTTTGTTAGCATATCAATGACTACCATAATTGAGTTGTATCCTCCTTGTATCGAGGGTAATCCAACTACAAATTCCATGCTGATGTACTTCCATTTCAATTGAGGGAAATCAAGTGGTTGGAGCTTTCTTGTCAACTTGACACTTTCAACTTTAATTCGTTAACAATTTAGGCATTTTGTGACATACTTTACGTCACCCTTGAGTCTCTCTAAATATAAGCTTTTTCTGATTACATTAAGAGTCTTAGCATATCCAAGATGACCCAAAAATGGGGAATCATGAGCTTCCCAAAGTATTTTCTTCTTGAGTTCCTGACTTGCAAGAATGCATAGCCTTGTCTTGAAATAGGCAAGCTCCTCATTTATAGAAAAATATTGATACTTAGACTTGAGTTTTGGACTTGTATCCGTAATGGGGATTTCTTTTAGCATTCTCTGATAGCTTGGATCCTTTACTACTTCTTCTTTGGCCATTTCTATGAGAGGATATTAAAATCATTGTAGCAAGAGTTTTTGCCCTAAAGGGTTCCTTTAGGATTAGAATATTAAGAAATGATTTATGGCTTAAGACATCCACAAACACATTCTCCTTGCCTGTTCTATAATTGATTTCAAAATAAAATTTTTGCAAAATCTCGATCCATCGGTGTTGCCTTATGTTGAGGTTTAGCTAAGTGAAAATCCACTTCAGGCTTTTGTGATCAGTGACCAAGGAAAACTTGTTACCAAGCAGATAATGTCTCCATAATTTGAAGGCACGAATTACATCAAGTAATTCTAGATCATGCGTGGCATAGTTCCTTTCATGGATCTTTTTTTTTCTCAAAGCATAGGCTACTGGATGTCCTTCTTGCATAAGCAGACATCCCAATGCAAGAGAGCTTGTGTCAGTTATGACTTTGATTTCCTTGCTTAGGTTAGGTAGCTTTAAAAAATAAGGGCGGTTATAAAACTATGCTTAAGCTTTCAATGCTAGATTGTTCGTTAGATGTCCATTTAATAGAGACTTGTTTCTTGAGTAGGTCATTGAGATGTGGGGCGATCGAGGCATAGTTTTTAATAAAGAATCTAAACCAACCCGTTAGCCCCTAGAAAGCTTTGCACTTCTTTGACAATTGTTGGGGGTGGCCAATCTTGTATGTCTTTATGGATCTAATGAAATGCCATCCACTAACACTATGAATCCTAGATATTCAACCTGCTTTTTGACGAAAGCACATTTTTTCTTTTTATCATACAACTTGTGAGTTCTCATTGTTTCAAGAACCATTCTCACAGTTGTGATTCATGGTCTTCTTTGTTCTTGGAATATGTTAAGATATCATAAAAAAAGACAATGACAAAATCATCAAGATAAGGACTAAAAATATCTTGCATCAACCTATTGAAGGTGGTAGGAGCAGTCGTTAATCCAAATGGCATCACAATAAATTCATAATGACCGTACCTTGTGTTAAAGGTGGTCTTAAGGATGTCTTTCTCCTTGATTCTTATTTGATAGTAGCCTGATTTGAGGTCGATATCTAAAAAGATCTTTGCTCCCTCGAGTCAAGCAACTCATCTATCGTGGGGATTGGATATTTATTTTTCACTGTCACTTGGTTCAATCCACAGTAATCAACATAAATGCAGAGTGTTCCATCTTTCTTTTTCTGAAATAATACTAGGGCTCCCCATGGTGAATTACTTGGCTGAATGTATCCTTGGTCTAATAGCTATTTGACTTGCTCTTTTAGCTCAAAGGCTTTAGGAATTGACATTTGGCAGGGTCACTCGGCTACTACGGGAGCAACACCTAGAATGAGTTGGATCTCGTGATCTACCTCTCTTGTTGGTTGTGGGAGCTTTCACTCAACCGCCAAGACCCCCGGACCGCTTATTGTTTCAAGCGTTCCAAGCCGAGCACTAATGGCTACCTCTCACATAGCCGACGCGCCATCCATATCTACGGGTGTAGTGAGCTTACCTTGATGCCGTTCGAGTTACCTCCTCTCCCGCGCACTCCGGTAGCTCCACGATCCAAGTGCAAGCTTTAAGCGAGCTCAATCCTCCCGCTCCAAGCTCCAAGCTCCATTGCCGCGAGCAAGAGAAGAGAAGAGAAGAGAAGAGAAGAAGAGAGGAGACGATAGAGAGCTTCTCCTCCTCAGTCCCTCACCCTCACACACTCACTCCCTCACACTCTCACACTCCCTCTCTCAAGCACAAGCTCAAGCAAGCAAGAAGAAGAAGAAGAAGAAGAAGAGGAGAGCTACTTTTGGCCACACACAAGAATGAGCTTCTCATTCACTTTTTCAACTTTATATACAAAACCCTAAATCCCTTTTGGGCGGTCATCCCCTTTTTCCCTTTTTACATGGCCGGCCATAGCCTTGGCCCTTTTTCCCATTATCCTTCTATCTTCCTAGCTTCCTTTCCACCGCCCGTCTACATTTACAAATTGCACGGGTGAGAGCCCGGCGCTCTTTTACAAGATTTCAGGGTGTGCCTTTTCATTTTAAAATGCGCCTTTCCCCTTTTGCCTTTGCCTTGGACTTTTAAGGTTGCCCTTGCGCTTTTGGCTTTTCTCCTTTTCTTTCTTCAGTCAGGCTTCCTTTTTTCGGCCTTTGCCCTGCACCTTTTCCACTTTCTTTTGCTTTCTTCGTGTTGGGGTTAACATTACCCCCCTCCTAGATGAGTGCCAGTCCCATGGCACTCACCGTCGTAGGTAGCAGGCTGTAGCATGCACCGAAGACGTGGGTGACAAGGATGCCTGTGATTTCTGTGGAGGAGTGTTGGTGGTGGTGTGGGAGAAGGTCGTCCTGGGGGCGTGTTGGTGGCCAAGGTGGCAGGTGGAAGGTTGTTGGAGTTGGTGGTAGGGCTATGATGTGTTGGGAATTGCATTGATGGCCAGCACAAGTGTTGGTTTGTTGGGGATTCTGCGCATGACGATTCCTTGCGGGCTTGTCGGATGGTAAGGGACAAGCATTCAGGGTTGAGTGTTGATGAAGAGCGAACGACACTTGCGTTGGAGTCTTCAACACCTGCAATTGAAAACCTCTCCTATGGTCTCTTCCTAAGGGGTAGTGCTAGTCTTCTTATCGTGCACAAGACATATTTTGATTAGTTTGGGAGACAGGTCAAACTCTAAGTAATCTTGGAGTATTGTCCTGCACTTGAGGACCCAAACCGTGTATATGCATTGGTGCAATTAGTATGTGAGTGCTCGTGAGTATTTAGGTTATACTTAGTTAGAAGACTGTCGACCTGGTTCCTTGTATAGCAATGGGCTAGTGTAGCAAGGGGCTAAGTTGATGGAAAAATTTGTCGATGAAGATGGGAAAAGTACACTTGAATATTGCTCGAGACATCATTATGGTCTTGTCAAGGCCATGTAGCATAATTGAGCTCCTTGATGTCTTAGCTTTTGGTAGCTAGTGGCTACTCGTAGAAAAGTATGTTGTACTTGTCCGGTGTCTTTCATACCTTGCTTACCACTATTGATTGTAATGGCATTGAGATGAGTGCGAGAGAATTGTGCAAGTGGTTCAGGGTGACAAGTCTAACCATAGGCGAGGCGAGCTCCCGAGGTATGTCTTGCCCTTGATGTGCCCTGAACAATTGTGGGGGATGTACAAAGGGCTAGGGGATTAGGGACGGAGCCAGCCAACCAAGGTCACTGGACGTATCTAATTTGAGGACCCCTAGGTGCGGTGCTGTGATTGTGTGTGCTTTTTTTTTTCTTTTCTTTTCTTTTTCTTTTTCTTTTTCTTTTTTCTTTTTCTTTCTTTCTTTCTTTCTTCTTCTTTCTCTTTTTTTTTTCTTTTCCTTTTTCCCTCTTTTTTTTTTGGTGGGAAAAATGAATTCAATCAATGCTATACATTGAGGCTGTTAGCCTTTCATTTGGATTTGAGAAATGTTGGGATCCAAAGGCTATGAAGAATGGATATTACAAAGATGATTGTGTCACCAGCCTTGATGCTAGAGGAACTGTTATTGAGATGAAGAGATACACTTGAGATTTTGCAAACCTCTTTGTAACATGTGAGACATCGAATAATTGAGGTAGCACTTGGAGTGAGTTGTGCATGGACAAGGGTAGAGCATCTTGCGAATTGAATCTTGGATGATGAAGAGACGTTCACCCTTGTTGAGAGTGTGGCTCCTGCCTGAAGATAGAGTTGGCCGTCTAGGAGGAGGTAATCGATGATTATGCCTTGGCCATGCTCAATTGCAATATGTGCTTTTTCTGCAAAGGTGTCCTTGGGTTCACATCCAGTGGCGTTTCTGTCATGGCTTTTGTTTTTTGGTATCCTGTCACTTCCTCCATAATGGTTCTTTGTGGGGTTGGTGGTCTTGTGGTGACTTGGATATTAAACACTTCTAGCCCTTGACCTGTGTCATTCTGCATCCACTTGTCACTTTGTGAGAGTATATGCTCGCTTGCGTTAAGTACATCGGATCAATGCAATCATGTTAAGACATAATTTTTCTGAATGTTATGATGCCTATCCCATTACTTGTTAAGGTCGCATACATTAACGGTAGGTGAAGGAAGTGTGTACAAGTGGGGATCTTGCCCCTTTACTCATCAAAAACAAAAAGTTCTGGCATGATGACTTGCCAAGTTACTTATACATCATAGGGGCTTAGTCGATAGGTACCAGGCGGGGTGAGTCTGGTTGGCTAGGTGACCGGGGCGGTGCTAGTGCAGGGCTCTTGTGAGGCTGGGCAGGGAGCATGTCGACCGGGACATAAATGGTGTAGTCCCTGGCCGCTACCATTTCTAGAATGTCTTTAAACAATTCATTAAATTCTGCCCTATCCCTGGCCGCCTTGTCACTTAGTGAGCACCTGGTACCTGAGCGTGCGTTGGGGGTCTGTACAACTGGCATTGCCACCTTTTGTGTGCCTCCCTGAGTGTCCGCTCCCCTGGCCTGCAGATTCTTCGGCCTTCGTCCGGGGCGGTGTCACTTGGGGCCGCGTTTCTTGGCATACCTTTTAAGAGTGGGCACATAGTGCTCCGGTGGAGGGGCGCGTGCCACATGCTCCCGTCTTTCGCGAAGAGCGTCTTTGCATGCTAACTCTCCATGATTCTCCATGCGTTCCGCCACAAAGGGAAGCCTGCAAGATGCAATCCCAGGGTCAGACCTAGACATAGGATACAACTGTTTGCATGGAGGGGATTTTAGTGTGGTTTATCAAGCGCATGTGACAAGAAGGGGAGGGGTGAGGCATGCAGTGTTTTGTCATAACGGGATGGCCCCCATGATGATGTTTGTTTTGCCTCCAGCCATTAGCCAATATTGGCTTATGCTAAGTTGTGTGGACTGGTTGTCATGGAGTGGGATAGGGCACATCCTCGGAAGGATAGACCAAAAAGGGAAGAAGGTGTATAGAAAGGGACTACACCCTATCTACACCATCAGAGTTGTTGGTCAAGGCCTCCTATGGTGGCAATATGGGTTGCAATTGCATGCCCTTCACTTGGAGGTGGGAGTGGTCACACGGCTTTTAAATGTGTGATGAGAAGAGGACTTGAGGAGGTTAGCATGTTAGAACCAACTCTTCTCCCTGCGCTTGACTATCATTGCTTGTGTGTGTTGATAGTATCTATATAGGGTAACACAAAAATCATTGTTTATATATACATTTATACATATACGAATCCATGTCACCTCATGAGGATAGAAACCAATTGTAGAACTCAGGATTGTACTAGAGTGTGGCACACGCATCTAGTATTCGTGGCAGCTTACTCAATACCGATAGATATTTTGCCACATCGAGTAGCATGGAACCTTGTCCGAGTCTACTGGCAATATGTAACTCCTCCTCAGTGAGAACCTTATCAGACAGAGCGTTCTCTTGGCTAGTTCTAGCTAAGTCCATACCCCGAATGTCAGTGAGCACTCGAAGGGAAGTTGGTGCAACATAGGTTGGGTCTCTTTGAGACCGCCATTTGGCCAACCGCTCTTCTGAGACCGTCATGATCTGAACCCCTAGTTCGGCCATTACGACGCGGCTTTCGCACCAACGCCGCTCAAATTGACTCTGGCCTGCTGACAGTCGCTTTAGTAGCTCTATGTCTACGAGATTCGGTCGACAGAGCACTTCATTGAATGTGACGGATAAGCGCAGTTCGTCAGCCTCCTCATCAGGGATGAGTCGCATGCATTCATGCAGGAACCTGTCGTAGTGCCCGTCAAGATGTTCTTGTTCTTCCCATGTTAGAGGAAAGGTCAAGTAATCTCCGAGCTGCTCTTTGGGGATTGTGCCCATGTCTGCAAGGACGTAGACTCGCGCGACCACTTTGAGCTTAGCCTCCAACTCAGTTAAGCATTCTGTGACACTTCTATGTTCATTGAGGGCTTGCTCGGTTGCTATCTCATGCAAAGTTCTAAGAGTTTCCTTAGGCTTTAGCATGGCTGGGGGCTCAGGCCTGGATGAGCAAGATTGGTCAACGCTAGGATTTCTCATGCTTGTGGGGTTCTCACGTTGCTCCTGAGGTTTTGCTGCTATTTTGTCATGGTTGTTCTCGGGTGTGACTGGTATGACCTTGTCACCCTGTTGTGACAGCGTTGTATCCACTCTTGATTGATCAATGTGAGTTCTATTGTCAGTGGATAGAGTGTTGCAAGCAACTGTTGATGGCAACAGTTGCTTTGGTTTCTCAGAACACACGGATGTGTCTGGGGTTTCACCGCTATTAAGAGAGGCATCAGTGGGTTCATTGGTGGGTGGACTTGATGCTTCATTCATCAGCTCTCCAGTGCCCTTCGTCTCAATGTTCTTGGGGTTCACAACCTCCTGCAACTGTTGTTGTCTTCGCTGTTTTCTCCACTTTTTCTTGGTCAGTGAAAGTGCATCTAATGGCTCAGGACCTTGGGCTAGGTTGACCGCTGATGTGCTTGGTTGAGCCTTAGCATTTCCCTTCTCTAGTGTGTCCTCATGGGACCTAGTTGTGGTCTGCGGAACAGCCTCACTAGGTTGTGAGAGCACAACTGCCTCCCTTTTCGGAGAGTCTAGCCCTTCAACCAACTCCCTTGTGTTTAACTCCTCCAGCCTAGGCTTTAGGCACTTTGAAAGTGCTGGAGTTGTCGAGGGATTTGGTTGCGACACTTCCTTCACAGGTAGACTACTAAGGACACGTTCCACAAGGGGCATTGTCACGGCCAAGGGCTGTGACTGCTGTGATCCCGGATTGGAAGTAGTAGCAACCAGTTCAGTGGGCTGGCTACCCTTGGTGGATTGTGGTGTCAAGTCCCTAGGGCAATCAGAAGTGGTTGTGTCTTTCGTTGGCCTTTGAGCACTCATTTGTGTAGATCGAACATGAGCTGATCTAGTCGCATTAGGTGGCTCAAGCATATCCTTGGGTCGAGAGCTACAGATGGCATCATGCCCCACCTTTTTGACGGTTGGAAGCTTAGATGGAGGTAGAGATTGGAATTGAGCAGTCGCCCTTGACAGCTGCTGTAGTGCTTCCTGTGTCTGTTTGGGAGAAGAGAGCGTAGGAGATCTAGGACTCCTAGGTGGATGTGGCACTAGCTGAATGATTTTCTCAAGGCTATTAGATGATTGTGCCTTTTGCCTTGTTGAGCGAATAGCCTTGCCATGAGCAATGTTGTGCCTATGATGTTTGTTCTCCCCTTGGGAAATCAAAGGCTCCTTGGGCACTAATGATTTTTGTGCACTCTCAGTGGCTGCATCTGATGTCCGCTTGTCAAGCACACTAGGTTGAGGATCTACTTTTTGATAGGCCATGTTTGGTTTCTTGATTTCAGTAGTGATGGGCTCAATCACTCCAATATTTTTGGTTTGAAACTTGGCCGTTCGTTTAGTTTTCCTCCTACGCCTCTTTGCTTTGGACATAGTTTGGGCTTCTGATAGAGGTGGCCTAGCAGGGAGTTTGGGAACCCAAATCCATTGGTTACCTGCGTAGTATCCTTGAGCACATAGCAACGCTTTGGATATCCATCGCGGTGTTGTGCTGACTCTCCATCGACGCCTCCGTCTATAAGGCTTGGGCTTCTTTTGTGGTCTTCTACGATATTTGTGAGTCCAAACCCTGTCCTTGGCCTTGTCTCTTGACCTTCTTGTTTTCGGCATGGCCTCACTCACTGGTTCTCGTTGTTCGACCTGTGCTTGTATCAACTCTTCCAACAAGTCCTTGCCCTCGTTAGTAGGCTTGAGTGTTACGTCAGCACCTTCCTTGCCTTTCCCTTGAGGTTCGATGAGGTCACCCTTGCTAAAGGTGGTGACTATCCTCACCCCCGGTAATGTCAGGTGTATCCTCTGTGCTACATAGTCAGCCTCACATTTGGTCACCCTTTTGAAGGGTCTTCCTAGGAGGGTTTCCTTCCTGTAGCTAGCACTTTTTGGAGGAACATGAAATAGGATAGGCAAGCTTTCCGTTTCAATTGTTGCAAGGATTTTGCATTTTCCTATCAGTGCTCGTGGTTGTCCCCCGTAAGGGCTAAGAGTTGCACTAGTCGGTGTGAGCTCCGGTTGGCCTAGTAGGGTCCATGATTCATAGGTCAAGATGTTAAAATCTGCTCCTTCATCAATTAGAGCATCGATAGTATGCTCTCTTTTCGCGGTGAGTTTGACCCTAAGATAAGCAGGTGGTACTATGTCTTCATCTTCCGGGTCTTGGCTTGTAAATTTAAGCCTCCTGATAGATGCCCTTGAGTTCTCGACTACACGGCCAAATGTGGATTCTCCACTGCTGTCTTGGATCGTCAGTGCAGTGCTATTCAAGGTACATCTCTCGTCAAGAGTGTCATGTCTAGTCATCTTGGCATTTGTCACTTGCTGATGTTGCATTTCGCTCTGACTCGACATGGTATGAACACAATGTCTTTCTGTCCTCGTGGTGTGGCCTTTTTGCCCTTGATGGCTAGATTGGCCCATTGAGGTTCTAGGGTCTCTGTTTGTCTCTATTCGGGTATGGGCTTTTGGCTGCTCTCTTGCAAGTGGGACTCCAAGCTCATGTAGAGCCATTGCTACGCTAGGGTCCAATTTGGAAGGCCTGTCACGGCGCGCGTTTTCTCTCCAACCTACTCGGGGGAGGTGCGGAGGGGGCAGAGCCCCCTCTGCGAGGGTCCGGGGGGGGGGGGGGGGGGGGCAGTCCCCCCCGGCCCGCAGGGCCGTTACGGTAGGCGCCATATGCAATTTGGAGGACCGGTTACAGCCAAATTTTGAACTACGTGCTCTAAATTTTAGCCCGGTTATGGATCTGTGATATGCCTTCAGCTCTACGTAGGCTTAGGGGTCAATCTCGGGGTTTAGATGTATCAAAATTTGTGTTCTAGGTACCTGTCAAATTTTGACAGTTTTCTGTCCGATTCTCAGATGTCCGATTTTCGAGAGTCCGATTATCAGAATCGGACGTCTGATTTTGGGTTGGTCCGATCGGACCAGTGGTCCGATTTTGGTCACGTCCAATTCTAGGAGTCGGATCAAAAAATGATATGATTTTCAAGTGGTCCTATTCTGGGAATCGGATCGGACAGGGTGGTCCGATTCTGATCTGGTCCGATTCTGGGTGGTCCGATTCTGGTAATCGGACGGCCTGGTCCGATTGTGAGTGGTCCGATTATGGACTCGTCCGAGTGTCCGAGTGTCCGAGTCTGACGGGTTGGTCCGATCGAGCGTCCGAGTCCGAGCGTCCGATTCTCAAAATCGGACGGGTTGGTTCGAGTGCCACGTGGCACGTCCGATCGGGCTAGTCCGATTCTGGGACTCGGACGGCCTGGTCCGACGGCGCGGACGATGGCGTGCGAGTTGCACGCGATGCCTCTAGGCTGACGTCTACTACACCAAATCGTCCAGCGCCTTCCAGATAGGTGCAAGACACTACAAGGGAATGCCAGACATGCCTAGAACCACTGTGGTGCTCGAATCGAACGGCACTCCAAGGATCTGTGCCCCTATTTCCCTGTTTTAGCCTGTTATACAGCAACACAGGACCCTACTGTTTGTTTCTTTTTTTCTTCTTTTTCTTTGTTTTTTCCTACCCTAAATGCATCCAAATCACAAAATAAATACCTATACTACTCCATTCCACAACATAAATCACAGAAAGCAAAAAACCTACTTACCAAGGAGATCAAATACCATCTTCAACCCCCTTCCTTCCTACCTATCTCAAGCACCAGTTCAGGGAAACCCTTACTTTGATGCTCGATTCGAAGCGCGCAAGCGCTCAAGGCTTGAATCCATTGGTCCCGGAAACGGAACCAAAATGTGGGAGCTTTCACTCAACCGCCAAGACCCCCGGACTGCTTATTGTTTCAAGCGTTCCAAGCCGAGCACTAATGGCTACCTCTCACATAGCCGACGCGCCATCCATATCTACGGGTGTAGTGAGCTTACCTTGATGCCGTTCGAGTTACCTCCTCTCCCGCGCACTCCGATAGCTCCACGATCCAAGTGCAAGCTTTAAGCGAGCTCAATCCTCCCGCTCCAAGCTCCAAGCTCCATTGCCGCGAGCAAGACAAGAGAAGAGAAGAGAATAGAAGAAGAGAGGAGACGATAGAGAGCTTCTCCTCCTCGGTCCCTCACCCTCACACACTCACTCCCTCACACTCTCACACTCCCTCTCTCAAGCACAAGCTCAAGCAAGCAAGAACAAGAAGAAGAAGAAGAAGAGGAGAGCTACTTTTGGCCACACACAAGAATGAGCTTCTCATTCACTTTTTCAACTTTATATACAAAACCCTAAATCCCTTTTGGGCGGTCATCCCCTTTTTCCCTTTTTACATGGCCGGCCATAGCCTAGGCCCTTTCTCCCATTATCCTTCTATCTTCCTAGCTTCCTTTCCACCGCCCGTCTACATTTACAAATTGCACGGGTGAGAGCCCGGCGCTCTTTTACAAGATTTCAGGGTGCGCCTTTTCATTTTAAAATGCGCCTTTCCCCTTTTGCCTTTGCCTTGGACTTTTAAGGTTGCCCTTGCGCTTTTGGCTTTTCCTCCTTTTCTTTCTTCAATCGGGCTTCCTTTTTTTCACCTTTGCCCTACGCCTTTTCCACTTTCTTTTGCTTTCTTCGTGTTGGGGTGAACATTGGTGGAAGCTTTTTTAGGTCTTCCAAAAAAACATTCATATAATCTTTTAGCCAAGATGGTTCTTCACTATCATGCTAAGCCTTGTTAAGCTTAATTAGATAGATGGATAATCCTTTCTTCAGTTCTTTCACTATGCATGAAGCTTTGGTTAGCTGGACCTTAGGTTTTTGTGCTTCTCCTTGAGTGGTTACTTATTCTACTTCTAAGTTTTGAAATGTAATTTAACCCTTTCTGCAATGGGTATGGGCATTGTTTGGAACTAATCAATCCATACCTACTAGTAGGCATTCATAAGCCCCAAGATTCATAATCTGAAAATATATTTTGGAAGAATTGCCACACCTAGACTAAATTCTACCTTACTACTTTGCTGTATTGAAAGAACTTCTTTACCATTTGCTAACTCCACAAGCAATTTAGGTGTAGGAGCAGTGCTTATGCCTAGCTTTTTTGCACATCTTGGTGATATGAAAGAGTGGGTACTTTCACAATTAATTAAAATTTGGAAGGTTTTACCTTGATAGTTTGCTAGTGTCTAGATTATCGAGAATTCGCGATTTGGACTCTTCTTATTGAGAGTGGCATGTACTCTTGCTCTCTCCATGTTAGTTTCCATTGTAGGATCTTTATCATCACTAGTCTCTTTTAGGGTTAGTCTAGAAACTTTGCCCTTGGCAGCTTGGTTCTGCCCTCTAAACTTCCCTTGGTGATTGTTTGGGCCAAGCTTTGGGCTCCACCTCCTCTTGAAGTGCCCTGGTTCCTTGCAATAAAATTACCTCAAAGTGTCATTGTATTTTCATCTAGGTATAAAGTTTCCCACTGCATTTGACTTGGCACTATTGGGGCTGCTTGAATCAATGTATCCTCTAAATTTGATGGTCACCTTGACTTAAGATGCATATTTAGAGGCATCTGATGGAGCTACCCTTATTCTAATAGTTTTTGTTCCAAAATTTTGTATCTCTTGACTTTAGCTCCATCTCTTGAACTATTGGGGCTGCTTGAATCAATGTATCATGTAAATTTGATGGTCACATTGACTTAAGATGCGTATTCAGAGACAGATTTAGGCCATTACAAAATTTGGATACTTGTTGTAAAACATCCATTGTAGGTGTATATTTTAGAAGCATTACAAATTTGGAGTAGTAAGCTTCTAGGCTAAGGATTAACTACATTAAGTTGAAAACTCCATTTATCTTCTGTGCTTGATACGTGGGTGGAAGGTGTCTCTCATGCACAACATCGTTAAGCCCATCCCAGGTGATAGCGGTTTCAGACATTCCTTGGTCCTTACACCATTGCTTCCACCAAAGATGGGCATCTTGTCAATTTTAGTTTTGCGAGCATTGCTTGATTTGACAGTGCCATCCTTGTAGCAATTAAATAATCTTCCATAGATTCTATCCATGTTTCTACCTTGGTTGGACTGTCCTTTCCCTTACCATCAAATTCTGGTGGCTTGTATTGCTTGAGAAGAAATTTATTCTCTTGAGCTTTTGTGATATTGAGGTTTGAAGTAACATCTTAGGGATTTAAACAATTGTCATGATCAAATATATTTTTTCTTTGGTAATAATATTCAAGAAGATGTTAACTTGCTTGATTTATCTCATTAATTTTTGGAAGGGAAGTATGCATTATTCAATCTTCCTAATAATGATCAAGATTTATATATTAAAAAATAGAGTTTTAATTTTAGCTAAAAATTATTTCTATCTCCCAACTTACCTGTGGGTCTCATGTATCTCAACGGATCTTTATTAACTAGAGTTTCAACGTGTACATCCATATTTTGATATTTAGCAGGAAGGTCTAGATATCCTTCTTTGTAATGGTTATGATGAGGGTTACTCTCTAGAATATCAATTCTATTGATCAAGATGAACTTAGTTGGTCTTTTACATACATAATGATTTGGGCGATCTAGTCGGTCATTAGTATAAAGAATGAGATTATATTCAAGGTCATCAAGGAGAGAGAGTTCAATAAGCTTTGAGATCTCCATCCATTGGATTCTCTTAAGGTCGATCTTGGATATAGTTGGGGTGATCAACCTCAACGTATCAATCTGTCCCATATTTTCCCTAAGGTCATTCTGGGTAGGAGATATAAGGACCATGCATTCACTATAAATACTTATAGAATTATTTTGCCATTTGTAATTTAATGAATGCATGGCATATATATACATTGTCTAAAATACAATGAATTTCTTCCAATTTCATTACCATTAAATATTTGCTATTAGTTTATATTAAGCCTATTCCCACCAAGTTTAATCAATCTAGACTTCTTAAATTTTTGATTCAACAAAGTAGATAGTATTTTTCCGTTACTCTTGATTACGATGATGACAACTAGTTTTTGATTACCACAGATGGACAAAAGTAATTCCTTACATCAATAGGAAGGGAATACATTATTCGAGTAGCTGAGGCTTAAGAGGATTCCCTATTACAATCTAGGTATGGCACTGTGATAGATCCATTAAATAGTAATTAGGGTTCTGGGAATGGATATCCAAAAATCCATATTTTAGGGAAAGATCAGGTAGTTCATCTTTTTTGTAGTTGTAGTGATTAGAGTGACCTAAAACCATTACTTAGTCAGCCAATATAACCTTTTTAACCTCCTCGTAGATGTACTAATTTAATTTAACTTGTCACCCTCTAGTGAACATGTTCAAGTTTACTTTGGCCTCATAGAATAGGTAAATCTTGGCAATCTTACGGGTTTCCATCCATTTTAGCCACTTTAAATTATTCTGGAGGTAAATGAGATAGTTTGCATCAATATAACAATGCCCTCCTCTTAGCATTCATCATCTTTCACAATACAAGGGCGAAGGATTGTATATCTAGTCTAATATTTGCATCATCTGGTTTCTCCAACTAAAACTAGATAAGTGAATGGTTGACATAAACATGACTTGGAAAATCAAGAATCTTTCCCATGGTTTGTCCTTCTACAAGAAATTAAGAACGTATATTAACAAAGAGAAGAATTTTAAAACTTAAGGAAAAGATAACTCATGTTGTGGTTACAAATATTTACTAGTTTGTATACTTGCATCGTATCCTATATCAACATAGACTCAGATACCAATTGTGATGTGCCACCGGGCCGCTTCCTCTCACTGGCACATTCTTAATAGCCCATCAAGAGATATCCTAGACAATGCTATATTCCATGGAATACGTCAGAGTTGGTATCTAGGCTTGCTTGAGTCTACCTCGTAGTGGAAGTTTCGGCCATTCCCATGAGGATTGACCTAAGTTCTAGGTTCTTATTATTTAGTCAAATCACCTATTGGTCAGCTAGTGTCAGCAACTCGAGTTCCCACTTCTTGTTGGATTACTCAAATTAAAGTGGACTTACATTGCACTTGGCTCAAAGAGAATGGGAGATGAAGGGAAGTATAGCACATCTATCCTTTTGCCCATAAGGCAAAATCCCATTCCACCCCCTAAAATTATGCAAGCCGGATTTTCCTAATATCTAGTGGTCATTTGTTTTCCTATCTATGAACGTAATCTTTTCCTTTGAGAAAAGATCTTAGCTTACCGAGACCACCCAACCATAGATTTGGACCCATCGGGGATCCATCCATCCACTTATCTCAAAAAAGCATTTTTAATTACTTAATTACCTACCACTTTAGGTTTGACATAATAAAATAGCTCCTTTGATTATCTCTTGTCAAATTCATTACATGTCTTTATTTCATGACACAAAAATAGTGTAACACAATTCTTTCTCAATAGTTCCTTTAAGAAAATTATCTCTTTATAATGATTCATGTTCCGACTAAACATAATATCAATAAGAAGGAATTATTCCTACCAATCTCACACCCTCAACTAGTGTTGGAACTTCCAGAATACTATCTAGGTTCGAAGGGTAATTGATAGTTCATACGAATCTAAGGAGTTTATGACTAGAGAACCTTGGTATTCCATTCTCCTCTAGCCAACTAGAGTTCCCCATGATAGGACCTTTCACTTCATGATCCCTATTGTCACTAACACGAAAACAAAAACCCCTTGGAGTAGGTCTTATTTATGTTGACCTTGGGGAGGTCTAGCACCATCAAAGAACACTGCATCAATCGACGTTCTATGCCCATCAGACTACTACCTTAGTCACAACGATTTGTACCCGATTATTCATATTTTATCTTGATAATTTAAGAAAGATCATAATTTAATTTACAACCACAAATAGCTTACTTCAAATGTAGTATACACAAATATTTTTAATGAATTTATTTTCAAGACAAACCCTTTTTCTAGATTAACAATATCAGGGCCAAGCTTAGCGTAAGTGGCAATATCCTCTAATAATCCTCTTGGATTACTCTTCCCTTGGGATCTAGCCCAAGATAAGTTTTAACAGGAGTTTTTTCCCCCTAAACTTCCATCTTTAAAAGCAAACTCTCGTGATTATCTTTTTCTTTTTTCTTAACATAATTCACTAGGTCCTTGTCTAGCAATAATTCACTAGTTTCAAAATTCTTGGATAATTTATTATGGAAAGTATCATGACAATTTCATCTCAAGATTTTCTAGAGAATTAGCACCCTTATTTATTGATTAGAAGTTCCATTAGTTCATACAAATTGGATTCAAATTTTTAACTCCTTGAAATATTTGTTATTGCAAACATCATAGTCCTTGAATCTAAAATCTTGAAAAAATCCTATTTTGATGTAGTAAAATCATAAATTTTTTTGGGTAGTGCAGTATCTTCCTTGCATGCTATTCCTAGTGCATCTCGTGTAACCTCAAATGAATCCTTTCAATTTGCGATGAAGAATTTTCTCTAGGATTTTCTACGCATTAGATTATATGGAAAAATCTTATGCAGTTTTTTATTACCAACCCGTGAGATGATAATTTATTTATCATCTTTAATATTTAAAATAATAATCAAATATGAAAGTTGGGGATTTACAACAAGCGCTCGGTTGTTGTTGGTATTCACAGCTTCGTTTGTAATTCCAGTACTTGCCATTACATTTGTAGTGGTTGTACCCATAATGTTATTACCAGCTCTCACTTTCGTGGCCTTCATAATGTCCTTCTTTGGGGCCATGGCCTTTGATCATGAAATTGCAAAGAAGGCTTTGATAATAGAGCTTTGGGACATCTCGATTGGATCAATGGGGATGGTGACAATTAGGAATTGAGAAGAAATCAAGTAGAGTCGATTCTACAAGGGAATGAAGATTGAAGAGAAGGGATTCAATTTCAAAAGTCAGCAGAGCATCCCCCTTGTCTTCATAATATGAATTACCCCTCTCTCTCTTCTCTTGCTTCTCTCTCTGTCTATCTCTCTCTCTCTCTCTCTCGTTCTTCTCTCTCTTGATTTGGGAAGAGTCTCCTCTCTGATTCAGCTTCTGTCCCCTATGGCTACTCGTGTTTCTATTTAATAATCAAATTGAAGGGAGGGGTTTTCATGAGTTGTGGCCAAGAAGAGGAGTTCTTTATGGAGGGTATCTTACCAATCCAGCCATCTGCAAGATTTCAAGATGCAATTTGATGATGGCGATTTGATCTTTGAGTTTTAGAGAGACTGGAGAGATGTCATGACTGATTCAGTTGGCTTTCGAGTGATCTTGATTCAATTTGGACCTCTTGTCAAACTAAGAAAAGGGGGAGATCGTTGGAATCTTACACTAAGATTGAGGAGGAGAATTCAAGCTTTTTTTTGTTGATTTATTTTTTCCAAGTTGGAAAGAGAGGAAGATGGTGCCGTTGATGATGAAAAAAGGAGGGGAGGGGGCAGCGCAAGTTTGGCATCTTTTTCTCCTTCTTAAGCTTTTCTTTTTTTAAAGCCTAAAGCTTTTTCTTTCCCTTAGTCTCCAAAAGTCAGATCTTGACTTACTCATGTTTTAAATGTGTTTAGTCAATTCTGTTCCAAACTTATGAGCCTTAACCGCTGTACACATGACAATTCTCATGTAGAGATGTTCGCAACTGTGTCGACCCCGAAAAGTGTTGGGTACAAGATATGGACTATCTTATTTGGGATCTTGCTTTTAAAAGTCTAAAATCTCCAAATCTTAATTATTACGAGAAGTCAAGAAAGTTGAAACATCACACGTGAGTGGCAGCACGAGTAAGTAGAAGTAAGGGAGATGAAAGCCATGGAGGAAGGAGCAATAAGTTAGAGATACAAAATGTGGGAACTCTAATAGTAAGAATGTGTGACCGGCCTTCTCTTATTCATTAATCATTGAGAAAATAAAGAATAAAATGATGGTGATGGGCACTCGCCACCTATAGTGTACATTGTATGAGTATTGTGAGTGTCGTGAAGTGTAAAGTATACATGGTAGCATCAACGTAGATGCCTTTACCCCCAATAACATTCCACTTAAAGGTGATTTTGCCTCTAGTGAGGAGAGAACAAGAAAAAAGTGACAAAGTATAAATGTACATAAAGTACAATAGAATGAGGAAATACGTCATCTCATCCTATGCCCATTATCTTCCTAAGGAAGGGGAAATATTTTGTTGAGAGACTTTTAGTGAGTAGATTTGCAAGATTTTGGTCAGTTCAAGTTATCCTTAATGACCTCTCTAATAAAGAGGTAGCGCACCTCAATGTGCTTTGTCTTTGCATGGAAGACTGGATTCTTGGCCAACTGAATAGCACTCATAGAATTCAAATGCAATGTAGGGACTGCATTAGTAATACAAAGATCTACCTATCACTAGACGTCCTAATGAGAGAGCCTCCTTGGAAGCCTTAGTGGCCGCAACATACTTTGCCTTTGTGGTAGATAGGGCCATATATTTCTGCACCATGGACATTCAAGAAATAATACCTCCAACAAAGTTGAAGATATAGCTAGAGGTGGACTCCCTACTATCTGCATGTCCTGTATAATCAGAGTTTGTGCATCCCATGACTCATGTATCTTGGGCACCATAATATATGCACATGTCTGCCCAGTGACCTTATTAAGATACCACATAATACCCTTCACAGCATCCCAATGTTGCATGCCAAGTGTAGTCATATAGCATGCTACAACTTCCACTGCAAATGCTATGTCAGGATGAGCAACAATCATAGCATATGTCAAATTATCCACTATAGATGTATAAGGGATCTATGCCATCCCGACCTTTTTCTTTATTAGATTGCAGACAATCAGCTTGACTAACCTTCACATGAGAAGGTAAAGGATGCCCAATAGGCTTAACATCTTGTGTATATAAAATTGTTCGATCTTTTGGATACACTCCTATGACAAGTAAAGGAGCCCTTAGAGCGATCACACGTGATGCACATCCCAAGAATATGTGAGGCATGTTCCATGTTCTTTATCTCAAAGATCTAGTTGAGCTGACTTTTCATGGTATCTAGCTCTGATCTCTCCAACAATCAACATATCATCCACATAGAGTACATGGTTTGTGTATAAATATGGATCCATATCATTGCGGATATATCCCTACGAATGCATGAAAGTATCAAACTTGTGGTACCATTACGTAGGTGCCTACTTAAGGGCATAAAGGCTCTTTCTTAACTTGCACACTAAGTGTTCCTTGCCTTTTTTCTCAAAGCCCTTAGGCCACTACATATAAATCTCATCGTGCAAGTCCCCATGTAAGAAAATTGTCTTCACATCTATTTGATAAATGTCTAGATCTAATTGTGCAACCAAGGCCAAAACCAATTGTAGGGTAGTTAACTTGACTATAGGAGAGAAGGCTTCATCGAGCTCAACACCATACTCCTACTTAAAACTCTTAGCAATCAATCTAGCATTATATATTGGCTTAGGACATCTAGGGATACTCTTCAACTTGTACACTCACTTGCATGGCAATGCACACATTTCACTAGGTAAAGGAACCAAATTCCATGTATGATTGTTTTGTAATGAGTCATACTCTGACTACATGGCCCTCTCCCAAGAGTGACTATCACCTCTATGCATAGCCTTATCATAAGTAAGAGGCTCACCAGTATTTGTCACTATAACATAGTCCATGGAGGGCTCAAACTACTCGAGAGGATGTCTACCTCTAGTAGAATATCTCAAAGTAGAAAGTGGGGCATGTACATCCTGTTTAACATCATGATCATGGGCCATTGGAGCATAAGCTCTTCTGAGCCTATGGATCCCATAGGAATAGCCCATCTCATCTACATTCCCATAACCAAGGAAGATGCATTTCACTGACTTAGCATCTAGCTTATTATGCTTGTCCTTGCGAACATGGTAGAAAGCCTTACAACCAAAGTTACACAAATGAGCATACGATGGAGGTTTTCTAAACCATACTTTCTTTGTAACCTGATAGTCAATAGTAGTGCATGGGGATCTATTAATCAAATGTGTGGTAGTAGTAACTGCTTTAGCCCCCCAAAAATGCTACGATAAGCCTATCTGGCTAAGCATACTAGAGACTCTCTCTTGAACCATCATGTTCATCTGCTCAGCCACCATACCATTCTAAGGTGGGGTATATGAGGTAGTCAATTGATGCTTAATGTTTTTCTCATCACAAATGTGATATTACGACTTTAATTTCAAATCTTCATGACTTCTTGCAAAATGGAGTTGAAGAACTATAAATCATTAAATAGAGAAGATCTCGAGAAAAATGACCCAAGGATCATAACCCGGCATTTTTCCAGATTGGCAAGAACTATAGCCATCCGTCACGGAAGTTACCATGTGAATGAGAGTTATGAGCCATAAGTTGAATTTGACAATAATCATTTAAAACTTGGCAAGTAAAATAAATCACAAAGCTTTAGGCTTTAAAGCTTAAAAGGCTTGAAAAAAATAGGAGAAGGAGAGGAAGACATCACGAACAGGCCGCTCTCCCCCCTTTTTTAATTGGAAAAAAATGGCACCCTCATCATCCCCAAATTTGGCAAATAAAAACATGAAAGAAATCCTAAAATCTCACTTTTCAATCTCAACCAGAAAGCTCCAGCAATCTCCCCCTCTTCTCAGTTTGACAAGAGGCTTGGATTGAAGCATGATCATCCAAGAGCCAAGTGAATCAGTCATGCATCTCTGGTAGCCTCTTTGGACCTCAAAGATCAATTTGCTAGTATCAAATTGCATCTTGAAAGCTTCTTGATTGGTGATTTTCCAAGATACCCTCCATAAAGAGCTCTTCTTCTTGGCCGCAACCCTTCTTCCTCAATTTAGCTGTACATACAAGACATGAGAAGCCATTGAGGTAGCCAGAATAAGAGAGGAGAAGCCCTTCTTAGGGGTATAGAGTGAGAGGAAGTGGGGAAAGAGAAGTGTGAGGATGAGAACCCTTGTCATGAAGACAATGAGAATACTGTGCAAGCTCTTGAATTTAAATCCTCCATCCCTTCGATCCTATTTCTTTGTGGAATCAAGACTCTTCTCAAATTTTCTAAATTCTTGGTGATTGCCTTCCCCCATCAATAAAAAATTTTGTCAATCTAGTTGCCTCCAATCTCCTTTGCCAAAATCCCCCTTGGATACTTGCAATTAAAGACTATGGCCCCGAAGAAGAAAGTTACGAAGGTCACGAAGACAAGAGCTGCCAATAACTCTATGGACACAATTACTACAAACGGAATGGCAAGTATGAGTATTACAAACGAAGCTACAAATATCATCAACCAAGCACCCGTCATGGATCATTAGGCACTATTTTTTAAAATAAAAATAGCTAGTAGGCCTTCATCCCATGAATGGGCAATAAAAGATGCATTCATGAGATAAGAAGTTGGCTTACCTTTTGTTCAAGGAGGGTATACTTCAATCATGATGATTGTGGATATGCTAACAAAGGTCACTCATCTTATCCGAGTCAACACTAACTACAAAGCTTGAGATATTGCATGATTGTTTGTGAAAGAAATCTTTAGGCTTCAGGGATTGCCTAAATGGAACATTAGTGATCATGACTCTCTATTTAGATCACATTTCTAGAGAAGCCTATTTGAAGCAATTAGAACCCAACTTTGCTTTAGCACAGCTTACCATCCCGTGGATACAGTATTTGCCCTTAGTAGAATATTTCTACAATGTGTCATATCACCAGAGTATTCAAATGACTCCATTTCAAGCATTGTATGGGCAAGATTGTTTGACGCTACTGAATTTCTCTAATCCAACCCTTAAGGTTGAGGATTTTAAGAAAATGCTAGAAGACATGGAGGATCAGGTCAAAACTATTAGACAAGACATCCAAGATGCCAAAGACTGCCAAAAAGCTTATGTTGATCTAGGATGGCAAGAGCATATCTTCCAAGAGGAAGACATGGTTTTCATCCGTGTACTCCCAAAAAAGAGTTCTCTATCATTAGGAAAGTTCAAAAAGTTGAGTCTAAGGTATTGTGGACCATACAATGTTCTCAAATGCCTAGGAGCTAATGCCTATAAACTGCAATTTTCCGATCATGTGAAAGTCCACAATGTATTTCACATTAGTTTCTTGAAAGCTTATGTGGCAAATCAAGATCATGTTCTTGATGACCAGCAAATTGTAATGTCTAGTCAAGGAGCCCTTGAACTCCAACTTGATAAGATTCTAGATGTAAAAGAGAAACCTCTGAGAAATTAAACCGTTAGGGAGTATCTTATCCAATGAAAAGACTATCCCGAGGAGGATGCCACCTAGATAGAAGAGACAGCTCTAGAAAAATAGTTTCCCTAGTTCTTTTCGAGATGAGGACATCTTGATTCCTCTAAGGAGGAGAGATGTAATATTCCCACCACAGCACTTCATATCAAGAAATGAATTCGGGTTTGGGGCGCTTTAAAAATTACTCGTTGAGCTATCACGTAAGTGACCGCATGTAATTTTCTTGATATTGAGTCTCGCAACAAATCAGTTTTGCAATCTGACATAAGAAGATGCCTCAATGATCCTAGCCAACAAAAAGTAAAGACGCCTTGTAAATAATATTACGACGGTTTGATCATATAAATTTTCTCGCATTATATTTGATTTGGCATTTCCGATCCTTGACGCATTATATTTAATGCGTCAAGGATCGCATTGATTTCGTAACTGCAAGACAATTCACAAAAGCCTCAATCGGTAGATGAAGAACGCGCAAGAATGAGCATGATATTGAGTAAGTTAAGTATCAAAGAGTATGACATGACTTTATATACTAGATAAGTCATGAAGTAACTAGGCCAAAAACCACCTGAAGTCATTCTGAAGAAAAAAAGACGTTTTTGAAAAAATATGCCAAAATACTTGACGTTTTTTATGCCTGAAGGAAGAGAGTGCATTAAAAAATCATCCCCATGCCACCATCCAACAGGTAAGCAATCAAAATGAATATTTAATAAAGCTCAATTGGCTCTTGACAAGTAGCCAAATGATTTAGTCGACCGCATAGTCCCCCTCATGCCTATAAATACACCCCCTCTCCTTCACAAAAAAAGCAACAAGGAAGACCTCCTGATGATGGAAAATTTCTCTACTTCTTCTATTCATTGAAGCTTTGAGCCTTGAAAGAGGAAAATACCCTCCCCTCCCCCTCCCCCCCTCTTCTACCTCATTTTCATTTTCTCTACCCCTTGTTATGCCTTCATCCCATATGACCAAATCACTAGGCAAAATGCTGGCAAATTTTTTTTAAACAATCATCAACTCTTCCTTAACTACCACGTCAACTTCGCCTAACATCCGATGGCTTCGAGAGATCGCAAAAATTCAAAAAGCATATTTGAAGCAAGGGAAGTAAGGAATGCGGCTGATGGAGAAAATGACATGATAGGAATTGGTGAGACCCCCGTCAACAGCAAACCTGAGAGAGGTAACATCTTATCGGTTTGGAAAATTTTAATATTTTATCATCTTATCACTTTTATTTGTCTTTTAAAAACGATTATAAACACATTCTAATTAAAATACATATGAACTGTCGCGTACAAAAATAGCCTAAGTAATATAATAATTAAATATTCAGTTAAAAGACTCATTCACTTGGAAACGGATTATATGACTATCATTAAGAAAATATTTGAAATATTATTTATTTCACGATATTTATTGTTATTTAGTTAAAGACGCATGTGATCATAATAACAGAAAAATTGTAAGTGTTGTTAGGGAAGTGTATATATTATAACTTTCCCCTGCAAGTGACTATCTCTATTTCATTTTTCTAATGATAAACAGATGCATATGAAATTTATAATAATTTATGGAAAATCATTTAGATAATATCATGAAATAATCAATGTATTAAATCAATGAAAAAAATTATAGGAAAATATATACTAAACGTGCATGAATATGTATGTGAAAATATAATTCGATGTCTAAAAGATGAAAGAAAATTTGCACTTATGATTTTTGCATTGTCTAGAATAAAATTTTCAAAAAAACAATCAGCATTGCACTTAGGACATAGCTAAAAGAAAATCGATCTTTCTAGATAATGTTGAAAGTTCAACAGACATCATCAATTAAACCATAGAATATGAGTAAAATAAAATAAAAAATATTTTATTATTGAAAGCACACGTAATGTTAATATTAATGATTATATTAGTAAGAGCATCAATATCATGAGTTGACCCACATATGAATCAGTGAGATAACCTAACCTAAAATATCAAGAATGTTGAAGCAAAAACAACTATGAAATACTCGACAACCTTGAAACTATCAGTATCAAAAAATTAAATAAATATTGGAAGTCTGTAGGACTTGTTAAATATTGATAAGAATTTGTCGATACAAATTCTTAAGTCTAAACAGTCTTGGAAAAGCATTTGAAATCTTGCTAAGCGCGGGTTAGGGCAGGGCTACACATGAATTGCCTACCATATGCATAAATGCCCATATTATCTTTTAGGGCACAAATACCAAAATTTTCATAAGGATAAAATAGACTTATCATAATTAATCAAATTCGCGAAATAACTTGCGGATCCCAAAAAAGAGTTGCAAGTAGGAAGGAAACCCTAAGAATAAGGTGGGACTTTAAAAGAGAAACCCTAGATTTGTGTGGGGATGCTTCCTATGCTAAAAGCACTTGATGCTATTTCTTTTCTATTTGTGCACACATTGATGGTTGCATAGGAAAGTTTGATTGTGCTTGCAGCAGTTAGATCTGATTGTAAATATATAATCAAGATAATAAGAGGAAAGATCGTGATATGCCTCCCCCATATCTAGAGCAAAACCCTGCTCCAAGGGGGATTGTTTTGTACCGCTGTGAGGAGCTTATTGAGAGTGAAAAAAGACTGAATTTTTTACTGATTTTTGTTGTTTTTGAGGTATGAATGGTTGATTTTTGATGGATTTTGAGTGATGTATGGTTGTTAATGGAAGTGTTTGAGAGTGTTTTGGATGATATTGATTATGTTTTGGAAGCTCATGATGATTCTTGGTAGAAACATGAAGCTCTGTTATGTTATGATAGGTTCTGTTAAGGTTCTAATTGATTCTGATACCTTCTATATAGTTTCTATTTTGTTCTGATTTTCTTCTGTATGAAGCATGGATTGATGATTGATGAAGGTTGAAATCCTTTGAAAGATTATGGAATAGTTTTTGATAGTTTGGAATGGTTTTAGTATGAGTTATGAGGTTCTGATGTTCTCTGATGACCTTTTGTAACCCTTTGTAAACTTTCTGTAGAGCCTCTGTCTCTGTTCTGTCTCTGCTCTGTTCCTATTCCTGTTCTGTTCTCTGTAGATCTTTTATAAGTGTTCTGTAGAATGTATGTGTGACTTTGGGAAACTTTTCTAACTTTTGGAAAGGATGAATCTAAGTTAAAAAGAGCTAAAACAAATGGAAGAAGCAACTGCTGAAAACTGAAGAGAAGGCTGGAGTGAAGAAACAGAATCAAGATATGAAGTGTTACTGTAGTGGCTCTGGTGCCTCTTCGCATCAGACATACCTCTTGGGAGGTGCATCCACAACCTAAGAAGGATTATTGAGAGTCATTATTGAGTATTGTAGTGAGGAGATGATGTACTATTTTGAGAGAGAGAGAGAGAGACAGAGAGAGATAGCCAATTCTATCAAAATAGTGTATTGGTATATGAGAGATTGAGAGAGAAAACTATAAAGATATTGAAGATGAATACTATGTGATTGATTTCCATTCAAAAATGGTGTATTCTTTTGTGCTCATTGTTCTATTGATGGATTCTATGAAGATGTTGAAGATTATGGTTGATTCTATCAAATCCGTGGGAGATATCTACTATGATGCTGCATAAAGATTTGCTGTTTTCTTTGTTTTGGTCATCAAAAGAATGAAGTAAAAGCTTGTTGATATTACAAGATAGATTTTCTTGCAGTAGAATCCCTTTTTCCTTGGTGTTCCTCTTAGGGCTCCATGTTTTTGGTGCGCAGCCAGGGAAACTTGCTATTAACAAGGATAAGAAGAGGTTGAAAATGAAGGAAATGGCATTACCAAGAAGAGAAGAATTCAATGCTTGTAAAGTTCCTTCTTCCATTGAAGAGTTGGAGATTCTCATTATCAAAGCCATTTTCCACAAGAAGTTCATCCCACAATGGCGGAAACATATTACCATCATGATGCAAGCTCTATGTGGTGGACTATTTCCTCTTCCTGTTGAGGCAGTAGAAACTTGCATCTTGGTGGCAAATTGTTTGGGAACAAACTGAAGGACAGAAGCAGAGAGAATGACTGTCCATGGAAGATTTGGTATTCATTGATAAGTTTCCACACATCATCAAGTGGGAGATCGTGAAGAAGCTTCAGGAGCCATGGTCTATGGAGGTTCACAAAAACAAAAAGGAAAAGAGTTGGAATTTGTTCATGGATGCTCAATAGCAAGATACGTGGAATGCTTGGTGCACTAACAATCTTCTGTTTGTCCAATTAGCAACCCACTGGAAGTTGGTAGACAGAGTGTTTTTCACAACATGTACTGTTGAAACCCTTAGAAGCATTATTATAATGTTGTCACAACAACGATCCTAAGAAGAATGAGTTTTGATACTTTAAAAACGGAATATCTCCCCCTCTGTAGTGGTTTGAAAGCCGAATTCAGAGATGTTGAAAAGGAGGAAGTAGAAGAGATGTTGGCCAGAGAATCCCCCAGAGACTGAAGACCTCTCTGATACTATTCTATTGAGTACATACCAATTAGTTGGAGCCAACCCCCTAATAAATGTCACAATCAAGAGGCAAGCGTTAGAACAAGTCCAGAGGTACGTGAGAAGAGAGAAGGCAAGAATCAGAGCTAAGAATGAGCTCGCAGCAGAAGCCTCCTTTGACGCCCTAAAAGCACTCTTTACAGAGGTCCCCATGGCAACTCAAGGTCCTCTTCCTAGTCAGATTCATCCTAGAAATATTGATGACAGGCCAGCAAATGTAGTCCCATTGCGAGTTTTTAAGGGAGAGTACAATGAAGACCCTGATCTTCATGCAGCAGAATTTATGGTAGCATGTGTGGCTAACAATGCCAGAACCCCTAAGCATTGGTTAGCAATATTCCCCGCCACTTTCAAGGGCGCGGCGTTTCAGTGGTATAGGAGACAAGCAGCAGGAACTTTTGGCACATGGGATGACCTGAAGTTGGCCTTCCTCACTAAATTCAGGTGTGAAGGTTTTGAAGAGCGGATGTGAGAGGAGTTCATGAATCTAAGTCAATCCTCTAGAGAAAGAGTATAAGCTTATGTCTCGCAAATGGAATCCATCTTGAAGAGATGGACTAACCATCATTTGGACGAAGGCATTCAGAAAGGAGTGTTCCTTAGAGGCCTACAACCAGAAGTTCGCAAGTTTGTGGAATTGAGAAGACCAATAAATCTGCAAGCTGTAGTGGAAGGTACAAGATTGTATGATGAAGTTGAAGCAAGGCTATCAATGACTCCCGGAAGAGCAGTCTTACCTCCTCCCATTCCAGGAATGGTATAACCACCAAATGCAATCCCAGGGATAATTCCCTACCCCTATCCCTAGATGCAAACAATGCCATAGTATAATGCACCTAATCCATTGTAGTCACCACAGACGATAGTGCCTCAAATGATGGTTCAACCACAACAACAGTGGCCTCAAACAATTCTTCCAATAGCGACTCAACAACAGTGGAACCCTACCAACTGGAATCAACAATCCCATTTTTCAATAGCAAGAGCTCTGAATCATAACCAGAACAGAGAACTTTCTGGATCAACCCAACTAGTGTATGCAGTAATTACAAAAGCTTCCCAAAATGCTACTACAAGCACTTCAGGAGGTGAAAATCTAAAGGACTACTTTGCAAGTATCAAGAAAGAGCTTATGGATGTGATTACAGATCAGCTACAGACGCTGAAGGTGAATACCGTGCCAATTTATCCACCCCTACGAGAGCTAGGAGAGATGTGATACGCTCTAATACATGGTGCGGAAAGTGTCATCAAGCAGGACATTTAGCCACTGAATGTACCCAAAAACCAACCATTCTTGGAGCCTTTTGTTCCTACTATTTGAGGAAAAACCATACAGAGGATATTTGCTCTCTGAAAGAGATGTACGAACGAAGATAGAAGGATGAAAATGCAAGATTCAACTTGCTAGAATCCAAAATGACAACACAGGATATTCGACCAAAGCTTAGGGAGTTTGGTCCTAATTTCAGTCCAAGGATATTTCCCTCTCAAAGCTACAAAGGATGACAGTCTGGCAATAGTCAGAGATTAGAAGTGGAATGTTATAGGTGTGGAGAAAAGGGTCATATATCTCCCAATTGTCCAAACCCTAGACAATCTGTGGATTACAAGCCCTTATGCAGCCGATGCAACGGAGAAGGTCACACTGCAAAGGACTATTCAAGTCCAGCCCATGTCAAGGCCAATACCATTGATAGCCAACAGAAGGCATAAGAGCTTGTCTCCAATTTGGTAGAGTTGGAAGTTGCTGCTATCACGCACGCCAAAAAGAAGGGACCAATTGTCCAAGAAGAGAACAACTCTCTTGCCAAGACTGTGAAGTTCAACCTGCCAACAAAGGGACAGAGCAGTACAGGATAGAACAGTGCAATATAGAGCACTGTAGTGCCACAGATAGTCATAGAGACAGTCCTAGAAACAAGACTAGAAGTACATGAGATAGATGATATAGAAGCACTTCCAGAAACATAGAAAATGTCGATGATGCCATTGCTAGAAGAAAAAGGAAAGATGAAAATGGGTGTAGCCCCATTCCCCAGCAGGCTGGAGAAGCCTGTGGATCCTATCAAAGAATATGACTTGGTCAAAGACCTAGACACTTTTAAACCAAACTTAAGATTCCGATAGTTGCTGATGATGTCTTCCAACTACGAAAGAAATTCAAAAGCATCTTGACAAGAAGACGCGGACTAAGGATTGCTTCCCCAACAACAATAAAGTCCAACAGAGCCGTAGAACCTGCGAAGGAAGTAGATGTGGCTAATGCCTTCCTAGATCCTAGAACCCCAAAGATAAGTGTATGGATAGAAGGATGCTTTATTTCAGATGCATTGATTGATGGAGTTTCATCAGTAAACATAATGACAGATGTGACAATGAAGGACTTAGGGAATTCAACCTACACAATGGCTTATCAGATTGGCAGACCAAAGTAGAATTAAATCGTTGGGCATCATCCCATATGTAAAAACAACCCTTGTAGGAAAAGATCATTGGCTGACCTATCTGGTAGTCAAACCAAATTCTTATGGGACCTCATACCCTCTATTGTTTGGGAAGACCTTGGCTTTTTGAAGCGAGAGCCAGGACGGACTGGTTCAAAGGAGCCCTAACCCTAGTAGGCAGAGGACCCAACAAAGTGGTGTTGAAATTGTATGGATCGCAAAAAGGTAATGGATCCACATCCATCGAAGTCATAATTGACTTCTCCAATGAGGTAACAGATGGTATAACAGGAGACGAAGAGGATGTTAAACAGATCTTTCCCAAGAAAATAGAGGCACAATCCCTAACAGTGGGCACTATAAGCCAACTACCAAGGAAAGCAAAGTCCTTGTCCATGGGAGAATACCTCCTGCCTCAACTAGAATTGACTTCTGAAATTATCTCTGACACCGCAATAGAAGCATGGATGTATTGTTCTTCCTATTACATGGCAGGAGTAGAGACAGTAAACAGAGACAGAGCCAGATATAGAAGTAGAAGTAGAAATAGACACAGAGGCAGAAGATCTATTCTTCTCCTACAGAGCCTCTACAGAAGCAGAGACAAAGCCTCCAGAGGAAGAGGATGAAAATGATGAGGAAGAAAATGAAGCAGATTATGAAAGTGCAGTTGAAGAAGATCCTCTGATAGTGGATGATCTTGTTGATGTCCCTATAAAGACCTCAGAGGCCAAAGATCTCGAGGTGTTGGAGGGAATGACCATGGTTCCATTTGGGTTGATCAATGGACCACAAAGTATGCAGAATCTGCATAAGCAATGGATCAAATGCATAAAAATTAAGTTCACCAATGGCTCCTGTCACCCTGACCGTTCAGTCCTCCAAAAAAAAGATGATGATGATGCCCCCTGTCAACAAACGCCAAGGCCATCAGAGCCACGGCTTTTAGAAGGTCCGTGCTATGTGACATTCCTAGACGCATCCTCTGAAGATGAATCCCTAAGTCTAGAAGGAATCACCACTCACACAGAAGCAAACAAAGCTCTGATACCCTTCCAGCAATCTCAACAGACAAATGAGCCATCTGTTCAGAAGGAGGACACTGGTTCTAGTGGAACATCAGATGATGACACTACTCCCTTGAAAGAGTCAGATCTCTATCTAGAAGTAATCCGTGGGACATTCATCCGCGAAGTGAAAGGTGAAAGACAAGTGACGTTCTTGGATACTGATGGTAATGAACGTCACCTAAAAGTGGGTCTCAATCTTCTAGAAGAAGAACTAGTGGTCTTGCGAGACTTACTCAAAGAGAACTTAGACATGTTTGCTTGGTCATATAAAGATCTAAAGGGGATTGATCCTACAGTATGCCAACATCACATTGACCTAGAGCCTTATGCCAAACCTGCAAGGCAAAGAAAAAGGCGTATGAATCCTAATTATTCTACTCTGGTGAAGGTTGAATTATTGAAACTTCTTGAAGCCAAATTCATTTATCCCGTGGCTAACAATGAATGGGTTTCGCCCATTGTGATAGTACCCAAGAAGAACGGGAAACTTCGAATATGCGTGGACTTTTGAAAGCTCAATTCGAAGACGAAGAATGATAATTTCCCTATCCCTTTTACAGACCAATTGTTGGACCCACTGGTAGGTCATGAGCTCTATTCCCTCTTGGATGGATTCAGTGGATATAACCAAGTCCAAATTGCAGAAGATGACCAATCCAAAACAACCTTCACCAAAGAATGGGGGACCTATGCCTATAGAGTGATGCCATTTGGGCTCTATAATGCTCCTGTCACCTTCCAACGAGTAATGATACCTATCTTCCAGAATCAACTTCATGATTTCATTGAGGTGTATCTTGATGACTTCTGTGTCTATAGCTTAATCCGTGAGCATTGGGGACACCTAGAGCAATGTTTTGACAGATGTCAAGAGTATGGGATTTCTCTCAACCCTGACAAATGTGTTTTTTGCATCTCATCATGAGTTCTTTTGGGCCATATTGTCTCTGTACAGGGGATTGCAACAAACCTGACGAAGATTGAGAAGATTTCCGTCTTAACAGTACCAATAAACCTCAAGCAATTGCGAGGATTTCTTGGCCATGTGGGCTACTATAGAATATTTATTGCACATTTTGCAACCAAGGCATCTCTTCTGCACAAGCTCCTAAGGAAAGATGCGGATTTTCTTTGGACTGATGACTGTGAAGAAGTGTTTAATGCCCTAAAATAGTGCCTTATCAAAGCACCTATCTTACAACCTCCTGACTGGACGAAGGAGTTTCATGTGCACACAGATACATTAGTCGAAGGGCTAGGTGCTGTCTTATGTCAAAAGGGCCCCTCTAAATTAGATCAACTGATATATTATGTAAGTCAAAAGGTCACTGATAGGGAACGGAACTATACAATGACAGAGCTTGAATGCTTGGCAATGGTGTTTGCATTGGAGAAGTTTCGACACTATCTATTGTCAACGCATTTCAAGTTCTACGTGGATCATGAAGCCTTGTCCTTCTTGATGAACAAAGCAGATGTTAAAGGACAACTGATGAGATGGTTGCTCCTATTCCAAGAGTTTGACTTTGAAGTGGTCACTAAGCTTGGCCGTTCCCATGTCCTAGCCGATCATCTATTACGGATTCCTCAAACTGTAGAAGAGGAACAGGATGATCCAAACCTTCCTGATGCTTTCTTGTTTCTAATTGAAACAGTTACTTCTTAGTATGCAGACATAGCCAACCTCCTGGAAACTCCAGTATCCTCCTGGCATCTCAAGCCGTGAGAAGAAGAAGCTTCTGTTAGAATCAACCCCCTACACCTTGCTAGGCGGTGCATTGTACAAGAGAGGCAAAGATGAAGTTCTGCGAAGATGTGTTGCAGGGGATGAAATCGGCATAGTATTGAAAGCATGCCATGATGAACCATGTGGTGGACACTTTGCAAGAGAAGTGACAGCTAGGAAGGCTCTGTTAGAGCAGGATACTGGTGGCCGACCCTCCACAAGGATGCATATGACTACTGCAAGAGATGTGATGCTTGTCAGCGAATGGGGAAATCCACCAAAACAAGTGCCATGCCACTGCAACCTATTCTTCCCCTAAAGCCGTTCGAGAAGTGGGGGATTGATTTTGTGGGTCCCATTGATCCACCCACTAGACGGAAGCAGAACAGATACATCTTAGTATATACAGATTATGTCACAAAGTGGTGTGAAGCTAAATCCCTGAAGCGGGACGATGGTAACAACGTAGCTCTATTCATGTACGAAAATATTATCACCCATTTTGGCAGTCGCCTCAAGCTGGTAAGTGACACAAGTACTCATTTCCTTAACAAAATCATGGAGGAGCTGATAGAGTTGTATAAGATCTGCCATGGCAAGTCCACTCCTTACTACCCCAGAGCCAACGGCCAAGTTGAAGTCACCAATCGCATCCTTTGCTCAATCCTGACAAGAAAAATTTCCGCACATCATCGCGACTGGGACGATTGACTTACAGAGGCCCTCTGGGCATACAAAACCTCCCATAAGGCAGTTACATGACAGACCCCTTTCCAACTAGTATATGGTACAAAAGTCGTCTTCCCTGTTGAACTAAAATTACCCTCTTTGCGCGTGGCAGTTAAAGAACACTTGGGAGATGATGAGTCACTGCAACACCGCCTCCTACACTCGGAATGCTTGGATGAGATACGGCGGATGGCCCTACAGTGTATGGAAACCACTCAAGCGTGACGCAAGGCCTATCATGACAGTTTCATCAAGCACAAGGAGTTCAAAGAAGGTGATCTTGTCCTAGTCTATATTTGGAGATTTGGCAAGTTTCCTGGCAAGCTTCAACAACGGTGGATGGGCCCATACAAGGTACTTACTATCAATCCTAATGGCTCTGTTCAGGTGCAGACCGTTGATGCCTCTGATGATCCTTTCCTGATCAATGGCTATCGTCTGAAGAAGTACTTCCCTCCCTGGGGATCTTGACAATCATAATCGACCTATCCTCTCCCTTGTGGATGCCGCACTATCCTTCTCTTTGTGCTTCTGATAGCCCTTATGATTCTCTTCATGAGGTGGTCTCGTTCTGCTAGCCCCTCACAGATACCTCTCAACCTGACCTTGTTCTCTTCTCGTCTGATCCAACAACAGTGGCGAGATTGGTCTTGACACATGGTATTTCTACCATTCTCTTTCTTAACGAAAATTTTTTTTTTTAAAAGAAGAAAAAAAAAACGAATGAAACTATTATGGGAGAAAATGAAGAAATTCCCTATCATAACAGGCCTTGTTCCAAGAAAAGGTGGAAACACCCTTGGGCGGGAAGCTGACTGTGGAAAAGGTGGTAACACCCCACAGTTCAGGATAGCTGACTCATCAGCTGTACCTTTCCAACAAGTAATTGGAAGCTACTTCCCTTGGTGCGCTGTCTCTGCAATATCAGTACTTCAATGATTTATAAGAAAGATCGTTTGTTAAGAAGGACAGATGGACTAGACTTGTTGACTGCCTCCTTGGGTACGTCTCGTCTTCAAGATCCCGATCACAATAGTCGACATGATCTTCATCACCAACCCCTTGAGTGATGTGAGCTTTTATCCTAACAGGATGGGGACGTGAGTATGGGCTGCCCTCTGTATCTATCAGCAAGTGAGACACAGGGTGGGGTGAGTGACCAATTTTCCCTTCAAATCAAATGAGAGGTGAGATGTGTGAACGGAGTGTTGCACGCACAGGATGGACCTCTCAATGCACAACGCACGATTTGTTCTTGTGCACTACACCATAAGGCTCCCTGGCCTTCCTTCTTGCACTGTCTGATGGCACAGAGTGGGATGCACAATTGCACCATCAAAAGCGCACAAGGCATACAAGCTCTGCACAAGTGACAGTAAGGATTACATTAATGGGTTTCAGGAAGGGCTATCCTCTGTATATTTCAATAGAGCGTGAGACAGAGGGTGGGCTGAGTGTGACAAATGTTTCTTCAATCAATTATTGAGAGGTGAGGATTGAGTGACGTTACGAAAATTGGAGTCAGGTACGTTTCTATTTTCCTCTGCACCCACAGGATGGGTCTCTGCTATCAGTACAGGACATGTCACTCTGTTCTGAACACTGTACTGCAAGGCTCTCCCTGGCCTTCCTACTTGCACATATGCCATATGGGTTGGAACTGATGCACCATCAATTGTGCACCCTGGCATACTCTCCCTACACCACCCCCTTGTCGATTCCTAAACTAGGTGTGAGATCTGGGTTTCTATCAATATTAACTCAAGTGATGTAAGTTATGGGGTGAGTGAATGTTCTCTCATTCCATTTGAGTGCCCGTGAGTTGAGTGACTATCTTTCGTCAATGACACCTCCCCTGATGGGCTTCATCAACCAGCTATCTCCCTGGGTGCTGCTGCATGATCCCTGCCATAATGGTTGAACGCTGGAGTGAGCCGTGGTACCTCCTGCAACCGACTCCAATCCTTTTGTAGTAGTGACGGTTCCTTCGACCATACGCGAAAACGGGCCAAGTCTTTCTAACCCTATTCTTATGATTGCAAGTGTATGCAATGTCTTAAGTGTGGGGACGCCAGAGTCCAGTCGGTTGACGAGCCCTAGGTTATGTTGCTGCATCTGACCCTGCCAGGTAAGGTTTTAAGTGTGGGGACGCGTCCTTGCGCATCAGTTCTGCATATCATCATGGAAATACATCTATCCACCTCCAAATGCAAAAAAATCATTTTTTATGCTCTAATGGGGTCCCTTCCCCACTCATTTGTTCTATTTCACCATGTCCCTGGGGCTATTCCTTGCCCGTTTGCTTTTTCGTTTGTTTTGCGATTTTTCCATGTGAATGCATCCTATGTTCATCCAAATCCAAATCCAACCTTACAGCCATGTTCGTCCCTTCGAACTGCCTATTTTTTCTTCCTGTTCCGACTGATGGTTCTTGAGTTATTAATTTTTGACGCAATTCTCGTAAATTGGACGGTTTTTCCATGTGAATGCGCCTTTATTACTTCAGCACTGTGATTCCACATGCCCGCCCAGACAACCCCCTTCCCCTTGATATTTTTTGTTTTTACTTAGTGTCCTTCCGATGCACGGTTGGTCTGCTATTAATTTTTGTGGATTTTCGATACCTTTTCGTGCGTAATTTTCACATTTTTTCCATGTGCACATGCCCTGTTTGCACCGGATGTCCCGTTTAATTTGACATCCGTGTCCGGCAAACCTTTCCCCCACTTTTTCCTTTTTCCTTACCCCTCTTCGGATTGCTAGATTTTTAGTTATTAATTTTTCCATGTGTTTTCGGGTGTCTTTTTTGTGTTTTTTGCATGTGAATCCCTCCTCCCTCCACCAACAGTGAGTTTTGACATGACAGTCCTGTGAATTCCCTTCCTCTAGACAATTTTCCTTTTTACTATCCTCTATTCCGGTGCACAGATTCTTCCATATTAATTTTCCATCTCTTTTCGGGTATGATTTTTGGGTTTTTCCCATGTGGACGTGTCCTCTCTCAGTCGAAACCGTGTGTTGATGTGATAAGTTTGTCGGGCATATTATTCGACACATTTCCCTTTTTTCTGCCCTGTGTTCCGGTGCGCGGATTTTTCCATATTAATCCTCGAATGTATTTTTGGAGTCGTTTTTCGTGTTTTTTCCATGTGAACACCCTGATTTCACCTCGGAACATGGGTTGCAATTATATGTCATCTTCTCCTTGTCTCCCGGCACATTTTTCCTTTTTACAAATTTTCAATCCAGTGTATGGTTTGGGTTTTTATTAATTTTTCTTCCTCTTAACGTGTAGCCGCGTCTCTCGTGTCGTGCGTGAACATGCTTGTTTTTTGTTTTAAGCGCCTTGGGATGCCCCCGTGGCCTCTGTGCCTCGCGTGTCGCTGTCCCCACCCCGTTTGATCCCGCCGATGCAAATGTTTTTTACTCCCGCCTCGCGCATGCGCGTAGGACGGGGGTGCGCTCACTTTTTAATGGAAAAACAAACACCACACACAAATTTATTTTAAAAAAACAAAACAAAACAAAAATAAATTAACCAATAAAATTAAACAAAAAAAACAAAAACACAAGAAACACAACAACAAAAAACCAAACAAAAAAAACAAAAAAACAAAAGACAAACCCACAAACACACAACCCAACAACAAATAACCAAACATAAATAAATGTTTAAAAAAACACAACAAAAAATAATAATAATATCCAAATCAAAAACAATAATAATAACACCAAAAGAAAAAAACAAACAAAAAAATGATTTTTTTTTATAAAACACAACGACCTTACCTGTTCGTTGCCCCGCGGCCTCCTCCTCTTCGTGCACGTCTTCTCCCCCCTCCATTGTCGCAGCCTCCATTCTCTCTCCTCCGTTGTCGGAGCCTCCACCCCCTCCTCTTCCCTCGCCTTTGTCATCCTGCTCGCCTCCTCACGCCCTCTCCTCCAACCCCGCCGCCTCACCTTCACACGCCGTCGCCCGCTTGGGGTCACACCTCGCCTCCTCACGCCCTCTCCTCCAACCCCACCTGCTCGCCTCCTCACACCGTCGCCCTCCTAGGCTCACACCCCGCCGCCTCGCCTCCTCATGCCCTCTCCTCCGGTCCCGCCGCCTCCCCTCCACACACCGTCGCCCGCCTAGGGTCACACCCCGCCGCCTCATCTCCTCACACCCTCTCCTCCGGCCCTGCCGCCTCACCTCCTCACGCCCTCCACGTGCCTCGTCGTCCGCTTGGTCCACCCCACACACGCTCGTCACCCCTCGTGGGCACTACCCCCGCCCGCTCGGTTTTTTTTTTCCCCCTCCCCTTTCCACCCCCCCTTGGGCCCCACCCCCCCCCCCCTCCCCCAACCCTTTTCGCCCCTTCCTTTTTTTACCCCCCCCCCCCCCCCCCGGCCCCCCATTTTACCCCCACCCCCCATTACACCGTGTTCACGAGCTCGCATATTTGTGTGTGCGCATGCTCACGTGGCGTCACGCGGGAGCCCCTCTCGTGTTGTGTGCCTGGTTCGTACACGAGTCTGTGGGAATTTTCCAGCCAGTGTTCACGCTCGAGGATGCGCGTTCGGTCTCCTTCGTGCAGTGGTGCATGCCGTCCCCGAGCACACATAGTTGTTCACACACAACCCGGGTATCTCTTTTGATTTTCCACAAACCTGAGAAAAATACCTTTAAAAATACCTAAAAACACTTAAAACATTTAAAAAATCATTAAAATTCAAAAAAAATTACAAAAAAATTTCTTCCTCAATTGGGTAATTTTTTGGCTGATCTTGTTGATTATAATATAGAGAATTAATTGTAAAAAAATTAACAATATTCAAATTTCCTTTTGAAACTCATTAAAAATTGAGAAAAAATCATTAAAATCCCAAAAAACTAGAATTAAATTCAAAAAAATCAGAAAAAAATTCATCAATGCATTTGACTGATTTTGAAATATTTTAAAATAAAAATTATACCAAAAAAAAATACAAAATAAAAAATCAAAACACACCTAAATTACAATAAAAAATAATAATAACAATCTCACCCACACACTAATGAATATTACCTAAACCAAATGTGATCCCACTAACATTGCCTTGATATTTATTTTTTCTTTTAATTTTTTAAAAAAACTAAGATGCTTAATTTTTTCTAGTCAGTGGTTTTTGCTTTTTTGTTGGATTCCTTGCATTTGGGACTACTTAGTGCGCCCTCGGTCTCTTGCATACACACCCCTACCATGTATTTATTTTTTGTGCTTTATTTATTTTGGTCATCCCTTAACCACATTTAATTGTTAAAATGAACTTTATTTACCCACTTTTTCACGCGTGCTCGCGTTAAACACACATTTTTCTAATAACTTAAAATCAAACTGCCGTTCACTTTGCACGCGCTACATGCGCTTCAAAGGCAGTTTAATTTTTAAATAAAAACAAACCAACTGTCACAAAAATGCACGTGCTAAAAAAGAAGAGTGCTTCAAATACATTAAATTTTTAATCAATGAATATGCATTTAGAGGCCTGGGTCTAGGGATCACAGTCCGGGTTTCGTTAAAAGCACTGTTTCACATTAATAAATTGTAACTAATAATTTAAAAAATGAACCACCGTTTTCTTATTAAGGTTTACAACCTAATAAAATTTCAACCATTGTTAATGATTTATTAAAACGAACCTTTAACTAAAATCATTCCCCTCATTGCACTTTTTTTTCCCTTTTTAATAAATTCACTTTGTGGGATGGGCACGTATAGTCCTTTAAGCTGACATTGTTTATCAAAGTTCTGGTTATGACTTGATTAGGTTTTTGAGGTATTATGGTTTACTTATGTGATACGATTACGAGTGCGGTTTGTAGTTTTCTTATTTTTTTGCCTAATAAGGGGTCTTGGGTGCCTACTTGTTGCATAGCATGAAGCTTTCGGTCGCATATGTGTAGGGGTCATGCCGAATTTTTTCTAGGATGTGGGTTGTTTGGGGTGATCAATTGGTTAGTTATGTCTGTGTGTGCTTCTTTTGATCGTTTTGATAGCTATTTTGTTGTTTTGCAGGCATTCTCTGTGATTGTCTATGTTTGTGGTGTGTGTGTATATTCCATCTGAATGGCATCTCAAGCTCCTCCTCCTATTCAGTATGTCCCATTGATCAGTAGGAATTATTCTTCCCTACTGACTTTTAAGAACAACATGTGGCTCTACTTCTTCCCAAAATATGTTGAATCCTAGTACTCTTGGCAATGGGATTAGCATTGAGTTAGTTGTGACACTCTTCTAGAGTGGATGAAGTGGTAGCTCAATGGATCCCATCTCCCTCTACCGAGAGCTTGAAGGTTCTCAAAGGTTGAGGCTATATCCATAATGTCATCATGACATTAATAAAAGAAACTGTGATGGTGACACTAGGATCCACTTTATTGTATTAAAAATAATTTCATCCTTCACCCTATATTTTGCCTTAGGCTCATCATGCTTTGACTACTCTCTTGTCTAGGTAGAGTGGTCTTCCTAAGCTGTGTTTGTCCATTTGGTTGGACAAGAGTGCCATATTGGATTATCAAATTGTGCTCATGTCATACATATCCTCCAAAACTTGGTCACTTACTTGTTCCCCTTGTACCCACTTCTCTACCTTATCTATCACTACTAGTTAATCCTTGGGGTTGAACTATCCACCTACCTTTGTTGCGGTTGCCCTCTCCATTTGAGGTGTCATGGTTGCACTCTTAACATTAGATGTGGAAATCTTTGCTAGGAATAGCATGAGCCTTTGCTCTTTAGTATGACTTTGAATATAGTGTGTTTCTTCATCTTCTTGGAATTCTTGTTTTCTATGATAGAGTATGTTGCAAAGGAAAATTACTCCCATGTTTTTTCTTTGTGCCCACACATGATAGCATTATGAGGTTTGGTATGGTGTCCTTGTCACTAGTTTTTTTTTTCTAAAGAGTATTAGAGGTACAAATGGGACAATCACATTTCTTGCACTAGATTTTCTCTTGGGGCAATTAGAATATCTACATGTAATACCACATATAAAGGATTGTTGGTTTGCTGGATTCTCCTTAGGAACCGCTAGCTTTTGGGGGGACTTTATAGATGCATGTCCATAGTTTCAACACTCAATGGTTTCCCCTAGTAATATTTTTCCTCTTCCACAACCTCCTCCCAACATCATGATTGGAATAGGGAGATAGTCCATAATGACAACAATACATGATACAAGGACTAGTGTATTACTCCTCTTTCATTGGTTCTTCTATGTAATGCATTGGTGCATGGTTGGGGGGTGAGTGAAATCTGATATGGAGATCTTGTTTATTGGAGGGGTGTGTTTTTTCCCTTTGTACCACTAGCTTCTACTCAATAGATTTTGGTAGGGCCAATTGATGTGGCCTTAGATAGTAGGGATTTTGATTTTGTTGTTGATACTCATTTTTATGTGAGGAGTTGGGTGGGCTAATCTCCTAAGGATCTTAAAGAGCTTTATTTATGCTTGAAGTGCATACTCATGGAGAACTTGAACATTCCAAAGATAAATTTTCACCCCTACCATGGACACATTATATGCTTTGATGATCATGCCATGGTTTTGTTAAGGATTTTAGCAAGCTTGGAGAGCTCCAATTATCATTGTTTGAATACTACTAGCAAATCTTGTGCCACATTGAGCTCCAAGATACTCCTTGTTGTTATGACACCATGGCTCATTACTCCTTTCTTATCCTTGCAAATCATATTGTAAAGAGGTCTTTCAAAGTGCAAAGTTGCAACTTCTTATTCACATCTAAGCCTATAAACTATATGTATCCCTTCATTTCAAGACATGGCTTGAAAGCTTGTGTCTTCTTTGAGTCAATGGTGCCAATGAGGTTGTTACCCCCATACAATTGCTCAAACTGCTCTATAGAGCTATAGGGATTGTCACATGCTCTATACTTATCCAACTTTTTTGGCTATCAAGGGAAACTTTATTTGCTCCTTTGTATTGGGTGTGACATCCATTCTTGTAATCTGTGTGCTAACCACATGAATTTCAACTTGTAAGGTGTTAGTGTTCTCAAGCAATTTTGTTTTGACTGAGTCATTTGGTGATCCTACAAGTCTTGTATTAAGTAATGCCTAACCTCATTGCATGGTGATGCCTTACTCATGAAGTGGAAAGTTTCTTTGCATTATCCAACTAGATTTTGCAACTCGGCTATTATGATAGACCTTGGATAGATGTGCCAGTATAAGTCATTTAAAATAACCTTTCAAATACATTATTGCTATGTGACATGATGTCATGTTGATGGATGGTAAGCATGCTCCATGTATCCTTGCTATCTATCTTTGCTTTGGGTCCATTGCCACATGGCAAGTGGCCCTTTGAAAGTCAAATTGAAAAACAATAGGCAAAAAATAGGGAGTTGAATAAAAGCTTTTCATATCATGTGTTATCTCCACTACTCTAGTGGCAATCCATCCCCTTACATATTAGGGACTAGGATCTGCCCTCTGATCTTTCGATGTTGTGCTTGTGGAGGTCACTTGATATATGTATATGTATACATATATATACATTGTGTGTGTGTGTGTGTGTGTGTGTGTGTGTGTGTGTGTGTGTGTGTGTGTGTGTGTGTGCATGCACACACACACACACATATACACACATATATACATACATACATACATACATACATACATACATACATACATACATACATACATACATACATACATACATACACACACGCACATGTATGTATGTATGTATGTATGTATGTATACCTTCAAATAGAAAATAATATTTTTTAATTATGTAATGTATTAACAATAGTACAATGTCTTGATCATACTAATACTACACCACATTAACTATATGAATAATACATTACACTACTTATTTACCATTATATTAATATGATCAATTAATTTAATTTATATAATATCAAATTTTTAATGCCAAGATATGTAATGCTATGTATTCTATTGACATATATTGACTCTAGCATTGGATGCTTAATTTCTTGACATTATTTTACTTGTTGTATTGTAATCCAGGTACCTTTGCTAATAATAGTAGGAATCCATCTTCAATTTGTTTGGAATGAATTAAACATAGACATGGTTATTCTTATTAAAGATAGAATTTCTATTTCCATGGCAAAGAAAGGGGAGAGAGAAAAACAACAACCACAAAGGAAGAAAAGAGATGAGAAAAACAAAATAAACTAAGGAAAAAGGATGGAAACTAAGCTTTTTGGTCATTTGAATTTATATTTAATTGTTATTATAATAAATTATATATTAATAGCATAATGTATAATTATTATTATTTTATAAAATAATAAAATATTATGACACTTGTGTCATCAGGGTCTCTAAGATAATTGGATTAGCCAAGCTAGCACCTTGATCAATCAATATTCCTCATGTATGTGTAGATGGCTAAGGCTGTATAACTGAGCTGAAAACTCCTAAATATTCCTTGTGAAGAAATCTATAAGCTACCTCTAGGTAGGGCCTCAATGTCCCAGAGCTAATGTATTGTTGAGGAGCGCAAGTCTTGAAACCATTTTATATCAAGGAGGAAGAGGCCAAGGCACTATTCATCAATGAAATCCATGACTCTAAATACTATCCCAATCCATCTCTAAGTAGATAGTGGAAACGACCTCGAATCTCATGATGGGCATTGGCAAATTTAGTGCTCATTTGACTCTAGCTCTTGACATATCTAACTAATGTGCTCCACTAGTGGTATGGATTTGTATTTGCTTGTCTCAATTTCTTACTAGTGAAGCAAGGTATAGACTTGACCAATAGCAATCTTAAGCCCATGTGACAAGTGGGTGTCCATGTATCTCAAGTAGACAATAAATCCATCATCTGTAGGATGGAGAACATGATCTCTATAAAAAGCCACCTTTGCCCAAAGTTCTTGCACTGGTGCCAACAATGTGCTAGGTGATATCCATCTTAATAACCCCTACCAATCTCGGAGTGGCTCAAAGTAAGAGATGGTGCATCAAGGTAGCACAAGAAGGGGTTGGCATGTCCATCCTAAAGCAATTTACCTCAAACCAAGCTAACATAATGCATGCTAGCATGAAGTATAACCTCTTTGCTAAGCTATCAAGAGAACTCAAGTTCCAACTATCCATATCTATGTTTAGGTAGATCCCATAAGCTTTGTATATATGTGGCTAATTGGGTGAGCGTTTCTACTACAATTGGAGTGGCCACTAACTCAACTCTAATGAACTCAAGTGGGATTAAGGCCTTACATCTAATCATCCTAGAGATTATGGATACAAGTGGCCTCTCCATTGGCATCCATCCATCATATGCAACCTAATTAGCTTCCTAGCGATTATGGATACAAGTGGCCTCTCCATTGACACCATCCATTATATGCAACCTAATTAGCTATAGTGATCAAGATTGGTCCCCCCATACTTATAGACCATAGAGTTATGTGGACATGCCTAGTGTATTAAATAGCCGCATCTTAGTGTGAGGTGCTTGAAACTATACCTATGAGAACATCCTCTCCAAACCACATAATGTGTGTATCCTCAGGTCATGCCTCTGTCATAAAGAAAGCGAGACCTATAAATAGTACTCCCATATATGTATAGGGATCTACATACTCTAACTCCTCCTACCCATATATGAATCTAGGTGCTAATCTCCTAACCCACTGTGGTGTAGTGTTAAATCCCATTACCTTGATCTTCCCAAGGTTCATTAAGACCCAACTATCGAATGAAAAAGAGTGTAGTGCATCCAAATGTCTCTATAGTCCCTATGGAGGACCAACTATCAATACAATGTCATCTGCATATAATAGAAGAGGTATCCAAATGTCAACTAATGGAGCTCCTCTATCTCCTCCTCAAAATATGCAATCAACAATCCCATCAATGTATAGGCCAATTTGCATTAGAGAGAGGGGGCATCCTTGCTTCATACTAATGGTGTAGTGCTAATCACCATTACCTTGCTTTCTCCAAGGTTCATTGAGATCTAATTGTCTATTGCATAAGAGTGTAGTGCATCCAAATTTCTCTATAGCCCCTATGGAGAACCAACTATCAATACAATGTCATTTGCATATAAGAAGGGAGGTTTCAAATGCCAAATAATGGAGCTCCTCTATCTCCTCCTTGAAATATGCAATCAACAATCCCAACAATGTATAGGACAAATAATGTCAGAGAGAGGAGGAATCCTTGCTTCATACCAATTCTTGAGTGGAAAATTGCTAAAAGGCCCTCAAGTGTCCACACTTTTCCAACAAAACTCTCATACAATGCTAGAATCCTCCGATTGATCTCCTTAGGCACTCCCATAAAATAGTGTTTGTGCTCTAGATCTCTAGGAGGCCTTCATGCATGGCTCTATTAAATATTAAAAGCTAGGAACCCTACTATCAAGTCCCTAGCATCTAATACTAATCCATTGTGATCTTATACCTTGCATTTATTGATTTAGTCAATAGCATTACAGACCCTACTCTTTATAAAGAAGGTGGTGTCCTTTGGGCATGACTCTAATGGACTAGGGAGATGAGGCTAACCTACTACTATATAGAGACTAGCTACACTACTCCCATGTATCAGGCAATGTAATGGGTGTTTCTGGACAATGCTCTATGAAAAGCCTCCATGCCCCTCTAGAATCCTGGCTTAAGAAGAACTAGTAGAGGTCTCTCTCCAACTAGGCTAGTAAATACTATATTATTTTGCTATGTGAGATGTTCAATGAGTAATTGTGCTTGTTTGTGAGTAGTGGATCTCAATGCTACCTTTCTCTATAAGCAAGCTCTGGTCTCATGACACTCATCATCATACCAACTATTTCAAGGTATCATCCTGGTGGAGGCTCTTTGTGTAGGCCATGAGAGTGAAAAAGTTGCACATGCTACTATATGTAGAGCCTCACTTGAGCTACTGGGTGAGCTCCTATAGTGGGATATCTATGTCTACATCATGTAGCAGTCTGAGGATATCCACCTTATAGATGTCCTCTATCTCTCTAGAGAAGAAGTACATCAAGTCTTGGAGGGTTGCCCCTCAAAAAATTGGAGATCTATAGTAAATGATAGAGAAACATAATCCAGTACTACTCTAAGAAGACATCAAGGTATTGAGAGGTCCTGATGAATATGAGGTATACCCCTTGGAAAAATAAGTACATAATCCACCCTATTGGTGCCATGCTTGTGGGGATAGTAAATGAAAGCGCATGATAGGGGGTATCTAGGTAGGTCATTAAGGATGGCTAGTCCATGTACTATGCCCATCTCCATAAGATTTCTCCCATACTTTGTGACTTCTCTCATGTCATGTGAGGTCCTCTCAATTTGCAGCTCTAACATATCTTGGTCCAGAACTATCTCCTCAAATGGATCAAACAAAGACACTTATTGGAAGACTATATAGTGTCCCTTAATGCATGCCCAAGTAGAATACTATGTCTCTCCCTTTAAATGTCTCCTCAAATGCTCCCATATCCAATCTTAAGGCTCCATTGCAATTCCATGTTGCTACTGAGAGGTTGGTCCCATATGTCCCCACACCATCATTTGGTGAATCTTTCCATGGCCACCACTTTTCCTCCTCTATAGAAGGCCAGCTTACCCTCCTCCCTAGCTACCTTAATTTTTGGCATGCACTCCCTCGTATGCACTATCTAGGTTAGTGTGAAGTCATCACCTAAAAATGCACTGGTACCCTTTCATGTTTGGCATTGGGCTAGGAAATCTCACCTAGCCTAAATGGTGGGGAAGACTGAGTGACTACTCTTTTAGGCCCTCCCCTTCTTTGTCTTGAATGGTCTTCTTGCCTACTCTCCAAGCTTACATGTACAAGTCTTTCTCAATGTTCATTAGGGTGTATAGTTCCTTGGTGTCTTCATCCACTTTTCCATTCATTTTCAACCTTGATACCCTAACATGAACTGCCCTCATTTTCCTTTCTGGTTCTTCCTTGTGTCATTGATGATGGTTGTTATAGATGTATGTGCTAGTCACTTCCCTTTCTTGGCTGCTTGAATCCATTGTTGTGATTCATGTATTGTTTTTAGGTTTCCTTAAGCATTTTAGCCCAAGAAAGGGCTTCTTTTGTGGTCTCCTCCTCCTTTTTCCTTTGGATTTGTTGCACTTTATCTTTAATTCAAATGATTTCCTCCTCAACCATGTTGGGTTGGATTTCTGCCTCCTCCAACCTAGAACCAAGCCATGTTCTAACAACTAATTGATTTTAGAGTGATGTAAATTCTTCAATTTGAGCTTTGATCTTCAATTTGAGTTTCTTTAACTAATCATTGAGCTATGTGTTGATTATATTCACTCCATTTTCATGCTCTTTTTTGGCTTTATTCATGGTGGTTGTGAAAAGCAACTCAATTTGCACATGCAGCATATTGAAGTTGGCATTAGATTGTACCTAAGGGAAATGCATGTTAGGGTTTTACTAAACAATAGGTAGCCATGGGTGATAGAGAGATGGATTCAATGACCATGGGGGCAAGAAGGGAAGAACAAGGAGGTGATAGGACCATGTTTGGGGGGGAGGGGGGGCTACTAGTTGGAGAGAGGGAGGACTAGGGATACTGGGAAGGGCTAGGGATAGTGGGAGGGGCCGGTGCAAGGCTAGTGACTAGCAAAGAGGTGGCTATCTAATGTGCAAGTTGGTTGGCTAGTGGCTAGATGGCAAGACAATGGTAGGTGGTAATGCAAGGCTATGGAGAAGAAAAGAAAGAGAAGGGGGGGAATGTACAAGTTGGTTGGCCCCGCAGGTGGCTGGCAAGACAATGGTAGGTGGTAGGGTAGGGCTATGGACAAGCACAAAGAGAGAGAGAGAGAGAGAGAGAGAGAGAGAGAGACACACACACACACACAGAGGTTGCTTGAGGAGGAGGCTTGCATCATGTGGCATCCCCAAACCTTTTAATGTAAGTATTAATATAGCAAATTATGCATATGGTAGATATATATCATACCTAAATGATGGATCTACCATAAAGTAAATGTGCGTAGAAGTTATCCATAAAGTCAAAATTTTGATATATAATATCTTAAGACCATGAGTCACAACAATATATGATATCTTTGTGTGAAGTATGTCTAGCCAACAATACTCTTGATGTGTGAACTATGGCTTAGGGTGCAAAATGCATTCCATTTTAGTAGCACCATGGCTAGGCCCAAAGTGCCTAGTTTGTTGAGATGACAAGCTCAACACATGCGGATATTGATAGTGGACCGCCTGGTTATATGGGTCCACACATCTACACTTAGCACGTCGGTGGTCATTATGACTCTCACATGGCCACTGACTCATTACTTATTATATTCAGGTTGTTACACTTATTTACAGCTGGCATAGTTATAGCGCCAGTCGACTAGTGTAGTCGGTTATGCATTGTTTGACTTAGTAGCCCACTTTCCTTTATGTTGTATCTTATCTATACTTTGTGTACATTGTAAAGTGTGTGGAAAAATAAGAAGAAGCCAGCAAGAAAACGTTTTGGCCTCCATCTCTCTTCTTGTCTCTTGAGTGAGCTTCTCCTTGTGCATTCTATGTGTGTTCGGCGCAGCATCTTGAGCAAGTCCCCCCACCACGCGATTCTTGACATGGTATCAGAGCCGTGCCACTGAGAGAGGCTGATTTTGAAGGCTGAAGCGAAGGAGAAGAAGCAAGGTTTGAGCAAGCAAGCCATCGGTAAGAAGCTCTCCCATTCTTCCACTCTCTCTCTTGGATAGTGCCTGTGGAGGCGCCCGAAGCAGGGTCGAGCAAAAATCTCAGATTACAGTGAGATTTGGTGTGCGCGAAGAGCGCTGTCTATTCTGCAGATGAGCCCTTTGGGGCATTCCCGCAGTTATTTTGGGCATCTGAGGCCGTTTCAGGCCCCGTTTTAGAGCCGCAAGGTTGTGGACAACAGTTTCAGGGTACACTGTGACTTCGACTATATTGACCGAAAGTGGGTGCACAAGTTACAGATTTCAGATCTATAAGTTCAAAGGTGTTTACCAGCAAGTAAACACAAGGTTTATCTGCAAACTAGTTACAGATTGTATGTATTGTTGAGCAAACAGTGAAAAAGGTTGTCTGGTGTATTGTTGTGCACTACAGGTCGAGGGTTGCAAAAGATTTGCTTGCTATTGGTATTAATTTTGTGATAATGGCAGAGAACAGTGGAGGCCCCATCATTGAGAAGCTTGACAAGAATAACTACCCTTCATGGAAGTTCCGTGTCACGAACTTCCTTATTGGAAAAGGCCTCTACAAGTTTGTTTCAAGTGAAAAAAAGGAGCCGGAGGTGAGTGATCCTCCAACTGCAGAAGAGACAAAAGCACGGAAGGAATGGAATGAAAAATACAAGAAGGTCATGTATTGGTTGTGTGCAGTAATTGACAATAATATGCTGAGACACATTAGAAATGCAGAGAATTCATATGCAGCTTGGACCATACTTGAAAGTATGTTTTCTGTAAATACAAAGGCACGAAAGATTCAACTCAAGCAAGAGTTGAATACATTGAAGAAAGGGAAGATGTCTATCAATGAGTATGCACTGAAGGTAAGGAGCATTACAGATGCCTTGGCAGCGATTGATGCAATGCCTGATGATGATGATTTGATGTCATCTACCTTGGGTGGACTTAACAATGAAAAGGCTTGGAAGTCTTTTGTAACTTCCGTATATGTTAGAAAGCCATTTCCAGATTTCGATGAGTTGGTCTCCCTTATGATCACTGAAGAGATCAACATGCAAAGTGAGACATCTGAAAAAAGTGGTGAACAGGTCCAAGCTTTCTACTCCAGTTCAAGAAGGGGACATGGCAGGTTCTCTTCAAGAGGCCGTGGTACAGGACATGGTAGTGACAACCAGCAAAACAGATTGAATCAGCAATTTGGCGATATGCAGGTTTCAGGAGGTCGTGGTAACTTTAGAGGCAAGGGGAGCTTTAGAGGAAGAGGTGGATGGCAGAACAGAGGTTCTAACAACTCTGGTATTGCGTGCCACTACTGTGGCAAAACAGGTCATATCGCAGCCCAATGTTATGCTAAGAAAGATGACATCTGCAGTGGTAAGTTGCAGCAAGGAAACTATGCATCATCTTCACGACAGAATGAAGATAAAAATGAACGTCTGTTTGTTATGCAACATATGCTGAATGCTGTTACAGGAAAGGGAACACATGACGATGTTTGGTATGTTTATTCAGGTGCATCCAATCATATGACCAGCCATGCAGAATGGTTTGGAGAGATGCAGGATTTGCAAAATGCAGGTTATGTGCAGACGGGTGATGATTCATGCCACCCAATTTCACACATTGGAAAAGTTCCCTTGTCCTTGCATGATGGTAAGACAAAGAGTCTTTCAGATGTATTACATATGCCATCTATTACAAAGAACTTGGTGTCAGTCGGTCAGATAGTAGAGCAAGGGCTGCAAGTCAAATTTAATGCAAAGGGCTACTTTGTAGAAGACTTCAATGACAAGTACAGGTTAGTTGCAAAGGGAAGTAGAATTGGACGTATGTTTACTCTAGATGCTGAAATTCCTACTATGAATGCTTCTATGTATGCTAAAGGAAAAGATGTTGTTGCAGATATTGAAATTTGGCACAAACGCATTGAACATGCAAATGTACAAAGGCTGAAATTCATGCAGTCCAAAGGGTTGGTTACAAGTTTGCCTACATTTAGAGTTGCAGAATTTCATAAGGTATGCGAAGCATGTCAGTTTGGTAAGCAGGCAAGACAACCCTTTTCACATGATAGAGATGTAAGCATAAATATCATTGATGTTGTGCATACATACATTTGAGGGCCTACACAAAATGTATCTCTTGGAGGCAGTTCATACTTTGTCACATTCATTGATGATTGTTCTAGAAAGCTGTGGGTATATTTTATGAAGGAAAAGAGTGAAGCGTTTGAGCACTTTAGAACTTTCAAGGCTACAGTTGAAAGAGAAACAGGCTTGAAAGTAAAGTGCTTGAGGTCAGATGGAGGGGGAGAGTACCTCTCGAATGAGTTCAGTGATTTTCTGAGGTCTCATGGGATAAAGAGACAATTCACATGCAAGTATACCCCACAGCAATATGGTGTTGCAGAAAGGAAAAACATGCATATTGCAGAAGTTGCACGCGCCTTGATGGCTGAAAAGAATATGCCTAAGCATTTTTTGTTTGAGGCTGTTCATACTGCTGTTTATATTATGAACAAAACTCCCACAGCTGTAGTTCATGGGGTGACTCTTGAAGAATGTTTTACTGGCAAGAAGCCTGATGTATCATACTTTAAGGTATTTGGCTGTGTTGCATACGTTCATGTGCCAGATGAGCTACGGAAGAAGCTTGATCCAAAGGCAGAAAATTGTGTCTTTATTGGATACTCTTTAGAGCAGAAAGGTATCGCTGTTATAACCCTGTCACATGTAAGTTCAGAGTGAGCAGGGATGTCATCTTTGATGAAATGAGTAGTTGGTATGCATCAAGTGGTGATGCATTAGATGATGATCATGATCATGACACTCATGTGCAGGCTGAAAAGCAAGAATCACTGACTCTTAGTGGACCAGAGACATCATCTGGTAGTCCTTGGTCTGGGAGACTAAGGAGTAGCTCTACATCTTCAGGTGCATCTAGTAGCACTACAGGTAAAGAAAAAGGAAAGAATAAGGTGTCAAAAGGCATTGATGCCGTTCTTGATGGAGACTCCAGTGGCTCAGAGAACTTGGATGATGAGCTTGGCATTCCTGCAGTGAGGACACCAGGTGTACAGAGAGCTCATAATAATGTAAAGGCTCCATTGAGTGATCCGGTGGTACGCAGATCTAGCAGAGTCAAATACCCTATTAAAAGATTTGGCTTTGAAGGTTATGCAGCTCACCATTATGCTTATATGGTGAAACTAGTTGAGGATGTTGAGACCACTTGTTTTGAGGATGATGTTGGTCATACTCATTGGGATGCAACAATGGATGAGGAGATGGCTGCATTAGAGGCCAATAAGACTTGGGATCTAGTATCATTGCCAAAGGGCAAGAAAGCTATTGGATGTAAGTGGGTTTACAAGATTAAGCACAATGTAAGTGTATATGGATCAGCCAGCAGGTTATGAAGACTTAGAGCATCCCATGTATGTGTGCAGGTTGAAGAAGGCGCTCTATGGGCTCAAGCAAGCACCTAGAGCATGGTTTGATAAGATCAGAGAATATCTTGTCAATATTGGCTTTTACATTTCTGATGCTGATCACTCACTTTATGTGAGAAAGGGAGATGCAGGTTTGGTCATCATAGTCATCTATGTGGATTACTTGATTATTACAGGTGATAGTGATAGTGGGATTGCTGAAGTCAAGGACTTTTTGAAGAAGAAGTTTGAGATGAAGGATTTAGGTGAGCTAAGGTACTTCCTTGGCATTGAGGTGATCAGATGTGATGATGGTATATGGATGTCCCAAAGATATTATGGCTTGGATATGTTGTCCAAGTATGGTATGACAGCGTGCAAACCACTTTCAGTCCCGTTGGAGCCGAATGTAAAGTTGAGTGCTGATGTTGGGGATGAGATAGAAGACCCTGTCAAGATTGTGGGAGAGAAGGAAGGAGTCTCACTTGTAGCTTTCTTGCTTGCACAATGGGGGAATACACACACAGGTGGAGGCTGAAAACAGTTTTCCTCTTCTTAGTTGTGTAAGCCAAAAGAACTCAAGTACATAGAAATAGAAGAACCCTACATATGGATCTCAAACCAAACTCAACTAACTAAGGTGGCATACTTACTAAGCTGCGAACTAGAGTAGATAAGGATAGCTGTCATCTAGCTATTATTCATGGGCGGTATACCAACCGCATCTGCAACTGACAAGTCGGTGACATAAATGCACAACGATCACCCTGGCATATCACAAGTGGAGCTCGATATCTCAACACTCCCCCTCGAGCTCAATCCCAATTCCTGCACACAAGCAAGTCTCTGAACTTGCATAGCTTCTCTGCGCCCAATGCCTTCGTGAATATGTCAGCTACCTGATCCTCTGTGCTGCCATAAACTAGATCAATAAGACCTAGTAAAACCCTCTCCCACACATAGTGATAATGCACCTCAATGTGCTTTGTTCTAGCATGATAGACTGGGTTATTTTCCAAGTGTATACTACTCATGTTGTCACAATAAATGACAACTGGCCCATCTGTAGACTGATATATATCATAAAGTAGCTTATGCAACCAAGCTACCTCACATGCAGCCATTGCTGTACCCCTGTACTCAAGCTCTGTGCTCGACAAGGCAACTATAGGCTGTTTCTTGCTGCTCCAAGTGATTGCAGCACTCCCAAAAGAGAACACATATCCACTGGTAGATCGTCTATCAGAAATACTACCAACCCAATCAGTATCAGTGTATCCATGCAACTGTATCTGAACCCCAGTCTCATAAAATAGTCCATACTGCAATGTGGACTTCACATACCTGAGTATGCGTCTAGCCACATCCAAATGTGGTTTCCTTGGAGCTTGCATAAACTGGCTGTAAATCCATCATATTTCAGCCTATCCACAGGATACCTAGCTCTGTAGATCCGCGCAAAGTAGGTTCACTCCCAGGTGCTCTCAAAACATCCCTGGTCTTCCTTACTCCAGGTGTAACAATAGAAGGAATACCCAACTCATCATCAATGCTCTATTCTGAGCCACTGGATTCACCATCCACGTAAGAGTGACCTGCATTCACATCAAACATGGGCTGATCTACCTTCTCTTTTCCTTTTTGTGATACCTGCATACCACTATCTGCATTGCTTTGAGAAGATTCTCCTGATCTCAATATGCCTGTCCATGGCAAAGAATGTGAACCACTGCTAGAGGACGCTCCAGGTCCACTAATATCTTGTGAACTGCTGCTGTGAATTCTGTGCAGCATTACCATTTTGTGCTTCTACATTATCAATCACATTTACTGGTTTATACCAGCTACTCATCTCATCAAAAACAACATCTCTGCTCACTGTAAACTTACGAGTAGAAGGGTTATAGCATCTATACCCTTTTTGCTGCAGAGAATAACCAATAAAGATGCACTTCTCAGCTTTTAGATCCAACTTGGATCTCAACTCATCTGGCACATGAACATAGGCAATGCAACCAAAAATCTTCAAATGAGAAATATCTGGTTTCCTACCAGTATACCTCTCCTCTGGAGTCATCCCATGTATTACTGTAGTGGGAGTCCTATTCATTATGTAGACTGCTGTAGCAACTGCTTCAACCCAGTAAAAATCTGGCAAGTTTTTTCGTTTAGTATGGCACGAGATACCTCTCCAATATGCCCGTTTTTCCTTTTTGCAATTCCATTTTGTTGTGGGGTATGACTGCATGAATATTGTTGTTTTATGCCATGCTCCTACAGGAACCTTGCAAACTCATTTGAGAGGTACTCTCCCCCTCCATCTGACCTTAGGCATTTTATTTGCAAGCCTGTTTCTTTTTCAACCATAGCTTTAAGAGTTTTGAAATGCCCAAAAACTTCACTTTTCTTTTTCATAAAATACACCCAAACTTTTCTGCTATAGTCATCAATAAAAGTGATAAAATAATGACAGCCTCCAAGAGATGCAGCTTTAGTAGTCCACACATCAGAGTGGATTAATTCCAATGGCTTCTTACTCTCTTGAACATGTCTAGGAAATGGTTTCCTTGCATGTTTTCCAAACTGACAGGCTTCACATACCTTATGAATTTCTGCAACCTTGAATTTAGGCAATCCTGCAGCAATATTTTGGGTCTGCATTGATTTAAGTCGTTGTACATTAACATGACCAATGTATTTATGCCAGATATCAATATCGGTCCCATGTGCAAACATTGCTGCACTCAATTCAGGCATGTCTATATCCAACGTAAACATTCTGCCCTTCTTCTTTCCTTTTGTTATCAAGCGACCTTTATTTTTCATATCCTCAACAAAGCATCCATGAGAATTAAATCTGACCTGCAATCCCTGCTCAACCATTTGACCAACATAAACCAGGTTCTTGGTGATATTCGGGATATGAAATACATCTGACATGTATTTCTTTTTCCCATCCTGCATAGACAAAGAAATTTTTCCAATCTGCACAATAGGATGTGCAGTATCATCACCAATCTCCACAAATCCTAGTTTTTTCATTTTCCTTGCATCCTACATCCATTCTACATGACTTGTCATGTGGTTTGATGCACCTGAGTCAACATATCACACATCGTTGCTTTCTTCTACACTTGTCACAGAATTGGTCATGTGCTGCACCATAAACAAATGCTCATTTCTATCATCACCGTGACTACTAGAAGATGCATAATTCCCTTGTTGCAATTTTCCATTCATAATGTCATTCTTCTTTTTATAGTAGTCTTTAGCCGTATGACCCACTTTACCACAGTAGTAGTATTCAACATTGTTGTTTGCATTTTGGCCTCTTTGCCATCCACCACGACCTCTTTGGCTCCCCCTGCCTCTAGAGTTACCACGTCCTTCTCCATAGGACTGGTTTTCTTGAGTTTGATGCATATTCTGATTTCTACCATGGCCTCCTCTAGCTCTGCCTCTACCTCTTCCAGCATTTGAGTAGAAGACAGCTTCTTTTGAAGTTCCTCCTGAAGAAGATACACCACCATTTCTCTGCTCCTCAGAAATCAGAAGAGCAATCAACTCCTCAAAATCAGGAAATCTTTCACGGATGGAAATGGATGTTCGAAACTGTGCATAATCCTTTCCTAGACCATTCAAGGTCACAGAAACTAAATCATCATCTTCCACTGGCGACCCAATGGAAGCAAGTGCATCTGCAATCTTCTTCACCTTCATGTGGTAGTCATTGATGCTCATACTTTCTCTTTGCACATTGTGCAACTCTTGCTTGAGCTGCATTTTCCTGGCTTGCGTATTTGTGCTATACATTTTTGACAAAGTATCCCATGCCTCCTTTGGCGTACTTGCATCTTGAATATGCACAATCATAGAGTCTGAAATGCTGATAGATAGCCAATACATAACTTTCCTAGCTCTCTCATGCCATGCTTTAAATGCCTGCATTTGCTGTTGATTGGAAACATCAGGAAGAACTGGTTCTTCTTCATTTCCTGCAACGAATTCCCAATATCCTTTTCCCATAAGGAAATTCGTCATTCTAAACTTCCATGCTTGGAAGTTGTTCTTGTCAAGCTTTTTAGTAACAATCTGTGAAAGAGAATCAGACGCCATTACAGAACACTGCAAAAATTCTGTCACTGCAAAGAACACAGCTTCAGCCTCACAAGGGCAAATCTGCAAAACTGACGAAAGTGGTATTTAACCACACAGTCACTTCCTAGTGACGATTTTGCATCAACAGGCAACAAAGATGATTCTGTAACTCCCAATGTCTCTGTGCACAGGCATACGATGCAATTTCTACAGTAACTTTTCACCGACCTGTAGAACAGTGGTCGCACAGCATAAAACTGAGCCTTTTCCTGAGTGCGTGCAAAAAACTTCCACCTCCAAAACAGGCCCCAAAATGGCCTCAAATCACGAAGGACGTCTCAATCTGAGACAATGCACTCTTGCACTTTCCGGATGTGCTACCTGTAGAGACTTGCTCCCAAACCATAAAAATGAAAGCAACACTGGTCCTCTTACCAGAACACCGTGGACTTGGTTTTCTTTCTTGAGCTCCTTACCACGAACAAGGCTCTGATACCATGTCAAGATTGTAGGAGAGAAGGAAGAAGTCTCACTTGTAGCTTTCTTGCTTGCACAATGGGGGAATACACACACAAGTGGAGGCTGAAAAAAGTTTTCCTCTTCTTAGTTGTGTAAGCCAAAAGAACTCAAGTACATAGAAATAGAAGAACCCTATATATGGGTCTCAAACCAAACTCAACTAACTAAGGTGGCATACTAACTAAGCCACGAACTAGAGTAGATAAGGATAGCTGTCATCTAGCTATTATTCATGGGCGGTGTACCAACTGCATCTGCAAATGACAAGTCGGTGACATAAATGCACAACGGTCACCCTGGCATATCACGAGTGGAGCTCGATATCTCAACAGACCCTACTATGTTCAGGAGGATAGTGGGGAGTTTCATCTACATGACCATTACAAGGCCAGACTTGAGCTACGATATTGGTCTTGTGAGTCAGTTTATGCAAGTACCTAGAAAGCCACATTTGGATGCAGTCAGACGCATATTGAGATATATGAAGTCCAAATTACATTATGGACTTTTCTATGAGGCAGGTACAGATGTACAGGTGTTTGGATACACAGATGCAGATTGGGCTGGTAGTATGTCTGATAGAAGATCTACCAGTGGATACTTGTTCTCTCTTGGTAGTGCAGTAGTTGCTTGGAGCAGCAAAAAGCAATCTACAGTTGCTTTGTCGAGTACAGAGGCTGAGTATAGAGGTGTTGCTGTTGCAGTATGTGAGGTAGTATGGCTACAAAAGTTAATGGCTGATTTGGATATGCAGGTGGAAGGTCCAGTTGTCATTTATTGTGACAACATGAGCAGTATACAGTTGGCTAGGAACCCTGTGTTCCATGCCAGGACAAAACATATTGAGACACACTACTACTTTGTGAGAGAGAAGGTATTAGCAGGTGAGATTGACTTGGTGTATGTCAGCACACAGGATCAGATAGCTGACATCTTCACAAAGGCATTGGGTATAGAGAAGCTTCAAAAGTTTCGAAGCTTACTTGGAGTTGCAGAGATGCAGTTGAGCTTGAGGGGGAGTGTTGAGATGACAAGCTCAACACATGCGGACATTGATGATGGATCGCCTAGTTAGATGGGTCCACACGTCTACACTTAGCACGTCGGTTGTCATTATAACTCTCACATGGCCCCACTGACTCATTACTTATTATATTTAGGTTGTTACACCTATTTGCAGCTGGCATAGTTATAGCGCCAGTCGACTAGTGTAGTCGGTTATGCATTGTTTGACTTAGTAGGCCACTTTCCTTTATGTTGTATCTTATCTATACTTTGTATACATTGTAAAATGTGTGGAAAGAGAAGAAGAAACTAGATAGAAAACGTTTTGGCCTCCATCTCTCTTCTTGTCTCTTGAATGAGCTTCTCCTTGTGCATTCTGTGTGTGTTCGGCGCAGCATCTTGAGCAAGTCCCCCCACCACGCGATTCTTGACATAGTTTCTATTAGCATGTGACCTTTGCAAGATAATGGAAGAGTTGCATGCCTATCATGAGACAATCTGGTGCTTTGGTAGTATAATTTAAATTTCACTTGTGAAGTCCCCCTAACAAGGCATGATTTGGATCTAACCTACCTTATCAACTTAGGGGTTCTAGTTTTAAAAACATTATATCCTTGGGGTCAGAATACATTATCACAAAATGCAATCATTTACACTTGGCTCATAGAGAATGGTAGTTGCTTCCATGGTCATTGGTGTCATAGACCATTGCTCCACCACCTTGTTCTCATAAACCAAGTTGATTCAATGTTCTAACATCTTATCCTACTGTGACCTTGTTGGAAAGTTAATTCATTGAGTGGGTTCACCTATCCTTAGGGTGCATTGATCAAGGATGCACTCATCCACTTTCCATACCTCCAAGGCATTGTTTAGCTTTCAAATAAGCCATGCTACTACATTATTTAACCTCTAAATATAATTTCCTTAATTATATATTTTATTCTTTTGCATGCTCTTTGAGCTTATACTAAAAACAAGTCTAATAGTCCTTTGACAACATTACTTGTGTTAAAACATTATTAGGCCTTGGGAAGGGACAACATCCTATAACCTTTGCTCATCTATCTCATTTATTTCCCTCGAATAGAATGACACGTTTTTTTGTCATGGGAAATGCTACTGATTGTCATGATGAGCAAAAATTTAAGAACAATGATCCAAGATACATGAAACAATCCTTTCAAAGCATTTTCTCTATTTCGAATTATTACATCTACATAGCTCCGATCATTGTACAATAGCAATTCACATAAGCATAAGTTGGTAATCAAAACTATATCATCATATAATCACAATGAAGTAAATCGCCTTACTTATTAATCCCAACTAAACCACTTTCTTTTAAGTTGATTAGATAATTCCTCTTTTAAATTTTGTTTGTTGAATGTCCCTTTTTAAGACAATCCTCTATTGGGTTTATATATTTTTTCTTTTTAAAGGTAACATAATTGTAATCATCTTCTAGCTTGCCTTATTGAGTTTATGGCCATGCTATTTTAAGGGTCCTATCATAGTACTAGCTAAGAATAAGTCTAAGTATCATCAATTTAAGGCTGGAATCTAGCTTGGCTCTTCTTAATTTTATTAATTCCTATATTATAACCCCCAAGTTGACTTTAGGGTCTCTAATGACGTAGCACTCTAAGGTTCTTGCTGACACTATAATTTAACACATTATTTGACTTTTTGAACTCCAAACATTAAAGTAGGGCTTATCCTTTTTATGACTAGCTACTTATATTCTATTCTATAGTTTGCAAGTTCAAGCATCCACTCCATGATTAATCACATGAGATTCTCTCTCTCTCGGGCTTATCCTTTTTATGACTAGCTACTTATATTCTATTCTATAGTTTGCAAGTTCAAGCATCCACTCCATGATTAATCACATGAGATTCTCTCTCTCTCTCTCTCTCTCTCTCTCTCTCTCTCTCTCTCTCTCTCTCTCTCTCCCAAACAAGGAAAAAAAAACAAAAATCACTGGTTTAAATTGTAGTTCTAGGTTTTGGCATTTGTGATACCTATTGTAGCTCCTCTCAAGAAAATTGATTGCCATTGATGTAGAAGTCAATGTGTGTCTTGCTTGAAGAAGTTAGGGTATCAGTAATTGATGGTTCTTGAATTTCTTGTGGAATAATTGAGGCTACTTTTCTTGATTTAAAATTAATTATAAATATCTAAATGGGTTGTTCATCTATATACAATTGAAGGATGTTGGGTCATGATACATTATTAGTCAACCTTAAAATAACCCACTCCTAAAAGTGTGAACTATATTATAGATTTGCACAATTTTTAGGAAGTTGTGGTGTCATGGCTAAGAATGAGATGTAGATAATATGTCTATATAAAGTCCATAGAGAATCGGACTCCTGCAATCTTCAATGGCCAATTTCTTAGCACTCCAAATGGCTACACTTTCGTTTTATTAGCCAGTGTGACATTGAACCTAGCACCCTTAATAGGTGGGTTACCCCAAGCCTGGAGTACTGTGTGGCTAAGTACACTAACTCCTACCCCCGTGTCTACAATCCCTTTCCTCATGGTATCACCTAGAGCTAGGATCGGCAAGAACACATGCATTTCAGTGCCTTCCTAGAAAGCATTAACATACAAAGACGTGGGTATTGAGTGTAGTGTCAGACTCGGTATTTGTGCTACTGTGTCGTGGTCTTGCAAGTCTATGGCAACTTGCTCCATTGATCCTTCCACCCATTGATCTAGTGTCGGATATTACCTAAGCAAATCTCCTAGGCTCAGAGTTAAAGGGGTGGTCGATAGTGTTGTGAGAAGATTGCTAGCCACTTTCTTATCTCCTTATTATGTGCTTCTTGGCCAATGGCCTTGACTGGTTTGCTAGCCCATGGCATTCAAGCTCTGTCTAGGCAACACAATTTGAGGTACAAACTCATCTCTCTATCGTGTGGGAGAGACTAATATGCTCACACTAGAGAGATCATCAATCTCATCCTCCAAAATGGGCTCAGCATCCTATAGGTGTTTCTGGGCTTCTCTCACCCACTCCTTGAACTTATCAATGACTTCTAATTGGTGCCTCGGATCAGGATATCCTCCAACCTTGGCACTTCCCTTTTTTGTTGTCTTAGGAGCAGATGTCTTTACTTTTGCATCCATGACTTGTTTCCCCTATGGGAACATGGTGGCACTATATGTCTTAAGTGTAATCCTCGTCTCATCCTACTTTTCCCTTCTTCTATGACTTCTCTTCCCTATTGAAGCTGCATCGAGGTTGCTAGGTCTTGGTAATAAAATACCGGCCTTCTTTGCCTGTGGTCAGGTCATGACATTCAGCAGAATTGGTGTGGCTTTGCCATCAAGTGTTTCAACTCCAAACGGTCCCAATGGTACAAATGGCACGATAGTTGAATTAGTGGATGGTTTTCGCCTAGGGCACTCGGCATACAAGTGATTTCACACTCAATGCATCTCAAGTCAGTCTTTGTCTCAATTAGCTTGCTTCCTTTTGAGACATCAAGATGATATGTGCCCTAGGTGACCGCAAGTCCAACATGCGATGGGTTTCGAGTTCTCTCCTCCTATATCTCTACCTCTTCCCCTGCCCAATGCCATCGTTGGTATTGCTCTGAAACCCATCAAGTTGGGATTACCCTTGTCATCATACGAGGCATAAGGGTTTATGTATGCTTCGTCCTTGTTTGGCTCTTCTACATAATGTATTAGAGCATCGCTCCTTATCAATGGATGGGTCACGATGGGTCTAGGTGGTTTATGTATCCATGTGGGGTTGATGTCCATCCTAGGGACAGCTATATTTGAATCATTGGGTGTTGGAAGAGCTAGTGGAGCTCCCCTTCTGTAATGTGGCGGTCTCTTCCCTAGGTAGTAAGGCTAATTGTATGGCTGTGGATATGGCAACCTCCTTGGTAATTGGCAGTGCATTTCATCATGGCCAAAACCTACTGCAATTGGCACAGGGTCTAGACCTAGGATCCATATACTCAGTCCAAAGGTGGTTTCCTCTACAATGCATGCATTGCATATGAGGTCATGCAAGCCTTCTCATCATTTCTTGCAGCTTGGCCAACTCTAGCTTCACATCTACCAACTCCTGGCTTTGATCCACATTCTTTCCCTTGTGTTGAGTGGTTTGGGTGGATCTTTCACTAGCACTTGGAGCTCTTTCTAAGGTTCTAGAGGCAGTGATGTCTCAGGTTGTGGTTCTTGAGCTCCTCTCTTTGAGTAGATCATCCAACCCGTATGGCTTCTTTGAAAACCCTAGCTAGCACATCCCTTTGCATGTTTGAATTGCTCACCAAGGCTTTGTAAAGCTCTTTGCTTCAAATTCCACTTATGAACACGGTGGAGACCACTCGTTTGCTAGGTTGCTCTGTAGCTAGAATTCTCCTAAAGAGACTCCGCACATGGATGACGTAGTCTCGGATATCCTCCTTGTCTTTTTGATTGACGTTCATCAATCTAACAATGAGATTGTCAAAGTATCCCACCTCAGAGAATTTCTTGATGAAGAGACACTTGAGGGTATTAAAGTCATTGTGTTTGGCATTGTCTAAACTAGTGTACCACACATCCATCCTTTGTCTCCTAAGCTAAGTCCAAAATCTTGTGAGTGCTTAGCGAGGTCAGTGTGCCTGTTAGCCTAAGAGAGGTGCTCGAACTGCTCTACAAAACTATACATGTCATTGCTCGATTGGTACTTGTCTAGCTATTTTGCAACTATGGGGATCCTTGACTGGCTCTCTTGGAGCCCTGGGTAACTCCTAATCCTGCAAGCAATGATGTTGCTAGTGCTGCCAAGCTTTGCTCTACCGATGTGTTTTCTATATTAGTCGCTTTGTGAGAAGCTCGCTCAACATTAAGTCTTCCTCTAGTGCTCTTTTCCTCTCTACGTTTGGTCCTATTCGATTTTTATTCTCTAGGGCTAGCATACACGAACCTCTTGCATTTCAATGTCCTATCGCAATTGACAAATGACTTTTGATGCCGAGAAGTGCTTTAAAATAGCCAAAAATTACGAATATCAGGGGAAAAATAGACTTCATCGAAGACGGCGGTTGCAATCAGTATGATTTTAAGCGACAAGTCCCTCAAGCACTAGTGCTTATTTTTATGGAAATCAAACAGTGGCGGATGGTCGAGTTGGAGTTTTCCTAGATGTAAAATGGCGTCAAGAATCCAACGCAAGTCTCGGATCTCCATTCCGAGGTCGTTTAATCCCCCATTTAATCCCCACAAGGTTCGGGGTTGTGAAGCAACTACTAGATCTAGAAGCCAGGAAGAGCGTGACGGGGCCCAACTTTGTAGATTTTGATGCTATGGAACCACCCATCCAGACGGATCTCGAATCCGATGTCATTTGCCCCTCTAAAACCGGAAAAACCACTTGGCGGAAGTGTGCATGCAAAAGGCATGAACTAGATAATTTGATTAAGAGCTTAAAATCTCTTAACAAAATCTTAATGCTCACGAAATGAAAGATTGGTGGGGGGAGGGGGGTCATTTTTTGCGCCCCATTTTTCTCCCATTTTTCATCATTTTCTAATCGGTGGAGGCAGGAGGAATCCTCTTGGGCCTGAGATGCTTCTATCATTCGCCCTCCATCACCACAAATGGATCAAGGAATGATGCACTGAGCAAAGAGATTAAAAACCAGTCTTTCTCTCTCCTCCCTCTCTCTCATGCATAGAGGCAATTCATGTGCAAGAAATCAAGAAGAAGAGGGGCTGAAGAATGCTTGTCCGGCTGTGATCGGATTGCTTCAAGATGAAGAGGAGGTTGAGGAAAGAGGTTCAGCACTGAAGAATGGTTGCTAGTCGGTCTGTGGGCTGCCCAAAATAATTATTAAAAAACCCGCAACACGCAAGACATGCGGTATGCTCCAATTTTACAAAGAAATTTGATTGGTTTTGTTGTTTCATGGTCCAAATGTTGTTCATATGCAATGAATTTTTGTTTGAACCTTGTTAGCATAATGTTTGAGGCTTGTAACTACAAAAATGCAGAACCCATAATGATTTAGAGCCATTGTTAATTCTTTAAAACTCGTAAAATGTCATTTTTAATGGAAATTAGTGATTTTTTTCAATTTTGAGTTGGGAGAAAGGAGTGGAAATGGGATAAACTCAAAGAAAATGTTAAGTTTCAGTGAAAATGATAAGGAAAAACAAATGAATCAGAAAATACCTATTTTCCATGAATAATAAATAGAAAAAATAGCAAAAATAGCAAAAAAATAAATTTTTACGCTCAAAAAATGTGAAAAAATAAGATTTATGTGCATGAATGTTTGGCAAGGTTAAAGCATGAGGTCAAGCCTCAGTTTGGCATTGTCCTTTGTGTTGTAGTACGTATTTATTATTTTTTACATACAAAAATGACACAAAACAACCATTTACACCTATGCACTGTAGCAACATCTAAACGGTGAGGGGGGAGGAAGTTTTTGCGACGATCTAATTGCTGAAAAGATACAAATTCTGATTTTCTTCTTTGTGCATAGCATTTAGGGATTGTTTCATAATTAAATATAGGTGACTAGTAGCATGGAAGTTCTGGTACTAGTCCCTAAAGCAGCGCAGCACGTAACGCTTAGTTAAAATTCATGAAAGGGCCGTTCTCCGCACCTCACATGGTTGGTTTTTTAATCATAAAATGGTTGTGCACAATCGTCATACACCTTGCATCAAGCATGCCACGTGGTATCTCCTGGAATGCATTGCAATTGATTGATAAACTTTGACCAACACTGAGAGGATAGGAAACCCAAGATAGGGTTAAACGAGTGCTTCCGTTGGGGAAAGTTTTGTGAGGCAAATCAAAATATCCTGGAACGATGAATTATGAAAGAGTGGAGTTTGTGCGAAGGTTATATGTGTTAGCGATGCACCTTGGGGCTAATCCCCGAGGTGTAGGAGAGTTGCAGTGGAGCTGCGGCAATCAGCCGAGAGGTGCTTCCCTATGTGTGTATTTCGAGGCATTATGCATATATGTTATGGGATCTCCCTCTGAGGAGAAGGAAAGGCAAATGTTGGACTACATAGTGGATACAAATGCAAAATCGTCATAAGCATTTAGTGCAAAGTGAGTTTTAGATGCTCCTGGCCCGCGAGGCCGTGTGGTGGGGTTGTCTGTCGTATGCATGAGGTCTAGCAAGTGCCATAGCCAGTGTCAGCCCATTTTAGGTCCCATCAGCAATCTCCTAGTCTACTGCTACTGGTTGTATGCCACTATGCTTTCCAAGGCTTTCTGCGCCAGTTTTCTTTCCTCCTCGAGGTCTGCTATGACATTTTCTGATGGTTTGCCATGGTTATCCAGCCTGAATTGCGCATCATATTCATTCACCATTGGTTGGGTTTTGATCAAAAAAACTCCCAGGTCGAGCTCTTTATTTTCACCATTTACAGTGGACTCTACCATATCTGCGGTCTCCTGCTCCACTACATTATCGATGAGGTTCATCAAGTTGGGTAGCATCACGCTCCCAATGTTGTTGCTCCCTCAATGCGTCCGACTTTCCGTGTTGTGTCTATCACTTGGTCCTACCAATTGGGGTTGCTTGATCCTCCGTCTAAGTTTTAGGGTCATCTCCTATTGGTGGGTTCATTCTGTTAATTAAGTTTGAGTATGTTCCTTTTTTATTTATGGACAATCCTCAATTTACATCCACTCAATGAGTGCATGGTGCTCTTTTCCGTGCACTGTGCGAAATTAGGCTTTCAGCGTTTCCAAGTGCACTTTAAGTGTTAAAAATAATGTGGGTGTGAATACCAGATAACAAATGCAACTTTCACACTTCCGTCTAAGTTCTCAACCAAATTGGGCTTTATACTTAGTCACTAGCCATCTCTCTGGTCTTTTGGGTTCGTGCTACTCTACTTACCTCAATTAAGGTCAAATGGGGGTTTGGGAGTCAGTTTACGGCTCTAAAAGGGACTAAAAGTTGATGTGATTGTCATTGGTCATGTTTAGTTGTCCAACTACGATTTGTAAGGTCAATTGTGCCGATAAGGCTTTCGGAGCCATCCCCACTTACGAGAGGTGTTCTATCTTGTCTGAGATGTGCTAGATTTATCAGTCTCTCTTGTCAAAATTTTGTTCCAATTTGATAGTGTCTAATTTTGCAACGTCCGATCCTCAGAATCGGACGTACGATTTTTGAGTGTCCCCTTTTTTGTGCGTTCGATTCAAACTAGTTCGATTCTAGCATCCAATTGTTCTACGTCCGATTTAGACTGGTCTCCAAGTGGCCGATAGTCCAATTCTCATTTTTTTGATTCAAGTTCGTCTAATTCTACGGTGCTCCAATTTTAAGTGTTCGATTGTTCGAATTGGACGGTCCATGTGTCCAATCGAATGGGTTGGGTGGTGTCTAAGTGATTCGATTTCCAAAATTGGACTATCCAATTATCCGAAATTGGATTGTTTGAGTCTCATTTTGGAAATTGGACTTTGTTAGTCACGTCCGATTCCATCGGCCGTGTTTGGAGTCGAGGCTAAAATCGAATCAGTGGTAACAATTTTGGGCATGCCAGGCCACACAACCTTCTTGAATGCAAGAATAGATAAGGGGCAAAATTTGTATATACCTGGGATGGCAAAGAAAACTCCATCACAAGTCAATTGATACGTTTGTTTGGCCTTGGACTCTCTCTTCTCTGACAAGCTCTCTCTCTATCTCTACTGTAGAAGCTAAAAATGAGCCTTCCACCCCCCTTCCTTAGGTCTTAAGCCTCTGTTCTAATGTCCAAATGCTTCCCCGTTAGTTCTTATGTCTTGTCAATGGACTGCAAGCCCATTTTCCCCCTATTTTTTCCCTGTTTTGGGCATGTTTATAGTAGAAACCCTAAAACGATTTGCTTCGATTTCTTGATCCTATCCTACTCTAAATGCAATAAAAATCAAAATCCAAATACTAAAATGATTTCTCCTACTTGTCTATTCATCAAAAACCCAAAATACTTACTTGTTTTGAAGATTAAAAACCCCAAATCTCATACCTATCTAAAGCACTAGTTCGGGGAAGCAACCCTACTTGGACGCTCGATTTGAGGCACACAAGTACTCAAGCTTGAATCCATTGGTCTCGGCAATGGAACTAAAATGTAGTGGGTGCTCATGCTCAACTGCCAAGACTTACGGACTACTTATTGCTTCAAGTATTTCAAGCAAAATGGCTATCTCTCATCTAGCCAATGCACCTTCAGTCCTACAGGAGAGGGAGGGGGTATAGTGAGTTTACCTTAATGCCCAAATGAGTAGCCTCCTCCCTCAAGAAAGCTAGTAGCTCCACAATTCGAGATGCAAGCTCAAGCAACCCCAAGTCTCCTCCTTTGAGCTCCACCCTCCACAGCCACGCGTGAGACAAGAGAAGAGAATAGGAGAAGAAGAAGAAGAGAGAAGATGATGGAGAGCTTCTTTTCCAAGATCCCTCACCCTCACAAACTCACTCTCTCACTCCCTCACACTCCCTCTCTTAAGCACACACAAGCAAGCAAGAAGAAGAGAAGAAGAGAATAAGAGTAAGAGAATAAGAAGGGACCACTTTTTCCACACACCAAAGAATGGGCTCCTCATTCACTTTTCAAGTTTATATACAAGCCCTAAATTCATTGGGCATCCATCCTCTTTTTTACATGACTGGACATCTTGCCAAGGTCCTCTTTCCCTATTCCCTTCTAGTTGCCTTATCCCTTCACCTATGTCCATTTAGACTTTACAACTTGCATAGGAGGGATCCTTGTGCTCTTATAAAGCGAATTACATTGCGCCCCGCACTTTCCTTGTGAGAGCCCTCGAAGGTTCTTCTTGATCCTTGAGAGAGCATCCTTCATCCTTGAGAAAGCCTCCTTGATCCTTGAGAGGACCTCCTTCATCTTTGAGAGAGCCTTGCTAGAATATTCGGTGCTCTTCCACATTTTTTCTGAGCTTGCCATCTCCTCCACTTTTCTTGCTAGGCAAAATGAGCTTCTTCATTCACTTTTTGACTTGGGCTTCCTTGGTCTTCCTCTGCTTCTTTTTTGCTGCATGGTCTATGTCCGTGACATGTCTTATAACTTTTGCTATGATTGTCTCTCTATTTGTGTAGAAATATTGCTTAAGAAAGAATTGCTTGTACTTGTAATGGTATATACAAGTTTAACTTGATGTACTTAGGAAGTTGATTGAAATATGTAAAAATCTAATATACAAAGTTTGCAATACTATTAAAAAAAAAGAAAGCATGCTAGATCTCCCCCAAGGTTAGTTGTGGGTCCCTTTTCCAAGGGGGATTAGCTTGCCACCTCAGAGAGTTCAAACCGAGGTGAGAGGTCACTCTATAAGGAGATCCTTGGGCAGGAGGAGATAAGTGTGCTAGGGTGGCTTTGGCCAGTAAAATCTTAGACTCCTAGGAATCATCCAAACCCCTATGTGACCCAGGATGGACTTCTTGAGGCCCAATACTAGTTAGGGCAAAAAATCTTGAAAAAAAAAGGCATTCGTGTCGTTCTTCTGTATGGGTAGAAGGTGAACACCTGTGTAAGAATCCCTATTAAATAAAGAGACTATTTTCCATAGGGTTGTTTTCATTATTTGTATATTGTGATTGAATTACATGAATGAACACTGTGACTAAAAGGATTAATTTAGAAAGTTGATTTTATGTGTACGACATAAATGTGTTAAGTAAGTAGACAACTAAAACTACCTAACTGAGGGAAGCAAAAGAGCGCAATTCTTGACAAATCTTCCCTAAGGGAGGGTGGTATTAATAAGTCAAGAGATTCTTTACAATTCGATGCATTAGAGAATATGAAATATTGACCTATAGAATCAATTAGGACCTTAAATCCATATGGTTTTAGGGGAACAAAGTGAGACTTTACCTTATGGGCAAAGGGGTCAACATACTCATACTTCCCCTCATTTCTCACTCTCCTTGAACCAAGTGCAATACGAGTCGGCTCTGGCTCAATCTAGCACAAGCAGTTGCTTGAAGGTTGACACTGGTGAAGCTGGATAGGTGACATTAGTTTACTTAGAACCCAAAATTCAAGTTGATTCTCATGGGAATGAACAAGGCCTTCTATTTTTCAGCTTTTCAAAAATTTTAATGTCAATTTTTAACTTATATTTTTTGTTTCAAAATTGTAGCTCTTTTTGTTTTTGAATTATCTAAAAATTTTCATGATTTTATTCGAATTTTTGGTATTTTTCAAAGATTTTAAGCATTTGAAATTGGTGGAAAGGCATGTACATGAATCCACTATGTTGCATGTGAACAACATTAGCTTCTTGATTACGGATGAGACCCCACATGCATACTTGCACAAGAACAACAAGCAGAAAAAAATCCACATGCACAAAGATAAAGATCTGCACACAATCTACAGCTTATAAGGGACACACAGGAAATTATCTGCAATCTCGTATGGGAATACTCCAAAAACATGCAAAAAGAAGGTGGAGCAGAGCAAGCATGGCCAGCATGAGAATAGGGGTTGCATCTTTTTTGAGGTATTTTTTTATAATTTCATTGTCAATAGGAGGGAATGTTTGTAGGGGGTGGGACAAGGAGCTAAGAAAGGGGGAAGGGCAGATTTTTCTTTTTTTGTTTTGAGGGAGTGGTTTTTATGAGGAGGGGGGACATGCATTAGGGAGGGTGGTTATGGGGCATAGGGGAGAAGTGTGTGTGGGTTGGGAGAAGGGGTATAAGGGCGGGAAAGTCGGTTTGGAGGGGGAATTGGGATGGAAACCAAGGGGAAATAGGGGTTGGGTGGATTGGGGAAGGGAACAAGACATTGGGGAAGTTAGTGGGGGTGTTGAAGGAGGATGAGGAGGAGGATAGGGAACGTGGTGGAGGCACCAAGGACATGGCGAGTAGTGGTCCGCACAGACAATTGCATTCACAAGGAGATTAACATCAATCATCGAGGTGGCAAAGTGAGTGGACAAACCTATCGGGATGGCGAGCAGTGGATCTATCAAGGCTGGCAACAGGATCAAGGCGGCGATAGGTAGTGTCATGTGCCCAATTGAGACATCTTTAGCAGTACAATTTGGTGATCTATCAGGATGATTTTTTAGGAAATTCTATTTGATACTCTTTCGAATAACATGAGGTTTATTGCCTAGACTCTCTCCAATTACTAGAATTTATTAGGATGGTTTTTGAGGATTTTGTGCCACATGACACCATGTTGCTATCCTACATGTATATTGGGAGTGATCTATTGTTTCCCGATGATGAGGATATCTCTTGGTATATAGGGGATGTAGTCCTTTAGGTAGCTTTATATATTCATTTCCTTGAGATTAAGATGGATGAAGCTTTTTGGGAATATCCCTCTAAAGTGACCATATGTTTTGAGATATCTTGTCATTCTATAGTGTACTGTGTTATCTTGAATCAAAGATAGTTGAAAGGCCCTACTTTGGTATAGAATGCTAACAAACAAAGGTTGGGTCTTATTTCCTACATTGCCCAAAATTTGCCTTTCAAAACTTTGGTTTTTTATGCTTATTCCCGTCATTTACTTTAGGACCTCCAATTCCCTCCTTAATGTATTGTCAATAGTTCTCTAGATTCCAAACCTATCTTTCGCTTATCATGAATACATCTTCTGTTATTCCCCCTCTTTTATTCCAACCCTCTTTTGATCCTTATATTTCACCCATTTTCCATATGCTATTGATTGTATGTTTTCTCCTACTCCTTTTCAGTTGTCTCCTACTTCTTTTCTTTCTACCTTTTCAGCTTATGCTCTTACTCCATTTTTGTCAGATTCTATTTGTTTCCCTGAAATACTATCTCTATCACTTTATACGTATGTAGCTCACACCTTCATATAAGTGCTAGCAATTGTGCAAGAGTTTCCATTAAGTGAATTGCTACAATTACCCTTTTCTTGACAATCTCCTCATGGAGGAAGAGTCGTATGTCACTAGTTAATTAGGCTAAGATAGCATATTTATGGATACTTGGAAGACTACACCCATCGACCTAGACACCATCTCAACTATGCTCAAGGGTGATGCTCAGGGTCAGGAAATCTTACAGGCCACTAACAAAGTATATACATTGCCTTGAGGATGAGCGAGATTGGATGCATGTGCTAGCCACAATCAATCTGTCATTCTTGAAATGAGGAATACGAGCAAGCCACTAAGGCAATCAGTAAGCCCAAAGACATGCGAGCAAGCCACTAAGGCAATCAGTAAGCCCAAAGACATGCCCTCAGTGCCAATCTGCATGATGGCTAGGAGCTCACATAGACAACCCACCTTTGTCACATTTCACATCCCAAACAACAAAAGAGACCTCCATGAGATCTTAGAGCACCTAACTGACAAATTAGTTGGTAACCCACCACAAATCTTAAACCACTCAAGGATCTCTTGGATGAACCCAAGTAGTGATGGACCAAGGTGCATGACCTAAACTTGACATACAATTGGGCCTTAGCCATCGCAGACAAGGAAATACACTTAGGAGATGACAAGCATTTGGATGAGGATGATTCCGATGATGAGTATGAAGACTATTGTTCCTATAATGATGAGAGCAAAGAAGAGATCGACACGATAGAGTACGACACGGAGGGGCACGAGATTGAACAAATAAGGAAAAACTTCAAACCATAGAAAAAGAGCATCTTCAAAATCAAGAAAGAAGTCATGTGAATGGGTTGTGATCGCACCTAGTTCGAGCACATAGGAGCGATTGATTATGACGAAGTAGGTCTTGCCCAACCAAGTGTCACACCAGTACTCAAAACAAAATCACCATCAAAGCTATGAGCTCCAAGAGAGACTCCCTCTTCTAGCAAAGATGGATATTTTGATTTCAAGTTGGAAGTAAGCTCGGATAGCGATCCTAAGATACCCCATCCACCTACGACCAAACACACTAAAGGAGACCTACCAATCCACCTAAGGCGTCGAAGGTTGAAGGAGGAAAAAAGAAAATAGCCTAGGGATCTGCAAGCTGAGGAGCAAAGGAAGCCGCAAGACTTGCCAAAACGATTCATGTGATTTAAGAAAGACGAGAAGATAGTGGTCTTACTAGGAGCCAAAAGACGAGGGCAAGAGAGCAAGCCTATAGAAGGACCCGCCAAAGTCAAGGAGGTCAATCTAGTTGAGGAAGGAGAGACGCCTCAAATGTATTCACTTGGTCCCTTGATGAGCTAAAGGGGATAGATCCAAGTGTAGTGAGTCATAACATCCCGATGACATCTGACACAATGCCAGTCAAGAAGGGACAGTATCCAATGAATCCTAAACATGCTCACACTATCAAGGAGGAAATCATTAAGCTACTTACTGAGAGCAAGATTGATTTAGGAAATTGAGCACACGAACTAGTTGTCACCCATAGTGATCGCAATGAAGAAGAATGAAAAAATCAGAGTGTGCATCAATTACAAGAAAGTCAACGTAGCCACAAAGAGAGACAATTATCCACTGCTATACAAAGGGTGGCTGGTAAAGAGGCCTACAGTTTCCTGGATGGTTTCTTTGGATAGAATCAAGTACAGGTGCATCCAAATGATAGGCACAAGGCCGCTTTCGCTACCGAGTAGGGCGTCTTTGCCTACGTAGTCATGTCCTTAAGGTTGATGACCATACCAACCACATTTCAAAGGCTCATGTATGTCATTTTCAAAGACATGTTTAGCCAAGAGTTAGAGATATTTGTCGACGATCTATGTATCCACTCCAATTGGAAGACGCACCTAAAAAATATCTAAGCAGTCTTTGAAAGATGGAGATTATATTGTCTCTCATTGAACCCCTTGAAATGCCAATTCTGGGTGAAGCACGAATGCATCCTAGGGCAGGTGGTGTCAAAGAATGACATTGATGTCAACTTCTCAAAAGTTAGTGCTATCATTGATCTTCCACCACCAACCGACTACAAGGGAGTTTAGTGTTTCCTTGGCCATACAAGATACTATTGACGATTTGTGTTAAACTATGCATTAATTGCTAGGTCTCTATACAAATTGTTTGTGATATTTGAATGGACCGAGGAATGCCAATGCGCATACGAAGAGTTGAAGAAGGCTGTAACTACAACACCAATCCTACGAGCCCCAAATTGGAGCATAACCTTCCAAGTTCACATTGATGCCTCTAAATTTATCATGGAAGCTGTGTTGTACAAGCCAGTCGAGTGAGCTATCAAAATAAGGAATTGTAACTCAAGTGAATTAGATTCCAAGATAGATTAGCTTGAACTCATAAACACAATCTTGAGTGACTCAATTAATAGTACCATTTCATAGGAATTAGTGTCAAGTACATGCCTTTATAGCTTTTTGGATAGTATAACTTTTTCTCTCTGTGCTTATGGGATTTAGGACCTCTCTTTCTAGAGCATACATCTTTGTCTATCTCTCATACAAAGCCTCTTATGGGTAGCCTCTTCTAGACATACATCCAGCCTCTACGGGTGTATATGCAAGCATCATTTTCTATTTTCAACATCCCCCTCAAATGATGAGTCTCTACCCTTGCTAGCTTTTGCCCCCCTACATGTAAACATGGACCAAGAGACTAGCTCTTTGGTAGCCTAGTCAAGTTAAGGCTTGAAACTTTACATCTTGGTAGGGTTTTTACATCCATTATGGGAAGCAGATCCACTCAGGGAATTCAAGATCCTCTATGGGAAGTTTTTGCAAAACATTTTGTTAGTTTGTAGCGGTGGAGTATTTTGTCTTCTTCATTTTCTTCATGCTTATTTGGCATTCTTTGATCTTCTTCTTGGTCTTTTGCTCCAATGTTTGATCTTTTGGCATTTTGGTCTTCATGGTGTAAGATTTCTTTGTCTTCAGTTATGCTCTTTATCCCTTTTGTTGATGCATGATACATGCTTTTTGCTCCAATCTTCTTGACATGATCTTTCTACTTTATAGGTACATGGCTTTCTCTTCACAAGCTTTGCCATACATAGGATTGGCATTTGGCTTAGCATGGATGTTGCAATGTTTTTGGCATACAAGATGAACATATTTCTCTTTGGATATCTCTCGGATTTGGAGTACATGGCTTGACATGGCATGGTATAAGAAAATCATTTCAATTTTGGGATATGGAAAGGTCTTACCTAATAGCAGTGTCTAATCCCGAAAAAATACTTCGAAGAAATTGAGAAGCACACAATGATAGTGTTTTAAAAAAACACTTGATGGAAAATATAAGGAAGTGGGAGATCACCTTAATCTCAACTAGCATTCCTGGCGCGCTTTGCGCGTAAGGAACGCTATCTCGCTTCACAGCACCAAAGAAGCGGGGTGCGGCAGCTTCACTTCCCTATCACACAGTGGGTAATGCTATCACAAAAACATCACATGCTTTACTCTCCTCTACTCACAACCCCTCTATCTCTCATCCCATTTACACCTCCCCCCTCTCTATCCACTCTCTCTCTCTCTCTCTCTCTCTCTCTCTCTCTCTCTCTCTCTCTCTCTCTCTCTCTCTCTCTCTCTCTCTCTCTCTCTCTCTCTCTCTCTCTCTCTCTCTCTCTCTCTCTCTCTCTCTCCCTGCACACATGTATAAAAGGCCAAATATGCATTTGCATCAAGGAGTAAATAGACTCATTATACATGCAATGACCATGTACCAAACTTATAAACTTGTATCTATACTTGCTCTGCACAACAATTAGAAACAACTTGTATCCTTGGATGCTACAATGAGAAATAGCATTCCTACGGTGAAACAAACCACAAATGAAAGATGTATGAACCACACCACAAATTTAAGTTTGTCCAAGCATTGCATGCAAACTCTCAGTATTAATAACCCACACAGGTGAAGCAAAGCCCTACTTAACATTAAAACAACAATACTTGCTATACGCAATAGCTAGAAGTAGCTCTACATGATCGTTCAATGTTACAATCAGAAATAACATTGCTACACTGAAATGAACCACAAAGTGCTTATCCAAGCATCAAATACAGATAGGTGAAGCAAAGCCCAAGTACCACTTCTTGATTACACCTATGATAAATAGATATAGATACATCTACATCCAAACGCTACAAAGATGTTAAAACTTTCCATGGGGCCTAACCAAAATGAAGCTTTCTTTTCTTTGAGGAATCACTGGGAAAATTTCCATTCTCCAACACAGCATGCTCAGGGGAAGCAAGTCCCATTGCCACTCTTCGTCCTGGTGATGGTACAGGGGACATGATAGTCTTTCCTCTCTTTCTTGCACCTAAAATTTTAAAAGCTCACAATGTAAACATGAACACATCCAACAATTGACAAAGATCACTTAACATTGGAATAACAATACCTGGCTTAATACTTGCAAACCACTTGGTAGGCATTGTCACAGTTTGATGTAGCGTCACAAAACAACTGAGGTCCTTAAATTCATATGCCGGTCACCCCCTCGGTATTCTATCAGTGTGAGATCGCCGAAACCTCTTGTCCTGCTCAGCTTCACCCATATGCACTCGAAAGCACTGAGTATACCCACAATGCACCACCTCAATAAAGACTGAAAGTAAAATCTCTATGTTAACATCATCATACAAATGCTCAATGACCCTTGCAAGCGTTCTTCTTATAATATCATCCGTTGTCACTGCGCGCAAGTTACACTGCAGTTCCTTCTGATACTCAGAAGCAGGATAATAACCCCAGCTTGGAGTAGGCATCTGCAAAAGTCAAGCAAACACTTATATATAGTGTAGGGGATATATACTCAATTACCATCGAGTATACGCCAATCGAATACAGTTGTGAGGCTATCTCACATACACACCAAGCAAGGACTACAAAGCCATCAAAATTCAATAGATACATCTCTAAAAAAATGCAAGTATATCTTCCACTCTCCAAAAAATTCATCTCCGTATGCATCTTTGCAAAAAAGCAATGCACCTCATTCTGAAGTATCTCCTTGTACACAATGTTCGTTGTGACATTCATAGTGCTTCCATCCTCATCCAATAACACCCTCACACCGCATGAGGATTTCACCCTTGAAAATACAACATAAAATTGTCCATGTGTAAATACTGGTGTCTTTAAGTAAAGACCAACAGCAGACAATGTCTGGCCTTGCAACTTATTAATCGTCATAGCAAACGCCAATCGAATAGGAAATTGCCTCCGCCTCATAGCAAATGGAAATTGCAAGGTGCTAGGAATAAAAGTGATCCTAGGAATAAAAACTTGTTTGCCTACATTTGTCCCTGTTATTATTTTAGCATCTATCACCTTTTTATTGAATGCCTTACACATCAACCGTGTACCATTACACAAACCCTGCAGAAGCAAAGCAGCAATGCTAGATGATGCCGTTGCTAATACTATATGACAATCACTGCGCAACCTAGCAAGCAAACACTTGTAAAGAAATGTCTTTCCAGACCCACCAGGACCATCCAAAAAAAAACATCCCTAAAGTTTCCACCAATGGCACCTATAACTGCATTATATGCAACCCTCTGTCCATCATTCAACATTACCTCCATACAAACACAAACTCTACATTGCTCTAGTATATCATATGCATATTCATCTTCTAAAAGAGGGTTAGCACACAACTGAGAATCTGTTCGATGAGGTTCTAGTAATCCATCAAAGTCAGACAATCTTCGCCCATGTTATCGCAAAAGATCCTGAAGATGCAATAAAGCCCTCTTTGATGCCTCTTGTTGTAGAACTGCAGAAGATATATGCACATGCTCTAGCTGTAACTTATACAAAATATCCTCCACATCCCAGAGCTGAACAAGCTGCGCAGGCTCACAGAACACCAAAATTGCAGCAAACAAAGCACACAACTGGGCACCAATTTGTATAGATGCAGCCTCTTCCAAGCACACAACACATTCATCATCACCCTCTAACATGCCCTTTGCAATGCAGGCTTCCTTAAAGGTGCTGTACACCACGTTGCCAGCAGTACGCAAATCATCAAAAGACATACATCCTCGAGACACTGTCAAGAGCATTCACAAGTAATAACACTCACCAGATGTGGGCGGCACAAAGTATATTCGGCCACACGTATTTCCAGGCTTTCTCTTCGTCCATACCTTTCGTTATGCATTCCACACCCAATACACTAAGAAGTCTTGATACCGAATAGCTCGAGCCTCTGGATGAATACGATTGCACACAAACCATTCCGTAAGAGTAGTTTTCCTGATATCTTCATTCTGCATAATATCTGGTATATTGTTTGTATCTTGAAACACCACATAATTCTCATCAGGCAAGTGCACCTGCAACCGCTATATATAAAGCTTCTCATTGTGCAATGCATAGTTATATATTTGCGAACACGCTTCCGAAGTAGAAACATACCGTGCATCTAAATAACTCTCGATCTCATCCACTTCACGAATGGTCGTACCATTTAACCCTAAGTTTCCAACAAAAAAATTAATCATTACGCGATCATGTCCCTTGTATATATACTTATACAAATACTTAATAGCTGCCACCGTTGAGCATACCTCAACATTTATATGTGCATTGTATTTTTTACTCAAGTACGGATTGTATGGAACAATCCATCGATTATCAATAGTATTACCCTTTATTGTGACTGTCTTTCCATCATCTCATCTTCTATAAACAGGATAGCCAGAGCTATCAACAGTTGTACATTCACAAACCTCCGAGGGAATTTTTTAGTGCATCGACCATTGCGCATGCAAGCGCTCTTGGGATTCATTACACCGCAAGGACCATAGACATTGCATTTTGAGATTGTTTCAAACAAAGCTGAAAACTTTGCTCTATCAGGAAACTCAGCACAAAAAAATCTATCATAATGGCGTGCTTCAGAGGGTTTAAAAGGGTGCTCCAAAATTAGCAAAGTATGAGAATGTGGTAGCCCCCGCTTTTGAAACTCAATCACACTAACATAGCCTACAACATTTCCAAACAGATTCCTTTTCAACAATGTATGTATCATATCAGCATTTTTTTTATGGAATACCCGAGCAATCAAATCAGGACAATCATAAGCAGTGTGTCCAGGCAACGAAGCATTAGTTATCTCTAACCACTTTGGATTACATACCATCGTTTTAAACAGATCAAATTTTCCCTTACTTCGCACTATAGCCATGGCATCCTGATACAACTGATACATGTGTCTTGGCCCACCAGTAAAAGAAGATGGCAAAACCACCATTTTTCCAATAGAGACACCAATAATCCCCATGGGCCCATCATCCATCACTCCCACCATATCTGCTAAGCCCTTATAAACTTCCGAGCACAAAACTGATTAATTCTGACGACACCAAGCTAACCTACATTGCTCTATACTACAATAAGCATCAACAATAAATTGTTGCAACAATCGGCCACCCCGCAACATGCACACCTCAGTGTCCTCACGCACTTGTAGTCGAAATGCATAAAATTGCATCTGAGTAACACAGTCCTTATTAGACAATCCATGTATATTAATTGGAACATTAACACCACTATAAGGTATCTTTACATGCCAACCATCATCACCCATTGGAAAAAGAAGAACGTATAGCATTGGCATATATGCCCTATGCAAGTTTGAAATAGCAATACATCGTCCATCCTAACTATAAACATGTATGTCTCGACGATCAAGAGTATTCTCATCGCCTTGTCCTAGCATGATAGTTGCAACCTCAGTTGCCACTGGAGCTGAGTATTGTCTATTAGCATGTTGAACCCCAAAAATAGTCATTCTCAAATCATGCAAGGGATTGTTTTGCAATTGCATACCCACGGATCTAAAAGCTTGTGCATATGCATTGTGTTGATGCATCAGAGATTGAAGCTTCTCAAGCAAGTTTGGCAATAAATTAGGCATAACATCCAACCGATTAGATAACTCATGCTCAGTATCATAAACATAAAGTTGTGCAAATTTTGGCATTTCCTATCTTTGCACATTAGGAATCAAAGGGTCTATATGATGATAAATGGAGCCATGCACTCTAAAGGTATAAGAATTTTCCACAACAGACAAAATCTCATCAACATTGGCACCAAGCGACACAAATACAAGAGCACTATTATATGCTGGTATATTATTTTTAAATACTCTGCTTTGAGGATGCTTACCATGCAACAAATCATGCAATAGTTGTGGTGGATATTGCAACCGTGGCAACGTTACTTTTCCATTTCGACAACAATGTTTACCAAACAAAACTGACCCCTGCACTTGAGCCTCACATCTCCACAATTTAGCTGAGCATCGCTCACACATCTCAGAAAGACTCCCCATGGAATGCACAATCGGGTCTTGAAATAGCAATATTGTAGTTGCAAGATGAATATCCATTGCAGGCAAAGCATGTAAAATGGAGCAAAAACCCCCATTTCGAGCACTAAAGGTTGGAGCATTATTGACACGTAACTCATTAATCACAGCATTTCCCAGGTTTTGGTGATTTTCAGCATCACAATTATAATCATTAGCAAATTACTGCTCAAGCAAACTGTGAAGTCCCTCACGAATCAAGCTATCATGATTTAGAGTCCCCCCCTTGCAAAACATTCCGGCACTCAACTATAGTAGAACACATCTCTTTATACCCGCTCTGGTCATGTCTTGCCATTTGAGCCCTAAGCCTAGCAATCTGTTGTCGTCTATATCGTGTAGAGTTGAGTCTATGCCTACGAATATGCAACACATAATCCCTGCTAGTTCTCTGATTATTTAATCCCATATTGTTTGGATTCTCACAAAGCCTGCACATCAAGAGAAAACATGCATTCTTTCAAGCAGAGACTTGATTGGGATTAGTATTTCCAAAAAGACTTAAAAGCAGAATCAATCTAGAATCACATATTTACAAACTCTTGAAAAGAGAAAGAATACACAATCTTATTCCAATCCATAGCAAGTACCTAGACATTGAAATGTATTTTACGGAGAATATTACTCTTTGATACGTACTACATTGCAAGACATAATAATTATATCTATAAATAAACTATAGATCAATGTTTACAAACTCTTTAAAAGAGAGAAGAATGCATCACCCCCAATAAATTGAACCAAACACTAGAGAAAGAGATGGAGAGAGAGAGAGGGAGAGAGAGAATATTACAATTAGACTATAGAATTAGAAAATATTACTCACATGCATCACACCATAAAAATGAATAAAGTTATATATCCACATTGTTTGATATGATATCAAGCGTCAAGAAATAGACATCACACCACACTGTAGATATCCAATACAGTTTACTCAATTTAGTCTCGTTACAAAAAAAGGGAGCACACATTATCACAAAAAAAGTAGTGGCCCAAGCATTTCAATATCTTCATAAGCGAGACAACAATAGATCATAACCTTCATCCAAATGTTGAAGAGAGAGACAAAGAGAGATCAAACCTCAAGAAAGAGGTATCACATCGTTACATTAAAACCAATATAAGCTTCACAAAAAGGAAGCACACATCATCACCAAAAAAACATTGGTCCAAGCACTTTCAAGTAAGATATAAGCAAGACGATAATAGATCATAAGCCTTAGCCAAGCAAATCCTCCTCAATTGAGACCGTTCATTTGACAACTCAATTGTTGTAGCAAGGCATTGAACCTATTAACATTCATTTGGAACTGCAAAAATGGTAGTCAACAACCCCTCTGGCAAATCACAGGCTCGTGGTTATCTCCAAGCCCCCAAAACGATGCCCATATATCATTCAACAACAAATTCATCAACCTACTTGTCTCAAAGATAATTGCTGAAAGTTCCCTCATTTCACTACCCAAACCACTCGAGACTTGTTGAAGAACACTCTGGGTGTGCTTTGTCTCGCACACAACACCATACAAACCCTTAGCTTGTTCATGCAATTCTGCAGAGTAAATAGCAAGTGCACGATCAACACGTGTGGATAAACTCGTCTGCAATTCCATCAACTCATTCATCTTGGTCTCGAGGCGTTTAAACTCCAGAGAACTTGAAGCAGCCTTTGGGTTTCTTCAGATCGTTGATGTCCTTGTGGATTTACTAACATGCCCTCCCTGTTGCCTCGCCACTTCTTTTAGCTTTCGCACATTAACTTTATTCACTCCATTAAACTCCACATTTTAGTTGCAACAAAATACACAAATGACTATCTCTCCAAAAAGAACACAATACCTTGATGAAAATACAATTATTAGAATAATTATCTCCCATACCCATGAGAACGGCTCCAAGCAGGCAAGCGTCGAAGAGATGATGTTGTGGCTGTTTTCTTTGATTCAACCAAATCAATTGCATTCAATGGAGTCGAATGCACTATGTCTGGAACATTGTCCATAGCTTTGCTTTGTTCCTTGATGACTACATGAAACTTTCATTCAATAGAGTATAAGAGTCCCAATAGATAAATCTCAAAGCCATTGAAGACAAACACATTTCCAACTGAAAACCCTAAATCGAAAGTGTATTGGACTCAAAGACAAAAGAATAGTCATGCACAAATACGTGTAAATAATCATGCATGAGCACATGACACTCACCAAATATATAGCCATGCCTTACCTCCTCTCCTCTGACGCGCGCACACACACACACACACACACACACACACACACTCTCTCTCTCTCTCTCTCTCTCTCTCTCTCTCTCTCTCTCTCTCTCTCTCTCTCTCTCTCTCTCTCTCTCTCTCTCTCTCTCTCTCTCTCTCTCTCTCTCTGCAAGCCCTACTAATGCGTCTTGCCAAAGGCTCGAATGCGTTAAAGATCCAAAGATGTTCGACGCTTAGTCCAAGCACTTTCATAGATTAACTAATAAACTATTATCATCATCATATCATAATAACATCATATCATATCATAATCATAATACCATAATCATAATCATAATACCATAATCATAATAATAATAATAATAATAATAATAATAACAAACTAACAATACATATTTATAATATAATATAATACAATATAATAACTAACAATAACAAAGTTAAAATAACAACCATTAACAAAACTATATAACTATATAATATAATAATATAACAATAATATAATATAATATAATAATAATACAACAATATAATATAATTATAATTATAATTATAATAATAAACAATACGATAACAACAATAATATAAAATAATATCTAATCTAAACAAAATAATACCACAATAAATAAACTATAAACTAACAATAAACTAATAAACAACACAACAGCAATCATCATCATCATCATTATCATTATCATTATTATTACTATTATTATATTATATTATATAAATTACAGTATATTATAAATATAAATATAAACTAATTAGATATAATATCTATCTAAGCGAGACGATAATAGATCAACTAATAAACTATTATTATGATAATAGATCAACATTGGTCCAAGCACTTTCAAGTAAGATGTAAACTATTAAAATGAGATCAAAAAATCTTAATAATTTGAAAGAGATAGACAATTTTTTTTTAAATGGAGATTTTCATCAATCGAATAAAATACAACTCATTTAAAAAGTCTTGCAAAGATTATATATATCAAGCATATGGTGATTTTCAATTTGGAAGAGATAGATAATGTTTTTCAAAATGGAGATTTTCAAGGATGTGCTTACGCAACGACGACTCATCCAAGTTAACATTGCCAAAAACCTATTTAGATAAACTTTGAAAGAAGCAAATTGCACATCAAGGGTAATGCTCTCGAGTGAAAGGGAATGACCCCACACGGTCATTCATCTGGGTTAACATTGCCGAAAACCTATTAAGGGAAACTTTCAAAGAAGTAAGTTGCACATCAAGGGAAACTTTTTCATTCTTGTGAGCAATTAACTCACATACGCCATCCTCTATACGACCAGCACTGTCAATAAGATCTTTCATCTTCTCATCATGATCATCCAAGGATCCAATACGTGGCCAATACTTGTGGACATGTTCATATATCTCCCCTATGTAACCCTTGATTTCTTCCAACTCATCCTGTATCCTCACCCCATCACAAAGGTTTCCTTCGTATTCCTCCTCCAAAATTCTCTCAATCCTTTGTAGACGGCTATTAATGCTCTCACCAAGAGAAACCGAAGCCCTTTAACGTCAAAATAGTGCCTTTACTTGCTTCTCAAGCCCATCCAAGCGATGAATGACTCTCAAAAAACGAACAGAACTTTCATATCCTCCAACATGCCTGAGTGCACGACGAATTGCCTTCTTCCTTATAACCTCTTTCCCTTTGCACACATTCATTTGCACATTGGGAGCGCACTGCACAACATTTGCTACATACACATTTTCTTCCTCCATGCTGCGTAAAACACATGCTCAACATCAAGGTGCATATCAACTATTTTTATCTTATATTAAATATTAGAAACAGTGGAAAATCCTAGATGACATTAGATTAACTTCCAATGCATTAAATTTAAACATACGTGCATTAGACCATATGATTAACTACCATAGAATTTGCTATAATAATTAGTAGCATCTAGAGTGAGATTTCAATTTGTTTATCCCACACATAAGACTTAAGTGGGTCTTCAACATGCATTTTGATTATTTCAAGCAAATTCTCATGGCTCCCTAGCTGAGAGAAGATTAGGCTTTTTGTCACAATGGATGTATCCAGTCAAGGATCAAAGCCAACACCACAATGACCAGTGAGTTGATATTTTAAGTGGTACACTACAACTATATCATTGCTCACTACAACTATAAGTAAATATTTTATATTATCACTCTTCACATTATTTTATATTATTATTATTAGTTTTTTGTATATATATTTATACTTTTATACTAATACTTATACTAATAAAATAATAATAAACTAAACCAATCAAAATAAAATAAAAACTAAACCAATAATTAAAATAACAATAACAATACCACAATAAACTAATAATAACAATAAATAGAATATAATATAATATAATAACTAACAATAACAAAGTTAAAATAACAACCATTAACAAACTATATAGCTATATAATAATAATAATAATAATAATATAATAAAATTATATACAGATATAAGAATAATAATAATAATAAAATAACACAATTTGTTAGTAATAATAATAATAATAATATAATATATTAAACAATACATCTTAATCTAAATCTAAATAAAATAATACCATAATAAACTATAAACTAACAATAAACTAATAAACAATACAACAGCAATCATCATCATTATATAATTATATAATAATAATAATGACAACAACAATAACAATAGACTAATAACAAAAACAATAATAATAAAATAATTAGATATTATTATTTATATATAAACTAAAAATATCTAAACAATAATAAACTAATAACATCATAATCATATCATAACATAACATAATTACTAATAAACTATAACTATTAACTAATACTAACTGTTAGCTATAACATTAACTATTAACTATTAACATAACAATAAAATATTATAATAATAATAACAATAAAATATAATAACAATAATAATAGCTAAAACAATATTTGACTCTAAATAAAATAATATCACAACAATAAAATAAACTATAAACCAACAATAAACTAATAATAACATCATATCATATCATAATCATAATCATCATATCATAATAATAATAATAATAATAATAATAATAAACTAACAATACATATTTATATTTATAATATAATAAAATATTATAATAATAACAAAGTTAAAATAACAACCATTAACAAAACTATATAACCATATAATATAACAATAATAATTATTATTATTATTATTATAAAATAATACCATAATAAAAAGGTAATAACATAATAATGATAATGATTCACATTCACATTAACTATTTATCATTCACATTAACATTAACATTCACATTCACATTAACTATTTAACATTCACATTAACAAACTATCTAAACAATAATAAATTAATAACATCATAATCATATCATAACATAACATAATTACTAATAAATAAACTATAACTATGAACATAACAATAAAATATAATAATAATAATAATAACTAAAACAATATCTAACTCTAAATAAAATAATACCACAATAATAAATAAATAAACTATAAACTAACAAACTAATATCATCATCATATCATATCATAATCATAATATCATATCATATTCATAATCATAATAATAATAATAATAATAGTAACAAACTAACAATACAATATACTAACCAACAACGACAAATTTAAAATAACAACCATTAACAAAACTATATAACCATATAATATAATATAACAATAATAATAATAATAATACAATAATAAAAATATAATAACATAATAATAATAATGATAATGAAATAATACTTAACAAATTAATCCACATTCACATTCATATTAACTATTTAACATTCACATTCACATTGACATTAACTATAACTATAACTATTTAACATTCACATTAATTAGCATCACATCCACATTCACATTAACTATTTAACATTCACATTCACATTCACATTAACTATTTAACATTCACATTCACATTCATATTCACATTAACATTAACTATTTAACATTCACATTCAATTCAAATAATAATAAACTAAATCAATCAAAATAAAATAAAAATTAAACTAACAATAATAATACCACAATAAACTAACAATAAATGAAATATAATATAATATAATAACGAATAATAAAATAATACAATTTATTGGTAATAAATAATACAACAACAATAATAATATCTAAATCTTAATCTTAATCTTAATCTAAATAAAATAATACCACAATTAGATAGATATAAAATAATAACAAAACAACAATAATAAACTAATTAGATATTATTATTTAGTTTATATTTATAACTATTAACTAATAATAAAATAACACAATTTATTAGCAATAACAATAATAATAATATAACAAACAATACAACAATAATATAATAATATAAAACAATAATATCTAAATCTTAATCTAAATCTAAATAAAATAATACCACAATTAGATAGATATAAAATAATAACAAAAACAACAATAATAAAATAATTAGATATTATTATTTAGATATAAACTAAAAATATCAAAACAATAATAAACTAACTAATAACATCATAATCATATCATAACATAACATAATTACTAAAATTACTATTACTAATAACTATTAACTAATAACTATTAGCTATAACATTAGCTATAACATTATTTAACTACTAACTATTAACTATTAACTATTAACATAACAATATAATATAATATAATAATAATAATAATAACTAAAAAATATCTAACTCTAAATAAAATAATACCACAACAATAAAATAAACTATAAACTAACAATAAACTAAAAATAATAATAATATCTAAATAAAATAACATCATCATATCACCATATCATAATCATAATATCATAACCATAAGCATATATATAATAATAATAATAATTTTAACTAAAATAATATCTAACTCTAAATAAAATAATACCAAAAACAATAATAATAAACTAATTAGATATTATTATTTAGATATAAACTAAAAATATCTAAACAATAATAAACTAACTAATAACATTATAATCATATCATCATAACATAACATAATTACTAATAAATTATAACTATTAACTAATAACTATTAGCTATAACATTAACTACTAACTATTAATAACTATTAACTATTAACATAGCAATAAAATATAATATAATAATAATAATAATAACTAAAACAATAAAATAAACTAATAGTTATTTAATATTCACATTCACATTCACATTATTCAAATATATTTAACACTTAACATTCACATTAAACTATTTAACATTCACATTAAATTAAACTAATATTAATTAACAGTAACATTCACATTCACATTAAACTAATATTAATAACTAATAACAATAATATTAACATTATTAACATTAACTATAAATATTAATAATAACACTAACGTTAACACTATTAATAATCATAACTATAATAATAATAACATTATTAACATTAACATTAATAACATTAACTATAACTATTAATAATAACACTAATATTAACTATTAACTAATAGCATTAACGTTATTAACAGGCGGATTTCGACAGAGGGGGGGAGGATTTCGCACACGTCCTGGCGGCGAAGGGGGAGGCGGATTTCGGCAAGGCGGGTGGATTTCGCAGTGCGCGGCGGAGGGGGTTTGAAGGCGGAAGAGAGAGAGAGAGAGAGGCAGTGGCTTTCAAAGGGGTGGGGGTACTTTGGGGGGGGGTACTTTGGGGGCCTTAACCTCTTCCACCTGCAGCCTCAATCGTTCGTTCGCTCCTGAAGCCTCAACCTCTTTCACCTGCACGAGCGATTGAACAAAGCTCCTGAAGCCTGGATATATCTATCATCCTCATCATGAGAGAGGGAGGACGTGAAGACGTGGGAGGGCATTAAAGCCACCTTGACCCCTCATGCATGCATGCAATTCAAATTTCATACAATTTAAATTCAATTTCATGTTCGAGAGAAAAGTGAAGGCTCGGGAGAAAAATGGAGGTTCCGGAGATAACCGAACCTCCAGCCAGGATAATAAGAAAGAATAGATAAGGTTTGGAGAGGTAGAATGTGAAAGGGTTTTAGGGAAGTGGTTTGTACCTTCGCGATAAGGTTCTTTACCCTTTAATCTATCGCAGAGAATATCGAGCTGCTTCAGACGGCACTTTCGAATATCGATCTGCAGGTCGTGGAGACTGAACTAGAGCAGCGAGTGTTCAGAAATTAAAAACTTCTACTCTCTTGCAGGCTGCAAGCTACTTTCTCTTCCTCTGGCACTTCTCTGAACCCTAAGCTAGCTATGTGAGCCTCTGATTCGATGCGCTTAGTATCACCCACAACTCTCTCTCTTTTCTTCTGCAACAGTACTCCTGAGCCAAAAGTAGCTGCTACTGCTCAGCCTTCAGGGTGTGCAGAGCTCAACCCTTCTGAGAGTGCACCGGATGGAGTTCGCCTGACGCTCCAATGGCTGATCATGCCACTCCAGGATACCATCAACTCCTCTCCCTCAATCTTTCCTGTGCATTGTTGAAATCATGGAGGTGTCTTCATGCCCAGGTCCGAGTCTACATATCACAGTCTGACCCTGCAGGGATCCCATACTTCTCGAGGCCTCACGGAAGGCAAGACGCCAACAAGTGCAACGGCTGCTACGAGTTGCTGCGGAAGATCCAGACTGTCACTCCTCTAACGAAGAGGAAGAAGATGATGATCATGATTATGATGGCACTCGTTTGGCATGCTACTACCGAAGCCTCTCGAATTATAGCTACCCTTTTGAAGTAAACCGCATTGCAGAATGTCTCTCCCTATAGCCTCATCATCCTTGTCTTGCATCACAAACCTACGGCAAAACGTAGGATTTTTTGGGGCCTAATCTTAATATGCTTTCAAGGTATTTCTCGTTGGATTTTCATGGGCTTGATCTTGATTCGCTGTAATTTAGAGGAGCTCAAGGAATTCTAGTTCCAAATATCGAACCAGAGCTTTGATTCTCACATCTAAATATTCTGCGACATATAAGAACTTGTGTTCACTAGCTATCTAGTTTAGCCATGGCTCTAATACCATGTTAATAAACACGGACTTAGAACTAGATTTGCTATGGTGGATGCAAGTCAAACACACGATACATTATCAAAATAAGGAATTATAACTCAAGTAAATTAGGTTTCAAGATAGATTAGCTTGAACTCATAAACACAATCTTAAGTGACTCAATTGATAGTACCATTTCATAGAAATTAGTGTCAAGTACATGCCTTCGTAGCTTTTTGGATAGTACTACTTTTCCTCTCTATGCTTATGGGATTTAGGACCTCTCTTTCTAGAGCATACATCTTTGTCTATCTCTCATACAAAGCCTCTTATGGGCAGCCTCTTCTAGGCATATATCCAACCTCTACAGGCGTACACGCAAGCATCATTTGCTATTTTCAACAATAAGAAGAGTGAGGAAGCTTTTAGTCTGACCCACAAGTTGGAAAGAGGTGAGTTGGATATGAATACTGCATTAGTGAGAGGATGGTAAGGGGCCCAGCATGATGTGAGAGCTTATGCTCATGTAAATGAGTAGATGGTGTGGTGAGAAGAGGGGTATAGAGATGGGGTTAGGATAGAAGGGTGGTAGCTATAGAGTAGGAAGGGAGAACAAATAGAATTGAGAGGTACATCATGAGGAGATTGCAACGATGAGAGAGGGTTGACTCATGTGGAGAGGTGAGGTAAGGTAAAGGTGATAGTCGTGTGGCCATGGTGTCTGTATGCCAAAAAGAGAGAGATAATGAGTGAGGGAGGAGGGAGTCCCACAATGATGATGGGTGAAGAAGGTGACAATACATTCAAATTATGTGATGAATAGTGCATTTGGATAGTACAAGAGATAGTGAATCGAATAGTGCAAAGGGCTTCTTGCATCCACTCCGTTGTACTACCTTATCTCTTTCCCAATGTTCTCAAGCTCCTCAAGTCCATTAAGCCCAAGTGATCTTATGCAATCTACCAATATGTCAATGAACCTTTAAGCACGCGTTCTCACACAAGGCCAATAGGTTGAATATTTGAAGTATTTTGTCTAAGTTCTTTTTCTCGTTTGACAATACTAATCTACTTTAATCTCTCATAATCTACTCTAATCTCTTCTTAATCTACTCCTAATTTCCCAATTGATCCCTCATTGGTGGTTGGGCCTCCTAACTAGCTATGCATGTTTAGCAAGGCACACAAACAAGAGATTGGGCCATCATCATTCTATTCCATGCCTGCACACAATCCTCCTTGTCTACCACACAATGAGAATATAAGCACCATACATAGATTGATTTTGCGCTTGATTCAAGTAACGAAAGCAAAAGGTTGGCCTCAATGAGGGCTCAAGAATGGAATATTGCACAAATACTATTATTCCTTCAAGAGTTAGACTTGCTATTAGGCTCAACTATCTCTCACCTAATTAACTTGTACTCTAACTCCAAGCACCTATCTAGTTTTCCACTCATCCTTATGCAAGTAAGAAATTTGAAAAATGAATGTGTTGTCAATAAGAGTTCAAGCCAATAAGTATAATATCTAGGAAAATGGTTTCATTGAGTACTTAGTAACAATTTGGACTTACAACCCTTTCTTTACTCAAGTCTACTTTCCTTCTATATAATATCTAAATGAACCTACAAAGCCCATTAGCAATACGTCCCACAGGAAAGCTCACAAGATTTCTCCTTACTCGCTTTTTGTAACTTGTGAGAAAAGAGATACCATTGTGTTGTAAAAAATGAAGGTCGCACATAGCACTACATTAAGGCTCTACAATGTCCACGACAAAACTTCAATTCCATCAAATTCCTACTACTATTGTCGAGTGACAAATAAAATATAAATGGGTCAAAATAGCATTGGAACAAAGTAGAAAATTAGTAAAATACTTTAAGCTAAAATAATAGTGACTAAATATAGCAATTAGTCCTTGCAATTCACTAAAATTATAGCAACTTGATTGATTCACAAGTAATATTTTGTTTTGAGTTGAGCAAAGTTAACATGCTACTACATGGTAACTTCACTTCATGCACAATGACCCTTTGTGCAAGCTTAAACATGTACTAAATCAATTTCAACCAAGTCTCAATTCAATGAGCTTAAGTGACTAGCTTATCCTTGGATCAAGCATATTAATCTACTATATTATTATGTAAAGGCATAATCATTCTATTTTCAATTTTGAAAATTTACCATGGGACTATTTTCAAGTAACCTCACATATGTTATTATCGCCAATCAAAAGTATAGTTGAATAAATTATCCTTGGCAATTAAAAGAGAGCTTGAAAAGAGGTACATGTCTATCTGGATCTCTATAGGGACTTTGATAAGTGATTTCAGAACATGTATATTCAAATGGTCTTAAATGGGTCTGTGTGTGTGTGTGTGTGTGTGTGTGTGTGCATACGTACATACATACATATATGTATAGATGGGTGTGTGTGTGTGTGTGTGTGTGTGTGTGTGTGTGTGTGTGTGTGTGTCACTACAAGGATTTGAGCTAGTAGCGACGACGGATAGCGGCGTCGCTATTGGCGTTGCTAATAGCATCGCTATTTGCGTCGCATTTTGCGACGCAAATAGCGAGGCTCCACAGGGAAAAAAAAGCGGCCGAAACCGAGCGCAGTTTTCATTTCGCGTTTGCTCCATTGTGAGTTTTGAGAGCGAGAGCGAGGGAGAGAGCGACCGTCGTGAGAGAAGGAGAGGAAGAAGACTTGCCGCCGCCGCCGTTGTTCGCGAAGGAGAGGAGGAGCCTTCATCGCAAAGAGGAGCTGCCCCATGCTCGCCATATCTCATCGGTGAGTCTCCCTCTCTCTTTCTTTTGCTTGTTTAAGGTTTAAATCACTCTCTTTTGCTTGTTTAGGAGAGGAAATGAGAGAGAAAGAGAGGGAGAGGGAGAGAGAGAGAGAGAGAGAGAGAGAGAAAGAGAAAGAGAGGGAGAGGGAGAATATGAGAGAGGGAGAAAAAGAGAAAGAGAGGGAGAGGGAGAGTGCATTCTCTCTCTCCCTCTCCCTTTTGCTTGTTTAATGTTTAAATCACTTTCCCTCTCTCTCTCCCTCTCCCTTTTGCTTGTTTAGGAGAGGAAAGGAGAGAGTAAGAGAGAAAGAGAGGGAGAGGGAGAGGGAGAGGGAGAGGGAGAGAGAGGGAGAGAAAGAGAAAGAGAAAGAGAGGAAGAGGAAGAGGGAGGGGGAGGAAATGAGAGAGGGAGAGAAAGAGAAAGAGAGGGAGAGGGAGGGAGAGTGCATTCTCTCTCTCCCTCTCCCTTTTGCTTGTTTAATGTTTAAATCACTTTATTTTTTGCTTGTTTAGGAGAGGAAATGAGAGAGAAAGAGAGGGAGAGAAAGAGGAAGAGGGAGAGGGAGGGAAAGGAAATGAGAGAGGGAGAGAAAGAGAAAGAGAGGAAGAGTGCATTGTCTCTCTCCCTCTCCCTTTTGCTTGTTTAATGTTTAAATCACTTTATTTTTTGCTTGTTTAGGAAATGAGAGAGAAAGAGAGATAGAGAGGGAGAGAAAGAGAGGGAGAGGGAGGGGAAGAAAATGAGAGAGGGAGAGAAAGAGAAAGAGAGGGAGAGGGAGAGAGAGAGGGAGAGGGAGAGGGAGAGGAAGAGGGAGAGGGAGTGCATTCTCTCTCTCACTCTTCCTGTTGCTTGTTTAATGTTTGAATCACTTTCTTTTTTGCTTGTTTAGGAGAGGAAATGAGAGAGAAAGAGAGGGAGAGGGAGAGAGAGAGAGAGGGAGAGAGGGAGGGGAAAGAAATTTAAGATAATAGACTTATCGATAATGGTATGCAATGTGCTTTGCCATGGGCCACGTACATTGGTGACTCTTTAATATGGCTTAAAATTGGTCATGTCCTTCATAATGTCCAACTAGGGGATCTAATTGTGATATGCATAATTCATTGTTTTTGTATTAACTTTATAGGCATAACAAATTAGAAATCATGCCAACTAGTCAACGAAAGGACTAAAAGAAAATGATACCCTAGCTAATGGTCATTATGGTACTTCACCAAAATGAACCCAAAAGTATTGTTATAGAAGAAGAATCCCTTAAATTGAGTATAGGATATTTTCTCTCAGGTCTTATGACTATGAGTAGAATTGATTGAAATAAATTTTATTACTATAGTTGATAAATTTCATAGATGGCATTAATTTTAATACGCGATCCTAGGACAAAAAACCACATTTCTAATATGCTTTTTGTTGAGACTGATTTATTATTAGACTAAGAGATCCTTAATGATGCTCATAAATGGATTACTTATACTCAAAGCCCTCTAGTGCAGTTTTTTACAATAACGAATAATTATCTACCGGGACAAACAAATCCTTGAGCATGATACAAGGCCGAGACATAACATCAAAAAATCTCTCAACTACTATGTACAATGCAAGATTTATGGTCAACTTGCAACTTGACGTACATCTCCATAAAGCTATCCATTTAAGCCTCGTTTGCTGTAATGTAGATAAGATGGAAAACGAAGGTCTTATTGTTCAAGACCGCGAGACGTATCTTAATTAGCGTGTCCCATGTCCTTGCTCTCAATGCAAGTTGGCAATTAGACGAAAACGCCGATTGTCTATAGAACACGTACGACGATTTGGCAAGTTTCAATCTGAGATCATTGATCAGGCGATTGCGGATTTTCAGCAAACGGTAATTTGAAGTTAATATTAATCATGCATTGTACTTGCAAGCTAATTGAAAACCATACACAATAAGATTGGGTCTTGTTGGTAAATTTTCTATCCAAGGGGGTGATGTCTCGACCCAAGGGGGAGTGCACCCTTTGCGGCCTGAGTCTCGTGATGATGCACGACATGTTTTACGGAAGCTTGGCATGGACTACAATAACATCCATGCATGTATCAACGACTGCATACTGTTTCGAGATGAATATGAGACTATGGAGACATGTCCAAAGTGTGGTGCTCACAGGTATCGACAGGACTTGCAAGGGCAAACCATCCCTCAAAAAGTTCTCAGACACTTTCCGCTCATCCCCTGCATAAACCACATGTTTCGCACGCCTGGCATGGCAAGCTTGACAACGTGGCATGTGCAGAATAGGTCCACGGATGGAGTTCAACGAATATCAGCGGATTCGCGCGCATGAAGCCACATTGACTCTACCTTCCCAGGCTTTTCGCGAGAGCCAAGGAATCTTCGGCTCGGTCTCGCCATGGATGGTGTGAACCCATTCGGTCTGCGCTCGACTTCTTACAGTGTGTGGCCTATAGTGCTTGTCAACTACAACATCCCTCCATGGCTTTCTACAAATAAAGGACATCTCATCCTTAGCTTGCTCGTCCTGGGCCGCTACAAAGTAAAAAATATGGACGTGTATCTTCGTCCATTAATCGATGAGCTTAAGATTTTATGGGAGGAGGGGGTCACTGTGTAAGATATGAGCAGGCACGATGGTCGACGGTCAGCCAACATTCGAACCATTCTCATGTGGACGATGCATGACTTTTCGAGATTGGGAGAGTACTCAGGTGAGCAGACCTCCGTTCTCGCTGGTAATATCTATATTTTATTTCATTCAATCAAGTATTCACTAGGTCGTGGCTCGCCTTATAGATCTGGTTACCTCAGGTTATCATGCATGTCCATTGTGTGGGCCACAGTTAGACTCCCGAAGGTCACGAACCATGAAGAAGATGGTATATCAAGGACACGCCGCTTTCTTGCCGGAGGATCGTGAACTCAGGGAAGGTTTTCTTGGACGACCTCCAACACGTATGAACGCTGCAAGCTGGTACGAGCTGAAAATGGTAAACCCGAAATCACATCCAAATGGAATGCGACGGTTCTCAGTTTTCTACGAGTTGCCATATTGGACCCACTTACAGGTCAACCACTTGTTGGATCCCATGCATATTTTCAAGAATGTGGGCAGCTTGCTATGGGACCACATCACAGGAAAGAGAGACACTATAGGGTCACGAATGGATTTGAAGGAGGTAGGTAAGATGGAGGCGCTTTGGCCGCAGTCGAGTGCTGAAGGGGAAGTGCAGCTTCTTCGCGCTCCTTAGGTTTTGTCCACCAAAGAATAGCGCATTGTGAAGAAAGTAATCAAGTCTATCCGCACTCCGACGGGTATGATGCGTTCTCTCAGGTCCACATTTTCTAAAGATGACCAATTGTCGAGGCTAAAATCCCATGATTGGCATAAGATATGTCAGGTTTGTGAACAGAATGGATTGTAATTAGCGTGGACATTTTGCAATTTGAAAAGTGGCCATTATTCATAATGCTTTCTCATTTGTGGCAGTTTGTTCTATCGATTGCGATCGCAGGATGCCTTACTCCAGAAATTCGCGGGGCCATTTACAAGTTGTCGACTTTGGTGCAATGGATCTCACAAAAAGAGATTAAGACGTCCTCTATTGAATCCGCAAGGCGAGGAGCAATGGAGACGGTCTGTCTCTTTGAGAAATACCTACCCACTAGCATGCTCACGATACAAGTTCACCTTCTTGTGTAGCTTGTGGACAAAGTGGAGATTGCTGGACCTGTCCATACGCGATGGATGTTCTTCCTGGAGCGCTTCATGAAAACCCTGAAAGGCTTTGTGCGACAACGAGCTCGTCCAAAAAGTAGCATGGCGGAAGGTTGGTTGGTGTCAGAGGCGTTAGTGCATATCTCACAATGGCTACCAACGGTGGAACCAGACAATGAAATGCTATGGACGCTGAAGGACGATGATAGACTGACTGGAGATGTGGTGGTTGGAAATGGGGTAGAAAAAAGAATGAATGCCTCAATGGAAGAGAAGGTGAATCGCTTTTGTATGTTGCACCATGCCTCCATGGAGACGTGGCTCGCCAAGTACCAGATTGCAAGGCAAGATCGAGAGGAAGTGCAAGCTGAATTCCGACGCAGTACGCGTCATCAACCAATTCGATATCCCGAAGGCATGGAGGAGATGCCGCAGTTTATGTCAACACGATGGTTGCATGGAGCCTTGACCGCAGCATCCAGCGAAGGGACAGAGGTCTCAATGGAGGAGTGGGAGTTCTCGAGGGGATGTAGTCCAAAGGTGATGAGGGGTTTAGAATGTGTCGTATCTAAATTTTATATGCGACATCTAATTTGAGTGTTTCAATGTACAGTACAAAATATATAGTGTAGCGTGGTCGCGCGGACGGCATTTTCACGTGGAGCGTATTAACAAAATGCGCTCCACAATGGATTGTGGTGTCATGGCAAGGTTTGAGCAAGAGAGCCGGCGACGAGCAACGGATCCGAACATGGTTGTGGATGAGATGGAGTATTTTTTGAACTTGCAAAGTATTATTACGGTGGATTCCCGTAGCTTCTCCATGATACTATTCGATGTGCAGTGTTTCAAAGTGGTACTTGGAGGAGCTGGAGCAACAGTTCGACAAGGTCCATCTAGATTTCTCGAAATAGATTCCGAAAAAAAATGGATGGATTTGCGCGATACCTTTGTGTTGCCGGCCCATTGTGAACAGGTGCATAGAGTCATTTGCTTGCTAATTGTAATACGACATGGTTTATGTCACAATGATTTGAACTCGCTTTGTACGTGTTTGTTAATAGGTAATCTTCTATCCAAACCCCCGACAACCTCGATGGTGGTATGTTATACCTTCAACTCCTCGAAGTGCGAGAGTATATGATCAAAGCGATGTTTCAGGCATAGATGAAGAAAATATGCAAATAGAGGGGTCAATATTACAAGGGGTGGAGGCCACCGCAAGCTTGGAGCCTGCATCGGCTAACAATGATGGAAATACAGTAGTCCAAGAATTTTTTGAGAACGAGGCAGACTCGTTCTTTTGTAGTGACATGTATATCGACCTTCCAGTGTATGCAGAGTTGTGTCAGGAGATTAACATGGGACCATAGAATACTTCATTCTTGGAGAATTGTATTACTCAATTCGTTGTTTAGATCTTCCATAAAGGTACATAAGATATGCATTTTAAGAGGGATTTTTTAAAAATGATTTATATTACTGTGCTTTGTATAGTTTAAATTGATTATTCTAACACCATTTTTTATCTGTGCAGGTGACATTTTCAAGATGAGTCGAGGGATGAGCGATGAGGAGTTTCAGGACATGATGGCACGTATGTCTCCAGACCAGTTCGCGAGATTCAAAGAGATAGCAAACCAGGAGCTGTCTCGTTCTTCGTCAGGACGCTCTACTAGATCTGCTTCAGCGCGATCAAATGCTTCAGCTTCGAGCAGACGATCTCGAAGCTCACGACTTGGACCAGAGGGAGGGACTGCATCGGGATCAGGGGGTGCTGCTGTAAAGACACGGATGTGGTGTCTCCGTCTCGTCGTTCAGCTGGAGCTGCGTCACCTCCAGGATTTGTCACACCTGTGGGGACGTCTACTCCAGTTACTCCGGCTTTTGCGCAGCCGTCAGCAGGTGGCACCCCTTTTTGTGGCACCCCTTTGAGTGCCACTCCGAGAGAGGTTACTCCCGTCGGTACACCAGATGTAGAGGGGTCTCCTGGATATGCCCAGGAGCGTGGACGGAGATGGAAGAGGACCCATCTTAGGCAGACTCCTAGGGGTTATGAATACCTGGTTGATAGTAGGTCATGAGCCATCATCATGAATGATGAGGGGAGGAGGGTGATGGCTCGCATGAGAGAGTTGTACCAACAAGTTTTTCGGCACAATGTCCTGGATCATTGGAAGAACATACCGGAGGGGAGCAAGGACTACATAGTAGCATCCTTGCACGAGGAGTTTCCGGTGCCAGCCGCAGTAGATAGATTCTCTACGGGCTGGATGATGGATTGCATGCGTGCATACATGTCACATAGATGATCCGACGCACGCAAGGCAATTAAGAGTGGGGCTGCAAAGCCCGAGTGGTTAGATGCAAACGACTGGCGCCGAGACTGAGGGAGAAGGCTACAATTCGCCAGGACGTTGGAGTCAGCAACGGGAGGCGGCGAGGGCACGACTCGAGGCCGGAGTGGTCCATCATCTTGGGAGTGGCGACCACATGACATATTTGGAGGACTTTTTAAGTTTCTCTTTTGTTTTGCTTATTTGTTTTTTTGAAATATTCTTTGTACTGACAATCATGTTTCTAACAGTTAGCATTTTGTTTTCTTTGCAGCACTCCATTACAAATCGTAATCCGCAAGGCCTTGAGACTCGATATGCAGAGAGGCACGGTCTCAATGCATTGATCAACCGATTGTATAAACGCAACGGCCCTGTAAGTCACTCATCTTTCTTGTCTATAGTTACCATGAGATATTTGAATGCATTATTGTATGGTGGATTGATATGTTGTTTCTTTTTCTGGAGAATCCGTTCAATGCTCCTTTACGGCGGGACGAGCTTTCGGGGGACGAGGATTTCTAGCTCGCCCTTGGATCCTTTGAGCTCACACACCTTTAGTTTTTAGTCGCCTGATCTATGTAGACATTTTCTATGTATTAGTGAATAGCGACGTTTCTATGGCATCGTCAATAATGACGCTTTTTGCGACGACGGATGCAAATTTGGTTGTTTGTATTTTCGTCACTTTAAACGTCGGTATAAGGTCTATATCTTGTTATGTGTGTGTGTGTGTGTGTGTGTGTGTGTGTGTATGTGTGTGTGTGTGTGTGTGTGTGTGTGTGTGTGTGTGTGTGTGTGTGTGCATACATATAACTCACTTTTTCTTGTCATTGATGGCCAACTTGTTTTTTCCCAAGTTCATTGAAGACAAGTGCTAAATGATTGTGATGCTCCTCTTCATTCTTTGAATGCACTATCATGACATCAACGATTATACCCACGAAATCCTAATGTAGTTGAAAAATATTATCCACCATCTGATTAAATGTGAATGGAGCATTCATAAAACCAAATGGGATTACCAAGTACTCATACAAGCCAAGGAAATCCTAAAAGCTATCTTTTGGCCTAATATATACATGATCCTACCGAGTCTTTTAAGTCAATGTGAGTAAAAATGGTTGAACCCGATAATTTGTCCATCACATCATTGATTGTAGGTATAAGAAAGGGGTGCTTAATTATAATCTCATTCTATGTCACTTATTGGTGGACTACTACTAGGTATCAAATCAATGGCATAATCCTCTATCCTTTCTAGTGGCAAGTCACTTGACAAAGGTTGTGAAAGGTGATCCTTAATTTTCTTTAAGAATGTTGTGCATTATTTATCTAACTTAGACCTAATACTTGCTAATTTATTATCATCAATACCTTTTTCGAAGACTAAGTACACAAAAATGTGATTTTTCACTACTTTAGATATGGTTGAAGTTAATAGAAGTGGACCATATTCCCCTTTTAATTTTGCATCCAAAACATGGGTATTAAACTATGTTGAAAAGGTCAGCTCCTTTGCATATATATATCAAATAATGCATGCACCCTATGACACAATGGCATTCCAAGCAAGATACCACATCTATCAAGAGATGTTATGAAAATTTCTTCAATGTCCATGTGACTCTAGATATGAAAATGAAGCTTCATGTTGATCTGTGTCATGGGTTTTGCCTATTACCACAACGTGCCATACCAACTTCACCCACATGCCCCTTCTCGTTCTCTCTAATACCAAGTTCTACCAAATATGTAGATGTAAAACTGGCTGTAAGAAGCTGGGAATAGTTAGAATGTTAATAATATGCCATGTCACATAGACATTGGTGTATAAGGAGAGAAGTTGTAATTTTCCGGATCTTTTTGACAAATCAATACATTTACAATCTTTCTCTCCCTTCTTGCTCTAAGCTTCCATGGCTTCTTCATCTTTCCTGTCTTTCTCTCTCCAATTCTAGTCTTTCTCTCTCCTCGTCACTCTTATTCTCTCTCTCCCTACAATCTTTCTCTCTCCTCTGTAGTCTTTCTCTCTCCCTGGTTCTCTCTCTGACAAGTGGTATCAGAGCTTCAATCTTTGATCCATTATTTTCTTCCATTTTCACTCCTATTTTCCTATTTCAAAATCAATTTCAGACAAAAATGGTACAAGACAGTGACTAGTGGAGTGCTGCAGGACAACTACAGTTAGCAAATGACTACATCTGGAGATATCCAAGGTCGGATATGGCGGATAAGGGCTTAAATGGTTGGACGTCACCAAATTTTATGCAAAATTGAAGGTAACTAGGGTAAAGGATGGTTAATCGGGCTTAGTTTGAGAATAAACTGTGGTTACTTTGAAAAGAGGGGTTTCTCTTTTCCCTTTCCTGAAAATTCCTGCAGGTTCCATGGAGGTTCAGCCCCAAGATCTGTCCATATCTCTCTCATCTCTGATCTTCATGACCAAAAACCACCTGGAATAGAACCTATTCATCAGGAGCTTCAGATTGAGCACAAGATTGCTCAAGATTGGGCAGCATTCAGGCCAGAAATAGCCCCGAAAATTGCGGTGCAATTTTCGGGCTGATTCCAGCCCTGCCCTGCTTCAAGCTTACTTCCTCTCAGCCTTGGCACTCTTCTTGATCCATTCCAGGCATAAATCTTCAGCCATATTGAGATTCTCAGCCACATTTAAAGATTCCTCAGCTCCTCTTGAACCCTAGGTGAACAGTCCATGGGCAGCCATGAAAGCTTCAGCCCAAGCTTCCATTTCTTGATAATTACTTGAAGATTCTTCATCCTTTTGGCCCGTGGAATCATTTCAGCAAGGATTCTTCAACAAATTGCAAGGATTAAGCACGGGATGGCTAAAGACTGAGGATCAAGAGCTTCTATGGAGCAAAAATTTGGGGGAAACGGGTTTAATGCTTCAATTTCAAGCATTTGAAGCTTCAAGATTGGTCTCAACCATCAGATAAGCAAGCCTTATGGATTATTTTGCTAACATTGGACAACCGGGAGCCCTATCAAGCATTTGGCAAGTCATTTTCAGCCATGTCAAGGTATTTCTCTTCAATTTTTAATCTCTCTCATTAATCCAATTGCTGAGCTTAAGCCATTTGACTGAGAGATTAAAGAATTGAACATTTTCATCAAATTCTCAGCCAACCTTTGCTTGAATTCATCTATTCATGAATGCAATGCTTGCCTAATGCGTATTAGCTTCAATCAGTGAATTAAAGGCCTCAATCTGAGGTTTCAGCATAACATTTGAATCTTATTGATTGAATACATTGATTGGTGCCTTTATTTACTCTAATCCAATTGATTGGTTGATTCTCTCTTGCCTAAATTGGAAAATTGTAAAAGGGTAAGTATTAGCAATCAGTGAGTCGCTGAATTGCATAGGTAAAACCCTTCTCCCATCTCAAGTTTTCTTATCTCAATCAATTGCATCTCATGAAAGGCTGAATGGATATTTTTGAATTGCATATCATGCTGATTGCTTAGCACACTAGCCTCTGCCATGTTGATATTCCCACCGAGGAAAAAGGTGGATGCCGGGGAAGATATTGCATATCATGCTGATTGCTTAGCACACTAGCCTCTGCCATGTTGATATTCCCACCGAGGAAAAAGGTGGATGCCGGGGAAGATAGTGGGACAAAAGAGAGGTGACTCTCCCTCACTATCGAAGATCCCGAAGGGGTGCAACCAACCGACCCGAGGGAAACTTTGCCCACCTCCCGGTGATTCGGAGCCCGTGTAGGGAGCCTGTCCTGCCGTTTTATCCCTCACATAGGTACAGCGAGTGGAGGATTGAAGATTGAAGACTTTCCAACGACTCAAGTACCTACTGGACTAAAATAGGGTAAAACGGGGAATTTACAGGTTACCCACAGGGTATTTACAGGTGGATACAGGTACACCCTTCATTACTGAAGCACAGGTGCAGGTACTACAGAGTACCCACAAGTCCTATATACCCCTTTGCAGGGTTTGGTAGCCATTTGAGGTTACTCACCTGCATTACAGGGTCAAAACAGGGCACTTATAGGTCTAAATAGGGTGCAGGACTGGACAGTTCAGACTCTGAAATTCAGTTACAGAATTTTCTGTCCTAAACCTATTATAGCGTGCTATAGCTCATCTCAAAGAGGGCATTGTTAGCTTCAATTCGCACAAAAAAGTTCTGCAATCGGAGTTTTCTAGCCAAAGTTATAGCCGTTTTACTGACAGGGGGTACTGCAGGACTGCACTAGTATGGCAGGACATAAAGGCAAAAATAAGGTCCATGAGGATTATACGCAGCAAATCAGGGATTCCATGATGGAAAGTATACTTCAAGAGAACCCTGAAGAGTTTCAACAACAAGGGGAAATTAGTATACTCAATGATACTTTGTGTACTCATGAACTAAGGCATAGAGAGCGACATGAGGCCATGTTGTCAAGAATGGATCAGATGGTTCAATCTACTGATCAAACCAAGGCTCTTATGGAAAAGTTAAAATTATCCAATTATCAACTTTCGGCACAAATCTCTAAACTCATACAATTGCAAGTGGCATCAAAAGAAGTTAATGAGAAGGCTTGTTTAAACAGTGACCCTTCAGTCCCACTTCAGCCATCCAACCAAAATGGTCATGGAGATGGGATCATTGGAGGCATACCAAATAGTCAGTATGAAGTAGGAGAAGCTTCACAAAGTTATGATGACTATTTGGGCAGTTTGAATGGAGCCAATACTCAAACTTTTGGACTGCATACTCAGAATTCCAGGGGTGCCTTACCAACATGAAGATTACATGGTAATTCTCAGCCACCTGTTGGAAGATTTCAGTCTCAATTTGGGGATTCTGTACTTAGAAATCCTGATCAGCCAGTTTTGGGACAGCAACCCTTTCATGATAGAGAATTCAAGGACAAAATTGTTTTATCCAAATTCAATGGCCAGTCATCTTCACCATCATAATTAGAGGAATGGACCTCTAAGATGGACTCTTATTTTGACATATTTCCTAAAACTGATGATATGAAGATACACTTTGCCTCCTTGCACTTAGAAGGATTTGCCCACACTTGGTGGAGGTATATCAAAAAAGAGAATGTACTTATTGAGAATTGGGAAGCTTTCAAGGCACTTATGGCTGAAGTCTTTGTTTCACCTCTTGAAAAAGAGAAGTTAGAACGAAGATGGTATCGTTTGGAACAAAGGGGCCTAAGTGTAAGAGAATATACAAACCAATTCCTCAACTTGACTATGTATATGGAAAACATCAGTGATGAGGCCAAGTTACACAAGTTTATGTATGGTTTAGAACCATCCTTGTCAGCTGATGTTATGGCGCAGAATCCTACTTCACTTTTCAAGGCTGTTGATCTTGCAGAGCGCTATGGAAGAAAGTATAGGAAAGAGTCTTTATTTCAGCCGAGTTATGAACAGCCAAGGACTGTTTTAAAGCAAGGGCAAGTTGGTAACAATTATGGCAGCAATCATATGCCTAGTGGGAGCTTACGGATACCAACTTATCCTCCATTTAATGCTTCTAGGCTTCAAAGCAATTTCAGGACAGCAAACAGTCCAAAGGTTGAATTTAAGCAAGGTGACAATAAGCCTAAGTCAACTTCAACCAATACAAATTCCAAAAATATTCCCATGGATCTTTACAAGGAAAGAAAGGACAAATGCTTATGCTTCAAGTGTGGAGAAAAGTACACTCCTGACCATGCTTCAAAGTGTGTATACAAAAATGCCAAGCCAAAGTTTCAGAGTATGCTAGTTCTTGAGGACTTTGAAAATGGCATAGATGAAGCTAATGCAGTCACAATCAATGCTGAAAATGAAGATTTCGAGGATGATGGTGGACAGGAGTACTTTTATGATCCATCTGACTCTTTTCATTTTGATCCAGGTGGTGATATTCCATTTGATCCTGGTGGATTTTGTAATGAGTTGCCTGCTGCCACCAATTTTTCTATCTCTATGGATGCCTGGACGGGATCTAAGAGCCCTAATACACTTCGTATGAAGGGAAGCATATGTGGAAAGCCAGTGTTCATCTTGATAGATAGTGGCAGTACTCACAGTTTTGTCAATAAATCTATTATATACAAGTTGAATTGTGTTCCCACCGACTTACAGCAGCCCATTCGAGTACAAGTGGCTAATGGTGAAGAGGAAACCAGCACACAAATTTGCCCACAGGTTTCTTTGCAAATGGCTGAAATTTTTGAAGTCAAAGTAAACCTGATCACTTTGGAAATGGGGCCCATAGATATTGTACTTGGTTGTGATTGGTTGATGACCTTAGGCAGAATTACTATGGATTTCTCACAGTTATATATGGAGTTTTTCTCCAATGGACAGCTCATCCGTTTACAGGGAATCCCTAGTAGATCTGATTTTCAGCTTATCACCATTCAACAACTCAAGAAAGAGTACAAAAAGCGCTCACAAATATTTGTATTGCATTTGAACAAAGAAACACAGGATCATCCCAATAATTCAGCAAACCATCCAGCCTTGACAGCTCTTCTTGAGGAGTATAGAGATTTATTTGAAGTACCTACTTTATTGCCTCCTAAGAGAGCGGTGGATCACCCCATTGATTTGGAACCCAACTCAAAGACAATCAATAAGCCACCTTACAGACTATCAAAATGTGAACGAGAGGAAGTAGCCAAGCAAATCAAAGAGCTTCTTGAAATGGGATTCATTGAACCAAGTTCTTCACCTTATGCATCCCCAGTCCTGTTAGTCAAAAAGAAAGATGGATCTTTCAGAATGTGCATTGACTACATGGATCTTAATAAGATAACAGTGAAGAACAGGTATCCTATACCCAGGATAGATGATTTGCTTGATGAGCTTAAGGGGGCTCGATTCTTCACGAAGATTGATTTGAGATCAGGGTATCATCAGATTCGCATGAGAGAGGGTGATGAAGTCAAGATTGCTTTTAGGACTGATCGTGGGCTCTACCATTTCTTGGTGATGCCATTCGGCCTTACAAACGCTCCAACTACCTTTCAAAGCCTGATGAATAAGATTCTGCAACCTTTCCTCTTTCAGTCTGTCCTGGTGTTCTTTGACGACATTTTGATCTATAGCAAGACTTTACAGGATCATTTGTCGCATATGAGGAAGGTTTTTGATGTGTTGAGACATCATAGGCTTTTTGCTAAGGAGAAGAAGTGTTCTTTCATGCAGACTGAAGTGGAATACTTGGGACATATAGTCAGTGAAAAAGGAATACAAGCTGATCCCAAGAAGGTGCAATGCATAAAAGATTGGCCAACGCCTACTACTACCTACCTCTCTTAGAGGATTTCTTGGTCTATCTTCATTCTATCGCAGATTTATAAAGCATTATGCGGCAATTGCAGCCCCTTTAACTGACAAGTTGAAGAAAGAGGCTTTCTTTTGGGATGCTCTTGCAGATAGCAGCTTCAACCAGTTAAAGGAATTACTTACCTCTGCTCCTATTCTTGTATGCCCGGATTTCTCTAAAGAGTTTACTATACATTGTGATGCTAGTGGCCGTGGCATTGGGGCTGTTTTGCTTCAGGAGCATGGAGTAATTGCATTTGAAAGCCATAAGCTTACTGATAAGGAGATGGCCATGAATGTTTATGACCAGGAAATGTTGGCTATTCTGCATGCAATCAAGAAATGGCACCATTACTTATATGGCAGCCGATTCAGAGTGCATAGTGATCATCGAGTACTCAAGTATTTCTTTACTCAGTCAAATATCACTCCAAAGCAACGACGATGGGTAGCAACATTACAAATTTATGACTTTGACATCACTCACACAAGGGGCAAAGATAACATAGTGGCTGATTCTCTCTCTCGTATGTGGGCCTGCAAAGTGTCAGCCATGACAGAATTACATAGTGATTGGATTGAAGAGCTACAAGAGGCATATCTCTTAGATGAGGAATTCAGCCAAATCTTTCAAAAATTACAGCAAGGTCTTATGGAAGAAAACTCACATTACCAGCTTAAAAATGGTCTTATTTGGTGGAAGGGCAAGATTGTTATTCCCTCTACTTCTTCTTTCAAGCGGAAAATTATGGAGGAGTTACATTCTTCCCCTTTAGCTGGACATTTGGGAGTTTTCAAGACTTATGACAGGATCAGCAAGAGCTTTTATTGGAAAGGACTGTGGAAAGATGTCAAGGACTTCGTTATGAAGTGTATGCCTTGTCAGCAAAATAAGGATAGCACCCATAAGCCAGGAGGTTTGTTGCAGCCATTGCCTATTCCTACGGGTAAATGGACTCATATTACTATGGACTTTATCACTGGCTTACCTACTACCAAGAAGGGGTGGAATAGTATTTATGTGGTGGTTGACAAACTCACCAAAGCAGCTCATTTTATCCCAACAAAAATTCAATTTACTGCTTCTCAAGTGACCAACCACTTTATGGAGCATATTTTCAGATTACATGGATTACCGCAGGTGATTGTCCATGATAGGGACTCAAAGTTTATGAGTAAATTTTAGCAAGCGGTATTTACATCTATGGATACTAAGTTGGCTCCATCTACGGCTTATCATCCCCAAACTGATGGACAGACAGAGAGAGTTAATAAATGGTTGGAGACTTATCTTCGCCATTTTTGCTATGATGTCCAAACCTCATGGGATTCTTGGTTATACCTGGCTGAGTTTGCTTATAACAATTCCACTCATGCGAGCATAGGAGTTTCACCCTTTGAGGCTTTGTATGGTTACAAGGTGCCCTTACCCACAGTCATTTTTAATGAAAAGATCAACCCTCATGGGAAGGAAGAGTTGGAAAGAATGCAGACCCTTCTTCAGCAATGCAAGGTGAATCTAAGGAAGGCTCAAGATCATATGAAGATGTATGCTGATGAGAAGAGGAGTCCTTTAGAGTTCCAAGAAGGAGAGCTAGTTTTGTTAAAGGTGCCCAAATCTAAGTACTTACATTGAAAGATGGATCCAGTAATAAGCTTGCCCACAGATTTTATGGCCCTTACAGGATCCTTAAGCGGATTGGAGATTTAGCATACATACTAGAGCTTCCCTCTTCTACAAAGATTCATAACGTCTTCCATGTTAGTCAGCTCAAGCCCTATTATGGTGATCCAGTGGATTTAGTTGATGAGCTGCCACCTATTGATGAAGATGGTCTTGTTCAGTACATCCCAAAGGCTGTTATAGGTCAGCGTGAAAAGAAGCTTCGATCACGTTCTATTGTGGAATATTTGATTAAATGGAAAGGTTTACCCTCTGAAGAGGCTTCTTGGAGACCTGATTCAATATTGGATGAGTATCCATACTTGAGGGATACATTGGTGGCTGAAGTCTATTGTTTATGAAGCTAGTATTGATGCAGACTGGTTCAGGACAACACGCTGTTTTAGAACAGTTTTTGTCGTACTTCATTTTCAGAATTGAGCTATCTACATGAGCTTAAAGTACTCTTCAAGAGCTTCGTTTTGATATGTGGTACATCTCATTTGGACACTTCTATCAAAAGTTATGGCAGATTTAGTCCAGCAGGGACTGTTTATTCAGCAAGCTGTCTACTTTCTTCTGGAACTATTTGTTGAAGATTCTATGGCTCCATTTGCTTCTGAAGTTCTTCAAATCATGTATATAGTTGGGTCCTCTTTCCGTTCTTCAAATTCAATCCTTGTAATGATAATTCTTCATTCATTTCCCATTTGTAAAGCTGTAAAACAGAGTAGTACTCTGTTCTATCCATCTCTTCTTTAGTTCTTTCTAGGTTTTTTTTTTAGGACAAAAACTTTTGGGAAGGGATGGATTGTAAGAAGCTGGGAATAGTTAGAATGTTAATAATATGCCATGTCACATAGACATTGGTATATAAAGAGAGAAGTTGTAATTTTTCAGATCTTTTTGACAAATCAATACATTTACAATCTTTATCTCCCTTCTTGCTCTAAGCTTCCATGGCTTCTTCATCTTTCCTGTCTTTCTCTCTCCAATTCTAGTCTTTCTCTCTCCTCGTCACTCTTATTCTCTCTCTCCCTGCAGTCTTTCCCTCTCCTCTGCAGTCTTTCTCTCTCCTCTCTCTCTCCCTGGTTCTCTCTCTGACACTAGCATGGCCCCAAAATCAAAGAATATTAATGCAATCTCATCCTTAACTTTGCTCCATGCTCTAAGTAACTTCATACCATCATTATTTGGCTACTCACCCAAAATATCTAGGACCAAACTAGTGATAAGTCTAGGCCTTTTGCCTTGGATCAATGCTATTTTTAACTTTCCTAGTTTGCTACCTTTTTGGATACTCTTTTGTAATGTGCCCTTCTTGTTCACATACAAAGTATTCATATGCCGCAAACAATTACTTGCATGTCTCCTCACTTTTTCAATGTCTAGGCTATTGGTTTCTCTTCTTTTTAGCATTTAAAGTCACCTTGTCATGCTTATCAATCTTTGCTTCCTTTTACTTGGACTTTATCATTGCATTTTTCAAGATGAAAGACGTTTCACACAAAGCATATGTTGTACATCTTGTCTCTATTATGTGAGACATACTAGTTAGAATTGTTTTTATGCAAAAATCTCAAGTTTCCTTTTGCAAACCACAACAATACTGTTTTGTCTACTCACATGCATAAATTGATAAGAAATGAGAAACAATAATGCTTCTTAAATCTTTTTATTAATATCTTATACAACAATCACATGAAGCATTGAATTTATGCCAAGCCATCATGACATCCACCTCAAAAGTGCTTGCCAACCAAGCTAAAGCAAATACTTGCTTAAATTGGACCCAAGTGGATGGTGCTTTACCTTGGATCAAAAGACCACTGCTACTACAAAGCATTTCCCTTGAGGAATGTTGAGGACTTTCCCACCCTTTAAAGACTCAATGAAGTGACTCCCAAAGTAAGTTGTATTAAACTACTAAATGAATGTCAAAGATTTCAACTTATCTGGAGTATCATTGAAGGTATCAGCTGAAATTTTTGAGAACCATTGAAAGTATCAAAATTTAAAATTGTCTCCATTCTTTAAGTATTTACTTTACCCTTTGGTGCCTAGTTATCATTAATGAGTGGTTGCAAAAATGGTGGATTTTTTTATCATACCACCTTAACCAGCATCGAACATGGCATTTTGTGGACCAACCCAAATCCCATGGGCACCAAATATTCTAGGTGCTCTAGATGCATTGCCAAACCTTCCAATTTGCATGTCACACACCATACCAATGTGACTATACATAAGATTTTGCATACTAACTACCACACTAGGATACATCTATCTAGGCATTCCATGCATTCCTAGTAGAAACACCAAAAACATTTATGTAGTGTATATCGAAAGAAATAGTACCATAACCAACATAGCACAAAAGATAGATCCACCACCAAAATATCCTAAATAAAGTGACTCCCAAAGTAAGTTGTATTAAACTACTAAATGAATGTCAAAGATTTCAACTTATCTAGAGTATCATTTAAGGTATCAACTGAAATTTTTGTTGAAAGTATCAAAATTTAAAATTGTCTCCATTCTTTTAAATATTTACTTTACCATTGGTGCCTAGTTATCATAAATGAGTGGTCGCAAAAATGGTGGATTTTTTTGTCATACCACCTTAACCAGCATCAAACATGGCATTTTGTGGACCAACCCAAATCCCATGGGCACCAAATATTCTAGGTGCTCTAAATGCATTGCCAAACATTCCAATTTGCATGTCACACACCATACCAATGTGACTATACATAAGATTTTGCATACTAACTACCACACTAGGATACATCTATCTAGGCATTCCATGCATTCCTAGTAGAAATACCAAAAACATTTATGTAGTGTATACCCAAAGAAATAGTACCATGACCAACATGGCACAATCCACCACCAAAATATCCTGAATGTCCCACGTGTTAAGATATGTCTTGCTATGCCAACAACATATGGTATACATTTCTAAAATTTGTAGAATTTGAGAAAACAAAGGTAGGTCGATATATACAATGTAGTTTTCATGTGTGTGTGTGTGTGTTGTGGGGGGGTGTAGGGCACAGAAGAGCTGGTTGTTGATCGAGATGAAGCCATGTTCTTGATGCTCTTACACTGGAGTTTTCATTCTATGTTCTTAGGAGGGACTAAAGCACAATTTTGTTTCTTCTTATGTGATGTTAGGAGTTATTCTTGGTGGTTGAGCAATAGTATGAATATTGTTTGTCAACCTATTTTGTTTTTGTTGTAGCTTTGAGGTGTTTGGCAAGATTGTTGAGGTCAAAGTATGAGTTATTAGAGGCTAACTCCAAGTCACAAACTCATGTCGTCGCTCCTTTTCTCTCATGTCTTTGGGTTGTGTGAGAGAATTATCCTCAATCACTGCTCATGATACAACAGTTGAGAACAATCTCAATGAATTTATTGCAATATGCCACGATCCCCCATACTCAATGAGTTGATATACCCCAACAAAATGGAGCCATGAAACTAGTCTTCTTTTCAAAGAACAGTGGTGAATTTTTTATTAAGTAACTACAAGTAGCAAATATTCACACAAATAAATAATTTAGTACTTTACCAATCAAACAAGACAATCCAACATTGATTGGCTCTAAACTCTATTGCCGCTTTTAGTATTTATTGAAGCTTTATTCCAAAATTTGAGAAGTATAACTAAGAACAACCAAAGCTCTAAATTTTTAAAAGACTAGGTTGAGAATTGAGAATCCTTGCAAGTTCCTTTAACTAAAATTGCCCCAAATCCCAACAAATCAAGGCACGATCCTTGACAATTATGGAACCTTTGGCTATCAATAGCAACCACCCACCCAACCTTCAACTTGCACTTTGATTCGGAATGAATGGGGAGCCGAAGTCTTTAGTGGTTCTATGCAACCGACCTTTTGTTTTGCAGACTAGGTAGCCAAAGTCTTCACTAGTCATATGCAAGCAATCTTTGTTGTGGACAATCAAATGTCTTCAAATATGATATAAATTCATTATTTCACAACAGCGATCCTTCACTTTGTCTAAATTTCACATGCACGTGTCTGAAAACAACCATGCGAACCCTGATTCTTGCTTTTTGCAAGTCTAAAATCAACGAATTCGTAGTTGAAATACTTCACGTCCATAGCATGCTCCAACTGACATGGAGAGAGAGAGAGAGAGAGAGAGAGAGAGAGAGAGAGAGAGAGAAGGCATAGGTGAGAGAGATTCAAAACTTATGGGCTAGGAATGGAGAGTAGTTATAGCCAGCAGCCTTATTTGATGCCCAGAATCACGCAACCTACCCCAAAAGGTGTCTCACCTGCCTCCAAACGTGCATCACTTGCTACCCCGAATCTGCCGTCACCGGCTGTAAATTGTCGGTCCTCCGACTGTTGCATACTCGCTCAGAAAATGACCTCCCCTGGCCTTCATGCTGGAATGCCGTGCTCCTTGGTAGTAAACTCGACCTTCACCAGTGCATTTCCAGTCACTTACAATTGAGTACACTGAGAAATACTTGGCCCTGCCTGTGTTCTCTGGCCACTACCTAATCAATCTCCATTTCAAATTCCCGACTATGAACCTCCTCCTTCCACAATGCTTTAGTTATTGTTTCCCCTTTCAACACTTTGAAATCGTTTCCAAGCGGCAATCGTACGGCTTTGGACCAAAATCTGCCCCAAGCACCACCGACCAGATGGGGTTTGCCCATCACCAAATCTCCCCTTCCAGTTTGAGCACAACTAAGTTGTCCTAATGAGAGATACGTCACAAAATTCACGACCTCAGTATGGCAACCTCCTTGCTCTCCACCCCCTCTTCGTACTTTCTTGCCTATCATCCTCTCGCAAAATGGCCATTCTCTCTACAGTGGTAGCATCATGCTACAATGAAGAACGGAGAAAACCCGACCTTAGCAATCAGCTCAAAGCCATTAGAATCCTTCATCTCCACACATTCAAGCAAGCAATCCGTTATGCCTGTTCCGCAATAAGCACGCCTCCTGCTCTAGCTTGAGAGCGCCCGACCCAGTAGAAATAGTAAGCACATCAAATACCTTTGCGAAGAGCCTAAACGGGTGTTATTAGCCACCTCTCCATCCGAGCAAAATAGTCAAATCTGCAAAGCAACTCCAGACAGGTCATTCATGTTGCAAGACCCAGTTAGAGGAGAACGATGCGCACCATGGCAAGGCGTAAACAAGATTACATCTATGACCAAATGATGAAGCACGGATCTAATAGCGTTTTGCTCTCAAGTCGACCAGCATCATATAAGAGTGTCGTTGTCAATGAACTTGTTTTGAATGAAACCACCGAATGTACTTCATCGGCGTACGTCCCATGAATATACGATTACTGAATGCATTGATTCGGGGCCTTATAATCCTCGTCTCTTAACAAACCAATGAGCATTGAGCATTGTTACGGGGTTCTCTCGGGCTACCGAAGTAAAGATTTGACAAAGAGCAAGAAAAGAGGAGAGAGAATGGGCCTCTCTCAGGCAAGGGAATATGCCGACTTGTTGTCGCAATGTCGAGAACAATCTGACTGAGGGCTGATTCTCAAAAAAAATCACTGGCTGCAGGGCTTTTCCGACCGATGGTCAGCCTTACTTATTTTAAAAAACAACTTGCGTAATTGCCGAATTGTCTTTGGTGTGAGGGAAGCATAATATCACACACAGAAGAGAGGATTGACGTTATTCATGATAATTTACCAAAATTAACCAAAGTATGACAAAAAACGGCCCATAGGTTGTGGGATCACAGCATACTTGCAATTTCCTTAGTTATGAGGCCTCTGGCAGAAGCCGGATTTCTGTACATCTAATCTTGGTTTGAAAGTGCAAAGCCAATTTGCTGAAGCTGAATCACAAAAATTGCTTTATGTGGAGGATCGTTGCCAAGAAGACTGTCTGATGGTGCTACAACCTCTTAACCAGCAAGCACACTTTCCCCACCTATCGCAAAGTTCCTCTAAACACCCAGGAGTCTTCTTTCAGCTGCATCTTCTATAAAGCAGTGGCATTAATCCCAGACAACTTTGTAATTTTGGGAGATTTGACCAAGGATGGCGTTACAGTAAGCAAAGCATGATTTACATATAAACCCACTTTACAGTGCACCATGAGAAGCGTTAAAATGATAAGAGGAATATCTTCACATGTAAGGAGGGCTGTATTTGCATAGGTAGAAGAAACCTTCCATGTTGCAACCTGACCAAAAAACACAGGATATAGCCCATTTCAAGCATGAGCCTCGACAGTGACTTTGAAGCTCCCGTGTCAAAATCTGAAACGTTTGGCAAAACTGACAGAAAACGAAGTATACTTTGTAAAAACCCATCAATCCATCAACCTCTTATGATCGGACTTACAAGTGTAAAAAGCTTTAATCCATCCATCAAATGATTGAGAATTATCATTTGGAAATGTCTCCAGGTTCCCACAGCCTTAATACCTTCATTCATCAAAACAGAGAGATGTTAGATGACATCTTTGCATGCAATCCATGCCTTTACCTACCAGATGGAGAGCTGTCCAATACCTTCCATGCATGTGGCCCATCAATTTTAAGTAAAATGTTTCAAGCACCACTAGAAATAGAACTCCCACATATCTCCTCAATTGAAGAACATGAATCTGATCGCATTTTGGTAAAGCTATCGCTTCCGGTGCACCAATAGGGAGTCCTAATCGTATTGTTTCAAGCACCACTAGAAATAGAGCTCCCAATGCTTCCACATATCTCCTCAATTGAAGAACATGAATCTGATCGTATTTTGGTAAAGCTATCCCTTCTGGTGCTCCAATAGGGAGTCCTAATTTTGTCCATTGTGTGCCTCTCCAATTTCAGCTCTTTGGTATTGTTGATCATATACTCAAGCTCTTGAGCAACCTCTTTGATGGTAGGCCGAGCATCTTTATCATATGAAAGGCAACGGTAAGCAATCTCTGCAACTGATTGAATCATAGCCCGTATCTCTGGACTATCCCCAGCATGCAGAGACTCATCAATAACATCATCCAGAGTACCATTCCCTATCCTTATGACTGCAAGGTTGGCCAGGTTGATTTCACTTTTACTGCGGGAAAGATCCACTGCCTTGAGTGCCGTAATCATCTCAACCAACACCACACCAAAGCTGTACACATCACTCTTTTCTGAAAGGTGGAAGTTTTGATGGTAGTCCGGATCCAGATAGCCTGGAGTACCTTGAGGAACTGTTGAGATATGAGAATTATCTGTCAAGACAAGTCTGGAGAGGCCAAAATCTGCAACTTTGCATGTGAAGTTATAATCAAGAAGAATATTACTGGACTTAACATCCCGATGATATATGGGTGGGTCAAATGAATGGAGGTAACTAAGGGCCTGAGCAGTCTCTAATGCAATGTTGACTCGTCTAGCCCAACTCAAACTGTGGGCCTGAAGATGTTCAGCTAACGTGCCATTGGGTACATATTCATACACCAATAGAGGGTCCCCATATTCTAGGCAGCACCCAAGCAGGCGCACAAGGTTTGGATGCCGCACTGCTGCTAGAACCTTTACCTCATTGACAACCTGCTGAACCCCCTGCATATAACGGTAATTGATTCTCTTCACTGCAACTGCAGTGCCATTTGAAAGCTTCCCTGCATAAACTGTCCCAAACGCACCATTACCAAGCCTCTGGTGATCTGAAAAGTTTTTTGTGGCCTTCTCCAACTCCCTATATGGAAACACCTTTGTGACCCGGTGGTTGCACAACAGCCCCTCAATCTGCTTAATGTCCCTTCTGCTCTGGATGTCCCCCAATTGATAGCGTCTCCTTCTAAGTAGAATAGTAGCTGCAACTCCTATTACAATGATGGTAGTTCCAGCAATCACACCTGCATAGCTGAAAATGTCAGAGGCCTTAAAATGCATACCAATGATAAGAAACCCACATAAATATTGCCAAGTACATTTCAATTTAATGCTCGGAAAGCATGCTAGTTTTATTGTAGACAAGCTTTATAAATGCTAGACTATTACACTGAGAATTCTGCACATGTCCTCTGGATCAGGTCGGCCAGTTTTTTGATGTCTTGGCTATTTATAGCCAGCCTCCCCACTTGGCAAACACACACTCTCTCCAGTTTTCAGTCTTCCCTTTGCAGGTGCACACTCCAACTCTCCATGCTTGGTGCTGCCATCATCATCAGCCTGATCTGGTGCCCTCACTGACGCTTTGGGCTGAGTGCAGGGACTGATCAGTCCATCCTCATTGTATCAACATTCTTCTTCAGTCAATGCAATATTCTTCCCTCATCTTTTGCGCTCTCTTTTTTTTTCGTAAATCTTTTGCACTCTCTCTCTCTCTCTCTCTCTCTCTCTCTCTCTCTCTCTCTCTCTATATATATATATATATATATATATATATATATATTTGTGTTTCTCTTCTGTTGCGCACTCTCACATGGTATCATGGCCTAAGTGAGGACACAATTTGGAAATTTCTTGCAGAAGAGCAGGTTTTCATCATGAAGGAGCAGCCTGGCCAGATTTCCAAAATGCAGATTTTCAGCCTATATTCACTGCATTTACTGCCCGAACAAGTGGTCCATTGCCCATTTGCACCCCACAAGCAGCCAGGTGACAATCTACAAAGACTAGGTGGCAGCTTTCTAGCATCAAACAGCCCCAACTTTTGCGTTTTGCTCAAAACGCAAAATTGCATTTTTGCCAATGCTTCCTTCCTGGTGCACGCAACAGCATTTTATTGTAGGTGACTGCTTCCTAAGGCTTGGCAACAACTTTCTACTGTAGACGATAGCTTTATAGGCAGGCGACAGTCGTTTCTCTATTAAACACAACCTTCTGAGTGATTGCAAGTTCGAAGATGTCTTTCCAGTTCGCGAGCTTTGATGACTCAGAGAAGTTTCTTTCCAAACACTCTTCTGAGCAAAGATGCGATTATAGTCGGCATGAGGAGTCCCCTATTCGCACCAGTCCCCCTTCTATTCATCTCTCACAAAAGGCTCCACCCTCAGTGAAGACGCCATCCTTGATACCTTCGGTACAAGTACATGTCTTACCTTCATCACCCAAAGAAGACAAACTCAATGGTTTGAACTATTCATTGTGGCCATGTATGGTGGAGTGCATATTCAACTTTGGGCTCTTGTTTTAGATTCCATCCCTTGTCCTAAGGAGGATCCCATAGATGGAACTTCTATGGACCATGCAACCTTGTGGAATCGGCTTAACTCTCAAGCCCAATCCTTTCTCTTTATGAGTTTACATGATTCTGTCCTTGTGCATGTTCGTAAGTTGAAGACCACTAAAAAACAGGAAATAAGCTTGTGTCTTTGTATCAACATAAAACGTTTACCCACAAGATTTCTCTAGAGAAGAAGTTACAAATGCTTAGTCTTAATGATTCCTCCTCTATGAAAAGGAACGCATTACAAAGATGGAGGACATGAGAGGTGAGCTTGCCTCTCTTGGTTGGATGATATCCTCTAAAGACATGGCTACAATCCTTTTGACTCAACTACCATCTCCTCAATTCGATGTCTTCTACACCAGCCTTGTCACATCGAGGACCCACAAGACACTCTTATGGGAGGAGCTTTCACCGCTTGTCTTGGAGCATGACAAGCCACTCAATGAGGTTGGATTCCATGGTTCTGGCTCCACCAAGGTATTTACAATAGGTATCGGCGAAGGGAAGAAGAAGAAGGCACACGCCAAGGACAAGAAGCAAGAGGGCAAGAAGGATAAGAAAAAGGAGAAGAAGCCCAAGTGCCCACATTGTGGGAAGGGTACTCATCCCAAGGAAAGTGTTGGCAAAAGTATCCCATTTGAAACCCAAGGGGAAGGATTCAAAGGAATAGAAGGCTGCCCCACCAACGATAGTCTATCTTTGTACATGTATTTGCCGAGGAGGATACAACTCTTGCTTCTTCCACTCAAGAGAAGACTTGGTTGGTAGACAACAGGGCCTCTTCTCACATGACCAATAGACAGGATTGGCTTCAAGACCTGCGTGCCAAAGGGGGCATAGTCATTATTGGTGACAACTCTTTGTTCCCAGTTGTGGAGTGGGGACTATTCCTTATTGCCAAATAGGCAATCTTCTTCTGCCAAAGTTCTCTATGTATAGGATTTAGGTTTTAACCTATTGTCTATTCATGGACTTGCACAACTTGGGACCCGTGTGGTCTTCACATAGGATTCAGTGACAATGGAGGTTGCTTCTACAAGTACTGTTCTTTGGATAGGACCCTAGGAGGGTGGACTTTACACGCTCATAGCCTTAGCCGCATGGTCTTCCCATGAGCTTGGGGTGCTTTGGCATGCTCGTTATGGTCATTTTCATTTTGATGCGATCCGACGACTCCTCAAAAAAAGATGGTGAAGGGACTTCCTGATTTCCCTCCTATTCACACTTTTAGCCCTAGCTGTTTGAGGGGCAACCAGTATAGGCAACCACAACCCTAGATTGCCACTAGGAGTGGCTTCTACAACGCTTGAGTTGGTTCACACTGACCTTTGCGGACCTACGGGCATGGCCTCCCCTGGGAAGGCCAAGTATTTTATGTTGATCATAGACAATATCTATCGTTTTGCGTGGCCTTGTTTTTTTAAGTACAACAATGAGGCGTACTCTCATTTCTACAAGTGGAAGGTGTTTGTAGAGACATAAACCTCTTCCAAAGTTCGTGACATACAAGCAAATCATGGTGGCGAGTTTATTTCTAACCTCTTTCCTCAGCTTCGCATGGATCACAACATATGAGTGGAGTATACTCATCTGAATACACCTTCAGAGAATGGTGTGGTGGAGCATGCAAATTGGACCATGCTAGAGATGGTCCGATCAATGTTGGAGCATCGGGATCTTCCTCACACCCTCTGGGATGAAGCAGTGGCTATTGCGATTCACATCCGCTACCATTCCCAACTTTTGCATTACAAGATATGACTCCTTATGAGACTTTCTTTGGTCCAAAGCCTTCCATATGTCATTTTTGCATCTTTAGTTGTGATGCTTTTGTTCATGTGGACGAAAAGAAGAGGAAAATGAAGCTTGACTCCAAGTCAAAAAAACTCATCTTCATGGGCTGCACCACTACCACAAAGGGCTATCAACTCTATGACACGAAAGCTTGAGATGAGAAGGGATGTGATCTTCGATGAGGCTTTCGCCTCCGAGGATCCGATTGATGGTTCTATAGCAAGTGATTCTTCGTCATCAACTGACCCCCCCAACCCTTAGCTTCTCTTCTCCCCTCCAAGTTGCCTCTTCGCACCCCTTCTTCATCTTCAACTCCTCCCCCTCCTCCTCCTCCTCCCTCTACTCTGACTTCCCTACCACCATTGGTGGATGCACTACTTCTACTTTATCGTATACTTCCACCCCTTCTAACTCCCCTCCGAAAGGGATGCTCAATCGTAAGAAGGGAAGCCTTCTTCCAATGAGGAGGATTTACCTTGCCTTGGTGAGAGGGAGTCCCTACCCCACACAGGTGCATTGCAGATACCACAAACTTGACAATCTCCCTTGCAGCAACATGAGCCGATTCGAATTCCCCATTGGTACTGCCAGCTCATGCAAGATTCAAATGTTTCACACTTTCTACTTCTCCTACAAGTCCACGCGAATCGGCTTGCTTACAAGCCCAATGAAATAGTTCACTTTGTGAGAAATATGCTCTTATGTCATAGATTCGTCATGATAGCGAGCCTTCTACAATTGAGGAGACTCTTACACAAGATATTTGGTGTCAGGCCATGCAAGAGGAGCTCAATTCCATGGAGCGTAATAAGACTTGGGAGTTGGTTCCATGTCCCCCAAAGCAAAAGGCAATAGGTGTGAAATGGGTCTATAAGACCAAGTATCTTGTAGATGGTTCCTTGGACAAGTACAAAGCTAGGCTTGTTGCCAAGGGTTTTGCTCAATAGGCAAGGTTGGACTATTTTCAAACTTTTGCACCTACGGCTCAGATGTCTACTATTCAAGTTATTTTGGCTCTTGCAACCCACCACTCCTGGCCATTTTACCAAATGGATTGATCTCATCCTCAATGATAGGCTCAAGCCTCAATATCTTGCAAGTGAGCTTATACTTCTTTTATCCATTCTTTGACCTTATCCTAGCCTTGTTGGTTGGGGTTAGGGCACTCTCCAACCTTAGCACTTCCCTTCTTCCTCATCTTAGGAGCAAATGTTTGTGCTTCTACATTAGTAAATTGCTTTCTCTTTGTTAAAGTGGTCGCAATCTTTGTTTTGAGTGTTATTTTTCCATTAGTGCTCTTTCTTCTCCTTCTCTTGCCCTTCTTCCCTATAAGGACTGCATGTAGGTTGCTAGGTCTAGGTTATAAAATACCGGCTTGCTCCATTTGGCCTCTTATCATGACATTTATGGGGATGGTTGTGGCATTGTTGCCAGGTGACTCAAGATAAAAGAGTTCGAGCGGCACATATGGCACAATTGCCAAACTAGTGGAGGATTTTTGCCTAGGGTAATTGGCGAATAGGTGTGTGACTCTACATTTGAAACATTTCAAGTCAACCTTCTCTCTATTTGGTTGCTCCTTTTCAAGGCAGTGGAATGAGATATGTCCTGGAGGGCCACACATCCAACATGCTATGAACTCATGGTTTTGACCTCCTTCTAGGCCTCTACCTCTCCCTTTACCTAAAACCATGACCGGCACAAGCCTAAAGTCCACCAATATGGGATTACCCTCCTTGTCATAAGAGACATAAGGGTTCACGTACGAGTCTTCATCTAGTGGTTCCTCTACAAAAGTACACTAGAGCATCGCTAGTTGGTGGATGTGTCACTATAGGTCTTGATGGTCTAGGGATTCCTGTTGGATTGATGTCGATCCTTGGAGTGGCTGGCTTTGAATCCTTAGGTGCAAGTAGAGCCAAAGGACTCCTCTTCCAAAGTAAGGCTGTCTAACTCTTAGATAGTATGATTGAGCATAGGATTACTGGTATGGCAACCGTCTTGGCAATCGGCAATGCATAGCATTATGCCCAAATCTTTTGAAATTGGCACAAGGTTGAGACCTAGGATTGGGACACTTAGACAGTGGGCGGTTCCTCCACAATGCACACATTTTACGTAAGGTTGCACTGGTCTTTGTAATGACTCTTATAGTCTGGTCAGCTTGACTTTAGATCAACTAATTGCTTGGGTCTAGTCAGCATTCTTTCCTTTATCTTGCTTATAGGGGCTGATTGTTCACTAAGTGTTGTGGTTCTCTTCGCATTTCTAAATGTGTTGTTCTCTTTGCTACATATCCCTAGACCTTCTCTCTCTAAGCAAGTCATCCACTCATATAGCCTCCTCAAAGACTCTTGCCAGTACATCCCTTTGCAGATTTGAATTGCTTACTAAGGTGTCATAGAGTTGTTTATCGTAGATTCTGCTGATGAATGTAGTGGAGACTGCTCTCTCATTGGATTGCTCAACTACTACATATATCCTCTTGTGGAGACTCCTCACATGAGTAATGTAGTCTTGTATGTTCTCTTTATCTTTTTGGTTGACATTCATCAGCCTAACGATGAGGTTGTCAAAGTATTCTGACTCCAAGAATCTCTTAATGAAAAGATCCTTTAGATCATTGAAATTATTGCATCCGACATTATCTAGACCGGTAAACCAAATCATTATCTAGACTGGTAAACCAAATCCATCCCTTGTCTCTTAAGCAAAAAACAAATGCTTATGCTCGTTGAGTGGGATCCATGAGGTTGTTAGCCTTGCACACCTGCTCAAACTGCTCGACAAAGCTATAGGAGTCATTATTTGCTCAATATTTGTCAAGTTGCTTGGTAACTATGGGTATCTTTGTTTGGCTCCTGGTATTTGGGGTGGCTCCCAGCCCACAACTAGCAATGATACTACCAAGGCTGCTCCACTTTGCTCGGTGCTGGTATTGTCTAGCAATCGCTTCATGGGCGGCTTGCTCACTATAAGATCTAATTCTAAGGCTCTCTCCCTATTGGCATTTACTCTTGCTCTGTTTCTACCTGAGATAGCTAGGATCCTGTGAATCTCGCTGAGCTCTCTCTCCTAACATGACCTCTAAGCCTGAGGGTCCTAGTCATAGCTCGCTATGTGCTATAGTTGCCATTCTTCCTAGCCTCTTCTTCTCCTCAAAATTGGCTATAATATCGACTACAGATCTTCCATGATGTGTTATACTTTTTTGCATATTAAGTTGCAACAAAGAAAGGAGCAAGAAACCTTTAGGCAAAAGCAAGAGGAAGATATGGACCCTTTGTTCACGTGCTTCACCAAAGTCCCACTCATGCATTGCTTCTCAATCTCTAACAATTACATTTTTTCAAGACCATGGATAGCTTGCACACCTATATTTCAACTAATGTCGAGACTCTATGTTTGAATTCTTTGGAGCGGGCCATGGAGTTGACTAAGAAGTTTTAGAGGACTTGGGAGCTCTATTTCACTTTGAAAAAGTATATTATGCAACATGTTGGAGAGGCCAGCGAAGCACAAGAAGCTAAACAACCCAACATGTCGTTAGAGGTGAAGGGAAAGTCCAAGAGTAGTATTTGAGATTCTTCCAATGAGATAATTGCTCATGATGCAACACGACAATTGTGCAAGGAGAACAAGTATCTTAGGTGAGTGCAAGGATAAAGATCGTAGACATTACAAATGTCCTCAACAAAGGCTACAAGAGACAAGTTCTCGCCTAATGAGACAAATAATGGGAGTGACTATGACTCTGTAGTGGGTTCTAGTAGCAACCAAGGCAATGCAACACAATGTTCAAAATCCTCAAGCTCAAGACCTTTAGTGGTAGCTGTTAGCACTCACGCCTGTCATGCCTTGTCATCTCCTCCCTATGAGCCTCAATCTAAGGACTTTTGGAGCTCTAACAGATTTGTCATGTGTTTTGATGGGAGAGTTACTCATTCTAGAGTGGCCATATGTGTGCATTTCCTCCGATTGTCAAGTTTAGATGTGCTTTCCTTGTGCAATTTTTGCATTTTCCAAGCTGTCCTTGGTCAGACATTGTCCATGCCTTCCAAGATTTTTTTGTGCTACCTGTATTTTTCTAGCATTTTTTACCAACACAACCAACATTAAATGCTGGTCGGCCAGCTTTTTGGCGTCCTTCTAGGCAAGTCCTCTAGATTTGGACATTATTGGCTATTTATAGCTTGCCCCTCTCCACACTTCATGATCATCACATCATCTTCCTTCCTTCTGGCAAGTGCACACTCCGATTCCGTCATCTTCCTCCGTCTCCAGTGCTACCGTCATCATCAGCCTAATCCGGTGCCCTCACTAACGCTGTCGGCTACGTGCAGGGACTGATCAATCCATCATCATGGTATTAGCATTCTTCTTCAATCATTACAATATTCTTCCCTCATCTTTTGATTCCTCTCTCTCTCTCTCTCTCTCTCTCTCTCTCTCTCTCTCTCTCTCTCTCTCTCTCTCTCCGTAAAAGGTAATTGTATTAATTACGATAAAAAGGTATAGGTTTACATGATTACAAGATACACGATGGCTCTAAGCCATCGTGTGTAAAATCTCAGTACTAAACAACAAAAGAGTTACAGAAGTCATGGCAAAGGCGCAGAGGAAATTGCCATATGCCAAGGAAGTAAGTCCTCCCGAGGGAGTAAGTCAATGTGCCGAATGAGATCTATCTACCAATGCAAGAGACCTTTAAGCCTCACAATATGTCCCGAAACATTAGAGGCCGAATCAAAAAGAAAGGCATTCCAAGTGGCCCAATTGTGCCAACAGCCCCAATATCTAAAAAGGTGAAACAAGATCTTCATATGCAACTGTGCCGGTGTGGGGTATTTGGGCCGTACAAAAACCCAATCAAAAGGGCTTAGCGAGAAACCAACCACTGCTCGCCAAACCACTGACAAGAGTAACCAGATATTCTTAGCGAGAGGGCAAGAAATAAATCGATGACGGGCCAATTCCACAGTAGTGGTGCAAAAGAAACAATTGCCGTTAGAGATTCGACGCTTGGAAAGGGTTGAAGCTAGAAGAAGACCACCAATCATCACCCTCCAAAGAAAGACCTTGCATTTGAAAGGTGTCTTGTTCAACCAGCCCTCCATCACAGTTGCCTTCCACCATGACTGAGATTTCCGCAATCCCCATACAGTATTAGCTTTAGTAACCAGCCATTGATGATCTTTAACCAAAAGATGATACACCTAGTTAGCTGAGGCCTTTTCCAAATTCAACCGACCTGCAAGGTCCCAGTCCTGCCAAGGACAATCCAAAGCAAGGGCAAGAAAGGGTTGCCTGCTCTAGAGCACTAACAAAAGCTGTTCCCATAAATCACGGTATCCATGAGGAATTCTGAAAAACCTCTTGGTTGTACGAAACGATATCAACACATTGCGACTGGCAAGGGTGACATCCGCAATTGAAGTCAAGCCCAAACATGCCATGCGGTTAAATTTTGGTCTGAGCTCATGTTTGCCTTCCCAAGAAAGTAATCTCGAGACTGCCAACAATTCCAGTTGAAAAGAGTTAGTATGTAAGCGGTCCTCCGCTGGATGCCAACGCGCCTTCTGGAGAACCGATTTCCAAGAGCAAACCAAATGAGCAAGCAGGGATGAGGAAGGACTAGAAAACCGAGAGTTTGTATTAAGAACATGCCACCAAGAGCTCCGAATTTGTGTATTACCATGTACAAGCCCGTGATCCTCAAGAAAATAACGGGCTATAACGACCCACAGGTGATGATCCATGCACATGGCACGAAAAAGAGACCAACGAAGTGCCAGCATATGAGTTTCGACATCCAAAATAGCCCCACCACCCATGCGTTTGGGGATACATATATGCGACCAAGAAATCCATGAAATGCCTGCATGCAAGGAATCCTTCTTCTATAACATGAAACGAATGCACTGAGTAAGAGCAATCAAAGTAGTAGTAGTCCAAGGCAGCAATGGCAAGAAAAATGTGAGCATTGGTAACATAATTGTCTGAGCCACTTTGAGGCGAACATGGAAGGCCCAAGCCTGCGACTTCCGATACAGAAACTTAGCTGCCAGTTTCTGTGAAATCCACTCTAGTAGTTGCTTTGGCCGAACATCAACACCCAAAGGGTACCCAAGATGCCTGACAATGGAACCACGGGGAACAACCTGTCCTTGCCAACCCAATGACTGTAAACTGACTCCGTGCAACTAAGAACGGCTGATTTGAAAGCATCGATATGAAGACCAAATGCATGACCAAAGAGCATCCAAACATCTAATGCTTTGTGAAGATTATCCTTGTCCACACGCAAAATCATAAAACTGTCATCAGCCAAAGATTGACTAATGAAGTGCTGTCCAAAAGGAAGAGACAATCCAGCCAACTGAGTAGAAGCTGCCATATAAGATAACATCGAAAGAACCGGATGAGTCGCAAGGGCAAAGAAGAGAGGACTCAAAGGGCAACCCTGTCTCACAGAGCGTGCAAGGACAAATGGCTCGGTAACACCACCATTTAGCATAACTTGCGAAGAAGCCGCAGCACTAATGGTGTAGATCAAGTGAGACATCCGAGTACCAAAGCCCATAGTAGACATAAGTTCTGCAATGAAAGACCAATCTAAATAATCAAAAGCCTTTTCCAAATCCAATTGAATCAATATACCATTTCCTGATTAGAGTGCCTTGCATAGTCAATAGCCATTTGCACATTCAAGATATTATGCAGAATGTTTCGGCCCTTAATGAAACCATATTGAAGAGGATGCACAATGGCCGGAAGATGCTTGTGGAGCCGATTCGCCATCACTTTGGAAAAGATTTTATACATCGAGCCCATCAAAGAAATTGGTCTCCAATGTTTCAACATTGACGGCGAAGGACCTTTTGGAAGCAGTTTGATAAGACCTTCTTTCCATGAGGAAGGCATGAACCCTGTTTCCCAAACCTGCTGAAACATAGTCGTCAATGGTTTCACCAGTTGGGTAGCAAAAACCTCAAAGAATTCATTAGTGAGACCATCCCAACCGGGACTTTTATCCTTGGGCAGGTGTAGCAAAACATCCATAACCTCCACCTCACAAATATCTATCTCCAAAGTAGTTTGCATATCAAGTGGAACCTGATTGCGGACAAGATCATAGAAAACTGAGCGTGCATGAGTAACTTAGTCAGAAGGTGAAGGAGAAGAACCAAGAAGGTCTAGAAAATAATTCCTGCACATATTGACAATAGTCTGAGGATCAATGACCATTCGACCTTCAAGATCCTGGAGTCTAGTCATATTTTCTCGAGCAAGAGATGCATGTAGAGCTCGAAAGAACTTACGAGTCTGACAAGCACTATCTTGCAAATTCTCAGTCAAATTTTGCAATTTGGCCTGCTGATAAGATTTCAATTGAAACTCTTTAATAAGATCAGCCAAACGCATCGCCAGTGGCAGCAGAAATACATCATCTGGAGTGTCCACCAGCAGAGAACGAACCAAAGCCAGTAAGTCCTCCACTGCTTGTCGACACCGCCGACAAAGAGAGACATGATGGATCCCATACTACCGAACAACCCGCTACACATTAAAGAGCAATCGTTTAAAAGAAGCATTGCCCTCAGGAAGAAAATCATCATCCTGCATGATGTACATGCGGTCCAACCGCGACCATGTAGTTGCATACTGAGCAGAATGGAAAGTAAACCCTGTAGAAGAAGGGTGTAGCCAAGACCAGAGATCTTGCTTAAGTACAGCAAGAGCAAACGCATTCCACACACGACTTTCCGGAGCGTCCATCACAGAATGCTCTGATGTGGACTGTGAAGAATCAACACACATTAAAATCCCCCATCAAAAAACCCTGTCTGCCAAGTAACAAGGAGGTCTGCAAAGTATTCCAAAGATCCCGATGGGATAAAGGGTCATTCAGAGCATAGAGGCCCAGCAACCATAAGATCTCTCCTTCAAATAAAACTTCAATCACCACAAAACGGCCATGTACATCATTTTTAATAAAAACTGGCTGATATTTCTTATGTACAATCATAAGCACACCAGAATAATGCATGGCATGTGTCCCTGCATAAAACAAGAGAAACCCCCATGGCAATCCACAACTTTTCCTGCTTCACCGTGACTCTTGTGCTCAACAGCACACAAGACATCCCACTGATTCTCATGCAATACAGTCCACATGGTATGTTGCTTATGGCGAGAACAAATGCCTCGCACATTTCACGTGGCTATCTTCATGTGTATTCAAAAAAGAAAATCAGGAACGAGGCAAGCTTGCCTCGATTTAACCATTTCTGCTAGAATGTCAAGGACTTCCTCATCCAAAAAATCAGCTAACACGGCAAAAGAGTTCTGACGGCCAAATTTAGAGGTAGATGGTATATCCACTATCTTGGGGATGGAACGGGGATAACGACGATCCCATGGGGTAATCACATTACCTCTAGTATCAAAAGCCAACTTAGCAAGTGGGCCCTTTGGACCGTTCGTATATACTTTCCTAGTAGACTGATTATGGGGAGCAGAAGAAACGATAGTAGGAGCAGTGTGCTCTAAAGACAACATTTCTTTCCTGCGCATATAAGTGCATTAGGCCCAGTATCTACCAAGCTAGCATCAAACCTTTTACCTTTTCTGGCACACACATCTACCCAATCATTGCCACGGGAATCCAAACTCGAAACATGTTTATCTTTATCCAAAACTTTAGGTGGTTGGGTTGCATCTTGCAACGGAGTATCAAGCATCATATCTTCCATGGGCACCACAATATGCTCAGCATCTGAAGTCGGTTGCTTCTCTGGGCATTCGGCCATAAAATGCCCCAATTTTCCACACGAAAAGCAATGCCTTGCAAAGTTGCCCCATTTCAAACAAAAGTCCAAAGGATGCATGCCAGAGCAATTAAGACGTAACCAAGCAGGCCTTTTCCTAGTAGTGTCCCATAACATACACAAACGGTTACGATTCATGGCCCTTAGGCTCGGGGGGGCCAGAACAGTACCCAGAACGGGCATGGCATCCTTTAACACTAGCCAATAGACAACCTGACAATTTTCCACTTCAACCCACACCGGGCATTCATGTTGAAGCAGGCGCTGAAATTCTGCCATTGGGCACCATGGCACAACATGGACTAGACCGCGATCAAAGAACAATGGCAAATTAGACAGGAGATCAGCACGATGCTTCTCAGATTTTAACAGAACCTCATAGAAGCCTCGAGGCCCAACAAAAATCTCCTCAACACACTCCCCTTGTAGTAGATTTTGCAGCCACTGACGAATATGGAAAAGCACTGGGATCCTACCAGTGAAGAAGAGAATAACAGCACGGTCATAAAACACCAAAAATGAGCTCATTTTTCGGGTCCACAATGGCTTCCAGAACATCTTCAGTTCCAAAGTCAGAAAAAGCTTCATGATTATGTTGGACATAATCGCCAAGCAAAGTGTTGGCAAACTCCACCAAATGCTCCCAATCAACATCCTGAGAATCCACAGAATCAGAGGCAACCTGAGCATAAGAACGTTCCTGATGATCCATTCTCTCTTCCGAAGTATTCTTGGTGTTTGCCCACAGGCTGAAAGTCAAGACCAGGAGGCATCTCCTCTGTGCACCTCTGGTTCCTCTGTATCAAAATCCGGACCAAGGGCTGCCACCGTTTGGTCGATAAAAGCCATATCCAGACCAGCCATGTTGTATGACCACTTGTGCAGGACAGATGCACCTTCTCTCTCTCTCTCTCTCTCTCTCTCTCTCTCTCTCTCTCTCTCTCTCTCTCTCTCTCTCTGTGTACGGGGGCAAATCTGCTCTCTTTATCGGTGCACAGGGGCAGATTGCATGTGCAATAGAAGAATGACCGGTCCGCAGGCTCTGCTCGTCAAAAATCCTCAGTCCAGGCGCAGATCCATCGTTTCTGTCTGAATATGGTGTTGCCGTTACCTGCCTGTATAAGAGCACTTAGAGAGTGCACTGAAGACTGCCCAGACAGCAGGTCTGTTGCTGCCTAGGTACGTGAGGGTTGTCCACGCAGAGGCAGGGCAGAGCTGTCCCTTGTCCCTATGCAGCGTCTGTGCCTCAGGAGCAAATCAGGGCGCCACACGAACCACAGGTTGCAGCGCAGGAGTGTTCACCAACGACAGAATACAGGCATGCAGGGGTAGGGCTCGCTGAAGGCTAAAACGGACCCAGGAGGAAGAGAAGGGCACACGACAGATCAATCTGTGTGCAACGTGGCCAAATGTTCTGGAGCAGGGGGTCAACGTTGGAAGTTCTAGGTCAATCTGATGGCGTGTGCAAGTCCATCTAGCAGCAGGGAAGTCAAGACACAGGCCAGACGGCGCTAAGGCCGAGACGCACAGGTGACGAGGGGCAGAAGGTCCGCGTTGCCAGTCCCTGCTCGATCTGACAGTCAACGCAGATCCTCACGACATGAAAAAAGGTGACACGCAAGTCAGACGAGCAGCGTTCTCTCTCTCTCTCTCTCTCTCTCTCTCTCTCTCTCTCTCTCTCTGTGTGCTTCTCTTTGTGTTTGAGTTTCTCTTCCGTTGGGCACTCTCACACGGTATCATTGCCTGAGTGAGGACGCAATCTAGAGATGTCTTGCAGAAGAGCAAGTTTACATAACGTGGAGGAGCAGTCCAAATTTCCAAATCATAGATTTTTAGCCTGCATTTACTACATTTATAACCCGAACAAAAGGTCCACTGCCTGTTTTCACCCCCAAGCAGCCAAGCAACAATCTCTAAGGAACGAGTAGCAACTTTTCTGCATCAAGTGGCATCAACTTTTGCATTTTGACCAAAACGCAAATTTCTGTTTTTTGCAGGTGTCTCTATCTCCTAATGCAAGCATTAGAATATTTCTGAATGTGACAACTTCCTCAACCTTGGCAACAGCTTTCTATTGTGGATGACTGTTCTTTGTGCACATGAAGCCTCTTGGTGGCAAGTGATAGGAATTTCTCTGTCCAGCGCAACTTTCTGCGAGATTGTAGGTTTGAAGATGTCTTATCACCAATTCTTTGCTGGCTCAGAGGATAAGGTCTCTATTCCTTCCTCTGAGAGACGGAGAGATTTCGTGCTAGTTCACTCAACAAATGGAGATCACCTAGCCTGTTTGTTCGAGAACTCTCTCCTCCCTGTTCTCTCCATGTTTCACAAAAGGGTCGTGCTGCTGGCCTTCATGCCTTCCATGGCACCCTCTATACATGTGCACGTGCTCCCTTCTTTGCCTAGAGAACACGAGCTTGATGGTTCCAACTACTTGCTTTGGTGATGTAAAGTGGAGTGTATCCTCAATACCTTCGATCTTTGGGAGTTTGTTACCCACCCTATTACCCGACCAATGGAGGATCCCACTATTGGATCATCGATGGATCATGCGGTCTTACAGGATCTGCTCAACACTCTACAGCCCAATCTTTCCTCTTTATGAGCTTGCAGGATACTATCCTAGTGCATGTATGCAAGTTGTGGAAAGCAACGAAAGTGTGGACAAAAGCTTGCTTCTTTGTACCATCACAAGACATTTGCCCACCAAATTACTCTCGAGAAGAATTTATGGATACTCCTTGTTAATGACTCTCCTTCCATGAAGGATCATATCAATAGGTTGGAGGACATGAGAAATGAGCTTGCATCCCTTGGCAATATAATCTCTTCAAAGGATATGGTTATGATTCTTTTGACTCATCTACCATCTCCCCGCTTTGATGTCTTCTACACCAACCTTCTTACATGGAGAACCCATGAGAAGCTTCTATGAAAGGAGCTTATTCCACTTGTTTTGGAGCACAACAAACGCACCAAAGAGGTGGCTAGTAGATCCACCTCCACCAAAGCTTTTGTTGCAGGTTCGAGAGGGGAGGAGAAGAAGAAAGGAAAGTCAAAGGCTAAAGGATAGGAGAGTTCTTCGAACTCTGACTCTGACTCAGAGAAGCCTAAATGCCCATACTGTGGGAAGGGGATACATCTAGAGGAGAAATGCTAGAAGAAGTACCCTCATCTACGTCCAAGAGCAAAGGCTAATGCTAAAACATTCGAGCCTTCTACCTCTACTCCAACGGTTACCCATAACTCAGTGTTCCTTTATGTTGTTGACTTGGAGGAGCCTTCTTCAATGGTTGCCTCATCTTCTGAGAGGCATTGGTTGGTTGATAGTGGAGCTTCTAGTCATATAGTCGTATGACTCCACGAGGTAATTTGTTACACGATCTATGCCCTTTTGAGGGGTCAATCATTGTTGGTGACATTGTATCGGTGCCTATTAGTGGTGTTGGTAGTTTGTCTTTATTTCCCAACCGCACCTCGAGCTCCCTTTCACATGTCCTTTATGTTCCGAACTCGGGCTTTCCACTCCTCTCAATTTATGGCCTTACTAGGCTTGGTACCTGGGTTGTCTTCACTGAGTAGGCCGTTTGCATTGAGGACTCTACTAAAAGGGTTGTTATTGGACACATTGGCAAGGGAGTGGCCTTTATAAGCTCCATTCCCCTTCTCTTATGCAAGGTCCTCCGAGGCAATTGTCTATTGCTACACCTGTTCCTGTTTGTGCATCATCTTTTCCACAAATTTCTTCCCATCCCCCACCCTCTCCTCTGGTTGTTCCCTCATACCCCCCCCATCCTTTTCAGAGGGGGACGATCTTGGTGATGCAACTATGGATTCCCTCATCCCTAGTGTTTTAGAGGGGGTTTCCATAGTTACCTGGAACGGGGAATGGAAACGTGACCCCTTGGAACGGGGGGAACGGCACATGTCTTAAGTGCCCCAAATATGCCAGGCATGACCCAAATTGCCCCAAAGAATGTCCCTCTAATTGCCCCAATATCCGTCAATGCATGAAATTGACCCAAATGTCCCAAAATTGACTCGATTACCCCCATAGCTCCAAATTTCCTTGAATTGCCCCAATTATCCCAATTTCCCTCGAAATTAGACAATATAAATGGATGAATACCTTGGAATTGAGGATCGGCTGAAATTTGATTCTGATTTGCAAGAGTTGATAATGCATCAAATTTGAACTTTGCATGGACTCCTAATTAGCTTGTGGGTTGTCTTGACAATTTGAATCTTCAACCCGAGAGAGAGAGAGAGAGAGAGAGAGAGAGTAGTGTGTGCACATTAGGCACTGGAGATGGGTGAATATGTGGTAGAAGGACTATGACCCAAGCAAAAAAAAAAAGTCAATTTTCAGTAAACAGGCTTGGAACGGCAGGGGAAACGGCAAGGAACAGCAGGGGGACCGGCAGGGAACATTCCCTGGCCGTTTCACCTCCTTGGAGGGTTTGGAACGCGTTAGGCCGTTCCTACAGGCCGAAACGGCCATTCCCTGTTTCTATGGGGGTTTCCCAAGATCATGAGAAGCATTGACATTGGCATTCATCTTGCCACCCCAAGATCTGTTTCTTGCTTGGCCTTCTGCCACATCCAAGATCTAAGAGGAAGTGCTAGCAATCATGTTTGTCATGCCTTGTCAACTCCTATCTGTGAGCCTCAATCCAAGTTAGACCAGGACTTTTGCAACTTAGACAAGTCTGTCATGTGTTTTGATAAGGGAGGCTACTCATTCTAGAGTGGCCATTTGTATGCGTTTCCTCCAATTATCGGATTCCAGTGTGCATTTCTTGTGTAGTTTCTACATTTCCCAGGTTGCCATTGCCTGTTAGACAATGTCCCTCTCTCTTGTGAAATTTCTCAATTTCCCAAGTTGTCCTTGACCGTTGGGCAATATCCATGCCAGATTTGGAGATTATTGGCTATTTACAGCCTACCCCTCTCCATCACATCAATTTCCTTATTTTTGGCAAGTGCACACTCCGACTCCATGATCTTCCTCTATCTCTGATACTCCCATCATCATCAGCCTGATCAGGTGCCCTCACTGACACTAAGGATTGCATGCAAGGACTAATCAATCCATCATCATTGTATCAACATTCTTCTTAGTGCAATATTCTTCCCTCATCTTTTGCTTCCTCTCTCTCTCTCTCTCTCTCTCTCTCTCTCTCTCTCTCTCTCTCTTAGCTTCTCTCTGTTTTTGTGTTTCTCTTCTATTGCGCACTCTCACAATGCCATCATATGATTTGAGAGTTGTGACAATTCAATAGTAGCATTCTAGAGCTTTGATCTAGATATGTCTACTTTACATAGGCACCCACAAAAGGTGCAAGAGCACAAGTGGCATGGCATTGGAGGTGTTGTAGCATGGCTCTTCTACAACAAAGGTTGCCCTCAAGACAAATTTCTTGGATAGTAAACAACTTGCTCATAGGGATTATGATGTTTGCAAGAACATGGACATGGAATTTACAACTCTTGTAGATAAACAAGTAGCCAATGATTGCTCTTCAAAGGATGGGCTTAGCCCTATTGAAAAAGAAGACCAAGATTCAATTGTGCCAACCATGGGGAAAGTGTCAACAAGAAGACTAGATTCAGTAGTGCTAGCCATGAGGAAGTGTTGACAGGAAGACCAAGCATGAGCCTTGGAGGTGGGATTCTCTCATCCACATATGCAAGTGTTCATTCAAAAGTGGATGTCAACAAGAAGCAAAGTGATTCGTCAACTGGGCACTTCTTATAGAGGCTTCTTTAAAATGGTTGGTTGATGGTGTCACATGGATGGATTTCTCAAGTTTCACAATTGCTAGAACAAGTGTGAGGACAAGAGTTGCTACAAGGAGTGACTAGGTGTTATGGTTGGTAATCTAGTCTTGGTGAGATTCTCTCATCCATAGGTACAAGCGTCTATTCAAAATGGACCTATTTCTAGCCAATCATCGAAGGGCTTGTTTATGGCATTTAGTTAATGATGCCACATTCATAGAGTTCTCATATTTTATGGTTGCTCGGATGGCTAGTAATCTGGCCCTAGTGGATATTTGTAGTGGCTATGACAAGTTTAAGGAACAAGAACACTTCCAATGAGAAGACGATGGTGAGAAGCTTAGGTAACCCATTTTAATGGGCTAGATTATTGTGGAAGTCTTCAAAGAGGTTGGTTGCACAATTGTGGATTCAAATAGATGTAACACAATTGAGGATAGTTGCAAATCAAGGGGGGAAAATGGACTTGACCTATGTAGTGCACTTGTGATGTGGCATCATTTTCCTCAACAAAGCAAACACATACTGAGTCAAAACGTTGTCCAAATGTTCTTAGACCATAGGCCAAATAAGTTCTGAATGTTTCAAATGGCCCTTTGCAGGCATGGTGTGCATGAATGTGTTGGATAGCACACATTGGGCTCTCAAAGTTGTACAATTCTCTTTACTAACTCATATGGTAAAGATTTGAGAATTTCTTCTACCTTTTGGGTTCTCTCATCCTCTTTTGGGTTGTGCAAATTAGAACCTTGCGCCGTGCAGAATTCATCCGCTAAACACCTTTTGGAAGAGAGGTGAAGGATAGAAGCAAATGATCCTAACTTGAGAAGAGCAAAACCTAGAACAGCTCCTTTGCTGAAAATAAAGCACAATAAGCCCCACCAAATAAAAAACACATTGTAAAGCAAAGAAAAGCTATGCATGCACTTGCAGCATGATAGCTAACAATGGTGTCCTCCCTGTACAAAGACTCACCTTGGGATGGAAAGGAGTTCAACAGGCAATCCTTAACAAAAATCCATGAGTTTTGAGACCAGTCAGGACTGCCTCAAATTTTCAGCTTTGATTTTAGGGGTTTCAGCTTCTCGCTCCTCTTTTTATTAACATATCAGCATTGAAAAGTTCATGCAAAATCAATACTTCAAAGACAACATATGACAAAAACTGGAAAGCATGTCTCACACAGATCCTTATGCATGGATACACAATAATTCACAACATCAAAGTATCCATGAATACTTAATCTCTTCATACCCAAAACTACTCCTTGGACACATTATACATTGTACTCATAGCCAATCGTCCATGTATACTTGATTATACAAGAGTTCATCCATACCCTACCAAGTATGTGTACAGTCTATTTGTCGTAAGAATTAACTGATATGACATCTCCATGTCATGTCCAAGAACTAACATGTCTTTCATTAGTCATTCACAAAAAATTGTTCAGATGCCAAATCTAATAACTGAAGTGATCTCTCGTATCTCATTACAGTACAATAGGATCTCTGATCTTAAGTCCAAGTAGTTCGAGCACTCTCTTGTTTCCTATTTCTAGGAATTGAGCTTCCAAAAGTCCATGTCCCTCACAAAAATGTAACGAAAGTAATCCTCTTTTTCCAGATTGAAAAAACAGCACATTCAATGTATTGAACATGGATGGCGACACATTGAGGGATTGCATTAAAGAGCTTCTGAAGAAAGCATGCAGTTGAAATGTTGGATCACCAAAACTGTGGCCACTAAAAATTTTCCATATTATCAAAAGATCCCTAAATTGCATCCAATAAAAAAAGAGTATACCCTGAAAGTGCAGATAGTGCTCAAAAAGCATCCAACCTTGACTATTTTGACATGCTATTTAGGAGGACATGTGAGTCCAGGTAAAACCATAATATTAATGATGGTTGATTTCTAATGTTGACTGTAAACAAAGCTTGAAATACTTTTCGCAGCAGCCAGCAGTATACCCACTTAACTAATTATGGAATGCATCTTCCATACAGAGTTTGCCTACCCAGGTGGCTGACAAAGTCACTAATTCTACTGCAGCCTGGGAGCCAATCTCTAGGCAAAAGCACACAATAACTGCTAACATCTTACTCAAGAACAGTTCCCATCACTATTCTGACTCATCGATCCATCAATGCACCCTTGTAGGCAAAGACATTCATTCTGTTGAAATACAAGACCTTGACCACAAGGGCTTCCTGATACTGAACACTACTATATGCACGTATGCACAGATATGAACAAGAAATCAAACACATGTTCAAATTCACCCTGGTATAGAATCATTTGCTTGTTAAGAAGCCAAGTTCAAGAACTAAAAGGTTTAAAAGCTTGATTCTCAAGGAAGTCAACTAAAATGCAAAAACAAGCATGATGATGAAGATCAAAAAGAGGGAGATAAGACTTCAATGGTCCAGCCATAAGCAAACCTCAAGCTCGAAAACTAGAATTTCAGGAAAAGCACTCACCAGCTGTGAGGAGAGTGACATTTCTTGAACAGGACATGAAGGAGCCTCTTCTGCAAGACGTCCCTGCACAAACCTCACCATCAGATCTGCCACAGGAAAATTCAGGATGAATCAAAAAAAGCTTCGAACAAACATAGCCACTTACCATTGCGGTGGCAACCCAGTCCATTCAGAAATCCATCTCCAACGTACCCATCAAGGCACTCACACATGTGACCAGACAGCTGCCTTTTGCATCTGGCATTCTTTGCACAAGAACATGGCCCTGGAACCCAGGCTTCAAGCTCTAGTCCGTATTGAACTTGAATATTCACTGGAGAGGTTAACTTCAGTGTATCTAGGTTGATGGACCAACTCACAAAACTGGTACAATTTCCACTATTCATCAAACTCTGCAAGGACTGGAGATGCAAGATGCCACAGCAATAATCAGGAGGGCATCCAAATGAGTGTTCCAGCTGGAGAGCAGCTGCAAATTCCGAGTGGATACCACAATCACACTTTGATTTGGCACAGTTGTACATCATGATAACATTTCTCTTGGATATCACGTAACTGGTTTTAGGTAGGACATAGCTGTCACCAGTGAAATGGAAAAAGGAAAAATTGGGGGTTCCACACTTGGACATCCGGAGTGGATTGATCACCAAAGTATTTGATGTGATGGCAAGGACTGTAAAATTAATCGAGCCGATCCAAACTTGGAGCTCAGATGTGTGCTCACTGCAGTACAATGTGAAGTTTTTAAGCCCGCATCCCCCCAATCCAAAGGGGTAGGGGATTGTAGTTTTGCCACACATGTCAGGGCAAGAGGACTCAACTGAGATGAAGTACACAAGTTGGATGATAAAGATGAGATAGCAATATGTCCTCACGGAATGGCATGTAGCAGGGCACTGCATTCTGAGCATCAGAAGAGTCTAGTACTCTGATTCAACTCAAATGGAAAAATATTTGCGGCATCACAAAGCTTTCTACGTTGTTATAGCTGCATAAGTTTCTCCTTAAGCCTCTCCATAAGATTTGCAAAACTGACATTCATCGAATCTGCAGAATCCTGTGTCTGTCGCAGAATAAAAAATGCATCTAGCGCGGGTGAAATCAAAGAGAGTGTTTTGCACCGCCACAAGAGGACCTCATAATGTTTCAAGAAACGCTGCCGAAAGAACATTGACGTGACTACCCGCTGTTAGTAAAACTTGAACAGTCCTGATGGCTCCCTTTTGTTAACTGGGAACGAAATCATCCGGCAAGAAAAAGCCACAAAAGAGGGATTTCGAAAAGGCGCGGCGACGGTGGAAATGGGGTATCGCTGGTCGGAGAGCACTCTCTGCTTTTCTTTTTTTCCGCCCCGGGTATGTTTGAATCAGCCACTTGTCCCCTGCAGGGGTGCCAGGTTTTAGCTTCCATGGCAGCTCCTGGGCAGACAGGAAGAGATAGAATAAAGAAGGTGCATAGGGGAGGTCAATTCTGGAGTTGGAACACTGTAAAACCTGAGAAGGCAGTAAGATTGTAGTGCTAACTCCTTCCTCGATCGTACATTCACCTCCTGCATAGAGAGAAAGAGAGAGAGAGACCGCTCAATGTGATAATGAAAAGAGCAGCTATTATGCGATACAAGGTCAGGTTAGTGTTCACTCCTTCCTGGTTCGTACATTCACCTCCTGCATAGAGAGAGAGAGAGAGAGAGACCCTTCGATGTGATGATGGAAAAAGGAGCTATTATGTGATACATGGTCAAGTGAGGAAGGTGGTGAAATGCAAAAGGTCGCGTGTTGTGGAAAGACAGCCAGCCACGCGTGCCTTCAAGTGTTGTAAACGATTTGTGAGGGGGGGTTGGTGGTAGGTGGCTTCTTAGCCTCATCAAATCTTAAGCCAAAGCTTGCCAATGTGCCACAAGACATTAAGGCTCTAGCCTGCATTATTGGGCCAGGCCTTTTATAAGGCCGAGAGTCTCCCGAGCCTCTCCAAACCTGCACGCGTGGAGAATGTATACGTTCTTTGAGAGGAGCCACGGAGTTTGAGAAAGAGATAGAGGCAGAGGGAGAGAGAGTGTGAGAGAGGTGGGGAGATTGTGTTCACACAATATTTTTGATAGCAATACAAAAACTTTTAACTTAAAATTTTAGAGGGATTTTCAAATCAAATCATGTGTATTTATTATTTTTATATTTAAATTTTTTTAAAAGCTAAGAATGTTAACCTCTTTATTTAAATTTTAAAGTTTTTTTTGAAATTTTAACAATTCATTTTTACATTAAACATCGGTTTTTAATGAAATTAGAGAGATTGAGATTTAGAGAGAGAGATAAAAGGAGAGAGTGATAGAGACAGATAGGGAGAGAAAGAATGAGAGATTGAGATGGGGAGAGAGAATGAGAGATTGAGATAGGGAGAGAGAATGTGAGATTGATATGGGTTTTTTTTTGGGGGGAGAGAGAGAAAGAGGGATTCCTCCTATTATACATTTGACTTTTTTTGGGTTTTGTTTTTTACAATTATGGATGGATATTAGTGTTCTAGGCTACTTCATCATAGCTTCGTACGAAGCTACGCTCGACAATCCATTTTCTCTTTCTCTCCTCTTTGTCTCTAGTTGGTTTCTTCTCTTCCTCTCTCTTTGTCTTTTGTTTTATTCTCTCTCTCTCTCCCTCTCTCTCTCTCCAACACAAATTGAGTGCTAATGCCTTCTCTTACCATAATTGGGCACATATAGGTATATGTGGGTGCATGGGAGGTGCACATGTTATAAAAGTAGATGTGATAAGTTCATGTGCACACACTCTTATTCATTCATGTCTATATGATGGATCCCAATTGCCTATATACATGTCATCATCACTCTTTTGTAATATGCAATCCACTTCATACCATCGATGGCACACCTTGCCACCATTGACTTACCCACTGATTGCACAAGGGGGAAGAGAGAGAAAGAGAGTAGCTTTAGAGAATAGAGAATTGCAAGAGAAAGATAAGGAAAGCTTCTCTCTCTCTCTCTCTCTCTCTCTCTCTCTCTCTCTCTCTCTCTCTCTCTCTCTCTCTCTCTCTCTCTCTCTCTCTCTCTCTCATTTTTTCCATGCACACACACTCTCTCTCCCCATAGAATAATATTCAAAAAAATGTAGAGAAATGTATGCTCTCTCTCTCTCTCTCTCTCTCTCTCTCTCTCTCTCTCTCTCTCTCTCTCTCTCTCTCTCTCTCTCTCTCTCTCTCTCTCTCTATACACGCACACACACATAAATATCCTCCTAATCTCTCTCTCTCTCTCTCTCTCTCTCTCTCTAGTCTTTAAAATGTTGAAATAAAAAATTTCATATCGCTCTCTGTTAGTTTATTGCGAGAGAGAGAGAGAGAGAGAAAGAGCTTCTTGGCTGCATGCTTCTCTCACAGTGCCACCCTCACCTCCTACCATGGTCACCTGCCTATTTGTGCTCCGCTTGTCACCCACCTACATGCCATGGGTGCTTGCTATCTTGCTATCGTAGATATTGCCACCTGTCGTTTTATTGCCTCCGATGCCACTATCTCATCATTTAGCTGCCATCACCCTAATGTGCAATCGAGAGCAAGAAAGAGAGCCCATGTCTGGAGAGAGAAATTTCACCTCACGACACCATGGCCAACATAGAGAGTGTATGTGTGCGCGCGTGCACACATGTTGCTAGTTGCCTCCACCTACAATGCCTCCAGGCCACTACCCACCTCTTACAACACCTTTTGCCCACTGCACACGTCTCAATAGAGAGAGAGATAGAGAGCACGCACTTCTAGTCATGTCATAGAGCTTGTGGCCAGGGCTAATGTAGCATATATTGCTATTGGTGGCGTGGCTTCTCCACATTATCCACCTATTGTTGTTGTATTGGCCGCTTTCACTTAGGGGCTATTGCTATCACCTTCACCAAAGAACCCTTTGTTACATGTGCGTGATGCGAGAGAGAGAGAGAGAGAGAGAGAGAGAGCACTTGGATGCATCTAGGAGAGAGATAGCTCTTAGCTCCTATGCATGTTTGTTGTTGCCCATGAGAGAGTGAGCGAGGAAGAGAGATGCAACTCATATTGCCTAGTTTGCCCGCACATAGAGAGAGAGAGAGCTACAACTCCCCGCTCTTTCTTGCTACATGCTCCACGGCGAGAGAGAGAGAGCTCTTCTCCATGGCCATTCTTGCACTGAGAGAGAGAGAGAGAGAGGGATTCCTCCTATCACATATTTAACTTATATTAGGTTTTGTTTTTTCTAATCATGGATATTATCGTTCTGTGTGCGCTTGGAACGCTAGGCCACTTCATGGCAACTTTGCACGATAGCTACCATGAAGCGACAAGCAAAGTTGCCTTGCTATCACAACAACTTCACTCAATCATCTATTTCACCTCTTTCCCTCTCTATCTCTAATTTGTTTCTTCTCTCTGTCTCTTATTTTATTTCTCTCTCTCTCTCTCTCTCTCTCTCTCTCTCTCTCTCTCTCTCTCTCTCTCCAACACAAATTGAAGCCTAATTCCTACTCTTACCATAAAGGGGCAAATATGAGTGTATGTGGGTGCATGGGGATGCACTTATTATAACGGCAGATGTGATAAATTCACATGCACACACTCTTATTCATTCATGTCTATATGATGGATCCCAATTGCCTATGCACTTGTCATTACTATTTTCCATCGATTACACACACACACACACACACAATAGCTCTCTTTTGCTTTCCTCGTCTTTCTCTTGTAATTCTCTAATCTCTCTCTCTCTCTCTCTAATATTTCCCCTCCCTCTCTCCAAATTTTTTTTCATGTTCTCTCTCTCTCTCTCTCTCTCTCATTTTTCTATTTCTTTCACTCTATTTTTTCCTCTCTCTATCCATGTGTCTCTCTCCCCCCTTGTCTCTAAATTTTTTATCCCTCTTTGTAAAGTTCTTAAACATTTATTCTTCGTCTTCTTCTTCTCTCTCTCTCTCTCTCTCTCTCTCTTTTTTAAATATATCTTCTCTTCTCTCTCTCTACTTTTTTTCTTTTCTCTCAATTTCTTTTCTTCCCTTGCCTCTATTTAAATGTGTTTTCTCTCTCTAAATTTTATATCACTCTATTTTCCTCTCTCTCTCTCTCTCCCCCTTGCCTCTAATTTTTTTCTATCTGTAAAATGTTGAAATAAAAAACTCTCTCTTCTCTCTCTCTCTCTGCCAGAGCAGAGAGAGAGAGAGAGAGATTCTTGGCTACCTGCCATCACCACGTGGACCTCAACTCGTGCCATGGTCACTCGCCTACCTGGGCTTGACCTGCCACGTGCCTATTTGCCATGGCTGCTTGCTATCTCGCTACTGTAGACGCCACCACCCATCGTCTTGTTGCCTCCGATGTTGATGTCCTATCGTCCCGCCACCGTAGATGTTGCACTGCTGCCGGCCACCATATTGTAGACACTGTCGCCCTAATGCACAACCAAGAGAGAGCACACATCCAGAGAGAGAGATCGCCCCCACATGATGCCATGTTCGACACAGAGAGAGTGTGTGTTTGTGTGTGCGTGCACATGTTGCCGCTCGCCTCCTGCCTATGGTGACTCCAGGCCATTCCACGCCTCTTGCAATGCCTTTCGCCTATTGGACGTATGCCTCTAAAGAGAGAGAGAGAGAGAGAGAGAGAGAGAGAGAGAGAGAGAGAGCGCGCGCTTCTACTCATGACCTACAGCCTGCGGCCAGAGTTGATGTAGCACCTGTTGCGCTGTTGGTGGTGTGGCCTCGCCACATTATCCTCCTGTTGCCATTGTCTTGGCCGCCTCTTGCCACCTTCACCTCAAAACCCTGTTGCCTGTGCGTGCTATGAGAGAGAGGGAGAGAGAGAGAGGTGCAACTCATTTTACCCGATTTTCCCGCACATAAAGAGGGACAGAGCTGCGACTCCTCGCTCTCCATATTGCGACACTCATTCCATTGCTGCACCCGCTAGTGGAGAGAGAGAGAGAGCCATGAAGCCTCTTACAAAAGCATTTAAGATTTTGAATTTATGTTTAGGAGCTTGTGTTAGGTTTGGAATCATTCTGGTCGTTCAGTAATGGTCACAGAACACGAAAATAATATAGAAGTACAGATGGCTTTTGCATAGTAGCCAAACTACCTCTTATACATATCAATATTTAGTTCAACAACACATTTTTATAATAGCAATATATATTAATTAAATAAGTATGGAGATCAACCACTTATTGATGGGGACACATCATGACATGCTGCCATATTCCCAACGTGCTTATAAATATTTCCCAAGCTTTGTATGTAGCCTTAAAAACAAAGTCCTTCTTATTAAGGTTCACTTTAATAATTACTTCTCTTTGCTTTTAAAAAAGTACACTAAAGCATGATATGCATGCTAAAAACCATCATATGCTAAGAAAATATTGCAATGTTGTAATGTACTTCAAGTGTTTCCACAACGTGCAATGGACATTAATGAAAATTTCTCACAATATTGTAACGTGCACATGGTAGGAGTGGGTGTGTTTGTACAAATGTGATTGATCGCACAAAACGTTGTGTACATTTGTAGTAGGTAAGGATGTTTAATCGAGCAAATGCCTTGTATTGATCGAGCAAGGACTTGGTTGGGCATCCTTTTGCTAATCAAGTGGCCACTAACTTGCATTGCTAGGTCTCAAGACTCTATCTAGCTTGCTAGACTAGGTATATATATTCTCATATAGATTTGAAAGGGATGCATGTGGGGGCTATATACTTGCAAGGTGGATGTGTGGTTGGGGGTATATTAAACATATTGAATATGTTGTGAAGGGGTCACAATCTGACTTTGCTGAAAACTTGCAAGATGTGTATTTGACTCTTCTAGTGCTCATGAGGTAGCAAAAGGTATTAAGCTCATCTATTGTGGAAGAATTAATCCTTGGAACTTAAAATTTATCTCTATGCTTAGACTTGCAACATGTATTTTTGGCTCTTCTAGTACTCATGAGGTAGCAAAAGGCATTGACCTCCTCCACAAGGAAGACCTCATGCTTAAAACTTGATATATGTATGTGTGTGTGTGTGTGTGCACGCACTAGTACTCGTGAGGTAGCAAAAGGCATTGATCTCCTCCACAAGGAAGACCTCATGCTTAAAACTTGATATATGTACGTACGTGTGTGTGTGTGTGTGTGTGTGTGTGCTTGCTTCAACATGCCTATATTATGGCTTGTTGTGTCACACATCTCTATTTGCAACAACAAAAGGCAATTAGTGATGAGCAAAACGTGTCAGATAGGGGATTATTTCCAAAATCTGGAGAGTGAGTCTTCTAGCAAGTCATTTAAGGCCAACATGATGCCAATGGGGTGTTCAAGCCACTTACAGCGCCATGTGGCAAGTAGGATTGCATGGAAGCTATGGAAGAAAAGAGGTAGAGAACAAAAGAGATGCATGGTGAACTCATCTAAAGCAAGCATTACAATACCACAACCAGGAAAAATCAAGCAATCCACAATGAGTTTTGTTGAGCAAAAGTGCAAGAGGGAACACAAGTCCACAAGGTGGTCATAGTCCTATCGGAAGACATTTGATGCATTGAGTGTGGCATCACTCATATGTATCATGACTGTCCAACATGTAAGGCATCCAATAGTAACCTCAAACGGTCTATAGAGCCTAACATCCAAAAGGTCAAAGCCACTAATACTGACTCGGAATATGAAGAGCTAATACCTCCTGCATATCTTAGGGTCAAACTAACTACCAAGCCTTGTCATTGATACTCTCATCGACAAAGATTCTAATTATAACATCTTGACTTATGATGCATGGACTGCGATTGGTCAACTTGAACTAGTCCCAACAAATGAAGCCATCAAACCTTATGGAGGATCATCTTCTCCTCTGCTAGGATGATGCAAGATTCTTTAGACTATGGAGACTGAGAGCCTTCTCGTTGTTTTTAATGTGCTTCCAAATTGGGAAGATATGGATAGAGGGGTTCAACTTGGAAGAACTTTCAAGCATGTGACCAGATGTATTATGGACTATGAAGCACATTGAATACATTTGAGCTTACCAAAAGTTGAGATTGACACTGCTTTCAACAAAAGGAACCTTGTCTCTTCTTTAGGATAGGGTAAGCAACCTGTCTTAAAGTCAAATAAAAAACCTAGTGAGGATGGTGAGAGAGTTCCAAAGGAGTTGCTCAAGGCACATGCTGACAATAGAGAACCACTTGGTGTGAATCCTCTTTGCACCACAGTAAAGCCCAAGTTAGTTTAGGACCACCGCAATAGCTTCTCAAGCTATTAGAAAGAGAAATTCATCTTGAAGGAATAGGAGACATGGGGCATGTAATTGAAAGCATCACTGGAGAGTTGGCACAAAGTCGTGATGGGTTTTTCCAAAGTGTTGCTACATGCTCAAGGGTTTTATGTAGGAAATTGTTGGATTTGGTTGCCAAAATCACCCCCAAAGCCACCCCCGTTGACCAAAGCCCTTGACCATAGCCCAAGGTCCATCAAAATCCAAGAGAAAGAGAAAGACAAACACAAATCTAAGTCCCAAATCAAGATACTTGCGCAAGCTAGTGGCTGAACATCTAGATCTTGAGATATGCATATCCACAATTTTAAAAATACGACAGTTTGAAGCAATTGCTAATCCATAAGAGGAACTAGCAATGACTGAGTAGTCACTAAGTCAAAAAGAGGACATAAAGCAGGCACTACTTGGTGTTGCTGCTCGTGTTGAAATAGAAAGTCCAAGCAAGCTAGCTATAGATCCCTCTAATATTGACAAGCAACAATCCACAAAAGTTTCTTATCCTTTGAAACAACCAATGACCAAGCAATCACTGAGTTGAAAGGAGGACACAAAGCATGCACTACTTGGTGTTGCTACTCATGTTAAAATAGAAAGTCCAAGGAAGCTAACTATAGATTCCTCTAGTGTTGACAAGCAACAATCCACAAAAGTTTTTTATCCTTTGAAACATCGAATGTCTTCCAACAACCAAGAACCATTGTCACCCAAGCCAAAACAAAACATCCAGCAGCAATAGCCTAGTGCACCTGCTCACTTCACTAAAAAGGATTCACAAGGAATAGTTAAGAAAGCATTACAGGACACTACAAGGGATTGGGGCAATAGCGACGGCCATTTGCGACGCAAAAAAGCGGTGTCGCTAAAAGCGTCACTATTTGCGCCTCTATTAGCGTCGCTATTTGCGTCGCTAATAGCGACGCTAATAGAGACGCAAATAGCGACGCTAATAGAATAGTGACGCAAATAGCGACGCTAATAGAGACGCCGGTCTGGGGAAAAAGTTTTGAAAACCCGAGCGTAACATTCGCCGAGAAAACATTTGCGAGAAAGAATGAAAGAGAGAGTGAGAGAGCTTAAAGCTTTGAGAGAGAGAGAGAGAGAGAGAGAGAGAGAGAGAGAGAGAGAGAGAGAGAGCTCATCACCATGCCGCCGCCGCTATATATGAAGAAGAAAGAGAAGTGTGCAACGGAGAAGGGAGGGAAGGTGCAAAGAGAAGGTACAAAGGGTTTCATCTTCAAGCCTTTGAGGTAGGTACATTGCCTCTTCTTGCTTTATTTTTGTGTTATCTTGTTTTCTTTTTTTGTTTTTCTTTGTAAAGAGATACATGGAAAGAGAGGGAGGGAGGAGAGAAGGGAGAAGAATGAAGGGAGAGAAAGAGAGAAAAAGGTAGAGAAATGAAATAAAGAGAAAGAGGAAGAGAGAAATGAGAGATGAAGGGAGGGGGAAAGGATGAGTGAGAGAAACAACGAGAAAGAGAGGGGGAAAAAACAAAGAGAGAGGAAACAAAGAAAGGGAAATAGAGAGATAAAGAGAGGGGGAGAGAAATAGAGAGAGGGAGATGGGAGGGGAGGAGAAATAGAGAGAGGGAGAGGGAAGGAAGAGAGGAGGAGGACGTAGAAAAGAAGGGTGAGGTAAAGAGAGGAAGGAGAGTGAAAAGAAGAGAGAGGGAGAGGGAGAAAGAGAGATAGAGAGCGTGAGAGAGGGAGAGAGAAATAGGAAAACAATGAGAGAATGAGAGAGAAGGTTAATAAAGAAAAGTAAAGGGAGAGGGGGAAGAGAGAGATAAAGAGAGGTGAGGTGACATTTCTTTCAATATCTTTGTTTCTTAAGCTTTTTATTTTCTATCTTTGATTGTCTTTGCAATGAGATGAGTTGAGTGAGAGTGGGGAGGGAAGGAGGGAGAGAAATAGAGAGAAGAAGGGGGAAGGAAGAGAGAGATGGAGAGAAATAAAAAACAGGAGAGAGAGGGGCTTCATAAAAATTTGTCAAAACCCGAGCATGGCATTTTAAAGGTTTGTAAACAAGAGAGAGAGAGAGAGAGAGAGAGAGAGAGAGAGAGAGAGGCCGTTGCCACTGCCACCATCCATGAAGAGGGAGGAGACAAGTGTAAAGGAGAAGGAATGAACTCCCGAATGAGAAAAAAATGAGAGAAGTACGAAGAGATTCTTCTTCAAGCTTTGAGGTAAGTGCATTATCTATTCTCTCTTTGTTTTTCTCTTTTCTTTACTTCTCTCTTTCTTTTTGTTGATGAAGAGTGTATTGAGGGAGATTGAGAGAGAGAAGTAATCCACCACAAAAAGAGAGGGGACAATTACAAAGAAGAAGGAGGGAACCCGTGAAGGAGAAGAAGAAGAATGAGAGTAGCGCGAAGGGATTCTTCTTCAAGCTTTGAGGTAAGTACATTATCTATTCTCTCTTTTTTTTTCTCTTTTCTTTAATTCTCTCTTTCTTTATGTTGATGAAAAGTGTATAGAGAGAAGAAGTGAGAGAGATCAACGTGCACAAGGGAGATTGAGAGAGAGAGAGAGAGAGAGAGAGAGAGAGAGAGAGAGAGGTCGCTGCCACCACCAATCCACCACAAAAAGAGAGGGGACAACTGCAAAGAAGAAGGAGGGAACCCATGAAGGAGAAGAAGAAGAAGGAGAGTAGCGCGAAGGGATTCTTCTTCAAGCTTTGAGGTAAGTGCATTATCTATTCTCTCTTTGTTTTTCTCTTTTCTTTACTTCTCTCTTTCTTTTTGTTGATGAAGAGTGTATAGAGAGAAAAAGTGAGAGAGATCAATGCGCGCAAGGGAGATTGAGAGAGAGAGAGAGAGAGAGAGAGAGAGAGAGAGAGAGAGAGGTCACTGCCACTGCCAATCCACCACAAAAATAGAGGGGACAAATGCAAAGAAGAATGAGGGAACCCGTGAAGGAGAAGAAAAAGAAGGAGAGAAGCGCAAAATGATTCTTCTTCAAGCTTTGAGGTAAATGTATTATATCTTTTCTCTTTGTTTTTCTCTTTTATTTACTTCTCTTTTTATTTTTGTTGATGAAGAGATGTATAGAGAGAAGAAGGGAGATAGATCAACACAAGGGAGATTGAGAGAGAGGGAGAGAGAGAGAGAGAAGCTGCCATTGCCACTACCATTGCCACCACATCCACTAAAAGAGAGGGGACAACTACAAAGGAGAAGCCAATCTCTGTCTCTTCTCCATCTTTGCCTCCTCGAGCTTGCATGACAGGCACCAAGCAAGCATCTCCTTATTTCTCGGCCATGGAGAGGCCTCATGCCAAAGCCCGCCACCTGGAGTACAAGGTGGAGCCTCCTCTAGTGCAGCAACAGTTACTCCCCATAGAGCACAACGACCACTAGAGAAGAAGAGGAGATGGAAACCAGGCACGAGTGTGAGACAGCCCACCAATAGGAAGGTAGACTGCTACAGCTATGACGATAGAAAGAAGAGCCTACATGATGTACTACATGTACCTTCTATTACCAAAAATATATTGTCGATTGGACAGATGGCAGAACGAAATTTGCAAGAATCTAGTGTCGGTTGGATAGATGATTTCAATTGATACACATGGTTGTACATTCGGAAGTACAAGGATGAGGTACTCAATGTCTTTAAGCAAATGGGTTTATAAAGAGAAATGCAAGTCAGATGGTTCGTTTGAAAGGTATAAAGCCCGGCTCATTACAAAGGGATATGCACATCAATACAGCCTAGATTATGAGGAGACTTTCAGCTCGGTTGCTAAGATGGAAATGGTGAGAATAGTCATTGCATTAGTGGCTTCTAAGGGCTAAAAATTATGAAAAGTGGATGTAAAAAATGCATTCATGAATGGTGACTTGCTTGAAGAGGTATATATGGAGTAGCATGAGGGTTATGTATACAACCTCAGGTGTATATGGATACTAGCTAGCAACCCCGTCTATCATGCTAGATCCAAACACATGGAGATTCATCACGATTTCATTAGAGAAATGGTACTTGTAGGACAAATTGATCTACTTCATGTGAAGACACAAGACCAGGTAGCCGATATCTTTACCAAATCACTTGGTAAAGAGAAATTTGTTTGTTTCATGGATCTACTTGGAGTACAGTAACTAATCTGAGCTCAAAAAATGGAGTTTGAGAAGGGGGAGGATGAGCTTGATTCTTTTGATCTTAAAACACCTCCATCCATTGAGATTGAGGGTGAAGACAAGAAAGAAGAGATAGAAGATGACTTAGATATAGGTAAAAACAAAAAGGAAGAAGTAGAGCTTAGAGACACTACCACTCCCTATATAAGGGTTTCTGGCTCCAACACCATGGTATAACTCTTACAGATGTCCAAATGCTCCCCCAAAAAGACTTGAACAATGTTGGAATAAGCTGGAGTAAGCAGAAGATCAATGGGACTATAATGAAAGCTTGAAGTGAAGCTCTTCTTCTTGGGCCTAATAAGTGATAAAAAAGCTCCTTGATTAATACTTTTTTGAATTGATTATATCTAGCTTTTGTAATCACAATCTCTTTTTTTTCTCGGACCTAAGTAAGTGATGAAAAAGCTCCTTGCGAAATACATTTTCGAATTAATTATATCTTGCTTTTGCAATCAAAGGATTCAGTTTTTTTTAAATAATCTGATACACAATTTTTAGACATTAGATGTAGCTGACATTGGCAAATGCATTATGCAAGAATATTTAGTGCATATAGCTAGAAGGGTGGCAGGGCTGTATGCCCTGCCACCTATTTTTTTCCCCCTCTATAACCGTCGCTATTTGCGTCACAAATTTACTCTGCAACCGTCGCTATTTGCGTCGCTAATTGGATTAGCGACGCATATAGCGACGCTAATAGCGACGAATCGATCGTGTCGCTAATAGCGATGCGAATAGCGATGACGGGGATAATTTTTCCCATGAATAATTCCGTCGCTTTAAACGTCGCTATTGGGTCTATATGTTGTAGTGGGATCGACAACCTCCCTTTGAGAGTGTTGTCAATAACAAATCTAGAAATTTCAAGACCAAGGCAGCCATAAGTTCGAGGATCTAGTATTTCTTCATCTTTGATTGACATGATTGACCAATCCATTACCTCAAAAGTTACTACTTTCTATTCCGAGGAGGAACCCACTTCAGTCTCACAACATAATACTAACTCTATCCCAGTGAGCATAATGAATCCAATGACTCAGAAGTTTTGTTCTTCTCGGCTAGAAGCTTTAGTGCATTTAAAGCCAATCAAGAGACCTCTCATGGAGGCTTTAGTAAATATGGGGCAACAAAGGGATCAATCCAAGGTTATGAGCTCTTGTGCACATATTCATCCCAATGTTGGAATTCAAACTGATGGGGATAAGACACTCTTAAAAAGGCCTCTGACATGGTTAGAGCAATCACAAATTTGTCGGTGTTATCTAACAATTGTGGGAGAAGTCATGAAGAAAATGATCGAGGTAGAGCAAGAGAAGCATCACTTGATTCCTATGTTCCACATTGTGCAAGGCATGGCAAGCAAGGAATACATTGCAACATTAGCCATGAAAGTCGAAGGTCAAAGTGAGTTTGAAAGAAAATGGTATACTAGGTGAGGTTTGGTTGCAAGGTATGGCAGCCATCTAATGACTATTGCTAAGCAAAGAAAGGCACTTTAGACTTCCATATATTATTCGACATATGTAGCACCTACATCTTTGAGAGTGCTTGTGACTGACTGCAATGTCAACATTTCTAAACTTGCTGAAATAGATCCCTTATGTGACAAACTCCTTTCAAAGGAAGAGCTACACATTGCAAATCGATTGGGACAAAGCAACATGATGATTGATGTCATCATATATATTTTCTACCTTACATATGTCCCACAACTTCTTGATGGTCATGCTTATAGTAAAATCCCAACTTATATGAGTGGTTTATTCCAAGATTGAGTGACACAAAATCTCATATTTCCTCTACTTTTATCACCATCCAAAGTGAATCTTCATTACATGATGTAAAGTAGAGTGGTGTATATCAAACTTATAATGACACTGACATAGTGACTAAAAGCAACATGCTTGAAATTCCAAAACCTAAGGTCGCACCTACTAACATCCCTACTAACCTACACCACCAATTCAACCAAGTTGAGCCAACTGAACCCCGAGATGCTCTAAAGGAGACTGCTTAGACTCACCTCAGATTAGCCCTAATAAACTTGACCCTTCTTTTGGTCTCTAGAATTTTCTTTTTTATCAACCACTCAATATCATGGCTATTCATTTGGCCAAGAAATTCAATTTCTCTAAAATAGAATGGCTACTCCAATTTGATTCCATATTCACTACTCATGCTAAGCTATTTACAATGATTGATTTAGGCCTTGCTAATGATGAGATGATATAAGTTGCATCCAAATGGAAAGAGAGTGAACACCTCTACCACAAAAGCCTCTTAGTTCAAGATGAATATGCTAAAACCCTTCCTCAAAAGCAATTGCAATCATGTCGACTTATTCCCTCTTATGCTTATGTGACAAAACTCAAAGACCAGACATACTTGATGAACTTGAGTAGAATTGCAATTCCTCAAGTCCATTCTTGTAAAAATGGTTTTCTCATCAACTTGAGATTACTTGTGATGGTAGTCGTTTTATGACAACAGTTAAGTAGTGTCGTATAGCCAATACGCTTCAATATGATCCAACCTATTATGAGACTACTTCCTTGTGTTCTATCATCTTGGCTTGGCATCTAGACTTGCAACAAAGTTGAAATACCACCCATTGCTTGATAATATTCTGACAAAAGAGGAGTTGCATATTGCTAGTTGCTTTGTAGGGCCATCCTTGCTTGATGATTTGATCACTTATATTTGTAGATTAGCTACAAAACCAACTTGGATGCTTTTGCTGAGTTGGAGTACAATCCAAATTTCTATGATTGGTAGATCCTAAAATCTATAAAATATTGACCCTTGTATATAAATAGACTTTTTCTCATTGTATATATTTTTCTTTTGTTGCACTTGCAAGAGCCAAAGACCCTCTAACTTTGAAACAATGCTATATCTTTTGTGGGGGCAAGATCAAGGTATAAGATCATAGCTTTTGTCCATACTACAATGGTGGAATGCACAAAAAGTTTTTTGTAATTCTTTATATCTTTTGACTTTGCATCCACTACATGTATTCTCAAGATTTCACCAAATGAATGTAGGCAAATAATAGATAACATAGCAATGCAATGCACTTCATGTTTCAAGCCAACATCATTGATAGTAGAATCTTTCTTTGAAGATTCCAAGATATGGAAACATCATGACAACTAGATCATCTAAGAGACTCTCACAAGGACAAAGACATCCGAGTGCCATCGATACCGACATTCCAATTTCTTCATCCATCACATCCCTTGACTACAATATATAATGGTCATCTACTTCTTGAGGGAAAGCCATGCTTGCTTCATCAATACTACAAGTCTTCATCACCTAGTACTAGTTCTTATTTACCACATATGTATCACCAATTGAGACAAGGTGCTTTCAAGGTTCAGGGCTTAGTATTCCATTTCCATGTGTACATTGTGGTGCACAACTCCATTCTTTGGGCCAAGTCTACTATTCTCAATCAAGCTTTTGATCTCTCATATTTCCACTTTGATTTTGTAAGGTTGCTACCTCACTTATTTGACATTGTATTATTCTAGAATAAGAGTAGATAAAAGAAATAAAGAAAGATACAAAAAGAGAAATGCAGGAAGAAGAAGAAAAAAAAAGGAAAATGTGAGAAAAAAATGGAAAGGAAAATGATACATGGACTACACCGCACCTAAGGGTCCTCAAGTTGGGTGTGCTTAATGGCTTCGATTGGCTAGCCTCGACTCTAATCCCCTAGCTCCTTTCCCATTTTCCCCCACATTTACCCATGGCACATCAAGGTCAGGACATACCTAGGGAGTCTTAGCTCACCTTGATTAGACCTATCTCCCTGATTCATTTGCACTTTTTCCATTCCACTTCATTTATCCTAGTGCTACTCAATCAAATTCAAAGCAAGAAAGAAAAGCTACATCACGTAAAAAGGGACCAGTTTCATCCACTCCCCTTTGTGTTGATTCTGTGGAGAACCATGTGCTTCAAGAGCTTATTGGATTGCACTCCACCTTTTGTCCATCTCCCCACCAACGGTGCCTCTCTGTTAACATCCTTCCAAAAAATAGTAGCCGACACTTGCACTTTTGTAGCCTTCTCAAAATACTATTAACATGGAGCATGGTGGTTGGGTGGTACTATCAAATACACAATTCTAGATGATGTTGTGTCAGTTGATCACATTCCATTGTTTTTGTAGGGTTGATCTTGCTATCAAGAAGCAACCAAGGGTATCCCAACTCAACGTCTCCTTTCTGGATGACAAAAGCTTTCTATCCAAGCTGACCAAAGCTTGGGAACAAGCTAGGGATCCCCAAATCACTTTGAAGTATCACTAGCTATAGTGCCAATAGGCTATCATGGCAACAATAAAAGAGTGTGGAAGGCAAAAGGCATTTGCCAGAAGGAATTTGCAAGAGTTGGTAGCCAATGCTTAATCTACAGTCCTAAGAGCCTTGGTTAAACACCCTGAAGATGAGGTTATCCAATAATGCATTAGTGATGTGGAGGATTTCCTTAAAACATAGGAAGATGAGTTGGTCAGAGCAACAAAATTCAATTGAGAGGACAATGGAAGCTACTAGGAGATGGCCCCAATGCCTTTTATCCCTCCAAGTGGAAAGTGAAACATAAGAAAGAATCAATAGCTTGTCAACTAAACCTACAAGGTGATTTGGTGCATGACCAAACCTTAACTGCCCAAGTGTTCAAAGTTTATCTAGCATCCATTGTATGCACCAAGCCACCCATGATCCTTGAATATGATCAAAGGGTCAATACATTTCTGAATGAAGTTATAACTCCGATTAGCACTCATGAGTTTCTTGTCCTGGATAGGCCCTTCTCTCTACAAAAAAACTAAGGAAGTAGTGTACAACATGAAGTCGAGCAAGTCTCTTGGCATGTACAACCTCATAGCAAAGGTGTTTTGAAAATTATGGCATGCATGTGGAGCCAACTTAGTAGCCCTATTAAATCGTATCAGCTAGTTTAGCTCGATGCCATCCTTCATCAATGAAGGGCTTATCAAGCTAATCCCTAAAGTCGAGGAATGCACCGAGCTCTACAATTGGAGATCCTTGACCATGCCAAATTTCTCCTACAATGTATTATCAAAAGCTTTAGCAGTCAAAATAATGTTATTGTTTACCAATATCATTCATAGAAAACAATTCAGCTTTATCCACTACTGAAAAATAAATGATGTAGTCTTGCATTTGATTCTATTTATGGATCGTGCTCTTAGCCTACAAACAAACTTCATATTGATCAACATGGATTAAGACAAAGCATATGATGAAGTCAACTAGTCCTTCATCCCAACAGTCCTTTTAGCCATTAAGTTGGGTCCCATGTTTATCAATTTGGTGGCAATGCTCTTCAAGAAAGCTACAATTGCTATTAGTATCAATGGTGACATAGCTCCCCCTTTGCTCTCCAGAGGTCTATTAGGCAAGGGTGCCCCCTTACCCCACTGTTGCTTACATTAATCATGTACCCACTCCTTCAAAAAATTGACAAAGCTATCTATGATGCTTCCATTAAGGGTTTTCCTCTCTCAGTTGGGTTTCAAGCCTTAGCTCAAGTCTTTGTAGATGGCAGTGCTTCCATTGTTAAGGCTAACAAACATTTGGTTTCAAAGATCATGGAAATTTACTCCAAAATCTCCCAAGCTCACTTCTTCTAAAATCAAACAAATCAAAATGGAATTGTTCTTTCTCTCATGGAAAGAGCTTGAACAATGGATTGTCCAATTAGGCTTTAAGATCATTAAGCTCAAAGAACTGTTATGGTATCTTAGGGCAGCCCGAATTGGAATTGGAGTGATGCTCAGCTAGAAGTTTGTGTGGTTCTTAGGTCTATAGAATATGAAAGGAAGAATGGGTGTCCCTTTCTCCTTGGCAAGGAAACTTGCAGTAATCAAAATCCTGTTAGCTTTAGACATAATTTATATTCCTTTATTGCCACCTATTAGCAACTCATATTGGGTTAGAATATAGAAAATTCTAAGACAATTCCTTTGGTCTTGTCAAGATAAAGAGCTCAAGCCGATTGGGACATGCTAACTAGAGACAAAGAGGTTGCAGGAGCAAGTGTGGAGAGACTACCACTCAAAGCTTAGGGTCTTAGCATAGCCACACTTAGGAGGATGGATGGTTCTCAACCATGGACGATCATCTTGAAAGAATGGATTTCAATAGCCAAGGTGAAAGGAATGGTTTGGAACCATCTTTTTTGGCAAGATGATATCTCTTAGCCACACTTGGTGATCAAGATCCCTCAAGGATTGGTATCTAATAGGTAGAAAATCCTAGGAGATTCTAGCTAAAGCTTGAGGGGTCCAAGACTTTTCACTGAGCAGAAGCATCTAATTGTCCCCCTTTGCATATGACCCAACACACACAATAGTGCACAAGAATCATAAACTAGCTAGAGTTGTACACTGTAAAGGTGTTTCCACATGGGATGACATTTTGGATAGCATACATTTTGGATGGCACATGTTGGAGGTGGTTACAAATCAACATAAACTCTATGACCGAGAGGCTTCATGGCTCAATGCAACAATACAAGCGTGAAGATAATAATGGTCCACATGTATTGTCAATAAGGATGAATCAATCCTTTTAGACTTAGTTAGTCCCTCTATTAAACAACTTTTACACTTGTAGGATAGCTTGTGACTTCAAATCTCCCTCTCTAACAAATTTGGTGTACTTACATCAAAAGAGGATGAAGTAATGCCCTATGGAAAAGTTGGCCACATGGAAGAGAAGAGACAAGAGAGTGTGGAAGGCTTCCCCTTCATACAATATCAACGTCCAACACTAGAGATTAATGATCATGAAACTTCCCTTGCGCATGAGTCTCACCAAAAGAATTAGGATTTCACCCCTCCATCAAATTTGTGGGCATGCTAAAGAAACTCAAAAACACCTATTCTAGGACAACTTGCATATGGTTCCAGTTTGGCAAGTGGTGAGGAGATGGTTCAAGGAATCAAATTTGAAAACCAGCTTGGAGACAATGATAGCTTTCTTTGCAAATCAAGATGGATGGGATGACAACACTTGGAGACTATCTAGTCTAGTTTGTGGGGTGACTATCAAGTTCATGTGGTCCAAAAGGAATAGTTTGATTTTTAGAAACTCCAAGAGAGAGTTGCCAAATAGCTACATAATCCAATTAAATATGGAAGTCTTGACTATCCTAGCCCCACCAAGAAAAATCATTGGATCTACAAGTTTCTTTGCAAAAATCTAAGTTGTAAGGCCTAGTGCCTCATTGCATCGATAAGATGCTATATCTATTTACTTCTCATAATTTTGATAATACACGAGCAAGTGCATTATTGAAAAAAAAACATGCCTAATCTACACATCTCATGTTGCTGAAAGTGTTGATGTAAGCCATTGATAGGATAAAATTGGGAGAACTCCCTATCGTTTTGATTGCTTCAACCCTAAGCTATCTGCATTTGCACTTTCATTTGAGGGATTCAAAGACAGGTAATTGATGCGTAAACTCTAGTAGAACTAAAACCCAAACACACTTATTTAGTGTGGCTACCAAGGAGTATACGTGCTTATTAAAGGTTTCAAAAGCCTTCAATTAACAATATGAAATCATGAGTCATAGTTCTTTCTACTACAACAATATCCCTTGCTTTTGGATGCCTTTACTTATTCAACTATAATTAATCAATCAATACCCAATTGTAGAATACAAATATGTTTATTTTCTTTGCATATACTTACTCTTCATGTGTATGGCTTAATCAAAGTGAAGGCAATTTTGTTGTGTGCACATGCATGCACACACATGAACACAACACAAACATAGGGTAAAGGGGCCAGTATAGCGGCACCTAACTTGGATGCCTAAAATCTCAACCTTTAAATGGGTAATTGTTTGGCATAATGGTTACATCTTGTTGCTTCACCATGAAGCATCTCCCAAAAAAAAAGAGGGTAGGTATGATACTCCTTCTGTGTGCAATGGCTATTGATGTGATTTGTATGGTGTGAAAAACTCCCATTAAGTATGTACACATTGGAGCCTCAATAAGAAGACACACATGGGCTAGTAGCAAATGATTTTTGAGCTTGCATTTGCCAATTGTGTGGTTTCTTTTCTTCCCCACCATGAACCATTTGAGCAACGTTAAGCGACTTCTTACTAGTGCCCACTTGTAGTAAGCAAATGCACTTCTATTGGAGATTCTTTTACTGGCCCCCTTACCCTATAGGGAGACACATACATCCACATCCACATCCACCCCCCCTCACACACACACCCATAGTCTCTTGTGCACATTCAAGACTTCTTAGAAATGATAAAGTCATCATTTGATGCCTAACCTTTTCTTCTAAAATTATACTTCTTTTAGGAGGTTTGGAAGCATTCTATTGATGTGACAAGGTTTCAAAATGCATGTCCATCACACAAAAGAGAATCCCCATGCCATTGTTATCATCACAAAATGTCCATAAAAATGTTGTCATGCACTATTCTTATGTGTGGAAACAATTGTGCACACAAATTAAAAAAGCCCTTCATGACATAACCTCCCCCTTGCACGCACACACGTGCGCAAGCGCGCGCGCACACACACACACACACACACATGCACACACACACCCTTTATTACACAACTCAACTTCACACATCATACTCATAAAGAAAATAGTTAGATAAACCCAAGAGGAGTTGAGCCCCAAACACATGTAGTGTGCCTATCTAGGAGTTAATCACACAATAAACAATATTCCCCCCACCCTTTTAACTACACATAATATTCACCACAATAGCACATGTGTGTTGGATGCCCACACACACACACACACACACACACTCTCTCTCTCTCTCTCTCTCTCTCTCTCTCTCTCTCCCCTCCAATCATGGAGGCTTATGTTAGAAGAAAGAGGATCCAAGCTGAGATGAGTAGAGAAACTTACAACATGTGCCACTTGTTTCTTCATAAACCCCCTATCTCTCCTACTCCACTTCAATTCTATCCTCATAATGCAAACAGAACCTCATGTTATTTTTGCTTTCTTCATCTACAACTTCATGTATAGTTCTAGCACTGATTTGCATAGAGCACATGATAGTAGTTTGCATACATATGCAATGCTAAGGCAACTATTGGAAGCAAGGTAGTTGGTTGGCCTATATTGATTTCCATGCAAACATGAGGCCATCATTGATAGTAAATATGTTACCTATCTTTTATTAAGAATTGCTAATTTATATGCATTAAGCACATTCTGCACTGTTAATTATTAAAATTAGTACAATTGTGCCACCAAGCCTTGATCTATCCTTATTCTTAATAGAGTTTCTTGATTATGTGACAAAGGCATTGACTCATTGTCCTAGTAGTGGAAATATTTGATTATTCAAATTGCTTTTAATAATTGATTGATTGTCCAAGTAGTGGAAATTTACTTGATTACTCATTGTGCATGAACCAAAAATTGAGTAGGATTAGGGTTTTTGGATGCGTACTTGATTCAATAAAACCAAGAAGTTGAAGAAGCCTAGCATGATGGGACCAACAATGTGCTATCTACCTTTCATAACAATGATGGATTTTAGCACACATCCTCACTTGAAGACAATTCTCTAAACCATTGAGCTCTTGCATTTAGAGGTGCCTAGTGTCCTCTTGATGACTAAAGATTTCATGAGAACCAATGGGTTGTTGCACATGCCCGCACATGCAGACTGAGAGAGAGAGAGAGAGAGAGAGAGAGAGAGAGAGAGAGAGAGAGAGAGAGAGAGAGAGAGAGAGAGAGAGAGAGAGAGAGAGAGAGAGAGAGAGAGAGAGAGAGAGAGAGAGAGAGAGAGAGAGAGAGAGAGAGAGAGAGAGAGATGCTTTTGACTTTGGAGAATGCAAGGGGAGGAGTTGGCTACTCATGCATGAGCTTCTAAGGGTGGGGAGTATGGAGTTGAGGAGTTGTCGACCAACAAGATTAATGGGGTCGACCAATGGGATCAATAGGATTGACTAATGAGATTAGTAGGATCGACCAACGAGATCAACGAGGTCAACCAACAAATGAGATCGATGATAGGCTGATATTGGACTTCGATTAGAGATTTTGGTTTTCTTACATTCCAAAAAAAGACCAAAAATAGAAATATCCACTTACCTATGAATAGAAACACCCATTTAACTATTTTTAAATTCTAAAGTTCACTAAAAAGCTATTTGATTTGCTAATTTCTACTTGATTTATGATGGGAAAATTGATCATTTAAATAATGTGTTACATGTACTATAGCAAAAATGACAAACGATGATGACCACAATGCTGAAGATTGAGAGGCATATCTCAATCAATGTGTTCCATATCCTTGCACTCAGTGAAAGCTTATAATTCACCAAAAACATAATTCTTTACAAACCATGTGTGACACTACAATGAATTTTAGCTAGAGATCATTGATCAAGCGATCTTGAACTTCAAGTTACTGGTGAGCAAAGTGTGCACTAATCATGCTTTACAATCAAACTTTAATTGAAGTACTTTTCAATAGCATTGTTTATCTATGAAAAATCTTCATAGGGAGATGATCGTATATCATAAGCATTGGATGTTTTGCACTCAATAAAAAGAGTTTTTTGGCATATAATAGAAGGTTCAATTGAGCCAATAAACCCTTTCAAAGGTGCTTCATCTAGTGCACCATTCATTGGAGAAGATTTAGGGAACCTACTGAACCTTTCTCAGATATTGGAGCATGAGATGGAAATGATCATTGAGGCATCACTACCTATGGATGTTGAGCCATTTGATACATTGAGAGAGGAGGTGTTTATCCCATTATATGATGGGTGTCGGGTTTCCCACTTAAAGATGCTTCTTGCACTCTCGAGTATACATGTAAAGTACAAATAGAGTAATACAAGTGTGACTGAGCTGCTCAGATACATAATGTTAACCCTCAAACAACAAGGTGGAAAAGCCAAAAAATCTAAAGTAGAAGACAAGGCCAAGGAAAAAGTGGAACAGAAGATGAAGGCGCGCCAAGAAGAGTTTGGAAACACAAGAAGTGCAGAAAAGTCCTAAATCAAGGAAAAAGGTGCATGAGAAAATGTGCAAGTCGATACTTTTGTAAAAAAGCGCAAGGCGCACCATGATTTATTTTAAGAGTGATGGGTGCAACTTGTAAAGGTGGTTGGGCGGTGGGAAGGAAGCTAGGAAGAGAGAAGAACAATGGGACAAATGGCCTAGGCAACGACTGACCATGTAAAAAAGGGGATGACCACCCAAAAGGGATTTAGGGTTTTGTATAAAAAGTTGAAAAGTGAATGAGAAGCTCATTCTTGTGTGTGGCAAAAAGCTTCTTCTTCTTCTTCTCTTCTTCTTGCCTTCTTGCTTGTGCTTGAGAGAGGGAGTGAGTGAGTGTGAGGGAGTGAGTGTGAGAGAGTGAGGGATCGAGGAGAAAAAGCTCCCCATCTCCTCTCTTCATCTTCTTCTCTTCTCTACTCTTCTCTTGTCTCGCGCGGCTATGGAGGATGGAGCTTGTTGGGGAGGGATTGAGGTTGCTTGAGCTTGCCTCAAGGATCATGGAGTTACCGACATGCACAGGAGAGGAGGGTACTTGATCGGGCATCAAGGTAAGCTCACTACACCCCATAGGTAGGGAGGGCGCATCGGCTATGTGAGAGGTAGCTATGGCCGCTTGACTTGAAACACTTGACCAATAAGCGGTCTTCTTCGGGGTTGAGCTTGAAGCTCCCTTCATTTTGGTTCCATTGCCAGGACTGACGAAATTGAGCTTTGAGCACCGTGCGCTTCGAATCGAGCATAGAGTAGTATTTTGGTTTGTTGTTGAGTAGGCAAGTAGGTAAATCAACCTCAGCCATTGTTTTTGATTTTTTTTGCGTTAGGATAGGATTAGGACCAAGGAAACTGGGAAAACAAAAGGGTTTTCTGCTGCTGAAAATAGGCTGAAAACTAGGAGAAAGGGACATAAAATTTGAATCTTGAGTAGATGGGCGCAAGAGGGGCAACCATAAGGTTGAAGGAGACTTGAGTAGGGCAATAAGAGGCTCAAAAGGTCAAGGGAAGCCTCATTTTGCAGTTAGACATTGAGAGAGAGAGAGAGATTGAGAGAGAGACTGTGAGTGCAGGTGCAGAAGGGATTCGATCTGATCATTTCGCTATTGCCCAGCCATCCTAGGTATTCCTTAACCTTCTCTGAGTTGTGCTTGTTTGATCTGGAAAGTTGGAGCTTTTACTAGGACCCCCACGCGTGGCATTCGCCATTCGCGCCCTTGCGACTGTGCCACAGCAAACACAGTTGGACCAGGCTGTAGGTATTCGAGTCCTAGAATCGAGCACTCGGACGCGGACTGTCTGACTCAGACGCACCACCTTAGACACGGACCGCCTGGTCCATTGGACCAACTACATGACCTGACCATTCGACTCTGCAAGTTGGACCCTGCCATAGGGCTGTAGGATCCATTTTTGAGACTCGGACCACCCGGTCCGATCAGACAATCTGACGCCACCAGTCGGACCACCAAGACTCGAACGGTCTGACTCCTAGAATCGGACCACCAGGGCATAACATTGTAAACTGGTAAGTGAGCTACCTTCTCAGGCCAAGACCACTCTGAACACATCCCCAAACATCCCTGAGTACCTGAACTAGCTCTCAGAAGCCAGAGATTGGAGAAACCACACCTAGGTAGCCTAGAGTCAATATCTAGAAGCAGGCCATAGAACAGGTAAGTCTTAGAGCTGAAACTGACCCTCAGATTCCAATTAGGCCTTGATGGAGTGTAGAGTGTGCAGCATAGACCCTAGACTATACAAGAGGACAGCCAGGAAATGTGCTTAGAGCCATATTAGGCTACGAACAAAAGGGGGAAGAGCGGGAACTGCATTGGTTATTTTGCATTCGCACCCCACGCTGATTTCATCATTTAAAATGTACTAAAAGGAAGAAAGCCTAATTTGGCATTGTGCATTGGAAAGCACTGAGCACAAGTGTGAATAAAATTGACAGCTACTTTCAATAACAAGGAACTCACATAGGATCATAATAATACAAAGAACCCACCAATAGGAGCAGACCCTGAGGAGCAGCTGGGTGCTACAGAGCCTTGTTAATAGGATCTTGAAGACCCCGAAGAGTTCAAAGATGACAGGATTGAGGGCAAGTCACTATCCGAGCTAATTGGACTGATTGACAACCTGGTTGAGCGAGAGGCTGTAGAGATGTCATGAGCAGACACAAACCGAGAGAATGACTAGCTGGACTTGGGCGAATTCCCACTCAATTTGCAGCGTATGGTCAATCAATACGACCGGCTAACAAGGACTGTGATCCACAACAAACCGATCACGGAAGTAGTTACGAGCCTTGAGGAAGAGAGGAAGGCAGCTAGGAAAGGGCTGCAGAGCATCACGGCATATAACCGCGAGGAAAGGATGAGGAATTTGTGACAAGACTTAGAGGTGCTCGAGACATGATGGATTCTAGCCTTAGCTGGTAAGGCCACGACATGGCCGAACGCAGAGAGGGAGAGGGAGCTAGAGCCTGACCTGACGCTGAGCGAGCTTGTCACTAAGCGGGTCATAGACAACACAGTTGTAGAACAGAGTGCAACTGCGCTAGCCATCTCTTTACTCACAGGCTTAGGAGTCACGCAGGGGGCGAGGAGCCACAACAAGATCCCTGCAGTGGCCAAGCAGTTGGACAAGTACTAGCCCAGCAACGACCCCTATAGCTTTGTGGAGCAGTTTGAGTAGGTTGCAAATCCAACGGTCTCACGGACCTCACCCAATGCTCGCAGGCTTTCGGGTTTTGCTTGGGTGATAAGGAAAGGACATGGTACACTAGTCTAGACGTAGCACAATGAACGGATTTCAATCGCCTGAAGGATCTCTTCATCAAGAGATTTTTAGAGACAGGGTATTTGGAAAACCTCATGGTTCGACTGATGAATGTCAGTCAAAAGGACAAAGAGGACATTAGAGACTACGTCACTCATGTATGTAGCCTATTTAAGAGAATCCCTACCAACGAATGACCAAACGAGAGAGTGGTCTCTATCATTTTTATAAACGAAATCTGCAATGAAGCAGTTTACAAGGCACTGGCAAGCAACTCGAGCTTGTAGAGAGATGTGCTCGCTAGGGCTTTTGATGAGGCAATAAGAGTAGATGACCAGCTTAGGGAGAGAAGGGCTAGAAGCTCAAATCAAGACGACTCTAGCCAAAGAACCACAAAGAAAGCCACAACATGTAGCGAGAGATCAACCCTTGACATGTAGGATAAGGGCAAGAGCACAGCACAAGACCAAGAGCTAGCCGAAGTCAGGATGGAGCTAGCACGGTTGCAGAAGCTGGTAAAGAGACCCACTAGACCACATGTCTAGCGTGTGCACTATGGAGGCAACTACATCCCTGCTGAGTGCTAGGATCCAAGATCTAGGCCTTGTGCGAATTGCGGAAGGTTTGCCCACAATGCAATGCATTGTCGATTGCTAAGAAGGTTTCCCTACGCACAGCAATACAACTCACCATACTACGGGAATAGGCCTCCTAGCTTATTCGGAATAGAAGCCCCATTGGCCCTTCCAGCACCTAATGATGCAAAGCTGACTGTTCCTAGATTAGAGATCAATCCCACTAGCATACCCAGACTGCCTAGACCCTTCGTGACACATCCACCAAGGGACGCTCCCATCCACTACGTTGACGAGCCCAATGACGAGGAGTCATATGTGAACCCTTACATCTCGTATGATGAAGAGGGTAATCTGGTCCTCATGGACTATTGACCAATCTCGGTGATGGTGTTAGGAAGGGGAAGAGGCAGAGGTTTTTCAGGGCCAACCCAAGATCCAGTCGTGTGCTTGACTTGTGGTCACCCTAGTCACATATCGACACACTGCCCAGAAAAAGAGCAAGCTTATAGGGAGAGAGCTGACCTTAGGTGTGCCGAGTGTGGCATCACCCATCTCTTTAGGGAATGCCCTAGACAAAAGCAATCCTCGAGCTTAAGAAATATACCATCGGTACCTTTGGGGCTGTTTGGCGTTGAGACATTCAACAGTGAGGATACACCCATCCCGTTGCATGTCATGACACGTGCACAAATGCGGTAGGCCGGCATATCACTACTTGGGCCTAGCAACCTAGACGTTGCCTCAATAGGGAAGAAGAGTGGTAGGCGGAGAAAGAAGAAAACTGACGCTAAGATCGCTCTCAAGACTGATGGAGAGATGATGCTAGTGAGTGGCAGGAAGGTAATTGATGTTGAGGCTGAGACCACCGCTTTGAAAACAACAAAGAAAGGGAGTGCCAAGGTAGGGGAGTACCCCCACCCAAAGCACCAATTACAAGTGATTGAAAAGGTCAAGGAGTGGGTAAAGGAAGCCCAAAAGAACCTGAAGGACGGTGAGGCCATCATAGAAGATGGGACTGAGGATTTCTCTAGTGTGAGCATCCCAGTCTCACCTTCTCGACCAAGGTCAAGAGATGCGCCTATGCCACGGGCAGCACCACCTAGGAGAAGCTTAGGAGCCAGGGCTAGCAAAACACCCAAAGCCAATGGCCTAGAGGTGTTGGAATGGAGGAGAGACAACTGAGGAGTAACCTCCTCACGACATTAGTAACCACCCCAGTAACCTTGAGCCTAGGAGACCTACTTAGGCACATCATCCAACCCTTTGGCTGGAACTGAAGCATCGGGTGGAGGAGCCAACGAAGCAGATTACTGTTGACCTACATGAGCACGATGCAGTCACACAGATACCTAGCTTGACGGTGCACTCAGTGCCTAAATCTTTGCATGTAAATGCTTTTTGGGAGGGCGTTGAGATGCACGCGGTGCTACCTATCCTAGCCCTAGGAGATATGATGCGGAAAGGAATCGTAGACACACGCGTAGGGGTTAGTGTCTTGAACCACACAGTCTTGCAGGCATGGGGAAACCCTCCTGTCGAGACTGCTAGGTTCAATGTCACACTAGCAAATGGAATGAAGGTAAGGCCATTCGGAGTTTTAAAAGAATTGACCAATGAAGATTGTAGGTGTCCAGTTCTCTATATACTTCATTGTTATGAAGGGAGTGGACTATGACATCCTGCTAGGCCGACCTTGGATGAGGAATGCACGAGCCATCGAGGACTAGGGAAACAATCTAATTTTTTTAGAGAATTGGAAGGAAGCAGTAAGGGTGGAGATGGATACTTGGAAGACAACACCTATTGATATAGATGCCATCTCAGCCACATTGAGGGGCGACATGCAACCAACCACATCGTATGGGCCACTGACTAAGTATATCCCCTACCCTGAGGATGAGCGAGATTGGATGTAGGTTCTTGCAACCATCGATCTCCCATTCTCAGACGATGAGGAGGAGTATAAACAAACCACACAAGCCATGTGCACGCCAGATGAGGAACACTTAGTACCACTCTGCATGATGATACCACTCTGCATGATGACAGGGAGTGTGTGTGGTCCGCCCAAACCTGTCACTTTCCATGTCCCAAATAATAAACTAGAACTCCAAGAAACCCTAGAGTATTTGACAGGCAGATTGGAGGGTAATCCGTCCGTTAATCTCATGCCCCTCAGAGATCTCCTAGGTGAGCACAAGTGGAAGTGGATTCACAACCTGAACTTATTGTACAATTGGGCTCTAGTCACCGACAAGAAAGAGGCTAGAAAGGAGGACCCATGAGACGACGAGCAGTCAGGGAGTGATAGTTTTGATAATGAATATGAGGATTGTTTCTCTATCGGTGAAGAGAGCAAGGAGGAAATGGGTACTGTGGAGTACGATACTGATGGAAGGGTGATGGAGCAGATAAGAGCAGACTCCAAGCCCCAAGAAAGGAATGCATATGAGATCAAGAGAGGAGCTATGAGATTGGATTGTGATCGCTCTTGGTTGGAATGCATAGGGGCAGTGGATTATAAGCAGGCTGGAATTTCCCAACCACCAGTGGTACCTGTGTTTAGGACAGACACACCTACTGAACTACGACCACCTGGGAAGACTCCTTCCTCCAATGAGGGCTGTGAGTTCAACTCGGAGTTTGAAGCCAGTATGGAGAGCGACCCCAAAATACCCATGCAATCCAAAACCAAATGCACCAAGGGGGACTTGCCAGTCCACCTAAGGTGCAATCGGCTAAAGGAGGAAAGAAATAAACAAATAAAAGCGCCAGACGCAGAAACGACAGAAGAAACCGCAGTACCTACCCAAGCACTTCACTAAGTTCAAGAAGGGTGACATAGTGGTGATCCTGCTAGGGGCAAAGAGGCAGGGCTAGACCAGCGAGCCTATTGAGGGACCCGCCAAAGTCAAGGAAGTCAACCTGATAGGGGAAGGTGAGAAGCCTCGACCTATATTCATAGCAGACGACCTAACCAAGGATGAGGAGGTTGACCTTTTTGCTCTCCTATGAGAGTACGTGGACGTATTTGCCTAGTCTTTGGATGAACTTAAGGGGGTCGAACCCAGGGTTGTGACCCACAACATCCCTATGGTCCCTGAGGCTATTCTTGTAAAACAACGCCCTTACCCCATGAATGCAAAGCATGCCCATGCAGTAAAAGAGGAGATTGATAAAATCATGAGAGCAGGATTCATCTATCACCAATATGATCTCTATGAAGAAAAACAGAAAGATATGAGTGTGCATCAACTACAAGAAAGTCAATGTTGCTACGAAAAGAGATAACTACCCATTGCCATACACCGAGCGCATGCTTGAGAGGGTGGCATGTAAAGAAGCCTATAGTTTCTTGGATGGCTTCTCGGGTTACAATCAAGTGCAAGTACCCCCGACAATAGGCACAAGACTGCCTTCACTACAGAGTGGGGGGTATTCACCTACATCGTTATGGCCTTGGGCTAATGAATGCACCCGCAACCTTCCAATGCTGCCTGATGTGCATGATCTTCAAAGACATGCTCAGATGCAAGCTAGAGATATTTGTGGATGATCTATGCATACACTCTAGCTGGGCAGAACACTTAGAGAAACTACGGGCAGAATTTGAGGGGTGTCGACTTTATAATCTCTCGTTGAATCCCCCAAAGTGCCAATTTTGGGTGAAACACGGATGCATCCTAGGGCACGTGGTGTCCAAGAATGGCATAGCCACTGATTTCTTGAAGATCAGGGCTATTGTCAACTTGCCACCACCCAACAATTATAAGGGTGTTCAGTGCTTCTTAGGTCACACAGGGTACTATCGGTTCTTGTACTAAATTATGCACTAATCGCAAGACCATTGTACAAGCTGCTAATTGTGTTCGAGTGGATTGAAGAATGCCAACATGCTTAGGAAGAATTGAAAAAGGTTCTTACCATCGCATACATCTTATGAGCCCCAGATTGGACCAGAACGTTCCATGTGCATATAGATGCATCTAAGTTTGCCATTGGAGCTGTTCTATGCCAACCTGGCAAACACAACTTGGATTACCCAGTGAGCTTTGCTAGCACGCAGCTCACTGACACGCATATGAAATATTCCACTATGGAAAGGGAGGAGCTGGCCATGGTGTTTGCCATTAAGAAATTTAGACATTATCTTTTGGCCACACCCTTCACCTTTCTTGTTGACCATCAAGCATTGCTCTATCCAGTGAACAAACCTTACGCTATAGGATGCATTGCATGATGGTTATTGCTTCTTCTAGAGTTTGACTTCTCTGTGGTTGTACGCAAAGGGAAATAACATTACATGGCAGATTACATGTCCCCCATACCCATAGGTGAAGCTGTTGGACAAGGAATAACGGACGACCTCCTAGACATGCATCTCTTTGGCATGTCTAGTGACAAGGCATTATTCAAGGCTGATTTAATGCCATATTGGACTGACATTGTCATCCACGTCCTTGAACATGGTCTCCCCGAGAGACCTATCGATAAGGTCAAGCTTAGAAGGCTTATTGTGAAGATCCAACCCTATCACCTGATTGTTGGCCAACTCTATAGGTTGGGACAAGACAGATTGCTACACGTGTGGGTGTGCAAACATGAGATGCATGACACGTTGAGAGAGACACACATCGGAATCGCTGGGAGGCATTTCAATGGAGACACGACAACCTGCAAGGTGCTGTAGTCTCAATTGTGGTGGCCCACGTTATTCTGTGACGCAACTAGATTTGTCAAGCACTGTGATGAGTGCCAAAGGACCAAGGTCCCCGTGCGGAAGGATAAAATGAAATTGACCCCTGTAATAGCATGACAACCTTTTGAGAAATGGGGCATTGACTTCATCGGACCCATTAGTCCTGCGACTCAGTATTCACAGGCTCGATATATCATCGTAGCAACTGACTATTTGACGAAATGGGCTAAAGCAAGAGCCACAAGGAAGAATGACACCAGGACCACAGCGAAGTTCTTATGAGAGCAGGTCATCTCAAGATTTGGTTGCCCTATTGAGATAGTGAGCGACCAGGGCACCCACTTCATCAATGAGGTGATTGCCCACTTGCTCTCAACCTTCTTGATCATCCATAGGAAGTCTTCACCATACTATCCCCAAGCCAATGGCCAAGCAGAATCAACGAATAAGATTCTGGTCAATGTGCTCACAAAGGTGGTTTCCACTTCTCGGAGTGACTGGGATAACAAGCTCATGGTAGCTTTATGGGCCTATTGAACAGCTTATAAGACGACTATGGGACAAACGCCCTTCAGGCTGACATACGGAACCGAGGCTATCCTGCCTTTAGAAAATTTTATCCCTAGCTTGAGGATAGTGATGTAAGAGCATTGGGAAGGGAAAGAGGCTTGGACTAACCATCTTATCAAGTTGGAACGGCTCACTGAAACTAGACTCATTGCCACCCATGCTCTAATTTGTGAAAAGGCGCGAAGAAAGATGTGGTTTGACAAGCATGTCAAACAACATGATTTTGACCAGGACGACCTTGTGTTGTTGTACTCTGTGAAGGGCCATAACCAAAAAATGAAGTTCCGAGGGTTAGGACCTTTTAGAGTGCATGCCATCAGTAGGACGTGCAACATCGAACTTGAAACACTAGAAGGCGAGGGCATAGGCTTTTTCAATGGTAGTCGCATGAATAAGTACTATCCTCCCACACATCCTTTACATGTGCGCCCTATGATTGAGGCCCTTGTCCATGTTTGCGTTGCAACCATCACTTAGATAGAGGATGATTAGAAAGTTGGTGCTCTAGCTTATTTACGAATCACGGCCACATCCCAAAAGACACATTCTTTTGATGCTTTGATCGATGAGGGAGCTAACGTCAATATCCTAACCCATGCTCATTGGACCCTCATTGGTCAACCCTAGTTGCAGCCAATTAACGCTAAGCTTAGCCCATTTGGGGGCGAATCCTATGCACTCCTTGGGAAGTGCAAAGTCGTTGTCTCTATTGATTCTGAAAGTTTGCCAATCATCTTTTATGTGTTGCCTAACATGAAGGAGGCAGACAAGACATCGCTGCTAGGGCGCACTTTCAAAAAACAAACCCATTGTTACGTCAATTATGACCTGTAGCGTATCCACCTCGCCATAGGAAATGTGCGGGTCGTGACAACTTTCAGCAAGAGCAGTGCGGGTCCCTCCAAAACCGCCACTCCACTAAGAGAGAAGACCATGCCTAAGGCTAAGGAGGGGGGTCGTGATGTGTCCCTCCCCACTCAGCTCACAAAACACTACCCCACCAAACCCACTTCTAAGGTTAAGCAACCTATATTTCAATGGGTACCTAAACATCAGGGCAAGCCTTCCCACAATAAGCAAACACGACCCCGCAGACCTAGGAACTCTCATGAGAAGCCTAGAAAGCAGCCTAGATGCCAAAGCTGTACTCGAATAAAGACAAGTAGAGAACCTAGAGCCGCAATGGGCCAATCTAGCCAACAAGGGCAAAAAGGCCACACCACAAGAACACGTATGTGTTCCGTTCGGACTGCATCTAGTCAAAGCGGAATGAAACAACATCAAGCTACAACTGCGAGGATGACTAAACATGACAGTCTTACTAATAGATGCACCTAGAACGGCACTGCATAGACGATCCAGGAAATCAGTGGAGAATCCACATCCAGTTGCGTAGTTGGGGACTCAAAGGTATGTATCAGAAGGCTTGAATTTACAAGCCAAGACCTGGAAGATGAAGACATAATACCACCTGCTTATCTTAGGGTCAAACTCACTGCAAAAAGGGAGCATTTTGTCAATGCTCTCATCGACGAAGGAGCTGATTTTAATATCTTGACCTATGAATCATGGACCCTACTAGGCCAACCAGAGCTCAGGCCGACTAATGCAACTCTTAGTCCTTACGGGGGATGCTCCCAAGCACTTATGGGGAAGTGCAATATCCTTGTAACCATTGAAACTGAAAGCTTGCCTATCCAGAGGGCCAACATCCTGGACACTCGTCCAACGGGGTCTCAAGACTACATGTGGCCTCAGTGAAGTGGAAAATTGACATATGGCTGGCTATCTAGCCTAGAAAACTACAAGAAAACGGCTCTCATGAGCCTACAAGGGGTCTAGCAACTGACCACCAACATCGTGACCCTGACTGCTATGCATAGCTACATCATCTGGGCCAATAAGTGCCTCATTTTTAGCATAAACAGCTTGCTGTAATGGCACTATAGCTGCTATAAAATCAGCCATAAAGCGTACTGAACGCTCATCAAGAGGGCTAAGAGGTGTCTACGTCTCATAGAAGACAACATAATGAGTGCGTATGACCTACTTGGCATCCAAATCCCATAATTTGTAGGCCTTAAAGTCACCATCTCCTTAACCAAGGAGGATACATCTACGTGACATAGGCTCATGTGGCATACGTGCAGATGCTTGGCAGCCAAACATCCTCAAGTAATCATAGGAGGGTTGCATGCCACTCCATGTCTCATGGGGTGTAATACCATCCAAGGTCAAGCATGTTGTCCTGTTAACCAAATAGACTGCTGTCATAAGGGCCTCAGCCCAAAAGCCATACGATAACCCAGCTGTGGTAAGCATAGAAGCAACCTTTGCCTGTAAGGTCAGACACACGCCATGAGCAATCCCATAATATCGTGGGCATAAGAAATCAATGCCATACTGCTGATAAGAGGTCTGAAAGCTAGGAGAGAGAGCATGACTCTCATAATCCATCTGCAAGCACCTAGGCCTGCTACCAGCAGAATCCATAAACCTGTCAAGCATAACTGCAGCATCCTCAATCTGCACCAAGGGAAAAGCCCAAACACGATGGGTAGCATGATCAACAAAGGTCACAAAGTACAACACTCCACCAAATGACTGGGAAGGCATAGGTCCATATACTGCACAATCGATAAGATCTAGAGGAATATGCCTCATACGATCGCCATAAGCCAAGGGGGCTTTGCAAGGACCAAGAGTACAATCAGGGCAAGCATCAAGATCTGTAAGTGACATAGGAGGCAGCAATGAGTCTGAACGAGACAAGATCTCCATCTCTCTGTTGTGCATATGGCCTAGGCGATAATGCCATAACAATGCATGTGGTAACCAGATAACTGCAAAACCGTGATTAGCCATGGCTATCTGCATCAAGTCGTCACTATTTTGGAGGTTCTTGGAGGTTCTATGGTGAAAATAGCAGCTTGTGGTCAATTCATAGGTCATTTTGGAGGGAGATTGGACTAATTAGAGTTAAACATGGATTATGGAAGACTAAACAAGGTTACTTTTTGTTAAGCAAGGGTTTCTTCTTCTCGTTCCTCTTTCTCTCAAGCTTTCCTACAAACTGCCATGGAGATCTTTGCTCATATCTTCCTCCCATGGACTCCATCCATCAAATGGCCTGGTAAGCATCTTTTATGGATCATAAGCTTTGTGTAGAGTACCTATATGGTACACTTCACAACCATTTTGATCATGTGGTATAAGAGTATGTTCTTCAACAGTTTGTGCCAATTTCTTGCACACTCCCTCATCAGATCGTGAAGAATTTTGAGGTTGTAGCTCTTCTAGAGCTTATGTGATGCTTATCCTACCTTAAAAGCACTCTACATTAGGCCCATACAAGCTTTCTACATCAGGCCCATACAAGCTTTCTTTCATCTCCTTTTGAGTTCTTGAAGCTTACATGAAACCCGAGCTATGGAGGATATTGGACAGCATGAAGACTCTTTCAATATCTTGAAGAATTGGTTTCTTGATGATGCCTTTTAGCTTCCAAACGTAAAAGGCAAGCATCTACAATCAACACTGAAGCATTTTGAAGAGATTTGAACCATTATTCTTCTCTTTATGAAGGGGAAAATAGGGCAGCCATGTAATTCATGAAATTTTTGGTCAAATGAAGCTTGATTCATGGGGCTTTTGATCTTTCTTGCTTCTTGAAGCTTCCCTACATATCAAGACCCGACATTGAAGGCTTTTGTCAAGATTGGAGCAACTCTTCTTCTCAAATTTGGGGAAAAATAGGGTAGCCACTCAATTCTTCAAAATTTTTGGTCTTACAAGGCTCAAATCATGGGGCTTTTGTATTCTTCAGCTTTAAGAATGTCTCATTGAAGCTACTACATCAAAGGAGGGCCAACATTGGAGCAATCTCTCAAGAATTGAAGGCTTGTTCTCTTCATGAAGGCAAGAAGGTCCTAAATTCTCATAAATTCTTGATACTAATCAAGAATTGAGGCTTCTTCAAGATTCTTGGATTATCTACAACCCTTTCTTGAAGACATTCAATCAATGATGGTATTCTCATAATCAATTGGAGCTTCTTGATTGTTTGGAGTTGGAGAAATCATTATGGGGAGAATAGCTCTGGATATTGACCATTCTTTATCAGGCAGTCCTAAAATTGTCATAGTTTGCATGATGGCAAGGAACAAGAAGAAAGATCAGGTATTGGAACCCATTAATGAAGGATTAGAATATTACCATCCTCAATCTAATCCTACCATTGGAGCCATATATCAGGGACAAGAATTTATGGGTAACAGTACAACAAATGAAGAGGTCCATTGGCCAAGGATTCCTTTTGACAATGATCCCAGAACTGAAGCAAATGTTACCCATGATTCCAATGACTTCCAACAGTTATCAAAGAAAATTGGTAACTTGAATGAAGGTCTAATCCATCTCACACATTCAATGAATGATAGATTGGGTAAGATGATCACTCATATGGAGTAGCAAAACCATAGAATGGATGCCAAATTTGAACAGTTAGTCACAATATTCAGCAACTTGGGTAACAAATTGCAAAGCAATTCACCTTCCCATGCTGAAGATGTACCTATTGTTCATGGCAATGTGAGGTTCACAACAACCCAACATAATATACCATCTAATTTTGAACATGGAGGACCTTCTAAGGCAAATGAAATAATTCAGACTCATACCGATTCATGGAATAGAAACAGGCCTAACTTTACTAGTTCAAGAGATAAAGGACAACAAGACTATTCTCTGCATGACAACAGAAATGAGTTTGTACATGGATGTCATCCCTTTTACAAAGAGTTTGGTTCTCAACATACCCAAGTTGCTCATGCAAGAGATGATCAAGGGCAATATGCACATGATAATGCAAGGAAAGGATACAGTTTCCAGCATGTTGAAGATCAACAAGATAGGTTGTCACATGGGATATCCACTCATAACCAACATTCGCATGAAAACTCGTTGTTTGGTCGTCAATCTTTTGGAAATAATCATGGACAACAAGCAATGAGTGATCATTCTAATAGACAACAATCTCTTGGATATACCAACCATAATGGGCAGCACTATCATTATGACAAGGAATATAAGGACAAGGTGAATATATCCAATTTTAAAGGAGATAACCCTTCACCGACCGAACTTAAATAATGGCTCAACAAATTGGAAATGTATTTCACTCTCTATCCACGCAATGATCAAGCAAATATTTGTATGTAGCCCTACACCTAGAGGGTTATGCGCATATGTGGTGGAGATACATGAGCAAGATTGGAGAGAATTTTTAGTCTTGGGAGGACTTCAAATAAGCCATAACTCAAGTATTCGTGTCACCAATGGAAAAGGAAAGGCTTGAAATGAAATGGTATGATCTTAGGCAAAGGGTTTCTACCGTGAGGGAGTATTCCAATCAATTTTTAAACCTCTCCATATATGTGGAAGGCATTTCCGATATAGCCAAATTGAACAAATACATTTTTGGTCTTGATCCAAACCTATCAGCTGAAGTAGGGGCAACCAAGCCTACAAATGTTCATGCAGCCATTCAATATGTCGAGAGGTACAGCCAAAAGTATAGAAGAGATTTGACTTCAGCAAGATGCCAACCTATCCTACAACATATGCTTCAAAACAGGGCAATATTTTTAGATATAATGCTGATCCAAAAGGAGATTTCAAAAGGGCTGGAGCTGCAAATAGGCAATATCCCAATAATAACAGTAAGAAGGTACTTCCTAATGATAAATCTAAGGGTTTATGCTACAAATGTGGGGAGAAATGGTCTCCTGAGCACAAGAAGAAGTGCAAGGGGTATATAAAAAAGTCTAATATGTTGAATATTGAAGATTCTGATGAAGAGGAGACACAAGAAGGACATCTTTTGCAAGTAGAGACAGTTCCTACTGGTGATGAGATGCATGAGAATGATGATCATGACACATAGGAGGAATTAGAGCCGATTAGAAATTTTCCTTATGATCCAGGTGGTCTATTTGATCCTGGTGGATCAAAGATTGATGATCCTTCTATGGCTACTTGTTAGCCCATGTTATGTTCCATATCTCAGGATGCATGGTTGGGTTGTAAAGGTGAAAGTACACTTCGGCTTAAGACACTATAAATTCAAAGGTTGCCCATATTCTCATTGATACGGGTAGCACGCATAGTTTTGTCAATGCCAAATCATTATATGAGCTGAAGTTATTACCTCAAGAGATAGAAGTTCCACTGAAGGTACAAGTAGCTAATGGTGCCCAAGAGTTGAGTAAAGAGATATGTTGGCAGACTCCTATTGAATTATCATAGACTTGCACTATTATGACGGACTTGATTGTCCTAGAAATGAGTCCCATTGACATCATCATTGGCTGTGATTTGCTTAAACAGCTTGGAAAATTTTCTTTGGATCTAAATCAGATGTTCATAGAGTTTACTTGGAATGGGCAGCAAGTAAAACTAAATGGCATGGAGAGAAAGCAAGTGGAAAAAATCAGTAAAAGGAAGATGAAGAAGGAAATTAATGCTACATCCAGCATTTTTACACTTCTTCTATCAAAGATAGATGAAAATCGACAATCTACTTCACCTAAGGAGCAAGATCCATGTCTATGTAAACTCTTGGAAGAGTTTAAGGATATATTTCAGCCACCTACATCACCCTATTGATTTAATGCCTGACACTAAACCCATCAACAAACCTCCTTACATATTATCCAAGTTTGAGAGAGAAGAAGTAGAGAAATAGGTTAAAGACTTGCTAGAAATGGGGTTTATTCAGCCTAGTTAGCCACCTTTTTCTTCTCCTGTACTACTTGTCAAAAAGAAAGATGGGTCATTAAGGACGTGTATTGATTATAGAGACTTAAACAAGAGCACGATAAATGAAAGGTGAGAAGGATCGAAGCTTGCACTCGAGAGCTATGGCGAGAGAGCAAGAGCAAGAAAGAGAGAGACAAGAAATGGGAACTCCAATAGTCACAATGTGCGTCCGGGCCTTCCTTTATTCAAATTGTCACTAAAAGAATAAAGAATAAAGTGACGGTGATGGGTGCCCGCCACTTGCAGTATGCAGTGGCGGTGACTGTCAGTGTAGTAATACACGGGGAGCTAGGCGAAGGCGCCTTTATCCCCAACAACCTCCCACTTAAAGGTGAATCTGCCCTAGTGAGGTGTAGTGGGAGCTCACGCTCAACCGCCAAGACCCATGAACCGCTTATTGCTTCAAGCGTTTCAAGCTGAATGCTAATGGCTACCTCTCACATAGCCTATGCGCTCTCATGCCTACCGGGTGTAGTGAGCTTACCTTCATGCCGATCGAGTTGCCTCCTCTCCAGCACACTCCGGTAGCTCCACGATCCAAGTGCAAGCTTCAAGCAAGCTCGATCCTCTCGCTCCAAGCTCCAAGCTCCAAGCTCCATCACCACGAGCAAGATAAGAGAAGAGAAGAGAAGAGAAGAAGAGAGGAGAAGATGGAGAGCTTCTCCACCCTACGGTCCCTCACCCTCACACACTCACTCCCTCACACTCTCACACTCCCTCTCTCAAGCACAAGCTCAAGCAAGCAAGAACAAGAAGAAGAAGAAAAAGAGGAGAGCTACTTTTGGCCACACACAAGAATGAGCTTCTCATTCACTTTTCAACTTTATATACAAAACCCTAAATCCCTTTTGGGCGGTCATCCCCTTATCCCCTTTTTTACATGGCTGACTGTGGCCTAGGCCTTTTTCCCATTTCCCTTCTATCTTCCTAGCTTCCTTCCTACGGCTCATCTACCTTTACAAATTGCACGGGTGAGAGCCTCGGCGCTCTTTAAATTAAACTATGATGTGCTTGCACTCTTTTACAAAAGTATTGATTCGCGCTTTTTCTTGTGCGCCCTTTTTATTTATTTAGGACTTTTTTGCATTTCTTGTTCTTCCATATTTTTCTTGGCGCGCCTTCGTCTTCTGTTTCACTTTTGCCTTGGCCTTTATCTTCTGCTTTAGCTTTTTCAGATTTTTCACCTTGTTCGTCTAATGGTTAACATGAGGAGTGAAAAGAAAAAGAAAAAAGACAATACAACATGTATACATGTACAACAAGATGAGGAAAGTTGTCATCTCATCCCACGCCCATCAACCTCCTGAGGAAGGCAAAGCGCTCTGTAGAGAGGCTTTTCGTGAGCATATCTGCAGGATTCTCAAGATCTTGACAAGATCAACAGACTTGTCCTCAACGACCCCACGTATGAAGTGATACCTCACCTCAATGTGTTTCGTCTTCGCATGGAAGACCGGATTCTTGGCTAACTGAATAGCACTCATAGAATCCGAATACACTGTAGGGATAATATCAATACCAAGGTCATCAACCAAATGATCCAACCAAATGGCCTCCTTGCAAGCCTCAATGGCTGCAACATACTCGGCCTTTGTAGTAGAAAGGGCAGTGCATTTCTGCACCCTAGACATCCAAGAAACAGCACCTTCAGCATATGTGAATACATAGCTGGAAGTGGACTTCCTACTATCTGCATGTCCTGCATAATCAGAGTCAGTGTACCCCATGACTTCTGTATCCTGGCTGCCATAGCATATGCACATATCTGCAGTGCCCTTCAGGTATCTCATGATACCCTTCATGGCATCCCAATGCTTCTTGCCAGGCGTAGCCATATAGTGTGCCACAACACCAACTGCGAAGGCAATATCTGGACGAGTGGCTATCATGGCATACATAAGACTGCCCACTGTAGATGCATAGGGAATCTTGGCCATCTCAGCCCTCTGCTCATCTATCTATGGACAATCAGCCTCTTGTGATACCTTCACATAAGAAGGCAATGGACAACCAATAGGCTTTACGTCGTCCTGCATGCGGAAGCGCTCAAGGACTTTATGAATGTACTCCCTCTGTGACAAGTAGAGGAGTCCTTGATGCCTGTCGCATCTAATGCACATACCAAGTATGTGAGCGGCCTGTCCCAGATCTTTCATCTCAAAGCTCCTCTTAAGCTGAGGCTTAAGAGCATCTAGCTCATCATGAGCTTTCCCTGCTATCAGCATATCATCCACATAGAGTAACCAAATCAATAAAGAACCATCACGGGCTTTCTTTGTGTAAAGACACAGATCCATAGCACTCCTGCTGTAGCCCTGTGACTGCATAAAGGTATCAAACTTATGATACCACTCCTCTCTAGGTGCCTATTTCAAGCCATAAAGACTTTTCTTCAATTTGCACACTAGGTGCTCCCTACTAGGTTTTGCAAAGCCCTTAGGCTGCTCCATATAAATCTCATCATGCAAGTCCCCATATAAGAAAGGCGTCTTGACATCCATTTGGTATAAATCCAAGTCAAGTTGAGCAACCAAAGCCAAGACTAAGCACAGGGTGGTCATCTTAACCACAGGAGAAAAGACCTCATCAAAGTCCACACCATGCTCCTGCTTAAAACCCTTTTGCTACCAATCTAGCCTTGTATGCCGGCTTGGGGTGTCCAGGGGTACTTTTTAGCTTGTACACCCACTTGCATGGCAAAGCCTTCTTGCTCGTAGGCAAGGAAACCAAATCCCAAGTGTCATTCTTATGCAAGGATTCTATCTCAGACTGCATAGCCCTCTCCTAGGAGTGACTGTCACCCCTGCATATAGCCTCGTCATAAGTGAAAGGCTCTCCTGCATTTGTAACCAAGACATAATGCATTGAGGACTGAAATCTATCAGGTGGACATATGTCTCTAGTAGACCGTCTCACGAAAGGATCTACTGCCTGTCCAACACCTTGACCATAAGCATCTGCTGCAGCTGTAGGCTATCCAACTGGATGTGCGGGAGCTCTCGGCTTCTCTTGAAATATGACCCTGCGGATCTCAACAACTCTCTCAGGCTGCCTATGCATCTTGTCTTGATGGAAGACTACATCATGACTGCGGATGACTTTCCGTGCATGCGGATCCCAAATATGGTAACCCATCTCACTTGCATCCCCATAACCAAGGAAAATGCATCTGACACTCTTAGGATCCAGCTTACTTCTCTTGTCCTTGGGCACATGGCAAAATGCCTCATATCCAAAGACACGGAGATGCGCATAAGAGGGAGGTTTTCCAGTCCATACCTCCTCGACAACCTGGAAATCCAAACCACTAGAAGGGGATCTGTTTATGATATGCACAGTTGTACTAACTGCCTCAGCCCAAAAGCTCTGTGGTAGGCCTGCGTGGCTAAGCATACTATGTATGCGCTCCTGGATGGTTCTATTCATCTGCTCAGCCAAACCATTATGGGGGGGTGTAGGGGGCGGTCAATTGATGCTTAATACCCCTCTCATCACATAACTGCTCAAAAGCAGGTGAGACATACTCACCCCCATTATCTGTCCTTAGGCATTTTAGCCTATACCCAGATTGGTTCTCAACCAATGCAAGCCATCTCTGAAACACAGCCAAGACATCGGATTTCAGCTTAATGGGATAAGCCCAAACTTTTCGTGAAAAATCATCTATGAAAGTAACAAAATACTTGGCACCACCCATAGACTGACAAGGCATGGGCCCACAGACATCCGAATGTACCAATGCCAAGGGCTCACTCATGCGTAGCCTACCAGACTTCTTATGCGTAGACCTAGTTTGCCTACCATAAAGACAATGCTCACATGAATCAAAACATGCATAATCAAGGGGCGGTAAGTACTGCTAGAAAGCATTTTCATTCCCTTCAAAGACATATGGCCTAAACATGCATACCAAAGAGATACATGTGGGATAGAACCCAGAAACAAAACATTATCAAGGGAAAAAGTGGATAAAATCAAGGGATAGAGGTTGCCAGCCTTGGCACCTCTTGCAATCACAAGTCTGCCATGAGTGATCTTCCATGCAGAGTCTCGAAAAGATACATGATAACCTACGTCATCAAGCTGTCCAGCTGACATGAGACTGTGTGTCAAAGCAGGTACATGATGTACATCTTGCATAACAAAACTGCTGCCAGAAGGAAACTGCAGCCTAACATCACCAATGCCCACAATATCAAGAGAGCTGTCATCACCCAAGCACACGAATCCGAAACAGTACAGTATGAATGAAACCACTCTCGGCAAGGTGTCACATGAAAGGACGCACCTGAGTCCAAGAGCCAACACTGTGCATACATAGAGTGTATCTCTGTCATCTGCGAAGCACTAGAAGAAGTTGCAAGGATATAATCATCATCAACATCCTCAGGCTGCATAACATTGATCTCTTCAATTTTAACACTGGACTTTGCAGGCACTATGCTGCGATTAGAAGAATTATCCTACACTTTGTCTTTCCCTTTATCTTTGCACCTTTCATTGTGCAGTTCATGGCATTGTGGCCTAATATGGCCATTTTTCTCACAATGGTGACAAGTAACATCTGCATTCCTGCCAAGGATTTGCTACATGACTTCCCACGAGACTTGGATCGAGATTTCTGAGAATCCCGTCCACGGCCACGGCCACTGCCACTGCCATGCTTTTCATATCCATCATTCCTGCCTCTAATTGTCATAGCATGCAATATAAGAGAGGCATCCAAATTCTTACGGTTAACCTCTTCCCAGAAGAGCACTCTCAACATCAAATAATTTCAAGGTAGTAGTAAAGGCACATAATGCAGTGCAGAATACATCCTATGAGTCATTAGGAGTACCAAGCAAGAAAAGAGGAGTGATATCCTCTGCAAAAGTGATGTCCTACGAAGTCAAGTTCTTGAGTATAGCATGGAACTGGCTCAAGTGAGTAGACATAGTCACATTCTCCTTCATGCGCAGATCCATAAGCTGCTTCAGCCCAATACATCTGACTCGCTGGACTTTTCTTGTCATAGAGATTCTTGATTTTATCCCACAACTGCCATGCATTCTGTTCTTCCTCAAAGACATTGTAATGAACATGTTCTGTGAGAGATAATACAATAGTGGACTTGCATAACTCATTAAGCTCAAGCCATTCCTTATCTGGCATAGTTGCAGGCGGATGCCTGCTCAACCTCAAAGGTTCTGCACCAACACCTGCCAAATCTGGCTCTTCTAACAAGAGTAATTCGTACTATCAAGCTTAGTGATGTTGAAAATAACATGTCCAGTGGACGAACTCGCCATAATGCAGGCTGGAAGACTATAGACAGTTCAAAACTGCTTGTTGTTTACTACGGAAAATGACAAAAAAATCACAAAAATCGAGAGAAAATGGTAAGAAAAGTATAATCAAAGCTGTTGTCCACTAAGTACTAGTGAAAGTACATCATTTCAGAATATTTCAGCATGAAAAATCCATGTCAGTCCATACATATATGCTTGCTATAATAAATTACAGATTTCAGTAAATGAGAGCTAATAGTGCCAGAATCGGATCCCAAGTCAATCAGATACTGCCAAGACCAAAGCCGGCATCATGCGGGCATAACATAGGCATATGACAGTCGATAAGCATGAATCCAACACCCAAACATGTCATACAAACATCTGCCAGTGAGTAGGCACACCCCATAGTCAATGGGGCAAAGTGTTCCTGCCACTACCAAGACTTGACACAAGTAGGTGTCAACTCACAAAGAGAGGGACCCAAAGCAAAGAGTCAGCTCATAAGCATCAGAGAAACCAAGACATATGAACCATGCATCATCTTGAAGGGTAAAAGATCCCACATAGTCTCAAAAGCTCAAAGAGCATAGACCGCCTACTCAATGGCTGTCAAGCATCCAAAGACGCTCCCACTGGCACAAAAGCCGTAAATATCAAGCAACAAAGCTCGAACAAAGCATGTACAAGCACCAATGACAAGTGTCGAAGATCAAGCATCAATGGTACATCCCGAACATGTAGGCGGTAAAGCATCCGTATGTAGCATCCATAAGCATGTAAGACATCAAGTACATCCCAAGATACAACTCTAGCAAGCCAATAAATAGCTCAAGTAAGCTCCAGGAATCCAAGGTCAAGCCAAGACCGAGCTCCAGTAGCAATAGGCTCCAAACAATGTAACTAGCATGTAGTAATGGCATAGGCTAAGCATGTCAAGACCAGTCAGACATAAGCAACATACATGCCATAAGTACATCCAGACGGAGCATCCAAATGCTTTGCAAAGAGAGCTCAAGCTCAACCAATGATCCTGAATCAAAACCAAGCTCTATGTCAAGCCCCAAGTGTCAATACATCACCATATATGCGCGAAACATAGCCCGAAAAGCATAAGCATAAGCATACATGAGTAAAATGTCTTCAGCCCAACAATGTACAACAGTGATTTACTATTCAAAAACTAAGAATTTCAGCACCAAAATTAGCTTCAAATGGTTGCCAAACAATAGGCATACATTCCCCTAACATCTGGGCATCAAATGGGACCAATCGGGCATCAAATGACAATGCCAAACAAGCTGTAGCATCAAATGTCAGCGTAATACTGTCATAAACTGCCTGTGGACTATTATGACAGTCCCAAAATAGTGTTAAATCAGTCCAAATGCTATGCCAACCAACCATCAAAACCAAGCATCAAAGCATGTTCATATGCCCGAAATGGAGCCTTTCCAAGTGCCAATGGAGGGGAAGAGCTGCTGTTGTGATTGTCAATGTTGAAGACACATATGGGAGGGTCTCATGATTTTGCAAACTGTAAATGCTGGTCCTGGGGCTGCAAAAAATGGTGGCCAAGCTTCGGAGGGGTCCAATTAAAGCCAAGGAAGGCCTCAAACAGGCTCCAGCAAGGGGAGAGCAGCCCACATATGAAATGAGAGTTGGGAGTGTAATGGATGCCCTATTTCAAGAGGGCTGAAAACTAAGGTAAACCCTGTAAAGAGTGAAGCAATCCCTCTATGTGAATGCCTTGAGGGTGCCCAAAGGGTCTGGGAAGGTGCTCGGGAAGCCGGGGAGTGACGGGAGCTTGAAGGAGTTGGATATGGCTGTCGGGAAGGAGACCCAATGCGAGTGGGGAGTCGATGGGAAGCCGAGAATGCCATGAACCAAGCTCAAGAGTCAGGAAGCCGAGCTCTAATACCAGTTGAAAGGTGAGAAGGATCGAAGCTTGCACTCGAGAGCTATGGCGGAAGAGCAAGAGCAAGAAAGAGAGAGACAAGAAATGGGAACTCCGACAGTCACAATGTGTGACCAGGCCTTCCTTTATTCAAATTGTCACTAAAAGAATAAAGAATAAAGTGATGGTGACGGGCGCCCGCCACCTGTAGTGTGCAGTGGCAGTGACTGTCAGTGTAGTAATACACGGGCAGCTAGGCGGAGGCGCCTTTACCCCCAACAATAAAGAATAGGTACCCAATTCCCAGCCTTGATGATTTGTTGGATGAACTCGAAGATACAAGAATTTTCACAAAGATTGACTTAAGGTTAGGATATCACCAAATCAGGATGAAAGCAGGGGATGAGTACAAGACAACTTTTAGAACAGAAAGAGGTCTCTACCACTTTTTAGTTATGCCATTTGGACTTTCAAATGCACCTGCAACTTTCCAGGCTCTTATGAACAAGATTTTGCAGCCATTCTTGTATAAATTAGTCTTAGTATTCTTTGATGACATTCTCATCTATAGCAAGAGTAGAGATGAACATCTGAAGCATGTTAGAGAAGTCCTTGTTAGCTTGAGAAGACACAAGCTTTTTACAAAGGAAAGTAAGTGTACTTTTATGGCTAATGAAGTAGAATACTTGGGTCATATAGTTGGTGAGAAAGGAATTATGGTTGATCCAAAGAAGGTTCAGTGCATCAAGGATTGGCCCGTACCACAGAATTCTACTTCACTATGAGGATTTCTTGGACTATCTTCTTTCTATAGAAGATTCATCAAGAATTATGCCCATGTAGCAACTCCTCTTACTGATAGATTAAAAAAAGAAGCTTTCTTTTGGGATGCTACAGCCGCTAAGAGTTTCAATGAGCTGAAATTTCTACGCATTTTAGCACCTATTTTAGTGTGTCCAGACTTTTCCAAGGAGTTCACTATATTTGTTGATGCTAGTGGCAGAGGTATTGGGGCTGTTTTATGCCAAGACCATGATGTTATTGCTTATGAAAGCATGAATTTGGATGATAAAGAAAGAGAGCTCCATGTATATGAGCAGGAAATGTTAGCCATTCTTCATACAATCAAGAAGTGGCATCACTACATTTATGGTAGCCATTTTAAGGTGAAGAGTGACCATCGTGTGCTGAAATATTTTCTCTCTCAGCCAAATCTTTCTCCCAAATAAAGATGATGGTTAGCTACACTTCAAGGATATGATTTTGAGAATCTTATATGGCAAGCAAGGATAATGTAGTGGCTGATGTTTTATCCAGGATGTGGGCATGTTCTGTTTCTAGCATTTCTACCCTACATAAGGATTGGATCCAGGACATTCAAGAAGAATATCTTTTAGATGAGCACACTGCCAATATTATGAAGAAATTACAGCAAGATGATGGATCTGAATTTTCCAATTTCAAATGGCAAAATGGACTTCTTTGGTTTAAAGGGAGAGTATATTTGACCCCTCAGTCATCATTTAGATTCCGAATCTTACAGGAGATGCATTCTTCTCCTTTGGCAGGCCATATTGGATTGTTTAAAACCTTTGACAAGATCCATAAATGTTTATATTGGAAGGGACTTTGGAAAGATGTCAAGGAATATGTGATGCAGTGCTTACCATGCCAACAAAATAAAGATTCAAATCTATTGCCTAGTGGTTTACTTCAGCCTTTACCTATTCCACATGGTAAATGGACTGATATCAGCATGTATTTTATTATAGGATTTCCTACCACTAAGTAGGGCTGTAATAGCATTTTTGTTGTGATTGATCGTCTTACGAAATCAGCCCATTTCATACCTACCAAAGTCCAATATTTAGCCAAACAGGTGGCGGATCAATTCATGGAAGATATTTTCAGACTTCATGGATTACTTATGAAGATTGTTTTTGATAGGGATTCCAAGTTCATGGGAAATTTTTGAAAAAGTTGTTTTACTTCCATGGGTACAAAACTAACTCCAAGTATTGCCTATCATCCACAAATAGTTAGAGCAAAGACACTTAAGTGTCTTATCAATCTGGTTCTCAACCAATACCAAGAATTTCTCAAACTTGTCAAGCACTTCGTCCTTGCTACGGGTAAACCCATATCTTCCAAGTAGCATCATTGACAAATGTGACAAAGTATTTATTAATGAAAGAGACCGTTTATGAAACGTATGTGCATGCTTCCCATAAACACAATGATCACAGTGCTCAAAATCAGCATAACGAAGACAAGGCAAGTAACCAAAATGAGAAAGTGCTTTCATTCATGTTTGACCCATGTGTCCCAACCGGCCGTGCCATAAGGAAACACTTGGCTGCCCGGTCATGGCAACAACATGGTCACGCACACTAGATACATGAAGTGGATACAAAGTATCACTCTTGCAACCTCTGGCAATAACCCTTGATCCCTTACAGATCTTCCATTTCCCATCACCAAAGGTAGTATGAAAACCATGGTCATCTAACTAACTAATCAAGCTCTTCTTGAGCTGAGGTACATGCTTGACATGCTGAAGAGTGAAGACAGATCCATGCTGAAACTGCAGTTGCACACTACCAATACCTACAATGTCACATGCATAGTTGTCCCCAAGATGGATGCCCCCAATGTAGTTGAAAAACCACTCGCAATGAGGGGTGACATGAAAAAAGGCACCTAAATCTAAAATCCAAGTTTGCATGTCATCATCCATATCTGCAATCAGGGCATGTGCACTAAAACAAGAAGAGACCAAGAGAACATCATTCCCACTGTCGCTCTCATGGCTGACTACATTCACCTCTTTGATCTTTACATTGCTCTTCTTAACAGGATGACTCTCTTTCTTCTCTTCTTTGCTGTCATCTTTCTTCTTGCCCTTGCCTTTCTCTTTCTTCCATCTATAGCAGTCACATTTGAAGTGACTCTTCTTGCCACAGTGATGGCATTCAACATCCTTACCATGAGATTTACTACGTCCCTTGCTGTCAGATTTCCCTTTTTGTTGTGATCTACCTCTAGTATGCAAAGCACTGGAAGACTTGCTAGACGCATTGTTTTTCCAATTCATTTCTTCCATGAGTAGAGCACTCTCTACATCTGAATACAATAGCATAGCATTAGAATTGCTCATAGCAATCCTAAAAGTATCCAAGCTCTCTGGCAAAGTGCATAGCAAGAACGTAGCTCTGAACTCCTCATCAATGTTGAACTTCAGGGCAAAAAGCTAGTTAAAAATAGATTTAAAATCACTGAGGTGAGCATACATGGCAGTGCCTTCTTTCATGTGCAAATCCATGAGTTTCTTCAGCCAATAGACCTTGCTTGCAACACTTTTTTGAGCATACAATTCCTCCAGTCGCATCCAAATGACATAAGCATTATCAAGCCCTTCTATGTTGAACAACAAAGCCTCGAAGACTAATAGCTCAATGGTCGAGCGAGCAAGCCCATTCAGCTCATCCCAATCATCTTGATCTACATTTGTTGGTTTTATCCCCTTCTCTTTGATCGGCTTTGCCTACTTCTTTTGCAACAAGTTGTTATAGCACTGCTTTTGCCAAACTTCAAAGTTGTGTGCTCCTTCAGCTTCTTGATGTGCAATAAATTGCTACTATCTCTACTTCCAGCCATAGTTGTAGCCCAAAAGTACATAGATGCAAGCCAAAAAATGTCAAGCCAAGTGACCTAGAAGAACTGTAAATTTCAACCAGCAAGATATTCCAAGATCTTTGATTCAGATCAGTTTGCTAATCATATCCTAGCATACCAATGGCATATGGACTCAGTTACATACATTAGTGTATGTCCAACAAGCATTTGAGAGTTGCATGTATGACTTGTCTCTGCAACTATCTGCAGACACAAGACTTGTTATCCACTATTTACAGCTTCAAAATGTCTGCACAAACTAATGCATTTCAGCCCAAAGATGACATATAAAGCATGTCCAATATTTTCCCTGAGTGTATGCAGGTAATCCAATACCAAAACAGTGTCTACCAACTCAAGTGGGAAGCACAGAGTCCAAGTAAAACTCTCTTAGATTTGTTCATGTGACTTGCAGTTTTATGACAGTCAAGAGCAAGATCTCAATTCTCCAAAACAAGCATAAGATCTTGCCAAGGCTGTTTCCACATACATGACATCAAAGTCAAGCATCAATACATCATTCTAAACCCCTGAGATCAAGCCTAAAGAAATGCATAAGACATGTATTATCTAAATAGCATTCAGCCCTGTATGTTCTAGCCAACAAATCCCTGTCGAAACTTAGTGAAATCTCAGTCAAAATCAGCCCAAATGTACTTCAATACATAGGCATATCATTCCTTAGTGTCTTGACATCACTTGAGCATGTATACACGTCAACATGCATGTCTAACGGCCAATGTCATTAAAGGACAAAGAGTTGCCTGTAAATTGCAGGCTGTGGACTGTGTATTCTAGCCACAAGCATGTGTGCAAGATGAGCAAGATGATTGCCAAGATTAGCTCTAAATGACCTCAAGACAATGCCACATGATCCTTGAGACATCCAGCATCCACACTGACATCCAATAGCCATCAAATGAGCATGATCTATATGCACCAAACACACAAAGATATGTGTTGCCCTGTTTCCAGCTCATAAACTATGTAAACCACAATCCCAAATCTGAAGGTAGGTGCTCCAAGCGGATGTTAGGACCAATGTGTCAATGCCAGGACTCAATACAAAGCATCTAGAAGCTCAAGTGTGCACTCCTTAATTTCCTATAATGAGGGATGTGTTGAAAAGTGCCAGGAGAGGGCCTGCTATCTGCAAGCGCAAACAACATGGATTGTTCAAGCAGGGCAATAGCACTATGTGGAGTCAATGGAGCCCAAGGAGGGGCACAGATAGAGCCAAAGAGGGCTTACACAATGCCCACACAAGCCTCTATGAGTTGTAGATAAAATACAGGTGGAGAACCTTCGACACACCTAAGCTATGGTTGTCCTACAACCTGTGAGAATTCAAAAAAGACTTATTAACCCTATTGCCAAACTCCAACTCCAAGTCCTGCACTCTGATACCATGTTGTTGAATGTAGATATCAAAGGAGTGAAGCTATAGATGCAACTGTAGATGCAAGTGAGAGAGAGAGAGAGAGAGAGAATGACATAGTAATTTAATGGTACTCATGAAATGAAGGATGCCACTTAAATGGAAATTAACACAGAACTAATAGGAAATACTGAATTAACAAGAAATGCTGGAAACCATAGCTTGCCATTTCTTAATTCAAGATGTCTCACAACCAAGAACTACAAGAAATGTTGAAGCCATGGAAGCTTGAGAATCAATTGATGAAGGCTGCTGCAAGGAACTCACCCCTCACAATGGTAGGGAAGGAAATGCCTTCAAGCTCCAAGAAGTGGAGATTTGTAAAATGATTCAAAGATGATTTACATTGGCACCCTCTTGCCTTTTATACTCCAGTCCAAAATAGACTAATTTCCTAATTAAAGCAACATGAAAATTGCTTTATTACAATCCATCTCTGCCCAAAAGTTTTGTCCTCAAAACTTTGAAGAGTGAAAGGATATATGAATGATAAGTATGAAGAAATGAGTGTCCAATGCTGAATATCCTTGTTGAAATTGTCCATTTAAGAAGATAATCTTCTATTGAGAAGAATCCCTAAAGTAAGCTCAAAACAGTGGAAATCTGGAATGTTGTCCTGAACAGGGTAGTGATAGTAAATGACCCATAACTTTGGATAGAAATGTCATATTGTCACATATGAGATATAGAAATGAAGTATACTTCATAAGGTATCCATCCATTTCATCAAAATCCAATTTTGATGTTGATAGGTCAATTATTTTCATGATAGAAAATGAATATAGCAAGCTGTCCATTGTACAATGAACTAACCATCTTCTTGAAGAAGCCATGGAAACTGATCCAAATAAGTAGCATGTTGCCAAGATGATTCTTCTATAGGCAATCCCTTCCACTTGACAAGGTATTCCATAATAATATGGTTCCTTAGAACCTTCTCTCTCTTGCCAACAATTCTTTTGGGCTCATAGATGATTAAACCATCTTCATCAAGAGGAGGTAATTCTTCAAGAACTTGTTTGTTAGGCCCAGTGTATTTCTTGAGTTGAGACACATGAAAAACATTGTGAATGCGTGTGATAGGTGGTAGATCAAGTTGGTAAGCAAGATCCCCAACTTTCTTTATGATTTGATATGGACCATAGTAGCGATAAGCAAGCTTATTATGTCCACCCTTGAGAGAAGCATAACGAGACTTAGGTACTTTCAAAAATACCCATTCTCCTTCTTCAAAATCCACATGCCTTCTTTTATCATCCGCATATGATTTCATTGTCTCTTGTGCCTTGCTGATATTTTCTTTGCACTGCTTCATTAAGGCTTCCATCTTTTCTAACTCTTCTAGAGCAAGAGGATTTACTTCATCATGAAACAATGTTGTAGGTACTTGGACTTTATATCCATATAATGCCTCAAATGGTGACATACCAATACTCATGTGATGAGTATTATTATAACATAACTGCGCTAGATGAATCCAATGATCCCAGGAAATGTGTGTATCATGACAAAAGTGTCTGAGGTAAATTTCTATCCATTTATTGACCCTTTCAGTTTGGCCAACAATGGTGGGGAGTATGTGTCCAAAGCCTTCCAGGAATTTTGTGACAGTAAGGGGATAAAGAGGGAGCTCACTACCCCTCATAATCCACCCCAAAATGGAGTTGTAGAGCACATGAATTGGACCATACAAGATAAGGTCCGTACGATGCTGTCTCATGCTGTATTACCCCAAGGCTTTTGGGCAGAGGCTATTATGACAGCCATTCATTTGATTAATAGGTCACCGAATAGGTCTTTGGGGGGGAGAGTCCCTCAAGAAGAGTGGTCGAGCAAGCCACCTTCTTATGCTCATTTGCGAGTGCTTGGTTGTGAGGCTTTTGTGCACATACGGAAAGAATAACGTAGCAAACTGGAACCAAAGTTCTATAAATACATATTCCTAAGATATGGTGACGAGGGTGAGATGGGATATAGACTTTGGAATCCCAAGAAAAGAAAGATAGTATGCAGCAATGATATCATCTTCCATGAAGATCGCATGCATACCTGGTTATTGACTGTGGTCAGCCATCATGCTTCAAGGAAGTAATGGCTAGACCAAATAGCAAGAAGTGGTTCAAGGCCATGCTATCAAAAATGGAATCACTTGATAAGAATGGTACTTGGGACTTGGTGCGGTTGCCTAAAGGCTAGAAAAGTTGCAAAGGGGTACAAGCAGGAACATGGAATTGACTTTGACGAGATCTTCTCTCTCGTAGTCAAGATGGCTACTCTAAGAACCATTTTGGGCTTGATTGTAGCTAAAGAAATGGAGCTCATATAGATGGATGTAAAGACTACATTCTTACATGGTGATCTGCATGAGGACATATATATGCAGCAACCTGAGGGTTTTGTTGCTAAAGGCAAAGAGACGATGGTTTGTAAACTGAAATGGAGTTTGTATGGGATGAAATAGGCACTGCAAGAATAGTAACATAAGTTTCATACTTTCATGCAGTGTTAGGGCTATAAGAGGAGTCAAGTTGATCACTGCTCATACACCAAGAAGGAAGCATATGGTAGCCTGATTATCTTGGTTCTGTATGTAGATGACATTCTGATTACTGGCAGGGATACTCATGCTTTGGATTCATTGAAGCACAATCTACATGTGGTAGCTTTGACATAAATATCTTGGTGATGCAAATCACATTCTTAGGATGCGGATACTCAGAGATAGGTCAAAGGGGTTACTCTATCTATCTCAACAGGAGTATGTCTCCAAGATTTTGTAGCGTTTTAATATGGAGGGGGGAAAGCAATTGGAGTTCCATTGCCTCCATATGTGAAACTTAGTGTAGAGGACAACCCTACATCTGATGATGAGAAGGCTGAAATGGCCAAGATTCCGTATGCTTCAGCTATTGTTGGTAGTCTGATGTATGCCATGGTTGCTACATGTCTTGACATTGGCTTTGTAGTGGGAGTGGTTAGCAAGTACATGGAAAACCCTAGCAAGAAGCATTGGGAAGTAGTGAAAGGTATTATGAGATACCTCAAGGGCACAAGGGATTTGTGCATCTGCTTTGGTAAGCAGAAGGCATCTATCATTGGCTTTACATAGATGCAAACTATGTTGGACATGCAAACTACAAGATGCCCACTTCAAGGTATGTGTTTACCTTCACAGGAGGATCTATTTCTTGGATATCTAGGCTATAGACGTGTGTTGTATTATCTACTATTGAGATAGAGTATGTGGCTGCCACTAAGGCATGCAAAGAGGCCTTATGGTTGTCATGTTTGGTTGCTGATCTTGGTATCACTGAGGTTCCTATCCTCCACTGTGATAGCTAGAGTGCTACCATGCTAGCACGGAACCCTATCTTTCATGCAAAGACAAAACACATACATGTGAATTATCCTTTCATCAGGGAGGTACTTGACAGCAAGAGCATTGAGCTAGTCAAGGTACACATTGATGATAACCCTATAAACCTTCTCTCGAAGGGTCTCCTAGTAGAGCGATTTGTTGCCCATTGCAAGCAAATGACGGGTGTTGGATAGGTATAGTCTTTTTTAGCTTTTTACATACTTAGACTTAGCTTTTGTTTTTCCTCTACCTTTGGGCACATTGCCTTTAGGGGGGAGGTTGTTGGGATAAAGGGCAATGCCCAATGCAGTGCCCGTGCCGGCCCTAAGGGTTGGGCTTGTACATGACTTATATACCTATCTGAAAACTTTATTAGGTAGCTTGAATGGTAAGCTCGGAGAGACATGGACTGTGACTTTTCAGATTGGCCTCTTTTTTTAATTTCTTTTCATTCTTCGATCAAAACAAACCAAGAAAACCTCAATAGAAGGAGAGCTAGAGAGTAGTTGGCTTGCAAATGCTGATGGCATCCCGCTTCATACTCCACCTTGTGCACTTATCGCTTCTCTCTTACCCCCAATTGAATAGCCCCTATATGTAAGTATTCATTTTCTTCTCGCTCCTTACAATCAGGTACCTCCTATGAACTCCTAGCTAAGATGATAAGTGATTGAAATGCCATAAATGGGGAAGCTTGTAGGTCATGGCTTATAGCATGACCAATACTTGCTATCTTAAAGCATCCCCAATTATTCTATAGTAGCTATAGACTATTTTCAAGTATCCCAATCATTACAAGTAGTAGTAAGTTATTTGGAACCTTTCCAACCACCATGAATTCTTTTGGATTAGTTGAAAGTTGTTGGGTAGCACTTGTGTCGATTATTTCATCAGCTTTGGCCCCTTTGCCAAAATTCTCAATAGTCATGGGCTATTCAAGTAGTTGTGGATAACAATTTCATGTTATTCAATTACGTACAACAATTATAGGATACTCATGCATATTTTGAAGCAAGTGAGACACTCATTAGGAATTATGGAAGTTAGCTTCTAGGTAGAGATGACCTCTCAAGCCTCTATTGATGGAAGACTCTCAATCTTCCGTTTGTAGTCTCTATTTATATACCTAATGTAGAAAATCACCAAGCTAAAATAGGCCATGTACCCCTACCCCAAAACATGGCCTGACATCTTGAGTATACAAAACTAATAATGGTCTTATACTTGGCCTTTTGTAAGTAAACAAAGTGTCGGGCACAAAAAGCAAGGGTCTATGCAAAGAATCCCTAGATGGTAAGGCCTTTCCTTACCATATTTGTCAATCCATTGCCATGAAGAAGGCATTACATGATAACCATACAATTGCTACATACATTTGGATTTGAGAGGCATGATGTAAGTTTAATGCACCTCCCAAGCCAATACTAGAGGACAAGAACCAAGGTTCTCCCTACTAACAATCTACCAAGATAGCCAAGTGGCAAATATTTCAAGCTCTCAACCAACTCAAATGTCTAATGACTTAAACCCTATGGCTAAAGAGATTCCATTTCCTATAGCTATAGAGTTAATTTAGACACACCACTTCTTGTTGTTAGCCTACTAGCTTGCTCATTTTTATTCTCATGATGGCTATCTTTTTTGTATTTTATAGTAGCCATCTAGTGGTAGTTGAATATCCTCTGTCATCCTCGTTAGATCAATATAGCCTCTCCAAATTAAAGAATACAACTCTTTTGGTTGACACCTCCCTAAAAATGTGAGGAAAAGAGAAGTTTTTGTTAGCTTGTAGACTCCAAACAATTGAAGCAAGGACTAGTGCATCATTTTGAAGAGAAAATGCCATAGTTGGAAGCCAAAATACTTTCACTAATTGTCTAGGACATTGATAGAGATAAAGAGAATATAGAATAAACTATTGAATTTTTTTTGCAGTAATAGTATCTAGAGGATATATGTTAAAAGAAAGCAATTCAATATCAACCTTTGCATGACCAATAGGGATTTTAGTAGTAGTTATACAAATGTATAGAGATTTAAGTGCCTTTAGAGAAGATATTCAAGTGCATCTAGAGAAGTAAGAAATTATGATAGTAGCAAACATGGCAAAAGAGGATGGATATCATATGCAAGAATTGATTTAACAATAGCAAGTACAAGTACCATACTCTACTATGGGGATCATAAGAAGAAAGTAACATAAATGAGGCCATGAGATAAATTAGAAGAAAGAGCTTCTAAAGATGCCACTCTTTTGATGAGCATCTCCTTAAAACTGTGAAGAAAAGAGAAGTTTTTGGTAGCTTGTAGACTCCAGAGAGTTGAAGCAAGGACTACTCCATCATTTTGAAGAGAGAATGCTATAGTTGGAAGCTAAAGTACTTTTACTAATTGTGCAATACATAGATAGAGATAAAGAGTATATGGATTAGACTATTGAAATTTTTTGTAGTAATAGTATCTAGATGATTTATATCAAAAGAAAGCAATTCAATATCAATCATTGCATGCTCATGGCACAAATTTTAGCGGTAGTCATGTGAATATATAGAGATTCAAGTGCCTCTAGAGGAGTAGAGAAATTATGCTAGTAACAAGCATTTCAAAAGATGATGGACAACATATGCAAGAATTGATTGAACAATAGTAAATACATGTACCATACTCTACTTTGAGGATAAGAATGAGAAATTAGCATAAATGAGGCAAGGGATCAAAGAAGAAAAAAGAGCTTACATTGACAATATACAAAAATGTGGAAGAGTTGGAGCATCCTAGATAGAGTATGCATATAAAGATTGCTATTGGAAATGATATAGTAGGGTCAATTGATGATACATATGTAAGTCCCATGATGATTCTTGATCTAGGATAACTCAATGATATTTGATGATAGTAAATAAACCCTCGATGAGCTTTTATTAACTTGGGGGCGGCTACAAGTAGGTTTACATAGCTTACATATATGTTACAATATATTATGACAGTTTTAGTTTGCTAAAAAGCTTTGTATTAAAGAGCAAGTTATTGATTGCATATATCATAATGTGAGTGTGCTTCTTGCCAAGTTTGGTTACAACAGGAGTTACCATAAGGAAGATACACACACAAAAGTGCGACAATAGGCCATGATATATCTTCTAGAAAGTTGTAGTTTAAAATATGGACTACAACTTTGCTTTAAAAAGATTAGTGATTGGGGCTACAAATCAATGGCTATGGAAAATTTTTTGCAGGGTTATCTATCAATGAGATTTTTTGAGCAAGACTAATATTTTACTCACTGGATAAGATCCTAGCATACCATATTTATTATGAGAAATAGGGAGTAATTACATGAGATCTTTGGACTTCTATACTCCTTAGTAAATAGAAGTATATTCTCAATATGAAGTACAAGTATGGAAATATGAAACAACAGTAATACCAGCAACATTTTGGTATTTATATTTATTTACAACATGTCAAAGCGAGGTTTGTATTTGAGTAGGGTAATTCTGAGTAGTAGATAGTAGCTCAAATTTGTTAGAGTAGTAAATGCTTCACTAATATGACTCACTATGAAGTTGGTTTCTAACAATTAAGTAAATGCAATAGATTTGTAGTTATAGGCCTCTCGTGTATATGAAAACTTGTAATGTTGTTTTTGACTCGTTGGTTTGGATTTATAGTTTTGATACCTATATCTTTCTATTGGCTAAATATATTATGTTAATGAATGATTTTTCCAAGAAAAACAATAGATATTAAAAGTAGTATTAGAAGGTGAAGATGCGTAAAGAGGTGTTGTCATTAGATTGTGGTTATTATATGTCCTTGTGATTGTTCTCCACTAGTCCACAATAGCTACAATATTCATAGCATCATGATTTTTTCCAATAGCTCAGCTTTCTCCTCACATTAGAGCAATTAACACATTTTCATCAAAGGAATAGCTTACCTTTTCTCCTCACATCAGAGCAATTAACACATTTTCATCTAGCTCTAAATTTGGTCTCCTCTTCACTTGTACTAGTCTTGCTTTTATATTCACTTGAACTTGGCTCATCCTCTTCACTTGAATAAGACTTGACCTTTCTTTTTTTTCATGGCATGGGTTGTTTGTATGGCAACTTCACTTGACTTGGCACAAGTTGCCTTAGTGGGTTGTACGAGGGATACAAGCATGTCGATAGCTAGTCCCTCAAGTCATGGGCAAAGATTGTCCCTCACCTATGCCCCTGATTAGGGTAGTTCTTTAGATCTTTAATAGTGAAAAGAATACTCTATGAATGACAAGAGAACATGTTTAAATAGTAGGGGCAACATCTTTTTTTGTCGAAATACTTCTTTGTGCACATTAGTATGTGTGTTGCTATGCATGATGCTACTACATTTGGTGACACACACACACACACACACACACACACACACACACACACACACACACACACACACACACACACACACACACACACACACACACACACACACACACACACACACACACACACACACACACACACACACACACACACACACACACACACACACACACACACACACACACACACACACACACACACACACACACACACACACACACACACACACACACACACACACACACACACACACACACACACACACACACACACACACACACACACACACACACACACACACACACACACACACACACACACACATGCACATGCACATGGTAGTATATGCACTAATGCATGCACAAAAAATTCTGATGGTTGTGTTGATGCACATAGGCTAAAGCTTTTACCAATGCACAATTTGATGGTGGAGCCTACCATTTTGAAATAAATTCACATGCACACCCATCTTAGTTTTTGTCGATACACCCTTCATATATTGTAGTGATTACATATCCATCTTGAGTTATAGGATTTAAACTAGCTTCATAATGCTTTACGTTTTTAATTAGATCATCATCTATTGAGCTCCATAGCTTCTCATTCTCCTTAATTGGGTATCTTGAATAGTATTTGAATATCTACATTTTTACAATTTAAGCTTACTACATATTTGGGATTAATCTAAGTAGTTTGGAGGCCAGTGCAAGTATTCTCCCAAAAGGCTAGAGTGCTCACATTCCATAGATTAATGCCCTTTTCATGCAATACTATAATGAGAAGAAGAAAGAAATTGAATGTGAAAAGAAATCCCTTTTTTTTTGAGAAAAATAAGGATTTTTGAAAAAGAAGTTACTTTTTTCAAGAAAGACAAGCATGAACCACAAAGCAAAACACAAAATAGCTAGCTTTTTTGAATAAGAAAAGAGTGAAAGAGGAAAGGCGCGCGCATGGCGCGTGCACACACACGCACGCACGCACGCACGCACGCGCAAGTGCATGTGCACGCACACACACACACACACACACACACACACACACACACATGCATGCACGCATGCACACATGCACGCGCGCGCACGCACACACACACACACACGCACGCACGCACGCACGCACGCACGCACGCACGCACGCGCGTGCGCGCGCGCACACACACACACACACACACACACACACACACACACACACACACACACACACACACACACACACACACACACACACACACACACACACACACACACACACACACACACACACACACACACACACACACACACACACACACACAACATCTATTTAAACTTACTTCTTTGGGTAAGGATTCCCCATCCATCTATGCAAGAGTATATTGATATTTGGAGGCCTTTGCTTTTCATATGAGAAAAAGGTGTCCTGAAGGCTAGTTCCCATGGCCCCAAAGTGACATATAGAGATCGTGGATGGACTCGTTGTCAATGAATCCATGGCTAAAGTTGAGACACCTCCCAAGGTCGAAGTATGACTCAAGGAAGAAGCCGTGGGACCCTCACAACTCAAAATAGTAGCTATCATGCATCAAACCAAGGTTGCGGTAATCCCACCATGCAATGATATTGGACCAACAAGAATAACCAACTTTGGGTAAATTATATGTTAAAAAAAGTTCATTAAATTTCACTTTGAATGTCGACTCTCTCTCTTAAAAGCATGCAACTAGTTAAGTGCACATTAAGAATACATGAAAGTAACCTTGTTAGTGCTAAAAAAGTAGTCTTGAGACTACTAGAAAAGCATTATAAAAGTATAATCTTGTTTCTAAAAATCTTATTGACTAAAATTTAACTTAATTGAGACCCAAGGAACCTTCAATACAAAACTAGATGGTTTTTACTTTTTAGGAATGAGAAATGAGGTAAAAGGAAGGGTAGATTCATGATCCTTAATAACTAATTTTTTTAAAAATAACACAGTTAAGTATATTAAACATAGGTGAAATAATATACACAAGGTGCCAAGAGGTGGCAATCTCAAAGGGAAGGGGTCCCCTAGGCTCTTTTTAAACCATTAAAAAAGAGTTTGAAGGCTTTGTCCTTTCTAGTAAAGGCTTACAAAAGGCCAAAATATCAAACCTAATAGCCTGCCATTTATCTACAGGGTGCCAAAAACACGGATCTAGAGAATGGCAGGTCTGTGGAGGATGGAAGATGAATATACAACTCATGATGACATAGACTTAGATAGACTAATTGTTACATAAGTGAATTAGATTCCAAGCTAGATTAGCTTGGACTCATACATTCTTGTGTAAGATGGACAATGACACTAACAATGACTCAAACTGATAGTTCCATTACCTTGTAATGAGTGTCAACCAAGTACATGCCTTTATAGCTTTTTGGATAGTACCATTCTCCTCATTGTGCATATGGGATTTTGAATATCTCTTCCTAAAGCATACATCATTTGTCTATCTTCTAGCCTCTTTAGGGCATACATCTAGCCTCTATGGGCAAGCATCATTTGATATTCTCAACACCCCCCCTCAAATGATGAGTCTCTACCCTTGTTGGCTTTTGTCCCCCCTACATGATGACATGGGCCAGGAGACTAGCTCTTTGGCAGCCTAGTCAAGTTAAGACTTGAAACTTTACATCGTTGGTAACGGCTTTTACATCCACTATGGGAACAAGATCCACTATGGGAAATAAAGATCCACTATGGGAAAACAAGATCCACTACGGGAAATAAAGATCCACTATGGGAAAAATTCTTTGTTGTTAGCAGCAAAAATTTCTTTATCTTCTTTATGCTTCTTTGGCATCCTTTGCTTTTGTCGATCTTTTGGGTGTCTTTGATCTTCTTGGACTCCTTCTTGGTCTTCATGCTCTTCATCTTTGACTTGTTCTTCATTATCTTGTGCTCTAGTCTTCTTTGTTAGGCCCTTTTGGTATTCTTTCTTAGTGAGTTTGAGATGGGCACATTGCTGTGACTTGACATGACTTGTTGAACTATTTCATAAATCTTGGGATACATAGCTTTTGGGATTTCATATGGCTTTGACTCATGGCTCGACATTATGTTGGATTTTCTTTTGAGATCATACAACATCTTGTCCTTCATTTTGCTTGCTTTGTCACTCTTTACTTTACTTGCATCTTCTTTGACTTTGACTTTGACTTTGCTCTTCTTTTCCCCCTCAAGAAAAGGTACCACCAACTTTGAGTTTTGTATGATGACCAATGCAGCTAGGATATCTTCAAAAACTTCAAATGAAATCATTGATCGCTCTTTTATGTAGATAGCTCCACGTCTTCCTGCAAGTGGGTCAAACAAGTCTTCCATGTAGTTGAAGTGAGCAACAATGATTATATCACTCTTCATGAGAAGCATCCTTATAAAAGACTTGATTTTGGTCTTTCCCATGATGGAATTCAGCTAAAAATATTTGAGAATATCCAACAAAGAAAGTTATACTTCAATGTGTCAAGAGACACAAGCAAAATAGTATCAAGAGATATTAGCTTGATTTTAGGCTTGATGTTGCTTGATTTCAGGTGGTCTTCTTGATCTTTAGGTGGACTGCTTGAATTCAGGTGGGTTGCTCCAAATCTTCTTCTTGAGGGTTGACTTGTTGGAAACTTCAGATCTGAGTGGTTAGAACTTGGTTCAAGTGGCAGGAGTGCGAAAATGTAGAGTTTTGTGAGCTTCAGCCCAAATGGCTATGGAGAACTAAGAGTTAGGGTTTTTGGATGACTGGTTTTTTTTCCAGATTACAGTAGCTATAGTAGAGCATTTGGGCTCAAAACTTGTTAGGAGGAAGCTCATGTGATGGGCTTCAAATGCCCCATAGGCGCAAGATGAATCAAAACACACATGCATGGATCTAGCCGTACGTCAGCATGCAGGCACAAACAGGGCAACAAGTTCCAATTTTTGCAATGCTAGAGTTGTGGACCACCAATGTCTGTGCTTGAAGTGCTAGAAGGAAGCAGCTTGAGCAAAGGAAGATATCTCTAGAAGGAATCATTGGAAGATATGGCCTGTAGAGAGAGATCTAGAAGCTCTAAGGTGGGTAGGTGCAGTCTGGCTATGGCTACCACAAGGTGACTGTGAGATTCAAGTGAAGAATGGGGGTCATACACAAACTGAGCTGGACTAAGATGAAGAGGAGCTGAGAGGAGTGAAAAGACAGTTGGGCCATGATACCATGTCAAAAACATGGATCTAGAGCATGGCAGGAGCTATGGAAGATGGAAGATGAATATACAACTCATGATGACATAGACTTAGATAGACTAACTGTTACACTAGTGAATTAGGTTCCAAGATAGATTAGCTTGGACTCAAAAACACATTCTTGTGTAAGATGGACAATGACACTAACAACGACTCAAACTGATAGTTCCAAGTACATGCCTTTATAGATTTTTGGATAGTACCACTCTCCTCACTGTGCATATGGGATTTTGAACATCTCTTCCTAGAGCATACATCATTTGTCTATCTTCTAGCCTCTTCAGGGCATACACCTAGCCTCAAGCATAATTTGCTATTCTCAACATAGAGGTACTAGTTTGGGGATGTCTTCCAAAATCCCTATAATTTCTAAGCTGCTAGAGAGTGCTAATCAAAATAGCTCTAGTAGTGTTCTAGAGTGTCATAGACTCTTCATTCATTTCTCCCTTGTCATAGAAGAGTGAAATCTTGCAACCCACCCTATTGCATCAAAGCACACTTTACTTATCCAACTCTTGATCTTTCTCCACAACCCACACACTTTGATGCATTTTCAAAAAAGGTGTAGGATTGACGCAAGTTTCCTTTTGCAAAAAAGACAAAGGGGGGATGTCTTGAAGACCTTGCATAGCTTCTCCTTGGTAGAGAGTTTGTTCATGACCACTCTCCAAAGCTGAAAATTTAGTTTTCTAGATGGGGTAGCTCTCCAAACCCTTTTCAACCTTTCCAAGTTTTGACTTTTGACCTTGGGTGCCACTTCTCTAGTAAGCAGCTACTCTTAGGATTTGCTCCTTTGACCTGTGCTTAGTGTCCTTATGCTTCTTGCATATCCATAGTAGCTTGCCATTAGGTGCCTTCAAGAATTTAGTGGGGTTGGCATTACTTATGGTTGATGAGGAAGCCTAAGAGGGCTTAATCTTGCAAAAGACTCTTTGCGTGAATCGATATTTCCCCTCATTCAAGTTGAATGTATTTTGGACCATTTTAACCCTTTTGAGAGACACACTCTTCATGTCCCAAATGTCCTTCCGCCTCAAAATTCCTTTGGCTGCGATGCTCTTGGCTAAAAGCTAGGCCTATCTTCTATTGGGACATATGGGGGGTCAAAGGCAAAGCAGCAAGTCTAGATGATTTGCATTAGGGAGGAATCATGTCTCCTATCTTGGGCACTAGCTCAATTTGCCTCTTCCACTACTTTCATATGGACCCTAACTATTTGTTGAGCCACCTTGGATTGAGCCAATCTGGCATTTTTCCTTGAGAGGGCGGGGTCCATCTAGCCAATGACTCCACTTGGTAATCCTCTAATCTTGCAATTGTGGATCCAATGCCTAATTATCACTGTCTATGGATGATATTCCTCCACCCTCTTGATTAAGTTGAATATGAGAGCCTTGGCTTTGCTAGCCAAATGTGGGATTGCAATCTAACTTCCACTTTAGGAGAAGTCACGAAAGACCAAGAAATATCCCCTTTGCCAAGAGGATTGTCCCAAATAAAGGTTGCAAAATCTCCTTTGAGAGCATTCCAAGAGTTATGGCTAAGATTCAAAATCATGGCAATGAAAGTGATTAGAGAAGCAAGCATCACTTTAATTATCACTATCTTGTCCAACCAGCATATATGGGTTCCTTTCCAGTTGTCCACCTTGGCATTGACCTTGTTTTGGAGCTAATTTGCACATTGCTTCCTTGAAATTCCCACCCTAAGTGGGCATCCTAGGTACTTGAACACTTGCCCATGAGAAACGACTCAGAAGATGAGGTTTGAAATCCATGCATAAACAAATCTCTGTACACGACGAGAACAACATTGCAAATTATAAACAAAACAGTAAGTTGTTAAATTTTATCATTGATTATTCTTTTGTATCAGAGTTGTTTTTAAAAGTCTTTGCAGTATTCTAATTCAGTCTTGTTTGATTGACAGCTCTATATCCATCGACTTTGCATGAATGGCAGAATGTGGAATGTTTAAGTGGCAAGATACATGTTTGGCATGAAGAGATAGGTTCTTTGATCTATGATAATACCTCTACAAGTCAACTTGCCACTCAAAATATCTTTTTTTATAATTCATTGTATGTGGTAGAAAGCCAGAGATTGCAGCATGTCCCATTGCCGCCACTGTCTAGTGGTGAATGGTTCATTGGTAGCTTGGAGTTGTCAGGAGCTTGCAAGTCGAAGATAAAATCTGACATCAATAGTGCTATGAAACCCACCACAGGCTCCAAAGATGTGCATCTTAATTGGTTTATTCCATTCTCATTGTTTGCACATTTTTTTGGTTCATGTGATGTTTTGAAGAAAACAAAGATTACTTATCAATGCAAGTGTCCATCCGAGGAATGGATGAGTCAGCTATTGGGGGAGTCTTGGGAAGTCAAAAGAACACATTTTGATGAGACGATTGAGTGCAGGGTCAACCAATCTGATATTACATTCAGGTAAAACTTTTTTACTACTTTGCATACCTTGATTTAATTGACATAGGTCTCGCTTAGATGAATTGTTATGTTAGTCGCATTGATCACTTACCATTATTTTTGTTTTTATTACAGGTATTTCATTGCTAGACAAACTCTGTGCGTTCGATTTCGATATAGAAGATGGCGACTTTTGCGAGGGGAGTGGATCAGCTTGGATCAAGATATCCGAGATGACACACATACAACGCTCGTAGATGTGGTAATCTTGTGGAGTGGTCATAATCCTTTCGTAGTCAGTGCAGAGAGTCATTGGCCCATTTATTTTCTGAGACAAGAAATCCAATTAATGTCTAGTGAGCCCCTCTACAACTTCTATTTCAAGTTAGATAATAGAAAAGTCAGGACTCGTAGTGAGCAATCCATGACATGTAAACAATGTGCTTCTCCACATATCCTTGAGATAGTGGAATCCTTGTAAAAAAACTTTATAAAGAGCAAATACATACCTTTTTTGAACTTCTGAGTACTTTAAATTTTAGTTTACTGTGATCCAAGCGTGTGATAATACATACTGTAATTACTCAATCGTGCAGTTAAAAATCATAATTAAATTGCAGGTTAGAGGTCTATAATCTAGAGAATATTGTCTTTGCACAATGATATATTGTAGCGCATCTCTGCTGCTCGTTTATTACATTTTAATATTAAATTGGATCCAAAGGGAATTTCAAGGCCTTTTAGATTTATTTTCTTTAAAAAATTATATATTTTCTCTCGTTAGACTTGAATATACTCAGTGACCCAAACATATTCGAGGATATAATAATGTAGAACGAAGCGTTTGTCTGTATGAGTAATTTTAACAGTGACTTTAAAGTATTGAAATAAAGAAACTAAGGTAAGAGTTTTAATTTGAAACTTTAGAATTAATAACTTTATAAAGAACCTTTATTTAAAACCCTAGACACATAAAAGCTATAACTCCAAACTCATTTTCGCTTTCATTCTCCACTTCCCTACACTTGTGCTCTCATTCCTTCTCTCTTTGTGTGCCATGGCTACCACTCCCGCCTTCGCCGCATGGATCAGTTCCACATGCTATGCGCACATAGGGGACCAGATATACCCTAGGTTTTGCGTGACCTTGAGTCTAGAGAGCTCGCTTTCCGCTGTAGACCCTGACTCTAGTATACTAGCATCGTTTTGTGATGCAGTGAACCCTCTCACTTGCTCTATTCCCGACTCCACTCTCAGGTGGGTTCCCATGGATTTTTTGTATAGTTTGTGTGCCGGATCCAGCCATACAAAGGTGATAAGTCGAGCCCTGGTGCATGTGGGGCAACATCTCCGCGCTAGAGCAGTGCCCACCTCGTCATAGGACCACGTCACAATGGATCTCATTGAGAGGGATGCCGCCTTTGCCATATATGTTATGTGCACTGAGGTGCAAGAGGACAGTGACGAGGACATCGACACACCCTCTCGGCCACTATTAGAGTACTTTGAGAGGGAGCCTGAGGAGATCACTCTCGATCTAAGTGTTGAGGCAGCACAGAGCTTGGCTATTGTGCACCCACCTCCTTGCCCTGATGAGATGCCCATGAGCGAAGAGCCATCCCTCTCTTCTCTCCATGCTATCACCATCGAGGGGGTGGAATATCTACTCATGCAGGATGTGCTAGAGTTGTTGGAGCTTAGGGAAGAAGAACTATACTGTATCATGGTGCGTGATGCACCTAGTGATTTCATAGATTTTGATTTACAGGATGCCCCACCACATGTTGATGAGGTGGCTCGTTATGATGGCACGAGCATCGATGACATCTCTGCCATTGTGAGCATCCAGGAGCAGATTGAGGATGCGGCGCCACAGTATCAGATCTCTGATGAGGAGTTCGAGCGGTTGCAGGAAAGCCTTTTTGGTCCTCGACCCGACTATGCAGTGCCTACCCAGGAGAGAGACGAGGGCAGCCCAGTGGCAGGAGCAGACCTGGATGCTCCATTACAGTGGCAGATAGATGATGCAGAGAAGGTAATGTTCTCGGTTTCATATGAAACTTAACCAGTAGGGCCTCTAGGGCATCGGGAGCACACACATGTGTTTTTGTCGGGATCGGGCCCCCAGACGCGAGCCTCCGACCAGGGCACATCTGGGGGCCCGATCCCGACAAAAACACATGTGTGTGCTCCCGATGCCCTAGAGGCCCTACTGGTTAAGTTTCATATGAATATGATTTATATATCTTCAGCACACTCCATGCATAGTGAGTCTGATACTGAACTTGTGTGTTGCAGGAGATTGTCTATATAGATGAGTTTTCATCTAGGCAGGGTGGCCGATCTGGTAGCCAAGGAAGGGTGCAAGACTCGGCATTGAAGGAGTATGTTGGGCAGCTTGTCAATGACATTATTGTATTTCATAAGACATGCTCCCCTGCTTTTGCAGAGAACTTCTTGAAGTTGAGGGCACTAACAAAGGCTGGCCCTTCAAGACCATCCCGACCAACTCCAGCCTGGAGAAAGTAGTGTTGCTTCGACGTTCGAAGCTTCTCTACTTATTCACGAGTACTAGGTCTGGCCCACTTTTCTCCATGGTGGCCCGTGGCATGGTTGCCGGTGTTGAAGACCCCACTGTCATTAGACAGGAACTATTGGGGCAAAATGTATTGTTGCCTATGATCAAGAATAGCTCTGACCATGGGGAGCCTAGCTCCAAGAAGCCTAGGAGAGAATAGATGTACTTATTGCCTACTGATATCGCATCACTGATGTACTGCACTTTGTAATCTTCTCTTCAAGTAATGAAAACTGATGTTTGTTGGATTCGCGTGCAATGTAGTTTGTGATACGTGTCATTTACTATTTTTTTTAACTTGAATGTTACATTTATTTATCAAATTTATACGTAACACGATTCGTACCCTAAATTTAATACACAGTGCTTTATCGAATTCGTGCGCAACATGTATTTGTTCGAACGCATGTAACGATAACTCAACGACGTAAATAAAATAAATATCAAGTGACTAAACAAAAATAAGACGCGCCAAAAACTTTGTATTTGTATTAATAACAATTTTACATGGGGTCCATTACAACCAAGGCTTTACAAAATGTCTTCAGAAGCTACATTCCATGTGCTTTTGAGTTTGTACACCTCTATCCTTGCTGACCTCCGCGAGGACTATCTTTCCATCGCCGAAAGAACCTGACTATCCGCAGATCCCTCTCGGTGACAGTGACCCTCCTTGCATGCACCGCTGCATAGACTGAGTCTCCAAATAAGTCGATGAGGTAGGCTTCAGTAGCTTCTTGTAGTGTGAGGAGGGCCTGGGCAGTCCAGCGATCCGGTTGTTTCGCGCGTGATGTGTTTGGAAACTGGTTCCTGTTGTTCATGATCAGTATGCCCTCCATGATCTCCCGCACCAACTTCTGGAATGGAGCCTTCGGTATCAGGAGGTGAGTGGTCTTCTGGTAGTGGCGGATCTCGCGAAGAGCCACTGTGCCTGGCTTCCATCGACGCTTGCGATGCTGGCGTGGTGGTGGTGGTGGTGGAGCTGGAGGACGTGGCTGCCATATGGAATTTCCAGGGGGGTATCTCCGGGCCGCTTGCTTGGTGCGTACCATGTCTTCTAGGAGAGAGAACTCAGAACTCAAAAGTGAAATGTGTAAAATGAGGTAAAACTTTAAACTTATAGCCAAACTTTTCAAAAACCCTAAAATTTCAATTAATGAATCCACGCTTAGGAAAAATATCACCAGTGCTCCGATTCACATGAAATTTTACCTGTAGGCTCCTCAAGGACACATCAACCATCCAAAATTTTTTTGGTCCCAACAGAAGCCTCTGGATCACCTGTCCGGAGGCTCGCGTCTGGGGCCCTGAATCCCCAAATTCAGGGCCCCAAACGCGAGCCTCCGAACAGGTGACCCAGAGGCTTCTGATGGGGCCAAATTTTTAATATAAATGAGTTTTTCTAATGCCCAGCATGAGGGTGAAGTTTCACCAGATTTCGATTTATAAATTTGACAGTTCAATCTTTTTTTGAAAATGCGTTAACTGCATTATACTGCACTCATAATGTATTGTCAACCTCGCAACTGTAGATTAAATGTATTGATAATGAGTGTGTGCAACTGCAGATTAAATGTATTGTCAACCTCGCAATGCAAAACATTGGAAACTTAAAAATTGACAAAAAATAAATCATGGGTAAAATGGAATATCGCATCAGATATACTGTTGCCAAACCACTAAATATAGTAAGGATATAGTGCATCGGCCCATGTACAACTGATCACCGACGTGTACGTGGTTGCACATTGAATTTATCCTCAACAAAACTACTTACAAATTTGGAAACTTGAAAATTCACACAATGCGAAACATGGTCAAAATAGAATATCACATATTGGATTTAGCATTGCGAAACTATGAAATACACGGTAGATAGTGCATCGCACCAAGTACAACTAGAGCTAGGGAAAATTTAGCTCCATTTTGCAGGCCACTACTATCAAATACTTGAAGGTCTATTGGAAAGATAACCCAAAACTAAGATCCTTACAATCTACAACCAAACCTGAGCTAAAAACATAGATCCAATTACAAGGTAGCTTCTCAAAGCATATTGTTGACATTAAGATTAAATGCATCCTTGTTATTGCGGATCCTACAAACAAGAACCAGATCTATGGGCTTAATAGTGATACGTCGGGCATGAATGGCTAAAAGTTGACCATCACTCATTAGATCAATCAAGTAGCTTTCAACTGCTTCTTGGAGAGCAAGCAAGGCTTGGCTTGACCATCGCCCCACATTCCTTGCCTGGTTCCTTGAAAAGAACTTGTGATGATGCCCTGACTGTAGATCTTGCAGTATTTCTCGCACCAACCTGGAGAATGGTGCCTTAGGAATAATCAAGTCGGCACTCTTCTGGAATTTCCTTATCTCGCGTAGCGCAGCTGTGCCTGGTCTCCATCTTCACTTTTTATGTGTTGGAGGGCGTGTATTACGAGCTGGAGCAGTAGTGGGAGGTGGAGCAGCTGGAGCATGTGGACCACCATTTCTGGACAATGGCGAACCATCATTATCGACCATACTAGGGCCACCATTGTTGGCCACAGTAGCGCCACCATTATTGGCTGCAGTAGGGCCACCATTATCGGTCACCAGGGGATCTTTGTCACTCACAGTACGCTCACTAGATTCGGAAGAGTGTTGAGCTCTTGCTCTCGCAGGCGCCTTTTTGATAGGAAGCTTGGAACGTGCCATGGCTGTGATGATGAAGGATAGAAAGGTGGAGGGTAGAGTGGAGAGCAATGGGAAAAAATGAAAGGAGAGACGACTTAAATACGAAACTTTCAAACTTATTGTGGTGTAAATGAATTTTAAATTTATCATTTCATTTCATTTCTCCACCCCATCCCTACCTCTCTCTATCTCCTGACACCCCCCTCATGCCCCCCCTCTCTCTCTAGGCCAATGAATGTTCCAATGTTTAGAATTTTCATATCTTTGTCTTAGGATTTCAAAATGGACTTTTCATAATTAAAAAACAAAGTTCGAAATCGACTTTGAAAAATATAGTGACAAACCTTTGAAATTTTAAAGAAAATTTATAAGATATCTCATGTTAGAGATATGAGTATTGATGTGTCATATCCTTGGGACTTGTGCTCTCTTGTGGACTCTAAATGCATCAAAATTATTATCTTTATCTAGGTCTCCATTTTTTGCCATCTCTCTCTTGGGTTGCCAACCATTCTGCGTGCCGTTGTCTAGCTGTGCTGTTTTCATATCTTGCTTTTCTCACTTCATATATTGCCCTACTTATAGATTCTGCTTGAGATGTTTTGGACTTCTTTTCTTTTTCCTCGTATCGTATCTCTAGTCTCCTATACCACCATTGAAATAATTGCCTCATAGAATTGGAATCATTGATGCCACCTCCATGATCAGTTGCCTTTTGAAAAGCACAGCGAGCTTGCCAATGAGATCTTTCCATGCCTTGAGTTGACCATATTGCCAAACTTCCTTGATCTGCAAAGTATGGACCATGTGCTTCAAGTATATGCTGCACAAGAAAAGAGATTAGAAACACAAAGTAATTCGAAATGATGATTTTTTTTTGCAATGGTGATAATACTGACCATGTAGTGTGTTATGCTATTTGTAGTCCATGCCTCCACCATGGACTTATGAAATTTAGCAGCTGTCTCTTTAAATGTATTGGCATCACCATCCATAAACCCCAACTTCTGTAAGAGAGCTGCTAATCTATCTAGGTGTATCCACACTTCTGCCTTCGCAATCCTCGTTCGTCCCCCATTGCTCCAATCTGAAACAGCAAGGTGCAACTTTTTCCATGCTTCGTACTTCTCTGGTTGTTTTACTAGTATATTGCCTTCCTCATCTCGAGGTGGAGATAAAAACTTCCTAGCCTTGGGTCCGCCAAAGCATGGTTTACAAGGAACATTTCCACTCTTCCCCGATTTTTTCTCGCCCTTTTTTATTTCTACTTGGCCTCCGTGCAATCCAACTTCAGAGAGGACTTGTTCTACCTTCTTGCATGTAGCATCAGATTCTGACACGGGCTGCATCTTGTATGCAAAGCATATATATTCATATACTAGCTTCTCAATTATTCTAACCAAACAATGCAATGTGCAAAAGTGAACCCTTGTTAGTGGTATTTCCAAAATAGGGCTCCAGTTTGGATCCACTGGAATTAGCATTCCATTTCTCATGACTTTCTGATCATGTGTCGGAGCACCCTGTTGTCCTGCCTTGTCAAGCCATTCTTTCTTTCCATCTTTCCCTTTCTTCCTAGTTTGCATGCAGTATATGCACGGAAATTTTGCATTTGCTGCATCTTCAATGTTTTTAAATCACCTGCAAGATGCCATTCAACTTGATAGTCCCCAAACCCCTCAACATGTAAATCTGCTCCATTATTTTGCTGTTGAATAACACTGGGTATATTAGTGAGGTTAAAAAAAACTTTAAGTACTTCATGGTCCTCCTTTGGTACTTCAAATGCTGCAAGCCACCATATTTCATTCTCCGATTGTACACTGAAGTATGAAGGATGTTTTTCATCGATGTTGGGATCCAATGCTCGATTCATAAGTGTTATACTCACACGCTCAAGTTTTTGCCCCTTGATAATCTCACTCTCATCAAGTTTGAGGACAAACTTAAGCTTGCCTCTACATTCTTCCATAGACATATTGTAAAACTTGACCATAGCAATCTGAACCCTACATATATCCAATACAAAGTTGTTGGATGCATTCAATACAAGCAACTTCTTTGGAACCATACTTCAATATGTGTGCGTGTTCCAAATGCGTAGGCTCACCAATTAGTTCTAAAACTTTCTCATTTAGTTGTTTTCGAGCCTTCTTCACGTAAAATGGTTTTGGCAGAGGCATTACTCGCTTAGTATTGAAGACCTGCTTAAAACTTGTATCCAATTGTTGATAGAGCACACTATATGACTCAGAACTCATTCCCACCTTGTCACATAATCCCTGAGCATCTGTAGCAGTAAACAAGTTGCTCACATCCCTAAGACGTTCACTAGCAACACCATCCACAATGTCCCTGAATTTACGATTTTCCAATGCATTTTTGACCATATTCTTGCTAAGGACTTTGGCAATAGTATCATTCTCTGCATGAGGAAACATATTTCTCATTGTAGTAGATTGAGCATATATCCGTCTATGATATTGTCCACTTCCTTTGGCTAATTGGATGCGCCGACGTGCCTCTTTGGTTTTTAAAGTGGGCCCAATCTCCAAAGTTTTTGTGAGCTTCCTCTCTATGTTTTGATTCTCCTTCTCCAAGTCATTGATTTTAGACTGTAACTCCATATTCTGCACGTGTGTAGCATGCATAGCATCTTCAATGACAGACATTGCTTGTTGTAGGTTCTGGTTCTCTCTATCCTTCTCAGCCAATAATCTATCATTTTCCATCAAAGACTGCATATTCCCTTGTAATCTTGTCTGCATATTTGTCAAGGTTTGATGACCCCCTGCTATTCCTTGTGTGACAAGTCTGCATGTGTATCCATACAATCCTTCATTGCCTTCACAAGCAAACTTTACAAATGATGTAAGCCCTTCAAATTGTGGTGGCCTTCGAGTGAGTGGATCGGGTGGATAAATGCACCCATCAACCCAAAGGTCCACATTTTTTTCCCTGCATTTCTTTCTTGTTGCATCCTGCATCTTATTGCATCATCTCTTTCCACAGTTCTTTTGAACATTGGTGCATATTCATCCTCCAATTGAAAGTGAATATCTCTTTTTCTCTTGGTACATCTTGCACCTGCATTCTGCAAAAAAAAAAGTATGCAAATGTTAACTTGGATTAACATTCAAATAGCAGAACTACACCCCTTTGATTCACTATATCTATGTTTTTTTTAAAAACCCAGTTGGTTCTTGTCTCTTTCTCTTGCTTTTAGTCTTGATAGACCCTAATCAACCCCTAATCAGCCTGTAATCTTGGCTTTTAATCTACCTCTAATTAGCATCAAATTTTATCTTCTGTTCTATCCAAAATATTCTCTCTCTCTCTCTCTCTCTTTCTCTCTCTCTCTTTCTCTCAACAAAAATTCATCAAGGAAACCCTAAACACATTCATACTGAAGCTTGGCTAGTGGAAAACAATAACATCATCTTATCTTCTACCCTAATTTACTATCTGTCACTCTATCACTTATTTTCTTTGTTCATCTCACACAGTCCTCTCTGTCCCCCCCCTTCTCCCCTCCTCTCTCTCTCTCTCTCGCTCTATGAATTGATGCTTAAGGACTGAACAACAACTGTGAAGAATAATAACATCACAAAGATTTAAAAAATAAAGATACCTCCATTATCACTGGATTGCTTGTAGTATAGACTGTTGAAGACGGAGATTTCTTACTGCATATTTCTGAAGAGGAAGATGGCTTGTAGCAGGATAGAGTGTGTTGTAGATAGAGATTCTTTGATTTCAACAAATGGTATCAAAACTACTCCTCAATGCTGCTTCAGAAGAACTCGTATGCAAGAAACCATATTCTGGAGGGAAAGAGAAGAATGCACAAAATTTGGGACAAAACTAGAGCTTTCTGAGGGAATGAAAAAATGCCCAGAAATAGGTATATACTTGTCCAAAAAAGATGAAAATTTACAAGGAAACTCTTGAGTCAAAAAGGTGTCTCTGGGTAAAAAATAATCTTAAAATATGATGTGTACGTCATTTTATATCATTTTTTAACTTCCGCCCTTTTAAGAAGTGAGAATGAGAATGATTGAAAAGTCATGAGGGCACTAAAGAGGGCATTAAAGAGTCATGAGGGCATTAAAGAATGATTGGCTGCGTTTTTAGAAAAAATAGAATTGTATTTTTTTAGTTATGAGGATTTTGAGAAAAAGTGACCTTATCCTGCAGTTTGGGAATAAAATAATAGGTGAAATCTATTGAAAACACAAAAACGAGATTTTCTTGATTGTAGAAGATCTCTTTTTATAATATTATTTTGGAATCTCTTTTTAGAGAGAGAGAGGTGAGAGAAACCCCTTAAGGGGCAAAAAAGAGAGTCCATATTTCTCCTAATGCTTGAGCCTTGAGAGTCATCCTACATCATGAGGGGTACCTACTACTCGATCCTTTTTCCTAATAGATGCTCGAGTGATCAAACAAAACAAAACACCTGCAACTAATATAAGAGTATAAGACCCTCACCCCCCAACATGAGCTTTTTAGGAATTTGCAAGATGCTCGAGACTTTTGATGGGCTACAATTATATCAAGTTTTCTCATCCCCCTACATCTCAAAGATGTACACATTCCTGCTACTCCAAATATATCACATTGCAATTTCACTTATCAAATTGATTAATCGCCAACATTTGGCATCATCCAAGGTCCCTTGGTGAGCAAACAAGGCAACCATGAAACAAAACTCAAAGTGTAGGTTAGAGGCTCTTGACCATCTTCTCAGTGGTTTTCACAATGGAGCCACCAATAAAAAGTCCCAAAACAAATGCTTCTCAGTCTCTTCCATCGTATTGCAAAGGGGACACAAAGGGAAGACTATATTCCACATGGATAGGCATGCCCCGTCCTTACTAGGAGTTTCTTCAGCATTACCCTTCATCTCTACAAATTTAGCCTGAACAAAGGGATAGCACAAGGTCATATGTGTAAGGGGAGAGCCCTACATTCCTACTCATTAACAAGTCACCCTTCCTTCCTCCCCTTGAACTCCATGAGGCATTGCTAATCGTTCTTTGCAAGTTGGCTACCATCGCCTAGGCTACCTTAGAATGAGGTATCTTGATGATACATTGTGGACACATAAGTATGTCTTGCTAATTGAACCCATTCCACACTACACCTTTAACATTTGCAGACATTAACCAACTCTTTAGGATGACCATCCATGGTTGACTCAAATCCATCCTTTTAAGTAGAGTCATGTGCAAGCTGTTGGCTTTGTCAACTATCCCTTCCAATCCCACTCCCCCGTACTCTTTTGGTTCCATGAGGTTGTCCCAATTGATTTGTGATAGGGATTGTTTATCGTTCTAGGTCCACAAGAGCCTTCTATCAATAAACTATTGATGTCATGCATAGATTCTTGATTACAACCAGCCTCCCTACAAATGAACATGCCGTGCACTCCAATCCTTAAATTTTTTCTAGAAATTTTCATATAACCATTGGAATCTCTAGGATAATGACACCCCTACCCAAATATGTGCTCCTAAATACCTAGCCATCTCTCATTGCTTCATGACCTAGAAGCCAAGCTATATCACCCTCACTCTAAGAGAGTAGGAAGAGCTCAATTTTATATTGATTGATTGACCTTTGATGTCGATATGTGGGAGAACTCAATGTAGATTTCTAGGAGATTTGTCATTGACTCCTTGGCATGGGTCAAACCAGAATCACAAACTTTAGAGTTAGGGGGAAAGTATACCAAATCCATAAACTATCATATCACAAACAAAAAGTATAACTTTAACAATTAATGGCCATGCCATGCATGAACCTACCCCTACTTTTATTATATTTTTATTACTAAAAATAAAAAAGCATCCACTATTGGTTTTGGGATTTCCTAGGTTTGAAGTCACTTAATTTTCAATTGGTATGATTTTTAGAAATAAGATATTATTTTCATTGTGCTTTTCTAGCACTCTAAGGGTGGTTTTATATATTAAATGTATTAATGACCACTACATGATTTTAAGAGAGAGAATCAAAGAATTCAAAGTGAAATTTAGTAGAAAAACATTTATTTATAGTTTATCCAAAACAATTCAACCTCATTTGGCCCCCCATTATTGCATGGGATTATTGCAACCTCAAGTTGATGTATGACTGTCACTATTTCCAATTGTTGGGACTCCATGGAGTCCTCAAGTTATGCTTTAGCCTCAATATGTACCTCAGTCTCAACCATGGATTCGTTTGACAAGGGTTCATGTATGATATCTACACATTGCTTGAGGCCATGGCAACTAGCCTTTAAGACAATTTTTTCTCCTACACATGGGAATGGACTTCAAAAACCCTTGTAACTTTGATCTGTTATTGCACATGGCTAGAGCAAAGTGCTAAAATTTTTTGAGTTGATTCCAAACTCATTTGGTCATTAAAATCATCTTGAAGGTCATTCAATAGAAAGAAGGGCTAGAGTAAGTGAGTTTGGAGTAGCCCTGGTGTAGGCTTTAAAGGAGTGGTAACATTAGGTATTTATGGGAGAAGAAGAGAGAAAAGCTAGCATATTGGTTTAAGATAAAAATTTGCTTGAGGGTAATGTGCTTGTCATCATTTGTCTCACACAAAGTGATCATACCAAATGAAGTCCTCACAACCTCCTGATCTCGCACCTCTATTGGCTTGGCATGGATGGATGTGAACTTCTTGCCCAAAGAGGGAAATTTAAAAAGATGTTGGAGAGTAGACACACACACACATGTTGAGACACAACACTATAACATACTTTTTCTATTTTTCTCTTGGTTTATTCGAAAAAGTACAACATTTTGTTTTTTGCTTTGTGAGTTGTATCTTCCTTCAAAAAGTAATTTCCTTTTCACCCTTCCTACTTTTTCTCCAAAAAGAAATTAATAATTTATTTTTCACTCAATTTCTCTTCTTCCTCATTATTTTATTACATAAAAAGTGTGTCCTATCTATTTCATATGTGTTCAGCCTAATGTGCTCCAGATATCTAATTAAGATGTCATAAAATCATATACTGACTAATTAAAAAAAAAAACATGTCTACACAATTGGTTTCACCTAGTTTTATTGCTAAATATCTCATCTTAATTCTTCCAATTTTCCTATGTTCTAATTATATATGTTAGTTCTATTAATTATGTATATGTTTAACAACATGTAAATATAGAACTGTGTTAACAACTCATATTTTTTCAAAAAAAAAGATTAATTAATAATTTTAATGGATTTATCTAGCTATTTCAAAATCTCACATTTTTTTATTGATACCAATCGTGCTTCCTCTCCCCCTTAGAGAAATCAAGATATCCATATCTTAAAAGGTACTAGGGATATTTGTTCTAAAGGGTAGCCTCATCTATCTAGGTGGAATCTTTTTTAGGATAAGATGTTGGATTTAGGGTTGGAAGAAATACACATACATAGCTTAAAGAAGAGGAAGCTTGAGAGAGCACAACATAAAGTATATAGTAATGTCAATAGAGAAGATTTACAAGGTATAGTATGCCCTAAGTGAATCGGCATCTATACAAGGCTAGGGAAAAGGAACTTCCTAGAGAGGGAAAAGAGTGCCCAACAAATGTCACTATCAAAATATGGTAACAAATTCCCCCTAAAAGTGATCCAATGAATAAGAGTTGGCACTCATGTATACAAAAGTGAATGAAATATGATCAATCCACATAGAGTAAGCCCAAACCTTTTCATAAAGCTTCAAACTTCTCATGAGGCAAAGCCTTCATGAAAAGGTCTACAAGGTTCTCCTATGTTGGTACATATAGGTGAAGTTGATCTCTCTTATAGAGAGTCTCTCCCTAACATAATGATAATGGACCTTGATATGATTAGTTACGAAAGCTACCATGTACCCAACTTCACAACTAAAAGTGGCTACATTGGACTGCTTCTTACTCAACCACAATATGCATGAGCTACCAATCATGAAGAAAAAACCACTTATGGATCTACAAGTATTGTAGCAACTAGCCCAATTAGAATCCATAAAAATATATAAATCTGGTGGTAATGATCCCTTCTTAGGATCAACCCAAGGTGTTCAATGCCACACAAATAACAAAAGACATATTTCATTGCATGCCTTGAGACTACAAATTGAATGTCATACCTTGTAATGTATGAATAAATCGAGCATCCAATAACCTTTTGATTAAGGAGACATTAAAGCAATCTCTAGCATCATGAAGGCTCAACTTCAAGCCTATATCCATAGGAGTAGCAATAGGCTTGTAGTCCTTAAGACCAAATCTCTGTTTGATAGAAAGTTTAAAAAAGATACAATTTCTCATGTAAATCACCATTGAAAAATAGAATTTTGATGTTAAATTGATGTAAATTCTAACTCTTGTGAGGATGTTTCTATCTTTTTGGTACATGAAAGTAAAGTCTAAGCAATATCCTCCACAAAGATAACATCACGACTAACAGTATTGTAACCACAAATATGCATTTCATAGCCTTGTCATGCAATTTTTTGCATTATTGCACTAGCACCAAAGCATAAGCTAAACTATGTAAAATTTTCGAGTAATAAATGGTTTTTCGCTTTATTAATCCTCATACATAGTGTCCAATAAGATGAACGCGTACAATCATGGATTGATTTGTAGCAATTATTTTGGCAACCTCAATAATCATCCATGGCTTTGATCTAGGCTTCTACATCCTATTCCACCTTGGACCCTTCTTTGTTAAACTTCAATGGCAAGGTCTACTGGAGCCTTGATGTAGGAAGGCTGAAGAACTCTTGCATCTCGACTTGAGGGAAGTAGAAATGAGCTAGAAACCAGGTATTTAGTATTGAAATCCTTTCTAGCACCATTTGACATATTACAAAATGAGCTTGAATTTTGTGTACAAGTTTTGAATAGTTTCTATGCTTAAAGTATTTGTTAATGTAATGATAATATATTACCATACATGTAAACATATATACAATATCATTATGTGAAATGCATCAAGGTACTACATAGCTTCAACAAGCTTATTATAAAAGACTTTGTGTATCCAAACTTGAGCTTGGAGCTTCCTAGTGGCATCCAAAACAATCGCATAAAGGCCACTTGCATGATCTATCAAAGTAAAGAAGCTATGTTTACCAAAGGTAGCAAAATTATGGGCCTTCCAAATAAATTTAAGGGAAAAGGCTCTCAATGACCAACTTTATGCTTTGGTCATTTAATTTAACCTTATCATTAAAGAAGGTAGTTAAAAAATGAGTCCTAGAGGTTGGCAATCCTAAAAAACACTTGATTTTCCCCACATAAGTTGAGCATGCCTACTCTCCCAAAGGATATATACCATAGTCTCTTCCATTGTCTTGAAAAAGGGGTCGAGTAGGGAGATAGGAGGTATCTTAGAGAGATGGCTTCTAAGGGGCAGTTCATGGACTATAGCTATCCACTAATGTATTAATTTTTTGGAAGGTGTGGCTTCAAAGTTCTTTGGATTCTACTCTTCCACGTGGTCATCTTGGTCACACGAAAATGCTTTCTCCAAGAATCCCAAGATTATATAAAATTTGTAGGTGAGAAAACCTTCCAATCTCTCCTTTTATTGCAATGGTATAATATTTTTCCATTAGGGTTGATCAACCTCCTACGCAAGGGCAATTGAGGGGTTTTGTGCATGCAAAGATAACCATACATTGAGTAGAAGGGAAGGGTCACCCTTCCTATAATGTAGCCCAACCCATACCATGTGATCTAGAATGGACATCCAAACTTTGACAAAGATATGTGCAACCTTGGAATGCTTCATTGCACAACACAATTGATATCCAAATTTTGACAAATATATGTGCAACCTTGGAATGCTTCATTGCACAACACAATTGATATCAATGTGATTTGCCATCTTGAATACCCTAGTGGGGATTTCAACAATCTAATGCTAAAGGAGATCTACTTAAGGATAAGAGTCCCCCATCCTTTTGAACAACTCTAGCCACAATTTATTTGATTTCTCATTTAGAAGTTTGATCTTGATGCCTCTGTCCTCTTTATGTACAACAATCAAACTATCCTAATTGATGTGATGAAATAATGTATTGTGCATGTGCCAGCTAAAAAAAGCTTATCCACCATATCCCACGAGCTCTTATTAAGGCTCAAGATTGAGCCCACAAAAGTTATTGTTGCTACTATTAGGATAGACTTTGGTGTAATTATCTTTCCCCCAAATGAGAGAGGGGATTACTCCCATTAGTGTAGAGCCAGTCAAAGCATAGTTCATTGAGATGCTAACACCCAAGAGATAAGTGATGTCCTTGAATACTATGCACAATAGCTCTTAAACCATAATTAAAACCTAGGTTTGAAGGTCCCCCAACTAAGCATGACCAATTTTGTTTTGGATATACTAATTTAGAAGTTGAAAAAGTAGAAAATTTCTTATATACTTGAGGATCTCATCAAGTAACTTATTTTCTATAGCCACTACACCAATTCTCTTATCATCCTTCCTTAGTGATAAGTGCAAATAGTAGGGGGGATAGTGGGCACCCCTTGCTAGTTGACTTTTTGAGGAGCAAGGGGGGTTGAGATCAGCCCATTGAATAAACTTAAGCATAGGCATTGCCAAAGAGGGCCCCCACCATATGCATATACATAGGCTCGAATCCAAAGGCCCAAAGGTTGGCCAATATAAAGGCCTAGGTTCTCCTATCAAGTCTTGTTAAGGTTCATGTTGAGCAAGATAAAGTCTACTAGCAAAATCAAAGCACGGTCCATGAAAAAAATTAGGTTAAGTATAAAATCACAATTTTTTGTGTGTTGAAGAGATTTATGCCTTTGAAGTTGAATATCATGTCTGACAAATCCCTCAGCTGGCCTCCATGATTGCCTTCTCTTGCATGGTTCCAAATGAGCTTCTTCATTCACTTTTTGATTGGGGCTGCCTCGATCTTTCCTTCCTTGGTTTGCCTTCATGGGAACGTTGTCGCCTAAAATGGTCCCTCTCATAGGTGGTCACTAGTCTCGAGACATTGCAGTTCTGAGGTGATGAGGGTTCGGTGAGAAAGGGGGGACATGTGAGTCGATGATGACAGGGCTGCAGAGGAATTGAGCCTTGGAAGAAACTAATCATCCGGTTAAGGTGGTGGGGGCCGGGGGGCATATTGCATGGATGATGGGGCTGCCGAAGTTGGTGGTTGAAGCCTTTGTTTGTACCTGGAAAGAAAAGAAGGTGCACTACCTCGGGGTGTTTCTGCCTTCCTATGGAGTGTGTAGTGCCCTGCTTGTGGAACTGGGAGATGGGGCAAGCCAGTTTGTCCTACACTTGAGGACCCAGTTTGTGCACAAGGGAGGTGCGGTGCATGGGGCTTAGGGTGACAAGTCTAACCATAGGCAAATTATCTTCCTAGGTATCTATAGCTGGTAAAATGGTTGTCGTTTTCATGTCCTCAAGGAGGGCCATGCAAAATGACGAGAGTAAAGTAGCAAGTAGCATTAGTCGAGTCTTGGTGCATCCATCTATTCCTGCATTAATGTAAAAAAAGAGCGACGGATGATGGTACTCTACTGCTGCAGGGGGTTTCCTGAGGAGAGTCCTAAGTAATCTAATATAATTACATGTTGTTACAAAGGCGGGGTCTGGGCAAGAGGAGAATTCCATCAAGAAATGAGCCATGGAGACCCATAGATCTTGTTTTGAGAAGGCGAGTGCTTTCTCTGGTTTTGTGGCATTGATGTTATAGATCTTAGGGAACTCGTAATGACCATGGATGTCAGTGTTAAAATCTACTCCCACCCTCCGAGGATATGGTAGATAGGTCAGGTCATTTTGTTCGAAGGGCACAAAAATGACATCCACGCATCCACGTTGCCGTTCCAGACTCTTCTTCTCCACTTAGGTTGGGATTCATAGCCTTTCACCGTGTGGGGGACCTCCTCGACCTTGTTTTCCTAGTAATCTGGGGATTCTGTCCCTCAAGCCATTGGATTTTTCTCTCTTTCAACAAGCCATCGATCACCAAGCCTTCTTCCCATGGCAATTACTTCTGTTACTGCTTTCGTAGATAATACTTTGCTCAAGGCCATTGGGTATTAGGAGGTGAAATCGAAGTGTTGGTGGTGATTTTCCCAATGCTCCCAAATTGATAGCTTCGTATTGCAGTTCATGGGTGAGCAGTCCCTTTTTGGTGGGATTGGGAGGCTATGTAACTACAATTGGTTGCGCTTTCGCCCTTGTGTGTGCTTGATCCAACATTTTAGCCATCTTCTTTTTCGCTTCTGCCCTCCTTTCTGCATGGCATCTTGCTTTTGAGGGGGCTCTATTTGTGGTGAGGGAGGTGGTGGAATCCACTCCTCATCTCATTGTGCTCGAGCCTTCATGGCTTGACCCTACTTTTGCCTCCTATGGTTGTTCTTCATGGAGTTCCAATGCGTCAACCTCCTCTGGCATGAAGCCTGCTCTCAATAGATTCTCTTGTTGATCTTGCCCAATTGGGTCGATACTTATGTCTTGGACTTGGGAGCACAACCCTTGTTTAATCTCCTTGTGAGCTATTTCCAGTTTTCTTTTAAGCACCTCAACTACCTCCTCCTCCTCAAAGAGCATGATGTCTAAGATTGTGTTGAGGAAGGCATGTTGTTGGACTTCAAGACTAGCTTGAGCGGTGCCTGCCCTGCTTTTTGCTAGTATTTTGCTTTCTTCTGCAAGGCCCAAGTGGCTCGCTAGGTCCTTCACTTTCTTGTCGCTCTTAGCTTCCCATTCCCTTGCTTTCTTTTTCATCTCTTCCAAGCCCTCACTTTGCCTTTGTGACATGGCCACTATCATCGTCTCCTGCCTTTTCCATTTTTGTACAAGTTCCTCTTTTTCTTCTGTTAGGTGCCCAATCTCCTTTTCTAGTCTTGCTTGTTCCTCTCTTTGTCTTTGCATTCCACACTCTGCTTCTTCCCTCTCTTTTTTCCATTTCTCTTGTTCCTGCGCTCTCTCTATTTCTAGGGCGGTGAGCTCTTCCATGCTCTCTTGGAGTTTTCTCATATGTGTTTTGAGCTCCGCCTTTTGTAGAACTAGGAGTTTATACTCCTTTTGCATTTCGATCAGCTCTTGACTCTCTTCTTCTAGTCTTTTTCGCCACTTTTCCTCTTCATCTTCCCTGGCTCTTAGCTTTGCTTTTAGTGCGTGGATTTCTCTTTGTTTGTTGCAAGGCCACTTGGCGGGTCTTTTCTAGTTGGAAGGCATTTTACATTTCCCTTTTCATTTCTAGCTTTGCTACTACTACTTTCTTCTCCTCCTTTTCCCTTTCCAATTGAGTGTAAAGCTCCCTGACATGCTTGTCTTGGTCAGCGGGCTGCGGCTCCGTGGTTGTAGTACCTATTCTTGGTCCTTGGGCCCCTATTGAGATTCAGCGTCTGCAGCTACCGGTCTTTTCATTCTTGTCGTAGGGGTTCCTGCACTAGAGGTGGGCATTGGGGTATGTGTCTTATCGACCAAGAACTGCACCCATGCCATGAGGTTACTAGTGTCTACTATGGTTGGAGTGCCTGGTGTTGCTGTGATGGTCGGGGTATTTGGCAAGATGGTAGGTGGGGTCAAGTGGAGTGCGGCCTTGCCCTTTGCTTCTGGGACGGGTGGAGGTAAGTCTTTTGATGCTTGGCCATTGGTTCTCTGCCTACCTTGGCAGGCTCATTGCTACTAGCTCCTCATGCCTGCATTGCTACTCAATGGACATGTGCATGGTTTGTGCCAAGTCCTCCTCTTCTTTTTTTCTCAACTCCTCCTTCAATTTGGCGGCTTTTCTCCTCCTCTCTTCCTTGGCTCTTTTTGACTTAGTCTTGGATTTTTGTAGGTCCGCTTCCTCCTTTCTCTTCCTCTCTTCCTCCTACTTTTTTTGTGCCGTCTTCTTTTTAAGTGTCCTTGCCTTCCTCTTGCTAGATTGAGCTTCTTGCTCTCCCTCTTCTTCATTAACAGTCCTCTCACTTGATCATTCTTTGTCCTAACGAGGAGGTGACTTGTCAGGAGTTTCATATGCTCCCTCTTCTATGTCTTGCGCCTCTTTTATCACCTCTTGGATGAGGGTAGTCAAGACTCCTCCATACCCTATGAATGAGGCCTTGGTTGAGGGCTTCTTCCTATCGGTTCCTTTCGATGATGGGGATTCTCCACCTGACGATCTGCTTCCAAGGGCTAGTGTTCTAGCTGATTGATCTATGGTTTTCCTAATGTAGCCGTTCCAATCCACTTCATGCAGTGAATGAGCCACCATGCTCTCCAGCACGGGCACACTGATCCTATGCATGAGTAAATTGTACCTTTGGCTGGAGAAGAGGGAGTGGATCACCTTGGCTTGTAGCCTGTAACCTCTGTGTTGGGAATGTCCTGGATGCTTATGCCATCATTTGTCAAGACACTCTCCTTCCTCATTCCTAGCATGGCATAAACATCTCTTTTTTGCCTCTTCTCCACCTTTAGTTCCAATCCCAACGCCTTTTCCACTAAGGCTTTGCTGAGCGGGACTTGTACGTGCTTGATTCCTTCTTTGCTTGTTGCCAAATATATTATCCCACACTCCTTATCAGGGTCATATGTCCTCACGAATTCCATGCACTTAGTGTGGTGTATGTGGCGAGGTTGCACTAGTCTATGATTCGCCTGATGGCCTCTTCACTGGTCACTACCCTTTCAATGTTGTGGATGCTCCTAAATCTCAGCTGGCTACTGTACACCCAGTTCTCAAGGAAGAGGCCGCACTTTGCTCTTTCCTCTTTCATGAAGGGGAGGTGATGGACTCGGTCTTGTTGCAACATCTTCAGCTCCTGTCATAAGCCATGGTTTGTCATTAGTGCTTTTCCAAGTAGCCACTTGCTGGAAGAAAAGACTTCATGCTTGGTAGATTCAGTACAGAATTAGAAAATTTCCTCCAAGCAGTCGATTGATTTCAAATTTTATTGTCAATTCCTCAATCACAAGTTTCTTCATCCCACCATTGAGGTCCCTCATGTGTGCTTTTCCTTTACTGTTTTCCTTATGTGTTTGGTTTGATTCACCTTACCCTCCCCCCCCTTTTGAATTGAGAAGAATCCTTTCTAGGATTAAAGGTTTAGAGGATGAAGGACCTGTAGCACATAACTTTAGTGTTTTACTATCACATGAGCCAAGCATTGAAATTGGGCTTATATTCTAAAGTAGCATAGCTGTCCATGTCCAAATGGCATATACCAACATGCATAATATAAGTGAGGACATCAAGCAAGAAGTCTCTAGAGTCCACGCGGCTAGGGATGTGCAGGTCTTCCTCGGTGAGGATGTGATCTAAATAAGGATGTCCCTTAATGTGTTCTTCCAGGGGTCGGTTAAAAATGGTAGTCAACACCCTATAGGAAGTTGGAGCTACATAGGTGGGGTCGTATTCCGATGACTTGATTGCACGTTCTGCTCAGTGTTTGTCATGATTTGGCATCCTTCTAGTTCCCATTGCAATCGAAGAGTGTACCATTGTCACAAGAAGGAGGATTTGTTGTCGGTAAGCTGTTGCAACTGCACGATTTCTTGGTTTGTGGCCATGATTGCGGTTTTGTGATATGACGTAATGAGTCATATGTGGTTGCCTGTTCTTTGGACATCTTAATTGCAATTAACTTTTCAACTGCTTCAGAAGCCTTTACGAATACAAATTTCGACTATACCCAGGAGGAAGGGAGCGTGAGTACTTTCGTTGTTGTAGGCTCTTCCAAGAGACCTAGGTCTAGTCTATTGTAGTTTTTAGCCAATGTCATGAAGGTAGCCTCCAAGTGTCTTAGGAAAGCAACCAAGTCGTCACTTGTATTTTCAGCTAGGTCCGCAGCCAAGGTTAGAATCGAGCACCTCTTGTAAGAGGGTTTAAGGCTAGTAGCAAAACAGGTGGTTGAAGTTTGAAAGTAATAGAGAGTTCAGTAGCTACTGGTTGCTATTTGGTTTGCTCCTGAGGGTGTAGCTCAGCCTCATGTTCGATCGGTGTGGATGTAGCTGTGGTTGACATGCCACCAGATGTTTCTGAGATCTGAGGGGCACCATTGGTGCTAGATATGGGTGGTTTGTCAGTGGTGGCAGGCAATGGTTTTGGGTGGTAGATTGGTTTGGGCCCGACTGATCTAGGTTTTGGAGGTGCTATGGACATAGGGGTCCCCTTCTCTTGTGGCTTGAGTGTCTCTAGCTTAATGTTTCGTGTGGTCAAGTTTGAGGGTGGCATTTGAGTAGGACCTTTGGTTGTGTTGCCTTTAGGTAGCCAAATCCAGGTGTTACCCTCATAGTAGCCTTGCGCTTGCAATAAGGACTTGGGGACCCATCGCGACAGTATATCATTTTTTATAGTTTCATCTTGGCCTCCTAGGCTTTGAGTGTGGGCCATTACCTTGCACGGCCATGGGTTTGTGGTTCAAGTGGTGGTCCTTGATCATCGGCATGCTTTCAAGCTCAATAGAAATCGCAACCTTGCACTTTCCCAAAAGTGTATAGGGTCGGCCTCCTTAAGGGGTGAGCTTAGTATTAGTGGGTTGCAATTGTGGTTTGCCAATTTGGGTCCAATGGTCATGGGTTAAGACATTAAAATCAGCTCCCTCATCGATCATTGCATTGATGGCGCATGTGTGCTTGACAATGAGATCGTCATGTGTAGGTAAGCTGGTTCTACAACTTCCTCCTCGTCATCGTCCATCTCAGTGATAGTGGCTACTTGTACTTGGACAGGGGGGTGCTAGCATTGGAGGCTCATGCAATGGGTGCATGGAAGGGAAGTTCTTCTTTATGTAGATGCCATTGAAGAAGCCTATGCTCTCACCTTCTAGGGTTTTGAGCTCTACATTGCCGGTTCAGCTGATGGTTCGAACCCTAAAAGGTCCTAGCCCTCAAATCTTCAGCTTTTTCTTATGTCCTTTGACTAAGTATAGTAGTACTAAGTCACCCTATTCAAAGTTGCGATGCTTGACATGTTTGCCAAACCAATGTTTGCGTCTTGCCTTCTTGCATATTAGCACATGGGTGGCTAGAAGCCGGGTTTCTGTTAAGCGTTTGAGCTCAATTAAGTGCTCTGTCCACGCCTCTTTCTCGTCCCATCTCTCTTGAAGGGCTATCCTAAGGCTAGGTACCAAGAACTCCAAGGGTAGAATTACCTCTGTACCATAGGTCAGCCTAAAGGGGGTCTGCCATCTTGTAAGCTGTGTGGTAGGCCCACAAGGCCACCATCAACTTGTTATCCCAATCACTGCATGAAGTAGATATGACTTTGGTTAGGACGTTTACTAAGATTTTATTTGTGGATTTGACTTGACCGTTTTCCTGAGGGTAATAAGGCGAAGATTTCCAATGAATGAATAGGAAGGAGGACAGGAGGTGAGCTATCACTTCATTGATGAAGTGTGTGCCTTGGTCGCTGACTAGTTTGACGGGGCAGTTGCGAACCGTGAGATCATTTGCTCCCATAGAAACTTGGCAGTGGTCCTAGCATCATTTTTTCTCATAGCTCATGCTCTGCCCATTTTGTCAGATAGTTGGTGGCCACAATGATGTATTTGGCTTGTGAATACTATGCCGTAGGACTAATGGGTTCGATGAAGTCAATCCCCCATTTCTTGAAGGGTTGTCATGCGATAATTGGGGTTAGCTCCATGTGATCTTTACGAATAGGGACTTTAGTCTGTTGGTACTCATCACAATGCTTCACGAATCTTGCAGCATCTTGGAAGAGAGTAGGCCACCACAATTGGGACTATAGCACTTTGTGGGCTGTGGCGTCTCCGTTGAAATGTCCTCTTGTGATTCTGATGTGTGCTTCTGTCAGTACATCATGCATCTCATGCTCCACACGCATTTTTGTAGTAACCCGTCTTGCCCCAACCTGTAAACTTGGCCTACTATCAATTGATAGGGTTGGACTTCAGGATGAGCCATAGAAGTTGGGCCTTTTCTATCAGTCGCTCTGGCAGTCCATGCTCAAGTGCTTGAATTATGTCATTTGCCCAATATGGCATCATGTCAGCTCTAAACAAATCCTTTTCATTGGATAAGCGGAATAGATGCATGTCTAGCAGTTCATCCACAATGTCTTGTCCAATAGCTTCTCTCATGGGGATACAGGATAGATGGTCATCCATGTAATGCTACTTCCCTTTATGCACCACCACACGAAGAAGTCAAACTCCAAAAGTAGAAGTAGCCATCTAGCGATGCATCCTGTAGCGCATGGTTTGTTAACAAGATACAACAAGGCTTGATGGTAAACAAAGAAGGTAAAAGGCATAGCCAAAGATAATGCCAAAATTTCTTTACAACAAACACCATGGCCAAGCCCTCTCTCTCGGTTGTTGAGTAATTTATTTCAGTCTCAGTGAGTTGTCTGCTAGCAAAGCTCACTGGGTAATCTAGGTTGTGTTCACCAAGTTGGCACAGCATAGCTTCTATGGTGAATTTCAAAGCGTCAATGTGCACATGAAATGTGAGTGTCCAATCTGAGGTTTGTAGAATTGGTGCCATGGTCAGAGCCTTTTTCAGTTCCTTATACGTGCGTTGGCATTCCTTGGTCCATTTGAATATGATCAACAACTTGTATAGAGTTCTAACAATCAATGCATAGTTCAACACAAACCGTCCTTTTTCAGTTCCTTATATGTGCGTTGGTCAGAGCCTTTTCAGTTCCTTATACGTGCATTGGCATTCCTTGGTCCATTTGAATATGATCAACAACTTGTATAGAGGTCTAACAATCAATGCATAGTTCAACACAAACCGTTGATAATACGATGTATGTCCTAAGAAGCACTGAATACCCTTGTAATTAGTAGGGGGTGGAAGATCAACAATGACCTTGATTTTTGAGAAATCTATGGTGATGCCATTCTTAGATACCACGTGTCCTAGGATGCATCCATGCTTCACCCAAAAATGGCACTTCAAGGGATTCAATGAGAGGCGATATAGTTGACACCATTCAAAGACCGCTTAGAGCCTATCTAAGTGTTCCCTCCAAGTAGAGTGAATACACAAGTCATCCTTGAAGACCTCTAGCTCCTTCCTGAGCATGTCCTCGAATATAGTGCACATCAATCGTTGAAAAGTAGCGGGCGCATTAGTCAACCCAAAAGGTGTCATGAAGGAAAAATACAACATTAATATTTGCACCTTGGATTAATTCCAGCCTTTGTAAATTTAGCTTTAGCCTATATGTACATGTGTGAACAGCCCTTAAGTTTGGAAGAGGGTTAGAATAAAAGGGACTAGAGGCCAAAGGCAAGACATCTTTTGATCATTCAATAATCTTGGCTTTACCATTTTCTTGGAGTTAGCTTCTTTCTAGCCTATGAAGCACTCAGCCATGGCCGTCATGTATTCTTGAATCTCCAACCATTAATACATGATGAGGATGTCTTGGTGCAATAGATTTGTTAATTCTTTGTTGTAGCTTAGTTAATTTTCAATTTCAGTTAGATTTCATTCCATGGTTGATTGCTTTCATTACATTGGTATCAGAGCTGTAGCTTAGATCCTTGCAGAAGTCATTTTCAAGTACTAGATTCAGTTTCCTAGGCTAGAGAGAGCAAACCATAGTTAGGAATTTGAGTGACAGGACTTGATAGGACATGAAGATTTCAAACCGGAGTTATATGTGAAGTTCTGCTACAAACAAGGATGAAGATGGTGATTCTTGGCATTACCAAGGGAAGAAATGGAAGGCTCCAGCCAAAATAGCAGGACGTGATCAAGATTGAGCCAAAATTTGGGGTAAGTGTACAAACAAATGGTTACAGGACATTTTAACTGTGGTTACTTTTGAGAAGGAAGGGTTTCTTCTTCCCTTTCCTCATTTCTTCAAGCTTTCCACAAGAATCCATGGCCAAGACCACATCAGATCTTCTCCTTCTCACTTCTATTATGAGAATGGGTTGGATGACCTCTTTCCCTGCCTCAAGAGCTTCAAGAGGAGTAGCTTATGTAGTTACTTAGCACCATTGCTGATTTCCAGGACGTGAGTATGCACTCACGCTGTTTGCGCCATCTGAACATACTCCTATACTGTGTGAGAAATTCAGGGTGATGATCCTCTTGATGCATTGCTATTGATCTTCCAACCTTGGACAAGAGATATCTCACCAATTTCTTCAAGATCCTTATCAGTTTGGAGTGTTCCCTCTTCTTCAAAACCCTGGTTATGGAGTTTTATGACAGTTCTAGACAGCACTCAAATTTCTCAGATTTCTTCATCAAGATCAAAGGGTTTTTGTTCTATTATACTCCCTGAAGCCTCTACATACATCCTAGTACCAACATTGACTGATCTTGAAGCTTGAAGCTTTGTTGGAGCTTGGATATGGAGATTGCAAACTCTATGTGTAACAGTTTGGGACAGCATTAAAGATTCCTGAAATTTTTAAAGCAATTCATGGGGCTTTTGTGGGCAAAGCATCTCTGAAGCTTCCTCAACCATTCCCCCTCAAGAATCCATCAACATTGGACCGACATTGAAGTGATTGAAGCCAATGGAGGTCTAGGTGTTCAATGGACAGCCTGAAGCTTTTATGCCATTAAATTTTGGCATTCCCTCTCAAATTTCGGGATCTCTTGGACACATTGAAGCCCTCTCTAATACCTATTGCAACCTACTTCAAGTAGAGAAGGTAATTGGTCTTCATCAACCCACATTTGGAGCATTAATGGAGTCATGGAGCTTTCATGGGATTAATGGAGCTGAAGCTTATCAAGGAAGGGATTATCCTTGAATATTGAAGATCTCTTGGACTGATTTTAGTTGGATTATCAAGCTCAGCCCACCTATGTCAAGCATTATGGATTGAAGGTCATACCATCAACAATGCTCTTCTCCAATCAATCAAATGAGGTACTCTAATCACTCTTAATTTCTCTTTACATCCAATTGTTGCTGATCTCATTTCCAATTGCTGAAGAGAAATAAGAGGATTAAATGAAGCTTTCATTCATAGCCTAATGCATTACATGAAGCCTATAGGTTATCTCAGTCATTGTCTTTACTAAACCTCTTCAATTTACTGAAATGGCCATCTCTAAATGTCTCAAACTCTTCCATAATGAATGAGCATTACCCATCTACTTCCATTCATTGAAATCAGTAATTTCTTGAGCTTCATTACTCAATCTTTTATTGCCTAACCCTGACATGAAGTTGATTGCCTATTTTGCCTCTTGATCATAAGAAAATCATTACCCAATTGGTAAGTGAGAAAAACTTTGTAAGCAGTGAGTCACTGCTGAGGTAAATACCTCTCCACTTCTCATTTACATTTCAGCCTTTTCAATTTCAATCTTGCATATCATGAAAAAGGGCAAATGAAAGGCAATTGTATTTCCTTCCTATTCCATGCATATCATACTGATTTTTAGAGCTAGAATTCACTTGCCATGTACTTGCCCACGAGGAAAAAGTGGATGCCGGGCGAGTCGGTAGGACAATAGTGAGGTGACCCTCCCCTACCGACGAGGACCCTGAAGGGGAGCGCAACCCGGCCCGAGAGGGAACTTTGCAAACCCCTCGGGTCTCGGATCCCACGTATTTTCAAGTTTAGGTGCAGGTACAAATCTCAAAGGCATTTGAAATCAGCCTACAGCATGAGTTATGGACAGTGAGTTCTTGTGATATTGGCAAATGTATGGTATGGCAAATGTATGAAGACATATGGCTACAGTAAAATGTATACATCCTATGGTAAAGACACTATGGTTCAGTCTGAAAGATTGGAACAGAGTATGTATACATACCCTCATTAAAGATTGCAGTCTACTTTGAGTCAGACAGCCATTTTACTGGTTACTGAGGTCATTTTCAGTATGGGCAGACGTATGAGACTCTCCTACAAGGTTATGAAGTTGGTACATGCTGGGTATTGATGGTACAAGCCATTAATTGACTAGAACATGGTATTCACTGCCTGCAGGAATTTTCAGACAGCAACAGAAAATCCCTTACAGAAATTTCTGTACTCATCCATTTTCTGCATTTGATAGATCATTGGATAGAGGGCTCTTCAAGCTTTGAACAGAGCCAGAGACCTCGTAATTTGGAGCTCTAGAAGTAAAGATAATCAAGTTTTTCTACTACAGAAATTCAGGACAGAAATCAACCCATGGCTAGAAATAAGAAGAGAGACCCTGTTTTGGATACTATCAATGAAGAATTGAAGGAATATCAGCAGGATAGGGATGAACATCAATAGGAAAGGGGTGAATATCATGACACTTCTCAAGATGCCATTTATCGAATGCATTATGAGAACGATGAGGTCGATGCAAGCTCCACTCACTCCCCTACCAATCAACCCATAGAGACGTCTCATATCTCAATGAATTCAAACAGTTTTCAGCAATTGTCAAATGACATAAAGGATATGAAATCAGGTTTCGAGGGTATGAGGTTGGGTATTGACAAGCTTGTAGCACTTCTTGGTGAGAAAATGTTGCCTACAGCTGGTCTTAATATCCCACACCCGCATAGGGCTGAAGAACCACCTAAACCACTTACTCCTAAGGTGGTAGGTCAATTTGAAGTTGGAGAATCATCTAAAGCTAAGGATTTTGCTCATCCCACTTCACTTCAGCCACAATTCCATCAACAAAAGGGTCACTTTCAGCCACATGGGCAGGATCTTCAAGAAAGAGTGCAAACAAACTCAAAGCATGATGAAGACATCCATGAGTGCAACTCTTTCTACAAGCAATTTTACCCTCAAGCAAATGTTGGTGGTTATGAGCAAGTCCATATTAATTCAACCCCAAACTCTTATGGGCAGCCACATGGACATGTGAATTCAGCCCCAAATGCTTTTGGACAGCCACAACATAATTTCTCTCCTCAAGTGCAGGCCAATAGGTCAAGTCCCATGTCAAATCATGGTTGGAATCAGCAAAATAATGGGCAGCAACCACCTTTCAATTCACCGATGCATGGACAACCTCCCAATGTGAGCAACACATACTTTCATCCTCAAGGACATTGTTTCCAGCCACAAAGTCATGGTATGCATTATGGACAGCAAACTCCTTATGCACAAGGGCATGGAAATAATGAATATCCTAGGCAAGGACCTTTTGGCAATTCTTTTGGGCCACAAAACCATAGTGGGCAGCAGCACCCTAATGGACAACCTCCTCAATACGAGAGAGAGTACAAGGAGAAAATAATTATCTCAAACTTCAAGGGAGAGAATCCTTCACCCACGGAGTTGGAGGAGTGGTTTGACAAGTTAGAGATGTATTTTTCTCTTTACCCAAGGCCCGAGAATGCCAAAGTAAAATTTGCAGCCCTTCATCTAGAAGGCTATGCTCACACTTGGTGGAGATATATGGCGAGGATGGGACATGACTTCTTGTCTTGGGATGCATTGAAAAATGCTATGATTGAAGTCTTTGTTTCCCCTATTGAAAAAGAGCGGTTAGAGAAAAAGTGGTATGCTCTTGAGCAACGTGGTCTCTCGGTTAGAGAGTACTCAAATCAGTTTTTGAACCTCTCGATGTATGTTCATGGGGTCTCCGATAGTGCCAAGTTGAATAAATACATATTTGGTTTGGAACCTATTCTTTCTTCTGAAGTTGGAGCCATGAATCCTACATCCCTACAAGCTGCCATTCAATTGGCTGAACGTTATGGGCAGAAATACAAGGGTTTTCAGCCAAAAACAGGGCATTCTTTTCAGCCTACGCGGTTCTCAAGGACATCAGGCCATTATGGACATGCTAAAACTGATTTTCAGCATATTGGGAAGCCATCAAATACTTACAGCAATACCTACAGCAAGATACCCACTTTTCCTACTGTGTTTGGGTCAAAACAAAGCAGTAATTTCAGACCTAATGCTGAAAATAGATTTGATGGAAAGAGGAATGATATAAATGCCAAAACTTCAGTCCCTACTCAAGGCAAACATGTATCGAATGATAAGCTCAAAGATATGTATGCTAAAGGTCTATGCTACAAATGTGGAGAGAAATGGTCACCCGACCATAAGTCCAAATGCAAGGCCAAAAATATGAAGATTAGCATGATCATCGAGGATGATTCCGATGGTGAATCTATTGAAGGAAGCTTGGCTCAGCTTGATGTCACAACAACTCAAGAAGAGGCGCATGAAAATGAAGAGAATGGCCATGAAGAGTTCTATGATCCGATGGATGGGTTTCCTTTCGACCCGGGTGGTCATTATTTGGATGATTCATGGACTGATTTACATCCATCGCTATGTGCCATATCAAGTGATGCATGGAGTGGTTCAAGAGGGGATAAAACCCTACGCCTTAAAGGTCAAATCAAGGGAAGGACCGCTCATATACTCATAGATACGGGAAGTACACATAGCTTCATTAATGCTAAGTCACTCAATGGGCTGAAATTGAATACGCATGAAATGCCTACGTCACTCAAAATCCAAGTGGCAAATGGAAATTTTGAGATGAGCAATCAATGCTGTCCAAATGTACCTATCACCTTTTCTCCATTGTGCACTACATCAGTGAGTCTAATTGCATTAGAAATGGGTCCCATTGATATAATACTTGGCTGCAACTGGCTGAAATCTTTGGGCAGATTTACCATGGATCTCAACAACATGGAAATGGAGTTTAAATGGTGTGGACAACAAGTAACACTACATGGAGCTGAAAAGAAAAGAATGGAGATGATCAGTCCCAAGAAGGTTAAGAAAGAGATAAATGCAAAGGCATGTATGTTCACCATTCTTCTTTCCAAGATTGAAGAGGATCAGCCCTCTTCTCCTACCAACAATATGGACCCATGTCTTTGTAATTTGCTGAAAGAATATGATGATATTTTCCAGCCACCTACCTCTCTTCCTCCCAAAAGAGAAGTGGATCATCCCATTGACTTGCTGCCCAATACAAAGCCCATCAACAAACCACCATATTGCCTCTCCAAAGTGGAAAGAGAAGAGGTAGAACGCCAAGTCAAAGAGCTTTTGGAAATGGGTCTCATTAAGGCAAGCCAATCACCTTTTGCTTCTCCAGTCCTTCTTGTGAAGAAGAAAGATGGCTCCTTTCGAATGTGCATTGATTACCGCGATCTCAACAAGGTCACTATCAAGAATAGGTATCCCATACCTAGAATAGATGATCTCTTAGATGAATTGAAGGATGCCAAGGTGTTTTCAAAAATTGACTTGAGATCGGGATATCATCAAATACGCATGAAGGAAGGGGATGAATTCAAAACAGCCTTCAGGACGGAGAGGGGTCTTTATCAGTTTATGGTTATGCCTTTTGGGTTGTCAAATGCTCCAGCCACATTCCAGTATCTCATGAATAAGATACTTCAGCCATTGCTCTTTAAAACAGTTTTGGTATTCTTTGATGACATTTTGATCTATAGCAAGAATAAAGAAGACCATTTGCAGCATGTAAAAGAGGTCTTTGACATATTGAGGATACACAAACTGTTTGCCAAGGCCACTAAATGCTCTTTTATGACAAAGGAAGTGGAGTACTTGGGTCATATAGTGGGAGAAGATGGAATCAAAGTGGATCCTAAGAAGGTTCAGTGCGTCAAAGAATGGCCTACACCAACCAATGCCACTTCATTAAGAGGGTTCCTTGGTTTGTCATCCTTTTATCGACGGTTTATGAAAAACTATGCTCATATTGCAGCTCCTCTTACCGATCGGCTGAAAAAGGAGGCCTTCTTTTGGGATGAGATCGCGGACAAGAGCTTTAATGAGCTGAAAGAATTGCTTGTTTCAGCACCCATACTAGTTTGCCCTGATTTCTCCAAGACTTTTACCATTTATGCAGATGCCAGTGGTAGAGGTTTGGGAGCAGTTTTGGTACAGGAGCATGGTGTCATTGCATTTGAGAGCAGAAAATTTGATGACAAAGAGAGAGAGATACATGTTTATGAGTAGGAGATGCTTGCTATTTTACATGCAATCAAGAAATGGCACCACTACCTCTATGGGATACACTTCAAAGTCAAAAGCGATCATAGGGTCTTGAGATATTTTCTCTCGCAGCCCAATCTTTCTCCCAAGCAAAAGAGATGGTTGGCTACTTTGCAATCATATGATTTTGAAATATCATACATGGCTGGCAAGGATAATGTGGTGGCTGATGTGTTATCAAGAATGTGGGCATGCAGTCTATCTACTGTGTCCACCATCTATAAGGAGTGGATTGAAGACATTCAAGAGGAATATGTGCTTGATGAGCATGCTGCCCATATTTTACAGAAATTACAGCAAGGGTGTGATGCTGAATTTCCAAATTTTAAAGTGCATAATGGCCTCTTATGGTTTAAAGGTAAAGTGTACTTGATTCCCAGCAGTAAATTCAAGCTGAAGGTGCTTCAAGAGATGCATTCATCGCCAATGGCTGGTCACTTGGGCCTTTTCAAGACGTTTGATAGAGTTCATCAAAGTTTTTATTGGAAAGGTCTATGGAAAGATGTTAAAGAGTATGTATCTCAATGCTTGGAGTGTCAGCAAAATAAGGATTCCACTCTATTACCAGCTGGCTTACTTCAGCCTTTACCTATACCTACGGGCAAATGGACAGATATTTCCATGGACTTCATAACGGGATTGCCTACTACCAGTCATGGATGGAATAGTATCTATGTGGTAGTTGATAGATTGACCAAATCAGCCCACTTTATCCCAACTAAAGTCCAATATTCAGCAAGACAAGTCGCCGAGCAATTTATGGAAGGTGTGTTCAAACTACATGGTATGCTTATGAGAATAGTATCAGACCGTGATTCGAAGTTTATGGGCAACTTTTGGAAAAGTCTATTCTCCTCTATGGGTACTTTCCTCACTCCTAGCACGGCCTATCACCCTCAGACTGATGCGCAAACGGAGAGAGTAAATCATTGGGTGGAAGTGTACCTTAGGCACTATTGTCATGACACACAAGCTTCATGGGATCGTTGGATCCACCTTGCTGAATTTTACTATAATAACACGCATCACATGAGCATTGGGATGTCTCCGTTTGAAGCACTTTATGGGTATAAAGTTCAACTTCCATCAGTTTTATTTCATGAAGACATCAACCCACAAGCAAAGGAAGAGTTGGAAAGAATGGAGTTGCTCATGAGGCAATGCAAGGACAGCATAAGGAAAGCACAAGACGTAATGAAGGTCTATGCTGATGAGAAAAGAAGACATTTAGACTTCAAGGTTGGAGATTGGGTGTTTCTCAAAGTGACCAAGACGCATTATGCTTCACTAAAGGGTGGGAATAACAAGCTTGCTCATAGGTTTTATGGACCATATTTGATTCTAGACAAAATTGGAGAGCTTGCTTATAAACTTCAGCTACCATCCTCCACTAGAATACATGATGTATTCCATATTTCACAGCTGAAGAAGTATGTTGGGCCCGATGTACAAGTATTGGAAGAGTTACCACCATTGGATGAGGCAGGACTGATCATATATGAACCTGAAAGCATTATTGGAAAGAGAGAGAAAGTTCTCAGAAATCGTACTCTCATTGAGTATCTTATTAAGTGGAAGAATTTGCCCATTGAAGAGTCTTCTTGGCAACCATCCACTTATGTCAGTAACTTTCCTTGGCTATTACAGGATGATATATGATGCAGTATGTAGTGACTGTGCAGAGATAGCTTGCTGTATGAAATTTCTGCAGACAATAAAACTGTCCTGACTTCATCAAAATTTGATTCTGATGTTATGGGGTGATGCTTGGGAGTGTATACTTCGTTTCCACACCTCGTACGCCATATTTGGACCAATATATCAAAAGTTATGGCAGTTTTAGTGAATCAGCCCTGTTTGGACAGCAGCCAGTTTTCTCACAGTTTGGTATGCAAAAGGTCTTCTTTTCATGGACAGTGCTTTCTTATCATTTGGAAGATGAATGGGCATGATTACTATTATTCTTGACTTGGATATAGGCCCTTACTTCTTGGTTTTGAGGACAAAACCATCTTCAGGAAGGGATGGTTTGTCATGAAGGAAAAATACAACATTAATATTTGCACCTTGGATTAATTCCAGCCTTTGTAAATTTAGCTTTAGCCTATATGTACATGTGTGAACAGCCCTTAAGTTTGGAAGAGGGTTAGAATAAAAGGGACTAGAGGCCAAAGGCAAGACATCTTTTGATCATTCAATAATCTTGGCTTTACCATTTTCTTGGAGTTAGCTTCTTTCTAGCCTATGAAGCACTCAGCCATGGCCGTCATGTATTCTTGAATCTCCAACCATTAATACATGATGAGGATGTCTTGGTGCAATAGATTTGTTAATTCTTTGTTGTAGCTTAGTTAATTTTCAATTTCAGTTAGATTTCATTCCATGGTTGATTGCTTTCATTACAAAAGGCAGGACTATGTAGGCGAAGATGTCACATTTAGTGGTGAACGTGGTCTTATGCCTATCGTTAGGATGCATTTGCACTTGATTGTATCTAGAGAAGCCATCCAAGAAACTGTAGGCCTCTTTGCCAGCTACTTTTTCGAGCATGTGCTCAGTGTATGGCAATGTATACTTATCTCTCTTTGTTGCCGCGTTTACCTTCTTGTAATTGACACACACTCTAATCTTTCCATTCTTCTTTAACACTATGACTATGGGAGAAACCCAATCCGTGTATTAAATTTCATAGATGAATCCCACTCTCATTATTTTTTCAATTTCCTCCTTAATCGTGTGGGTGTGCTTTGGATTCATGTGATATCGTCACTGCTTGGTAGGCATTGTGTCAGGTGTCATGGGTATGTTGTGAGTCACCACACTCAGGTCCACCCCTTTGAGCTTTTCTAGGGACCAAACAAAGATGTCTATATATTCTGGCAAGAGAATAGCGAGACTTGCTTCATCTTGCTCTGCCAAGTCATCGGCTATAAAGACAGGTCGTGGGGTCTCCTCTTTTCTGGCTAAATTGACCTCTTTAACCTTGGCGGGTCCCTGGATTGGTTTGCTTGCTTGCCCCTGTCGTTTGGCTCCTAGCAAGATCACCACCCTATCTCCCTTTTGGAACTTCATGAACCGCTTTGGTAGGTCTTGCGATTTTCGCTGCTCTTCTATTTGCATTTTGTTGGGCAGCTTCTACCGTTCCTCCCTTAACCATCTGTGTCTTAGGTGGACAGGTAGGTCCCCCTTAGGGCATCTAGTCTTGGGAGATCAAGGTATTTCAGAATCACTATCTAAGCTAACTTTGGACTCAGAGTCAAACTCTCCGTCTTTACTAGAAGAGGGGCTCTCTCTCCTGGTGGTCATAGCTTAGAAGGTGAGTCCATTTGCAGCAGTGGTGGGTCACTTGGTTGGGTTAGGCCTGCTTGCTCATAGTCAATTGCATCTATGTGCTCCGACCAAAGTTCGTCGATCGCAGTCCTTGTGTCTGACTCCTTTCTCTACTCTAAGGGCGCTTTGCCTGTGTGGTCTCTGGAGTCTACTCGTATTTGTTCGATTATACATCCCCCCAGTGTCGTACTCTATAGTATCGATTTCCCTTTTGCTCTCATCACTGAAGGAACAATAGTCCTCGTATTCATCGTCAGAGCTGTCTTTATTTGGTTGCTCATCATTCTCCATGTTCTGATATATGTCTTCTTGCTAGTCGAGGATTAGAGCCCAATTGTACCTCAAGTTTAAATCATGCACCTTGGACCATCGCCACTCAAGCTCATCTAAGAATCTTGGAGTGGCTAGAGATTCGTTACTGGGTTGCCATCCAACTTGTTTGTCAGATATCCTAGGATCTCCAGGAGCTCTCGTCTATTGTTTGGTACTCGAAATGTGACGGGGTTTGGTCTTCCGCATAGGCTTCCAGTCATCATGCAGACTGGCACTGAGGGTGTGTCCTTGGGCTTGCCAATTTCCTTGATGGCTTGTTCGTACTCCTCAGTGTTTGAGAATGGTAGGTCGATGGTAGCAAGAATATGCATCCATTCTTGCTCATCCTTAGGGCATGGGATATACTTGGTAAAGGCCCCATAGGATCCCCTAATCTGTCCATCGCCCTTCAACATGGTGGAGATGGCATCTAGATTGACTAGCATAGTCTTCCATGTATCCATCTATACTCTTACAACCTCCATTTGATTGCGCAAGAAGATAAAACCATGCCCTAGTCCTCTACGACTCTCACCTTATGCATCCAGGGTCAACCTAGCAAGATGTTATAGTCCACTCCTTTCATCACTATAAAGTCGACAGAGAGTTGGATTCCTGCAATCTTCAGCGGCCAATTTTTCAACACTCCGAATGGTCTCACCTTCATTTCGTTAGCCAGTGTGACATTAAACCTAGCAGCCTCGACCGGTGGGTTACCCCAAGTTTGGAGTACCGTATGGCTTAGCACACTCACTCCTACGATCCCCTTTCTAGTGACGTCCCCCAGGGCTAAGATTGGTAGGACTGCATGCATTTCCATGCCTTCCCAAAAGGCATTGACGTGTAAGGATTTAGGCATGGAGTGCAGCGTTAGACTCGGTATTTGAGTTTCTGTGTCGTGCTCAAGCAATTCTGTGGCAACTGGCTCATTTGGTTCTTCAACCCACTGTTTCAGCTCTAGCCATAGTGTTGGATGTTGCCTAAGCAAGTCATCTAAGCTTGGAGTTACAGGGGTGGTCACCAGTGCATTAAGGAGGTTGCTAGCCGCTTGACTCTCTCTTGATTTTGTGGTTCTTGGCCAATGGCTCTAATTGGTTTTCTGGCCTGGATCATTTAGACTTTATCTAGGCGGCTTTGTTTCTGGTGCCATCGGCTCCCTTGATTTTGGTCGTGGGAGAGAGAATGTCGTGCTTATTATTGAGAGATCATTGATCTTGTCTTTTAGTATGGGCTCAATATCTTTTAGGTGCTCTTGGGCCTCCTTTAGCCACTCCTTCACTTTCTTGATGGCTTCAAGTTGGTGCTTTGGATTGGGGTACTCCCTGACTTAACACTTCCTTTTTCAGTAGTCCGTGGTGCTGACGTTTCTTCCTCTGCATCAATAATTTTCCTTCCCATAGCCACTCCTTCACTTTCTTGATGGCTTCAAGTTGGTGCTTTGGATTGGGGTACTCCTTGACTTAACACTTCCTTTTTCAGTAGTCCGTGGTGCTGACGTTTGTTCCTCTGCGTCAATAACTTTCCTTCCCATAGCCAGGCACCATTGTGGCACTCTCGATTTTGAGTGTGACCTTAGTGTGTAGCCTTTTCTTCCTCTATCTCCAACTCTTCTTTCCAACTAAGGCTGTGTTAAGGTTGCTAGGCCTTGGCAATGATATGCCAGCTTGCTTTGTTTGTGCGCGGGTCATGACATGCAATGGGATAAGCATGGCCTCCCCACAGAGTGTCTTGGCGCCGAACAACCCTAGTGGAATTGATGGCTCATTTGTCAAACTAGAGGATGGTTTTCATCTAGGGAAATTGACAAAGAGGTGAATGATTCCACACTCAACGCATCTTAGGTCAGCCTTGTCTCTATTAGCTTACTCCCTCTCGGGGAAACATGAAGAAACGTGTCCTAGTAGGTGACCGCAAGTCCAACACATGATTGGCTCTTGGGTCTGCCCTCCTAAGCCTCTGCCTCTCCCTCTACCTAACGCCATCATCGGTACTGGGGCCGATAGTCTTGCGTTGCCTTCTTCATCGTATGATACATAAGGGTTTACATAAGGCTCGTCTACATAGTGGACTGGAGTATCACTCAGTGAATGGGTTTCATGTAGGGTTTAGGTGGTCTAGGGATACCTATCAGATTTATCTCCATCCTAGGGATGGGTGGCTTAGCATCATTAGGTGTTAGGAGAGACAATGGGGTTCCCCTTCCAAAGAAGTTCAGTGGATTGATCGCAAGGTAGGGTTGACTGTAAGGCTGTGGGTATGGGAGTGTCTGAGGTAGTCGACTATGCATGGTGTCATGGCCGAACCTACCACAATTAGCACAAGGTTGTGACCTAGGGTCCTGACATTCAACTTGCAAGTGGTTTCCACCACAATGCATGCATTAGACGTGTGGGTGCATTGGTCGTCTCATCATCTCCTACAGTTTGGCTATGTCCATCCTAATCTCTGCTGGCTCTTATCTTGAATCAGTGCCCTTCCCTTTGTCTTGCGCGCTTGGACTTGCTCTCTCGCTTGGCGTTGAGGCCGTCTCGAAATTCCTGGCACTGGACTCTTCTTGATTCAAGCCTCTAGAGTTTCTTTCCTTGAGCTGGTTATCCACTCTAATAGCTTCTTCAAAGACCCTTGCCAACGCATCTCGTTGCAAGCTCGAGTTGTCGGCCACGGCTTTGTAGAGCTCTTCACTTTATATTCCCATGCTCTGGCGTAAGCTCCTAGTTTGTTGATCCTGGTTGTACATGGCTAGGCCTTGAAGAGCCTTGTGTGCCATCTTCCTCTGCTTCTCAAGGTTTTCTATGACGTCCTCTACAGGTCTATCGTGGTATTCTAGCCGGGTTTGAGCATCGTATTTGTTCACTAACTGCTAGACGGCCTCAAGAAAATCTTCTAGGTCAAGTTCTTCATTTGCTTCTATGGCCTGACCTACCCTCTTCCATGTCCAAGGCTTCCTATTCTACCAAGTTGTCGATCAAGTTAATAAGGCCAAGTAGATCCACTTCCACGATAGTGTCTATCCTTGTTGTGCTTGGCTTTTTAGTTTTGTTCTTCTCTTGGTTCTACTTTTGGGGATTCGATCACCCTTCTATGTCTTTGGGTCTTCTCTTACTGCTGGGTTCCTTCAAGTTCTTATGTCTGGGCGAGTTTCTTGTTAATTACAACCAGTCCTCAACTTACCCTCACTCTGTGCTTGTGTGCGCATGTGTGTTCTTTTCTGTGCATTGTGAGAAATGAGGCTTTTAGCTCTTCTCAAGTGTGTTTTGAGGGTTGGAAATCAGACTGAGTGAGAAAACAAAGTGTCTACACAACTCTAGCCCTCTTGTCATGGATTTAGCATGATAGGCTTGTATGCTCGGTTTTTGGCTGTGTCCTTCCTGGTTCACAGGGTTCTTCGCTATGCCCTCTGCTTAGTCATGATTCGTTTGGACTCTAAGACTCTGCTTGATGTTGCTGACAGACCGGATCACTAGATGGTCGACTAGTGTCTCCTCTATGCCTACATCTTGTTGATTCCTTTGTTCCTTGTGCTAGAAAGGCATCTCAAGTGTCTATATGGTCTTCGGATGTTTGTATGGCCGATGTCTAGGTGGTCTGGTCCAAGTTTTATGGGAAAAATCAGACTCGGCCAAATAGGTCCAAATTGTAGGGGTCGAGTGACTGATTCGGATGGCCAAGTGGCCAAAGGCCAAGTACCTAATCTGGCTGAGTGGATGACTCAAACAAGCCGAGTCTGGGTGGGCCAAGTGCCGAGTGTCCGAATGTGCTTGGGCCGGGCCGAATGCAAGTTGGTCGGAGTGGTTGATTCGCACGGGCCGAACGGTGTCTGAGTCAAGTGGGTTGAATGGCTAAATGCAGGAGGGCTGAGGGCCGATTCTGGGACTCAGCGTCAGATGGGGCGAATGAGGTGCATTTTTTCTAAAACGATGAAAAATTTGTCTAGCCGAGCGATTGTGGGCTTCACACTAGCTGAGCACTTCCAGATCCGACCTATGCATGAAGGAGAAGGTGTGGGTATACCTGTAGTGGGCAACAAACTTGTCGGCGATGCGATTGAAGCGGATCCATGCAATGGAGCTCACTCACTCATGCACACTCTCTCTCACAACCAGGGTTTCAAATGAGCTCCCCCTTGGTCTCCTGACTATTAAACCCCTCCCCTACAAGGTTCTTGCCATTCATGCCCCCTCACTTGTTGACCTCAACCCCCTTTAATACTCCTTCTTTCCATTTTTCCCTGATCTGTGCCCTGTTTGGCTTGTTTTACAACAGCAAACCCTATGCTTTTCCAACCGATCTCCTAACTTTAACCTACTCTAAATGCAACAAGAATCAAAAGCAAGGTACTGAACCGATTTCTTCTACTCAACTAACCATCAAAAGCCAAAAATACTCAATTATAGCATGGATTAAAAACCCAAAACCTCCTATCTATCTCAAGCTCCGGTTCGAAGATGAAACCCTTACTTTGATGTTTGATTTGAAGCATGCAAGCACTCAAGCTTGAATTCGTTGGTCCCGGCAGCAGCAGAATCAAAATGTAGAGGCAACAACCACCAAGACCCATGGACTGCTTATTAGTCAAGCATTTCAAGCGAGCAATAATGGCTATCTCTCATATAGCCAATGTGCTATCCCTCTCTATGAGTGTAGTGAGCTTACCTTGATGACCGAATGAGTTGCCTCCTCCCTTAAGCACACTGGTAGCTCCACGATTTTTAATTCAAGCTATTCTCAAGCCTCCACCTCCATGCTCCATTCTCCATAGCCGTGTGCGAGACAAGAGAAGAGAAGAGAAGAAGAAGAGAGAAGATGGTAGAGAGCTTCACCTCCTTGATCCCTCACACTCACACACTCACTCTCTCACGCCCTCACACACACTCTCTCTCAAGCACACACAAGCAAGCAAGGAAGACAAGATAAGAGAAGAGAAGAGAAGAAGAAGAGTCCACTTTGCCATACACCAAAGAATGAGCTCTCATTCACTTTTTGAACTTTATATACATGCCCTAAAATCCCATGGGAATCCATCCCCTTTTTACATGGCCGATCGTAGCCTAGGCCCTTTTTTCCATTGTCCTCCTATCTTCCTAGCTTCCTCCTACTACCCATCTACCTTTACAATTTTCATGTGTGAAAGCTCGGCGCTCTTAAAATAAATCATGATGCGCCTTGCGCTCTTTTACAAAAGTATTGACTTGCACTTTTTCTTGTGTGCATTTCGCCTTGATTTAGGACTTTTTTGCACTTCGTGTTTCCATATTTTTCTTGGTGCGCCTTTGTCTTTTGTTTCATTTTTGCCTTGGCCTTGTCTTCTACCTTAGATTTTTTGGATTTTCCTCCTTGTTCGTCTGAGGGTTAACAAGCTCCTTCAAGTAGTATCTTGAGTCCTTATATGATTCTTGGAAACTTTGATGATAGCAGACATGTAAGAATACCATCTAAAATTAGGAGTGACATTGGGATCTTTCACTAATGTCCATGGATTTCTAAGGCTATAGAAAAACATTTGATCCTACAAGAAATAGACATTTAACATGAATGACAATAGGCCATTAATAGTTTTTCTTAAGACAATCATTTCAAAAGTATACACAACATAGGTAGGTGGGTTGATGCTATGACATCTAGTAATGTCCTCATCTTTGCTTCACCACCTAGACACCACATAGGTAGGTGGGTTGACGCTATGACATCTAGTAACGTCCTCATCTTTGCCTCACCACCTAGACACCATGCACTTTGATTGACATAGACTCTATCAATATAGCTAACTCTCTAAGTAGTACTTGTATACTTATTGTGCCAAGTAAAAAAGACTTTACCACAATCTTATCTTGTTAGTGCCAAGTCTCACAAGTCTTGCATGCCAACTAGATCATCTCAGGCACTTTGTTCATTAGACATCATGCAACCATCCCATGTGAATGATCACCATGCTCCAATCACTGACTAACATTTTAGGTTGAGTAGGAATCATGTACTTAGTCCTTTCCCATTGTTTAGCCCTAATCATTGATATGTTGGACCCATAGACAGAGACAACCACGAGAGTGTTATCACCTATAGTAATATGAAAGATATGTTGTGTTTACAATTACATATGTTAGAGAGGAAGGGGAGGCTCCTTGCAACACAACTACCATATCCTAGCTTCCATGACAAAATAGGATTGAAATCCTCCTTGACCAATAGCAAGGAGCCTCCCCTTCCTCTCTAACATGTAATTGCAAACACAACATACCTTTCATAAGATATTTCTTGATCAATGTCTTCATTCATTTTTTTGACTTTTGGGGATGCTATTATACCTGGCTTATGCCTCCTAATAATACAATATCACACTCACTTCCTAATCTCTATGCTAAAACCCCTGATGTATTGGACCCATAGACAAAGACAATAGTGAGAGATTTGTCACTGATAGCAGCATTTACTACAACACAACTACCATCTCCTGGCTTTCATGCCAAAATAGGAATGAGATCTACCTTGACTAGTAGGAAAGGAGCCTCCCTTTCATCTCCAACATCTATCTATAAACACAACACCCCCTTCATATGATACTTCTTTAACATCCTCATTGATTTTGATATGTTGGGATGCTATTATGCTCAATGGTATACCTCCTAATAATACCATAGTACACTTGCTTCCTCATCTATGTGCCAAAACCCTTGACATTCCATTTCATTTATAGAAATGATAGAGAGGGAAGCCTCCCTAAACTTACAAACCTTGTCCCTTATAGGAAGCTTTTCTACAATACTACTCCATAGCAACACGTTCAATGTAAAAGAGATGATAGACATCCATGCATGCTTGAGACATTTCTTCGTGGTCTTCATAGTGTCCATCTTCAAGATTCACCTACTATGGGGTGTCTCATTATCTTGGCACCCTTTCATTGAGGCAAGAGGATTTTCTTTGTAGTTGGGCCATTTCTTCAAATAGCTCTTATTATTGACGATGCAAGAGGATGGTCACTCAATCTTGATAAGGTTCATGAACCTTTGCAGCTAGTCTACTTCTTTATGCACCAAATTGAAAACTTGCAAGCACAAGGTTAACAGGCTCTTGAATCCATCCAATGAGCTATCCCAAACATCCAATCACCTTTGCATCCCATTTCATAACATTGAATGGGGGAATTTGGGGTTAGTAATGCCATTCATACAAACTGATCAAGAAACATAGCACTTTGGGTCTAGATGATTGGAGAGAGGGATCCATCTCCTTTCGCACCCTCATTTTTGACCCATGTGTCGCTAGATATAGCACAAATTTCCATGCACATGAGAAAATAACATGTCTTGCCTTGGCATGGCTCTTTTCAATATTTTAGGAAGATCACCCCCCACTCTTAATGAACTTTCTATTTTAAACTCTCTTGGCTAGCACTCCCATTTCTCTTGAGATTAGTGAGTTGATCTCAACAACAACATGAAGCATTTGTTTGTCCGCAAAATCAAAGTCTTTCTAAAGAGCCTTTCCAATAGAGCTCAACTACTTTTGAGAAAAAGGAAATAGAGCCAACAAAAACCATCATGGGGGCTAGAAGATTCTTTAGGGAATCCAATCTAGATTTAAGACCATGTCTTTCCATCACCTTTCCTTAAATTTTCTAATAAAACCAAGAGAACCTCTATTTTATACCAAAGCGAAGAGGGTATCACAAGTATCTTAGATTTTACCTTTTGCCAACCAATCTAAATTTAAGACCATATTTTTCCATCTTTCCTCAAATTTTCTTATAAAACCAAGAGAACCTCTATTTTATACCAAATCCAAGGGGGCATCACAAGAACAAAACTTTGAATTGCCTTAATAATGCTAGAACTACCTTAAGGATTTGATTGAGGGGCCAATGCAAATAGAAGTGCTACAAGGGGGAAACCTAGCTTTACCAATCTCCTTATATTAAAAGCCTACTAATAATAACCATTGATAGGTATGGTGGCAAAAGCATTACTAAAGATGGCTTGAATTATTCTATAGAAGCCTTAGCCAAACCTAGAGAATTGCAACACTTTCAAAATAAGTTTGCACCTTATCTCATCATAAGGCTTGTCCTAGTCCATGCTCATGAGAATATAGTCAACTCCTTGATCAATGGTAGAGTCAGTGCCCAATATAATACTAAGCATGGCAACTTTGATTCTTCTATAGTAAACAACCTCATACTGCCTTTTATTAATAAATCGATGGAGAATAAACTTAATACATAATGCAATCATTTTGGCCATTACTTGTAAGGGGCATTTAGCATGGTGAGAGGACTTCATTGATTAATCTTCCATCTATATGGGCCTTTTGGTACATCCTTAATCACACCTTAGTTCAAGAACCTAAGTTAATCACAACTTAGTTCAAGGACCTAGGCATGTTGCCTTGATAGCTTGATCTAATTCAATATGTAACATAGGTTTGAGCCACACAGATCCCAAAAGTTAGAGTAGAATTCAAAGAATAAACCATTAGGTTTAGGGGCCTTCCCCTTCTTCATGTTATTTAGGAAAATTGGACTTCACTAGGATTGGACAATCCCACTAATAGAAGTTCTAAACTAGTATCAATCCTTGGGCAAACCTTCTTGATAAACAACATAGCCTGAAAATGATAATCCTTAGCCATTCGATGCTCAAAACCCACAATGACTGAGAGGTGTTGATGAAGAGCTTTAATAATAGCATTCTTGTCACACAACTAATTAGCATCACAATCCTCTATAACACTTAAAGTTTCCTTCATTTGCTTGCCTTTAGACATCAAAAGTAAAACTTAATAGGAGCTTCAAAATCCAAACAAACTTAGATCTTAATTGAACCTGAACACTTGAAATTTGATTATTCTCTTAATTCTTATGATACCTTCAAAGTTCTATAGTAGATGAGGAGAATGCCATTGTGAGGAGAGAGAAGAAGAGCATCAATAATATTACTTCAATACGATGAAACTAAACCATATTGCCTCCTCCCATTGCATCCATAGCACTTGGATGTAGTGATAATAGCATACATGCACCTTTTGCACATTTGGAATGTGTTGGGACCGATCTTAGCCCCCCACCATGCCTTCTTTATCACAATAGCATATTCTAACTACACAAGAAAGGATTCAATTTAAAGGGAGGGGCTCCTTACATGTGTTGAGAATAGCAAATGATGCTTGGTCATAAAGGCCACATGAATGCCCATAGAGGCTGAATGTGTGCCCGAAAGAGGCTTGCCCATAAGTGGCTTTGTATGGGAAGATAGACAAATGATGTATGCTATAGGAAGAGATGTTCAGAATCCCATATGCACAGTGAGAACAATGGTACTATCCAAAAAGCTACAAAGGCATGTACTTGGTTGACACTCATATCAAGGTAATGGAACTAAAAGTTTGAGTCACTTTAAGTGTCATTGTCCATCTTACACAAGAATGTGTTTATGAGTCCAAGCTAATCTATCTTGGAACCTAATTCACTTGTGTAACAGGTAATCTATTTAAATCTATGTCATCATGAGTTGTACATCCATCTTGCATCCTCCATAGCTTCTGACATGCTCTAGATCCTTGTTTTGACATGGTATCAAAGCCATGGTTGGGCAGGTCTATCTTTCCTCATTGTTCTCTCAATCTCTCACAACCTCTGGTGAACTCAAGACCACTATATGACTCCATCTTCCACTTAAATAATTAGTTCCCTGTTTAGTCTGCCATAGCCGGCAGCACCCTGCTCTGGTGGAGGAGCTGGTTCTCTCAATAGAGGCCATATCCTTGCAACCTTTCTTCTAAAGACATCATCCTTAGTTTAGGGTGCTTCACCATGGCACAATAAACCTTGACATTGGCCCTTTCTTGAATCAACATTGCGCAAATTCGTCATCCCTATCAAATCTGTGCCTGATGACAGTCGTACATTTCGCGCTACTTGTGGAGGCTACGATTTATCCTGCATATATGGGGCATTCAAAGCCTATACTATAGGCTATCTTCCTACCAAATCTTAGCCCACTCGCGCAGCTAGAAAGGAAAGAGTAGTTGGGTGCAGAAACCCTAACACAACCATAGCTCATCTCAACCCAAGTTCATTTTACACTTCAACTACTTACTCTTCCTAACCTATTGAAGTTTTTGTCATTCAGATATGCTTGTTTTCCAGCAAGTGCAGCCCTCAAGAAGAAGATTTGAAAGAATCAAGTCAACAACATCAAGCCAACATCAAGATCTTCTAGACATAGTATCTCTTGATACTATAGAGTGTATCTTCACACTACCTTGCACTTGTGTTCTTGACACAAAATTTTTAACTCTTCTGCTGCAAAATCAGAGATTTGAGACTGATTCCACATTCTCAGTAATGAGAATGTGGAGCATGAAGGATTTTCTCATGAAGAGTAGCATTGCTCTTACTGCTCATTTAAACTATATAGAAGACTTGTTTATTCTACTTGAAGGGATGGTTGGATTTACTTGTTTTGAATAGCAATCAATGAATTTATTTGAAGTGTTTGAAGACATTCCAACTATCTTGGTCATCATACAAAACTCAAAGTTGGTGGTACCTTTGCTTGAGGGGGACAAGAAGAGCAAAGTCAAGGTCAAAGAAGCTGTAAGCAAAGTAAAGAGTGACAAAGCAAGAAAAATGAAGCACAAGATGTTGTATGATCTCAGAAGAAAATCCAATGTAATGTCAATCCATGAGTCAATCCCAAAAGCTATGTATCCTAAGATTTATGTAATAGTTCAACGAGTCATGTCAAGTCACAACAATGTACCCATCTCAAACTCACTGAGAAAGAAGACCAAAAGGACCTCACAAAGAAGACTAGAGCACAAGATAATGAAGAAAAAGTCAAAGATGAAGAGCATGAAAACCAAGAAGGAGTCCAAGAAGATCAAAGACACCCAAAAGATTGAGAAAAGCAAGGACACCAAAGAAGCATGAAAAAGATAAAGAAATTTTCCCATAGCGGATCTTGTTTTTCCCATAGTGGATCTTGTTTCCCATAGTGGATGTAAAAGCCACTACTAAAGATGTAAAGTTTCAAGCCTTAACTTGACTAGGCTGCCAAAGAGCTAGTCTCTTTGGCCGTGCCATCATGTAGGGGGAGCAAAATCCAGCAAGGGTTGAGACTCATCATTTGAGGGGGGCTATTGAGAAGAGCAAATGATGCTTGGCCATAAAGGCCAGATGTATGCCCATAGAGGTTGAATGTGCACCCAAAAGAGGCTTGCCCATAAGTGGCTTTATGCAGAAGATAGACAAATGATGTATGCTTTAGGAAGAGATGTTCAGAACCCCATATGCACAATGAGAAGAATGGTATTATCCAAAAGGTATAAAGGCATGTACTTGGTTGACATCATATCCAGGTAATGGAACTATCAGTTTGAGTCACTGTCAGTGTCATTTTCCATCTTACATAAGGATGTGTTTATGAGTCCAAGCTAATCTAACTTGGAACCTAATTCACTTGTGTAATAGTTAGTCTATTTAAGTCTATGTCATCATGAGTTGTAAATTCATCTTGCATCCTCAATAGCTTTTGCCATGCTCTAGATCCGTGTTTTGATAACATGGTGCATCTGATGTAGCACATCCTAAGGGTAATTGTGATTAGGGAATCATTCGAGCATGTCAATACATCCACCACCTTGTACCTTGGATTTGGGAGGATCCATCACCTTTCTCCACCCAAGTAGTATTTGTCTTATTTGATATCTTTCCATGTGTGATTTATGTGGCAATTACTTCAAGTGAACTGTGGCCCACTTACCCTTTTTACTAACTTGGCGACATCTATCAATTGTTGCTCCATGCACAATGTTTCCCATGCATCTCTTTCAGCTCTAATCATGCACATCGATGCCACTCGATTTGGCCAACTACTCCTATGTCATATTATAATTGCCCATTACAATGGTGTTTTGATCCCCTAATATGCTTATTCAGCCACTTCCACTTTGCTCTTTGTCTCACCAAGACAATAGGGATTGGAAGCATGTGCAAAAACAATGTGTGTCAGATCCCCATAAACTCTTATTTGAGGGGCACCAACACACCCTTTCCCATCATTGAACATAAGTTTAACATGTCCTATGGAGTTGTGGGGATGTGAGACCCCTACTAAGGACCCAAATTATGAGAGTCATAGAGGTAGCATGATAGCATGAATTGGTGATGTGGAAGGGAGCTCTCCTAGGAAAAAGAGGGAGCCTAAATTTTCTAAGAAGATTTTGTGATCGTATTAGAGGTGAGGGTGAAGGGAGTGAGCCTTGAAGTAGAAGCACAGAGCGGAAGCAAGAGCTATGGTGGAAGGAGCAAGAGCAAGAGAGAGAGACACACAAGATGTGGAAACTCCAACAATCACAATGTGTGACCATCGTTCCCTTTATTCAAATGTCACTAAGATAATAAAGAATGAAGTGACAGTGATGGGTGCCTGCCACATGCAATGTATAGGTGTGTGTAATGTCAGTGTAACCAATACAAAGGCGACTAGGCACATGTGCCTTTACCCCCAACAACCTCCCACTTAAAGGCGAATGTACCCCTAATGAGGAGAGAACAATAAAAAAGTGATAAAGTACAAATGTACATAAGTATAATAGGATGAGAAAAGACATCTCATCCAACTCCTGTCAACTTCCTAAGGAAGGTAGAGGTAGTCAGTTGATGCTTAATATCCCTCTTATCACAAAACTGCTCAAAAGCCTTAGAGGTATACTCACCCCCATTATCTAATGTTAGGCATTTCAACCTATACCCACACAGGTTCTCAGCCAAAGCAAGCTAATGCTGAAATGTAGCAAAGACTTCCGATTTATGCTTAATAGGATATGCCCAAACTTTATGCATATAGTCATCAATGAAGGTAACAAAATACTTCTTGCTACCTAACGACTTACATGACATGGAACCATATATATCTGAATGAATAAGAGACAAAGGCTCACCCATGTGTGTCATACCAGACTTTTTATGTGTATTATGTGTTTGCCTGCCATATAAAGAATTATCACAAGACTCAAAGCACTTCTAGTCAAGGGGCGAAAGATACTACAAACGAGTAAGTATTTCCATTTCTTTCAAGGACTTGTGCCCAAGGCGACGATACCAAAAAGATACATGTGGAACCCCATCCACTGCCAAAATATGGTAAACTAACCTAAATACAAGCAAGGGGTAGAGAGTATTGGACTTAGCGCTACATGCAATAACGAGATCTCCACAAGCAATCTTCTATGAGAAGTCACCAAAAGAAACTACATAACTTGCATCATCCAAAGTGCCAGCAGAGCTAAGGCTCTTCGTAACGTTCATCATGAAGAGTAAACATGCAACATGAACTAAATTGTAGCTGGACATTATCAATACTAACTATCTCCAATGCCATGTCATTACCCAAATGGATATATCTAGTCATATTGCCATAGGAGTGAAACCACTCTCTATGAGGGGTCACATGAAACGATGCCCCTGAATCTATCAGGCAACATTGAGTATACCTTGATAAAGCATCAGTTTGCTGTGAAGCATCAAAAGAATAAGTTGCAAGTATGAAATTATCATCAGGATTAGTCTACACAACATTAATATCTTTAATCTTAATACTAGACTTGCTAGGGACAATGCTACGACCATCATTTTTGTCATGTACTTTACCCTTGGCCTTTTCTTTGTACTTGTTCTTGTGCATCTTATAGCATTGTTATCAAATATGCCCTGCTTTTCCATTGCAATGACAAGTCAATGAGGACTTGTGGCCATGGAACTTATTGCGAGACTATCCACGTGACTGAGAGTGAGATTGCTAAGAGTCTCTACCACCATGGTCATTACTGCCCCTACCATTATTGCCTCTAATTGTCAAAGCATGAGAGGTGTGGGAAGTGTCGACATTTTTTTAATTAACCTCTTTAGTCAAGAGTGTACTCTCCACATTTGCACCTATAACCCATCAATAGGTATGTTGGCACACATAGCAATACAAAAGATATCCCATGACCCAGGCAATATAACTAACAGAAACAAGGAAAGAAGAGTGTTCTTGAATTCAGTCCCCTGCAAAGATAAATGATTGATAATGCAATGAAACTCATTTAAGTAAGCTAGCATAGAAGTGCCCTCCTTCACGCAAAGGTTCATAAATTCCTTCAGCCAATATATCTAAGAAGCTGGGCTTTGTTTGTCATAGACATTGCAAATTTTTCCTCATAATTTCCATATAGATTGCCCATCAGAGACAACATTATAGAACACCTTCTTAGAGAGGGATAATGTGATGGTGGACTTATATAGCTCATCTAATTCAACCCAATCATATGCATCAATAAGTTTGGACTTGATACCCTTATGTTTCTAGGGCCTATAACTTGCATCTTTTGCACTAAAACTTGCAAGATTTGGGCTTTCTAGTAGCTATAGCTGGTGCCATCCAACTTGTCAATATAATAAAGATACCACTATCAGTCGAGCCATCAACCATGATGAAGGTAAATAAGTGCACAAACTATCAAAGGAAGCTACTGTAATTACTACAAACAATTCTAAAACAATTGTTAGATCAAGCTGAAAACAAAGAGTATTGAGTAAGTAATGAATTGCCCATAACATCAATGCAAAGATCTGTTAAATGAAGGTGTAATTACTACAAACAATTCTAAAACAATGCCCACAAAATCAATGCAAAGATCTGTTAAATGAAGGTGATTGCTTGCATAAATAGTGCATTAAAATGCAATTACAGTATGTTGAAGATGAAGTATATAAGAAAGAAATCAATGCAAAAGAGGGGCAATCACTAATATAAGACAAACTGCAACTGTCAGGGAATAGCTCGAATGCGCAATGAGTGAATATGTGACAAGCACCGGGAATTGTCAAAGAATGGGTGAATATGTGACAAGATACATTCCATAGGCATAACCATCATGTATAGAGTGGGTCTCATGGGTTGTTGAAGAGACCAAGTAGAGGCACAACAGACTAAGCAATGTAACGAAAGCTCAATACATAACCAACCAAGATGCATACATCACTGACAACATTGTGACATAGATCGGTGTTGGTCCAAAAGTAATGTCAGATTAGCCCACTAAGCATCAATTGTGTACATAAAGCATGACAAGAGCAAGTACATGTCACCAAGTCCCATGGTCTCATTAGAAGACTCTCAAGCTCAATTGCATAACCAAAGGCTCAATGTAATCTTCAAGAAGTGACTCCCACTTGAATGAAAGTTGAATGCCAGACGAGCAAGCTCAACTATGTAACCAAAGGCTCAATGTAATCTCCAAATGTCAAGAAGTGATTCCTAGTAGAACGAATGTCGAATGCCTGGCGAGCAAACAAAGCCCAAAACATCATGTGGAGAGCATCCATACATCTAAGATCTAAGTAACATACATATGGAAACATCCGACCCAAGTAGCTTGTAAAGCTTTTCCTAGAGCATCAAATAGCCATATATAACAATGAATGACAATCAATGTCAAGATCTAAAGCTCCAATGTTAGCTCAAAGGGAATCCGAAAGTAACAAAGCATGTAACATGAACCAAAAGCATCAGTATATCACCTAGAATAATCAATTAGCACTTGAGAGCAATATGTATATGCTTTCATTGATAAAATAATATTTAATCTTGCTTATTACAGTAGTAAAAAAACCTTTGTAAAACTGAGCAAAAGAGTACTCAAATCAATCCCAAAGCATTCAAATACATTAGCATGACATCCTCATATGATCTAGCATTAAATAGACATCCCAAGAAGCATAAGTGACCTTCGGACAATGAATAAAGTGTTGTCGTGAGCTATATGATAGCAAACTGTGAATCAATGGATGATCCTAAGAGCTTCAACTAATGCCCAAACTCATGCCAAAGATATCATGAAAGTTTCCAATGATTTCCAAGAGTTGAGAGAAGTGCTAGGAGCTAGAAGACAGGGTAGATTGATTAGGAACAAGGGGGTAGCAAACATGTATAAATCACGCTAACGTTGCTACCCCTGTTGCTGCTTCTACTATTGGTACTGAGTGCTACTAAGCACTTATTGAAGCTTGAAACAAGCCTCAAGTGGAGGGAGCATTTGGGATAGAAGTAGGAGTAAGATTCATACATCGAGAAGAAGAATCCATGGCTGCCATGAAACTGTGAGTTGAAGATTTTCTCCGCAAGCTAAAGCAATGTTGGGTTGAGCATCTCAATGTGCATGAAATGGCTTTGATACTAGTTGAAGGGAGTGAGCCTTGAAGTGGAAGCGCAGAGCGGAAGCAAGAGCTATGGTGAAAGGAGCAAGAGCAAGAGACAGAGAGACACAAGATGTGGGAACTCCAACAATCACAATGTGTGACTAGCCTTCCTTTCATTCAAATGTTATTGAAAGAATAAAGAGTGAAGTGACAATGATGGGCACCCACTTCTTGCAATGTATAGGTGTGTAAGAATGCAAGTACTGTTAGTGTAAACTAATACATGGGCGGCTAGGCACATTTGCCTTTACCCCCAACAAAGGGCAATATGAAGACTATGGCAAACTAGGAGTGATATTGCGTTTGGTCGAATATCAAGATCTAGGTTTACCCTTGCCATTTTTGCTGAAAAGATAATTGAAGCAATCAAGGGTATTAGGGTAGAGGAGATAATGGCATGATATCCTTAGAAAAAGTGCAAAGATATTTGCTAATTAAACATAATTTGGGATGAAAATTTGATCAACGGCTACGTTGATTCATTCCCATAATTACGTAGTCGAATTTTAAAGCGAGGCTTCATACGATCGCACAGACATGGATTTGAGAATCACAATGAGAAAAAGAGGCCACTTAAACAGTGACAATGGGCCCCCCTACAAAAACACATACTTGCATATGAGTAAGATGGCAAGCATTGAATCTCCACCATCCAAGGTTATGGCTTTAAAGTTGCAATACTTAGCACAAAAGCAACTTGCTTTGTCACATTACTAGTCCACTCACGTGTACACTTTACCCTAGGGCTAGATTGGCTAAGAAAGTCTCCACCTTTGAAGTTTGTACTAGCTAGACTGCTTAGAAAAAGGTTTGTAATCCCTTTTCTTGGGTTGAGGAAGATGTGCGTCCACGTCTAGTACAAACAACCGCATTGAAATCTGAAGGTTTGTCACGCCAGGCTTGTTCCAGTACGGTGTTTTAAATGGCCCAATTGTGCCTGCTTGTGGACTGCGCGTGCGCGTAACCACGCATTTTGAATGGGATGTTAACCTTTCGTGAGGTTTGTAAAGCTCATTCTCGACGTGTATCACTACTTATTCTCGATGTGTATCTATACTACATTATTATTTTGGTTGGAGGTTCGGGTATTTCCCGAACCTCCATTTTTCTCCCGAACCTCCACTTCTTTTCCAAGCCTCTACTTCCAACCAAAATTTGAATTGCATGCGCATGAAAAATTTGAATTGCATGCAATGGTGGCTTTAATGCCCCCCACGTCTTCCCCTCCTCCCTCTCTCATGATGAGGATGATACATGATAAATATACGAGCTGCCTTCGATTCTTCGTTGTTCAGTGTTTGTGCAGGTTGGATCGTGCGTTGGGCGTTGAAGGTTCTCTCTCTCTCTCTCTTGGGCGTTGAAGCTTGAGGCGTTGAAGCAGGGCGTTGAAGCTTGAGGCGTTGAAGGTTCTCTCTCTCTCTCTCTCTCTCTCTCTCTCTCTCTCTCTCTCTCTCTCTCTCTCTCTCTCTCTCTCTCTCTCTCTCTCTCTCTCTCTCTCTCTCTCTCTCTCTCTCTCTCTCTCTCTCAGTTGTTGGCCTTCGCCTCTGCCTCCGCCTCAAAAATCCACCGCCCCGTCCCCCCCCTCTGGCGAAATCCGCCCCCCCCCCCCCCCCCCCCGGGGCCGCCTGGGCACGCGGTCCTCCCAGTCCCAATAACCCCCCCCCCCCCCCCCGGCGCCTGGGCACGCGGCCCCCCCCCCTTCGGCGCCTGGGCACGCGGCCCCGCCCGCCCACCCCCCCCCCCCCCCCCCCGCCGGCCGCTGATGCATTTGCGCGCCCCCCCCCCCCCCCCCCCCCCCCCCCCCCCCCCGCCCCCCCCGGGGCGCCTGTTAAGATTAGTTATTAGTTAGTTTTTTATTAGTTATTAGTTATTAGTTAGTTTTTTATTAGTTATTAGTTATTAGTTATTAGTTATTAGTTAGTTTTTTATTAGTTATTAGTTAGTTTATTAGTTATTGTTCGTTTATTAGTTATTATTAGTTTATTTAGTTAAGATTAGTTTTGTTATTAATTAATATTGTAGATGTTAATGTTTATTATTAGTTTTGTTATTAATTAATGTTGTGTTATGTTAATATGTAGATGTTAATGTTAATAATATTATTATTATTTGTTGTTTTATGTTATGTTAATATGTTGTTTTTATGTTAATATGTTGTTTTATGTTATGTTATTGTTTATGGTAATGTTAATGTTATTGTTTTATGTTATGTTTATGTTATTGTTGTTATTGTTTATGTTATCGTTGTTAATGTTATGTTGATTGATAGTTGTGAATGTTATGTTAATGTTTTTTATGTTATGTTATGTTATTATTGTTATTGTTAATTAATTGTCTTCTATCCAATTATTATGTTGTGTTATGTTATGTTTATGTTTATGTTGTGTTATTATTGTTAATGTTATGTTATGTTTATGTTTATGTTATGTTATTGTTGTGTTATGTTATGTTTATATTTATGTTATGTTATTGTTGTGTTATGTTATGTTTATGTTTATGCTATGTTATTGTTGTGTTATGTTAATGTTAATTTTATTAGTTAATGTTAATGTTAATGTTATGTTAATGTTAATGTTTAATGTTTAATGTTTGTTTATTTGATGATTTGATGTTATGTTATCTATTTATTAGATTATTAGTTATTTATTTATTAGTTAGTTATTATTATTAGATAGATTATGATTATGATTATTATTTTTTATATTTATTAATGTTAATGTTAATGTTAATGTTGTGTTATTATTGTTAATGTTATGTTATGTTTATGTTTATGTTATGTTATTGTTGTGTTATGTTAATGTTAATTTTATTAGTTAATGTTAATGTTTATGTTATGTTAATGTTAATGTTTAATGTTTAATGTTTGTTTATTTGATGATTTGATGTTATGTTATCTATTTATTAGATTATTATTTATTTATTTATTTATTAGTTATTATTATTAGATAGATTATGATTATTATTATTATTTTTATGTTATGTTGTTAAATTTATTAGTTAATGTTAATGTTAATGTTTAAAATGTTTGTTTATTTGATGATTTGATGTTATGTTATCTATTTATTAGATTATTAGTTATTTATTTATTTATTTATTAGTTATTATTATTACATTGATTATGATTATGATTATTATTATTATGTTATGTTGTTAAATTTATTAGTTAATGTTTATGTTTATGTTATGTTAATGTTAATGTTTAAAATGTTTGTTTATTTGATGATTTGATGTTACGTTATCTATTTATTAGATTATTAGTTATTTACTTATTTATTTATTAGTTATTATTATTAGATAGATTATGATTATTATTATTATTTTTGTGTTATGTTGTTAAATTTATTAGTTAATGTTTATGTTTATGTTATGTTAATGTTAATGTTTAATGTTTGTTTATTTGATGATTTGATGTTATGTTATCTATTTATTGGATTATTAGTTATTTATTTATTTATTTATTAGTTATTATTATTAGATAGATTATGATTATGATTATTATTTTTATGTTATGTTGTTTATGTTTATGTTGTGTTATTATTGTTAATGTTATGTTATGTTTATGTTTATGTTATATTATTGTTGTGTTATGTTAATGTAGATTTTATTAGTTAATGTTAATGTTAGGCATGTTTGTTTATTTGATGATTTGATGTTATGTTATCTATTTATTAGATTATTAGTTATTTATTTATTAGTTATTATTATTTGATAGATTATGATTATTATTATTATTGTTTATATTTATTATTGTTAGTTATTAGTTATAGTTATAGTTATTATTAGATAGATAGATTAGTTAGTTGGATTAGAAGTTAGAAGATTAGATAGATAGATAGATAACATGAGTATTTTACTATAATTATAATTATCTAATCTAATCTAAATAATCATATCATAATAATCATCATTCATCATTCATTTCATAATTATTTTATTTTATTATGTTTATTATTATCTAACTAGCTAATTAGTTTTATTATTGGTTTATCTAAGTAATTTATTTTTTAGATTTTTTAGATTTGTTTATTGTTGTTTGACTAACTAATTAGTTAGTTTTATTGTTAGTTTATTGTTATCTATCTAATTAGTTTATTAGTTTATAGTTTTTTATAGTTTATTTATTGTTATCTAATTAGTTTATTAATGTTATGTTAATGTTAATAGTTATAGTTATGTTAACATCTATCTATCTAATTATTATGTTATGTTTATGTTTATGTTATGTTATGTTAATGTTGATGTTGATGTTGATGTTGATTGATGTTATTAGTTAATGTTTAATGTTTAATGTTTATAAGTTTAAGGTTATGAATATGATGATTATGATTATGACTATTTTATTATGTTTATTGTTATTTTTTAGATTTAGATTAGTTTATTAGTTTATTGATGTTATGTTAATGTTAATAATGTTAATGTTAATACTTATGTTAATATCTATCTAATTATTATGTTATGTTATGTTTATGTTTATGTTAGTTATTATTGTTAATGTTATGTTATGTTTATGTTATGTTATGTTAATGTTGATGTTGAGTTGATGTTATTAGTTAATGTTTAATAATCTTAATTTATGAGTTGATGTTTATAAGCTTAAGTTTATGAAAATGATGATTATTGATTATGACTATTTTATTATGTTTATTGTTATCTATTATCTAACTAACTAATTATATAGTTTTATTAGTTTATCTGATGATTAGTTTATTTTTTAGATTTTTAGATATTAGTTTAATGTGTTGATTATTAACCAATGATTTTAATGTGTTGGTTATTAATTAATAATAACAATAACAACATAACAACATAACAACAATAACATTAACATAATTAGTTTCTTAGTTTACTAATTAGTTTATTGGTTTGTTTATTGTTATCTAAATAGTTTATTGTTATCTTTATCTAATCTAACTATTTAACTAAGAATAGTTTATTGTTATCTTTATCTAATCTAACTATCTAACTATCTAACATTAAACATTAACTAATTAGTTTTATCAGTTTATTGTTATCTAACTAATTAGTTAGTTTTATTAGTTTATTGTTATCTATCTAATCTAATTAGTTTGTTTATTTGTTTATTACATAGATAGATAGATATTAGATTAGATAAACTAATAAACTACTATTAGATAGATATTAGATTAGATATAGTCTTAGTTTATTTATTGGTTTACTAATTAGTTTATTAGTTTGATAATTAGTTTATTGGTTTATTTATTGTTATCTAATTAGTTTATTGTTATCTTTATCTAATCTAATTATCTAACTAACTAATTATCTAACAACAATAACATAACATAACATTAACACAATTAGTTTCTTAGTTTACTAATTAGTTTATTTGTTTATTTATTGTTATCTAAATAGTTTATTGTTATCTTTATCTAATTATCTAATCTAACTATCTAACTAACTAATTAGTTTTATCAGTTCATTGTTATCTAACTAATTAGTTTTATTAGTTTATGAAAATGATGATTATGATTATGACTATTTTATTATGTTTATTGTTATCTAACTATCTAACTATCTAACATGAAACATTAACTAATTAGTTTTATCAGTTTATTGTTATCTAACTAATTAGTTTATTGTTATCTAAATAGTTTATTTGTTTATTTATTGTTATCTAAATAGTTTATTGTTATCTTTATCTTTATCTAATTATCTAATCTAACTATCTAACTAACTAATTAGTTTTATCAGTTTATTGTTATCTAACTAATTAGTTTATTAGTTTATGAAAATGATGATTATGATTATGACTATTTTATTATGTTTATTGTTATCTTTATCTAATCTAACTATCTAACAACAATAACATAACATAACATTAACACAATTAGTTTCTTAGTTTACTAATTAGTTTATTAGTTTATTTATTGTTATCTAAATAGTTTATTGTTATCTTTATCTAATTATCTAATCTAACTATCTAACTAACTAATTAGTTTTATCAGTTTATTGTTATCTAACTAATTAGTTTTATTAGTTTATGAAAATGATGATTATGATTATGACTATTTTATTATGTTTATTGTTATCTAACTATCTAACATTAAACATTAACTAATTAGTTTTATCAGTTTATTGTTATCTAACTAATCAGTTTATTGTTATCTATCTAATCTAATTAGTTTGTTTATTTGTTTATTAGATAGATAGATAGATAGATATTAGATTAGATAAACTAATAAACTACTATTAGATATTAGATTAGATAGATAAACTAATAAAACTAATCTAAATAATAAAATAAAAAATAAAATAATATCTTAGTTTATTTATTAGTTTACTAATTAGTTTATTAGTTTGATAATTAGTTTATTGGTTTATTTATTGTTATCTAATTAGTTTATTGTTATCTTTATCTAATCTAATTATATCTAACTAACTAATTAGTTTTATCAGTTTATTGTTATCTTATTAGTTTATCGTTATCTAACTAATTAGTTTTATTAGTTTATTGTTATCTATCTATCTATCTAATCTTTATTAAATATTAGATAGATAGATAGATATTAGATTCTATCTAATCTAATTAGTTATTAGTTAGTTATCTAATCTAATTAGTTAGTTAGTTAGTTATCTATATCTAATTTGATTAGTTTGTTTATTTGTTTATAAGATAGATAGATAGATTACTAAATATATTAGATAGATAGATATTAGATTAGATAAACTAATAAATAAACTACTATTAGATATTGGATATTAGATTAGATAGATAAACTAATAAAACTAATCTAAATAATAAAATAATATCTTAGTTTATTTATTGGTTTACTAATTAGTTTATTAGTTTGATAATTAGTTTATTGGTTTATTTATTGTTATCTAATTAGTTTATTGTTATTATCTTTATCTAATCTAACTAATTAGTTTTATTAGTTAGTTAGTTAGTTTGTTTGTTTATCAGATAGATTTATTAGTTAGTTAGTTTGTTTATCAGATAGATTACTAAATATTGTTATCTAACTAATTAGTTTTATTAGTTTATTGTTATCTAATCTAATATCTAATCAGTTTATATCTAACTAATTAGTTTATTAGTTTATATGATGATGATGATGATGATGATGATAATGATATGGTGATGATGTTTAGATTAGTTAGATGTTAAAGGTTATTGTTGTTATTATTATTATTTATTTAGATTTAGATTTTATTTAGATATTATTAGTTTATTATTGTTTGGATATTATTAGTTGGATATTATTAGTTTTTAGTTTATCTAATTAATTATAATATGTAATGATGATGATGATGATTATTATTATTATTGTTGTATTGTTTATTAGTTTATTTATTGTTAGTTTATAATTAGTTTTATTAGTTTATTGTTATCTATCTATCTAATCTAATTAGTTTGTTTATTTGTTTATTAGATAGATAGATAGATAGATATTAGATTAGATAAACTAATAAACTACTATTAGATATTAGATTAGATAGATAAACTAATAAAACTTATCTAAATAATAAAATAAATAATAAAATAATATCTTAGTTTATTTATTAGTTTACTAATTAGTTTATTAGTTTGATAATTAGTTTATTGGTTTATTTATTGTTATCTAATTAGTTTATTGTTATCTTTATCTAATCTAATTATATCTAACTAACTAATTAGTTTTATCAGTTTATTGTTATCTTATTAGTTTATCGTTATCTAACTAATTAGTTTTATTAGTTTATTGTTATCTATCTATCTATCTAATCTTTACTAAATATTAGATAGATAGATAGATATTAGATTCTATCTAATCTAATTAGTTATTAGTTAGTTATCTAATCTAATTAGTTAGTTAGTTAGTTATCTATATCTAATTTGATTAGTTTGTTTATTTGTTTATTAGATAGATAGATAGATTACTAAATATATTAGATAGATAGATATTAGATTAGATAAACTAATAAATAAACTACTATTAGATATTGGATATTAGATTAGATAGATAAACTAATAAAACTAATCTAAATAATAAAATAATATCTTAGTTTATTTATTGGTTTACTAATTAGTTTATTAGTTTGATAATTAGTTTATTGGTTTATTTATTGTTATCTAATTAGTTTATTGTTATCTTTATCTAATCTAATTATCTAACTAACTAATTATCTAACAACAATAACATAACATAACATTAACACAATTAGTTTCTTAGTTTACTAATTAGTTTATTTGTTTATTTATTGTTATCTAAATAGTTTATTGTTATCTTTATCTAATTATCTAATCTAACTATCTAACTAACTAATTAGTTTTATCAGTTTATTGTTATCTAACTAATTAGTTTTATTAGTTTATGAAAATGATGATTATGATTATGACTATTTTATTATGTTTATTGTTATCTAACTATCTAACATTAAACATTAACTAATTAGTTTTATCAGTTTATTGTTATCTAACTAATTAGTTTTATTAGTTTATGAAAATGATGATTATGATTATGACTATTTTATTATGTTTATTGTTATCTAACTATCTAACATTAAACATTAACTAATTAGTTTTATCAGTTTATTGTTATCTAACTAATTAGTTTATTGTTATCTAAATAGTTTATTGTTATCTAAATAGTTTATTTGTTTATTTATTGTTATCTAAATAGTTTATTGTTATCTTTATCTTTATCTAATTATCTAATCTAACTATCTAACTAACTAATTAGTTTTATCAGTTTATTGTTATCTAACTATCTAACTATCTAACATTAGTTTATTAGTTTGATAATTAGTTTATTGGTTTATTTATTGTTATCTAATTAGTTTATTGTTATTATCTTTATCTAATCTAACTAATTAGTTTGATTAGTTAGTTAGTTAGTTAGTTAGTTTATCAGATAGATTTATTAGTTAGTTAGTTTGTTTATCAGATAGATTACTAAATATTGTTATCTAACTAATTAGTTTTATTAGTTTATTGTTATCTAATCTAATATCTAATCAGTTTATATCTAACTAATTAGTTTATTAGTTTATATGATGATGATGATGATGATGATGATAATGATATGGTGATGATGTTTAGATTAGTTAGATGTTAAGGGTTATTGTTGTTATTATTATTATTTATTTAGATTTTGTAAGAAGCTGGGAATACTTAGAATGTTAATAATATGCCATGTCACACTGACACTGGTATATAAGGAGAGAAGTTGTAATTTTTCACATCTTTTTGACATATCAATACAATTACAATCTTTCTCTCTCTTCTTGCTCCAAGCTTCCATGGCTTCTTCATCTTTCCTGTCTTTCTCTCTCCAATTCTAGTCTTTCTCTCTCCTCGTCACTCTATTTCTCTCTCTTCCTGCAGTCTTTCTCTCTCCTCTGCAGTCTTTCTCTCTCCTCTTTCTCTCTCCCTAGTTCTCTCTCTGACAAGTGGTATCAGAGCTTCAGTCTTTGATCCATTATTTTCTTCCATTTTCACTCCTATTTTCCTATTTCAAAACCAATTTCAGACAAAAATGGTACAAGACAGTGACTAGTGGAGTGCTGCAGGACAACTACAGTTAGCAATGACTACATCTGGAGTTATTCAAGGTCAGATATGGCGGGTAAAGGCTTAAATGGCTGGACGTCATCAAATTTTATGCAAAAATGGAGGTAACTAGGGTAAAGAATGGTTAACCGGGCTTAGTTAGAGACTAAACTACAGTTACTTTTCAAAAGAGGTCTTCCTTTCCTCTTTCCTCAAGCTCTGCCCAAGCTTTCATGGAGTTTGCTGGCTGAGATCTCTTCTTTTCTCACTGATCTTTGCTCTCCATCAACAATGGCCTGCATAATGGCACTCTAGACATCAAATGCAACAAGTGGAGTACCAATCATGCCCTGTAGAAGCTGCCACGTGGCCTGGACAGCAGCCCGAAATTTGCGCTGATTTTTCCAGCCCTGTTCTCCTCCAGTTCTCAGCCAATCTTCAGCTATGGTGCTTCTAATTCATCATTGGCAGTGATTCCTTCAAGGTTTTGGTGTGTTTACTCCAAAATAGAACCATATTTCTCAGCTTTTCACTCTCTTGAAACCCTACATGAACAGTCCATGGGCAGCCATGAAAGCTTCAGCCCAAGCTTCCATTTCTTGACAATTTCTTGAAGATTCTTCATCCTTTTGGCCCGTGGAATCATTTCAGCAAGGATTCTTCAACAAATTGCAAGGATTAAGCACGGGATGGCTTAAGATTGAAGATCAAGAGCTTCTATGGAGCAAAAATTTGGGGGAAACGGGTTTAATGCTTCAATTTCAAGCATTTGAAGCTTCAAGATTGGTCTCTACCATCAGATAAGCAAGCTTCTTGGATTATTTTGCTAACCTTGGACAACCGGGAGCCCTATCAAGCATTTGGCAAGTTATTTTCAGCCATGTCAAGGTATTTCTCTTCAATTTTTAATCTCTCTCATTAATCCAATTGCTGAGCTTAAGCCATTTGACTGAGAGATTAAAGAATTGAACATTTTCATCAAATTCTCAGCCAACCTTTGCTTGAATCCATATATTCATGAATGCAATGCTTGTCTAATGCATATTAGTTTCAATCAGTGAATGAAGGGCCTTAATCTGAGATTTCAGCATAACATTTGAATCCTATGGACTGAATACATTGATTGATTCCTTTGCTTACTCTAATCCAATTGATTGGTTGATTCTCTTTTGCCTAAATTGGAAAATTGTAAAGGGTAAGTACTAGCAATCAGTGAGTCACTGAATTGCATAGGTAAAACCCTTCTCCCATCTCAAGTTCTTTTATCTCAATCAATTGCATCTCATGAAAGGCTGAATGAATATTTTCCAAATGCATATCATGCTGATTGCTTAGTACACTAGCCTCTGCCATGTTGATATTCCCACCGAGGAAAAAGGTGGATGCCGGGGGAGATAGTGGGACAAAAGAGAGGTGACCCTCCCTCACTATCGAAGATCCCGAAGGGGTGCAACCAACCGACCCGGGGGGAACTTTGCCCACCTCCCGGTGATTCGGAGCCCGTGTAGGGAGCCCGTCCTGCCGTTTTATCCCTCACACAGGTACAGCGAGTGGAGAATTGAAGATTGAAGACTTTCCAACGACTCAAGTACCTATTGGAGTAAAACAGGGTAAAACAGGGCATTTTCAGGTTACCCACAGGGTATTTACAGGTGGATACAGGTACACCCTTTGATACTGAAGTACAGGTGCAGGTACTACAGGGTACCCACAGGTCCTATATACCCCTTTGCAGGGTTTGGTAGCCTTTGGAGGTTACTTTCTTGCATTACAGGGTCAAAACAGGGCACTTACAGGTCTAAACAGGGTGCAGGACTGGACAGTTCAGACTCTGAAAGTCAGTTACAGAATTTTCTGTCCTAAACCTGTTATAGCGTGCTATAGCTCATCTCGAAGAGGGCATTGTAAGCTTCGATTCGCACAAAAAAGTTTTGCAATCGGAGTTTTCTAGCCAAAGTTATAGCCGTTTTACTGACAGGGGATACTGCAGGACTGCACTAGTATGGCAGGGCATAAAGGCAAAAATAAGGTCCAGGAGGACTATGCACAGCAAATCAGGGATTCTATGATGGAAAGCACATTTCAAGAGAACCCTGAAGAGCCTCAACAAGGAGAGATTAGTATTCTCAATGACGCTTTGTGTGCCCATGAACTAAGACATAAGGAACGTCATGAAGCTATTTTGTCAGTAATGGAGCATATGATTTTATCATTTGGTCAAACAAAGTCTACAATGGAACAAATGGTTTTATCTCATGGACAAACGAAGTCTACGCTTGATAAGTTGATGGAATCAACTACCCAAACCAAGGCTTCCATTGATAAATTAGTAGAATCCAATGCTCAGCTTATGGCAAAATTTTCTCAATTGATGCCATCGCAAACAGGATCAAAAGAAGCTAATGAGAAGGCTTGTTCAAACAATGACCCTTCAGTCCCACTTCAGCCATCCAACCAAAATGGTTATGGAGATGGAATCATTGGAAGAAGAGGTATTCCCAATAGTCAGTATGAAGTAGGAGAAGCTTCACAAAGGCATGATGACTATTTGGGCAGTTTGAACGGCGCCAATACTCAAGCTTTTGGACTGCATACTCAGCATCCTAGGAGTGCTTTACCAACAGGAAGATTACAAGGTAATTCTCAGCCACCTGTTGGAAGATTTCAATCTCATTTTGGGGGTTCTGTACTTAGAAATTCCGATCAGCCAGTTTTGGGACAGCAACCTTTCCATGATAGAGAGTTCAAGGATAAAATTGTTTTATCCAAATTCAATGGCCAGTCATCTTCACCATCAGAATTAGAGGAATGGACTTCTAAGATGGAGTCTTATTTTGACATATTTCCTAAAACTGATGACATGAAGATACATTTTGCCTCCCTCCACTTAGAAGGATTTGCTCACACTTGGTGGAGGTATATCAAGAAAGAGAATGTACTTATTGAGAATTGGGAAGCTTTCAAGGCACTTATGGCTGAAGTCTTTGTTTCACCTCTTGAGAAAGAGAAGTTAGAACGAAGATGGTACAACTTGGAACAAAGGAGCCTAAGTGTAAGAGATTATACAAACCAATTCCTCAACTTGACCATGTATGTGGAAAATATCAGTGATGAGGCCAAGTTACACAAGTTCATGTATGGTTTGGAACCATCCTTGTCAGCTGATGTTATGGCGCAAAATCCTACTTCACTTTTCAAGGCTATTGAGCTTGCAGAGCGCTTTGGAAGGAAGTATAGGAAAGAGTCTTCATTTCAGCCAAGTTATGGACAGCCAAGGACTGTTTTAAAGCAAGGGCAAGTTGGTAACAATTATGGCAGCAACCATATGCCTAATGGGAGTTTACGGATACCAACTTATCCCCCATTTAATGCTTCTAGGCTTCAAGGCAATTTCAGGACAGCAAACAGTCCAAAAGTTGAATTTAAGCAAAGTGACAATAAGCCTAAGTCTACTTCAGCCAATACAAATTTCAGAAATATTCCCATGGATCTTTATAAGGAAAGAAAGGACAAAGGCTTATGCTTCAAGTGTGGAGAAAAGTATACTCCTGACCATGCTTCAAAGTGTGTATACAAAAATGCCAAGCCAAAAATTCAGAGTATGCTAGTTCTTGAGGACCTTGAAAATGACATAGATGAAGTTAATACAGTCCCAATCAATGCTGAAAATGAAGATTTCGAGGATGATGGTGGACATGAGTACTTCTATGATCCATCTGACTCTTTTCCTTTTGATCCAGGCGGTGATATCCCATTTGATCCTGGTGGATTTTGTAATGAGTTGCCTGCTGCCACTAATTGTTCTATCTCTATGGATGCTTGGACGGGATCTAAGAACCCTAATACACTTCGTATGAAGGGAAGCATATGTGGAAAGCCAGTGTTCATCCTGATAGATAGTGGCAGTACCCACAGTTTTGTCAATAAATCCATTTTGTACAAGTTGAATTGTGTTCCCACCGACTTACAGCAGCCCATTAGAGTACAAGTGGCTAATGGTGAAGAGGAAATCAGCACACAGATTTGTCCACAGGTTTCTTTGCAGATGGCTGAAAATTTTGAAGTCAAAGTAAACCTGATTACTTTGGAAATGGGGCCCATAGATATTGTACTTGGTTGTGACTGGTTGATGACCTTAGGCAGGATTACTATGGATTTCTCACAGTTATATATGGAGTTTTTCTCCAATGGACAGCTCATCCGTTTACAGGGGATCCCTAGTAAATCTGATTTTCAGCTTATCACCATTCAACAACTCAAGAAAGAGTACAAGAAGCGCTCACAGATATTTGTATTGCATTTGAACAAAGAAACACATGATCAGCCCAAAAATTCAGCAAACCATCCAGCCTTGACAGCTCTTCTTGAGGAGTACAGAGATCTATTTGAAGTACCTACTTCATTGCCTCCTAAGAGAGCGGTGGACCACCCCATTGATTTGGAACCCAACTCAAAGACGATCAATAAGCCACCTTACAGACTATCAAAATGTGAACGAGAGGAAGTAGCCAAGCAAATCAAAGAGCTTCTTGAAATGGGATTCATTGAACCAAGTTCTTCACCGTATGCATCCCCAGTCCTGTTAGTCAAAAAGAAAGATGGATCTTTCAGAATGTGCATTGACTACAGGGATCTTAACAAGATAACAGTGAAGAACAGGTATCCTATACCCAGGATAGACGATTTGCTTGATGAGCTTAAGGGGGCTCGATTCTTCACGAAGATTGATTTGAGATCAGGGTATCATCAGATTCGCATGAGAGAGGGTGATGAGGTTAAGACTGCTTTTAGGACTGATCGTGGGCTCTACCATTTCTTGGTGATGCCATTCGGCCTTACAAACGCTCCAGCTACCTTTCAAAGCCTGATGAATAAGATTCTACAACCTTTCCTCTTTCAGTTTGTCTTGGTATTCTTCGATGACATTTTGATCTACAGCAAGACTTTTCAGGATCATTTGTCGCATATGAGGAAGGTTTTTGATGTGTTGAGACATCATAGGCTTTTTGCTAAGGAGAAGAAGTGTTCTTTCATGCAGATTGAAGTGGAATACTTGGGACATATAGTCAGTGAAAAAGGAATACAGGCTGATCCCAAGAAGGTGCAATGCATAAAAGATTGGCCAACGCCTACTACTACTACCTCTCTTAGAGGATTTCTTGGTCTATCTTCATTCTATCGCAGATTTATTAAGCATTATGCGGCAATTGCAGCCCCTTTAACTGACAGGTTGAAGAAAGAGGCTTTCTTTTGGGATTCTCTTGCAGATAGCAGCTTCAACCAGTTAAAGGAATTACTTACCTCCGCTCCTATTCTTGTATGCCCGGATTTCTCTAAAGAGTTTACTATACAATGTGATGCTAGTGGCCGTGGCATTGGGGCTGTTTTGCTTCAGGAGCATGGAGTAATTGCATTTGAAAGCCGTAAGCTTACTGATAAGGAGATGGCCATGAATGTTTATGATCAGGAAATGTTGGCTATTCTGCATGCAATCAAGAAATGGCACCATTACTTATATGGCAGCCGATTCAGAGTGCATAGTGATCATCGCGTACTCAAGTATTTCCTTACTCAGTCAAATCTTACTCCAAAGCAACGACGATGGGTAGCAACATTACAAAATTATGACTTTGACATCACTCATACAAGGGGCAAAGATAACATAGTGGCTGATTCTCTCTCTCGTATGTGGGCCTGCAAAATATCAGCCATGACGGAATTACATAGTGATTGGATTGAAGAGCTACAAGAGGCATATCTCTTAGATGAGGAATTCAGCCAAATCTTTCAGAAATTACAGCAAGGTCTCATGGAAGAAAACTCGCACTACCAGCTTAAAAATGGTCTTATTTGGTGGAAGGGCAAGATTGTTATTCCCTCTACTTCTTCCTTCAAGCGAAAAATTATGGAGGAGATGCATTCTTCGCCTTTAGCTGGACACTTGGGAGTTTTCAAGACTTATGACAGGATCAGCAAGAGCTTTTATTGGAAAGGACTGTGGAAAGATGTCAAGGACTTCGTTATGAAGTGTATGCCTTGTCAGCAAAATAAGGATAGCACCCATAAGCCAGGAGGTTTATTGCAGCCATTGCCTATTCCTACGGGTAAATGGACTCATATTACTATGGACTTTATCACTGGCTTACCTACTACCAAGAAGGGGTGGAATAGCATTTATGTGGTGGTTGACAGACTCACCAAAGCAGCTCATTTTATCCCAACAAAAATTCAGTTTACTGCTTCTCAGGTGGCCAACCAGTTTATGGAGCATATTTTCAGATTGCATGGATTACCGCAGGTGATTGTCCATGATAGGGACTCAAAGTTTATGAGTAACTTTTGGCAAGCGGTATTTACATCTATGGGTACCAAGTTGGCTCCATCTACGGCTTATCATCCCCAAACTGATGGACAGACAGAGAGAGTTAATAAATGGTTGGAGACTTATCTTCGCCATTTTTGCTATGATGTCCAAACCTCATGGGATTCTTGGTTACACCTGGCTGAGTTTGCTTATAATAATTCCACTCATGCGAGCATAGGAGTTTCACCCTTTGAGGCTTTGTATGGTTACAAGGTGCCCCTACCCACAGTCATTTTTAACGAAAAGATCAACCCTCATGGGAAGGAAGAGTTGGATAGAATGCAGACCCTTCTTCAGCAATGCAAGGTGAATCTAAGGAAGGCTCAAGATCAGATGAAGATGTATGCTGATGAGAAGAGGAGGCCTTTAGAGTTCCAGGAAGGAGAGCTGGTTTTGTTGAAGGTGCCCAAATCCAAGTATTCTACATTGAAAGATGGATCCAGTAATAAGCTTGCCCACAGATTCTATGGCCCTTACAGGATCCTTAAGCGGATTGGAGATTTGGCTTACAGACTAGAGCTTCCCTCTTCTACAAAGATTCATAACGTCTTCCATGTTAGTCAGCTCAAGCCTTATTATGGTGATCCAGTGGATTTAGTTGATGAGCTGCCACCTATTGATGAAGATGGTATTGTTCAGTACATCCCAGAGGCTGTTATAGGTCAGCGTGAAAAGAAGCTTCGATCACGTTCTATTGTGGAATATTTGATTAAATGGAGAGGTTTACCCTCTGAAGAGGCTTCTTGGAGACCTGATTCAATATTGGATGAGTATCCATACTTGAAGGATACATTAGTGGCTGAAGCCTATTGCTTATGGAGCTAGTATTGGTGCAGACTGGTTCAGGACAGCACGCTGTTTTAGAACAGTTTTTGTCGTACTTCATTTTCAGAATTGAGCTATCTACATGAGCTTAAAGTACTCTTCAAGAGCTTCGTTTTGATATGTGGTACACTTCATTTGGACACTTCTATCAAAAGTTATGGCTGATTTGGTCCAGCAGGGACTGTTATTCCAGCAAGCTGTCTACTTTCTTCTGGAACTATTTGTTGAAGATTCTATGGCTCCAATGGCTTCTAAGGTTCTTCAAATCATGTATATAGCAGGGTCCACTTTTCGTACTTCAAATTCAGCCCTTGTAATGATAAATTCTTCACTCATTCCCTATTTGTTAAGCTGTAAAACAGAGTAGTACTCTGTTCTATCCATCTTTTCTTTAGCTCTTTCTAGTTTTGTTTTTGGGGACAAAAACTTTTGGGAAGGGATGGATTGTAAGAAGCTGGGAATACTTAGAATGTTAATAATATGCCATGTCACACTGACACTGGTATATAAGGAGAGAAGTTGTAATTTTTCACATCTTTTTGACATATCAATACAATTACAATCTTTCTCTCTCTTCTTGCTCCAAGCTTCCATGGCTTCTTCATCTTTCCTGTCTTTCTCTCTCCAATTCTAGTCTTTCTCTCTCCTCGTCACTCTATTTCTCTCTCTTCCTGCAGTCTTTCTCTCTCCTCTGCAGTCTTTCTCTCTCCTCTTTCTCTCTCCCTAGTTCTCTCTCTGACAGATTTAGATTTTATTTAGATATTATTAGTTTATTATTGTTTGGATATTATTAGTTGGATATTATTAGTTTATCTAATTAATTATAATATATAATGATGATGATGATGATTATTATTATTATTGTTGTATTGTTTATTAGTTTATTTATTGTTAGTTTATAATTTGTAATTTATTGTGGTCTTATTTTATTTAGATTTAGATTAGACAAGATAAACGTTTTAGGATATGTGGGTAAAACTATCCTTTGTCTCATTGATTGCAATTCGTAGGGCATTATTCAAGTTAGAAAACTATTGTTAATTATATTACTATTTACTTATTCGTGGTCGTGACTTTCATTGTTGAGAGATACAACTATCCTTCAGATCAACTCATTGCGATCTGTGGGGTTGGCATGGATGTGGTAGCCCTTCATGGCATTAAAAATTCGTTATTGACGTTTTTAAACTTAGGAGATTGTTTAGTGTGTGAATTATAATTTCATTGGCAGGGGTGGGGTATGATTTTCTAAGAAAGGATATTAGTTGGTGTGCACCGTGCAATGTTAGGTGCACCACCTAAAATACCAACTCATTGGTCATTGTGGCATTGGCTTTGATCCTTGACTTTTCTCATTATAAAATGGATACATTCATTGTGACAAAAAGCCTAATGTCTCAATTAGGAAGCCATGAGAATTTGCTTGAAATCTAATCCAAATGCATCTTGAAGACCCACTTGAGTCCTGTGTGGGATAAATCTAATGTCAATCTAATGTCATCTACGATCTTTCACTGTTTGAGCATTGGAAGTTAATGCACGTATGTTTAAATTTAATGCATTGGAAGTTAATCTAATGTCATCTAGGATCTTCCATTCTTTTTAATTTTTAAGATAAGATAAGAATAGTTGATATGCACTTGGATGTTGACGTATGTGTTTTGCGCAGCATGGAAGAAAAAAATGCGTCTGTAGCAAATGTTGTGCAGTGCGCTCCCAGTGTGCAAACGAATGTGTGCAAAGGGAAAGAGGTTATAAGGAGGAAAGCAATTCGTCGTGCACTTAGGCATGTTGGAGGATATGAAAGTTCTGTTAGTTTTTTGAGATTCATTCATCGCTTCGATGGGCTTGAGAAGCAAGTGAAGGCACTGTTTCGACGTCAAAGGGCTTCGATTCCTCTTGGTGAAAGCATTGATAGCCGTCTACAGAGGATTGAGAGAATTTTGGAGGAGAAATACGAAGGGAACCTTTGTGATGGGGTGAGGATACATGATGAGTTGGAAGAAATCAAGGGTTACATGGGCGAGATATATGAGCATGTCCGAAAGTATTGGCCACGTATTGGATCCTTGGATGATCATGATGAGAAGATGAAAGATCTTATTGACAGTGCTGGTCGTATAGAGGATGGCGTATGTGAGTTAATTGCTCACAAGAATGAAAATGTTTCCCTTGATGTGCAACTTACTTCTTTGAAAGTTTCCCTTAATAGGTTTTCGGCAATGTTAACCCAGATGAATCACCGTGTGGGTTCATTCCCTTTCACTCGAGAGCATTGCCCTTGATATGCAATTTGCTTCTTTCAAAGTTTATCTGGATAGGTTTTTGACAATGTTAACTTGGATGAGTCGCCGCTGCATAAGCACATCCTTGAAAACCTCCATTTTGAAAAACATTGTCTATCTCTTTCAAATTGAAAATTGCTACATACTTGATATATATAATCTTTGTAAGACTTTTTAAATGAGTTGTGTAAAGACTTCTTAAATTGATGAAAACCTCCATTTTAATAAACATTGTCTATCTCTTCTAAATTATTAAGATTTTTTTATTTTTGATCTTAGTTTGATAGTTTAGATTTTCATATTTTCACCTTGGTATTCATCTTTGGATCTTTAACATGTTTGAGCCTTTGCCAAGATCTATGTATGGATCTAAACGAATGAACATCCATTAGTAGGGCTTGCACACACACACAGAGAGAGAGAGAGAGAGAGAGAGAGAGAGAGAGAGAGAGAGAGAGAGAGAGAGAGAGAGAGAGAGAGAGAGAGAGAGAGAGAGAGAGGGAGAGGGAGGAGGTAAGGCATGGCTATATATTTGGTGAGTGTCATGTGTACATGTGGATGAATGGACATCCATTGAAGAGGGGAATCATTAATTGGATTTTGGTGAGCACTGTGTATGTGTGTACCCATGCATGATTATTTACACGTGTTCGTGTATGACTGTTCTTTTGTCTTGGAGTCCAACACACTTTCAATTTAGGGTTTTCAATTGGAAATGTGTTTGTCTTCAATGGCTTTGAGATTTGAGGTTTCTCTGTTGGGACTCTTATACTTTATTGAAAGTTTCGTGCAGTCGTCATGGAACAAAGCAAAGCTATGGACGATGTTCCAGACATAGTGCATTCGACTCCATTGAATGCAATTGATTTGGTTGAATCAAAGAAAACAACGACAACATCATCTCTTCGACGCTTGCCTGCTTGGAGTCGTTCGCATGGGTATGGGAGATAGTTGTTATTCTAATAATTGTATTTTCACCAAGCTATTTTGTTCTTTTTTTGAAGATAGTCATTTGTGTATTTTGTTGCAGCCAAAATGTGGAGTTTAATAGAGTGAATAAAGTTAATGTGCGAAAGATGAAAGAAGTGGCGAGGCAACAGGGAGGCCATGTTAGTAAATTCACAAGGACATCAACGATCCGAAGAAACACAAAGGCTGCTTCAAGTTCTTTGGAGTTTAAAAGCCTCGAGACCAAGATGGATGAGTTGATGGAATTGCAGACGAGTTTATCCACACGTGTCGATCATGCACTTGCTATTTACTCTGCAGAGTTGCATGAACAAGCTAAGGGTTTATATGGTGTTGTGTGCGAGACAAAGCACACCCAGAGTGTTCTTCAACAAGTGTCGAGTGGTTTGGGCGGTGAAGTAAGAGAACTTTCAGCAATTGTCTCTGAGACAAGTAGGTTGATGAATTTGTTGTTGAATGATATGTGGGCATCGTTTTGGGGGCATGGAGATGATCGTGAGCCTATGATTTGCCAGAGGGGTTGTCGACTACCGTTTTTGCAGTTCCAAATGAATGTTAATAGGTTCAATGCCTTGCTACAACAATTGAGTCGTCAAATGAACGGTCCCAATTGAGGGGGATTTACTTGGCTGAGGCTTATGATCTATTATCGTCTCGCTTATATCTTGCTTGGAAGTGCTTGGACCAATATTTTTTTTGTAATGATGTGTGCTTCCTTTTTGTGAAGCTTATATTGGTTTTAATGTAACGATGTGATATTCTCTCTCTCTCTCTGTATGGTTTTAATGTAAGAATTCTATGGTCTAATTGTAATATTCTCTCTCTCTCTCTCTCTCTCTCTCCAGTATTTGGTTTAATTTATTGGTTCGATTTATTGATCTATATCTATAGTAGTTTATTTATAGATATAATTATTAAGATTTGCAATCTAGAGAGAAACTTCATTGGTTTTTGCTATGTAGTATGTATCAAAGAGTAATATTTTCTGAAAAATATGTTTCAATGTCTAGGAACTTGCTATGTATCATAATAAGATTGTGTATTTTTTCTCTTTTCAAGAGTTTGTAAATATTAAGTACATTTTTATTTTTAAGTATATTGTCTCTTTCTTGAGGTTTGATCTATAGAAATACTTATTATGTCTTGCAATCTATAGAGAATAGTTCATTGATTTAAAAATCCTAACGCTTTATAGTTTATTGCGCATTCATGTTGAAGAGTAATGTTTGGGTTTAAGTTATAGGTTGGGGGATCATGCGTCGGTTGTATATAGCTTTTTTTTTTCTTTGGGTTAGATATATCTAATTGTATAGAATATATAAAAATATATGATGATTCTAATTTTGACTATCGTTGTTCCTTGCACGTACGAGGATTGTGATGATTTAAATTGTCGTAGTATTTTTTGGATTATGTGATTCGAGATTGATTTTGCTTTTAAGTCTTTTTGAAAATATACTATTCCCAATCAAGACTCTCCTTGAAATAATGCATGTTTTCTCTTGATGTGCAGGCTCTGTGAGAATCCAAATAATATGGGATTAAATAATCAGAGAACTAGCAGGGATTATGTGTTGCGTATTCATAGGCATAGACTCAACTCCACACGATATAGACGACGACAAATTGCTAGGCTTAGGGCTCAAATGGCAAGACATGACCGGAGGGGGTATAAAGAGATGTGTTCTACTATAGTTGAGTGCCGGAACGTTTTGCAAGGAGGGGCTCTAAATCATGATAGCTTGATTCGTGAGAGACTTCACAGCTTGATTGAGCAGCAATTTGCTAATGATTATAATTGTGATGTTGAAAATCACCAGAACTTAGGAAATGCTGTGATTAATGAGTCACGTGTCAATAATGTACCGACCTTTAGTGCTCGAAATGGAGGTTTTTGCTCCATTTTACATGCTTTGCCTGCAATGGATATTCATCCTGCAACTACAATATTGCTATTTCAAGACCCGATTGTGCATTCCATGGGAAGTCTTTCTGAGATGTGTGAGCGATGTTCAGCTAAATTGTGGAGATGTGAGGCTCAAGTGCAGGGGTCAGTTTTGTTCGGTAAACATTGTTGTCGAAATGGAAAAGTAATGTTGCCACAGTTGCAATATCCACCACAACTATTGCATGATTTGTTGCATGGTATGCATCCTCAAAGCAGAGTATTTAAAAATAATATACGAGCATATAATAGTGCTCTTGCATTTGTGTCACTTGGTGCCAATGTTGATGAGCTTTTGCCTGTTGTGGGAAATTCTTATACCTTTAGAGTGCATGGCTCTATTTATCATCGTATAGGCTCTTTGATTCCTAATGTGCAACGACAGGAAAGGCCAAGATTTGCACAACTTTATGTTTATGATACTGAGCATGAGTTATCTAATCGGTTGGATGTTATGCCTAATTTATTGCCAAACTTGCTTGGGGAGCTTCAGTCTATGATGCATCAACACAATGCATATGCACAAGCTTTTAGATCCGTGGGTATGCAATTGCAAAATAATCCCTTGCATGATTTGAGAATGACTATTTTTGGGGTTCAACATGCTAATAGACAATACTCAGTTCCAGTGGCAACTGAGGTTGCGGCTATCATGCCAGGACAAGGCGATGAGAATACTCTTGATCGTCGAGACATACATGTTTATAGTCGGGATGGACGATGTATTGCTATTTCAAACTTGCATAGGGCATATATGCCAATGCTATACGTCCTTCTTTTTCCTATGGGTGATGATGGTTGGCATGTAAAGGTACCTTATAGTGGTGTTAATGTTCCAATTAATATACATGGATTATCTAATAAGGACTGTGTTACTCAGATGCAATTTTATGCATTTCGACTACAAGTGCGTGAGGACACTGAGGTGTGCATGTTGCGGGGTGGCCGATTGTTGCAACAATTTATTGTTGATGCTTATTGTAGTATAGAGCAATGTAGGTTAGCTTGGTGTCGTCAAAATCAATCAGTTTTACGCTCGGAAGTTTATAAGGGCTTAGCAGATATGGTGGGAGTGATGGATGATGGGCCGATGGGGATTATTGGTGCCTCTGTTGGTAAAAGGGTGGTTTTGCCGTCTTCTTTTACTGGTGGGCCAAGACACATGTATCAGTTGTATCAGGATGCCATGGCTATAGTGCGAAGTAAGGGAAAACCTGATCTGTTTATAACGATGACATGTAATCCAAAGTGGTTAGAGATAACTAATGCTTTGTTGCCTGGACAGACTGCTTATGATCGTCCGGATTTGACTGCTCGGGTATTTCATAAAAAACATGCTGATATGATGCATACATTGTTGAAAAGGAATCTGTTTGGAAATGTTGCAGGCTATGTTAGTGTGATTGAGTTTCAAAAGCGGGGGCTATCACATTCTCATACTTTGCTAATTTTGGAGCACCCTTTTAAACCCTCTGAAGCATGCCATTATGATAGATTTGTTTGTGCTGAGTTTCCTGATAGAGAAAAGTTTTCAGCTTTGTTTGAAACTATCTCAAAATGCAATGTCCATGGTCCTTGCGGTGTAATGAATCCCAAGAGCCCTTGCATGCGCAATGGTCGATGCACTAAAAAATTCCCTCGGAGATTTGTGAATGTGACAACTGTTGATAGCTCTGGCTATCCTGTTTATAGAAGACGAGATGATGGAAAGACAGTCACAATAAAGGGTAATACTATTGATAATCGATGGATTGTTCCATACAATCCGTACTTGAGTAAAAAATACAATGCACATATAAATGTTGAGGTATGCTCAACGGTGGCAGCTGTCAAGTATTTGTATAAGTATATATACAACGGACATGATCGTGCAACGATTAAATTTTCTGTTGGAAACTCAGGATTAAATGGTACGACCTTTCGTGAAGTAGATGAGATCGAGAGTTATTTAGATGCACGGTATGTTTCTGCTTCGGAAGCGTGTTGGCGAATATATGACTATGCATTGCACAATGAGAAGCCTGATATACAGCGGTTGCATGTGCACTTGCCTGGTGAGAATTATGTGGTGTTTCAAGATACAGACAATATATCACATGTTATGCAGAATGAAGATATCAGGAAAACTACTCTTACGGAATGGTTTGTGTGCAATAGTGTTCATCCAGAGGCTAGAGCTATACGGTATCAAGACTTCCCGATGTATTGGGTGTGGAATGCACAACGAAAGGTATGGACGAAGAGAAAGCGTGGAAATACATGTGGTCGAATATACTTTGTGCCGCCCACATCTGGTGAGCGTTATTACTTGCGAATGCTCTTGACAGTGTCTCGAGGATGTATGTCTTTTGATGATTTGCGTACTGTTGGCAACGTGGTGTACAACACCTTTAAGGAAGCCTGCATTGCAAAGGGCATGTTAGAGGGTGATGATGAGTGTGTTGTGTGCTTGGAAGAGGCTGCATCTGTACAAGTTGGTGCCCAGTTGCGTGCTTTGTTTGCTGCAATTTTGGTCTTCTGTGAGCCTGCACAGCCTGGTCAGCTCTGGGATAGGTTTATGTCACCGATGGTGGAGGATATTTTGTATAAGTTACAGCTAGAGCATGTGCATATATCTTCTGCAGTTCTACAACAAGAGGCATCAAAGAGGGCTTTATTGCATCTTCAGGATCTTTTGCGACAGCATGGGCGAAGATTGTCTGACTTTGATGGATTGCCAGAACCTCATCGAACAGATTCTCAGTTGTGTGCTAACCCTCTTTTAGAAGATGAATATGCATATGATATACTGGAGCAACGTAGAGTTTGTGTTTGTATGGAGGCAATGTTGAATGATGGACAGAGGGTTGCATATGATGCAGTTATGGGTGCCATTGGTGGAAACTTTGGGGATGTTTTTTTTTTGGATGGTCCCGGTGGGTCTGGAAAGACGTTTCTTTACAAGTGTTTGCTTGCTAGGTTGCGCAGTGATGGTCATATAGCATTGGCAACGGCATCATCTGGCATTGCTGCTTTGCTTCTGCAGGGCGGTCGTACTGCTCACTCAAGATTTAAAATTCCATTGGATCTATGTAATCGATCCACCTGTAATATTCCTGTTCAGAGCGATCTTGCTCAATTCTCAGACAATCGAGCCTTATTTTATGGGATGAGGCTCCCATGATGCACAGGTTTGCATTTGAAGCTGTTGATAGAACTTTAAGAGATATTATGGGCTGTAATAAACCATTTGGTGGAAAGGTTACTTTGCTTGGGGGTGATTTTAGGCAAATCTTGCCCGTCGTGATGAAGGGTTCTCGTGAAGATATTGCTAATGCGGCACTGTGTTGCTCTCATTTATGGCAGTATGTTAAGGTGCTAAGGTTGTCTGGGAATATGAGAATGTCAACCGTTGGTGGTGTAATGGATAATGGATTTGTTGGTTGGATTCAAGGGATAGGGGATGGAGTGGGTATTACGGAGAATTGTGATAAGTTACATATTCCATCTAGCATGGTATTGAAAGGGTGCTCTATTGAAACCTTGGTTAATAGTGTGTACGGTGAAGTATCCGTGGTGAGAGACTTTGGGGCATATTTTAGTGAGCGTGCTATACTTGCAGCACGGAATACAGAGGTGGCTTCTTTGAATCATTGTGCATTACAATCGATGCCAGGAGAAGTTGTACAGTACTATAGTGCGGATTCAATTGCAGAGACAGGTGATAGCTCATTTTTATACTCTGTAGAGTATTTAAATACATTGGATCTTGGAGGTGGATTTCCTCCCCATCTATTGTTGCTAAAGATGAATGCACCTATTATTCTGCTTAGGAACTTAAATCCAGCAAAAGGTTTGTGTAATGGTACACGGTTGATGTGTAAGGCATTCAATAAAAAAGTGATAGATGCTGAAATAATAACAGGGACAAATGTAGGGGAGCGAGTTTTTATTCCTAGGATCACTTTTATTCCTGGCACCTTGCAGTTTCCGTTTGCTATGAGGCGGAGGCAATTTCCTATTCGATTGGCCTTTGCTATGACAATCAATAAGTCGCAAGGCCAGACATTGTCTGTTGTTGGTCTTTACTTAAAGACACCAGTATTTACACATGGACAGCTGTATGTTGCATTTTCAAGGGTGAAATCCTCATGTGGTGTGAGGGTGTTATTAGATGAGGATGGAAGCACTGTGAATGTCACGACGAACATTGTGTACAAGGAGGTACTTCAAAAGATGCAATGAGGTGCATTGCTTTTTTGCAAAGATGCATACGGAGATGAGTTTTTTGGAGAGTGGAAGATATGCTTGCATTTTTTTAGAGATGTATCTATTGAATTTTGATGGCTTCGTAGTCCTTGCTTGGTATGTAGGTGAGATAGCCTCAAAGCTGTATTCGGTTGGCATATACTCGATCGTAATTGAGTATATATTCCCTGCACTGTATATAAGTGTTTGCTTGACTTTTGCAGATGCCTACTCCAAGCTGGGGTTATTATCCAGCTTCTGAGTATCAGAAGGAACTGCAGTGTAACTTGCGCGCAGTGACAACGGATGATATTATAAGAAGAACGCTTGCAAGGGTCATTGAGCGTTTGTATGATGATGTCAACATAGAGATTTTACTTCCAGTCTTTATTGAGGTGGTGCATTGTGGGTATACTCAATGCTTTCGAGTGCATATGGGTGAAGCTGAGCAAGACAAGAGGTTTCGGCGATCTCACACTGATAGAATACCAAGGGGGTGGTCGGCGTATGAATTTAAGGATCTCAGTTGTTTTGTGACGCTACATCAAGCTGTGACAATGCCTGCCAAGGGGTTTGCAAGTGTTAAGCCATGTATTGTTATTCCAATATTAAGTGATCTTTGTCAATATTGTTGGATATGTTCATATTTACGTTGTGAGCTTTTAAAATTTTAGGTGCAAGAAAGAGAGGAAAGACTATCATGTCCCCTGTACCATCACCGGGACGAAGAGTGGCAATGGGACTTGCTTCTCCTGAGCATGCTGTGTTGGAGGATGGAATTTTCCCCAGTGATTCCTCAAAGAAAAGAAAGCTTCATTTTGGTTAGGCCCGATGAAAAGTTTCAACATCTTTGTAGCGTTTGGATGTAGATATGTATCTATATCTACTTATTATAGGTGTAGATACTTGGATTTATGGTACAAAGTTTTCGGCTCTGAAGCAAGGTTTGGTTTTGGGCTTTACTTCACCTATCTGTATTTTATGCTTGGATATGCTTAAACTTTGTGGTTCCTTTCAGCGTAGCAATGTTATTTCTGATTGTAACGTCAAATGATCATGAAGAGCTACTTCTAGCTATTGCGCATAGCAGGTGTTGTTGTTTTAATGTTGAGTGGTGATTGGACTTGCTTCGCCTGGCCATACTATATTGAAGAGCGGAAATACTATTATGTCCCTGTACCATCAACAAGACGAAGAGTGGCGATCGGACTTGCTTTGCCTGGCCATGCTATGTTGGAGAGTGGAAAATTTTCCAATTATTTCTCAAAGAAAGAAAAGCTTCGTTTTGGTTAGACCCTATGGGAACTGTATATTTTTTTGTAACATTTGGATGTAGATGCATAGGCACAATCATGGAGTGACACTTTGTGGTTTGTTGATACTTGAAATTGTGGTGCAAGGTTATTGGTGTAGTCTCTAGAAGAAACTTTGGTTTCGGGCTTTGCTTCACCTATGTGGGTTATTAATACTGGGAGTTTGCATGCAATGCTTGGACAAACTTAAATTTGTGGTGTGGCTCATATATCTTTTATTTGTGGTTTGTTTCACCGTAGGAATGTTATTTCTCATTGTAACATCCAAGGATACAAGTTGTTTCTATAAGTTTTGCAGAGCAAGTATAGATACAAGTCTATAAGTTTGGTGCATGGTCATTGCATGTATATATGAGTCTATGTACTCCTTGATGCAAATGCATATTTGGTCTTTTATACATGAGAGAGAGAGAGAGAGAGAGAGATGTTCCATACATAGTGCATTCGACTCCATTGAATGCAATTGATTTAGGAGTGATTGAGTGAGTGTGGATAGAGGGGGGAGGTGTAAATGGGATGAGAGATAGAGGGGTTGTGAGTAGAGGAGAGTAAAGCATGCGATGTTTTTGTGATAGCATTATTCACTTCCCTCGCACCCCGCTTCGGCCGCGAAGCGGGATAGCGTTCCTTGCGCGCGAAGCGCGCCAGGAACGCTAGTCACTACTTATTGAGTACCTGTTTGTTGGTGATTTTACCAAGTGGCTTTCCATATGTTGTTTGCCCCAGGCTTTCTGAGAGTTCTCAACTTCTAGAGACTATGTATGTGTTTCTCAGAAATCTGTTCCAACCTGTAATAATATCCTTGATTTGAAGGAAAACGGGAACTTTGAACTGTCCACGTGAGATGCAAAATTTTCCTGGACCAAGGACTTACACAAATCCGATCTTTTAAAAAGGGGATTCGAATTCCTAAGGATAAGAGATTATAGCTATCAGCACGGCATCAGCAATGAACAGATTTTTGGGATTTTTATGTCCTTAACCTTAATCAAGTTAGCCAGAATCTTCTGTAAGTTGGAGATTGCAATGCATCAGAGCTTTATTGACAGGCTTCCGTCAACTCAGTGCCATCCAAAGTCAGTCAACTCAAAGCCATCCACTGTCCAGCAATCCTGTTGAACCATTCAATCCCACTGGGTTTCAGTAAGCCTTTTAATCCTTCAATCCCAGGTTCGCAATACCTGTCTGGATTCCATGACCTTGGTTCCTCTCCTTGTATATAAGCTCAGTTCTATGCCTGACCCAATCCGCAAACTTGCACAGATTGCCATGAGAGGAACCCCCTTCCTTGGTAGCATTCACGCAAATGTCCCTAACCCTTGCAGCTCTCTCCCTCACCTCTTGTCCTTCAGGGCCCTGCATCAACACCCTCACCTGCTTCCCCACAGTGGTCCTGTCCACCGACCCTTTCCGCTCTACATCCAGAGGAATCCCTATTCCCCATTCCTCCACCGCAAGATTGGCATTGCTGAATTGGTCCGCCAGGTGAGGCCATGTCACCATGGGCACCCCCGCAGACATGCTCTCGATGGTCGAGTTCCACCCGCAGTGCGTCAGAAAACCGCCCACCGCGTAATGGGACAAAACCAGCAACTGAGGTGCCCAAGTCACAGTTCTGATCTGATTCTTTGTCCTTTCCAGGAACCCATCAGGCAGACCAGCCCCTGTCCCGTTTACTAAATCAGGCCTCACCACCCACAATATAGGGACCTGGCTGGCTTCAAGCCCATATGCAAGCTCTTGCATTTGCTCCTTATTCAATACAGCTATGCTTCCCACTGACACATAAACCACTGATTTGGGCTCTTGTGTGTCCAGCCATTGCAAGCAATCATCCTCTTCAGGCCAAAGGCTTGCAGTGACCCTTTTCTCTCTTGAGGATGTCTGTTCAAGGAAATCAGAAGGGAGCACAGGACCCACTGGGCACATCATGGGATAGCCTTCAGGCATCAGTTCTATGAATTTGGACTCGAGCTCGTGCACCGAATTGCAAAGAGTCCACTCCGATCCTCGCAAGGCTCTCATGTTCCGCAAAAGAGACTGGAAGATGGATGCCCAATCTTCTGGAGTTCCGACGGTCCATGGGAGTTGGGATCCCAGCAATGGAGGTATCCCAGGGAAGGAAATCGATTCCTTGGGCTCAAGAACACCTGCAAGCATGATCAAATGATAAAAGTTCAGTGTCTGGGTCCGATACATCGTGAACAATTTAGTTGAATTATAACGAGCAGCATAGTGACACTGTAGCAAGCTGTCAGGTTGCACTTCATTCTCTGACACTACTGCCACTAACACAATCTGAGCATGGGAATGGGTTTGCTTTTTTTGTTTACCAAACTGCACAAGGCAGTGCAAAAGCAAAGCCCTTGAAGGCCTAAACTAGGGTTGGAGACATCCACTCATGTAAGCTTCAGTGGCAAATTTTGCAGGACTATATGTGAAGTATCTTTACAGGATAAGTGATCCCTCACCACAAACTTTCCAGTTGATCTAAGCAGGTCAGTCGGGTGCATCTCAAGATTGGTTACCTGTCTTAGTGAATGTACCCATGGAGGCTCCATGTGCAGCATGACAAATAATAGCATGGGTTGCAAAACAAGGTGGCCAGAACGCAACACGCGGGATGCCGAGCTCCTTGGCCACATCAAGGGTCTTCACAGCTGAAACATCTGATATGATACAAGTAACCAAGGGGCCTTCCCCATCATTCAGCTGTTTGATGAGGTGCAGGAGGACAGGGCCAACATTCTGCATGACCTGCACCATGAGAGGGATATCATTGTCCCGGTTGTCTTGCTCGGACAGGCCGTCGGGGATGGCGACGAGGCGAATGTCGGTGGGCAGACCGCCACGGTTGGATCGGATGATGCGGCTATGGTTGTATTGTGTGTTGACAAAGGTGATGACAAAGCCATGGTGGGAGGCCAGGTATAAGGCCAGCTGCATCAAGGGGTTGATATGTCCTGTTTCTGGAAAGGGTAGCAGGACAGCGTGAGGCCTGGTAAGGGCAGGCATCGTGAGAGATGCTACTATGGAAGATTGGTATGGTTTTCTGTATGAGATAGCTCTCTTCCACCGTGTCTTGATTGTGATGGAACAATGCTCTGTCCACGAAAAAAGTGAGTCTAGGGGAAGTTTTATGGCGGGGACGAGAAGGCTGTGTTTGAGGGGCTCTTTCAGTGTACACTTGTTGTAATTGGAAACCAGTGGCTTTACCCTCAAGGAAGTGTGTTCTACGATGGATTAACCAGATGACTGTGAAGGGATATGCTTATGGTAAGATGACCGGTTATAACACAGTGCTCATTGCACTACAATGTAGTGTAATGGAATCAATGTCACAAAAGAAACCTGAACACGGAATGTTTGTGGTAATTTCACAACATAAGATATTGAAAATGCGAGGTCACGGATGATGGGGCTCGGGATCGTGTCAACCGCAATTAAGCGAAGGCATGCCCGATGTTCTCTATGACTCTATTCTCTGCGATGTCGCGACTCGCTATGCAGAACGCGGTGTAAAAAGACATTGTTGTTTCAGAACTATACAAGTGCTCGGGCATCATGTGAATTCTTACCACTTTAACTATGATTAATGCTCAACACTTTTTTGGGGCGATGTGAATTCTTACCACTTTTTTTTTGGGAGAATAAACATCTACCAGTTACTACTTGCATTTTCCCAAAAAGCTTTAGAAGTAGTGCTCATTACACGATCAATATAATATTGTGAATGGTCTCGCCATCACTATATTTGTGTTACTTTGACTTGATCACTTGATCATGTTTGGCATGTTGTTTTTATAATCTGTAATTTATTTATTGAGAATGAAAAAACATCTATTTGTGTTACTTTGACTTGGTCACTTGATCATCATGTTTGGCATGTTGTTTTTATAATGTGTAATTTATTTATTGAGAATGGAAAGACATCTAGAGATGGACAGGCATTGCCACATGCTTATCTACACTTAGTGAGCCTATGAAAGGCTACCTTATACACATGTCCCTTTTTTCTAAGTCTACCTAATGAAGCAAGCGTATCCTCTTTACACATATTGACTAGAACTTCTTTGCTAAGAGGCCCTTCCTTCTTCATCACCACTTTGTTTCTATTCTTCCAGAGTGTGGACAGAACAATAGCCCTTATGATATTCCACACTTTGATAGTCTCTTCATCAATTTTCTCTAGATCGCCTAGGAGTGCAGCTCTCATTCCTATGCCCGAGTTGAATTGTGCTAGCTTCATCCATTCTTTCATGCTTTTCCAGGCCCCTCTAGCAGCTCTGTAGAACCAGAAGAGATAGTTGTTCGTCTCAGTATGAGTGTAGCATAGAGCACAAAGTGAGCTACAATCCTTGAATTTTGCCACTTTATCTCTTGTAGGGAGTTTCTTTGCAACAATCCTCCACAATAGCAAGTTCAGCCTTCTACTAGGAGAGGCCTTTAGAGCCCTCTTCAATCTGAACTTCCACACCTAGGGGGAGGTGTTAGGATATTGATCCTTCCACTCCTTCGCAACCTTGGATGCAATGGTCCTGTTGGCTTTGACAAAATCCCTCCTCTTCCTCATCTTCCATGTTGGTTTCCCTTTGTGGTTACCAAGACACATCAAAGCCTTTTTGGGGCCAACCTTAGCACTTGTTAGCCAGTAGTCTTTAACTTCATCAATCATGTGCTGGAGCAAATCAAATTCATCTTGGAATGGGCATCTCCATATGCTGGACATAGGGGTATTCTACCCACTACTCAAGCATTGGAAATATATATTTTTTGGCCCACTCTTAGAGCTGACATTGAAAGATATGTCCGCGAGTGCAAGATATGCCAAAAAGTAAAGTATGATAGGCATAAACCACCTAGTCTACAGAAGCCATTACCTATTCCCAATGAGCCTTGGGAAAGTATAGCCATGGACTTTATCGTGGAGCTTCCTCACACACAAGCACGCAATGATGCAATTTGGACTATCATTGATAGATTCAGTAAGCAAGCTCACTTTATACGTGTGCGAAAGACAATCAAAGCCGATCATATGGCTAAGCTATTCATTGCTCATATTTTCAAGCATCATGGCATGCCTAAGTCCATTATAAGTGATCGAGATCCCCGCAACATGACCAGCCTCTTTTGGCAAGCTCTCTTCGAGAACCTTGGGACAAAGTTAAAGTTGCCATCCTCTTATCATCCTCAAACAAATGGGCAGAGTGAAAGTGCTAATTATATTATTTTGGACCTTTTGAAATCCTATGTCTCTGATAATCAAAGAGAATGGGAAAAGTATTTGCCTTTAGTAGAGTTTGCATACAATAATACGGTGCACTCTAGTACTGGTAAGGCACCATTTGAGATCATCTATGATAAGCCTCATTTACCACCCATTCTTCTTACGAAGGATAAGATCTTTGCAGCAAATGAGTTTGTTAGAGACATTGATACAACTTTCACTCAAGTAAAAGCTACTATCCAAAGGACACAAGAGAAGCATAAACACAAACCAAATAAGCATCATCGTAAGTTAGATCTCAAGTTGGGATAGTATGTTCTTCTTAAGTTTGAGAAGGCTCGCTTGAAGAAGCAAAAATGTCAAAAGGGTAAAGTGGTTAAGCTTTCTAATCACTATTATGGCCCTTTCAAGATCACAGATAAGATAAACGATGTGACTTTTTGTTTGGATCTACCAAGTCATTGGAACATTCAAAATGCTTTCCATATAAGTTTGCTACATCCCTATATTGGAGAACCTCCAATGGAACCAATCAAGGAAGATTTACATGAGAGAGAAGAAATAGAAGAGTTCCTTGTGCCTGAAAGAATTTTACACCATCAAGACAATACTCTAAGGTCAGGTAAGGTATTACGGAAGTATCTAGTTAAGTTTAAGAAATATCCCCCATTGGACTCTCAATTTATGTGACCGAGAGAGAACTACAAGACTTTCCAGATCGTCTTAAGGACTATGTATCCCCTCTACACTTGAGGTCAACTGTTTAGAAGCCAGAGGGATGTCACTAAATTGATTGCTTATTACACATTCTCTATTTAATAAATTCATGTCAATAAATTAATGACTCACTTTTCTTTAAGTGTTGATGATGATCTAGCATGGCCATGAGACCATTTAGAGATCAGTATTCCTAGTGTATCAGTGATTAGATCACTGTGACGGGGATATCTGGTATAGGCAATACAAGTTATGAAGGGGAAAAGAAGTGTCTGCCAAGTGTAAGAGTGTACACAAGAACCAAGGAGTTACACATAAATGAAGATGGATTGAGCTCTAAGAAGAGAAAGTGCATTAGCATTGTGTATATGTATTTATGTGTGCATCCAGGGACGCCGGGGAATGTTTACTTGTGTGTAATGAGCATTGCATTCATTTGGGGTTATCCTCTCCCCTACAAGTCAAGGTTTAAGATTTTTTCTTTCATTAAGAAAGACGAGAGAGAGAATTCTCTCACTAAGAAAGACGAGAGACGTGACCCTCTGGAAGTGAGGAGAGAAGTGATTTTCTCTTTCTAAGGTCTAAAATGACACAAGCTTTTGTGTGGAATTCAATATTAAGGTTGAGGCCCAAGGCAATCTAATGAACTCTCCTCATCTATGACTCAAGGTGGTTGCATGGACCACAAGTTAAGAGTACAGTTTAAAAAGTTATTTTTTGGAAAATCCATTTTTAAAATATCTCGCAATAGAAAAAATATTTCTAAAAACGGGCTGCTTGGGTTATTAAAAACATCAAGATCTACAACTTTCATGTTGGACCTTTTTTCATCCAAGCAACGCACAAAGAGATATCTTGAAATTAGTGCTGTAGAGTGGAACAACCACATCTTGCATGAAGATCAACTCAACTCTCTCTCCAAGAAGAGAAGCTCTTGAAAGCCTATAAAAGAGGAGGGTCTGTTGAGATATCGAGCTCCACTCGTGATATGCCAGGGTGACCATTGTGCATTTATGTCACCGACTTGTTAGCTGCAGATGTGGTTGGTACACCGCCCATGAATAATAGCTAGATGACAGCTATCCTTATCTACTCTAGTTCATGGCTCAGTTAGTATGCCACCTTAGTTAATTGAGTTTGGTTTGAGACCCATATATAGGGTTCTTCTATTTCTTTGTACTAGAGTTCTTTTGGCTTATACAACTAAGAAGAGGAAAACTGTTTTCAGCCTCCACCTTTGTGTCTATTCCCCCATTGTGCAAGCAAGAAAGCTACAAGTGAGACTCCTTCCTTCTCTCCCACAATCTTGACATGGTATCAGAGCCTTGTTTGTGGTAAGGAGCTCAAGAAAGAAAACCAAGTTCGTAGTGTTCTGGTAAGAGGACCAGTGTTGCTTTCATTTTTCTGTTTTGGGAGCAAGTCTCTGTAGGTAGCACAGCCGGAAAGTGCAAGAGTGCATTGTCTCAGATTGAGACGCACTTCACGGTGTAGCAAGAGGGTATAATTTGCTGCGGGATAAGGGCTTTAGCCCTTGGTTGCTTTATTTTTTTGATTTGAGGCCATTTCGGGGCCTGTTTTGGAGGCGGAAGTTTTCTGTGCACGCACCCAGGAAAGGCCCTATTTTATGCTATGCGACCACTGTTCTACAGGTCGGTGAAAAGTTATTGTAGAAATTGCATCGTATGCCTGTGCGCAGAGACATTGGGAGTTACAGAATCATCCTTGTTGCCTGTTGATGCAAAATCGTTCACTAGGAAGTGATTGTGTGGTCAAATACCACTTTCATCAATTTTGCAGATTTGCCCTTGTGAGGCTGAAGCTGTGTTCTTTGCAGTGACAGAATTTTTTGCAGTGTTTTGTAATGGCGTCAGATTCTCTTTCACAAATTGTCATTGAAAAGCTTGACAATAACAACTTCCAAGCATGGAAGTTTAGAATGACGAATTTCCTTATGGGAAAAGGATATTGGGAATTCGTTGCAGGAAATGAAGAAGAACCAATTCTTCCTGATGTTCCCGATCAATAGCAAATGCAAGCATTTAAAGCATGGCATGAGAGAGCTAGGAAAGTTATGTACTGGCTGTCTATCAGCATTTCAAACTCTATGATTGTGCATATTCAAGATGCAAGTACGCCAAAGGAGGCATGGGATACTTTGTCAAAAATGTATAGCACAAATACGCAAGCCAGGAAAATGCACCTCAAGCAAGATTTGCACAATGTACAAAGAGAAAGTATTAGCATCAATGACTACCACATGAAGGTGAAGAAGATTGCATATGCGCTTGCTTCCATTGGGTCGCCAGTGGAAGATGATGATTTAGTTTATGTGACCTTGAATGGTCTAGGAAAGGATTATGCACAGTTCCGAACATCCATTTCCGTCCGTAAAAGATTTCCTGATTTTGAGAAGTTGATTGCTCTTCTAATTTCTGAGGAGCAGAGAAATGGTGGTGCATCTTCTTCAGGAGGAACTTCAAAAGAAGCTGTCTTCTACTCAAATGCTAGAAGAGGTAGATGCAGAGGTAGAGGAGGCCGATCTGGAGGCCGTGGTAGAAATCAGAATATGCAGCAAACTCAAGAAAACCAGTCCTATGGAGGAGGACGTGGTAACTCTAGAGGCAAGGGGAGCCAAAGAGGTCGTGGTGGATGGCAAAGAGGCCAAAATGTAAACAGCAATGTTGAATGCTACTACTGTGGTAAAATGGGTCATATGGCTAAAGACTGCTATAAAAAGCAGAATGACATCATGAATGGAAAATTGCAACAAGGGAATTATGCATCTTCTAGTAGACAGGGTGATGACAGAAATGAGCATTTGTTTATGGTGCAGCACATGACCAATTCTATGATAAGTGCAGAAGAAAGAAACGATGTATGGTATGTTGACTCAAGTGCATCAAACCACATGACAGGTCATGCAGAATGGATGCAGGATGCAAGGAAAATGGAAAAACCAGGATTTGTGGAGACTGGTGATGATATTGCACATTCTATTGTGCAGATTGGAAAAATTCCTTTGTCTATGCAGGATGGGAAAAAGAAATACCTGTCGGATGTATTTCATGTCCCGAATATCACTAAGAACCTGGTTTCTGTTGGTCAAATGGTTGAGCAGGGCTTGCAGGTCAGATTTAATTCTCATGGATGCTTCGTTGAGGATATGAAAAATAAAGGTCGCTTGATAGCAAAAGGAAAGAAGAAGGACAAAATGTTTACGTTGGATGCAGACATGCCTGAATTGAGTGCAGCAATGTTTGCACATGGGACCGGTGTAGTTGCAGATATTGATATCTGGCATAAACGCATTGGTCATGTTAATGTACAGCGACTTAAATCAATGCAAGCCCAAAATATTGTTGCAGGATTGCCTAAATTCAAGGTTGCAGAAATGCATAAGGTATGTGAAGCCTGTCAATTTGGAAAACAGGCAAGGAAACCATTTCCTAGACATGTTCAAGAGAGTAAGAAGCCATTGGAATTAATCCACTCTGATGTGTGGACTACTAAAGCTGCATCTCTTGGAGGCTGTCATTATTTTGTCACTTTTATTGATAACTATAGCAGAAAAGTTTGGGTGTATTTTATGAAAAAGAAAAGTGAAGTTTTTGGGTATTTCAAAACTCTTAAAGCTATGGTTGAAAAAGAAACAGGCCTGTAAATAAAATGCCTAAGGTTAGATGGAGGGGGAGAGTACCTCTCAAATGAGTTTGCAAGGTTCCTGCAGGAGCATGGCATAAAGCAGCAATATTCATGCAGTCATACCCCACAACAAAATGGAATTGCAGAAAGAAAAAACAGGCATATTGGAGAGGTATCTCGTGCCATGCTCAACGAAAAAGACTTGCCAGATTTTTACTGGGCTAAGGCAATTGCTACAGCAGTCTACATAATGAACATGACTCCCACTGTAGCAATACATGGCATGACTCCAAAGGAGAGGTATACTGGTAGGAAACCAAATATTTCTCATTTGAAATTTTTTGGTTGCATTGCCTATGTTCATATGCCAGATGAGTTGAGATCCAAGTTGGATCCAAAAGTTGAGAAGTGCATCTTTATTGGTTATTCTCTGCAACAAAAAGGGTATAGATGCTATAACCCTTCTACTCGTAAGTTTACAGTGAGCAGAGATGTTGTTTTTGATGAGATGAGTAGCTGGTATAAACCACTAAATGTGATTGATAATGTAGATGTACAAAATGGTAATGTTATACAGAATTCACATCAGCAGTCACAAGATATTAGTGGACCTGGAGCGTCCTCTAGCAGTGGTTCACATTCTTCGCCATGGACAGGCAGATTGAGATCAGGAGAATCTTCTCAAAGCAATGCAAATAGTGGTATGCATGTATCATGAAAAGGAAAAGAGAAGGTAGATCAGCCCATGTTTGATGTGAATACAGGTCACTCTTATGTGGATGGTGAATCTAGTGGCTCAGAACAGAGCATTGATGATGAGTTGGGTATTCCTTCTATTGTTACACTTGGAGTAAGGAAGACCAGGGATGTTTTGAGAGCACCTGGGAGTGAACCTACTTTGCGCAAGTCTACCAGAGCTAGGTATCCTGTGGATAGGCTGAAATATGATGGATTTACAGCCATTCACTATGCATATATGGTCAAAGTGATACAGGAACCAGAACCCACTTCTTTTGAGCAAGCCATGGGAAAAGAAAAATGGGAGAAAGCCATGGATGAATAAATGGATGCCTTGGAAGCAATGCTACATCAGAATTGGTACCTTTGCCTAAAGATAAGAATGCAATTGGTTGTAAGTGGGTTTATAAGGTGAAACACAATGCAGATGGTTCTGTGAATAGATACAAGGCAAGATTAGTAGTCAAGGGGTATGCACAAACATATGGCATTGATTATGAAGAAACATTCAGTCCGGTTGCAAGGATGGCAACCGTAAGAGCAGTCATTGCTATGGCTGCATCAAAGGGATGGTCTTTACATCAGTTGGATGTAAAGAATGCCTTCTTGCACGGTGATTTGCAAGAAGAGGTCTATATGGAGCAGCCACCAGGTTATGTGCATGCTGTTCATCCTGAGTTTGTTTGCAGGTTGAAGAAATCCTTGTATGGCTTGAAGCAAGCACCTAGAGCATGGTCTGACAAGATAGGACAGTATCTTGTCACTATTGGCTTTCAGATTTCCAAGGCGGATTTTTCACTTTATGTGAGAAAAACAGAGAAAAGTATTATGCTACTTGTCATTTATGTTGATGATTTGATTATGACAGGTGACAATGATGAAGATATCCTTCATGTGAAAATGCTATTGAAGCAGAAGTTTGAGATGAAGGATTTGGGAGAGCTGCGTTATTTCTTGGGCATTGAGGTGATTAGATCACCAAGTGGGATACGGCTCTTGCAGAGGCAGTATGGATTGAATATGCTGTCCAAATATGGGATGACAGGCTGTAAGCCTATTTCAGTTCCTTTGGAGTAAAATGTGAAGCTGAGCGCATATGCAGGTGAGCTTTTGGAAGACCCTACTATATACAGACGCATAGTAGGAAGTTTGATTTATATGACTATTACCAGGTCAGATTTGAGCTATGCTGTTGGATTGGTAAGTTAGTTTATGCAGGCTCCAAGGAAACCGCATTTGGATGCGGCTAGACGCATACTCAGGTATGTGAAGTCCACATTACAGTATGGACTACTTTATGAGACTGGGGTTCAGATACAGTTGCATGGATACATTGATGCTGATTGGGTTGATAGTATTTCTGATAGACGATCTACAAGTGGATATGTGTTCTCTTTTGGGAGTGCTGCAGTCACTTGGAGCAGCAAGAAACAGCCTACAGTTGCCTTGTCGAGCACAGAGGCTGAGTATAGGGGCGCAACAATGGCTGCATGTGAGGTAGCTTGGTTGCATAAGCTACTTTATGATATGCATCAGCCTACAGATGGGCCAGTTGTCATTTATTGTGACAACATGAGCAGTATACACTTGGCAAATAACCCAGTCTATCATGCTAGAACAAAGCACATTGAGGTGCATTATCACTATGTGCGGGAGAGGGTTTTACTAGGTCTTATTGATCTAGTTTATGTCAACACAGAGGATCAGGTAGCTGACATATTTACGAAGGCATTGGGCACAGAGAAGCTGCACAAGTTTAGAGACTTGCTTGGTGTGCAGGAATTGGGATTGAGCTCGAGGGGGAGTGTTGAGATATCGAGCTCCACTCGTGATATGCCAGGGTGACCGTTGTGCATTTATGTCACCGACTTGTTAGCTGCAGATGCAGTTGCTACACCGCCCATGAATAATAGCTAGATGACAGCTATCCTTATCTACTCTAGTTCGTGGCTCAGTTAGTATGCCACCTTAGTTAGTTGAGTTTGGTTTGAGACCCATATGTAGGGTTCTTCTATTTCTTTGTACTAGAGTTCTTTTGGCTTACACAACTAAGAAGAGGAAAACTATTTTCAGCCTCCACCTTTGTGTGTATTCCCCCATTGTGCAAGCAAGAAAGCTACAAGTGAGACTCCTTCCTTCTCTCCCACAATCTTGACAGGGTCTCCTTGGGTGTAAGGGAGAGATGAAGGAAGCATCACTTTGCATGTATCCAAGAGGAGAAGAGAAGGTGCAAGTACTGCGGAAGCTCTGCTAAAATAAAGCGCCAAGAGGAGAGCCCTACATATATTGTGTAGGAGAGAAGGAGACTCAAGAAGGATCAAAAGGTGCCAACTTCCAAGTTGTGCAAGTGTTAGCCAGTTGTATACCATGCAAGGAACCATGATCTTGTTTCCAAGATCTACAAGTAAGAACTAGCTTATGTGTAACGGAGGAGCTTGCTCCTTGTCAATAATATAACTCCACAAGGGGGGGGACTGGCCCATCTTCCAGTCCCTAGTGTGTTGCCAATTTCTCTACCTCTCTCTCTACATCTTTCTTTTCTCTCATCTATTCTCCCTCTATGCCAACATAATATTTGCCATATATATTTTAAGTATATAAGAAAGTCGAGCGTATATCTCAAATTTTATAGCACTTACCTCTCTTCATTTTTGACAGAGAAAATTTTAACTTCTCAATTGAAAATGGTCTAGCTAACAAACTAGCAGTTTCAGTAGGTACAACAGGCTCAATAGGCTCTAGCATTAACTATAGATTATGCTTATACTCAGGGTCCACCACTGGGACTGAAGCCCAACAATACTTGAGAGATGTCTAACAAAGACACTAGCAATGGATACATCATCATTGTGCTCCTTTCCCTTGACATCCACCATTGAGCAAATAGTCTCTCTACATTGTTGTCACAACTCTATAGAAACAGAATTTGTATCCTTTTTCATTAATTTGTCTATATAATGATTTATTAAATTGATTTCCTTTGCACTAATTAGATATAAAGAAAAGTGCATTGGAGCTGGCCACTGATGAGTGGTCACAGGTTATGGTGGACCCACACGGTGGGTTAGAGAAAAGATAGTTCACACTTCCACCTATATGACCCGATTGGGCGCCTGTGACTAGAACTCACGCATATCAGGGTTAGACTCGCACACAGAAAGGATTGATGCCTTGAAGTGTGGGCTAGATCCACCAGAACAGACAGTTACAATCAACAAGATGGCATGATCATGAAATGCTTGTATAATGTGCATGTGTGGGCTGAAAGCTTGAAATGCACATTTCTTTGCATAGGAAAGTCACATGAAGATTCGGATACCATTTTTGCGATGTACACGGAAAAAGCTTTCATATGATACCCATATTGGGGGGTCCCTAAATTCTAGGAGATCCCTAAATTTTAGGAGCCTCGAATTAGCCTAAAATGCTAGTCCTAAAAAATAGGGATGTCATTCTAAAAATAGTAAGTTCTGTACTCTGACTGTGCTTACTAAATTTGGTTGTTTCTATTCTGGACAGTATTCAACCCAAAAAGGAAGGCCATAAAGAAGAGACAAGTGTCAAGACACTTGTCACACAAGTTTCCAAGTGTCCCACCACTTGTCACATCTCATGACATGTGGCTGGACACTTGTCTTGTGCTACTCCACTTTCCCCTTTTGTACTAGCTCTCCCCTCTCCTATAAATAAGAGCTCGTTTTTCTTCATTCAACATCATTTTTCTTTGCTGTAAACTCATGTACAGCACCCACAGATAGCCAGAAACTGGCCCCATCCATCCCCATCATCATCCCCCACTTCTCCATTATCAAATTCCTCCATATTCCCTCTTCTATCACTGCTGTTTTACAAGACAGCAAGCCTGTAAATTCATTACAGCACCTCCTTCTCGAGTTCTTTCTTCCATTTTAGCTACAAGAAGCAAGCCCTATCCATGTACTGCTGATCAACGATGGAGAAAGGCTGAATTCCCCTTTTTCTTCTCTCATACTGTAAAGAAATCAGTTCTTATCATTGCATAATAGATAATGCATGTGTGTTTGTACATCTTTGCATGATCTTGTGAGAGTGAGAATTACTTCTTCTCACTCTCAGGTTGATTGTAACTGAGCTCTTCCCTAAGGGACTTGGGTTGAGCAGAAATACATTCCTTCGGGGGGGGTTGCCCATCTTCAACCCTCAATCTTGTCTCCATTACTTTTACATTTTTATGGCTGTAATTTTGTGAGTAATTTTCATTTTCAGCTTTAAGTGTTCATTCTCTTTTCTATTAAATCTCGAAAACAAGCAAATATCATAATTGTTAAGCATACTACGTTGTTCGGGACGTTTACAATTGTTTTTGTTTCAGAGCATGGAACAATGCAGGTGTGGGAGCATCATCCTCTATCATAGGCTTGCCCTTTAATTGTATCTTGATAGCATTTCTCTTCTTGCTTTCCTCATTCCTCAAATAACTCTCGATTTCATGCAATATTACAACCATGTACTGGTCACCATGTGACACTTGCAATGCATTACTGACACACTCCCTTACTCTAACTGCTAGTTCATATTGCCCGCGTCTTTCCCTTGCTATCCTCTTCCCATGCCACTCTTGACTCTGACAATCGGGTCCTCAGCCTCTTTAGCGGCAGTGCTCCACTGTGCATGCATCTTTTCTACAAACCTTTTGTCTTCGAGAAAAGAGCAATTGAAGCAAAAAGGGGGAGGACCGTGCCTAGCCCCATTGGTCCCTATCAACTTCACAGTTATCTAAATAGGTAGATGATCTGATGTAGTAAATTCATTGATGGTCTGGACCCTCGGTTTCGGTGCAAGCCACCACCCCCTATGCATCGCATAGGCTCTGTCAAGCATGGCAGCACGCCAGTTATTGCATTCTTATTTATTGTGCCATGTAAAGGCTGCATTCCCACCACCCGCTGACATCAATGCCAAGTCTACAATATCAAAGTCTCTATGAAGAGCATCCCATGCATTTCTTTCTTTAGCAAGCATCATCATGGCCTTGTGAGACCTATCAGACTCATGCAAAGTCATGTTCCAATCCCCTTCTAAGATGGCATGTTGCTATGAAAGTGCACTGATAAGTTCCTCCCAGACGTTAGCTCTACCATGAGAATCATTGGGACCATAAACATACCAAACATCAAAGCAAAAATCATCAGAGACGATATGGATGCCCAAGAATGCATCGCTGGTAGTAGAAGAGATCAACACAGGTTTGAATGTCTCTTTTGCCATTATCAAGGTGCCACCCTTCCCTCTATAGTTTGCTCTTACAAAGCATTTGTAACCATTGAACTGAATACATTCTGTATTAGTGTTGCCAATTTTTACCTCTTGTATAGCAAGAATATCAGGCTTCCTCATAGCAAGCAACCTTTTGCATGTACTCTTTCTACCTTCTGAGCATAGTCCCTTGACGTTCTAGGAGATTAGAGTGATTTTGCTGGATGTGTCAACCATCATAAAATTCACCATATAACTCAACCATATTATCTTCATCATCATGCATTGCAGCATAAACATTGCGATCCACCAAAGGCTGTCGAGCTTCTTTTTTGTAAGCCATGAGGTTCTTTGGTTTAGCAGTCTTACTCTTTGCAAGATCCTTGCTGCCAAGTTTGATATTTTCTTTATCATTGGCAACAATTCCCTTACCTTTGTCTCGGCCCACTTGCTTCCATTGGGATCCGTTGTCCTTACTGTTAGACGGACCAGCATTGTTTTTTTTTCTGTATTACTAGCTTGCCCTATGGCCCCTTGCATTTTTTCAACCTCTTTATTCTTTTGTTCACCCTTCTTCTCTGCAGCGGGTTCCTTAGCAGGTTGATTGCCTGCCGCTTCCTTTGCTGTGCAATCTTGCGCAAAGTGCCCAGTCTTCCTACAAATATAACATGCATCTAGAAAGGGGCTAAACTTGACCTCAATGCATAGTTCTAGACCATGCGGGTCGAAGACTTCCAAATATTCTAGTACCTCTTTTCCGCGATCCCAAAGTATACATGCTTCCTTTTCTACCCTGAGTTTTCCATCATGCATGGCTGGAATGTAAAGCACCCTTTCCAAGGTTTGTGCAAGGACACCAAGGTCACCATCCAACTAGTCAGGTAGATCAGGAAAAGTAATCCACACTGGACATTCATGCAACAATGAATCATTGGGGTTAAAGCCAGGGCTCTAGGGCATTGCATAGACATAATCTCCTTTGAAACCGACTGCAGAGGCCACAACCCACTCGTGCTCTTGCTTAGAGCTAATCATGGCCATAAAAAATCCTCTGCCTAGAAGCTTATACTGCATGAGGATGGCTCTCCCATGATAAGTGAGAGCAAACCACTTGGGGAACTCATCTTTGTTTGGAACCTTCCCTATAAAATAGAAAAATAGGCCACAAGTAGAGAGATTAGCATACATATGCTTGATCCTTTGTAGTGAGTGAGAGAGTGACCAAGGCTCTAAATACCTTGCCACCTTTGGTTGAGGCTTCATTCTTTTTGTCTTTAGTGATGAGTTTGATTTTCTCTCTGACCTCTTTCTCCACCTCTTCCATATTAACTTGGTCATTTTCAATAGCATGCAGATAGTCACACTCCATGCTCTAGCCATTGCCAGGGGCCTTCATTGACTACTCCACTGCGAGCTCATCCCCCGCTCACTTCTCACCTCTAGCAACATGCATGAAGGTACCTATGGGGGCCCACCCCAATAGGGGCATGCCACGACAGCCAAGCCATGCCAAGAGGTGCACCCAAAGTGCAACAGATGCAGGTTCGTCCCTAAATTTTCATTTTCACCGCAAATGATGGATTTGGCAAAACAGGAACCGCTGTTTGGCATGTTGTTTGATGGGGTCCCAAACTCTTGAATTCTAAGAAGCACAAGCAAATAAGAATATTTTGATTGGACCTTCTTTCCTTCTAATTATCACGTAGTAAGATAATAAATTGGCTCTTGTCCTCAAGACTCCCATGTACACCTAGAGAGAGGGAAACAACAAGTCACTTGGGTCATGAAAGACAATGCAACAACAAGTAAGATAATAAATTGGCTCTTGTCCTCAAGACTCCAATGTATTCAATGCTTGCGATTCCACTACTTCGAAACCATTCAACTTCCATGAAACATAAAATTTCCTATTGTTGTTGTAAATCCATTAAGTGAACATTTTCACCCATGGGGTATTTCGATCCCAACACTTCCTCAACAACTTTTGCTTGGAGATACATGCTTCTTTCTACATATCAAGCAATTGAAGGCCTCCCCACTCCATATCATTCTTGAGAATTCCCATAGCCATTAGAGCCAAGTATTTATTTTTGTAAAGTTTGTTCCATAAGAACTTCTCGATCATCAAGCCCCAAAGTTTTCGAGTGTTGGATTAATGGAAAGTAAAAGTGCAAAGTTGGGTAGATAAGATACTTCATGATCTTGAGCTTCACATGTGGGTGCCACAATGTTGACAACCAATTGTATAATTTATTATTCTAGCTTCATTAACCCCTATGCCAATTGGATATCACAAGTGTGTGAATGTGTTTCCCTTTGGGACAACCCTTGCTCTTCCATCTAAGACCTTGCAGGTCATCTTTTGTAACACTAATGAATGAAGACTTACTTAAATTCACCTTCAATCATGCGGCTCTTTCAAACATGCCAAGTATATGCATGGCATTATCTAAATCCCTCTTATTGTTTGTCAACAGGATCATCTGCAAAGGCTTGACCAGCAAGTCGTTTATTCTTGTATCTTATCCCCTAGAGTTGTCCTTCCACTACCTTCCTATCCATGAGACAAAATAGAGGATGTGTATCCAGCATGAATAATAGCGAACTACGTGGACATCCCTATCGAATGCCTCTCATCATCCTAATAGAGTCCACTAGTGAGCCACCAAAAGATAAGTGAGCTTCAATATTCTCCCCTATAGTGAAATGCAAATTTGCAATTTTAAAGCATGGTTTATGTAATGAAATTCCATGAAACTTTGTCAAATGCTTTTACGAGGTATAATTGCAAAAGAAGAATATCTTTTGTACCAATTAGCTAGCCCATTCTACTACAATGCAAACATTCAAAACAATGTCAAGCAATGATCTAGCTTTTATAAAACCATACAGCATACTACTTATAGCCCTTTGGAGAATATGTGTGAGCTTGTTTGCTATAGCCTTCATGAAAATTTATAGGAAACTCCCATAAGGGAGATTAGTCTCTATTGAGAGCCAACTCAGTGCACCATGATTGCTTAGGTGGCAGAGTGATGAAGCTCTTCTAAGAGGGGGGTAATCTACTTTCATTCCAATATTTATTTACAAAGCATGTTAAGGGGCCTTTCAAAATATGCTAAAATTTCTTAACCAATTCCACCATGAGCCTATTGAATCATGATGCTTTCTTTGATCCAAGAGCATTGGTTGCTTCTTTGGGTCCCTTAGTAGAGCAATCTTTTGTGAGCTTCAAGTTATCATCATCTATAATCACCTCGCTTGCACATTGTAAGATTTGACACATGTCCTCATTTGTCTCCTCCTCCCTAATCCTAGAAAGCTTGTTGAAGTAATCTTTGTATATCTTCCTAATGTGTTTAGGATCATGATCCAATTTCCCAAATGTGATTTTTGAATTGCTAGTTAATCCTTTAATTTCCTCATTTAGAGACCTTGAATAAAATTGGGTGTTGAACATCTTACTTTTTTTGGGACTATGTGCATGTGTATCTAGTTTGGAAGAAGGTCAAAAAGTGGCTTAAGAAAGCCAACTAGATTGATAATTTTAGCATGTCAACTACCTTTTTTACAGATCGGGCCTTGTTGGATGAGAGATATGGTAGCTTTATGTAGATCACTACATGGGAGCTTGCCCAAAAAATTGCTGGCAAGCTCTACGAGAAGCCTAAGGATATTCAAATGGAAGAGGTGGTCAATGATAATGGCAATAACTTGAGACAACCAAACACCTATAAGCATAAGCACATGTGCAATTTAGATGACCTAGATGGTGCTATTGAAGATCAAGCATGCTTAATTGTCCCCATGCCAAATTAGTAGGCTACTAATAGCAATTCAAGCCACAGTTCTTAAGATTTTAAGCTTCGCATCAAGGCTAATGCACAAGTCGTGCTAACATTCTTGCACTTGTGTTGCAAAGAAACATGGAAGGTTCATTTATCAAACCTACTTTATAAATCACATTGGATGCTAACAGAGTGTGCAAGAATGTCCTCTAGTTTAGCAAAAAAACTGTGTTAGTATTTTTCATTGGGTGTCCTTCCAAGGCAATGGAGATTGCAATCTAATTTAATGCTATGCTTAAAGACAAAGGCTCTATGGATCAGATTTGTTATGGAGGGAGAGGGTTATTTGAGGTCACATTCGATAAGCAGGAAGTAGTTAAGCAAGTTCAATCTTAGAGCATCTATTTTTTGGGCTTGGATATGTTATGCATCATGCCTATGGGGGAGACAGAAAATTGACTAGGACTATCTCAATAAGGAATGTTAGTGTGGGTGGAGATTGTGGATCTCCTAGTGTATCTATGGAATCCCTTGTCAAAAATTGCAAAAGGGCTTGATCAACCACTTTATATATCATAGCTTGCGAACCCATTTAGGAACAATTTTGCATGTTGTGGGACATGAATGAAGCTTAGTCAGAATGCATTGTTTTTTAGGTGCCTTAAGTGGAAGAGTGCTACTTTAGGCTCTCAAGAAGCAAATTCACTGGCACGTTTTAACTATAGGCTCTAGGGGCACTACTACTAAAGAGTGCACAAAGGGGAAAGATGAAGCTTAAGGGAGAAATGGCATCAATCAAGGACTTCATGGGTGGAAGTGACAAGAACAAAGAAACCAACCAATGGATATAACTAGCAAAATGGTAAAGGTGCCAATCTAGGAGAATGGCAAACTGTTAGGTATTTGAAAGGAAATAACAAGCAATAATTTATAGTTCTTAATAGTACTCTGGTTAAGGCCCTACAAAACCACAGTTTTTGAAATAGAGCCACTATTGTTAAATCTAGGAAAGGGAGGGACAACTCTTTTGCTAACATCAATAAGATTCCACTTGAGTAATTGGAAAGGGAGTACCTCAAGATGGACACAAAACTTCACATGCTGTTAGGGTATCATGAAGAAAATATTCAAATTTTTGCTAAACAGAATTGGTTCTCTAGATAGATCATCTTAAAAAAGGTTGATAGGATGGATGCAACCATTAGCAAACTAGCTCACGGAGCATGGATCTATGGAAGATGGAGGCAAAGGCTTCAAGAGGGGAGTAGAAATTAATAGCCAACCAACAAACTAGGATGCAACACACTAAACTTGCAATCATAAATGTAAAGGGCCTTAATGGGGAGGCCAAGAGATTCCTCTTTTAGAAATAGGTGTATGAACATTAGCTAGATGCAATGCTTGTCTTCTAGGAACATAAGCTCAATCACTTAAGTGGTTAAGGGTTTCCTTATAGACATTATGCATGTTTCGTAGGAGGGTCCACTAATCATGATTCTAATTGTATGATGATTGTTAGGAACGGTAGAAATCCAAAGCTTCAATTCAACTTGTGGGATGGCTCATGAATTTAATGTCGAATAAGTTTTTGATGGGTGGGGATTTTTATACAGTGGTCCATAATGAAGATGCTTTAGCATTAGCCTCTAAAGCATAGGGTGAGGAGCTTTTGATATGGGAAGAAGAAGCACATCAACATGGCTTGATCAAACTACAAGAGTACCTACAAGAGAACATTCACTTTCCCCACTTTCAACTCCTTGAGCTCACCAAGATATTGGTCAAAGCTAGATCAATGGTACATCACAAATGAAGGAGTCTAGCTTCCCTTGGTTGTCAATGCATCAAAATCCAAGGATCATGGCTATGCAAAAAGAGAAGAACTTGTGTGGACTAAATCTATGATCAAAATTTTATCTCTAAAGTATGTGGAAAAAGATTGGATGAATTTTAAATGCAATTGATGCAAAGTGCACAAGAAGCTAGGCATGCAACTCTACAAAGAGAATTGGAAAAGATTAACCTCAAATTCAAACCCAATGCACATAAACATAGATCCATGTCAATGTGACATAAAACACCCATAAAACACCCTTGTAAGCATGTGACACTCACATTTGAGAGTAACTCAAAAGCTTCATTTGCCATCACATAGTATGTGATATCATGTGTATCCATGCCTTCTTGTCCAATAGGTTGCAAATTGAATCATTAAAGCTAACCATATAATTTTCATCCATTTTGAATGTCCCAAATATTGAATGAGGCTATCTAATTTGACCAAATGTATAAATTTTATATGTGTGGATTGGTCACTTGATTTGTGGTACTTTGATCATGTAGTAGACCCTTACTGTTGTTAGTTGTTCAAAATCAAGATTGTAAATATATCATCAACCCTTTGTAGCCCCATATATTTACATACAATCATCCCACGAGTTTCTCCTTTTGCTTCTTATCTTTCTACTAATTACATTTTGAAATCCATTATTTGCATCATTCAACACTTTTTTTGCACTCATCCATGCATTGATCTGCCAATTCTATGTGCTTGATTGAGTATTCATGTTCTATATCAAATTTCAATAGTTTATCTAAGACATGTATCACTACTTGCAAAGTATCTCAACATGCTATCCATCAAACCCCATCTTTAAAACAATTTATTGCACACAACGTCACCACTTCTATGGGTTTTATTGAGCTTAGGAATAGCCACTTTTGACAGATGTAAGTTGTATGAGTTAACGAAAATATCTAGTGTGATTTTCATAAATATACTTGAAAGAACATAATATAAATATGTTTTCTTGATAGTGACTATGTTTTTGCATCTATTATCATTATGAGCCACTAAACTTGTATATATAGTAAGTGGGTCTTCTTTATTTTCCTTCAATGTTTTGAATCTATTAGCAACCTAAGATGATGCCAATTAGTCTAAAATTGCATTTATATTGGTCTTGCACCTTGATATATTTGCAATAAGTTTTACTATAGCATATCATTTTGTTACTTCAAGTGATAATCAAACTTATATTGAGGCTCTATTGTGGAAATGTTGATTTAAAGCATTCTTTCTCACTTCCATATTGATTGTGCTTTACAGCTACTTCTTTGATTCATACATCTCACTCTGTTGTCTTCGTTATGCTCTATAAGAGATTTTACTAAGCAATAAATAGTTGTTTGGCTTTATAGTGAGAAGAACATAAGAATGTAAGAAATGTTATGTCTTGAAAATTTTGAAATTGATGCCATTATACATTTCTCCATTGAAAAAAATGTAAAATTTCGTTTAAAAGCTAACAAAACATGGCATGTAATTTGATGTTCTTGTGGCAATGGACCTAGGCACACAATTCAACCACACGAGGATTGACATCAAACTTGCATGTTTTTTAACACAAGAACAAAATTACAACAAGGTGGACTTAATCCCTTAAAAATAGATTCTACCATCCCTAAAGAGCCATGCTCATCCTCATGTCCCTTAGGGAAGGCTTCTAGCACCTAGGAGTTTTTATGTACTCATTACACTAACATTCTTAATAACTATTATTACTATTAAAATTAGAGACACATCACCAACATATACATATTATATGCAAAAGGATTTTGTGGAATATCAGGGCTTACATCCTTCCTTGTAATCAAGGGGTGCCCAAAGCCTTGACTACCAACTCAACTTGTGGTCCTGTTAGAATGTCCATCTTGGTGACCAGCAAAGCACAACCATAATCACTTTTTATAGGATACAAGGTGCCCTCGCTATTGCCCATGAGAATAGACCCCTTGACCTTGGGTTAGACACACCATCTCAATACATTTGAGCTAGTGGGTCTTTGCCTAACTATTGTTTTTTATTTAGGCAAATTTTCACTTTTAAGGCTAAAAATATGTGTCCTTGGATAAATTAGAAAAAAACTAGGGCCATCTTTGAGCATGCAAAATCATAACGGTCACCTAATACTAGACATTTTGGCACAAAATTTGAGTTTTGATAACTTAAAATGACTATTTTCATAGAGGAAAAGTATGGGTATCCACAAACATCCATAAAAAGTATATAGCAATATGCGATAAGATACCTCTCAAGTTGAGGACCTTGTCACCAAATCATAATTAATTTTTTGAGAGAGAATTATGAAAAAAATCATTGGGCCCAACACATGCATATTTCATACTCTTTTTGGGAATGTTTTGGTGGCTTATAAGGTAACATTTTGATATAGAAGTTGAATATTTTGATATTTTATAATGTAGTTTATTATTAATAGAAAAAATATTTCTCCAAACACTACTAGATTGTGATGCTTCCAAATAAATCTAATGACTACAACCTTAATCAGATTGCAAAATCTAAGATAAGCTTTGTTGACTTGGTGTGATTCACCAAATAAAACACTTTTCTGTATGAAAATGAGCTTCTTTGATCCAAGCGCTGGCTGATTTTCATAGCTTTTTAATTTCCCTTCATTCACATACTAAGTGGTGATAGATAGCCTCGTCCTCCCTTTGGCACACAAGACACATCAGCGAGGTAGCTTTGCATTTGTGCAACCTTTCATGGGTGGCAAACTTATTAGTTAATGACCTTGAGAGCACCATATTATGGCAGCTAGATGGTGTTACCCTCCAGACTCTTCTAAATCTCCATTTCCATGTGTGGAGCTTTGTCCTTGGGTGCTTCTTCTCCCAATAATCCATTGTCTTCATTAGAATGAGGCTAAAAAGGCTAAAAGTCCATTCTCTTCTTGCAATCGGCTAGGTTTTTTCCCATTTTAGCTTTTAGACATTTGAGTAGTGGGGTGGGCTTAACTATATATGAGGTAGGCCAATATGCTTTTTTCCAGCAAAAAATTCACTTAGCCATTGCTTCTCCCTATTATTTATGTTCCAATTCAAAGAAATTTATTCTTCCTCCACCCATCAAAGGTAAGGAGAATGTTAGAGATCAAACCAGTGTTGGAGTCCTTTAAGATGTGCTCTTAGGAACCTTAGCATTAGTGCTAATTGGCACAAAAATATTGTCATATGCTTTGTCACATAGCCATATTGATTGCTTCATTGACATATCTTTGTCATTTGATTGATCCCACTCTATCATTTGCATGAATTAGAGTGATGTCTTGAGTCACTTACAAAACACTCCAATAGTCTTTTTCAAGCCCAATTGAAGTTCTACATCCTAGGGATTGGTCTCAACCTCAACAGTCATGTAAAAACATGGTATGTTCTAGAGATTTCTTTGATTCTAGAGATGTCCCACTAATTGGCTATGTAAATTAAAAAATTGTCCACAAAACAAAGAAAATAATCATTTTTTTGCTTGCCACATTTATTGAGATAGTCGCTATGGAACCATCCTCTCTTCCCTACTCAAACTTGGGTTCTAGCTCTTTTTGAATCACTAGCCTTGTACCACCTCTCCCATGAACATAGCCTTTGGCAAAGGTGGCATATCTTGGTGCGTAAATATATTAGCTTCCTCCTCCCCAACCTTGATCTCTCAAAGAGCCACTATTTATGGTTTCCTCCTCCTGATGAGCATGTACAACACATCCTTCCTTTTTCCTAAGGACAATGCTCTAATATTCCAAGTAATTGTGTTAATATTTTTAAACCTATTACACATTGCAATAGTAGCACTCATCATACATCTCCTCATTGCCATCAATGGCTGTGTAGTAGTTTCAGTCCAGTAGTGGGATCCGTGCAAGATTTTTAATGGATATATTTTGTTTACCCTTCTTATTATTTGGCTCCTCAAATTTTGGGATTGACATTTTCTTTGCTAGGACCCATGTTCTACATGAGCATTTGATATGGATTTAGTTCCTCTGTTGTTGGATGAGCTCACCATTTGAGGTTGCTAATCTTTCTTTAGCACCCAAACACTTGCTTGCTTTGAATCTAAATACCACTTCCTTGACTTCCTCTAGTGAGAATGGTTTGTCCAGAAGCAACGGTTGCTCAGAGGGGATATGGGATATCACCTCACTTAGGAATGTTTGGAGCCTCCTTTCAAATTGTGATACGTATGGAGGTTCATGACCAACCATGGAGGCCAAGTGCTCCCTGAAGAGTTATCTAATGTTCTTCATAAAGCAAGTTGCGTATCTTGTCTTGCACACATGTAATTGATTCATTTTTTTACTTGGACTTGAGCTTGATGACATAGAACTCATTAGGCCCATCTCCCAGGACCTCCTACTATCCCTTAAGTTGCACCTTCATTGCTTGTATTGCACTATCTTGCAACTTCCTAATGAAGTCATCGATGTGTGCATGATAGGGTGTAGTCAATAGAGATATAGAGCTCCTACATGCTTCTTCACATCTAATGTGTGCCTTGGCTACCTCAGTGATGGATGGCACTCTCAAGACTTGTAATTGCAGGAACTCAGGGGACTCATTGCATTTATCCCATAGGATGCAAGCACAACTATATGATTTGAAGAGGACCCAAGGTGTTGCAAGAGCAAGTGAATAAAGAATCTTACCCAGAGTAGGGGTGATTGAGGCCACTTCATCCACCAACCACCATGGAGGGAGATCCATAAACTCAATCCACATAGGGCATTTGTGTGCTAGGACTCTGTTAGGAGAAAAGGACGATGACAAGGGAGGGCGTACATAAGGTTCCCTTTGAAATCCACATTCGATGAGAGGAAGCAATCTCTTTCTTCTTTAGACTCATGCACCAAGGTCTTTTTGCCCTAATATGTTAGGTCAAACCAATGACATAAGTCATCCTCCATAGAAGTAAAAATACACCCTTATTGCCATGAGAGAAGCATATCTTTGGCAAACATGATCAATGATTAGAGAAGCCACTATCTTCTACACTCTTGCACCTTCTTTCGCTTTGGCCTTGCATGCCTCATTATGCTTCTCTTGATTGCTTCACAGTGCTTGATCAACCTCCACCATGTCCAGCTTATTGCATTGCAGTGCTTGCTTGTAATCTAGCTTTGCTTAGCAAGCATATCCTCCATTCTCTTCCGCTTGCCCTAGGAGGCTTGCATGTAGACCTAGCCACATGTCGCACAGTTAATGCATGTGAATGCATTGACTACACCACATCAAGACATAATTCCCTAACAAAAGGAATAAGTGCTAGAGTAGTTATTCATGACGTGGTGCTCTATCACAAAGAGTTTAACAAGTGCCAAAGCCATCTCTCTCTCTCTCTCTCTCTCTCTCTATATATATATATATATATATATATATATATATATATATATATATATATATGGTTTCCAACCAAATTAGTAAGTTGTTGGGGAGTCTTCAAATTGCTATAAAATTGCATCATGTTTTGGTGGGCTTCAATTGGTTTGTGCTTTGCTTGAAAAATCTCACTTAAAGTCCATTGCTTTTCTCTCCACACACACACACACACACACACACACAGAGAGAGAGAGAGAGAGAGAGAGAGAGAGAGAGAGAGAGAGAGAGAGAGAGAGAGAGAGAGAGAGAGAGAGAGAGAGAGAGAGAGAGAGAGAGAGAGAGAGAGAGAGAGAGAGAGAGAGAGAGAGAGAGAGAGAGAGAGCCTATGCTAGTATTCATTAGAACAAATAATATACTTATTTGATTTCTTTAATAATGTACCATATCATGTCTTCTTACTCAATGATGCACACATATTCACCCCGTGCTTAAACAGTGTGAAAACAATGGCCAGTGATGGTTCACTCCCAATAATCACATGATCCACCCTAGTGGTCTTCTAAGCTAAAACACATTGAGTATATCACAACCAACCCTTACTAAGGGCCCCCTTGGGTCCACAAGCATGATGAAAGGATTTAGAAGGGAAGTAACATCCAAAAAATTTCATTCACAAGTAAGCATGCTACCAAAAGAATTTCATGATGCACTTATTAATCTCATGAAGCCCTCTCAATCCAAACTATATCATCTTATTTTGATTAATACACATTACTCCACCATCACATGGAACACTAGGCCATTTCACGATAGCTTTGTTGCCTCGAAGCAACAATCAAATTTGCTTGACAATCTATTTCTCCTCTTTCTCTCTCCTCTTTTCCATCTTTGTTTTTAGTTTTTTTCTTTTCTCCCTCCCTCCCCCTCTCTCTCTCTCACATCAAACATAAAACTAAATGTAATTTATAAAATATGTAATATAAAATGCTAGATATACATACAATCTCTTTTATGTATCAAACCTATAAAATTTTATCTATATACAAAGTTGGTACTAATTGAATCTCACAAAGTTTGAAGTTCAAGTCAAAATCTTCCTCTCTCTCTTCCCACCTCTCTCTTTTTCTCTCTCCTCACTCTCCCTCTAATTTTTTCCTCTCAATCTCTCCGTCTATCTCTCTCTATCTTTTCATTCTTTTCTCTCTCTCAATTGTTTGTCACTTTCCTCTCTCCCCCTTTATTTGTTTTCTTTCCTCCACCCTTCCCATATTTTCCTCTCTCTCCCTCTCTCTCTCTCGTCTTTTTCTCTTGCTCTCTCTCTTTTCTCACCTCTCTTTTATTCCTCTCTCTCATCTTTTTTTCTGCCTCTCTCTCTTCCCTTCTGTTTCTCTCTTCTCTTTTGTTCTTTTCTCTCTCCTACTTTTTCCTTCTCTCTATGTTCTCTCTCTCTCTCTCCCCTAAAATTTTTAAATTTTTTTCTCTTTTCACCTCTCTCTCTCTTTCCCCTTTCTCTCAATCTTTCTTCTCCCTCTCTCTTCCCTCTTTTTTCTATGTCCTCTTTCCTCCCTCTCTTTCCTCATTTTTCTTTTCTTCTTCTTCTTCTTCTACTCCTCCTCCTCCTCCTCCTCCTCCTCCTCCTCCTCCTCCTCCTCCTCCTCCTCCTCCTCCTCCTCCTCCTCCCTCGCTCCCTCCCTCCCTCTCTCCCTCTCTCTCTCTCTCTCTCTCTCTCTCTCTCTCTCTCTCTCTCTCTCTCTCTCTCTCTCTCTCTCATTTTTTCCCTATCTCTCTTTCCTCTTTTTTCTCTCCTCTTTTCCTCCCTATCTCCTCTTTTTTCTTTTCCCCTCTTTTTTATTTTCTTCTTCCTCTCTCTCTTTCTCTCTCTCTCTCTCCCCTCTCTCCATGCCTTTTTAATTATCTCTCTCCTCTTTTTTGCCTTTCTTTCCCCCTCTTTTTTCTTTTTTCTTTTCTCTCGTACTTTTTCCTTCTCTCTTGCTATTTCTCTCTTTCTCTCTCTTTTCGATTATTATTATTTTTCTCTTTACCCTCTGTCTCTCTCTTTCTTTCAATCTTTTTTCTCACTCTCTCTTTCTTCTCGCTTTTTTCTCTCTCCTCTTCCCCCTCTCTCCCCTCTTTTCTTTTGTTCTTGTTCTTGTTCTTCTCTCTCTCTCTCTCTCTCTCTCTCTCTCTCTCTCTCTCTCTCTCTCTCTCTCCTCCTCCTCCTTTTTCTTTTCTTCTTCTTCTTCTCTCTCCCTCTCCCTTGTTTTCTTCTTCTTCTTCTTCTTCTCTCTCTCTCTCCCCTCTCTCTCTCTCTACTTTTTTCTCTTCTTTTTCCTATTATTATTCTTCTTCACACACACACACACACACACACACACTCTCTCTCTCTCTCTCTCTCTTTTACTTTTTTTTCTCTTCTCACCCTCTCTCTCTCTCTCGCTCTCTCTCTCTCTCTATCTCTTTTCACTTTCTCTCAATCTTTTTTCTCCCTCTCTTTCTTCTTGCTTTTTGTTCTCCCCTCTTTTTTCTTTTGTTCTTGTTCTTGTTCTTCTTCCTCTCTCTCTCTCTCTCTCTCTCTCTCTCTCCCTACTTTTTACATTTTTTCTCTTTTTCTCTCACACATAACAATCTCTCCCTTCTTTTTTCTTTTGTTCTTGTTCTTGTTCTTCTCTCTCTCTCTCTCTCTCTCTCTCTCCCTACTTTTTAAATTTTTTCTCTTTTTCTCTCACACACAACGATCTCTTTCCTCTTTTTTCTCTCTCCTCTTTTTCCTCTCTCTCTCTCTCCTCTTTTTTCTTTCATTCTTCTTCTTCTTCCTCTCTCTCTCTCTCTCTCTCCCCTTTTCATCTCTCCCCTCTCTCCTTGCTTTTTTCTCTTCTTCTTCCTATTCTTCTCTCTCTTCTCTCTTCTCTCTCCTCTTTTTTCTTTTCTTCTTCTTCTTCTTCTTCTTCTTCTCTCGCCCCTATTTTTTGTTTTCTTCTTCTTCTCTCTCTCTCCCTCCTCCCTCTCCCCTCCTTTTTAAACTTTCTCTCTCCTCTTTTTCTTTGCCTTTCTCTCCCCTCTTTCCCCTTCCTCTCCCCTTCTTTTTTCTTTTTATTTTCTCTCTCCTACTTTTTCCTTCTCTCTTTGCTCTCTCTCTCTCTCTCTCTCTTTCTCTCTCTCTCTCTCTCTCTTTTACTTGCCCCCAAAATCTCTCTCTTCTCTCTTTTCTCTATCCTCTTTTCCTCCCTCTCTCTCTCTCTCTCTCTCTCTTTTCTTCTCTCATATTTCATTATTGCTTTTCCCTCTCCTCTTTTCCCTCTCCCTCCCTCTCCTCTTTTTTCCTTTTTTCTCTCTTTCCCTTGTTTATTCCCTCTCTCTTTACTTTTACTCTCTGTCTCCTCTTTTTTGTTCTCTCTTTCTTGGTCTTGCCTTTTGTAACTTTCTCTCTCTCTCTTTCTCTCTCCCTCTCTCTCTCTCCTCATATTCTCTCTCTTCTTCTTCTTATTCTCTCTCATTCTCCCCCTCTCTCTCTCCTCTTTTTTCATTCTCTCTCTCTCTCTCTCTCTCTCTCTCTCTCTCTCTCTCTCTCTCTCTCTCTCTCTCTCTCTCTCTCTCTCTCAAATTCGATCTTTTTCTCTGTGTGTGTATATTCCCTTCCTCTCGTTATTTTAAATTTGAACTTTCTGTGTGTGTGTATGTGTGTGTTCTCCCCTCTCTCTCTCTTTCTTCTTCTTCTTCTCTCTCTCTCTCTTGCCCCTCTCTCAAAGTATGTGAAAAGATTTTAATTTTAAAAAAGGTTTTTAAAAAATGTAATTTAAATAAATTTTAAAAATATATAATTAAAATATAAGAAAAAAGAAAAAAGGAGAAAAGTTTAATTCAACTGAGAGAGAGAGAGAGAGAGAGAGAGAGAGAAACTTTTGATTTGAAAAGGGGGAGAAAGAGAAGTTGGTAAAAAGTTTGATTTAATTGAGAGAGAGAGAGAGAGAGAGAGAGAGAGAGAGAGAGAGGGGTTTAATTAAAAAGGGGAGGGGGAAGAGAGAGGGAGAGATTACACGTGAGAGAGAGGGGGTTTTAATTAAAAATGGGAGGTTTGGGAAGGGGGAAGGTTCGGGAAGCTCTCTAGAGGTTTGTGGCTTTTCAAACCTGCAATAAAAATAATATAGTAGTATAGATAATATTGTCTTATTTTCCTCGACTTGTCTCTTTGAGAGTGTGTCTTTATCTCCTCGGTGTTGCATCTTCGTCCTCATGATGGTGCATCCTCATCTCGTGGGAAAGCTAGGAGTCTCTCTCTCTCTCTCTCTCTCTCTCTCTCTCTCTCTCAAAGTGATTTGTATTGTGTCTTAAGGGAGGTGGTCCCAAGTTGAAAACAATCTTTCTTTCTTTAAGCATTATGACTTCATTAAGCTTTTCTTATCACTTTTGCTTTAGTCTCCTCCTTGTCAAATAATTAAGAGCCCTAAATCCTCATCATTCCAAAAAGAAAGGCAATCTACTTTTTGACTTCACGGATGATGACACCACCCTCTTGGGGCTTTTGAAATTTCCAAGTAGTGTTATTCCTACCAATCCATTCATAAGAATAAAGTTTTTTTGATCTTTTATATTCCCATTTTCAACCTTTTGAAAAAAGAACAATTTGCACTCTACTTAAAATCAAACTCCTTTTGAGAGGCAAGTGTTTGATTTGACCCTTGGATGTGAACTACAAGTTAGAGCATTAAACTTAGGAAAATTTACTTTTTTTGCGGATGAGCCAATTAGTTTGAGATCCAATAATATTCAAGGGTGCACCGTCATATGCAAGAGTGTTGCTGAGAGAGAGAGAGAGAGAGAGAGAGAGAGAGAGAGAGAGAGAGAGAGAGAGAGAGAGAGAGAGAGAGAGAGAGAGAGAGAGAGAGAGAGAGAGAGAGAGAGAGAGAGAGAGAGAGAGAGAGAGAGAGAGAGAGAGAGAGAGAGAGAGAGAGAGAGAGAGAGAGAGAGAGAGAGAGAGAGAGAGAGAGAGAGAGAGAGAGAGAGAGAGAGAGAGATTTTCTAAAATAAACTCTTCTTTCTCAAAAAGAAAGAGATCCACATAGTTCAGGGCTAAATTGACCACTTAGTTAACAATGGATAATTTTTTTGGGACTTGCACCACCTTGTCACCATACCATTGTATAAGCATACCCCTAAAGGGCAATGCTAATAAAGAAAGTTTTTTGTGGCCAATTAGCTTGAGATCCCAAAAAACATATTAATAAAGAAAGCATTCTAGGATGAATGATGTGGACATAACATCCAATAAAATATTAACAAATAAAGTATTATGCTGAAGGATCGGGATAATATATCCTCTTCTCCTTAATGAATTTTAGATATCCTTATTTCCACAAGAGTTGGGATTATATTTTCACAAGGAAGGTTTCATCAACCTAGGCAGTGCTCTCTTGTAATAATGTCTTGGTTGTAACAGACATTTTCTAGTGACCATGTGATTACTAAGAGGTGCCTATTCTTAGAGTCAAAGATCCTACTAGTCTATATTGCAAAAATCCCATATTGGGGTTTTACAAGTCTAGGCCTATATATATATATATATATATATATATATATATATATATATATATATATATATATATATATATATATATATATATGGATGTAGCACTTTATGCATGATACATCACATGCTTTCAAATTGGATGGGAGTTGTCCCACACCTTGAGCAATTGGCCCTAAAATGTCATTGTTCATTGCAATTGAAGTAAGTAGATATTTCTCTAGGCTGATTCCCTACTCCCTTTAGAGCATACATTTGATGTCCATTGTTGGTCTCTTGAGGGATTGATCTTTAGGATAATATTCAAAGTCTCCTCTATTATTGGATTGTAGTACACAGGAGTAGTTTGGCTATAAGTGTGCCTTCTAAGGATGTAGACCTTATCAACTCTATGAATATGCTCAACCATCAAAATTACTACAGCATCATGTATGTTCAATAAAAAAGAAATTCAAATATTTTTAAATAATATATGTGCATTTGTGGATGTTTTTAGAGTCTATAACACCTTGCATGCACATGTTCAACTATTAAAATATCATATTATTTCATATGCCTTACATATATATATATATAAGAGAGAGAGAGAGAGAGAGAGAGAGAGAGAGAGAGAGAGAGAGAGAGAGAGAGAGAGAGAGAGAGAGAGAGAGAGAGAGAGAGAGAGAGAGAGAGAGAGAGAGAGAGAGAGAGAGAGAGAGAGAGAGTGTGTGTGTGTGTGTGTGTGTGTGTGCACGTGGGTCCATGTGTTCAATTTGGATTACTAGATAATGTTTAGAATGAAACCTTGCTTAATTATAGAAAAATCACTTCAAATTACTAGGATAGTATAGTAACATGTAGTGGAATGCAAGGCAAAGTATTAAATAGATATCTTTCTCGATCAATTATAAGTTAAGGAGAAATGCAAAGGTTGGACTACTCATGATGATTGGAAGGTTTGGAAGCACCGATGTAGGAAAGCTTTGCAAAGCTATGTCATCATGAAATATTAACCTTCTTAATTGGAGAGTTATTTCAAACAAGGTCCCCGCATGGGCCCACCTCACCACGTTTGATAGATCTTTACTTGTGTGTGCTCTTTGTGGCAAAGAAGAGGAGTTAAATATGGTTGTACTTGGAGACTAAGCCAAGATGGATGATGAAACCTCGAGGTTGTGGTAGATACTAAGGAATTTGGCACCACATACCATCTCGAGATTCATGATCATGATTGTGCATTGTAGGCTCATTGATAAGGCCCTTTTGGAGCATTTGATGTAATCAAACAATAAGTTAGTTGTTATGAGAAGGCTTAGAGCCAAGTGGCAAAGGAGTGTGTCTTTTATAAGAGACATAAAAGCTTGAAATGTGCACTACTCTATGAACATTCAATTATATTTCACATTCAAAACCTTTTTATCTCACAATATCTTTGACCTAGTAGAAGTCTTAGAATTTGAAGGTCTTAAAGCATCCATATAAGGTTTTGTTATACACGTGCAACTAATGACAAATTTTTATTTACATTTTTTCTCCCTTTTTGGAGATAGAAGCATTTTTTGGAGATGATCTTAATTGCACATTTGAAGAAAAGAAAAAAAGAAAAGGAAGATCTTCTTGTACATTCATTTAAGGAAAATAGAAAAACAGAAGTGCAAGATAAGCCTATTATAACATACTGCACATGAGTGCTAAATAAAAGAATGAGATATAAATAAAAAGGCCATACATAAACTTGTTTGCAAGAAGTGCCATAGCTAGAAGGAGCTTTTAGTGTTGACAAGGTACTGATCAAACTTGGAAAAATCTTTCTTGATTATGCAAATTAGTGTGGCATTAGAATCACAAGTGTCTTAAGATCATTGCACCATCATATACTTGATTGTAGCTGGACATTGTATGTATCAAATGCTATTAACACTAATTGAATTTTTGTTGGAGGGGGCACTCATTATTGTTCATTATAGTTATAGTTATAGGAGTCCACTACAGATTCTATTAACACTATTTGAATTTTTGTCGGAAGGCACTCATTATTGTTCATTATAGCTATAGTTATAGGAGTCCACTGCATATGTCAATGAGGGCATCATGTCTAGCGAATTGGAGGACAAGTCTAGTGCAGTGCAAAGAATGATGAAATAAAATGGGTCTAGCGGGCTATAGGATGGTACCAGTGCAACATAGAGAATAATGAAGTAAAAAGGCCTATCTAGTCCCACACAAAAGACAAACTAAAAAGGGAGGAAGGAGGAAGTAGAAGGAACAAGATAGAGAGGAAGGATGAAATAGAACACTGATTGCCACCTTATGGGGTTCCTAGATGGGCATGCCACCACCTTACAAGGTCTGTGGATGTGTCCTCTCTAGTAGAGAGATGGGGGTAGCAATATTAGTTGTTTGCATGTTAAACTTCTCCATCATTATGCTGGCTTGGGGTGCCCAGGGGTACTTTTCAACTTGTACATCCACTTGCAAGGCAAAGCCCTCTTACCATTAGACAAGGAAACTAAATCCCACATACGATTCTTATGCAATGAGTCAATTTTAGACTACATAGCCCTCTCCCAGGAGTGATTATCACCCCCTGCTGCGCGCATAGCCTCATCATAGGTGAGAGGCTCTCCTCCATATGTAACCAAGATAAATCTAATAAGAATCCCATAATAGATTGATTAGATTGAAGCAACTCCAATAAATGAAAATATCAATTAATTAGTCTAATTAATGATAACTAATTAGTTAACAACTCAACTGTTAGTACTGGTTAATAAGTAATTAATTATAGACACATTAACTAATTAGTTAATTGGTTGTGATGGCTTGGTGTAACTACTTAAATAACTAGGTAATTGGTTAGTGATGGCTTGGTGTATTAGTTAATAATGAGAGAGAGAGAGAGAGAGAGAGAGAGAGAGAGAGAGAGAGAGAGAGAGAGAGAGAGAGAGAGAGAGAGAGAGAGAGAGAGAGAGAGAGAGAGAATCCAATATAATTTAATCTTAATTAGTTTAATTGGTATAGTAAATATTTAATAACAAAGGGAGAGTGTTTGTGTGTATGCATAAGGGTGAGAGATATATAGCTATTTAATAACTTAGTTAGATATCATTAAATGGATTATAATTGTTGTTATCTTTTAATGTGAAAGTAACAAATTGGTTGTTATTATTGAATGCGATAGTCATAATTGTCGTACTTAGAAATAATGTAGTTTGATCATTTGATTCTACCTCATCATTGTATGCTTCAAGTTAGCAAAGGCAATTGTATATTCATAACTACAATATTTCATAAGGTTAGAATCTACATGTTTCTCATCTTGGTCTCATAAAACAATAAAGGAAAGTACAAGTCATTGATATTTGTAGTATGATCTTATGTTCTTTTTGTTGTTTTGCAAGTAAAACATAGACACATCGTCATATTGTGCTTGGGGTTTGAATTCCTTGAGTTGGTTTATTGGTCTCCTTATTCTTTCTTTTAAATGTGTAACCTAGATTATTTATGTTTGCTCTCAATATGTATACATGTGTGCATGGCTGAGAATGAGTTTCCTACATGTATGCAAAATTTTTAATAGCATGTTGGTAAGTAATTGCAAACATTAATCCCCTTTGTAATAGCCCATATATTGACTTCATTCAATGTAACTTAGGACTTTAGGTGTCATATTCATCAAAGACATGTAACACTTCTTTTTGATGAGTTTTTAAGTTGATGGTAGTATTAAGTCATATAATAAGTTCATATCAATAAAGCACTAGCTCTATGTTGCTTAAACAAGGTTATATAGTGGAACGCGGATTAAAATGCCATGTTATGAATTGTAGTTCAAAAGTTAGAGAATCATGATATACTTGAGGACAAGAATTGGTATGTGCTTCTGCTTCTATGGGATATGCTTGAGGTTAAGAATTGGTATGTACTTATGTTGGAATATGGACTATTATCAAAGTGTGTGTCCAATAGTGTAATGTGCAATGAGATCTCTACTAAAATTCTTCGATTGCGTTGAAACTACTGCATAGAAAACTTCTTTTGTTGAATTTAAATGCTATATTTATGCTACACAATCCTTCCTCTCATGACGCTCATTGTCTCAGTTAGTTTCATAATAGTCATTGATATGGTTGAAGGATTATATTCATGATGCTACTTTCTTCTCATTTCCACTTAATAAGATGAGGCAACTCCTTAATGCAATCGCTCACCTTCAAGTAAAGGAGGACTACAAGTGGAATGCAATTCGTTAACATAGAGAGCTGAATGCAAAAAGAGCTAGAACACTGCTCCTCACCAAACCCACATCCATTGTATACTTTGAAGATTTATTTTACCTAAGAAACTTTACATGAAATTTAAGCATACTTGGTGATACTCCATGTGCATGAAATATGTGTTGTAGCATGTACACATGTTTAATATGTTCTAGGGTTATGGAGGACATATTCGAGTAATGGAAAAGTAATAAATTGTGTTGCTCACATTAAAATCATTATTTTGCCATTTTAACATCCATAAATAGAGGTGCACAGATATTGCTACAATGTAGAGAGAGAGAGAGAGAGAGAGAGAGAGAGAGAGAGAGAGAGAGAGAGAGAGAGAGAGAGAGAGAGAGAGAGAGAGAGAGAGAGAGAGAGAGTCTTCACATATTCAATATCTCACAAGTGAATGCATTTTTGCATGTAGATCGGCATATACTACTTATTATACTGCACAAAATGTATATGATTATTTACATGCTTTGATGAACAATCTCAAAAAATAGCATAATCACATTCCTAATATTTCATACATTAGGAGCGAAGTGCATGGTACTTTGTATGCAAAGCACACAATTTCTTCTTTTATGAGTAAAGGGAAGTGGTGATGAGCTCACAGTTGAATGCATTTTGCATGTAGATGGATGTATGCTACTTATTATAGTGCAAAAAATGTATACAATTACTTACATGCTTTGATGAAAAATCTCAAAAAATAGACTAATCAAATTCCTAACATTTCACACATTAGGTGCGAAGCGCCTTGTAATGTGTGTGTGAAGCACACAATTTCTTCTTTTGTGAGCAAAGGGAAGTGGTTGTGGGGTACTCCCTTTGCTCACAAAAGCGCAAAGCAAATGAGATAAGCCTCATGAGCTTTGCAAGTTCACAAATCGTGCAATGTGCGGATAGCTGGTCTAGTTGGCAACGTTGGCTAGACCAACTAGTTGTTATTAACATTGGTCCAAAGGGTCAAAAATCGGTGCGAAGCACTAGCCATTCGCACTAAGAGAATCTAGGTGTGGAATGTCTACTACATTCTTATAATAACATTCTTGATATAAAAAAACAAACACAATGCCACTACCTAACTTGGCTTATTTCAGAATAATGCGAACATACATCATAAAAATATTTCCATGTAAGCTTGTACAATAGTTTTTCACAAGCTTAGGGTCTATTTAGGTGTGCACTATGATGATGATAGTAATAGCAAAGAAGGTTTCATTCAACTGTCAGGCTTGTAGTCCGTGCTTAGTCATTGGGGCCTTTTCTTTCCATGTTTGGCAAACTATGTTGTTGTTGACCCTCTCCAAGCTATCCTCAAAGGATGTGAAGCTTCTCACAGATTATCCCTCGAAATGACCCCAATTCCTTTGAAGATATGTTAGGATATCAGCATGTCTACAAGTTTAAAAGCCATATGGGCGTATACAGAAGAGTTATTTGAATTTTGTATTCCGGATTAAAATAAGCCAGAAGAGGAAGGATAATTACATGGCAAGTTTGTATCCTCGTCCCATATCCTAACCGCTGGTCACTCAGTGAGCTTTTCGGTAGCTTGCGTGCGCATACAAAGAATGTTTTAGATTTTGTATTGTGGATCAAAATGAGCAGAAGAGGAGGAAGGATGATTACTTCAGCCGATAAGCTTTCTAGTCCTTCAATTCGACTGACTGCCAGGAAGCCCCCAATGAGCTCTCTAATCCTTCAATCTCACAGACTTTCAGTGAGCTCTTCCGTCTTTTCATGACCCTGGTTCCTGTCCTTGTAAATAAGCTCAGTTTTGTGCCTGACCCAATCCACAAACTTGCATAGATTGTTATGAGAGGAGCCCCCTTCCTTAGCAGCTTTCACACAGGTGTCCCTGACCCTTGCAGCCTTCTCCCTTATATCCTTACCTTTAGGGCCCTGCATCAACGCCCTCACCTGCTTCTCCACAGTGGCCCTGCCCACCCACCCTCTCCCCTCCACATCCAGAGGAACCCCTACTCCCCATTCCTCCACCACAAGCTTCGCATTGCTGAACTGGTCCACCAGATGAGGCCATGTCATCATGGGCACCCCTGCGGACATGCTCTCCATGGTCGAGTTCCACCCACAGTGCGTCAGAAAGCCGCCCACCGCCTTGTGGGACAAAACCAGCAGCTGAGGTGCCCAAGCCACGGTTCTGATCTGATGCTTTGTCCTTTCTTGGAACCCATCAGGCAGAGAAGCCCCTGTCCCATTCACCACATCAGGCCTCACCACCCACAATATGGGCACTTGGCTGCCTTCCAACCCACATGCAAGCTCTCGCATCTGCTCCTTATTCATTACGGCTATGCTGCCCACTGACACATAAAACACTGAATTGGGTTCTTGTGTGTCTAGCCATTGCAAACAGCCATCCTCCTCGGGCCAAAGACTTGTTGTGATCCTGTTCTCCCTTGAGGAAGTCTGTTCAAGGAAATCAGAAGGGAGCATGGGACCAACTGGGACCATCTTAGGATACCCATCAGGCATCAGTTCTATTATCTTCGACTCAAGCTCATACACCGAGTTGCAAATAATCCACTCCGACTCGTGCAGGGCTCTCAAGTTCCGCAAATTAGACTGGAATATGGATGCACAGTCTTCTTGAGTTCCGACAATCCATGGAAGCTGAGATCCAAGCAATGGAGGAATCCCAGGGAAGGAAATCAACTCCTTGGGCTCAGGAACACCTGCAAGCATAATAAGATGATAAATGCTTACTGTCTGAGTTTGCTACATGCGACCTTTGCGATCAGTTGAGTTCAAGAATTAATGGCATGGCGACACTCTGGCAAGGCTGCTCTTGGTTCTCCCTCTCCCACTACTGATGCAATATGGGCATGGGAACAGACTTACTCGATGATCAGCAAGCTGCACAAGGCAGTGCAAAAGCAAAAGCCTTGAAGGCCTAACTAGATCCGAGAGACATTCAAACATGTATTAGATCAACATGATAAGTATGCAAGTATCTAAGTTACTGTGAAGGCTCCTACCTTGACATCGAGATATCCGTGATACATATGCAGGTATATCAGATACCGTGAATGCTCCTTACCTTGACAGGATATGTGTTCAATGACACCAAAAACTTTCACGTTGATCTAAGCTATTTAGGTGAGGTCATAGATGTATCCACAAGTCACTTTCACAGTACCTGTCTTAGTGAATGTACCCATGGATGCCCCATGTGCAGCATGGCAAATGACAGCATGAGTTGTGAAATTGGGTGGCCAGAACGCAACACGGGGGATGCCAAGCTCCTTGGCCACATCAAGGCTCTTCACAGCCATGACATCTGATATGATGCAAGTCACCATGGGCCCTTCACCATTATTGATCTGCTTTATGAGCTGCAGAAGGACAGGTCCGACATTCTCGATGACCTGAACCATAATTGGGACATCATTATCCCTGTTCTTGCTCTCAGACAAGCCATCTGGGATGCCGACAAGGCGAATGTTGAGGCCACTGTCGGCAGGCAGATGGGTAAGGTTGGATTGGATGATTCTGGTATGGTTGTATTGGGTGTTGACAAAGGTGATGACAAAGCCATGGTGGGAAGTTAGGTATCTGGCCAGCTGCATGAAGGGATTGATATGTCCTGTTTCTGGGAAGGGTAACATGACAGCATGAGGTCTAATGGGGGGAGGCATCAGGAGAGATGGTGGTAATAGTGTGGAAGATTGGGGAAGGTTCTCTGCAGTTGAGGGACTCTGCTAAAACGAAGCAGAACACAAGGACCAAAGTGTGTGTGTGTGTGTGTGTGTTTGTGTGTTTACGGTGATATGGAAAGAGAAAACACTGTTTTGGGATGGGGATGAGGAGGATGACAGTAAGAATGCCAATGGATATATAACGTAAGATAACAGTGGGTTCAAGATTGAAAGTGCCTAAGGTTATATTCTAGAATAATAATAGTAATAATAGGATTTATTTCAATTGTGAGATATACATATACAGTTTTTTCTAATAGAACTGCAGATTTACCCCCAAATAATGTGTGTTTTGTGGATGAACGTGGCCGAGTTTCAACGTTCAACAATAAGAGCGCATGAGCTTGGCGATGGGAAATGAAGGGCCATTTGAGCTTATTAAGAGTGCATGAGTGATGGGATGAGGTCAATGGCAATCAAACAAGAGAGGGGGGGTTGTTGTCCTGGGTACGATATTTTCAACAACAATATGACGCGGCAGATGTTGATGTTTTCGTAGGCTCATCTTTGTGTTTGCAAAAATATAATGTCGCTGGTTGTTCTGCTTCTGCTTTTGCGTTGTTTGTCTTCTGTCTTTTGAGGGGGGGTTGTTTAGAAGGGCGTGTTAATTGTTTTGAAATTTCAGAAAATCGTCCACAACGCACATGCAAGTTGCGAAGTTCCATGGAAGCTACGGTTTCGTTTCTTTTTGCAAGGGTCAATCTCTAAGACCACACGATCCGCACACATCTCTCCTCTCCTTTCGTGTAGGCTGTATGTCTATCTATCCACACTCACTCACTCACAAAATCACTCTCAACCTCTCTTTCTCTCTCTCTCTCTCTCTCTCTCTCTCTCTTACACATATATAAAAGGCCAAATATGCATTTGCATCAAGGAGTACACAGACTCATATATACATCCAATGACCATGCACCAAACTTATAAACTTGTATCTATACTTGCTCTGCACAATAATTAGAAACAACTTGTATCTTTGGATGTTACAATGAGAAATAACATTTCTGCAGTGGAACGAACTACAAATGAAATATATATGAGCCACACCACAAATTTAAGTTTGTCCAAGCATTGCATGCAAACTCTCAGTATTAATAACTCACATAGGTGAAGCAAAGCCCGAAACCAAAGTTTCTTCTAGAGACTGCATCAATGATCTTACACCACAATTTCAAGTATCAACAAACCACAAAGTGTCACTCCTTGATTGTGCCTATGCATCTACATCCAAATGTTACAAAAAAATTTATAGTTCCCATAGGGTCTAACCAAAATGAAGCTTTCTTTTCTTTGAGAAATAACTGGGAAGTTTTTCACTCTCCAATATAGCATGGCCAGGCGAAGCAAGTCTGATTGCTACTCTTCGTCTTGTTGATGGTACAGGGGGCATAGTAGTATTTCCACTCTCCAATATAGCATGGCCAGGTGAAGTAAGTCCGATCACCACCCTTCGTCTTGTTGATCGTACAGGGGACTTAACATTAAAACAACTGTAAGAAGTTGGGAATAGTTAGAATGATAATAATATGCCATGTCACACAGACATTGGTATATAAAGAGAGAATTTGTAATTTTTCACATCTTTTGACAAATCAATTCATTTACAATCTTTCTCTCCCTTCTTGCTCTCAGCTTCCATGGCTTTTTCATCTTTCATGTATTTCTCTCTCTAAATCTAGACTTTCTCTCTCCTCGTCACTCTTATTCTCTCTCTCTCTGTAGTCTTTCTCTCTCCTCTTTTTCTCTCCCTAGTTCTCTCTCTGACAAGTGGTATCAGAGCTTCAGTCTTTGATTCATTATTTTCTTCCATTTTCACTCCTATTTTCCTATTTCAAAACCAATTTCAGACAAAAATGGTACAAGACAGTGTCTAGTGGAGTGCTGCAGGACAACTACAGTTAGCAAATAACTATATCTGGAGATATCCAAGGTTGGATATGGCAGATAAGGGCTTAAATAGTTGGACGTCACCAAATTTTATGCAAAATTGAAGGCAACTAGGGTAAAGGATGGTTAACCGGGCTTAGTTTGGGAACAAGTTGTGGTTACTTTGAAAAGAGGGGTTTCTCTTTTCCCTTTCCTGGGAATTTTTGCAGGTTCCATGGAAGTTCAGCCCCAAGATCTGTTCATATCTCTCTCATCTGTGATCTTCTTGACCAAAAACCACCTGGAATAGAATCTATTCATCAGGAGCTTCAGGTTGAGCACAAGATTGCTCAAGATTGGGCAGCATTCAGGCCAGAAACAGCCCCGAATTTTCGGGCTGATTCCAGCCTTGCCCCTGCTCAGCCTGCTTCATCTCCAGCTCTTGACATTCTTCTTGATCCTTGGCAAGAGAAATCTTTAGTACAAAGGAAAGATTCAACTCCATTCATGATTCTTCAGCTTCTCTTGAACCCTAGGTGAACAGTCCATGGGCAGCCATGAAAGCTTCGGCCCAAGCTTCCATTTCTTGACAATTTCTTAAAGATTCTTCATCCTTTTGGCCCATGGAATCATTTCAGCAAGGATTCTTCAACAAATTGCAAGAATTAAGCACGGGATGGCTAAAGATTGAGGATCAAGAGCTTCTATGGAGCAAGCATTTGAAGTTTCAAGATTGGTCTCAACCATCAGTTAAGCAAGCCTTATGGATTATTTTGCTAACATTGGACAACCGGGAGTCCTAACAAGCAATTGGCAAGTCATTTTCAGCCATGTCAAGGTATTTCTCTTCAATTTTTAATCTCTCTCATTAATCCAATTGCTGAGCTTAAGCCATTTGACTGAGAGATTAAAGAATTGAACATTTTCATCAAATTCTCAGCCAATCTTTGCTTGAATTCATCTATTCATGAATGCAATGCTTGCCTAATGTATATTAGCTTCAATCAGTGAATTAAAGGCCTCAATCTGAGATTTCAGCATAACACTTGAATCTTATTGACTGAATACATTGATTGGTGCCTTTGTTTACTCTAATCCAATTGATTGGTTGATTCTCTTTTGCCTAAATTGGAAAATTGTAAAAGGGTAAGCACTAGCAATCAGTGAGTTACTGAATTGCATAGGTAAAACCTTTCTCCCATCTCAAGTTATCTTATCTCAATCAATTGCATCTCATGAAAGGCTGAATGGATATTTTTGAATTGCATATCATGCTGATTGCTTAGCACACTAGCCTCTGCCATGTTGATATTCCCACCGAGGAAAAAGGTGGATGCCAGGGGAGATAGTGGGACAAAAGAGAGGTGACCCTCCCTCACTATCGAAGATCCCGAAGGGGTGGAACCAACCGACCAGGGGGGAACTTTGCCCACCTCTCGGTGATTTGAAGCCCGTGTAGGGATTCTGTCCTGTCATTTTATCCTTCCCACAGGTACGAGTGGAGGATTGAAGATTGAAGACTTTCCAACGACTCAAGTACCTACTGGACTAAAACAGGGAATTTACAGGTCACCCACAGGGTATTTACAGGTGGATATAGGTACACCCTTCATTACTGAAGCACAGGTGCAGGTACTACAGGGTACCCACAGGTCCTATATACCCCTTTTCAGGGTTTGGTAGCCATTTGAGGTTACTCACTTGCATTACAGGGTCAAAACAGGGCACTTACAGGTCTAAACAGGGTGCAGGACTGGACAGTTCAGACTTTGAAATTCAGTTACAGAATTTTTTGTCCTAAACCTGTTATAGCGTGCTATAGCTCATCTTGAAGAGGGCATCGTTAGCTTCAATTCGCACAAAAAAGTTCTGCAATCGGAGTTTTCTAACCAAAGTTATAGCCGTTTTACTGACAGGGGGTACTGCAGGACTGCACTAGTATGGTAGGATATAAAGGCAAAAATAAGGTCCAGGAGGATTATGCACAGTAAATCAGGGATTCCATGATGGAAAGCACACTTCAAGAGAACCCTAAAGAGCTTCAACAACAAGGAGAAATCAGTATACTTAATGATACTTTGTGTGCCCATGAACTAAGACATAGGAAACATCATGAGGCCATTTTGACAGCAATGGAGTAGATGATTCTATCTCATGGTCAAAAGAAGTCTACTGTTGAGAAGTTGATGGAATCAACTATCCAAACCAAGGCTTCCATTGATAAATTAGTAGAATCTAATGCTCAACTTATGGCAAAATTTTCTCAATTAATGCAGTCGCAAACGGGATCAAAAGAAGCAAATGAGAAGGCTTGTTCAAACAGTGACCCTTCAATCCCACTTCAGCCATCCAACCAAAATGGTCATGGAGATGGGATCATTGGAAGAAGAGGCATACCAAATAGTCAGTATGAAGTAGGAGAAGCTTCACAAAGGTATGATGACTATTTGGGCAGTTTGAATGGAGCCAATACTCAAGCTTTTGGACTGCATACTCATAATTCCAGGGGTGCCTTACCAACAGAAAGATTACATGGTAATTCTCAGCCACCTGTTGGAAGATTTCAGTCTCAATTTGGGGGTTCTGTACTTAGAAATTCTGATCAGCCAGTTTTGGGACAGCAACCCTTTCATGATAGAGAATTCAAGGACAAAATTGTTTTATCCAAATTCAATGGCCAGTCATCTTCACCATCAGAATTAGAGGAATGGACCTCTAAGATGGAGTCTTATTTTGACATATTTCCTAAAACTGATGATATGAAGATACACTTTGCCTCCTTGCACTTAGAAAGATTTGCCCACACTTGGTAGAGGTATATCAAGAAAGAGAATGTACTTATTGAGAATTGGGAAGCTTTCAAGGCACTTAAGGCTGAGGTCTTTGTTTCACCTCTTGAAAAAGAGAAGTTAGAACGAAGATGGTATGATTTGGAACAAAGGGGCCTAAGTGTAAGAGAATATACAAACCAATTCCTCAACTTGACCATGTATGTGGAAAACATAAGTGATGAGGCCAAGTTGCACAAGTTTATGTATGGTTTAGAACCATCCTTGTCAGCTGATGTTATGGCGCAGAATCCTACTTCACTTTTCAAGGCTATTGAGCTTGCAGAGCGCTATGGAAGAAAGTATAGGAAAGAGTCTTCATTTCAGCCAAGTTATGGACAGCCAAGGATTGTTTTAAAGCAAGGGTAAGTTGGTAACATTTATGGCAGCAATCATATGCTTAGCGGGAGCTTACGAGTACCAACTTATCCTCCATTTAATGCTTCTAGGCTTCAAAGCAATTTCAGGACAGCAAACAGTCCAAAGGTTGAATTTAAGCAGGGTGACAATAAGCCTAAGTCCACTTCCGCTAATACAAATTCCAAAAATATTCCCATGGATCTTTACAAGGAAAGAAAGGACAAAGGCTTATGCTTCAAGTGTAGAGAAAAGTATACTCCTGACCATGCTTCAAAGTGTGTATACAAAAATGCCAAGCCAAAGTTTCAGAGTATGCTAGTTCTTGAGGACTTTGAAAATGACATAGATGAAGCTAATGTAGTCACAATCAATGCTGAAAATGAAGATTTCGAGGATGATGGTGGACAGGAGTACTTTTATGATCCATCTGACTCTTTTCCTTTTGATCCAGGTGGTGATATTCCATTTGATCCTGGTGGATTTTGTAATGAGTTGCCTGCTGCCACTAATTGTTCTATCTCTATGGATGCTTGGACGGGATCTAAGAGCCCTAATACACTTCGTATGAAGGGAAGCATATGTGGAAAGCCAGTGTTCATCTTGATAGATAGTGGCAGTACTCACAGTTTTGTCAATAAATCTATTATGTACAAGTTGAATTGTGTTCCCACCGACTTACAGCAGCCTATCCGAGTACAAGTGGCTAATGGTGAAGAGGAAACCAGCACACAGATTTGCCCACAGGTTTCTTTGCAGATGGCTGAAAATTTTGAAGCCAAAGTAAACCTGATCACTTTGGAAATGGGGCCCATAGATATTGTACTTGGTTGTGATTGGTTGATGACCTTAGGCAGGATTACTATGGATTTCTCATAGTTATATATGGAGTTTTTCTCCAATGGACAGCTCATCCGTTTACAAGGAATCCCTAGTAGATCTGATTTTCAGCTTATCACCATTCAACAACTCAAGAAAGAGTACAAGAAGTGCTCACAGATATTTGTATTGCATTTGAACAAAGAAACACAAGATCAACCCAATAATTCAGCAAACCATCCAGCCTTGACAGCTCTTCTTGAGGAGTATAGAGATTTATTTGAAGTGCCTACTTCATTGCCTCCTAAGAGAGCGGTAGATCACCCCATTGATTTGGAACCCAACTCAAAGACAATCAATAAGCCACCTTACAGACTATCAAAATGTGAACAAGAGGAAGTAGCTAAGCAAATCAAAGAGCTTCTTGAAATGGGATTCATTGAACCAAGTTCTTCACCTTATGCATCCCCAGTCCTGTTAGTCAAAAAGAAAGATGGATATTTCAGAATGTGCATTGACTACAGGGATCTCAATAAGATAATACTGAAGAACATGTATCCTATACCCGGAATTGATGATTTGCTTGATGAGCTTAAGGGTGCTCGATTCTTCACGAAGATTGATTTGAGATTAGGGTATCATCAGATTCGCATGAGAGAGGGTGATGAGGTCAAGACTACTTTTAGGACTGATCGTGGGCTCTACCATTTCTTGGTGATGCCATACGGCCTTACAAACGCTCCAGCTACCTTTCAAAGCTTGATGAATAAGATTTTGCAACCTTTCCTCTTTCAGTTTGTCCTGGTGTTCTTTGACGACATTTTGATCTATAGCAAGACTTTACAGGATCATTTGTCACATATGAGGAGGGTTTTTAATGTGTTGAGACATCATAGGATTTTTGCTAAGGAAAAGTGTTCTTTCATGCAGACTGAAGTGGAATACTTGGGACATATAGTCAGTGAAAAAAGAATACAGCCTGATTCCAAGAAGGTGCAATGTATAAAAGATTGGCCAACGCCTACTACTACTACCTCTCTTAGAGGATTTCTTGGTCTATCTTCATTCTATCGCAGATTTATAAAGCATTATGCGGCAATTGCAGCCCCTTTAACTGACAGGTTGAAGAAAGAGGCTTTCTTTTGGGATGCTCTTGCAGACAGCAGCTTCAACCAGTTAAAGGAATTACTTACTTCTGCTCCTATTCTTGTATGCCCGGATTTCTCCAAAGAGTTTACTATACAGTGTGATGCTAGTGGCCGTGGCATTGGGGCTGTTTTGCTTCAGGAGCATGGAGTAATTGCATTTGAAAGCCGTAAGCTTACAGATAAGGAGATGGCCATGAATGTTTATGACCAGGAAATGTTGGCTATCCTGCATGCAATCAAGAAATGGCACCATTACGTATATGGCAGCCGATTCAGAGTACATAGTGATCATCGGGTACTCAAGTATTTCCTTACTCAGTCAAATCTCACTCTAAAGCAACGACGATGGGTAGCAACATTACAAAGTTATGACTTTGACATCACTCATACAAGGGGCAAAGATAACATAGTGGCTGATTCTCTTTCTCGTATGTGGGCATGCAAAGTGTCAGCCATGACAGAACTACATAGTGATTAGATTGAAGAGCTACAAGAGGCATATCTTTTAGATGAGGAATTCAGTCAAATCTTTCAGAAATTACAGCAAGGTCTTATGGAAGAAAACTCGCATTACCAGCTTAAAAATGGTCTTATTTGGTGGAAGGGCAAGATTGTTATTCCCTCTACTTCTTCTTTCAAGAGGAAAATTATGGAGGAGTTATATTCTTCGCCTTTAGCTGGACATTTGGGAGTTTTCAAGACTTATGACAGGATCAGCAAGAGCTTTTATTGGAAAGGACTGTGGAAAGATGTCAAGGACTTCGTTATGAAGTGTAGGCCTTGTCAGCAAAATAAGGATAGCACCCATAAGCCAGGAGGTTTGTTGCAGCCATTGCCTATTCCTACGGGTAAATGGACTCACATTACTATGGACTTTATCACTGGCTTACCTACTACCAAGAAGGGGTGGAATAGTATTTATGTGGTGCTTGACAGACTCACCAAAGCAGCTCATTTTATCCCAACAAAAATTCAGTTTATTGCTTCTCAAGTGGCCAACCAGTTTATGGAGCATATTTTCAGATTACATGGATTACCGCAGGTGATTGTCCATGATAGGGGCTCAAAGTTTATGAGTAACTTTTGGCAAGCGGTATTTACATCTATGGGTACTAAGTTGGCTCCATCTACGGCTTATCATCCCCAAACTGATGGACAGAGAGAGAGAGTTAATAAATGGTTGGAGACTTATCTTCGCCATTTTTGCTATGATGTCCAAACCTCATGGGATTCTTGGTTACACCTGGCTGAGTTTGCTTATAACAATTCCACTCATGTGAGCATAGGAGGTTCACCCTTTGAGGCTTTGTATGGTTACAAGGTGCCCTTACCCACAATCATTTTTAATGAAAAGATCAACCCTCATGGGAAGGAAGAGTTGGAAAGAATGCAGACTCTTCTTCAACAATGCAAGGTGAATCTAAGGAAGGCTCAAGATCAGATGAAGATGTATGCTGATGAGAATAGGAGGCCTTTAGAGTTCCAGGAAGGAGATTTGGTTTTGTTGAAGGTGCCCAAATCTAAGTACTCTACATTGAAAGATGGATCCAGTAATAAGCTTGCCCACAAATTTTATGGCCCTTACAGGATCCTTAAGCGGATTGGAGATTTGGCATACAGACTAGAGCTTCCCTCTTCTACAAAGATTCATAACGTCTTCCATGTTAGTCAGCTCAAGCCCTATTATGGTGATCCAGTGAATATAGTTGATGAGCTGCCACCTATTGATGAAGATGGTCTTGTTCAGTACATCCCAGAGGCTGTTATAGGTCAGCGTGAAAAGAAGCTTCAATCACGTTCTAATGTGGAATATTTGATTAAATGGAGAGGTTTACCCTCTGAAGAGGCTTCTTGGAGACCTGATTCAATATTGGATGAGTATCCATACTTGAGGGATACATTGGTGGTGGTTGAAGCCTATTGCTTATGGAGCTAGTATTGATGCAAACTAGTTTAGGACAGCACGCTGTTTTAGAATAGTTTTTATCGTACCTCATTTTCAGAATTAAGCTATCTACATGAGCTTAAAGTACTCTCCAAGAGCTTCGTTTTGATATGTGGTACATCTTATTTGGACACTTCTATCAAAAGTTATGGCAGATTTGGTCCAGCAGGGACTGTTTATTCAGCAAGCTGTCTACTTTCTTCTGGAACTATTTGTTGAAGATTCTATGGCTCCATTTGCTTTTGAAGTTCTTCAAGTCATGTATATAGTTGGGTCTTCTTTCCGTTCCTCAAATTCAGCCCTTGTAATGATAATTCTTCATTCATTTTCCATTTGTAAAGCCGTAAAACAAAGTAGTACTCTGTTCTATCCATCTCTTCTTTAGCTCTTTCTAGGTTTGTTTTTGGGGACAAAAACTTTTGGAAAGGGATGGATTGTAAGAAGTTGGGAATAGGTAGAATGATAATAATATGCCATGTCACACAGACATTGGTATATAAGGAGAGAAGTTGTAATTTTTCACATCTTTTGACAAATCAATTCATTTACAATCTTTCTCTCCCTTCTTGCTCTCAACTTCCATGGCTTCTTCATCTTTCCTATCTTTCTCTCTCTAAATCTAGTCTTTCTCTCTCCTCATCACTCTTATTCTCTCTCTCTCTCTGCAGTATTTCTCTCTCCTCTACAATCTTTCTCTCTCCTCTTTCTCTCTCCCTAGTTCTCTCTTTGACAACAACAATATCTGCTATGCGCAATAGCTAGAAGTAGCTCTACATGATCATTCGATGTTATAATCAGAAATAACATTGCTACACTGAAATGAACCACAAAGTGTAAGCATATCCAAGCATCAAATACATATAGGTGAAGCAAAGCCCAAAACCAAATCTTGCTTTACAGCCGAAAAATTTGTACCATAAATCCAAGTATCAACAAACCATGAAGTACCACTTCTTGATTACACCTATGATAAATAGATATAGATACATCTACATCAAAATGCTACAAAGATGTTGAAACTTTCCATCAGGCCTAACCAAAATGAAGCTTTCTTTTTTTTGAGGAATCACTGGGAAAAATTCCATTCTCCAACACAGCATGCTCAGGAGAAGCAAGTCCCATTGCCACTCTTTGTCCCGATGATGGTACAGGGGACATGATAGTCTTTCCTCTTTTTCTTGCGCCTAAAATTTTAAAAGCTCACAACGTAAATATGAACACATCCAACAATTGACAAAAATCACTTAACATTGGAATAACAATACCTAGCTTAACACTTGCAAACCACTTGGCAGGCATTGTCACAGCTTGATGTAGCGTCACAAAACAATTGAGGTCCTTAAATTCATACGCCGGCCACCCCCTCGGTATTCGATCAGTGTGAGATCACCGAAACCTCTTATCCTACTCAGCTTCACCCATATGCACTCGAAAGCACTGAGTATACCCACAATGCACTACCTCAATAAAGACTGGAAGTCAAATCTCTATGTTGACATCATCATACAAACGCTCAATGACCCTTGCGAGTGTTCTTGTTATAATATCATGCGTTGTCACTGTGCGCAAGTTACACTGCAGTTCCTTTTGATACTCAGAAGCTGGATAATAACCCTAGCTTGGAGTAGGCATTTGCAAAAGTCAAGCAAACACTTATATACAGTGTAGGGAATATATACTCAATTACCATCGAGTATATGCCAACCGAATACAGCTTTGAGGCTATCTCACATACACACCAAGCAAGGACTATAAAGCCATCAAAATTCAATAGATACATCTCTAAAAAAATGCAAGCATATCTTCCACTCTCCAAAAAATTCATCTCTGTATGCATCTTTGCAAAAAAGCAATGCACCTCATTGCATCTTTTGAAGTACCTCCTTGTACACAATGTTCGTTGTGACATTCACAGTGCTTCCATCCTCATCCAATAACCCCCTCACACCGCATGAGAATTTCACCCTTGAAAATGCAACATACAACTGTCCATGTGTAAATACTGGTGTCTTTAAGTAAAGACCAACAACAGACAATGTCTAGCCTTGCGACTTATTGATCGTCATAGCAAAGGCCAATCGAATAGGAAATTGCCACCGCCTCATAGCAAACAGAAATTGCAAGGTGTTAGGAATAAAAGTGATCATAGGAATAAAAGCTCGTTCCCCTACATTTATCTCTGTTATTATTTCAACATCTATCACCTTTTTATTGAATGCCTTACACATCAACCGTGTACCATTACACAAACCTTTTGCTGGATTTAAGTTCCTAAGCAGAATAATAGGTGCATTCATCTTTAGCAACAATAGATGGGGAGAAAATCCACCTCCAAGATCCAGTGTATTTAAATACTCTGCAAAGTATAAAAATGAGCTATCACCCGTCTCTGCAATTGAATCCGCACTATAGTACTGTATAACTTTTCCTGGCATCAATTGCAATGCACAATGATTCAAAGAAGTCACCTCTATATTCCGCGCTGCAAGTATAGCACGCTCACTAAAATATGCCCCAAAGTCTCTCACCCCGGACACTTCACCGTATACATTATTAGCCAAGGTTTTAATAGAGCACCCTTTCAATACCATGCTAGATGGAATATGTAACTTATCACAATTCTCCGTAATACCCACTCCATCCCCTATCCCTTCAATCCAACCAACAAATCCATTATCCATTACACCACCAGCGGTTGACATCCTTATATTCCCAGACAACCTTAGCACCTTAACATACTGCCATAAATGAGAGCAACATAGTGCTGCATTAGCAATATCTTCACGGGAGCCCTTTATCACGACGGGCAGGATTTGCCTAAAATCGCCCCCAAGCAAAGTAACCTTTCCACCAAATGGTTTATCACAGCTCATAATATCTCTTAAAGTTCTATCAACAGCTTCAAATGCAAACCTGTGCATCATGGGAACGAGATGGGAGCCTCATCCCATAAAATGAGGCTCGATTGTCTGAACAATTGAGCAAGATCGCTCTGAACATGAATATTACAGGTGAATCGATTACATAGATCCAATGGAATTTTGAATCTCGAGTGAGCAGTACAACCGCCTTGCAGAAGCAAAGCAGCAATGCCAGATGATGCCATTGCCAATGCTATATGACGATCAGTGCGTAACCTAGCAAGCAAACACTTGTAAAGAAATGTCTTTCCAGACCCACCGGGACTATCCAAAAAAAAAACATCCCTAAAGTTTCCACCAATGGCACCTATAACTGCATTATATGCAACCCTCTGTCCATCATTCAACATTGCTTCCATACAAACACAATACGTTGCTCCAGTATATCATATGCATATTCATATTCTAAAAGAGGGCTAGCACACAACTAAGAATTTGTTCAATGAGGTTTTGGCAATCCATCAAAGTCAGACAATCTTCACCCATGTTGTCGCAAAAGATCTTGAAGATGCAATAAAGCCCTCTTTGATGCCTCTTGTTGTAGAATTGCAGAAGATATATGCACATGCTCTAGCTGTAACTTATACAAAATATCCTCCACCATCGGTGACATAAACCTATCTGACCAGGCTGCGCAGGCTCACAGAAGACCAAAATTGCAGTGAACAAAGCACACAACTGGGCACCAATTTGTACAGATGCAGCCTCTTCCAAGCACACAACACACTCATCATCACCCTCTAACATGCCCTTTGCAATGCAGGCTTCCTTAAAGGTGTTGTACACCACGTTACCAATAGTACACAAATCATCAAAATACATACATCCTCGAGACACTGTCAAGAGCATTCGCAAGTAATAACGCTCACCAGATGTGGGCGGCACAAAGTATATTTGACCACACATATTTCCACACTTTCTCTTTGTCCATACCTTTCATTGTGCATTCCACACCCAATACATTGGGAAGTCTTGATACCAAATATCTCGAGCCTCTGGATGAATATGATTTCACACAAACCATTCCGTAAGAGTAGTTTTTTTGATATCTTCATTCTGCATACAATCTGATATATTGTCTGTATCTTGAAACACCACATAATTCTCACCAGACAAGTGCATATCAGGCTTCTCATTATGCAATGCATAGTCACATATTCGCCAACACGCTTCCGAAGCAGAAACATACCGTGCATCTAAGTAACTCTTGATCTCATCCACTTCACGAAAGGTCGTACCATTTAACCCTGAGTTTCCAACAAAAAATTTAATCGTTGCACGATCATGTCCCTTGTATATATACTTATACAAATACTTAACAGCTGCCACCGTTGAGCATACCTCAACATTTATATGTGCATTGTATTTTTTACTCAAGTACGGATTATATGGAACAATCCATCGATTATCAATAGTATTACCCTTTATTGTGACTGTCTTTTCATCATCTCGTCTTCTATAAACAGGATAGCCATAGCTATCAATAGTTGTTACATTCACAAACCTCCGAGAGAATTTTTTAGTGCATCGACCATTGTGCATGCAAGGGCTCTTGGGATTCATTACACTGCAAGGACCATGGACATTGCATTTTGAGATAGTTTCAAACAAAGTTGAAAACTTTGGTCTATCAGGAAACTCATCACAAACAACTCTATCATAATGGCATGCTTCAGAGGGTTTAAAAGGGTGCTCCAAAATCAGCAAAGCATGAGAATGTGGTAGCCCCCACTTTTGAAACTCAATCACACTAACATAGCCTGCAACATTTCCAAACAAATTCCTTTTCAACAATGTATGCATCATATCAGCATGTTTTTCATGGAATACCCGAGCAGTCAAACCAGGACGATCATAAGCAGTCTGTCCAAGCAACCAAACATTAGTTATCTCTAACCACTTTGGATTACATGTCATCGTTATAAACATATCAGGTTTTCCCTTACTTCGCACTATAGCCATGGCATTCTGATACAACTGATACATGTGTCTTGGCCCACCAGTAAAAGAAGACGACAGAACCAACCTTTTACCAATAGAGGCACCAATAATCCCCATCAGCCCATCATCCATCACTCCCATCATATCTGCTAAGCCCTTATAAACTTCCGAGCGTAAAACTGATTGATTTTGACGACACCAAGCTAACCTACATTGCTCTATACTATAATAATCATCAACAATAATTTTTTGCAACAATCGGCCACCCCGCAACATGCACACCTCAGTGTCCTCACGCACTTGTAGTTGAAATGCATAAAATTGCATCTGAGTAACACAGTCCTTATTAGACAATTCATGTATATTAATTGGGACATTAACACCACTATAAGGTACCTTTACACGCCAACCATCATCACCCATAGGAAAAAGAAGGACGTATAGCATTGGCATATATGCCCTATGCAAGTTTGAAATAGCAATATATCGTCCATCCCGACTATAAACATGTATGTCTCGACGATCAAGAGTATTCTCATCGCCTTGTCCTGGCATGATAGCCGCAACCTCAGTTGCCACTGGAGCTGAGTATTGTCTATTAGCATGTTGAACCCCAAAAATAGTCATTCTCAAATCATATAAGGGATTGTTTTGCAATTGCATACCCACGGATCTTAAAGCTTGTGCATATGCATTGTGTTGATGCATCATAGACTGAAGCTCCCTAAGCAAGTTTGGCAATAAATTAGGCATAACATCCAATCGATTAGATAACTCATGCTCAGTATCATAAACATAAAGTTGTGCAAATCTTGGCCTTTCCTGTTGTTGCACATTAGGAATCAAAGAGCCTATACGATGATAAATGGAGCCATGCACTCTAAAGGTATAAGAATTTCCCACAACAGGCAAAAGCTCATCAACATTGGCACCAAGCGACACAAATGCAAGAGCACTATTATATGCTCGTATATTATTTTTAAATACTCTACTTTGAGGATGCATATCATGCAACAAATCATGCGATAGTTGTGGTGGATATTGTAACTGTGGCAACATTACTTTTCCATTTCAACAACAATGTTTACCAAACAAAACTGACCCCTGTACTTGAGCCTCACATCTCCACAATTCAGCCGAACATCGCTCACACATCTCAGAAAGACTCCCCATGGAATGCACAATCGGGTCTTGAAATAGCAATATTGTAGTTGCAGGATGAATATCCATTGCAGGCAAAGCATGTAAAATGGAGCAAAAACCTCCATTTCGAGCACTAAAGGTTGGAGCATTATTGACACGTGACTCATTAATCACAGCATTTCCTAGGTTTTGGTGATTTTCAGTATCACAATTATTATCATTAGTAAATTGCTGCTCAATCAAACTATGAAGTTCCTCACGAATCAAGCTATCATGATTTAGAGCCCCTCCTTGCAAAATGTTCCGGCACTCAACTATAGTAGAACACATCTCTTTATACCCCCTCTAGTCATGCCTTGCCATTTGAGCCCTAAGCCTAGCAATCTGTCGTCGTCTATATTGTGTAGAGTTGAGTCTATGCCTATGAATATGCAACACATAATCCCTGCTAGTTCTCTGATTATTTAATCCCATATTGTTTGGATTCTCACAAAGCCTGCACATCAAGAGAAAACATGCATTCTTTCAAGGAGAGACTTGATTGGGATTAGTTTTTTCAAAAAGACTTAAAAGTAGAATCAATCTAGAATCATATAATCCAAAATACTACGATAATTTAAATCAGCACAATCCTCCTACGTGCAAGGAGCAATAGTAGTCAAAATTAGAATCACCATATATTTTTATATATTCTATACAATTAGATATATCTAACCTAAAGACAAAAAAAAGCTATATCCAACCAGCGCGTGATCCCCCAACCTATAACTCAAACCCAAACATCACTCTCTTCAACATGAATGCGCAATAAACTATAACACGTTAGGATTCTTAAATCAAGGAACTCTTCTCTGTAGATTGCAAGACATAATAAGTATTTCTATAGATCAAACCTCAAGAAAGAGGCAATATACTTAAAAATAAAAATGTATTTAATATTTACAAACTCTTGAAAAGAGAAAAAATACACAATCTTATTCCAATCCATAGCAAGTTCCTAGACATTGAAACGTATTTTACAGAGAATATTACTCTTTGATACATACTACATTGCAAAAATCAATGAAGTTTTCTCTCTAGATTGTAAGACATAATAAATATTATATCTATAAATAAACTATAGATCAATGTTTACAAACTCTTTAAAGGAGAGAAGAATGCATCACCCCCAATAAATTAAACCAAACACTAGAGAGAGAGAGAGAGAGAGAGAGAGAGAGAGAATATTACAATTAGACCATAGAATTAGAAAATATTACTCACATGCATTACACCATAAAAATGAACATCAAGTGTCAAGAAAGAGACATCACACCACACTGTAGATACCCAATACAATTTACTCAATCTAGTCTCGTTACAAAAAAAGATAGCACACATTATCACAAAAAAAGTAGTGGCCCAAGCATTTCAATATCTTTATAAAAGCGAGACAACAATAGATCATAACCTTCATCCAAATGTTGAAGAGAGAGACAAAGAGAGAGAGTGAGTGAGTGAGAGAGAGAGGTGAATATTACAATTAGAGAATATGACTCTCGCATGCGCTACACTACAAAAATAAAAAAAGTTGTATCCACATTGCAAGACATGAAAATTCTTTATGCAGATCAAACCTCAAGAAAGAGGTATCACATCGTTACATTAAAACCAATATCAACTTCACAAAAAGGAAGCACACATCATCACAAAAAAAATATTGGTCCAAGCACTTCCAAGTAAGATATAAGCGAGACGATAATAGATCATAAGCCTCAGCCAAGCAAATCCTCCTCAATTGGGACCGTTCATTTGACGACTCAATTGTTGTAGCAAGGCATTGAACCTATTAACATTCATTTGGAACTACAAAAACGGGAGTTGACAACCCCTCTGGCAAATCATAGGCTTGCGGTCATCTCCAAGCCCCCAAAACGATGCCCACATATCATTCAACAACAAATTCGTCAACCTACTTGTCTCAGAGACAATTGCTGAAAGTTCCCTCACTTCACCACCCAAACCACTTGAGACTTGTTGAAGAACATTCTGGGTGTGCTTTGTCTCGCACACAACACCATACAAACCCTTAGCTTGTTCATGCAACTCTGCGGAGTACATAGCAAGTGCATGATCGACACGTGTGGATAAACTCGTCTTCAATTCCATCAACTCATTCATCTTGGTCTCAAGGCGTTTAAACTCCAAAGAACTTGAAGCAGCCTTTGTGTTTCTTTGGATCGTTGATGTCATTGTGGATTTACTAACATGCCCTCCCTATTGCCTCGCCACTTCTTTCATCTTTCACACATTCACTTTATTCACTCTATTAAACTCCACATTTTGGCTGCAACAAAATACACAAATGACTATCTCCCCAAAAAGAACACAATACCTTGGTGAAAATACAATTATTAGAATAACTATCTCCCATACCCATGCGAACGGCTCCAAGCAGGTAAGCGTCGACGAGATGATTTTATCGCTGTTTTCTTTGATTCAACCAAATCAAATGTATTCAATGGAGTCGAATGCACTATGTCTGGAACATCGTCCATAGCTTTGCTTTGTTCCATGATGACTACACGAAACTTTCAATAGAGTATAAGAGTCCCAATAGAGAAATCTCAAAGCCATTGAAGACAAACACATTTCCAACTGAAAACCCTAAATCGAAAGTGTCTTGGACTCAAAGACAAAAGAACAGTCATGCACGAACACGTGTAAATAATCATGCATGAGCACACACATACATAGTGCTCACCAAAATCCAATTAATGATTCCCCTCTTCAATGGATGTCCATTCATCCACATGTGCACATGACACTCACCAAATATATAGCCATGCCTTACCTCCTCTCCTCTGACTCTCTCTCTCTCTCTCTCTCTCTCTCTCTCTTTGTGTGCAAGCCCTACTAGTGGATGTTCATTCGTCTAGATCCATACATAGGTCTTGCCAAAAGGCTCAAATGTGTTAAAGATCCAAAGATGTTGGACGCTCAAAGATGAATGAATACCAAGGTGAAAATATGGAAATATAAACTATCAAAATGAGATCAAAAATAAAAAAATCTTAATAATTTGGAAGAGATAGACAATGCTTTTTAAAATGGAGATTTTCATCAATTGAATAAAATACAACTCAAAAGTCTTGCAAATATTAAATATATCAAGTATGTGGCGATTTTCAATTTGGGAGAGATAGACTGTTTTTCAAAATGGAGATTTTCAAGGATGTGCTTATGCAGCGGCGACTCATCCAAGTTAACTTTGAAAGAAGCAAATTGCACATCAAGGGCAATGCTCTCGAGTGAAAGGGAATGATCCCACACGGTGATTCAACTGGGTTAACATTGCTGAAAACCTATTAAGAGAAACTTTCAAAGAAGTAAGTTGCACATCAAGGGAAACATTTTCATTCTTGTGAGCAATTAACTCAGATACACCATCCTCTATACGACTAGCACTGTCAATAAGATCTTTCATCTTCTCATCATGATCATCCAAGGATCCAATACATGGCCAATACTTTCGGACATGGTCATATATCTCGCCTATGTAAGCCTTGATTTCTTCCAGCTCATCTTGTATCCTCACCCCATCACAAAGGTTTCCTTCGCATTTCTCCTTCAAAATTCTCTCAATCCTCTGTAGACGGCTATCAATGCTCTCACCAAGAGAAATCGAAGCCCTTTGACGTCGAAATAGTGCCTTTACTTGCTTCTCAAGCCCATCCAAGTGATGAATAAATCTCAAAAAACTAACAGAACTTTCATATCCTCCAACATGCCTGAGTACACGACGAACTGCCTTCTTCCTTACAACCTCTTTCCCTTTGCACACATTCATTTGCACACTGGGAACGCACTACACAACATTTGCTACAAACATATTTTTTTCCTCCATGCTGCGCAAAACACATGCGTCAACATCCAGGTGCATATCAACTATTCTTATATTATCTTAAAAATTAGAAACAGTGGAAGATCCTAGATGACATTAGATTAACTTCCAATGCATTAAATGTAAACATACGTGCATTAGACCATATGATTGACTACAATAGAATTTGCTATAGTAAGTAGCATCTAAAGCGAGGTTTCAATTTGTTTATCCTACACATAGGACTCAAGTGTCTTCAAGATGCACTTGGATTATTTCAAGCAAATTCTCATGGCTCCCTAGTTGAGAGATTAGGCTTTTTGTCACAATGGATGTATCCATTTTATGATGCAAAACCCCCCTTCCATAATGAGAAAAGTCAAGGATCAAAGCCAACGCTACAATGACCAGTGAGTTGGTATTTTAGGTGGTATACCTAACATTGCATGGTGCACACCACACAATATCCTTTCTTAGAAAGTCATGCCCCAGGACAATGCAACATTCCCTACCCCTGCCAATGAAACTATAATTCACACACTAAACAATCTCCTAAGTTCAAAAACGTCAATAACGGATTTTTAATGCCATGAAGGGTTACTACATCTATGCCAACCCCATAAATTGCAATGAGTTCTGAATGATAGTTGTACCTCTCAATAATGAAAGTCACGACCATGAATAAGTAAATAGTAATATAATTAATAATAGCTTTCTAAGTTTAATAATGCCCTACGAATTGCAATCAATGATGCAAAGGATATTTTTATCCACATATCCTAAAACGTTTATCAGTAAGATAATAACAACAACAAAATAAGATAACAAAAACAATAAACTAATATCTATATCTATCTAATCTAATCTTCTATATCTATATCTATAAACTAATTAGATAACAATAAACTAATAAAACAATATCTAATCTAAATATTATCTTAATCTAATCTAAATAAAATAAGACCATAATAAATTATAAATTATAAACTAACAATAAATAAACTAATAAACAATACAACAGCAATCATAATCATCATCATCATCATCATCATCATTATCATTATCATTATCATTATCATTATTATTATATTATATAAACTAATTACTTAGATATTATTAATTAGATAGATATATATAAACTAATAATATCTATCTAAACGATAATAAACTAATAATATCTAAATAAAAAACAAAAATAATAAGAATAAACAACAACAATAATAAAATAATCATCATAATTAAACTATAACTATTAACTATTAATTAATTAATTAAGTATAACATTAAACTAATAAAAAATACAACAACAATCATCATGATCATGATCATCATTATCATTATCATTATTATTATTATTATTATTATTATTATTATTATTCTTAATCACAATAAAATAATACCACAATAAACTATAAACTAACATCAAACAAATAAAACAATATCTAAATCTAAATCTAAATCTTGTCTAAAACTTATATTAATCTATCTAATCTAAATAAAATAAAATAATACCACAACAATCAATTATAAAATAATAATAATTATAAACTAACAATAAACTAATAAACTAATTAGATAATAACAATAACAATAAACTAATAAAACAATTTCATCATCATCATTTTAGATAACAAAAAACTAATAAACTAATTAGATATATAATAATAAACTAATAAAACTAATTAGTTAATTAGATAACAATAAACTAATTAGATAATAACAATAACAATAAACTAATAAAACAATTACATCATTATCATTATCATTAACATTAACATTAACAATTAACAATAATAACAACAAACAAAAACAACAAAAATAAACTAAAATAATACCACAATAGAAGACAATAGATAAACTATAAACTATAAACTAACAATAAACTAATGAAATAATATCTAAATCTTATCTTAATCTAAACATCATCATTCATCATATAAACTAATTAGATATTATTATTATTATTATTATTATTATTATTATGATTTAGATACATACAAACTAATAATATCTATCTAAATAATAATAAACTAACTAATAAAATATAAATAATAAAATAATAATAATAAAATAATCATAACCATAATTACTAATATTACTAATAAATAAGCTTAAACTATAACTATTAACTATTAATTAAATTAAACATAATTAAATTATCTAAATCTAAATTCGAAATCTTATATCTTAATCACAATAAAATAATTCATGATCATCATCATCATATAAACTAATTAGATAGATAACAATTAAATAATAAAATAATTTCATCATTATCATTAACATTAACAATAATAACAATAAACAAAAACAACAACAATAATAATAAAATAGTCATAATCATAATTACTAATAATAAAGCTTTAACTATTAACTATTAAATAATTAAATTATCTAAATCTAAATTGTAAAATCTTATATCTTAATCTTAATCTTAATCTATCTATCTATCTATCTATCTTAAAGTAATAATATCTAAATAAAAAATAACAACAATAATAAAATAATCATAATCATAATTAGATAACAATAAACTAATAAACTAATAAACTAATAAAACAATTTCATCATTATCATTAACATGAACATTAACATTAGCAATAATAACAATAAACAAAAACAACAACAATAATAATAAAATAGTCATGTTAACTAATCTAATATCTAATAAACTAATTAGTTAGTTAGAAGTTAGATTAGATAACAATAAACTAATTAGATTAGATAACAAAGAACTAATAAACTTATTAGATAACAATAAACAACAATAATAATGAAAAAATCATAATCATAATTAGATAACAATAAACTAATAAAACTAATTAGATAACAATAAACTAATATAAAATTTTCATCATTAACATTAACATTAACATTAACATTAACATTAACAATAATAACAATAAACAAAATAGTCATAATCATAATTACTAATAATAAACTTAAACTATAACTATTAGCTATTAATTAATTAAATAATTAAATAATTAAATAATCTAAATCTAAATTGTAAAATCTTATATCTTAATCTTAATCTTAACCTATCTATCTATTATTATTTAGATATATATATATAAACTAATAATATCTAAATAAAAAACAACAATAATAACAAAAACTAATAAGTTAGTTAGATAACAATAAACTAATAAATTAATAAACTAATTAGTAAACCAATAGACTAATAAAACAATTTCATCATTATCATTATCATTAATCATTAATTAACATTAACATTAACAATAAACAAAAACAACAACAACAATAATAAAGTAGTCATTAATCTTAATCTTAATCTATTTATCTATTATTATTTGGATTAGATATTATATATATATATATATATATATATATATATATATATATATATATATATATATATATATATATAATATGTATTTGAACAATAATAAACTAATAATATCTAAATAAAAAACAACAATAATAACAAAAACTAATAAGTTAGTTAGATAACAATAAACTAATAAACTAATAAAATAAGTTCATCATTATCATTAGTCATTAATTATTAATTAACATTAACATTAACATTAACATTAACAATAAACAAAAACAACAAAAATAATAATAAAATAGTCATGTTATCTAATCTAATAATCTAATCTAATCTAATATCTAATATCTAATAAATTAACTAATTAGATAAAGTAATAAAACTAATTAGTTAGTTAGATAACAATAAACATAATAAAATAGTCATAATCATAATCATATCATATCATATCATAATCATCATATCATAATCCATATTCATATTCATATTCATAATTAATCATAATTATTTAGACTAGATAAACTAATAACTAATAAAATAAAACAATTTTATCATTATCATTATCATTAATCATTAATTATTAATTAACATTAACATTAACAATAAACAAAAACAACAACAACAATAATAAAATAGTCATGTTATCTTCTAATCTAATAATCTAAGCTAATAATATCTAATAAATAAACTAATTAGATAAACTAATAAAACTAATTAGTTAGTTAGATAACAATAAATCATTAAATAATTAAATTATCTAAATCTAAATTGTAAAATCTTAATCTTAATCTATTCTATCTATTATTATTTAGATTAGATATTATTATTTAGATATATATATAAACTAATAATATCTATCTAAACAATGATAAACTAATAATATCTAAATAAAAAACAATAATAATAACAAAAGCTAATAAGTTAGTTAGATAACAATAAACTAATAAACTAATAAACTAATTAGTAAACTAATAAACTAATAAAACAATTTCATCATTATCATTATCATTAATCATTAATTATTAATCAGCATTAACATTAACAATAAACAAAAACAAAAACATTAATAATAAAATAGTCATGTTATCTTCTAATCTAATAATCTAATCTAATATCTAATAAATAAACTAATTAGATAAACTAATAAAACTAATTAGTTAGTTAGATAACAATAAACATAATAAAATAGTCATAATCATAATCATTAATGTAAATTTAATTAATTAACTTTAACTATAGCATTAACTATTAACTATTAACATAACAATAATTAGATATAACATAACAATAATAATTAACTATTAAATAATAATAATTAACTTTAACTATATTATAATAATAATAATTAATAACTAATGAAGGGCGTGGGCGGCGCTGCGGGCCGTGCGGGGGGGGGGGGGGGGGGGTTGGTTTTCTGGCGGGCAGTGCCGCGGGTAGTGCCAGGGGGTGGGTTTTGGCAGGCAGACTTGGTGGGCCATTGGGGGGGGGGGGGGACTTGGCGAGCCGCGGGGGGGCCTTCACCATCGAGCACACCTTCTGCCATTGCTGTCCGGGGGGGGGGGGGGGACTTGGCGAGCCGCGGGGGGGCCTTCACCATCGAGCACACCTTCTGCCATTGTTGTCGGGGGGTGTTGGGAGACTTGGCGGGGGAGAGAGAGAGAGAGAGAGAGAGAGAGAGAGAGAGAGAGTTGCACCTGAGCAAGCTGGGTCCCTGCTCCAAGCAATTCGAAGCGTACTCCCTTGCTCGAAACGTGCTCCTCTGTCCAGACCCTGCAACCAAGCAATCGAAAAGAGAGATAAAAAATCTATGATATAGATGTCTCTCGCTAATCATGAGAGAAAGAGGTCGTGGGGTATTAAAGCCACATTAACCTCCCTCAACCTTGCATGCATGCAATTCAAAAATTCAAAACAGGCTTGGGATTCAAAAATAGGCTTGGGATTGAAAAACAGGCTCGGGGAAAGAAATGGAGGTTCGAACCTCCAGCCAAAATGATAAATAGATATAGATTATAATGTTATTATTGACTCGAAGCTTGCTATGCTTTCTCGTTTCACGTTTTTGTGTTCCTCACCAAAAAAAGGGAAAAGAAAAGCATAAACAGCTAGCTTCACATCCATCAATCTCAAGAGAGAAAAAGTTAATATAATATAATACTTCTTAGAATGGCCAATCTAGTCCATTACTCTTTTTATTAGAAGCTTTTCTTTTTTTTTGGGGGGGGGGGGGGGTGCGCATGTCCACAACCAATATTTCCGATAGTCATTCCCGGCACATTGGTCTATCAATAGAAGTGTTTGATCCATACACTAACACCACCTAGACTTCTTCCCCATCGATGATGAGTATCGAAGTTCCAACCATCATATCTTCCTCATCCACCACATGCATTTTATTGGCTTGAAGGTCTCTTTAATCCACATTAAGGTGCCTCCTCTTTCCCTATTCTGTGCACTGCTTATACACCAATATCTTCAGCACACTCACCATTAGTGCTTGATCAAGGCCAAGTTTAATTTCTTGTATCATGAGAACATTCGATTTCCTAGTGGGAAGCACTCTTTGGCGCACCATTTGTCTACTGGCAAAACATAATTTCCTTACACTCCAAGTTATTATGGTGAAATTCGTTATCTTGGATCCAAACCTTACAACAGTCCAATTTTCTAATCCCATAGTATGCATGCTCTTCCCTCACTTCTAGGATTGGAGGGTAGTCGTGGTACATAGAGGACTTTACCTAGCAAGATAAGCATTACAACAATTTTTTCTAAATCTAATTGAGCATGACAATACCTAATTATGTTCCTATTGTGATCCCAACAATGCTAAGTAAAATATTTTACCAACAAATTTGTGATGGCTACCAACAAATTTGTGATTGATAGACTAGATCAATATGGACTTGAAAAATGCCAACAAACTATTTGTTGAACTCATCACTAGATGGGACTTTTCACATGAAGTAGCATAGGACTTGCGAAATTGAAGTAACTAAAGAGATTCCAAAGGAAGAATAATATTAGCCTTATGTATTTTTGAGCTAGCAATATCCATAGTTTGATGTCTTTCTCGGTTGATCTTATGCAAATTTTCCACCAAGATCGGAGCACGTACTTGCATGTTGAAGGTTTTGGACTTTGTGTGGGCTACATAAGATTCTATTTCCATTCCAACATGGTCAAAGGGTTTCTTGTTACTTGGTCTTGGAAATGATGTCCAGCTCCTACCCTCATTAGCCCTCTTGGCCTACATGTGGGATAGGGAGCATTTGACTATCTTCTTCTATCAGAAACCCTAGCCACAGTAGTTAGGCAAGCTTTGCCACCCAACCACTCCTCCTTCCTCCCTCAACACTTGGTCCAAAATTCTAGTGCTTAGCCAATCATTATTTATTCTCAAAACTAATATACAATTAGAAAACCCTTATAAGATTCACAGAGCTTCTTAACCTTATAATAGTAAAATCATGGCATTATAATACTAAAGATCAATGCAAAGTTTATAGGTTTACAATGTCGTGAAGGTAAACAAAGTTATTTAATAAAGGAACAACCATACTAAGCTTCGAAATCAAAGTTCATGGCTTTAGACCCAAGCCTTAAGGCATGGGTCCAAAGTTCAACTCCAAGAATCCACTTATTCTTTCCAAGGTTAGAAATGTAATATAAGAGTGGAAGGAATTTTTATAGCTTATAGTATAGTATGGCTACATCATCCCCAAAAAGTGTGGAAGGAGAGAGAGAGAGAGAGAGAGAGAGAGAGAGATGCCTCGGCCACCAATTTAAAGAGATAGGCGGCACATCTAGAATAATGCCTCTTTCTTACAGTATGAAAAAAAAAGAATGCATCACCTATCTCATCATGTTCAATGACATGTGGGATCCACATTGATGCCAAAACTAAGATGGGAAATTCACCATGTAGTGCAACAATCAATAATGTAAGCCTCCATAGTGCTAATGTTGATGGAGAGGTGGTATTTGCACCAAGGCCATAGGTTGCATATTACCCAAGCCACATTGGCTCTCTTCAATGTTTAACACGAGCTTACATAGAGCTCATACACAAAGCCAATGTATGTTTAGAAATACAATATGTCAATTGACCAAGCATTACAAATGCACACACAACTCCCTTATGCCCCTCCCCCCCTCTGCCGCCCCCATGCTCATGTAGGCAGACATACCCGACAACAAAGTATATCAACACTCTATGTAAAGTTTACACACTTAAACATAATGAACATAATTTTCCTCCAAGATGTACATCCACGATATCAAAATTTGTGTGTGCGCAGGGCATGTGCATGTGTTGTATTTTCATCACTTTGGAGCACACATGACATGTGTAGATGTCCATATTTTTATCATTTTGTGTGCATATTCTAATCTATATGAGTTTGAAGTGTAAACTTGCAAGTTCATCTGTTGATCTTTACATGAATCCACTCCCTACTACCCCAAACTTATAGAAGTTATTTAGAACAATAAATTTTCACTCATACGTGGCATGGGTAAACATGCCTAAAAATTGATTTTGAGGTGTATAAATGCCTCTCTAACCCTCATCATTAATGAGGCATGTGGTAGTTTGCAATCTTCTTAGTAATGTGGGAATCATTTAAATCATATGAAAATGTTGCATGCTATGTTACTCCAATGCACATCTGGGACTTTATCTTTAGCTTATTTGTTGAATGTAGAGATCAAAGGAGTGAAGCTGTAGATGCAGGTAAGAGAGAGAGACAATGACACAATATTTTTGTGGTAAAGAGTACCCAATAAAGTTTTCAAATAGGTATATAAGTCACGTATAAGCCCAACCCTTAGGGCGGGCAGCACGGGCACTGCCCTTTATCACAACAATGTCTCCCCTAAAGGCAATGTGCCCAAAGGCAGAGGAAAAGAATAAACTAAGTCTAAGTATGTACAAAGTTGAAAGAGACTATACCTATCCAATACCCATCATCTGCCCCTACAATGGGCAAACCGCTCTAATACGAGACCCTTCATGAGAAGGTCTGCATGGTTATCATTTGTGTGTACCTTGACTATACCTATCCAATACTCATCATCTGCCTACAATGGACAAACCGCTCTACTACGAGACCCTTCATGAGAAGGTCTGCATGGTTATCATCTGTGTGTACCTTGACTAGCTCAATGCTCTTGCTGTCAAGTATCTCCTTGGTGAAATGATACTTCACCTGTATGTGTTTTGTCTTTGCATGAAAGACAGGGTTCCATGGTAACATGATAGCACTCTGCTACCACAGTGGAGGACATGAACCTTAGTGATACCAAGCTCAACAACCAAACGTGACAACCATAAGGCCTCTTTGCATGCTTCAGTGGTAGCCACATATTTTACCTCGGTAATAGATAGTGAAACACACTTCTGTAGCCTGAATATCCAAGAAACAAATCCTCCTGTGAAGATAAACACATATTTTGAAGTGGACTTCCTACAATCCACATATCCAGCATAGTCTGCATCCATAAAGCCAACGATAGATGCCTTTTTCTTACCAAAGCAGATGCACAAATCCCTTGTTCCCTTGAGGTATCTCATAATATGTCTCACTGCTTCCCAATGCTTCTTGCCAGGTTTTGCCATGTACCTGCTAACTACTCCCACTGTGAAGGCAATGTCAGGACGTTCAGCAACCATGGCATACATCAGACTACCAACAGTTTGAAGCATATGAAATCTTGGCCATTTCAGCCTTCTCATCATCAGATGTAGGATTGTCTTTTGCACTGAGTTTCACATATGGAGTAATGGAACTTTGATTGCTCCCCCCCCTCCATATTGAAATGCTGCAAAATCTTGGAGACATACTCCTTCTGAGACAGATAGAGTAACCCTTTCGACCTATCTTTGAGTATATGCATCACCAAGTTCCTTCATGTCAAAGCTGCCATGTAGATTTTGCTTCAATGAATCCAAAGCATGACTATCCCTGCTAGTAATTAGCATGTCATCTACATACAGAACCAAGATAATCGGGCTGCCATTTGCTGCCTTCTTGGTGTACAAACAATGATCAACTTGACTTCTCTGATAGCCCCCTGAGAGTGCATGAAAGTATCAAACTTATGATACCATTCCCATGGTGCCTGTTTCAGCCCATACAAACTCCATTTCAGTTTACAAACCATTGTCTCTTTGCCTTTAGCAACAAGACCCTTAGGCTACTGCACATATATATCCTCATATAGATCACCATGTAAGGATGCAGTTTTTACATCCATCTGTATGAGCTCCATATCTTCAGTTGCAACCAAGCCCAAAATGGTTCTTAGAGTAGTCATCTTGACTACGGGAGGGAAGATCCCGTCGAAGTCAATTCCATGTTCCTGCTTATACCCCATTTGCAACCAACCATGCGTTGTACTTTGGCAAAGAACCACAAGTAACCTTTATCTTGTAAACCCACTTGCATGAAAGAGTTTTCTGCTCTTTAGGCAGTTGCACCAAGTCCCAAGTACCATTCTTATCAAGTGATTCAATTTTCGATAGTATGGCCTTGAACCACTTCTTGCTATCCGGGTTAGTTATTACTTCCTTGAAGCACGACAGCTCACCATAGTCAGTAACCATGACATAATCTGCAGCATACTACGCACCAAGAACAAACTTGTTAGGTGGCCTCAATGGTTAGGTCGACCTACGGAGTGAATGCTCAGCATTTGTAGGCTGTGGAACTTGGAAACCTACATTTTCAGCTTGTTGTCCTAAAATTTCAGCATGTTGTCCAATCCCTGCTAGCTATCCTAACTGCATATTTTGTTGTTGCAATTGTGGATCATCTTGGGCAATACCTTACTGTTTATTTCTAGCACAATTCCTTGCATTTTCAGGGTCATTTATAGCAGGTATACACTGCTGTCCACTGGGCACAACGACTGTCTAAAAGTACATCCTCCCTGAAAACAACCCTCCTAACTTCCCCAGTCTTCTCGGACTATTTATGCATGCGATCTTCACAGAAGATGACATCATTGCTACGTACTATCTTTCTTTTTTCAGGATTCCAAAGTCTATACCCCATCTCACCCTCGTCACCGTATCCTAGGAATATGCATTTACAGGACTTTGGTTCTAGTTTGATGCGTTCTTCTTTTCGTATGTGCACAAAAGCCTCACAATTAAACACTCACAAATGAGCATAAGAAGGTGGCTTGCCCGACCACTATTCTTGAGGGACTCTCCCCCCCCACCAAAGACTTGCTTGATGACCTGTTAATAAGATGAATGGCTGTCATAACAGCCTCTGCCCAAAAGCCATGGGGTAATGTAGCATGAGACAACATTGTACGGACATTGTACGGACCTTATCCTGTATGGTCCGATTCATGCACTCTACAGCTTCATGTTGGGGTGGATAATGAGGGGCAGTGAGCTCCCACTATATCCCCTTGCTATCATAAAATGCCTGAAAGGCTTTGACACATACTCCCTACCGTTGTTAGAGCAAAGAGACTTAAGTGTCTTATAAGTTTGGTTCTCAATTAATGCCAGGAATTTTTGAAACTTGTCAAGCACTTCCTCCTTGCTACAAATAGGGTAAACCCATACCTTTCGAGTAGCATTATCCATAAATGTGACAAAGTATTTCTTTCCCCCTAGAGATAACCCTGGCATCTGACAGACATTGGAATGTACTAACTCTAGAGGCAAAGATTTTAATGAAAGAGACCATTTATGAGATGTCTGTAGATGCTTCCCATAAACACAATGATCACAATGCTCAAAATCAGCATAACGAAGACAAGGAAAGTAACCAAAATGAGAAAGCACTTTCATTCATGTCTGACTCATGTGTCAGCCATGCGATAAGGAAACACTTGGCTACTCGGTCATGGCAACAACATGGTCACGCACACTAGATACATGAAGTGGATACAAAGTATAACTCTTGCAACCTCTAGCAACCCTAGATCCCTTACAAATCTTCCATTTCCCATCACCAAAGGTGGTATTAAAACCATCATCATCTAGCTGAGGTATATGCTTGACATGCTTGACATGCTGAAGAGTGAAGACAGATCATGCTTAAGCTGAGGTACATGATTGACATGCTGAAGAGTGAAGATAGATCCATGCTGAAACTACAGTTGCACACTGCCAATACCTACAATGTTACATGCATAGTTGTCCCCAAGATGGACAACTCCATGTCTGCCCCCAGTGTAGTCAGAAAACCACTTGAGATGAGGGGTGACATGAAAAGAGGCACCTGAATCTAAAATCCAAGTGTGCATGTCATCATCTGTATTTGCAATCAAGGCATGTTCATTGAAACAAGAAGAGACCAAGAGGACATCATTCCCACTGTTTACACATGGCTGACTACATTCACCTCTTTGATCTTTGCACTGCTCTTCTTAGCAGGTTGACTCTCTTTCTTTGCTTCTTTGCTGTCATCTGTCTTCTTGCCCTTCCTTTCTCTTTCTTCCATCTATAGCAGTCACATTTGAAGTGACCCTTCTTGCCACAGTGTGATGGGATTCAACATCCTTACCACGAGATTTATTGCATTCCTTGTTGTCAACTTTTCCTTTCTACTGTGATCTGCCTCTGGTATGCAAAGCACTGGAAGACTTGCTAGATACATTGTTCTGCTGATTCATTTCTTCCATGAGTAGAGCACTCTCTACATTTGAATACAATAGCATATCATTAGAATTGCTCATAGCATTCCTAAAAGTATCCCAGCTCTTTGGCAAAGTGCATAGCAAGAACATAGCTTTGAACTACTCATCAATGTTGAGCTTCAAGGCGACAAGTTGGCTAAAAATAGAATTAAACTCACTGAGGTGAGCAGACATTGGCAATGCCTTCTTTCATGCACAAATCCATGAGTTTCTTCAACTAGTAGACTTTTCTTGCAGCACTTTTTTGGGCATACAATTTCTCTAGTCGTGTCCAAATGGCATAAGTAGTATCAATCCCTTCTATGTTGAACAACAAAGCATCAAAGACTGACATCTCGATGGTCGAGCGCGAGCAAGATCATTCAGCTCATCCCAATCATCTTGATCTACATTTGCTAGTTTTATCCCCTTCTCTTTGATTGACTTTGCCCGCTTCTTCTGCAACAAGATGTTATAGCACCGTTTTGCCAAATTGCAAAGTTGTGTGCTCCTTCAAGCTTCTTGATGTGTAGTAAATTGCTACTATCACTACTTCCAGCCATAGTTACAGCCCAAAAGTACACAGATGCAAGCCAAAAAATGTTAAGACAAGTGAGACCAAGAAGAATTGTAAATTTCAACCAACAAGAGATTCCAAGATCTTTGATTTAGATCAATTTATTGATCATATCCTAGCATATCAATGGCATATGGACTCAATTACATACATCAGTGTATGTCCAACAAGCATTTGACAGTTGCATATATGACCTAAGACTTTTTGCCCACTATTTGCAGCTTCAAAAAGTCTACACAAATTAATGCATTTTAGACCAAAGAGGACATATAAAGCATGTCCAATCTCTATCCTAAGTGTATGCAAGTAATCTAGTACCAAAACAATGTTTACCAACTCAAGGGGGAAGCACAGAGTCCAAGTAAAACTCTCTAAGATTTGTTCTTGTGACATGCAGTTTTATGACAGTCAGGAGCAAGATATCAATCCTCCAAAACAAGCATAAGATCTTCCAAGTCTGTTTCCACATACATGACATCAAAGCCAAGCATCAATAAATCATTCTGAACCCTTGAGGTCAAGCCTGGAAGAATGCATAAGACATGTACTGTCAAAATAACATTCAAACCTATATGTTCTAGCCAGCAAATCCATGTCAAATTTGAGTGAAATCTTAGTCAAAATCAACCCAAATGCACTTCAATACATAGGCATATCATTCTTTAGTGTCTTGACATCACTTGAGCATGTATATGCATCAACATGCATGTCCAAGGACCAATGTCATTAAAGGACATAGAGCTGCTTGTAAATTGCAGACCGTGGATTGTATATTCCAGTCACAAGCAAGTCTACAAACTGAGAAAAATGATTACTAAGATTAGCTCCAAATGACCTCAAGAAAATGCCACATGATCCTTGAGACATCTAGCATCCACTGACATCCAATAACCATCAAACGAGCATGATCTGTATGCACCAGACACACAAGGATATGTGCTGCCCTATTTCCAACTCATAAGTTGTGTAAACCATAGTGCCAAATCTGAAGGTAGGTGCTCCAAGTTGATGTCAAGACCAACCTTTCAATGCAAGACTCAATATCAAGCATCTAGGAGCTCAAGTGTGCACTCCTTAATTGCCTATGATGAGGGATATGTTGAAAAGTGCTAGGAGAGGGCATGATGTCTATAGGCACAAACAACGTGGACTATTCAGGTAGGGCAACAACACTATGTGGAGTCAATGGAGCCAAAGGAGGGGCATAAACAAAGACAAAGAGGGCTTACAATGCCCAATATGAGTTGCAGAAAAAATAGAGACGGAGAAGCTTCAACACACCTGAGCTATGGTTGTCCTGCAACCTATGAGAATTAAAAAAAAAGACTTACTGACCCTGTTGCCAGGCTCCAATTCCACAATGCCAAGATTCGGCTCCAAGTCGTGTGCTCTGATAGCACTTTGTTGAATGCAAACATAAAAGGATCTTTACATGCCATTATCGAAGCCCGAATGCCAACATTGCCCAAGAACTTGCTTCATTAGTCACACTAATCAACAAACTATTAAAGAAGAACTCCATGTTGCGAGTCAGTTTAGTGGCTCATCTCCTTGGGCAACATCATGTCTTAACTATTTGAGGTCCTAATTCAACTTGATGCCTTGGATGCTCTAGCTAAACTTGAGTACAACCAAATTTCTATGACTGGTGGATTGGCAACCATTCATTTGCTATACATAAAAAAAGCAAGTAATCTTCTCGATAAATAATAATATAACAATTAAAACATGAAAAAAACAATCCCACACTACGATCCACTTTCCCAAGCTAGGAAGCTTGATGCAATTTTGTGGGGGGAGGAAAGAAACCAACTCTAAGAGGACCCAAAGTCAAGTCCTTCAAAGTCCATTACCAAGTAAATGTTAATTGAGAAATAAAGGTAAATAATGAGTAGGGCTCAAAATTTTAGGTTGTGCAAATTCAATTCTTCATGTCTACTAAGAAGATAAAGTTGTATAACTTATTTATTTTTTAATTGGCTTAAAATAAAGCCATTTTTTCTTGTAGATGGCAAGCACACAAGTAGCATACCTCATAGCCAAAGCATAGCTTGTGCTAATAAGAGATTTGCTAAACAAAAATAAGCTAGTTTTCTCTGCCCAACAAGGATAGAAACTAAAATTGGAGGCAAACATGTGGGGAGCAGGCCACCTCAAGTTTCAAGCTCTCACCAACCTAGAGAATCTGGTTGAAAATTAACAAAGTGCAAGGGAGCTCAAAGCCAACTGTGGTCTTGGAGACTACTTCAAAGCCACTCTCACTCGCATCTACTTTTTAGCTTGCTTCTGATTGATCGAGAACTATGATCCAACCACTAGATCCAATAAAAACTAATAAGAACTATGATGACCAACTTTGGGCTCCTCCCAAAGCTAGTAGAAGAGACATTGTGCATCGGAAGAGCATCATGGAAATATGTCAAAACACGAAAGATACTCGAAGTCTCTCAAAGGTAGGATGAGAGTTTAGTGGCTCATAATTGATGGAAGTGCAGTGAAAGTAGTGGCCAATGAAGGAGTCCTTCTAATATCTATACCACAAAAAGAGTTTATTATAGCCCAAAAGGAAGAAAATGGTTCTAGTAAGGAAAAGAAGAAGGTGAAAAATGAACCAACTTTTGATTCTATGACTATTCGTGAGCTAATGGCTCGAATTGGTACCATGCAAGTTGTTGGGGGCAAAGGCACCTATGCCTAGCTGCCCACATTTACTCACTATACATTGTATCCAAACACTTGTACATTGCAGGTGGTGGGTATCCATTACTATCACTTTATTCTTTATTCTTTAAGTGACTATTGAATAAGGGAAGGCCAGACACACATTGTGACTATTGGAGTTCCCACATGTAGTCTCTCTCTCTCTCTCTCTCTCTCTCTCTCTCTCTCTCTCTCTCTCTCTCTCTCTCTCTCTCTCTCTCTCTCTCTCTCTCTCTCTCTCTCTCTCTCTCTCTCTCTCTCTCTCTCTTGATCCATCCACCATAGCTCTTACTTCTACTTGTTTGCTTCCACTTGGCTCTACCTTTCAACTAGTATTAGAGCTTGGACTCAAGGAGATTTACTAATCATTTGCCTCATCCTGTGAAGAGGCTTCAGCTCAAGCTTTCATGGCAATCATTGTTTCTTCCTCTTGAGGTATGCATTGAGTCTTTCCTTCCCACTTAGCTTGTTGAGAAGCTTTCCAAGGCTCAGGTGAGCCTTATTGAGTTTTTATTGAGCTGAGAAGCATCCATTCTATCCATTTTGAGTGGATACATAGCATGCTACAGAAGTTGTGGATAGTTAAGGCAGCTTGATCACACTTTTGTATTTTGGCCATAACTTTTGCATACGATGTCAGATTTAGGTGCTCTATAACTAGAAACTAAGAGGACAATGATAGCTATAGATTTGAGTGGCATAGAATTAATCATGTATAGTGTTTGATTCTTTTTTGTACAGAGAATAAAATAGTTTTGGTTTGGATAGCAAGCATTTGATTGATTTATACTCTATTGATGCTTATGGGGAATGTTTGCAATGCTTCAATGGTGCATTGATGCTTCAAAAAGGCATTTGGGTTGATCAGAGCTTGATTAGCTCAATCATTGAAGTGTTGTGGAAATGTAGATCACCTATTTTATGAAGGGTTTCAAATGTAAGATTTGGAATCCCATTGCCGATGTTGAGATGGGTCAGAATGATATAGTGGACACATTGATTAGAGTAGCTATGAGAGTGGAGAAAAGACTTGGTACCTCTAGATCTAAGAATAGTAAAGATGAGGATTCTTTGGATTCAGATTCTAATGTAAATTCAGAATCAGTTTCAGACACACATAGTGATGCTGAGGATACTGATTACAACTCAGATTCAGATGATGATTCAAGTGATTCTGATGAGGATAACTCTAGCAGGAGGAGACATAAGAAGAAGAAGAAAGCAGGATGAGCCTATACTAAAAAGAAGAAATCAAAGGACAAAGATAGGAAGAAGTCAGAGGATAGTAAGTTGGATAAAATGATTAAAAAAAAGCTAAAATATTTGGGTATTTTTGAAAGTAAGAATAAGGAAAAGCATGATGAAATATGTTAGAGAAAGGGCCATGAAACTAGGACTTATTGGTATAATCCTAATGTCAAGATGGCATTGCAGATGCCAATGATGTAGGCTAGGCCAAGACCTATTCAATCAGATGCAATAAATTAGATTTTTCTTGACACTATACCATGGAGACCCTTTAGAGGACCTAGAAGAATGCATGCAAGAGAGCCTTGGGGAAATTTTCAGGCACAACAGCAAACTACCCAAATGGGAGCATGCCACTATTGTGGAGGTCAAGGACACTTTGTTGGACCAAACTATGAATTTTGGGCATGACATAGGACTGAGAGAGGAATGCCAGTAGCAAGGTCCTACAATGACAGAAGACCTATAGGAGCATCTCATCAATAACATCCACCTTCCCCAGTTGCAACAGTCCTTATAGAGTTACCTGATCAAGATGAGAAAAGGCAATCTAATCTCCTGATGGTGTAGGAACTGCTGATTGTAGGAAAATTCAGCAAGAGAAGGTTCAAGAAGAGGCAAAGGAGGTGTCATGTAATATTAATGCTATAAGTATGCACATTCATTGTGATTGTTCTAATTGTTTTGAAGTTATGGAATGTCAAGAGGAACCAATGGTTTTAGCAATAACTAGGAGCCAAGTTGGTATGAAGCTTGATTGGAAGGAACAAGAGAAGATAAGGAAAAAGGCAACAAAACAAGTTAGAAAGATGCAAAAAATGGCTGAAGAATTTGTATCTAATCTAGATGATGATGTAGGGGATTCAGGTCTGCAAAAACTTGAACTGTAGGAGCAGTTTCCTGAATATCAAGAGTATGTTCCTGAACAGTGGAATCGGTCCCCTGATGATCAGGAGCAGGTTCCTGATAGCATAAATGCTGGGAAATTACAGCAAGGAGGCTCATCACTTACCTTTGAGAAGGGGATGTTATTATGGTAGGTTCTGTTAGCAGTCATATGTGTATTGTGTGGTTATCTCCTGCATGTGAGCCTCATCCTTAGCCTCAAACGAGGACATTAGGAGCTTGTTCATGTGTGTGTTGTGTAGTAATCTCTTGCATGTGAGCCTCATTTTGAGTCAGATGAGGACATAAGGAGCTCTAGAATTATCTTTGTCTATTTATTTCATGTGTCTTAGACACTTTAGATGGAGGGCACATTAGTGCATTTCTTTTTGTGTACTTCTTGCTATTTTTTACAAGTTTGACCACATTTAGGATTTTCCCTCTTCTTCCCTTATATATAAGCATCATCCCCTTCCACTTTCATTATCCATTATCCATCATTGATCCTTCATGATCACCTAGCCCTCCTCATTCTCTCATCCCCCTACTATCATTTGGCACCCACATTGACGTGTAGAGCTGCATGTTGGGGCTGACTATTGTAGCCTTGTACCTTTAGCCATTGCAATCACATTGTTTCTTCTCTCTCCTATGTTCTCTTTGTCTCCGTCTTCTCTCCGTGTTCACTTTCCTCTTTTCATTGCACATTCTCACATGGTATCAGAGCCATGTGTAGGAGTTGGATATCTCAAAGATGAGCATGTTGTCTGTGATAAAACTTGCTAGGCGTCATCCCCACGTGCTATAGACCTTACGCTTGGATTCAAACAATGTAGGGCGGGCTGTTTCTAGCCCTTTTTTAAAGGCTACATTTACCAAGGCCAGATTTGCATTTTGCTATTGGGTGGCCTCTACCATGATGGGTGGCACCATTAGTGTACTCGAGTGGTGTCAAATAGGTTGGGTGACCATTCTAATGGCTGAGCGATACCAAAATAGACCTGTGTTTTTTTGGTCTTTGTTAACCATGGTGGCTTTTTTTTGTGATGGGCGGCCTCCATATAGTAGCCTAACATCAGGGAAATTTTGTGTTTACTACAGGGACTTGCTTTTCGAGCACTTTTGGTCCTTGACCAGCCCCTGGATTTTATTCTAGTGGAAGCATCTTCATTTGTTCTCTTGCAGGTATTTTATTGAAGGACATCTATGGATGATGTGTATGCTATGGGGGATTGTGTGTGGTTCAAGATCATTCAGACATACCACCATCTTATTACTCTTTCCCATTATATTCTCATAGGGCTTCTAGTCCCTAATTGGCATTGATGGCATCTCCCAAGAAAGTGCCAATCCTACCTTCTCTCTCTCTGCATCTTACAAGTTTGATGGGACGAACTACCCTCTATGGTCATGTGGCATGCAGTGTCTCCTTGACGATTGTGACATTTGGGATTTTGTTACAGTCCCTCTATCCCAACCTATCATAGATCCTCATGATGATGTGACCATGGATTTGACAACTTTATGAGATCGGTTGAATGCTAGAGCCCACTCTTCTCTCGTTTTGAGTTATACAGATTTTGTGCTCATGCATGTTAGACATATTTGCACTGATGTAGAGATTTGGAGGAGATTGGCATCTCTCTTTCGAATCTAGAAATTTGGGCATCAATTATCTCTTGAGTTGAAGCTATGACATCTCTCTATCAGATTTCCCTATGATGAGGGATCACATCCACAGGATGGAGAAGATACGGGGTTAGCTTTTATTCCTTGGTACATACATTTCTTTGGAGGACCTAGCTATGACACTTCTCTCACATCTTCTGTCATCGACATATGATGTGTTCTACACTAATCTTCTCACTTCTCATAGCAGGGAGACTCTCCCTTGGGAGAAGCTAGTCCCAACAGATTTTGTGCTCATGCATGTTAGACATATTTGCACTGATGTAGAGATTTGTAGGAGATTGGCATCTCTCTTTCGAATCTAGACATTTGGGCATCAATTATCTCTTGAGTTGAAGCTATGACATCTCTCTATCAGATTTCCCTACGATGAGGGATCACATCCACAGGATGGAGAAGATACGTGATTAGCTTTTATTCCTTGGTACATACATTTCTTTGGAGGACCTAGCTATGACACTTCTCTCACATCTTCTGTCATCGACATATGATGTGTTCTACACTAATTTTCTCACTTCTCATAGTAGGGAGACTCTCACTTGGGAGAAGCTAGTTCCATTGGTGCTTGAGTACGATGCGTATCACAATAAGCCAGATTCTTGCAATGCCCATGCACATGGCCATACTTATGCAATTTTATTAGGTACAGGACAAGCCAAGCAAAAGAAAGAGAAGACGAAGAAGTCGGAGTCATCTTTCGATTCTAATACAACTTTTGTGGGAAAGCGTAGAGGATATTCCACAAGTTTTCATTGTGGGAAGACCTCACACCTCGAGGAGAAGTGTTGGAGGATATGCCCTCACCTTCGTCTGGGAGCACATGATGGTGGATCTACATTAGAGCCTTTGTCTACCTCTACTTCCTCACCCACTATTTCCACTAAGTTAGTGTTTCTATACATTCATCAAGTGGAGGAGCCTTCTTTGGCTGTCTCGACTTCTAAGTGGCCTTGGCTCTTTAATAGTGATGCATCGAGTCCTATGGCTCCCCGAGTGATTTGTTACAAGTTCTTTGTCCATCAAAGGGTATCATCATTGCTAGTGACATTTCTTCGATGCCTGTTAGTGGTGTTAGCACCTTGCCTCTATTGTCTAATTGTTCTCATCGAGCCCTGTTTTTGAGGCCTTACATGTTCCTAACTTGGCCTTTCCTCTCCTCTTAGTTCATGGTCTTCCTAGTCTTGGGACCCATATTTTCTACACCAAAGCTGGCCGTCTTTGTTGAGGATTCTTCTACATGAGCCCCTTTTGTGACAAGTTGGCTGGAGAAGGGGCTATCTATGCTCCATTATGCTTCCTTTATGTAGGGCCCTCTAAGGCATCTTTCTCTTGCTACACTTGTTCCCAATCGTGCACCATATATTCCATAGGTTTTCTCTTGCTACACTTGTTCCCAATTGTGCACCATCTATTCCATATGATGTGTTCTACACTAATCTTCTCACTTCTCATCGTAGGGAGACTCTCACTTGGGAGAAGTTAGTCCCATTGGTGATTCAGTACAATGCGTATCACAATAAGCTAGATTCTTGCAATGCCCATGCACATGGCCGTACTTATGCGATTTTATCAGGTACAGGACAACTCAAGCAAAAGAAAGGGAAGAGGAAGAAGTTGGAGTCATCTTCTGATTCTAATACAGCTTCTAAGGGGAAGCGTAGAGGATATTCCACAGGTTCTCATTGTGGGAAGACCTCACACCTCGAGGAGAAGTGTTGGAGGATATGCCCTCACCTTCGTCTGGGAGCGCATGATGGTGGATCTACATTAGAGCCTTTGTCTACCTCTACTTCCTCACCCACTATTTCTATTAAGTTAGTGTTTCTATACATTCATCAAGTGGAGGAACCTTCTTTGGCTGTCTCGACTTCTAAGTGGCCTTGGCTCTTTAATAGTGATGCATCGAGTCCTATGGCTTCCCGAGTGATTTGTTACAAGTTCTTTGTCCATCAAAGGGTATCATCATTGCTGGTGAAATTTCTTCGATGCCTGTTAGTGGTGTTAGCACCTTGCCTCTATTGTCTAATTGTTCATCGAGCCCTGTTTTTTAGGCCTTACATGTTCCTAACTTGGCCTTTCCTCTCCTCTTAGTTCATGGTCTTCCTAGTCTTGGGACCCATATTTTCTACACCAAAGCTGGCCGTCTTTGTTGAGGATTCTTCTACATGAGCCCCTTTTGTGACAAGTTGGCTGGAGAGGGGGCTATCTATGCTCCATTATCCTTCCTTTATGTAGGGCCCTCTAAGGCATCTTTCTCTTGCTACACTTGTTCCCAATTGTGCACCATCTATTCCATAGGTTTTCTCTTGCTGCACTTGTTCCCAATTGTGCACCATCTATTCCATATGATGTGTTCTACACTAATCTTCTCACTTCTCATAGTAGGGAGACTCTCACTTGGGAGAAGCTAGTCCCATTGGTGCTTGAGTACAATGCGTATCACAATAAGATAGATTCTTGCAATGCCCATCCACATGGCCGTACTTATGCGATTTTATTAGGTACAGGACAAGCCAAGCAAAAGAAAGGAAAGAGGAAGAAGTCGGAGTCATCTTCCGATTCTAATACAACTTTTGTGGGGAAGCGTAGAGGATATTCCACAGGTTCTCATTGTGGGAAGACCTCACACCTCAAGGAGAAGTGTTGGAGGATATGCCCTCACCTTCGTCTGGGAGGGCATGATGGTGGATCTACATTAGAGCCTTTGTCTACCTCTACTTCCTCACCAACTATTTCCACTAAGTTAGTGTTTCTATATATTCATCAAGTGGAGGAGTCTTCTTTGGATGTCTTGACTTCTAAGTGGCCTTGGCTCTTTAATAGTGATGCATTGAGTCCTATGGCTCCCCGAGTGATTTGTTACAAGTTCTTTGTCCATCAAAGGGTATCATCATTGCTGGTGACATTTCTTCAATGCCTGTTAGTGGTGTTAGCACCTTGCCTCTATTGTCTAATCGTTCATCGAGCCCTGTTTTTGAGGCCTTACATGTTCCTAACTTGGCCTTTCCTCTCCTCTTAGTTCAAGGTCTTCCTAGTCTTGGGACCCATATTTCTACACCAAAGCTGGCCGTCTTTGTTGAGGATTCTTCTACATGAGCCCCTTTTGTGACAAGTTGGCTGGAGAGGGGGTTATCTATGCTCCATTATCCTTCCTTTATGTAGGGCCCTCTAAGGCATCTTTCTCTTGCTACACTTGTTCCCAATCGTGCACCATCTATTCCATAGGTTCCATCCCATCCCCCACCATCTCCTTTGGTGGTTCCCTTGTACCTCCCATCCTTTTCAAAGGGGGATGATATTGGTGATGTGACTATTTATTTCTTGGCCCTTTATGTTTTAGAGTGGGCATCCTAATATCATGAGGAGTTGCTTTGGGATTTCCAATCTAATTTGGGCCTTTCTTTTATGTAGATACACCTTTTCTTTGTCATCAAGCCACCATTCCCTACTGCTTGGCCCTTAGTATCTGGTGTTTCTATGCAATGTATGGCACCTTTGATAGTTCCTCACTATCATCTCATAGTTGGGTCAGAGGGTTGGCTCACCCATCCTCTCGATTGGAGTTTTTTGGCATGATCCATTCGAGGCCTCTCCATTTCCATTGCCATTTAGTGCCCTTTTGTTTAGCCTTCCATTTGATCGAATGTTTATATGGAGGGGGGTCTTACTCCTTGGCTTGCTTTCTTCATTGATGGGCTACATTGGCATTGGAACTTTTCCTTCCACCCTCAAATTCACATCTTCTTTGGCCTTGTGCCACATCCAATATTTGAGAGGGGGTGTTAGCAATCATGTCTGTCTTGTGTGGTCATCTCCTACCTGTGAGCCTCACTCATTTGAATTTGACAATGACATTAGGAGCTTTGGCATTGTCTTTGTGTGCCATTTTTAGAATTTTCTCTTTTTTTCATCTATATATAGGAAACCTACCCTCCCACTTTCATTGCCCATTATCCATCATTGATTCTTCGTGTGATCAACCAGCCCTCCTCATTTTCTCATCCTCCTACTACCTTTTGGCACCCACACTAACCCATAGAGCTGCATGTTGGGGATGATTGTTGTAGCCTTGTACCTTCAGCCATTACAGTTGCATTGTTCCTTCTCTCCCATGTGTTCTCTTTGTCTCCTTCTTCTCTCTATGTTCACTTTCCTCTTTCCTTGTGCACTCCCACAGCTTCATCAGTTATTGATAGTGCTATTTTCAACATTGAAAAGGTTGATGGCAATAACTTCCAATATTTAAAGACACAAATATGACAAGTCTTGGTGCAAAAGAGGTGGGTTAAGCCATTGAAGTTAGAGGGTATAAAGCTTGGGCTTTATGATGTAGAACATTGGGTAGAACTTGATGAGATATGCAAGTTCACTATCATTCTATCATTATTAAAGTAGGTGTATTTTAATGTCATTGTTTGACACAGAGGGTGGTGCTTATGCATTATGGAAAAAGATTTATGGTATTTATGATAATCAAATTCCTACATCTCAGTTGTCCTAGTTGAAAAAGCATATGGATCTTTGCATGGAGGGTAGGGCAATGCCTACTCATTTGAATGAGTTTAATTCAATTTTCAACCATCTTATATTGTAATTTATGGATAATATATACTTGCTTGTTACACTGCTTGAGTCATGGGACACCTTTTGTATTACTATGAGTGCCCATCCCCTTGAGGGTGGTTTTAAATCTAATGATGTAGAGAGTGCTCTACTAATGGCAGAAGAGGTAAGCGTGAAGAATATTGATATAACCTGAACTTCTTATGCATTGAATGTTAGAGGTAGAAATGCCAGTAATGGCAATAATGGCCATGGTAAAGACTCACAACCCAATAGGGGTAAGTCTCAATCTCATGGGCAATCTCCTACTAAGTCCCATGGACGTAAGTTCTCTTTGACATATCATTATTATAGGCAATATGATAATAGTAGGCCGTAGTGCCATAAAATACACAATGAGAAAAGCAAGGGAAAAGCATAAGATAATGCAAAGTTTGATGATCATACCGTCATCTCTAGTAAGTCCAACATGAATATTGAAGACAGAAATGTAGTGTAGCTTGAGTCTAATGATGACTATATCTTAGTGGCTTTGTCTTTTGATGCTATCCAGTTGACTTATGCTTCATTTACTTACTCTCAGTGTGTTGGCAACTTGATTTGGGGCTCCTTTCCATGTTATCCCACATCGACATTGGTTTCATACCTATCATAGCATTACAGGTTCTGTGAGATTGGTAAATGGCACTGAATTGGATATTAGACTATAGTTTGCTTCAAGCAACTCTTTTGTTTTGCATAATGCACATCATGTATTGGCTTTAACCAAAATCCTATTCTCCGCTAGTAGATAAATAGATAATGTAAGTTATCATGTCTCTTTTGGTGATTCTACATGGAAGATTACCTATGGTTGGTTTGTCTTTGCTTGAGTTGCAAAGGTTGGCAACGTCTATCCTTTATTTGTATTTGGCCCTATTGACTATGTATTGGTTTTGATCAATTTATCACATGTATCTTTATGGCATCATCGCCTTGGGCACATGTCTTTGGTGAAAGTCTTAACTTATTTGCAGTGTTTTCTGCCTCTTGATTACTCACATTTTAATTCATGTGATCATTGTGTTTATGGCAAGTAGACTCATAACTCACATAAGAAGTTGGGTTCTATGTGCATGGGGTCAGCCTATGACTCGTGCATTCTAATGTATGTGGTTCCATGTCCTATCACTCATTGGGTAGCATGAAGTACTTATGTGACATTTATTGATAATTATTCATGTAAGGTTTGGGCTTATTCTATTACGTAGAAATTTGACATTTTGGCTACATTTAAGCACTTTGTTGCTCTTATTGAGAACAAGTCTAGGTATAGGTTGAAATGCCTAAGGTTTGACAATGGGGGTGAACATGTCTCTAAGGCATTTGAACAATTTTGTGATGATGAACATGATATTAAGCATTAGTTGACTGCCCCATATATCTCACCCTAGAATGGTATTGTAGAGTACATGAACAAGACTATTTAAAAAAGAATCAATAATATACTAAGTAAGTCAGGCTTACCACAATACTTTTGGGCTGGGCCAGTCACTACTGTGGTGCATCTAATTAATAGATCCCATGCATTGCTATTGGTTGCCAAGTTGCAAAGGAGTTATGGCTTGCAAAACCTCCATCATATGCTTATTTGAGGATATTTGGATGCAAGGGTTTCTACCACGTTCCCAAGGACAAGTGCAATAAGCTAGATTTGAAATTTGTTTAATGCATCATTCTTGGATATGGTGATGTAGGTGAGATAGGCTATCGCCTTTGGGATCTGTAGGCTTGGCAGGTTATTTGTAGTAACTGACTATGTGTTTCATGAAGAGGTAGATGATGAGAGGGATGAGATGGCCAAGGTTCCATATGCATTTGCAATGGATTGCTTGATATATGCCATGATACCACTTGTCCTAACATACCATTTGTAGTGGGAGTTGTGGCACATTAAGTGGCTACACCTTGCATGCAACATTGGGAAGTTGTGAAGGGTATCATGAGATACCTAAAAGGCACAACATATATGTGCATTTGTTATGGCAACTAGGATACAAGAGTTGTGGATTATATCAACTCAGATTATGCAAGACATGCAAATAGTAGGAAGTTCATCTCTAGATATGTCTTTACCTATGGTGGAGGTGCTATCTCGTAAATGTCTAGAGTGTAAAAATGCACGGTCTTGTCTACTCTATTGAGGCTCAGTGCCTTGCAATCACTGAGGCTTGTAAGGACGCCCATCATTAATAATATATATGCACAATATGTTAATTGAAATACAATTATACATATTTTATTATATTTAATTAATGTATCAATAATTAATTATTAATATCTAATCAATTATATTATTGTATCATGATACATATAAATAATATGTATCATTGTAAAGAATTGAATTAGGGGCATGTAAAAGGGCAAAGGACACATGTACAAGCAATCAATTTTTACACAATAATACAACTTTGTCCCTCTTCTCTCTCTAGCTCCTCCTGTCCTTTCATGGCTTCCAACCATATCTCTTCTTCTTTCCATTCTTTCTCTCTCCATTTCTAGTATTTCTCTCTCCTCATCGCTCTCTTTCTCTTATTTCTACACCTCTTCATCTCTCTCTTCTGCAATATTCTCTCTCTTCTTTCTCTCTCTACAGTTTACTTCTTGACAAGTGGTATCATTGCTCTCTTTCTCTTATTTCTACACCTCTTCATCTCTCTCTTCTGCAATATTCTCTCTCTTCTTTCTCTCTCTACAGTTTACTTCTTGACAAGTGGTATCATTGCTCTCTTTCTCTTATTTCTACACCTCTTCATCTCTCTCTTCTGCAATATTCTCTCTCTACAGTTTACTTCTTGACAAGTGGTATCAGAGCATTGGTCTTTGATCCATTTTTCTCTATTTTAGTTCAAATTTTCACCATAAAAACCAATGTCAGACAAGTACTATAGGTACTAGACAAGGATAGTGACTAGCAATGGCTTGTAGGACACCTACAGTTGTAAGAAGATTGAATATGGAGATCTTTGGGACAAATATGGTGATGGAGGGACAAAATAGCAGGTCCTCATAAAATTTTTATGCAATTTTGAAGGTAACATGGTCAAATAGGAGTTAACTAGACTTGGAAGAGAAACAAACTGTGGTTACTTTTTAGGAAAGAGCTTCTTCTTCTTCATTTCTGAGACTTCCATGGAACCTTCAGCCCATTATCTCCACTCTACTCCATGAATCTATCTGCTCTTCAAGAATAAATGGCATAGAGAGCCTCTAAGCATCAAGAGCTACAAGTTGTATACCATTTCAATGGTGGATGGAGTCCATTGACAAGAAGATGCATTCAACAAAGCTAGTGCAGTTTGTGCTATTCTAAGCAAGTAAAAAACAACCACGTCTTGTTGAAGACCATGATAAGGAAGCTCTTATATCATTTCTTGAAGCTATTCTTCATTTCTACCACTCTTCATCAAGGGAAGGCTCTCCTCACAAGTATTTTGTCTTCTTGAAACCCTAATGATGCAGATTATGGACAGCCATCAAAACTTGACTAAACATTTCTTTGATCTAAAGGGCTTTTACCTTTCTTCAGCCTTGAAGGATACCTATAGTAAGGTCCTTCAAAATCTTGGCAAGATTCAAAGCTTGAGAGGAAGATTTTAAGCTTGACAAGCTCAAGCATTGTTGAACTTGATTTTGGCAATATAAGCATTATGTTGTATAGTTAGGGCTTTAGCAAGAGACCTCTACATTAGTGGTCAAAGGTCTATCAGAGGATGCGCTGCCCATTGCAGAAGTAATAGGGTTCCAAACCAAGTTTGGAGCCTCATAAAGTCCACATTTGAAGTAGAGATCATATTAGAGACATGCCAAGCATCAAATAAGCTCCCACATTGGACAAGCATGGGGATGAGGAAGTTATCAAGAACATGCTGTGAGTCAAGCTTATGCCAAAGAAGGTTGCATTAGATGTTGTCCTAGCTATGTATGATTTGGTTGAAGGTTGAGGATATCCCTTCAAAAGGACTTGTGATGGTATTTTCTACCTCCATTTCTTCATATTGAACAAATGGTGGTGTAATGGTTGCCAAAGGAAGAAAGTTATTGGAGGGTGACATTCCAGATGCAAGTGTAGGCTTAAGGAGGAGCAAGAGAAGATTCTCACAAGCCTTGTCTTTCCCTTCTAGTGCAGTCTGCCTATCTGAGATGTCTCCTATAGTCACACTGATCCAATAAATACAAGCCTCTTCTAATGCATTTATCACATCAATCTCATGAGAAACCCCTATCATTATACCTACTACTATGTTACCCTGTGGCAAAACTTGAGACACTGGCATAAGGCCTTCATTTTTTCTTAGGAAGTCATCACAAGAGAAGGAGAGAGTATTAGCTTTGCTGCGGATGGAAAACTTGGTTCAAGGGACTTTTGCACAAAATAAACAAAGGAATAGAATATGCAAAATTTGGAACAGACTATGTAGAGTTTGGAACAGAATATGTAGAATTTATTTATCTTCCTAAGAGAAGATTCTTTGACTTTGCTGGTGTGAGAAATGAGACCCGAGATGGCACTATCATCTGGGGGGCTATAAAGATGACCTTGATCAAGCAAGCATAGAGTAGTTCATTATTAATCATTGTCTTCAAAAGATCCAGAACCTCTTTAGTTCCAAGGCCTTTTCATCCAAGAAAGCCTTTATTTTTGACTCAGTCACCTCTTCATCATCATCAGCAGCCACACACTAGAAGGAGAAATTTGAGTTCTCTCTTGCACAATTGTCATTAGGGAAAATAAATTTGCTCGCATCTCCATTCATTGGTTTTCCAGCTTCATGATTGGTACAGTCATCATCTATGCATGGCTCATTCATGGGATTATGTAGTGGGAGCTCATGCTCAACCACCAAGACCCTCAGATTGCTTATTGCTTCTTCAAGCATTTCTAGTGAGCACAAATGGCTATCTAGCCGACGCACCTTGAATCCTATGGGGGTGTAGTGAGCTTACCTTGATGCCCTAATGAGTTGCCTCCCACAAGCAAACCAATAGCTCCATGATTCGAGATGGGAGCTCAAGTAACCTCAAGCCTCCACCTCCAAGCTCCATCCTCCATAGCTATGCACAATATAAGAGGAGAGAAGAAAGGAAGGAGAAGAAGAGATGAGATGATGGGGTGCTTCTTCTCCAAGGTCCCTCACCTTCACACACTCACTCCCTCACTCCCTCTCTTAAGCACACACAAGCAAGCAAGAAGGAGAGAAGAAGAGAAGAAGAAGAGACCACTTTTTCCACACACCAAAGAATGAGCTCCTCATTCTCTTTTTAGGTTTATATACAAGCCCTAAATCCCTTGGACACCCGTCCCCTTTTTTACATGACCGAGCATTTTGCCAAGGTCCTCTTTCCCTATTCCCTTCTAGTTGCCTTATCCCTTTACCTATGTCTGTTTAGACTTTACAACTTGCATAGGAGAGAGCCTGGCACTTTTATGAAATGAATTACATGACGCCCTGAACTTTCCTTGCTAGAGCCTTCAAAGCCTCTCCTTCATCCTTGAGAGAGCACCCTGCTTGAAGCTTTGGTGCTTTCCTTCATCTTTGAGAGTAGCTTGCTTGAATCTTTGGTGCTTTCCTTCATCCTTGAGAGCACCTTGCTAGAATCTTTAGTACTCTGCCATGTCTTTTTTGAGCTTGCCTTCTCCTCCACTTTTCTTGCCTGGGCAGAATGAGCTTCTCCATTCACTTTTTGACTTGGATTTCCCTGGTTGCATGGTCTATGTCCATGACATGTCTTGTAACATTATCCCCTCCTAGACGAGTGCAAGTCCCATGGCACTTTTGGATTTGAGCTAATGAAGATTCGGTGATTTGAAAGGTGGTCATATGAGATGATGATGATGGGGCCTCCAAAGTTGGTGGCTTGCAATGTTTGGAGTTACCTGTAAAGAAAAGAAGGTGCAGTAGCTAAGGGTGTGTCTACCTTACCATGTGATGCATTCATGCTAGTGGAATTGGGAGTTGGGTTGAACCATAGGCATAGGCCTGGGTGTTGTCCCACACTTGAGAACCCAGTTCTTGCCTAAGGGGATGCAGTGAGTGTGGCTTAAGGAGACAAGTCTAACCATAGGTGAGGGTGACATCTCTAGGTATGTATTGCCCTTGATGTACCCTAAGCATGATGTGGGGAATCAAAATGGGCTAGGGGGTTAGAGAAGGAGCTAGCCGACCGAAGCTACTGAATGCACCTAACTTGAGGACCCCTAGGTGCGATGATTGTGGCCTACATGTAGTGAGATGATTCATTTGCGTCTCCTACAATTTTCTTCTCGTGATCTTTTATTCTTTTCTTTGTCTTTTATTTTCTTGTTTCTTTCTTTCTTTTCTTCCTTTAAAAAAAAAAGATGAAGATCTAGTCCTCGTCTCATCAGAGATATGGGAGGGAGGAGTTGGAAGCTTAAGAGATTTGCTAAGGAATCTCCAGTGTTGCATGCATCCTTTGAGGTTCATTCGTGCCTAGAGAGGAGTAGTGGAAAGAAATGGATAACTACAGTGTGAGTGAAGTGGCTATCATTCATATATTCTAAGAAAGCTAAGCAAAAAGAGGAAAGGAGGGTAGCTCACATCATTAATCTAGTCATAGCGCAGATGTCTATGCTATTTGGATTTAAAAAAAGTGGCAGTAGGCAGTACTCTTGTGATGTAGGCTCTTTCTTTAATAGTACTCTAAGTAATCTAAGGTAATTACATGTAGTTAGGAAGGTTGGGTCATCTAGGCATGAAGTGAATTCATTGAGGAAGTGGGCTTTGGAGTCGTATAGATTTTGTAGTGTAAAAGTGAGGGCTTCCTCAAGCTTGGTAGCATTGATATTGTATACTCTGGGGAAGTCATATTGACCATGGATGTTGGGATTATTGTAATCCACTCCTACCCTCCTTGGATATGGCATGAAAGTGGGGTTATTTCTTTTGAAGGGTAAGGTGTTGCAAAATGACATCTAGGTGTCAGCATTACCTTCCCAGATGCGCCTCCTTCACTTCAGTTGGCACTCATAGCCCTTTACTATTTTAGGCACTTCATAGACTTTTTTTCCCTGGTAGTCTGGAGCCTCTGTTCCCCATTGGGTAGGTTTTCTCTCTCTCTCAAAGGTCCCTCTATCTCCCAACCTCCTTCTGACGTCGATCACCTCTTCCAACACCTTGGTTGATAATACCATGCTCAATGCAATGGGAAATCGGAAATCAAAGTCGAATGGCTCGTGGATATTCTCTCTCTGCTCCTAGAATATGAGTTCAACGTTATAGTTTATTAGGAAGCAATCTTCTCTCAGTGGGATGGGTGCAATTGGCATTACTGCCAGTTGAGTATTCAGCCTTATTCGAGTATGCTCGAGCATTTTCTTACTCTTCTTTTTGAGCTCGGCTTTTCTAGCAATAGGGGTGTTCACTTGTTGTTGCTCTTCTGGTTGTGGGGAAGGATGTTGTGGGACTAGCTCCTCCTCTTATTGTCCCATTTCCAAGCTTGGCCCTGTCTCGTCAGCTGACCTTTGCATTTCCTTTCTTCACGCTCATGTGGCCCTACTTCTTTGAGTCGTGTTGCCTACTGTTCAAATTGTGTTGCATCTAAGAGAGTGTTGAGGAAGGCACGTTGTTGGGATTCCAAACTTATTTGCGTAGTCGTTGCCCTGCTTTCTGTTAACACCTTGTCGCCTTCTGCAAGGGCTAGCTGGATCGCCAAGTCTCTCACCCTTCCTTCACTTCTATCCACCCATTCATATGCTCTTTTCTTCATTTCCTCCAAGCTCTCATTATGCCTTTGGACTAATGCCCTTAGACTCCTCTCATGTTCCTCAATTTCTCTTGTTTCTACTCTTTTAGCTATAAGGCCACCCTCTTTTCCAAATCTTCTATGTGCTTTTTGTGCCTTCAGCTTCTCTCTTCTTCTGCTACTACTAACTGCTCACGACAATGTCTTGGACGTTTTCATTCTCCTTTTGTAGGTCTTTATATACAACACTACTAGCTCATCATAATGGCATTGTAGGCTCATGAGGTTTTGTGTTTTGTGCCAGTAAGCTTTGCTTGCCACCTTTCTTCTTCTCCTCCCTTGGCCTTGAGCTCCTCCTTTAGCTCATTTATTTCTCTTTGATACATGGCTGCTTGGTGGATTCTTTTCAACGTCGAGCTTAGCTATAGCTGTTTTCTTTTCTTTTTTTTCCCTCTCCAGCTATGACAAGAATTCCTTGACATTGTCATCATAATTTGTAGATGATGACAACGTTGTAGGAGTAGTTGTTGTGGATGCTTCTATCTTCTGCCTTTTCAGGTCCTCTCTAGACTCCACATTCACAATTGCCTGTCTTTTTGTTCCAGTCACTGGGGTTGAAATATTTCTTTGTTAACTAGAAACTACACCTAGGCCACAAGGTTACTAGCATCCACCGTGGTAGAAGAGGCTTGAGTTTGTGCAGAGACTAGGGTGGTGGGCACTAGGATAGGTGGGAAGGGGTTAAGTAGACCCTTGCCCTTGCCCTTTGCTACTGGGGGTGGCATGCTTTTGGGTGCTTGGGAGCTTGTGCTTGGACATTCTTCTTCGTGAGGGCTCATGGAAACCAGCTCTTCTTCCCTTGAGGGATACTCCACTGAGAGGCGGATGGCCCTAGGGCTATGTCTTCTTCTTCCTTCATCCTTAACTCCTCGGCTTCTTGCTCTACTTTCCTCCTCCTCTCCTCTTTAGCTTTCGTGGATTCTTCTTTTATTATTTTTGCCTCCTCCTTTTCTTTTCTCTTCCTTCTATCCTCAGCATTTTTGGATTTTCTTCGGGCTCTTTGCAGGTATGTTCTCTCCTTCTTCCTACTCTCTTGCTCATCACTCTCCATCCTCTCGCTAGATTGCTCCTATTCTTGGCGGGGAGGGGACGTGCCTAGCATCTCATTGACTTCCTCATCTTCTTGTGCTTCCCTAAAGGCCTCTCTGATGATGGTCGTCAAGACCCCTCCGAACCCAATGGTAGAGGCCTTTGACGATGACTTCTTCCTAGCTTTGGAGGCCGGGGATTCTTCCCCCACATGTCTTCCACCTATGGCCAATGCTTTTGCTCATGTTTCTATCATCTTCCGCACGAATCCATTCATGTTCACTTCATCAAAGGACTTGGCAATGATGCTCTCCAGCGTTGGGATGTTGATTCTACTCATCAATTCATTGTACCTTTGGCTCGAGAACAAGATGTGCACCATTTTGGCAACTTGATTTCAGACGTGATGTTGCCTGATTTTAGGTGGTCTTCTTAATCTTCATGTGGACTGCTTGAATTCAGGTGGGTTGCTCTAGATCTTCTTCTTGAAGGTTTATACTTGTTGGAGACTTTAGATCTAAGAGAAGGAGGATTCAATTGATTAAAACAGTAGGAAAAAATGAAGTGGAAAGGAACTTGAAGAGTACTTGGCTATGGCAGATTAGGGTTTCAGAACAGGGGTCTGATTTTTGGGTTGGGGCAGCTTGCATGGTGGATCATTTGAGAAACCCTTTTAGTGGGAGATAGCTCAGGTATGGAGCTTCCAATGCCCTATGGTCGTGGTCAACATCGTGCTGCGCAGACTGAGAATTGATAGTACGAACAAAATTCAGTGCAGTTTAGACAATGAATTTGAATTTGAGTAATGATGGGCTATGTGGTAAGCAATGTCATCAAGCTTTGAGGTGATAGATAGGAGCTCCAAGAGTAGAGAGAGAAGTCTCTTGAAGGAAGCTTGTGAAGATCTTGCTTGGTTGAAGAGATCTAAGAGCTCAAAGTAGGGCAAGTGCAGTTTGGCTATGGCAGCCATGAATTTGAGTAATGCTGGGCTATGTGGTAAGCAATGTCATCAAGCTTTGAGGTGATAGATAGGAGGAAGAGAAGTCTCTTGAAGGAAGCTTGTCAAGATCTTGCTTGGTTGAAGAGATCTAAGAGCTCAAAGTAGGGCAAGTGCAATTAGGCTATGGCAGCCATGAAAGCTGGAATGAAGGTAGAGTTGAAGATGAGGTCATAAGCTAGCATTGAGCTGGACTGAAGCTAAGATAGCTTGAGAGAGTAGAGAGGAAAGCTAGATTGAGCTGGGCCATGCTCAATTGAGCTTTGATACCATGTCAAAAGAATGGATCTAGAGCATGGCTATGGTGGCTTGAAGAGATAGAATGAACTCATGAAGACATAGAGTTGAAGATAGAATGTCACACAAGTGAATTAGGTTCAAATATTGAAACTTGGACTCATAAACACAATCTTGTGTGGTTGGAAAATGACTAAGACACTCAATTGAAAGGACAAAAGTACCATCATATTGCATTACTCATCTTGCAAGTACAATGCTTTATAGTAGTTGGGTTGTTCCACTCTCCTCACTATGCATATGGGATTCAGGAGATCTCTTCATGGAGCATTCATCATTTGTCATTTCTCAACATGTTGAATGATGAAGTGCTCTTGAGCGGAATCTTAAACTTTGAGTGTGTGCAGTACATCCCTTTGGCAACAACAACGTAGCAATCACAGATGATGTTGTTACTAGCACGAATTTTCCCTCCTCTCTCAATTTTACTAGTAAGCAATTGTACAAATATGTTTTTCCTGGTCCACATGGCCCATCCAATTTTTTTTTTAAAAACATGAGGTGGTGAGAGTATCAAACACAGCCAAGTATGCCCTTCTTTGACATGTTGGATTCCATTGGAGATGTTGTATTTTGCTGACTCACAATGTCAATATCTACCTCCTTGCAGATCAAAGGATTACTAGAACCTAACATAAAAAATCTATCAATTTTAGGCATACCATCAAAATGGGTCAAGTGCAATAAACCCAAATTGAAAGCCAAGTACTATGCATATCAATTATTTCCATGCAAAGGAATCAAGCCATGTAGTATATCATTTATCATGGCAACTTTAAATCATTCCCACAATTGGCATGGATGCATAGGATCATAAAAAACCAACAATGTTGCAAATAATGGGTGCAATTCTCTACTTGTTTGAACCATCATACGCTCCTCCATGAAATGTACCATTCTTGGTTGTTTTTTAGCAAGTCCTTTGTTATGCAAGCTACTTTGAAAGTTTGATATAGAATTGCATCAATAGTGCATAGGTCCTCAAATGACTTTCAGCCCCTACACTTAGTGAGAAGCATTCTCAAGTAGTAAAGCCTCACTTTGTTGAAATTTTTCTTGTTGCCTTCCAAAACCAATGCAAAGGGAAGTCTTGGTATAACAACACATTTTCCTTTGGATGCTTTTGATTGCAAAACAAACCTTGGTCAAAGTTGTCCACTACATGCTAGCATTAGAATCTAATTCTCTTATATCATCATTGTCTTGGAAGGTGACAACATTTTCCCTTGGAATGTGCACATGCAAACATATGACTTCTAGCTTCTCTTATATAATTGATATTCAAAAAACCTCCAACATGCCTCATATGCAAAAACATATCAAGCATTAAGGTACATCTATATCTCATCAATTTTTTCAAATGTTGCAAAACCATTTACTCCATTTGCCAAGTTCCTCCTGAAGATTGAAACCTTACAATCATGTCCTCATGCCCTTTGTATGTGTATTTCTAAAGGTATTTGATATTGGAAATGGTAGAACATGCTCTGCATACTAATGCATGCTGGCATCTCTAACCAAAACCTATCGTCTAGTATTTCCTCTCATATAAATTGGGTAACCTTGAGCATCTTCCACTGTGGAATTTGCATAGCTATGCAGGTAATGCCTTGAACATTTGCCCCTTACCATGCAGAGTCTTTTAAGTTCTAAACCAATAGAGATGAGTATTTTTGTTGAGGAAGAATTCAAGCTGCAATTGATCAATTTGTGTAAAGACTTTCAGGATATCTTTGCTTGGGAGTATATTGACATGAAGGGATTTGATCCAAGGGTATGTCACCATAGGATTAATTTAAAGGCAGATGCAAAGCCCATTATGCAGAAATGGTACTGTATGAATCCCAAATATGCTAAGCGGGTGAAAGAAGAGATTGACAAACTTCTTCAAGTTGGTTTTATTAAACCCATCAATGAAGTGACTTGTTTGTCACCTATTATTGTGGTGCATAAAAAGAATGGCAAGATACATGTTTGTGTTGACTATAGGAAATTGAATGCAGCAACAATCACTGATCCATTTCCTTTTCCATTCATAGATTCTTTATTGGATGATGTGGCGCGCCATGAGATATATAGTTTCTTGGATGGTTTCTTTGGATATAATCAGATCCGCATGCATCCAGATGATATGGACAAAACAACCTTTATAACAGAGTGGGGAGCATTTGTGAGTACTGTTATGAATTTTGGGTTAAAGAATGGACCACTAGAATTTCAAGATGCAGCTTATAAAACATTTGATCCATATCTTACATCTTTGATGAGAGTCTTTATAGATTATTTTTGTGTCTTTAGTAAGAAAGTGGATCATGTGCAACATGTTAGATTGTGTTTTGAGAGATGTCGACAATTTGGAATGTCCCTTAATCTGTTTAAATATGTTTATGTTGCTAAAAGAGGAGTTCCTCTTGGACATATTATATCAGAGGAAGGTATGGCTATTGACCCAAGGAAAATCCAGGTTGTTCAAAAGGTTGTTGTTCCTACTACAGTATTACAGATGATGCACTTTGTGGGGCAAGTCAAATGGCATAGTTGATATTTGCAGTACTTAGCTCATATTTGTGCTCCTCTTACTTTGCTTACTAAGAAGGGAGTTCAGTTTGTTTGGAGGCATGATCAAGATAATGCTTTTGGGATATTGAAGAAGATGTTGGTAGTGGTTCCAATCTTGCAGCCTCCCCAATGGGATATACCATTTCATGTGTTTATAGATGCATCTCACATTGCCATGGGTGCAGTTTTAATGAAGGAAAGAGTGGTTGGTTGGTTTAGGCCTGTTTACTATGCAAGTAGAAGGCTTATATCAACTAAAAAGAATTATATAGTAATTGAAAGAGAGGCTCTTGGGATGATATTTGCATTGTAGAAATTTTGGCATTACCTATTGGGAAATGAAGTCATTTTTCATGTTGATCATCAAGCTTTATTGTATCTCATTAACAAATTGCGACTTACGAGAAGATTGGCAAGGTGGATGTTACTTTTTCAAGAGTTTGACTACAAAATAGTACATACACCAAGTAAAGAGCATGCAATAGTTGATTTTTTGAGTAGACTTGAGTCAATGGATCCTACATTGGGGGTAAATGATCAGTTTCTTGATGGAAAGCTATTCAATGTGCAAGTAAGTCAATTCAATTCCTGTATGATCAAATCTTGAAATTTTTTGCTTCATGGACTGATGCTTACAAACTTAGTAGGAGACCACAGTAGAAGGTTGGCATTATAGAGCAGAAACTTTGAGGTTATTATGGGAGTGCTCTATAGGAGGGGCATTGATAATGCATTAAGGAGATGTGTAACTATGCAAGAACAACTTGTTGTTCTGTATGAGGCATATGCAGGACTCACTAGAAGTCATTTTTCAAGAGAAATTACAAGTAGAAGGTTCTTCAAGTTGGTTTGTGGTGGCCGACTGTACTTAAGGATGCTTATCGGTATGCAAAGGAGTGTAGAAGGAAGATCCACCACAATCTAGGGATCAATGCAAGATCATCTAGTTTTACCTTTAGAGCCTTTTCAAAAGTGGGGTATTGATTTTGTGGGTCCTATCAAGCCAACTGCTCGTCAAAGTAAAAATCGGTATATTTTGGTTTGTAATGAATATTGTACTAAGTGGGTTGAAGCTAAAGCTTTGCGGGACAATAAGGCAGCAAGTGTGGCACAGTTTCTTCACTCTAACAGAATGACTCGGTTTGGATGCCCCATTGAGTTGGTAAGTGATCGGGGCAAGCATTTTCTAAATGAAGTGATTAAGGAACTAACTTATAAACATATGTTTCTGCATAAGAAATCTACCCCTTATCACCCTCAGGCAAATGGAAAAGCTAAAAGTTCTAATAAGATTTTGCTTCGGATTCTTAAGAAGATAGTTCTAATGATAGTTGCTTTGGATTCTTAAGAAGATAGTTCTCAAAGATGTGGGTCAAGGTACTTTTGTGTTGGCTACTTAGTAGGGTGAAATAATCAAGCAAGCAGTAAATGGGTTCAAATTAAGGAGATTGGTACAACCAGATTATGATGATTTATCTCTTGAAGTTCAAAAGAAATCCACAATTGCAATCAATTTGATTCAACTTTCTGCAGTTTTGCCTCATAGAGCGGGCAATGCAGTTTTACCTCATAGAGTAGTTTCTGATTCCTTACACCTTATGATTCTTTTTAGGGTTGCTTGGATTGATTCTTTATAAACAGAACCATTATTTTATTGTCAGATGTTGGCAGATAATGTTATCTTTTCTATTACTCATAGTCTTCAACTAGTAATTAACTATTAACTACGCCAAATACTACTACATAGGAAGATTAAGAAGAATAATACGTAGGAGAACATACAAACATACTTAACTCTCCTCCCTTTGTATTGGCTTAAGGCTTCCCAATGTTCAAAGCTTTCCATTAAGATTTTCAAGGCTTTTATCGTTTAGAAACTTGAAAATCTTAATTGCACTTGTAAAGAGAAGTAGATGGTGAGGAAATTGATAGACGCATACCCAAGGTTCCACTCCTTCCTTTTCAAGTCCTTTGTCAACCAAAGTGTATGCTAGTAGTGCTTATACACAAACCCTAGCTTCTAAGGTGAAGATTCTAAGATTCACAATCCTTTGAATCCTAAAGGCGATATCCAACATCCCACATTGTTGTGAGATCTCTTCTTCCAATCTTGGATATGAAAGAGAGTTACAAAATAAGCATGTAGAGATTTGCAGAGAGAGTTTGCCGGTTCTAGGACACAATGCTTCCACGAAGTGGTAATTGTTGCAGTAGCCAGCCAAGTGGCTAGGCACAATGCCTCAGAGTGGTAGTTTCCCATATGAAGCAACACTCTAAGGTAAACTCCCGTGTGTAGTAGTGTTTCAAGGCAAACTCCTTGTGCTTCAAGGTGAACTCCCATGTACAATTGCGCTATTGCTTGGCGAGGTGGGAGGGTTCTTCCAGGCACAACAAGAGGGTTTCTAAGGCAGCCATCATAGTCAAATTGTATCATTTTTACCCAAAAAAAAAAACAGCAAAAAAGCATTGTATCCTGTTTTACTTTTAGTATTTAGCCCAAAAAACACATGTAAAGAAGTAGAGTCTTATTTGAATGTTAATTAGGGTGGACAAAACCTACTATGAGATGAAAGACCTCCTCGCATGATTGAATCCATAAGAGCATAAGACCTGGCAAACAAGCTCAAGACGTAGTATACGGATGATTATCAACGCGTCTATCTCGTATTATTTATATAGAAAGGAAGGCTCCATCTTCCCACCTTCAATCAGCACACATCACTTGCTTAGTCCTACATGCTGGAAACCCCCTTTTGTACATGCTAATAAAAAGCATGATCGATTTATCTAGTACTCACTCATCGGAATTCCGCCCCACCTACCGTCTTGCACTCACCATATGCAATAATATATCCATCCATGGCATCATCACTAAAGCTTGCTATGCTGATTATAGCTATCGTGTTGGCATAGCAGCTCCTCGAGCCGATAGCTGCACTTAGGCAGTGGATTGTAGGACTTTTGCGTGGTTGATCAGGCGGTGCGAGATCGTGAACGGCCTGCTATGCAAGAATCCGCAACGAGTGCAGTAGAGGCAAAAGACTTCGCCTCTGCTCTACTACTTGTCAGCAAGGCACTCGACCTTCCCTGACTCAAAATCCATGGCTCCTCCACACGGTTCTCTTCCTTGCTGAGGGCACACCCTCTTCCAGTAGCGATCTCTTCGTCTTTCCCCGTGGCCTACTACCAACCCAAAACAACAACAAAAGCATGATTGTATTCTTCTTTACATGTGCACAAAAAAGATAATTTAAAAGCGTCATATAGCTGCTGCACTTATTATCACTCATGAGTCCCTTGGTTTGGTACCCACCAACCAAAGCCATGGGCTCGAGCTTCTAGGAGGTTTGAGACTCCCAAACCCTCAAGCAAAATAATAAATTAGCATACGATGCTGTTCTATTTACTAGAAATTATTTTGCCAATATAGAAAGCTAAATGAAGCTTCACAACACCACTTCATTGTTTTGAACTTTGAGCCCAAGTACATTCTTACATGGTTTATAAAATTATTACTCTTTCACACTTTGCTTAAGGGTTTCTAGGCCGTCTATCCAAATCCTTGATAAGTCCTCTATTTCTCTCTACTAGTAATTATGGCACTATTATCCCAGAACAAATTATTTTCTATGGCTAGGAACTTGTCCCATAAATATCAATCTTGAGCTAATTCTACTATCATAATAAATGAAACTAATCCATCAGGTAAATGGTGTTACCATTATGGAGAACACTCTCTTTTTAAATTTCGAGCTTCTACCATTTTTATTCAAGACCACGGGTGTATCTCCATTGGAGACTCTTCCCAGGATGACTAGTTCATATGTCTCCTTAGTCTCCCTTATCATAAAATCCAAATTTCCAAAAAGGATTTTGCTTATATCCATTTGGGATATCTTGCAATTGGCATTGTCCCTCTTTTTCGCCGAGGCCTTCCTGTGCCTTCTATTACAACAGTTATGGATATGAGACATTATCTTCTCTAGCTAGGAACTTGTCCTAGAAATATCAATCTTTAACTACTTCTACTATCATAGTAGACAAAACTAATCCATCAAGCAAATGGGTGTTACCATCCATTAAACCTACAAAAGTTTATGGAGAACACTCTCTTTTTAAATTTCGAGCTTCTACCATCTTTATCAAAGACCAGGGGTGTATCTCCATTGGAGACTCTTCCCAGGATGACTAGTTCATCTCTCTCCTTAGTCTCCCTTATGATAAAATCCAAAAAGGATTTCCCTTACATCCATTTGGGATATCTTGCAATTGGTATTGTCCCTCTTTTTTTTGAGGTCTTATTGTGTCTTGCATTATAGCAATTATGGATACAAGGCACAAAGAACTCAAGGATATGATTGTTGGGGGTGTTGTGTCTCCTCTTTCCAATGGTCCCATTTCTTTGGGCTTTGCCCAAACTTTCTCATTTTTGTGAATGATCCTTATCTTCTAGATATTTTAAACTTTAATGTTTGGACCACTAGGCTAGAGATGAGAAACAATCATCTATACATATTGCTATCCAATACCAATTTATCTTTAGTCTGAATGGCAATTCCTCGAGTCATTGGAGGGATCAACTCTAAGAAGGACCAAGGCTAGAGAATTGTTATTAAAAGTGACAAAAAAACCTAGAGATATCTCCCCACCATAGTCAAACTTCCCTAGGAATGGCAAATGAATATCTCTTCATTACAAGTGCAAGAGCTAAAACAACCTCAAGATATTCAAATCTACTCCCACATTGCAAAAGACAAGTATGTTATTGGTACCCCTTCCACAATTAAATCCATCCAAAAGGAGCATAAAGCCTTCCAAGTACAACTAGCTTTGCCTATCTAACATAATTTTCTTAGGCTTGCATGTTCTCATGAGTGTGTGGATGAAAATGATAGGTGCACACAATGCAAGAGACTCATCACTCCCACAAGTGGTAGTACTAGAACTGTCAATGCTTAGGATTTCTAGCCTCGAGAGTTCTCTCATAACGACTCTCACTAAACGATGCCCCATTCCTTTGCCCACTCAATGGTGATTGGATTGTAGATCAGCATGCCCTAAATTGGACACATCTCTCCCTTCACCAATGCAAGGAGCAAGTTGATCAAATTCATCAAATTATGCACTCTTCCAATACCCATCTTGCTACTATTGAAGGCTCTCTCAAACCTATGGAATCCTCTAAGCTTTGAAGTTTGTCCACCCAACTTTCCACCACCACTACTTCCTCTTCTAAGAAGGTCCACCCTACTAGAATTGATAAGGGGTGGGAATTCCACCTACCCAACCTCCACAAAATCAATGCCCTTTCAGCTGAAGACCTTCTAACTCCTTCATGAGTGACCTCATGTATTGGGAATGGAATCTGAAGAAGAAGATGAGGATGAGGATGAGGAATAAGAGGAAGAAAACCTCCAAGCTATACTAGCTATTAATGATACTACAACCATCAATGAGCATGTTGCCTCTAGTTCTACTCTACCACAATACATCCTTGAATATACCCCTGATATATCATTACCTAGGTCAATGGAATACTTTCAATGAAATGATGCAGAATTTCCCCATGCACATTGCCCCTGATAAAGAAACATTATCAAAAAGATATGGGTTTCACTAGCATGCAATTGAAAATTCCCTTATGAAGGAGACTCTATGGCATCGAGATGGCCCTAAAGAGAACTGGTGTGAACTCACTGATGATGACTATAGAGGCATCTATGGTGGCTATCTAGACTCTTTAGATGAATAATTTGGGCTTGATGATCTTGCTAATACTACTCCTCTCAATGATGAAGATGAAGATGACTCCTCACAAGATAGTAATGAGGTTCAAGTAGTTCTTAGATTTATTTATATGAATGTTCACTCGATTACTGATGTGTTTAATCAAGAAGAATATGATTCCACTTTCTTCACTGAGCTTGATGCTATTGAAGCCAAGTACCTTAGCTCACATGGGGTAAAAGAGGAAGCTTCAACCTTCAGTATCAAAGAAACTAGATTGCCTAGTCTTTCCAAAGTTGGAAATTTTCCCATATGGAAATTTGATGGCAAATCACAGAAAGAGATTAAAACTATCTTGCATATGATGTATGCCTACCTCGCTCAATAGCTTCTTGATAAGCTTGATACATGCAAAATTGACCTCATTAATGCTCTCACTTATGGGTTTGTGGGTACACTTTGACTTTGGTGGAAAAACATTTCCTCAGATCTCAAAGAAGAAATTACCAATAATGTTGATCCTATTTTCCCCTTTTTTGAACTTTTCCTTGAGAATTTGATGGTAACAAATATAATGATAAAATTGAAGCTAAAGAAGCATTCCAAAGGGCTCAGCTTTGTGATCTTGAAAGATACAAATAATATCTAATTTATATGACAGAGATATTATATAAATGTCAGGGGGCACATGATGCCACACTTTAAGGAGCATTTTGTAAATTCGTTCCCTAATCCTCTATCTACATTGGCAAAAAACAAGATGAGTAAAGAATGTTATGACTTCTTTGATAGGTTTGGGCAGCTTAGTTAGATTATGGAAAAGGTTATCAAGGATATTTGCAATCAACAAAAGGCAGCAAAGTTGCATCATGAAATCCCCAATTACATTTGTAAGCATGAATTAAAATTTCAAAAAGATTTTGACTGCCAGAGATATTGTCCTTGCTCTTGTCCACATTCTTGTGCCCATTATAAATGCATTCATCTCACCATAAGAAGAAGTCAACCCACAAAAAACTCACTCCAAGAAAAAGGGGAAACACAAATGCTATATTTGTAGAAGCTCTCACCATCTAGCCAACCAATGCCCTCATCGCTCGACAAAAGAAACTCAATGCTCATCAAGTTCACAAATCTAAAATCCCTCTTTCTCACTCTTTTGAAATTGAGGCCAGTCACTCCAAGGATACTTATGATTCAGACTTTGAATCAAAAGACCTCGAGTCTTTGACTTCTTCTTCTCTTGACAAATATAATCTCAATGCTCACTATTTCTCTCACCTCAGACGAGGTCATGGTTTCTCCTCTTCCTTCTCTAGTTGAGGTGCATCAACCTCATTTTCTAAGAAAATATTTGGCCCCCAAGACCATGGACCTTCTAGTTTTCCCCCACAATCTTCTGAAGAATCAAACACTTTGTTGAATGATCATACTTTATCCCTCTTTGAACATCGGTTTCTAACAAATCACCTTGGAAATCAAGCAAGTCACAATTGCTCTCCAATACTTAGTGACTATACTACATCAAAATTTGAAACTGAATAATTAAGATCTTTCTACCCTATTTCCATTCAACAAGAGACAACCCACACCAAGGAGTCGATACCATCTACTGCTAGAGGCAAAGGAAAAGGCTAAGAATCCCTTGTCTCTCTTAAAATCAATGCTTTGAATAGCAATGGTCCAATCTCAAGTATATATGTAATCCTCAAAAACTCTAGGTACTTCAATATATTTGCTGACACACTTATTGATACATGCTCTATAACGACTATTGCCCCATAAGAATTATTCCCTCATGTAAGCTGGCAAAAAAAAGCTCCTCTCCTAGTAGAGCTCTCAAATATTTAAAAATCCCTATAATCATCAAAGTCAAGACTTGGATTCACCTTAGGGATATAAAAATTCATGAAGTTCATATGAGGCATAGTAGAACCAAAATAGATTGTCAGAATAGGCTTTACTCAAAGATAAATTAAGGGACTTACTCCATATATGAGTTCCTAGGTAGAGACGAGGGGAGTAAAATAAAGGCTGAGCTGAGACTCTCTCACTTGACTCACTCACTTGGAAGTCGATGATCAAAATGAGAGAGTGAGTCTCTATTCTTGTAGATTAGCTTTCCCACTATCCCCAAAAGAATGAATAATCTCTCTCTCTCTCTCTCTCTCTCTCTCTCTCTCTCTCTCTCTCTCTCTCTCTCTCTCTCTCTCTCTCTCTCTCTCTCTCTCTCTCTCTCTCTCTCTCTCTCTCTCTCTCTCTCTCTCCTTTTCTTATCTACCACATAAATAAAGGAGATGCGTCTCTCTTTCCTTCTTGTAAATAATAGAGATATATCTTATCTCATTTTCTTCTCTACCATACAAATAAAGGAGATGTGGGCTTCTCCTTTTCATGTATCTCTTCATTTTATAAATGTTTCATCAAGCATTATGCCACCATCTTTTGGGATGGTATTATTCATCATAGCTCTAACCACTTGAGGAAAATTCTTACTTTAGACCCCATCCTTGTATGCCTTGACTTGTCAAAAGAGTTTACCATCATTTAGTGTGATGCTAGTGGTTGAGGTATTGGTACTATCTGGTTGCAACAGCATGGTGTGATTGCTTTTAAGAGCCGTTCCACACTATCATGAGTTGATCATGTCTCCAACTCATGTATCTCGTACGCATCAGACTCCCATCTCTTAAAGAGCTTGATCTATTTTTTCACAATAGGAATTCTCAATGCTATCCCATCCAACTCATTGAGAGAGTAGGTAGCATTGTCATGTAGATGTCTCACCACATATGGACCAACAAATCGCTGCTTAGAGACCTTCTGAATAGCACTATGCCGATTCTTCAAAGTGTTGTCATAATTCAATACCCAATCACCCTCATATATCACCCTTGGCCTGAGTCTATGCTAACCTTTTCTTTTTTTGGAGCCTGCTATCCACAAGCTTGAAATTGCTATCTCAATATGCTCCAATCTCCTCTACTAATATCTAATGTGCAAAACAAGCAATTCCTCTCTATTTAGCCCTTCTTGCCAAGGCAATATACTCCATGTAACAATGATCTCTTCAATCATCGTAATAGGCTTTTGACCATACATCAACTCAGTAGACATAAAACCTGTCACTGCACTATGTATCATTCTATTTGCCCATAATGCATACGGTAACATTCCTGGCCACTCCTTTCTCCTACCTCTACATGACTTTTCTAATGTCTTAATTATAGGTGGATGTTTCCTCTCATTCTTTCAACTACTTTTTAGATTGTAAGTTGAAGTTAATACCAATTTTATCCTCAATTGTAAGAAGAACTCAAAATATCATTTGTATCCAATTCTAGCAATAATCTTGCCAACAAATCCATATCAGCAAAAAACCTCTTCTAGGAGAAACCTATATACAATTTGTGTAGTCTTAGTGCTTAGAGATCTATCCTCCCCCTGATTTGTCAAATGATCACATGCAAGCAGGAGGTATCTCATTTGCTAGAGTCATGTAGGCATAGTGACCAAATCTACAACCCATTTGTAATGACAAGACAAAAGAGGCTGCAACCCATCTCAATGTTTCATAGCTAAATACATTTGGCAAGTACTACAAACTCCACAAGGTGTGCAATATCCTTGTACATCCCTTGCCACTAGTTGGTGGAAGATGAAGAGGAGGGTGATTTTTCTACTTAAAATCCATGCCTTACTATAGGAAATGGAGTGGTAGCTACTATAATTACAAGTACAATTTTCATAAATGCAAGTACATCTATCATAAATGCATAAGCAACATTAAATGCAGCAAGTAAACTGATTGGGAGTGTTGCTATAATAGTGAATTCAATGGAAAATAAAGTGTATTCAGCAATTGAAAAAGCTTGGAAAATAGGAAGAAAATATTATAGATGCCACGTTTCAGCTATGGAGGTGTTTTTGGAGGACTTATATACATGAGAATGTGGCTGAAAATAGAGTACTATCTTAACACATTTTCCAAGATATATGAATGGCCAAAAAAGGAGTACAAAATGATTTTAATAAAGGTATAAGGGTTCTTCTTGAAAGATAGATATCTTTGGACGCATGCAAAGAAGTAGAAAGGGACTCCACTACGAGTCTTTAGTGATAGAGCTGCTCAATTGCGAGTAAGGGGATATCTTTGGAAGTATGCAAAGAAGAAGAAAGGGGTTCTTCTTGAAAGGTGGATATCTTTGGAAGCATGCAAAGAAGAAGAAACGGGCACCACTCAACAAGTCATCGGTGATAGAGCTACTCAATTGCGATTAATGCAGGAGTTTCATGAGAGTCTATGGGCTGGTCATTGATGTGTTTGGGCACACTATACACTTTAGGCTACCAAAATGTGCATATTGGAATGGGTTTTATCAATTAATTCAAGTCTTATTAGTCCTTTTCCAATCAATCTTTTCATCAATAATCCTAATATGAGTCCATTTTAATTTGCTTGGTTTGGTCAGTATCAAGGATACGGTGTGTTTGATATTTTCTTTTCTTTTTGTGCTTGATTATGGGGTCTCAAATGCTTGTTTGTAGTATTTTACCAAACTTTTGGTCGCATATGTGCATAGGTCATGTCCAAAATTTTCCATAGGATGTGGATTGCTTGGGGATGTTTGATCCAATCCTATTTCTTCATTCTAAAAGCATGTTCTTTTGCTACTCCCTACAATATGCTGCAACCAAGTATTATGTGACTTAATGTAAGCAATCCACCATAGTATAGAAACTTTCACAATTGCACAATTAGCAATCATCCCCAACAACGGTAAGCAATCCATTTCTATAACCATAGGCACATCAATAAAGTATTCTCAATCACACTTGAAGGCTGTTATAACCTCTCATAACTCTCTTTTCACTTATGGGTGCCTTCCTTGACTCTCATTTAGCACCTTCACACTGAACTTGATAGCATACCTATTACCCTCTTTATCATATTGTCCAATCATCCATCCAATGTCAATCAGGCTTGTATCAAAAAGTGTAAGAATAATAGGTCTTCCTTTTGAATAGTCCACCTTCCTCAAAGTTAGTGCAAACTTTAACAATCTCTTCAACTTCTTCATAGCTTTGTTGTGCTTCTTTTCCCAATGAAACTTTATTTTCGCAACAATCTCTATAGCGGCTCTAGTCGAATGTGTGTGTGAATAGTGGTTTCTATGAATGAAACTAGAAGCCCCATCCTCATTATACTGCATCTGCATGGCACCCCCATGAATAGTGCTATTATTAATATTTTCAGCTAGTACATCGACTTTTACATTCTCATTTTTCCCGTTTTCAACCTCAATCTATTTTAAAATAGTAATGGATTTATAATCAAAATTCAACAGTATCCCTTGCAAAGCCTTCCCTTCTTCAACTTGCATCAGTGCCCCTAAGTAATCTCTCCCAAAAACTACCTATTTCTCTCAATAATATATATGATTTCATCATGGAATTCGCATGGAGCGATCCCTAGTACCTCACCAAACATAAACTCCACACTATTATTTATGATCCACTCCTCAAGCACTTTCTTGATATCAAACATAGTCTCTATGTTAGTTTGCAACTTATACCTAGGCTACTTGTGCTTTTCCTTCCCTTCCTATTTCTTATCCTACATTACATCTTCCATTACATGTTTATAAATGACCCTTCTAGCCACTTTTTGTTGTTTTGCTTTACCCCATGTTATCCTCTTTGAGGTACTTGAAAGGGAATTGGAACCCAAGAGGAAGAAGCTTGGCGGTGAGAGCTATGGCGGATGGAGAGCAAGAGCCAAGAGAGTGAGAAAGTCAAAAGTGGGAACTCCAACAACCACAACGTGTGGCCAGGCCTTCCTTTATTCAAATTGTCACTAAAAGAATAAAGAATAAGTGACTGTGACGAGCGCCTGCCACCTGCAGCCGCCACTTGCAGTGTGCAGTAGTGAGTATTATTAGTATAGTAATACATGGGCGGCTAGGCGGAGGTGCCTTTACCCCCAACAACCCCCCACTTAAGGGCGAATCTACCCCAGTGAAAGAGAAAACAGAAAAGGTAGTACAATATGTACACATGTACAACATGATAAGGAAAAAGACGTCATCTCATCCAATGCTCATCAATCTCCTGAGTGTAAGAAAGCAATCAACCATGGAATGAAATCTAACTGAAATTGAAAATTAACTAACCTACAACAAATAATTAACAAATCTATTGCACCAAGACATCCTCATCATGTATTAATGGTTGGGAATTCAAGAATACATGACGGCCATGGCTGAGTGCTTCAAAGGCTAAGAAGAAGCTAATTCCAAGAAAATGGTAAAGCCAAGATTATTGAATGATCAAAAGATGTCTTGCCTTTGGCCTCTAGTCCCTTTTATTCTAACCCTCTTTCCAGACTTAAGGGCTGTTTACACATGTACACATAGGCTAGGGCTGAATTTACAAAGGCTAGAATTAATCCAAGGTGCAAATATTAATGTTGTATTTTCCTTCATGACACTGAGGAAGGCAAAGCGCTCGGTAGTGAGGCTCTTTGTGAGCAAGTCTACAGGATTCTGCTCAGTTGGAATCTTGGCAAGGTCAATAGACATCTCCTCAATTACCTCGCGAATGAAGTGATACCTCATCTCAATATGTTTTATCTTTGCATGGAAGACTGGATTCTTTGCCAATTGAATGGCACTCATAGAATCCAAATGCAGTGTAGGCATAGCATCTGTCATACCAAGGTCTGCAATCAAACGGCCTAACCAAATAGCCTCATTGCAAGCCTCTATGGCTGCAATATACTTGGTCTCTATAGTAGAAAGAGCCATACACTTCTGCGCCTTGGACATCTAAGAGATAGCCCCTCCAGGATAAGTCAACACATAGCTAGAAGTGGACTTCCTACTAATCTACATGTCTTGCATAATCAGAGTCAGTGTATACAGCCTATGACTCTTGTATCTTGGCTGCCATAGCAAAGGCACATATTTGTTGTGCCCTTCAGGTACCTCATGATACACTTCACATCATCCCAATTTTTCTTGCCAAGTGTAGCCATATAACGTGCCACAACCCCAACTGCAAAAGCTATATCTGGACGGGTGGCTATCATGGCATACATAAGACTGCCCATGGCAAATGCATAGGGAATCTTGGCCATCTCGGCCCTCTTCTCATCTGTCTGCAGACAATCGGTCTACGAAACCTTCACATGAGAAGGTAATGGACAGCCAATAGTCTTAATATCCTACATGTGGAAGCGCTCAAGGACTTTATGAATGTACTCCCTATGTGACAGATAGAGGAGTCCCTGAGATCTATCACGCATAATGCGTATACCAAGTATATGATAGGCATATCCCAGATCTTTCATCTCAAAGCTCTTCTTGAGCTGAGCCTTAAGAGCATCTAGCTCCTCATGAGTTGTCTTTGCTAAAAGCATGTCATCCACATAGAGTACCAAAATCAGTAAAGAACCATCACGGGCTTTCTTCGTGTACAAGCATGGATCCATAGCACTGCGGTTGTAGCCCTATGACTGTATGAATGCATCAAACTTATGGTACCATTCCCTAGGTGCCTACTTCAAGCCATATAGACTCTTCTTTAGCTTGCACACTAGGTGTTCCCTGCCACGGTTTGCAAAGCCCTTAGGCTACTCCATGAAATCTCATCATGCAAGTCCCCATGTAAAAAGGCCGTCTTGACATCCATCTGGTACAAGTCCAAGTCAAGCTGTGCATCTAAGGCCAAGACTAAGCATATAGGGTGGTTATCTTGACCACATAAGAAAAGAATTCATCAAAGTCAACACCATACTCTTACTTAAAACCCTTAGCAACTAATCGAGCCTTGTATGCCGGCTTGGGACGTCCAGGGGTACTTTTCAGCTTGTACACCCACTTACATGGCAAAGCCTTCTTACCCTGAGGCAAGAAAACCAAATCCCAAGTTTGATTCTTATGCAATGAGTCAAGCTCAGGCTGCATATCCCTCTCGCAAGAGTGACAATCACCCCTGTGCATAGCCTCATCATCAGTGAGAGGCTCTCTTGCATCTGTAACCACTACATAATCTAGAGAGGGCGCAAAATGGTCAAGAGGTCGTCTATCTCTAGTAGAATGCCTCAACCCAAGCTTTGTTGCTTGACCAACATCCTGTCTAACATCAGCATGTCTAACATGGGCCATGAGCATCAGGTGATGCTGCGCGCTATCTAGCTGGCTATGGAGCGAGCTGAACAGGAGTAGGTGGCTCCTCCTGAAAGATAACTCTGCATACTTCAACCACTTTCTCAGGCTGCATATGCATTTTGTCCTCATGAAAGATGACATCATGGCTGCGGATCACTTTCCGCGCTTGCGGATCCCATAGACGGTAACCCATCTCTCCTGCATTTCCATAGCCAATGAAAATGCATTTGACACTTTTAGGATGCAGCTTATTGCATTTGTCCTTGGGCACATGGCAGAATGCCTCACATCCAAAAACACGCAAATGATCATAAGAGGGGGGGCTTGCCTACCCATACCTCCTCTGCAACCTAAAAGTCAATGCCACTACTAGGTGACCTATTAATGAGATGCACTACAGTAGTAACTGCCTCAGCCTAAAAATGTTGTGGTAAGCCAGCCTAGCTAAGCATGCTACGGACCCTTTCCTAAATGGTTCTATTCGTGCATTCAGCCATACCATTCTGGGGAGGGGTGTAAGGGGCGGTCAACTGACGCTTAATACCCCGCTCATCACAAAACTGCTCAAAAGCATGTGATACATACTCACCCTCATTATCTGACCTTAGGCATTTTAGCCTTTTCCCAAACTGGTTCTTTGCCAATGCAAGTCAATGCTGAAATGTGTCTAAGACAACGGACTTTCTCTTTATGGGATAAGCCCAGACCTTACGCGAGTAATCATCTATGAAAGTAACAAAGTACTTTGCCCCACCGAGTGACTGACAGGGCATGAACCCACATACATCTGAGTGCACAAGAGCCAAGGGCTCACCCATGTGTTTCTTACCAGACTTTTTATGCCTATTTCTAGTCTTCTTTCCATACAAACAATGTTCACAAGAATCAAAATGCGAAGAGTCAAAAGGCAAAAGATAATGCAAAGCACGGAGCATTTTCATTCCTTTAAGGGACATATGCCCCAAATGAGCATGCCAAAGGGATACATGAGGGATAGAATCCATAGACAAAACCTGATCCAAGGTAGCTCCAGATACAAGTAAGGGATAGAGGCTGCCAGACTTGGCACCTCTTGCAAGCACAAGCTTGCCACGAGTAATTTTCCATGCAGAGTCTCCAAAAGACACAAAATACCTTGCATCATCAAGATGTCCAGCTAACATAAGGATGTGAGTCAATGCAGGTACATGGCGTACATCATGCAAAACAAAAGAAATGCTAGAAGGAAACTGCAGCCTAACATCTCCAATGCCCACAATGTCAAGAGACTTGTCATCACCAAGACACACAGAACTAGAGATGGTACGATAGGTATGAAACCAATATCTACAGGGTATCACATGAAAGGACGCACTGAAATCCAAGAGCCAACACTGCGCATACATAGAATGTATCTCAGAAGCCTGTAAGTCATTGTATGAAGAAGTTGCAAGTATATAATCATCATCTGAATCAGTGGCATGTATGACATTAACCTCTTCTATCTTCACACTGGACTTTGCAGGTACAATACTGTGCTCAGAAGACTTTTCCTACACTTTCTCTTTTCCCTTTTCCTTGCGCTTATCATCGTGCATTTTATGGCACTACAGCCTAATATGTCTTGCTTTCCCACAATAATGACATGTAAGATCAAACTTCCGTCCATGGGACTTACTGCGACCGGGACGACTTGGACCTGGACTTCTAAGAGTCCCTGCCCTTATGATCGTTATCATGCTTACCATGTCTTGGACCTGGACTTCTAAGAGTCCCTGCCCTTATGATCGTTATCATGCTTACCATGTCTACCACCTCTAACGGTCAATGCATGTGAAGGCAGGAAGCATCATTATTTTTCCTATTGATTTCCTCAGTCAATAAAGCACTCTCAATATCTTTGATTTTCAGCCCATCAAGCTTGTTTCGTGCATATGGCAGTACGGAAGACATCCCATGATTCAGGCAAGGTGCCAAGCAGAAACAACGGGTGCAAGTCTTCTTTGAACTCAATACCCTATGACAATAGACTCTTCATAATAGCATGAAATTGACAGAAATGAGATGATAGGGAGGTCCCCTCCTTCATGAGAAGGTCCATTAATTGCTTTAGTCAATACATCTGTGACGCAAGACTCTATTGGGCATAGAGCTCTTGAATCTTCTCCCATAAATCCCATGCACTCTGATTCGCATCTTTAACAACATTATGATGGACCTCTTCTGAGAGTGACAAGATAATAGTAGACTTGCATAGCTCATCAACTTCCATCCAAATATCATCATCCATATCCTCGGGTTTAACGCCCTTGAAATGCAAGGGTTTAATCTGCAATTTGTGCACCAAAACCTGCCATATCTGGGACTTCCAATACCCATAGTTGGTACCATCCAACTTGCCAATGTTAAAGAGAGCTATGTCTTTCAAATGACCAGCCATACTGTCCCAAATCAAAGCAAAAAAGCAAAATTGTAGGTTGTTGTAATTAGTAGAAAATGCCCTAAAACCACTGCTAAAACTGGTTGAAAGAGTGGATATAACCAAGAGAAGCACCTATCCACCAAATATGACCAAGATAACATCAAATAGTAAGCATTACCCTCATAGAAGTGCTCAAAATCTGTAGATTTCAGCTTGCTATAATAAATGACAGCAGCATGTAAAACTGTCCTAGAATGAAGCAATCACTAATACATATGTCACTGCAACTGCCAGGTAGCAAGATACATCCAACAGTGAGTATCAAGGGGCAAGAAGGTACCAAGAACTATCAAACAAATAACCTGTCAGGCAAGAGACATCTCATAGGTCTAGAAGTCATGCATGTAATGGGTCTAAAAGAAGAGACCAAACAGAAGCACAACTATAGAGCAAGAAGCTCAATGCATAACCATCCAAGATGGATACAAAACTGACAAACCTATGACAGAGATAGGTGCCTGCCCCAATAGGTGTATCAAATCAGCCCACTACAGACTAAGTACAGACATAAATAAAGCTCCCAAGAGAGCAAATGCATATAACTGTCCCACAAGATCAAGCTCAAGTGTAAATAAGACTCTGTGTACATCCAAATATACCAAGAGGCTCCCACTGGAAGTGAAGTTAGATGCAAAGAGAGCAAGCAATGCTCTAATACATCGAATACATAGCATCAAACATGCCAAATCCCAATAGAGTACATCCGGAGCATAAATCCCAAGCTATCTCAGACCCGTAAAGCATAAGCCTGAAAGCATTCAAAGAGCATGTAATTGACAACCAAATGTAATGCCCAGTAGGTCCAAAATGCTCAAATACATCTGAAGATGAAGATCCAAGTAACTTTCAAGCATGGGCAAACCAAGTGGCATCCATATCTGACTAAAGCATAGATGCAAGAAGCCTAAATGTTAAGCAGTGACAATAGGCATAAGCCGGTCCAAAGCATGCCAACTGAAGCCAAATGCCAGTGAAGGACGACCAAGTGAGAGTCTAATCCAAGCTCAAAAGCATTCCAGAACCAAAAGGAAGCATTTGACAATCTCCAAATACATCGGTATGATCATTCAAACCTCCAATGAGCACCCCGTATCCAAGAACCAATGCATACACCAAATAAATGAGCTTCAGCCCACTTATTACAACAGTATATTTATTATTAAATGAAGCTCAAACAGTGCCCAAATCTACTTCAAATCAGTCCCAAAGTATAGACATAGCAACCCATTGAAAGGTGAGAAGGATCAAAAATCGCACTTGAGAGCTATGGCGGGAGAGCAAGAGCAAGAAAGAGAGAGACAAGAAATGGGAACTCCAACAGTCGCAATGTGTGATCGGGCCTTCCTTTATTCAAAGTGTCACTAAAAGAATAAATAATAAAGTGATAGTGACGGGCGCCTGCCACCTGCAGTGTGCAGTGGCGGCGACTGTCAATGTAGTAATACACGAGTAGCTAGGCGGAGGCGCCTTTACCCCCAACAACCTCCCACTTAAAGGTGAATCTACCCTAGTGAGGAGTGAAAAGAAAAAGGAAAAGACAGTATGACATGTACACATGTACACAGGATGAGGAAAGACGTCATCTCATCCCACGGCCATCAACCTCCTGAGGAAGGCAAAGTGCTCCGTAGAGAGGCTTTTCGATGAATAGATCTGCAAGATTATGGTTAGTCGAGATCTTGACAAGATCAATAGACTTGTCCTCAATGACCCCACGTATGAAGTGATACCTCATCTCAATGTGTTTCGTCTTCGCATGGAAGACTAGATTCTTGGCTAACTGAATAGCACTCATAGAATCCGAATGCAGTGTAGGGATAGCATCAATACCAAGGTCAGCAAATCAAACGACCCAACCAAATGGCCTCCTTGCAAGCCTCAGTGGCTGCAACATACTCGGCCTCTGTAGTAGAAAGGGCCCTGCATTTTTGCACCATGGACATCCAAGAAATAGCACCTCTAGCATATGTGAATACATAACCAAAAGTGGACTTCCTACTATCTGCATGTCCTGCATAATCAGAGTCAGTGTACCCCACGACTCCTGTATCATGGCTTCCATAGCATATGCATATATCTCCAATGCCCTTCAGGTACCTCATGATACCCTTCACGGCATCCGAATGCTTCTTGCCAGGTGTAGCTATATAGTGTGCCACAACACCAACTGCAAAGGCAATATCTGGATGAAGTGGCTATCATGGCATACATAAGACTGCCCGCTACAAATGCATAAGGAATCTTGGCCATCTCGGCCCTTTGCTCATCTATCTACAGACAATCAGCCTATGATACCTTCACCTAGTAGGAAGGCAATGGACAGCCAATAGGCTTTACGTCCTGCATGCGGAAGCGCTCAAGGACTTTATGAATGTACTCCCTCTGTGACAAGTAGGGGAGTCCCTGATGCCTGTCACGTCTAATGCGCATACTAAGTATGTGAGAGGCCTGTCCCAGATCTTTCATCTCAAAGCTCTTCTTGAGCTGATCCTTAAGAGCATCTAGCTCATCATGAGCTTTCCCTGCTATCAGTAGATCATCCACATAGAGGACCAAAATCAATAAAGAACCATCACAGGCTTTCTTCGTGTAAAGACACGGATCCATAGCACTCCTGATGTAGCCCTGTGACTGCATAAAGGCATCAAACTTATTATACCACTCCCTAGGTGACTGTTTCAAGCCATAAAGACTTTTCTTCAATTTGCACACTAGAGGCTCACTACCAGGTTCTGCAAAGCCCTTAGGCTGCTCCATATAAATCTCATCATGCAAGTCCCCATGTAAGAAAGCTATCTTGACATCCATCTGGTATAAATCCAAGTCAAGCTGAGCAACTAAAGCCAAGACTAAGTGTAGGGTGGCCATCTTAACCATAGGAGAAAAGACCTCATCAAAGTCCACACCATGCTCCTGCTTAAAACCCTTTGCTACCAATCTAGCCTTGTATGCCGGCTTGGGGTGTCCAAGGGTACTTTTCAGCTTGTACACCCACTTGCATGGCAAAGCCTTCTTGCCTGTAGGCAAGGAAACCAAATTCCAAGTGTCATTCTTATGCAAGGAATCTATCTTAGACTGCATAGCCCTCTCCCAGGAGTGTCTGTCACCCCTGCGCATAGCCTCATCATAAGTGAAAGGCTCTCTTGTATCTGTAACCAAGACAGAATGCATCGAGGGCTGAAATCTATCAGGTGGACGTCTGTCTCTAGTAGACCACCTCACGGCATGCTCTGTTACCTACCCAATTGCCTATCCAACACCCTAACCATGAGGATCTGCTACAACTGTAGGCTGTCCAACTAGCTGTGTAGGAGCTCTCAGCTCCTCCTGAAATATGACCCTGCGGATCTCAACAACTCTCTCATGTTGTCGATGCATCTTGTCTTCATGGAAGACTACATCATGACTGCGGATGACTTTTCGTGCCTGCGGATCCCAGAGACGGTAACCCACCTCGCCTGCATCCCCATAAGAGGGAGGTTTTCCAGTCCATACCTCCTCTGCAACCTAGAAATCCAAACCACTAGAGGGTGATCTGTTTATGACATGCACAGCTATATTAATTGCCTCAGCCCAAAAGCTCTATGGTAGGCCTGTATGGCTAAGCATACTGCGTACACGCTCCTAGATGGTTCTATTCATCCACTCAGCCAAACCATTCTGGGGGGTGTAGGGGGTAGTCAACTGATGCTTAATACCCCTCTCATCACATAACTGCTCAAAAGCACGTGAGACATATTCACCCCCATTATCTGTCCTTAGGCATTTTAGCCTAGGTTCTCAACCAATGCAAGCCACCTCTGAAACACAGCCATAGCCAAGACATCGGATTTCGACTTAATGGGATAAGTGCAAACTTTTCGTGAAATATCATCTATTAAAGTAACAAAATAGTTGGTACCACCCATAGACTGACAAGGCATGGGCCCACAGACATCCGAATGTACCAATGCCAAGAGCTCACTCATGCATGGCCTACCAGACTTCTTATGCATAGACCTAGTATGCCTGCCATAAAGACAATGCTCACATAAATCAAAACATGCATAATCAAGGGGCGGTAAGTACTGCAAACCAGAAAGCATTTTAATTCCCTTCAAAGACATATGGCCCAAACGGGCATGCCAAAGAGATACATGTGGGATAGAACCCACAGACAAAACATGATCAAGGGAAGAAGCGGATACAATCAAGGGATAGAGGTTGCCAGCCTTGGCACCTCTCGCAATCACAAGTCTACCACGAGTGATCTTCCATGCAGATTCTCCAAATCATACATGATATCCTGCATCATCAAGCTATCCAGCTGACATGAGACTGCATGTAAAAGCAAATACATGACGTACATCCTGCGAACTAAATTACTGCCAGAAGGAAACTGCAGCCTAATAGCACCAATACCCACAATATCAAGAGAGCTATCATCACCCAAGCGCACAGAGCCCAAAACAGTATAGTATGAATGAAACCACTCTCGGTAAGGTGTCACATGAAAGGATGCACCTGAGTCCAAGAGCCAATACTGTGTATACATAGAGTGTATCTCTGTCATCTGTGAAGCACTAGAAGAAGCTGCTAGGATATAATCATCATCATCAATATCCTTAGGTTGCATAACATTGATCTCTTCAATTTTAACACTGGACTTTGCAGGCACTATGCTGTGATCAGAAGACTTATCCTGCATTTTATCTTTTCCCTTATCTTTGCGCCTTTCATTGCGTAGTTCATGGCATAGTGGCCTAATATGGCACTTTTTCCCACAATGGTGACAAGTAACATCTGCATTCCTGCCACGGGATTTTCTATGTGACTTCCCACGAGACTTGGACCGAGATTTCTGAGAATCCCGTCCACGGCCACTGCCACTACCACTGGCATGCTTTCCATATCCATCATTCCTGCCTCTAACTGTCATAGCATGCGACATACGAGAGGCATCCAAATTCTTACGGTTAACCTCTTCATGCAGAAGAGCACTCTCAACATCAGATAATTTCAAGGTAGCAGTAGAGGCACATAATGCAGTGTGGAATACATCCCATGACTCATTAAGAGTACCAAGCAAGAAAAGAGGAGTGACATCCTCTGCAAAAGTGATGTCCTGCAAAGTCAAGTTCTTGATTATAGCATGGAACTGGCTCAAGTGAGCAGACAAAGTCACATTCTCCTTCATGTGCAGATCCATAAGCTGCTTCAGCCAATACATCTGACTCGCTGGACTTTTCTTATCATAGAGATTCTTGATTTTATCCCACAACTGCCATGCACTCTGTTCTTCCTCAAATACATTGTAATGAACCTATTCTGTGAGAGATAATACAATAGTGGACTTGCATAACTCATCAAGCTCAAGCCATTCCTCATCTAGCATAGTTGCAGGCGAATGCCCGCTCAACCTCAAAGATTTAATTTGCAATTTCTGCACCAACACCTGCCAAATCTAGCTCTTCCAATAAGAGTAATTTGTACCATCAAGCTTAGTGATGTTGAAAATAGCATGTCCAGTGGACGAACTCGCCATAATGCAGGCTAGAAGACTGTAGACATTTCAAAAGTGCTTGTTGTTTATTGCAAAAAATGACAAAAAATCCACCAAAATTGAGAGAAATTGGCGAGAAAAGTGTGATCAAAGCTGCTACCCACCAAGTACTAGTGAAACTACATCATTTCAGAATATTTCAGCATGAAAAATCCATGTCAGTCCATACATATATGCTTGGTGTAATAAATTACAGATTTCAGTAAATGAGAGCTAACAATGCTAAAATCGGATCCCAACTCAATGAGATACTGCCAAGACCAAAGCCGGCATCATGCGTGTTGGGGTAAAGGCGCCTCCGCCGTGCAACTCCATGTATTACTACATTGACAGTACCCGCCACTGCACACTGCAAGTGGTAGGCACCCGTCACTGTCACACTTATTCTTTATTCTTTCAGTAGTGAATAAAGGAAGGCCCGGTCACACATTGTGACTATTGGAGTTCCCATTTGTCTCTCTCTCTCTTTTCTTGCTCTTGCTCTCCGCCATAGCTCGTGCATGGTCTTTCGATCCTCTCATCCCTTTCAACTGGTATCAGAGCTTGGCTTCCGATTGCTCAAGCCCTTCTCGGTGCTTGCTTAGCTTCGCATCGACTCCCTTCTTGCATTGGATCTCCATCCCGGCAGCCATATCTGATCTCCCCAAGCTCTCGTCACTCCCCGGCTTCCCGAGCACCTTCCCGGCCTATTGAGGCACCTTCAAGGCATTGGTACTGAGGTATTTGATCATTCTTTCAGGCTTTTATTTCAGTCTATAGGTTGCAAATAGTAAGGGCATCCATGGCTTCAAACCCTTGAAGCTTATTCCCCTCATATTGTGCCTTACACCTATCAAGGCTCAAAGAGACTTGTCATAGGCCTTTGATAGGCCTTTCTTGAGCCCCCCATTACCCCCTTTCAGCCCACGTGGAGCAACAGCAAGTTCAGCACCAACATGGCAGATTGCACCATTTTTCCAGGCTGTTAGCACTTGTCTACTTCAGCTCCACACTTGGCCATTGCTTCTTGCTCTCTACCTTGATCAAGAGGGCTATTAGACTTCATGTTTGATGTCATTCAAGCTTTGGGAATTGGTCTTGATCATTTGGGGCTGATTTCTTCAGATTTGGGACTGTCATAAACTGTCATAACAGGCTGAAAATAGGGCAGCAACATTGGCATTAGCATTTGTTGCTTACACTCCATTCCGGTCGTGCTATTTGATGCCCGTATGCGACCTACTTGATGCCCGAATGTCTTGGGAATGTATGCATTCGATTTGCCCATGATTTGGCATTGTTGTTGGGCTAGAAATTGATAGTTTTCGACTGTTTAGAGCTGCTGTACATGAGCGGGCTGAAGCTCATTTGTCACATGTATTGCTTCTCTATCGATACTGGATGTATGCTATGGGTTATGCCATGATGTATTACACTTTGGGGATCGACTTCGAACTCATGATCGTAATTCCAGAATGCTTTTGAGCATCACATTTGCTTCGTTGTTATTGGTTTGTCATTGGCAGTTTGGTCGACTTGACTGGCATTTGGGTTGCTTATGCCTATTGTCTATACTTGACGGATAAGCTCTATGCATTACAAGCTTTGGTCAGTGGTGGTTGATGCCTCTTAGTTCGTCCATGCTTGACAGATATTTTGGAGCTCCGATTTGGATGTTTTGAGCACTTTCGACTCATAGGGGTATTGACTTTGGGTTGCTATTGGATGTATTGACTTGACAGAGATCTTGCCATTGGGATTATGTCTTGCTCAGTGGTTGCTACGACAGTTGCTTCATGTATGTCATGCTCTCTTGGATGCGTCTGACGCATTGACTTGGTCACTTGTCACTGGTACTTTGTCCTGGGTTGTTTGAGCTCTTTAGCTCGCATGTACGCTGTTTGTGCCAGTGGGAGCATAGTGTATGCATGACTAACTTTGAGCAGTTCATGTCTTGGAGCAGCTTACGACTTTGAGCAGATGTTTTTTGAGACTTTGGGATTACCCTCCGACCTTTGGATGTTGCATTGATGTATGTCTTGGTCTCCAGATTGCTTATGAGCTGAGTCTCTTGCTTTGGATCCGCTTCCATTTTGGGCAGACACCTATTTGTGTCAGGTTTTGGCAATTGCAGGTACATCTTGCCTAGATTGTCTGGGGGTGTGCCTCTTACTGGCAGATGCTATTTGACATGTCTCGGTGTTAAGCTCATGTATTTTCACTGTCATTTGGCTTTGCTTTGTCCTTTTCATGCCGGCTTTGGACCTAGCACTGTCTAGTTGACTTTGGATCCAGTTTTGGGACAGTTTGCTCTCATTATTGCAGGTCTGCAATTTATTACAGCAAGCATTTATTGGTGGATTGAGCTATATTTTTCATGCTAAAATGTCCTGATTTGGTGTACTGTACCTCATACTTGGTGGGCAGCAGCTTCTCAGTCAGTTTCCCAGTCATTTTGCCTTGGATTTAGTGGTTTTTTGGCTGTTTACAGAAGAAAACAACAAGCAGTTTTTGAACTGTCTCTGCATTTACAGCCTGCATTATGGCTTCGTCTTCGACTAATAATGCCATATTTAATATCAAAAGTTGGATGGTACCAACTATGGCTATTGGAAGAGCCAGATTTGGCAGGTCTTGGTGCAGAAGAACCATGTAAAGCCACTTCGATTGAGCGGGTAGCAGCCTATAAGTATGAGCAATGATGACTAGTTTGACTTGGATGCATACTGTAAGTCCACAATCATACTCTCTTTGACTGAGCAGGTTCATTACAATGTAGTGGATGAGGCACAGACCGCATGGCAGTTATGGGAAAAGATCAAGAATCTTTATGATAAGAAGAGCCCGGCTAGTCAGATGTATTGGCTCAAGCAGCTCATGGATCTGCGCATGAAGGAGAATGCGACGATGTCTGCTCATTTGAGCCACTTCCATGTGATCTTGAATAATCTGACATCGCAAGGTATCACATTTCTCGATGAGGTGACCCCACTCTTTTTGCTTGGGACTCTTGGAGAGTCGTGGGATGTCTTTCGTACTGCCTTGTGTGCTCCTGCTACTGAGCTGAAATTGTCTGATGTAGAGAGTGCTCTTCTGCAGGAAGAGATCAACATGAAGAACTTCGATGCCTCTCATGTTTCTCATGCTTTGACAGTTAGAGGCAGGAATGACAGGAATGACCATGGGAATGGCCGTGGCCATGACTCTCAGAAGGGTCAGTCCAAATCTCGTGGAAAGTCGCGTAGTAAGTCGCGTGGGCGCAATGCTAATGTCATTTGCCATCATTGTGGGAAAAAGGGCCATATTAGACCACAGTGTCATGAGTTGCGCAATGAGAAGCACAAGGATATGGGGAAGGATAAAGTGCAGGAAAAGTCTTTTGATCGCAGTATTGTACCTGCAAAGTCCAGTGTAAAGATCGAAGAGATCAATGTTACGCAGACTGAGGAGCCATCTGATGGTGATGAGTTTATCTTGGCAGCTAGTTCATCTGACAGCTCACACTTGACTGAGACTCCTAGCATATATGCACAGTGTTGGCTTTTGGATTCAGGCACGTCTTTTCATGTGACGCCTTATCGTGAGTGGTTCCACTCCTATCGCACTGTATCAAGGTCAGTCAGGCTTGGAGATGACAGGTCTTTAGCTATTATGGGTAGTGGTGACATACAGTTGTAGTTTTCCACTGGAAGTTCTTTTGTGCTCAAGGATGTACGTCATGTACCTGCGCTTACGCGCAGCCTTATGTCTGTAGGTCAGCTGGATGATGCAGGGTTTCACATTGGTTTTGGAGACTCTGCCTGGAAGATTACCAGAGGCAGACTTGTACTGGCCAGAGGTGCCAAGGCTGGCAGCCTCTATTCTCTTGTAGTGGATGGTCCTACAATTGATCATGTTTTGTCAGTGGGTTCTATCCCACATGTATCACTTTGGCATGCCCGTTTGGGGCATATGTCTTTGAAGGGAATGAAAATGCTTTCTAGTTTGCAGTATCTTCCGCCTTTAGACTATGCATGTTTTGACTCGTGTGATCATTGTCTTTATGGTAAGCAGAATAGGTCTACGCATAAGAAATCGGATAGGCCACGCATGAGTGAGCCCTTCGATTGGTGCATTCCGATGTTTGTGGGCCCATGCCTTGTATGTCTATGGGTGGCGCGAAGTACTTTGTTATCTTCATTGATGATTTTTCTAGGAAAGTGTGGGCTTATCCCATAAAGCAGAAGTTCGATGTCTTGGCAGTCTTTCAGCGTTGGCTTGCTCTTGTTGAGAACCAAACTAGGTATAGACTGAAATGCCTTAGGACTGACAATGGGGGAGAATATGTCTCACGTGCTTTTGAGCAGTTGTGTGATGACAGGGGTATTAAGCGTTAGTTGACCGCCCGTTACACCCCACCCCAGAATGGTTTGGCTGAGCGCATGAACAGGACTATTCAGGAGCGTGTGTGCTCTATGCTTAGCCATGCAGGCCTACCACAGAGCTTTTGGGCTGAGGCAGTTAGTATGGCAGTGCATGTCGTAAACCGATCGCCTTCTAGTGGTTTGGATTTCCAGGTTGCAGAGGAAGTTTGGGCTGGTAAGCCACCCTCTTATGCACATCTCTGTGTCTTTGGATGTGAGGCATTCTGCCATGTGCCCAAGGACAAGAGGAGTAAGTTGGATCCAAAGACCATTAAATGCATCTTTCTTGGCTATGATGATTCAGGAGAGATGGGCCATCGCCTATGGGATCCATAGGCGTGGAAAATAGTACGCAGCCATGATGTAGTTTTTCATAAACACAAAATGCATAAGCAACGTGAGAAGGTGGTTGAGGTCCGCAGAGTGATCTTTCAGGAGGAGCCTCAGGCTCCAGCACAGCCAATAGTACAGCCTACAGCAGTTCCTACACACGGCCAGGGTGTTGGATAGGTAGTTGGGCAGGCAGCAAAGCCTACAGTGAGACGGTCTACTAGAGATAGATGTCCACTTGATCGCTATGAGCCCTCTATGCAATATGTCTTGTTGACGGATGCAAGAGAGCCTCTCGCCTATGATGAGGCTATGCGCAGGGGTAACAGTCACGCCTGGGAGAGGGCTATGCAGTCTGAGATGGACTCCTTACATAGGAATATGACTTGGGATCTTGTTGCCTTGCCTAAGGGCAAAAAGGCTTTTCCATGCAAATGGGTGTACAAGCTGAAAAGTACCCCTGGGCACCCCAAGCCGGCCTATAAGGCTAGACTTGTAGCTAAGGGTTTTAAGCAGGAGCATGGAGTTGACTTTGATGAGGTCTTCTCTCTTGTCGTCAAGATGACTATCCTACACTTGGTCTTGTCCTTGGTCACACAACTTGACTTGGATCTTTATCAGATGGATGTTAAGACTGCATTCTTGCATGGGGATTTGCATGATGAGATCTATATGGAGTAGCCTGAGGGCTTTGCAGAACATGGCAGGGAGCACCTAGTGTGCAAATTGAAGAAGAGTCTTTATGGCTTGAAGCAGGCACCTAGGGAATGGTATCATAAGTTTGATGCCTTTATGCAGTCGCAGGGCTTCAACAGGAGTGCTATGGATCCGTGTCTTTACAGAAGAAAGCCTGTGATGGCAGTTTACTGATTTTGGTTCTCTATGTTGATGACATGTTGATAGCAAGGAAAGCTCATGCAGAGCTTGATGCTCTGAAAGCTCAACTCAAGAAGAGCTTTGAGATGAAGGATTTGGGACACGCTTCACATATTCTTGGGATGCGTATTAAGCGTGATAGGCATCAGGGACTTTTGTATCTCTCATAGCAGGAGTACATCCATAAAGTCCTTGAGCGCTTCCGCATGCAGGACGTAAAGCCTGCGGGCTATCCTTTGCCTTCTCATGTGAGGGTTTCACAGGCCGATTGTCCACAGACAGATGAGCAGAGGGCCAAGATGGCCAAGATCTCTTATTCATCAACAGTGGGCAGTCTCATGTATGCCATGATAGCCACTCGTCCAGATATTGCGCATGCAGTTGGTGTTGTGGCGCATTATATGGCTACACCTAGCAAGAAGCATTGGGATGCCGTGAAAGGTATCATGAGGTACCTGAAGGGCACTGCAGATATGTCTATATGCTATGGCAACCAGGATACAGGGGTCGTGGGTTACACTGACTCCGACTATGCAGGACATGTAGATAGTAGGAAGTCCACTTCTGGCTATGTGTTCACTTATGTTGGAGGGGCTGTTTTTTGGATGTCTAGGGTGCAGAAGTGTACGGCTTTGTCTACCATTGAGGCCGAGTATGTTGCAGCCACTAAGGCTTGCAAGGAGGCTATCTGGCTAGGCCATCTTGTTTCTAACCTTGGGATTGATGCTGTTCCTACACTGCATTCGGATTCTATGAGTGCCATTCAGTTGGCTAAGAATCTGGTCTTCCATGCGAAGACGAAACATATTGAGGTGAGATATCACTTTATTCGGGGTGTCGTGGAAGACATGTCTGTTGACCTTGTCAAGATCTCCACTGACATCAATCCTGCAGATCTGCTCACGAAAAGCCTCACTACTGAGCGCTTTGCCTTCCTTAGGAGATTGATGGGCATTGGATGAGATGTTGCCTTTCCTCATCCCTTGTACCTATGTACATTTGTACTATCTTTTCTTTTCTTTTCTCTCTCACTAGGACAGATTCGCCTTTAAGTGGGAGGTTGTTGGGGTAAAGGCGCCTCCGTCATGCCACCTCGTGTATTACTACACTGACAGTACCCGCCACTGCACACTGCAGGTGGCGGACGCCCGTCACCGTCACACTTATTCTTTATTCTTTCAATGACTAGTGAATAAAGGAAGGCCCGGTCACACATTGACTGTTGGAGTTTCCATTTGTCTCTCTCTCTCTTTTCTTGCTCTTGCTCTCCACCATAGCTCATGCATGGTCTTTCGATCCTCTCATCCCTTTCAATGAGGGCATAACATAGGCATATGATAGTCGATAAGCATGAATCCAACACCCAAACATGTCATACAACACCCAAACATGTCATATAACATAGGCATATGACAGTCGATAAGCATGAATCCAACACCCAAACATGTCATACAAACATCTGCCAATGAGTAGGCACACCCCCCAATCAACGGGGCAAAGTGTTCCTGCCACTATCAAGACTTGACACAAGTAGGTGTCAGCTCACAAAGAGAGGGACCCAAAGCAAAGAGTTAGCTCATAAGCATCAGAGGAACCAAGACATACGAACCATGCATCATCCTGAAGGGTAAAAGATCCCAAATAGTCTCAAAATCTCAAAGAGCATAGACCACCTGTTCAATGGCTCTCAAGCATCCAAAGACACTCCCACTGGCACAAAAGCTATAAATATCAAGCAACAAAGCTCGAACAAAGCATGTACAGGCACCAGTGACCAGTGTTCAAGATCAAGTATCAATGGTACATCCCGGACATGTAGGCGGTAGAGCATCCATATGTAGCATCCATAAGCATGTAAGACATCAACTACATCCCAAAATACAACTCTGGCAAGCCAATAAATAGCTCAAGTAAGCTCTAGGAATCCAAGGTCAAGCCAAGACCGGGCTCCAATAGCAATAGGCTCCAAACAATGTAAGTAGCATGTAGTAATGGCATAGGCTAAGCATGTCAAGACTGGTTAAACATAAGTAACATACATGCCATAAGTACATCCAAGACAGAGCATCCAAATGATTTGCAAAGTGAGCTCAAGCTCAACCAACGATCACGAATCAAAACTAAGCATCAAAGCATGTTTATATGCTCGAAATGGAGCCTTTCCAAGTGCCAATGGAGGGGGAGAGCTGTTGTTGTGACTGTCAATGCTGAAAACACATATGGGAGGGCTGCGTGATTGCGCCAACTGTAAATGTTGGCCCTGGGGCTGCAAAAAATGGTGGGAAAGCTTTGGAGGGGTCCGGTTAAAGCCAAGAAAGGCCTCAAACAAGCTCCAACAAGGGGAGAGCAACCCACATATGAAATGAGACCTGGGAGTGTAATGGCTGCCCTGTTTTAAGAAGATTGAAAATTGAGGTAAACCCTGTAAAGAGTGAAGCAATACCTCTGTGTGAATGCCTTGAGGGTGCCCAAAGGGGCTGGGAAGGTGCTCGGGAAGTCGGGGAGTGACGGGAGCTCGAAGGAGTCAGATATGGCTGCCGTGAAGGAGACCCAATGCGAGTGAGGAGTCGATGGGAAGCTAAGAATGCCAGGAACCAAGCTCAAGAGTCAGGAAGCCTGCTCTGATACCAATTGAAATGTGAGAAGGATCAAAGCTTGCACTCGAGAGCTATGGCAGAAGAGCAAGAGCAAGAAAGAGAGAGACAAGAAATGGGAACTCCAACAGTCACAATGTGTGACTGGGCCTTTCTTTATTCAAACTGTCACTAAAAGAATAAAGAATAAAGTGACACTGACGGGCGCTCGCCACTTGCAGTGTGCAGTGGTGGTGGCTATCAATTTAGTAATACACAGACGGCTAGGTGGAGGCACCTTCCTTTATTCAAACTGTCACTAAAAGAATAAAGAATAAAGTATAGTGGCGGTGACTGTCAGTATAGTAATACACGTGCGGCTAGGCAGAGGCACCTTTACCCCCAACACCCATAACATCCGGGCATCACCCAGGCATCAATAGGCATCAAACGGGCAATGCCAAGAAGCATCAAACAGTAAATGTCAAGTGATACCTTGTTTTGATAGTCCTAGGACTGTGTATACAACAAGGGCTGAAGGGGGGAAGCACTCGAATCGATCAATGAGAGACAAGCACTAATGTCGAGAGTCCAACAATGATCGGAAAGGTTGCCAAGAGTGGCGGGAAGTTGAGGAAGAGTAGGGAAATGCCAAGAGCAGGTCAGCCCAGCCCCCTAAAAATGTGCCGCACTTTGTGCTAGCTATTCTTGGGGATTGGGGGGTCTTCAACACTGCTTGGGGGCACTTGGCAATGTCGAGGGGGCTCCAATGTAGCCTGGAAGAAGCCAATGAAGGTCCAGAAGCTCGGGAAGGATACAGGAGATCAAAACATACCTGCAAATGAAGGTGCGATGGTTGCCATTGAAGCTCAGGTTGAAGCTCTTCAAATCCAAGCTGAAGAGAATGCTGGGCAAGCTCCAATGCCTTTGCTCTGATACCAGTTGAAAGGGAAGTGGAACCCAATAGGAAGAAGCTTGGCGGTGAGAGCTATGGCGGATGGAGAACAAGAGCCAAGAGAGTGAGAGACTCAAAAGTGGGAACTCCAACAACCACAATGTGTGGCTAGGCCTTCCTTTATTCAGATTGTCACTAAAAGAATAAATAATAAGTGACTATGACGAGTGCCCGCCATTTGCAGTGTGCAGTAGCGGGTACTGTCAATGTAGTAATACACGGGTGGCTAGGCGGAGGCGCCTTTACCCCGAACAATACCTATCTCCTTCTCACCCCTCTTTCTCTTGTCTTCCATAGCTACATCCATATTTTACTTTTGCTAAGAATGCATAGGCTGAAAAAGACTTCCAAGGAGCATCCTAACCTATTACACCCCATATGCTCTGACTAGGACATGTCAAATTAGCCCTAAAATCTTCAGTTTCTCTACAGAATCCAAGGCATGTGTCTATTAACCCCTCAAATGAACAAGGTGGAAAAGTTGGAAAATCTAAAGCAGAAGACAAGGCCAAGGAAAAAGCGAAACAAAAGATGAAGGCGCGCCAAGAAGAATCTGGAAACACAAGAAGTGCATAAAAGTCCTAAATAAAGGAAAAAGGTGCACAAGAAAAAGCGCAGGTCAATACTTTTGTAAAAGAGCGCAAGTGCATTATGATTTAATTTAAAGAGTGCTAGGCTCTCACCCGTGCAATTTGTAAAGGTAGATGGGCGGTAGGAAGGAAGTTAGGAAGATAGGAGGACAATGGGAAAAAGGGCCTAGGCCACGGCTAGCCATGCAAAAAAGGGGATAAGGGGATGACCACCTATTCTCTTCTCTTCTCTTCTCTTCTCTTCTCTTCTCTTCTCTTCTCTTCTCTTCTCTTCTCTTCTCTTCTCTTCTCTTCTCTTCTCTTCTCTTCTCGTGGCAATGGAGCTTGGAGCATGGAGCTTGAGGATGGAGCTTGCTTGAAGCTTGCACTTGGATCGTGGAGCTACGGAAGTGTGTGGGAGGGGAGGTAACTCGATCGGCATGGAGGTAAGCTCACTACACTCATGGATAAGTAGCATGTCGACTATGTGAGAGGTAGCCATTAGTGCTCGGCTTGGAACGCTTGAAGCAATAAGCGGTCCGTGGGTCTTGGCAGTTGAGCAAGAGCTCCTACATTTTGGTTTCGTTGCCGGGACAAACGAATTCAAGCCTTGAGTTTTTGCACGCTTTGAATCGAGCAGCATTGAAGTAGGGTTTTCCCAAACCGGTGCTTGAGGTACATAGGTAGAAAGTGAGGGAGTTTAAAGAGGTATTCAATCTCCTTAGCAAGTAGGTTTTTGGTTTTTGGACTTGGAAAAGCATGATGGAGTAGTGTAGGTATTTCCTTGTGATTTTTTTGTGCATTTAGGAAGGATAGGAGCAAAACATTGGAGCACACAGTAGGGTTTTCTGTTGCTATATAACAGGCTAAAACAAGAAAAATAAGGGAAAAAAATGAAATTTTGGGTTAAATATTAGTAAGGGAAGCAAGACTAAGGTGAGTCCAGGCCTGGCCAGGGTGATAAGGGGCCAGGAGTGGCAAGAAAGACCACATTTTGCATTGTAGGGTTTCAGGAGTGCTAGAGAGAGGGAGAGAGCTTCATTGTGTGGACCTGCTTCGATCTTGTCATCTAGAAGTTATTTGCATAGGACAGGTAATTCCACACCTTCCCCTACATGAGTAGCTTGGATCTGGAGGTGCTCAACAGGTAGGAAGGCCTCAATCACAGGTGCGACAAATTCTTTGAAGTCCGGTAAAAATTGCATCGCGCTCGGCCCCTTCGAGTGACAGAGATTCTGGGCCGAGTCCTAGAATCAACCCTCAGACCACTCGACCATTCAGCCCTTTAGTATTCGGCCCTTGACCAACTACACTCGGACGTCTTTCACTCGGCCCGGCCGAGCGAAGCATTTGGACCAACTTTGAAATTCGGCCCTCGGCCCTGCCGACTCGGCCCAACCCCACTCGGACAATTGACATTAGCGGCCTGGCCGAATTCACCATTCGGCCCTTAGCCCACTTGACTCGGCCCATTTGACTCGTCCCTCAGCCAGTCGACCACTTGGCTCTCGGACACCCACACTTAGACTAGCTGAATTTGACATTTGGACAAGTTACATTCGGCCCTTTCTCATTCGGCCCTTGGCCATTTAGATGGGCCGAATCAGGCATTCGGCTCCTGCAATTAGAACCTGGTGGGCCAAATCTGGATTTTTTCAGATATTTGACCCATAGACCCCAAAACTGACACAAAAACCCTAGAACCTCAATGGGCCAATCTAGCCAACAAGGGCAAAAAGACCACACCACAAAAACACGTATGTGTTGCACTCAGACTGCATCTAGTCAAAGTGAAAAGCAACAACATCAAGCTACAACTGTGAGGATGACTAGATATGATAGTCCTAACGATAGATGCACCTTCAATAGCATTGCACAGATGATCCAAGACACCAGTGGAGAATCCACATCTGGTCGTGCAGTTGGGGACTCAAGGGCATTTGTCAGAAGGTTTAAATTTATAATCCAAGACCCAGAAGATGAAGACATAGTACCGCCTGCTTATCTTAGGGTCAAACTTACCACAAAAAGAGAGCACATTGTTGATGCTCTGATTGATAAAGGAGCAGATTTTAATATCTTGACCTATGAAGCATGGACCCTACTAGGCCAACCAAAGCTCACACCGATTAATGCAACTCTTAGTCCTTACGAGGGACACCCACAAGCACCTATAGGGAAGTGCAAAATCCTTGCGACAATTGAAACTGAAAGCTTGCCTATCCTATTTCATGTTCCTCCAAATAGTGCTAATTGCAAAAAGGAAACCCTCCCCAGAAGACCCTTCAAAAGGGCGACCAAGTGTGAGGCCAAATATGTCGCACAAAGGATACACTTGATGCTGCCGGGTGTGAGGATAATCACAACCTTTAGTAAGGGTGACCTCATCAAACCTTGAGGGAAAGACAAGGAACATTCCAACATGCCAAGCAAGCCTAGTGATGAGAGCAAGGAATTGTTGAAAGAGTTGCTACAAGCACATGTTGAACAGACCGAACCAGTGAGTGAGGCCAGGCTTGAAACGAGAAGGTCAAGAGACAATGCCAAGGATAGGCTTTGGACTTACAAATACCGTAGAAGACCACGAAAGAAGGCCAAGCCTTATAGACGAAGGCACCGATGGAGAGCTAGCACAACACCGCAATGGATATCCAAAGCGTTGCTACATGCTCAAGGGTATTACACAAGTAACCGACGGATTTGGATACCAAAACCCCCTGCTAAACCGCCTCTATCAGTTAAAGGCCAGATTGCATCAAAAGCAAAGAAGCCTATGGTTAGACCTATCACCCTGACCCATTTGCACGATTCCTTTTTGCACTCCACCTTAGTATCATTGCAATCAATCATGGTAAGCACCGCACGAATGGCCATGCAAAGTATATTGTACTCATCGAGCAAGCCCAGTAGCTACCAGCTACCAGCTACCGAAAGTTTGGTGTCAATGTGTTCGATTATGCTACATCGTGCTATCACAATGCAAAGGATGTCTCATACACCTTCATGTGTACTTCTTCTCAACATGGACAACTTTGCTTCATCCATACGTTGTTACGAGAAACTAGCTCGCAGTCTTCTAACTACGTAATATCTAAGTATGCACGAGCACTCACATAATATCGGGTCCTCAAGTTCAGGATAATACTCTCAGCTTTCTTAGAGTTCGACTTGTCTCCCAAACTAATTGAACTACGTCTTGTGCACGATAAAGAAGACTAGCACTACCTCGAGGGAGAGACCACATATGAGAGGTTTTCAATTGCAGGTATTGAAGACTCCAACGAAAGTGTCGTTCGCTCTTCATTGACACTCAACTCTGAATTCTTATCCTTTATCATCCTGCAAGCCTGCCAAGAATCGTCATGTGCAGAATCTCCAAAAACCAATACATGTGCCAACCCAACGCCATTCCCAACAGCAGACAACCCTAACCCCCAACTCCAACCACCCTACCACCAGCCAACTGACACCAACAATGTGGCCCCAACAACCTTCATCTGCCCACCACTAGAAATCCTCCAAGGCAACCACAAACTTCCTTGCCACCCACATCTTCGGTGTATGCTAAAGCCTTCTAACGACTGTGAGTGCCATGCGACTGGCACTCGTCTAGGAGGAGGGTAATGTTAACCCTCAAATGAACAAGGTGGAAAAGCTAGAAAATCTAAAGTAGAAGACAAGGCCAAGGCAAAAGTGAAATAGAAGATGAAGGTGTGCCAAGAAGAATCTGGAAACGCAAGAAGTGTAGAAAAGTCCTGAATAAAGGAAAAAGGTACACAAGAAAAAGTGCAAGTCCATACTTTTGTAAAATAGCATAAGCGCATCATGATTTAATTTAAAGAGCGTTGCTCTCTCACCCGTGCAATTTGTAAAGGTAGATGGGCTGTAGGAAGGAAGCTAGGAAGATAGGAGGACACTGGGGAAAAGGGCCTAGGCCACGGCAGGTCATGTAAAAAAGGGGATAAGGGGATGACCGCCCAAAAGGGATTTAGAGTTTTGTATATAAAGTTGAAAAGTGAATGAGAAGCTCATTCTTATGTGTGGCAAAAAGTGGCTCTCTTCTTCTTCTTCTTCTTCTTCTTCTTTTTCTTCTTGCTAGCTTGAGCTTGTGCTTGAGAGAGGGAGTGTGAGAGTGTGAGGGAGTGAGTATGTGAGGGTGAGAGACTGGGGAGGAGAAGCTCTCCATCCTCTCCTCTCCTCTCCTCTCCTCTCCTCTCCTCTCCTCTCCTCTCCTCTCTTCTCTTCTCTTCTCTTCTCTTCTCTTCTCTTCTCTTCTCTTGCTCGCGGAAATGGAGCTTGGAGCGTGGAGCTTGAGGATGGAGCTTGCTTGAAGCTTGTACTTGGATCGTGGACCTACCGGAGTGCGCAGGAGAGGAGGTAACTGGATCGGCATTGAGGTAAGCTCACTACACTCATGGATAGGTAGCGCATCGGCTATGTGAGAGGTAGCCATTAGTGCTCAATTTGGAACACTTGAAGCAATAAGCGGTCCGTGGGTCTTGGCAGTTGAGCGAGAGCTCCAACAGTGTCCAAATTTGAACCTTAGCGACATCCATGCATTTTCTAGGAGATTTCTCAATCTATAGAACATATGTGGTAACATCTACAAATGCAAATGCATTTGTTCCTACCAATTTATCTTTCAAGAAGCTTCTCCATTCTACCTTTGCCAAAGTTTGGCTCAAGAGGTAAACTTGTCTCTCTTGCATAGATCTTTCCATTCTTCCAAAAGATCAAATCTCTAGCCAATGCATCACGATACGAAGCACAGTTATGCCTCTTATATTGCGGGATGTAACACCATATGCACCTCTATACAAACCCCTCTTGAATAGATTTTGGGGATGCTATCCTCCCTCTTTCCTCCACCTTTTCATCAAACTTTGTAATGTTTAGCTGTAGGTCACACATTCCCTTCACTATTTCATCAAAAGTTTCTTTTTTCATTGTCGGAACAATATGTACATCTATAGGCACATATGGTATTACTTCAGATTCTTTGCTAGAGGTGGCAGTCATAGCTTCTACATGTGGTCTCGCTTTCATTCTTTCTCTTTTTAAAATCCTATTAACATAATCAATTACATTTGACCAATATGCTTTTAGCCTATCTTTATTGTGTCATTGTAAAGAAGGTTTCCACTTCAATGGAAATTAACACAGGACTAACAATAAATGCTAAATTAACAAGAAATGCTAGAAACCATAGCTTGCCATTTCTTAATTCAATATGTCTTACAACCAAGAATTAGAAGAGATGTTGAAGCCATGGAAGCTTGAGAATCAATTGATGATGGCTACTACAAGGAACTCACCCCTTAGAATGGTGGGGAAGGAAATACCTTCAAGCTCCAAGAAGTGGAGATGTGCAAAATGATTAAAAGATAATTTACATTGGCACCCCCCCTGCATTTTATACTCCAATCCAAACTAGGCTAATTTCTTAATTAAAGAAACATGAAAATTGCTTTATTACAGTCATCTTCCAAACAATCCCACATCCTCTCTTGCAAGGTAAGATTTATGACTTTCAAAAATAATTCAAACTTATGTTCTTCTAGAGCATGCTAGTCAATAGCATACAACTGTGCATACATGTTTTTTAAACTCTTGTAGTAATGTCATGATTGTAAAACCCTTGTTGGATTTCTCTACCAGTCCATAAATGTCTTGCTTGTAACCAAACTAGTATCTTCCAAGAAAAAATCCTCTCTCTGAGCCTTTTAAACTATGCCTAATCTAAATATTACCTATATAAGGCTCAAATCTACTCTTTAAGAGCCTATGTGACAAGCCAACAAAGTATTGGCTCCATATATATAGTTCAACCCAAAACAAATCCACTTTTAATACATATGATCACAAATAAGTAGATATATTATGCCCATCAAATTGCTTCATCTCTTGGTCGAATACCTACAAAGCATTTGTGGTTGTAGACCCATGCTTACCTACATCTAACCATTGTTGTTATTGTGACTACTACTACAATAGCAATAAGGCCTGCCTCATATCATCATTAGACCCTATAGAAGAACCAAAACCCATTGCAATACCTTTGACGGCCCTCACGTTGGGTTCACCAAATATCGGGTTATATAAGGAAGGACTTAACCATAGGGTTTTAGGTAAAGAAGGTTACACAGAGTAATAATAGAAAAGATTAAGAAGATGAATTGATTATAGAAATCTAGAATCCAAACACACTATTTGAAGCCAAAACAAAGCCCTTTGATTTATGACATGTACATCATTCCAAGATCAATGCATGCATTGCAAGTAACAGCATAAACCATTTATGGGATGATTACCTAAACACTCTAAGCCAATAGTTTAATTAATATCTTGACATTGATCAATTCATTGCTCTACATAGGTTCCAAAATCTATATTTTGATCATACAACTATATTATAGAAGGTTGCATTTGACATTTGGACATAATACCAAGCAGTAGAAAGCATAAAACCTAGACAAAACCCTATATGGGCCATTAAATACCACTTCAGCCTATTATGATAGTTTATTATAGCCACATAAAAAGCCCTCTCTTCTCTAACTCCACTCTAAACTTCACATTTGATAGTGTTCAAACCTTCTCTGGTTGACAAAGAGCCAAATTCCATTAATAGATGCATTTAGAAGCAAGTTTGGAGCTCTCAAACATCATGAAGAACATATTGCCTTGTTTAAACTTGTTATTCTTTATCAAATTCAGTCCATGAACATCACAAAAAACTCAGTTCTTGTTGTTGTCCAAGTGTATTGAAAGCAAGTCCTTCATATACATTATGCCTCTTCCTCCTATAGAAAAGCAATAGACTTCACTTGTTGCAACTAGTTGGAAGTTGTATGCTGAATTTTTTATTATAGCATTGTATAACTTGCTATATATCCTATTTTAATAGTTAATTTCAGCCCCAAAACATCCACCAAGACCTTCCCTTGAAGCTTGAAGTGCTAGGCAATGATCAGGGGTATATTCATGAGTGTCTTCAAGCCTAAAGCTTCATAAACTTTATTGAGATAGATGAAGAATTGAGTGGACTGCATACCTTGTACTATTGCAGCCCACACATAGCTCCTCTTTACCCTTCCAAACCAAGTTTTGATGCTCTTCTCTTATTCAATGATTTCTGTCCAAGATTAATGCTTTGTTTAAAGAGAATGATGCATCTTTCCTATAGCAACTATGGTGCTCTTTTTAGCAAGAAAGCCAACAATATCACGTTGAAATAATGCACCTATTTCAGCCCCTATTGTTGCCCATGACTACCCTTCCACAAAAGGCTCACTTTTTTCCACTTATTATTTGTCTTAATCCCTATTTTGGACACCTTTTGAGCTTGTCCCATGGACAATCTACGCTCCTCATATTTGCATGATCATGGGTAGCCCACAAGCTCATCCCCTTTCACATTATAACTTTTACTCTTGAACCTGCGAGCTCTAGACACTATCACTTACATAAGCTTGAGATTTGAACACATACATTGAACCCTTTGTAAAACCATGATTCTCTTAGATTTATTGTGAGTGGTTACACAATGCTATGATATTGCATTGTGTGGGTCCATACTTGTGTTGGACCCATACAACATGAGTATGAGTGACTTGAAATCTCAAGCTCCCCCACCCCCCCTTACACTTTGTGGTCCTAGGGGCCCCTCTCACATTATGTGGATCCATGCTTGTGTCAGACCTGGGCTCCCCCCTCATGTTGTGTGGTCCTAGCCTATCCCTCAATCCCCTTTGGATATCCCCCAGGGCCCCTTCTATCATGATGCTACCCCAAGGCCCCCCTCACATGGTGTAGTTCCTCTTTGGTACCTTCCTTATTTCTTCATATCTTTGTGTGTTTCTTTGTATCATGGGTATGTTCCTTATTTCTTTTAAGAAGTGTTAAAAAGTGAGGGGGGTTGATTAATATATGATTTTCCATGTATATTTGTGGATAGATATTATTGATATAGAGAAAATTACCTCAATAATCTGATAGGCTATTCTATTTTTTCTATCAAGTGGTATGGTATCATGGCCATCCATAGGTATATTCCTATATAATGATGATTGATTCCAATATCAAAGATATCGATTTTTATTCTAGTATAAGGGTCTTAACATAGAAATATCATAATGTATCCTATTATATGAGATCATTTTCACCAAGATAGAGTTTGAAATGATCTAGTATAAATTGAATATTTCTCATTTGGGAAGAGAGTGGAGAGATCACAAGATCCTTTGAATCCTTCATCCATCAAGGTTAAGGAACAAAGTATTCCAACATGAAGTGATGTTTTGCTTGTACCTAAGAAGAATCAAAATGTTTTGCTATAATGAATTGTATTGTGATTTTGGTATCGATGGTGTAACTAATTGCAAATAATTTAGTATCCATGAAGCTTATGAGAACTTGAGAAGAGTTTACCCTACTATTGAGAGATTTTGCAACTTATGGTATGTGATGATACCTTTATTGAATAAGGAATTGACAAATAGAAGGGAAGTTTAAGTACAAATATTGCAATCCCACAATATATTGAGGATGTTTAATTATTACATTGGATTTGTGCCATGATTATCTCACTGCTCGTCTCTTTAAGTGTTGTGTTAATTTATTTTGGATTGTCTTTGTGGAACAAATTTTCTATATGTTCATTAATGTAATTCCTCTAGAATATTAGTTTTCTGCACTCCATTACATCTATATGACTGAGTAATATGAATGAGCTTGATACCATGGTTTCTCCATCCCCCTTGAGTTAGCTAAATTGAGAGATATTATTGTATTTGTTGTGTTGTCAAAGAATTTAATACATTTTAAATTAATAAATCTATTTCAAACATGAGGTTAAACTAGTTAAGTATATGGCACTCTATGTTTGATACAACCAAACCTTTTGTACAAGAAAAAATGTAACAAATAAGATTTCTATTTCAAAGGATTTGTTACTTTGATAATAACATTATGATTGAATGTTATACACCAGTATGTTTTTTGATTGAATGGATAGACTTGTTCTCAAAATTCCATGGCCAATTTCAGTAAAGTAAAGGAAAATTATTTGAGATATAGGAATAATGAGTATCAAAAGACGTAAAGACGTTTAGAAAATATCTTACATTGTAGCATGTATCATTTTCTTTATACTGCCCTATTGCATCTTCATATCCTACATATTTCAAAGCTTTTTCTTACATTACAAGATACTAATATTTATTTAAAAGCAGAAGACAAAATATAATATTTAGTAATCTTAAGTAAATATGCATACTCATAGTTAAGATTATTGTGAAGGTAATGTACATCTCACCTATGCCTCTCTAATATAGATCTTATCATCTTCTCAAATATATGTATATGTCAAGCTTGGAGTGGAGGTGATACACATCTCTCCTTGTACCTCTTTGATGATAATTAGGCCCTAGCCATCTTCCTTTGTGATGTTGATTCAGTCGAAGCCATCCTCACAAGCTTCTCAATATTATCTGAAGTTGGTTCTAAGAGTTGAGAATACCTCAAATGAGAATGTGTCGAATGTAATATGTTAAAGGATAGCTCGAGCCTTAGCATGGTATTTTAGTTCAAGTCTTGATGAAAAGAAAGTGTGCCATTAGTTCAAATCTATCTAGATATGAGCCATCAAATTCTGAGTAGTATTGACTAGTCTATTTTGTGTAGTGACATTCGAACTCTTAATTAATGGCAATTGACAACTTAAAAGCTTTGAGCTAACTTATGTATTTAAAAAAATCAAACTAAATTTGTGTTATTTTCAATGTTTTTTAATTACCTCTCTCTATGCTTAGATAAAATTTCTTGCTAGCTCAAACTTGAGTCAAAATCTCCCCTAATTTCTCTCTTTGTTTTTTCAAAATTGAACACTAGGTGCTCCACTGTTAGATTTTCCAAGCACTTGGTGTCGGTATTCTCTCTATGCTTTGTAATAGGGTTCAAAAGCATATTTCATATGGCGAGAGGGTTTATAGGAGGTTGACATAAAAAACATAATCCGAACTTTGAAATATTTGGCAACACACACATCCATGTATGTATATGTTTGTATGTGTGTATGTATGAATGAATCACACATACACAAACTTTTTTGTTTTTCCATCTTCTTGGTTTTTATATTGTGTGTGTGTGTGTGTGTGTGTGTGTGTGTGTGTGTGTGTGTGTGTGTGTGTGTGTGTGTGTGTGTGTGTGTGTGTGTGTGTGTGTGTGTGTGTGTGTGTGTGTGTGTGTGTGTGTGTGTGTGTGTGTGTGTGTGTGTGTGTGTGTGTGTGTGTGTGTGTGTGTGTGTGTGTGTGTGTGTGTGTGTGTGTGTGTGTGTGTGTGTGTGTGTGTGTGTGTGTGTGTGTGTGTGTGTGTGTGTGTGTGTGTGTGTGTGTGTGTGTGTGTGTGTGTGTGTGTGTGTGTTCTAGCCTTTGCTATTTCTCTCTCCAATTTTTTCTCACTCATATATATGTTTAGATGTGTGCAAGTATAAACATGTTTTATACATGTGTGTCTATTTATGTGGTCTTATAAGTATCTATACTCTCGTGTTGTTATTTTTTTCTCATTTCTTTTCCCCTATCCGGTCTCTCTTCTTCTTCTTCTTTAGACACAGATGCGTGCATATATGTGTATCTATATGTATACACATACATTTTTTTTGTATCTTTTTGTTTTTTCTATACTTTGTGTGTATGTGGATGTATCCATGTATGTGTATACATAGCTATGCATATGTGTGTTTAATATGTATGTGTCTATTTGTGTGGTCTTATAGATGTGAATATATATGTTTAATGCATAAGTGTCTACTTGTGCCATCTCATAAATATATGTTTTCTCTCACTCACACATAATTTTTATTTTCTGTCATTTCTTTTTCTTCTTCTTGTCTCTCATATTTCTTCACCTCAGGTGTGAATGTATATACATGTGTATATATGGATATGCACGTGTATATATACATGGCATGTGTGTGTGTGTGTGTTTTCACGTGTGCATGTATGTAAGTGTGTGTTTTATAAGTGTGTACCGATTCTCGCTCCTCTACTTTCTCTCTCTTCCATTTTTCTGTCACTCATGTATCTTTACGTATGTGTGTGCATGTATACATATATGCATAATTGGATATATATTTACACATGTGTGCATGTTTACATATTATATGTGCATGTATAGTTTATGTATTTTTATGGTATGTATATTTGTATGTGGTTTTAGAGCATGTATACATTGTATGAACATATTCAACCATTAAAATTACTATTTCATGCCATTATGTTTAATTTTTTTAAAAACCAACCCTTCTTTAATAATGTATATGCATTTGTGAATGTTTTTAGGGTATGTACCCATTGTATACACAAATTCAATTATTAAAATATTATATTGTTTTATATGAGAGAGAGGAAGAGAGCCACATCATTTTTCAAAGACTCACCTTTTCCCTTTCCATATTCAATGTAGATAGATAGAGAGAGAGAGAGAGAGAGAGAGAGAGAGAGAGAGAGAGAGAGAGAGAGAGAGAGAGAGAGAGAGAGAGAGAGAGAGAGAGAGAGAGAGAGAGAGAGAGAGAGAGAGAGAGAAAGAGAGAGACATGATAGAAAATAAATATAACTCCCACTCACCCTTCAAAAGTAAGCTATTTTTATTTATTGAATATCAAACTTTTTCTCCTTATGCCACATAGGATTGGATCCTTCTAATTGGTTAGTTTGAGATCCCCAAGGTAAACCTCTAAATAATATATAGAATAAATAGAATATGATCATAGAAAGAGAAAACATGAGTCTTTGAAAAATTGTGTGTGACTCTCTCTCTCTCTCTCTCTATATATATATATATATATATATATGATCGCATATGTCCATACAATGTATATACTCTAAAATCAGACATAAGTGCACATAGACTATAAAAACACATGAATAATGCGTGCATTTATATGCATATGTGCATGCATACATATGTGCAAACATATACGCACCACATGTATGCACATATACACACACATGTATGCATATGTGTATGTGTCTATACATATGTATGGATGTATGTATAGGCTCATACACATGTAAATTACATGATTGAGAGAAAACACACACACACATACAGAGAATGGATATACACTTATAAAACATGCACATATGCATATATGCAAACACTCACATCTACACGCAATATATACATGTACGTATACATTCAATGTATATGCATATATAAACATGCACACATATGAGGTGAAGAAATATGATAGACAAGAAAAAAGAAAAAAGAGAAAATAAAAATGTAATAAACACACATACATACACACATAAACATGCGTATATATGTTTATACATACACATACATATGTGCATGTGCATACACATATATGGAACAGAGAAAAAATAAAAAGAGACAAAAATAAAAAACTGTAAATATATTTATTATTTATACATATGTACATACAAATATGAGAGAGAGAGAGAGAGAGAGAGTGTGTGTGTGTGTGTGTGTCTGTGGATATACACTTATAAAACATGCACATATGCATATGTGCAAACACTCACATCTACACACAATATATACATGTACGTGTGCATGCAATGTATATGCATATATAAACATGCACACATATGAGGTGAAGAAATATGAGAGACAAGAAAAAATAAAAAATAAAAAATAATGTAATAAACACACATACATACACACATATACACATGCATATATATGTTTGTGCATACACATATATGGAGCATATAAAAAATAAAAAGAGACAAAAATAAAAAAATGTAAATATATTTATTATTTATACATATGTACATACAAATGAGAGAGAGAGAGAGAGAGAGAGAGAGAGAGAGAGAGAAGAGAGGAGAGAAAATAATGAGAGGAGCGTATTTATACTTATGAGACCACACAAATGGACACAAATGTATAAAACACGTACACATTTACACACATCTAAACATTTATATGAGAGAGAAAAATATTAGAGAAGAGAGAAAGGGTACACACTTATAAAATACACATACACATATCCATATATATACACACACACATCCACACACAAATATATACAAGTATATATAAATGCAATGCATACACACATGTGCTTTCATATATATATACATATGCATACACAACATGCACATATATGAGATAAGGAAAGATGAGAAACTAAAAGAGAAAAACGAAAGGTAAGAAAATAAAAATAATGAGAGGGAGAGAGGGGACACACATTTATGAGACCACACAAAATAGATGCACAAGTATCACGCACACACAGACATATATGCACGCAAATACATTATGCAGAAAGTGAGAGAGAGAAGAGAAAAAAAGAAAACAAGTGTGTATATGTTTGTATCATTCATTTATACATACACACACATACACATGTATATACATGTGAACATGTATGCATTATCTATACGTACATATAGTAATAATAATAACTATTATATTTATAAAAGATAACATAAATATATGTATATATATATATGTATGTATGTATGTATGTATGTATGTATGTATGTATGTATGTATGTATGTATGTATGTATGTATGTATGTATGTATGTATGTATGTATGTATATATATATATATATATATATATATATATGTATGTATGTATGTATGTATGTATGTATATGTATTACTATATTTAATATGCATAATATTAAATAATAATAAAGATACATGTGATATAATTGTATATTAATTCAATAATATGTGCATTATTTATGGTTAATAGAATATGTATAGCGTATGTGTGTATCACAATTAATAACTAATTTAATGTATATAAATATTATATATCATGTATATATATTAATATATAATTATAACCTATAATATTCAATACTATATTATTATTTTACCTAGTTATTGTAAATATAGTATTTCTTGTATTATTTGTATTAACAATAATTATGATATATACATTATAATTATTAATACTTTAATATACTTGATCACGTGTATAATATTTAACATATATCATGATTGTCAAGAAGTGAACTGGAGAGAGAGAAGATTGCAGAAGAGAGAGATTAAGAAGTGCAAAAGTGAGAGAAAGAGAGCGACGAGGAGAGAGAAAGACTAGAAAGAAGAAGAGAGATGGCTAGAAGCCATGAAAGGACAAGAGGAGCTAGAGAGAGAAGAAGGAAAAAGTTGTATTATTGTGTAAAAATCGATTGCTTGTGCATGTGTCCTTTGCCCTTTTATATGGCCCTATTTCAATTCTTTACATTCCATCCCCACTCGGATGTTTTTTTCCTCAAACAAAAATAGGACTTATTACAGATTGCCAAGTGGTGGAAAGGGACAGGGTACTCTACGCATTGACTAAAATAAATTGGCTTAATCTTCAAGGATTCAGGAAATAGGTACAACTAGAGGACTGAGAATGAGGTACAAAACATTGACAACCATTGGGAAATATGAAGATGAAATCTTGGATCAAAATGTTGCCATTAAGAGCTCTTCCAAGATGGAGACCCTGTGATGTCCACTTGCAGACCTTGGTGTACTAAATCTGTAATAACTTTGGATTGACTAATCCAAATCAGACATGCTATAGCTTTAGACAAAGATATCTTTAAGTACTTTCATCCTATATGACTCATGGATCTCTAACATTAATTCAACATTAAATCTAGTCGAAAACATAGATTTTTTCTATAGTGAAACCAAGCCCATTAGTTAGCATCATAGTTGTCTCAAAATTCTTGAAGATAAGGACATCAATCCCAAAGGAATGTTGGTCCACACAAAGAGTTAAGTCCACCCCTTAACCTCCCGGGTCAAAAGGAAAGGTAATATCCCGTCTATGCATCATGATCACCAAATCAGAGATGTCCTCACTCATGAATAAATATGCATGTACAAATGAATCCACAAAAGCATAAGCAACTGAATCAAATAGAAGCCCATGGTCACAATCTTCCTTATAAGAAGCTTCATAAGCCACAACTATAAACCCTTTATCTTTCTCTTGATCATCATCAAAATGTTCTTCAGCATGGCTATCTTTATTGTATTCATCTAAATATTTAAGTACCACAAATATCCTTGCATTCTTTGCTCTGCATATATATTTGTGATTAAAATACATCAATTCACCACTCTTTAACATAACCCTTGAGCATGTATGATCTGATCACTCATTAATTGTCGAGCTTTATAGGTTCTAGATACAATGTTGCCCACATTATCACTATATAGATCAGTAATAGAATAATCATACTATTGTCCATGGTACTCATGAGAAGCGTATGGTTGAGAAGTACATGAATGCTATCCATGGTACTCATGAGAAGCATATGGCTGAGAAGTACATGAATGCTGCTCATGGTCATATTGCTATCCATATAGGTATTGGTGTCCATGAGAGAGTGACTGGCTATACTCATTATGCTATACATATTTAGCAATGATTGCAATAAGTCATGTTGAGTTACTGCATCAACCATGGCGATCGATACAACCAACATATTCTTGTCATATACATGCACTAAACCCTCCTGCAAAACAACATTACCATAAAGATTAATAAGAGCTTTTAGGGCGCATGGTTGTACCAACTAATCCATATGAGATGTCAAATGTTTGTCAAGTGCTCATTCTATCCAGATGGCATCTATCACTTTAGCTGCCATCATGGTTGCATCAAAATGCATAAGTGCATATGCCAATATATCAAGCATGTCAAGCATGTGAGCAACTGACTTGTAGAGTTCCAATGCTCTTATGATGCTCATAATATTGCTACTGGATGCCACTTTCCTCCTATAAGACACTTCAAAGTCAATATTGCCTTGTGGTACATGATAGGGATCAAAACCATGTGAGCAATACCCTTGCTGAAGCACAGGCATAGACAATGGGGAAGCTGTTGAGTTTGGTAATTGTGTTGGCATAGAAATAAGAGGGTTGCTACTTTGCATACCCTTTGATGATCTAAGAAGTCGAGAAGGCTTCCCAAAAGAGAGCAACACTTTAGATGAAAATTTCCTCCTAGTATCAGTTCTAGACTTCATAGTAAATCTACTTGGTCCCAAGTTTTGGAAAGGAGTGATCGGAGTCAAATCATCTCGCTGCTCTTCAGTCCCAAAATTTATCATGTCCATCTCATCCACTACTAATAGTTCATCTACTCTCTCAACTTGAGAAACTATGTCTTTAGATTATTCCAAAGCTTCTTTCCTTCCACACAAATTCAAATTCTTGCACCCTTCACAGTGACAGCTGTCTAAAAGACCAACACTAACCTGATAGCAGTCACAAAAATTCTCACTTTCTGTTGGAAGGCCAATACTGAGGCTGCAAAGGGAAAGAACTTCTATTTGAGGCAAAGAACTTCTATCTGATTACTCTCTAACCTCCACTATCAATGCACTGTCACTATCACTGTTGTAGCTGTCACTGTCATTATCCTTGTAATCACTCTCTGAGCTCCACTATTTTGTTTAGCAAGAAGAAGCTGTTTTTCTAAGACTGACTGAGAACTTCTTGGAGACACCAATGATTGATCAGTCACATCAAAATTGTTGCATTGATTGCATTGGAAACAACTTCCTTCTGTCGTCCTAGTTTCAACAAATACCCCACTGGAGATTCAATAGGATGCTCATAGGACAAATAAGCAATACAGTCATGGAGGAAATTCTCATAAAGGCTTGCTTCATTAAATCATGCAAGCTTTATTTAAGCATGGCCAACTGCTACTTCTAATTGTCTAGTCTTCACTAGCCAATGCATAGCACTCTATGCTAAGATTGCAAATCTAGCCACGCAAGCCAACATGAGAAAATCACTGAAGACTCACAAAACCATCCTGACTGTTATGCATGCACCATCTCTCGTAGAGACATTATCAAAGCCAGTTGGTGTTCCTACATCTGTCTCAGTTTGGCTACCCCCACATGTCACAAGACATTGTCATCTAGTTTTGCGTACTGGTGTGACACTTGGTTAGGCCAGACCTACTTCTTCACAATCAATTGCTCCTATGTGCTCTAACTAGGTGCGATTGCAATCCATTTGCGTGATTCATTTCTTGATTTTGAAAATGCTCTTTTTATGCGGTTTGGAGTTTTCCCATATTTGTTCAATCTCATGCCCCTCAGTGTCGTACTCTATCATGTTGATCTCTTCTTCGCTCTCGTCATTGGAGGAACAACAATCTTCGTACTCATCATCGGAATCATCCTCATCCAACTACTCGTCATCTCCTAAGTGTGTGGTTCCTTGTCATCGGTAGCTAAGGCCCAATTGTACATCAAGTTTAGGTCATGCACCTTAGTTCATTGCCACTTGGGTTCATCCAAGAGATCCTTGAGTGGTTTAAGACTTGTAGTTGGGTTACCAGCTAATTTGTCAGTCTAGTCCTCTAAGATCTTATGGAGGCCTTGTTTGCTATTTGGGACTTGGAATGTGACAAAGGCAAGTCGCCCATGTGAGATCCTAGCCATCATGTAGATTGGTATTGAGGGTGTGTCTTTAGGCTTACCAACTACCTTAGCAACTTGCTCGTGTTTCTCCTTATTTGAGAATGGCAGATCAATTGTGGCTAGCATATGCATCCAATCTCACTCATCCTTAGGGCAAGGGATATACTTAGTTAGTGGCCCGTAAGATTTCCTGAGCCAAGTATCCATCTCCACTCTTACCACTTTTGTTCAATTGCCTAAGAAGATTAGACTGCTGCCCTAGTCTTCTATGACTCGTGTGTTGTGCATCCAAGGTTGGCCTAACTTGATATCGTAGTCCACTCCTTTCATGACTATAAAACTCACAGAGAACCAGACTCATTAGGGCCAAAAATGCTTCAAAAATGGCACTTGTAAGAAAGTGATTAAGTTGCTAATTAGTTGAGGTTTAGGAAGAATAAAACCTCTAAATTTGGTTGTCCAGATGTGATTAATGAAAGAATATTTGGTTCATTGAAGAGGTCGGCCATTAATTGCCCTCATCTTTTAATCCAGGTCAGGGGTCACCTTTTCGGCCGTTTATTGTCTTGGAACTCGAGAGATTTTGTATTTTCGAGATTTTCGTACGAACTTCGCATTTGTTTGCTCCCGCGTTTTCTTTCTATACACTATACTCTTTTACCATTCCTTTTGCTGCACTTGCTTTCTATCACTGTGAGATTCTTGCTCGGTTCATTTGCTAGAATGTCTAGCAATACTACTTCAAATAACACAGGCGCAAGCACACGTAAATACAAGCTATCTATTCAGCTAGATCCGACTTACACATCTTGGAGAAGTATACATCATCGAGTATTGATAGATGAGATTGAAGCCAACAGGTTGCGAACACAAGGAATGAAGCATATAGATTTGTGGGTGGATGGAAATATCTATCCCAGGGATCCTTCTACAGGTAAACCACCTCCTTTTTTGAATGTCCATGACTATATAAGATATGCTGGAGAAGGTTACAATGGAATGCTACTGTATGAGGTTATACTCTGCATCTTACACATATATAGCTCAAGTGCACGAAATGAAAAAAGCACTAGAAACTACACAAACAAAAATTTTAGAGTTGACAAGTCAGATTGATATTTTGAAAAATGTTAACAATTCATTGCAGAATATGCTAATACGCTTGAGAGAAACTCCAGTAGGATTTAGAGAGAGGAAGAGACCGTTAAAAAATATAACCAGCTTGTGTGAGAGAGCAAAGAAAAGGAGACTAAATCTTACAAAGAAATATGTCTCTGACATATTAGGCATAAATATCCGAGAGAATGAGGAAAGAATCAAACTTTTGAAGGAAACCATGAATAAGAAAGACATTTTGAGGATTCTTAAGTCACCAGAAAATGTGGATTTGAGAGGTCCAACTCTGAGAGAGTTAGTGAAGGACTTAAAAGGCACAGTGAAAGCAAATGAAATCGTAGAGACATGCGATACTGTGGGTATAAGTCGAAAAGGTTACCGTGCTATCTCTGGATTATGGTTTAAAAATCTTAAACGCAATAGGGTAACTATATTTGGATTGCCCCAAGCCCTTGCAGTTTCCACTGCAAGAATTTCCATGAATCGCAAGATTCCACATGTTTTTGGAGATTACTTTCACATCAAAAGGTCTATGTCCTATGAAAAACAAAAAAAAACAGGCAATTTTTTATTACAATGAGTTTAACAATATATGGGTTGATCTAAAAAAGGTGCAAATTGCAATGGTTCACATGTATAAAATCACAGTAGAGGAAAGTTATGGTGTTCTAAAGTTTGCCTTGAAGTTGGATGAAGCACAGATTCAAAAGGGACAAAAGATGGAAAGAATTAGCATTTGCCTCATGAACATGGCATTGGACCATGGCAATGGCGAGGGCAAAGCTCCATTGCATAAGATCCAATCCGAGATGGAGATTTGGTGGAATGGTGCAGCCCAGGTACCAATTGAAAATCATCAAACGTTGAAATGGTTGTTCAACCATACAGGTATTCCAAATATCATTAAGTCTCAAAGTGAAGGCGAAATGTTGGTAGTTGATGGGGTTGGTAAATTTAATGTGGAATGGCATATGAGTGCTGATTTGAAAACTATCAAATTTATGCTTGGAATATGTAATGGTGCAAATGCAAAATATCCTTGCATTTATTGCATGGAAAGTATTGGATCCAAAGATTGGAGTAGTTTGCGACCAGTAATAAGAGCCCCAAATAGAGACTCTATAGATTTGAGTAAATTTAAAAACATAGAAGACATCTGGGATCCCATTCTTTCCATCTCTCTTAAGAATGTTCATATTTGTACTTTGCATGCAGAGATTAGAATAATCGATAAGCTTCTCAGGTTGCATCTTGACTACGCATATTCCATTAAGCCATTATCTTTATCAGATGAGTGTATTGATAAATGCGAGGCATTGCTATCGAAAATGGGATTTCATGGGGGCCAAGTTCACTTGAGAAAGGATCCAATACTTTCAAGAAAAACAAGAGATATCTTGGCCGATGTCTCTATGGGAGGCTCAAAAGCTAGACGATTCTTAGGAAACCATTCAGGAAAGCAGGTGAATGCGGCTTGGGAGTGTTGGAGAGAGCTATGTGAGATCACAACAAATGTTGCAAGCACGCCAAGGCTTGCATTTCTTAGAATGGAGGTCTGGATACACCTTGATGTTTTTCTGAAACTCCTCAGGCAACATAAGACAACATATACATATGCGGAAGAGTTCAAAAGATCAATCACAAAGCTTGTTCAGGCGATAAAAGAGGCATGGGGAGAAAAAGATATCACTTTTTATCTGGTAAAGTAATAATTATTTAATTGGCTTATTTTGACAGGTTTTTCAATTGGTATAAAATTTGTGTTACTTTGTATTGCAGCATATTCTTCATATTCATGGACCTTTCTTTGTGGAGGAGCATGGCCCCTTAGCAACTTATAGCAACCAAGGCATGGAAAAATCCCACTATCAAGCACACACAAGTTATTTTCGAAGCACAAGGCATGGGGGAGGAGTTACAAAAAGCAATGCTTTGGAGGAGCTATTCAACTGGTTTTTTCGACGACAACTTCAAAGAATGCAAATAAAAGACGGCAATGACACATGAGCAATCGCACTTTTATATATAAGAAAGAATATATACAAAGCTAGTTTTCCAAAACTCTCACATTCTCTTCCTCAGGAATCTTTCCTCTATAACGTAGAAATTTTTTTCTCTTGTAGCCAGCTATAGATTTTACATCAGTTCTGTCTGCAGCTAAGGCGTAGGATGAAAACGCCAAAAAGTATCCTGCTCTAGAAGCAGAGTAACCTGGACCGTAGCCAAAAATCCTAATTGCTGCAGTCTTTTCCAAAAACATTATTTTGTGGGTATTATATTGTAATCCTGAGAAACCTAGAAGCCTTGTAAGAGCTTTAATACAAAGTATCGGCCATGCTGCGTCCTCTGAGAAACTACTATGAAGTACAAAAAAGGATTCAGGGTCAATCCTAGCCAAGTAGTGGCCGAGTGCAATGTCTTTGGTGGTGTTACTAGCAGCTCTCGATCCTTTGCCACGCCCCAAGAAGTTATCTGTATCGGCAATCTCCAACTGCAAATAAAACCCATACTGAATGAGCATGAAATGTAAACCTACCAATGTGTAAAAGCAAATTCAAAATTATCTTACCACTTGATTTTCATCGTACTCCAATTTAAACGGATTCCATAAATTAATTGATGATGCTGTCTCATTGGTGTTAGTCAATTCTTTAACATATTCAGACTCCTCTCTTCCAAAATTGGAAATGCCAAGCTCGCTTTGAATGCGATCGAAGTCCTCATCAGTAATACTCAACTCTTTTTCAGCTTCTTTAGCCTTTTCAAAACAAAGAGAGAATGCCTCACCAGCATCAATAAACTTATCATCTAGAGTTTCTTTATCAAGTTTCAGAATCTCTTCCTTTGATTCATTTTCTGTGTCAATTATCCCATTAGCAGCATCAGAAGCCTCTGCAATAATTGCAAGACAATAATCTTCCCTGAGATTAAAAAGTTTCTGAATATCTGATAGTAAAATGTACTCCTTGTCCTTGAAAGGTATACATGGCAGGGAAGGAACAATATGGTGAGAACTCTCATCAGGTTGAGGGTTTGTATCTCCTTGGCTCTCCTCAATGATAGTCTCAGCTTTGAAGTGAGCAACATCCAAATTCTCAGCAATGGAAGCCTCAAAATCTGTATCTACAACCTCCTCTGTTTCCCTTTCATCTGCCAGATCATCCAACATGCAAAAGCTGGCAGTCTTTGCTCCTTCCAACTGTTGCTCCTCAGCTTTCATAGGGTATTTGACAAGGATGAATATAATAAAAGCAGCAGATTTTCTCATCATCTTGCAGTTTTTGGAATGAGTGCAGCAAAATATGTCTGTTGAATGAAACCTCTCCAGAGAGTGGGCCCTGCACTTTCTAGTAAATACTGCCTTTTCATATCCTGTTGACCCAATGGGAATATGGACATATTCAATTGTGCCAACTTCAACAGAAGGACCTGTAAGAGTTTCAAACTCCAAAAAGTCCTCCACAATATATTTTTCACAAGATTTCAGAACTTTGTCAAGTTCCCAATCAGGATTAAAAATATTTTTCACAACTCCATAGAATGAGAGATCCATTCCATTCTAAAGCATAAAATCAAGTAGCCTCTCTGATGGAGTGATATCAATGAGCTCTGATACTCCTTGACCTCTCACTACTGGCATTCGCTTCCTTGGAGATGTACTTGGCTTTCTCACACTGGTGGCAGAGGATGGAGAGGAAAAAGAATGCACAGGCTGATCAGCTGTTGATGCACTTGAGCCTTTTGAAAGCCTTCTTCTTTTACCAGTTCCTGAAGAAACCTTGGATTGTATGGGTTCAGACATGTTTCCAACTTCTGACGATACGGCGCGATAAGAGAGAAACGATTTAGACGGAAAGGCCCCCTCGCGCCGTATCGGTGATCCCAGTAAGAAGCGCTAGAGCCAGAACAAAGTTGGTCACACGAGCTTCAGGAACGCTGAAAGAAGACTAGATCTACAAAACCTCCAAAACGAAGCGAAGAGAGGAAAGCGAAGAAAACCGACAGTCGCTCTCGCGCCGTATCAGTAATACAAACAAAGGTCAGAAATCGAAAAAAGCCGTACAGATAAGAAACACACCCTTATTATGTAGGCGCGGATTATGCCACCTGGCAGTATCCGTTAGTCTCATACACGTGGCAGTAGCCGTTGGGCAACACGTGGCCGAAAACCACGTGGCGAACAAGTGGACCGGTCATTACTTGACACGTAGCATACGGACCGTAAATGCAGATACATGGCACAATCAGTATCGGACACGTGTCTGACACATGTCATGATTTACCTGGGTATATAAGTGGTCATTTGTCCGACGTGTACACTTTTCATTTCTCGAGCTCTTCCCGCCTTGCTTGCCGATACGGTGCGATACAAGTCCTTTTTTTGCTAGCAAAAAGAGGTGTGCCGATACAGAGCGAGGGCGTCCAAACGGTGTGGTCGTTTTCTCCTAATCGCGCCGTATCGGCTTCTCATCTCCAATACGGAGCGAGGGCGTCTAAACGGTGTGGTCGTTTTCTCCTAATCGCGCCGTATCGGCTTCTCATCTCCAATACGGAGCGAGGGCGTCTAAACGGTGTGGTCATTTTCTCCTAATCGCGCTGTATCGGCTTCTCATCTCCAATACGGAGCGAGGGCGTCTAAACGGTGTGGTCGTTTTCTCCTAATCGCGCCGTATCGGCTTCTACTCTCCAATACGGAGCGAGGGCGTCAAAACGGTGTGGTCGTTTTCTCCCTATCGCGCCGTATCGGCTTCTCATCTCCAATACGGAGCGAGGGCGTCCAAATCGTGTGCTCGTTTTCTCCCTATCGCGCCGTATCGGCTTCTGATCTCCAATATAGAGCGAGGGCGCTGTTTCATTCTGCTCGCTTTGTTCATATCGCGCCGTATCGGAATTGCTCATTTCATCACTTTCCTCGCCAGTTTGTCTTTCAGTTATTGTCCTTCTGGTTGTTATTTTTCCTTTTCTGGATGGCAAGGACAAAGCAAACTGCAAGAAGAGTGTATCTAGATGGGAAGGACAGTGGGGGTAGAAGAAAGTTAAAATTTGATGAATCTAAGGGGGTAGAAGAAGCTGGTCCATCACAGGCTCCAGAGCATTTTACAACAGAAATCCCTCCTACACCAGGTGTTGTCCTTACATCTTCCATAAATGTTTCTTCACCTGAAGTTGAGGAAGCAAAGGATGAGGCTAACCCTGTGAAAGATTCATTCCCTACAATGGTACCTGAGCCCACATCTGCTGAAGCCACTGAACACCCCAAGCCACAAAAGAGAAAGAGGAAGTCTAGGTTCTTCTATATGCAAAGATGTTTCAGTGAGATCAGGAAAGCCCAGAGAGCTACACAGCATGTCATTCCAAAAGCTGCTTTTATAAGGGTGGTTAAAGAGATCTCTGATAGATTGTCTCAAGTGGCAACTGTCTCTGGTCTAAATAAGAAGTGGCAACTCTCAGCCATTCTTGCCCTGCAAGAGGCCGCAGAAGATTTTGTTATTGATTTCATGAACGACGCTTACATTACTGCCGCCCATGCTCATAGGATCACCCTTATGAATAAAGATTTCAGCATCATTAGCAGAGTGAGTTATAGGTTTGACAAAGTCCTGAGGCCCTTGCCTTCCAATGATCAAAAAGCCTTTGAAATCCTTAACGTTCCCCCAAAATTTTCCAAGAAAGAGAAAAAGCTAAATGTTGAAGATGTTAGTGACCTTTACCCTACAAGGGGTGCCACCCAGCAGGAGGCTTTCTTGAGTGAAGAAAATCAGGAGGTGTTTGAAACTGAAGACGATGTTTACAAGAGGAAAGCCGCATCACTTGCTCCCCTCAACAGCGAGAGGATGGGCAAAGTGTATGGGCAGATTCTTGTGAATGTTGCTGGGGAATCTGAGGAGGAATATCTTAGTATATCTCCCGAGGACAAGCCCATGTTGGAAAAAAGGGATGTCCAACTATCTGACTCCATGGTATTTTGTTGCATAAGGTAAGGTTTTTTGTTGCATAAGTTAAGTCTTTTCAATTATATTTTGGATGAAATTGGTATTGAATAGCTTTTGCTATTATCTACAGGGCATTGGTGTCCTCTCTCACTCTCGATATCCGAAGAACCATATACATTGTTGATCCACTTCTCTCTGTGGGACTTTTTGCAAAATCTGGTTCTAATATTTCACCATTTTTTCGTAGCTTTGATAGTGTGAGAAATTACCAAATCTTTTTTCCTTATGTAGAAAGGTATTTTTCTTTTTCTGTAGAGGAGAATTTATGTTCATTTGCTTTCACCCTTCTACTCACCTCTTTTATGAATTTGCAGAGGGCATTGGAGTCTCATCTACATTAATTGTCTTTCAAGGGAAATTATCTTTATGAATTCTCTCAGCGGTGTTCACGGTCAAGCACGAATGTATGTTGGAAGAAAATTACTTACTTTGATTTTTTTTATAAATAATATTTTGAACTTACAAAGCTTCCTTTTGCAGTGCTGGTAGACTCGTTTCTACATTTTTGGATACAACATAAGAGGATCTTGCTGATCCTCAAAGGCCGTATACTTTTCTTCTACAAGAAGTTCCATTGCAAAGCGATGCGCATTCTTGTGGATGGAGAGTTATCTCAAACATTTGCAGAACAGTGGATTCAAAGCTGTTACAAATAGAAGGAGTGAATGTAAGTTTATTTCATTTGATGTTTGTGTAACCCTTATCATGATGTCTTTTCACTAACTTATAACATTTATTCTTACAGTGTAGAGACTATCATGAATCATATGTTTGGTGGATAAGGGAGAGATGCATCGAGCTGATACTAGACAAAGCAATCACACCGTATGATCCTGACTCCCCTCTTCCTCCCAAAACTTCAATGGCCAAGGGCACAAGCAAGGGAAAGGTCAAGGGAAAGAGTAAGGACAATGGCAATGGTAAAGACAAGGGCAAGGGAAAAGGCAATGGGACCACTGCTGCAGAGTCTAAGAAAAAAGGAATGCCAGTGCTCTCTCCTCTTAAATTTGATCCATCCCCTCTTAAGCCCCAAGAAAGGAGACTACCTGTGAAGGTCAAATTTTTTCAACAATCAAAGAAAGGCCCTGTGAGAAAAAATATCTTTGAAGAAATCGATAAAGAATGAAAATAGCAAACATAAGCATACACGAGCCATTTTATTTTGGCTTTGTACATTTTTATGCAATTTTTGTACCTCATTGTGTAATGAAAATTTTCACTTGTAAATCGAATGTAATGTACATTTTATACACGAGCCTTATTATTTTGGCCTTGTACATTTTTATGCAATTTTTGTACCTCATTGTGTAATGAAAATTTTCACTTGTAAATCGGATGCAATGTACATTTTATTTATACACATTCGAAAGGCGACTTGCTTCACGATAGCTTATGAAGTTCCCATTAAAAAATATCTTAAGGACAGTCTATTAAGATAAATTCCTGCCAAGTTTTCATTCTTAAGGCCCCAAACTCACAATTGCGGGAGACAAACAACTCATACAAAAGAAAGAGCACTCGGCTCTTTTACCAATTGTTACACCATTCACTTTGAACTTATATCTAGGGGATGTATTGTCTAGCAATTCCAAGGTATCCCTCACATCTTTCAGACTCCAATTGGAAGTAACACTCACCTTCTTTACTTCTTCATGCGGAAAAACGTGCACCACAAGTTTATATGGTGCGTTCTCTGTATCAGAATCCAAGGGAACCCAAATACCCAATCTTAGTTTGTATCGCCTGTACTCAAAGGCCAAAGCAAGATTTTGGCGAGGGATACTGTAAGCCAAAGCCAAGGATTGAGGGCATGCATTGCACCTCAAGATATCACCTTTATGATCGCACTCTCTAGATTTCCAATGCGTCCCTATAGTGTTGTCCAAATCCTCTTCCGAAAAGTTTCTACTTAACCAGGATACCTTCGTTCTTTGTAAATTTGTTGTTTTGAAGCAAGCCACGAAGATATGGAGGGGTACAAACCATGATAAACGTATTCTTCTTGAGATCCTTCCAGCTGTCATGGACTTTTTAATATCCTGAGATATTTTGAATTTGAAACTCTGCACTGTTACCTTGTCAGGAATCTCCCAATTTAGAGATGAAAGACTTGGCAATGGCAAATCTTCGATATTCCCATACCTATCCGCTTTAGAGGGAACCACATACTGTGCATAATATATAAAAACCTTGCATTCACTATAAAAAGACACAGTTTGATCGGCATAAATAATGTCTGCCAATACCTTATGAATGGCATGGAAAGTCCCACTTAGGCTTTCCACAGGTTGCCATTCAATACTTGTTGATGGAAAGATATCTACAATGACGAACCGTTTGTTAGAACTTGCATAAATGGAAAAGAATTATATACGTTATTCAACTTATAACTTACAATGTGTTTGTTGGGGAACACGTTCGTTTGGAGGCAAGTGCATATCCTTGGCCATGTAAACATGTTGCACCTTGACAAACCAGCCTTCGGGCATAATTTTGAAGGCAATGATACGCCCCTTCCAGTGATGTTTTATATCTTCTCATTTTCTTCTTTTCACCTTATGGGAGCCCTTGCAAGATGGCAGCATGGTAACCCAATCATTTACAGCAAAGGTTTTGGGCTCAAAATTTCCATCTACTCCCTGGCTATAGACTGTGCAAGAGTGTATTAAACGAGAAGGGTGCCTGGAGGAAGCCATGAAAAGAATGAAAGCGCAGAGAAAGAAGCTCAAAGAGGGGTGAATGAACTAAAAAGTAGCGCCAAGAACCCAAATGAGTATGTATTGGGTGCCAAAAACAATATTGAAAGATCTCCCGACTTTCAAAAAACTCATTATTAATTTCATCACATCTCTGTCATGTATTTTGTCAGATTTGTAAGTAAATAACGTCTTTGGGACTCCAAAACATGTCAGACTTTAGGGGTTTTGGCTAAAAAAGAAGAGAGAATCACGAAATGGACTCCACTATCTCTAAAAAAGAGGAGACAAGAATACCATATTCTTGCACATGTGGCAAACTCTCTTTGGCCCTTTCCTTAATCCCGTGATTAACAAAAGTGCATTTTTTGAAGCGTTTTTGGCCCTAATGGGCCTGCGATCTTCAACGACCAATTTTTCAGCACTCGGGATGGCTTCACCTTCATTCCGTTAGCCACCATGATGTTGAACCTAGCATCCTCAATAGGTAGGTTACCTTAAGCTTAGAGTATTATGTGGCTGAGTACACTAACTTCGGCCCCTGTGTCTACAATTCATTTCCTCATGGTGTCACTTAGAGCTAGGATCGGCAAGAGCCCATGCATTTAAGTGCCTTTCCAAAAAGCATTAACATGCAAAGACTTAGATATGAGTACATCATCAGGCTCGTTATTTGCATTACTGCATCATGGTCTTATAAGTCAGCAACAGCTTGCTCCATCTATCCCTCCATCCATTGCTTTAGCTCTTGCCATAGGGTCGGATGCTGCCTAAGCAGATTTCCTAGGCTTAGAGCTATAGGGGTGGTCACTAGCATTGTGAGAATATTGCTAGCCACTTGCTTTTCTCCTAATTCTACACTCCTTGGCCAATGGCCTCAACTAGTTTGCTGGTTCATGGCATTCAAGCTCTATGTAGGCGGCACAATTTGAGGTGTGGATGCGTCTCTCAGTCATGTGGGAGAGACTAGTGTCCTCATGCTAGAGAGATCATTGATCTCATCCTCCAAGATGGACTCAACATCCATTAGGTGTTCCTAGGCTTCTCTCACCCACTCCTTGACCTTTTCTATGGCTTCGAATGAGCGCTTTGGGTTGGGGTACTCCCCTACCTTAGCACTCCCTATCTCAACGGTCTTTGGAGAAAATGTTTCTACCTCACTGTCCATGACTTTCTTTTCAATAGGTAGTGTCATTGTGCTCTCGGTTTTCAATGTGACCCTTGATTCACTTTTCTTCTTTCTTCGCATATGAATTTTCTTTCCGATTGAGGCTACATCCAAGTTACTAAGCCTTGGCAATCATACGACGGCCTGCTTCGTCTATGCATATGAATTTTTCTTTCTTCGCATATGAATTTTCTTTCTGATTGAGGCTACATCCAAGTTACTAAGCCTTGGCAATCATACGACGGCCTGCTTCGTCTACCCTTAATTCCTTTTTCTTCTTTCTTTGCATATGAATTTTCTTTCCAATTGAGGCTACATCCAAGTTACTAAGCCTTGGCAATCATACGACGGCCTGCTTCATCTAGGCATATGAATTTTCTTTCCGATTGAGGCTACATCCAAGTTACTAAGCCTTGGCAATCATACGATGGCCTGCTTTGTCTACCCTTAATTCACTTTTCTTCTTTCTTCGCATATGAATTTTCTTTCCGATTGAGGCTACATCCAAGTTACTAAGCCTTGGCAATCATACGACGGCCTGCTTCGTCTACGCATGGGTCTCATAACATGCAATAGGATGGGTGTGGCCTCCCCATCAAGTGTCTCAATGCCGAACAACCCCAATGGAACGGATGGCACAGTTGGTGAACTAGAGGATGGCTTCTTCTGCTTATGGAAATCAGCAAATAGGTGGGTGATTTCACACTTGGTGCATCTGAGATCAATGATTGGCTTGCTCCATCTCGGGGCAACACGAATAGATGTGTCTTGGGTAACCACAAGTCCAACAAGAAATCAGCTCTTGGGTCTACCCTCCCAAGCCTTTGCCTCTCCCTCGTCCTAATGCCATCACCAGCACTAGTCGATGCTCCATGAGAATCAAATTGCCATCTTCATCATATGAGAGACGTAGGGGTTCATATAAGCTCCTCATCATTCGGTTCCTCCACATAGTAGACTAGAGCATCGCTCAGTGAATGGGTTACATAAGGTCCAAGCAACCTAGGTAGGCCTGTGGGATTGATCTCCATCCTAGGGATGGCTGGCTTTGCATCGTTCAGTACTGGAAAGGACAATGGGGCTCCTCTTCCAAAGAAATTCAGAGGCCTATTCCCTAGGTAAGGTTGGTTGTAAGGCTGTGAGTATGGGAGTCTCCTCTGTAGTTTGTAGTGCATGGCATCATGGCCGAACCTATCACAATTGGCACAAGGTTGGGACCTAAGGTTCTATCACTTAGCTAGAAGGTGGTTTTCACCATAGTACACGCATTGGACATGTGATCACATAGGTCTTCTCATCATCTCTTGTAGTTTGTCTAGTTCCATTTTCATCTTTGCTAGCTTCGAGCTTGGGTTAGTGCCCTTCCCTTTATCTTCGTTGCTTGGACCTGATTGTTTGCTAGATGTTGTTGCCCTTTTTGGGGTTCTAGAGTTGGCTTCATCTCAATTCAAGTTCTTGGAGCTTCTCTCCTTAGGCTAGTCATCCACTCATATGGCCTCTTCAAAGACCCTAGCTAGTGTGTCCCTCTGCAAGCTTGAGTTTCTTGCCAAGGCCTTGTAGAGTTCCTCACTGTGTATTCCGTTGATGAATGCGGGACTCCGCACATGAGTAACATAGTCCCTGATGTCCTCTTTGTCCCCCTGCTTTACATTCATCAACCGCACTATAAGATTATCTAAGTACATGCCCTCTGCGAATCTCTTAATGAAGAGACTCTTGAGGTCATTGAAATTGTTGCACTCTGCAGTGTCTAACCTTATGTACCACGTCCTACCCTTATTGCCCAAGCATAGGCCGAAAGTTTATGAGCATTGAGCGAGATCTATAAGGCCGTTAGCCTCGCATACCTACTCAAATCGCTCTACAAAATTGTATGGGTCATTGCTCTGTTGGTATTTGTCTAGTCGTTTCGCAATTGCGAGGATCCTCGATTGTCTCTTAGAGCCCTAGGTAACTCCTAATCCTGCAAAAGCAATGATGTTGCTAGTGCTAATGCACTTTGTTCTGCTGATGTGTTGTCTATTAGTCGCTTCGTGAGAAGCTTTCTCAGCATTAAATCCACCTCTAGCACTCTTTCCCTCTCTGTGTTCGGTCTTGTTTGGTTTCTATTTGCAAGTGCTAGCACGCACTGACTTCTCACATTTCTATGTCCTACTACAATCTCCTAGTCAGTTGTTACTGGTTGTATGCTACTATGCTTTGCAAATCTTTTCATGCCAGCTTTCTTTCCTCCTCAAGGTCTGCTATGATATCTTCTAACAATCTGTCATGGTGGTCTATCATGGTTTTTGCGTCGTATTCATCCACCATCTGCTCGATTTTGACTGGGAAATCTCCCAGGTTGAGCTCTTCATTTCTATGGTTTGTATTAGGTTCTACCATGTTTGCGGTCTCCTTCCGCACTAAGTTGTCGATGAGGTTAATCAAGTTGGGCAGCATCACACTCCCAATGGTGTCGATTCTTCTATGTATTTAGCTTTTTGTATTGTGTCTTTCATTGGGTGTCCTACTGTTTGGGGCTCTTGAGCACCCGTCTAAGTTTGAGAGTTGTCTCCTATTAGTGGGTCTATTCTATTTATTGAGTCTGAGTGTGTTCCTTTTTATTTACAAACAAGCCTCAATCTACGTTCATTTAGTGCATGCGTGGTGCTCTTTTCCATGCACTGTGCAAAATCAGGCTTTCAGTTTTTTCCAAGTGCACTTCAAGTGTTGAAAACAATGTGGGTATAAACACAAAATAATGAATGCAACTTCCACACTTTGGTCTAAGTTCTCAACCAAATATGGCTTTATACTCAGTCATTGACTGCTCTCTCTGGTTTCTAGGGTCTGTGCTATGCTACTCATCTCGATCAAGGTCAAATGGGGATCTACATGTCAATTTATGGCTCTAAAAGGGGCTAAAAGCTGATGTAATTGTCAATGATCATGTCTAGCTTTCCAATTCCGATTTTTCATGCTAATTGTGCATATAAGGCTTTTAGAGCCTCCCCCAGTTGCAAGAGGTATTCTGCTTTTCCTGGGATGCCCTAAATTTGTCAATTTCTCCTGTCAAACTTTTGGTCCAATTTTGCAATGTCCAATTTTGCAGTGATCGATCCCCAGAATGGAACGTACAATTTAGACTGGTTTGATGCTAGTATGCCCGAGTGGCCGAAGTCGAGTGTCCAAGTTTGATTTTGGAGGAATCTCATTGTCATGCACCCGATCATCCAAATCGGATAGGGTCAATGTCTGATTGGACAAGCAAGGAATGGTTCGATTTTAAAAATCGGAAGAGTAGGATCCAATCAAATAGGTTGAGGAAGATCAAGCATCCGATTGGACCAGACTTTGGATTGTTTGATTCTGGGAATTGGACTGTGTCTGATTTCGATAGCACGCAAATAGTGAAGATTAAAAATCGACTCATGTCGATGATTTTGGTCACACTAACATGCAAGCAGCTCCAAAATACAAGAATGGATACAGAGGAAGGTTTCTATATACGTGATATGCTCAACAAACTCTTGTGGAAGCAGATCGATTAGCCTGAAGTTCAAGGTCTCTCTCTCTTTCTCAAGCTCTCTCTCTTATTGCTAAAGGTAAAAATGAGCTTCCCCCTAGCTCCTGGGGTCGTAAACCCTTGTTCTGCTCAACCTTGACCTCTCTAATCTCTCCCCTTGTCGCATTAACACATCTAAGCACTCTTTTTCTCCATTTTGCTCTTGTGTCTGCCCTATTTGGGCCTATTTTACAATAGAAACCTTAGGTCGATTCACTTTGATTTCTTGATTCTATCCTACTCTAAATGCAACAAAAATCAAAACCCAAATATCAAAATGATTTATTATGCTTGTCTACTTATTAAAAAACCAAAATACTTACTTATTTTGAAGATTAAAAACCCCAAATCTCCTACCTATATCAAGCACCGATTCGGGGATGAAACCCTACTTCGACGCTTGATTTGAGGCACACAAGTGCTCAAGCTTGAATCCATTGGTCCCGACAATGGAACCAAAATGTAGTGAGAGCTCATGCTCAACCGCCAAGACCTTAGGACCATTTATTGTTTCAAGCATTTTAATCAAGCACAAATAGTTATCTCTCACTTAGCCAATGCACTTTCAATCCTACGGGGGTGTAGTGAGCTTTCCTTGATGCCTAAATGAGAAGTCTTCTCCCATAAGCAAACCTCAAGCCTCCACCTTCAAGCTCAATCCTCCATAGTCGTGTGCGAAACAAGAGAAGAGAAGAGAAGAAAAAGAAGAAGAAGAGAGGAGATGATGGAGTGCTTCTTCTCCATGGTCCCTCACCCTCACACACTCACTTCCTCTCTCAAGCACACACAAGCAAGCAAGAAGGAGAGAATAAGAGAAAAAGAAGAGACCACTTTTGCCACACACCAAAGAGTAAGCTCCCCGTTCACTTTTTAGGCTTATATACAAGCCCTAAATCCCTTGGGCACCCATCCCCTTTTTTACATGTTCAGACGTCTTGCCAAGGTCCTCTTTTCCTATTCCCTTCTAGTTTCCTTATCCCTTCACCTATGTTTGTTTGGACTTTACAACTTACACAGGAGGGAGCATGGTGCTGTTATAAAATGAATTACATTGCGCCCTATGCTTTCCTTGCTACAGCCTTAAGAGGCTCTCCTTCATCCTTGAGAGAACACCCTGCTCGAATCTTCGGTGATTTCCTTCATCCTTGAGAGCACCTTGCTTGAATCTTTGGTGCTTTCCTTCATCCTTGAGAGCACCTTACTAGAATCTTTGGTGCTCTCCCACGTTTTTTCTGAGCTTGCCTTCTCCTCCACTTTTCTTGCATGGGTAGAATGAGCTTCTCCATTCATCGGATTATAACTCATGGGTTCATCCATCGGATTAAAACCAAATTGCTCCCAAGTTGAACGATCAAAACCACATAGGTTGAATGTCTTATCGACACTCTTCATCATAAAGTCATCAAATTGTCCTGAGTCGAGCCTAACAAAACAATTTAGATCAGTGTCAGAGAAACTAGGAGATTTGCCATTTTGAAGAAGATGATGGATAGGAATGAATAATTTTTTCTAGTCTTGTGATCAACCTATGATCTTTATTCAATAGTGAGTGCTGAGATTCCAATTCCGCAATTAGATCCTTATAGACAGGAAGCAAACAAGCTTCACACATGGAAAACAAATCAATGTTTCAAACTACAACCAAGTCTCCAAAGCCACCTCCATGACCAAATCTGACATGATGCTTGATATCTTTGTGTACTATCCTTGGACAACAATCATGGCTTCAGCTATAGTTGAATTCAATAGCTTGGTCCTAGCATATGGCCAAGGCCTCCTTCATAGAAACTCGGGAGTTGTAAGAAACCTGCAATCACCAAGAGAGAAGGTAGACCCGATCTGCTGCTGGTCAAAAGAGCTCATCTGAGACTTGAGACAATGCGAGGGCGGTCGAAGCTCATGCTTCTTTGCGAACTCCCTCCACCTTTGATATATGGTTTGAATGTCAATTGTTATGGCTAGTTCATGCATTGTAAGATTACAAATTTGGAGCACATGTTCATGGTGGTAGCATAGCCTGAGTCCCACCTCTGGCAATAGCTTTGTCTTGGCACACATTTCCCATATGCCTTGTGTCACCATGTTGAGAGTGGAAAAAGACTGAATTCTTGACTAATTTTTGTTGTTTTTGAGGTCTGAATGATTTATATTTGATGGATTTAGAGTGATGTATGGTTGTTAAAGGAAGTGTTTGAGAGTGTTTTGGATGATATTGATTATTTTTTGAAATATTATAATGATTTTTAGTGGAAACATGAGGCCCTTTGATGTTCTGATAGATTCTGTTGAGGTTTTGATTGGTTCTGATACCTTCGGTATAGCTTCTGTTTTATTCTAATTTTCTTCTGTATGAAGCATGGATTGATGATTGATGAAGTTTGAAATATTTTGAAAGATTATTGAATATTTTTTTATAGTTTGGAATGGTTTTAGTATGAATTATGAGGATTTGATGTTCTCTAATGACCTTCTGTAGAGCCTCTGTATCTGCTATGTTCATGTTCTGTACTGTTCTGTAGATCTTCTATAAGTGTCTTGTAGAATGTATGTGTGACTTTGGAAAATTTTTCTAACTTTTGGAAAGGATGAATCTAAGCTCAAAAGAGCTAAAACAAATAGAAGAAGCACCTACTAAAGACTGAAGAGAAGACTGGAGTGACAGTGATAGTAGTGAGCTGTGAAGAGACACTGTAGTGGCTTTGGTGCCTCTTCACATCAGACATACCTCTTGGGAGGTGTATCCACGACCTAAGAAAGATTATTGAGAGTCATTATAGAGTATTGTAGTGAGGAGATGATGTACTAGAGAGAGAGAGAGAGAGAGAGAGAGAGAGAGAGAGAGAGAGCGAGAGATAGTCAATTCTATCAAAACAGTGTAACTGTATATGAGAGATTGAGAGAGAAAACTATGAAGGCATTGAAGATGAATGCTATGTGATTGATTTCCATTCAAAAATGGTGTATTATTTTTTGTTCATTGTTCTATTGAATGATTCTATGAAGATATTGAAGAATATAGTTGATTCTATCAAATCCGTGGGAGATATCTATTATGATGTTGCATGAAGATTTGTTGTTTTCTTTGTTTTGGTCATCAAAAGAATGAAATAAAAGCTTGTTGATGTTACAAGATAGATTTTCTTGCAGTAGAATCCCCTTTCCTTGGTGTTCCTCTTGGGGATCCATGTTTTTTGTGCGCAGCCGGGGAAACTTGCCATCAACAAGCATCAGAAGAGGTTGAAAATGAAGGAAATGGCATTGCTAAGAAGAAGAGAATTCAATGGATGTTTGCAAAGTTATTTCTTCCACTGAAGAGTTGGAGATTCTCATTATCAAATCCACTTTCCACAAGAAGTTCATCCCACAATGGCGGAAACATATCACCATCATGATGCATGCTCCATGTGGTGGACTGTATCCTCTTCCTGTTGTTGAAGCAGCAAAAACTTGCATCTTAGTGGCAAATTGTTTGGGAACAAATTGAAGAGCAGAATCAGAGAGAATGAGTATCCATGGAAGATTTGGTATTCATTGAGAAGTTTCCAGACATCATCAAGTGGGAGATCGTGAAGAAGCTTCAGGAGTCATGGTCAATGGAGGTTCACAAAAACAAGAACGAAAAAAGTTAGAATTTGTTCGTGAATGCTCAACAGCAAGATACGTGGGATTCTTGGTGCACTGGCAATCTTCTGTTTGTCCAACTAGCAACCCATTGGAAGTTGGTAGACAGAGTGTTTTGAAGAGCGGATCCGAGAGGAGTTCATGAACCTAAGTCAGTCCTCTAGAGAAAGAGTAGAAGCTTATGTCTCGCAAATATGGAATTCATCCTGAAGAGATGGACTAACCATCATTTGGACGAAGGTATCCCGAAAGGAGTGTTTCTCAGAGGCCTACAACCAGAAGTTTGCAAGTTCGTGGAATTGACAAGACCAGCCAATCTGCAAGCTGTAGTGGAAGGTGCAAGATTGTATGACGAAATTGAAGCAAGGCTATCGATGACTCCAGGAAGAGAAGTCTTACCTCCTCCCATGCCGCCAGGAATGGTATACCCACCAAATGCAATCCCAGGGACAGTTTCCTATCCCTATCCCCAGATGCAAATAGTGCCGCAGTATGATGCACCTAATCCATTGTGGTCACCATAGACGATAGTGCCTCAAATCATGGTTCAACCACAACAATAGTGGCCTCAAACAGTTCCTCCAATGGCAACTCAACAACAGTGGAACCCTACCAACTGGAATCAACAATCCCAAGTCTCAATAGGAGCTCTAAATCAAAACCAAAACAGAGGACCCTCTAGATCGACCCAACCAGTGTATGCAGTAATTACAGAAGCTTCACAAATCCCTACTACAAGTACTTCGGGAGGTGAAAATATGAAGGACTACTTATCCAACTCAGTTGCAAGTATTAAGAAAGAGCTTATGGATGTGATTACAGAGTAGCTACAGACGCTGAATGTGAATACCACCAATATATCCACCCCAGCGGGAGCTGGAAGAGATGTGATATGCTCTAATACATGGTGCAGAAAGAGTCATCAAGTGGGACATTTAGCCACTGAATGTACTCGAAAACCAACCATTCTTGGAGCCTTTTGTTCCTATTGTTTGCGGAAGAACCATACAGAGGATATTTGCTCTCTGAAAGAGATACATGAATGAAGACAGAAGGATGAAAATGCAAGATTCAACTTACTAGAGTCCAAATTGACAACACAAGATATTGGACCAAAGCCTAGGGAATTTGGTCCTAGTTTCGGTCCAAGGAGGTCTCCCTCTCAAAGTTACAAAGGACAACAGTCTGGCAGTGGTCAGAGATCAGAGGTGGAATGTTATAGGTGTGGAGAAAAGGGTCATATCTCCCCGAATTGTCCAAACCCTAGACGATCTGTGGATTACAAGCCCTTATGCAGCCAATGCAAAGGAGAAGGCCACACTGCAAAGAACTATCTGAGTCTAGCCCTTGTCAAGGCCAATGCTACTGATAGCCAATAGAAGACACAAGAGCTTGCCTCCAATTTGGTAGAGTTGGAAGTTACCAATGTCACACGCGTTAAGAAGAAGGAACCAATTGTTCAAGAAGAGAACAACTCCCTTACCAAGACTGTGAAGTTCAACCTGTCAACAGAGGGACAAAGCAGTACAGGACAGAACAGTGCAGTACAGAGCACTGCAGTGCCATAGAGAGTTATAGAGATAGTCCCAGAAACAGAACCAGAGATCCAGGAGATAGATGATACAGAATCACTTTCAAAAATAGAGAAAGTGCCAATGCTACCATTGTTAGAATAAAAAGGAAATATGAAAATTGGTGTAGCCCCATTCCCCAGCAGGCTGGAGAAGCCTGTGGATCCTATCAAGGATTATGACTTGGTAAAAGACCTAGACACTTTTAAACCAAACTTAACATTTCGACAGTTACTAATGTTGTCTCCCAACTATCGAAAGAAATTCAAAAGCATCTTGACAAGAAGACATGGACTAAGGATTGTTCCTTCAACAGTGACCAAGACCAATAAGGCCCCGGAGCCTGTAAAGAAAGTAGGTGTGGCTAACGCCTTCCTAGATCCTGGAACCCTAGAGATTAGTGTATGGATAGAGGGATGCTTTATTTCAGATGCATTCATTGATGGAGGCTCATTAGTAAACATAATGATGGATGTGACAATGAAGGACTAAGGGTTGCAAGGAATTCAACCTATACAGTGGCTTATCAGATTGGTAGAACAAAGCAGAATTAAACCATTGGGCATCCTCCCATACGTAAAAACAACCCTTGCAAGAAAAGATTACTGGCCGACATATTTGGTGGTCAAACCAAATTCTTATGGGACCTCATACCCTCTGCTATTGGGAAGACCTTGGATTTTTGAAGCAAAAGCCAAGACGGACTGGTTCAAAGGAACCCTAACCCTAGGCAGAGGACCCAACAAAGTGGTGTTGAAATTATATGGATCGTAAAAAGGAAATGGATCCACATCCATCGAAGTCATAACTGACTCCTCCAATGAGGTAGCAGATGATACATCAAGTGTGACGAAGAGGCTATTAAGAAGATCTTTCCCAAGAAAACAGAGGCACACAGTCCCTAATAGTGGGCACTGTAAGCCAACTACCAAGGGAAGCAAAGTCCTTGTCCATGGGAGAGTGCCTCCTGCCTCAACTAGAATTAACTTCTGAAATCATCTCTCTGATAGTGAAATAGAAGCATGGATGTACTGTTCTCCCTATCACATGGCAGTCACAGAGACATTAACAAAGACAGTAACAGAGACAGAACAGAGATAGAGCAGATACAAAGCAAAGATAGAACTAGAGACAGTCACAGAGATAGTGACTATAACAGAGACAGAAGCAGATGCAGAGGCAGAAGATCTGTTCTTCTCCTACAGAGCCTCCACAGAAGCAGAGACAGAGCCTCCAGAGAAAGAGGTTGAAAATGATGAGGAAGAAAACGAAGTAGGTTATGAAAGTGCAGATGAAGAATTTCCTCTCATAGCAGATGATCTTGTTGTTGTCCCTACAGAGACCTCAGAGGCCAAAGATCTCAGGGTGTTGGATGGAATGACCATGTTCCATTTGGGTTGACCAATGGACCACAAAGTATGCAGAATATGTATAAGCAATGGATTAAAAGCATAAAAATTAAGCTCACCAGTGGCTCCTGTTGCCCTGACTGTTCAGTCCAGAGAAAAGATGTGATGATGATGCCCCCTGCCAACAGAACCTAGAGCCATCAAAGCCTTGGCTTCTAGAAGGTCCGTGTTACGTGACATTCCTGGACGCATCCTCTAAAGATGAATACCTAAGTCCAAAAGAAATCACCACTCACACAGAAGCAAACAAATCTCTGATACCCTTCCAGCAACCTCAATAGACGAATGAGTCATCTGTTCAAAAGGAGGACACTGGTTCTAGTGGAATATCAGATGATGACACTACTCCTTTGAACGAGTTAGACCTCTATCCAAAAGGCAATCCGTGGGACATTTATCCGCGAAGTGAAAGGTGAAAGGCAAGTAACATTCCTGGATACTGAAGGTACTGAATATCACCTGAAAGTGGGTCTCAATCTTCCAGAAGAAGAACTAGTGGTCCTGCAAGACTTATTAAAGGAGAACTTAGACGTGTTTGCTTGGTCATATAAAGATCTAAAGGGGATTGATCCCATAGTATGCCAACATCACATTGACCTAGAGCCCGATGCCAAACCTGCAAGGCAAAGACAAGGGTGTATGAATCCTAATTATTCTGCTCTGGTGAAGGCTGAATTATTGAAACTTCTTGAAGCCGAGTTCATTTATCCCGTGGCTAACAGTGAATGGTTTTCACCCATTGCGGTAGTACCCAAGAAGAACGGGAAACTTCAAATATGTGTAGACTTTCGAAAGCTGAATTCGAAGACAAAGAAGGATCATTTCCCTATCCCTTTTACAAACCAACTGTTGGACACAGTGGCAGGCCATGAGCTCTATTCCCTCTTGGATGGATTCAACGGATATAACCAAGTCCAAATTGCAGAAGAGGACCAATCCAAAACAACCTTCACCACAGAATGGGGGATCTATGCCTATAGAGTGATGCCATTTGGGCTCTGTAATGCTCCTGCCACCTTCCAATGAATAATGATGGTTGCCTTCCAGAATCATTTGCATGATTTCAATGAGGTGTATCTTGATGACTTCTGTGTCTATAGCTTAATCCGTGAGCACTGGGGACACCTAGAGCAATGTTTTGATAGATGTCGAGAGTATGGGATTTCTCTCAACCCCGACAAATGTGTGTTTGGCATCTCCTTAGGAGTTCTTTTAGGCCATATTGTTTATGCACAAGGGATTGCAACAAACTCGGCAAAGATTGAGAAGATTGCTGCCTTGACAGGCCAACAAACCTCAAGCAATTGAGAGGATTTCTTGGCCATGTGGGCTACTATAGAAGATTTATTGCACATTTTGCAACCAAGGCAGCCCCTCTACACTAGCTCCTAAGGAAAGATGCGATTTCCTTTGGACTGATTACTGTGAAGAAGCCTTTAATACCCTGAAACAGTACCTTATCCAAGCACCTATCTTACAACCTCTTGACTGGATGAAGGAGTTCCATGTGCACACAGATGCATCAGATAAATGGCTAGGTGTTGTCCTATGTCAAAAGGGCCCCTCTAAATTAGATCAACCAATATATTATGCAAGCTGAAAGTTCACTAATAGGGAATGGAACTACACAGTGACAGAGCTTAAGTGCTTGGCAATGGTGTTTTCACTGGAGAAGTTTCGACACTATCTATTGTCAATGCATTTTAAGTTCTACGTGGATCATGAAGCCCTGTCCTTCCTAATGAACAAAGCATATGTTAAAGAATGACTGATGAGATGGTTGCTCCTATTTCAGGAGTTCGATTTTGAAGTGGCACTAAGCATGGCCGTTCCCATATCCTAGTCGATCATCTATCACGGATCCCTCAAACTGCAGAAGAGGAACAGGATGATCCGGACCTTCCTGATGCTTCCTTGTTTCTAGTTGAAACAGTTACTCCATGGTATGTAGACATCGCCAACCTCTTGGTAACTCAACAGTATCCTCCTAGCATCTCAAGCCGTGAGAAGAAGAAGCTTCTATTAAAATCAGCCCCCTACACCTTGCTAGGTAGAGCACTGTACAAGAGAGGCAAAGATGAAGAGCTGCGAAGATGTGATGCAGGAGATGAAATCGGCATAGTATTGAAAGCATGCCATGACGAACCATGTGGTGGACACTTCGCAGAAGAAGCAACAGCTAGGAAGGCTCTTTTAGCAGGATACTGGTGGCCTACCCTCCACAAGGATGCACATGACTACTACAACATATGTGATGCTTGTCACCGAATGGGGAAACCCACCAAAACAAGTGCCATGCCACTACAACCCATTCTCCCCCTAAAGCCGTTCGAGAAGTAGGGGATTGATTTTGTGGGTTCCATTGATCCACCCACCAAACAGAAATAGAACAGATACATCTTAGTATGTACGGATTATGTCACAAAGTGGTGTGAAGCTAAAGCTCTGAAGCGGGACGATGGTAACAGTGTAGCCCTGTTCATGTACGAGAATATTATCACCCGTTTTGGTTGTACTCTCGAGCTGGTAAGTGACAGAGGTACTCATTTCCTTAACAAAATCATGGAGGAGCTGACAGAGCTGTATAAGATCCGCCATCGCAAGTCCATTCCCTATTACCCCAGAGCCAATGACCAAGTTGAAGTCACCAATCACATCCTTTGCTCGATTCTGACAAGAACGATTGCGACACATCATCGAGACTGGGACGATCAACTTACAGAGACCCTCTGGGCATACAGAACCTCCCATAAGGCAGCTACAGAACGGACCCCTTTCTAGCTAGTGTATGGTATAGAATGTTGGGGGTAAAGGCACCTCCCCCTAGCCACCCGTGTATTACTACACTGACAGTCACCGCCACTGCACACTGCAGGTGGTGGGCGGCCATCACCGTCACTTTATTCTTTATTCATTTAGTGACAATTTGAATAAAGGAAGGCCCGGTCACACATTGATCCACCCACCAAACAGAAATAGAACAGATACATCTTAGTATGTACGGATTATGTCACAAAGTGGTGTGAAGCTAAAGCTCTGAAGCGGGACGATGGTAACAGTGTAGCCCTGTTCATGTACGAGAATATTATCACCCGGGTTGGTTGTACTCTCGAGCTGGTAAGTGACAGAGGTACTCATTTCCTTAACAAAATCATGGAGGAGCTGACAGAGCTGTATAAGTTCCGCCATCGCAAGTCCATTCCCTATTACCCCAGAGCCAATGACCAAGTTGAAGTCACCAATCGCATCCTTTGCTCGATTCTGACAAGAACGATTGCGACACATCATCGAGACTGGGACGATCGACTTACAGAGACCCTCTGGGCATACAGAACCTCCCATAAGGCAGCTACAGAACGGACCCCTTTCTAGCTAGTGTATGGTATAGAATGTTGGGGGTAAAGGCACCTCCCCCTAGCCACCCGTGTATTACTACACTGACAGTCACCGCCACTGCACACTGCAGGTGGTGGGCGGCCATCACCGTCACTTTATTCTTTATTCATTTAGTGACAGTTTGAATAAAGGAAGGCCCGGTCACACATTGTGACTGTTGGAGTTTCCATTTCTTGTCTCTCTCTTTCTTGCTCTTGCTCTCCTTCCATAGCTCTCGAGTGCAAGCTTCGATCCTTCTCACATTTAAGTTGGTATCAGAGCACGGCTTCCTGACTCTTGAGCTTGGCTCGTGGCATTCTCAACTTTCCATTGACTCCCCACTGGCATTGGGTCTCCTTCCCGGCACAGCCATAGCTCATTCTCTTGAGCTCACGTCACTCCCTGGCTTCCCGAGCTTCTTCCCGGCCTATTGAGATACCATCAGGGCATTGACATTGAGGTATTACTTCATTATTTCAGAGATTTATCTCAGTCCACAGGTCTCGGTAAATAGGGTTTTCACAAGTTGTGGGCAGCCATAGCTCACACCTCTTGGAGCTTCCTTCACCTGGATCTTGCTTCCAGCCTATCAAGGCTTGCTGAGGCTTGGTGTAGGCCTTCTTTGGCCCCCATTTGTACCCCTTTGGGCCCTATTGTTGACACGTGGGGACAACAGACCCCCCTAGCCAACTCACATTTTTTTTTACGCGTGGTTTAAAATCTGACCTAAAAATCACTCTTTTTGTCATATCTCGGGCATTCGAAACCCAATTCAGGCAAGGTAAGAGTCTAAGTTGGAGTTTTGGCATGCTCCGGACACGATGGTGATGTTGGATTTTCCAAATTCTGATGATAGAATATTTTGCAATAAATTTCATGTCTGAGACAGCATGTATTTGTATGCTTATGGCTTATGTGATGCTTCTACTGATGTCTATTGATACCGATCACTTGTGGATGTTATGCCTCTTATGTGAGACACATTTGGAGCTGATTTAGCTCAACCATTGACTGTTTTGAATAATCCCAGATCTGTGCAAAACAGGGCAACCACCTCTTACTTCAATTTATGCTTACAGGTCTTGGCATTTGATGCCCGATTATGCCCGGTTGGTGCCTATACATACGGGAATGTATGCCTATGGTTTGCCTATGGATTTGAGCTTGGATTGAGCATTGATTTGCTCAGTTTATAAAGGCTATATGCTGCTGAAAACTTTAGGGCTAAAGCTATTTATGCTACAGTTGGGTTATGCCTATTGGTCACGGGGTGCTCCCGGCTACTCGGTATGATGTCATGATGTATTTGGACTATGCCACATGTCTTGTTTATACTCCGAAGTGCTTTTGAGCTAAGATTGGAGATCGATTTGGGTTTGACTATCACTTCTTTGCAACTGAAATTTCATCTATGACATGGTTTATGCAGTATGAGTTATGATGTCTTGGTGAATGCTTTATGCTTTGGCTATGGATGGCAGTTGTTTGAGCTCGTCTCGACATTCATTTGAGTATTTCCTTGAGTAGTTGGACATTGACTTGGATTTTTCCATTACAACTTGGCTTTTTCCATAACAACCTTGGATGCTATTAAGGCATTGTCTTGGTTACATGTCTTTGGTACTTTGACTTGGTTTGCTTGAGCTATTGAGCTCGTTTATCCGCCTTTTGAGCCAGTGGAAGCATCTTGTATGCTTGACCAACATTGAGCAAGAGGTTTATGCTATTTGAGCATTTTGCAAATACTTGAGACTTTGGGATCTCTTACACTGAAATGTTGCATGGTTCATGCACTGATATCTTGGAGTTGCTTTTGACCTGAGCTTGGGCTTTGCACTCTTGTGAGCATGCACCTACTGGTGTCAGGTCTTGCCAGTGTTATGTATACTTTGCCCTATTGTCTAGGGGGTATGCCTACTTCACTGAGGCATGCTTTGGTGACATGTTTGGGTGTTTGCTCAGGGTCTTGATGGCTTGGTGCTAATTTATGCCCATTTATGGTTGGTTATGTCTTGGTTGTCATTTATTGACTTGGTGCAGTAATTTGGTTCAAAAATTGACTCTCACAATACCTTGCTGTCATTTATTACAGCAAGCATATAACTCCAGATTGACATGGATCTTTCATGCTGAAATATTCTGAAATGATGTACTTTCACTGGTACTTGGTGGATAGCAGCTTTGGTTATACTTTTCTCGCCATTTTCTCTTGATTTTGGTGATTTTTTTGTCATTTTCTGTAGTAAATAGCAAGTAGTTTTGAACTGTCTACAGTCTTCCAGCCTGCATTATGGCGAGTTCGTCCACGGATCATGCTATTTTCAACATCACCAAGCTTGATGGTACGAATTACTCTTATTGGAAGAGCTAGATTTTCCAGGTGTTGGTGCAGAAATCATAGATCAAACCTTTGAGGTTGAGCGGGCATCCGCTTGCAACTATGCCAGATGAGGAATGGCTTGATCTTGATGTGCAAGTCCAATATTGTATTATCTCTTATAGAACAGGTTCATTACAATGTATTTGAGGAAGAACAGAGTGCATGGCAGTTGTGGGATAAAATGAAGAATCTCTATAACAAAAACAGTCCAGCGAGTCAGATGTATTGGCTAAAGCAGCTTATGGATCTGCGTATGAAGGAGAATGTGACTATGTCTACTCACTTGAGCCAATTCCATTCTATACTCAAGAACTTGACTTCATAGGACATCACTTTTGCAGCGGATGTCACTCCTCTTTTCTTGCTTGGTACTCTTAATGAGTCATGGGATGTATTCCGCATTGCATTATGTGCCTCTACTGCTACCTTGAAATTATCTGATGTTGAGAGTGCTCTTCTGCAGGAAGAGATTAACCGTAAGAATTTGGATGCCTCTTGTGTGTCGCATGCTATGACAATTAGAGACAGGAATGATGTATATGGAAAGCATGGCAGTGGCAGTGGCCGTGGACGGGATTCTCAGAAATCTCAGTCCAAGTCTCATGGGAAGTCACATAGCAAATCTCGTGGCAGGAATGCAAATGTTGCTTGTCACCATTGTGGGAAATGCAAAGATAAGGGGAAAGACAAAGTGTAGGATAAGTCTTCTGATCACAGCATAGTGCCTGCAAAGTCCGGTGTTAAAATTGAAGAGATCAATGTTATGCAGCCTGAGGATATTGATGATGACTATATCCTTGCAGCTTCTTCTAGTGCTTCGTAGATGACAGAGATACACTCTATGTATGCACAGTGTTGGCTCTTGGACTCACGTGCGTCCTTTCATGTGACACCTTGCCGAGAGCGATTTCATTCATATTGTACTGTTTTGGGCTCTGTGCACTTGGGTGATGATAGCTCTCTTGATATTATGGGCATTGGTACTGTTAGGCTGCAGTTTCCTTCTAGCATCAATTTTGTTATGCAGGATGTACGTCATGTACTTGCTTTGACACGCAGTCTCATGTCAGCTGGACAGCTTGATGACACAGGATATCATGTATGTTTTGGAGACTCTTCATGGAAGATCACTCGTGGTAGACTTATGATTGCGAAAGGTGCCAAGGCTGGCAGCCTCTATCCCTTGATTGTATCCGCTTCTTCCCTTGATCATGTTTTGTATGTGGGTTCTATCCCACATGTATCTCTTTGGCATGCCCATTTGGGCCATATGTCTTTGAAGGGAATGAAAATGCTTTCTGGTTTGCAGTACTTACCGCCCCTTGATTATGCATGTTTTGATTCATGTGAGCATTGTATTTATGGCAGGGAGACTAGGTCTACGCATAAGAAGTCTGGTAGGCCATGCATGAGTGAGCCCTTGGCATTGGTACATTCGGATGTCTGTGGGCCCATGCCTTGTCAGTCTATGGGTGGTGCCAAGTATTTTGTTACTTTCATAGATGATTTTTCACAGAAAGTTTGGGCTTATCCCATTAAGCTGAAATCTGATGTTTTGGCTATGTTTCAGAGATGGCTTGCATTGGTTGAGAACCAGTCTGGGTATAGGCTAAAATACCTAAGGACAGATAATGGGGGTGAGTATGTCTCACGTGCTTTTGAGCAGTTATGTGATGAGAGGGGTATTAAGCGTCAATTGACCGCCCCCTACACCCCCCCCCAGAATGGTTTGGCTAAGCAGATGAATAGAACCATCTAGGAGCGTGTACGTAGTATGCTTAGCCATGCAGGCCTACCACAGAGCTTTTGGACTGAGGCAATTAGTACAGCTGTGCATGTCATAAATAGATCACCCTCTAGTGGTTTGGATTTCCAGGGAAGGTATGGACTGGAAAACCTCCCTCTTATGCGCATCTCCGTGTCTTTGGATGTGAGGCATTTTGTGATGTGCCCAAGGACAAGAGAAGTAAGCTGGATCCTAAGAGTGTCAAATGCAATTTTCTTGGTTATGGAGATGCAGGCGAGATGGGTTACCGTCTCTATGATCCGCAGGTGCGAAAAGTCATCCGCAGTCATGATGTAGTCTTCCATGAAGACAAGATGCATCAACAACATGAGAGAGTTTTTGAGATCTGCAGGGTCATATTTCAAGAGGAGCCAAGAGCTCCCGCACAGCCAGTTGGAGAGCCTACAGCTGCAGCAAATGCTCATGGTCAGGGTGTTGGACAGGTAGCTCGGCAGGCACCAGTGCCTGTCGTGAGATGGTCTACTAGAGACAAATGTCCACCTAATAAATTTTAGCCCTCGATGCATTATGCCTTGGTTACAGATGCAGGAGAGCCTTTCACTTATGATGAGGCTATGCGTAGGGGTGGCAGTCACTCCTGGGAGAGGGCTATGCTGTCTGAAATAGACTCCTTACATAAGAATGACACTTGGGATTTGGTTTACTTGCCTATGGGCAAGAAGGCTTTGCCATGCAAGTGGGTGTACAAGCTAAAAAGTACCATGGACACCCCAAGCCGGCATACAAAGCTAGATTGGTAGCAAAGGGTTTTAAGCAAGAGCATGGTGTGGACTTTGATGAGGCCTTTTCTCATGTGGTTAAGATGACCACCCTGCGCTTAGTCTTGGCTTTGGTTGCTCAGCTTGACTTGGATTTATACCAGATGGATGTCAAGACGGCTTTCTTACATGGGGACTTGCATGATGAGATTTATATGGAGCAGCCTAAGGGCTTTGCAGAACCTGGCAGGGAGCACCTAGTGTGAAAATTGAAGAAAAGTCTTTATGGCTTGAAGTAGGCACCTAGGGAGTGGTATCATAAGTTTGATGCCTTTATGCAGTGACAGGGCTACATCATGAGTGCTTTGGATCTGTGTCTTTACACGAAGAAAGCCCGTGATGGTTCTTTATTGATTTTGGTACTCTATGTGGATGATATGCTGATAACAGGAAAAGCTCATGATGAGCTAGATGCTCTTAAGGCTCAGCTCAAGAAGAGCTTTGAGATGAAAGATCTGGGGGACAAGCCTCTCACATACTTGGTATGCGCATTAGACGCAATAGGCATTAGGGACTCCTCTACTTGTCACAGAGGGAGTACATTCATAAAGTCCTTGAGCGCTTTCGCATGCAGGACGTAAAGCCTATTGGCTGTCCATTGCCTTCTTATGTGAAGGTATCACAAGCTGATTGTCCGCAAACAGATGAGCAGAGGGCCAAGATGGCCAAGATTCCCTATGCATCTGCAGTGGGCAGTCTTATTTATGCCATGATCGCCACCCGTCCAGATATTGCATTTACAGTTGGTGTTGTGGCACGCTATATGGCTACACCTGGCAAGAAGCATTGGAATGCCGTGAAGGATATCATGAGGTACCTAAAGGGAACTACATATATGTGCATATGCTATGGCAACCAAGATACAAGAGTCGTGGGGTACACTAACTCTGATTATGCAGGGCATGCAGATAGTAGGAAGTCCACTTCTGGCTATGTATTCACCTATGCTGGAGGTGCTGTTTCTTGGATGTCCATGGTGCAGAAATGCATGGCCCTTTCTACTACAGAGGCCGAGTATGTTGCAGCCCCACTGAGGCTTGCAAGGAGGCCATTTGGTTGGGTAGTTTGGTTGCTGACCTTGGTATTGATGCTATCCCTACACTACACTCAGATTCTATGAGTACTATTCAATTAGCCAAGAATCTGGTCTTCCATGCGAAGACGAAACACATTGAGGTGAGGTATCACTCCATACGTGGGGTCATTGAGGACAAGTCTGTTGATCTTGTCAAGGTCTCGACTGACCAGAATCCTGCAGATCTGCTCACGAAAAGCCTCTCTATAGAGCACTTTGCCTTCCTCAAGAGGTTGATGGACGTGGGATGAGATGACGTCTTTCCTCATCCTGTTGTACATGTGTACATGTTGTACTGTCTTTTTCTTTTTCTTTTCACTCCTCACTAGGGTAGATTCACCTTTAAGTGGGAGGTTGTTGGGGATAAAGGTGCCTCCGCCTAGCCGCCCGTGTATTACTACACTAACAGTCACTGCCACTACACACTGCAGGTGGCGGGTGCCCGTCACCGTCACTTTATTCTTTATTCTTTTAGTGAGAGTTTGAATAAAGGAAGGCCCGGTCACACATTGTGATTGTTGAAGTTCCTATTTCTTGTCTCTCTCTTTCTTACTCTTGCTCTCCCGCCATAGCTCTTGAGTGCAAGCTTCGATCCTTCTCACCTTTCAACCGGTATCAAAGCACGGTTTCCTGACTCTTGAGCTTGGCTCGTGGCATTCTCAGCTTCTCATTGACTCCCCACTGGCATTGGGTCTCCTTCCCGGCAGCCATAGCTCATTCTCTTGAGTTTCCATTACTCCCCAGCTTCCCGAGCTTCTTCCCGGCCTATTGAAGCACCATCAGGGCATTGACATTGAGGTATTGCTTCATTATTTCATAGATTTATCTCAGTCCATGGGTCTAGGTAAACAAAGTTGTGGGCAGCCATAGCTCACACCTCTTGGAGCCGTCTTCCCTGTTGAACTGGAATTGCCCTCTTTGCGAGTGGCAGTTAAAGAACGCTTGGGAGATGATGAGTCACTGCAATGCCACCTCTTTCACTTGGAATGCTTGGATGAGATACGGCGCATGGCTCTACAATGCATGGAAACCACTCAGGCACGACACAAGGCCTATCATGGCAGTTTCATCAAGCACAAAGAGTTCAAAGAAGGTGATCTTGTCCTGGCCTATGATTTGAGATTTGGCAAGTTTCCTGGCAAGCTTCAACAACGGTGGATGGGCCCATACAAGGTACTTGCTCTCAATCCTAACGGCTCTATTCAAATGTAGACTGTTGATGCCTCTGATGATCCTTTCCTAATCAATGGCTATCGTCTAAAGAAGTAATTCCCTCCCTGGGGATCTTGATAATCACAGTTGACCTACCCTCTCTCTTTTGGGTGTCGCACTATCCTTCTCTTCATGCTTCTAATAGCCCTTATGATTCTCCTTATGAGGCGGTCTCGTTTTGCTAACCCCTCACAGATAGATCTCAACCCAACCTTGTTCTCTTCTCGTCTGACCCAACAACGATGGCGAGATTGGTCCTGACACATGGTATTTCTACCATTCTCTTTCTTAACCAAAAAAAAGAAAGAAGAAAAAGAAAAAAAGAAAAAATAAATAAACAAAACTGTTATGGGAGAAAATGAAGAAATTCCCTGTCATAACAGGCCTCATTCCAAAAAAAAGGTGGAAACACCCTTGGACGGAAAGCTGACTGTGGAAAAGGTGGTAACACCCTGCAGTTTAGGATAGCTAATTCATCAGCATAACCTTTTCAGCAAGTAATTTGAAGCCACCTCCCTTGGTGCGCTGTCTCTACAATATCAGTCAGTTTGTCCTTCTTAACAGACGACTTTTCTTACAAATCATCGAAGTAAGAGACTTGTAGGCTGCCTCTCTAGGTACGCCTCCTCTTCAAGATCCTCATGACAACCATAGCCATCATGATCTTCATCACCAAACCCTTGAGTAATGCGAGCTTTCATCTTAATAAGATGGGGACGTGAGTATGGGCTGCCCTCTGTATCTATCAGAGAGTGAGACATAGGGTGGGATGAGTAACCAGTTGTTCCCTTCAAATCCAATGAGAGGTGAGATGTGTGAACAAGGTGTTGCACGCACGGGATGGGCCTCTCAATGCACAACGCATGATCTGTTCATGTGCATTGCACCATAAGGCTCCCTGGCCTTCCTTCTTGCACTGTATGTCGGCATAAGGTGGGATGCACTGTTGCACCATCCAATGCGCACAAGGCATACAACCTTTGCACAAGTGACAGTGAGGATTTCATCAATGGGTTTCAGGAATGGGCTACCCTCTGTATCATTCAACAGAGCGTGAGACAAAGGGTGGGCTGAGTGTAACGAATGTTTCTTCAATCAATTATTGAGAGGTGAGGATTGAGGGACGTTACGACCATTGGAATCAGGTACAGTTTTGTTTCCCTATGCACCCACGGAATGGGTCTCTGCCATCAGCACAGGACATGTCACTCTGTTCTGTACACTACATTGCAAGGCTCCCTGGCCTTCTTGCTTGAACCTATGGCAAACGGGGTTAGACGCACTGATGCACCATCAATTGTACACCCTAGCATACTCTCTCTGTACCATCCCCTTATTGATTCCTAAACTGGGTGAGCTCTGGGTTTTCATCATTATTCACTCGAGTGATGTTAGTAATGGGGCAAGTGACTGCTCTTTCATTCCATTTGTGAGTTGAGTGCAATATCCCTCATCATCGACAAATTTCCTACGATTCCTTCAACCAGCTACCTCCCTAGGTGCTGTCGCGTGGTCCCTGCCACGAAGGACGTTGGACGTGTGCTGTGAAGACACCTGGGTACCTCCTGCAGCCGACAACAATACAAGACGCAACCTCAATAATCGACATTACTCCTCAGCAATATGGGCCAAGTTTTTCTAACCCTGCATCTTCTTCTTCTCAGTGATGGTCATGTCTTAAGTGTGGGGACGTTCATGGTTGGTCTGATATGTGGCATTAGGTCCTTGATGTTCGGTTTACCCTTCCTTCTAAGGTTTTAAGTGTGGGGATGCGTCCCTATGCGTTTATGTTGCATATACCCTGCTATAATCATGCATCTATGCCACGACTTCATTTTACCCTGATGGCGTCCCTTTCCCACTCCTCCGTTCTATTTCACCCTGTCCTCGGAGCTATTCCTTGATCGTTTGCCTTTATCCTTTGTTTTGCAATTTTTCCATGCGAACGCATCCTATGTTCATTGAGAATCACATCCAACCTTACAGCCGTGTTTGTGCCTTTGAATTGCTCATTTTTCCTTTTTACCAACCCCTGTTCCAAGAAACGGTTCTAAAGTTATTAATTTTTGAAGCGATTCTCGTAAATTGGACGGTTTTCCATGAGAACGCGTCTTTATTGCTTCGGAACCCTGATCTGATGTGCCAGCCCTGTCCTATCCAATCCCACTGATATTTTTTCTTTTTACTCCCTATCATTCTGATGCACGATTGGTCAGCTATTAATTTTTGCGGCTTTTCGGGCCATTTTCGTGCTTATTTTTCACATTTTTCCATGTGAACATGCCTTATTTTCATCGAAATTCCAATTTAATTTGACAGCCCTGTCCCGCCAATATTTCCCCCACTTTTTGATTTTTCCTCCCCCCTCTTCCGACTACTGGATTTTTAGTTATTAATTTTTCTGAGTGTTTTCAGGTGTCTTTTTTGTGTTTTTCCCATATGAACCCCTCCCAAATTCCCCCAAACTAAGTTTTGATGTACCAGCCCTATGAATCCCTTTCTTTTGAACATTTTTTCTTTTTATTGTCCTCTATTCCGATGCACCGATCATTCCATATTAATTTTCGAGTCCATTTTTTGGTACAATTTTTGGGTTTTTTCCATGTGAACACGTCCTATCGTGATCAGAATCTTGTTTTTCCATGATAGGATTGTTGGGCACGTTATTCTGCATATTTTTCCTTCTTTCTGCACTGCATTCCGATGAGCAAATTTTTCCATATTAATCCTCGTATATATTTTTTGAGTCGTTTTTGTATTTTTCTCATGTGAACACCCTAATTGTGCCTCGGAACCTGTGTCACATTTTTCTCTCATTTTTCCCTCGTCTCTCGACACATAATTCCTTTTTATGATTTTTTTATCTGACGTACGATTTGAGTTTTATTAATTTTTTTTCATTTTTGTCGTGTGGCCGTGTTTCTCGTGTCGCGCATGCACGCGCCTGTTTTTTGTTTTACGCGTCTCGAGACGTCCCCATGGCATTTGTGGCTCACGTCCTGCACGTAGATGCTCTCATTTTTAACACCCAAACAAACAAAAAAAAAAAAAAAAAAGCACACACACACACACACCAAAACACCAAAAATAAAAATTAATAAAACAAAAAACAAAACAAATACGATTAATCCTAATTTAAAACAAACAACCAAAATCAAACAAAAAAAACCAAAAAAAAAACCCACACCAAAACAAACCACCAACAAAAGCAAAAGAAACCAAGGAGAAAAAAAAACAAAAACTTTTTTTTAAAAAAATTAAAAAAACAAAAAACACAAACACAAAACACACAACACAATACCCAAAACACAAAGAGCAAACATAAAGACAAAACAACCAAAAAGCAAAATAACCAAAAAAAAACAAACAAACAAACGACAAAAATAAAACCAAAACAAACCGTTCCTAATCGTTTCTCCCTCTATGTGCCTCCTTCTCCACGGGTCCTCCACGACCTCCCTCGTCCTCCGCCTTTCTGCCCTCCTACTCCGCCTTCTGCCTCCACCCGCAGCTCCTCCACGTGCCCTCCTACTCCTGCCTTCTGCCTCCTCCCGTGGCTCCTCCACGATCCCTCCTACTCCTGACTTTTGCCTCCGCCCATGGCCTCGCTCTCACCGCCTCCCTCCCTCCCGCAGCCTTCCTCCCTCCTCCACGCTCCCTCCTCCACCCGACTCCACCGCCCCCGCCCACCTCCTAGGGCACTACCCATTCCCCACCACCCCATTTTTACCCCCCCTCCCCGGTGCCCCCCCCCCCCCCCCCCCCCCGCGGCCAAATTTGACTCCCCCCTAAAACCACCCCAATCCAACCACAGTTCCCCCCCTAACCCACCCCACTCTAACCACAGTTACCCCTCTTCCCTAGCCCCCCTTCCCACCCACACCCCTCTTCACCCGCAGAAACACCCCCCTCTCCCATAGTCCTTGTTCCCACTCACCACCTGCAGGAACACACCTGCGTCAAACACCCACCACACCTCCCCGCAGGCCCATGTTTCTTTTCGTGCGTATCTCAGCATGTGCTTGTGACGTATTCGTGTGCTGCTAGCAGGCGTTCACGCACGAGGACGCGCCTTCGACTTGTCCGTGTGGTGGTGTATTGTAATCAGCCGTTCACACGCAGTCATCCTCTACTGTTCACATGCAGCTCGGGTACCAACTTTTGATTTCAAAACCCAAAAAACACATAAAAACAAACATAAAACACCAAAAAGCTTCAAAAATTCATTTAAAATCCAAACAAAGTGCAAAAAAAATTCCTAAATTTTTTTCAACATTGCTAAAATCATTTGCAATATTTTTTAAAGTGGGATTTCAAAAAAATAAATTATAGAAAATTCAAAACTTTGAAATTCTTTCAAAAATACATGTAAAATGAGCAAAATTCATAAAAATTTGGTAGAAATTTTAAAATACTTCCAAAAGAAACTCAAAAATTTTCACAAACCCCCTTGCCCCTTTTGCTAATAATTTTACACTTGGAAATGCTTCCATCAATGGCCAAAGTATTATTTGAAGTCAAAATCCTAATTTTAATACGTCACCTCATGAAAATTCATTTTAAATTTCAAAAATCAGCTGAAAAATCATGGATAAATTCAAACACATTGTTGACACTTGTTGGATTACTGAAATCCCACCATTACACTTCACAACATATTCATGTGTCATATATCATGTTCTAATCATTTTTTTTAAAAGAAGAAAAAGAACAAAGAGAGAAAAAAAAACACACAATATACAAAATACAAACACACCTACATTACAATTGAAAAAAAACAAAATAAAATAATAATTTCACCCAAACACTAATCAACAGTAATTGTACCACATGTGATCTCCCTAATATTTCTTTGATATTTATTTATTTAAAAAAACACTTAGGTGTTTTATTTCTTCCAGTCATTAGTTTTTTTTTTTACTGGATTCCTTGCATTTGGGACTACTCAGTGCGCCTTTGGTCTCTTGCATATACACCCCTACCAGGTATCTATTTTTTTAGCTTTATTCATTTTGGTCGTCTCTTAACCACAGTTAATTGTTAAAATAAACTATATTCACCCACTTTTCCACGTGCGTTCGTGTTAAACACATAGTTTTCTAATAATTTAAAATCAACCCGTCATTCTCTTTGCACACGCTACGTGCGCTTCAGAGGCACTTTAATTTTTAATAAAAATGAACCATGCGTCACAAAAAAGCATGTGCTGGCAAAAAAGTGCTCCACATTATCATTAATTTTTAATTAATGAATTTGCATTTAGAGACCTCAGTCTGGGGATCGCAGTTCGGGTTTCGTTTAAACACCGCTTCACCTTAATAAATTGTAATTAAAATTTTAAGAAAGAATCACCGTTTTTTTATTAAGGTTTATAACCTAATAAAATTTCACCCATTGTTAGTAATTTCTTAAAGTGAACCCTTCATTAAAACCATTTTCCCTCACTGCACTTTTTTTCCCTTTTAATAAACATGCTTCATAGGATGGGCACGTAAAGTCCTTTAAGTTGACATTGTTGGTTAAAGTTATGGTTAGGTACTGATTAGATTTTTAAGGTATTATGGTTTGCTTATGTGATACGATTATGAGTGCGATTTGTAGTTTTTTTTTTTTCCTGATACGGGGTCTTGGGTGCCTGCTTGTTACATCGCATGAAGTTTTCGATCGCATATGTGTAGAGGTCATGCCGAATTTTTTCTAGGATGTGGGTTATTTGGGGTGGTCAATTGGTTACTTAGGTCTGTGTGGGTACTTCTTTTGATCGATTTCTTTTTTATAGCTATTTGGTTGTTTTGCAGGCATTCTTTGTGATCGTCTGTGTTTGTGGTGTGTGTGTTTTCCATCTGAATGGCGCCTCACGCTCCTCCTCCTATCTAGTATGTCCCATTGATCAGTAGGGATTATTCTTCTCTACTGGCTTTTGAGCCTATAGCGAAAGCAGGCCTTGCAACTTTTGGGGTTGCTTTACTCCCTTTGATTCCATACGATCCATCCCCGTGTGATGAGTTTCTTGCATCATATAGTAAGAAATTGGGCTTGGTCCATGAAACTTCCATGGTATTGACACCACGAGAGTTAGGGAAGGCTTTCTCTCTTCCCTAGAAAGGAGAACCCTTTGTTACAGCCAGACAATTATTCTCCAATGATGAGATTCTCAAGCTGTTACAAAAGCAGACCAAAGAGGTTCTGGGTGTCAAGAAAGTGATTAACACTTTTAGAAGTGTCTTTTTCCATGATCACTATTCCTCTTTGGAAGTTAGTCTGCCAATTCCTCCAAGACAGGTTTATGCCTGCCAAAACATCATCTCATTATTTGTCCAAAGAGCTCTTCACAGCTTCCAGGATGGTGCTAAAAGGGGTTGCCATTGATTGGAGTACTTACCTACTTACGAAGATGGACCAACATTTTGTCAAAGTGACCAGAGGGAATGTCACAAATGTCACTTATGGATCATACTTATATGTTTTTTTGACGTATTCAGACCTTAAGAAGGTGTGCTACCACCTCCTCCATCTGATCCAGTTCCTCCCCCTCCACCTTCAGAGGATTCAGAACCTATTGACATAGAGGATCTTGATTCCCCTCCTCCGTTAGTCATTCAGTAGAAGCACCTGAAGCGTGTAGCAGAGAAAACTCCCTCAGTCATTCCTTCAATAACAGTTCCTACTACTTCTGGCAGTGACCTCCCTACCTACCTCACATATAACAATTTATTTAGGGCACATCGAGAGGGTTCTTTGGAAATATTAGTTCCTTCATTGAACAGTTTAGTGTCAAGAGATGCCATTCTTTTCCTTTGTAATGACATCCAGAGTTCTATTGAACTCTCAGTGGCAGCCTATGTTCAACAGTTATATGCTTCTTTCTATGAAGAATTGATGCAATCCAAAGACCAGTTGCAAAAGGCAACCACAGAGTTAGCCTCTACTAAAGACACTCTTTCCGATCTGTTTAAGCAAATGGAGTAGCAGACCCAAATGATTGAGACCCAGAGAGAAGAAATATCTTCTTTCAAGGTTCCACTATAGCAGAAGCTCAGTCAGAGATCACTAGAGTCTTGGAAGAGAAAGAGAAAATGTCCAAAGAAGCTCAAGAGTTTAAGACTCTTTTAGATGCAAAACTGACAGCTTTGCAGACTGCTCATAATACATTGGAATCACAAGCTTCCCAGATTAAGCAGTGCAGGACCAACTGACACAGTCACGGTCCATTCCTCCAAGCCCCAATGTTCCTATGATTCCTTCTATATCTCAGTAGGACTTGGTAGTTCTCCAGAGACAGGCCACATTATGTCCATTGTTTCAAGATAAAGTGGAAAGATTGCAGTCCAGGATAGAATTGCTATGGTCTACATTTGAGCACTTTCAGGAGTATGTTCCTCCGGACCATTCCTTCTTTGTCCACTATCAGTTGCAAAAGTTGGCCTTCTATATGGAGCTTTCAACGATGGATCTCCCTCTTCCAGAGGATGGTTGGAGTGGGGCTTGGTCTTCTGATTTGCTGTCAGAAGTTGTCAGTATGGTCTTTGAAGATTCTGTGACGACGGATACCATGTTGCTGTCTTACATGTATCTACGAGGTAATATGTTGATTTCAGATGATGTAGATTTGGCTTGGTATGTGGGAGATGTGGTTTTGCAAACTTTTTTGTATGTCAACTATTTGCAGTTAGAGGATAGATGACATGTTCCAGTGTTATTCTTCTAAAGTGGCTACTTGTCCGGACACTTCATGGCATTCAATGATTGATTCTGTGGTCCTGAACCAACGACAGAATACAGCTTCTACTTATGTGAAGAGCACTAACCAACTGAGGGTGGATCTCCTAGCTTATCTTTCCAAGAACCATCCATTTGATTCATCCTTCTTTGATGCCTACCATAGACAATCTGTTTTAGGTCCCTCTGTTCCTAGCCTATTGTACTATCAACAAATGGCCCATCGCTATGATACTTATCTTTCCCTTTATCAATCCAACTCAGCAGATATTTTCACCTCTCCTTTTCCAACCTCAGGGTTTTCCTCAAATTCTTATATTTTTACCTATTGTTCTTTCATTGAAGATTGAGTCTTTTTCCCTTCTCTGCCATGCCCTTCTCCATCTATTCATATACCTTCTACTTTTCCTGCTTATCAATTGACATCTTTCCTAACTGATTCACTTAAATTTTCAACCACTCCTTCTTTAGCTTATTCCTCATTTTATGATTTTGCCTACCCATCTCTTCATCCTCTTTTACTTATTCCACTTCCATCTCCTGCCACTTCTATTTCTCAACCCCCTTAGTTGGTTAATGGGTATGAAGGATTTGATCAGCAGATTTCGAGAAGAAGAGGATGGAGCTCAACTGATTCTCTCACAAGACCACAGATTAACTAGCCATTAATTCCAGGGGACTAGACAATTGCTAGTCAAGCATATCAGAATTACCTTCATTTTTCTCACCAATATTCACAATCTCTAGATCCTTCAGTGAGACTGATCAAATCAATCATTGATCATTCCAAATCTTTGTATGAATGTCAATGTGAACATTGATCCCCAATAGTTGGATGTCCTATATTTTCATGTCCTATGTCTACCTAGTAGATACCTTGTTTTGCTAGAAAGGATGTGCTACCTTCAATTCTTTCAAAATCCTCCAAAGACATTTGTGGATGAGTCCTTCTCCATCACAGAGCCTCATGTTTCCACTAAAAATCATCATAAGCTTCCAAAACATAATCAATATAATCCAAAACACTCTCAAACACTTCCTTTAACAACCATACATCACTCTATTCATTAAAAATCAATCATTCAGACCTCAAAAACAACAAAAATGAGTCAAGAATTCAGTTTTTTTCAACTCTCAACATATCCCCACACTTAGAAAGGAAGCGTCCTCGCGACCTAAGGAAAAGAATAATATAAGTTCACTAAAGAGCTCAATTTTGATCTTCTTCAGTGTCTTCAACAATCACTCCAAACCACGACTCCAACTTATCACCTATATTTCTAGAAAAGAATACTTCTAAAGGAAAACTTCGTTATTCATTAACACTTCTGATCAATAAAAAGTCATAACAAATTTGTAAATGATATAAGAGGTCCTTCAGCTTTTCATCATAGGCTTTCCATCCACCATCACCATCAATAGTTGAAAAGAGAGCTCTCGAACAAATTATTCAACCAGCACGAACTCATCACATACAAATTATTATAACACACACACACAAGCACAGCCATCTGAATGACACCTCCAAAAAGAGATATATATATTATTAAGAATCATCTAAAATACATTGCAAAGGCATCAATGAAGGTGATCCCTTTTGAAGGCTTGGTGATTATGAAAATAATGTTCTGATAGGTTCTATTGAGGTTCTGATTGGTTCTGATACCTTCTGTATAGCTTCTGTTTTGTTCTGATTTTCTTCTATATGAAGCATGGATTGATGATTGATGAAGGTTGAAATATTTTGAAAGCTTATTGAATATTTTTTGATAGTTTGGAATGGTTTTAGTATGAATTATGAGGATTTGATGTTCTCTAATGACCTTTTGTAACCCTCTATAAACCTTCTATAGAGCCTTTGTATCTACTATGTTCCTATTCTGTAAATCTTCTGTAAGTGTTCTGTAGAATGTATGTGTGACTTTGGAAAAGTTTCCTAACTTTTGGAAAGGATGAATCTAAGTTCAAAATAGCTAAAACAAATGGAAGAAGCACTGAAGAGAAGACTAGAGTGACAGTGACAATAGTGAGCTGTGAAGAGACACTGTAGTGGCTCTGGTGCCTCTTCACATCAGACATACCTCTTGGGAGGTATATCCACGACCTAAGAAATATTATTGAGAGTCATTATAGAGTATTGTAGTGAGGAGATGATATACTAGAGAGAGTGTGTGACTGAGAGAAAGAGAGCCAGAGATAGTCAATTCTATCAAAACAATGTAACTATATATGAGAGATTGAGAGAGAAAACTATGAAGACATTGAAGATGAATACTATGTGATTGATTTCCATTCAAAAATGGTGTATTCTTTTGTGTTCATTGTTCTATTGAAGGATTCTATGAAGATGTTGAAGAATATAGTTGATTCTATCAAATCCGTGGGAAATATCTATTATGATGCTGCGTGAAGATTTGTTGTTTTCTTTGTTTTGGTCATCAAAAGAATGAAATAAAAGCTTGTTGATATTAGAAGATAGATTTTCTTGCAGTAGAATCCCATTTTCCTTGGTGTTCCTCTTGGGGCTCCACACCAGCCATGCCTTCAAAGACTTCAATATTGTGTTTCATCCCATCAACAGTGTGTGCACAATTCAAGTAGGACTAGCACCATGTTGTGGCAGTCCTGAAGGTAGATTGGTGGTGCAAAGAGGAGGTGATACCATCCCTGCTAGATATGCCTAGTCCAGGAGATTGGGAAACTGTCGTAAATGCCTAAGACACAAATGGGTTGCCAACTAAGGAGTTAATTTGACCTCCTATAGAATTCATCACACCCTCATACATTCTCCTCAACTGAGATGCATCTTGGAGTTCTTTATGTGACCTAAAATTGGTCACTAATGACAGGCCTGCAAAAACCCCATTAGTGTTGCTAAAGGGGGTATTGGGTGATAATCGAGGGGGAACTGTTAAGCTTGTCATCATATCATCATAAGGGTAGGGTGCAACAACATCTCCTTGGCCATGGTGCATACTATCCTGCATGTCTACAGAGCTATCTGCCATACTGGAGATCATGATCGGATTATTCAGCTCTAGGGAGGGCAACAAGGCATCCATGCATCCACTAGTGCTAGAGGCAAAACATGAATCACTTGCATTGAAAGCCCAAGGCCCCTTACTCACACAGCATTTAGTGTGTTTTTTTAGGCCCTCTACAGGGCTATGACCTATAGGAGAGACTCCCTCTTCTAGCAAAGATGGAGAGTTTGATTCTCAGTCGAAAGAAAGCTCAGACAGTGATCCTAAGATACCTTGACCACCTAAGACCAAACGCACCAAAGGAGACCTACCAATCCACCTAAGACGCCGAAGGTTGAAGGAGGAAAAAAGGAAACAACCCAGGGATCCACAAGCTAAGGAGCAGAGGAAGCTGCAAGACTTGCCAAAACGGTTCACGAGATTTAAGAAAGGCAAAAGAGTAGTGGTCTTGCTAGGAGCCAAAAGTCAAGGGCAAGTGAGTGAGCCTATAAAAGGACCCACCAAAGTCAAGGAAGTCAATCTAGCTGAGGAAGGGGAGATGCCTTGACCTATTTTTATGGTCGACGACTTGATTGAGGAAGAGGAGGCAACTCTTATTTCTCTCTTGCGAGAGTACCTAGACATATTCACTTGGTCCCTCAATGAGCTAAAAGGGGTAGATCCAAGTGTAGTGGCTCATAACTCTCAATGGCACCCGATGCAATGCCGATCAAGTAGCGCTTGTATCCAAGGAATCCTAAAATGCTCACTCAAGGAGGAAATCAATAAGCTATTGAGAGCGTGATTCATTTATGAAATTGAGCACACGGATTGGGTATCACCCATAGTGGTTGTAATGAAGAAGAATGGAAAAATCAGAGTGTGTGAAAATTACAAGAAAGTCAACACTTCCACGAAGAGAGATAATTATCCACTACCATACACTGAGCATATGCTCAAGAGGGTGGCTGGTAAAGAGGCCTATAGTTTCCTGGATGGCTTCTCCAGATACAATCAAGTGCAAGTGCATTCGGATGATTGGCACAATACCACATTTGCTACCGAGTGGAGCATATTTGCCTATGTAGTCATGTCCTTTGGGTTGACGAATGCAGCAGCCACATTTCAAAGGCTCATGTATGCCATATTCAAAGACATGTTGAGGTGAGAGTTATAGGTATTGACGATTTATGTGTCCACTCTAATTGGAAGGCACACCTTGGCAACCTCCGAGTAGTCATTGGAAGATGTAGATTGCATCGTCTCTTTTTGAATCCCTTGAAGTGCTAGTTCTAGGTAAAGCATGGATGCATCCTAGGGAATATGGTGTCAAAGAATGGCATTGCCACCGACTTCTTGAAAGTTAGGGTTATCATCGACCTTCCACCACCAACCAACTACAAGGGAGTTTAGTGCTTCCTCGGCCATACTGGGTACTATCGACGATTTGTGTTAAACAATGCATTAATTGCTAAGTCTCTATACAAATTGCCGATGATATTTCAATGGACCAAGGAATGCCAATGTGCATAGGAAGAGTTGAAGAAGGCTCTAACCATGACGCCAATCCTATGAACCCAAGACTGGACCATAACCTTCCACGTTCACATTGACACCTCAAAGTTTGCCGTGGGAGTTGTGTTGTGCCAATGGGGTGAACACAATTTGGACTATCCAATGAGCTTTGCTAGAAGACAACTCACAGATACTGAGATGAACTACTCCACCACATGGACAGGGAGGGGTTAGCCATGGTGTTTGTTGTAAGGAAATTTCGGCATTACCTTTTGGCCACATTGACCATCAAGCCTTGCCTTATCTTGTTTACAAACCCTGCGTATGCGGCTACGGGATGCATTGCTCAATGGTTACCTTTGTCTGATGGTTACCTTTGTTGCTCCATTTTGTCCTTGCTACGGGATGCATTCACAAGGACAACCATTCGAGAAATGGAGAATTGGCTTCATTAGGCCGATTAGTCCTATGACACAGTACTTGCAGGCCAAGTACATCATCGTTGCTACACAGACTATCTCACAAAGTGGGTAGAAGTGCAAGACACAAGGAAAAATGATGCTAGAACCATTGCTAAGTTCCTTTGGGAACATGTGATGCTAGAACCATTGCTAAGTTCCTTTGGGAACATGTGATCTCGCAATTTGGCTACCCCATTGAACTAGTTAGTGATTAAGGCATGCACTTCATTAATGAACTGATGCTCACCTCCTATCAACCTTTCTGATCATCCATCGAAAATCCTCACCCTATTACCCTCAAGTGAATGGCCAAGCTGAGTCTACTAATAAGATCTTAGTGAATGTCTTGACCAAAGTGGTCCTACCTTGTGCAGGACTAGGAGAACAAACTGATGGCAACCTTATGGGCCTAACGAACAGCCTATAAAATAGTGGTAGGACAAATTCCATCCAAGTTAACCTACGGGACTGAAGCCATTCTACCTGTAGAATTGTTTGTCCTGATCTTGAGAGTAGCCACCCAAGAGAGATGGGGCAGAAAGGAGGCATGGACTGACTACCTAATCGAGCTAGAATGCTTATCAAAGACTCGACTTCTAGCCACCCATGCGATGATTTATGAAAAGGCATGCTGCAAGAATTGGTTTGGCAAGCACATCAAGTATCGAGAGAATTGGAACAGGGTGACTTAGTGTTGTTGTACTCAATAAAAGGCCATAAACAAAATATGAAGTTTAGGGGATTAGGACTTTTTCAAGTCCACACTATCAACAAAATCGGCAATGTAGAGCTCGAGACCCTAGATGGAGAGGTCATAAGCTTCTTCAATGGGAGCCGCATAAAGAAGTACCACCCTCCCACACATCCACTGCACGGGCCTCCCATGCTAGACTGCCCTGTGAAAGTCTGAGTTGCCACATTAATAGAAATTGAGGAGGAATAGGAAGAGGCAATAGCACCGGCTTACCTACGCATAATGGTCACTGCCCAATTGACACATACCTTCCATGCATTGATTGATGAGGGAGTTGATTTCAATATCTTAGCTCACGATCATTAGACTCAAATTGGTCAGCCACAACTACAACCTTCCAACGCCAAACTTAGCCCATTTGGGGGTCGATCATATGCCCTGTTAGGAAAGTGCAAAGTCGTAACCTCTATCGAGTCTAAAGCATACCCATAATATTTTATGTACTGCCAAACACAAAGGATGCTAGTCAGGCATCGCTGTTAGGATGCTCATTTAAAAAGCAAGCACACTGTAATATCGATTATGAGTCACAGCGTACGCCTTGCTATCGGCAATTTACGCATAGTCACGGCTCTCAACAAGGGTAGCATGGCTCCATCAAAGCTTGTGAGGCCACTGGTAGAGAAACCCACCACCAAGTCTAAGGAGGGGGGTCAAGACTCATCACAGCTTGCCATGCCACACTGTCTCAACACACCATTGAGATCAAAGCTATGGCCCCTAAACCACAGTTCAAGTGGGTGCCTAAACATAAAAAACTGTCACCTAGGAGCATGCAACCATGACATCCCAAACCTAGAAACTCATGCGCGAAACCTAAGAGGCAATGAAGAAACTATAGTGACTGACTAATGGTCAAGCTGAGATGGGTCTCCGAAACCTTATTACAAGTGCAAGGCTACTATGAAGGCAATGCCTGGATATGGGTGCCTAAAACTAAGAGAGCCAGTGGATCTATTCAAACGCTACCCTCAAACTTGACTACGCAGAGCCACATGACAAATCAAGCACTAAGTTGCAAAAAGCTCAAGCTAAAGAGCCATAGGGCCCAACATTGTTAAGCATGTACAGCCTCAATGAGTCTATCACTCGAAACCACAGCTTTCTGACTCCAATTCAACAAAACTCAGCACTGCTAGTGCTACTCAAGCCTCACAAACATTTGGCAGCACAAAGTCATAATCTCATACCAAGCTAAGTGCACGCAAGGACAAACCGCACACTTAGGAGCAGCCACGATCGCAGATGTTAGTCGTCATTGAGGTATCGAATCTAGTCAAAACCCATCCTCCAACAGGTCTTAAACCCTCTTATAAATGATATTCCATTATTACCTTGTGGCTGTAGATTTAGTTGAAAATACAGGGGATGACTTGGTTGGTTGCTTTCGGTGCTTGGATGCCACGTTTACCACACTTGCTAAAAGCTATGACCAATTAGAACTAGGTCTCTTAGATGAGCCTTTAGCAATGGAGGTATGCACACTACCTTGCTCATGGGAAGAATCAGAATTTGTATTTATTAAGGCTCACTAGGCAACTGAGAAACTCATAGACACCAAGATTTCCCATGAAGAAGCATGCAAGAAACGCCTCATTATGTCTTACACCAAGGGCACAGTCCTTGCCACCGACCAAGAAATTGTGAAGCTAACAATTGGCTACTAATGACTCCTCTTTATTGTGACAATGGTTGCTCTTAGACTTCAATGGGAGCAAGATTCCTATCAAATCATGACCAACAACAAGTAGAGACATGCAATCAATACCTCAAAATACGACCTGACTTATGTAGCTCCAACCTCCTATAGGGTGTTGACGACCATCCGCAACCGGCTCCTCAATGAATACATCATGACTCACCCCTTGTGGGAGGTTTCGCTTAACCACCAAGACCCATAGACTGCTTATTGCTTCAAGCGTTCCAAGCCGAGCACTAATGGCTACCTCTCACATAGCCAACGCGCCATCCATATCTACGGGTGTAGTGAGCTTACCTCCATGCCATTCGAGTTACCTCCTTTCTCGCACACTCCGGTAGCTCCACGATCCAAGTGCAAGCTTCAAGAAAGCTCCATCCTCAAGCTCCACACTCCAAGCTCCATTACCGGGAGCAAGAGAAGAGAAAAGAAGAGAAGAGAAGAAGAGAGGAGAAGATGGAGAGCTTCTCCACCCCACGGTCCTTCACCCTCACCCACTCACTCCCTCACACTCTCACACTCCCTCTCTCAAGCACAAGCTCAAGCAAGCAAGAACAAGAAGAAGAAGGAGAAGAGGAGAGCCACTTTTTGCCACACACAAGAATGAGCTTCTCATTCACTTTTCAACTTTATATACAAAACCCTAAATCCCTTTTGGCCGGTCATCCCCTTTTCCCTTTTTTACATGGCCGGCCATAGCCTAGGCCCTTTTTCCCATTGTCCTTCTATCTTCTTAGCTTCCTTTCCGTCGCCCATCTATATTTACAAATTGCACGGGTAAGAGCCCGGCGCTCCTTGAATTAAACCGCGGTGTGCTTGCGCTCTTTTACACAAGTTTTGTCTTGCACTTTTTGTGGTGCGCCTTTGCCTTCCATTTCTCTTGCCTTGGCCTTTGTCTTTGTCTTTGTCTTTTATTTTAGCTTTCCGGATTTTCCACTACCTGGCATTCTTTTACAGGATTTCAGGGTGCACCTTTGTATTTTAAAATGCTCCTTTCCATGTTTGCAGCTGCCTTGGACTTTTAAGGTTGCCCTTGCGCTTTTGGCCTTTTCTCCTCTTCTTTCTTCAGTCGAGCTACCTTTTTTCCACCTTTGCCCTACATCTTTTTTATTTCCTTTTGCTTTCTTCGTGTTGGGGTTAACACCCCTACTTAGATTGCATGTTGACTGAGAAGGAGCTACACATTGCCAACCAACTAGACTTTGGTGAGTTCCTCACGGATGTCCTCACTTACCTTACCCATGTAAGCATCCAACCTATCGACATGGACCATTATGCTCAAATGAAGTAGAATCAAAACTTCTACGGTTGGCTCATGCGAAGGTGAAACGTAGTGAGCATGTGTTGAATGGTCTCCACCCTTCAACCTCTAATCCTAAGAAGGATTCTTCTCTTCTCTAAGGGGGAGGGTGTGAATGATGTGAATGGTATTAAACATAATGGAACATAAAAGGTGTGGAACATAAATACAAACCCTAAAACCTCAATCAACGTTCAAAAACAAAAAAGAATGCATAAAACTCAACTCATGATTGAGTAAAAGTGTCAGAAATTTTTGTGAAATGCATGGACTCTTAAAATAAAAATTTCATTTCTATATTTAAGCATTTCAGTTTCCATAAGTATTTCTTCCATCTTCTATACGTCTTTCCGCAAAAATTATCTAAAGAATATTGATGGTGAACTATGTCTTCATGATAGGCACCTATAATGGCAAGACAGGAGAAAAACAGCAAGTTACCATTCTTTGAGGAAGAGCAGGCAAAGTACAGCCTCTTAATAGTGGAGAGAAGGGCCTAAAACCAATTCAAATTCAGGCACATCCTGAATTTGGAAGCCATAGTCATGGAGGAGCCAGCCATCAAGCAAATCATGAAGTAGTGCAAGCTATAGAAGTATGTGGAGAAGGTGGACCAACTCGTAGAGACTCAAGAAGTGTGTGGAATTCCTCCAAACTTTCAACATGAATTGTGGCATTGTCATGGTGTGTCAAAGAGAATGAAACCTACCCTGAATTGGTGTAGAGAGCAGTGGGCCTACCCAAAAAAGTTGAAAGACGGCAAAAAAGGGACATGTGCAGCATGTTGGGAATGGACAAAGTGATGGTCCACACTAATTATGTTCGTGAATGAAAGAGAAGAAGATGATGACGATGCTTCCGCCGTCAACAACTCTAACAAATTGTTTCGAAGAAATTATCTTTCCCATAGTGGATTTTTTGTTTCCCTTAGTGGATTTTCTTTGTAAAACAAAACCCTTACCAAATATGTAAAGTTTCAAGCTGTAACTTAACTAGGCTACCTATGAACTAGTCTCCCGGGCCATGTTATCATGTAGGGGGGCAAAAGCCAGCAAGTGTAGGAACTCATCATTTGAGGGGGGGTGTTGAGAAATAACAAATGATGAATGCTCCAGGAAGAGATCTCCTGAATCCCATATGGATAGTGAGGAGAGTGGAACAACCCAACTACTATAAAGCATTATACTTGCAATATGAGTAATGCAATATGATGGTACTTTTGTCCTTTCAATTGAGATTCTGAGTCATTTTCCAACCACACAAGACTGTGTTTTTGAGTCCAAGTCTCAATCTTGAAACCTAATTCACTTGTCTGACATTCTATCTTTAACTTTATGTCTTCATGAGTTCATTCTATTTCTTCAAGCCACCATAGCCATGCTCTAGAACCGTTCTTTTGACACAACATTCTAGTGTAAATCAAGCTTGCAGAATTGTTGAGGGTGGCATGTCATTATTTGGGATGAGGCACCAATGATGCATCGACATGCTTTTGAGACATTGGATAGAACATTGAGGGATATAATGGAATGTGATATGCCTTTTGGAGATAAGGTCATTCTCTTTGGTGGATCTTTTTGTCAAATGCATGTTTTATTATTATCTCAAAATATGAAAGTTTCAATGCAAGATGTTTATAGTGAAAAACATGATTTCATTGAATGGCTTCTGTCTCTTGGTGACATACACAATTATTTGGATAGTGGTAACCATGTTGCTATTCCAACACATATGGCTTTGCAAGGCATAAGCATGGATGGTCTCATCTCACATGTTTACATGGACATCCATTATGAGCAAGACTATGCCTCTTTTTTCAAAGGATGTGCTATTTTAGCCTCTAAAAACAAAGATGTTGATGTGTTAAGCATTGCTACTTTGCATAAATGCCAAGGGATTCTCATATGTATTACAGTGTTGATTCTATAGCTAAGACTTATACAAGTTATTTCCTTTATTCAAGTATTTGAACTCCATTGTTCTAGGAGGTAGTTTTCATCCACATTGTTTGGTGTTGAAAAAAATTGCATCAATGATGTTTTTGTTTGAATCCCCCTATGGAGCTTTGTAATGGTACAAGATTGATACACCAACATTTTTGTAGAAAGGTACTAGATGCTAAAATTATCATTGGAACTAAATTCAGCGTTACTATTTGTATTCCCATGACTATCTTTATTCTAATGTTTGCAAGATTTCCCTTCATTATGCAAAGAAGGCAATTCCTTATTAGGCTAGCTTTTGCTATGACTATTAATAAATCTCAAGGACAAACATTAACCTTCTTGGATCTATATCTCAAGATGCCAGTGTTCTCTCATGGCTAGCTCTATGTTGCTTTTAGTTGAGTGAGATCTATGGGCTCCATAAAGGTTTTAATATAATAAAGAAGTGCAAACTTTCATACCATTGTAAACCTTATTTACCTCGAGGTGTTGCATAAAGCTAGATGATTTTGTGTTTTGCCTTAGTGTTTTGATTCCAACAATTTTCATTTTGCATCATATGAAAAGGCTTATTACCTATAAAAGTGCATTAAGCATTGTTTCAAAGGGTTTCTTAAAATTAACATTGCTTTTGTTTGCATGTCTATCTTTTGTACTACGAACTTGTATCTTATGTCAACTTCATTCCCTTTTTCTTAAATAGATATGTATAATTGTCAAGTTTTGTTGTATTGATTAGCCTTGTACATGGCAATGGAGTGTTGGAAATCCTCAATCCCTATTATGCATGTTGCAATTTCTAAACCAATGCTTGCAATGTCTCCCAATTCAATGAATGTGTACGATGAAGATGCTAGAAAAGAAACATTTTGACAATGATTATCTTCTTGGTGCCATTCAGTAGGGTATGTACTACTTGCTACTTTGTTTGCATTTCTTGGCCATTTTATGTTCAAAGCTCGACTTCTCTATGTAAGGTTGTGTTATGTTGTTCTAAGATATATTTGAAAATGTTGCATCTACGTGTTCTATAGGTCCAAGTGTTTTGTGGTAGTGGAAGAGGGGTTGATGCACCCACGATCAATAAATGAGACAAGGTAAGAAGTACATCCTTGCATCCCCAAGCATCAAAGAACTATGGAGATGATGAGTAGTTCTTCTTCCACTTGGAGTTTACCAAAAATTGAATCAAAAATAGAGAAATTAATAGATCATTTTGGCCAACTCATGCAATATTTTTCAAAGGAAATATAAATGCACACTATATGCTTGCATGATGTTTTGCAAGAGATACAGAGTACACATCTTTACCTTTACAACAAAATTGGAGAGTTGTGCTATGAATTGAAAGGTGCAATAAAGGGAGTATATGAAACAAGATGATTGGTGGATATCATGATGAAAAAAGAGAGGCATGATTTAAGAGAGTGAGACAAACAATTTGGCCACTAAGGAGTGTCAAGATTGTGGGAGAGAAGGAAGGAGTCTCACTTGTAGCTTTCTTGCTTGCACAATGGGGGAATACACACACAGGTGGAGGCTGAAAAAAGTTTTCCTCTTCTTAGTTGTGTAAGCCAAAAGAACTCTAGTACAAAGAAATAGAAGAACCCTATATATGGGTCTCAAACCAAACTCAACTAACTAAGGTGGCATACTAACTGAGCCACGAAATAGAGTAGATAAGGATAGCTGTCATCTAGCTATTATTCATGGGCGGTGTACCAACTACATCTGCAGCTAACAAGTCGGTGACATAAATGCACAACGGTCACCCTGGCAAAGCACGAGTGGAGCTTGATATCTCAACACTCCCCCTCGAGCTCAATCCCAATTCCTGCATACCAAGTAGGTCTCTGAACTTGCGCAGCTTCTCTGCGCCCAATGCCTTCGTAAATATGTCAGCTACCTGATCCTCTATGCTGACATAAACTAGATCAATAAGACCTAGTAAAACCCTCTCCCGCACATAGTGATAATGCACCTCAATGTGCTTTGTTCTAGCATGATAGACTGGGTTATTTGCCAAGTGTATACTGCTCATGTTGTCACAATAAATGACAACTGGCCCATCAGTAGGCTGATGCATATCATAAAGTAGCTTATGCAACTAAGCTACCTTACATGCAGCCATTGCTGCACCCCTGTACTCAGTCTCTGTGCTCGATAAGGCAACTGTAGGTTGTTTCTTGCTGCTCCAAGTGACTGCAACACTCCCAAAAGAGAACACATATCCAATGGTAGATAGTCTATCAGAAATACTACCAGCCCAATCAGCATCAGTGTATCCATGCAATTGTATTTGAACCCCAGTCTCATAAAATAGCCCATACTGCAATGTGGACTTCACATACCTGAGTATGCGTCTAGCCGCATCTAAATGCGGTTTCCTTGGAGCCTGCATAAACTGACTTGCCAATCCAACAGCATAGCTCAAATCTGGCCTGGTAATAGTCATATAAATCAAACTTCCTACTATGCGTCTGTACATAGTAGGGTCTTCCAGAAGCTCACCTGCATCCACGCTCAGCTTCACATTCTGCTCCAAAGGAATTGAAATAGGCTTACAGCCTGTCATCCCATATTTGGACAGCATGTTCAATCCATACTGCCTCTGTAAGACCCATATCCCACTTGGTGATCTAATCACCTCAATGCCCAAGAAATAACGTAGCTCTCCCAAATCCTTCATCTCAAACTTCTGCTTCAATAGCATTTTCACATGAAGGATATCTTCATCACTGTCACCTGCGATAATCAAAGCATCAACATAAATGACAAGCAGCATAATACCTTTCTCTGTTTTTCTCACATAAAGTGAGAAATCTGCCTTGGAAATCTGAAAGCCAATAGTGACAAGATACTGTCCTATCTTGTCAGACCATGCTCTAGGTGCTTGCTTCAAGCCATACAATGCTTTCTTCAACCTGCAAACAAACTCAGGATGAACAGCATGCACATAACCTGGTGGCTACTCCATATATACCTCTTCTTGCAAATCACCATGCAAGAAGTCATTCTTTACATCCATCTGATGTAAAGACCATTCCTTTGATGCAGCCATAGCAATGACTGCTCTTATGATTGCCATCCTTGCAACCGGACTGAATGTTTCTTCATAATCAATGCCATATGTTTGTGCATACCCCTTGACTACTAATCTTGCCTTGTATCTGTTCACAGAACCATCTGCATTGTGCTTCACCTTATAAACCCACTTACAGCCAATTGCATTCTTACCTTTAGGCAAAGGTACCAATTCCCATGTAGCATTTGCTTCCAGGGCATCCATTTCTTCATCCATGGATTTCTCCCATTTTTCTTTTCCCATGGCTTGCTCAAAAGAAGTGGGTTCTAGTTCATGTATCACTTTGACCATATAGGCATAGTGAATGGTTGTAAATCCATCATATTTCAGCCTATCCACAAGATACCTATCTCTGGTAGACCTACGCAAAGTAGGTTCACTCCCAGGTGCTCTCAAAACATCCCTGGTCTTCCTTACTCCAGGTGTAACAATAGAAGAAATACCCAACTCATCATCAATGCTCTGTTCTGAGCCACTGGATTCACCATCCACATAAGAGTGACATGCATTCACATCAAACATGGGCTGATCTACCTTCTCTTTTCCTTTTTGTCATACCTGAATACCACTATCTGCATTGCTTTGAGAACATTCTCCTGATCTCAATCTGCTTGTCCATGGTGAAGAATGTGAACCACTGCTAGAGGACGTTCCAGGTCCACTAATATTTTGTGACTGCTGCTGTGAATTTTGTGCAGCATTACCATTTTGTGCATCTACATTATCAATCACATTTACTGGTTTATACCAGCTACTCATCTCATCAAAAACAACATCTCTGCTCATTGTAAACTTACGAGTAGAAGGGTTATAGCATCTATACCCTTTCTGCTGCTGCAGAGAGTAACCAATAAAGATGCACTTCTCAGCTTTTGGATCCAACTTGGATCTCAGCTCATCTAGCACATGAACATAGGCAATGCAACCAAAAATCTTCAAATGAGAAATATATGGTTTCCTACCATTATACCTCTCCTCTGGAGTCATCCCATGTATTGCTGCAGTGGGAGTCCTGTTCATTATGTAGACTGCTGTAGCAACTGCTTCAGCCCAATAAAAATCTGGCAAGTCTTTTTCGTTGAGCATGGCACGAGATACCTCTCCAATATGCCTGTTTTTCCTTTCTGCAATTCCATTTTGTTGTGGGGTATGACTGCATGAATATTGTTGTTTTATGCCATGCTCCTGCAGGAACCTTGCAAACTCATTTGAGAGGTACTCTCCCCCTCCATCTGACCTTAGGCATTTTATTTGCAGGTCTGTTTCTTTTTCAACCATAGCTTTAAGAGTTTTGAAATGCCCAAAAACTTCACTTTTCTTTTTCATAAAATATACCCAACCTTTTTTGATATAGTCATCAATAAAAGTGACAAAATAATGACAGCCTCCAAGAGATGCAGCTTTAGTAGTCCACACATCAGAATGGATTAATTCCAATGGCTTCTTACTCTCTTGAACATGTCTAGGAAATGGTTTCCTTGCTTGTTTTCCAAATTGGCAGGCTTCACATACCTTATGCATTTCTACAACCTTGAATTTAGGCAATCCTGCAATAATATTTTGGGCCTGCATTGATTTAAGTCGTTATACATTAACATGACCAATGCGTTTATGCCAGATATCAATATCTGCAACTACACCGGTCCCATTGCAAACATTGCTGCACTCAATTCAAACATGTCTGCATCCAACGTAAACATTCTGCCCTTCTTCTTTCCTTTTGCTATCAAGCGACCTTTATTTTTCATATCCTCAACAAAGCATCCATGAGGATTAAATCTGACCTGCAAGCCCTGCTCAACCATTTGACCAACAAAAATCAAATTCTTGGTGATATTCGGGACATGAAATACATCGGACAGGTATTTCTTTTTCCCATCCTGCATAGACAAAGGAATTTTTCCAATCTGCACAATAGGATATGCAGTATCATCACCAGTCTCCACAAATCCTGGTTTTTCCATTTTCCTTGCATCATCCATCCATTCTGCATGACCTGTCATGTGGTTTGATGCACTTGAGTCAACATACCATACATCGTTGCTTTCTTCTGCACTTGTCACAGAATTGTTCATGTGCTGCACCATGAACAAATGCTCATTTCTGTCATCGCCCTGTCTACTAGAAGATGCATAATTCCCTTGTTGCAATTTTTCATTCATGATATCATTCTGCTTTTTATAGCAGTCTTTAGCCATATGACCCATTTTACCACAGTAGTAGCATTCAACATTACTGTTTGCATTTTGGCCTCTTTGCCATCCACCACGACCTCTTTGGCTCCCCCTGCCTCTAGAGTTACCATGTCCTCCTCCATAGGACTGGTTTTCTTGAGTTTGCTGCATATTCTGATTTCTACCACGGCCTCCAGATCGGCCTCCTCTGCCTCTGCTTCTACCTCTTCCAGCATTTGAGTAGAAGACAGCTTCTTTTGAAGTTCCTCCTGAAGAAGATGCACCACCATTTCTCTACTCCTCAGAAATTAGAAGAGCAATCAACTCCTCAAAATCAGGAAATCTTTCACGGACGGAAATGGATGTTCGGAACTGTGCATAATCCTTTCCTAGACCATTCAAGGTCAGAGAAACTAAATCATCATCTTCCACTAGCGACCCAATGGAAGCAAGTGCATCTGCAATCTTCTTCACCTTCATGTGGTAGTCATTGATGCTCATATTTTCTCTTTGCACATTATGCAACTCTTGCTTGAGCTGCATTTTCCCGGCTTGCGTATTTGTGCTATACATTTTTGACAAAGTATCCCATGCCTCCTTTGGCGTACTTGCATCTTGAATATGCACAATCATAGAGTCTGAAATGCTGATAGACAGCCAGTACATAACTTTCCTGGCTCTCTCATGCCATGCTTTAAATGCCTGCATTTGATGTTGATTGGGAACATCAGGAAGAACTGGTTCTTCTTCATTTCCTGCAACAAATTCCCAATATCCTTTTCCCATAAGGAAATTCGTCATTCTAAACTTCCATGCTTGGAACTTGTTCTTGTCAAGCTTTTCATTGACAATCTGTGAAAGAGAATCAGACGCCATTACAGAACACTGCAAAAAATTCTGTCACTGCAAAGAACACAACTTCAGCCTCACAAGGGCAAATCTGCAAAACTGACGAAAGTGGTATTTGACCACACAGTCACTTCCTAGTGACGATTTTGCATCAACAAGCAACAAGGATGATTCTGTAACTCCCAATGTCTCTGCGCACAGGTATACGATGCAATTTCTACAGTAACTTTTCACCGACCTTTAGAACAGTGGTTGCACAGCATAAAACTGGGCATTTTCCTGAGTGCGTGCAGAAAACTTCCGCCTCCAAAACAGACCCCGAAATGGCCTCAAATCAAAAAAACAGGGTCACCAAGGGCTAAAGTCCTTACCCGTAGCATATATTGTCCTCTTGCTTCACTGCAAAGGGTGTCTCAACTTGAGACAATGCACTCTTGCACTTTCCGGTTGTGCTACCTGCAGAGACTTGCTCCCAAAACAGAAGAATGAAAGCAACATTGGTCCTCTTACCAGAACACCGCGAACTTGGCTTGCTTTCTTGAGCTCCTTACCACGAACAAGGCTCTGATACCATGTCAAGTTTGTGGGAGAGAAGGAAGGAGTCTCACTTGTAGCTTTCTTGCTTGCACAATGGGGGAATACACACACAGGTGGAGGCTGAAAACAGTTTTCCTATTCTTAGTTGTGTAAGCCAAAAGAACTCTAGTACAAAGAAATAGAAGAACCCTATATATGGGTCTCAAACCAAACTCAACTAACTAAGGTGGCATACTAACTGAGCCATGAACTAGAGTAGATAAGGATAGCTATCATCTAGCTATTATTCATGGGCGGTGTACCAACCGCATCTGCAACTAACAAGTCGGTGACATAAATGCACAACGGTCACCCTGGCATATCACGAGTGGAGCTCGATATCTCAACAAGGAGTCTATTGAGCAAGTGATGATTTTGAAAAAGGAAGTTGCATCTTTAAAACTGTATGTTGCTAGGTTTAATGGGTTGTTAATACAAATGAGTTGGTGTCTCCAATCAAATTGAGCCATGAAATTGGCTTCTCACGAACACTTTTGAATATAACTCATTGAAAGGAGAATTGTAGATTGTGGGTTTCAATATTTGTGGGCCAAGTATATCATTTTTGCAGACAAATGTGTTGGCATCTCCATTCTACTTGCACCATTACATAGATTTCCTATTATATCCCTTTGTAATTTTTAAATAGTCGACAAATCACATCATCAGAATAATATTTTCACTTCACCAACAATATTGGTGTCCTTAAAATTGTATAAGGAAGGTTATCTCTATGTATATGTTTTGTTATTGATTTCAGCAAATAAACTTCTAATTCAATGTTCAATTGCATTGTGTCTTCTATTGAAAATTGGTTTTTGCGTTGATGCATTGTGCAATGTGAATTTTCATCTAGCTTTGCTCGCAATAAGTTCAATGTTTTTATATGTTTATGTTCATAGAGTCTACTTTCTAAAATTTGGCCTCTCTATTTTGCACTCCTTGGTGTGCTCAATATCTCATCTTTTTTCACTATCTTTATCAAATGTTTACCCCCATCTACACATATTATCCTCCGTCAAAAACTCTATTGCATCTCCAAGAACAATAAGCATCTCTGTTGTCAAATCCCGTTATGTGCAAGAGCCTTGCTCGCATTCTCAAGCATCTATTAACTCTCCCATACTTAGATTCTTCTAGTCTAGCATTCTTAGAGAGTCAATGCAAGACTTATGTCTAGTGTTTTTATGTTTTCGCCCCATTGGAAGCACTTGATTCAAAAAAAACATTCTTTGCACATCCTTGAGTTCATAGATCTTTCATGCTTGGTTAGGGTGCATCGATTGCACCTTGACATTATTATGACCAATAGAGTTGAGATTCACACACCTTCTTCTAATTTTGGTAAATCGAACTCCATTTTCTATTTCATTTCAATTCTTCTTAGATACAAGTCTCTATTGATAAGTGATTAGCATGTTTGTTTCAGTTAAAATGAAGTTTAGAGAGTGTGATGGTCATAAGCATTCATGTAAAAGAAAACATGGGACCATCACCACCATGCAACGTCAAGGATGCTCTAATGCTCACTAAAAATGTCCCTTTGCAAAAAAGAAGACTTTTTTGAATGGTTTTGTCTTTTTTTAAGTATTTTTTAGTATCCTTTATTTAAGCTCTACTGCAATTAACTTCTGGGTGCAAGGATCAAATGTGTTTTCACATTTGAATTGTTCTATCCATCTATATCATTGATCTACAATGTGTACCTTGCAATGTGTTTTGAGAGAATGTTTACAATGTTTTTGTTTAAAAGTATATTTTTCTCCATATATTTCTCTAGTTACAAACTTGTGCCTTGCTTTTCTTTGAAAATATTAAATCTTGAAATTCATATCTTTGTGCATGCAATGTGCCTTTAATAAGTAAACTTTTTGAGCCAATGAGGTGTAGCCAGTGTTCCTTTTGCTTGACAAAATTGCAAAGCTAGTGAGGTGTAGCCTCATGAGTTTCATAATTATCCACAATACAGTCACTGCATGTGTATGTATGAATGAATCACACATACACATATTTTTTCATTTTTCTCTCTTCTTTTTTTTGTTCTCTCTCTCTCTCTCTCTCTCTCTCTCTCTCTCTCTCTCTCTCTCTCTCTCTCTCTCTCTCTCTCTCTCTCTCTCTCTCTCTCTCTCTCTCTCTCTCTCTCTCTCTCCATTTTTTTCTCACTCATATATATTTGTGTGTGTGAGCATACATGTGTATACATGTGCATATGTGTTTGCACATATGTATACATGTGTATATGTGTCTGTGTGCATGTATTGTTCATGTGTTTTTATAGTCTATGTGCATTTGTATATGGTTTTAGAGCATGTGTACATTGCATGAATATATTCAACTATCAAAATTATTATCTCATCCAATATGTTCAATTTATTTAAAAATTAACTCCTTTTTTATAGTGCATATGCATTTGTGAATGTTTTTAGAGCATATACACATTATATACATATGCTCAACCCCATTAAAATATCATTTCATTTCATATGAGAGAGAGAGAGAGAGAGAGCTACACACAATTTTTCACATGAGAGAGAGTGTGTTTGTGTGTGGCACACATGAGCGTATGTATGTGTGTACATGTGTTCGATTGTGTGTGTGTGTGTGTGTGTGTGTGTGTGTGTGTGTGTGTGTGTGTGTGTGTGTGTGTGTGTGTGTGTGTGTGTGTGTGTGTGTGTGTGTGTGTGTGTGTGTGTGTGTGTGTGTGTGTGTGTGTGTGTGTGTGTGTGAAAATAAGTATTACCCCCACTCACCCTTTAAGAAAAATCCCTCTTTATTTCTTGAATATCAAATTTCTCTTCCTTGTGCCACATAGGCTTAGGAGCCTTCTTGTTGGTTTAGGATCCCAAGGCAAACCTCTACATAATATATAGAATAGATTGATAGCTTTATAAATGGTCATAGAATATTCAACCTCCCTTCCAATTACAAATGTTAAATTTTTCAAAGGAGCTTTTAAATTAGCCATGTCATTGGTGGGTTACAATCTCACTACAAAATAATAAGATACTAAAAGAAATTTCACATATGGGCTAGATTAAAAAAGGAGTGCATTCATAGACTATGACAATATCTAGGTACTCTAGTGAGAGTTGAGAGTAACAAAGATTTGCCTTAGAAGTTAGAATAGTATCATCGTGTGACTCAAGAAAACATGTATTTTCTTTTATATGAAGTAATGCAAGTGGAGAAAAATGTGCCAAAGAATATTCCTTTGATTTATGGTGTTGACTCTAAAGACGAGACCTAAGTGTATCCCAAATTTTAAGGGACTAAAAGAGGGTAGAAGTACATGTTTTAGTTGTCTTTAAGATGTATATCAAATAATTCCTTTAGGATGAAAAGAGAGGCGTTAGCCTATTCGAGATGTGGATTTATTAATCTAATTGTTTTAAAATGCATAAAAGTTGGGTTCAAATCAAACCAAAGCTACTTGTCTCATGTCACAAGAGACTTAACACAAGCATGCACCTTGGCTTTGATAACAATGTCTTTAGAATATTCTTATTGGTCTCTTGAAACAAGTTTTCTTATGTAATGTATCTTGTGAATGATAATGAGCATGAAGCATTATCAATTTAGTATATCTCCTAGAAAGAAAGGTGGCCTCATTCTAATTTTTTGGCACCATCATAGCAAAAATGTGGAATTTTTAACCATTGAAAGATAGAAAACAAAGAAATGCTAACATGTTTTAAACCAACAACTATTCAAGCCCATCATTACAACCTTTATTGATTGAGAAGACCATATTTGGCACTAACTTGAAATTGCAAGCTTTATATGCGAGCTATATATATGTGTGCAACCCAATTTATATGGCCTCAATTATTAATATTGTTGTCTTTTGACAACCATGATAGAAACATTTTGTTGAGTGACCTAAGATGAAATACATGAAGCTTTGACATAAGCCCCCGATATTAAGAAGAAACCATGCGATGTCCCAAATGATTTTCTAGATGCAAATATTGTTTATTATCAAGACCTTATCCTAAATACAAGTATAAAAGTTGGAAAGCTTTAAACTATACCAATACCTTACTTATCTGAAGTTCTCTTATGTACTTGAACATGACGGGCAACATAACATGGTTTGGCACCTTTGTTTTAGTCAAAAAGTTATTCTAAGGAGCATATACCTACAGTTAACAAGTGGTGAATGGAATATTTCAATCGCCTTTGGATTATTGCTTTAGGTAAAGTATAACACATATTTTATGTACACTTACATGATATTTATGGTACTCCTCATCTCCTTTAGTCTTGAGTTAAAAGGAGTGTATTGTCACTTTCCTCACAAGGATGTAGTGTTACTTTTCCTACATAAATTGCAATTGAAGGTGCAAAACCCTATACTTTATGAATCTAAGAGATACATAATATTGGTTCAAAAATCGCACTACACCTTATGACAATAATTATAAAGTCGTAGATTTCAAAGAGAGCATACTGCATCTTGAGGAGAGTGCCCACATACTTCATTTCATTACTTATAGAATTCGGAGAAGATTCACACATGTCTATTAAGGACTAAACATCTTTGTTTAGGGTTTCATGCTTGGTTAAAAACAAGCCTTGAAAAGAATTTTATGCCCAAACTACCATTTATTTCTATTACCCCAGAATAGAGAGAGAGATATATATATATATATATATATATATATATATATATATATATGCTTGTCACATTGAAGAGAATAATTGAGTCCACTAAGTAATAGCTCTTTAATTTCTTTATAAGAGAAGATTCTGCTTGGATATTGTGGGTAAGAACCTCATGAGAGATCAACCTTGGTGGCATTGTGGGTGAGTCTTATCAAACAATCACTTTTTGTCAAGCATGAAAGATGCGATAAGGCATGAAAAGTGGCATACATGTCAAGAGTGGTGATAAAACTAGAGAAAGAAAGGGAGGGTTAGAAGATGGATCACTTGGTCATCATAACCTAGAAAAAGTGAAAAAGGAAAATCTAGAATGATAATAAGGGAACATAGAGTCGGTGTTGAAAGTGGGACATAACAATTGTCATGCATAACCATAACACACATGTGGTGTTGAAAACATGTACTTTTCTTTTTCACAAACATTCCTTTATCTTTTTGAGGTGCCTACTATAGAGGTTTATATTCTCCTTACCATGAGCTTCCCTAGCACATAGTCGAGACCTTAAACATTGGGTGTGATGTATTAGTTGTGTTCCCCTTAAAACCCCCGATAATATACCGTTACACCTTGTGTCCTCATTTGCCCTTCAAATAGTCAATTGGATCTTTAGGATGTTCTCACATAACCTTTAACATGAATTGGTTGGCCCTTTATTTATATTGGATCTTTACTAGGATGTTCTAATATAAACTTTTAAAGACATTGGTTGGCCTTTTAGGAGGTGTTAATGTTGGAAAAGTTATCGTGGCTTTCAGTAATCACAAACACAAGGAAGCTATTAATTTTGGGCAAAGCAAGCCCATAAAGGCCTTTTGAGGCATACATGGGTGTAATGTAATACCCATCACCATGCTCAAAACAATTGTCCTCCAACTCAAAAACCGGGAAGGTTTTGCTTTGCCGTGGGGAGGAAGTCTAAGAAGGTGCTAGCCACTTTCATCAGCATTTTGGATTGCCAATGTAGAAATTGGCTTTAGCCAAACGTTTTTGGGGATATTTTGTAAGCTTCCTTAATAGCCTTGAGTCGGTTCTTTTCTTGAGAGAGGAGGTTGTGACAAGTAAAGAATATATCTAGAGTCGATCAAAAGTCTAGGAAGAGCAAGTGGTACTATGTTCTCTGAAGAGCCGCTGCAGTGAAAAGGGACCTTAAATTGTCCTTGTGATTGATTGGCCAAGCTAGATGCTTACAAAAGTGATGGTGCAAGAGTATGTTCGTTTTGCCAAGCCAGCCTCTAGGTTGATGCCCCAAGTCCAGAGATGCATGTTGAAGTGAGATTATGAGTATTGAAACACATAATTAGACTGAATCTTTTGAGGTTTTGGATCTGTTAATGCATCATGATCAGTGAACAAGGAAGAAGTGAGAGAGATTAGCAGGTTTTGGATGCGTTTGTGCAGGATCATTCAGAAGTAAGAGATTATTAGTGCAGGCATGTGCATGAATGAATTAATTCAGAAAATGAGCAAGGAAGAAGCGTGCAGCAAGTTTACAGATCAGTTGGAGCTAATGATAATATGCTCTATTTTGGTTGATGTAAGCAGAAAATGAGCGAGCTATACAGGAAGGAATATGGAGGACCTTAGAAGATATTCGAATCGGGAAAAGAGGAGGGCTGGTTGTAGGTGGATCGCCTTGTGAAGTAGGAAGACGTCGATGAGGAGAAGGCTGAGAGGCAGGAAGTTGCTGTTTGTGGATGAATTAGACAGGCCCAGAAGGCCCTCCCTGCTGGTGCCCATCGTTGTGACTATCAGCTTTGTGCTGTTTGTTGTGACCATGTATGTGAACAACTGCCCAGAGCACAATAATTACGCAGGGCGCTGCACCTTCTCCTCCCTGGGCCGGCTCTCTTTCCAGCCCGTGAGTGACAACCCATTGCTCGGCCCGTCTTCCACAGCGTAAGCGGAAACCCCACCTCGGTAACACATGATTCCCATTTCTAATTTTAATGTTGCCCTATTTCATGCTCTCAATAATAAATACATCGCCAGCTTCCATAATAATGTTGTCCGTGTCTCACTCGCCATGCATTTACACAGACTTTAGCTTAGCCTTTGAGCCTTGGGTGGGACGCACACAGCTAGACTTGACATTGTCTTTCTTTCGACAATTATGGCTTAATATGGACAACCCAACCCAAAACATCACAGTCTGCCTACTAAGTTACTAGGATATTATTGTCTCATCCTCCATTTAGTCCAGCTGTCTGCATCTCTCGCCATTTGCTGCCTTCAACCAATGATGGAATTATACAAAAGTAATGCTAGCCTTCATCATGTGCATGATGATGATTAGCACCCCCTCCCAATGTTTTCCAGCCTCGTGTTAGGTTCAAAGAGAGGAAGCTTAATGAACGCCATTTCTTTGTTCAACAGGCTCCCTCAAATGGGTGGGATCTCCTCGGACACATTGGCTCGTCAACATCAGATATGGCGTCCTTTCAGCTGTGTATGGCTACATGCAGGAGTCTTCCATTTGGTGGTTGATTTGCTGGGCCTCCTACTCATTGGCATCAGAATGGAGCAAGAATTTGGCTGTTGTGAGTGGGCCCTCATGCCTTGTTTTTTCTCTCTTTTTCTCCCCCCATCCACGGCTCATTTCTTCATGGTCAGCTTTCTTAAATGACTGCATATGCATAAAATTCAGACTCACTACAATATTGCTTTACCCCCATGCTATAGGCTGTGCTTACTTTAATTTCATGCTTTCAATACCTTGAAAGCCAGGGCATGTTGTCAATATACATTTGTATTAAGCATTCTAATGCATAGACCCCTCTTGTTTTGGCCATGTCCACAGGAAAGTCTTCAGAATCTGCTCTTACTGTTTTTCTTGTACAATGTCTCAAATCTACTTTAGTTCCTTGTATAAAGCCTCAAATTGGCTGTCTGCAGGGAGAATAGGATGCATTTATTTTCTATCAGGCATTGGTGGAAGCTTGCTCTCCGCCCTTTTCATTGAGAACCGTGTCTCTGTTGGCTCATCTGCTGCATTATTTGGCTTAATGGGAGCCATTGTTTCGGAGCTTCTCTGCAATTGGAACTATTATTCAAGAAAGGTAATTTCCGCTTCCTAGCAGTCAACATCAATTTCTCAGATTCCACAATGTTTTCTTCCTTAAATTGGGAAACAAAACAACCTTCAATGATTGAGAAAGAGCATAGCACAGTGTTCAGAGCTGATGAAGCTAATTAAAGTTGTATGTAGTGGGGTTTCTGTAGGGCTGGGTGCCATTGAAAAGTACAATGTCTTATTCATGTGACTGAGATTCTTGAAAGGTTGATCTGGAAAGGTGGGGTGCTGTGTATGAGTGGGATTTGTCACATTGGAAGCGCCTTTACCATTGGCCTAAGTTGGAGAAGGTACCCATGGCTCTGCGTTTTTGCGGCATGGAGTGACTGTGGGTTTATATGGGTTGATCAATGAATGGGCGGTGCAATGGTGTGCCGATCCCAACTAAAGATATACAGGGGCATAATGTGATACAACGTCATCCCAATTTGTCCTAGTATGAAGCACAAAAAGAGAGTGAAGGAGCTCGCAGAGGGCCACAGACCACATAAATCTGAGCATCAGTTTGCTTACGTTTACCCAAACTTGCAAAATTCGCTAGAAAAGGGATGCAGCATTGGTGTTTGCAGCTAGATATGCACAAGGCACATTTGCATTCTCTTCATAATTAAGCTGAGTGACTGACGGCAGCCTTGGATATGGGTTGCCATGGGGAGTCAGTTGAGCTTGCGAGAGGTAGATAAACCTGTGCAAAAGAATGGTTAGGGCATGCTGTTATTTTGATGGCTGTCGTGCGCTCACAGTTAGAGCTTCCAAACTACTCCAAGATCTTGAGACGTCAGGGTCCATACATACGAATCACGACTAGAACAGCTTTGGATTTTATGCTTCTTTTTTTTGTTTGCTAACATCGCATGTGAAAGCATATTATGCTATTACAGTGGTAGACTCGTGACAAGGTGATTCTTCTTTGAAGTCTTTCAAACTACTTCTTTGAACTACTTTTGAGAATGAATGTCGATAGCAGCAGGACGATGCTCCCGTGCAGCCATGTCACATTCTTTTTCCACAGTGGCTATCACTCTCTCCCACCCGTTTCATTCTCTTTTTGAGAGAAAACACAGTACACATTAACAGCTCAGAATGAACGAACGCTCTTGCTTGTCTGTGATTTATTTGATTGTTTGCATATTTCTTATTTACATTTGCACATTCTTAGTTCGATTAAATTTGTATTTATACCTGCATATTCGTGTGTGTGTGTGTGTGTGTGTGTTGCGTCTGCAGCGCGTCACATTCGGGCTGATGGGCGGGATCGCGCTGGTGAACTTCATAATCGGGCTGTTCCCGCACGTGGGCAATTTCGGGCATTTTGGGGGGTTCGTGTTCGGCGTGTTGCTGGGCTTCGTCCTGTTCATGCGACCGTACCTTCTCGGGAGGGACCATGAAGACCCCACCGCCATCCCTCCTCCCACGCGCCTCTCCGACATCTCAGACGCCCACAGAAACCACCTCTACAGGCTCTTCGCCTGGGCTATGGCGATTGTCATTGTCTCCGTATTGTAGACCTTCTCTCTCTTTCTTTCTGTGATACACTCGCATTGAGAATGTATGTATGTATGTATGTATGTGCGCTTGTGTATATCCTCTAGACGCTCAATTTTCAAATTGAGCCTAGCTCCTAACCATCCACCGCCATAAATGGGCTATAATCCCAAGGGAGTATACCCGTGTGGGGTTTCCAATCATTTATGAGACGAGGTAATGAGCTTAGCCCAATCATGTGAGAAACAAGGTAATTAGCTGCGCCTAATCGTCTAAAAACACAAGATAATTAGTCGACCCTAATCGTCATAGAAACAAGGTAATTGGCTGAGCCAAATCATTTGAAGAACAAGATAATTAGTTGAGCCAATAGACAACAAGCTTCTTCTTGAGCTAATTGGTTATAGCCTAACCAATTTGAATGTGTATTCAATTCCAAGCGAGTGTTACTTACAATCTTGGAGTGCGATCTCAATGTGTATTGTGCACCTAAATACCATTTAGGATTTTTCTTTTTGAGCTAATGGGGTGTATGGCTCAAGTGGTGTGTTGAAGGCTACATGAAGCCAACTATACGTTCATCCTTGTGAGTGGCACCAACTATTAGCATATAGAACTTTCAATGGTAGTAGAGATTATAACAACATAGGCATCTCTTATGGACACCAAGGATAATTTATTAGCAAAGCAAATGACAAAGCTTGATCCCAATCAGCATCGTCCTCCTCAAGCCACGCACCAAGGAGGAGGGTCCACTAGAGTATTCAAGGGATAACCTCCTTGACCACATGAACACTCCATGTGAACACAAGTGTCTCTACCCACAATGCACCTTATTGAGCTTGAACCCACAACCTCTAGGATACAAGTCACAAGCTTTACCACTAGACCATCACTTGGGGAACCACTATATATCGGCTTTATTGATATTATGGAATAGTGTTTGAAAACAAAGGTGGTTATGTGTGTTGAACTAGTATATTTAGTCTTCCCATCATAAGAACCTTATTCTACCTTGCATCATTGGACATTGTTCATAATATCACATCTTAAAGGTCAATATTTCTAACATTTAACTCCTAGGATTCAAAACTTCAAAAGCTCTAACAAGCCAATTATTTTTAAATGTCTAATTGATTATGTTTTTATAGATATAGAGTAAGAACTTAATACTCAAACTAATTATGAGTACTTTTGATGTAGTAATTATTGGTATTGACTATCATTCAATGTCAACTTTTTGTCTTGACTAGGTACCTTATTCTCATGGTCCTAGCATTCAAAGGAGTTAATGCAAATAATAGTTGCTCATGGTGCCGCAACTTCAATTGTGCTCCAAGTCCACATTGGAATTGTGGTGGTGAAGGGAAACCTAGAAGTGCAACAATTTGTCAGGTGATTTGTATAATGCAACTTGTTTTCTTTCCACAAACATGTTCAAAAACCATTGCACATAGCTTTGTTTATGCTAATATCTTTATACAACTTTTGGCAGTATATGATGAGTGGTAGTACCTTGTTGTTAACATGCCAAAGCAACCAAAGAAGCCAACAATACACAGGCTCATATCCATCCTTCAACCTAAAACAACTTTGTGCAGAGTTGTGTAGCTAAAATGGTCAACTTGCAGGAGACATTAGATGCTCATATCATCAGCCGTAGATGTTATAATATGTTGTGCAACATTTTTTTGAACTCATCCCATTACAAACATGAAGTACCCTCAATGTATATAAACAACCAACACATGAAAATAGAATAGTACGAGCTGAGTAATTAAATGAATCTTAAAAGCAATCATAAATCTGCCATTTTTTAAGCTTAACAAGTGTATTCTTATTACAATGTGAAATATGTGAGTATGGAATTGGTGATCAAATATATCTTTGTGATAGACAAGAGTTAAATCTAAAATCCTAATCTAAGTAAAATTCTCATTACATTATTTTGAGAGCTAATATGTAATCCAAATTGTAGCAAGATGGAATAAAAACATTTGAACAATAAAAGTGCAAATATTAAGACCAAGCATTCCATGAATTTGACTTTCATAGTGAGATGGTCAAGATATTGACTAAGTTGGTTAGGATATTGACTAAGATATTGACTTACAACTACTCACAACGATCATGCTCTCAAGTTATGGACACGTCACTTACTTGGCCACAAGTTTTTACTAGTTACGTATCACAAAAGCTTGAAGTGAATTTTCATCCAATTAGATTTCAACATGAGGTAGAGCAGATGGGTGAACAATAAATTTGAGTGAACTACTACACAAATTTGACTTTGATATAGAATTCTAAGTTATTAAGTATAATGTAGCAGTTGATGCACTTGGCTAGAAATCCTTCTGTAATGTTCTAATCTAGGAAGAAAGTTCTAGTTTACCGCAATTGCAAGCTAATGTTCAATCAATATCTAGACCTAAAAAACTTGTTTTAGGGCTAACAAAAAAAACTATTATGTTGGATCAAGATTACTGGCATTGGTAGACAGAGGAGGATTCATTGAGAAGGAGATGATCATGACAAAAAGGTATCTAGCTCATGATGGGTATCTCTATTTTCAAACTAGACTTTGCATTCCAAAACTGTGGTATCTAAAGAAAAAGTCTTATGGGAAGATCATGACTACATGTAGCATGACATACACAAAAATCTTGAATGCAACAAGAAGTTATCAAAATGAAGGTTAATGTTCTGTAGTACCTATTTTTTAATCTCTCCATGTGGATTTTGTTACCAATCTAGCAATGATACAAGGTAAATATAATTCCATTATGATTGTTATGATATGCTAACAAAAGTAATACTTCTCTTTCATATGAAAAAAAATTATCAATTGAAGGAGATATTCAACCTTCATGGATTACCAAAGAAAAGTCAAAGATGTTGAAGTTCATTTTCAAATTTCGGACATATTTTCATAGAAATAGATACTCAATTATGTTTTAGCACTACCAATAAGTAGACGATCAGACAAAAAAGAATCAATCACTTCATTGAAGACATTCTCCAAGCTTACTAATGTAAACCTTGGAATTGGGTTGAATTCTTACATTTAGTAAGTTTTAGCCACAATGTTGCTTAACAACAAAGCATTTGTATGGTCCCTTTCCAAAGCTTTGTAATGACAAGAGTGTCCTTCTCTCTTGAATTTCCGTTATCATAATCTTGAAGTGTAGAAGCTCATAATTATTATTTATCAAGACATCAAAAAAACACAAATTGATTAAAAAGCCTAGTCGACAACCGTTTGGATCCTTGAGGATACACAAACTTAATGAACTAGGCAAGCTCCAACTCTACCTTGCAAGGAAAATGCACTCAATAACATGGTCATCTAATCCTAAGCTCAAGCTAAACCACTTGCTAATTAATGGAGTTGATTTTACTCTAAACCTACCAATTTTCCAAGTTCCTCAACCTAACAAATTAGTTGGAAATCCATCTTTAGAAAATGATCGTCGGGGTTGTATTATTCCACATTCAACCCGCACACTTGACACATTTTGATTATTTAAATAAGTTATGCTACTACAATCTAAGACACATAAAGACAAATTCTTTTGCTAAGACACATTTAAACAACTTCCTCTACATCCTTTACACTAGGTTCCTTTCAAAGCAAGTCTCCTAGCAACAATAGGAACAACTTCATTAAAAAGTCTTTTTTACAAGATATTGGCCTACATGCACAATGAGACTCTTATTATTTCAAGAGTTTCAAACACTGGTCATCACAACCATCTCTAGTCCAATCACATTCTCATCTCATAGCCATTCACTCTCTCCTCACCAATCCATGCAAGCAAGAAAACTAACCAAGGGTTCAATGGCCTCACGATCCAAGCATGGATCCTCCATCCACTCCAAGAGCTCCATCAAAGAGAGGAAACATAGACAAGAAAGAAGTGCACCAACCTCAATCTCACACTCTACCTCTCAACCTCCAAGCTATGTAAAAAGGAGTACAAGAGAAAAAGGGGCAAGATAAGAGAGAGACTTCACTCTCCAAGTCCCCACTTCCACTCTCACTCCCTCACTCTCAACAAGACACTCAAATGGACATGGACAAGATGGAAGCAAGGAGAAGGGTTGCTCTGAAATTTGCACACACAAGAATGAGCTTCTCTATTCACTTTTTGGCTTTGATACATATGGTCGTGTTTTATGGTTCCCTCCATAAGTTGGGCACCCTTACCACATTTTAAGCTCTTTATTTGTCCTCTTGATAAATGCATACACCTTCTGTTAATTAGACCAATCTACCTATAAAAGTGAATAAAAGGTTCATGCCCATAACTTCACAATTATTGCAAGCCTTTCTGTCGAATTTGGTATATTTTATGCTTTGCACGAGAAGAGGCCCGGCTCTCAATTAATATTACAATAATAATATAATGCACTCTAAAAAATAATAATACGCTACAAATAATACTACCTAAAATAATACATTACAATCCAAATAATATACTCCTTTCTAGAGTAATTATGGAGCATCACACTTCCACTTGAGTTGCACCTTTCTTTGCTATTTGATGTTAACACAAGCTATTCATCAAGCTTCCAACTCTTAAATATTGCCTTCATCTAAAGTATGACCTTCTAACCACATCCATGTTAAGAACATGCATGATTGCATCCTCCATTTAGGATCATAGGAGAGATTTACTATCTTACCTCTAAACTAACTCGTGCCAAGAGGCCCAACATCTAAGGGATTTGGCAACAATTACAAAGTAGCCCACTAGAGTACTGAGCACTACCTAGCGCTATGGTTACATTTCGAGCTGACTAGAGCCCAAGGCTGACTGGCCAAAGTGAGGGTGAGCTGTAAAGTCATGGCCGAGTGGCCTATGGCCTATAGTGTATAACCTATGGCCAAGGAATGATGGCCTGGTAGGGCCTCTCTCCACATTTTGAGATCCCGTGTGCTCTCTCTCTCTCTCTCTCTCTCTCTCTCTCTCTCTACAAAGATGGAGAAAGAAATAAAAAGTATATCTTCATTTTATAAAAATGTAAAATGTAAAGGGGAGGAAGTTTCATACACACGAGGTATAATATATCATTTCCCCATTAGAGAAATGGAGATGCCCTCATCTTGATAAGAACTAGCATATTTCTTTTACAAGAGTAGATTCATCTACCTATGTGATATCTTCCTCAAGAAAGCCTTTCCATTCATGAAGTAATTCAAAAAGCATATGAAAGCTAAGAAGAATCGAAGCTTGCTTGGAAGAGCTATGGTGGGAGAGCAAGAGCAAGAAAGAGAGGGGGACCAAATGGGAACTCCAACAGTCACAATGTGTGACCGGGCATTCCTTTATTCAAACTGTCACTAAAAGAATAAAGAATAAAGTGACGGTGACGGGCGTCCGCCACCTGCAATATGCATTGGCGAGTACTGTCAATGTAATAATACACAGTGGCTAGGCGGAGACGCCTTTACCCCCAACAACCTCATACTTAAAGGTGAATCTGCCCCAATGAGGAGTGAAAAGAAAAACAAAAGACAGTACAATGTACACATGTACAACAGGATGAGAAAAAATATCATCTCATCCAACGCCCCCATCAATCTTCTGAGGAAGGCAAAGCTCTCAGTAGTGAGGCTTTTTGTGAGCAGATCTGCAAGATTTTCATCAGTGGAGATCTTGACAAGGTCAACAGACTTGTCCTCTACGACCCCACGTACGAAGTGATACCTCACCTCAATGTGTTTCGTCTTCCAACGGAAGACTAGATCCTTGGTAGCTCAATAGCACTCATAGAATCCGAATCCATTATAGATATAGCATCAATCCCAAGGTCATGAACCAAATGGCCCAACCATATGGCCTCCTTGCAAGCCTCAGTGGCTGCAACATACTCAGCCTCAGCGGTAAGAGAGTCGTACACTTTTGAACCTTGGACATCCAAGAGACAGCACCTCCAGCATAGGTGAATACATAGCTAGAAGTGGACTTCCTGCTATCTGCATGTCCTACATAATCAGATTCTGTGTACCCCACAACTCCTGTATCCTGGCTGCCATAGCAAATATACATATCTGTTGTGCCTTTCAAGTATCTCATGATACCCTTCACGACATCCCAATGTTTCTTGCTAGGTGTAGCCATATAGCATGCCACAACACCAACTGCAAAGGCAATATCTAGACGAGTGGCTATCATGGCATACATCAAACTGCCCACGACTAAAGCATAGGGGATCTTGGCCATCTCGGCCCTCTACTCATCTGTCTACAGACAATCGGCCTGTGAAACCTTCACATAAGAAGGGAATGGACAACCAATAAGCTTGATGTCCTACATGCAAAAACGCTCAAGGACTATGAATGTGTGAGGTAGAGTAGTCCCTGATGCCTGTCACGCTTAATGCGCATACCAAGAATGTGAGAGGCCTGTCCCAAATCCTTCATCTCAAAGCTCTTCTTCAACTGAGATTTAAGAGCATCCAGCTCATCATGAGCTTTCCCTGCTATAAGCATATCATCCACATAAAGTATCAAAATAAGCAATGAGCCATCACGGACTTTCTTCGTGTAAAGACACAAATCCATAATACTCCTATTGTAGCCATGTGACTGTATAAAGGCATCAAACTTATGATACCACTCCCTAGGTGCCTACTTCAAGCCATAAAGACTTTTCTTCAACTTGCACACTAGATGTTCCATGTCAGATTCTGGAAAGCTCTTAGGCTACTCCATGTATATCTCATCATGCAAATCCCCATGCAAGAATGTAGTCTTGACATCCATCTAATACATGTCCAAGTCAAGCTGCACGACTAAGGCCAAAACCAAGCGTAGGGTGGTCATCTTGACCACATGAGAAAAGACTTCATCAAAGTCAACTCCATGCTCCTTGTTAAAACCCTTTAGCAACAAGTCGTGCCTTCTTATAAGCCAGCTTGGGGTGCCCGAGGGTACTTTTCAACTTGTACACCCATTTGCATGGCAAAGCCTTCTTACCGTTAGGCAATGCAATCAAATCCCAAGTCATATTCTTATTCAGGGAGTCCATCTCAAACTGCATAGCCCTCTCCCAGGAGTGACTGTCACCCCTATGCATAGCTTCATCATAGGTAAGAGGCTCTCTTGCATCTATAACCAAGACATAATGCATCGAGGGCTCAAATCTATCAAGTGGAGATCTAGCTCTAGTAGACCGTCTCACTGTAGGCTCTGTTGCATGTCTAGCATCCTATCCAACACCTTGGCCATGTGTACCAACTGCTATTGTAGGCTCTCCAACTAGCTATGCAAGAGCACGTGGCTCCTCCTGGAATATAATCATGTGTATCTCTACCACATTCTCAAGCTGCCTATGCATCTTATCTTCATGGAAGACTACATCATGGTTGCGGATGACTTTACGTGCCTGCGGATTCGAGAGGCGGTAACCCATCTTGCTTGCATCTCCATAGCCAAGGAAAATGTATTTGACACTCTTAGGATCCAACTTAATCCCCTTGTCCTTGGGCACATGGCAGAATGCCTCACATCCAAAGACACGTAGATGCACATAAGACGAAGGTTTCCCACTCCATACCTCCTCTGCAACCTGAAAATTTAAACCACTAGAAAGTGATTTATTTATGACATGCAAGCTATACTCACTGCCTCAGTCCAAAAGCTCTATGATAAGCCTGTATGGCTAAGCATACTGCATGCACACTCCTAGATGGTTCTATTCATCCGCTCAGCCAAACCATTCTAGGGTGGGGTATAGGGGGTAGTCAACTGACTCTTAATACCCCTCTCGTCACATAGCTGCTCAAAGGCACGTAACACATATTCTCCCCCATTGTCTGTCTTAAGGCATTTCAACCTATGCCCAGTCTGATTCTCAATCAATGAAACCATCTCTAAAACACAACCAAGACATCTAACTTAAGCTTTATTGGATAAGCCCAGAATTTACGCGAAAAATCATCAATAAACGTCACAAAATACTTTTCACCACCCATAGACTGATAGGGCAAGGGCCCATAGACATCTGAATATACCAATGCCATGGGCTCTCATGCGTGTCCTACCAGACTTCTTATGTGTATTCCTAGTATGTCTGCCATAAAGACAATGCTCACATGAATCAAAACATGCATAGTTAAAGGGCGGTAAGTACTGCAAATCAGAAAGCATTTCCATTCCCTTCAAGGGCATATGGCCCAAATGGGCATGCCAAAGAGATACATGTGGAATGAAACCGACTGACAAAACATGGTCAACCGAGGACCCATTAATCACAAGAGGATAGAGGCTGCAAGCCTTGGAACCTATAGCAAGTACATGTCTAACACGAGTGATCTTCCACGCAAAATCCCCAAAAGAAACATAAAACCCAGCATCATCAAGCTGCCCTGCAGACATAAAACTACGTGTAAGCGCAGGTACATGGCGTACATCCTATAAGAGAAAAGTATTGACAGTAGAGAACTGCAGTCGTATATCCCCAATGCCAACAATAGCAAGTGACCTGTCATCACCCCAAGGGAACTGAACTAGAGACAGTGCGATAGGAATAGAACCACTCATGGAATGGTGTAACATGAAATGAAGCACCAGAATCCAAAAGCTAGCACTACACATACATAGAGTGAACCTCAGTCAACGGCGTAGCATCACAAAAACTAGCTGCAAGTATCTCCTCGATTTTCACACTAGATTTGCACGCATAATGCTGCAATCAAATGATTTTTCCTATACTTTGTCTTTCCCCTTCTCTTTGCGCTTCTCATTGCGCAACTCATGACACTGTGGGCGTATATGACCCTTCTTGCCGCAACAATGACATGTCATATTAGCATTTCTCCCACGAGACTCGCTGTGTGACTTACCACGCGACTTAGACCTAGACTTATGTGAGTCTCTACCAAGACCATTCCCACTGTCATTCTTTCCATTACCATCTCCGTCTCTAACAATCAAAGCATGTGACACACGAGAGGCATCTGAGTTCTTACGATTGATCTTTTCCTGCAGAAGAGCACTCTCTACATCAGGCAAGTTCAAAATAGTAGCAAGAGCACATAAGACAGTACGGAATACATCCCATGACTCACTCAAAGTCCCAAGCAAAAACAATGGAGTAACCACATCATTAAAGGTAATGCCCTGCGAAGGCAAGTTCTTGAGAATAGCATGGAATTGGCTCAAATGAGCAGACATTGTTATATTCTCCTTCATGCTCAAGTCCATAAGCTCCTTCAGCCAATACATCTGATTTGTTGGACTTTTCTTGTCATAGAGGATCTTAATTTTATCCCAAAGCTACCAAGCACTCTATGCTTTCTCAACCACATTGTAATGCACATGTTCAATGAGAGACAAGATGAGGGTGGACTTTCATAGCTCATCAAGCTCATCCCATTTGTCATCGGTCATAGTTTTAGGCTACTCACCACGCATCCTTAGTGGCTTTATTTGAGATTTCTGCACCAATACCTGCCAAACTTGGCTCTTCCAATAAGCATAATTCGTACCATCAAGCTTGGTGATGTTGAAGATAGCACTATCAGTTATAGAAGATGCCATACTGCAGTCCAAAACGATGCAGACAATTCAAAACTGCTTATTTTCTACTGTAAACAGCCAAAAATACCACCAAAACCAAGGTAAAATAACCATGAACTGATAGCTAATGATGCTACCCACCAAGTACCATCAAAAGTATATAAAATCAGGATGATTCAGCATGAAAATACCACGTCAATCCATGCATAACTGATTGCTGTAATAAATTACAACCAGGTACAATGAGAGCAAACTATGAGCAAAATAAATGCACCAAGTCAACCACTGACCGTCAAGGCATAACCAATATCAAGCAGACATAAATCAATATGTGGCAGTCATATGGACATTGAGCAAACACCCAAGCATGTCAAATGAATCCGTCAGTAAGCCGACACACCCCCTATGTAATAGGGCAAAGTATACGCAAGGCTGGCAAGTCCTGACACAAAGAGGTATATGCTCAAGGAGTGCAAACCCCAAATCATCCTAAGGACATCTATGAGGACCACCGCATATCAACCATGCAACATCTAAGTAAAGATCCCAGTCTCAAGTATCCGAATGCTCAAGTAGCATAAATCACTTACTCAATGTCTATCAAGTGTATCAAGATGCTCCCACTGGCACAAAAGCCGTAAATATCAAGCAAAGAAGCTCAACAAGGGCATATGATAGCACCAATGCCAGAAGATCCAAGATCAAGCATCGAGAAGACCTCATGAGCATATAGGTCGCATAGCATCCGTACATAGCATCCATAAATATTAGGTACATCCAAACTGTAACTCTAGTAAGCCAAGAAATAGCCAAAGTAAACTCCGAGCAATCAAATGTCAAGCCAAAGCAAGGCTTAGTAGCATCCAACTCTAAACAATGTAACGGGCATGTAGTAGTAGCATAGGCCAAGCATGTCAAGACCGGTCAGACATAAGCAAAGTACATGCCATAAGTACAGTAGAGATAAAGATCTAAATGCTATGTGAAGCGAGCTTAAGCTCAACTAATGATTCGAAGCAATATGAAGCTCAAAGTCGATCCCCGATGATCAAAACATCAAAGTACATCTCCAAAGCATATCCCGATTCCAAGAGGCATAGGCAAATATGAAGTAATAGACTTCAGCCCATTGTTGTACAGCAATGATTTAATGTTCAAAACTAAGATTTTCAACCCAAAAATCAATCCAAAGGCATGACAAAACACTAGCATTACATCCACCAACCAATAAGCATCAATGGTCTAGTATACGAGCATCAAGTGAAGTGTAGATGAGCTCCAATCTTCATGTAGTGGTCTAGTATACGAGCATCAAGTGAAGTGTAGATGAGCTCCAATCTTCATGTAGAGGGATCCGTGACAGACATAAACAACAGGTATGTTGTATACACAATCAAAACTGAAGCTGAATATCAGTGCCCCAAAGCCTTTACGAGGCTCAAAGCATGTTAGGAATCAATGCAAGCAGTGCCACAATGCCCAAGAGACTAAGCCTATTCATCAACAAGAGCATGAGAGTTGTCCAAGGGTAAGAAGAAACAGACACAAATCACGCTAATTTGCTGATGGCTTTTACTGCTCCTGCTGAGGATAAACCAAATGAAAAAGGGCTCAATCTTGAGCCAATGAATGCCTAGTACAAGCCCAAGCTAGCCTAGAAAGGCTTCATGCAAGGTGTGATGAGAACAAGCTTCAATGATGGGAGCTATGGCTGCCCATGATCTTGCAAACCCTACTGTATCTGTGAACATCAATGAAACCTTAAATGAAGAAAAAACCTCTTATGCAATGTCCTGAGGGTGCCCAAAGGAATCGGGTAGGTGCTCGAGAAGCCAAGGAGTGACAGAAGCTCAAGAGAGTCGCCTATGCCTGCCGGGAAGGAGACCCAATGAGTGTAGATAATCAATAGGAAGCTGAAGACACCACAAACCAAGCTTGAGTAGTCATGAATCCATGCTCTGATACCAATTGAAAGATGAGAAGGATCAAAGCTTGCTTGGAAGAGCTATGACAGGAGAGCAAGAGCAAAAAATAAAGAGAGACTAAATGGAAACTCCAACAGTCACAATGTGTAACCGAGCCTTCCTTTATTCAAACTATTACTAAAAGAATAAAAAATAAAGTGACAGTGACAAGCGCCCACCACCTGCAATGTGCAGTGGCGGATACTGTCAATGTAGTAATACACGGGCTTTTAGGCGAAGGTGCCTTTAGCCCCAACAACATATTCATTAAGGGTCTTTATCCTAATGCCTAGGAATCTATCAAGTTGCTCCTTACATAGGTATTGAAATTTGCTCATCATCTAGAATGAGTCCGAGAGTGGGCACAAACAAGATGTTAACAAGTTGATATGAAATATATCATCAATGTTGACATGATTGGTCATATTCAACTTATGAGCTTCCTTACCTAGACTTGAACATTTCACATAAAGAACCACAATACCGAGGACTAAGCTTCTTGGATTTCCCTACTGAAAGTGAGTTGCACTCAAGCTTGAATATGAGAAAGACACTTATCTCCTTCCTTGAAGATTTGGTTTGATATTATGAATCCATCTATTATATAAAGCAAGAACATATATTTGGCAACCATACAAAACCTTACATGTAAAAAAACGAATAATGAATAAAAATTAACCACGTAAGGGGATCGCATTACTGTTATACAAAATGTAAATAGGGATTTCCTAAAATCCTTGAAGCACAACTAGCATATTTCCTTTGTAGAAGAGTGAATCCCCCATCCACTCTCAATGCCTTTCATAAGAGCCACCTATTGCAAAACAACTAGGTCTCAATTTCAAAAAGGATTGAGATTTGTCTAGAATTAGCTTCATATACTTTGAAAATTGAAGGTAGTGGTACGGTTTGGATCCTAGCATTGCCATCCACATGCCACACGGGCCAATGCAAGATTTCATGGATTGGTGCTCTGAGAGCAAAAAGACATGGTTTGTAAAACACAAATGCAATTGGCTAACAAAGGAAAAACAAATGCAGCCTACCAAAGGTAACATGAGTGCAAAATTCGTTTTGCAATGCATTTAGATGCCTAAAGTACATAAGACATTTAACTTTTAAGATAGCATCTCGATTACTTGCTACATTCTCGGATAGACGTTTTATTACCAACTTACATTTGGATGTAAGTATTCTTATTCAAAACATAGAACGTATACCACCAAATAAAATGACACGATGGACACACAAAAAAATGAGTAAGCATACTTTACAAGCAAATAGAAAGTCCTAAACACAAAAAGAACAGTAACAATGCTGTTGACAGAAGTTACCATCTAAGTCCAACTGAACACATGAAGTGGATCCTTGGAATGACATGATTTAAAGTGAAGGTTAGTAGGTTTTGCCTGGAGAGTAAGTTGTAAATATCCACTAACATTATGCAAAGGGCAAGAAAATGCAATGTGGCCAACCATGTAAATCCATATGAAGCTGCAAAGCAGGTCATAGAATATCTAGGTAAGCATCCTAAGCTGCCAAAAGATTACAAGCAGCAAAAAGGACAGCATCTGCAGAAAGACCTTCGTGTTGCTGCATAGCCTCCAATGCCTCCTGAGCATCCCAATGCTTCAATTAGTTACTCAATTCGGCTCAAACAAGTAAAACATGCTCTTTGAATGCATTGACAGCAATTTTGTCCAAACACTTTACAGGCCAGTGATTAGGGCATTCCAGGACATCCTATGTTGGAATGCAAGCTTGTCAAACACTGGTGTGCTTCCACAAGACTTTTTATCATGCCGATGCTGACACAAGTTCCCACTTACCTGGTGTCTTCTATGCCCATGCTCCAATGTTCAGAATATATCCCATGATTAGTGCATTCTATGAAGCTACATGTGCTATTGGAAGCTCCTTGCACTTTAACAAGCAAAATCCTAATGTGTACACATCAACCATAGCATTGCCAATTGCTAATTTGTGCATTCCAGGAGACTGCATGTTATAATGCAAGCTTGTCAGACACATCTGATGTCCACACTCAACATATCCTTCATTTTGCATAACAAGGCATTCCCAAATCCAGGGGATTACAAGTTGGACCATAAACTTGTCAAACACAGCCAAAACCCGGGTGACCCATCCAGAAGTGGTGAATTCCAAGTCCACTTTTTTGCTTCATTTACAATACATGTTGAGCCATGTATTTCCAAGAACAATGTTTCTACAACAACATTCAATTTGAGTTGTGTCTTTGGCATACATCAAAGTATCGTAGACCTTTTGGTTCACTAAGGAACTTCAAAAATGCTGCATGAAACTTGGTTCCTTAGCAGTTATGGAGTTTTTAAGTAAGTTACAGGCAACCTTGACAAGCACAAGGTTTACAACTCTTAGCATTTGAAAAAGAGGGTGTGTAGCTATAGGTCTGCCACATAAGCACAAACTCATGATTTGAACACTTAAAAGATGTGATTTCATCATTTAAAAGATGGGCAACCCTTCAATAACGTTTGACATGGTCTAACAAGGCATGTATCACATCACTAGACTCGGTGCTTAAGACCTAATCGAGTGAAAGATCGTATGACCATACAATCCCATCTCACAATCTAACATGTTGACATTAATGATAAGAAAGGGTGAGTAAAATGTACAGTGCAATTTCCAAGCCCATGAGAGAATAGCAGGCAAATTAGAAGACAAGAGTTCACTTTTAAGGATGCATGATCTGTTAGGTATTTTGTAATACACAGACTTTACATTGAGTGTGAGATTGAAATAGCCAAACAATGAATAATAACCTGAACTGGTATGAGGGATTTATAACTTTGTAAAAACTGGCACTATCACCTACAACTGTGTTGATAACAGTCCTTGTTCTTGCTGCATGGTAACCGGATCTTTACCAGGAACAATGCTTACATGTTTGGCAACAGTATCATTTGATGCTCTCCGTTTGCTTTGTATGTGGCGCACATATTCTGCAATGACAAGATGTAGTTTCGGAGCAGGCTTGGAAGCAACTGCAGAGACAGCAGAGTTTGCTTTTCTGCGTGGCGCCTGTTTTTGTAGATGAACAGAGCAAAACAAAGGAGTCACTGATCTTAGCACTGGCTTCCCACAGGTGACTGATCCACTCTGGCCACTGCAGTTTATCTGCTAGCTTTAGTCTCTCTCTCTCTCTCTCTCTCTCTCTCTCTCTCTCTCTCGGGCCCCCCCCCAATAAAAGGAAGGCAGACAGAAAGGTGACTGAAAGAAGAATAAAGGCCAAATCAAACCAGGCACTTCACTCTTTTTTCGAATTCTATTAAGAAACACCTCAGTGATGGTTATCATCAGTATAAAAATACATACAAGACCTATCTACAAAATACATAAGCTTGAAACATGTAGAGGAATACTATCATCCTTGCTCTTTGCTTGAGAGGAGATATCAAGTAGAAGGCTATTGGAACACCCAGTCATGCAGTCTGTAATGCCCCATCATATATCAGAAGTTGTCAAATACAAGGCTGCTGAAACCACCAGTCAGACAACCTGTAATGCCACACCGTGTGAGGAATCCTTAAGAATACCAATCTCCCACTTATGTAGTAAGAGCTCTTCCCTCCCGTTCAGTGATCTAATCACCCAGAAATCTATGACAGTACAGGGTATGACAGATCATGGGACAAATGGAATCAAATTCAAGGCTTGCCAAAAAGCCTCGAACTTTGGTCTGCCAAGTTATCTTCAATGGGTACATAAGACAACTCTATAGCTCCAGCTGACATCCACTCATGAACATAATGATAATGAACGTCAATATGCTTTGGGCGGACATGGAACACTAGGTTCCACACAATGGCCAAAGCACTCTAGCTATCAGTGTAGATAAGTGTCAAAGCCATCTGGTGCACCTAAAGAACTATAAGTAGCTTGTGGAGCCAAACACACTCCACTCTGGTAGTGAACATTGCTCTGTACTCAACCTTACAATTGAAGTAGCAACTATAGTTTGTTTCTTGCTGAATCAAGAAACAAGAGATATACACAAGAAGAAGCGATTGCCACTATGGGAGACACCAATATATGAACATCCAGCCCAATCACTATTTAAACATCCATGCAAAGAGAGTCAAGAATCAGCCTTATAAAAAAGGCTAAGATCCTTGGTTTCTTTAAGATATCAAAAGAGACGCTTCATTGCCTACCAATAAAGTACCAAAGGGTTGTCCATGAACCTACTCAACTAGGAGACAACAAACTGAAGATCGGGCCTCATGTGACATAGATAAATTAAGCATCCAACAGCCTACTAATATATAGTATCAAAGAATCCGCTACCATCATCAAACGTGAATCTGAAACCAAGCTCCAAGGGAGTAGACACAAGCTTGCAGTCCTCAAACTCAAAACGCTAAAGAAGCTGTCCAATATACTTGGATTGTGTCACGGTGATGCTCCCCTCAATGACGGCAAATTGGATGCACTAATAAAACTAAAGTAGACCAAGATCTGTCATGGCAAGGGTCTATTACAAATCAACCTTCAATGCTGCAATTTGACCAACATTGGTCCCAATGACAAGTATGTCATCAACATAAAGTACAAGAATGATAAATCACATCCCCGATGTCAAATGTAAAGAGAAGCCTCTGTAGGGCTATTCTAGAAGCCAAGATGCAATAGATGAGAATATATGTGGGCATACCAAGTGAAATGTCCCCCCTAGGATCCAACCTACACATGAGATATGATACAAGCCATACTCACAATGAAAGGGACTAGACATCAAACTCACCTCCCAACCACAGAGCCAAACGGGCTCCCCTTGAGCCTAGGAGCTAGCAACAACACTCCGAGTCATGACCACATCCCAAGGGTTGGTGTCCCATACCACCGACCCACACCATCTTGATTTACAAATGTGCTGGCCTATGAGCCAAGAGTCTAACAATGGCCATAGTTGTCAAGTACGAAAGGTACAATACGGTATGATATGATAAAATACAGTACTAAATAGTACCTTATGATTTTATAAGATACGGTAGGACATTACTAATTAGTACAAGAAAAAAAAGTTAACTTGATTTTTTTAAAACCATAAATCATTAAATGATAGAACGCATGTTTAAAGTGAAAATAGCCATTTCATTACAAAATAAGATGAATACATGAGGGTGGCCCTCGCAGTCGCATACACTACGAGCAGCATGCGATACAACTAGAGTCTAGTATATACATGAGCGATGGATCATAGTTATGGATACAATGATAGTAGATACAAAAAAGAGAGAGACCTATGAGTCTATGATAAGGCATCACTACCATCATCATCATCAAAACCATCTAAGTGCTCACCAAGAGAGTTTGAAGACGACTCCTCGGTATCGGATGATGAGACACTCTTATACTCATCCTCACTGATGAGGTTACCATCATCATCAAATAATAGCTCCCTAGGCACCGACTGTGTAGGCAAGGGGAGGTGTCATCATGAGGTACGAGATATAAGCTACTAGAGCCCCGCCTTACATATGTCTACAAGCTACTCAAACCACCCCTCCTCCATATCGGAGGGTGCCAAATCACCATGCCCCTACTACCATCTACTCGAACTCTCGCCCATGAGAATGCTAGTTGCGAGTGTCAAGAGTATTTGCTGCTATAAGCTCTATATAGAGCTCCACAAAGATCGTCTCCTCCTCCTCATCCACCTCCTAATGTACTCTCGCAAGAGTGTCGCCCATCAACTTGAATATATCAACATTCACCTACACAATGCACATAAGATTATAAATGCTTAAGTCTAAATTGTGAATTATAAACTTTAAAGTTTTAAATTTTATGGTTAAGTATTTACCTGCTTTGGACTACCCATGCTCCTTATAGCCCTCATCATGCGTAAGTTAGTGCAGCAATAGACTAGCCACTCTAATTGTCATGTGCTAAGCCAATTACAAATCTTCATGTGAATGAGAATAGACACTCCAATTCCTCTCACATGCACCCAAAGAGCAATCTTGAGCAAGGACTCTCATGGCTAAAGGTTGAAGGGTCTCCATCGCATATCCAAAGTTTTGCCATCAAAATAGAGGCTTCACGAGTGAGAGACTCCTCCAACAAGTGGGTGAAGCAAAAGTCGCATGCCCTCTTTAATCCACATGGCATTCTAGCTCCTCCAACACTTCATTGTGGTCATCCACAAGGACCACACGAGTCAAATAACCAAGCTAGTCCAAACAAAGTGCTCTATTATCCATGAACACCAATGAGGTGTAGGCCAAATGTACCAATGCTACAAACCATGGATAGGCTTATACATCCGTACCCATCTTCTCTCTGCTATCTCTAGAACATGTGCATGCCATGTCTCTGTGATCACCGTGAGAGCCTATGCCTGCACCAATGCCACTCTAAAGAAGTAAACAAAAAGGCCCATGGTGGACTCCTCGCAATCACTCATATGTAACACCATATAAAAGGGAGTCATAACAATGACAATGGCATAGACTTTCTACCAAAACAGCTCATTGAGGCACAAGTGTTGCATGACTTTGGCCTTCTCAGCTCACCTCTCATTCCATAGAGTGGACACCATCGTTTGGCACAAGGCACGGACCGCACCTCATAAAGGCACTCAACTAATAACCACATGTAAGCAAAGCGAGTTCTTCAACTTGAGTGTTCTATGCTTGCAATACATTGCAAGCACCTTTGCCTTTACCTGAAGAAGTTGAAATGTGGCTTTGCAGACCACCCTCTTTACCCACTTGAACTTCCCAATGTTCTCCATGAGCAAAGTCCAAACAATAACTTGCACATGGAGTCCACACAGTTGTGGGAAACTCAGCATCAAGCAAATGGCCCATGCGCCGACAATTCAATGCATTGTCGGTAACAACTTACACCACATTCAAGAGGCCCACCTACAACCACAAATTAAAAGAGAAAATAGAAAGATAGATAATTATGAATAATGAAAGAAACAAATTTAGAAATACCAACAGTCAAAGAGAGACCCAACAGTCAAACAAAGCTAACGGCTAGATGGAATCCAAGGGGGGTTTGGGGAAGGAGTGCATAGCTGAAAAAGGGGGTGGGTTAAAGTATCCAAGGCTTTCCACCCCCCTAAAGAACCATATAGGACAACATAAGTCATGGACCCAAAAATACGTAGGCGAGAACACACAGAAACATGCAAAAACGAGCTAGACACGGCAGCCAAAAATGGCCAGTTTGATCGTACGAAATCATATAAATATGTATCGTATCATACAGCACAATCAGCATCATACCACGTATGAAGGTAACCATGACAATGGAAATCACACAATGAATGTGCATAATAGGGCCTTGAGCCCTATAAGTAGGACTCAACTACCCCAACCCTCAAGTATCCTTGGTGCATTTGTATTAAGTCACTTCATAACCACTGTGACCAATACTACTAGCGCCCATCCTAATGTCCAAAGACATAACACCAAGCCTACAGGGGGGAGGAGTGCATAGCTGAAAAAGGGGGTGGGTTAAAGTATCCAAGGCTTTCCACCCCCCTAAAGAACCATATAGGACAACATAAGTCATGGACCCAAAAATACGTAGGCGAGAACACACAGGAACATGCAAAAACGAGCTAGACACGGCAGCCAAAAATGGCCAGTTTGATCGTACGAAATCATATAAATATGTATCGTATCATACAGCACAATCAGCATCATACCACGTATGAAGGTAACCATGACAATGGAAATCACACAATGAATGTGCATAATAGGGCCTTGAGCCCTATAAGTAGGACTCAACTACCCCAACCCTCAAGTATCCTTGGTGCATTTGTATTAAGTCACTTCATAACCACTGTGACCAATACTACTAGCGCCCATCCTAATGTCCAAAGACATAACACCAAGCCTACAGGGCCTGCTTTAATCCATACAAAGCCTTCTTTGTCAAAGTGTAGTGGATGCAAAAGAGTATGACCAGAGAAAATGAACACTGAGAAAAGAGGGAGAGCGAAAGAGAGAATGCAGAAATCTGCAATGAATGAACACTGAAATGAACAAGGCAGATATGCATAACAGGCTGCCGGGTATATCTCCGCCAAAGATCACACTCTCCACCTAAAAAACGAGTGAGAATGACCAAGACTGACCATCCTTTAAATAGCCAATTAAAAATACATAAAAATGCTCAGGTCAGCCAGTTAGAACTAGCCGACTCCTACATAAATCAATCGCAGATATTAGATAATCATAATAAATGCTATGCAGATAATCTACCTGCCACCTAGCATCTTGTGCAACGTATATGGCTTGCCCGACTACCTGAAAATACTAGAAACCAATTGACAACCGCATGGAACTATCTGACCTGATATAGAAAATGTGTAAATGTACTGGAGTACTAACTGTACAACAATACACTACCTCTGTCCATCCCAAGGATGACTAGATCTCTAATACCCCCTCTCAGCTTTTAGACACGGCATAAGGCTCAAGGATCTAGAGTGCTATCAAAGAACAGCTTCAAGAAGAGCCTTCATAAACAAGTCTACCAAGTTATCTTTTGTCTTGCAATACACCACATCAATAGTTTCATCCAAGATCTTTTCCAATTGACATAGTATTGTATCTCAATATGCTTCGACCTAGCATGGAATACAAGATTCCGTGCCAAGGCAATGCAACTCTCATTGTCGCAATGAAATGTAGTAGGACCTATCTACACACAGCCAAGCTCTCCTAACCACCTCTAAGGCCACACAATCACATGCGGTAGAAGATGCAGCTCTATACTCCACCTCTATAGATGATAGCACAATTGTGGGCTACTTCTTATTGCTCCAAGAGAGAGCACCTTCACCGAAAGTGAAGCAATATCCTGTTGACTGCTTGTGGTCAACATCTCTAGCCAAGTTTGAATCCATCCACTGGGTAATAAATACCTTGTCAATAGTTTCCCTTAGAAACCACAAAATCCTCATCATAGCCTTTTGCTGAACTAGCTTGGGTTCACTAATGAACCTTGCATGGTAGGTAGCATCTACCACTGATAGTGAATCTATGTGGGCCATAGCCTTCTAGTTCAAATCCATGGGAATAGAAATAGCTTACACCCCTCCATCTTAAAAGCAGTCAAAAGCTCCTACACATACCATTGTTGGGAGATGAAAACCCCTCTTGGAGTATTACCAAATCTTATAGCCTACAAAGAAGCGAAGAAGGCCCATAGCCGTAATCTCGAATATCTCATGTATTGCCTCCTTTGTCTACTTGACCTTTTGGACATGGTCACCTATCAAAATGAGATCATCTACATAAATCACAAACAACCTGCACTCTTTGGCTGAGGTGTAGACATACAATTGGGAATCAGCAATGGACGTCAATACCCTAGCATCCCTTGGAGAAACAAGTCTGCCTTCTCATTCCAAGCACATGAAGCCTGTTTGAGGCTGTAAAGGGCCTTCTTCAACCTACAAACTTTGCCATTAGATGATGAACTCCTGGCCACTACTCAAATCCTTTAGCAACAAGCCCTACCTTGTGCATTTCAAAAGTGTCATCACTATAGTAGTTAATCTTAAACATCTACTTGACTCCAATCACCTTCCAATGAACGGGCCGTAGCACAAGATCCCAAGTGTCATTCCACACAATAGCAACCAACTCCTTCTCCATAGCTTTCTTACTGTCCAGAATAACATCCCTTTTAGGAAAGTATTTTCTATGACCAAAACTCAATGATTCATGTGCAGAATTGCAGTCAGCAAATCTCTGTACTATCCAGCATTAAAACAGTCCCACAAACAGAACTAAATCAGAGTTGAAAAACCTTGTTCATGTGTAGCATGGTCCTTACCTCCTATAGTTCTTACATTGGAGAAGCCAACAGCTACTCTTGAACCAAGACAGTGAGGTTCTTGCCTCAGCAAAAGTGCAAAGAAAACATAGAACTGTACCTTCGATGGAATCAGCCCATCATAAAAGCATTTTCTCTGAGAATAGAGAGGGAGTTGATCAAAGGGAGCAAGCTCTACCTCCGTACATGAGTTGGAGACGAAAAAGTAGTCTCCATGGCTGATGAAACAACAACAATCTGCCCTCAACTCCTCAAAACTTCATTCTCAAATCTACCCCTTATGCCTATTACGTTTTTTTTTATGCTCTCTCTCTCTTTTGGGAATTTGTGCTACATGGCGTGCATGTAACAATTTTCCTGTTTAAACCTTCCAGTCTAAAATTCTCCATGATCGGTGCAAAATTTGACCTCCGCACAAACCAAAGAATTAATCCTCGTGCAAAAACGAAGATAGTGACACGAACAGATTCTGGGGTTCAAAAATAGTAACTCCCTAAATTTTCGAGATGGTGACCCCTGCATTCCTCAAGCTGTTCTGAGCAACTTTTATCATTGCAACCACATCAAAAAGTGTAATGTGGCTCACTTACAATGACTTTTATTCCGTGAGTATTCTCACATGTGCATGTTCTGTCTTGGCTAGGCTCATTGTCCTTCACCATCTCGAGAGGCTAAGCACACAGTCCCAAACAACTAGCATTCTATTCTTCAGTGCCCATTCAATATGGAACCCATCCTAAGGCTCAAACAAACCATTAGACCAATTTGTCCCAATGGATGCCTCTTCTAGCCATGCAAACATCCTGGCTTATTCCAAGAGAACTCTGGGGGTAAAAAACAACAACTAAAGAAAAGAAAAATAAAATATTTATATAAGTAAATAAAAAAAGCAATTGCAAAGAGTATCACCACCTGCTGACATACCCCCCCTCTTGAAAGAAGCAAGTGACCTCGATTGCATGCCACACATGCTAACGGATGACACGGGACGATAACAAGATTTTCCATGTTATTAGTGCCATCGCATATATCACTTTGCTAATAGATGACAAGGGACAATGGTAGGAGTTTCCCCACTACCATTTGTGCCATTGCAAGTTCAAGTCTCACATAGGTGGAGGATCACATCATGTATCCAACTATGGTTACTAGGAGCCTTTCTAATATACATGTTTCCGTATGCAGCACAAGGCGATAGCACGTATCCCCGAACTATTAGTGTCACAACATGTATAATCATTCAACTAAAGTATAACAAAAACAACTTCAAAACACTCAGATTTCATTCAATGATACACATGTTAATGCTAAGTGTAAACCATACATTGTGCATTATTCAATGAGATGCAGTATTCAACTGTACAATAGAGAATGTACATTGCTTCAAAAAGCATTCTAAGTCAATATAGGTTCCAGCTAGAAAGCTTCTCGATAAAGTTGCAATAACAGAGGTGAATCTACCAATTCAGCCTCTTCCATCCATTTGGCATCCATTGGTGAATAGTTCTTGAACTTCACCAAAAATCTTCTTATAACTCTACCTTTCACTTTCCTATCCTTATGTGCCACGATCTGCTCAAGAACTAGAATCTCATCTAATTCCTCTACTTCAGGCTATTCCTCTTGAACCATATCTTCTGGCACTTCACCAATAAAATGCCTCAATAGGCTCACATGGAATGCATTATGAATTTTCCAATTCTCTGGCAATTTCAGCCTATATGCCACGTCATTGATCTTCTCTAAGACTTGAAAAGGAAGGCACTTTCTTTCCACCTTCCACAATCTCAAAAGGTGCTTTGCCAGTAGATGAGTGCACTATATTATTGTATGCATACTCAACCAATAGCAAGTAGTGTTCCCAAGAAGTCTTATGATCTGAAACATAACACTTCAGTAGATCTAAAACACTCGAATTTGCTTCTTCAAACTGTCCATCAATTTGTGGATGGAAAGAAGAAGAAAATTTCAGCATAGTGCCCATGTTTTCAAACAATGCTTTCCAAAACAAGCTAGTCATTCTTGGGTCTCTTTCATTGACAATTGACCGTGGCATTCCATGGTACTTGAAGATATTATACATAGATATCTTTACCGTGTGTTCTGACTTAAACTTTTTCCTTACAGGAATGAAACGTGCATGTTTGTTGAATCTGCAAATGATAGTCCAGATTCCATCATTCCCTAAAGAAGTTCTTGGAAGATCAAAAATGAAACCCATGGCAATGCTTTTCCATGGCCTTTCTGGAATAGGCAGTGGTTACAATAACCCTGGTGCCTTCTATCTATCAAATTTGACCTTTTGGCATACAAGGCAAGATCTGACATATGCATCAACATTAGATCTCAAGGTTGGCCAATAGAAGAAAGTCTCTACTGCTTTGACTGTAGCATCAATACCACGATGCCCTGCATACAGTGGAGCATGACTTTCTAATACAACTTTTGGCCTTAGTTGTTTTGTAACGCATAGTCTTCCATGCATCATGATAAAGCCTTCTTTGAAGGCATAATGATCATGATGTTGGCCATTGTTCAATTGTTCATAGATTTCAAAGAAAACTTCGTCATCAACATACTGCTTTTTCATATCATCCAATTCATGGTGATAAGAAATTGAAACAGCTAACACATGTGGTTTGTGAGATAAAGCATCTGCAACTACATTCTTCTTGCCTTCCACATGCACCATCTGAAAATGAAACATAGATAGGAAATTTGCCCAACACATGTGTTTCTCTAACAATTTAGCCTGTGTGAGAAAGTAACTAAGTGTTTGATGATCCGTTTGCACCACAAAATCAATACCAAGCAAATAGTGCTTCCAACTAGAAAGTGCATGGATCACAACCAATAACTCTTTCTCATAAATTTGGTAAGTCCTTTCAATGATAGAGAGTACTCTACTCTTGTATGCCACAACTCTGCCATTTTGCATTAATACAACACCAATGCTATTTCCACATGTATCACATTGCACTATGAATGGCTTAGACAGATCTAGCAAAATAAGTACTGGATCTATAGTCATTTTCCCCTTCAAACATCTAAATGCTGATTTCTCTTTGTCAATCCATTGCCATTTGGCATCCTTCTTTTCAAGCGCATATAAAGGAGAAGCAATCTCTGCAAAGTGTCTTACAAATCTTTTGCAGTAAGAGCATAAGCCAAGGAAACTGCGGACATCATGAACAGTTTTTAAGTCTAGCCAAGAGACAATTGTCTCTATCTTTGCAGGATCCATCTTTAGAAACTATGTGCCCAAGGAAGTGAATCTCTACCAAAAAAAATTCACTCTTCTTGCCATTAATGAGCAATCTGTTACACTTAAGCTCATTAAAGACTGTAACTGAGTGTTTTCTATGCTCTTTTTCATTCTTTGAAAAGATAATCATATCATCAAAGAATGTGCCAACGGATCTTCGATAAGAGCGGAAAATTCTATCCATCATCCTGTTAAACGTAGCAAGAGCATTGGTCAATCCAATCGGCATAACTAAAAATTCATAGAGACCAAATGTCGTTCTAAAAGCAGTCTTATGGATATCCTCTGGCCTGATTCTGATCTGATGGTACCCACTTTTCAAATCTATCCTGCTATACATTCCTTCTCCCTGTAATTGATCAAGACTGTTATCTATCCTCGGAATTGAAACCCATTCTTGATCGTGTTCTTATTCAAGACTCTGTAGTCAATACACATTCGCCAAGAGCCGTCGTTTTTTTTAACTAACAACACAGGTGAACAAAAACGGAGAACTACTGGGCTGAATTAGTCCCTTCTCTAAAAGCTCATTAACCTGTGTCATAATCTCTTTCTGATGCACTGCATTGACCCTGTATGGTGGCCTATTGAATGGACTAGTCCTTGGAATAAGATCTATGGTATGATCTTTAAGCCTCTTAGGGGTTAACTCTCTTGGTAACGAATCTGAGAAACAGTCACTACATTTATCCAAGAAAGCCCTTCTACTTTCATCTAGTACAGACACATTACTATCAACTTCATTAACTTGCTTTGCAAAAACCGAGTATACAGAAATATGATTTGTCATCACAGAAGTAATTGCAAAAGTAAAAACAACTAGGACAGACTCTCCTTTAAGCTTCACATCTAACACATGAGTTTTACCCTTATGTACAAGAGTAATCTTTCTATTGTAAGTATCCAAGATAGCATGCTTCCTGTGGCACCATGGAATACCCAACAGAACATCACAGCCCTCTAAAGGCATAATATGAAACTCCTCTGTGTCCACATAGCTCTGAATGTGCATACAGAGTTTGCCAAGAATGGGAGTGACAGGTTCACTATGTCTTGGGCATGCCAAATCAGCATGTCCAACTGGTCCCATTTTCTCGGGATGTATACCCAGCTTAGCTGCCAATGCCGGTGAGATCAAATTTGCATAAGCTCCAAGATCAAAGAAAATAAGCACTATGGAATCTCTGATCTTTTCCCAAGCACTGCACAATTCTGTAGCATCATCAACTGATTAATCTCCCACCATATCAGGCACTAAGCCAATACTGGGCTTCTTTTTACTTGGCGCATCTTTATCCTCCTCATCTTTATCCTCCGCATCTTTAGAAGATTGTTGTGGGCAATTAGAAGCAATATGGCCTTTTTGTTCACATATAAAGCATTTCTCAGCCATCATTAAAGCTTTTCTTTCTTCAAATGATTTGCCAAAAAGTGGCCTCTTCTATCCTTTACCCTATTTAAAAAAAGTCTAAGGTTATTGCTGAAATCTTTTCTTCCAAAAAGGCTTCTTTGTAAAGCTGGTCTTTTCTGGAAATTGCTTCTTCTTCTTGCCAGGATCCTGCTTAAACTGAGAATCCTTCTTTTCAGTGCCTTTAAAGCTGTCAGCTTTTCCTTTCAACAATGCATTTGCCACACCAACATTTTCAATTAACTGTACCATATTTGTAACCCTAGTCTTGGTACAATAATCCCTGATGGCTTCGAGCAAACCACAACAGTACTTTTCAATTTGTTCTGACAAGGGCACTGTCCTGTAAGAACTCACAGGCAAAAGTGCTTCCCAAAATTTCTTATTGTACTCTTCTAAATCCGCACAATTTGACGCGTCCAATTTATGCCATGTAGTCATGACAACTACTTCAAACATATTAGTTAACCATGAGGCTGCAAACAACTGTTTAAAATGGACCCAAGTGGCAGGTGCATATCCTTGCATTAATAATATGTTCCACCACTACAAAGCATTACCTTTCAAAAAAGTTGTAGCCTTCCACACCTTAGAAGTCTCAATAAAATTCCCTCCAATGTAAGCTACATCAAACTGCTGTATAAATGTCAAAGCTTTCAACTTATCTTGCATACCACTGAAGGTTTCAAACTTTAATGCTTGACCACCCTCTTTATAGTCTTTAGGCTTTGCACTTTTTGGTGTCACGTTGTCATAGACAGGTGGCTATAAAAAGGGGAGTCCCTTAGGCGCATTATTAGCATTCATTTCACCTGTCTTAGCTGCCCTATGCCCACTAGACTGAAAAAAAACCAGCCGCTGCATTTTGTACTCCCGGCATCAAATAAGGACTCAGCCAAGTCTAATACCGGGCTGTAGACCAATATTAGCATAAAGTGGGTTCACTGCCTCAATAGGCATTATTCCTAGTGGCCCTCTAGGCAAGTATCCCTAATAACTCGTGGGTAATCCAACCATTGCTTGAAAAACTGCCCCACCACCAAAGTAACCACGATAAGTAGCGAACTGAGGAGGAATAGTCTACTGTGCCACTTGTGCATAACTGCCTTGACCATTCACTCCCTGATCCTGTGCTTGTGCTTCTTGTTGCACTAGACTTGTCTCCATGTTTGGTGTCTTTTCCACATACTCATGCACTTTAGAGGTTTGCCTTTTTGAGTGCTCCATAGTATGATGTGATGACTCAACCTGAGAAACCTCATTATGTGACTTCAAAAATTTTTGCATCTGAGGATTCTTTACCAGATGTTCGAAAGAGCCAACCATACTGGGGAGTTGTGCCATAAACAGGTCCTCCTGTTCTTGCTCCTCATCCTGTGGTTCAATCTCAGATCTAAAAGGTACTGACACCTGTGCACCAATACTCTCTCTTCGGTGTCTATGAGCAAAAGAAAAACTCTCTTCTTCATGGGGGAATATTCCTTTGCCTTTGTCAATGTCTACCATCTCTCTAGTCCTATAATCTCTGTAAAACCTGTGTGCATGGCCTTTTCACCCAAATTTGTCTAAGCTTAAATTCTTACATAAAAGAATTCAAACCCCGGGGATAGAACCATGAAACCGGTCTATGACTCACATAAAGCGGTAGTTCCTTCAATTAACACCTGGTCTTTTCACACACACACACACAAAAACACAAACCTCACTCCCTCGCTCAACACCAGATTGGCCCCAAAGACCGGTGCCCCTCTCAATATTTCTTTATCAATTAAAAGATGGAAAGTTACAAAAATGAAATGTTCCAAAATACATAACTTGAGAACCGTTGGTTTTCATCTTTTTTGAGTAAATCCCAGATACATAAGGACAGTACAGCATGACCAGAACAATATCCCTTTTAGAAAAGCATTTTCCATAACCATAACTCAATGATTTATGTGCAGAATTGCAGTCTGCAGATCTCTGAAATCACTATTCTTACTGTCCAATGTATCCAGAACAACATTCCTTTTAGAAAAGCATTTTCTGTGACCAAAACTCAATGATTCATGTGCAGAATTGCAATCTGCAGATCTCTGAATTCACTGTTCTTATTGTCCAGCATGTCCAGAACAACATCCCTTATAGGAAAGCATTTTCTATGACCAAAACTCAATGACTCATGTGCAGAATTGCAGTCTACAAATCTCTGAATTCACTGTTCTTACTATCCAGCATTAAAACAGTCCCACAAACAGCACTAAATCAAAGCTGAAAAACCATGTTCCTGAGTGACCTGATCATTACTTCCTTTAGTTCCTGCATTGGAGAAGCCAACAGCTGCTCCTGAACCTGGATAGTGAGGCTCTTGCCTCAGCAGAAGTGTAAAGAAAATACGAAACTGTACCTTCGATGGAATCAACCCATCATGCAAAGCATTTCCTCTGAGAATAGAGAGAGAATTGATCAGAGAGAGCAAGCTCTACCTTTGTACATGAGTCAAAGACGAAGAAGTAGTCTCCATGGCTGATGAAACTGCAACAATCTGCCCTCAGCTCCTCAAAACTTCATTCTCAGATCTGCCCCTTATGCCTATTACGTTTTTTTTAATGCTCTCTCTCTCTCTCTCTCTCTCTCTCTCTCTCTCTCTCTCTCTCTCTCTCTCTCTTTGGGAAATTTGTGCCACATGGCATGCATGTAACAATTTTCTTGTTTAAACCTTCCGGTCTAAAATTCTCCATGATCGGTGCAAAATCTGGCCTCTGCACAAAAACGAAGATAATGACGCGAACAGATTCTGGGGCCCAAAAATAGTAACTCCCTAAATTTAGAGATGGTGACCCCTGCATTCCTCAAGTTGTTCTGAGCAACTTTTATCATTGCAACCACATCAAAAAGTGTAATGTGGCTTAGTTACAGTAACTTTTATTCCGTGAGCATTCTCACATGTGCATCTTCTATCTTGGCCAGGCTCATTGTCTTGCACCATCTCCAGTGGCTAAGCACACAGTCCCAAACCACTGGCATTCTATTCTTCAATGCCCATTCAATATGGAACCACTCCTAAGGCTCAAACAAACCATTAGTCTAATTTATCCCAATGGATGCCTCTTCTGGCCATGCAAAGATCCGGGCTTATTCCAAGAGAACTCTGGGAGTAAAAAGCAACAGCAACTAAAGAAAAGAAAAATAAAATATTTATATAAGTAAATAAGGAAAGCAACTGCAAAAAGTATCACCACCTGGTGGCAGGTGGCTCACCCCAATCTCTAGCAATCCACATACAAGCTAACCACGAGCTGCCTTCTTAAGATACTCGCAGTTGAGGTGGCCAAACCAAGCATATCATAGCTTGGCCTGAGTCTATGAGGAAAGAAAAAAAAAAAGTAAAGGCTGACTAAACTTCCCTAGAGGGAGTCCATCCTCATCGGTCCACACAAGTCCATCGAAACAAGCTCCAAGGGCTACTTAGCCCTATGCAAAGCCTTGCTAGAGATTGCATCTCTATGCTACTTGCCACAAATGTAAGACACATGGTGGATGGCTCACCCCAATCTCTAGTAATCCATGCATAAGCTGACTACGAGTTACCTTCCTAAGATACTCATAGTTGAGGTGGCCAAACTGAGCATGCCATAGCTTGGTCCGAGTTTATGAAGAAAAAAGAAGAAAAGTAAAGGATAGAAGTCTGCATCTTGTAGACTCTATTCTCCTCATGACTAGCATAACGAACCTATCAAAAATCTCCATCAAGAACTCTGAATGAGTCCTTATCAAATTCAACCATAAGGCCAAGAGCACAAATCTTGCTCACTGAAAAAAGATGATAACCTAAACCCGAGGGATAGAAAACTTCTAATGTATGGGTACCACCTTGCCCACCCAAAATCAGTTGTATATCACCTTTGCCTTTGATAGGAACCAAAGAGCTATCACCAATGTCCATGCTACATACGCATATGAGCAATACCATTTGTAGAAGGAGTCATGTGGCAAGAAGCACCACTATCCACAATCCACTCATGAGGTTGTTGGGCCATCATCACTACATCAATAGCCGTCGATATCAAATCCTTGATTACCTCCAAATAAAGAAAGGCAAATGTTGAAGGAGAAGCCACCGCTCTCGAGTCCTTCATAGATTTCTCCTTCTTGATGTCTTTCTTGTTATTGTTGCGACAATCCTTCTTTCAATAACATGTCTTGCCACAAATGTGACAAGTAGACTCCTTGCCTTTGTCTTGCTTGATCTTCTTGTTATTCTTTTCCTTCTATTCAAAAGACTATCTTGTCAATGTCTCCCACTTCGGAGTATTCTGAACTTTGAGTTATTTCTCTTGATCCAAAACCATTGAAACTAACTCCTCCCACTTAAGGGTATTTGACTACATTGAAAAAATCAAGGGGGAGTAAAATGCACTAAAGCAGAGTGGTAACTACAAAATAAGAGTTATCGCCATGTCCTCTAAGATAATCGCCTTCCTTGCATTCTAGACCTACATCTGTAATTGCCAAAGCTTATTAAGATGCTCTTGCATGGAAGCCGACTCGTATGGGTTCAACATCTACATCTATACCTCTAGAGATACCCACTTCATCATTGTCATCTAATTCTACAACTGATCTAATTCTAGCCATATCTCCCGAGCAACAATCAAATGCTCAATGTGAGCAATCACGGCTAGAGTGCAAGAGAGAAATAAGAAATATCAAATGCAAGCATTCAGTTTGTCCCAATGTGTCTATAATTTCACTAACTCAGCATTCTCATCAGTACAAAGCTTGGATGCATCACGGGCTATAGGACGGTCTATGGCCTCAGTCACGAGCTCCCCTAAATCATAAGACTCCAAGATGGCAAACATCATTACTTGCCAGATGCAGTAATTCTCCCCATCAAGGTTCTGATCTTGAGGATGAGCTAGTAACACAAGGACATTATGGTCCATAATAGCCTGAAACTCCACATTGAGCTCAAAAGACATTGTCACCTAAATCACATACACAAAAACAATGGTAGTCCTCTCTTGACTCCAAAAACACAACCTACTAGGACTTCCTTTACTTGTCTCCAACCTGTTTCAATCCCTAGAGGGGATACAAGAGCAAAAGCTATACCAAGAGGCTGAAAACCCATCCTTTCCTTCTTCATGAACAACAAAAACCTACAAAAAATAGAAACTTTGCTTTCTTCACACATTTCTCGTTTGTCTCAACCTTGTAATAATGCATGGCCCTCCCTCTCGCTTACCCTTGAACACTTTAAAAATAAACTTTCGTTGACAAAAGAAGAGGGAGAGCAAAAGAAATAGTAGAACGTAGAGATTTGCAATAAATATGCGATGAAATAAAGAAGGTATATATGTACAACGAGCCGTCAAGTGTATCTCCACTCAACGATCTCTCTCTCCACTTGAAAAGCAAGTGAATGACCAGGACTGACCAACCTAGAAATAGGCAATAAAAATAGACAAAAACAATCACATTGACCAATTAAGACTAACAAAACCACTGCATAAATCAGTCGCAGCAATAAAATAATCATTATAAATGTTGCTCAAATAATCTATCTGCCACATGGCATCCTATGTAACTTGTATGGCCTACCCACTTGCTCAAAAAAGCCGAAAACCAATTCACGACCACAAGAAGTTGTTCCGACCTAGTCTAGGAAATACGTAAATATCCCCAAAAGTACTAACTATACAACTGTATATTATTTGTCCCCATCCAAGGGATGACTAAATCTCTTAGCATTCTTGAGACAACAAACTTTGTAAGGGGAGCCTTGGACTTCAAATCTTGGAGGCTATGAAACATATACCTCTTCAGTGACATATCCATTGAGAAATGTTGTCATGAGGACATGTATTTTTGCAAGCCTCACTTTAACATGTGAATTAATTATTTATCACATGTTTAAGTAAATGTTGCACATGTGAGATGTAATTTAGGTTAGTACAAATAAATTGGGAATTAGCGGATATCAAAGGCAAAAGTTGCAATTTGTTATGTCGCACAGACACTAGGTGGTATCTAGTGACAATAATTGGCATAAGTCATTTATTTGGCCACAAGTGTCAATTGATAACACTAGAGATATGGCGTTTAATGGTACATAATGTTGTTCCGATGGTCAAAAATGACACAACACTTAGGAGATGAAGTGGCACAGCCAATTTAATTACTAGCTAGTCACACTATTTTTTTGGATATCGAAATAATTATTATATTAATTTTCAGTCATTTTAGACTGAAAATTAGTATAATAATGTGGATAATGCTGGAATTCAATTTAGAAGGCTGCCACTTCGCAAAACTTGCCCATGAAAGTTTGGAAAAGCTGAATTGGGGCTAAAGGGAAAAGAAAATCTCGTTTTTGCATTTTGGAGCTTTTGGAAAGAGAGGTTGGACTATTATTGCCTGCTTTTGGGGCCATTTCTCAACCATTGAAGTCCATTTTGGTGAAGACAGTTGAACATTTTATATCAGGGAAAGCTGGTAACTGCAGCTAATGCACTTTCTCTTTAAGATTACAGCCTCTGATGCTCCCTTTGCTATTGGTGAATCCATTTGGGGCTAGAAAACTAAGACAGGAGCTCAATTTCACTAAATTCTCGCGACAAATCTCTAAATTTTCTCCCTACAAAATTGTCTCTCTTTCTCCAGTCATTTCCTAGCTCTACTCCATGTTTTACAACAATCCAAATATTGGAGGTGGAGATTTTGGGTGAATCTTTGTTGTAAATCCTCATTTACAGTAAATCGTAGGTTTTAGCAGCTGCCTCAAAAGGTCATTTTCAACTGAAATCAAGTGGAGGACCAGCCAGCCATCAAATTTGGAGCATTTCAACTCTTCTTGAAGTGGGTGAAGGCCAATTGATTACCCAAATTTGTCACTTTGGCCAGTAAGGGGAGTTTAGATTGTGAAGGGGATTGGGAGAATCCCATTGTAAAGAACTCCTGATTCAATAAAGCTAAAGAAACACCGAAAGGGCGGTAGTTTTCTAGCCAACCGGGTGTCCATTGTCCAAAGATTATGAGGTAAATTTGTATTATGAGTCTTGCAATAAAGTTGTAATCAAGGAATTACCACCCATCTAGTGAAGAAAGGTTGGTTTCATGGTTCCATTGCTAGGATATCATCAAATCCTTTGGGACAGTGGCACTTGATTGCAACTTGAGATCATTGCAATCTTGCTGAAATTGCTCTCAACAGTGAATTATATCAAGCATGTCTTCACACGGTGATACAAGATCAAGTGGAGAGGATGTATCACTCCGTGCTCATTCACATGGTGAAGGGGAAAATGCAATGCTTGATGTTGGACATGGTTCTCAGCATGGACAGCAAGCTGAAAACGTAGAAAATGACCCAAATGTTGGCACTCCTATGCATCAAGAGGCCGATGACAACAAAAGGCTAAAGAATTCGATGATAGCTTCAAGGATCGAATGCGAACAGCAGCAAAACTCTATATTGAATTAGCAAAGGATCCCCAATTTACTCAATTCTGAAATGCTCCAAGGAAGGACAGCAAAAGCAAAGAGAAGAAGACCTCTTCTAAAGCTTCGGGACAGCACAAACAACCAAAGGAGATGCCTAAGCCTTCTTTGGAAGAGCCCAAAAAGCTTGATAAGCACAAACAGTTGGTACCTGTGGAACAACAAGCACAAATGCATGGCCAACTTGGTAGTGCCAATCCATGGGAGTATGGACAGCAAGGTATTCATGCAAATGTAAGCATGGGGCAGCAAGGATACTTTGGTGGAGGTACCATTTTTCATGCTATGGTTGGACAAGAACTACCTATGGGAATGTATGGCACAAAACCCTATGATATGCAACAGCCAATGCATGACTCACAACACCCAATGTATCCGAGTAATGCAAGAGGACTGCATAATCCCATGTATAGCAGCATAGGCATGATGCCTGGGGCACAAAGTGGGCCATATGGACATGAATCTGCATCCCCAAGGACTATTGGAGCAAAGGATTTGGACCTTGGTGCTAGTCATGCAAGTGCATCTAATAGTGCAAATTTTCATGTAAATACAGCAAATGCACCCTTTTTGCAGCAGCCTATCTATGATAATTTGACACCCATAGGACCGCCAAAGGACTACGATGAAGGTGGCAAAAAGTGTGTGAAGTTTGAGCCTTTCAATGGTGCACAAGATAGGCTAAAAGCACTTACTTTTATTCAATAGTTTGATATAGCCTGTTCTGGAGGCAACTTCACAAAGACATCTAAGATACATAAGTCAACCATATTCTTAAAGGGAAATGCATTGCAGTGGTGATCTACACTTCTCATTCAAAGGAAAAGCACCTACCACTTGGGTCAAGTTCAAGCTAATGTTTGCTTCAAATTGGTTGACAAGTACCTTTGAAGTAGACATTATGACAACATGGAATCAGTTGGATTCCAAGGATTGCAAGAACTTGGATCAGTATAATAAGAAGTTTTGGGATACTTTGTGTCCCGTTACTTCTTATTGGTCAGTACCCCTCCATGAGCAAGTGGAGAAGTATGTTTGTGGTTTGCCAAAGGGTATACACGATTTTTGCATAAAATCCACCGTTTCTGGCATGTCTCAACTCATAGAAACTGCTATTACAACTGATGCATTGCTACATGGAAAAGATGCAAGGCTCCAAGTCATAGATACCAAATCACATGTGAAACCGGTTTATGACTCACATAAAGCGGTAGTTCCTTCAATTAACACCTAGTCTTTTCAAACACACACAAACAGAAAGACCTCACTCCCTCGCTCAACACCAGATTGGCCGCGAAGACCGGCGCCCCTCTCAGTATTTCTTTATCAATTAAAAGATGGAAAGTTACAAAAATCAAATGTTCCAAAATATATAACCTGTGAACAATTGGTTTTCATCTTTTTTGAGTAAATCCTAGCTGCATAAGGACAATACAACATGACCAAATCAACATACCTTTTAGAAAAGCATTTTCAGTAACCATAACTCAATGATTCATGTGCAAAATTGCAATCTGCCAGAACTCTGAATTCATTGTTCTTATTGCCCAATATGTCTAGAACAACATCCCTTCTAGGAAAGCATTTTCTGTGACCAAAATTCAATGACTCATGTACAGAGTTGCAATCTGCAGAACTCTGAATTCACCGTTCTTACTGTCTAGCATGTCTAGAACAACATCCCTTTTAGGAAAGCATTTTCTATGACCAAAACTCAATGATTCATGTGCAGAATTGCAGTTTGCAGATCTCTGAATTTATTGTTCTTACTGTCCAGCATGTCCAGAACAACACTAAATCACAACTGAAAAACCATGTTCCTATGTGGCATGGTCATTACTTTCTTTAGTTTCTACATTGGAGAAGCCAACAGCCGCTCCTGAACCTAGACAGTGAGGCTCTTACCTCAACAAAAGTGCAAAGAAAACACAGAACTGTACCTTCGAAGGAGTCAGCCCAACATGCAGAGCATTTCCTCTGAGAATAGAGAGAGAGTTGACCAGAGGTAGCAAGCTCTACCTCCATACATGAGTCAAAGACGAAGAAGTACTCTCCATAGCTGATGAAACTGCAACAATCTACTCTCAACTCCTCAAAACTTCAATCTCAGATCTCCCCTTATGCCTATTACGTTTTTTTTTAATGCTCTCTTTCTCTCTCTCTCTCTCTCTCTCTCTCTCTCTCTCTCTCTCTCTCTCTCTCTCTCTCTCTCTCTCTCTCTCTCTCTCTCTCTGTGTGTGTGGTGAATTTGTGCCACATGGCATATATGTAACAATTTTTCCGTTTAAACCTTCCGGTCTAAAATTCTCCATGATTGGTGCAAAATCTGACCTCGGCACAAACCAGAGAATTAATCCTCATGTAAAAACGAAGATAATGACGCGAACAGATTCTGGGGTCCAAAAATAGTAACTCCCTAAATTTAGGGATGGTGACCCCTGCATTTCTCGAGTTGTTCTGAGCAACTTTTATCATTGCAGCCACATCAAAAAGTGTAATGTAGCTCAATTACAGTGACTTTTATTCCGTGAGCATTCTCACATGTGCATCTTCTGTCTTGGCCAAGCTCATTGTCTTGCACCATCTCCAGTGGCTAAACACACAGTCCCAAACCACTGACATTCTATTCTTCAGTGCCCATTCAATATGGAACCGGTCCTAAGGCTCAAACAAACCCTTAGTCCAATTTGTCCCAATGGCTCCCTCTTCTAGCCATGCAAAGATCCCGGCTTAGTCCAAGAGAACTCTGGGGATAAAAAGCAACAGCAACTAAAAAAAAGAAAAATAAAATATTTATATAAGTAAATAAGGAAAGCAACTGCAAAAAGCATCACCACCTAGTGACAACATGTCAAAATGGCTAAGGCTGAGAAAAAGGGTAAACCTGAAATAAAGGCCGAAAATCAGGATAAATCTGAAGATAGGGCTGGAAAGAAGAATACATGGCAGACAAAAAGTGGGAAAAATGATGCACGACACAAGGAATTGATGGCTACAAATTATGCTTTATTTGTGAGCACAAAGGACACATAGCAAGGAGCTATCCTAATAGACAGTAATCCAAAAAGAGAACAAGGGAAAGAAAGGCAAAACCACTACTGGTTTAGTGTCTAATATAGTGGTAGATCAACCCAATGATGATAGTACTGAACTTTGTAAGACATGGGGCAAAATTAGAGATCAACATACATTGATTTCTCTTGATCCAAGGGCACAATCAAATTTCATCTCTCTTGATATAGCAACTTGTTTAGGCATCAGAGAGGACAAGATGGGGCCCATACGTGAGGTTGGCATGTAAGAGACACGTAGAACCGGTCACTCCTATCATTGGAAACCTTTGTTTGCACATTCACAGTTATGTGGACAGTGAAGAGTTCTTTATTGTTCCTTTGGAAGGATGTGATGTCTTGCTTGGTGTGCCTTGGTGCCTTCATATGCATGCAGTGATTGATACTCATGATAAGATTATGACCCTCTTTCATAGAGGCAAAGTTTGTACTTTGGATATAAAGTTGAAAGGGAAATCTATCCCTATTGTATCTACTTTTGCTATTTCCAAAGTAATGAAAAATCATCTTTCAACTTACTTGGTTTTTACTAAGGATAAGAGTGATAATGAAAATGTTGGGAAATGTGATACGTTTGGATAAAGATTGCATGTCATTTTTGCAAATGTTTGCTAATTGCTTTTCTTAGTCGCTTCCAGAACACTTGCCACTTGAAAGCCTACGGATCATGGCATAGATTTGATCCCTAGGAGTAGCCCTCCTAATAAGCCACCTTACAAAGTGCAACCCAACAAGAGAAGATAATGAATCAAGTTAATGAGTTATTAGAGAAAGGGCTAATTCAGCCCAGTTCATCTCCATTTTGTTCTGGAGTGCTTCTAGTGCAAAAAGGACGAATCATGGCGCATGTGCATTGACTTTCGTGCTTTGAACAAAATCACGATAAAGAAACAAATTTCTGATCCATAGGATCGATGATATCTTGGATGGATTGCTAGGGGCAGCCATTTTCAGCCTCATAGATTTAAAAAGTAGTTACCATCAGATTTGAATTAGGGCTGAGGATGTATCCAAGACAATCTTCTGAACATCTTTTGGTAGGTCTATGAGAAAGGGCTCTTGGATGTAATTCATGCACTTTCCACATGGAAACATTATCTTTGAGGGGCTGATTTTATGGTACAAACAAACCATCAAACTTTGCACTATTCCTTAACTCAAACAAAGTTATCTAACAAGTATATGTGGTGGACAAACTTCTAGTCTATATTTCACTTTCAAATTGTGCACATAGATGGCAAAAAGAATGTAATGGCTGATGCACTATCTCACAAGCCTCAGTTATCCACTATCAATATGGGTTATCACACTGAGTTGGATGCCATGAAGGATCAATATGCTACTAATTCAGACTTTGGAAATGTATATGATCACCTTTGCAATGGCCAAAGGCATGATCACGTTGTACTTTGAGAGGGCTTTCTAATGATGCATGGATGATATCGAGGGCTAAGGTGATGATTGAGAGTCATGCTCCTTATGCGAGTCATAGAGTTATTGATGCCATAGTTAAGGCAGTTAAGCACTTCTTTTATTGGCTAGCTTTGAGACATGATGTTGAATTGTTTGTTGCCAAAAAGTCAAGTATGTAGGCAAAAGATGTCGGGTTTATAACAACCCTTGCCTATTCCTGATAGGCCTTGGCAAAGCATTGCTATGGATTTTATCTTTGAGCTTCCACATATATCTACACGAAATGAAGGGATATGGACTATCATATGCAGATTTAGTAAGCATACCCACTTCATTCCAATGAAGAAAAAGATAAAGGCTGATCATATGGCACGTCTTTTTATGCAACCTGTGTTTAAGTACCATGGTGTACCAAAGTCAATCGTTAGTGATCGTGACCCACGGATAACAAGTTTGTTTTGGAAAGGATTGTTTAGGATTGCGGATACAACACTAAAATTCATCCTTTCATCTACAAATCAATGGTCAGTCCAAGGAGGCTAACTCCACAGTTTTAGATCTTTTAAACTACTATGTATTATATCACAAAGCACAGTGGTAACAATATTTGTCATTGGTAGAGTTTGCATACAACAACATGATGCATAGTTCCACTGGTAAGGCTTCTTTTGAGGTGGTACAGGGTGGTAAGAAAGTACCCCCTATTTTTCACACAAAAGATAAGATCTTTGAGACCGATCACTATGTAGAGAACATGGATACAGCTTATGAGAAGGTTAAGTATGCACTTCAAAGATCACGAGATAAGCAAAAGAGAGTAGTTGATCGTCATAGATGTGCTTTCCACTTTGCAATGGGCAATTATGTATTGTTGCATTTTAAAAAGGCACGGGTGAAAAAATAATGGATAAAGAGAGATTATATCCAACAGTTAAGTATCCGATACCATGGGCCATTTCAAGTGTTGGAAAGGATCAATGATGCATGTTATATACTGAAATTGCCTCCACATTGGTGGATACACAATGCCTTTCATGTAAGCTTGCTTAGGCCTTTTCATGGTGATATACCAAAGGATGTATCTGCTGAAATTCAGTTTGAGGTTAAAGAGCTCAATGAGATACTGGTACCAGAGTAGATTTTAACACCGAGTGAAAGATCAAGGGTAAGGTTTCCAGATGGTACTTGGTGAAGTTTCAGAACTATTCACCAATAGATGCCAAATGGATAGAGGAAGGTGACTTCGCAGACCATCCTTAGTTATTGCAACTTTGCATTGATGATTTCCACTTAAAGCCGAATTTAGATCGGGCTCATAGTCAAGTTCAACAGAGCAAGGGTCCAGAGTATTACCTGATGCTCATGAGAGAGCTAGCACCTCCGCTCCTCACTAATGGAAAGCTTTAGATGTAGTGGATCTCGGATACATCCAGCATACCTTCAAGGTGATGTAGCTAATGGTATGTTAGCCACGAGATCACTATTCAGTGTCCTACGCACTATGTTTGGTGTGCATATGGTATGGTGTAACCAGTCTTCCTCCTCGGATAGGGTGGTAAATAACTTGATTAAGCACTATTTACAGCAGTTAACAAATTCACAAAACTGAAATGCACACTTTACCATATAATCTTGAACATTGAACACCCTGTTGGTCCCAAAACTCACGCCCCTTTCCATATTTATTTGACTTAATTGAAGAATAAGTTAATGTACAATGGGATTCTCCCAATCCCTTTTGGTATTTTTGTCAAAGTGCAGCGGTGCGGAAGCGTAAGACTGAAAGAGAGAGAATGCAGAGAGAGGAGAGAGAAAGAGACAATGGAAGATGAAGATCTGCTGTATAAAGTGTGCTGTATACAAAGATATGCAGATATATACACAGGCGCAGTGCGCTGGACTGCGTGTCTCCACCTCGACGATGCAACCTGTTGTTCACCTCGAAGTCCGCTGCAGTCTGCACGATCTCCTATCTGAAATTTGCGAACAGAGACGGAATCTACACAAATCTCCAGCCTGAAACCTGCGTACAGAAGTGGGGGAAGACTGCTGGAAAATTGGCTATAAATAGCCAGAAAAAACTGGGCGCCAAAATATGCAGGTCGGCTGCATTAAATGCAGCCGACTATCAGAAACAGGTCGGGCTGCCACATGGCAGTCCAACTGACTGGAGTCCGACTGACTGCAATCCGACTGGCTGCCCAACTAGGTGCTCTCATCGCTAACACCCCCTCTCAGAGCCTGGGTGGGGCAGAAGCCTGAGGGATCTGGCATGTCTCCGAAGTAGAGCCTGGGGAAGTGCCTTCGTAAACAAATCTGCAAGATTGTCCTCCGTCTTGCAGTATTCCACAGCGATGGTCTCATCCAGAAGCTTCTCTCCGATGAAGTGGTACTGGATTTCGATGTGCTTTGTCCGGGCATGGAAAACAGGATTCCTTGCCAAGGCAATGCAACTCTCATTGTCACATTGCAGCAAAGTAAGACGAGTCTGGGGGTAGCCAAGCTCCTCCAACAATCTCTGAAGCCACACAGCCTCACATGTGGTGGAAGACGCGGCCCGATACTCCGCCTCAGTAGACGAAAGGGCTACCGTGGGCTGCTTCTTGCTACTCCATGAGATAACACCTGCACCCAAGGTAAAACAGTAACCTGTTGTAGACCGCCTGTGGTCCACATGACCGGCCCAATCCGAGTCGCTCTAACCTACAAGTACAAGATCTGAACCACATGTACCTGCTGGATAATGAATCCCTAAATCAGATGTCCCCCTCAAATACCGAAGTATCCTCTGGGCAGCCTGCCAATGCACCATCTGAGGTTCACTCATGAACCCTGCCAAGAGCCCAACAGCAAAACAAAGATCAACACAATTGTTGAGGAGCCAAATCAATGATCCAATCAACTGACAATAGCAGGAAGCATCCGCCATGGGAGAAGCTGAATGGGAAGTGGCCTTCCAATTCGGATCCATAGGAGTAGAAATGGTCCGACAATCCTCCATCGCAAAAGAAACCAAGAGCTCCTGTACATCTCTGCTGAGAGATCAAAATCCCCCTCTGAGACTGATAAATCTCATGGCCCAAGAAGAAATGGAGTAGACCCAAATCCGTCATCTCGAACATCTGATGTAAAGCTGTCTTCATCTCTTTGACCTTCTGTGCATGATCACCTGTGACAATCAAATCATCAACATACAACACAAAAAGCACACAACCAGCCTCGAAAGTGTGTATATAAAGCTGCGGATCGGCCTTGGAACGTCGATATCCCAACTGTGATTGAAGAAACGAATCAATCTTCTCGTTCCATGCACGCGGAGCCTGCTTGAGGCCATACAAGGCCTTCTTCAACCTGTAGACTTTCCCATCTGAAGATCCAAAGCTAGGAGGCTGCTCTACATAGATCTCCTCCTTCAAATCACCATTGAGGAAGACCGACTTCACATCCAACTGGTAGACAGGCCATCTCCTATGGCCAGCCAAGGCAAGAACAGCTCGAATAGTCGCCATACGAGCAGTGGGGGCAAAAGTGTCATGACAATCAATCCCTGGGCGCTGTGCAAAACCTTTAGCAACAAGGCGAGCCTTGTGCTTGTCCAAAGAACCATCACTAAGGTACTTGGTCTTGAAGACCCATTTGGCGCCAATCACCTTCTTATTCGGGGGGCGAGGCACGAGATACCAAGTGCCATTCCTCTCAATAGCCTCCAACTCGGCTTCCATAGCTTTCTTTCATGGTGTGGACTGTAAAGCCTCCTTCACGAAGGTGGACTCTCGATCCTGCATAACACGGGTCATCAAACAATAGTTAGAGCAAACAAGCTCCGTCGTATGTGCCTGGTGCCGCCGTGACCGCCGCGGACCATTTTGCGGTCCTCACTCCTCAGGGACCCCCTCGATCCCTGAATCTCGGAGTGTGTCACGGGCCCAACAAGGAGGAGGCCGGACCTCTCCTCGTCTCTCTCCATCAACTGAAGTCTCTGAGATATCCACCGGTGGTAACTCCTTAGGGGTGACCGGTGGAACAGTAGACTCTGTAGCAGAAACAGAATCGGAATCAAGAGGCGCGGGCTCCAAAGGAACTGTCTCGGGAGCCCGACTCTCCCCTGGATCTCCAAGAACGGGATGCTCCTCACCCGTTGCTATGGCCGGAACCTCCACGAACCGCACATCTCGACTGGTGTACACATCCCGCTCGACGGGATCATACAGACGATAGCCTTGGGACTGAGAGCTGTAGCCAACAAACACTTGTCTTCGGGAAGCTGCTTTAAATTTATCACGATGAGCCTTGGGAATGTGAACATAGGCATCAAAACCCAAAAATCCTAAAATAAGAAACATCGGGCTTAGTCCCAAAGTAGGCCTCAAAAGGTGTCATCCCATCAATGGCCGAAGTGGGGGATCGGTTAAGGATGTGGACTGCAGTAGCCACAGCCTCAGCCCACAGAAACTCAGGTGTCTATCAGTGCTTCATCATGGTGCGCGCCATCTCAATCACACTTCGGTTCTTTCGTTCAAGAATGTCATTTTCTTCAGGAGTGTTGATGTTAGCAAACTCCTGGTGAATACCTTTATCTGCACAAAAACGAGCAAACTCATTAGAAACAAATTCACCACCCTTGTCGAATCGCAAGGTCTTCAATCTCCGGCCCGATCAGTTCTTCTCAAAGAGAAGACAATCCTTGAAGTGGGAGAAAGCTTCTGACTTCAACGCCAAGAAATAGGCCCATGTCATCCTGCTGTAGTCATCTACGATCAACATGAAGTACGAGCTTCCGCTCAAGGACTCGTTCCTCATAGGGCCACAAAGATCCGTAGATACAAGCTCCATCGGTGAAATAGACCGCCGCGAAGCTTTGTTGGGAATCGCATCCCTATGTTATTTCCCACGAATGCAAGAGACGCATGGCTGCTGGCTCACCACTATGTCCGGCAACCCTCGAACAAGCTGTCCACGTGACACCCTCCGAAGATAATCATAGTTGAGGTGACCAAACCGAGCATGCCATAGCTCTGACTGTGTCTGAGAGGTAAGAAGAAGAGTAGGGAGGGCAGTAGAAGACGTCAATTTGTAGATGCCATTCTCCTCATATCCTGATGAGAGAACCTTCCTTGACCCACGATCAAGGACTCCCACCGAATCACTGTCAAACTCCACCAAAAGTCCAAGGGAACAAATCTTATGAACCGAAAGTAGATGATACCCTAAGCCTGCCACATGCAAGACCTCTGAGGTATGGGTACCACCACGTCCATCTGGAATAAGCTGCATCTCACCCCGTCCTGCAATAGACACCGAAGAGCTATCTCCAATGAGAATCTGCCCACGCGAGGGTCGCAACTGGGCAACACCAACTGATGAAGGAGTCATGTGCCGGGAGGCATCACTGTCAACGATCTACTCTCGAGCCTGGGAAGCAGTCATCGCAGCATCAGAAGCATTCGGTGTAGAGTCCTCAATGACAGCTAGATGAAGAATCGCAGCTGATGAGGATGCAGCCACCGCTCCAAAATCCTTCGTGTCCTTCTTGTTGGTGTCCTTCTTGTCTTTGTCAGGGCAATCCTTCTTCCAATGGCCAGTCTTTCCACAAATATGGCATGTGGAGTCTTGGTCCTTGTCCTTCTTTGACTTGTTGTCCTCCTTCTTCTTCTTTTGGTCCTTCCCCTTCTTCTGAGAGGCTTGACATGTCAAGGCTTCCGACTTGGAAGCATGCTCTCCCTTCAATTGTTCCTCTTGGTCCAAGACCATAGGAACCAGCTGTTCCCACCGAAGAGTAGACTCTCGCCCCGAAGCAATAAGGACGGAGTAGAAAGCACTGAATCGTGGCAGCAACTGGAACAAGAGTGTGATCGCCATGTCTTCGGAGGAAATCGGCTTCCCCGCATTCTGAACCTACATCTGAAGCTGTCTAAGCTTGTTGATGTGCTCCCGCAACGAAGAAGACTTGTTCACGGACAAGGTCCGCATTTGCACCTCCAAAGAAACCCGCTTCATAAGGGTCATCCAGTTATACATCCGATCAAGCTCCAGCCATATCTCCCGAGCCACCGTCAAGTACTCGATGTGGGCTATCACGGCTGTAGTACAAGACAGAAAAAGAAAAGAATGAATCCGGACATTCAGTTTGTCCCAGTGAGACTGTGCCTTCGCCAACTCCGCACGAGCATCGGAAGAGAGTTTGGACTCATCTCTCACCGAGGGCCGGTCGATCTCCTCCTATACAAGCTCCGCCAAATCGTAGGACTCAAGGATGGTCAACATCATCACGCGCAAGATGCAGTAATTGTCGCCATCGAGCTTTTGATCTGCGAGAAGAGCCGGTAAAATAGGCACCTTCCGGTCAATATTCGTCTGGAACTCCAAGTCAATCTCGGTAGACATCTTCACCTGTAATGCCTTCACAAACGCAAAAGCAGCCCCCTCTGACTGTGAAAACACAGCCTGCTAGGGCTCTTTCTTCCGCGTCCCGTACCTTCTTCACCCGCCAAAGGCGATGAAAAAGCAAAACCTGCACTTAAAGACTGAAAACTCAGCCTTCCTCCTCTTCAGACAGCAGCAAACAGTAGCAAATCCACCAACTGGACTCCTTTCCCACGCGCCCACACTCGCTTCAGCCTTGTTCCAAGGCACAACCCTCCCGCTCGCCCTCAAACGCTACAAACGCAGCCTTGTGTCGCGATGGAAACTCCTCTTCAGGTTGGTTCTTCACTCAGTCAGCCCTTCTACACTGCTCTAATACCATGTCAGAGTGCAGCGATGCGGAAGCGTAAGACTGAACGAGAGAGAACGCAGAGAGAGGAGAGAGAAAGAGACAGTGAAAGATGAAGATCTGTTGTATAAAGTGTGCTGTATACAAAGATATGCAGATATATACACAGGCACAGTGCGCTGGACTGCGTGTCTCCACCTCGACGATGCAACCTGCTGTTCATCTCGAAGTCCGCTGCAGTCTGTACGATCTCCTGTCTGAAATCTGCAAACAAAGACGGAATCTGCACGAATCTCCAGCCTGAAATCTACGTACAGAAATGGAGGAAAACTGCTGGAAAATTGGCAATAAATAGCCAAAAAACTGGGCGCCAAAATATGCAGGTCGGCTGCATTAAATGCAGCCGACTTTTAATGCAGCCGACTGTCAGAAACAGGTCGGACTGCCACGTGGCAGTCCGACTATACAGTTTGACTGGCTGCCCAACTAGGTGTTCTAATCGCTAACAATTTTAACTCCCCTTGCTATCCAAAATGAGCAAGAAGTCTTCAATCTGATTTGTCCCTTGATTTAGGCAATCAATTGGCCTTCACTCGCTTTGATGGAGATGGAAAATGCCCCAAATTCAATGATTTGCTCAAATCTCCTCTTGAATAGACTAAAAACAACTTCAATCCTATTGAATCCAAATCTTGGAGCTTTCAATTTTTGGCACACTTCTCAAGGCTGCTGCTAAACCCTAATTCTTGATCTGCAGATTAGGGTTTACAGCAAAGAAATCTGAAATTTCTTAGCCTCTGGTGATCTCAATGCTGTAATCTTCGGAGCAAGGCTATAGAAAGGCTAGGAGATGAGAGAGAAAGCTGAGGAGAGGGAAAATTCATACTTTCTTCGCGAAGAACTGAAGAAAATCCGTCGTTTATTGCTGTTGTCTTGTCTCAATAGCTTGTAGATGCAAAGAGCTGAAGAAAATCAGTCATTTACTGCTGCTGCCCTGTCTCAACAACCTATAGATGCCATCACCTGCTGTTGATCGATCTTCTCCTACCCTTGGCTGCCTTAAAAGGTCCTCAATGGCTGCAAATCAAACCAGCAGTATCTCCTCCCTCTCTCTTGCAGGCTGAATACACTAAAAATGCCTCTCTTCAACCTGTAAAGACGTTTTTTAATCTTCCATGGGCATTTTTTTACAAGTAGCAGCCTTCGCAAATGGTTTTTTCAGCATAATCCATAATTAAATATTAATTTTCAGTCTTTAAATATTAAAAATTAATCCGATAATTATTTCGGTGCCCTAAAAAATAATCTGTCTGGCCAATAATTAAATTGGCTAGGCAACATCCATTCGTGAGTGTCCTTGCACCATCTTTGACCATCAGATTGACATTAGGTACCATTAAACGCCACTTCCCTAGTGTCACCAACTAACACTTATGGCCAAATGAATGACTTAGGCCAACAACTAGCACCAAGTATCTATGCGACATAACTTATGGCAACTTTAGCCTTTGGCATCCCGTGATTTTCTCGGGTCCCGAGTTCGTAAATTTACTCTAACCCCAATTACATCTCACATATACAACATTTACTTAACCATGTGATTAAAAATTAATCCACAAGTTAAGTGAGGTTTCAAAATAACCTGTCCTCATGGCAATCCTCCCCCTTAAAATCCTTGCGATTGTCCTCGATTGCACTGTCAAATGCACCAAAAGTAAAATAGTGGATTGGAATTTCCACAAAGCATCACAGTTAACACAACATTGTGTATTGTTTCATATGTCCAACACGTGCTGAAAATTACCAACCAGTCATAACATAACATAAGACTCACAAAGAATCTCAAAAACATTGTCAAATTATCATGTGACATGTCTATTTCTCATGAGCTCAACTTATCTGGCAAAACCAAACCATAGCATAGCATAACTAAGCATAAACCATGGCTAAAACATCAATGGCATCATAACATATGCTGTTGTCCATGAAACCAAATGTAAACCATAGAAAACTGAGCATAATCTAATCATAAACTGATCACTTGATGATCTGAGAACTGATCACAAACTACTGCAAATGTGACCCCAAACTGATTACAAACTCATTGCAAAAACTAATCAACAATCAATGCATAAACTGAGGCAAAACTTATCCCAAAAGTGACCATAAATGGTTCTCAAGCTGATCAAAAACTAAGCTGAAATTTATTAGAATTTGCCTCAAAAGTGAAACAAAATTCATGCTAAATTAATCATAAGCTGATACAAAAGTAAAGTTCCAATCCCTATGTGAAACTCATACTCATCTGCATATATCTCACAGTGACTAGTACACTAAGTAGTGACCTCATGGCAAACATACTGTCAGCGCAATACCTTGGATACATGCTGAATACATCCGAGATCCACTACATACGAGAGTTGTCCATAACTAAAGGAGTGGAACTACTACCTCCCCCTTCAGCATCAGGCAATACTACGGACCCTTGCTTTGCTGAACTTGACGGAGCCCGAACTAAATTTAGCTCTAACTGAAAGGCATCTAGGTTAAGTTGTAACAACTAAGGATGGTCTGCCAAGTCATCCTCTTCCATCCATTTGTTATCCATTGGTGAATAATTCTGAAATTTTACCAATTATCTCTTAGAAACTTTACCTTTGACTTTTTTTCTTCATGTGCCAAAATCTACTCGGGTATCAAAATCTCATCTAGCTCCTCAACCTCACGCTAAATTTCAACAGACATATCCTCTGACACATCACCATGAAAAAGCCTCAACAAACTGACATGAAAGGCATTGTGTATCTGCCAATGTGGAAGTAATTTCAGCCGATATGCCACATCGTTGATCTTCTCTAAAACTTGGAAGGGCCCATAGTATCTCATACTCAACTTCGGATACAATCTTTCTCTTCCTTTTATCTTTTTCAGCCTTGCCTTTTCAAAACACAACAATACATAATCACCCTCTGCAAACTGCAAGGCACGTCTCTGGCGATCAACTGTTCTCTTTTGCTTTTCTTGCAATCTCTGAAGTGCATATTTTATCTTTGCATAAGCTACATCCGAGTTTTTCACATTACGATCAGCCTCAAAGATCTTATCCTTAGTTTGCAGAATAGATAGTACCTTCTTGCCACCCTCAACCACCTCAAATGGAGCTTTGCCCGTAGAACTATGCATTGTGTTATTGTAGGCAAACTCAACCACGGGCAAATACTGCTCCTACTGTGTCTTGTGGTCTGAAACATACCATCTCAAAAAATCTAACACTATCGAATTTGCTTCTTCAAACTAATCATCTATCTACGGATGGAAGGATGATGAGAATTTCAACATGGTACCCATATTCTCAAACAACCCCTTCCAAAATAAACTGGTCATCCGAGGATCTCAATTACTAATGATCAACTATGATATATCATGATACTTAAAGATGTGCTGCAAAAAAAAATCGTCCCATATGATCAGCCTTTATTTTCTTCCTCACCAGAATGAAATGGCCTTATTTGCTAAACCTGCAAATGATAGTCCATATCCCATCATTCCCTATAGGTGTCTTAGGAAGCTTAAAAATAAAGTCCATTGCAATGCTCTACCAAGGCCTATCTGGAATAGGCAAGGGTTGCAACAAACCCGGCATCTTTTACCTATCATGCTTTACCTTCTAGCATACAATACATGTCTTAACAAACTATTCTACATCATGGCTCAAAACTGGCCAATAAAAGAAATGCTCCACTGCCTTGATCGTGGCATCAATACCTCTATGTCCTACATACGGAGGAGCATGACTTTTAGTAATAACTCTAGGCCTTAACTGTTTTGTGACACACAATTATCCATACATCATCAAATATCCATCTCTTGGCACAAAGTGTTCATACCTTTGGCCATTGCAAAGTTGATCATAAACATTAGCAAAGTCCGAATCAGTAACATATTGCTCTTTCATGGCATCCAACTCATTCCAAGCTGTCATGATGTTAATCTCAAAGGTAACCAATATGATACAAACATTTACTTGCATTATAACCACGTTGACAGTGATCTACCTTGCATCAAAAGAGTGGACCACCACTGTAATGCATTCCCTTTCAAAAAAGTGGCTACCTTTCAAATCTTCGAGGACTCCATGAAGTCCCTCCCTGAATAGGCTGCATCAAACTGCTGAATGAAAGTCAAAGCTTTCAGCCTATCTTGCATACCGTTGAAGGACTCAAACTTCACTACTTTTCCACCCTCATCATAGTCTTTTGCTACCTCTTTGGGTGTCAAGTTGTCATACACAGGCAGCTACAAAAAGGATGCATTTGCTGAATTTACATCAAAACTAGCACCAAACGGAGCATTTGCATGACCAACATTCATTCCTTGAGTCCCATAAGCATTCGGGGATGCAAATGCAGTACCAAACATGCTACTTTGTGCCCTAGGCATCAAGCCAATTTTGCCATACATAGGATTTTGCATATTTCCAGTCATACCCAAATACATTGGGCCTTGCACACCATGCATTGGTTGCTGCATACCATAGGGATTTGTGCTATACATTCCCATATGTGGTCCTTGTCCAACCATAGTATGAAAAATCGTGCTTCCACCAAAATATCTTGGCTGCCCCATCATAGCATGCATGCCCGGCTGTCCCAAAACCATTGGATTGGCACTTTCATGATGGCCTTGCATTTGCATTCCTTGCCCCGTAGGTACCAACTATTTTATTTCATTAGCATATTTGGGAGCTTTAAATGAAGGGCTTGACATTATCTTCGGTGCATCTTGCTATCCCGAAGGTGTAGAAAATGTCTTCTTCTTCTTGCTTTTGCTGCCCTTCTTTGGAGCATTCAAAAATCGGGTAAATTGAGAAACCTTTGCCAATTTAGTGAAGAGATTTGTTGTTGTCCTCATCTAATTCTTGAACTGGTCATCAAATTCCTCTTCACTTTGATGATCATCACCCTCCTTATGCCCTGAAGGTCGCGTATCCTGGCCAACAGCAACATTTTCAGCTTGTTATCCATGGTCTGAGCCTTGTCCAAGGTCAAGCATTGCATTTCCTTCATTCCCATGTGAATGTTCATACTAAGAGGCATCATCATTGATGGAGACCATCTCACTGTATGAAGACATATTGCTGTAATTTCTCAGCTGAGATTAAAAACCAACACTAGCACAAATCTTTGGCTTGCAATCAAGTGCCTCGAGCCCACCAAATCAAGGGATTGAGTGGTATCCCGGCAATGGAACCATATAACCATCCTCCCTCCTCAAATAGGGTGGTAAATGACCTGATTAAGCATTATTTACAGCGATTAACAAATTCACAAAATTGAAATGCACACTTTATCATATAATCTTGGAGATTGGACACCTTTTTAGCCCCAAAGCTCGTGCCCCTTTCGATATTTATTTAACTTAATTGAAGAAGAAGTTGATGTACAATGGGATTCTCCCAATCCCTTTCGGTATTCCAACTCCCCTTGCTGTCCAAAATGACCAGTAAGTCTTCAATCTGATTTGCCCTTGAATAAGGCAATCAATTGGCCTTCACCCACTTTGATGGAGATGAAAAATGCCCCAAATTCAATGATTTGCTTGTCCCTCCACTTAAATAGGCTAAAAACAGCTTTAGTCCTGATGAATCCAAGTCTTGGAGCTTCCAATTTCTGGCACGCTTTCCAAGGCTACTGGTAAATCTAATTCTTACTCTGCAAATTAAGGTTTACAGCAAAGCAATCTAAAATTTCTTAACCTCTAGTAATCTCAATATTGTAATTTTCGGGGCAAGGCTATAGAAAGGCTAGAAGATGAGAGAGAATGCTAAGGAGACAGAAAATCCATACATTCTTCGCAAAGAAATGAAAAAAATCTGTCATTAAAAATTAATCCGCGTTTTAAGTGAGGCTTCAAAAGTAAATGTCTTCATGACATATGGTTTATTATTTGCTGCTCTAAAATTGTACATTTGCATCAATTAATGATCATCACGGCCCAATTATCGAATGCTGGTTTTCAATGTATAGTCATTAATTTTTTGTGGTATTCAGTTGATTTTATGATCAACAACATCTGTTATGTGATGCCATTAATGTTTCAACCATGGTTTATGATTTTGGTTTATGCTATACTATAGTTTAGTTTTGTCAGATTAATTGAGCTCATGATTAATAGATCCATTGTATGATAATTTGGGAATGTTTTTTAGGTTATTTACGAGTGTTACGTTATGTTATGTTGGCCGGCAATTTTCAGCATGTGTTGGGCATATAGAATGATTGAACAACAATGTGCAATGTTGTGTTGAGTATGATGCCTTTGGAAATTCCACTGCAATACTTTGCTTTTAATGCATCTAGTAGTGCAATAAGAATGTTATGTTATGTTATGTTATGTTGGCCGGTAATTTTCAGCATGTGTTGGGCATATAGAATGATTGAACAACAGTGCGCAATGTTGTGTTGAGTATGATGCCTTTGGAAATTCTAGTGCAATGCTTTGCTTTTGATGCATCTAGTAGTGCAATAAGGAAGGATTGCAAGGATTTTAAGGTTGAGAGCTTCCATGAGAACATGTATTTTTGCAAGCCTTGGTTAACATGTGGACTAATTTTAATCACATGTTTCAAGTAAATGTTGCACATGTGAGGTGCAACTGAGGTTAGTACAAATAAATGAGTCCGGGACCCAAGGGAATCAACAGGATGTCAAAGGTAAAAGTTGAAGTTTGTCATGTCGCACAAATTCTTAGTATTTGGTGCCAGTTATTGGCATAAGTCATTTATTTGGCCATAAGTGTTAGTTTTTGGTAACACTAGAGATGTGGCATTTAATGGTAGTTACCACTGATCTCATGGTCAAAAATAACACAAGGACACTCGAGATGAAATGGCCTAGCCAATTTAATTTATTGGCTGGTAACACTATTTTTATTGGCATTGAAATAATTATTATATTAATTTTCAATAATTTTAGACTAAATTAATATAATAATGTGGATAATGCTGAAAAATCAGTTTAGAAGACTGCCACTTAGCAATGGATCATGCTGAAAAATCAGTTTAGAAGACTGCCACTTGGCAAAACTTACCCATGCAAGTTTAGGAAAACTGAATTAGGGCTAAAGGAAAAAGGTAATCTCATTTTTGCATTTTGGAGCTGTTGAAAAGAGAAGTTGGGCTGTTGATGCCTGCTTTTGGGGCCATTTCTCAGTCATTGGAGACCATTTTGTTGAAGACGGTTGCATATTCCTAACCAAGGTAACTGGTGATTGCAACTGATGCACTTTTTCCTAAAGATTATAGCATATGATACTCTTTGCTGTTGGTGAATCCATTTGGGGCTGGAAAACTGGGACAGAAGCTCAATTTCACTAAATTCTCATGGTAAATCTCTGAATTTTCTCTCCATAGCATTCTCTCTATTTCTCTAGCCATCTCCCACCTTTCCTCCAAGTTTTACAGCAATCCAACCATTGGAGGTGGAGATTTTGGGTGAAACTCTATTGTAAACCCTAATTTACAGCAAAAAATAGGATTTAGCAACTACCTCGAGAAGCATGCCAAACATTGAAGACTGCAAGACCTGAATTATTCAAGGCTGAAGGTGATTTTCAACTGAAATCAAACGGAGGACCAACCAAACATCAAATTTGGGGGATTTCCACTCTTCTCAAAGTGAATGAAGGCCAGTTTTGCAATAAATGCTTAATCAAGGAATTACCACCCATCCATTGAAGAAAGGCTGGTTTCAAATGTCGTCTTGATAAGCTAATGCACCTTCCAATGAAAGTGGACAGCAAGGGCAATAAGATTTTTGATGGTAGTGATACGAGAGGTAGGAAAAAGGGTCTCTTCAAAGTTGATTCCTTGCTACTACACATAGCCCTTAGCAACTAGGCAAGCTTTCTACCTATCAATATAACCAACCAACTTTCTTTTAATTTTATAAACCCATTTGATACCTATTGCACGCTTGTCAAGAGACAAGTCACATAGCTCCCAAGTGACATTCTGATGGATGGAATCAATCTCTACCTTCATTGCTTCCACCCAACAATTGTCTGAAAAGGCATTTGCATAAACGTTCTTCATTGCATTACCTTGTTCTTTGTAAGCTGAGGCTCGTGTGCAGTCAGCCAAAGGAAGAGGTTGCTTGCTGTCCCGAAGAGTGTCGAGCAACTAGCAATGGACTCTTTTAGGCAGCTGAATTTCAGCCCTTGGGTACTCCAAGTGATCATGAATAGTTGGGTGCTCATAGAACAAGGTATCATGTTACTGTTGTGATGACTGTAAATTAGGTTAAATAGGCTACTATATGTCAGAAGTGGTGCAACAATGGAAGCGTAAACATAAGCTGTAATAAACTGTTGAAACACAAGACAAAAGAGAAAGGGAAAGAAAGAACACAATACAAATGAGAACTCAAATGTATGCTCGAGAAATAGAATCCATATGAGCAATGGGTGATCAAGCCACCACCAAGGTGCCTCTCGGAGAAAACTTGATGTCAATGTCGATCATACCAGCTCCTGAAGATAGAGAAGATCATAGTAGCTCTCAATGTTTGTCAACAATGCCACTGATGTAGCACACGTGGCCATCCTGTCACCAATGCCGCAGCGCATAAATAACCATGGATTCCCCTTCTTTGGCCAGACTGCCAAATGTCCCCTCACGTGAGCTCCAGAAGAAAGTCACCCGCTCTCTGTCAAGCACCCAACCCATCATAAACCTGGATGTCAATCCTAGCTCCATGATTTGTACCTACCAGACTTCAATCGATGCGTCAAGGACGTCCCTCTCTAGATCCTGTGCATATGTATAGAAATATAGATGAGGCGCGGTTGCCCCATCTCACCACCCTCTCAAACTCCCTCTGTGGCACTGGAGTCATGAAGGATGACCTCATCACCACCACTAGAAAGCAGCTGAGGAAGAGGCCACCAAGCCCTTCCCACAATCTGAAGAAAAGGATCCCTTCTGCACCTTGGACTTCACCTTGGCCGGAGGATCTGAGTCAGAATCTGAGGCAAATGATGACTTGTCAAAGGAGTTCAGATCCCGCTTCGTTTTCTACTCCTTTTTCTTCCTGAAAGCTGCTAACTCTTTGCAATCCTTTCGTAACACAGTGGTAACACTGGGCCTTCGACTTCCTTGTCTTTGAACCTCTCTTTGAAGCTGTAAAAGCCTCACCTAAACCTCCATAATGTGACGGAAATCGCCCCTGTAATCGCAAAGTCGCCTCATGCTCAAGCAACATCGAGGACATATGAAGAAAACTGACAGGAGTCATAGATGTTCGATCCCGTAAAGCATTTGCCACTCCATCAAACTCCCAAGGAAGCTTGTATAGTACCTTACAACAAGATGTGCCTTTGATAAAGCAGACTGCATAGTGCAAAGCTAGTCCTGGATTTGGGTAACTCGAAGTAGGAATAATTGGATCGTATCTTTGGATTCAAACTTCAATTGTTGAAGCTGGCCATAGAGAGTAACGGCCCTCATGGTGAAAGGAGCCTTAGACATCAACTGCAACTTCGACCATGCGTCTGAAGTTGTCCCGCAGGAGATTACCGCCGGTAGGACTTCTTTGGAAATATACTGAAGTAAAGCCGAATAAGCACGGGCATCATCCGAATCCCATGTAAGCACTGCTTCCTCATGGTTGTCTTTATCAAAATCAACTGGAACAGAAGAAGGTTGTTGAGGGCATGCAAGAGCTCCGCCAACCACGTACCATAACCGCTTCTGGATAAACCACATCTTCATCACCACACTCCACATGTAATAATCAGGTCCATGGAGCTTGTCATCAGTGGATGTGCATGGAGCCGCCATCTGTAGAGGATTTAGAAGAGAAGTGGAGAAGAGAAGGTATTTGGCAAGGATACACAGCCAAAACACGAGCACAAACTGCAAAAACCAAGAGTTCACATACAGTATAACCCAAAATCTGACCAAAAGAAGACAAAAGTTATTGCAAAAAATCAAAAAATCAGTCAAAAACTGCCAAAAACAGCAAAAACGGCCTTAAACTACAGTCACCCAGCCAGGAAGGAGTCACAAACACCAAAATGCAGGCTGAGTACTGCCACAAATAGGCTGGAAAATTGTCGCAACAGCCTAGAAACTAAAAACGCAAGCAGCAAAGGGGCTGTAGACTGCAGGCGATGGCAAATCTGCAAAAAACGCAAGTAAAACAAGTCGCCTATATGGAACAGCAGTCACCTGATCAACAAGGGTGAAAACAATCCTGAAATCAGTAAGAAAACACAACAGGAACACAAATCTTGAAATCTGATACCACGTTAGAAGTGGTGCAGCAATGGAAACGTAAACATAAGCTATAATAAACTGCTGAAACACAAGACAAAAGAGAAAGGGAAAGAAAGAACACAATACAAATGAGAACTCAGATGTATGCTTGGGAAATAGAATCCATATATCAGACACGAGACTATCACATACAACAATGAGTCACTGGCTGCGTGGGCACCAGCACCGGCTCCTCTCCCCACAGAACCTCTAGGTGGTGAACTGACCAACTGAGGAGGAGCCCAGAATAAATAGGCACAAATAATGCCATAAAATATGTCAAGTCGGACAGCATTTAATGCTGGTCGGCCAGCAATAAATGCCAAATATGACCACAAAATGACACAATAAAAAATGCCTAAATAATGTGTGCCCAAGCCTCTACAGCTCAAACTCACACATGAGCTAACATATCTGCTAACACTATAATGTATCTATAAGGTGATGGAAATGAAGGCTGGGTAGAAGGACCAACCATGGAACCATTATGGAAAAGTCATAGTAGGCTATCAAAGATGTCTAAAGTATCAATAATAGGTTTTTGACAACCCGGCAAAGGATGAGAAACATTTTTAGCGAAGACAATATCTTGGCTAAGAATAATCTTGCCTATGGAGGGTCAATAAAGCCGATACCCTTGGCTTTCAGCCTATATCCAATAAATATGCAACAAACAACCTTATTGTGCAACTTGTGCCTTTTCTAGGAAGGCACACGAGTAGGCACCAATGAGCTAAAAAGTCCTCATATGAGTGAGAGAAGGCTTGGAGCCAATCCATGCCTCATAAGGAGTGATCCTGTGCAAAGCTCCTGTGGGACAACTGTTCAAAACATAGGCAACACAAACACGACAACCAAATACACAAGAACCCTCTCTAAAGATAAGCAGTGAATCACAAAGAAGCTGATCAGAAACAAGACAATGGCACAGACAGTGAAAAAAGAGCAATCAGCAATCAGGAGAGAACAGACCAGTCGCGGCCAATAGAAGCAGAAATGAGCCTGAAAAACACCGCCGCCCAGCCCTGCACAAGAGCAGAGAACAGAAAATGCACATGTTGATGACAAAAATGCAGGTGAGGAAGGCATTAAATGCAGTCATCCTGCCTGCACAAGAAGCAGAGCAGCAAAATGCAGAGAGCTGCTGTAAAAACACAGGAATCTGGGGCTGTTTACAGGCTGAAAATCTCCACCAGATGCAGCAGCAGGTCAAAAAAGGTATAATCAGCAGCAGTAGAGGTAAAACACAGACCTGCAGCAGAAAAAATCGGCACCACAAGACCTAACACAGACATCTAATACCATGTCAAAAGTGGGTGCAGCAATGGAAGCGTGAGAGAGAACTCGGAAGAAAAGAGATGCTCAAGAAATGGAATCAAGTTGGCTAGAAATAAAGTGACCAAGCGGCCGTAAACAGGCACCAAAAATGCAGCAACCACATCATGAAGGAAAAGAATTCTGCCCAGCCCCCTAGGACATGCACAAACTCGCACATGAACTGACAATACAAGCTAACAACATGAAGCCACAAAAGGTTGTCCCTACAAGCATAGCAAACTTCTCAAAACCTAGAAAGTTGGACCCTCGGAAGTTCATATCTGAGAAACGCCACTTGAGTATGACTTTCAAAAAGAGAATCAATCACCTCATGCAATAAATCACTCTCCTCCTGCCATGCACACCTACATCACATTGCTTAATGGTGAAGGCTATGGCACAGGCATTGGTAAAGTCATGCAATGAAAAGGGAAAGCAAAGCAAAAAAGGTTACTATGTCAGATAAATGTGCAACCACAAGTGGAACTCCAATTAGGCCACCTTTATAGGTAAATGAGGCCTCTGGGAAAAGAGAGTTTTGAACGAGCTCCAGGGTAGAACTAGAACAGCAATAGTAGTGATCAAAATAACATGTCAAAGCTTGTCCAAGTAAAAGAAGGAATGAGGAAATGAAGATATACATAAATGAAGCCATGGGACTGCATGGATACCACAACACGATATGTGCCAACCACCCCAAGCACATGCAATTTGCAATGACTTGAGGGAGAGATGGTGCTACAGATCCACTATATGGTGCTTAGGCTGAAAGCAGTAGCACTAGGGTATACGTGTAGAAAAACCCTAAGTGCAAACTACAAGCGAGAACTGACTAGAATAACAAAAGCAAAAGTAAACAAACTAAAAGTCTCAATCCTCCTTAGTGTGCTTAACTCATTGACACGGATCAATGGCCAAGAGACGGCATAAGAGCATACTACTACAGCCACATCTACATAACTTGCATAAGACGATGGGTCGTGACTGTGAGAGTGCGCAACCAAAGACGACAGTGAACACGAAGAGGAGATTATGAGAGAACGTAAGAGAGAGAAGGAACAATGTGACTGCAATGGTTGAAAGTACGACTGCAATGGTTGAAAGTACAAGGTTGCAGCAGTCAACCCCAACACGCAGCTCTATGTGACAGTGTCAACACCAAATGGTAGCATGGGGATGAGAGAATGAGGAGGGTTGGCTGATCAGGAAGGTTCAATAATGGATAATGGGAGTCGGAGGCAAACCGCCTGCATACATGCAAAAAATGGCAAAACCCTAAAAATAACTAAAAGTGCCCAAAAAGAAGTGCACTAATGTCCCCTCCATCTAAAGTATTTAAAATACATAAGATAACGAACAAATACAATGTTAGAGCTCCTAATGTCCTCATCTCACTCAAACCAAGGCTCACAAGCAAGAGAGGACCACACAAGACACGCGACTACTAACACCCCCTCTCAAATCCTAGATGTGGCAGAAGGCCAAAGGAGATGTGGATCCAAGGGTGGCAAGAAGAGTGCCAATGCCAATGAAGTCCGTCGATGAGGCAAGCCAACCAAGGAGCAAGACCCCCTCTCCATAGAAAAATCCAACCAAATGGAAGGCCACCAAAGGACAAGGAAAATGGAGAGGCCTCAAATAGATTACTCCTGAAAACTCCAATCGAGAATGGGTAAGGCAAGCCTCTAACAACTATGAGACAATAGCGAGGAACTATTGAAGGCGCCATAAGCTGCATAGAAACAAGAAGGACCAAGGGCCAAGTAGCACGGGATGGTGGCTCAATGACAAAGAGAAGAGATCGACACATGAATGAAAGGCCCAAAGTAGATTGGAAACCTTGAAGTAACTCTTCACGATCCTGGGAAACCCCATCGAAAACAAAAAGAGCCAGGAAATCCATAGCCGCATCACCAATATCATCCCCCTTAAAAAGAGATGGAAGATACAAGGGAACCACCAAAGGAGATGGTGGGGGATGGGATGGAACCTGTGGGATAAATGGTGCACAATCAAAAATGGATGAGGCAAAAGAAAATTGCCTTGGAGGGTCCCACACAACACAAGGAGAATGAAGCATAGATAGCCCCCTCTCCCACCAACCTATCACACAAAAGTGTCTCTTGTAGAAGAATCCTCAACAAAGACGGTCGGCTCGATAAAGACAACACGAATCCCGAGTCTAGGAAGGCCAAAAACTAAGAGAAGAGGGAAGCCCAAGTCCGGAACATGTGGGACCTCAAAAACAAAGCTCAATGGATGGTTAGACAATAGAGGCGGAGTGCCAACACCACTAATAGACACCGAAGAGATGTCACCAATAGTGATAAGAGCCTCTAACAGCAAACAAAGATCCTGCAACAAATCACCGAATGGAGTCATATGACTTGATGCACCATTGTTAATGAGCAAAGGCTGCTCAAAAGACAAGACAATCAAAGAAGGCTCAACTCGATGGCAATAGCAGGTGACGAAGAAGAGGTAGACGAAGGCTCCAATGAAGATCCACCCTTTGCTCCAAGATGGAGGTGAGAGTATATCATCCAACACTTCTCCTTGCGGTGCGAGGTCTTCTCATAATGAGAACACATGGGATATCCTCGATGCTTTCCCAAAAAATCTATATCAGAGTCAAAAGATGACTCTAACTTCTTCCTCTTCCTTTCTTCTACTTGGTTTGTTGTCCTGATCCTAGAGATGAAGCTGCATAAGCATGGCCATGTACACAATCTCCGCAAGGATCTCTCACTGTGACGCGCATCCTTCTCAAGCACCAATAGGACTAGTTCCTCCCAAGTGAGTGTCTCCCAGCTATGAGAAATGAGAAGATTGAAGTAGAACACATCATATGTTAGTGACGAAAGATGTGAGAGAAGTATCACAGCTAGGTCCTCCGAGGAAATATCCATGCCAAGGGATGCAAGCTCATCCAGAATCTCCTCCATCCTATGGATGTCATCCCACATCGTAGGAGAATCTGCAATAGAAAACTATTGTAACTTCAACTCAAGAGAAAATCAATATCCAAATGTTTGGATCCAGAAGAGAGATGCCAATCTTCTCCAAACCTCTACAATAGTGCAAATATGCCTAACATGCACGAACAATGGAGCACAAAATCTATACAACACAAAAGTAAAAAAGAGCAATCTAGCATTCAACCAATCCCATAAAGTTGTTGAATCCAAGGTCACTCCATCATAGGGATCCACAATAGGTCAGGGTATTGGGACAGTAACAAAATCCCAAAGATCAAAGTTGTCAAGGAGACACTCCATGCAACTTGAGCATAAAGGGTAGTACATCCCATCCAACTTGTCCCAGAAGAAGATAATGGGAAAGAGTGATAGGACAGTGGTCGATCTCGATGATCTTGAACCACATGATCCCCCATAGCATACACATTGGCCATACATGTCCTTCAATAAGTACCAGCAAGAAAACAAAGAAGACATTCTCCACCTATGCACAGTCCATCAATATGTGGAGCAAAAAGCAATGTAGACAAGGAGAAGCCAAGGTGAGAGAGACAACTTGATGCCAAGCAAAGAGGGGCTAATTTGAAAACCTATCGCCCAACCCAAAAAGGGCTCGCTTGGCAAAGAAAGTGAATGTCCAATAGAAAATGCAGCAAAAGAAGATCTGTCCACCTGTAAAAACAAGCCACCCAACACAGAAAGGTGTTGCCAGCCTCACTAAGGTATCCTAGGTACAATAAATGCTATCGCCTAGGTCTGGAAGAGGCCACCCAGCACTGGAGATAGCCTTGCAATAAAAACGCAGATCTGTATGGATTGTTTGCTCTGAAACACAAAGCCATCCTACTAACCACAAATGGAAGAGACCAAAAAATAGGCTGTCCAACACTGAATAGTGGCTGCTAGTCCTAAATAATGGCCACCCAATCTTGATTAAGGTTGTCCAACCTATAGAAACTGTTGCCCTGGTGGAATAAAGGCCTGCTCACACCAACACCTGCCTACACCCAAATGCAAGCAGTAAGCAAGTCGTCCTGCAAAAAACAGCAGCCGCCAAGCAATGGTAACACCAACCACAACAAGGGGAGAAGGCCTTAGGCTGAAATGCAAGGTGTAGAGAAGGAAACAAGCCACTCAAGACTAAAACATAGATCTGTAGCAATTCCAAGATGGCTAAAGACTCGGACAAGATACTCCTTTTTATAGACTCTGACTCCCACACGTGGCTCTGATACCATGTGAGAGTGTACAACAGAAAGAGGAAAGTGAACACAAAGAGAAGGAGACAAAGAGAGAAGGCACAAGAGAGAAGGAACAATGTGACCGCAATGGCTAAAGGTACAAGGCTACAACAATCAGCCCCAACATGCAACTCTATGAGTCAATGTGGGTGCCAAACGATAGCAAGGGGATAAGAAAATAAGGAGGACTAGTTGATCACAAAGGATCAATCATGGATAATGAGAGTGGGAGGGCAAGCCACCTATATATAGGCAAAAAATGGTAAAACCCTAAATAGGGTCAAAACCCCTAAAATGACCAAAAGTGCCCAAAAAGAAATGCACTAATGTGCCCTCCATCTAAAGTGTCTAAAACGCATAAAATGGCATACAAATACAATGTCAGAGCTCCTAAGGTCCTTGTCTAACTCAAATTGAGGCTCACTGGCAAGAGATGACCACACATGACTGCTAATAGTGACAACACAATCATGATCCCTTATCTTGAGGAAGTAGTGCACAGTGATGTAATTGTGTCATTCAGCCTAACCTTGATAAGTTTCCTGACTAGAAAGACAAAGATACTTGAGCTTATCGATTCGAACAGCAAAGAGTTAAGAAGAATGTGCAATATGTTACCAAGTGTATTTTATAGTTCCTAAATATATCTAGCCAACAATTATGTCATGCAATTAAATATCACATGTGGATAGTTGGTTTTTTGATGGTCAATGCAAAAATGCATGCAATCATTTGCCAAGTCAAGGACCATGGCGTGACTAGCCAAAGCTCGCGTTATTTGTGTTTTCAAAAGCAGCTTTGATTCATAATTCAACCTCATGCTTCTATGGTGAAATACTCAGGTTTTTATGCATTTTGTTCCAGAAATGCCAATAGTCCATGGTTCTAATACCTATTGTGGAAAGTGATCATTTAACACAAGGCATCAATTGAGCGATTGCAAACTTTCAGGCACATGCCCTGCAATGTCACACTAAAATGCTGACAATCAAGGCCACAAGGATCCTTTATTTTCACGGAAAAAAGTCCATTGTTGGACCACAAGCACAATGATATAAGCCATTTTCATCCTCAGCATACTGTAGACTCTTGTAACAAGTTTTAGGAGGTTGCAATTTGTACCTCCGAGTTACATGGGTGCAAGCCTTGTAGAGCTGCTGCCGAGGATCTGACAGGATGTGATTGAAGCAAAACGAGCTCAGAGCCAGGGGTTTAGACTTGCAACCTTGAATAGCACACCTGATGATGTCACTAGCAGACCGGTCTGGAGGATGAGGCTCCTTCATCGCACCTTCTTGAGGCTTGATCCGTACGCTATTATGGTTTCCAGCCGTGTCTGTGCACTCCATGGCATAAGCCCTATCCTTCTCTGCCTCCACGTCGTCTCTCCATCCGCCCCTCCCATGCTTAAGGTAAAAGACCCGGTACTTAGACCTCAGCTCTTCCAAGAGACCCCAATACTGCATTCTGTACAGCCTCATGAGCTGTTTTATTCGGCGTGCCCTGCGTCGTACGACTTCCTCCTCAGTGAGCGCATCTGCACTCTTGAGGATTTCATCTTCGGCAGCACCATCCAGAGCCAAGGTGCACGAGTCCGCATCATTGTCGGAGCCGCCGCCGTCATCGCGAAGGCGAGCATCGGCATCACTACAGCTGAGGCCTGCATCTGCTCCCGCCTGAGGGAGGGGCCGTCCCGTGTGATCGTGTGGCAGTGCGAGGAGGGGCTTGGAAGGGGAGGCGAGAGAGTGCAGACGCTTCTGGCCCTTCTGTTTGCTTGCGCTCCCCATGTACACAAACTGCAGCGTGGCCCCGACAAAGTATCGTTCCCACCCGCAACAAGAGAGGATTCCAAATTCATGGAGCCAGCTGGAAATATGTTTTTTTTTCCGCCTCCAAAATTCGTACTTTTTTGCCTCCGCAAAACAAAAGGGAGATACAAAGGTAGTCAACAAATCATTGGCCTGGCCGACCAGCTAGGCCAGACCCACCATTCGTGGGAATAGCCGTTACAAGACCCCTTCGATTGTGCTACTCTTAGGGCCTAGCTGTAGTTGGGTTAGCAAGGCCTTGCAAATAGGTCATCATGCAGCAAGGGGTGGGGGTGAGTAGGGTTACCATAAAGCCCTTGAACCCTTACAAGTACCCCTTTCAAAATATCGCTTTAGCAAGTGTAAGGACTTTGATTTGTGAAGATCCATTATCTAACTAGTCTAACAAGCAAGGATGTGATCATCCAATCAAGCACAAGCCTTTCACACATTGACACAAGAGACTTCAAATGCTTTTCTTATCCTTTTCCTAGGTATATCCTAGTGCAATTGAAATGCAAATCAACCTTCACATATATCCCGCTACCCTTGCACATGCTAGTGCAATCCACTCTCAAGGGTGGTTATAGATCATGCAACCACCTGCTACCCGCCCTATTCCATATGGTTTTGGCAAATAGATGGGTAGAAAGAGAGCAAGCCGTTGGCTTGGTGGTAGATTGAGCTTCACGATTCAAACCTCCTCATTAACGAAAAAAAGGCAATCCACATCTAAGAAATGATTCATTGCTCTAAAGTTGCACATCCTAATCCCACTACCCAATCTAAAAGCCGCAATTTGGGGCATAAGCTAGCATGCAATGTGTGGCTTGGTTGCACAATGGCAACAACACCTTATGGTTGCACCACAACCATTTTAAGGGTTCCACGTTATTGACAACAAGAAGCCCCACAAATTCTTGCTTTGTTTGTGACTCCACCATAAAATGTAATCAACTTTCCAATTCCTATCTTTTGGGTTTCACTTTGGTGGGTTTGATGAACAAAGATCCACTAGAGATTTTCCGCTTTCTCTTGAAGATGTGCATTTAACAAATGAATATTGTTTTGTATTCTATTCATACCAAGCTTTGCATCATAGTTTCACCATAAGCTAATGGTGTGAGTGTAAAATTCACATAAGTGCTCCAAAAGGATATTGTGATCAGTTAAAACCCATAGAAAGAAATATTTGTAGTCCTTACATGCTCCTTCACTTCCTTTTTATACCTAATGGGAACTTGTTTAATGCCTTCAAATCTTTGTTTTAACATTCAAATCTCTCCTATTTTCAATTTTCTCAAATGGGCACCAAATAGATTATGCTTATCACAACTTTGATTGATCAAGCACATTTAAAAGTTCCAAATTTGAGATTGGCAAAGTTAGGCACCCCTTCTCCTAAGGCATGCATCTTTTACATATTTTTAGGAAAGTACACTAAAGGTGATCTTTGAAGCACAAAATGACGCCCAAGCCTACATGGCATGCTGAGAAAAACCATTCAAAAAAAAGAACCCGAGATTGAGGAGCTTCACCTAACATTGTCTCGATCTAGATTTGAAAGCTTCAACACTTCACACATTGGCAACCATGGCTTCAACTTGAAGAGGTAACCATTGATGCTCCTCTTCTTCTGGTCTTATTGCACCTAAGTCAAGGTTTCCTTAAACTTGTTTGAGAACCTTATAGTGTCTTTAGAGCCTCATTGCACTTAGCATTAACAGCAGAAATATGACAACTTGTAATCTGTGTACATGATCTTCAAGCTACTTGGACAGCACACATGGCAACTCATTTCTTGTTGGGACAAATCATTAATCATTGGGATTGGTGGTCCTCCCTCTCCATCATTGGCAATCAACTTGGAGCACTAATTTTGAGCCTCTATGCTTTAGCTATTTACTGTCTAAATAGGACAGCATGATGTACTGCATATAGGGACATCATACACTCCATTGTCTACAAATCTACTGATACTTGTATGCCAGCATATTGATGTTGGATCATTGGGGGTTGTTATGTTGATGTCTTGGAATGCTTTTGGGATTGATTTGAGCTCGAAATACCTTAGTTTTCATTGTCATTTGAGTGATGTACTAAAAAGGCAATATACCATTTTATTAGTGCACCCGTATGCCTCTTGTTTGCAGATACTATTCGAGCACTTTATTGCATACATTGATGTCTAACATGGATACTACATGCTTCATTATGCTTATTGAGAGCTCTTGACTTATGATTTGGCTTGCTTACACTAACATTAGCTGTGATTTATGCTATTTGCTATTGCTTTGGATGCTATAGTAAGAGCTTGAAGAAGATATTGGGTCTTATACTCCCTGATGTATGCCACATGTATCTTGGATGTCTGGATGTTATACACATGATGTATTGAGCTTCTTTTGCTCATCTGGCTTTTACTCTTTGTTCTAATGGGAGTTTTCATGGCATTTGGATGTTACATAGACCTTTGGATGTTCTTAGTTGAGCTTGAACGTACTTTAGTGAGACCATGGGACTCCATTGAGTTATATCTATGCTCTTGTAATTGATGCCTAGTGGGCTGATTTGACTCATGCTTTGAATCGACATCTATCTCTGTTAGTGTGTTGTCAGTGATGTATTCATCCTATTTGGCTATGTATTGAGCTTTTGTTACACTTACTCAATCAGCTATGTATTTGACAGTTCTCTTCCATTATCTTCGAGACCTATTATATGCATGATAGTTATACCTATTTGTGAGGTGTCCGCTAGTCCCAATCCATGGCACACCTTTTAGTAGTCCATCAGTAGGTTTTTCCATAAATGATGCCGCCCGGTGCTCCCTTGGAACATCACGGGATTGTCACTTAGGCCCTACCGAGTCTACTTCGCAACGGGAGAGTTCTGGCCGAACCCACTAGGATCGACCTGAAGACTTGGGTTCCTAAAATTGGATGGGTCTCCTAGCAGCCAGCTAGCGTCAGTAATTTTGAGTTTCACTTTTTAGAGGATTACTCAATCTGAAGCGGACTTGCCATTGCACTTGGTTCAAAGAGAATGGGAGATGGAGGGGAGTGCGGTATGTCAACCCTCCTGCCCATAAGGCAAAATCCCATTCCAGCCCCCTAAAACAATGCAAGTCGGTTCTACCTAATGACTACTTGGTCAATTTATCGTCTTCCTATTTCTATATCCGATGTAGAAAAGCTCCCAGCTAACCGGGACCACCCTACCATTGGATAGACCCGTCGGGGGTTACGCCCACCCGCTTTCCTCTGATGATGGGTCATCTTTAGTTTTTTAATTACCTACAACACATTTATTGGAACATATACAGTCAGCTTCCTTAATTAGTCCTTTTAGTCACACGTTCCTTCACATAATTTATCTCACTAACACGCATACAATTCGAATAGTAAAGCAAACTTCTTTATTATATTGGAAGTCTTATTACAATTTCCATCATTCCGTCCCAGCGGAAGATACACAGAATTCCATAAGGACATTCTATCCACCAAGATTTCACCCTCATAACTAGTATTTAGGGTTCCAGGATCCTATCCTGGGTCATGAAGGGGCTCGTCAGATTCTTGGAACAATGCAGGATTTACAGCCAGAGCCCCCTCTGGCACCTACAATTCCTACTGCCCGAGACTATCCCTACTGACAGACCTTTCGCCTACGGAGCCGGTCCAAGCCTCTCGTAGCGATAATCATGACCCCCTTGGAGTAGGGTCTCGCCGCTAGCTTGGGGGTAGCCTAACGCGATCCTTCCTTTTATTCTGTTGGCAATAATTTCAATCAAAGTTCTAGATTCTAGCAAACACAAACAGTCCTTTCAAATATGTATCAAATAGTGCAATGACAATCATCCCAACATGTAAATCACAGTTTCACATAGCCAAGGTAGACCTTATCCTAAGGTAACCTTTCATTCTAATGAGGATTCTTCTCCCCATAAAGAAGTGTTGAGTACACCTCTTAAAACATGTTAAGCAGGGCATGAGTTTTTCATTTGGATTCACTTATCTAACATAAGCAAAATCCCTTAAGGAAATATATTGTGTCAATAAACTCAACGAGATGATCTTTAGGATTCCTAAATAGATAACCAGTTTCTATAACCTTCACTAATCAGTTCTTAACCTTGTCGCATTTGATCATAACTATATTGAATACGCATAAAGACATATGTACAATAACCTTTGGCAATTAATTCTATCATGATTCAATGCCTTAGTATCCCAACTATTCTAGCTAGAAATCATAGTGATTAATCGTTTTATGCTTGAACTAATATGTCTTTCTGGATGAGTTATCAGTTTAATGTGTAAACGAAGAATATGAAAGCTAATATCCTATGTAATTTATCTTATATTGTAAAATTGATAATCTAGTAATGAATAACCTGGTTTGGCGGCATGACGACATTCGGAACTTCATCTTTACTCGCGCTCGCATTAGCCACACCCGATGTTCCAATTGTGGTGGCAATTCCCGCAACCTCGGGCACTCCCGTATCATTGGCAATACCCATTGCTTGACCGGTTGCGTTGATTTCCATGGTTTTTCCACTTCGTCGCTTTGGAGCCATCGTCCACGAGGAGTTTGAGAGATAGGGAAGGTGGGATAGATTTTAGATGAGAGAGGGTAGAGAATATGGCTTAGTTAAAGATCGAGACAAGGGATTTGAGCTAACTCTCTTCCTCTTTCTCTCTCTCTCTCTCTCTCTCTCTCTCTCTCTCTCTCTCTCTCTCTCTCTCTAGCTTCTCGCAGCCTCTTGAAGGAGTATTCTTCCTTCTCTCTTCTTCTCTCTCGCAGCCTCTCGGGGTCTCCTTATGTCACTTATGCCTCTCCCATGCCTCATTTTTATAGTGAATTGGGGAAGAGGGTTTGTGGTTGAGAAGTCGAGCTCTTTGTGGAGGGGGATCTTGGAAAGATCAGTGATCTGATGCTTAGATCATAAATCTGATGGTTCCATTGGCTCCGAAAGGGGGGTAGAACCCCAAGACACTTGGTTAGAAAGCTCTCAATTCACTCCTTCTTCTTTTCTCTGTTTGAAGTGCTGTCTACTGCCTATAAACTGCGATCGCGGCGCGCGCGATTTTGCCAGTCACTTTTCTTTATTTTTCTTTTTATAAAATCTCCAAACTAACACATCACTTGTTTTTTTCTTTTAAATGACATCTAGTTCTAGAAATCTCCATATCTATTTTTTTTAAAAAAATTAAGATAATCTCTAAAATATCTAAAATATTCTAGTCTTGTCCAAAAGTCTAATATTTTTAGACCATCCAAACTATACACATTATCTTAGTGATTAATATAACTCATAAGTTTCGTTCACATTGTAATTTACGTGAAGGATGGCCACGGTCCTTGCCAATTCTAAAAAAATATCAAATTTACGACTCTTGATTTTTCTAAATAAAATATTTTAAATTAAATAAAATTTATTAATAATTAATGTTAGTTAGTTTTTACCTTAGTTAATCTTTAGTTAGTAATCTTACTAACTTATTAATTAACTAACTAACTTTTGAACTAACCAACTAACTTTTATTGTGTGGAAATATTACATCCTTCTCCCCTTAGAGAAATCGAGATGTCCTCATCTCGAGAGAAACTGTGGGTATTGTTGATGAAGAGCATCCTCATCTATCCATGAAGCATCTTCTTCAGGGTAATCCTTCCATTGGACAAGGTATTCTCTAAGGGTTCTACTCCTCAATTTTCTCTCCCTTACATCAATTACTCTGTCAGGTTGTAGCTCAAGGACTCCTTGGCTAGGTATTACAACTTGTTCATCATCAAGGATATGGTTAGGGTTAGCTACGTATGCTTTCAATAAGCTAACATGAAATACATTGTGGATTTTTATATTCTCAGGGAGTTGTATCTTGTAAGCGCTTGGTCCTAGGCACTTGAGAATCTTATAGGGTCCACAATATCTTGGACTTAGCTTCTTAAACTCACCTAAAGACAAATAACTCTTCTTTGGATGGACACTGATGAAGACCATGTCTCCCTCTTTGAAGATTCATTCTTGCCTTTTTAGATCAGCATACGCCTTTTGTCGATCCTTGGCAGCTTGAATATCCTGTCTGATGATCTTGATTTGATCATCCATTTCTTCTAACATTTTTCTCGAGGCTTCTATCCTTAGAGTAGGATCGGAAAAATTAAGTGGCATACGACAATCTTGACCATATAGTGCCTGAAATGGAGTCATCTGAATACTTCGATAATAGGAGGCATTATAGGCAAATTCCACTAAGGATAGATACTGAATCCACCTTTTAGGTTCCTTGCTACAATATGCGCGCAGAATATCCTCAATTACTTGATTAACTCGTTCTGTCTGCCCATCAGTTTGTGGATGATAAGCAGTACTGAAACAAAGTTGGGTTCCAATGGCTTCAAATAAACTCTTCCAGAAGTGTGATGTGAAAAGAGAATCACGATCATTGATGATCCTTTTAGGTAACCCATGTAACCTAAAAATCTCTTTTACAAAAATTCTAGCAATATATGAAGCCTTGTAATTGGTTTTTGTTGGGAGAAGATGAGCAACCTTTGTTAGCATGTCTACTATTACCATTATTGAGTTATATCCTCCTTGTACAGAAGGTAACCCAACTACAAAGTCCATGCTAATAAATTCCCATTTCATCTGGGGAATGTCAAGTGGCTGGAGTTTTCCTGGTAACTTGACACGTTCAGATTTTACCCTTTGGCAATTTAGACATTCAGTGACATACTTAAGTACATCACCCTTGAGTTTTTGCCAGTAATAACTTTTCCTGACAGCATTAAGAGTTTTTGCATATCCTGGGTGTCCTGAAAAAGGAGAATCATGTGCTTCCCAAAGTATCCTTCTCTTGAGAGTCTGACTTGAAGGAATGCATAGTCTCATTCTGAAATAAACAAGTCCTTCATCTTCATCTATAGAGAATTCCTGATACTTGGTCTTGAATTTGGGATCTTGTTCCTTATTCTGAACTTCCCAAAACAATTGTTGATAGTCTGGGTCCTTATTTGCTTCATCCTTGGTCAACTCGATGATAGGATAAGTCGGCATCGATACCATTGTAGCCAGAGTTTCTAACCTAGATGGTTCTTCAGTGATAAGAGCATTAAGGAAGGCTTTACGGCTAAGGGCATCTGCTACTACATTTTCTTTACCGGGTCTAAACTTAATTTCAAAGTCATATTCTTGTAGAACCTCGATCCAACGTCGTTGCCTCATATTAAGATCAGGCTGAGTAAAAATCCACTTAAGACTTTTATGATCTGTGACTAAAGAAAACTTATTTCCAAGCAAGTAATGTCTCCATAATTTGAGAGCATGAATCACAGCTAATAACTCTAGGTCATGAGTAGCATATTTCTGCTCATGGATTTTCAATTTTCTTGAAGAGTAAGCTATAGGATGTCCTTCCTGCATTAGTACACATCCCAATGCAAGAGAGCTGGCATCTGTGACAACTTCAAATTCCTTGTTTAAGTCAGGTAGCCTTAAGATAGGAGCAATTACCAGACTATGCTTTAGTTGCTCAAAGCTAGACTGTTCGATTGGCTTCCAATTAATGGCAACTTGCTTCTTAAGTAAATTTGTAAGAGGTGCTGCAATTTGAGCATAGTTTCTGATGAATACCCTATACCATCCTGTTAGACCTAGAAAACTTCTCACTTCCTTGATAGTGGTTGGGGGTGGCCAATCTTGAACATCCTTGACCTTGGCAGGATCTACTGATATACCCTCAATAGACACTATGAATCCCAAGTATTCAATCTTTCTTTTGAAGAATGCACACTTCTTCTTCTTGGCATACAACTTGTGTGTTCTCATTGTCTCTAGGACAATGCGAAGATGTGGTTCATGATCCTCTTCCTCCTTAGAATAAGTTAGGATGTCATCAAAGAATACAAGGACAAAGTCATCAAGATGGGGTCTAAAAATGTCCTGCATTAACCTGTTGAAGGTAGCTGGAGCATTTGTCAATCCAAATGACATCACAATGAATTCGAAATGGCCGTATCTTGTGTTGAAGGCGGTCTTTGGAATATCTTCATTCTTGACTCTAATCTGGTAATATCCTAACCGAAGATCAATCTTAGAAAAGATCTTTGCTCCTTGTAGACGATCAAGAAGCTCATCAATCCTTGGGATTGGGTACTTATTCTTTACTGTCACCTGGTTTAGCCCTCGGTAGTCGATACAAAGACGGAGAGTTCCATCTTTCTTCTTTTGGAATAATACTGGGGCTCCCCATGGTGAATTACTTGGCCGGATATACCCTTGTTCTAGTAGTTGCTTGAGTTGCTCTTTTAGTTCGATGGCTTCAGGAATCGACATTTTGTAAGGTCTTTTTGCCACTGGAGCGGCTCCTGGAACAAGTTTGATCTCATGATCAACTTCTCTTTCCGGAGGTAACTCAATTAGCTCTTCAGGAAATATGTCAGCGTACTCTTTTAACCAGGATGGTTCTTCTTCTGCATGACCATCTTGATTTGTCTTGTTAAGCTTGATCAAGTAAACAGGTAATCCTTTCTTCAAGCCTTTCACAATTCGAGAAGCTTTTGCCAATTGAACTTTAGGTTTCCCTGTTTCACCTTGTGTAGTTGCTATTTCACCATTCAAATCCTGAAATGTGACTTGACCTTTTCCACAATGGATATGAGCATCATTGGGAATCAGCCAATCCATTCCTAGTAAACATTCATAGGCTCCTAGGTTCATTACCCTGAACCTCATACTTGAAAGGTTTTCCCCTTGGTTAAACTCTACCTTGGCAGTTTGCTGTGTAGAAAGTACTTCCTTTCCATTTGCTAATTCCACAAGCAGCTTTGATGCATTTACAGTATCTATACCTATCTTCTTAGCACACTTGGGTGAAATAAATGAGTGTGTACTTCCACAGTCAATCAAAACTTTAAATGATTTACCTTGGTGACTAGCCGGTGTCTGTATTACCGAATATTGACGATTTGGTCCTTTCCTTTGGAATACAGCATGAACAGTTGCTCTTTCAATATCTTCTTCCATAGTAGGGTCTTCCTCCTTATTAGTCTCTTTTAGGGTAATATTTGGCGTTCTTCCTCTTGCCATAGCTACATAACCACGACCTTGGGCAGCTCTGCCTTGACCTCGAAATTGGCCTTGGTGATGGTTTCTACCAAGCTTTGGACAATCTCTCCTGAAATGTCCTGTCTCATTACAGTGGAAGCACCTAAGACCATCCCTGTTTCCTTGGGTAGGAATAAAATTTCCAATTGCATTGGATTTTGCCTTCTTCTTTTGTCCTTGGAAAAATTGTCCTTGGGTTCTTTTTGCTTGACCTTTGAATCCTCCTTTGTTCTGGTTATTGTAGCTCCAGAACTTATTGTTATTAGGCTTTGATTGTACTTCCCGCACAGTAGGAGCAGCTCGAATCAAAGCATCCTGGAGGTCTATGGGGCGCATTGATTCTAAACGAGTGTTCAGAGGATAAGTTAGCCCATTGCAAAACTTGGACACTTGTTGAACAGTATCCATGGGGGGTGCATATTTAAGAAGAGAAACAAACTTGGAGTAGTATGCTTCCAAGGTCAGTCCCATTTGCTTCAAATTGAAGAACTCGTTCATCTTTTGGGTGCGATAAGCTGGAGGTAAATACCTTCCTCTTACAGCTTCTTTCAGCAAGTCCCAAGTAATGGTATTTTCAGGGACACCTTGATCTCGGCACCACTGCTTCCACCAAAGTCGAGCTTCGCCAATTAATTTTAGCTTAGCTATCATGGCTTGGTTGGCTGGGATAGTTCCAGCAGCAGTAAAATAATCTTCCATCGATTCGATCCAAATTTCTGCATCAGCTTCCACATTTTCGCCTTTCCCATTAAACTCCGGAGGTTTGACTTGCTTCAAAAGATTCCTTTTCTCTTGAGCTTCGTTGGGAATTGTTGTGGGTGCGAGATTCTGGGAAATTTTTAGCAATTCGTAAGTTAAATTTTACAACTCTATGTAGCGTGAATAATAGAGTTCAGCACTCAAAATATCTCTCGCTTAGTTTACTGAAACAACTCTCAAATCAACTTTCTTCCCATAAAATTAAATTGCAATTTCAGAGGTTTCAAGACAAAAATAATAAAATAGGATTGCATTATTTCTTTGATTGATAAAGTATCAATCAATCTTTTATTACAATGGATGTACAAGGTAATCAGATGGAAGGAAATACATTATTCAGATGGCTCGCAGGCTCATCTTATTTTCTCTCAGGAAAGGATTCCCTACTACAATCTAAGTATGACACTCTGATACATCCTTTATGAAGTAACTTGGATTCGAAGAGTAAATATCTAGGAATCTATATTTTTGAGGGAGTTCAGGAAATCCCTCTTTTTTGTAGTTGCGACGGCTAGAGCGACCTATGACTTTTATTCTGTCAGCCGGAAGGATCTTCGTAACTTCCCCATAGATATATTGGTTTAGTTTGATCTTGTTGCCTCTAGTATACAGGTTTGAGTTTACAGTGGCCTCATGAAATAGATAGATCTTAACAACTTTAAGATCTTCCATCCATTTTACCCTTTTCAGATTATTTTGAAGATAACCTAGACGGCTTGCATCAATATAGCAATATCCTCCACTAATCATCCACCGTCTTTCACGATATAGAGGCGACGGGTTGTACAACTGATCTAGTACTCGCATCATCTGAATTCTTCAGGAAAAACTGGATGAATGCATAGCTGACATAAACATTACTTGAAAGATCAAGAATCGCTTCCAAGATTCATTACTTTGCCATAATTCAAAAAACATACGTTAATAAAGAAAAGAAAACATGTCCTAGGCTATGCTTAGAAAAAATAATATTTTTCTTAAGCTTATGTCGTAATCTATACTAACGTGCACTCTGATACCAACTGTGAGGTGTCCGCTAGTCCCAATCCACGGCACACCTTTTAGTAGTCCATTAGTAGGTTTTTCCATAAATGATGCCGCCCGGTGCTCCCTTGGAACATCACGGGATTGTCACTTAGGCCCTACCGAGTCTACTTCGCAACGGGAGAGTTCTAGCCGAACCCACTAAGATCGACCTGAAGACTTGGGTTCCTAAAATCGGATGGGTCTCCTAGCAGCCAGCTAGCGTCAGTAATTTCGAGTTTCACTTTTTAGAGGATTACTCGATCTGAAGCGGACTTGCCATTACACTTGGTTCAAAGAGAATGGGAGACGGAGGGGAGTGCGGTACGTCAACCCTCCTGCCCATAAGGCAAAATCCCATTTCGGCCCCCTAAAACAATGCAAGTCGGTTCTACCTAATGACTACTCGGTCAATTTATCATCTTCCTATTTCTATATCCGATGTAGAAAAGCTCCCAGCTAACCGGGACCACCCTACCATTGGACGGACCCGTCGGGGGTTACGCCCACCCGCTTTCCTCTGATGATGGGTCATCTTTAGTTTTTTAATTACCTACAACACATTTATTGGAACATATACAATCAGCTTCCTTAATTAGTCAGTTTAGTCACACGTTCCTTCACATAATTTATCTCACTAACACGCATACAATTCGAATAGTAAAGCAAACTTCTTTATTATATTGGAAGTCTTATTACAATTTCCATCATTCCGTCCCAGCGGAAGATACACAGAATTCCATAAGGACATTCTGTCCACCAAGATTTCACCCTCATAACTAGTATTTAGGGTTCTAGGATCCTATCCTGGGTCACGAAGGGGCTCGTCAGATTCTTGGAACAATGCAGGATTTACAGCCAGAGCCCCCTCTGGCACCTACAATTCCTACTGCCTGAGACTATCCCTATTGACAGACCTTTCGCCTACGGAGCCGGTCCAAGCCTCTCGTAGCGATAATCATGACCCCCTTGGAGTAGGGTCTCGCCGCTAGCTTGGGGGTAGCCTAGCTCGATCCTTCCTTTTATTCTGTTGGCAATAATTTCAATCAAAGTTCTAGATTCTAGCAAACACAAACAGTCCTTTCAAATATGTATCAAATAGTGCAATGACAATCATCCCAACATGTAAATCACAGTTTCACATAGCCAAGGTAGACCTTATCCTAAGGTAACTTTTCATTCTAATGAGGATTCTTCTCCCCATAAAGAAGTGTTGAGTACACCTCTTAAAACATGTTAAGCAGGGCATGAGTTTTCCATTTGGATTCACTTATCTAACATAAGCAAAATCCCTTAAGGAAATATATTGTGTCAATAAACTCAACGAGATGATCTTTAGGATTCCTAAATAGATAACCAGTTTCTATAACCTTCACTAATCAGTTCTTAACCTTGTCGCATTTGATCATAACTATATTGAATACGCATAAAGACATATGTACAATAACCTTTGGCAATTAATTCTATCATGATTCAATGCCTTAGTATCCCAACTATTCTAGCTAGAAATCATAGTGATTAATCGTTTTATGCTTGAACTAATATGTCTTTCTGGATGAGTTATCAGTTTAATGTGTAAGCGAAGAATATGAAAGCTAATATCCTATGTAATTTATCTTATATTGTAAAATTGATAATCTAGTAATGAATAACCCGGTTTGGCGGCATGACGACATTCGGAACTTCATCTTTACTCGTGCTCGCATTAGCCACACCCGATGTTCCAATTGTGGTGGCAATCCCTGCAACCTCGGGCACTCCCGTATCATTGGCAATACCCGTTGCTTGACCGGTTGCGTTGATTTCCATGGTTTTTCCACTTCGTCGCTTTGGAGCCATCGTCCACGAGGAGTTTGAGAGATAGGGAAGGTGGGATAGATTTTAGATGAGAGAGGGTAGAGAATATGGCTTAGTTAAAGATCGAGACAAGGGATTTGAGCTAACTCTCTTCCTCTTTCTCTTTCTCTCTCTCTCTCTCTCTCTCTCTCTCTCTCTCTCTCTCTCTCTCTCTCTCTCTCTCTCTCTCTCTCTCTCTCTCTAGCTTCTCGCAGCCTCTTGAAGGAGTATTCTTCCTTCTCTCTTCTTCTCTCTCGCAGCCTCTCGGGGTCTCCTTATGTCACTTATGCCTCTCCCATGCCTCATATTTATAGTGAATTGGGGAAGAGGGCTTGTGGTTGAGAAGTGGAGCTCTTTGTGGAGGGGGATCTTGGAAAGATCAGTGATCTGATGCTCAGATCATAAATCTGATGGTTCCGTTGGCTCCGAAAGGGGGGTAAAACCCCAAGACACTTGGTTAGAAAGCTCTCAATTCACGCCTTCTTCTTTTCTCTGTTTGAAGTGCTGTCTACTGCCTATAAACTGCGATCACGGCGCGCGCGATTTCACCAGTCACTTTGGATGGCCACGGTCCTTGCCAATTCGAAAAAAATATCGAATTTACGACTCTTGATTTTTCTAAATAAAATATTTTAAATTAAATAAAAATTATTAATAATTAATGTTAGTTAGTTTTTACCTTAGTTAGTCTTTAGTTAGTAATCTTACTAACTTATTAATTAACTAACCAACTAACTTTTATTGTGTGGAAATATTACACTATTGGATATATGTCTCTTTAACACACTCAATTTGATAGTTTTTGGTACCGGTTGCACACTCAATGACTATTAGTGGTTCATGCATACCTCACTTCTTGCAAGATATACTTGGTAGTTGTAGATTGGATTCTATCAATTGATTGCTCACACCTACCTTTGGTTTTACTATTGTCATTATTTTTAGCATGTGGTAATTGTAGGCTTCTGCATCATATATAAGGGCAGATGCATTAACTTGATCATCATTTACTGGCAGTTAGTGGATAGACCTACTCTGTGATGATTTTATCTATTTAGACATTGACTCGATCTCAATTTGGCCAATTTTGTAGTCATTTACATTAGTCTATTTGTCTTGGACTCTACTTCATCTCTTACATTATGGATGGTAGATCAAATGATAGTGCTATCTTTAACATTGACAAATTGGATGGCACTAACTATAACTATTGGAAGGTACAAATATGGCAAGTTTTGGTGCAAAATTTATAGATTAAGACATTGAGACACAAGGGTGTAAAGCCCAAATGCTTTAATGCACTGGATTGGGATGAATTGGACGAGTTGTATAAATCTATGATAATTTTGTCACTCTCTAAGTAGGTTTTCTACAATGTTATCTCTAAAGGGGTAGACCGCTTGGGAGTTCTGTGTAATAAAGCATAAAATACCTTAGTCTAGGATATGCTAGGGTTTGGTATAAAAGGTGGAGATGTAACATGTGAAGTATCTTTTTTCCATTTCAAGAATACAAGATTGAGGGATCCTTCCTCCCACCTATCATAGGGGTGTGTACCTATGTCCACCATAGCAAGAGGCGAGTATCTTGTTGCAGCATTCATCTTTGATTCTCAACCATTCATGGCAATACATTTTCATGCCTAGCCACCTTGGCTATGGTTTCTTTGGCACATTTGGCGTATCTTGTATTTTCCAATTATTTTGTTTGTTGTGAGAATTGTCTCTTTTACATTGGTATCAAAGCATGGACTTTAATCCATGGGAAGTGCCATTTTCTTGGAGAATTTAGTCATTATGACAGGAACCCGTTAACTGGAGCACCAAGATTTGGTCACAGGGTTTGGTACAATTCAAACCGTGACTAGTCAGAGTTCTTTGCAACAAGTTCAGACTAATTTTGAAGGCTTCTTGAAGAAGATCTTGATGGAGATGGAGGTTCTTGGCCGAAATAGTAGGACGTGGTCAAATGGAGGTCCATTTTGAAGGCTTTTGACCCTTGAATGCCTGAGTGTTTGGTATCTTCATCAATTCTTGATTCTATCAAGAATTTGGATTCTTCAAGGCTCAAAGCATCTTCTCCTACAAGCATTATGAATATTTCTTCAAGCATTGGATTCTCTTGAATCATTGGAGCTCTCTATTGGAAGTAATGCCTATGTTACATAGAAGCAACCATTATGGGACAAAAATTTGCTTTAAGCTGGGCCTATACCTTTCAATTTGGATCAATTTTAAGATGGATTTTATGGAGTATTGACTGATTGAGGTTCCTCTACCATTCTTCAACAACAATCAAGAGGTAATTCTTGTTCTCTACTCTTAATTTCCCTATTAATCCACTTATTCAAGCCTTCCAATTGCTGAAAGGGAAGAAATTAAGAGCAAATCATTGAGGTCATGATCATGTAGTACCTAGGACCTAGGGCTGATTGATGTAGTTTACTGATTTCCAGCTCTGTCCATTCATAAATTGATGCCCAAATGATTGCGTAGAGTGATTCATTACTCATATTTTGTGCCTAACTTGTACTTGACTTGGTTGAGCTAACATTGATGCTAAGGACTGAAAAATGTAAATGAAAATAGTAAGTGGGACATTGTAAAAGCAGTGAGTCATTGCAAAGGGTATTTCCCTATCCATAGGTCTTCCAATTTTAGCAAATTTTCCCATTTTCCACTTGCATTTCATCAAAGAATCAAAGGCTTTTTCCATCTATGCATAGCATCACTGTTTTCTTAGACTAGAATGTACTTGCCATGTCGATACCCGTGAGGAAAAGCAGATGCCCGGCGAGTTGGGAAGACAAAAGAGAGGTGACCCTGATGGGGTGCACAACTCGGCACTGGAGGAACTTTGCACACCTCCTGTAGTCTCGAAGCCCACGTACTTTTCAAGTTTAGGTGTAGGTGCAGGTATATCCATTTGACAGTGATTGGTAGAGACATTTCAGTTACATCAGGGAATTATAGGTGTTAGAAGTTCTATTGGCACAAATAAGAACATGGCATTTCATACTCTTTTGATACCTACAGGGTCACAGTTTTTCACAAGTTTATACAGTAGATACCCACTATTTACAGGTCATTCTTGAGCCCTACAGGTGCCCCACTACCCTCTCCAAGTACTGTAGGGGTTTGTAGGGTTTATTATTACACATGGAACTCCTACTAGTTCAAACAGGGCATTTACAGGTTGTTGACAGGTTGTAGGAAATTTCAGGACAATAGTAAGGATTTTATTATAGAAAATTCTATATAGATCCAAAATTGGAGCTTGATAGCTTATTGGATAGAGGGCATAATAAGCTTTGATTTAAATTAGGAACTTTAGCGATCTGACATTTGTAGCTCAAGATATTTCAATTTTAGTGATAGTGGGTACAATTAGATAGCACCTGGACATCATAATAGGGACTCACTATTTGTCAGTATTTCACCTAAGACCTTCATTCCAAGTTGAAATCTCTTCAAATATACTATATCCCTACATCATAAGCTTCCTTTGGAGCTATTAAGCATCGGGATTGAAGCAATACTTTGAGAGATACAAGGGATTTTGTGATTGATTGTCTGATACAACCTACAACCATTTCCAATGGCCAAAGGCAAAAGGAAAGACCAAGTGATGGAGACAATTCAAGAAGACATTAGAGGGTATGCCAATGAACAAAATAACACTAATGAAGCCTGAAATCAAGACCAACATGATGATGGTGTAAGTGTTGGTAATGCCCATAGTGTACAACTTGGAAATTATGAGAACCAAGCAACTTTTGGTGATCCTATATGTTCAAATGAGTTACATATGATGAGCATTAGAATGCATGATGGATTTGAATAACTTTCTAAGTCAATGGGGAATATGGAAAAGACAACCAATGCAATGAATGAGAGTATTCAACATTTGGTCAAGTTCATGCAATATGGGTTTGAAAATATAGTAGCAAAGACTATGAAAAATGGGTTTGATGAGGTATTGCCAGCCATCAAGGTTCAAAATACAACCTCTTCTCCAAATAGACCCACTACTCTTGGTAAAAATGCTTTAGCCCAGCCATCTAATGTGAAAGGGAAAGGGATTGATCAACCAATCATGTCCACTTTTGAGAGGGGAGAACCTTCTACATTGAAGAATACCTTTGGTCAACCAATCAAAGTATTATGGCCGTCCACATTTTAATCCAAGACATGAGGCAACTTATGTAGGGGATGAAGACTTAAGAGAAAGAAATAATGAAGAGTTCCATGGAAGATTTAAAGAAAGAAAGTCATTTCGAGACATCACTAACAAAGAGAACATAATCTATGGCCAACCCACTAGTGGACAACATCATTCATTTGGATCTAATCAACAAAATCAAGGTGGTAATGCTTCTAGGCTGAATTCCTTTGGAAGGGATTCAATGCATAGAGAATCTTGGATACAACCATCAGTTGGACAACATTATAACAATTCTCAACCCACATATAATGAGAGGGAATACAAAGAGAAAATCACCATTTCCAACTTCAAGGGGAATAATGCATCTCCAACGGAGTTAGAAGAATGGGTAAACAAACTAGAGATGCACTTCACTCTTTCTCCTCATCATGATGAAGCTAAGATCTACTTTGCGGCGCTCCATCTTGAAGGGTACACTCATACATGGTGGAGATACATGCAAAGAGGTGGTCATACTTTTGCTTCATGGGAAGATTTTAAAAAGGCAATGTTTGAGGTATTTGTTTCTCCAATGGAAAAGGAAAAGTTGCAATGAAGATGGTATGATCTTCAACAAAGAGACATGTCCGTGCATGACCACTCCAATATGTTCCTCAACCTCTCTATGTACATTGATGGAATTGATAATATGGCAAATTAAACAGATATATCTTTGGTTTAGATCCAGCCCTTTCTTCGAAAGTAGGTGCAATGCAGCCCAAGAGCATTCATGATGCTATTCAATATGTTGAAAGGTATGGACAGAAATATAAGAAAGATTCAATGGGTTTTTAGCCTAAAGGTGCAGGGTATTCTTCATCAAATTAGTCCTCTAAGTTTGGAGCTTATTTCAGCCAACCAAAGGACACTTTTAGGCAAGAAAACAGGGGATATAACAGTCCCAATAGTTATAACAGCAAAGTACCAATCTTTCCTACTGTTTATACCTCAAAACAGGGTGAAAATTATGCACAAAGACATGGGCAAAATTTCAGAAATATGGCTGAAGCACATCAAAATTTTACAAGGGCTGAAAATACACAAAAGGGATCTCAAAAAAACACTTATAGTAAGGTTCTTTCTAATGATCAAATTCGGGATATGCGGGCCAAAGGTTTATGCTTTAAGTGTGGAGAGAAGTGGACATAAGACCATAGGCTGAAATGCAAATCTAAAAATAACAAGCTCAATTTTGTCATCATTGATGAACCGAATGAAGATGAAGGACAAGAGAATCAAGAGGCAAATGTGTTTCAAGTGGATGCAAACCCAATGGTCGAAGATATGCATGATGAGGATGATGGAATCAATGATGAGTTTTATGACATTGTGGATAGCTTTCCTTTTGATCCAAGTGGTTCTTTATGTGCCATTTCTCATGGTGCATGGACCGGTTGTTGGTGCACAGATCGGATGCCATAAGCACGTGTAGTGAGCGTCAGAAGGTCCCCAAGAACAAAAGAACTCTACTTTTTGCACACAAATCAATGTAGAAAGCTTGCACGACATGAACAAGAGACCAAATGGGTGCAATCTCCTCCCATGCCTTGTGTGAGCGCTCCACAAAGCATGTATTTTATATATTAATTATCTTCAAGCTCAAACAATAGCCCAAATTACAAAATAGCACGCTTTAGCTTTTGAGTTTGCTTTTGTGCCAAATAGAATTAAAGCTAATGGGCGCCCAAGAAGTCAGGCGTACCCAAATACCATGTCCAAATACAAATATCTAAATCGTGCCTCCATGCGCATATAAAAATAATAAATAAATATCAAGCGCCTTGATAAATAAGCGCGACAAAATATAGGCGCCATGCCTAAGGTATGCGCCTATCAAAATATTGACGATAACTTGAATACACGCTATCTTCCAATGCTTTCCACTGCCACCGTTGTTATCTCTACACATCAACTGAAGCATTCACAATCGTTAGTAAAATAATACAATTAAACTGACAAAAGTGAATACCTAGCAGTCTTCAACTACATAAATAAATTGGTTAGAAATCAATCCTAACCTTAATCTATCACGAGTGCACACTCTAAACTCATATACGTTTATTAATTAAATATGTATTTTGCGGAATCACTCGTTATGGAATCACCCATGTACACATAAAATTAACAAAACGCTCAAAAAGAATAGGCATCCCCATCAACTTCTCGCACAAAGAATCCACTTTGTGTATGAGTCCCGGTAATAAATGTTTATAGAATCCACTGTAAAACCTCACGGAATCCACCGTGTAATATGCCTCCTGGCATCATACCCACGGGGTGGGATAGCAATTGTCCTCAATTGCTATTAGCTCAATGTAGAGCTAACAAAGTGGGGAAAGCATTTAAGTCTCTAGCGTACATCCATTGGGCCTCTTCAACAGGATGGTTTTTAAACTTGACCAAATATCTAGAAAATCTACGGCTAGTTCTAGTGGTCATAAAGTCAGTATCTATAATAGTTTCAGGCTCAAGGATTTCAGTCTCTTCATCTAGCAAAGGTGGATTTTCATAGATAGGGTGTACAGGTAATTAGCCTCTAAAGGGTCGTAATAAACTAATATGAAAAGTGTTGTGGATTTTCTAATGTTGTGGTAGTTCTAGTTTAAATGCATTGTCATTGATTTTGTGAATGATCTTGAATGGTCTATAGAATCTAGGTGCTAATTTCACAACTGGGTGTTTATCTACACTTTGTAATCTACAAATTTCTATTTGTAACCAAACATAGTCATCAACTTTAAAATTCATAGCCTGTCTTTTCTTATTTGCTTGCTTTGTACATGATTGCTGGGCTTTGGCAATCATATCTTTAACTTCATAAAAAATAGTGGCATGCATGTTAGCAATATCATCAGCAATTTGAATTTTATTTGATAATGATGCAACAGGTGTAGGCAATCTATATCCATAAATAACTTCAAATGGTTCTTTCTTTGTAGCTGTATGTGGTGTATTATTATATGCAAACTGAAAAAAATGTAGATGTGTATCCCATGTGTGTGGTTTTGAAATAGTGTAAGCACGTAAAAGATCTAAAATAGTACTGTTAGTAGCTTCTATTTGTCCATTTGTTTCAGGATGAAATGCAGATGAAAAATCAATCTTTGTTCCTAAGTTAGCAAACAAAGTAATCCAAAAATTATTACAGAATCTAGAATCATGATCAGAAATAATAACTTTTGGTAAATCATGATTAGTAAACACAGTTTTCAAAAACAATTGAGCAGCTTGAGATGCAGTTAAAGTTTTCTTGCATGGAATGAAATATGCTTGTTTGCTAAACTTGTCGACAACAGTCCAAATCATATCATGATTAGCTTTAGTGTTAGGTAAACCAGTAATAAAGTCCATTGAAATTTGTTCCCATGGTCGTGATGGAATAGATAATGGCATGAGTAAACCATATTGTTTACCATGGTGTCTTTTAACTCGTTGACAAACTAAACATTCAGATACAAAGTTAGATACATCAGTGTCCATATGTGGTCAATAAAAATCTTCAGTCAATGTACGCAAAGTAGATATAATATCTCTATGACCTTGATACGGAGGACAATGAATCTCATGCAAAACAAAAGATCTAAATGAAACTGTCACACATAATCTCTTTTCAATAAACATGAATCCATTATTGTAAGACAGTGAATCAATAGGAATCCAATTGTTTGCAACTAATTGATTCCAATCAGCTTGAAAATTAAGATCCTGATAATAAGTATCTTTCATAGGGATAACAGAATCAAATGATATGACAGAAATATTATGAACTGTCGGTCTTCTACTTAAAGCATCGGCTACAACATTCTCTTTTCCTAGTTGATATTGGATAAGGGGATGAAAGCTTTGAATGAATGCTGCCCATTTAATGTGTCGGGCAGATATTTGTGATTGACTAAGGAGATGTCTAATGCTTTGTTGGTCAGTTTTAATCATAAATTCAGAACCCATTAAGTAATGTTTCCATTGACGTAAGGCTTGTACTACAGCTAGCAATTCTTCATCATAGGTAGAGTATTTAAGTTTAGATGGTTTGAGTTTACAGCTAGAGTAGGCTATGGGATGATTATCTTGCATAAGGACGGCTCCTATTCCAGATCCACTAGCATCAGTAAACTACTAAAAAGAATGGTCTATTGAAATCAGGTAGTTGTAATACAGGAGCATGGGTTAATGCATGTTTCAACAAATCAAAAGATTTTTGTTGATTGTCAGTCCAGTTATAAACAATACCCTTCTTTAAAAGTTTAGTCAAAGGTAATGCAAGTAATGAAAAAATTCGCACAAACTTTCTGTAAAAACTAGCAAGACCTAGAAAAGAACGTAACTCATGCACATTTTTGGGTATGGGCCAATTTAAATTTGCTTCTATCTTTTTAGGGTCAACTTTAATACCTTCTAATGAAACAATATGTCCTAGATATTCAATTTCTGTTTGAAAGAATTCACTCTTTTTTGGATTAGCATACAATTGATTGTCTTTTAACAACTTGAAAACTAAAGACAAATGTTCATAATGCTCATTCTCATTTTTACTGAATACTAATATATCATCAAAGAATACTATAACACAATGCTGATATTTCAGAAATATGCGATTCATCATGTGACTAAATGTAGCTGGTGCATTAGTTAGACCAAAAGGCATCACTAGAAATTCATAATGTCCAAATTGTGTTCTAAATGCAGTTTTGAATATATCAGATTTATCCAATCTTACTTGATGATAACCAGATTTAAGATCTATCTTACTGAATATGGCAGATCCTTGTAGTTTATACATAAGATTATCTACCCTAGGAATCGGATATCTATTTTTAACAGTAATTTTATTTAGGGCACGATAATCAATGCACATGTGATAAGTATTATTATTCTTCTTTAGTAATAAGACAGGTGCACCAAATGGAGAACTACTAGGTCTAATTAATCCTCAATTAAGCAATTCTTCTATTTGATTTTGAATTTTTTTCTGTTCAATTTGGTTATGTCTATATGGTGCTTTACATGGTAGTTGTGTACCAGGAATTAAATCTATTTTGTGATCTTCAGGTTGTGAAGGTGGTAGTCTAGGTGGTAAATCATCAGCAAAACAATCTTTAAATTGAGCAAGAAATTGTGTATGCCTAGGATGCATTTGTTTTTCTTTAGCTTGAAGTTCATTCACCCATATTAAATAAGATTTGCTACTTTTACGTCATGCACGCTTAGCTTGAGTATGAGTAAGTAGTGAAAATTTATTGGAAGCATGCATACCATGCAATGTGATTTGTTTTCCTTGAAAATAAATTTTAATTGAATGCGTAGAATAATCTATGTCAGGATTATACTGATGACGCCAAGGCATTTCTAAAATAATATCACTAGACTGCAAAGGTACAACTAGGAAATTCCTTCGTTCAGTATATTCACCAATTTTAATTTCTAAATTATGCACTTCTTGTGTTCCATTATATCTTGTGCCTAGGAATGCAGCTTTAATGTGATAATTTGTAGAAATAGTTTGTAATTTCAATTCTTTCACTAACTTTACAGAAATAAAGTCATGTGTGCTACCATCATCATGCAAAATAATATTTTCTTTACCATGCACAAAATATTTCATTATCAACAAATAATGTGGAGTTGGCATACTTGGCAAAGTATCCGAAGTAGTATCAATGTCGTCATCATCTTTCGAAAAGTTAGGCATTTCCTCACGTTCTTCTTCTTCCATTGTTCCAAGATAATTGATATGGACAGGTGGCTTTTTGATTTGGCAATTGGCTGCTAGATGTCCAGGTTGATGGCATTTGTAACAAACTATAGGTTTAGCTTTAGATACATTATTGGTAATGGCAAGAAGTTTAGGAATGTTGGAGTTTGGTTGTGAGGATGACTTAGGGATTGGATTGGTATTTGATGGCAAAGCAGGTGGTCGTGTCCAAGACTTACGGAATGAAGATGGAAGTAAACGACTTTGATTGAATCTTTGAAAATTTGAATTGAATTGTTTGGAACCATAGTTACCATTAGCTTGAAATTGTTGTGGACGCTTGTCTCTTCCTCGAATCTTGTCTTCAGTGTCATGAGCCAAGGAAATTGCATCTTCAAGGGTTGTTGGCTTGAACATATTGACTTCAGCATAGTAATGTCCAAGTAGGCCAGACATAAACTTGCGTTTGTGAGTCGCTTCAAGTACATCTTCGAGCATGCATAATTGCAGTAGGGCATTCCAAAAACGTTCAGTGTATTGGGAAATAGGTTTGCGATCTCTATGCTGTAGAAGATCCCATTGCTTTATGGCTTTTTCATGGAATTGAGAAGGAAGGAAATTCTGCAAAAACTTCTTTTGGAAACTCTCCCAGGTAGTGGGATAATCAATGCTCTTGCGAACCACAGTCCACCATAGAGATGCTTGATCGACTAAATGGTTAGTGACACATTTAATTTTGTCTTTCTCAGCATATGTTTCTTCATGGAAGTAATCATCAAATCGACTGATAAATGCAAGTACAATCTTTCCATCTCGTGATCCATTGAAAGTACAAAATTTGAAGTTTCTTTTACTTATCTTTGTTTCTTTGCGGATGGATTGGGCTTCAAGTGTCGCATCGATGGTACATTCTATAAGATCTTCGGGTTGCGGTCCATCTATGTCGGTGGTAGATCGTTGCAAATTGGCCAATTGAGCTTGCAAAGCTTGTCGGGCTCTTCGTTCTTCATCAAGTTGCATCATAATCAAATCCAACTTCTGCTCCATCGTTGGTTCGGGTAAATCACCTTCAGCCATTAAATCATCCATGTTTGGATCGGTCATCTTGTAAAATCCAAAAGACCTCACACTCTCGAAATCTGATTAGCGGGATGAATGTAGCTCAAAGACGGGTATACAAGACTTGTAAATTTTTGTTTGGCTTTTGTAATATTTGTCTTTTGCAATTGCGGTATTCATTGTCTTCGTAGAAACTGCGTATGAACTATGTATGACCTGTTGCGTTTGCTAAAACTGGTTCAGCAAGTCTGTAGGTGTGAACAGAGTCTACTAGAGAGCAATAAACGAATTCTGTGCTTCTGCATGTGAACAGCCTTTATGGGAGTGGTGGAAGTAAGTCTTTTATGACTACTGTGACTTGCAAGACTTGGAGAAGTAAGTAAGCTTGGTAGACTTGGGGAACTTAAGAGCTTAAGGCTCTCTGTGATCCGTCATGGATTTTTAGGACATGAATATGTCCTTGGCCGTTTTGACGCCTCCCAGTTGATCCTCTTGCTGCCAATCGTCAGTTTTGTTGAACGAAGCTTTTTAAAGCTTAATACTAAGCTTGCTAAGCTTTAATTCAAAGCTTTTAAGCTTTTAGTTATGGAGCTTATTGTTAGTTTGGTTCAAAACGACTTGAAGAAGGAGATGTCTACGTGGTCCTCCGCCTCCACCGGCTGGTCCTTCGCGATCCAGAGGATGCAGATAGGGGTTCTTGACTGCCAGGAACACGCTCGTATCGACCGTTCGCGATGAAACTAACTGTAGAGCTCGATCGTTCCAGGATCTTTGCCTTCGCGCAAGATGGTAAGCGATTGGAAGCTCTCGATCTCAGCTTCACTCTGATACCACTGGTGCATAGATCGAATGCTGTAAGCGCGCATAGTGAGCGTCAGAAGGTCCCCAAGAACAAAAAAACCCTACTTTTTGCACACAAATCAATGTAGAAAGCTTGCATGACATGAACAAGAGACCAATTGGGTGCAATCACTCCCCATGCCTTGTGTGAGCACTCCACAAAGCATGTATTTCATATATTAATCATCTTCAAGCTCAAATAATAGCCCAAATTACAAAATAGCACGCTTTAGCTTTTGAGTTTGCTTTTGTGCCAAATAGAATTAAAGCTAATGGGCGCCCAAGAAGTCAGGCGTACCCAAATACCATGTCCAAATACAAATATCTAAATCGTGCACCCATGCGCATACAAAAATAATAAATAAATATCAAGTGCCTTGATAAATAAGCGCGGCAAAATATAGGCGCCATGCCTAAGGTATGCGCCTATCAAAATATTGACAATAACTTGAATACACGCTATCCTCCAATGCTTTCCATTGCCATCGTTGTTATCTCTACACATCAACTGAAGCATTCACAATCGTTAGTAAAATAATACAATTAAACCAACAAAAGTGAATACCTAGCAGTCTTCAGCTACATAAATAAATTGGTTAGAAATCAATCCTAACCTTAATTTATCGCAAGTGCGCACTCTAAACTCATATACGTTTATTAATTAAATATGTATTTTGCGGAATCACTCGCTATGGAATCACCCATGTACACATAAAATTAACAAAATGCCTGAAAAGGATAGGCGTCCCCATCAACTTCTCGCACAAAGAATCCACTTTGTGTATGAGCCCCGGTAATAAAATTTTACGGAATCCACCGTGTAATATGCCTCCTGGCATCAGTTGTAAGGGAGAAAATACCCTTTGATTTGAAGGGCTGATCAATGGTTCATCTCTTGATAGACACGGGTAGCACCCATAGCTTCATAAATACCAAATCTTTACATAGGTTGAAATTGTTACCCTAACAAATGCAAGTGCCATTGAAGATCCAAGTTGCGAATGGAGCTTATGAGTCAAGCAATGAAGTATGCCTACAAACTCCTATTACTCTATCCCCTTCATGTATCATACAAGTGGACTTGATTACTTTGGAAATGGGACCTATTGATATTGTCATTGGCTGTGATCAAGTCCATTGGAAAATTTTCATTGGACTTGGAGAACATGCAAATGGAGTTCAAATGGAATGGACAGCATATAGAATTGAAGGGCATTGGTCATATCCATGAAGAAGTTAAGAAAAGAAATCAATGCACGATCATGTATCTTTGCTCTTTTGCTTGCGAAAACAGTTGGGACTCATATCCATGAAGAAGTTAAGAAAAGAAATCAATGCATGATCATGTATCTTTGCTCTTTTGCTTGCGAAAGTAGATGAAGAGCAGCCACCAAATTAGCCATCTTCTTCTTCAAAGAAAAAAGATCCAAGGTTGGAAGAGCTGTTGGAGGAGTATAAAGATTTATTTCAGCCACCATCATCTTTGTCTCCAAGGCAAGAGATTGACCATCTTATCGACTTGTTGCCTAATACCAATCCCATCAACAAACCTCCCTATTGCTTGTCAAAGTTTGAAAGGGAAGAGGTGGAGCGACAAGTCAAAGAGTTGCTGCAAATGGGTCTAATTCATCCAAGTCAATCTCCGTTTGCTTCTCCCATGCTCTTGGTAAAGAAGAAGGATGGATCTTTCCACAAGTGCATTGATTATAGAGAGTTGAACAAGTCCACGGTGAAGAATAGATACTCGATTCCATGTATTGATGATCTCGGATGAACTTAAGGATGCAAAGATCTTCACCAAGATTGATCTTCATTCGGGCTATCACCAAATCTGAATCAAGAAAGGAGATGAGTATAAAACAACCTTTAGGACCGAAAGAGGGTTATACCACTTCTTGGTAATCCCATTTGGGCTCTCAAATGCCCTGGCCACTTTTCAAGCTCTCATGAACAAAATATTACAGTCTCTCTTATACAAAACAGTCTTAGTATTTTTTTATGACATTCTCATTTATAGCAAGTCCAAGAAGGAGCATTTGATGCATGTATGAGAGGTCTTTGACATATTAAGAAGACACATACTCTTTGCCAAAATATCAAAGTGTTCTTTCATGGAAGAAGAAGTGGAATATCTAGGTCACATTGTGGGAGAAAAAGGGATGAGTGGATCCTAACAAAGTGAAGTGTGCCAAAGAATGGCGTACACCAACTTCTTCTACATCTTTACGGGGATTCCTTGGATTATCATCATTTTATAGAAGATTCATAAAAAATTATGCTCATGTGGCGGCTCCTTTAACCGATAGGCTAAAGAAAGAGTCTTTCTTTTGGGACTCTATAGTCGACAAGAGTTTCAACGAGTTGAAATCTCTCTTAATTTAAGCACCTATTCTTGTTTGCCCGGATTTCTCTAAGGAATTCACTATATGCGTGGATGCTAGTGGAAGAGGAGTTGAGGCTATTCTCCATCAAGACCATGGAGTTATAGCATATGAGAGTCGCAAGCTTGATGATAAGGAGCATCAACTACATGTCTATGAACAAGAGATGTTGGCAATTTTGCATGCTATTAAAAAGTGGCATCATTATATATATGGCAGCCACTTTAAGGTTAAAAGCGACCACCATGTGCTGAAATATTTCCTTTCTCAACAAAATTTGTCTCCTAAACAACGGAGGTGGCTAGCTACTCTTCAAAGCTATGATTTTGAAATATCCTATATGACTGGAAAAGACAACATTGTAGCAGATGCTTTATCAAGAATGTGGGCATGCTCCATCTCTACAATTTCAATTGTGCATAAGGATTGGATCAATGATATTGAAGAAGAATATTTGCTTGATGAGTAAGCATAAAAAATGATGAAGGAATTTCACCAAGGCAAAGGAGAAGAGTATGGTAGAGTCTACTTGACACCACAATCTTCTTTCAAAGATCGTATTTTGCATGAGATGCACTCTTTGCCTTTAGCGGGACACCATGGGCTGTTCAAAACCTTTGATAATATCCATAAGAGCTTCTATTGGAAGGGTATTTGGAGGGATGTTAAGGATTTTGTTATGCAATGTTTTCCATGCCAACAAAACAAGGACTCTTCTCTTTTACCCGACGGCTTACTTCAGCCACTTCCTATTCCTCATGGTAAGTGGACTGATATTAACATGGATTTTATTGTGGGATTACCTACACTAAAGCATGGGTGGAATAGCATTTATGTGGTAGTAGACCAATTGACTAAATCATCCCATTTCATCCCTACCAAAGCTCAATTCACAGCAAAGCAAGTTGATGAACAATTTATGGAATCTATCTTCAAGCTTCATGGAATGCCAATGAAGATTATGTCTGATCGAGACACTAAGTTTATTGGCAGCTTTTGGAGGAGTTTATTCTCTTCAATGGGGACTCTATTGACTCCTAGTACAGCATACCACTCGCAAACCGATGGGGAAATAGAGAGAGTTAACAAATGGCTAGATGTATACTTGCGGCACTTTTGCCATGACACACAAAATTCTTGGGACAATTGGCTTCACCTTGCGGAGTTTTGCTATAATAATACTTATCATATGAGTCTTGGAATGTCTCCTTTTGAAGCTCTATATGGTTACAAAGTGCAAGTACCCTCCGCCTTATTCCATGAAGATGTGAATCCACAAGCTCATGAGGAGTTAGAAAAGATGGAGGCTCTTATGAAGCAATGCAAGGACAACATTCGGAAAGCTCAAGAGACCATGAAAGTCTATGTGGATGAGAAAAGAAGACATGTGGAGTTTGAGGAAGATGATTGGGTATTCTTGAAGGTTCCCAAGTCACGATATGCTTCTCTCAAAGGAGGGAGGGCACAATAAACTTGCTCATAGATTTTATGGTTCTTACTACATTGTCAAACGAGTTGGGGATCTTGCTTATCAGCTCGATTTACCTTCAAGCACAAGAATTCATAATGTTTTTCATGTGTCTCAGCTTAAAAAGTATGTTGGTCCTCAAATCCAAGTTCTTGAAGAACTCCCTCCCTTTGATGATGATGGGTTGATCATCTATGAGCCTGAAAAGATTATTGGTAAGAGGGAGAAGGTTTTAAGGAACCAAATTCTTGTGGAATACCTTATCAAATGGAAAGGTTTGACTATCGAAGAATCTTGTTGGCAATAAGCATCATACTTGGAGAAATTTCCATGGCTTTAACAAGAGGACAGTTCATGAACAGAACAGTAAACAGCTTGCCGTAATAATTTCATGTCGAAAAGTTAATTGCCTTATCTTCATCAAAATTTGATCTTGAAAGCATCGTTGGATACTACATATTGTCCTCTACATTTCTATGTATAGCACATGGAAATCAGACACTTCTAGCTCAAGATATGGCCAATTTTGTATACAGCCTGTTTTGGATAGCTTAAGTAATGTGTTCCATTTACATGGTCATTTCTTCATCAAATTCTTGATTCTTCATCAACATAAGAGCTCTACTTCAACATGATTCCATAGGCTTCAAGCTATCCTTCTAATCATCCTTATAATTTGTTCCCAATTCAACTTTGAGAACAAAGCTCTTCTAGGCCGGGATGGCTTGTAATAAAGCATAAAATACCTTAGTCTAGGATATGCTAGGGTTTGGTATAAAAGGTGGGGATGTAACATGTGAAGTATCTTTTTGCCATTTCAAGAATATAAGATTGAGGGATCCTTCCTCCCACCTATCATAGGGGTGTATACCTATGTCCACCATAGCAAGAGGTGAGTATCTTGTTGCAGCATTCATCTTTGATTCTCAGCCATTCATGGCAATACATTTTCATACCTAGCCACCTTGGCTATGGTTTCTTTGGCACATTTGGTGTATTCTTGTATTTTCCAGTTACTTTGTTTACTATGAGAATTGTCTCTTTTACATTATGGGATAAGTTCATAATATCTACAACAAGCAAAGCCTTGCCTTGCAAATGTATTGGTTGAAGCAACTCATGGACCTTTGTATAAAGGAAAGGAATTCCATGTTCGCTCATTTAAATGAGTTTCATTCTATTTTCAGCCACTTATCTTGACAATGGATTGACTTTAAGGATAACCTTTCTCCCTTATTCTTGTTGGTTACATTGTCTAAGTCATGGGACATATTCTGTAATGCTATGTATGCAAATATGCTTATTGATAAGCTAAAATTGCAAGATGTAGAGGGTGCACTCTTGAATGAAGAGATTAACCGAAAGAGTACTAATGCTTCCTGTAATTCTCATGCTTTGATAGTTAGAGGCAATAATGATAAGAGCAATAATGACCACCCAAAGAGAGACTCTCAAAAGTCTCGTTCTCAATCACCTGGATAGTCTCATAGTAAGTCATGTGGTTGTAAATTCGCATTGTCTTGTCATTTTTATGGGAAGCACCATGGGGCTTTCCTACAATGAATGCATGTTGTTTTGTGCTCTATAGCAAACCAAATCATTGACACATGCATCGTACAATCGAATAGTTCCTTTGAATCCCTCATCGACTAGATAGCTTTCATGCACTAGCTCTACCAGATTTGTGGTTGGCATATGAGCAATGTTCTCTACTACCTACACAAAACCAATACAAATGTGTATGGAGTATGAGAAAAAAATTAGAGCACATAACATTATCTACTCTTATGGATTAGAGACTTATCCCAGAAAGGTGTTGTCTCTAGTATGGATATTTGAGATGCCACCAACTAAGCTAACAATCTGTTATAGGAATATTGTAGTCTATAACATTTCATCAGACCCACTAGGCTTGAACGAAACAGTATTGTGTAGTTACATCATCTTTTGTGGATGCACACCTTCACATGCACCACAAATGCTTTTGTTCATCTTGGAAATTCTTGAGCACATATTGCAAGGTGTGTATTTGGAGACTCTATTTCCAATGGAACAAGCAAGATCTACATTTCTTGCATCCCTCTAATTGGTACCTTCTTCATCTGCCATGAGCCCTGGAAAATCACTTTGGGATGGCCACACTTCTCTGTCACTTTATCTATCTTTGACTAAAATGAGACTTGTGCATCCATATATTCTTCCTTCATCTCACATATTGCCATAGTTGTCAATTCTTATACACTACCAAAAAAAAATCCCAATTTGAACTTAAAAGAATAATATATTTTTTATGTTCACATGATTATGACAAAAAAAAACAAGAGTAACTACCTTGGGTCACACACATGTGCTACCATGTTTGTTCAATCATTAAAATGATGTACATGGTCAAAGAATATCCAACTATTGCGTTGGTCCCTAGCATCATCTCTTTGCATGCAATTCACCAAATTGACCCTTGATGTTGGCCTTATCATTGACATTTTGAATATGAAGCACTTGATATAATCATCAACAGGTTGCCCATGAAATAGGCTACTATGGAAAAATATGTGTGCACAATGTTGCTTAGCTTCAAAAGACAAGATTCCATCCTTTGGTCACTATTTATAGGCACTGCATGAACCATATGTTTGAACTAACATGCATGGAATACTCAATCTCATTTTTTGGGTTGTTTTTGAGATGTCTTGCCATATGTTACTTATTCTTGATTAGAATAATATGTTACCTATTCCTTTGAATGAGTCATTGGAGTTCCTTGAGCATTGTTGAGAGTTCATTGTCATACATGGAAACACTTTACACGTGAACCATGGTCCATATTAGTCTTCTAGCCACATTCATCTGTAAGTCTCAAGCCACAACTACACTAAAGTCTCTCACCATTCCTCTATGGATTTTCAAAGCTCTTTCATATTTGCTCTACAAGTGCCTCTTTGCTCTCACTAACATCACATAATACATTACATTCACTCGCACTTGGAGAGTAAAATGGGGGGCTACCTGCTATAGAATCATCCAGACTTTTGAGACCATCAGATGACATTCTAACAAGTTGGTATGCTGGTATTAAGTTTTTGTACATAATATGAGATGGATGTTAATTTGTAACACATAGTCATTTAAGGATATAAAAGGTAGGAGGTTATCCCATAAATCTTTTAAAAACCTTGCAAATGAAGAGTTTACACATGTCCATGCCAGACGATTTGGTAATCCAGAGATCGAGCGTCTAGAAGCAATGCCTATTCGGACACTCCAATTCTTCTATGTATTTGCTTCGACAAGCTGTGCCAAGGAATGCCATCAATGTTGACGTGGACTTTGTCTAACAATGGCCATCGTACTTTTGCTCTATACCCTCCATAGGATGCATGTTGTTAGCTCTACTGATGGAAGCTTGTATGCCACGTTGCCATTGTACAAAATTAGGATTTTCTCCACCCTCTCTAGAACACTCATATTTTGAAGTAAATGACGTAAGATTGATGTTTCCCTCCTAAAGGCATTATGTACACAACAACTCTTGTAACTTGAGTGCTTGCCCCTATCCTCCTCTTTCACATCAAGTGTGCCTGGGATGATCTTGTTTCTAGCCATTTCAGGGGTTGGTGAGCCTTCCACATTGATTGTTGCTTGTGCCATGTTACAAGGGCTTCTAATGAGGTCTATGGTAGGGGATGGTTGTAATATAGACCCGTTTCCTTGTTCAATAATATAGTCCTATGAAACCAAACTATCTAGAACATACACTTGGCCAACCTCCTAGTTATTCCTGTAATGGATTGGTGTATTTTGTATTCAACCATTCACGTGGGTAATAGCAAGGACATGTCTGCCCTTATCAATGCAAATATCCTCCTTCTTTTGATGATAGGTCCATTTCGGATGCAATCTACACACGTAGAGAGAGAGAGAGAGGTGTGTGTGTGTGCTAGATATGAGAGAGAGGGGTAGAAATAGATAGAGAAAAATTAAATGGATATGTGTATGAGAGAGGAGAGAGAGAGAGAGAGAGAGAGAGAGAGAGAGAGAGAGAGAGAGAGAGAGAGAGAGAGAGAGAGAGAGAGAGAGAGAGAGAGAGAGAGAGAGAGAGAGAGAGATTTGTGGGAATACTTGACCGTGAGGGCAAGGGATCTTTTGTTTGGATTATGCATCCATAATAGTGTGGGGGTCATGGGAGGAGAATGGCCTTATATAACCACTTCGAGATAGTGGAGCATTAGATGCATGTCAGAGATGAGAGAGAGAGGGGGGGAAGGGGGGTGTTGGATATATTTTTTCTTGACCAAATATGGGGTTACGAGTGATCCCATTTTCAGCAAAAAGTCATCCCAACACAAATACACATACTCTCTCCCCTCCCTTTCTCTCTCTATATTTCTCTGTTCCCTGTCTTCTTTATAAAAAGTAAATTAATCACAAGCTTACTAATATTAACCAACTACATCTAAGTAAGCACAAACTTATTAATGCTAACTATTGCCACACAAACTAATACTTACTCACTACAACTAAGTAATTAATACTAATTATGGCCACATTTCTAATACTAACTACTGACCTATCCCTCTCTTTAAGAGCTTAAGCTCTCTCTCCTCTCTCTCTCTCTCTCTCTCTCTCTCTCTCTTTGTGAAATAATAAATTTGAATACCAAATTACAAAATTTTAATACTAAATATTAACAGCTGGTTACTAATTTTTAAAATACCAATACTAAAGTTTAATAAATTATTAATATCTACTATTATAATAATAATTTATTACTTAGTAATAACTAAATATGATAAGTTAGTGCATTATATTATAGATAGGTGCAAAAAAGAAAAAGGGAAAGCACATGATCATGTTGAAATCACCTGATGATTTCAACATTGTTCCTAAGTCCAATGTTAATGTAGAAGAAATAAATGCCTTCTAGTACACCTCAAATGATTTCATACTTACTACTTCATCACTTGGTGCTACTTAGTTATTTGATGTCTAGTTTGCTTATGCTTAGTGTTGGCTTCTTGTTTCAATGGCTTCTTTCCATATCACCTTGTATCATCAGTGGTTTTATACTTACTGTATTGTTAATGGTTCAATTAGATTGGGTGATGATCATATATGTAACATTATCGACATAATTGATGTGAGATTGTAGTTTAGTATTGGTGCTCCATTTGTGCTTCACGATTTACATCATATCCTAGCTTTGACTAAAGCCTAATCTCTACTAAACAGCTGGATGATGACAACTACAATGTCTCTTTTGGTGATTCTGCATGGAAAATTGCTTGTGCTAGTCTTGTTTTTGCTAGAGGTGCCAAGGTTAGCAACCTACACCTTTTGCTTATATTTGGCTCCATTGATCATATTTTGGTTGATTGATCATTCTCGTGTATCTACTTTGACATCATCGTCTTGGGCTTATGTTTCTTAAAGGAATGAAAGTACTCACTCATTTGCAGTATTTATTGCCTCTTGACTACTTATGTTTTGACTCTTGTGATGATTGTTTATATAGTAAGTAGACTTGTAACTCGCATAAAAGGTCTAGTTCTACACGTGGGTGAGTTGTTGGCTCTTATGCATTGAAGTGTTTGTGGTGTCATTCCCTGTTAGTGCTAAATACTGCATGACATTTATTGATGATTACTCCCATAAAGTTGGGGTCTATCCTATTAAGCAAAAGTCAGATATGTTATCTACTTTTTAGCACTTTCTTGCTATGGTTAAGAGCTAGTCTAGGCATATGCTAAATACTTATGATTTGATAATGGGGGTGAATATGTCTCTAAGGCATTTGAACAATTTTATGATGAGAGGCGTATTAAACATCAGTTGACCACCCATATATCCCACCCTAGAATGGTGTTGTAGAGCACATGAATAAGGCTATTCAAGGAAGAGTTTGTAGTATGCTTAGTCAATAGACTTGCTACAATACTTTTGGGCTAACACAGTTATTATCGTTGTTCACTTGATTAATAGATTCTTATGCACTACTCTTAGTGGTGGAGTTGTAGAGGAGGTATGGTCTCATGAGCCTCCCCCATATGCACACTTATGTGTCTTTGGATGTGTGGCTTTCTTTCATATTCCCAAAGACAAACACAATAAGCTAGATTTGAAGTTCATCAGATGCATTCTTCTTGGATATAATGATCTAGTGGAGATGGGCTATTGCCTCTAGGATCCATAGGCTCGAAAGATTATCCATAGCCATGATGTTGTATTCCATGAGAAAAAGATGTATATGAGACCAGAGTAGATAGTTGAGATACACAATGTGATCTTTTAGCAGAAGCTTTCTATTATAGTATAGCCAGCCCTAGTTAGACATCTTGTTGCAACTAATGCAATGGCCTAGGATCCGCATGTTGTACATGACCATGTTGTTGGAAAGAGAGGACATGCTATGTAGGCTCCACAACCAATCTTGAGATGCTTTACTAGAGGCTCACATTCTCTTGATCATTTTAAGCCCTCTCTGCATTATGTCATGGTGACATATCTTGTGAGCCTCTCACTTATGAGAAGGCTATACATAGAGGTGATAGTCACTCTTGCAAGAGGGCCATGCAGTTTGAGTATGATTCACTACAGAAAAACTGTACATCCGAATTTGATTCCTTTGCCCAATGTGAAATATACATTGCCATGCAAGTGGGTGTATAAGTTGAAGAGTACCCTTGGTCACCCTAAGATAGCATATAAGGCCAATTTGATTGCTAAGGGTTTTAAGAAAGAGAAGGGAGTCGATTTTGATGACATATTCTCTCTTGTGGTCAAGATGACTACCTTATGATTGGTATTGGTTGGGCAGATGGATCTAGACTTATACCAAATGGATGTGAATATGCCTTTTCTTCATGGGGACTTACATGAGGATATCTATATATAGTAGCCTAAGGGCTTTGAGGAAGTGTGCAAATTGAGGAAGAATCCTTATGGACTTAAGTGGGCACCTAGGGAATGATTCTTAGCTCTCTCTCTCTCTCTCTCTCTCTCTCTCTCTCTCTCTCTCTCTCACACACACACACACACACACACACACACACACACACACACACACACACACACACACACACATTTCCTAATGGGCATTATTGCTTCATGCACATGGTGTCCCCCAAACACACATGCTCTCTTCATTCAATGATTAAAATGTCAGATAATGTTGAAAGGTAATTCAATGATTGGATTGTGATTAACCAAATTACAAAAGAAAGGAAGGCATTGGGTTAGATACAAGTTAACCATGGTTTGAGTTATAAAAGAGTAGGTGAAGAGAAAAAAGGTGGATTAAATAATATATTTTTTCACAAGGATTAATGAAGTTTTAAGATATCATGGATGGCATGGTGGGGGATTTGCTTTAATTGCTATGTCAACCACATATAATACATGTGAGGAGAAGCTCAATCAAGAACATAAAAAGAGAGATGAAGATTTTTTTTGCTAGTTTTTCTTTCTTTTTTCTCTCTCAATACAATGTATACAAAGTGTAGATAAGTTTCACCATAAAGAAAAGTGGCCTACTAAGTCAAATAGTGGATAACTAGTTAACTATACTAATCGACTAGCACTATAACTATGGCAGTTGTAGGTAGATATAACTAACCATATATAATAAGTGATGAGTTAGTGGCCATGTGAGGACCATAGTGATCACCGATGTGCTATGTAGACATGTAGATCCATCGAATTACATAGCCCATTATTAATGTTTGCACGTGTTGAGTTTGCCATCTCAACACTCCCTCCTCAAGATCAACTGCATCTTTGCAACTCCAAGTAAGCTTCAAAATCTTGGAAGCTTCTCTATACCTATGTTGAGGGTTGATATGATTGTGTTTTTTGCTATTTTTTGTTGGAATTTTGGGTGATTTATGTATGATTTGAATGATGATTGATTGATTTAGAATTGTTTAAGAGAATTTTGGGTAATGTTGAATAGGTTTGAGAAGCTAATGATATTTTTCAGTGGAGATATAGTGTGCTGGAAGGTTCTATTGAGTGCCTAATAGGTTCTGATTGGTTCCATTTAGCTTTTGTTTTGTTCTAATTTCTTTCTAAATGAGAGGTTGGAATAATGATTGATGGAGTTTAAGAGTGTTTATAATCTTATTGAATTATTCTCGATGGTTTTGAATGATTTTAGTTGAGCAAAATGCTTTTTGATAACCTTTTGTATGGTACCATAGACCTTTTGTGGAGCCTCTGTCTTTATTCTATTTTTGTTTTGTATGCCTCTATAAGTGTTTTGTGGGATGGATGTGTAGCTAAGGGAAGTTTTCTAATCTTTGGAAGAGATGAATACAAGTTCAAAATAGCTCAAAGAAGCAGATGAAGTAGCTCTGAAGACTCAAGTGAAGATTGAAGTGATAGTGGCACTGTTAACTATGAAAGGACACTATAATGGCTCTGGTGACCCTTCATATCAGACATATGTCTTGGGAGGGGTATCCACAACCAAAGAGGGATTATTGATGGTTATTCTTCATTATTCCAATGTACTATTGTGAGAGAGCATGCAAGAGAGAGAGAGAGAGTGTGTGTGTGAGAGAGATAGCCAATTTTTCATGAAAAACAATATATCTATGAGTGAGAGATCATGAGAGAGACTATGAAGACAATGAGCTATTGAAGATGAATACTATGTGATGATTTCCATTCAAATTGGATCATTCTTTTGTGTTTTTTTATTCTTTTGATGAATAATATGAAGAATGTGTTGAAGCTTTGTTGTGATAAATCCGTGGGAGAATTGTGATATGATGCTGCATGAAAATTTGAGAAGATTGGTATTGTTTTTCTTCTTGTGGTTGATTAAAATATGAATAACATGCTTGTTGATGATACAAGATATATTTTCTTACAATAGATTCCTTGTTTTCTTGGTGTCTTTGTTGGGGCTCCATGTTTTTGGTGTGTAACTGGGGAATACTGCCATTAATAAGCACCAACAAAGGTTGAAAAAAATGGAAAAAGTGGCACTATTGATGAAGAGGAGGAAAATCAATGGAAAATTAGTGAATCCCTGCAATTATTGAAGAATTGGAGATCTTCATTGCCAAAGTCACTTTCTACAAGAAGTGTATCCCTCAATGGCAGAAGCATGTTACTATCTTGATGTAAGCTCTATGTGATAGACTGATTCCACTGTCCTTTGAAGATACAAAAAGTTGTATCACAATAGCCAATTGTTTTTCACAAAATTGAAAAGAAAAGAAAAATTAGAGAGAATGACTATCCATGGGAGATTTGGCCTTCATTGAAGAATTTTTAGACATCATTAAGTGGGAGATCGTGAAGAAGCTTCAGGAGTCGTGGTTAGTTGAAGTTTACAAGAACAAGAAGGAAAAGAGTTAGAATCTGTTCATGAATGCTCAATAGCAAGGTATGTGGGATGCTGGGTGTACTAACAATCTTTTATTTGTCCAATTAGCAACCCACTGGAAGCTAGTAGACAGAGTGTTCTTCACAACTTATGCTATTGAAACCCTTCGAAGTTGGTATTATCAAGACAATGACACTATAGTGATCCTCAGAATAATGAGTTTTGATACTTGCAAAATTGAATATCTTCCCCTCTATATAGTGGAATGAAAGATTAATTCAGAGACATTGAAAAGAAGGAAGTAGAAGAAATGTTGGCAAGAGAGTCCTCCAGAGATTGAAGCCCTTCTGATTCTATTCTGTTGAGTATAGACAAACTGAGTGGAGCTAACTCCCCGATGAATGATACGATCAAGAGGGAAGCACTATAACTAGTCCAGAGGTACGTGAGAAGAGAGAAGGCAAAAATCAAAGCCAAGAATAAACTAGTAGCAGAATCCTTCTTTGATGCCTTTGCGGCACTCTTTACAGAAGTCCCCATGGCGACTCAAGGTCCCCTTTCTAGCCAAATCCCTCCTAGAAATATTGATGACAAGCTAGCGAATGTAGTCCCCTTGCCCATCTCTAAGGGAGAGTACAATGAAGACCCTGATCTTCATGTAGCTGAGTTCATGATAGCGTTTGTAGCCAATAATGTCAAAACCCCCGATCATTGGTAGGTGATATTCCCCGCCACTTTCAAAGGCATGGAGTTTTAATGGTATGAGAGACAAGCAGTAGGAACTTTTGGCACATGGGACGACCTGAAGTTGGCCTTCCTTGCTAAATTCAGGCATGAAGGTCTTGAACAGCACACGTGAGAGAAGTTCATGAAATTAAGTCAGTCCTTTAGTGAACAGGTGGAAGCATATGCCTCTAGAATGGAATCCATACTAAAGAGATGGACCAACCATCACTTGGATAAAGACATCCAAAAGGTAGTTTTTCTTAAAGACCTATAACCAGAAGTTTGTAAGTTTGTAGAATTGAGTAGACCAGTCAAGCTGCAAGCTGCAATGGAAGGTGTGAGATTGTATGATGAAGTTAAAGCAAGGCTATCAATGATCTCAAGAATACCGGTCTTATCTCCTCCCATGCCAGGAATGGTATATCCATCAAATGCAATCCCAAGGATTATTCCCTACCCCTACTCTCAAATGCAAACAATACTGCAGTACAGTGCATCAAATCCACAATGGCCATAGTCAATAGTACCTCAAATGATGGTTCAACCACAACAACAATAGCCTCAAATAGTTCCCCCAATGATGGCGGCTCAATAACAACAATGGAATCCTACCAACTAGAACCAATAACTACCAGTCTCAATAGGAGGTCAGAATCAAAATAGAGGATCCTCTGGATCAACCCAACAAATCTATGCAGTGATTACGAAAACTTCCCAAAACCCTATTGCAAGTACTCAAAGAGGAGGAAATTTGAAGGACTATTTGTCCAATTTAGTTGCTAGCATTAAGAAAGAGCTAATGGATGTGATTACAGAACAGTTGCAGACGTTGAAGGTGAATATCATCAACATATCCAATCCTATATAGGAGGTGGAAGAGATGTGATACAATCTAATACATGGTGCAGAAAGTGCCATCAGGCAAGACATTTAGCCACTGAATGTACCAGAAAACTAACTATCCCTAGGGCCTTCTATTCGTACTATTTAAGGAAGAGCCATGCAGAGAATATTTGCTCTTTGAAGGAGATGCATGAAAGAAGGAAGAAAGATTCAACTTATTGGAATCCAAGATGACCACCCAGGACATCGGATCAAAGCCTAGAGAGTTTAGTCCCAATTTTGGCCCAAGGAGGTTTCTCTCTCAAAGTTACAAAGGACAAAAGTCTTGCAATGGCTAGAGATTAGAGGTGGAGTGTTATAGATGTGGAGAAAAGGGACATATCTCACTAAACTGTCCAAACCTTAGAAGGTCAATGGACTACAAACCCTTATGTAGTCAATGCAAAGGAGAAGGTCACATTGCAAAAGACTGTTCTAGTTTGGCTCTTGTGAAAGCTACCACTGATACCCAATAGAAGACCCAAGAATATGCCTCTAACTTAGTGGAATTGGAAGTTGCCACAATAACATGTGCTAGGAAAAGAGAACCCATAGTTCCGAAAGAGACATTTCTTCTGCCAAAATGGTAAAATTCAATCTTCCCAAGGAGAAACAAAACAATACAAGACAAAATGGTATAGTACAGAGCTGTGTAGCACATTATAGAAGGATACAGAGATAGGACTAGAGGTCCAAGAGAGAGGACACAGAACTTCCCCCAGTGGTAGAAGAAGTGCAGATGTTGCCACGACTAGAAAAAAGAGGAAAGATAAAAGTGGGGGTTACTCCATTTCCCAGCCGATTGGAGAAGCTTGTGGATCCTATTAAAAAGTATGACTTGGTCAAAGACCTAGATACCTTCAAACAAAACCTAACATTTCCACAATTGTTAATGCTATCCCATAGCTAGTGAAAGAAATTTAAAAGCATATTGATAAGAAGATAAGGCTTAAGGATTGCTTCTACTACTGTCCCTAAGTCTAATAAAGCCCTAGAGCTTGTGAAAGACATGGATGCATTTAATGCCTTCTTGGATCCTGGTACCCCAGAGATTGATGTGTGGATCGAAGGTTGCTTTATTGCAGACGCATTGATTGATGGAGTTTCATCAATGAACATAATGACGGATGTGACAATGAAGGATCTAGGCCTGCAAGGTATGCAATCTACATAGAGATTTATAAGAGTGGCAGACCAAAGCAGAATTAAGCCTTTGGGCATTCTCCCATATGTCAAGATAACCCTCACAGGAAGAGATTATTGGCTAACCTATTTGGTAGTAAAACCAAATTCCTACAAGACCTCATATCCTCTGCTTTTGGGAAAACCATGGCTTTTTAAAGCAATAACATAGACGAATTGGTTCAAAGGAACCTTAACCCTAGGTAGAGGACCCAAAAAGTGGTACTAAAGTTGTATGGCTCCCAAAAAGGCAATGGATCCACTTTCATTGAAGTCTTAATAGACTCCCCAACAAAGTAACATATGGCATATCAGGAGACTAAGAAGCTGTCAAATAGATCTTTTACAAGAAAATAAAGGCATAGTCCTTGACAGTGAGCACTGTAAGCCAACTCTCGAAAGAAGAAAAGTCCTTGTCAATGGGTGAATACCTCATACCTAAACCCGAAATGACTTTTGAAATCACCTCTAATAGTGAGATAGAGGCATGGATGTACTATTTGCCTTATTACATGGCCATAAAGAGCTAAAGATAGAAGCAAAGATAGAGATAGACATAGTAGCAGAGCCAGAGACAAAAGTAGAGACAAAGACAAACACGTGAGCAGAATCAGAGACAAAAATAGAGTCAGACATAGAAGTAGAGACAAAGGAAACAACAGAGAATCTATTATTCTCTTACAGAGCTTGTATAGAGGCAGAGACAAAGTTTGAAGGGGACCTTGATGGTAGTCCAAAAGACGATTATGAAAGTGAATTGGAAGAATTTATCCACCCTAAAGAGGATACAAATGAGTGTGATGTCCTAGAGGTTACAGAAGTTAAAGACCTCATATTGCTAGACAAAATGACTCTAGTATCCTTCGGATTAGTAAATGAATCGCATTATATGCAAAGTATCTATAAGAAATGGATTAAGTAGAATAAGCCTTTCTTCAGTAGTGCTTTTATCCCTCAAATCTACCCTTCTCAAGAAAGAACGATGACAATGCACCTTGCCAACAACCACCGATCCTCTAGCCCAAACAGAACTCAGATGGTTCATGTTGTGTCACGTTCCTAGAGGCATTGTCCAAAGATGAGTCCTCAAATCAAGAGATAAGTAACTCTTCCATAAAATTTGAAATAGCCTTAATACCATTTCAGCATCCCAAAGGGTCAATTGAGTCCCCATGGAAGGAGGAAGTGGCTTCTAGTGGAGCATCAAAAGAGGAGACCACTCTGTTGAAGGAGTTGGATCTATACCCAAAAGTAGTCCATGTGGGATCTTCATCTACAAAGTGGAAGGTGAAAAGCAATTAACTTTCATAGATGCTAATGGTATTAAATGTCACTTGAAGGTGGGTATCAGTCTTCAAGTAGAGGAGTTGTCAATCTTGCATTACTTTCTGAAGGAGAACTTGGACATGTTTGTATAGTCCTACAAAGATTTGAAGGAGAACTTGGACGTGTTTGTATAGTCCTACAAAGATCTAAAGGAGATTTATCCCATGGTGTGTCAGCATCACATCGACCTAGAGCCTAATGCCAAGCACATGAGGCAAATACATAGGCGTATGAATCCAAATTACTCCACCCTAGTGAAAGCCAAATTGTTGAAGCTACTTGAAGTTGAGTTTATCTATCCAATGGCCAATAGTGAATGGGTTTTACCCATCGTGGTAGAACCTAAGAAAAATGGAAAGCTGGGAATATGTGTGGACTTCCAAAAGCTGAACTCCAAGATAAAGAAAGATCACTTCCTTATCTCGATAGCTCTCCTGCTTATCTTGATGAGGTGGCCTCATTCTTATAGCTCCTCACAGCCACCTCCCACCCCTAGTTTTCTCCCTTCTTGTTTGATCTAGTAGAGGTGGCATATATTGTCTTGATACATGATGTTCATGCCATCCTCCTCTTTAAAAAAAAAAACCATAAATATATATCAATCATGGGAGCAAAGGACTTCGATTCCTATCATGGTGACCTATTCTTTGAGAAAAGGTGGAAACACTGTTGGGAGTTAAAAAAAAAAACTATTTTGGGAGAAAAGGAAGAAATTTCATGTCATCATAACAGGCCTTGTTCCAAGAAAAGGTGGCAAACACCCTTGGATAGGAAGCTAGCTGTGGAAAAGGTGACGATATCCTGCACTCTAAGTCAGTTGATTCTTTAGTTGACCTTCTAGGATACAGTTCCGAAGTTGCCTCCCTTGGTACGTTGTATCCTGCAACTCTATCAATGGATTTGACTCTTATAACATACAATATCTCTCACTTGCAAAATCGAAAGTCTAGATCTATTGGCTACCTCTCCCTGGGTATGCCTCTTCATCAACTGATACAAGTTGACATCATTAACCAAACAAAGTCAATCTTCATTGACAACCCCTCAAGTGATGTGAGCTTTCATCCTAATTGGATGGGGATGCAAGCATGGAATGCCCTTTGTATTTATCAGATGGGTGTGAGATAGAGGGTAGGGTGAATGATCAGTCCTTGCCCTTTTAAATCCGAAAGGGAGGTGAGACGCATGAATGGAGCGTTGCACGCACGAGTTGGGCCTCTCAATGCACAAAACACGATCTATTCGTATGCATGGTACTATAAGGCTTCATAGCCTTTCTTCTCGCACTGTATACCGACACACAAGGATGAGATGCACTACTATACTATCAATTGTGCACAAGGCATATAACTTTTGCACAAGTGGCAGTGAGGATTACATCAATGGGTGTGAGGAACTCAATTACCTTCTTGTATTCATCGACAAAGTGTAAGACATAGGGGGAGCTAAGCGTGATTGATTTTCCTTTCATCGACTGAGACATGAGGTATGTTTTCGTGTCCCTATGCACACATGGGATGGGCATTCGGCATCATTACACACATCTCATTCTGTTCGACGCACGTCACTACAAGGCTCCTAGCCTTCCTTCTTGCACCTATACTAGATGGATTGGGATGCACTAATGCACCATCAACTATGCACACTGGCATATTCCTTCTGAACCATTATTTTTTTCTAAACCAGGTGTGAGATATGGGTTTCAATCATTCTCCTTGAGTGATGTGAGTTATGGAGTGAGTGCCTGATCTATCATCCTCCTACGAGTGACTATCAAGATTGAGTGTTATATTCTTTGCCATCGATGGCCTATCGGATCTTCATCGACAATGCTATCTCCCTAGGTACTACTGCATATAATCATACTGAGGCGAGCCTTGATAACCTCCCATGGATGACTTTGCCTCCCTAACACATGTCAATGACGATCTCCATCAACCAATTGAATGGGCCAAGTGTTTCTAACCCTACCTTTTGCATTCGTTTATGTGTATGTCACATTCTAAGTGTGGAGACGTATATGTATGGGTTGTGGTCAAGTGTTAGGCCCTTATTTATTAGTTAATCTAATTTATTCATATCTTAAGTGTGGAGACGCGTCTTTACTCGTCTTGGTTGCATACATTCATGACCACCTTGTTAATTGATCCTTACACAATACCCTGTTTTCCTTATACCGTATTGAGGTCCTTCCCTCACCCACTCGCCCTATTTTACCCCATTCGCATGGTTTTCTTTTGCCCTTTCAATTGTTTCATCATTTTGCTTATCCTCAATGTGAATGTATCCTACATTCACCGAAATTGCAATCTAACCCCATAGCCTTGTTTGTCCCTTTGAATTGGCTACTTTTCCTTTTTATGACCCTCAGTTCTGAGCCACAATTCATGAGTTATTAATTTTTGAAAATTTTACACGAATTGGATGTGTTTCCATGTGAACGTATCTTTTCATGCCGGAACTACAGTTTGATAAGATAGCCATGATCCTTTCCTTTTCTCAATGCTTTTTCTTTTTACAGCCCCTCTTTTCGATGCACGGATTGGTTATTATTTATTTTTGTGTGTTTGTGGGTTTATTTTTACATGATTTTTGTATTTTTTTCATGTGAACCTACTCTTTGCTCATCGAAATGACATTCTTTTTATTTAGTCATGAGCTATTAGTCTCCTTGGACATCATTCCTTTTTCCTCCCCCTCCTTTTGACATTTCAATTTTTTGTTATTAATTTTGAATTGTGTTTTCTTATGCATTTTTGCCCCCTTTCCATGTGAATGCACATTTCTTCCATCGAAATCATGTTCCAATTTGACAACTCTATCGATTGCTATTTCTAAGATATTTTTTCTCTTTTTTGTCCCTTGTTTTGACTTACAAATTGTTTATAATTAAATTTTATTTAATTTTTTAGGTGTGTTTTTATCATTTTTTCCATGCAAACCACTCCATTTTCCATCAAAACCATGTTTAGACTTGATAGCCTTATCTAACTCATCCATGGGCACATTTTTCCTTCTTGCTACTTTCCATTTTGACATTTTGATTTTTTGTTATTAATTTTTATTACATTTTTGGGTTTTATTTTTTCATTTTTTCCATGCAAATGGGTTCTATTCTTGTTGAAACTACGTTTTGACATGCTAGACATGTTCCACTCCTCATTGTGGATAATTTTCCTTCTTTCTGCATTTCGTTTCAATTGATAGCTTTTACAGAATCAATTTTTGTGTGCTTTTTCGTTGCTAATTTTTCATCTTTTTCTACCAAAAACTCCCCTAATTGCTGTCAAATGCATCGGACGCATTGTTCCTGTCATTCATTTCATCGCCCTGCCCAATTTTGCTTCTTACGGCGTGTCCATCTGATGCCCGAATCTCTTGGAATTAATTTTCATCCAATGTTTGATTCTTTATTCCTCGCGTATCACATGCTCGGTCGGTTTTTGCCTCGAAATGCATGCCAGGCATTTGCCATGTTACGTTTGGCCGCTTCAAGTTCTCCCTTGTTTCTATTTGTTTTCATCAACACAAATTTTTTTACCCTCTGCTCGTGTTGATGCACCGGATGGGGGGCACGCTTTTAAAAAAAAACCACACACAATTCAAACACAAAAATTTTAAAAGAAATAAAAAAGTGAACCTTACCTCCCCCCCCCCCCCCCCCCCCCCCCCGCACGGGTGCCCCCACCCAACTGTCCCGTTTCCCCCCTCCCCTCTTTTCTTTCCTCTTTCTCTCTCCTTGACCCTCCTCTTTGCATCCTTTCTCCTTTCCTCCCATCTTCTCCTCTCCCCCTCCTTCCTTTTCTCTCCACCCTCTTCTCCCGCCACTTCTCCTCCTCCTCCTCCTCCTCCTCCTCCTCCTCTCCCTTTCCCTCCTTTCCCTCTTCCTCAGGCCGCAGCATTGCAAGTCTCCTCCCTCCTCCCTGTAGGTCGCCACCTCCTCTGTTGTAGGTCACCACCCAGTCTTGTGCAGTCGCTTACTCCGTCGCATTTGTCTGCTCCTTTGCGCCTGTCTCCTTTCCACTCCCTCCTTTCCCCCCACCCACCATGGTACCGCGTCTATACCAAACCTTCCCCCACTTGCCCCTCGCCCCTCGCCCACCCCACTTTTAGCCACCCCTCCCCGTCCCGCCCCCTCCCCTCGTGCTGTGGAGTTGCCATTCATATGTAGCTGCCACATCGCGTACCCCGTTGTCCCGATCTTGATTATCTTAATCCTCCATACTTAAGAAAATGAAAAAAATCATCAAATAATTGAAAAACCCTTGCAAATTCCATGAAAATTCAAAATAATTTTTTAAAAAAGAGAATAATAATAATAATAATAAAAAGTCCTTCATGATTATGAACAACCACAAATACATTTAAAAATTTAAAGAGACAATGGAAAATATTTATTTTTATTTAAACAACTTATAAAATAAGAAAATACTTGAAAATTTTGAGAAAAAAAAGGTTGTTTAAACTCATAAAAATTCTTTTTCACATTCCTAATGTTTGTGTAGTCGTTTGGCTACTCAAATTTATTTATTTAAAGACAAAAGAGCAAGAAAAACAAATAACAAACCCAATGGAAAATAAATGATCAAATAGACCAATAAAAATGCTTCAAGCCCCATTCACATCAAACGTGACATGACATTAAAAAAATCAAAATTTGAACACAACCTAATACACAATTCCCAAAATTATAAGAATTCAAACACCACACAAAATAAAATTGAAAAATGGAAAAATACAAAGACAAAATAAAAAAAGAACACAAAAAGAAGAGATAACTTGAAAAAAAAACCCAACACATAATCACTTAAGTGACAAACTCTTCATTGTCTCCCTTCTTTTTATTTTTTTAAACGATGGTATTAGTATTGGTTTTTTTTTTTGTACCTTACAAGAGGCCGATTGTCACCTAGTCAACCTGTTGTTTCATACATGGATTTTTCTATTCTACAACTTGTTTGGATGTGTGATTTTGTGTATTAGACCTTGCGAGTGTCCATACATTGCATGTTCTTTTTCTTTTTCCCTCGTTCATATGCACCTAACACACATATAATTGTAACATAAAATCAACTAATTGTTGCACCTACCAAACAAATAGAATGCACCTCATAAATTTTTAATTAAAATGACATGACCATTAATTTATAAAAGGAACCCTACCGTTGCACGTGCACATAGCACATAGCACCATAATCCACTTAATTTCGTAAATTAAAATCCATCCACAGTGCATGCACACATGCGCTATACACGCCTTTAATTTGTAAATAATAATAAATATCCTCGAAGTCTTGCATAGATGCTCTTTATGCCAATGTAATCTAATTTTTAAAAATGAATTACATTTGTAGAGACCCCTAGTCCAGTCAAGTCAAGTTAGTCTGATTAGGGGTTGGGATATGAATACGTCTCACCATGCATTAATATGATAATTTAATAATGGATTGTAAGTAATTTGTCATCTAATAAAAATGAGTTGTGTAGTTTTCACCCACCCACTTCATTGCACCATAGGTATACACCATATGCTTATGGGGATTGGGGTTCCTTGGTCAGAGACATCGGTCTTATCTGTTTGTATCTATTTCGATGATCCGAGTCTATGGTTTAGTCCTTATTTCTAGACTATGTTTGGGATATAATATGTATGGTATTTTCTTTTCTTTTGAGTGCTTGCCTATGGGGTTTTCGAGTGCTTGTATGTCAACATAGCATGAAGCTTTCAATCACATATGTGTATATGTTATGTTGAATTTTTCATAGGATGTGGACTATTTGTGAAGGTGGTATTAAATTTTTATTGTTTTTTTCCCTTGTTATCTATATCAATGGTGGTATGTGTGAGTTTTGCAGGAATACTTTCCCCTTTTCCTAGTTTTTGTGTGTTTGTGGGTGATCCAGTGTGGTCTAAATGGCATGTTCTTCCACACCCCCACTTCTGATTTAGCATGTACCGTTACCAATCAATGATTATTCTCTCCTTTGGATATTGAATGTATTTACAAGGCTAGTCTTCATCTCTTTGTAGCCCTCAAGTTTCCTGCAGTGGATGTGAACCTCTGTTACTCTTTTTTGGAGACTTATAAGAAGCTTTCGGGCTTGGTTTATAGCCACCGGTTCTGTTTATCCCCTACTACTATCAACAAGGCCTTGTTCTTGCCTTTTACAACTTCCCTTGTGCCTAGTGGTAATTATTTATTATCCATTGCAAAGATCATTGCCTTGTTGCAGAGAAGGAGACCTCTAATCCTTTGGTAGCGAATAAGGTTATCACCAATTCAGGAGTATCAATGGCACATATTTCCTCTCTCTTATGGAACAGTTATGCCAATTCCTCCAGGACCGCTAGGCAAGCCTGCATCCAAGTGTTTTCTCGAGAATTATTCACTACGTCTTTTAGAATCCTTGAGGGGGTTAAGCTTAATTAGGCAACCTTTTTATTGGCTAAAATGGATCATCATTTCCAGCATGCAATGAAGGGTCAGCTCAATACTGTTTCCTATGGGGTTTTTCTACACAAGAACATTCAATTGGCACCTCCTCTAGGTGGCATTTCTATGCTTGATCCTGTTTCACTTCCACAATAGTCTCCTCCTTCTCTTCCTTCTCCTCCTTTGCAAGCCAATTCAAATTTAGCAGATGTAACCTTTGTCAGAATCATTCGAAAGAAGCACCATGTACAAGGTCCTTTTGATCCTCTCCCTGTTCAAACCCTTATGATATAGATTCTGATACCTTGAGGTGTTTGGTAGCTCTCTTCCCTTGTTTCTGTCTTGTACCAACCTCATTGAGCACAATGGGAAGGACAACTAGATACATAGATTCCTCCTTACTTGCAAATAGTGCTTTCTAGATCTATGTTTTCACAGCTATTTTCTGGTGTTCAGTTTGCTTTGGAGACCTCCACGACCTCTTGTCTTCAAACAAACTATATAGGAGTGTACACCTCATTGCAAGACAAAGTGAACTCTTTAACTAGTCAGCTTAGTAAGGCTCTGGAGAATTTAGCTTCTGAGAAGGTTACTTTGGGTGATATCCATAAACAAATGACTACATCTATAGCTACAGCTTTGATGGATTCATAGAAAGCCATAATTAAGGAGTTAGAAACATAAGTTGCCACTCTAGAAGAAGAGAACGTGTCCTTAACCAAGGAGAAAAATGCAGCTCTTGTGGAAATGATAGAATCAACTCGTAAGCTTGGTATATGTGAGGGCCACAATTGTAGCATTCCCCAGGAACTATAGAGTCATAGAAGAAGCTTATTGAAGAACTTAACCAGAAAGTTGCTACTCTTTTTATTCCTCCTCCAACCTTGGTGATGTTTTCTCTATTGTCTTTTAAGGAAGAGCTAGATCAGTTGTAACAGAAAGCTAAACCATGTGATGGGTTCTTTGCCAAAGTAGAGTGCTTTCAACAATGTATGAGTTGTGTTCAGGAAGATTTTGTCTACTATTGTAAATTGGTGTCACCTCCACCATCCTTTTGGATTAATTATCATTAGCATCACTTTGCATTGTACATTTCATTGAGTATTGTGGACTTAGAACCTCTAGGGGATAAGTGGCAGAGCATGTGGTTTGTAGAGTTACTCAAAGCAATGTTTGATAGATTTGTTGATGAGTTAATCTCTCATGAGGTCTAGTTATGATCTTTTATGTATCTTCGAGGATATTTGCACGTCCCTGATGAGGAGGACATGAAACTTTAAGGAGAAAATATGATTTTATAGGCAATCATATATGTACATTCTACTAAGATGACTTTGGTCAATGGCCTGAAGAATTATCATCAGTACACCTTGTGGTGTAGAGGCTATGCTTGGCATCCTCATTTGGAGGATGATGCGTTGGATCCTCACCGTCGATAGAGTGTCTTTCAAAAGTCAGATATCCAACTATTGCAATCCCAAGTGTTGAACCATATTGGTAATAGTCCCTTTTTTATTGAGGATTTCTTTTTAGCTTTTGATTTTTGATGTTCCATCTACCCATATGATCCTCATGATATCGCATCTTATTCCCTAATTTCTTATAGATTACCCTTGTATATTGCCATTCTCACTTCTAATCCAAATAGTATCCCTCTCTTATCTTTTACACCTGCAATTTTCCCCCAAATTCCAATTTTTACTGGTTGCCCATTTATGCCTACTGTTATTGAACCTACTCTTGTTGTCCCACCTATTCTCTCTGTTTTTCCAACAAAATCCCTTAATTTTTAAAAAATTTATTTCTCTTCTTTCCCATCATCATTGTCCTTTCAAATATCTTTGTGATTTATCTTACCCACCTCTTCACTATTCCCATCTTATTTCTTTACTATCTCCATCTAAAAATATTAACCTTTCTCCACAATTCATGATGGATACTCCTGGGGTATGATAGTGATATTCTTCACCGACAACAATGGACAATGAATAATTCTTTGACAGGACCATGTTTAATTGGCCTATCATTCATGGGTCCTAGGACACTTCTGCACAATGTTCTACTTTCATATCTTCAATTTGCTAGAGCACATGCTCGTTCTAAGGATACCTCAATATGCTTGGTGTCTCATTTTGTTGGTATATTGCTTTTATGCATGAGCAGTCTCGTTTGAATACTCGGAAGAGTATTTTGAGCTTGACAATTAATCCTAATGAGGATGTGACTGTTGCTTAGATGGATCTCTTGTATTATTTTGTACAAGCTTTTCCTACTAGGCTTACTATCCAGTTGGAAAGGATGTATTGTTTACATTTTCTCTAGAATGTGCCTTTACATTTTGTGAATGAGAATAAGAGCAAGGAATGTCTCAAGTTGAGTACGAAATTCAAGAAAAAATATATTCATCCTACATAGCCTGTGGATACTCTCTTGGTTGTATTGACCTTTTTAATTGAAGTCTTTCTCTTTGCTCTCCATTTTTTTGGGAGCATGTACCATTTACACTGCATTGTCTTGTGTTTGTGTGAGTTTTGTGTATGTTCCATGATGTATATATATGGTGTTTTATCCTTGTTGCATGGAGTTGAAGATGAAGATGGAGCTAATCACGAGGAGTTAATTGATGGTAGTTTGTGATTCTATTTGATGGATGGATGATGGATATTTATTGCGAAAGCAACCTCTTATATCCTTTAAAAGTTTGTCATGCTTTTTTGTTTCTAAGCTGTATTAATGGATGAAGGCATTTTTCTTTCGTCGCAATTTTTTCTTAGATGTAGGTTATAAGTTGGGGTCATGCTTGGATGGTGTTTCTTGAAGTTATTGTGGAAGATCAAGTAATGAGCTATTTTTTGAACTTCTATTTTCTTTTTCTAAGGTTGTGAGGACACTCCTTGATTAAGTGTAGGGATATGTTGAGGGTTTTGGGCTGTTTTTATTGGATTTTCAGGTAATTTTTATATAATTTGAATGATGATTGATTGATTTCAAAGTGTTTGAGAGAGTTTTGGATAATGTTAAATAGGTTTGAGAAGCAAATGATGTTTTTCAGTGGAGATATAGTGTGCTGAAAGGTTCTGTTGAGTGCTTGATAGGTTCTGTTTTGTTCTTATTTCTTTCTGAATGAGAGGTCGGAATAATGATTGATCGAGTTTAAGAGTTTTTGGAAGCTTATTGAATGATTCTTCATGGTTTTGAATGATTTTAGCTAAGCTAAATGCTTTCTAATGACCTTCTATATGGTACTATAGACCTTCTGTTGAGCTTCTTTCGAGCCTCTGCTTTGTTTTGTATGTCTCTATAAGTGTTCTGTGCAATGAATGTGTAGCTTGGGGAAGTTTACTAATATTTGGAAGAGATGAATACAAGTGTAATACAGCTTAAAGAAGTGGACGAAGTAGCTATTGAAGTCCTAAGTGAAGATTGAAGTGACAGTGATATTGTTGAGCTACGAAAGGACGTTATAGTGGATATGGTGACCCTTCATATCAAACCTATCTCTTGGGAGGGGTATCCACAACCAAAGATGGATTATGGATGGTTTTTCTTCATTATTTCAATGTACTATTGTGAGAGAGCACGTGAGAGAGAGCGTGAGAGAGAGCACGTGGATTATGGATGGTTTTTCTTCATTATTTCAATGTACTATTGTGAGAGAGCACATGAGAGAGAGCGTGTGTGTGAGATAGCCAATTTTTCATGAAAGATAATGTATCTGTGAGTGAGAGATCATGAGAGAGACTATGAATACTATGAGCTATTGAAGATGAATACTATGTGATGATTTCAATTCAAACTGGAGCATTCTTTTGTGTTCTCTTATTCTTTTGATGAAGAAAATGTTGAAGTGTTGTGATAAATCCATGGGATAATTGTTGCATGATGTTGTGTGAAGATTTGAAAAGATTGGTATTGTTTTTCTTCTTGGAGTAGATTCCCCATTTTATTGGTGTCTCTCTTGGGGCTCCAACCTAAGATCTTTGTAAAAATGTCAAACACTTGATCTTATGTGCTAACATACACTGAGTTGATGTCACCTATAAGTATATCTTCTCTCAAAAAATGATAATGCACCTCAGTATATTTTGTCTTAGCATAGAACACATGGTGTCTAGCCAACTGTATGCTGCTCATGATGTCACAATAAATGACAACCATTAAAAATGATGAATCCACTAGTAGATATTCTAGTAAATATATCACCAACCCAATCAATAACTTTATATCCAAGTATTTGTACACCCTTATATGTCTCATAAAAACTCCATAATGCAAAGGTGAACTTCACATACCTCAATATGCATCTACTTGCATCCAAAGGAGCATTCCTAGATACCTACATAAACTAACTTAGAAGCCCAACAACATAGCTCAACTCTAGCCTTGTGATAGTCATATAAATCAAACTCTCTATAATCCTCTTGAACATAATAGGATTCTATCTCATCCCCAACATGAGTACTCAAATTCACATTTTGCACAAATGGTACTAAAAGATGCTCATATTAAGTCATAACATACTTGGATAAAATATCCAAGTTGTACTACCTTTGCCATAGCCATATGCCATGAACACATCTAATTGTGTCCATACTATGAAAATATTTTATGCTTGATGAACAACTAGTAAATGATGTATGCTCTTTGCCTCGTCCTTGGAAGGAATTTGAATTCATAATTACAAAAACCCCCATGATTGTAAAAGAGTTGATTATCACTAAAATCTCCCAAGAACAAGCCTTAAACCAATGGTTGATCACATCCTTCAGGAAAATTAGAGTTTAAATGTCACCCGATGAACTTGATGAGCTGAAAAAGCTATTTGAATCCAAATCCAAATTCCTATAGAAATGGAGCCCCAAGAGAGACACCAAGAAAACGGGGTTTCTATTGCAAGAAAATCTATCTTGTATCACCAACAACCATCTTTTTCATATTTGATACTTTGGAAAAATCGGTAGAAGCAATGCCATTTTTTGAGACCATGTGCCCGAGAGTACATCCATGCTTTACCTAAAACTGGCATTTTAAGGGGTTAAATGAGAGACCATATTGTCGACACCATTCAAAGACTATGCAGAGTTTGTCTAGGTGCTCCTCCAACTAGAATGAATGCACGGATCATCAATGAATACTTCCAACCACTTACTAAGTATGTCTTTGAAAATAGCACATATAAGACACTCAAAGGTAATAGGCACATTAGTTAGCCCAAATGGCATGACTATGTAGGCAAACACACCCCATTCTATTATGAATGTCATTTTATGTCTGTCATCTAGGTGGACTTGCACTTGATTATAGCTAGAGAAGCCATCCATGAAATTGTAGGCTTCCTTCCCTACCACTCTCTCAAGCATGTGCTCAATGTATGGTAATGGATAATTGTCTCTATTTGCCAGTGCATCGAACTTTTGTAATTCATGCACACTCGAATCTTCTCGTTCTTCTTCAAGACAATTACTATGGGTGATACCAGTCCATGTGCTCAATATCATAGGTGAATCTAGCATTCAATAGCTTGTCTATTTTCTCCTTCATAGCATGAGCATGTTTTGGATTCATTGCGCATGGTCTTTGTTTGATTGGTGTTGCATTGGGGGTCATAGGAATGTTGTGAGTCACAATACTTGAATCGATTCCTTTTAGCTCTTCTAAGGACCAAGCAAACACATCTACATACTTTTGTAGGAGATTAATGAGATTGACCTCCTCTTGCTAAGTTAAACCATTGGCTATGTACACTAGTCAAGGCTTGTCTCCTTCCCTCACCAAGTTGACTTACTTAACTTAAGCAGGGCTCATTTGGCTCCTATTAACACCACTATGCGGTCACTCTTATTATATTTAGTGAAGCATTTGTGTAAGTCATGTGGTTTCTTTTGTTGTTCAGCTTTTGAGGACTTTGCCTATTTCCTTCTCTCTTCCTTGAGCCTCTTGCACCTTAGATGGATTGGGAGGTCCCCTTTGGTGCATTTGGCCTTAGGTAGTTGTGGGCTTTTTGGATCACTCTCAAAGCTGACTTTTGACTTATATTTGAAATCATAGCCTTCACTAGAAGAAGAAGCTTCCCTTGGTAGTCATAGCTCTGAGATTGATTCCACTCTAATAAGTGGTGGTGTAGCACCAGATTGAACTAATCTAGCTTGCTTATAGTCCACTGGGTCTAAGTGCTCTAACCAAATATGATCATAATTTACCTTGATGACCCCTCCTTCCACTCTAAAAGCACTACGCTCTCAAGGTTTAGAGTCTGCTCTTATCTGCTCCTATGTCATATTCTATGGTTTCAGCTTCTTCCTCAGTTTCTTCACCATTGGAATAGTAGTCTTCATACTCATCATCTAAATCCTCATACTCAGACTGTTCATCGTTTCCATGGTTCCCATTTGTAGGACTTTTCTCATTTGCAATGAAGGCCTAGTTGTACAACAAATTTAGGTCATGCACCTTAGTTCATTGCCATTTCGGATTCTCTATGAGATCCTCAAGAGGCTTAAAGTTCGCAGCTGGGTTAGCTGGGTTACCAGCTAGCTCTCTTGTCAGGTACTCAAGATTTCTATGGACTTCAATTTTATTAGTTGGTACATTGTAGGTAACAAGAATTGGTCAGCTGATGGAACTCTTGGTCATCATGTAGAGAGGTACTGATGATGTAGCAACGTTCTTCGATAACTCAACTACTGTGACTCCCTTAAGTTTACTAGCTGCTTCTATAGCTTGCCTATAGTCATCCTCATCATTTGAGAATGGCAAGTTGATGGTTGCCAATACATCAATCCAATCACGCTTATCCTCACTAGGCAAGGAATATACTTAGTTAAATGTCCATGTCCGTGCTTTCCTTGTGAGTCACCCTTTACTATTATAGAGATAGCATCATCAACTAGTGAGTTTTTTCAAGTGTCCATCTTTACTTGAACAACTTCTATTCTGTTGCCCAAGAATATTAGGCCATTACCCCAATCCTCTATCACTCAAGCATTTCTCACCCATGGCCTACCTAACAAAATATCATAGTCCACTCCCTTCATGACTATGAAGTTAATCGAGAATTGGATTCCTGCTATCTTTAGAGGCCAATCCTTTAGCACTTCGAATGGCCTGACTTTCATTCATGACTTTCATTCAACACTTGCCATAGCATGTAGTTTTGCCTAAGAAAGTCTCCTAATGGCAACGGGTTATAGGAGTTGATATGAGTGTCATGAGCAGATTTCTAACCTTTTTCTTTTCCTCTAACCCAAGGCCTTTCTTCCAATATTGTTGGGCAGTTTGTTTGTCAATGGCATCTAGATTCTACTTGTATGGTGCTACATGGGGCGTTGATGTGCCTCTTGATTTTAAGTGCATAGGGGAGACTAGTGGGCTCACACTAGAGAGCTCATTAATCTCATCCTCCACCCATAACATGCTCTGCATCTTGCAAGTGTACTTGAGCTTCTTTCACCCACTCTTTGACTTTGTCCACAACTTTTAATTGGTGTTTTGGGTCGAGGTACTCTCCAACCGTGGCACTTCCCTTTTCCATTGTCTTAGGCATGGATGTTTCCGCCTCCACATTTGTAACCTATTTCCCTTTGGTCAGTGTGGTGACACTATCAGTTTTGAGTGTTATCTTGGAGTCAACCCTCTTCGTACTCCTTCTTTGGCTCTTCTTTCCATCAGACATTGCATCTAAGTTTTTAGGTCTAGGTAATGAGATACCAATCGGGCTAGTTTAAGCTTGGGTCATGACGTTTAATGAAATTGGTGTGGCTTCATCATCAAGTATTTTGACACCAAAGAGTCAAAGTGCTATTGATGGCACAATTGTTGTACTAGTGGAGGGTTTCTATCTAGGGCAATCAACATAGAAATGTGTAACTCCACACTCTAGACATCTCAAGTTAGCCTTGTCCTTGTTTTCTTGCTCATTTGTAGTGCAATGAGATGAAATGTGCCTTGGATGTCCACAAGTCCAACATGCTAGTGGCTTTTGTTTCAGACCCCCTCCTAGACCTCTACCTCTTCCCCTATCTAAAGCCATAATTGGCACTAGTCTAGAGTCCATCAATAGAGGGTTACCCTCCTCATCATAGGAGACAAAGGGGTTGATGTCAATCCTAGGGGAAGCTAGCTTCGAGTCATTGGATGCTAATAGAGCTAATGGAGCTCCTCTTCCAAAGTTGGGCTGCCTATTCCCTGGATAGTAGGGTTGAGTATATGGCTATTGGTATGGAAACCTTCTTAACAATTGGCAATGCATCGCATCATGTCCAAATCTACCGCAATTAGCACAAGGCTGTGATTTAGGGTTGGGACATTTAACTAGAAGATGGTTCCCACCACAATGCTCACATTGGCCTTCTCAATATCTCTTGTAGATTGGCCAAGTCTAACTTCAAGTTGGCTATCTCTTGGATTTAGTTGATTTTTTAAACCTTATATTGCATGCTATGGCTTGATTTCTCACTAAGGGTTCTGTTTTCTCGGTGTTCCTAGAAGCGGTGTTCTCTTACAGTGTGTCTCTTGAGCTTCTCTCTCTCAGCAAGTCATTCACGTGTATTGTCTCTTCAAAGACCTTGGCTAAGACGTCCTTTTGTAGGTTTTAATTACTAGCTAAGGCCTTATAGAGCTCTTCATTTTGGATTATTTGATAAATATGGTGGAGACTGCTCTCTTATTGGGTCGCTCCGTCACTGGAATCCTCTTGTAGAGACTTCTTACATGAGTGACATAGTCTTGAATATTTTCCTTGTCTTTTTAGTTGACATTCATCAGCTTGATAATGAGGTTGTCTAAGTATCCTGCTTTGGAAAATATCTTAATGAAAAGGTCCTTAAGGATATTGAAGTTGTTGCACTCAGCATTGTCTAGGCTAATAAATCAAGTTCATCCCTTATCTCCTAAGCAGAGTCTAAAAGCTTGTGTATGCTGAGTGAGGTCCATGAGGCTATTCACCTCACACACCTGCTCAAACTACTCAATGAACTTGTAAGGATCATTATTTGTCTAGTAATTCTCTAGTTGCTTTTGCAACTATAGGTATCTTGGTTTGGCTTCTAGTGTGTGGGGTGATTCCCAATCTAGCTAGTAGCAACAAAGTTGCTAGGGCTACTCCACTTTGCTTTGCCGCAATGTTATCTAAGAGTCGCTTTGTGAGAAGCTAACTCAATGTAAGATCAACTTGTGGGTTTGTTTCTTAGCTTAATTCCCCTTTAGTGTGTTCATTGTTAATGAATCCACTTCGCAAGTTTATGCTTACTCACATGCAATGCAAGGTGAGCTATGCACTATTAGGCTTTCAACTTTTCTCGTGCACCTAAGTGCCTACAATGCAGTGTGCAATCTTCAATGAAATCACACACACACACACACACACACACACACACACACACACACACACACACACACACACACACACACACACACACACACACACACACACACACACACACACACACACACACACACACACACACACACACACACACACACACACACACACACACACACACACACACACACACACACACACACACACACACACACACACACACACACACACACACACACACATGCTAGTCAGTTTTGTATGGTTGTAGCTCTTTTATGTGAGTTGCAATCATACTAGGCAATCAAATAGTGTCTTTGCTAGGAAGTAAATTGCAAGTAACTGACTGATTTGGTCAATTCTTGGGCTTGTCCAAGGTAAATTCTTGTGTTGGAGAATTCTATGGTTACACTTGCAGATCTAGGATTCAGCTAGAACCACCTGGCAATGAGCTCATAGCCTTTGGTATATTTCAAAGGTTTGGATGGTCCCAAAAAAATGGGTTTTGGTTTAGGTAGTCTTCTAATTTGAATGTCTAAGTTGCAATCTTTGCCTGTCCAAGTCCCAAACTCAGCTATCCAAGTAGTCGTTTTGGGCTGTCCAAGTGGTCAATTGGACACAGGGGTGCCATCCAAGTTTGAGAATGTGTGTTTGACTCAAAAATTCGATCATCTGAGCTTTCGAGTGGGACTGTTCGAGTGGACCAACTCGAGCATCCAAGTGGGACTATTCAAGTTCGAATGAGAGTTGTCTGAGAGGAAGAAAGCGATTCAGTCATTTGAAAGGCCAATTAAGGACTTGGCCATCTGAGGCTTGGGCCATCATTCACCAAGTGGCAAAAAAACATGTCGAATGATAAAAAAATCGATGACAAATGAATCACTTAGTCACATATGCACCTAGCTATTATTTTGTCCTTATGCCTCAATCAACAAGGAAGGTTCTAAACATACCTAGAGCCACTAAGAGTAATGATACAATGGATTTTTACTGTTGTTGCTCTCTTGACCTACTGCTTTCTCTGGACCTGCTGCTCCCTCTCAATCTCTCACAAGCTAAAATGAGTTCTTCCCCCCTATTCTCAACTTTTAACCCTCCACGGTGTGGATTCTATGACTTAATCTTTTGTATCTTGCTGCCTTTATGTGTGCGAGGTTCTCTTCGCGTGGATGCTTGCCCTCCGTTTCATAAAGGGCAATCGATGGCATTCCAAGTCCATCCATGACATGGATTCTATGACTCAATCTTATGTGTGCGGGGTTTAGTGCTCGCGTGGACACGTGTCCTCCGTGGTAGGAATTCAAAATCTCTTTTCTTTTCTTTCCCTACTTCCTAGTTGTTATGAAAACTTATCTTTTCTTTCTTTTTTCTTATTTCCTCAACCTTAATGCATCCTACTAATGAAAAACACCATACCACTGATCTAACTAATGTTCCTAAATCTCCCAACACCTAAACTATCCAGCAAAGGAGATTGAATATCTAGCTCTCTCGCTTCCTACCTACACCAAGCACCATTTTGGAGATGAACTCCTACTCTATTGCTTGATTTGGAGTGTAGAAGCACTCAATCTTGAATCCATTGGTCTCGACAAGAAAATCAAAATATCATGCTATCACTAGCAACCATTGAGACCTTATGGATCGCTTATCAAGTCAAGTGTTTCAATGCAGTGGCAATGGCTATCTCTCACATAGTCATGCATGCTCTCACAAAAGGATGTGGTGACCTTACAGTTGAATCCAATAGATGTAGTCCCCTTCCTCAAATCCTTTGATGGCTCCACGATTCAAGATGGTAGCTCAAGCAAGCTCCATCTCCATGCTGCAAGCTCCAACCTCCATAGCCGTGTGCACGAGAAAAGAAAAGAGAAGAAAGAGACAATGAAAAGAGGAGAAGAAGAGCTTCTCCACGGTCCCTCACTCTCACACACTCACACTCTCCCTCTCTCACACTCCCTCTCTCCCTATCTCATGCACAAGGAAGAAGCAAGAGCAAGAGCAAGAACAAGAACAAGAACAAGAAGAGAGCTAGTTTGCACACACCCCAGAATGAGCTTATCCATTTACTTTATGGCTTTTATACATGCCCTTCTTCCCTTGGGCAGCCAACCAATTTCCATGATCGACCATCTGGCCTTGGTCCTCTTTTCCACTCTTTTTCTATTCTTTCCTAAACTCATGCTCCTTTACATGTGCCTTTTTATTTACAACTTGCATAGGAGCCGCCTCACGCTCTTTTACAAAGGGATAAAATGCACTTCATCTCTTGTGTGCCCTATTCTTGATTTTTAGAAATTTTTGTGCACTTCTTGGCCTTCCTTTTCCAATGGGTTATCTTCTTATGCTCCTTTTTAAGCCTTCTTTGCGCCTTCTGGTGTTCCAAGGGTTAACACCTATGAAGCAATGCTCTAAAAGCCAAGTTCTCAAAAAGGACCAGCCAAATAGAGGCAATACCAAGTAGCTTGCTGAGGAAGACGAGCCACCCCAAGAGCACCAACCCCTAAAGTCCCCCCAAAAGTCTACCTCTACCACCAACTTGTTTGCCAAACTCGCCCTCCTTAAGCCTAAGGGCAAAAAATGCTAGCGACGAGAGGGGGGTTGAAAACAAGCCCCTCGGTCCCTCTCCACTAACCCTCACAAGTCAAGATGACACTTGCTCTATTGTAATATCCCTCCCTACCAATTTGTCCTAGCAACTTGTGCTAATCCCCCAAGAGTTCAATTGGGAGATGGCTCATTGGTCATTGAACTTGAATCAATGAGTTCCTGACCAAGTAGCAGCACTAACAGTCTCGTTACTTAGGTGGATTACCTCAAGCATGCCAACACCGCCCTCTTCGAGCAACTCTAGTAGAAGAATGTCACTCTCCTCTAGGAACATGGACAAAGGCTAGAGGCATGCAAACAGGCGTAGTTGATCTTTGCGAATGATGTCAGGAGAAAAACTGAGAAATTAGAAAGAGAGAATGTTTTTCTCCAAGCGTGTATAGCTAGAACAAAGAACCGAGATGGCATGACCCCACTCTACTTTTGGAGATAATTGAAGAACTCCAGCATGACTACAAAAAGGAGTGGCTTGACTGATGGGAAAAACTCAAACGAGAACTCTTGACTACCATGACTAACTCTTGCTCCAAGCTCTCACCTTTGCCTGATAGAAAGGATGAACCAGACTCTGATGCCAAGTTTGCTCCCCTTGTGCCTAGCCTCATTCCATCATAACTCTTCCCAATCCCCCATAGCAAGGTCTGCTCCCTCTCAAACCCACTATGCATCAAGCTTCACATCCAAGTTTAAACTTGTCACCCTACTGCAGACCAAGCTACCCACACTCTAGATCCTCGCTCCAGACTTCTTTGACTTTTCCTATGAGCATCAATTTCACCGATTTGAAGTGCAAATCATGGTGGATCACTGCCAAACACTAGAGCAAGAGAATGCCAAGGCAGAGGAGAGAATTGAGGTTCTACAATAGGTGGAATCCAACCTTCTTTGGCAACACATTCCAAAGGAACAGTGAGCCAGAGTAACCCGAGACATGAAGAAGGTTGACATTCCCCATTCACGCTAGGATTTAATAGGGACCCATGCCCTACATCAAATCACTGCCATAGTGCCCTGCCTCCAGCCCAAAGCTAGAGTCAAGAAGGAACTGTGCTCGAATGAAGGAGAAGAATCCCCAAATCCCGATGATCCAAGCAAGGATTAGAGAGGCAAAGATCCTAATCCCAATGATCCACTCTCTGAAGACCCCTTCACTCCCTCCATAGACATCATGAAGTTAGCCAATATTAATCAACTCTATGCTTTCTTGAAGCCCTCTCTCTCAAGTGATGGCACTGCAACCATGCCCTCTTAAGCATTGAGTCCAAGCATAAACTCAAACTTGAAGGACTCCAAGCCCATCTTGTCCAAATTACATTCGAGCATGACTAGCTACATTAGCAAATTTAGCTTGAAGCTATCTACTTGGAGAAGCTTGTTGTTGAGCTCATTTTTTGCAACATCTCGTGGTCTCCCCTTTGAACTTACATGGATCTTTGGCTGTAGCAATATCACCTCCAATACAACCCACTCCCTAGCCAATCTCCCAACCTACCTTATAATACCCTCTCCTCTGGTCTCCACCAAACCCCAATCCACCTCACTCCTTATTACAACCTCACATCCCTCCTTTAGCCCTCATTGCCCCACTTCTACCATTGGATGATCACCTAATAGAGAGGATGAAGGTGACATCAGTGAGTAATTTTGTGGGCCTGAGTCCATTGTGTGTGCCAGTGTTAAAGGGGTGATAGTTAGTAGCCTTTAAAGCTAGGGGCACTAATGGTGCATTAATGAAATGACATGTGCAGGAGTAGTGAAGACCATTTGGCATGAGGCATGGGTAGAGAGAATGTCATATGAGAAAGGGAGAGAGGAGATTAAGGGTTCACAAGTGATCAAGTATTCAAGGGAAATTAGGAATTGAAGATTCAAGGGCTCCCATGCTAAATTGTTAGATCTTTTGTGTGTCCCTCTGAACAGTCCTTTGACTAGCATCATGAGTGCTATTTAGTAGCAGACCTATATTTTGTATTGTACTCAATCACTACATTTGGGGCAGGTTGTAATACTACCATCATCTTTGTATTCATCGATTATCTCGAGTTTATGAAGGTTCTGTGATCCCTCCACTAATTTTCCATGAGTGTTGTGTCGATACTATTGCTTCCATCTCTGGTGAGACAGTTGTATTGTTTCCATATAACAATATAAATTTGGGATTTTTTTGTTCTTGAGTATATTTGGTATCTATTTTCATTGTTGTGACTATGTCAAGCTTTGCACACTAGACCTTGACTATAGAGTAGGATGTCTATACTTACTTGTGTTAGCTCTAAGCATGACTGCACTCCACTCTATGTGGTGATCATACTCCCCCACCCCCAAATAGGGAAATACAAAAAGAGGGGCTTGAGTGAGTGAGCAAGAGAGCACAAAGAGACTCAAAACAAAAGATGATTCGTGTATATTCTTAGGGTTTTCCATATCTTACATTTTATAGCCATGAAACCCTAATTCCACACCCCTAATTCTTAGGGCTTTTCACACCATATTTCCCCTTACCTCCTACACATGGCATGCATGAAGGACCTGAATTCCACAATGGTGTCCCTTGATAGAGGTCAAATGCCTTATCCATTTTACAATGAAAATCCCAAGTGTGCGAATATTTGTAGTGAGTTAGAGTGCATCAATAAGCCAAATATAATGTTCAAGTACAATATCCCAAATAGATAAAGGTGAAGCATGTGAATAGCACCTTGGTGCTGGTATAACCCTTGATCCATGGGCACATTGTCAGTTGAGGTCACTTCCCTTTGACGTCTATTGGCCTTGCACTTCCTTGTACACCCATTACTCCTATGTGATCTTTAATCATCATTGGCTGCACAACAACTACCATAGGTTTTCACCTTGATAAATTTGTGAATCTAAGAATGTTTACCGAAGAGACTAGAGTTATGCCATGGTAGTGGGTGAGGAGGGAGTGGAATAGGAAAAATCTAAAAACGAATGTGGATTGGTTAGGAGTGCGAACTGGTTGGAAATGCAGATTACGAGAGTGTAGACTGGTCGAGAGAGTGCAAACTAGTCAGGAGTGTGGACTGGTTGAGAATTCGGATTGGCTAAGAGTGTGAAGTGGTTAGGAATGCGAACTGGTCAAGAGTGCAAACTAGTTGGGAGTATAGATTGGTCAAAGAAGTGTCGGATGGTCAGGAGTTCGAAGTGCAAACAGACTCTGGCTAGTCACCATCTAGACTACCTAAAAGCTCTACACTAAGGCCCCAACCCCCAACTACACCCGAGCAAGAGATATCTCCTCCTTACTTCAATACATGTCTTGTCAATAGTATAAAAAACATGATGTATTGAGTCTAGCATGCAAGTAAGGAAGGGGGATTTTTCAAGCCTTTTATAGTCCACAAAATGATAGAGATTGCCTTCCAAAAGGCTCATAATAGGGCTAAGGAGTTGGGAGGTCAAAGCGAGCCTAACTCCAAAAGGACTTATGGAAAGAGTGGAACTAGGTTGGAAACACCCCCAAGTGGTGTCTAGCAACATGAGCAATGAGGAAGGAGACAATAGCAGGGAGCATCGCCATGCTGCTACAACAACGCATTAGGGACAATGCCATGGAATGCATCTCCAAAGGTCAAAGGAGTGTTATACGTGGTCACCAAAGTGTTTAGGAGTGAGGGAAGGTTTATCCTCCCCCAACCCTAAGAAAGGAGAGGGGCTTAAGCAAGACAAAGAGAGAGAACATGAAGGGACTCAAAACAAAATATGATTCATGTGTATTCTTAGGGTTTTCCATACCTTACATTCCACACTCCTAATTCTTAGGGCTTTTCACACCCTATTTCCCCTTGCCTCCTACAAATCAGCAAAGAGTAGGGTTGTCCACTAACTACCTACTAGTAAATGACAATCAAGTCAAAGCATCTGTCATCACAGATGATGCATAAACCTACAATTACAACATGCTAAAATAATGACAATAGTAAATCAAACACTAGGTGTGAGCAAGCGATTTGTAGGATCCAATTTGCAAAATTGTTAGGTATATCTTGCAAGAAGGGGGTATCTATGAACCACAAGCAGTCACTAAGCATGCAATTGGTATTGAGAACTATCAAACTCAATGTGTCAAAGGAGGATACATCCAATAGGCATAATTGTCATGTATATAATAGTAGGTCTCAAGGATAATAGAAGAGAATTGCTAGATACACAACTGATTGAGCAAGTGTAAAGAAGCTCAATACGTAGCCAAGTAGAACGAATACATCACTAACAATAACTTGATAAAGATAGGTGCCGAGCTTAGTGCAAAGATCAAATCAGCCCACTAGGAAACAACCATTGTCAAAGAGCATCTAGAGAGCATAACTAAGCCCCATAGTCTCACTGAAGTAAGCTCAAGCTCAATTGAGAATATCCAAAGCTCTATGTAACATCCAAGTGTCAGGCAAGCTCCTATTGGAAGAAAGAGTGAATGTGCCAGATGAGTAAAAGAAGCTCAATATATCATGTGTATATCATCCAAAAATCCAAGATACATGTTATATACATCCAAGAGGATAAGACCCAATATCTTCTTCTAGCTTGTAAGTCGAATCACTGTAGCACCCAAAGCATAAGGCCAATGCTCAAATACATGTAACCAATCTCAAATCCAAATGCCAAAGCAAACCATAATCACATTTAGGCATGGAGCTCAATGCTAAGCATCATTGTAATCAACTAGCATAGCCAAATGATATCAATACATGATAGGCATAAAGCTTTTCCTATCAAAGCTTGATATCCCAAATTGTGTACAATAATATATCTCTATTAAAACTGAGCTCTTCGAGCTCAATGGAGGATATTAACAAGATACTCCCAAGCATTAGATAACCATCCAGGCATTATAACCAAGCACTAGGAGCATCACAAAAGCATGTGAGAATGGGTTATATGCTATCTAGACCTATAGACAATAGGTCTGTTTGAATATTCATCCAATGTGAGCATGTATTACTCAAGAGTGTGCTCCAATGCAACCAAAGTTGCTTGAAAAAGTTGCCAAATGATTGCCCAAGTATCCAAGTGAAAGTACAGATAAGAGTAGGTTGCTGTAGGGAGCTGAGGGAGTTGAGGGTCTTATTGCTAGTGTTGGTCACTATGAAGCACTCATTGAGCTTAGTTAGGTCTACTTGATGCCAGGGAAGGAGCCCACAGAAGCTAGGAAGAGGCCTACGAAGCATAGGATTGATGCATACCTTCTTGAGGAGCAGCCATTGAACTTTGAGCTAGGTTTCAAGTCTAAATTGAAGTAATCCTTGATGAGGATCCTGGAATCAATGCTTTGATACCATTTGAATTGAGAAGCTTGAGTGAGAGTACAAGCAAGAAAAAGCATTGAAGGTGTGAGCTATGGGGATATATATATATATATATATATATAATCAAAAGGGTTCCTACCAAGCCATTGGATGTCATGATACCAGAGGAGTTATGGTTTGGCAAGAGACCTAGATGTGATCGCTTGCATGTTTTTGCTTGTAATACATTTATGTATATACCTAAGGAAAAATGGAGTAAGCTTGATCCTAAATCTAAGAAATGTATTTTTCTTGGGGGATGCAATAACCTCTACTTGTGGGCTGATTTTCTTCCGTATGCTTTGGAAATCAATACTTACCTATGTTAGTAGTTTGTTAGTGATGTACATGCTTATGGGATGCATGTATTATTGACACTTTGGGTTTGTGATAATCTTTGGTACTGGTGGTCTATGCTTAACCACTGCTCGTCGCACTTCCAGGTGTGCTACTCGGATATCCTTAGCAATGGGAGCTTTCTTTCTTGGCTATTTTGCCCATAGTTAGATTGACATATATAGTTTTCTTTATTTTAGCATTGTTTTATTTATAGATTTTAGCATTGCCTTGGAGAGCAAATATTGTACTTTGGTAGTCTATTGCTTGTAGTTGGTGGATAGCTCTATACTTTAGTATTCCCTTCTGTTTTGGCTAAGTTTTGGGGACTGATTTGCAATCATTTACACCATTCCATTCTCTTGGATTTTGCATTGGTATATTGTTGTTATGACTGGTTTTTCGAATGATAGTGCTATTTTCAATATTGAAAGTCTTGATGGCACAAATTTCATTGGTTGGTATTGGTTCAAAAGAAGTAGGTTAGGACTTTGAAAACCAAGAGTATAAATCTCGAAAGCATTGATCAAGATACTTGGAATGAGTTGGATGAGCTATGCAAATTCACTCTTATATTATTATTGTCTAACTAAGTTTATTTCGATGTGGTGGCACCTGAAGATAATGGTTGAAAATTATGAAAAAAGATATGTAATCTTTATGACAAGTAAAGTCTCACTTCACATATGTATTAGTTGAAATAGCTCATGGACCTTAACATGGAGGAAGGGACTAGTGTGTTAGCACATTTGAATGAGTTTCACTCAATTTTTAGTCAATTGATTTCACAGGGCATTGAGTTTAAGGATAATCTTTCTCCCTTGTTCTTATTTGTGACACTTCTTGAGTCATGGGATACTTCCCAATCCGTTTTTAACCAAGCCAGGGCTAGGATGAGAAGCACGAACTCGAAGTTTCAAGTGGTTAAGAAGTGGCCAATTCCATCCCCTTGGGATCTCTCTTGAGGGACCCCAAGACCCCAAATCCTGGGGAGTCCCCTAAATCCTAATAGCTATTAACCAAAACTAGAAATTCCAAATCAAGCAACACATTTTCAGATTAGGGTGGATCATCCACCCCCCTTGGGGCCACAGAGAGTAGACACTTTTTGTACTCCCATGTGTGCTAATATGCCTAAGGATGATTTGAAACTCCAAGATGTTTAGGGTGCCCTACTCATAAGGGAGATAAATAGAAAGAATGTGGATATAGCCCATACTTCATATGCATTGACTATGAGGGGTAAACATGATGGTAAGAGTGGTCATCACTGCCATGGTAGAGACACACGAGTAAAAAAAATAGAAACACTTCCTAACCAAAATAAAAAATTGCCACTAATGGTATAATCAAAGCCTTACTCTTGCGATCTTGTAAAAATTCTCATAGTCATAAGGCCTCTCTTACATGTCATTACTATGGGAAGCAGGGTTATATTAGGCCATAATGCCATAAAATGCGTGATTATAAGTATAAGAAGAAAGGTAAGGATAAAGCGCAAGATAAGTATGATAATCGCAGCATTGTTCCTAGTAAGTCTAGCGTAAAATTTGAAGAGATAATTGCCTTGGAGCCTAAGGCGAATGATGATTATATATTGATAGCTTCTTAATATTAATCAGTTGATTGATGCCTCATCTACTTTTTCTCAGTGTTGGCTACTTAATTTAGGGCCTTCTTTCCATAATATCCCACATAGGGATTTGTTTCATTTCTATTACAGCATGACAAGTTATGCTAGACTAGAAAATGACTTGGCATTGGATATCATTGGCATTGGGGATGTATAGAGGCAGTTTGCTTCAAGAAACATTGTTGTTTTGCATGATGTACACCATGTTTCGGCTTTGACCAAAAGTCTACTCTTTGTTGGATAGTTGAATGATGCATGCTATTATAAATCTTTTGGTGATTCTAAGTAGAAGATTACCCGTGGGAATATTGTCTTTGCTCAAGGTGCCAAGGCTAGTAGCCTCTATCCCTTGCTTGTATGTGGCCTATTGACCATATTTTGCATGTGGTTGACCCATGTATCTTTATGGTATCATTGCCTTGGATACATGTCCTTAAAAGGAATGAAAATGCTTCCTTGTTTACAGTAACTTCTGCCCCTTGACTACAAATGTTTTTATTAGTGTGATCATTGTCTTTATGACAGGCAAACATGCAATTCTTCTAAGAAGTCCCATGCCTTATCAATCACTAGGTGGCGCAAAGTATTTTTGTGACTTTCATTGATGAATATTTGTATAAGGTTTGGGAATATTCCATAAAGTAGAAATTGGATGTATTTGCTACCTTTCAACATTGACTTACTCTTGTTGAGAACTAGTTTAGGCATAGGCTAAGATACATAAGGTTAGATAATAGGGTGAATATGTCTCTAAAGTATTTGAGCCATTTTGTGATGAGAGGGGTATTAAGTGTCAGTTAACTACCCATTACACCCCACCCCAAAATAGTATTATGGAACACACGAACAAGACAATTCAAGAGAGTCTATAGGATGCTTAGCTAGGTAAGCTTACTGAATCATTTTTGGACTAAGGCAATTATTATTGTTGTACACTTGATAAATAGATCTCCATGTACTACTACTAGTTGTCAAGTTGCAAAGGAGGTATGGTCTGGAAAACCTCCATTATATTCTCATTTGCATGTCTTTGGATGCGAGTTTTTTTGCCATGTTTTCAAGGACAAATGTAATAAGCTAGATCCTAAATCAATGAAATCCATCTTTCTTGGCTATGGGGATGTAGATGAGATGGTTTATCGCCTATTGGATCTGCAAGCTAGGAAGATCATTTGTAGCCATGATGTTGTTTTTCGTGAGAAGAAGATGTATAAGTAGCATGAGCAAGTAGTTGAGGTGCATAGGGTGATATTTCAAGAGGAGCCTCCTATCACCATACAATTAGCTAGACAACCTACAAGCTTATGTTTGAGTGGCCCAAGATCATGATGTTGGAGAGGATGTACACACCCATACTAGAGATAGACACTAGCCTAATCAATTTGAACCCTCCATGGACTATGTTATGGTAACAAATTTGGATGAGCCCCTTACTTATAACAAGGCCCTTACTTATAACTAGAGATAGTCACTCTTGGAAGATGGCCATACAGTCAGAGTATGACTTATTGTAGGAAAACCATTCATGGGATTTGGCTCCTTTTTCCAATGTGAAACATGCATTTCCATGTAAGTGAATGTATAAGTTGAAGAGTACCCCTAGATGGGCCAAGCCAGCATATAAGTCTAGATTAGTGGCTAAGGGTTTTAAGTTGAAGCATGGTATTGACTTTCATGAGGTATTTTCTCCTATAATCAAGATGATTGCCCTACGCTTGGTGTTGGCCTTGGTTGCTCAGTTTAGATTTGGATCTCTATTAGATGAATGTTAAGATGAATTTCTTACATGGGGACTTGCATAATGAGATTTATATACATCAACCTAAGGCCTTTTAGGAAAATGACAAGGAACACCTATTGTGCAAGTTTGAGAAAGAGCCTTTATGGTCTTAATTGTGCATCTAGAGAATGGTATCATAAGTTTGATGCATTTACAATCACAATCTTACTTCTGCAATGATATGAATCCATGTCTCTACACAAATAAGGCTCATGATGGTAACCTTATTATCTTTGTACTTTATGTGAATGATATGTTGATTGCTAGGAGAGCTCATGATGAGTTGGATGCTTTGAAAACTCAACTCAAGAACAGGTTTAAGATAAAGGACATGGGACTCTCACATATTCTTGGGATTCACATAATGTGCAATTGCTCTAAGGGGATCCTTTACTTGTCACACAAAAGAAGTACATATAGAAGGTCCATGAGTACTTCCATAATGTAGGATGTTATACCTATTGGATGTCCTTTACCTTTCCATGTGAAGGTTAGTCGAACAGATTGTCCCCAATCAAATGTGTAGAAGGCCAAGATGGCCAAGATCTCTAGTGGGTAGTTTGATTTATGCATGATAGCCACTCATCCAGACATAGCATTTGCAACGGGATTTGTGGCACGTTATATGGCTACACCTAGCCGATAACATTAGGACATTATGAAGGGTATCGTGAGGTACTTGAGAGGCATAGTAGACATGAGCATTTGCTATGGTAGTCCGGATACTACAATCGTGGGTTACACTAACTCCAACTATGCAAGACGTGTAGATAGTACAAAGTCCATCTCTGGGTATGTCTTCACTTTTGTCAGAGGTTTGTTTTTTGGATGCCTAGGGTGCAAAAATGCACAACCTTATCTACTATGGAGGCAAAGTATGTCACAATCATCAGTGAGGCTTGTAAGAAGGCCCTATGGTTTAGGCCGTCTAGTGATAGACCTAGGTATTATTGTTACTCCTATAGTGCATTCGAATTCTATGGGTGCTATTCAGTTGGTCAAGAATTCGATCTTCCATGTGAAGACAAAGAACATTGAGGTGCACTATCACTTCATTAAGGAAGTGGTAGAGGACAAGTCTATTGACCTTGTCAAGATCTTGATTGACAAGAATCTTGTAGATCTTCTCACTAAAAGTCTTTTACCGGAATATTTTGCCTTTCTTAGGAATATAATGGGAGTAGGATGAGATTACGCCTATTTGTCATCCTATTCTACTTTATGTACATTTATACTTTGTCCCTTTTTCTTGTTCTCTCCTCACTAGAGACACATTCACCTTTAAGTGGGATGTTGTTGGGGGTAAAAGTGCATGTGCCTACGCCATTCTATATATACTTCACACATTGTGATCACACACATGTACATTGTAGGTGGTGGATGCTCATCATTGTCTTTTCATTCTTTATTCTTTTAGTGACTATTGAATAAGGGGAGGCTAGTCATATATCATGATTGTTGAAGTTCCCACATATGGTATCTCTCTCTCTTTCTCTCTTGCTCCATTCACCATAGCTTTTGCCTTGATCTTGCTTTTGCTTGTGTGCTTCCATTAGGGCTCTGCCTTTCAATATAATCCTTGCTTTGGTTGCTAGAGAGGATATAGAGTTGATTTAGATGGATGTAAAGACCACTTTCTTAGATGGGGACTTGCATGAGGATATTTTTATGTAGTGCCTTTATGTGATCTCATGGTGGTATATTAGAAGTGAAACCAATTACTATCTATACATGAGGAAGGCTAGGGATGGTAGCCTTATGATCTTGGTCCTTTGTGTAGATGACATGTTGATTATTAGGAAGTCAATTATGGATGTGGATGCTTCAAAGAAAAGGTTTCATGAAACCTTTGACACAAAAGACTTGGGGAATATTGGTCACATACTATTATGCACATTATGCAAGATCAAGAAAAAAGATACTTTATTTGTCTGAAAAGAATACATTGGGAAGGTATTGGAGTATTTCAATATGGAGATGGGGACTATTAGTGTTCCATTGCCTCCATACTTGAAACTTAGCCAAGAGGATAGCCCCAAGTCAAATGAGCAAAAGGATGAAATAACCAAGATTCCATATGCATCTGTAGTTGGTAGCTTGATGTGTACCATAGTTGCTACACATCCAAATAGTGCCTATGTAGTGTGAGTGGTTAGTATGTATATGGAAAACCTTGGCACAAAGCATTGGGAGGCAATAAAGAGTATGATACTTGAACAACACTAGGTCTACATGCATATGATTCGGAATGGAGGATACATTTGTTATTGGATATGTAGGTGCAAATTTTACAAGGAATGTAGACTCTAGGAGATCTACTACCAGTTTGCCTTCACTTTCACAAGTAGTGTAATCTCTTGGATCTCTTGATTGCAGCCATGTATTGCTTTATCTACCATTAAGGCAGAGTATGTTACAACCACCACTGAGACATGCAAAGAAACTATATGGCTTTGTCATTTAGTGGGAGTCTTGGGCATTGCAGGAGAGGTAGCTACATTGCATTGTGATAGTCACATTGCCATTTAGTTGGCATGGAACCCTATCTTTAATGCAAATATAAAGCATGTTGAGGTGAGGTATCACTTCATTAGGGAGGTGCTAAAGACAAGTGCATTGAGCTTGTCAAGTTCCATCTGAATGATAAACCTATAGAACTTCTTACGAAGAGTTTACCTTTGGAGGGCTTTACACATTGTAGAGTGTTGATGAGCATTGGATAACATCTTCACTTTCTTTTTATACTCCCATAAGGGCACTTTGGCATTTGGCCTTTAAGTGGGAGGTTGTTGGGATAAAGGCCAATAGTCTATAGTCAGGTGGGCCCCCTTGTATATGTACACACCATACAATCATATATAAGTAAAGATAAGAAAGAATCGGAGTACTATTCATTTTGTACCTGCATAACTCTTGTGTTCTTCTTCTCTCTCTCAACCCTCTTGCACTCCATAAATTATACATCGCATCCCACCATCGTTTCCCTCTCATCACCTATGTAAGGAAAGTTTCCCCCTTCTTAAGGCTCTTGGAATGATCCAAGTAATACTCTCATAGGCCACTCCTTGTCAAATGCAAATATGGAGTCAGCTCCCTCAACAAAGATCCATGGAGAAGAGCCATACCTTTTGGAATGTTTTACATAGCTGTTCTCCATATGCCTTGAGATGAGTTGTGGCATAACACCCACTTTAAAGGCCTACCTTAGTGCAGTGCAACATAGATGAGAATCTAGTAAAATGACATGTTCAACCCTTAATTGGCTCTAGGGAAAGAGGTAGTGAGGATGTTAGTATCAATATGGAAAATGGAGTGAATATAAATGCTCACAAAAATCCATATGATGATAAATGAGCCCCTTACTTAGCACAATGTCTCGTTGCATTTCGATCAATGCATTCATCATATGTTTGTATGCTTTTGCCATGATATTTGATAGGGATTTTTGCAAAAACATCAATGCAATTTTGAAGGTTTCTATTTAGCATATTTTAGTGGATCCTAAATGTTAGTTCCTCTTTTTTTTCAAAGTTTCACGTAAAGTTGCATTGCCACCTTATGTGGGAGTGTTGGCAAGGAGCATGGTTGAATATGCACGTTGTGACCTTATCTCTCAAAGGCATGGACTTAGATAACATATATTCACTACTCCTAAGTTTTATTCTAGTTGAATGGAGGCCTCCTTATCATTACTTTTGAACATGCATGGATCTTTTAAAAATCAATGTAACAACATTGTTGATCAAATTTGCACATATTCATTCCTATTTTTTCCTCATGAAAGATGGGCATCCAAATTTGAAGTGTTCTATGGTGCTTGTCTCTTGAAATATAGTATTTTGAGTCTACTTCATATTACATACATTTCTATTTTGATTGGTTAAGATGATGATGAGGACAAGTATATAGCCAACATTATTAAGCCTCTAAACTTAGTGCTTGGATTATTTATTGCAAAACTTACCACTCAAATTTTCTTTCACTTGGAAAATGTAACATGGACCAAAGAAGCACTTTGAAAGCAAAGTGGTATGATGAGGATAAGGGTTTACTTGTTTTGTGTACACCAATTATTTCTTAATGCAAAGTAAATGTGTGTTACATGTATGCTACAAAGTCCCACTACATTCTTCCTTTGCATCAAACATGGTCTATGACTACTAGGGCCTTATAGTTCAAAGAAAATGAAGTGTAATTACTAATTTTGAGAGTGATTCATGCCACACTAATTGTTGAAAACCACAATGTATCAAAGCATTGTGGTTTTGGCACATATCAAACTCAAGCACAAGCATCAATATAGGAGTTGATCTATGACGATATAAATCTTGTGTATAGGATTCAAACAGACAATGGCCAAACCTCATAAAGTACACCTCCACTAAAATATAGCATGTGGACACCATGTTGAGGGAGGACCTTAGAATGCCATATCAAATAAACTAAAACCATGGCATTTTGTAACATTGTACTTTGTAACTACAATGATTTCCCCGTCAATGTGTATTGAATTCATGCCCATAAGATTGAAAAAAATCATAGCATTTTGAAATTTTATGATTAGGTTTTTCCACTGATGCCAGGAGGCATATTCCACGGTGGATTCCGTGCCACAGTGGATTCCGTGAGGTTTTACGGTGGATTCCGTAAACTTAGATGACCGGGGCTCATACACAAAGAAGATTCTTTGTGCGAGAAGTTGATGGGGACGCTTGTCCTTTTCGGGTGTTTCATTAATTTAGTGTGTACATGGGTGATTCCATAGCAAGTGATTCCGCAAAATGCATATTAAATTAATAAACGTTTATGAGTTTAGAGTGCGCACTCGTAATAAATTAAGGTTAGGATTTATTTCTAACCAGTTGATTTATTTATGTAGCTGAAGACTGCTAGGTATTCACTTTTGTCGGTTTAATTGTATTATTTTACTAACGATTGTGAATGCTTCAATTGATGTATAGAGATAGCAGCAGTGGCGGAGGAAAGCATTGGAGTCTAGCGGGTATTCGACATTTGGACTATATTTTGATAGGTGCCACGCCTATATTTTGTTATGTCTATTGAGACATCGATTATTGATTATTATTTTGTATGCGCTTATGCACCCGGATATGTTATTTCTATTTGGACATTGAGATTGGGCGTGCCAGACTCTATGGGCACCGTCCATTAGCTTTATTTTCCTATTTTTGTAGAAAGCAAACTTAAAAGCTAAAAGCTTGTCATATTTTTGTAATTGGGCTATTATTGAGCATGAAGATTGGAAATATACATAAAATACATGCTTTATGAAGCGCTCACTCAAGGCATGGGGGAGATTGAACCCAATTTGTCTCTTGCCTCTTGTCGTGCATGCTTTTACATGGTTTTTTGTGCAAAAAGGTAGAGTTCTTTGTTCTTGGGGACCTTCCGGGATTCACCACGTGAGCTATCTTATATTTTGATAGGCGCCACGCCTATATTTTGTTATGTCTATTGAGACATCGATTATTGATTATTATTTTGTATGCGCTTATGTGCCCGGATATGTTATTTCTATTTGGACATTGAGATTGGGCGTGCCAGACTCTATGGGCACCGTCCATTAGCTTTATTTTTCTATTTTTGTAGAAAGCAAACTCAAAAGCTAAAAGCTTGTCATATTTTTGTAATTGGGCTATTATTGAGCATGAAGATTGGAAATATACATAAAATACATGCTTTGTGAAGCGCTCACTCAAGGCATGGGGGAGATTGAACCCAATTTGCCTCTTGCCTCTTGTCGTGCATGCTTTTACATGGTTTTTTGTGCAAAAAGGTAGAGTTCTTTGTTCTTGGGGACCTTCCGGGATTCACCATGGCACGGAATCCACCGTGGAATATGCCTCCTGGCATTAGCCACAAATTACCATGTTTATGCTAGAATCCTTAAAGATTGAATCACCAAGCTTCACAAAGTACACCTGCATTATGTAAATATGGATCACATTATGGCTTACAACACAATGAAGTACTCAATTGGGCCTCCCAATCACCACCTATTTGATAACCTTGCTCTATACAAGCTCACATTCATCTCTTGCAAATATACGATAAACTTCCATTTCAAATAGCAATTTTGTAGCACACTCAAATTGCAATAGTCATAGACTAGAATACTCAATTACCATAATGAAGAGGGTAGTTGAGATTTTCCTACATCCAATATATATGCAAAGGAGAAATTCCATACCTACGCAACTAGAGTTATTCATGAAATAAATTTCTCTACAAGAATAACAAAGCAAAGTGCCTTGGATAATTACAATCAACTAATAGTTAATATGAAAAAATTGGTCGACAAGCTTGATAACAATGCAAGTTTTGATATGTAAGCACTATGTTTCAAAGGAAAGAGAAGGCATGCTAATGATGTAATATAACAATACATAGTTGGAGCATAAACAAGTTGATTATGGGGGTCCTTGTGTAGGCCCAAGTGTTTATTAGATAGGACTAAGTACAATGGTGGCCAAGGAGGATTGTGTTGGTTTAAAATGAGCAACGTTTGTGTTGAAGGGTCATGGCTATCTTTTGCAAGAAAAGTCAATAGACATATCTTTTGTTGATTGACATGAAGAGATGACAAGAGAGAATAAATTGAGCAACAATGGGCATAGAGTAGTGCAAGAAAATACTGCTATTATGAAAGAAATCATGTATTTTTCCTTAAGAATGAGAGTTCTATCAAGAGGGGCTGACATATTCTATTGTACTATGTAAGTATGCTTGTTGCTAATGTGAGGGCTTTACAAAAAGGAAGGCTACAAACACAAAATACGTGTGCATAAAGGTTGTGGATCTTTCATCAGCCGCCACATCAATTTATACATCAAAAGCTCTCTCAAAACTTAAAGGTTTTCAAGCTTTGTGTGATCAAATATCATAAGATGCATTGCAATGGTGTCCTCTTCTAGCACATTTCTTTTTAAAATGTTCATTTGGTTGAGAAATGGAGGAATGGACCAAGTGTATGTCTTGGGTAATGAATACAATTTCTATACGACTTGATTCAACATGTGCTAACTATGGCAAGTGCAAGTAAATGTAGAATCCCATTAGACTCATAATGCCAAGCATTTTGTATGACTTGGCTCACTATGCAATGCTTGTAATGATGATATGCATAAGATATCCATTAAACAAATTAGAGCACTACAAGATGCATACACTTCATACAAATCCATAGCAAAGGCCAACAACACTATGCATGAGAAAGCCAAGTGACCCTATGAAACTCCTATGTGGAACTATGGAGATGAGAGAACCATGGATTTGGGTCTTTGAAGGGTTGTAGTGGTGGTTTTGTTGTAGCATACATGTAGTAAATCCTCAAGGATTCTTCATTTTCGTAAAGCCACATAATTGTTGAAAACATTGCAACTCTAGATGTGGGGACACAAACCTTGACTTGTTCTATTGAGAAATGTGGTGTCCAAAGTAGAATTCAGAGTGGGGCATGCTCCCAATCTATGTGAGGTAGGCTACATAATAATGTGCTTGTTGTAAAAGTCAATGAAGTGAATTCATGGCCATCAAGCTTAATTGGTAGTTAGGCATCATTCTAATGTGTTTCATTGGTCAAGCCCCCATTGCTTCAATGTTGTGTTCTCCCCACAACACAACCACTAGTGTAGAGTTCTTAGGTTAACTCAAAGCATACCATTGCTTCTATGACCTTGTAGATTGATATGTCATAAGTTTGGGGAGGAGCAATCACTAGACAAGAGGTCTTGGATTAACGCAAAACACACCCATGTGCTACAACAAAGCACTTTGGAGACCCTACCTCTCAACATGATGTCTTCTAGTCAAAGGGTTGGGCCAACCTCACTAGACAAGAGGTTTTCGATTAACGCAAAACACACCCATGTGCTACAACAAAGCACTTTGGAGACCCTACCTCTCAACATGATGTCTTCTAGTCAAACTGTTGGGCCAACCTATACGCCTTGGAACAAAGCCATGACATTAGCCATACAAAACCATGTACCACTCTCAACCTACCACATTTAAGGCAAACAAATCATGGTCCTAGCTACAAGGGAGTGAGACATTCTCACTACTTTAGGCGTGTCATGTTTCAAATTAAAATGTAACTTGTCATAAAATGTGGTAAAATAAGGTGAGGCTATATCAAAAGGTGATAAAATTCACTAGGCTCTCTTTGCACTCGACTTTCATGTGCAACAAGAAGCCACACTAGCCACTTGAAGTCCTAACTTTCTATGCATTATCAAAATAGATGCTTGATCATGCTTATGTCATGCAAAGAGGAGCTGTAATTTACATATTTCTAACCTTCATGAGAAAGAAACGAGGGTTTTGTTGCATGGCGTTAGAGGTATGGGAACAAATAAGCAAAGAGTTTTTTTATAATGCGCTTGTAGAATGATATTATCAACATGGGAAAAAAGAAAGGTATGTACAAAGCCTATAATTAGGCCAATTTCAAGAGAGCAGTCCTAAGTCCTTTACAAGGCTCTATAGAATACTCTAAAAACCTTATATGTAGTCCTACAACCTTTAAGTGCTATCAAAACTTCTCCCTTGAGTTTAGCCCAGGTCATTGGGGTCTAAAGTATTTCTATTCCTACAAAAAACTTTCTCATTTATAATTCTCCATGTCTCTTAGAGAGTCATAGCTCTAATTGCATTCCACATTTTCATCATATGGTCATCTTTGTTGCCCCGGTCACCAAACAACACCGTCTTGGCATCAATTTGCTCAACAAAGCCCGCTCTTCTAATCCAAGTCTGCAATTGTCTCCAAACTCCTTGCACCTCCCTACATTCCCAAAATAGATGTCTTATTGTTTCTTTCTCATGCTTGCACAACCCACAAAGGGGCAAGACATCCATGGACTTGCTCAACCTCTCCCTAGTGGGAAGCTTGTTCATTACAATCTTCTAGAGGAGAAAATTCGGCCTCTTTGAAGGTGTGGCCTGCCTTGTTCTTAAGACGTGGCGGACCCAAGTCCTTTTCTTAGCATGCGGATGCCATTTCTTCTAGTACTCTGCAACACGAAGCATGTGGGAAGGATCCTTCTTGACAAAATCCTTATTGCCCTTGCATTTCCACAATACCTTACCTGATGGGCTAGCCATAAACTTGGTAATGTTACCCTCTAACGCCACCTTAGAGGTAGGCCAAACAAATTTGAGCCTACCCATTATGCCTACAACAAAGCCTCTTTCAATACTGGAGAGGGCAAACTTCTCTGTCACATCAGTGATGCTCATGAATTCCGTTCTACCTAGATCCCATAGATCCTCCAATTTGTTCATACCTCTATTGGCTAGTTGCCGAGAGAGCTAAGGCCTATCTTGGAGAGGTCTGTGTGGAGGATCGAATGCCTCGAATGTTTAGATTATTTGCTTAAGAGAAGAGTTGCCCCTTTGATCTTGTGCCCCTATCCAACTGGCTATACTGAGCACCTCTTGCCATGCCTATGCTAAACCTTGTGCAACCTGTGACCGTGGGATGGTTACCTTCTTTCCTACTAGCAAGTTGTCAATCCAAGAAAGGTTGGGGAGCCCAAGGTTCTTGCTTCCATTTAGTGCCAGCCAGTGTTTGATGAGGAGCACCCATTCTATTCTCTTGGCGAAAATGAACATAAGGGACCACACTTTAAGAGCTAAGTTTGGAATGCTGAGCCCACCTTCAGATTCTCTAGCTGTGATCAATTTACAAGAGAGGATGATGAAAGGAGCTTCTTTTAAGACCGTCTTAGTTGCATTTGTCTACTCGGATGCAAAACCACCCCTTGCTAATCTCACTCTTCACTATTCTATCCCCTTGCAAAATTTTGGACAAGCCACTCTTAATGCGTCCATCTGCCCTAGATAACCATCATATTGACAGTATTCTCCGTTCTTGGAAGCCACCTTCAATCTTTACGAGTGCAAAATTCTCTTCATATTTTACTTGGCTCTACAATAGTAATTTAAAAAAAGAGAACATTTTTTGAGACGTTATGAATTCGTCAGAGAGAACTTCTTTTTTCTTTTTCTTTCGCGGGAAGGGTGGGTTGGGGGGTGCGAGGGAAAATTTTGGGTTGGATGTACAACTACTGCACAGCGGGAGGCCTGTAGTGTTTTTCTGGCTCACTTGAAAGCACGGTGGAAGTCCCCGTTGACAGAGGAGGTGTCGCTGTCGCGGAGGGAGACGGAGGAGCGGTCCAGGCGGATGGGCTGGAAGCCCTTCGCAGAGGAGCGGACCTGGGACGACGACCGCTGCATGCGGGCGGCGGCGGCGGCGGAGAACGCGCCGCCTCGTGTGCCGCCGAAGCCGCCGTCGTACAGCGACAGCCTCTTCTTGGTAGCGGCCGCCTTTAGGTCAGGCGGGTCGGGCCTCTGCTTGGGCGCGCTCTGGGAGCGGCGCACCTTGGCCTTGGCGGACTGCGTGGTAGCCATGTAATTGGGGAACCCGCCGAAGTCCTCTGAGAACCGGTCGTCATGGTCGGCGGCGCGTGGCGTGCCGTAGGCGCTGCGCCGGCCGCTGAACCGCGGGCTGCTCTGCGCTGTCGACAGGGCGCTGTCATCGTCGGGCGCGATGCGGAGCCTGGGTGCAGCGGGGACGATGTTCGGCGGGCCGTCGCCGCCGGAGTCTGAAGCCGGGCTGGGGACGGACAGGCGGCCGCCCGGTGATGTGAGCGGCTGCTGGGCCCAGGCGAAGGGGCTGCTGCCGGTGGCGGCCGGAGGCGTCGAGGCGAGGCTGGGCTCGACGGAGCCGGCCTCTGAGATGGAGCCGTTCCTTCTCCTGGGGCGGCCCGTGTCCATCTCCACTATCTTGGGCGGGCACTCCTCCCCCTCCGCCTGCATCTGCATCTGCATGAGCTCGTCGAACAGGGGGCTCTCCCAGGGGCGCGCAGTCATCCACCTGTCCAGCCACGTCCAGCCCCAGTGCGGCTTGTCCGGCTCGCAGTGGATCACCATGGAGTTCTGTTTCGGCGGCGGCTTTCGTGCCTTTTTTTTAAAACAGAAAACCCAGAAACAGTGTCCAATTAACCAAAGGCTCTTTGCATCTGCAAAAACAATATAACATATAGTAATAACAGTCACTTTAGTCTTTGATTAAGCTCACCGGTTCAGAGTATCCGTTGCCTAATGAAGGCGGCGGTGCACGGTCCCGCCTCGGTGTAACATTATTACTGCCAGGCTTGTTGCCCGATTTGGATTCCATTTCGTGTGCAGAGCTACCACTCCACCGGTCCTACAAAGTAGAAGGAGAGAGAGACAAAGACAAGACAGGGCGTTATGAAGCGGGACTAAACAAGCGGTTCTAGGTGTGTACACGTTGGAATCAAATAGTGCAAATATGACTGGAACTGGAAGGGTAGCTAGCTCTCATCATCTTTTCTGGAAGACTTTTATTTATGCTTTAGTTCAATGTGGGTAGTGGTGGTGGTAGTAATAGACTGTCGTAGCAGTCATACCACCATCATCGATATGGAACCTACCATTGACCTCCTGGGTCGGCCGTCCTGCTGTCTTCTCCTCTGCATGAGCTGGCGCTGCACTGCTTGGCCTTCATCAGAGTTCCTCACACGCCGCGCCCGAATCCTGGCTTGCACTCGCACCAGAGCTTGCATGCACCTCAGAGTTATGGCCGCCTGCTTCCGGACTATGTGCCCCCGCACGAGCGCTTGCAGCTTCACAAGGCCCTTCAAAGCTCGAAGGGCCCGACGTGCCTGCAGCAACGTTCACGAAAAACATTTTTTCAGATCCGATACAAAAACCTTCAACTTGAAAATAAAAAGCTTTTCTCCGAAAATCTAGACAATGCAGACATACGAAAGCATCACAGTTGAGTCCATCTCAGTCGTATAGAAGCATCATACTTGACTGCATTTCAGTCAGTTAGCTCATCATCACTCCATCGATCACCATTACTTTTACTGTCAGTCACTTTAACTTGACTCCTGCCAAGTGCTCACAGTCTACAGTCATAAACAACTCAACTACTACTAACGACTAACGCACCCATGTGACATGTCGCAAGTCGGCAAGTTGCTGTCCCGTCTACATCCTTCTCGATCCACATATCACAACTTTCAGACAAAACCATAACTGCCATCGCGACAATTTGTAACTTGTGAGAACTCACGAGGCCACATGTAGAATGATGGTCTGTTTGTAGAGTCAGAAGGTCCTCGAGAGTCGAGACATGTGATGGCTGGTGGTGTGTTATGTACCTATGAATCCTTCGGTTCCCTGCCAGGAGCCCCTCAAACTACACACGATGCATAATGATAAAGCTGCCAGACGCACATCATTGCTAGCATCGGTTCAAGTGTGGTGCAATGGGTAAAATCATGTGATGGGACTGGCAGGGTACATATAAAGGGGCAGTTCACTATTTGAGGAAACAGCCATCGGTCTCAAACGGGCATCCAAGATCCCCCCCAACACCCTTTTTATGAGCTGCGTGGGCATGGGCCAAGCATGTGGCCACTGGCCATGCTGCTGGGGACTTTAGCACGCAAATCAAGTAGTAGGTACTAAATAGTGTGGCTGTATATCATCGCGTATCCAAAGGAAGAACGTTGAGGGTGTGCCAACTTCAAGGATAGAAATCAAAAGCATAATACCTAGCCTAGGTTCTTACACTCACAAATTCACTTATTGATACAGATCTTTTCTTTCCGTTTTGTTTTGATTTTCGTACACACACCTGTCTGTTACCCCCGAGTGTAACATAAGCTGCTGCAAAATGTTTTGTCAAATGAATTGATTGCGTCTCATACATACCAAGTAGCCTCTAAAAGCAGATTGGATCCGAACAGCTGCGGCCCATTGTTCTTCAAAGCTCCTGTTCACGGCAGCACCGCCAGCGCTAGCTGTGGCAGGCGATACGGTAGACGGAGAGGATATTGCTGCTGGTGTGGAACTGGTATTATTGAACAAGGACCGTCCATTACTGGTGAGTCGGACGACGGCGGCGGCAGCCTGCGCAGCAGCAACAGCGGCCTCAGCAGCGGCGGCGGTCGCGGCTGCCACAGCCATGGCATGGTGCTGCTGCTCTTTGCTCTGCGGCACGGCCTCGGCGCCTGCCTCCGGCCCTGCATTGGCGCTATCCCCTGAATGATCAGTGCTCCTGCCACTGGCCTTGGACTTCAGGGCCGGTACGCTTTCAGCAGAAGTGACGCTGCTGTTAGTTTTTGTCTTGGATCTCCCAAAGCTCCACCGCCTCTTCCCGCCGCTGCTGCTTCCCTTACTATTACTGTTACCCTGCTTTATTACACACACACAGATACACAAAACTCAGTACCTTTTCAACCCTGCCACACCCGTTTTCTCTGGCACAAAGGACCGTAGCTCACGTGAAACCATTTTGTCATGCCAATTTATGGATAGTAATCCGCAGCTGTCCCTTGATGATCATGCCCATTACTCATCCCAATTTATGGCTAGTAAAAACGCCCTTCCATGCAGTTACTTGAATCTGAAATGCACTGCACAAATTCAAAGCGTACAAATCTCATGGGGGCTCTGTGGTATGTGATGTCCTTACTTGCTCGGCTGTAGCCTTGTCTTTGCCTGATGTGCTTTCCGCCTTCCTCCCGCCTCCTAGCAAGTTGCGTAGCCATCTCCCTGCCTTTACCATGTTTCAGATTAACCTCTGCAAACAAAGACAGTTCGTTCCTTTAACGCGGCTTCTAATGATCGACCGGAGGAACAATGGCAAACCTTAATCTCTCCAGCCACCAATAGATCCTCTGAACATCAAACTAGGTCAATCAAGCGGTTACATTCGCTACTAGAGTGCATCCGCAGATTCCAGAGGAGTCCAGTTACAGCTAAGTCATACTTTGACGGTATGATTGCAAATTGCACATATCAATAATGGCTACCTTCCTACGCAGCATGAAACAAAACATAATACCTGAAGGGGAAATTACTGGCGCCACGATCACGAAGGATGTGCTCAATGGAGTAGTCCGCTGCTCGTGCTCAATGTGTGATGAGGGGGCGGTGGTCGCTCACGGAGGAGCACAAGACGGAAAGAATAACTGGACGGTAGCATTGAGAGAGAGACAGAGAGGAGAGAGAGAAAGGGGGAGAATCAGAAGAGAAAGTGTAGTGAAGACAGGAGTAGCTTACCTGTACTGCAGTAGAGGGAGGGTAAGCTGCGTGAAGTCAAGAAAAACCGCGAGGGACAGAAGACGAACGGGAAGAGCGAAAGTGTTGTTTATTGAGAGAGAGAGAGAGTGTGTGTGTGTGTGTGAGAAGCGGACCGGAGGGGGGGGGGGGGGGGCGCTAAAGAGCTCCTGAAACGCGGACGAGAATACGATTCCTAGTCCCCCTTGTGTCAGAGAGAGAGAGAGAGAAAGAGAGCGTTCAGAGAACCCTTAAAAACGCCACACTGGTTTTCCAAACTGCGTGGTGTGAACAACCCTTGTTGGCTCCACTCACAACAGGAAAAGCCCTTGCCTTTGCCTTTAGAAGTACATTTTTACTTTTGAGGCGACATGGCCCATAAGAGCTAGGACACACCTCCTAAGTCAATTGACTTGTGTGAGTCAGCTCAATGGAGTTGGTAGCTCGTGTGGCCAAGATTTGACTTGACTTCACTTTGCCTCTGTCAAAGATGGAACTTTTGAAAGTGAACAAAGGACCCTCCAAAGCAATGGGTGCTCCAATAACTAGCCCATGATGAGGTGGCGAATATCTATTGGCTAATAGTCACATTCTCTCTCATTTGGCAAATTCTCTCTCCTTAGCTCAACTTCCTTTAGGCTTTCTCTCATTCTTTCCCTTGCCTCATTCAAGGCACGTGGTTGTGCAATGTCTTCTTCTTTTACCTGTTAGGGACAAATTTCCACACCCTCAAAAGGTTTTCTTGCACTTTCGCAAGTTAGAGGTGCAACTTGATGGGCTGATGCATGTCTTGACTCTAATAAGACTCATTCAAAGCACTAATAATCACTACCAACAAAGTGGCAATTAGTATCTCAACTAGTCTAAGGTGAATGTGGTTGAAGATGTCAATGCCTTACCTTCATGTGAAGAAGTTGGGATAGCTTGATCCTTATATCCAGGGTTGTGGAGCTCCTTTAAAGCTCATTGATTTTTCATAGGTGCAAGATTAGCATATGGGTTTGCTCTTTTGGGAATAAACCTAGCTCGTTAGCATACAAGGGGATCAATTCCCTAGTGGCCACGAATGTGGTCTTGGGAGAGCCATGTGAGATCTTCTAGTTTCTTAATCTTACATCTACATGCTTTTGACCAAAGAGGGCATGTATAAAGTTGTAAGGAGAGCATATTGGTGCTCCTATCAAGTGAGAGAGGGGCTTTCTTTTTTGACTTCTCCATACAATGATTCTTTTGTGATTATGGATCTGGTGGTCAAGATCACTACTTACATTTGCGCTAAAGAGCTCCTGAAACGCGGACGAGAATACGATTCCTAGTCCCCCTTGTGTCACAGAGAGAGAGAGAGAGAGAGAGAGAGAGAGAGAGAGAGAGAGAGAGAGAGAGAGAGAGAGAGAGAGAGAGAGAGAGAGAGAGAGAGAGAGAGAGAGAGAGAGAGAGAGAGAGAGAGAGCGCTCAGAGAACCCTTAAAAACGCCACACTGGTTTTCCAAAGTGCGTGGTGTGAACAACCCTTGTTGGCTCCACTCACAACATGAAAAGCCCTTGCCTTTGCCTTTAGAAGTACATTTTTACTTTTGAGGCGACATGGCCCATAAGAGCTAGGACACACCTCCTAAGTCAATTGACTTGTGTGAGTCAGCTCAATGGAGTTGGTAGCTCGTGTGGCCAAGATTTGACTTGACTTCACTTTGCCTTTGTCAAAGATGGAACTTTTGAAAGTGAACAAAGGACCCTCCAAAGCAATGGGTGCTCCAATAACTAGCCCATGATGAGGTGGCGAATATCTTTTGGCTAATAGTCACATTCTCTCTCATTTGGCAAATTCTCTCTCCTTAGCTCAACTTCCTTTAGGCTTTATCTCATTCTTTCCCTTGCCTCATTCAAGGCACGTGGTTGTGCAATGTCTTCTTCTTTTACCTGTTAGGGACAAATTTCCACACCCTCAAAAGGTTTTCTTGCACTTTCGCAAGTTAGAGGTGCAACTTGATGGGCTGATGCATGTCTTGACTCTAATAAGACTCATTCAAAGCACTAATAATCACTAACAACAAAGTGGCAATTAGTATCTCAATTAGTCTAAGGTGAATGTGGTTGAAGATGTCAATGCCTTACCTTCATGTGAAGAAGTTGGGATAGCTTGATCCTTATATCCAGGGTTGTGGAGCTCCTTTAAAGCTCATTGATTTTTCATAGGTGCAAGATTAGCATATGGGTTTGCTCTTTTGGGAATAAACCTAGCTCGTTAGCATACAAGGGGATCAATTCCCTAGTGGCCACCGATGTGGTCTTGGGAGAGCCATGTGAGATCTTCTAGTTTCTTAATCTTACATCTACATGCTTTTGACCAAAGAGGGCATGTATAAAGTTGTGAGGAGAGCATATTGGTGCTCCTATCAAGTGAGAGAGGGGCTTTCTTTTTTGACTTCTCCTTACAATGATTCTTTTGTGATTATGGATTTGGTGGCCAAGATCACTACTTACATTTGCGCTAAAGAGCTCCTGAAACGCGGACGAGAATACGATTCCTAGTCCCCCTTGTGTCAGAGAGAGAGAGAGAGAGAGAGAGAGAGAGAGAGAGAGAGAGAGAGAGAGAGAGAGAGAGAGAGAGAGAGAGAGAGAGAGAGAGAGAGAGAGAGAGAGAGAGAGAGAGAGAGAGAGAGAGAGAGAGAACCCTTAAAAACGCCACACTGGTTTTCCAAACTGTGTGGTGTGAACAACACTTGTTGGCTCCACTCACAACAGGAAAAGCCCTTGCCTTTGCCTTTAGAAGTACATTTTTACTTTTGAGGCGACATGGCCCATAAGAGCTAGGACACACCTCCTAAGTCAATTGACTTGTGTGAGTCAGCTCAATGGAGTTGGTAGCTCGTGTGGCCAAGATTTGACTTGACTTCACTTTGCCTCTGTCAAAGATGGAACTTTTGAAAGTGAACAAAGGACCCTCCAAAGCAATGGGTGCTCCAATAACTAGCCCATGATGAGGTGGCGAATATCTATTGGCTAATAGTCACATTCTCTCTCATTTGGCAAATTCTCTCTCCTTAGCTCAACTTCCTTTAGGCTTTCTCTCATTCTTTCCCTTGCCTCATTCAAGGCACGTGGTTGTGCAATGTCTTCTTCTTTTACCTGTTAGGGACAAATTTCCACACCCTCAAAAGGTTTTCTTGCACTTTCGCAAGTTAGAGGTGCAACTTGATGGGCTGATGCATGTCTTGACTCTAATAAGACTCATTCAAAGCACTAATAATCACTACCAACAAAGTGGCAATTAGTATCTCAACTAGTCTAAGGTGAATGTGGTTGAAGATGTCAATGCCTTACCTTCATGTGAAGAAGTTGGGATAGCTTGATCCTTATATCCAGGGTTGTGGAGCTCCTTTAAAGCTCATTGATTTTTCATAGGTGCAAGATTAGCATATGGGTTTGCTCTTTTGGGAATAAACCTAGCTCGTTAGCATACAAGGGGATCAATTCCCTAGTGGCCACCGATGTGGTCTTGGGAGAGCCATGTGAGATCTTGTAGTTTCTTAATCTTACATCTACATGCTTTTGACCAAAGAGGGCATGTATAAAGTTGTGAGGAGAGCATATTGGTGCTCCTATCAAGTGAGAGAGGGGCTTTCTTTTTTGACTTCTCCTTACAATGATTCTTTTGTGATTATGGATCTGGTGATCAAGATCACTACTTACATTTGCGCTAAAGAGCTCCTGAAAAGCGGTCGAGAATACGATTCCTAGTCCCCCTTGTGTCAGAGAGAGAGAGAGAGAGAGAGAGAGAGAGAGAGAGAGAGAGAGAGAGAGCGCTCAGAGAACCCTTAAAAACGCCACACTGATTTTCCAAACTGCGTGGTGTGAACAACCCTTGTTGGCTCCACTCACAACAGGAAAAGCCCTTGCCTTTGCCTTTAGAAGTACATTTTTACTTTTGAGGCGACATGGCCCATAAGAGCTAGGACACACCTCCTAAGTCAATTGACTTGTGTGAGTCAGCTCAATGGAGTTGGTAGCTCGTGTGGCCAAGATTTGACTTGACTTCACTTTGCCTCTGTCAAAGATGGAACTTTTGAAAGTGAACAAAGGGCCCTCCAAAGCAATGGGTGCTCCAATAACTAGCCCATGATGAGGTGGCGAATATCTTTTGGCTAATAGTCACATTCTCTCTCATTTGGCAAATTCTCTCTCCTTAGCTCAACTTCCTTTAGGCTTTCTCTCATTCTTTCCCTTGCCTCATTCAAGGCACGTGATTGTGCAATGTCTTCTTCTTTTACCTGTTAGGGACAAATTTCCACACCCTCAAAAGGTTTTCTTGCACTTTCGCAAGTTAGAGGTGCAACTTGATGGGCTGATGCATGTCTTGACTCTAATAAGACTCATTCAAAGCACTAATAATCACTACCAACAAAGTGGCAATTAGTATCTCAATTAGTCTAAGGTGAATGTGGTTGAAGATGTCAATGCCTTACCTTCATGTGAAGAAGTTGGGATAGCTTGATCCTTATATCCAGGGTTGTGGAGCTCCTTTAAAGCTCATTGATTTTTCATAGGTGCAAGATTAGCATATGGGTTTGCTCTTTTGGGAATAAACCTAGCTCGTTAGCATACAAGGGGATCAATTCCCTAGTGGCCACCGATGTGGTCTTGGGAGAGCCATGTGAGATCTTCTAGTTTCTTAATCTTACATCTACATGCTTTTGACCAAAGAGGGCACGTATAAAGTTGTAAGGAGAGCATATTGGTGCTCCTATCAAGTGAGAGAGGGGCTTTCTTTTTTGACTTCTCCTTACAATGATTCTTTTGTGATTATGGATCTGGTGGTCAAGATCACTACTTACATTTGGTGGTTCTTTGGGCCTCTACTTGAAACATGACTTGTGAGAGAATTCTTGGATGATGTGTTATCTCCATTTTAGTGGGTGCTTGTGCTTTTTATTTTGTACTTGTGCATATGGGGGAACCATTAGGCATGCTAATGCTTCGGAGAGGATTTCTGCGTTTGTTACATTGCAAGCTTTGTGGATAGCTATTGTGACTTTAGTGTGAGACTACTTCTGCATTTTCTCCCTACAATTGGCCTATAGTTGGTACTTCACCCTCATTGCACCTCTGTGAGGTGTATCTAACAAAGGCCTATGTTGCAATGTCCATCATGCACTTTGTTCCTCCTTGATGTTCCATTTATGATCCCGAGCAAGTGTCTTAGATATCATTATTGCAACTCATTTGTCCAAGATCAAGCACCCACTGTTTTGGGCTACTTGCATCCCTCTCATAGGGCATTCATACTTGGGAGGAGTCTATATGCCCTTTCGATTTGTATCAAAAAAGGCCTACGTTGCAATGTTCATAGTGCAATTCTCAACCCTATCAACTGAATCCACCATGATTTGAGAAGCAAAGCTAAAAGCTTGGAAAATCTAAAGATTTTTCTCGCTCTTTGGATGAAAACACCTCTAATCACACACTAAACCCTAAACAAGGAGACTAAGTTTCTAGTCTCAAAATAAGTTTGCAGTACAAAAAATGGGATGTAAGGACCACTAAACATGTATTCTTTGGGGCATCCAGAAAGTTTAGGATGTAAGAACTACCAAACAGGTATTCTTTAGCACCTTGGGATTTTGGGTGAAAATGATGCCTTTGTAAATAATGTGCATATTGAATTGCACCTTTGTGTGGCAATGAAAGAAAATTGTTTAAGAGTTCCCACTTCTTCTTTTTTGTTGTTTGTTAGCCATGGCTTTACACTTTATGCATTATGTTTTTCCTTAGCATGGTTTAAAGCCTTAGTCTTTACTATTTCCTATATGATGCAGTCTTTAAATGCCTCATGAAGTGCAGCTTGTAGGCAATTGAAAAGTGTGACATGAAGAGCTATTGTGTGTCTTTCTCATGTATGGATCATCATTCTTGATCAGGACTAGTTGTATGTTGGAGTTTTCTATTTAGCAATACAATATGATAGTGAGCGCCATGATTCATATCTCTATTTCTGTCTTATTTCCAGCATATACTTAGATTTTTATCTCTGATTCGCCATTATGAGTGTTGTAGAGTGTAGTATGTCTCTATGTTATTATTTTTGAGTTTTCAATGAGTTGCTTGATGAGCTATTAGGTATTTTTTGCACTACCTGATGTAATTTACTCTATTTCTATATGAGGTAGTTCATTCCTATTATGCATTCGGCATAGATTTGGGGCTAAAACACTTTGGCAATACTGCCATGCTTTATTGAACCTTTGGTGTGGATGTTTAATAGAAAAACATCTCTAGTTGATGCCAAAATTTTGAAGCTCTGTCAAAAAATGACATTGTTTTGGGGAAGAAGACCTAATTTCATGTATGCAATTTGAAAGGTTTTTTGTGTGCAAAATTTGTGCAAAGACTTGAAGTAGTAGCTAAGATTTGTGAAAAATTACTTTATTTTATGGACAAAAAACGAATTTTCTATATGGAGTTCAAAGAGTTTTTTTGTGTATATACCCTGCCATTGATTCTCTGTATCTCTTGTTTAAAATACCAACGAAAAAACCTTTGTTTGATGGTAGAAATTCAAAATTTCCATATGAAGTAGTGATACATTTTATACAACAAGATGATGTAATTCTGTCATTCTTACCCTACATCACTTATTTCAAATCTTATTCAAAAAATGTTTCTATTTAATACCAGAAATTTACATTTTTTGGTCACAACTTGAAGCAATGACAACTACATGAAGTAGTGAAAACTCCTTGAAGTAGTGATATATTACCTGAAGTAGGATGATACAATTCAGAAGGTTAATTTTTCATTTCTTCTTGTATGATGGCCAATTACTATATTATTTTGTATAGGCGCAAGTCTTGGGAATTTCATAAACCATTAGCAAAGCGACAACAATAGGAGTTTCAGAAAATTTCAAGAGGAGAAGCATGAGGATTCTCAATTCTGGATAAAATTAGAGATAGATTATTCACAAGCATATTTCAAAATGCAAGCACTACTATAGGAATACCATCTCTGTAACAAACTCCAACCAAATCTACTGAGAAAGAGAAAGCACTATATTTTACATGCTACAGGAAGCCTATGGAGGAGGATTAATACAAGAGCATCTAGGTTTCATTTTCAATTTTGAAGTTTAAAATTTTAATCTGATTAATTGGAATGGGTAAATCAAAGAAGAAGAAAAAGCGGTGCAAAGTTTGATTTGAGTTTGGACATACTTCAAAGAGTTGATCTACCTACGGAGGATTAACAGGAGAGCATTTAGGTTTCATTTTCGATTTTGAAGTTTAAAATTTCAATTTGATTAATTGCAATGGGTAAATCAAAGGAGAAGAAAAAGTGGTGCAAAGTTTGCTTTGAGTCTAGATATACTTCAAAGAGTTGTTCTTATGTTCATGGGTCTTGTGAGAAGGAAAATCCTACAAGTATCTCTACATGTCTAATTTATGCAATGAGTTTGATGGTATCTACAAGAGGTTTTCATTAATAGCAAAGAAGGGTTCAAGTTCAAAGATGGATAAAGTATGGGAGAAGTTAGATTCTTTTGAGGATATTCTTCATGATGCTTATGAATGGCATGATGATCATGAAGGCAAGAAAGTCAGATCTTGTTCAAGTGTTAAGCATATTGGGAGATTTCTTACAGTAGTTGAAAAGCTTAAGGAAAGATATGAAAAAGTTTTGGATTTCAATTTAGATTCCAATTTAAGTTCAAGTGATGATGATGATGATTGGTGCTCTCTTTACCCATGGTCTTGCCAAAGATTGAGGTAAAGGAAGCAAGAGAGGACAAGAGCCAAAGAAGCCAAAAGTCCTTGAGTGCTCCAAACCCAACGGAGAAACTTCCTAATGGGAGAGTGGATCATCACACACTTTGGATCAATAATCTCAAGGTATTTCCCATATTTTGGTATTTTTCAAATTTCCATAATCAATCTCCATTCAACTTTAATCCGATTCGTGATCAAGAAGATCACTTATGTGCTCAAGAAGATCACTTATGTGCTCAAGAAGATGAAGTTGTTATGGATTATAAGTTTGAGGATTATGGTTTTTGCAATGAAGATGTCATTGTGCATGATTTTCTTGGTCCTCTTATTGATTGCTAAGGAAGATAAAGCAACTACTAAGTTGGATTTCAATGAAGGAATTTTGCAAGAACTTGAAGAAGTGCCACTACTCCTAGTGCAAAATGCACCATCTTTGGATGTGTTTGTTAAGGATACCCATGTTTTCAACATGCAAGATAATATTTCACGCCATTGCATTGCTCGATCTGAAGAACAATTCAGTGTTCTGCTACAAGAATTGTGAAATTGCAAGATTAGCAACGTAATCCCTTTGCAAGAAGAGCAGGATTACAAGTTTGCACTACATTTCCTTTGCATGAGTTGATTGAATATGAAAAATTATAGAATGCAATCAATTTGTATGGTTTTTCTAAAGTTTCATATGAGATACACTCTATGATTCAATTTCCAACTAAGATGATTCATCAGTTTTCTGTTGAGCTTGAAAAGAAGAGAAATGCAGCCAATGTTGTAGCAATTGAAGCTTTGTCTATTACTAATCGGCTTCAAGAGGAGAAAGCATTACTACAATAGGAGGTTTCTCAATTGAGAAATGCAATAGATTTCCAAGTCTCTCATTGTTTTGAAGTCATTAATGTTCTTGAGAAAGTTGTTCTGCAAAATGATAATGAAATTGCTCATTTGCATACATAGTTGATATTTTCTCTTGATTCAAGTCAATACGTTATTCTTGAGGATCTCTATGCATTGAATGATCAAGTTGTTGATGTTTCAATTCAAACTACTATTTTTGAAGTCTTTGAGAATTCAAACCAATCACTGTTGAAGTATTAGGGAGTATGCAAGTACCTACAGTGGATATCTATGCAGTTCATATTGCAGCAGAAATGGTTGATGTTATTCATGTTGATTGATTTTTGAGCATGATAGTACTGATGCTATATGAAGTGGATACTTGTAGCAAAATTATGTTACAATTTTTTTTGCTTCAGAATGATATGCAAGAACCTAAATTTCAACAATTCCTGTAGCAGGACTCTGAATTCCTGCAACAATATCTTCACTTTTTCTTGTAGTAGCAATCAAAATTCATATAGCTGTAGTTTGTATTTTCCTGTACCTACAACAAGTTGAATTTCTGAAGTACCTATAACAGCAAGCTAAATTCTTGCACTTCCTACAATAGCAAAATGTACTACATCAAGCAGAAAAATAGTCAGAAGTGCTATAGTAACCTCAAAAACAGCAAATACAATAACCGGACAATGAATACTGGTTTCAAGTATTTGAAAATCACTAGATACAAGTCGTTGTGGATTATCTTACATATTTCTTTCAGAATGCAATGTCTTATTCAAGATCGAAATTGGGTGGTATATTGCCATACATTTATTATGATGAAAATGCTAGAGCGTCATTGACATATTTTCGAGTCAATGCAATTATTCCTTGCAGTTGGAGCAGTAATCTACTAATTTTATTATGGTTTTATATCTTCATTCTCTATGATATATTATGGATGTCATTGTATATGATGAGTTCTCAACCCTAGCATATTTCATCAAAATGGTTGTACAATAGAACTATTGCTCATTACATGTCAGCAGTTGTAGATACTTTCATTCTAGCTATAATGCAAGGAGACATTGTTAAACTTGCAATTAATGGATTTAGGCTCTGAATACTAATTCAAGTAGATTATAATGAGCCACAAAAGGATTTATAGATTTAGCAAGTCGTTGGAACCAATCATATGCAAGTCACTGCTACAGTGCTTGAAGCAATAGTAGTGCAGAATTCTATAGACATTATGATCATTTGTTAGTTTTACAAAATAAATAGTTCTCAAACCTTGACAATATTTCATTGCACTTATGTTGGTGATATTTTAGTGCTACTAGTAGTATTTATTTGTCTTGAATGGGAAAAACAAATGTCATTCATGTTACAAGAAACTCAATCTTGATGAAGGCAATTACAACCTTGCTGCGAGAGTCTCGCGAGAGTCCACAACAACGCTGTAGAAACATGGTTACTGCAATAAGAAATAAGGTTATTGCAGTGAAAATAAGGTTCCCACTACAAGTAGCCAATTTACTATTGCAAGCAACAAGTAAACTACTACAGGGATGCAGTAGGTTTACCGTTGCAAGTGACAATTATCTTGATACAAGAAAGTGGTGACCTGATATAGGAAAATAGCTATTTGGAGTAAGTAACCATTAATACCCTACAACAAAGTCAAGATATTGATAAAGAGATTCAAATGTTAGTGGATTTGGATGTAGATCTGATAGATAAATGTTTATGCAGATTGTTGTTATCATGATGAAGAATGCTTTGGTCAAGGTTATGTATGATTAGTGGATTGTCATTATAGGAAGAATATCTTAGGGTTTGAAGCCTCAAAATAAAGCTAAAAATTAGTTATCTAAAGTTGATGCCATAAGATTTGTATGATCAGTGGATTGTCATTATAGGAAGAATATCTTAGGGTTTGAAGCCTTAAAATAAAACTAAAAATTAGTTATCTAAAGTTGATGCCATAAGATTTGATATTAGTGAAGTTTTGCAAGATATCAGTCAACAAGTTAAGAGAACTTACTTTAGAAAAAATTCAGCAAATAGAAGTTGTATCTTTCCCATCACATGATCATAATATACATAAACAATCTCATGTGATGTCTACTAGTGAGTCTCATGATATTCATGAGCAATCTAGCTCATGAAATATTTTGGTAGCCCACTCAGATTTTGTATCTCCATCATATTATGATATGTATGCCTTTATTTTGTCTTGACTATCTCTTGAGTGGATTATGCAATTGCAGTGGAGGGCTATAAGTATCCTACTAGAGAGCTCTACTTATTGTTTCTCTTTGTGGCTTACTTCATAGTGCAAGCCTGTGAGTAAGGCATAATTTTTCTCATTTGGTATGTCAATTTCAAATAAGGCATTTGACACCATGATTCATGTAAGGGTTTGAGTCATGGTTGTATCGGCCATCTACCGGGCTATGCCAGGTGTTAGCCATGGCTTTACACTTTATGCATCACGTTTGCCCTTAGCATGATTTAGAGCCTTAGTCTTTACTATTTCCTGTATGAAGCAGTCTTTGAATGCCTCATGAAGTTGTATGCCTCATAAAGTGTAGTTTGTAGGCAATTGAAAAACGTGACCTGAAGAGGTATTGTGTGTCTTTCTCATGTATGGATCATCATTCTTGATCACGACTAGTTGTACGTTGGAGTTTCTTGTTTAGCAATATAGTATGATAGTGAGTGCCATGATTCATATCTCTATTTTTGTCTTATTTCTAGCATATACGATGATTTCTATATTTGATTTGTATGAGTGTTGTAGAGTCTAGTTCTATGTCTCATGTCATTATTTTTGAGTTTTCTATGAGTTGCTTGATGAGGTATTAGGTAGATTGTGCATTACGTGATGCAATTTACTCTATTCCTATATGAGGCAATTCAGTCCTATTATGCATTCTGCATAGATTTGGGGCTAAACCATTATTGTTGCTCTTCTTCTTCTTCTTCTTCTTCTTCTTCTTCTTCTTCTTCTTCTTCTTCGTTAGCATTACCCTTTAAGGCATATGCTTATACAATGGTGAAGGTGACAAGGTGGCGCATGTCCCAAAAAATTGACCAACTATTAACTTCAATTAAGTGATTAAGTTAGCCTTGAAATGTGTGGATATATTGCTTTTCAAGAAAGAATAGTTTACTTTTAGAAAATTAAAGAAAAAGCATTCTCTCTCCCTCTATGTGTGTGTGTGTGTGAAAGGGCGATGCTTTGGGGGCAATGTTCTTGCATGCGATGTTGCACCCTTGTTAGATGATTAAGGGAGCTTGAGTGGAGTAGTAAGTAAAATAATGAATTTGAAGCTCTCCTTCTCTTTCTTCATTTTTGGAGCAAATGTCCATGGTAACAATCTCACAAATTTGTTGAATGAGGCAATTTTAGTAACCCATGAGACATGAATGTGACTACACATCAAACATAACAAGTATGGGTTGAAATAATAGGCTATGTATGCTCTATTGTGGATATTCATGAAAACTAGAAGAGTGAAGAAGTTGCAAGCAAATCTAGTCCTTTTTTGAGGTGGGTTGAGTTCTCATCTTCCTTCAATGCTCATTTCTCATTCCATGACTTTGAAGCTTTATTGCGAAATAAATTATAGGCTTATTGAACCAATCTCGGTTTGTAACTTTGAAATTTTATAAATTTTTTGTTGTGGAAGTTTGACTTCTCATGATCTTTCATGATGCTTCTTAGTTCAAATAAAATCTGTTTATTAAGCTATTAGTAAGCAACTATGAAAATAGACCTCTTGAGATATCAAACTTCTTTTGAGATTAAAAACTATATAAGAGTTCTCAAATCCCTAACCCCATCATTGCTAAATGACCTAAGTGAGAATGGAGATCGCACCCATATGTAGTATCATGATACAAAAAGCCTTCATGTCTTAGTGGAGGAGAGGGGAGGACACTTCATGGAGAGAGGAGGGTGCTTCGAACCATGGCATATCATTCACAACTTGTTGTTTAGATTGCAAATGCAAATAAAGAGGTTAGAAGGCACTAGTTATCTTATTCATGCATCCAATCATATTACTTGAAGCTAGACTTGTTATGAAGAGCAAGTGAAGAGTTCATGTCAAGTTACTATTTTGAAGGGCAAGCACTCCTTTTTGCCACTCCCTCACACCATAGTCCATTCTCCAATTGTCTCTTAATCACACACACACACACACACACACACACACACACACACACACACACACACACAAATTTTTGTTTTGTCCTAGTAGTGAGTTTACTAGGTTACTAACTTATGGACCTAGGTTTTAATTTTTTGTAAGATATGAATAGATGATGCATCCAAGAATTGGACTCTTGACATCTTGATCCCATTCATTCAATTCTAAAGAAAGGTTATAAATGGATCCTTTGTATCTTTCTCTTCCTCTCTCAAGTTAGATAAATTTGATAATGTCTAGAAAGTGCAGTAAGCGTAAGACACCAAACAACATGTAGTCATTGGCCAATAAATCTATGGTGGCTTCTCGAAACACCAACAACAATGATAGTGTGAGGATTAATGAAAGTTTGAAACAAAGGTGGGTGGTGCATGACACATCTAGAATAATGAGCCAATGAGGATGTTGTTTATGGTGCTAGGTTCATCAACACTTATGTGTGACAAGGACACGTTGCCCATCACCAATAAGGAGTGAGGGTGACCATATTTTTATAGATTATTACAAGCATCACTAGTACATGCAAGAGGTTCAACAAGGACTTAAGAGGATGTGCTTCCTCATGTATTATTCTCCACATTCTCTTACCTCAACTTCAAGGTTTATCATTTTCATACAGTCTCCCTCTCCCTCTCCCTCTCCCTCTCCCTCAATACCTCAATTCAATAGAGCCTCCTCATGCCCTATTAATTGTTGTTAACCTACACAATGCTATCATGTATTTATAGTGCTATGAGGTCAAATTTTTTATGGATGATGCCCTTGGATATTTTTTTCAAGAAAATATGTTTTTTAACAAAAGGTCTTTTGGTGTGCGGAACTCTTCATTGTTGGAGAAGTGGTCAACACAACGTGCAACTTTAATAGAAATGCTTTTTGCATGGAGAAAATAGAAGTTCCATGGCTGCCAAACAGGGCACCCATGTGTGACACAATTTTATTAAATCAACATTCGTTGGGCAAAAGTCATGGCATGTCTCCCCTTCAAGAAGATAAGCCTAAAAGGTCCAAGTAGGCTTCAATATGAAAGTCACCTACGGGTGAATATTTGTTTGCTCGGTTGAAATTAATAAGGTTGCTTCTTTGTGAAACCGTCGATCACATGGATTTAATAATGCCAGGTGTGCAGCGTATGCGTGCCAGGTCAGCCAACGAGCCGAGCCTTTGCTGACTCCAGCCACTTCTCAATCCGCTGGAGCATCTCGTCACCACTTTTGCTGTGAAGCTCAAAAAAGAAAAAGGCGAAAATGAGAAAAATGGAAAAAACACGTCATTTCTCCGGCGTTGTCTCGGTCCCACAACGCACGGCCTTGCTGGCAGTTCACATGCAACCAAAGGTATTTTGGGGCTTGCGATCAGAAGAGCTTTCTTCACGCCTTTTACAGCCTTTCTCTCGTAACTATTTATACTTTTCTCATATATTTGAACCCCCCCCGGCTTTTTCTTTGCAAATATGGGGACCTTCCCTTTTGCATGCCTCCTTTCCATCCTCTCAAGCCCACCCTCTTCCCTTTAAAGATAGGACCATGCTGAATCCATGAGAGAGGAGTTAGGACCATGCTCAATCCAATCATGGCTCCCATGTGCCTCCTCCTAAGAATTTCTAGAGACTCTCACACACCTAGCATCCCTCACCTCTTTACATGCTCACATTCTCCCGTCACATTTGGCTCCTTCCCCTATGTGTTTAAGCAAAGGTTGCTCTCGATTATAGTTTGTGCAATTGACCAACTTGACAACACCTTCATGTTCATCAACTTTTGTAACTCACATGCTACTAGAAGTGTGCTCGTGAGTATGATAGACTCCTCTTCACTTTTTCTAACTCACATGTTACTTTCTCCCTCCTAAGCATACAGTGGATGAGATCCTTTTGCATGTTTCAATGCCTGAAGTCCCTTGCATAGTTGGGCAAAGATTCAACCAATTATCATAGTTGGAATAAGAATATGCAAATAGAAATCATTTTATAGCTTAGATATCTTAACATCAAAAGTCCAACTTCTTTGAAAAAGTCATCTTCTCTAAAGGATGAATAGTAGTAAAAGGCCCCAATTATTGTGAATATCTTCAAGAAACAATAGAGGAGAGCCCCATGTTTTCTTTTTAGCAATGGTGGAGTCATTTGATCATAATGTATCATGGTTTAAGTTTTCAAAGAAGATTCCAGCAAGCTAGAGAACACCAACGTTAAATTATGCCTAGGTTTCCTAGATTACATACACTAGTGGCCTTGATCCATCATTCACAAGATTTAAGCACTCTTGGTTGTGTCATGTACCCAAGCATAAGGTTGTACATCAATGAAAATAGTGGCTTTAGCTTGTCATCATAAGGGGGTGCAACACTCTTGAGTGTGTCATGTACCCAAGCATAAAGTTGCTCAACATGGTAAATGGTATTGATCAAGTTGAGAAATAGTGCTTGTCCACTTTAAGAGAACAATATCTTCATGTGTAACCCTCATTCATGCATGTAGATCGCCTCCAATTCTTGAAATTTGTCATATCTCCCTACATCCACAAAGTGCATGTAGCCTATGTGTTATGTATCTTTATCTATATATGTGAGCAATCAAGTGGTAGTTTGATTAAGTTTTGCATGTTATCAATATAATTTTTCTTTTCTTTTCCTTTAATAAGAGCATGCACATTTATATGTGTACTTTGCATATGTATATGCACATAAGCAACTCAACTTTTGTTAAGTATAGAGCTTACGAAAAATAGAAGGAGCCTCCTAAATGGTTTGTTAAGGCCAACATTAAGTGTTTTTTTCTAGTATAGTTATATGGTAATATAACATGTTTACCATAAATGTTATTTTCATTTTTGGCTATATCTATATACTATCATAATTGATGGATCTCTCAAACCTAGGATCAATCCTACATGGCATTTTCCATAACACCATGATGGCCTGTTTTTCCCTCCCACATGCCTAATTTTTCTATGTCTACTTTTCCTAAGAACAGTGTATCTTTAATGTGTGTGTGTGTGTGTGTGTGTGCCCCTCTATGCCACTCTATGCATGTGGGTAGGTATGGCACATGGAGCACACAAGTGGGCCAATATGACAGTGCTCCATGCATTGGGTGTTTTGGACCCCCCCCCCCCCCCTCTCTCTCTCTCTCTCTCTCTCTCTCTCTCTCTCTCTCTCTCTCTCTCTCTCTCTCTCTCCATGCATTTGAGGAGTGGGGGTGTTGCAAAATTGCAATGCAAGTGTTGTAGATTAAGGTTGATTTGGGAGGAGGAAGAGGGTCCGGGGGCCATGTGAGGTAGCCATACTCAACACTCACTCCATCTTGTCATGCAAGACAACCTATTGTTGATCGACCCCTCCGCCCTCAGATTCACACAAGATGGAGGTAGAAATGGTGCAAACAAGGAGACAACTAGTGTGAATGGCAGGATGGTGGCAGAGAAGAGTGTGAAGTTGCAATATGAAGGTAGAAATGGTGGTTTGTACTGATCATTCCCCTACTTTGAATAATGGATTCCATTGCTAGTACATTATTCAAAGTTTTTCTTGTGTTCTTCTCTCACAGTACATTGTGTTTTAGAGTTATATGCTTTGTGTTTTCTTGCTTTTGTTCATTTACCATAATCATTAGTTTGTAGACATGTAGAATCTTTGGATTTGGTGTTGCTTTTGTTGTGTTTATGCAATTGTTGCACTTACTACTCTAGCAACTCTTGAACTTTGTGTTTTTGTTGTTTCCCACCCTGCTTTCTTATGGGCAACCATTTCTCGGCTAGGCATCCTCAGTTTGGGCCGGATGACTTATTCTCCTTGCAGTAAGGTAGGACAAAGCCCAATGATTTAGAGTTAGCTTGATTATGGTTGAGGGTGTTCTCAAATGCCTAGGATCAATAAATCTCTCTCTCTCTCTCTCTCTCTCTCTCTCTCTCTCTCTCTCTCTCTCTCTCTCTCTCTCTCTCTCTCTCTCTCTCTCTCTCTCTCCTCTTTAACATAAACTAGTCATGGTGCAAATAACAAATCTAACAAATAGCCTAGAGGTTTGTGAGGTGCGAGAAAAGATCCATGCCACAACAAAGAGGATCAATCAAGGCTTTGGTGTGAAGAAAACTATAAGCCAGTGATATTGATAAAGAAATGGTTGCATTACATGAGAGTATAGCATACTACATAGTTCTAGAGTATTGTGTTGTGACAGTTACAAGAGGGGACGAATTGAATTGAATCCCATATGAATACACTGTCTACAAACACAGAAATGATGATCCTTTATTTTCATCAAATGATGATTGTTTAATGTAAAGTGTCTTTATTGTTGGAAGATAGAACAAATAATGTATGCTCTAGGAGAAAGGCTTAGAATCCCATAAGCACAGTGAGGAAAGTGGATCTATCCAAAGGCTATAAAAACATGTACTTGGCTCTCATTTCAATGCAATATATAATACTTCTCTTTTGTGTTAACTCAAGATTGTGTTTATGAGTCTAGGCTAATCAATCTTGGAATCAAATTCACTTGAGTTACAATCTCTCATTCCAATCATGTATCGTGTTATGACTTGTGTCCCCCATTGCCAATCTAGCTTTAGATTCATGTTTTTAAATACTTATTGTGTCTAAATTTATTGGTTGCTCACCTTCTCTTTGTGAAGCTAGAAGAGTCAACCCTTGGAACATAAATAGTGTAGCAAAAGAAATGCATGATGTCCTAACTATGGTAGGATGGACAAAGAAATGTGGCATGACGAGCACTATAGATATGCGAGCACACATGATATGGCATTTTGGGTTCGAAGCGTCATGGGAGACCTAGAAAGGACATGTAAAGGCCATGCACATCATTCTTTCTAAGGTATGGGTTTGAATTTTTTCTTTAGATTCAAACTTTGGGTGGGTTCATGTTTTTTAATGCTCTAGGGATTCATGATTAGGAGGAGGTGAGTCTGAGAAGGGGATATAGTGATGAGCTCTACGTGCCCATCTTTATGGGGCAAAAGCTTTGGCTATCAAGTTTTGGATGGGGATGATATGCAACAACACTCCTAAACATGGCGCCAAACATAATCCTATTGATGTTGATGGCTACCCATTTGTCTCCTTGCCTTGCATCCATTCTCCATATGCACTAATCATTGCATCAACACCATCAACGAGTTGCTAGCAAGCTAAGAACTAGAGAGATATTGATTGGCTTGTCTTTACATGCAAGAAAATCGTGCTACACTTGGCTCACATGGCCATGCCGTAAGTCTTCTATTGCTCTTGTCTCGTCATAGATATGTGCCTTCATGTAGGACAACTCACCTACTTCTCCCTAGCTTCTCCCCCTCTTTCTAAACAAGGAAATCACTTTTTGAGTGAAGAAGCATATGATAGTTTATTGAATCTCGCATAAACGGATTATAAATTTTTGTTTTATTATCATTTTGTTGTATAGTGATGGCAGTATCATGATCCATCACCATTGTAGATTTGCTCTTTTCAATGGCTTCACATGGGTTGTAGAAGCAATGATGCTTCTATGTTAACCATGCAACAGATTTGTGTTGCAAAACCTCATTAGTTCTTATCCAACAATTTTTGTCCTACTTGTGTTACTACAACTTGCTCATTTGTGCATTAGACTAATGTATTTGCTATGTTTCAAAACTTGGTACTTGCAACATTTCACATCATCTTTCCCATCCTCCTTGATTCTTCCTCTTTCAACCCATTTCTCTTGCACTAGATGCTTGGGTTTGAGTTATTTCAACAAAATTTTGTACACACACACACACACACACACACACAAAGAGATTCTTTCTTATTGCACCTTTACTTAATACATATAAAACGTACACTTGGAGTTTAATTATATATTTTCAACTAATGTAAGGCCTCACATTCTTTTTAACCAATGCAAGATGTAAGGAGTTGTTTGGAGTAAGGTTATGGTGATGCCACTCCTTCACTTAAGTAGACTATTAGTATAATACAATGATAGAAATGAGTTGCTATATCTTATTACTATATTATTTTCATTGTAGGTTCAAAAAGCCCCAAACCCCTAGAGGGCTTCCTTAACTTAACCCCTTTTCCAAACCTTCCTTTTTTAATTAAAACCCCCTCCCCTCCCCTCCCCTCCCCTCTCTCTCACGTGTAATATCTCATTTTCTCTTCCCCCTCCCCTTTTTAATTAAAAGCCCATTTCTCCCCCTCTTCCTTCTCCTTATCTCTCTCTCTCTCTCTCTCTCTCTCTCTCTCAAATTAAAACCCCCTCCCCTCTCTCTCACTTATAATCTCTCTCTTTCTTTTTCCCCTCCCCTTTTTAATTAAATTCCTCCCCCCTCCCCCCTCCCCCCTCTCTCTTTCAAACTTTCCTTTTAATTAAATATTTTTAAAATATTTTTTAAATTTAAAGTTCTTTAGATAGTTTTTCACACACTTTAAGAAGAAGAAGAAGAAGAAGAAGAAGAAGAAGAAGAAGAAAAAGAAAGAGACGGAGAGGGGGGGAAAGAGAAAATAGAATAGTCTTTTTTAAATTAAAAAAATTTTAATATAGTTTTTTTACTTAGAGAGAGAGAGAGAGGAAATATATAATTTGAAAGAGAGAGAGAAAGGGAAAGAGAGAAAAAACCTTGAAAGAGAAAGAGAGAGGAAAAGAAAAATAAGGAGAAAGAAAGAGAGAGAGACCGAGAGAAAGACAAAGAGAGCAAAAAAGAAAGAAGATGCGAGAGAAGAGGAACAGAGAGAAGGAGAATCTCTCCTTTTCTCTTCCCCCTCCCCTTTTTAATTAAAAGCCCCGTTCTCCCCCTCCTCTCTCTCTCTCTCTCTCTCTCTCTCTCTCTCTCTCTTTTAAGTTAAAACCCCCTCCCCTCTCCCTCACTTATAATCTCTCTCTTTCTTTTCCCCCTCCCCTTTTTAATTAAATTCCTCCCCCCTCCCCCCTCTCTCTTTCAAACTTTTCTTTAAATTAAATATTTTTAAAAGCTTTTTTAATTTAAAGTTTTTTAGACATAGTTTTTCACACACTTTGAGAAGAAGAAGAAAAAGAAGGAGAAAGAGATGGAGAGGGGAGGGGAAAGAGAAATCAGAATAGTCTTTTTTCAATTAAACTTTTTTTGATATAGTTTTTTTAATTAGAGAGAGAGAGAGAGAGAGAGAGAGAGAGGAAATATATAATTTGAAAGAGAGAGAATAGGAGGAGAGAAAGGGAAAGAGAGAAAAGAGAAAAATAGAGTGAGAGAAAAAGCTTGAAAGAGAAAGAGAGAGGAAAAGAAAAACAAGGAGAGAGAAATATAGAGAGACTGAGAGAAAGACACAAAGAGAGCAAAAAAGAAAGAAGAGGAGAGAGGGGGACACAGAGAGAAAGAGAATTATAGAGAGAGGAATATAAAATTTAAGAGAGAGAGGGGAGAGAAGAAAAGGGGGAGAGAGATAGAGAGAAGAAAAGGAGAGAGAGAGAGAGAGAAGAAGAAGAAGAAGAGAGAATTATAGAGAGATGAAAGATACAATTTAAAAGAAAGAGAAAAGAAAAAAATTAAAGAGAAAATGAAGAGAGAGAATAAGAAAAAAAAGGAAAAAAGAGGAGAGAGAAAGAAAAGAGAGGAGAGAGGGGGTAGAGAAGAAAAGAAGAAGAAGAAGAAGAAAGAGGAAAAGAAGAAAAGAGTAAGAGAGATAGGGAAAAAGAGGAAAGAGAAAAATATTTTTAAATTTAAATATTTTTTTGAGAGAGAGAGGAGAAGAGAGAGAATATTAACACACACACAGAGAGAGAGAGAGAGAGAGAGAGAGAGAGAGGAGAAAAAAGTTAAAAAGAGAATGAAGAGAGAGAGAGGAAGAAGAAAAAAAGGAGGTACAAAGTTCTAAGAAATTGGATGGCTAGTATACAATGTGAGTATGTCAATATTATTTTTAAAAAAATAGGTGGTTCTTGTGTGACATGCCTCTTCAGAATAAAGCCATTGGTAGTACGTGGATTTACAAGCTGACATGTAAGCCAGATGGTAGTGTTGATTGCTATACGGCTAGACTTGTGGCAAATGTTGTGCTCAACACAAGGGCATTGGCTTTGTTAGGCTTACATGGAGGCCAACAATGTGGGACTTTGGACATACATATATTCTTCCATATGCCTTTCGTACCTTGAGATTAGATTACCTCTCACTTAGAATATTGATATTGTAGCTTCGAGTTGCCAAGCCTCTCTCTCTCTCTCTCTCTCTCTCTCTCTCTCTCTCTCTCTCTCTCTCTCTCTCTCTCTCTCAGTGTGTGTGTGTGTGTGAATTTGATGAAAGCAAAAAAACAAGGAAGGACTTAAAGTTTGTAGTAGGTTGACCTATCGCTCATCTTCTTGTTATAATCTACCATCAAAGGGAGTGGTGACAAATGGCCGCATGATTTGAATCTATGCTCCTCGTGTGTTGACAATTGATCCATTACTATTCTACTCCATTTCAAGCTACCAAGAGAATCTAGAGAAGCAAAAGAGGAGAATAAGCTTCTTCTCCACACACACACACACACACACACACACACACACACACACACACACACACACACCACAAAAACAGTAGCAAGCTTTTGGTAAATTTTCTTGCTAATTGTGCTATGATTTAAAAACCTTAATATGCCAAATGAATAATGAAATTCTAAGGCTAAGTGCCTTTCAAGGATAACAATAATAATAATCCACTGAATCCATTGGCATGCTACCAAAATACATAATCCTAAAAGTGCTAGAAAATATAAACAAACATAGTACAATCCAAATAGGCTAAACACTCAACCCAACATTGCAAACTTGTTTATCTCTTGTCTCTATGCACCAATCGAGTCTAAAACAAATAGATTATTTATTAAATGAGAGTTGGTCACAAAATAAATGGTCAAGGGTCCAAGGGCACCCAAATATGAAAAAGAGTGCTAGTTGTAACTCTTTAGACACATAAATGCTAGTATTTGATGTGTACATTACGAAATCCTCCACTAGTGGAATCACCCATGTATAGAAAAGTGAGTGTCATGACCCCAAAATAATAAATGTTTGCACTTTTTTCCCAAGGGGGAAGAACCATCTAAGGCCATCATCCCTTGAGAATATGCCTTGATACATAGAGAAGAACCATTTAAGGCCAACATCTCTCTAGCTAGAGCCTTTTAGTAAGATATCCTAGATGTGGAAAGGTACTTGTCCTCAATTTCTTGTGTCACTTCATGTACAGAAAAAAGTGTGATAGAAGTGCAAAGCGTAGCTATCTTCCATTGCAATTCCTCAACTAGATGATTCTTAATTTTAACAAGGCATCTATAATAAATATTCATTACATGAATAGTCATTTGATTAGTATCTATGCTAACCTTGGGTTTTAGAATTTTAGTGTCATCTCCAAGCAAGGGAGAAGGGTCATAAGCTAGATGAACATGCAAACTTTCTTTCAAGGGTCAAAGAATACTAATGTGCAAGGTATTATGAATGTTTCAATGTCAGGGAAGGCCAACCTTAAAGGAATTCTCATTGATTTTTTTCTTTTGAAAGGGCCATAAAATCTAGCGGCAAGTCTAACATTATAGTTTTTCTCGACACTCTTTAACCTACATTTCTCAATGCACAACTGTATAAAGTTACCTTCTTTAAATTCCATAGGTTGTAGACTACTATTTGGGCTTAAGTTGTGTAAGATTCTTTGGCTTGAGTATTATCTTATTTATTTGTTTGTAGGTAGTAGAATAACGAATCAAATCATCCACAACCAGGGTATGATTAGAAAAATGAAATGCAAGTGTATGCACATTTCCACCCTAGATAATTTCAAATGGTGCATTTTTAGTAAAAAGTGAGGTGAGAGTGAGGTACATGTATTATTGTATGCACATAGACACAAATGAATGTAATTGTCCCAAGCAATTTTGCCCATTAGTTTCAAGATGAAATATAGAACTAAAGTGAGTTTTAATATCCAAATTAGTACAAAATGTAACCCAAAAGTTATTGCAAAAACAAAAAACACGATTAAAAAATAACAAATTTAGGTAAACCATGGTGCACAAAAATGGTTTTAAGAAACAGATGATTATACTTGAGAGGTATATACACTTAAGAAATCAAGAATTATGCTATTAATAGCTTTGATTTGACCAATAATTTCAAGATGAAATATAGAGCTAAAGTCAATATTAGTATCCAAATTAACAAACAAGGTAACCCAAAAGTTATTGCAAAAACAAAAATCATAATAAAAAATAATAACTCCAGGATAACCATGATGCATAAAATGGGTTCTAAGAGAAGGATGAGTACCACTTGAGAGGTAGTCAAAGTCTTTAGGAGATGTGAGTTTTACATTAATATGAAACTAAGATCTGAACCACATGCATCAATAATAGCCAAATAGTATGGTTGATTAAAATTAGACAAATGTAGAATAGGTGTAGGAGAGAGTACATGTTTCAATAAATCAAAAGTTTGTCATTGACTTTCACCCCAATGAAAATGAAAGGTAGAGCTCCAGTGAAAGCACACAAGTGGAAGCAAGGGGGCAAGGCAAGAGCTATAGTGGAATCGATTTTCTAGCCAACCTTCTCTACGTATTTGTGGATATTCCATTGATTGACTATTTGATTCACTGTGCCTTCCTTGTTCACCAACTCTTCCAAATTGCCGACATTGTGGTATTTTAGCTAGTTATAGACTTGTGCCCCAGTGGCCAATTGGTACCTATTGTGCTCTTCCTCTGAGAGCAAAAGTTGTCCTGCAATCTCAAGTTCTTGTTATGGCATAACAGCATACAATTAGCTCATTTGAGAGTACCTTTTGCATGAAAAGAAAAAAGATTAAGGACAAGCAGTCCACACATTCCAAGCACGAATTCCATAAATTTTTTTCTCAAGTACAAGTTCTCTTTATTTATCCTTTTTTGCTTAAGTTCAGTTTGAACTTCTGAAGTTCAAGTCATGTTTTCTTTTCCACCTTACCCCCTTTCCCCTAGAAATGATGAAGATCCTTCCTAGGATTGGAGGATGAGGGGCTAAGGGTGTTAAGCACCTGCTTGTTGTGCTTTATTTCTTCATGAGCCAAGCATAGAAGAGTCGATTATACTTTAAGTAGGCGTGACGGTCCATGTTTTGAGGCCTAATGCCTATGTGTGTAATGTAGGCTAGGACATTGGTTAGGAGGTCACTAGAGTTCATCTGCTAGCAATGTGTAGTTCTTCCTCAGTCATGAATTGATCCAAATAGGGATGGTCCATAACATGCTCTTCTAACGGTCGATTGCGCATGATGGTTAATACTCTAAATGAGGTAGGAGCCACATAGGTCGGATCATACTCAGAGGTTTTGATTGCATGTCTTTGCTCAGTGTTGGTCACAATTTGGCAGCCCTCTAGCTCCCATTGGAGATGAAGAGCATACTGTTTTCATAGAAAGCAAGAGTTAGAATTGGCTAACTGTTTCAGCTCTTCTAGTTCCTGGTTGTTGTAGAGACTTTGCTCTTGCTATAGGATGTGAGAAGTTGTTGTTTGAGAGCTTATTCTTGAGGAAGCTCATTGGCAATCAAGTCCTCGACCACCTTGGTAATCTTGATGAACATGAATTTATATTCCTCTGAAGTGCATGGCAGGAAACATACTTCTATTGCTAATTTGTGGGACAACTTATCACGGCCTTCATAGTAGCCTTGAGCGCACAATAGGGCTTTGCATATTTATCATAGATTAATCGTTTGCTAGTTCTTGTAGCACCATCTTCGTCTCCTAGATCTAGGGTGTGAGGTTTTGGGATTATGAGTTAATGTAGAGGCCTTCATAGTCTAAGGCCTCCGCTTATAGGAGGTAAATTAACTACTGATGTTTGCTGCATGGGCTAGTCAATGGCGTGTCTGGTGGCCATGATGGGTTGGTCTTGTGGTTCAGTTGATGTGCTGCTTTCTACTTGTGTAGTAGTTGGAATAGTAAAAGTGTTAGGTTGAGTTGGTTCGGATGCAGCGGGCCGCAATTTTGGTTGATAGATCTATTGAGGCTCAATGGATTTGGTTCCTTTTGGGTCAGTTTGATTCTCATACCTAGCTCGCTTATAATCTTATGGAGATGGGTTGGAAGGTAGTGGTGGGGTTGAGGGACACACGTGCCACTCGTGGTCTTGGGAAACCAAATCCAAGTGTTGCCCTCATAGTAGCCTTGAGCGCACAATAGGGTTTTGGGTACTTATCATGGCTTGACCATTCTTCAATTCTTGTAGTGCTAGCTTTGTCTCCTAAGCCTAGGATGTGAGGTTTTGGGATTATGAGTTCATGCAGATTGGCTTCCAGGCCATTGTGATCATCATTTGGGTATCCATTTGAGCTACTACTTAGTGGTTTTGGGTGGGTTCACTAGTGGTTGCAACCAACTTGTTGTGTTGGCTTGGGATAAGTCACGATTCCCCTTCTCATGCTTGGCACTAAGTTGCTCTACTAATGGTGCTGCGGCCTTAGATGGAGCCACACTACTCTTGTTGAAAGCTGTCACTATCCAAACATTGCCAATGGTAAGGTGAATACACTGTGAGTCATAGTTGACATTGCAATGTGCTTGTTTCTTGAATGCACGTCCTAATAGCGATTCCTCACTAGTGGCCTTGGTGTAAGGCATAACGTAGAAGATCATTGGTAGGCTTTCAATCTCAATAGAGATTGCTTCCTTACACTTTCCCAACAGTGAATAAGACTACCTCCCAAATGGGTTGAGTTTAGCATTAATAGTTGTTAACTCGGGCACCAATGAGGGTCCAATGATCATGTGTAAGGATATTACAGTCAGCTCCCTCTTCAATGAGTGCATCAAAGGCATATGTATTGTAGCTAGTGACTGATATGCATAAGTATGCAAGTGCCACTGCTTTCTCATCCTCGTTCTCTATCTTAGTGATGGTGGCTACTCTTGTACAAGTTCATAGGTGGGTCCAGCATTGGAGGCTCGTGTAGTGGGTGTGTTGGAGGATAGTACTTCTTGAGGCGATTGCCACTAAAGAAGCCTACGATCTCTCCCAATAGAGTCCCAAGCTCTACGTTGCTGGTTCGAATAATGTTGCAGACCTTGAAATGTCCCAATCCCCTGAACTTCATTTTTTGCTTATGGCCCTTCACAGAGTACATGAGCATGAGGTCGCCCTGCTCAAAGTCATGTTGCTTGACATGTTTGTCAAACCAACTCTTGTGTCTTGCCTTTTCGTAGATCACTGCATGGGTTGCCAAGAGCTAGGTTTTAGAGAGGCATTCTAACTCCAACAAGCATTCCGTCCATGCTTCCTTTCCATCCCACATCTCTTGTACTGCCACTCTCAAGTTTGGAACGAAGAACTCCACTAGCAAAATTGCTTCAGTTCCATAGGTTAGATTGAATGGTGTTTGCCATATGGCCATCTTGTAAGTTGTCCTATAGGCCCATAGCGCTGCCATGAACTTACTGTCCTAGTTAGTGCGTGAGGTGGAGACTACCTTAGTTAGGAGATTCATTAAGATCTTATTCGTAGATCCTAGTGGATACTACCTTAATTAGGACATTCACTAAGATCTTATTTGTAGATTCTGCCTGACCATTAGCCTAAGGATAATATGGTGAGGATTTCCTATGGATGATCAAGAAGGTGGATAGCAAATGGGCAAACACTTCATTAAAAAAGTGTGTGTCTTGATCACTAACTAGTTCGATGGGGCAATCGAATTGCAAGATCACCTGCTCCCAAAGGAACTTAGCTGTGGTTCTAGCATCATTCTTTCTAGTGGCTTAAGCTTCAGTCCATTTCATGAGATAATTCGTAGCCACAATTATATACTTCACTTGTGAGTAATGCATTGTGGGAATGATTGGCCCAATGACATAGATTTTTCACTTTTCAAAGGGTTGTCGTGCTATCACTGGGGCCAACTCCATCTTGTACTTATGGATGGGGACTTTGGTTCTCTAGCACTCGTTGCAATGCTTCACAAACTTAGCTACATTCCAGAATAGAGTGGGCCACCACATTTGGGATTACAACACCTTACACACTGTAGTGTCCCCACTAAAGTGTCCTCTAGCAATTCCACCATGCGCTTTAGTAAGTGCATCATGCATCACGTGCTCACACATGCATCTTTCTAGTAACCTATCCTATCCTAGTCTATAGATCTGGATGGCTATTAAATGATAGGGTTGAACCTTGAGGATAAGGCACTTTAGCCTAGCCTTCTCTATAGGTATCTCAAGCAATCCATACTCTAGGATTTGGACTATGTCATCTGCCCAATACGGTGTTAGATCGACCCTAAACACCTCTCTCCCACTAGACATGCTAAAAAGTTGCATCTAGTAGGTCATCTATGATGCCTTATTTAGTAGCTTCTCCTATGGGTATGCAGGACATATGGTCTGCCATATAGTGTTGCTTACCCTTGCATACAACCACAGAGAAGTCAAACTCTAGAAAAAGTAACCATCTAGAGATGTGTTCTATAATGTAAGGTTTTTTCACTAAATAAAGCAAAGCCTGATGGTCAACGAAGAAGGTGAAGGGTGTAGCTAAAAGATAATGATGGAACTTCTTCACAACGAACACCATAGCTAGGCCTTTCCTCTCCATCGTGGAGTAATTCATCTTCGTATTTGTGAGTTGTTTGCTAGCAAAGCTTATAGGATAATAGAGATTATGCTCACCAGGTTGGCACAAAATAGTTGTGCACATGGAATGCTATGTTTCGATCTGGGGCTCGTAGGACCAGTGAAATCGTAAGAGCCTTCTTTAGTTCCTTATAAGTGCGTGGCATTCCTCGGTCCACTCAAATACAATCATCAATTTGTAAAGGGGTCTAGCAATCAATGCATATTTTAGAATGAATTGTCGATAGTACCCTGTGTGTTCCAAGAAGCATTGAACTCCCTTATAGTTCGTGGGTGATGGTAAATTGACAATGACCTTGACTTTGGATAAGTCGGTGGCAATGCTGTTTTTAGATACTACATGTCCTAGGATACATCCATATTTTACCCAAAACTAGCACTTCAAGGGGTTCAAGGAGAGAATATATAGCCTACACTGCTCAAAGATTGTGCAAAATTTATCTAGGCGTTCCCTCCAATTAGATTGGACACATAGATTGTCAACGAATACCTCCAATTCTTGCCTAAGCATGTCTTTGAAGATATTGCATTGAGGCACTGAAAGGTAGATGATGCATTTAGTAGCTCAAATGGCATGACTATGTAGGCAAATATGCCCCATTCGATTGCGAATGCTGTTCTATGTCTATCATTAGGGTGTACTTGCACCTAGTTGTAGCTTGGGAAGCCATCCAAGAAACTATAGGCTTCCTTCCCCACTACTCTTTCGAGCATGTGCTCTGCGTGGGGTAGTGGATAGTTGTCCCTCTTAGTCACAACATTGATCTTTTTATAATTCACGCACACTCGAATCATCCCTTCTTTTTCAAGAAAATCACTATAGGTGACACCCAATATGTGTGCTCAATTTCATAGATGAATCTAGCCTTCAATAGCTTATCTATCTCCTCCTTAATGGCATGCGCATGCTTTAGATTCATCGGGTATTGTCACTACTTAACTGGCATTCTATCAGAAGTCATAGGGATGTTATGAGTCATGACCCTTGGCCTACTCCTTTTAGTTTGTCTAAGGACCAAGAAAACATACCTATGTACTCTTGCAGGAGAGCGATGAGATTTGTCTCCTCTCACTTAGTTAGGTGGTTGGCTATGAATAAGGATCGAGACTTTTCACCTTTGCCCTAGTAAGTTGACTTCCTTGACCTTAGCGGGCCCCTCTATCCATTGCTTACCTATCCTTACCTCTTATCACCCAGCAAGATCACCACCTTGTCGCCCTTTTTGAACTTTGTGAATCGCTTTGATAGGTCATGGGGCTTCCTCTGCTCTTTGGCTTTTGATCCCTTTGACTACCTTCTCTTTTCCTCTTCAACTGCCTGTGCCTTAGGTGGAATGGTAGGTCCCCTTTGTTGTGTTTGGTCTTAGTTGTTTGGGGTATCTTTGGATCGCTCTCAGAGCTCAGTTCTAATTCAGAGTCAAACTCACAACCCTCACTAGAAGGAGTTTCCCTTAGTGGCGTAGCTCTGAGGCCGATTCAATTCTAAAGAGTGGTGCAGTACTTGGTTGAATTAATCCAACATGTTCATAGTCCATTACACCTAGGTGGTCCAACCAAGTACGGTTACATTCCGTCCTAATAAATCCTCTTTCAATGCTAAAGATGTTGAATTAATCCAACTTGTTCATAGTCCTTTACACCTAGGTGGTCCAACCAAGTACGGTCACATTCTAAAGAGTGATGCAGTACTTGGTTGAATTAATCCAACTTGTTCATAGTCCATTACACCTAGGTGGTCCAACCAAGTACGATCACATTCCGTCCTGATAACTCCTCTTTCAATGCTAAAGATGTTGGCTTTCTTTGGCTTGGAGTCTACTCGTATTTGTTTGATGACTCAACCATCCATATCATACTCTATTGTATCAACCTCTTCCTCACTTTCCTCATTTGTAGAGTAGCAATCTTCGTACTCTTTGTTCGAATAATCATATTTTGACTGCTTGTCATCTCCTAGGTTTCTCCTCTCAACCTTCTTTTTATTCGTGATTAGTGCCCAATTGTACAAAGGGTCAAGTCATGCACTTTGGTCCATTACTACTTCGGCTCGTCCATGAGGTCCTTGAGTGGTTTGAGATTGGTAACTGGGTTACCAGTGAGCTCTCTTGTCAAGTACTCAAGGATCCCCTAGAGTTCGAGTCTGTTAGATGGGACGTGGAAGGGGACATGTGTTGTTGGATTGCTAGAGTTCCTGGCCATCATGCAGAGTGGTACTGATGGTGGGATCCTACTCTTCAATAGCTAAGATGGTGTGACTATGTGGGACTCATCGGCTGCTCTGGCAGCTTGCTTATAATCCTCCTTGTCATCTGAGAATGGTAGATTGATGGTGGCTTGCACATGTGTCCAATCCCTCTCGTCATCGGGGCAAGGGATATACTTTGTTAGTGACCCGTAGGAATTGCTTACTTGTGAGTCTCCTTTCAAGATGTAGGAGATGGCATCTAGGTTGACTAGCATGGTCCTCGAAGTGTCCATCTCGACTCTTGTAGCTTCGAATATGTTGCCCAAGAATATTAGACCATTGCCCTAGTCTTCTATCACTTGTGCACTTCACATCTAAGGTTGGCCTAATAGGATGTTGTAGTCGACTCCATGACTATAAAGTTCATTGAGAACTAGACTCCACTATCTTCAAGCACCGGTCTTTTAGTACTCCAAATGGTCTAACCTTCATTCCATTAGCTAGCATGACATTAAACCTAGTGGTCTCCACAGGTGGGTTGCCCAAAGCCTGTAAGACTATATGGTTGAGCACATTGACTCCCGCTTCTCCTGTATCTACAATTCCCTTCCTTGTAGCATCTCCTAATGTGTAACAAGTAACACTATGTGAATCTTTGCACCTTCCCAAAAAGCATTCATGTACAAAGAATTAGGCACTGCGTTTAGGGTTAAGCTCAATATGTATGTTATTGTGTCATGGTCAGGCAAGCCAATCACTGCAAGCTCATTAGGTCTTTTCACCCATTGCTTCAACCCTTGCCATAGTGTTGGGTTCTACTTAAGTAGCTCTCCTAGAGGTAGAGTCACAGGGGCTGATACCAATGTCATGAGTAGATTACCACAACCGCTTGCTTTCTGTTAGGGTCTATGCCCTTTTGCTAGTGATCTCGGTTGATAGTTTGCTTGCATGTGGTGTTTAGCTTTGTCTATGTGGGGCTACATGGGGTGCGGATGCGTCTCTCGATCTTAACTACATAGGCAAGACTCCCGTGCTCACACTAAAGAACTCATCAATCTTGTCTTCTATGATAGGTTCAACATCTTTTAGGTGCTCTTGGGCTTCTCTTACCCACTCCTTGACCTTATCCACTACTTTCAATTGGTGTCTCGGGTTGGGATACTCCCCACCAATCTTGGCACTCCCCTTTTCTATTGTCCTAAAAGCATATGTTTTCACTTCTACATCCGTGACTTGCTTCCCCTTGGGTAATGTGCTGGGACTATCTGTCTCAATAGTTACCTTCGTTTGAACCATATTTCCCTTCTTCTATGGCTCTTCTTCCCTATTGAAGTTGTGTCAAGGTTGCTAGTTTTGGGTAATGAGATACCATCCTCCTTTGTTTGTGCAGTCAGGATGTTCGACGGATCGGTGTGGCCTCATCATCAAGTGTCTTAACCCAAAATAGCCCTAATGGTACGGATGGTACAATTGCAAAATTATGGAGGTTTTTTACATAGGGCACTCGGCATATAAGTGTGTGATCTTGCACTCTGGACATCTCAGGTCAGATTTATCTCGATTGGCTTGCTCCCCTTTGGGGTAGCGAGATGAGATATGCCCTGGGTGACTGCAAAAGTCCATCATGTGATGAGTTCTTGGTTCTATCCTCCTAGACCTCTACCTCTTCCCCTGGTCTAAAATCCATCAAGATGGGGTTACCCTCTTTGTCATACGAGATGTAAGGGTTCACGTATGCTTCATCCTCGTTAGGCTCCTCTATGTCGCTTGGTGGATGGGTCGTCACAGTGGGTCCAAGTGGTCTAGAGATCCCTATAGGATTGATGTCCATCCTAGGGACAGCTAGCTTTGAGTCATTGGGTGCTGGGAGAGCTAGTGGAGCTCCCTCTCTAAGCTCCTCCTCCTCATCTCTTGAAGCTTGGCTGTTGAGGGTTGAAATGACTTGATTTTTTGGCTGATTTTTGTTATTTTTATGGACTGAATGGTTGATTTTGATGGATTTTGAATGATGTTTAGTTGTTTTGAAAGTGTTTGGGAGTGTGTTGGATGAGGTTGATTATGTTTTGGAAGCTCATTATAGTTTATAGTGGAGATATGATGTTCTGACATGTTCTATTGTTGTCATGTTAGTGTTTGATTGATTTTGTTTGGATCTGTTGAGCTTCTGTTTTGCTCTGTTCTCCTTCTGTATGAGGGTTTGAAATAATGATTGATGAAGTTTGAGAGTTTTTGGAAGCTTTTTGATTGTTTTTCAACCTGGGGAAGAGATGAATATAAGTTTAAAATAGCTCAAAGAAGTGGAAGAAGCAGTTGTTGAAGACTTGAAGTAAAGACTAAAGTGATAGTGACATTAGTGAGCTCTCAAGGGACACTGTAATGGCTCTGGTGACCTTTCATAATAGACATACCTCTTGGGAGGGGTATCCATGACCAAACAGGGGTTATGAATGATTATTCTTACTTATCTCATTGTACATTAGAGAGAGAGCATGTACGAGAGAGAGTCTGTGTGAGAGAGAGAAAAAAATCTATGCAAAACAATGTATCTATGAGTGAGAGATTGTGAGAAAAAGCTTCGAAGAAGAATACTATGTGATGATTTCCATTCAAAGTGGTGTATTCTATTGTATCTTTGTGGTTTCTTGATGATTTCTATGAAGAATATGAAGAGTATAATCAATTATGTTCAAGTTAAAGCCGTGGGAGAATTGTTTCTATGAAGCTACATGAAGATATCTTGTTCTTGGTGTTCTTTTCCTTGTTTTGGTCACATAAATATGAGAAAGATGTCTGTTGATGATACAATATAGATTTTATTCCAATAAATTTCTATTTTCTTGGTGTTCCTCTTGGGGCTCCATGTTTTTTGTGCACAGCTGGGGAAAAACTGCCATCAACAAGCATTGGAAGGGACTGAAAATGAAAGAAATGGCATTGCTAAGAGGACAAGAATTCAACGGATGCTTGCAAAGTACCTTCAACCATTGAAGAATTGGAAATTCTCATTGCCAAAGCCACTTTCTACAAGAAGTTCATCCCATAATGGGAGAAACATATTACCATCATGATGCTGGCTCTATGTGGTGGACTATTTCCTCTCCCTATTGAAGCAATAGAGATATGCATCTTGGTGGCAAATTGTTTGGTAGCAAATTGAAGTATAGAAATAGAGAGAATGACCATCCATGGAAGATTTAGCATTCATTTAGAAGTTTTCAAATATCATCAAGTGGGAGATCATGAAGAAGTTTCAGGAGTCGTGGTCAGTGAAAGTTCACGAGAACAAGAAGGAAAAGAGTTGGAATCTGTTCGTGGATGCTCAACAGCAAGATACGTGGGATGCACAATGCACTGACAATCTTCTATTTGTCCAATTAGGAACCCATTGGAAGTTGGTTGACATAGGGTTCTTCACAACGTACACTATTGAAACCATCAGAAGCTGGCATTAGTATGATGATGGCACCACAAGGATGCTCAGAAGAATGAGTTTTGATACATTTAGAACTGAATATCTTTCCCTCTGTAGTAGTGGAATGAAAGCTGAATTCAAAGACGTTGAAAACAAGGAAGTAGAAGGAATGTTGGCAAGAGAGTCCTCTAGAGACTGAAGCCCCCTTTGATTCTGTTCTATGGAGTACATACCAATTAGGTGAAGCTAACTCCATGATGAATGACACAATCAAGAGGCAAGCACTAGAACCAGTCTAGAGGTACATGAGAAGAGAAAATGCAAAAATCAAAGCTGAGAATGAGATAGTAGGAGAAGCATCCTTTGACGCCCTAGCAGCACTCTTTATAGAAGCCCCCCAGGCGACTCAAGGTTCCCTTTCTAGTCAGATCCATCCCAGAAATATTGATGACAGGCCAGCAAATGTAGTCCTATTGCCCATCTTTAAGGGAGAATACAATGAAGACCCTGATCTTCATGTGTAGCATATGTGGCTAACAATGCCAGAATCCTCAAGCATTGGTTGGAAATATTTTCCGCCACTTTCAAAGGCACGGCATTTCAGTGGTACGAGAGACAAGCATCAACTTTTGGCACATAGGAAGACCTGGCCTTTCTCATTAAATTTAGGGGTGAAGCTTTTGAAGAGTGAATGCGAAAGGAGTTTATGAACTTAAGTCATAGGTGGAAGCATATGTATCTAGAATGGAATCTATACTGAAGAGATGAACCAACCATCACTTGGATGAAGGCATTCAGAAGAGAGTTTTTCTTAAAGGCCTACAATTAGAAGTTTACAAGTTTGTGGAACTGAGAAGACTAGTGAACCTGCAAGCTGCAATGGAAGGTGCATGACTGTATGATGAAGTTGAAGCAAGGCTGTCAATGACCTTAGGAAGAGGAGTCCTACCTCCTCCCAAGCCAGGAATGGTATACCCACCAAATGCAGTCCCAGGGACAATTCCCTACCTCTACCCTCAAATGCAAACACTTTTGTAGTACAATGCACCAAATCCACAGGGGTCGCAGAGACGACAATATCTCAAATGATGGTTCAACCACAACGACAATGGCCTCAAACGGTTCCCCCAATGGTGACTCAACAACAACAGTGGAATCCTCTTAGCTGGAATCAACAACCCCCATTCTCCTGATATCCAATGGAAGACCTAAGAATCTACTTCCAATTTGGTGGAACTAGAGATTGCCGCAACAATAACGTGTGCTAAGAAAGGAGAACCTGTAGTTCCAAAAGAGAACATTCCCTATGCTAAATTGATGAAGTTTAATCTTCCCAAGGATAAATAGAACAATGCAGAGTAGAACAATGTAGTATAGAGCACTGTAGATCCATAGAAAGCCATAGAGACAGTTGCGGAGGTAGGAGTAAAGGTGCAGGAGATGGAGGATGCTGAACATTTGTAATTTTGGATGTGATAAGCCAAAATTTGAAGAGTCCACTATTGTACCTTGATCTTACAAATAATAAGATCATTATCATCTCACTTGTATCAAAATAAAATTAATATCTTGGAAATATTTTAAGTATGATCTCATGTAATGTAAGCCTATCATTGCAAGGCTTAATCCATGAAAATAACCAATTCAAGTTTCTTGTACATGCAAGAACCATGAGAAGACACAATAAGATTTGGTTCAAAAAACAAGGCACATTAAGGTCAAGGGAAGACCTTATGATACCTAGGAAGACCAAGGGAAAATATGTCTCAAGTGTGGTGGAATGAATGTGAAGATGTTGCCACTCCTCGAAGAAAGAGGGAAGATAACAGTGGGAGTTGCCCCATTTCCTAGCCGATTGGAGAAGCCCATGGATCCTATCAATGACTACTATTTGGTCAAAGACCTAGACACCTTCAAACCAAATCTAACGTTCCGATAGTTGCTGATTTTATCTCCTAGATATCAAAAGAAATTCAAAAGCATACTGACAAGAAGAAGAGGTCTAAGGGTTGCTCCCTTAAGAGCAACAAAGTCCAACAAAGTCCCAGAGCCTGTGAAGGAAGTGGATGTGGCTAACACCTTCTTGGATCTTGGTACCCTAGAGATTGGTGTGTGGATTGAAGGATATTTTAGCAGATGCATTGATTGATGGAGGTTCATCAGTGAACATAACGATGGATGTGACAATGAAAGATCTAGGCTTGCAAGGAATGCAGCCTATGCAGTGGCTTATCCAATTGGCAAACCAAAGCAGAATCAAGCCTTTGGGCATTCTCCCATATGTAAAGACAACCCTTGTAGGAAGAGATTATGGCTGACATATCTGATGGTCAAAACCAAATCCCTATGGGACCTCATATCCTTTGATGCTGGGAAGACCATTTTAAAGTGAGGGTATTGATGGATTGGTTTAAAGAAACCCTAACCCTAGGCAAGTGACCCAACAAAGTGGTGTTGAAGTTGCATGGATCATAGAAAGGAAATGGATCCACTTCCATTGAAGTCATAATAGACTTCTCCAACGAAGCAATAGATGGCACATTAGGAGACAAAGAAGCCATCAAACAGATATTTCAGATGCATAGTCCTTGACAGTGGGCATTGTAAGCCAACTACCGAAAGAAGCAAAGTCATTGTCAATGGGTGGATACCTCTTGCCCGAACCCAAAATGACTTCGAAAGTCACCTCGAACAGTGAGATAGAAGCATGGATGTACTGTTCTCCCTGTTACATGGCTGTAGTAGAGACAGAGACAGAAGTAGGGTAAGAGCTAGACATAGAGTTAGAGACAATAAAAGTAGAGACATACGCAGAAGTAGAATCAAAGGACATAACCGAGAGTATGTTCTTCTCTACAAAGCCCCTACAGAGGTAGAAATAGAGTCTGAAGAGGATGAAGATGACAATGAAGAAGAAGATTATGAAAGCAAGCTAGAAGAGTTTATCTTACTCACCGGAAAGCACAGATGAGGATGAAGTTTCCATAACCCTCAGAAGTAGAAGATCCCCTACTGTTAGACAAAATGACTTTGGTACCCTTTGGACTGGCTAATGAGTCGCATCATATGAAAAACATCCATAAGAAATGAAATAAGAAGAATGATCCTTCCTTTAGTAGCGCCTCTTATTGCCCTAATCCACCCTTCTTAAGAGAAGATGATGACGATGCACCATGCCAACAACCACCAGTTCGACAACCCAATTAGAACTCCAAAGGTCCCTATTATGTAACATTCTTAGATGCATCCTCGAAAGATGAATCCTCGAGTCTAGAGATAAATAACCCTCCTATAAGATCTGAAAAATCTCTAATACCCTTTCAGCTTCCCTAGGAGAAAGCTAAGTCAAGAGGAAGGTGGTTCTAGTGGAATCTCAAAAGAGGAGACCACTCCCTTGAGGGAGTCTGATCTCTACCTCGAAGCAGTCCATGGGACCTTTATTTGTGAATTGGAAGGCAAAAAGAAAATAATATTTGTGGATGAAAATAGTACCGAATGTCACCTAAAGGTGGGTATCAGTCTTCCGAAAGAAGAACTGTCTGTCTTGCATGACCTACTAAAGGAGAACTTGGATGTGTTTGCTTGGTCCTACAAAGATTTGAAGGGGATTGATCCCACCGTATGCCAACACCACATCGACCTAGAGCCTGATGCCAAGCGTGTGAGGCAAAGACAGAGGTGTATGAATCCAAATTACTCCATCCTTGTGAAGGCCAAATTGCTGAAGCTCCTTGAAGCTAAGTTTATCTATCTAGTGGTCAATAGTGAATGGGTTTCGCCCATGGTGGTAGTACCCAAGAAGAATGGAAAGCTGCGAATATGTGTGGACTTTTGGAAGTTGAATTCCAAGACTAGGAAGGATCATTTCCCTATCTCTTTCACAAACCAACTATTGGACACAGTGGCAAGCCATGAACTTTATTCTCTTTGGATGGAGTTAGTGGATATAATCAAGTTCAGATTGCAAAAGAAGATCAATCCAAAATGACCTTCACAATAGAATGTTGAACCTATGCTTATAGAGTGATGCCGTTTGGGCTCTATAATGCTCCTATTACATTTCAACGAGTGATGATGGCTGCATTCCAAAACCATCTGCATGATTTCATTGAGATGTACCTAGATGACTTTTGTGTCTATAGCCTAATCTGTGAGTATTGGGGACATCTAGAGTAGCGCTTTGATAGACGTTGAGAATATGGGATCTCTCTCAACCCCAACAAATGCGTCTTCAAAGTCTCTTTAGGAGTTCTTCTGGGCCACATTGTCTCTGCACAAGGGATAGCAACAAACCCTGCCAAGATTGAGAAGATTTTTGCCTCAATAGCACCTACTAACCTCAAACAATTGAGGGGATTCCTTGGCCATGTGGACTATTATAGAAGATTCATTGCACACTTTGTGACAAAGGAAGCCCCCTACATAAGCTCCTCAAAAAAGATGCAGAGTTTACATGGACCATTGATTGTGACGAGGCATTTAACACCTTAAAGCAATGCCTTATTAAAGCACCCATCTTGCAATCTCCTGATTGGACTAAGGAGTTTCATGTGCACACTGATGCATCAATCGAAGGCCTAGGTTCGGTCTTATGCCAAAAGGGCCTCTCATAGTTAGATCAACCCATCTATTATGCAAGCCAAAAGATCACTAGCTGAGAAAGAAACTATATAGTGACGGAGCTTGAATGTTTGACAATGGTGTTCACCTTGGAGAAATTCCGACACTACCTATTGTCGACGCACTTCAAATTCTATGTGGACCATGAGACCCTATCCTTCTTGATGAACAAAGTGGATGTGAAGGGAAGAATGATGAGATAGCTCCTTCTATTTCAGGAGTTTGACTTTGAAGTGGTTACCAAACTTGGTCACTCTGATGTCCTGGCTGATCATTTGTCGCAAATCCCAAACCGATGAGGAAGAGTAGGATGACCTTGACCTCCATGATGCTTCCTTGTTTCTAGTTGAAATTGTTACCCCTTGGTACGCAAACATAGCTAACCTCTTAGCAACGCAATAGTATCCCCTTGGTATCTCTTATTGTGAGAAGAAGAAGATTCTGTTGGAATTAGCCCCCTACACCTTGTTAGGTGGTGATGTGTATAAGAAAGGCAAGGATGAAGGTTTGCGAGGATGTGTTGTAGGAGATGAGATTGGAATAGTGGTGAAAGCATGCACGACGAGCCCTATGGAAGACACTTCATAGGAGAAGCGACAACCAGGAAAGCCTTACTTGTAGGATATTGGTGGCTAACCCTCCACCAGAATGCCTATGATATTGCAAATGTTGTGATGCTTGTCAAAGAAAGGGAAAGCCAATCAAATCTAGCACTATGCCATTGCAACCCATCCTTCTCCTAAAGCCATTCGAGAAGTGGGGAATTGACTTTGTAGGCCCCATTGATCCACCAACCAGAAGGAAACAGAACATATACATTTTGGTCTATACGGACTATGTGACAAAGTGGTGTGAAGCCAAAGCTCTGAAGCGGGATGATGGCAACAACGTGGCCCTGTTCCTGCACGAAAACATCATCACCCATTTTGGCAGTCCCCTAGAGCTTGTAAGTGACAGAGGTATGCACTTTCTCAATAAGATTATGGAAGAATTAGCAGAGCTGTACAATATCTACCATCCCAAATCCACACCCTACTATCCTAGAGCCAATGGCCAAGTCGAAGTTATCAATAGCATTCTTGGCTTGATTCTGACAAGGAAAATTGTTGCACATCGTGGTGATTGGGATGATCAACTTACAAAAGTCCTCTGGGTGTATAGAATCTCCCAAGGTTATTGCAGGATAAACCCCTTTTTAGTTGGTGTATGTTATAGAAGCCAGTTTCCCTATTGAGTTAGAGACCCTCTTTATGCTTGGCTATCAAAGAATGCTTGGGAGATGACAAGTCCCTACAACACCATCTTTTGCACCTGGAATGTCTGGATGAGAAGCTGGCTATGGAAAAGGTGGTACCACCCCATAGTCGAGGATAGTTGAATCACTAGCAGAACTCTTCCAAAAGCAATTCCAACATCGCCTCCCTTGGTGTGCTGAATCCTACAACCTTATCGGTGCTTTTGACTCCTCCAACAAACAATATTTCCAATATGCAATCCAAGTACCAATCTTTTTGGCTACCTCCCTAGGTACGCCTCTTTATCAACCACTGTGAGTTGACATCATTCACCAGACGAAGCCGATCTTCATCGACAAACCTTGAGCGATGTGATCTTTCATCCTAACCGAATGGGGATGTGAGTAAGGGCTGCCCTCTGATTTCATCAACAATGTGAGACAGAGGGTGGAGTGAGTGACTAGTCCTTGCCCTTTATCTCCAACAGAGAGGTGAGATGTGTGAATGGAGTGTTGCATGCATGGTTTGGACCTCTCAATGCACAAAGCATAAATTGTTCCTGTGCATGGCACTATAAGGCTTCCTAGCCTTCCTTCTTGTACCATATGCCGACATAGAGTGGGATGCACTATTGCACCATCAATTGCACACAAGGCATATAATCTTTGCACAATTGGCATTGAGGATTCAATCAACGGGATGTGAGGAACTAGATTGCCCTCCTATAATTATCAATAGAGCGTGAGACAGAGGGGGGACCGAGCATGATTGATTTCTCTTTCATTAGCTAAGAGGTGAGGATTGAGGGACGTTCCGACAATTGGAGATAGGTACGTTCTCGTTTCCCTATGCACACATGGGACGGGCCTCCTTTGCCATTACTATACACCTCATTCTGTTTGGCGCACTATACGATGAGGCTCCATGGCCTTCCTTCTTGCACCTATGCCAAATGGGTTGGGATGCATTGATGCACCATCAATTGTGCACATTGGTATACTCCCTCTGAACCATCCCTCTTGTTGATTTCTAAATTGTGTGTGAGCTATGAGTTTGATTATTATCTATCGAGAGACGTAAGCCATGGGGCGAGCGATTGATCTATCATTGCAACATGAGTGACTATAGAGATTGAGTGCGATATACCTTGCCATTGATAACCTAACCAACGCTTCATCAACAAAGCTACCTTCCTAGGTGCTGCTACATGGTCCCTGCCCTACTAGACAAGTGTGATGTGGTGAGTTGTAGTACCTCTTGCCGATGACTATGATCTTTCATGTGGCAACGATGGTTCACCTCGACCATCTGCAAATTGGGCCAAGTTTTTCTAACCCTACCCTTTTTTATTACAAGAGTCAGTCATGTTTTAAGTGTGGGGATGTACGGGTATGCGCTGTGATCACATGTTAGGTCCTTGTTGATGAGTCAATCCGATCTATTAAGGTTTTAAGTATGGGGGCACATCCTTGTGCGTCCGCTTTACATACCCTCATGGACACATTCCTATCAGACGATTTAAGTACAAAGTCCTAATCTTGCCCTAATGGGGTCCCTTCCCCACCCACCCTTCCTCTTTTCAACCTGTCTTGGTGTCGTTTCTTGACTGTTTGTCTTTCACCTTTATTTTGATGTGTTTCCATGCAAATGCATCCTCTGTTCACCAAAATAAATATTTGACCTTACAATCCTATTCGTCCCTTCAAATTGGTCACTTTTTCTTTGTACAGCCCCCTTAGTTCTGAGCCACGGATCATGAAATATTAATTTTTGAAAATTTTTTGTCCACTTTATGTATTTCCATGTAAACATTCATTTTTCACTTTAGACCAGTAATTTGATGAGACAATCCTGACCTATGCCTTCCTCTTGACATTTTTTCTCTTTATTTCCTATCATTCCGATGCACGGTTTGTCTGTTATTAAAATTTTCATATTTTTGGGTATTCTCGCATGTGTTTTTGGTCGTTCTTCCATGTGAACCTATCTTAAACACCTCAAAATTCAATTCTGATTCATTACCCTTATCCGGCTTGCTCCTTGCACCATTTTTCTTTTCTCCCATCCTGTTCCGGCCCACCGCTTTTATGATATTAAATTTTTTGTGAGATTTTATGCTCATTTTTAATTTTTTTTTTCATGTGAATGCTCCTTAGCATTGCTGGACATACGTTCAGACATGATAGCCCTATCCCACATGTTTCTCGTGTCATTTTTTCTTTTTAGTGCACTTTGTTTCAATGCACGAATTCTCTCATATTAATTTCCGACTTTGTTTTTGTTTGTATTTTTATCGCTTTTTCCATGCAAATGTGCCCTACTACCCCCAAAACCGTGTTCTACCTTACCCATCCTGTCTACCACTTCCGTGTGGCCATTTTTCATTTTCATTCTTCCTTGTTCCGACTGCTAGATTTTTCTATATTAATTTCTATTCCCATTTTCGAGTGTATTTTTACTGTTTTTCCCATGCGAATGGGTCTTATCCCTATCAGATCTGCATTTTGATGTGACAAGCTGGTCCGTCACATCATCTTGGATATTTTTCTTTTTGTTTGGCCTTCATTTTGGTTGATGAATTTTTTGGTATTAATTATCATATGAGTTTTTCGGCTTGATTTTTGCCTTTTCCCATGTAAGTGCTCTTAATTGTCACCGGATTTCTCATTTCACTTTTGGGCCCTTTTCCTCTCATCCTCAGGTATATTTTTCTTTTTTGCTTTTCATTCATTCAGTGTTTGATTTAATTGTTATTATTTTTTTTATAATTTGCATTTTAACGTTTCTACGAACTCTTTCTAAAATAGTCATGTTTATGTATATTGCAATACAATTCTTGGGTGGGGTGTATGGGGCAGTTAACTAATGCTTAATATCTTGTTTATCCTAAAATTGCTCAAATGCCTTTGAGACATATTCGCCCCCATTGTAAGACCTTAGGCATTCTGGCCTAGACTATTTTACAACAAGAGCAACAAAGAACTAAAATATAGCCAGAACATAAAATTTTTGCTTAATAGGAGGATAAGCCCAGACCTTACACAAATAGTCATAAAAAAATATTAAGTACTTCACACCACCCAATTACTGCCAGGGCATGGGACCACATACATCAAAATGCATAAGAGCTAGAGACTCACCCATGCACATAGAACCAAACTTCTTATGCGAGTTACAAGTTTGCCTACCATAAAGACAATGATCACATGAATTAAAATGAGAGTAATCAAAAGGAAAAAGATATTGCAAATGAGTCAAGACTTTCATTTCTTTTAGAGGCATGTGTCTAAGGTGATGATAACATAAAGATACATGTGGTAAGTCAGTGATAGCCAATACAGGTCAACAAACATAAATACAAACATAGGATATAGGCTGCTAGCCTTGGCACCTATAGTAATCTTCCATGTTGAATCACCAAAAGAGATATGATAACTCGCATCATCCAAATGTCTAGCAGAGAGTATGCTTTTGGGTCAAAGCTAGTGCATGATGTACATTATGCAAAACAAAAGATTTTTTAGAAGTAAACTGTAGTCTAACATCCCTAATACTAATGATATTCAATGTGGTCATTTCCTAGTCTCACAAAATCTGTAATGCTATGATAGGTATGAAAATAATCTTAATATGGGATAACGTAGAAAGAAGCCCCCAAATCAAGCAGGCAACATTGAGAGTAAGTAGATGAAGCATTGGTCCACTGACTAGCATCAAGAGACGAAGCAATAAGATATGGTCATCATCAAACTCAGTCTACGCTACATTTATCTCTTCAACCTTCACACTAGAATTGCTAGGGACAATGCTACGATCATTAGTCTTTGCATTATCATGTGCTTTTCCCTTGCCTTTGTCATTGCACATTTTATGGCAGTAGGCCTAATATGACATTGCTACCTATAATAATGACATGTCAAAGAGGACTCACTTTTGTGGGACTTACCGTGAGATCACTAATGAGATTGAGACTTGCCCCTATTGAGTTGTGAGTCTCTACCACTATTATTATTGCCATTACCACCATTTCTACCTCTAACAAACATTTCATGAGAAGTGCAGGCTACATCAATGTACTTCTATTTACCTCTTCTATTAGTAGAGCACTCTCTACATCATTACATTTGAAATCATTATCAAGGTAATGAGCACTCATAGCAGTATGAAAGGTGTCCCATGACTTTGGCAATGTAATAAGTAAGAATAAATAATTAATATTATCTTTAAACTAAATGGCTAGTGATACAAGCTGAGTAAAAATGGAATTCAAATGAGTAGACATAGCCATGTCCTCCTTCATGCAAAGGTCCACAAGCTTCTTCAGTCTCAATACAATTGGGATGCATGACTTTACTTGTCATTGAGATCACAAGTCTTTTTCCGTAATGCATGCACACCTTTGATAATGAAAGAATGATAATAGATTTAAATATCTCATCAAGTTCTATCCAATCCTCTACATTATAAAGCTTCAGCTTTATGCTCTCTAACTTCACTGGTTTAACTTGCAACAAGACTTTCCATATTTGTATCTTCTAATATTGGAAGTTATTGAAGGGTGAAGCTCGAGTGGAAGCATGAGCAAGTAGAAGCAAGAGAGATACGAGCTATGGAGGATAGAACAAGAGAGAGACACGCAAGATGTGGGAACTCCAAGATTCATAATGTGTGACTAGTCTTCCCTTATTCACAATAATCATGGAAAGAATAAAGAATAAAGTGATAGTGATGTGGGTGCCTACCACTTACAATGTACAGGTGTATAGGCTTCTACTTATCTCACTAAGAATAATCGACCTATTGATTGGTCTTTGCATGGGAAGATAAAGGACAACCAATATGCTTAACATCCTGCATATGGAATCACTCAAACACTTGCGTACGTATGCCTATTGTGATAAGTAAAGGAACTCCTTAGAGTGATCGTGCGTAAGGAACATACCAAAAATATATGAGGCTTGATCCATGTCTTTCATATGAAAGCTCTTCTTGAGATGAATGTTCAAAGCATCTAGCTCATCACAAGCTCTCATAACAATCAATATATCATCAATATGAAGTATCAAGATAATAAGACTACCATCATAGAATACCATATTAGAGAATTTGGGAATCTTCTAAGTTCCAGTTTCAAATAAGGAGTAAAGATTTGACCAAGTGGCTAAATCTTAACCCTATATTTGAGAGTGGGACTTGGGGAGATTGCTCACATAGTATCTCGGGAAAATTTCATCTTCAAGTAAGGGGATACAATTTGACCATGTGTCCAAATATTAATCACATTAGGAATTCCCAAACTTTATGAAAATTTTCAAATTCTTGAATACGTGGTTACAAGCCTTCTTAACATAAACACACATCCATATTACTACAAGCATATTCCTATGAATGTATGAAAGCATCAAACTTATGATACCATTCCCTAGATACTTGGTTAAGGCCATAAAGGCTCATTTTCAACTTGCACACTAGGTGTTCCTTGCCCTTTTCCATAAAGCCATTAGGGTGCTACATATAGATATTCTCATGCAAGTCACCATGGAAAAAAGTTGTTTCACATTCATTTGGAAGCTTGCTTATTTGCCCATAGTTGGATTAATATATACTATTGTCTTTGTTTTAGCATTGTTGTAATCATAGTTTTCAACATTTATTAAGAGAGTAGATCGTTTGTTTTGGCACTCTATTGATTGCAATTTGTGGATATCTATACTCTTATTTGTTCCTTTTAGATAAGATTTGGGATTGTTTTGTTGCATTTACTTACACATTAGGGGAGTTTTGAGGTCTCGAAAATGCCTTTTAGGAGATAGAAAGAGAGTGCTCTAGAGCAATAGGCGCAAAGCCTCTGTAACAGAACTTGTGTTTTAAAAAATACAAAAAATTATTTTACAAAAAGATACATATATAATAATATTATATATTTGTATTATCAATATCTATCTTTAGCTTCTTATATTCGTGATTATGACATTCTTTGCATTAACGATATATATAGTCTTGACAACTTTTATTTAATGATATGTCTAAATTAATGATAATGACAGGTTTACTCTAAATTCAAATTAGTAAAAAGCTTGGCACATATTTTATTCCCTCCTTTCTTTTGTCCCTCTCGTGTTTTTCCCTCCTTTGTGTGGTAGCCTAGTCTTATATATATATATATATATATATATATATATATATATATATCTCTCTCTCTCTCTCTCTCTCTCTCTCTCTGCTATGGATATAGAAATTCTACCTTCAACAAGGCGTCCAAGCTCCCAAATCACATCCATATCAGTGTTTAACTCATTTCAAAAAGATGGAAGATGGATTCCTATAATCATTAGCAAAGGCAGTTGGATCACCATGCAACATGCAAAACATGGGAAAAGGCGAAGATATGAGAGCTTGTTCATCTCTGCTTGGAAGGGTAGAATCTAAGATTTCAAGCTTGGAGTAAATAAGAATAACATAAAAGAGGTTATGATGCAACATATGTTTATGCATAGAGAGCTGTATTTGGAACCCGGAAGTTCAAATCTTCCAACGCATAAACCAAATTGTAAGGATTTGATTCTTAAAGTTTTTCTTTTCTTGAACTTGGTTTAAGGTTTTCCATTATAACATTTGTTCATTTGTTTTGTAGATGTATATCCCTCTAATCTTGAGGAATGGAAACCGGTCGAGTCTATTGTTGATGTGATTGATGTGATGCATGGCTTGATCAGAGAAGAGATGTACAAAGGTAGAAAGAAGACAGAGCTTATAGAGAATGGAATATTCTTCTATGACCATTCTTAAATTGTCTCTATGCAGTATAGCCAATGGGGATCAATATCCCCCTTCCTTTGCCAGATTTTTCAAGCTTTGAGTGGCCTTTGCCAAGTCAACTACTAGTGAGGGCTATAGATGTAAAATATTTTCTGAGATACAGAGAACATTAAAACCTAGTATCTCACGTAGGCTAAGCAAAGTTACTTTGTTCATGCTTATTAATATATTTGTTGACTTCTTTTCTAATGCTGAGATAATAAAATCAAAGGCTATGCTTTCAGTGAAGAGACTAACATATGATCATGTCATACAATTTGTTGATGAGGGATGGGACACTAGGACAGAAGGGAATATTATATATAAGATAGATCAAGACTCTATAGCTTGTAAATATATGATTGCTACTCAAAATTTCATCCTTAGCATTTATTATAGTAGATGGCATTATGTTGGCGGTAGTTTGGTCGCTTTAGACCAAAATGTTGATAATTTTATTAAAGATCCTATAGTGGATCTTGATGTTTGGTACAATGAGGACGTTATTGCAATCCTAAAGGTTAGATTATCATGTACGCTACATCAAGTGAGGATGGATTTACAAAATGAAGATATTGAACTACCATACTCATTTGTATTCCAACTTAATAACAAACGAGTAAGTTTTTATTTCATATTATATCCACTTAGGTGTATATCTGATTTCGCTTCTTGATTAATAAATATTTGTAATTTTTTTAAAAAATAGATATTAACAAGGAGAGAGAAGAATATACAATGCAAGGATATTTAAGAAAATGTATCTTTACTATTAATATAAAATACATGTACAGATTTTTGTCAGTCATTTCCATGACTTATACATAAGGGCTTACAATCTGAGGCAAAGTTATGGTTGCCTTGGGTGTTGAAGGCATAGCTTCGCTTGCTATAGTTACATGCACCTCCTCTCCTTCAATGCCCAAGCCCCCTCTATTGTCCATTCTTATCGGTTGTATACAATTGGCCATTATATACTTCATGAGCTTCGCTCTTATCTACTAACATGCTCACTTGTATAGCAATCCCTTGTAAATTGTTATACATTTGAAGAAAATAATTTTAGTTCATTGTTATTTTTTACAATGGACTATTTTGCAATAAAGCTCTATCTTAAAGTTTAGTATGTTTCACATTACCTTTAAAAGTTTATCATCATTGATATAAATAAATTGAACCAATCTTTTGGCATTTACAATTACTTTCCAGCCAAGAATAAACTATCATCCTAATGAGGACACTGCAATCAACAATATAAAGTAAAACTAAGAAACTTGTTTATGGTAGTTTTTAGAATCAATTTTCTTTGTATGTTACAACCATATTAATCAAGACCTTACTGCAACTTGTCTATATTGCATTGTTGCAAGTAAGTTAGAAGGCATGGGAAATTTAGGGTTATTACAAATGAAAGATCAAAATATTTAGAGTGCATGCAACAAAAAGATCAAAATATAAAGGAAACCCTAGATTATATAACTTACAACTTGGCATTTCCATGGCTTCCTTTTATAGAATTGATGAGGAAACATTGCCTCTCCACACAGTCTATTCCAATTAGTCTCCAATGAGAAATGAAAATAAAATATTTCAATAATCTAGCAAAACAAGATCTCATAAAATCTAACAAAATATCAAATTAATTACTTTTCATTGTATGGAATTAGAAGAAGCTCCAAAGATTCAAAGTCAATTGAATTGAACCAATGGTCAAAATCACTTGCATCAAGCCCACTCCTCATATAGTATGAGATAGATGGATCAAGAACCTCAATCTTTTGTTGTATATCGAAGGGGAGCTCATGCATTACACACCTAGCAAAGGAATGGAGATAGTAAGCATAAACATGAAAGTCTATTGCTAGAAAAATATGGTGAGTAAAAACAAATTTTGGTAAACCATACCTCATCCTAGTAAGAAGAATTGTGTCATTTACTTCTCTCACTTTATTCTTGAGAATTTGAACACAATCAGAGTCCAAAAATACCATATCACAGATCTTTTATTAATATCATCAGGTAAAAAGAAAGAAACATTGAAGCCCTTAGGGTCAGCCCTTTCAAGAAGGGTAGATAATTCCTCTTCAAAAAATGGGAGTTGTTCTGCTTCTTTTTCTTCTTCCTTCTTTCTTTTATACTCCCTCCATTTATCTCCCTACTCTACTATGGCCTTTTCCTCTTTCTCATGTTGTCTTGTGTCCTTTACATGCGTAACATCTTCAACCTTCAGACCAGGATCATTTTTCTTCTTTCTATATGGAGGCACATGTAAAATATTGAAAGCCTTCACATTAGAAAGAGTTATAGGTTCAAGGATCTTTGAAAATCTATATCTCAATCTCCTGAGAATTATCACGTCTTTATCCATAAGCGTAAGCCTATGTGCATGAGCAGCACATATATAAGAATCTTGGAAAAACTCAATCAAAAAATCCTTTGTAGCCTATTGAACATAGTTGAGACTTACCCTAATCCATCTAAAACTATGTAGACTATGCTTGTCATAGATTTCTCTGAAAGCCTTTGAAATGCATTATTCAAAGCCTTCATTGCACTTCTAATCTCCTTAAGGCACATCTTATCCTATGAGAACCTTCTTCTTGGCTTTGATTTCCTTGTAAGTTTGGAAGGCTTGGAGGACTGATGGATCTTTGAAGTAAGACCTCTAGGATCAACTTTCTGCTTCCTTGCAATGGCTTTAGTTCTAGCCATTGAAACATCCAAGAAAACAAATAATACAAAAAAAGGAAAGATCTCCTAATCTCTTATATCAATTTATCTACAATCACTAAGTAGCAAGCAAACACTAATCACATAGCCTAAATCTAATTTCAATAAAACAATGCACACAAGATGTATGAAATGCGAAGAGGCGTTTTAGACCAGGGAACACAACACCATATCGCATTTCATACAACACAAGGGAAACAATGCAAGCTCAAGTCGTATGAAATGTAAGAAGGCCTCACTCGGAAAAGTGAACATAACACCAATCACGTTTCATACGTCACAACAAAATAATGGAAGGCCTTAGTCATATGGAACACAAAGAGGCCTCACATGGACAAGAGAAACCGAACACCCATCGCGTTTCATACATGCATATTCTTGCTATATCATTCAAAGAACAATATGTCTTCAGATACAATACAAGAGAAGAAGATGGAAGATATTGCATGCAAAGACAAAGAAGTTGAAGAGAAAAGGTGAAATGTTTCAGGAGGATATTGAGAACCAGTTAGTGCAGGGATTTGATGTTGCTTTGTTTAAAAGTGAGAACATTACAAAAGTGAAAGAAAAGGAGATAGAGTTGAGTGCAAAGATTGAAACAGGACCTCTTGAATGTGTACCAACATTTCCCAGTTATCTTATCAACAAAAATAGAAATGTATTGCTAAATGATATTCAACACATTTTTGATCTTAGAGAAGATTACTGCTTGGAAATCCTTGCTGCATGGGGTCAAAATGATAAGAATTTTATAGGTTATGAAGAGGAATCGCTAGCAACTCTTGATGTTGGGGGAGAGAATTTTCAAGACAGTTCTGTAGCCTTACATTTTTATATTAATCAGATCGTGGAATATGAAAAGGAAGGGATACATATATAGGAAGATTACTTACAAATTCAACAGAGACTTGGTATTGATAACATGGGATATGAAGAGAAATTGAAGTCTCCATTAGAGAAGAAACCAAAAAGTTTAATAAATCTATATGATGATAGTTTTCTTGAAGAAGATAAAAACCTTAAGGTATGAAAGATAATTCTAAGATATCCATTGTGATTTATATTAGAGTATGTTATGCATTATAGACAAATATTTTTGGATGTTTATCTACTAACATCTTATACTATTGTGGTTTATTATGTAGATAGAAATTGAAGATGAAGATAACTTTCTTGGAAGAGCCAAGGGCTCAAGGCCATTGAAGCTTGGCAAAAGTCAAGGCCTTGGTCATTATACTGGAAGCTTAAATAATCAAATAGTCGCAATTTATCATAGCATGTTGTCAAGCTCTCCAAGCTTACCAATAATGGCTTTGAAAGCTATCTCCAAGGTGATTGGATCCCAAGCTTTCAATAGAGGTTAAGACAAGATAATTTTGGTAGAGAAGGAAGAAGCTGTAAGAGTTTTTAGCTTCATGCCTAGATACAGTGGATCTAGGGTAGGATACTTTGGAGCTCTTGCCTCTTATTTGCTCTCCCATGTAGGAGATACCAAGAATTTGAAGCTCCTTCCATGCTATAGGAAACAAGAGTTCCTGAAATGTAGAGGTCTCATCGAGTGAGATGAAACAAAAGATTCCCTTAGAGGACCTGTTGAGTGTTGAAATGACTTGTTTTTTGGCTGATTTTTGTTGTTTTTGAGAGCTGAATGGTTGATTTTATGAGATGATTGATTGGTTTGGAAGTGGTTTGAGAGTGTTTTGGATGATATTGATTGTGATTTGGAAGTTCATGATGTTTATTAGTGAAGATATGAGGTTCTGTGATGTTCTGAGAGGTTCTGATTGGTTCTGTATACCTTCTGTATAGCTTCTGTTTTGTTCTGTTTTGTTCTGATTGTCTTCTGTAAGGAGGGATGGAGTATTGATTGATGAAGATTGAGATATTGTGAAAGCTTATTGAATATTTTTTGAGAGTTTGGAATGGTTTGAGTATGAGTTATGAGGTTTTGATAACCTTCTGTGACCTTCTGTAGGTCTTCTATAGAGCTTCTGTCTCTGTTCTGTTCTGTACTGTAGCTGTTCTGGTACTATACTGTGACTGTTCTGTATGCTTCTGTATGTGTTCTGTTGGATGAGAGTGTAGCTTGGGAAAGTTTTCTAGCCTTGGAAAGAGGTGAATGCAAGTGCAAAAGAGCTGAAAGAAGTGAAAGAAGTAGCTGCTAAAGACTCAAGTGAAGACTGGAGTGAAGTGACAGTAGTGAGCTATGAAAAGACACTGTAGTGGCTCTGGTGACTCTTCATATCAGACATACCTCTTGGGAGGGGTATCCACGATCTAAGAAGGATTATTGAGAGTGATTTTTAGAGATTGTAGTGAGGATATGATGTATTATTGATGGAGAGCGAGAGAGAGAGTCAGAGATAGTCAATTCTACTGAAATAGAGTGATTGTATATGAGAGATTGAGAGAGAAGACTATGAAGATATTGAAGATGAATACTATGTGATGTATTTCCATTCAAAGATGGTGTATTCCTTTGCTTTCTTTGTTCTATTGATGGATTTTGTGAAGATATTGAAGAATATGGTTGATTCTATCAAATCCGTGGGAGATCTACGTGATGCTGCATGAAGATTTGTTGTGCCTGGTGTTCTTTTCTTCATTGTGATAATATAAAACATAATAAACAAGCTTGTTGATGTTACAAGATAGATTTTCTTGCAAGAGAATTCCCTTTTCCTTGGTGTTCCTCTTGGGGCTCCATGTTTTTGGTGCGCAGCCGGGGAAAACTTGCCATCAACAAGCACCAGAAGAGGCTGAAAATGAAGGAATTGGCATTGCCAAGAAGAGAAGAATTCAATGGATGTTTGTAAAGTTCCTTCTTCCACTGAAGAGTTGGAATTTCTCATAATCAAAGCCACTTTCCACAAGAAGTTCATCCCACAATGGCAGAAACACATCACCATCATGGTGCATGCTCTATGTGGTGGACAGTTTCCTCTTCCTGTTGTAGCAGCATAAACTTGCATCTTGGTGGCAAACTGTTTGGGAATAAACTGAAGAGTAAAAACAGAGAGAATGACCATACATAGAAGATTTGACATTCATTGAGAAGTTTCCAGACATCATCAAGTGGGAGATTGTGAAGAAGCTTCAGGAGTCTTGGTCTATAGAGGTTCACAAAGACAAGAAGGAAAAGAGTTGGAATTTGTTCGTGGATACTCAACAGCAAGATACATGGGATGCTTGGTGCATTGATAACCTTCTGTTTGTTCAATTAGCAACCCACTGGAAGTTGGTAGACAGAGTGTTCTTTACAACATACACTGTTGAAACCATCAGAAGCTGGCATTATTATGATGATGGCACCACCACAATGCTTAGACGGATGCATTTTGACACCTTCAGAACCGAATACCTTCCTCTGTGCAGTGGCATGAAAGCAGAATTCAGAGACGTTGAAAAGGAAGAAGTAGAAGAGATGTTGGTAAGACAGTCCTCTAGAGACTGAAGCCTTCTGTTAACCCTCTGTGGCGCACTAACAACATAGTGGAGCCAACCCCCTGATGAATGATGCAATAAAGAGGCAAGCGTTAGAACGAGTCCAGAGGTACGTGAGAAGAGAGAAAGCAAAAATTAGGGCTGTGAATGAGCTCGAAGCAGAAGCCGCCTTTGACGCCCTTGCGAAACTCTTTACAGAAGTCCCAATGGCACATCAAGCCCTTCCTCCTCCTGCTGGAGGTCCACTTCCAAGCCAGATCCGTCCTGGAAATATTGATGACATGCCAGCGAATGTAGTCCCATTGCTAGTTTTTAAGGGAGAGTACAATGAAGATCCCGATCTTCATGTAGCAGAGTTTATGATAGCATGTGTGGCTAACAATGCCAGAACCCCTGAGCATTGGTTAGCAATATTCCCCGCCACTTTCAAGGGCGTGGCGTTTCAGTGGTATGAGAGACAAGCAGCAGGAACTTTTGGCACATGGGATGACTTGAAGTTGGCATTCCTCACTAAATTCAGGCGTGAAGGTTTTGAAGAGCAGATGCGAGAGGAATTTATGAATTTAAGTCAGTCCTCTGGAGAAAGAGTAGAAGCTTATGTCTCACGAATGGAATCCATCTTGAAGAGATGGACTAACCATAATCTAGATGATGGCATTCAGAAGGGGGTGTTTCCCAGAGGATTACAACCAGAAGTCCGTAAGTTTGTGGAGCTGCAAAGACCAGCCAGACTGCAAGCTGCAACAGAAGGTGCAAGATTGTACGATGAAGTGGAAGCTGGATTGGCGATGAATCCAGGAAGAGGAGTCCTACCTCCTCTGATGCCAGAAATGATGTACCCACCAAATGCAGTCCTAGGGACTGTTTCCTACCCCTACCAACAGATGCCCCCAGTATCACAGTACTGTGCATAAAATCCACAGTGGCCACAATCAATGCCTCAAATGATGGTTCAACCACAACAACAATGGTCCCAACCAATTTCCTCAATGCCAAATCAGCAGCAACAGTGGAACCCTACCAACTGGAGCTAACAGCCACCAATAGTTTAAACAGGAGCTCTGAATCAGAATCAGAACAGAGACCCCTCTATACCAGCCCAACCTGTTTATGCAGTGATTACAGAGACTCCTCAAAACCCTCCTGCCAGTGTCTCAGGAGGAGAAAGCTTGAAGGATTACTTATCCAACTCAGTTGCAAATATTAAAAAGGAGTTGATGGATGTGATTACAGAGCAGCTACATATGCTGAAAGTGAATACTGCTAGCATATCCAACGTTGCAGGAGCAGGAAGAGATGTGATGCAGTCAAATACTTGGTGTGGTAAGTGTCATCAAGCAAGCCATTTAGCCACTGAATGTACACGAAAACCAACCATTCCTGGAGCCTTCTGTTCCTATTGTTTGCGGAAGAACCATACAGAGGACATTTGCTCTCTGAAGGAGATGCATGATAGGAGAAGAAAGGAAGAAGACGCACGATTCAACTGTTGCTGGAATCCAAAATGACAACACAGGATATTGGACCTAAGCCTAGAGAGTTTGGTCCTAATTTCGGACCTAGAAGATTTTCCTCCCAATGTTACAGAGGAAGACAGTCTGGCGGTGGTCAGAGATCAGAAGTGGAGTGTTACAGATGTGGAGAAAAGGGACACATTTCACCAAATTGTCAAAATCCCAAAAGGTCAGTGGATTACAAGCCCTTATGCAGTCGTTGCAAAGGAGAAGGCCACACTACAAAAGACTGTCCAAGCCCAGCCCTAATGAAAAACAGTGCTACTGATATTCCGGCCAAGGCCCAAGAGCCGACCTCCAATTTAGTGGAATTGGAAGTTGCTGCCATCACGCGTGCAAAGAAGAACGAACCACCTATCCAGAAAGAAAACAATCCTCCTTGCCAGAACAGTAAAGTTCAATCTTCCACCAGAAGAACAGAACAGAACCGAGCCTGACAGTGCTGTACAGAGCACTACAGTGCCACAGAGAGTTACAGAGACAGTTCCAGAGACAGGACCAGAGGTCCAGGAGATAGAAGAGGAGAAAGTGCCACAAGTGGTAGGAGAAGTTCCCATGATACCCCTGTTGGAAGAAAGAGGGAAGATGAGAATGGGTGTTGCCCCATTCTCTAACCGATTAGAGAAGCTAGTGGATCCTATTAAGGAATACGATCTGGTCAGAGATCTAGATACCTTTAAACCAAACCTCACATTCCGACAATTATTGATGCTGTCTCCTAGTTGCCGAAAAAGGTTCAAAAGTATACTGACAAGAAGACGTGGATTAAGGATTGCTCCCTCAACAGCAGCAAAGTCCAATAAAGCTCCAGAGCCTGTCAAGGAAGTAGATGTAGCTAACGCCTTCCTAGATCCGGGTACCCCAGAGACTGGCATGTGGATAGAAGGCTGCTTCATTGCAAATGCACTGATTGATGGTGGTTCATCAGTGAACATTATGATGGATGTGACAATGAAGGATCTAGGCCTACAAGGTGTGCAACCCACCCAATGGCTCATCAGATTGGCGGATCAGAGCAGAATCAAGCCTTTGGGCATTCTCCCATATGTGAAGACTATAGCGGCTGGAAAAGATTATTGGCTAACCTATCTGGTGGTGAAGCCAAACTCTTATGGTACATCCTACCCTCTGTTACTGGGCAGACCATGGCTTTTTGAAGCCAGAGTAAGGACGGATTGGTTCAAAGGAACCTTGACCTTGGGTAGAGGACCCAATAAAGTGGTGCTGAAACTATATGGTTCTCAAAAAGGACATGGATCCAACTCCTTGGAATTATCTTCTGGCTCTCCTAATGAGGCTACAGATGGAACATCAGCAGATGAAGATGTTGTCAAACAGATCCTTCCCAAGAAAACAGTGGCACGTTCCTTAACAGTGGATACTGTAAGCCAACTTCCAAAAGATGCAAAGCCATTATCAATGGGTGAATACTTCTTGCCGGAACCAGGAACGATTTCCGAAATCACTTCTGACAGTGAGATAGAAGCATGGATGTACTGCTCTCCCTGTTACATGGCCATAGCAGAGCCAGAGACAGAGGCAGAAGAGGAAATAGAGAACCTGTTCTTCTCTTACAGAGCTCCTACAGAGACAGAGCCAGAGCCAGAGACAGAGACAGAAGTAGAGCCAGAGATATAGATAGAAGAGGATGGATATGATATGGACAGAGAAGGTTATGAAAGCGAGCCAGAAGAATTTATTCCACTCGAAGAGGATATATATGAAGAAGAAGTTTCACAAGCATCAGAAGCAGGCGAGCTCATGCTGTGGGACAGAATGGCGATGGTACCATTTGGTCTGGTAAATGGATCTTCTCATATGAAAAATCTTTATAAGAAATGGATTAAGAAGAATAAGCCGTCTTTCAGTAGTGGCTCTTGCCGCCCTCACCCACCCTTGCCAAGAAAAGATGATGATGATGCACCGTGCCAACAAGCACCAGTCCTACAAACCCAACCAAAATCAGAGGGTCCTTGTTATGTGACGTTCCTGGATGTGTCATCAAAAGATGAGTCTGCAAGCCAAGAGGTAATTAATTTTGAAACCAAACCCGAAACGGCTCTAATCCCATTTCAACATCTCAAGGAGCAAATTAAGTCTCCACCAAAAGAAGAAGTTGGGTCTAGTGGGACATCATAAGAGGACACCACTCCCTTGAAGGAGTCGGATTTGTATCCAGAAGCAGTCCGCGGGACCTTCATCCGTGAAGTAGAAGGTGAAAGGCAGTTAACCTTTGTGGATGCAGATGGCACTGAACGCCACTTGAAGGTGGGTAGCAGCATCCCAGAAGAGGAGTTGTCAACCTTGTACAACTTGTTGAAAGAAAATTTGGACATGTTTGCGTGGTCTTACAAAGACCTAAAGGGGATTGATCCCACAATATATCAGCATCATATTGACTTGGAGCCTGATGCCAAGCCAGTACGGCAACGACAGAGGCGAATGAACCCAAATTATTCCACATTGGTAAAAGCAGAGATGCTGAAGCTTCTGGAAGCCGAGTTCATCTATCTAGTGGCAAATAGTGAATGGGTTTCACCCATTGTGGTTGTACCCAAGAAGAATGGCAAGCTTCGAATATGTGTAGATTTTCGCAAGTTGAATTCTAAGACGAAGAAGGATCACTTTCCTATCCCTTTCACAGACCAACTGTTGGACACAGTGGCAGGACATGAGCTTTATTCCCTTCTCGATGGATTCAGTGGATACAACCAAGTGCAAATCGCAGAAGAGGACCAATCCAAAACAACCTTCACTATAGAATGGGGGACCTACGCTTACCGAGTCATGCCATTTGGGCTCTGCAATGCCCCTGCTACTTTCCAGCGAGTCATGATGGCCGCATTTCAAAATCATCTGTACGATTTTATTGAGGTATATTTGGATGATTCCTGTGTCTATAGTTTGATCTGTGAACACTAGGGACATTTGGAACAATGCTTTGACCGATGTCGGGAGTATGGGATTTCCCTTAACCCCGACAAATGCATTTTTGGGGTCTCTTCTGGAGTTCTGTTGGGCCACATTGTCTTTGCACAAGGGATATCAATAGACCCTGCAAAGATCGAAAACATTGCAGCTCTGACATCACCCACCGACCTCAAACAGTTGAGGGGATTCCTAGGCCATGTGGGTTACTACAGAAGGTTCATAGCCCATTTTGCAACAAAGGCAACCTCCTTGCACAAGCTTCTGAGGAAAGATACAGAGTTTACTTGGACAGAAGAATGTGACAAAGCCTTCACCACACTGAAGTAGTGTCTGATCGAGGCACCCATTCTTCAACCTCCTGATTGGACGAAAGAGTTCCATGTACACACTGATGCCTCAATTGAAGGCTTAGGTGCTGTCCTCTGCCAGAAGGGCTCCTCGAAGCTGGATCAACCCATCTATTACACAAGCCAAAAAGTCACTGATAGGGAACGGAACTATACAGTGACAGAGCTGGAGTGCTTGGCAATGGTGTTTGCCTTGGAAAAGTTCCGCCACTACCTCCTATCTACCCACTTTAAATTTTATGCGGATCATGAGGCCCTGTCCTTCCTGATGAACAAAGTGGACGTGAAAGGACGAATGATGAGATGGCTCCTTCTATTTCAGGAGTTCAACTTTGAGGTAATTACTAAGCCGGGTCGTTCCCATGTTTTGGCTGATCATCTGTCGCGTATCCCACAAACTGCAAACGAGGAGCAGGATGATCCAGACCTCCCTGATGCTTCCCTATTCCTGGTAGAAACTGTAACCCGCTGGTATGCAGACATTGCCAATCTGCTGGCAACCCAACAGTACCCTCCTGGCATTTCTAGTCGGGAGAGGAAGAAGATTATGTTAGAATCAGCCCCCTACACCTTGTTAGGCGGTGCATTATACAAGAAAGGCAAAGATGAAGTGCTCCGAAGATGTGTTGCAGGAGACGAGATTGGAATCGTTCTGAAGGCTTGCCATGACGAGCCATGTGGAGGCCATTTTGTAGGAGAAGCTACAGCCAGAAAGACTCTGCTAGTAGGATATTGGTGGCCTACCATTCATAAGGATGCCTATGATTACTGTAAAAGATGTGATGCTTGTTAGAGAATGGGAAAAGCCACGAAGACAAGTGCTATGCCATTGCAACCTATCCTTCCTTTAAAGCCGTTTGAGAAGTGGGGCATCGACTTCGTAGGTCCAATTGATCCTCCTACCAGAAGGAAACAGAACAGATACATCCTCGTATGTACGGATTATGTCACAAAGTGGTGTGAAGCTAAAGCCCTAAAGCGGGACGATGGTAACAGCATGGCCCTGTTCATGTACGAGAATATCATCACCCATTTTGGCAGTCCCTTAGAGCTGGTAAGTGACAGAGGCACTCATTTCATTAACAAAGTCATGGAAGAGTTGACAGAGTTGTATAAGATCCGCCATCGCAAGTCCACTCCTTATTACCCTAGAGCCAACGGCCAAGTCGAAGTCACCAATCGCATCCTCTGCTCGATTCTGACAAGAACGATTGCCGCACATTGTCGTGATTGGGACGATCGACTTACAGAGGCCCTCTGGGCGTACAGAACCTCCCATAAAGGAGCAACATGACAGACACCCTTCCAACTGGTGTATGGTACAGAAGCTGTTTTCCCTGTTGAACTGGAATTACCCTCTTTGAGAGTGGCTATCAAAGAGCATTTGGGGGACGATGATTCACTGCAACGCCGTCTCCTGCACCTGGAATGTTTGGACGAAACTCGTAGGATGGCTCTACAGTGCATGGAAGCCATGCAAGCTCAATGCAAGGCTTACCATGACAGCTTCATCAAGCACAAGGAGTTCAAGGAAGGTGATTTGGTCCTAGCCTATGATTTCCGATTTGGCAAGTTTCCTGGCAAGCTCCAACAACGGTGGATGGGCCCATACAAGGTACTTGCCGTCAACCCTAATGGCTCTGTCCAAGTACAGACCGTTGATGCCTCTGATGATCCCTTCCTGATCAATGGATATCGCCTGAAGAAGTACTTCCCTCCTTGGGGATCCTGACAATCATGGTTACCTGATCCTTTCCCTCGTTGGCGCAGCACTGTACTTCTTATGATGCTACTTCTGATAGCCGTTCTTTAGCCACTCCTGATGAGGTGAACACAACCCTCTGTCCCCTTAACCCTACCTTTCAGCCTTGATCTCTTATTCTCTATTTTCCACTAGCGACAGTGGTGAGGTTGGTTCTGATGCATGGTCTTTCTACCATTTCCTTGCTTAATTCGAGAAGAAAAGAAGAAAAAAAAAAGGAAAAAATACATATTGGTCATGGGAGAAAAGGACTTAGGTCCCTGTCATGCCGACCTATTCTTCGAGAAAAGGTGGAAACACCCTCGAGAATAGGGGAAAACAAGAAAAACAAAAAGAAAATAAGAAAAAAAACAAGAAAGAAAAACAAATCTGTTATGGGAGAAAAGGAAGCAATTCCCTGTCATAGCAGGCCTCGTTCCAAGAAAAGGTGGCACACACCCTTGGGCAAGAAGCTGGCTGTGGAAAAGGTGGCAACACCCAATAGTCCAGAAAGTGGATTCATCCATTGATATTTCCAGGATCGAATTCTGAAGCTGCCTCCCTTGGTATGCTGTGTCCTGGGTCTTTCTGCAGAGTGGCTAACTGTCCTCTAGCAGACGACATGTTTCTATCCAACACAATGTTCGATTTGATGGCTACCTCCCTGGGTATGTCTCTTCAACAACTGACGACGCGATCTTCATCGACAAACAATCGAGTGACACGAGCTTTCATCCTAACCGGATGGGAAAGTGAGTATGGTTGCCCTCTGTAACTATCAGTAGAGCGTGAGACAGAGGATGGGGCGAGTGACCAGTCTTTGCCTTCAAATCAAATGAGAGGTGAGAAGTGTGAATGAAGTGTTGCACGCACGGGATGGGCCTCTCAATGCACAAAGCACAATTTGTTTCTGTGCACTGCACCATAAGGCTCCCTGGCCTTCCTTCTCGCACTGTATGCCAGCACAGGGCGGGATGCACAGTTGCACCATCAAATGCGCACAAGGCATACAACCTTTGCACAAGTGACTGTGAGGATTACATCAATGGGTTTCAGGATATGGTTACCCTCCTGTATCTATTAACCGAGAGTGAGACAGAGGGTGGGCTGAGTGTGACTGGAGTTTCTTCAATCAATTACCAAGAGGTGAGATTGAGGGACGTTACGACACTTGGAGTCCGGTATATTTCCGTTTTCCTATGCACCCATGGGATGGGTCTCTATCGTCATCACAGGACACATCACCCTGTTCTGTACACTGCACTGTAAGGCTCCCTTGCCTTCCTTTTTGCACTTATGCCAGCCGGGTTGAACGCACTAATGCACCATCAACTGTGCACCCTGGCATACTCCTTCTGCACCATTCCCCTGTTGATTTCTAAACCGGGTATGCAATATGGGTTTCAATCATTCTTCCTCGAGTGATATTAGTTATGGGGCGAGTGACAGTTCTTCCATTCCATTTGAGTGACTGTGAGTTGAGTGCAACATTCCTCATCATCGACGAATTTCCTGCGATTCCTTGCACCAGCTACCTCCGTAGGAACTGCTGCGTGGTCCCTGCCATGACGGATGTGTGCTGTGAAGATGCCTTGGTCCCTCCTGCCGCCGACAACAACACATGACATGTCGTCAACAATCAATCGTGATCCTCAACAAAATGGGCCAAGTTTTTCTAACCCTACAACTTCTGTTTCTCAGTGACGTTCATGTTTTAAGTGTGGGGACGTTAGTGGATGGTCTGTGGCGTGTCCTAGGTCCCTATTGTTCTGTTCACCCTATCCGTTAAGGTCTTAAGTGTGGGGACGCATCCCTACGCGTCTACATTGCACATACTTCTGCATATGCCTCAACCTGCTAATGCATCTATTTCATGACTTGCTGTTACCCTGATGGGGTCCCTTCCCACCCATTCGTTCATTTTCCACCCACCCTTGGGGCTGTTCCCTTGCAGTTTTCCTTCATTCCCTGATTTTGCTGTCCTGCCATGTGAAAGCACCCTACGTTCACCGAAGTCCATATCCAACCTTATAGCCATGTTCTTCTCTCTGAACTGACCATTTTTCCTTTTTAGCTACCCCTGTTCCGGTGCACAATTATTGAGTTATTAATTTTTGAAGTATTTTGCGCACATTAGTCGGTTTTTCATGTGAACGCGCTTTTCTTGCTTCGGAACCGTGATTTGACATCAAAGCCCTGATAATCACTTTTCCCCTGACCTTTTTCCTTTTTACTCCGTGTCATTCCGATACACGGTTTGCCCAATATTAATTTTCCGGTTTTTTAAGACTTTTTTCTGCGTCTTTTTGACATTTTTCCATGTGAACCTGCCCTGTTTGGATCAGAATTCCAATTTGATTTGACAACCGTGTCCTCCGCACCTTCCCCCACCTTTTTCGTTTTTCCTCCACCCTCTTTCGACTTCTAGAATTTTAATTATTAATTTTTCAATGAGTTTTCGGGCGTATTTTTGGTGTTCTTTGCATGTGAGCCCCTCCAACTTCCACCGGAACTGCGTTTTAACATGACAACTCTGTGCCACCCCTTCCTGCGGACATTTTTCCTTCTTACTGCATGTCCTTCCGGTGAACGGTTCATCCAATATTAATTTTCGATCCCATTTTCGGGTTTGTTTTTTTGGGTTTTTCCCACGTGAACGCATCTTATCTCAGTCAGAACTATGTTTTGATGTGATAGGATTGTTGGGCACGTCTTTCTACACATTTTTCCATTTTATGCACCTCGTTCCGATGCACGGATCTTCCGATATTAATTTTTAATTGCGTTTTTGGATCCATTTTTTGTGTTTTTTGCACGTGACCGTCCTTTACTCCCCCCAGAACCTCCGTTGCACATTTTTCTTGTCATCCCCCTGTCGTCCTACCCACTTTCTGTTTTTATGCCATTTCGTTTTGACGTCCAGATTGGGAGATAGTAATTTTTCTTTATTTTTATGTGTTTTCACGCGACTCGTCCCGCGCATGAACGCTCCCGTTTTCGATTTTACGCGTCTTAACGCGCCTCGGTCGCGTCCGCGTGCCTCGTCCCAGCCTCCGGGCGCCCTTTCAATCCCGTCACGGCAAATTTTTTTACCCCCACCCCGCGCACGCGCACGGGACGGGGGGTACGCCTCTCCTTTATGGAACCCCCCCGCCCATTTTCCCCTTTGGGCCCCTGCCCATCTTCCCACCCTACCCTACCACCCTTTCCCCTACCCTTCCCCCCGGGCACCCCCCCTATGGACCCCCCTGCCCCATCCCTTGGGTACCCTACCCATGGGCTCCCCTGCCCAACCCTACCTCGACCCCTTCTTCCTCTAACTGCCTCCCTCCCTCCCTTCCTCTCCCGTTTCAGTGTGTCCATCCTCTCCCTCCATCTCCACCTCCTCTCCTTCCCCTTCTGCTCCTACCCTTCCCTCCTCCTCCTCTGTTCCATCCTCCTCCCCTTCTTCTTCTTCTTCCTCCCCTTCTTCTTCTCCTCCCTCTCCTCCTTCCCTCCTCCCTTCTCTCCTCCCTCCTCCCTATCATTCTCCCTCCCCTCCGTCCCCTCCCTCTTCCCGTCACTACCCTTTAGTCCTGCCTTTGCCTCGTCCGAGCCCCGCTCTTGCTCGCCGCCGCGACCGCCGTGCGCCCTCTCGCCATGGTCCCCGCCCGCCGAGTCCTGTACTCGCCCTCCTGTGATGCCCTGTGCGCCCCTCCACCCGTTACGCGCTGCCCCGTTGACCTCCAGGCCGCCCGCGGCCACGTCATCCACGGCCGCCCGAGACGCCCCCTTCGCCGTCAGCCCGCTGCCCTCCAGTGCCTCTCGCGCGCCAGCTACTCGACGCCCATCGTCCTCCTCTGCGACGCCCGCGGTTGCCGTCGAGACGCCCCTCCTCGTTGACGTGGCCTCTGCCACGTGCCGCCCTCGTCCCGTTGACCTCCCGCTTCCCATTTTAAAGACCCACCCTCCATTTCCCTACCTTAGCCCTCATTCCCCCAGAACACACCCCCACCTCCCCCACCCCATACAAGCCCCCCTTCACACCCCCCACTAAGCTCACTCACCTCCTATCTAAACCCCCATTCACACCCCAGCTAACACACACTACCCCCCATCCCCACACAAACCCCCATTCACCCCCAGCTAACCCACCCACCTCCCCACCCCCACACAAACCCCCATTCACACCCCAACTAACACACACTACCCCCCACCCCAACCAGCCCCCCCATCACACACTACCCCCCACCCCCACACAAACCCCCATTCACCCCCAGCTAACCCACTCACCTCCCCACCCCCAACCTAGCCCCTGTTTACACCCCCCAGCACACACACACACTTACCCCCCTTCTAAACCCTCATTCCCCTCATTACCCCCGTGTTCCCCCCCACTAACACGCACCCCCTGTCCCACGCTGTAGCCCCACTGCCCGGCTGCACCACCGCGATTCCCTCCATCAACCCCCGTCCCACCTGTCGACACCCTTGTGGTATCGACCCACGCATCGGTGTGTACGCGTGCGTGGGAGCTTGCGGTTGATCGTGTGATTGATCGTGCGCGGGTGCGGGCCTTTGATCGTCGGTTGCTGCCACGCAGCTTATTTGTGGGTATTTTCTCGGATTTTTAATTCACACCCGCAACCTTTTAAACACTAAAAAAAGAAAAACAAAAACAATAAAAACACTAAAAATTACACATAAACCACCCTTTAACATTCTGAAAAAATTCCAGAAAAATCTAGAAAAATTCCTACTATTTCTGCCACTCCTGGCCATATTTTTCTAAACCTGTAAATTAAAAAGAAAAAAACATTTCCGACCATTTTAAAATTCCTCAATCTTTTAAAAATACCCAAAAAATGAAACAAATTCATTAAAAATGCTAAAAAATTCCCAATTAATTTCTGAAAAATTCCTAACACTTCCATTAACATTTTTATTTATTTTTAGTATATTTTTCTAAGCTGTCACAATATTTTATTTCACACCTAAAACCCTTAAAATAAACACAAATTAAATACATTAAAAAATAAATAAAAAAATCTTTTTCATCCAAACACGAAATAAACATCTCGACAAACATCCAGATATTTTTGGATTGAGGAGAGCGCATTCTTTGCATTTCCATACACCCACTATCAGGTATTTCCCTTTTATTTGTTATTTTTTTCAGCTACCCCAAAACCCACGATTAATATAAAAATAAAAAAGAAACAAGAAAAAAAAACCAACCACACAAACAAACAATTAAAAAAAAAGAACCCTACACACCACCATGGCACGCGCGTTCGCGCTAAACACACCATTTTTTAAAATAATAATAAACCCGCCGTTCACTTAGCACGCGCTAAGTGCGCTAAAGAGGCACTTTAATATTTTTAATTAAAATTAACCAACCGTCACAAGAGCATGCGCTGGCAAAAAAGCGCTCCACATCACCTTAATTTGTAATCAATGAACTTGCATTTAGAGACCCAGTCTGGGTATCGAAGTCCGGGATTCGAATTAAAGCACCGTTTTCACCTAATAATTGGTAATTAAATTTTTAAGAAGGAACCGCCGTTTTCTTGATAAGGTTTATCACTTAATAAAAATTCACCCATTCTTAATAATTTATTAAAATGAACCTTTCATTAAATTAATTTTCCCTTCACTGCACTTAATTCCTTTTTAACGAACTCGTTTCGTGGGATGGGTATGCGCCGTCTTTGGAGTTGTCTCCATGGTCAAACATCGGTTTATCAAAGTTGTGGTCTTGATATGTGTGGGTAGTGGTGATGTTTTGGTTTAGTGTCTTTGTTACGATTAAGGGTACGGTGTGTAGTTTTTTTCTTTTATTGCATGATACGAGATTTTGGGTGTTTGTATGATGCATAGCATGAAGCTTTCGGTTGCATATGTCTAGAGGTCATGTTAAATTTTTTCTAGGCTGTGGTTTGCTTGGGGTTAGTTGGTCGAGTCACGTTTTATTATTTTGGTTGTTCTCTTATCCTTGGTTTTTTTTGTTTGTTGCTTTGTAGGCATTCTCCTTGATTGTCTGTGTTTGTGGTGTGTGTGTAGCCATCTGAATGGCGCCTTCTCACACTCCTTCCCCTATCCAGTACGTCCCACTAGTTAGTAGGGATTACTCTTCCCTACTCACTTTTGAGCCTCTCACGAAGGCGGGATTCGCTGCTTTTATAGCTACCTCCTTTCCATTGCTTCTAGAGGATCCATCATTATGTGTGAGTTTCTGGCCTCTTACAGCAAGAAGTCAGGACTGGTCCAGGGTATTTCTATGACTTTGACACCTCGAGGCCTAGGGAAGGCTCTTTCTCTTCCCTTCAAAGGTGAACCTTTTGTTACCACTCGTCAGCTTTTCTCTAATGAAGAAATTCTGAAGCTGTTACAAAAGCAGACAAGGGAAATGCTGGATGTTAAGAAGGTGATCAACTCTTCAGGAGTTTCCTTTTCCATGATCACTGATCCCGTGTGGAAGATGGTCTGTCATTTTCTCCAGGACAGGTTTATGCCTGCCAAAACACCATCCCAGTACTTGTCCAAAGAGCTTTTCATAGCTTCACGGATGGTATTGAAAGGAGTTGCTATTGATTGGAGCACTTACCTCCTCACTAAAATGGATCAACATTTTGTCAAAGTCACCAGGGGTAATGTTACCAATGTCACATATGGATCGTATTTGTCTGCCTTCTTGACATATTCAGGTTTACAGAAGAGTGTGCCTCCACCTCCTCCATCAGATCCAGTACCTCCTCCTCCACCTTCAGATGAGTCAGAACCCATTGACATAGAGGATGATGATTCTCCACCTCCCCTGGTCATCCAGCACAAACGCTTGAAGCGGGTAGCGGATAAAGCTCCTTCGATTCTTCCTTCAGTGCCCCTTCCGGCTACCTCTGGCAGTGATCTCCCTGGGTATCTCACTTGTAATAACTTGTTCAGAGCACATCGCGAAGGTTCGTTGGACATATCAGTTCCCTCAGTGAACAGTCTAGTCTCGGGAGATGCAATTCCTTTCCTCTGTAAAGACATTCAGAGTTCCATTGAATTGTCAGTGACACGCTGTGTTCAACAGCTGTACGCTTCCTTTTATGAAGAGCTCATGCAGTCTAAGGACCAGTTGCATAAGGCAACATCCGAGTTAGCCTCTGCTAAGGATACCCTAGCAGATTTGTTTAAGTAGATGGAACAACAAACCCAACTAGTTGCAACCCAAAGAGATGAGATCTCTTCTTTGAAGATCCAGTTACTAGAGGCTCAATCAGAGGTTACTAGCCTTTCAGCGGAGAAGGAGAGGATGTCCAGAGAAGCGCAAGAGTTCCAAACTCTCTTAGATGACAAACTTTCAGCCTTACAGACTGCTAATGACATAGTGGCATCACAAGCCTCCCAAATCAAGCAGTTGCAAGATCAACTGGCAAAGTCACGGTCTGTTCCTTCAAGCCCTAATGTTCCCTTGCTTCCTTCTCTCTCACAGCAGGACTTGGCTGCTCTTCAGAGACAGGCTACTTTGTGTCCTCTATTCCAAGATAAAGTGGAAAGATTGCAATCCAAAATGGATTTGTTATGGTCTACATTTGAGTAGTTTCAAGAATATGTTCCTCCAGACCATTCTTTCTTTGTCCACTATGAATTACAGAAGTTGGCCTTCTACATGAAGCTTTCCACGATGGATTTATCTCTTCCAAAGGATGGATGGAGTGGGGCTTGGTCTGCTGAGTTGCTGACAGAGGTGGTAAGGATGGTGTTTGAAGATCATGTCATGACAGATACCATGTTGATGTCCTACATGTATCTACGAGGAGACTTGTTAATTCCAGATGAGGTGGATATGGCTTGGTATGTGGGAGACGTGGTTCTACAAGCTGTTTTGTATGTCAACCATTTGGAGTTGCGCATAGCTGACATGTTCCAAAGTTACTCCTCCAAAGTGGCTGATTGTCCTGATAATTCCTGGCATACCATGATTGATTCGATGGTCTTGAATCAAAGACAGAACACAACCCCTACCTATGCCCAGAGTACTAATCAACTGAGGGTGGATCTCTTAGCTTATCTTTCAAAACATAATCCGTTTGATTCTACCTTCTTTGATGCCTATAATAGAAGATCTCTCTTAGGACCTTCTGTTCCTACACTTTTGTATTACCAACAAATGGCTCACCAATATGATATATATCTTTCTCTTTGTCAATCTAATTCCACAACCATTTTACCCCTTCTTTTCCAACCTTCATCTTTTCCTCAAATTCCCATTTTTACTTACTGTACCTTTATTGAGGATCGAGTATTTTCCCCTTCTCCACCATGTCCTTCTCTATCCATTCATGTACCTTCTACCTTTCCTATTTATCAGTTAACACCCTTTTTAAGTGATTCCATACAAATTTCTGCCACTCCTTCTTTAAATCATTCTTCCTTTTATGATTTTGCCTATCCCTCACTTCATCCACTTTTCCTTATTCCACTTCCCTCTCCTAACACTTCTATATCTCAACCAGCTCAGCTGGTTAGTGACTATGACGGGTTTGATCATCAGATTTCCAGAAGAAGGGGATGGAGCTCGAATGATTCCCTTACAGGACCTCAGATAAATTGGCCAGTAATTCCAGGAGAATGGACAGCTGCCAGTCAAGCTTATCAGAACTATATTCATTTTGCTCAGCAGTATTCACAGTCTGCAGATCCTTCAGTGAGATTAACTGCTCACTTTGCTTGGTACTTGGCGTATATGCATAGGCACTCTCATAATGATTCCAAGCCTATTCCAAAGTTGTGCATGAATGTCAATGTGAGCATTGATTCCCAGCAGCTGGATATATTGTATTTTCATGCCCTTTGTTTGCCTAGCAGATACCTTGTCCTGTTGGAAAGGATGTGATGTCTTCAGTTTTTTCAAAATCCTCCCAAAACATTTGTAGATGAATCCTTGTCTATGGATCGTTTCCGCAATCATCAATCTTTCAAGAGGGATCATCTTCATTGATACCCTTTCCAATGTATGGTGGATGATTTTTAATGAAAATCTCTCTTTTTGGAGGAGTCATTCAAATGGTTGTGTTGTGTGTAGTGTTTGTGTTTTGGGTTAATTTATGTAAACAGATCGTGGTGATTGCCTATTGGATTGGATTTCGTGCGAGTTACATTTTGGAGAATTGTGGTGATGGGGTCATGGTTGGAGAGTTGAAGATGATGCAGAAGAAGAAGAAGAAACCTCTTATATCATTTATAAGTTTGTTGTGATTTCTAGTTTGATAAGAAGTGTTAATGTATAAAGGGTTTTTCCTTTCGTTGTATTTTTATATAAGATACAGGTGATAAGTTGGGGTCGTGGTTGGATGGATTATTTTTGAAGACATATTGAATATCAAAGTTGAGCTTTTGCATGAACTTATATTCCTTTTTTTCTTGGGTCGCGAGGATGCTTTCTTATTAAGTGTGGGGATATGTTGAGTGTTGAAATGACTTGTTTTTGGGCTGATTTTTGTTGTTTTTGAGAGCTGAATGGTTGATTTTATGAGATGATTGATTGGTTTGGAAGTGGTTTGAGAGTGTTTTGGATGATATTGATTGTGATTTGGAAGTTCATGATGTTTATTAGTGAAGATATGAGGTTCTGTGATGTTCTGAGAGGTTCTGATTGGTTCTGTATACCTTCTGTATAGCTTCTGTTTTGTTCTGTTTTGTTCTGATTGTCTTCTGTAAGGAGGGATGGAGTATTGATTGATGAAGATTGAGATATTGTGAAAGCTTATTGAATAGTTTTTGAGAGTTTGGAATGGTTTGAGTATGAGTTATGAGGTTTTGATGACCTTTTGTGACCTTCTGTAGGTCTTCTATAGAGCTTCTGTCTTTGTTCTGTTTTATACTGTAGCTATTCTGGTACTGTACTGTGACTGTTCTGTATGCTTCTGTATGTGTTCTGTTGGATGAGAGTGTAGCTTGGGAAAGTTTTCTAGCCTTGGAAAGAGGTAAATACAAGTGCAAAAGAGCTGAAAGAAGTGAAAGAAGTAGTTGCTGAAGACTCAAGTAAAGACTGGAGTGAAGTGACAGTAGTGAGCTATGAAAAGACACTGTAGTGACTCTGGTGACTCTTCATATCAGACATACCTCTTGGGAGGGGTATCCACGATCTAAGAAGGATTATTGAGAGTGATTTTGAGAGATTGTAGTGAGGATATGATGTATTATTGATGGAGAGCGAGAGAGAGAGTCAGAGATAGTCAATTCTACTGAAACAGAGTGATTGTATATGAGAGATTGAGGGAGAAGACTATGAAGATATTGAAGATGAATACTATGTGATGTATTTCCATTCAAAGATAGTGTATTCCTTTGCTTTCTTTGTTCTATTGATGGATTTTGTGAAGATATTGAAGAATATGGTTGATTCTATCAAATCCGTGGGAGATCTACATGATGCTGCATGAAGATTTGTTGTGCCTGGTGTTCTTTTCTTCATTGTGATAATATAAAACATAATAAACAAGCTTGTTGATGTTACAAGATAGTTTTTCTTGCAAGAGAATTCCCTTTTCCTTGGTGTTCCTCTTGGGGCTCCAGGACCGAGTGAATTCCCTGAAACTAAAGACTCTTCTGACAGAGGCAGACTAAAAGATGTTAAGGGTTTCTTGAAACCCATCTTTTTCCATCTGTTTGTCTAGTTTGTAACCATTCAGAATATCTTTGCTTTTCACAAGAGTTTAAATATCACTTTTTTCTTCTTTGCATAATAGTGGATATAGTCCTTGCCAAAGATTATGTATTACATGATGCGATTGTGTCTTTGAGCTTGAATTTGTGCCAAATTTGTCGACCTGTAACAAATTTTTGCTTTGTATCTTCCACCTCCATGTCTTGTGCATCTAAAGGATTGACCAAATAGATAGAGATCCATATTTGTTGATAAAATATGGAGCATGATTGTATAAAATATGTTGCATAATTAAAAAATAAAGAAATTCAATCAAAAAATCCTATATGAGTCAGATAATAAAGAGACACACATATGTAAACTTCTTACCATATAGTGAGTGAAGTGTTGATTACCCCAAGCTTCTATCATTGCCTTTTTAAAAAGGTTCAATTGGTTTTTGAAGTCTTTGAGACCATCATCATTCCACTTTGTTTTATCACAATAAAATAATACATTGTCTAGTGTTCCCCAAACATTGGCTTTTCCATTTCGAGCTTGTCCATTATCAGCATGATCCTTAACTGCATTATGTAGGCACTTCCATTGATTGTATTTAATAGTTGGGCCACCATTCCTAGAGTTTATCTTACCAAGTGTCCCATGAAAGTCTAGGAAGCTTCTAGCCTTCACTCCACCAATAGATGGCTTTTTGGGGACACAATTGCCATCCTTAGACTTTTGAAGATCTGGTTCAATAACAACATCACCACCATGCAAGCCAATTGCAGATAAGACCTTTTCAATCTTTGTTATAGCATTTGTTCTAGCTGATAATGGTTTCAGCTTCCATGCAAATCCTATATAAAGATGAACAAGCTTTTCAATTATCCTACAAAGTGCATGAAGTATACATATATGGGCATTTACTAAAGGAATATCTAGGCCTGGCTTAAACTGTGGATCCTTGTTGTGCCTAGAGGGAGTTCTATTCCCATTGCTTGAGTTCAACTCTATGGCTAGGGACATACAATATAGGCAAGGAGATCTAGAGTTGGCTCCCTTTGATAAATTGTACATACATTTAAGTGTCTTTAAGTCACCAGCTATGTGCCACTTAATCTTTTAGTTTTCAAATCCTTCAACAAATAGCTCTTCTCCTACTTGTTGTCTCTTAATAACATCACGTATTGGTATTTGATGAAAAACCCAATACAATATATCAAAATCCTTTGTATCTACTTTGAATGCTCCTAGCCACCAGATGTTGTGTTCTGATTGAACACCAAATGACATTGAGTGATTGTAATGATCTGATGAAGGTGCTCTATTCATCAATGTAATAGAGACCCTCTCTAGTTTTGTACATTCTAGAATCTCACTTTCATCAAGTTTAACCACAAATCTAGCCACTCCTTGTGCCTCTTTTAGTGACAAGTCATAGAATCTAATCATTAAGCATTGTAGGGTGGGAAAGTTAAGGAAAATATTGTTAAATTCATTGAATACAACTTCGTTTTTCTTGCCCTTGAAGCTAGCCTTGATATGGAAAGGCTCACCCAGGATCTCCATTACCTTGTTATTCTCTCTCTGTCTAATAGTTCTAATCACAGATGGCCTTGAAAGTATGCAATTACGTACTTGTCCTTGATTCATATTTGACTGTAAAAGCTAGAAAAGTTGTATATAAGCATCTTGACTAATACCAATATTATCTAGTATCTTCTGCACTAACATAGTATTTAAAGAGAGATCCTTTATAAATGACTCTAAGCATTGTTTCTTTTAAATTTCTTCTTCTCCAAAATATCTTTTGAAACTACTGAAGGAAGAAGACGATAATAAAACTGAGATGCTTTCAAAGAATCTCTTTCACTTGTATTCGGTTGAAGAAGAGACCTAAATAAAATCAACATCACAAATCAATACAATTAATTATAAATAAAGTCATATTTCATATTTTTAAAGTGAAAAAAAATGTACATTACTACTTGGATTTTTTTACTACAACCACCTCCTTCTGAGACTCTTAATATTTCTAAGAGCCTTTTGTCGATTTTGAAGTCCTAAAATAGTTTGCTTTCGTTGATAAGATTTGATGCATTTCTCCAACAAATGAGTCCTCTGTTAATAGCCTTTTACCTTCTGCAGTAACTCATTGTTATGTTTTGATAAAAGATGGTTCTCCAATTTGAGGATATCCTTTTCTGCAACCAAGTTAAGTGTATAGCCTAGAAACCCATTATAACCATTACCAATGAACCTCAACAATGAAGAGCTATTATAGAAAGACATAGTGCTATTTTTGCTAGGATTTTTGGGATATAGCCTGCCATCTAACCACAGATCAATATTTTTCTTTCCTTCAAACCTGAGTATATGTTTCGTAGACTTTGTAATAGTAATGGGTTTTGTTCTCTTCCTTATTGGTTTATACTCACTATCCAACTCAATATGAAGATGATATAGATGCCTTTTACTAGAGCTACAGAGATCATTGGATGATTGGTCCATAGCTAAGGATGTGATTAGAAGATTTGATTGAAAAGTATGCGAATTAGAAACAAGAAGGAAAACAAAGAAGAAACTAGAAAGGATGGGAAAGAAAGAAGAGATTGAGAATGGAGGGAAGTAATCAAACGTCGAAAAAAAAATTCAAATTGAATATTAGTTTTCACTTTAATGAGGATGAGTAAGATCTTCATTATGACAATCTTTGTCACCTTTATGACAGCCTAGATTTCTAGGTTGATGTGACCACAAGAATATCACGACAATGACTTATTAACAATTTTTGATATATTTACTTACCAAAATATTAAAGTTTTTAAAAATAAAAAAATAAATTTATTTCCTAAAATATTTTCTCTCTCTAAGATCACTTACAGTTTGAGACCTCAAAACTCCCTAATGGCCCGCACTCTTGTCATTTGTTAAAATTTACAATCATTATGGTAGATTCTTTAGTCAATAGTGTTATTTTCAATATTGAAAAGCCTAATATGAGTAATTGTTGGGGGTAAAGGTGCCTATGCCTACGCTTCCCTATATTCACTACACACACTATACTTGTACATTTGTATACAATAGGTGGCAAGCACCCATCATTGTTACTTTATTTTTTATTCTTTTAGTGACTACTAAATAAGGAAAGGTTGGTCACACATTGTGATTATTGGAGTTCCCACACTTGTCTCTCTCTCTCTCTCTCTCTCTCTCTCTCTCTCTCTCTCTCTCTCTCTCTCTCTCTCTCTCTCGTTCTCTTGCTCCATCCTCCATAGCTTGCATCTCTCTTGCTTTTTCTTGCTCGTGCTTCCACTCAAGCTTCACTCTTCAATTGGTATCAGAGCCTACCATTAGAGGAGCTTTCTTCATCATTTACTTCAGCATGTGACAAAACTTCACTTTAAACTTTCATGGTAGGTATTGCTTTAGCCCTTCAAGGTATGCATTGAGCTCTTTCTTCTTCAAGCTTGCTTCAGACTTGTTCGAGCCCTTCTAAGGGATCCTTTGAACTTCAAAGAGTGCTCCATTGTGCCTTGGGTGATCAGCAATAGAGGTAGAACCCTTGGGACAACCAACATGATTTGTGTCACAGTTGTCCTAGCTACCTTCCTTTTAGCTCTGAACATTGATCTCCATCTCCTGCCTTGCCAATACAATGCTTCTTCACTTGGATAACCTCTCCGGCACCATCAAGATTTTGAATTTGGGTTTGCATTGGAGCTAAATACCTTCAATCATTAAGTATTTTCTCATGACAAGTCTATTGTATATCCTATGGTGGATAGCAAATAGTAAGCTTCATAGTACATGTTTAACACTCCAATGATGCTATCTTGGTGCACGGATGGTATGGCAATGCTTTGAGATGTTATTCAACTTGTATGGAGCTTATTTAGCTTAGTTTTGAAAAGGCTCATCATTGTAACAATAGTTTGGACATCAAGCTATTAATAGTAAGCTTTATGCATTTGAAGTCTACATGCTCTATGAGTATGTCACTTGAATGTATTGATGATTAGCATTGGTCCTTGGACTCAGATACGATCATAAAATGCTTTGGCACTCGATTTTGAGCTACACTTGATGATACACTTCAATTGCTCTAGGGATTGCCATTATAGGTTTGTGTAAAAAAGCTAGTTCTCACATCAAGCAAAATAACTAGAAATATAAGAAATATACAATATGTGCTAAGAAACCATAGCCAAGGTGGCTAGGCATGAAATTATATTGCCATGGAAGGATGAGAATCATAGATGAATGCTGTAACATGAGTACTCACCTCATGCTAAGGTGGGACATGGTATGCACCCCATGATCTTGGTGGCTAAGAGTATGCATCCTCTTAGATGGTGGGAGGAAGGAAACCTCAAATCTTGTATTCTTCAAAATGGCAAAAGATCCTTCACATGTTACATCACCTTTTATACTTAACCCTAGGCTAAGGCATTTATGCTTTATTACAAGCCATCCCGATCTAAAAGAGCTTTGTCCTCAAAGTTAGAATTGGGACAATTTACAAGGAAAGATTACAAGGATAGCTTTGTAAGTAATGGATCCATGCTAAAATGAAACTCCAAGTTGAAGAAGTGCTCATATGTCAATGGAGTACAAGTATGAAATCTGAGTATAGTGATGGAAATTGTCCAAAAGAGGTTGCTGCACAAGAATGGCCATAACTTGAAGAAAAAGTGTCCAATCACCATGTATAAGCTATAGAAATGTAGAGGACAATCCCTAGTATCCAACCATGCCATAAAAATCCAATTTTTATGACAATAAAGCAATTACTTTTATGATTTTTTAAAATACAGCAAGCTATCATGTTCATATTTTACTATGTTTCCTATAAAAGCCATGGAAAAGAATCAAGGTATGATGATGGTTTCCAATTGGACTTCTCCATGGGAAAACCTCGCCATTTAATAAGGTATTCCAATAGTGAATGGTTCCTTAAAACCTTTTCTCTTTTGCCAATAATCTTTTAAGCTCATAAGTGATGAGATCATCTTCATTTATGGGAGATAACTCTAAAACCTTTATGGCTGGACCCACATATTTCTTAAGTTGGGAAACATGGAAGGTAAGTGATGAGATCATCTTCATCTATGGGAGATAACTCCTCTAAAACCTTTATGGCTGGACCCACATATTTCTTAAGTTGGGAAACATGGAAGGTAGAATGAATCCTTGTTGAAGAAGGCAAATCAAGCTTGTATGCAAGCTTGCCAACTCATTTGAGGATTTGATAAGGCCCATAGTAACGATGAGCCAACTTATTATGACCGCCTTTGAGAGAAGCATAACTAGATTTAGGCACTTTGAGAAATGCCCAATCTCCTTCTTGAAACTCCAAAGGCCTCCTCTTTTCATCAGCATAAGCCTTCATAACATCTTGTGTCTTTCTAATGTTTTCTTTGCATTGATGTAAAAGAGCTTCCATTTTCTCAATTGAAGCCTTGGCTTATGGATTCACATCTTCATGAAAGAGAGTTAAAGGTATTTGCACTTTATATCCATAAAGTGCTTCAAATGGCGACATGGCAATGCTCATATGATGAGTGTTATTATAACAAAACTCAGCAAGTTGTAGCCAATGATCCCACGAAGCTTGAGTGTCATGGCAAAAATGTCGAAGGTAGACTTCCAACCATTTATTGACATGCTCTGTTTGGCCATCCGTTTGGGATGATATGCTATGCTAGGAGTCAAAATTGTTCCCATAGAAGTGAACAAGCTCCTCCAAAAACTTCCCATGAACTTAATATCACGATCGGATATGATCTTCAATGGCATACCATGAAGCTTAAAAATACATTCTATAAATTGTTTAGCCACTTTCTTTGTTGTAAATTGAGCATTGATAGGGATGAAATGAGTTGATTTAGTCAACTGATCTACCACCACATAAATGCTATTCCACCACCCATGCTTTGTTGTAGGTAATCTCACAATAAAATCCATCATAATATCAGTCCACTTGCCTTGAGGAATAGAGAGTGGCTAAAGTAAGCTACCGCGTAGAAGAGAGGAGTCCTTATTTTGTTGATATGGAAGACATTGCATAACATAATCCTTGATATCCCTCCAAATGCCCTTCCCATAGAAGCTCTTATGGATATTGTCAAATGTTTTGAACAACCCATGGTGTCCTGCTAAAGGCGAAGAGTGCATCTCATGTAAGATATGGTCTTTGAAAGAAGATTGTGGTGTCAAGTAGACTCTAGTATGATACCATAAAAGACCGTTGTGCCATTTGAAATTGGGATACTTTTCTCTTTTGCCTTGCTGAAATTCCTTCATCATCTTTGATGCTTGCTCATCAAGCAAATACTCTTCTTGGATATTATGGATCCAATCCTTATGCACAATTGAAATTGTAGAGATTGAACATGCCCACATTCTTGATAAAGCATTCACCACAATATTATCTTTTCTAGCCATATATGATATTTCAAAATCATAGCTTTGAAGAGTAGCTAGCCACCTCCTTTGTTTGGGAGACAAATTTGGTTGGGAAAGGAAATGTTTCAGCACATGGTGATTGCTTTTAACCTTGAAATGATTGCCATATATATAGTGTTGCCACTTTTTAATAGCATGCAAAATTACCAACGTCTCTTGTTCATAGACATGTAGTCGATGCTCCTTATCATTAAGCTTGCGACTTTCATAGGCTATAACTCCATGGTCTTGATATAAAATAGCCCGAACTCCTCTCCCACTAGCATCCACACATATAATGAATTCCTTAGACAAATCTGGGCATATAAGAATAGGTGCTGAAACTAAGAGAGATTTCAGCTCTTTGAAACTCTTGTCGGGGCTATGGAGTCCCAAAAGAAAGCCTCTTTGTTTAGCTTATCAGTCAAATGAGCTACCACATAAGTATAATTTTTGATAAACCTCCTATAGAAGGAAGACAATCCAAGGAAACCCCTCAAAGAAGTAGAATTTGTAGAAGTAGGCCACTCTTTGACACATTTCACTTTGTTGGGATCCACTCGAATGCCTTGCGCTCTCCTACAATGTGACCCAAGTATTCCACTTCATCTTCCATGAAGGAACACTTTGGCATTTTGGAAAAGAGTGTTTGTCTTCTTAATATGTTAAAGACCTCTCGTATATGCATCAAATGCTCCTCCTTGGATTTGTTATAAATGAGGACATCGTCAAAGAATAAAGGATTGCTTTGAACAAGAAAGACTGTAATATTTTATTCACGAGAGCTTGAAAAGTCCTGGGTGCACTTGAAAGCCCAAATGGCATGACCAAGAAGTAGTATAACCCTCTTTTAGTCCTAAAGGCTATTCTATACTCATCTCCTTCCTTCATTCTGATTTGGTGATAGCCTGAACAAAGAGAAATCTTGGTAAAGACCTTTGCATCTTTAAGCTCATCCAAAAGGTCATCAATGCATATAATTGGGTATCTATTCTTCACCGTGGAATTGTTTAACTCCCTATAATCAATGCACATGCAAAAAGATCCATCCTTCTTCTTAACCAAGAGCACAGGAGAGGCAAATGATGATTGACTTGACTGAATTAAACCCATTTGCAAGCAACTCTTTGACTTGTCACTCCATCTCTTCCCTTTCAAACTTTGACAAGCGATATGGAGGTTTGTTGATGGGTTTTGTATTAGGAAGTAAATCAATAGGGTGGTCAATCTCTCTCTTTGGAGGCAAAGATGATGGTCAATCTCTCTCTTTGGAGGCAAAGATGATGGTGGCTGAAATAAATCTTTGTATTCCTCCAATAGCTCTTCTAACCTTGGATCCCTTTTCTTTGAAGAAGAAGATGGCTGCTTTGGTGGCTTCTCTTCATCTACTTTTGCAAGCAAAAGAGTGAAGATACATGATCTTGCATTGATTTCTTTTCGTAACTTCTTCATGGATATGCGTTCCAACTATTTTTGACCAATGCCCTTCAATTCTATATGCTGTCCATTCCATTTAAACTCCATTTGCAGGTTTTCCAAGTCTAACAAAAATTTTCCTATGGACTTTAACCAATCATAGCCATTGACAACATCTATAGGTTCCATTTCCAAGGTAATCAAGTCCACTTGTAGGGTACATGAAGGAGATCAGGTGATAGGAGTGCGTAGGCAAACTTCATTGCTTGATTCATAAGCTCCATTGGCAACTTGGATCTTCAATGGCACTTGCATTTGTTGAGGTAGCAATTTTAGCCCATGCAAAGATTTGGTATTTATGAAGCTATGGGTACTGCCAATGTTTATCAAAATAGGAACCACTTTCCCATTGATCAACCCCTCAAGTCTAAGGGTATTTTCTCCCTTACAACTGGTCCATGCATCACAAGAAATTGCCCATAAAGAGCCACCCAGATCAAAAGGAAAACTGTCCACAATATCATAAAACTCATCATTAGTTCCATCATCCTCATCATGCATGTCTTCAACCATAGGGTTTGCATCCACATGAAACATATTTCCCTCTTCATCTTCATCTTCATCTTTATCCAGCTCATCGATGATGACAAAATTGAGCTTGCAATTTTTGGATTTACATTTCAGCCTATGGACTTGTGTCCACTTTTCTCCGCACTTGAAGCATAAACCTTTGGTCTACGTGTCCCTAATTTGATCATTAGAAAGGATTTTGCTCTAAATGTTGTTTTGAGATCCCTTTTGTGCATTTTTCGCCCTTGTAAAGTTTTGTTTTGCTTCAACTATCAGTCTAGAATCACTGCCAACACTTGGTTTTGACCCATAAACCTTTGGATAAGTAGGCACCTTGTTGTAATTACTATTGTAAGTATTAATTCCCTTGCTATCTTCTCCATACACATCCCTTCACTGGCTGAAATGAGCTCCAAAATTAGAAGATTGATTTGGTGAGGAATACACTGCACTTTTAGGATGGATACCCATTAAATCTCTTCTATATTTCTACCTATACCTTTCAATATATTGAATAGCATCATGAATGCTCTTGGGTTGCATTGCACCTACTTCCGAAGAAAGGGTTGGATCTAGACCAAATATGTATTTGTTTAATTTTGCCAAATCATCAATTCCTTCAATGTACATAGAGAGATTGAGGAATATATTGGAGTAGTCACGCGGACATGCCTCTTTGTTGAAGTCCATACCATCTTCTTTGCAATCTTTCTTTTTCCATTGGAGAGACAAACACCTCTAACATTACCTTCTTAAAATCCTCCCAAGAAGCAAAAGTGTGACCAACTCTTTGTATGTATCTCCACTATGCATGTGTATAGCCCTCAAGATGGAGTGCCACGAAATAGATCTTAGCTTCATCTTGGCAAGGAAAAAGTGTGAAATATATCTCTAATTTATTTACCCATTCTTCCCACTCTATTGGAGATGCACTATCCCCCTTGAAGTTGGAAATGGTGATCTTCCCTTTGTACTCCCTCTCATTATAGGTTGGCAGAAAATTGTTAGAGTGCTGCCCAAAAGATGATTGTCTCCAAGACTCTCTATACATTGAACCTTTTCCAAAAGAATTTGGTCTAGAAGCATTATCACTTTGATTTGGTTGACCTGATCCAAAAGAATGAGGCTATGCACTAGTGAGCTGTCCATAAAATGAGTTCTCTTTGTTAGTGACATCGTGGAATGGCCTTCTTTCCTCAAATCTTCCATTCTTATCATGCATCTCTGATTATTTTTGCTTGATGATAGATTGGAAAGGAAAGGGTTTGTAGAACGGGTCATATCCATGAAACTCTTCATTCTCATCTTCTCTTAAGTCCTCCTCCTCTTCATAAGTAGCCTCATGTCTTGAATTGAATTGTGGACGGCATGATGCTTTGATGGTATTGATGGTTGATAATAGGCACTCTTCAATGTTGATGGCTTCTTACACTCAGGAGATTGATGAGCATTGGATGAGATGACGTCTTTTTCCTTATCATGTTGTACATGTGTACATATTGTACTGCCTTTTCTGTTTTCTCTTTCACTGGGGTAGATTCGCCCTTAAGTGGGGGGTTGTTGGGGGTAAAGGCACCTCTGCCTAGCCGCCCATGTATTACTATACTAATAATACTCACTACTGCACACTGCAAGTGGCGGCTGCAGGTGGCAGGCGCTCATCACAGTCACTTATTCTTTATTCTTTTAGTGACAATTTGAATAAAGGAAGGCCTGGCCACACGTTGTGGTTGTTGGAGTTCCCACTTTTGACTTTCTACTCTCCTTTCCCAAAGGTTGACATTATTGGCTGATCAATTCCTTTTTCTTTCATATTAGTTGGTTGGGTTGAAGTATTTCCAATATGAGAAGTGGGTACATTTGGTGTAGAAGGTGTGGTTTGAGTTTTCAAGTCTTTGATGGTTGTTAATACATCTTCAAATCCACTTTTCATAGCAACCACTTGAAGATGCTCATTCACCTCATTAGATATTTTCTCCATGTTTCCCAATGAATTAGAGAGTTTCTCATAAGTGTCATGCATCCCAATATTCAACATACATAGCTCTTTTGAAAGTATGGAGTCTTCAAAAGGTTCATGAAATAATTGATTCTCATCATTGCCAAGTCGTACACTATGAGCATTACCAACACTAACACCTTCATCTTGTTGGTCTTGATTACAGGCTTCATTGGTGTTATTTTGATCATTGACAGAATCTCTGATATCCTCTTGAATGGTTTCCATCACTTGGTCTTTCCTTTTGTTTTTGGCCTTTAGGGATAGTTGCTGTCAAAGATGACTGTTCTAGAGAAAACTGACAATATTATGCTTAATATTACACCAATCCCAATGATTTTGTGACCCAAAGAAAGCTCATATAGTGGGAATATTCGAAATTTGTTATGATCTCAGCTTGCAAGAGGGGTACTAGGTGCAATGACCTCAAATAATACATCCGTGTCAGCCTGTCTAGGTGCAGTCCCACTATACCAGCTGTCAGAAAAACGAGTATAACTTTTTTTCTCGGTGTCTAATTACTGAAATTTTTAGTTAAACTTGAAGCTTGACATTCCCTCTTTGAATCAAGATATCAAGCTCTCAGATCAAATCATGATAGAAAATTATGTAGTTAGAATTGTGTACCTATCCTGTGAATTCTTACACCTTGTAAATACAGTCGTGTGAATGCCCTGTTTCACCCTGAATTGTCTCTTGGAGTACTTATAGACACCCAAAAAAATTCATAGATGTGTGATGGACTGTAGGGCACCTGTAGGTATCCAAGAAACACCTACTTACTGATTGGTAACTACTGGAAATGATCAATAACTACCCTGCCACATGTAGTAATCAAGAGGGCTAAATGACCATGTTCTCTTGCTACTGAATGTCTGTCACATCTATGAATTACTGATCTGAATGAAATACCACTATCAATTCTTGGCTCAAGAGATGTACTTGCACCTATATTGAAAAAAAAAGTGTGGGATCCATGACTTGAGGGGCGTGCAAATTTCCCTCTCAAGCCGATTTGTACTCCCCTTCAAGATCCTCGTTAGTATAGGGGAGGGTCACCTCACTTTTATCCTATCAACTCGCCCAGCATCCACTATTCCTTGTGGTGGGTATAGACACGGAAAGGTGCATGTTAAGGCCAAGAAAACAATGTTGATATGCAATAGGTTGAAAAGAATTCTTTCATCCCTTTAATGATATGCAAGTGGAAGTAGGAAATTGATCAAATAGAAAAGGATATGAATAGGTATTGTCCTTTTCTTGCAGTGACTCACTACATACAATGAATTTCACTTACCACTTGATTTTTACTTTCATCCATATTGCAATCAATTGCATTCAAGCAACCAAAGTTAGGGTTAGGTATAAAATTCCAGCAAATGAGAAAGATTAACCTCAATTGGCTACTGATTTTAAGTGGGTAGGATGAAGACAATTTAGCATAGCCAGATTTAGCCCTAAGTTGGGTCTATATGCACTTAATTGTCAATTTCAGTAAATGGATGGCTTTTAGCAATTGGATTTAAAGGGAATTAGCAAAATGTAGAAGTATCTCTTTCATTGTTGAATGTAGATGATCATGGAAGCTCCAACAACCATATGAGACTTGAAAAGCTTGATCTCTAGCTTGAGGTGGCCAAGAATACCTTCAATTGTAATTCCCAGGATGAATACTCAACTCATTAACTCCAATTCTTCTCCAAGAAAGCTCCTATGACCATAAGCTTTATGGAGATGATCCTTATGAGCTTCAAATGTGACTGAAAATTGAAGGGGAATCAATGATGAACCTTCCAAGAGAGTAGAAGACTTCAAATCTTGAAGAAGAGCTCTCCCATTGAAGTACTTGAACTTGCAGAAGTTGTCTATATACTTGCAACATTAAAAAAAATCTCAATTTTTGCAATGTTGAAGCAAGACCTTCAAATTTTGGCAAAATCCAATGCTTAGAAGCCTTAGGAGGCATCAAGAGCCAAAAGCCCCATGATTCCAATATTCAAAGATAATTTTTTTTAAAAGAACCAAGTGGCTGCCCTATTTGCCCTAAATCAAGAGAAGAGAATGCTCCAATCTTGCTTGAAATCCTCAATGTAGACCCAATTGTGTTGTAGATGCTTCCCCTTGACCTTTGGAAGCTAAAAGGTATCAACAAGAAGCCAAATCTTCAAGAAATTGAAGGAATCTTCATGCTATCCATTTTCAGCCACCATGGCTAGGGTTTTGAAGCTCCAAGAATTCAAGAGAGAGTGATGAAGTTTGCTTCTATCATGCCGTAGACTTGGAAGAGAGTTTGTGAGTGAACTTGAGTAGACTAGAAGCTAAGCTTGGCCTCCATTTTGCTCATGTTGACGAGGGAGTGTATCTTCAAGAAAATTGGCATAAACAGTCCATGAACATACTTGTTTGCCTCATGATCAAAATGAGGCTTAAGCAAAGCATATAGGTACTCTATAGCAAGCTTACAACATGAAGAATTGATCTATGGTAGCCATTTGGACCATCAGGGCATTAGAAGCAAGACCTTGGCTATGGAGTCGTAGGAAAAGCCTGTAGGAATAAGAAAGAAGAGAGAGAAACTCTCTTTTACACAAGTAACCCTTGTTTTAGTCCATTCCTAATCCCTGTTAACCACAGTTAACTCAAGAACATCTAAAATGTCATGAAAAGAGCCACGACTTGCTATTTTTACCGTAGATCCTCCAGCTTCTTCATGTCCAACTCCAAGAACCTCCATATTAGTGATGACTTGATGCAATAACCATGACCAGTCTCACTGTTTTAACTGTGTCAACCACTGTAACTAAATCTTGTACTCTAGTTACATGTCACTTGTCCATGTGACTAAATTTCCCCAAGAAAAATGACTCTCCCCATGGATCAAAGTCCATGCTCTGATACCAATGTAAAATAGCTAATTCTCACAGCAAGCAAAATAACTGGAAATATAAGAAATACACCATATGTGCCAAGAAAACATAGCCAAGGTGGCTAAGCATGAAATTTTGCTATGAAAGGCAGAGAATCATAGATGAATGTTGCAACATGAATACTCACCTCATGCCAAGGTGGGACATGGTATGCACCCCATGATCTTGGTGGCTAAGAGTATGCACCCTCTTAGATGGTGGGAGGAAGGAAACCTCAAATCTTGTATTCTTCAAAATGGCAAAAGGTCCTTCACATGCTACATTACCTTTTATACTTAATCCTAGGCTAAGACATTTATGTTTTTTTAAGTTTGAAGGCTTATTTGGGTTTTATACTCCCAGATGTATTAGTTGATATCTATGGGTACCCTGATGTTATGTACTTGATGTACTGAGACTTGCATTGCTCTTTTACACTTTCGATATGCTTAAATGGATGCACTTTTAAGATATCTGCATTTCCTTGAATAAATTGCATTAGACCTTTGGATTTTCTATATATTTGAGCTTGGTTTATTGAGATAGTGGGACTCTTGCCTATATACATGCTCTCTTGGATAATCTTGGATGCAGTTATATCTACTAATGGATTGATTTGCTTTACATGTTTTCGACACTGGCACTTATCTCTATCAATAGGATTCAGTGATTTATACATGTTGCTTGGTTAGATATTGAGCATCATTACTCTCTACTCATTAGTTGTGTCTCTGTACTCGATCTTGATATCTCTTACATACATGATGTCTATGTCTACAGGATGTATTGGTTATTGGCTCCCTTGAGTTTATGACAGACTTTAGTACTAGTTGTATGTCTATTTACTACTAATTGCTTTTATATATCCCAGTTGTTACACATATATTCCTAATTATTTGCCCATAGTGGTCTTTGCATACTATTACATTTATGATAGTAGTGCTATAATTACAATTTTCAGCATTGTTGGAGAGCAGACATTGTATTTTGGCAATCTATTACTTGCAATTGGTAGATAGCTCTATATTTTGGTATTCCCTCCTATTTTTCCCTTGTTTTGGTTGAGTTTTTGGGGCTGATTTGTAGTCATGTACTTTGACAGTCTATTATTTGCAGTTGGTAGATAGCTCTATGTTTTGGTATTCCCTTCTATTTTACTCTTGTTTTGTTTGAGTTTTTGGGGCTGATTTGTAGTCATGTACAATAGCTCATTCTCTTGGATTTTGCATTGGTATACTATCATTATAGTTGGTTCTTTGAATGATAGTACTATTTTCATTATTGAAAAGCTTGATGAGACACATTTCACCTATTGGAAGACATATGCATGGAAGGTATTGGTCCAAAAAAAGCAAGTTAGGCTGTTGAAAACCAAGAGTGTAAAGCTTGAAGGCATGGATCAGGATGATTGGGATAAGTTGCATGAGCTATGTAAATCCGCCCTTATACTATCATTGTGTAAATATGTTTATTTCAATGCTGTTGCACCTGAGAATAATGCTTGGTAGTTATGGAAAAGATATATAATCTTTATAAATAACTACATCATAGATGTATTGGTTGAAATAACTTACGGACATTTGCATGAAGGAAGGGACTAATGTGTCCACACATTTGAATGAAATTCATTTGATTTTTAGCTAGTTGACACTACATGCATTGAGTTCAAGGATAACCTACCTACCTTGTTTTTACTTGTGACACTTTCTGAGTCATGGAATACTTTCCATACAACAATGTGTGCTAATATACTTAAGGATAACATGAAACTCCAAGTTGTTTTGGGTGCTTTCCTCATATAGGACATAAACATAAAGAATGTGGATGCAACTCATACTTCTCATGCATTGACTATTAGGGGGAGACATGATGGTAAGAGTGGTAATGACCACCATGGAAGAGACTCATATGGGTCTCAGTCATGTGGGAAGTCTCGCAAAAAGTCCTGCCCCATACATCACATCCCAAAATGGTATTGCCAAGTGCATGAAGAGGACAATTTAGGAAAGAGTCCAAAATGTGCTCAGTCAGACAGGTTTAGCATAATATTTTTGGGCTAAGATAGTTATTATTACTATACATTTGACAAATAGATCCCCGTACACTGCTATTGGTTGTCAGTTTATAGAGGAGGTATGGTATGGAAAAGCTCTCTTTTATGTGCATCTTATTGCCTTTGGATGTGAGGATTTTTGCCATGTACACAAGGCCAAATGTAATAAGCTAGATGCTAAGTCAATGAAATGCATCTTTCTTGGTTATGGAAATGTAGGTGAGATGGAATTTTGCCTAGGGGATCTATAGGCTTGAAAGCCATAATGTTGTCTTCCATGAGGAGAAGATGTATAAGTAGCATGGCAATTGAGGTACACAAGGTGATCTCTCAAGAGAAGCCTCCTATTACTATATAGCTAGCTAGAAAACCTATAGCTATTCTAGTGGCCCATGATCATGATGTTGGATAGGATGTATAGGCTCCACAACCTATTTTGAGATAGTCTATTGGAGATAGATGTTAGCCTGATCAGTTTGCACCCTCCATGCTACGTTATGGTGATAAAATCTAGTGATCCCCTTACTTATGAGAAGTCCATAATCAAAGGTGATAGTCACTTTTGGGAGAGGGCCATACAATCTAAGTTTGATTCACTGTAGAAAGATTATACATGGGATTTGGTTCCTTTGTCTAATGAAAAAAATGCCTTGCCATGCAAGTGGGTGTACAAGTTAATGAGTACCCCTAGATGCCCCAAGACAACATACAAGGCCAAATTGGTTGTTGCATGGTTTAAGCAAGAGCATGGTGTTGATTTTGATGAAGTCTTTTCTCTTGTAATCAAGATGACTATCCTATGCTTGATTTTGGTTTTGGTTGCACAGTTAGATCTAGACATTTATTTGATAAGGGATCTTAGATGGGGTAGCTACCCAGTTGATGGGGTTTTGAGGATAGCACCCCTAACTTTATAGTAAAGAAAATGTTCTTTGAAATATTTCTTAGCTAACTAGGGCAGGTTCATAATATGGTACATTGGATAGATTGACTTAACTACCTTCTTAGAAAATAAAAGGGAGACCTCTCCAAAACTATCATCTATTATATTTCACTCTAGTTATAGTTAGAGTTCATCTAGATAATCTTAAGAACTTCACCTATCATTTGTTTAGATTGGTATCTAAGCTTGATAGTGGAAGCTTACATGTGGAAGGGCTATCTTTGTATCAAAATTTTTTGGAACGTGGAGCTCTCGAGGGAACACCAAGAAAACGGAAACAATACTACAAGAAAATCTATCTTGTATTGAGTGTTATGATTTCTCCAAATGCTAATTTTCTAAGATCTTGGAATTGAAGGAATGTGGATATGCCATGTGCCTTAGTTATAAGCTATTCTAACAATGATTTAACCTTGATTCAACACATAACCAAGGCATCAGAAGCTTGGAATGTATTGAAGAGTTAGCATGAAATACAAAATCAAACAAGGATTGGAGAGTGGACTAGTAATGAAGAAGTTTGTTGAAGAAGAGATGATGACAAAAGCATTCATTACTTGGATTAAAAATCTATGTAACCAAATAGTTGCAATTGGGATACAAAAGACTAGTGAGAAACCTAGCTTGGTGGTGTCTTTGAACTTATCCACCAAAGCTTGATGGCTTGGTATCTATCTTTAATACTTAGTTGAGACCTCAAGCTTTGATATTTAAGGAAATTTGCACACTACTAATGGAGGAATTGTGGCTTAAAGTCTAAGAAGGGAGTAGTATAAGAGATTTTATATTCTCTATCAATGCAAAAGAAAAAGGTGATTTCTCCACCAAAACTGGTGTTGAAAAAAAGAAGAGTCTTAAGAAAATTTTCAAGAAGAGTGTTTCAATTTTGCAAAAGAAAGGACATGCAATTGTAGATTATCATGTTGAAAAGGTAGATGAGAAGAATGGTACCTTGAAAAGCAAAGGGAATTGAACAACTAGTATGATTGAAGTAGAGCTAGAGTTATTCATGGAAACCATTGAGGAAGTATATTTCTCAATGCAAGAGGTATCTATGTAGTGGATCTTGGATATTGGACAATGGCACCTCCCACCACATGACCAATAAGGATTGTCTGTATAGTTCTATACAACATCTACAAGAACCCATTATTATGATGGTTGCAAGTGATAAAATTGCCTTATTGAGAGCATAGATAATATTTCCTTTATTATTGCTAGTGATGAAATAAAAATTCTTTCAAATGTGTTGTTTATTCCTTAGTTTAAGAGAAACATATTATCAATTGCTTATATAAATTACTATGGCTCTGAAGTGAGATTTATCAATTGTAACATTCCCCCTACAAATGCCTTCCCGTGCCTTTCCTATAAGAACCCCCCCCCCTCCCCCCCCTTTTCAAAATTTTAAAACTACCTTAAGATAAGTTCAATTTTTTTAACCTCTCTCTCTCCCCCTGGAGAGAGAGAGAGAGAGAGAGAGAGAGAGAGAGAGAGAGAGAGAGAGAGAGAGAGAGAGAGAGAGAGAGAGAGAGAGAGAGAGAGAGAGAGAGAGAGAGAGAGAGAGAGAGAGAGAGAGAGAGAGAGAGAGAGAGAGAGAGAGAGAGAGGGGGCATGCACCCCCAGGTGTGGGGTGGTAGCCCCGCGTCTCCCCCACCCATGAACCACCCCCTCCCCACTATATAAGGGGAGTCCCCCTTCCCCCTCTAGGATGGTCTTCTTCAATGCCACCCCCTGCTCCACCTAACATTCCACGCACCCCCTGCTCCACGTAACACGCCGCCAGGCTATCAAACTGCTGCCACATACCTTCATCATCATCATTTTCGTCATCATCACCATTCTCAGCACGATTGAGGAGGAGATGTTGTTACGCCCGATTGACAGAAAGCAAGAAAGTAAAGAAGCTTCCTAGAAGCTTCCACTAAAAGCTTCTTAGGGGTGCTTCATCCGCAAGTCGCGTGAAGGACACAATTTGTTGTGAAGGGAGTTCCCTTGTGGGAAGGAAGGACTGCCAACTTGCATAAAATTTTAGCACACCCTCCACCTGCCCGACTTATTCCCAAATCCCAATTGCAATGGCCCCAAAGCGCCACAAAAGAGGAGCACGCGCAGGAGTAAGAGGAGCATGTGTAGGAGTCCCCACCCGAAGCGCAAGAATCGATAATACCCCTCTTGTGGATGTTCAGGTTTCATCAAATTCACCTTCTTCATTTCCGCATGATATGGGTGCATTAAGTATAAATTCGCATAGGGAAAACTTAATTGCATTGGAAATTTACTATATTAGAGCACTTTGTTTTAAAAAGATCATAGGAATGTTCGAAAAAGTTTTAAATTGCATGTCAAGGTACTTATATTTCTCGCACCATCATGATGAAAGGTTGTTGCATTTTTGAATATATGGTTCATGTGTTAAAAGATGCACTTACGCAATAATGTTCTAGTTGCATCTTGCATATAGGTCAAACTCTAGGTTGGATTATCGATCAAGGCCTACGCCTTGGACATTTGGAGAGGATAATTTTAGACAATCATCAGATTGTTTGATTAGACAATCTTACTAGGGGCAAGTGGTCCATAAGGGAAAATGACGTGATCTTAGGGGTCTCATCTTAAAGATTTAAGGACCAAATGTTAAGATCTCACAAGAAATCCTAGAGTCAAATCAATCTTCAGCTTAGTGGGACTAGGGTTTTGGATTGGGATCAATGGAACTCCCAAATCCTATACCTTGATCAAAGGTATTCTTAATCAAAGAATGCCATATGACAGGAGATGTAATCCTCAAGTTAGGTACTGCTACCTATCTCGTGCAACAAGTCTGCAAGGCCATATGCGACTGCAATTAAATCATAGGATGATACTACTACATCTTAGGCCAAGGAAGGCAAGTTCTAATTATAAGTTAGATTCGTTAAGAGTCGAGCAGTCACCCTACTACAACTCTCTCTCTTAGGGATTGATTTGTCAAACTTAGGGCAATTGTGAATTGCCAAGAAGCAAATTGACCAACCAAGGACGACGGGATTGTCCAAGATCTATTTGACTATAGTACAAGGAGACCTAAGGTAATGATAATTGGGGTTTGTAGGGTATAAACCCTAACCCAAGGGAAAAGGGTAAACAAGCAACCTAGCTTGCCAAGCCCTTGGAATCTCGCCAAGTCGCGAAAGATCCAGGATCGAATGCTGGGAGTATTCGGGCACACCTTAGTGGTTGGTCGTACAGACGACCACTGAAATGATCGTGATTGTACACTTAGGTACATTGTTTGAACTTCTTTGCTCAAGAAACTAATTCAAGGTAAAACACTTAATGCTTCAGATTAAAAGCTTGGAGGTGGAGGCAAATTCAGTTACCTCCGATTGCTTGCCTGGCCCTATCCAAGAGGGTTGTTAGCCGCGCTAGGTACATGGACCAAACTTGCCGCGAGAGGTCTCTCCAGGTGCGCTTGGGTACTAGGGGAGGCTCTGGCTGTAAATCCCTTACCTCCGGATCCCGCACAAGAGGCCGATGTGACTTGAGATGGGATCTCGAGGCCCGTGTACTAGTCTACGGGCGAAACTTGGAGTAGCAATCCTGATGATTGCTGGGGTAGCCTTCGGGCAAGATACTTGATGTATTCCAAGACTATGATAAATAAAGATCAAATATTTGGAAAAGGAACTTGCTTGACATTGTTTTTTTAATGTCGCTGCCTAAGTTACATGAAGGAACCTGTGTTTAAATTGATTAATTAAGGAAGCTGCTTTTGCATGTCAAACATAATGTGGTAGGTAATTAGATAACTAAGCAACTCGAGGAAAGTGCGGTGGACATGACTTGGGTCCGTCCTACGCAAGGGTGGTTCCGATTAGCTGGGAACTTTTCTCAAAAGATGTGATAAGGAAATTGTGAAGACCTAGAGTCAGTAGAGTTAGAATCCCGATTTATGTTGTTTTAGGGGAGCGGAATGGGACTATGTCTTATGGGTAGAGAGGTTGAGCTTCGCATCCCTCTCGTTTCCCATTCTCCATGAACCAAGTGCGAATTGGCTGATAGGAAAAAAAAAAGGAAAAAAAACCTGACTTCAAGTCGGTCCTAAGTGGGAGCGGCCGGATACTTTCGCTTCGGGGCAGACTCGGGTAGACCTAGATCACAAACCCTATGACATTCCTTGCAAGTGTCAGATTGCGCTTTTTAGACTCTCTTCCCGATGGGTTGCTAAGACGTGTCCCACGAGTGGACAAGCATATACGTTACAGTTGGTATCAGAGCAAATCAACGAGAGCTAAAGATTATAAGGAAACTTAATGAAGGAAAATAAAGGGAATAAGGGGATAAATAGGGGGGGTGAGTAGAATGGAGCAGTGTTTTTTATTGAAAATTTTTCTTTACTCACTTATGGATGCTGGGTTGCAGAGTCGCGAAGCATGGTGCAAGTTCTTGGTGTTCCAGGTCATGTTCATGACTGCAATGCATGCTTCGAATTATCGTTAGAGGCTTGGCATGTTGAATATTCTGGACCGCATCTATAATCCTTCGCCTCTGTATGAGGAACGGAGATGGACGGGAGACTTAGGAATATACTATATAGCAGCCCACCGACTCGCGTACCTTTAGACCAACTTGAAGAGAATCAAGTGGATGGAGGATTTAAAGATCGTGAAGCTGTTCATCTTTGTCGAAGCTCGCGTAAATGCAACTTTGCATGTTAGCAGTCGACAAGTCAAGCAGAATAAGTATGTCTATGAAGAAGTGACCTAGGTGATCGCTACTGACAGAATCAAAGTGTTAGGGTGTTATGAGAAGAATGGGTATCAAAGGAAGGGATACCCCAAGCTTCCTATGACTTACTATTTCCTGAAAATCCATGATCCCACTCCATATTATTATTCCGTCCCTGTAGCCAATTGTAACACAATCCTATTTTTTCCAAACTGATGTATCAATAAGACTGCCCTACTTATCCAAAATGAATGTACTCAAAGGGTTATGCCTTCATGAATAAATAAGACTTTTTACGATTGTCTATCTTGATCATAAATGTTAACTAAGGTGTTAAGTGATTTAATCACTTAGCTAAAAAGCTGTGCTAGTCATATTAACGTAATATGAGAACGTAAGATAAGATATTAACGTAAAGAATCTTATTGTTCAGATGCAACCCCAAGCCCAAGTTCCAAATCCGACTCATGCACTAAGTCCAGTTGCGGCTCAAGAGAAGAAATTCCTTCTCAAACAAATTAAGCCACCCGAGTTTGATGGCAAGGGAAGGACTGCTTAAGTCGATGCTGAGATCTGGATTGAGTCCATGGAGGACTATTTTGAGGCAGTAGGAACTGCACCTGCTAACCAAGCCATGCTCGCCAAACTTAAGCTAATAGGCGAAGTGAGACTTTGGTGGAAATAGTGGTGTAGAGACCAAGCGATCTCGGAGGGGACAGTCACTTGGGATAAGCTTAAGGAAGCTGTGCAAGGGAGGTATCTGCCACCTGCCTACCGCACACAAAAGATGAATGAATTCTATGACTTGAAGCAGCTAGGATTATCCCTTGAAGCATATTATTCGAAGTTTGTCTCACTCCTAAAGTATGCACCTTCAATGGATATGACACAACAGGTGTCAAAATTTTGTATTGGATTGAATCCACCCATAAGCACTTGATTGGAATCAATGCGCCCAACGGACCTACAAGACGCACTCATTTGAGCTGCTCCAATAGTACGGGAGGTGCAGACCAAACCAAGGAACAACAGGATTCGGCCTTACAAGGATCAAAACAAGGGCATCTCTAAGGCTTAGAATAAGAGAGCATAGGGTCAGAATCAGGGCCAAAGAAAGAAAGCTAGAGTCAATGCTGTCAACAACTTTGTTCCAACACAAAAGCAATGATTGCAACCCATGTTGCTTCCATTGCAAGGAGCCCGGACACTTCAAGAGGGAGTGTCCCAAGCTTGGCAGAGGGCATCGCCAAGGGAAATTCCAAGGTCAAAATAGAGCCGCTCATGGCCATGAAACCACCATTATGGCCAGAGGGAGAACGTCTAATGTTTCCATCAAGGAGTTGGACAATGAAGAAGATCCATCCATGGATGCTGACATTGAGAGGGAAACGGTTCATGCCACTCTTCACAAGAAGGGTCCGAATCGCCAATTCTCGGTGATTCAAACTCCATCAGAATATCAAGGTAAAAGCTTCAAAACCTTGATTGACTGTGGCAGTACACATTCTTTCATTTCACCAATCTGTGCAAAAAGATTAGGGATAGCCACAATAGATGCACCTACCTTACTTGTGGAATTAGCAAATGGGCGTGAGGTCACTTGTACTAAGCAAACTGCTAAGGTGAAATTCCTACTAGGTGGGAAGCCAACTTCTATGAGATTCAGGGTAATGAACCTAGGTGTCCACGAATGTTTACTCAGAATGGATTGGCTAATACCCAATGATGCCCACATCCACTGTGGGAAGGGCCAAGTCTCCTTTCGCAATTCTGAAGGGGAACTAGTCATGACTCAAGGTGAGGCTGGTAAGCCAAAAATACAGTTGGAAAAAGCAACACAGATAATAAAAGGTGTTCAAAAGGGTCTACCTATCTATCTGATTAAACTGAATAAGCTAGATTAGAATCAGGAATCCGAAGAAGAACCTTCATGGTTAAAGGAATACACAGACGTATTCCTTGAAGATCTGATGAAACTTCCTCCCCAAAGGGAAGTCGACCATGAAATCAAACTTGTGTTAGCAGCTGCACCGGTCGCAAAGAGGCCGTATAAGATGTCCATCCCGGAAGCTATCGAACTGAAAGAGCAACTCAAGCAACTATTAGATCAAGGCTACATCCGTCCTAGCAGTTCACCATGGGGAGCTCGAGTGTTGTTCCAAAAGAAGAAAGATGGAACGCTTCACCTATGCATTGACTACATAGGGTTGAATCGAGCAACCTTTAAAAATAAATACCCCATTCCAAGAATAGATGAACTACTTGACCATCTTCAAGGGGCAAAGATCTTCTCAAAGATAGATCTCAAATCTGGATATTATCAGATAAGAATCAAAGAAGAAGATATCCCGAAGACTGCATTCAGTACAAGGTATGGACACTTCGAATTCCTAGTGATGTCATTCAGGCTGACGAATGCTCCTACTACCTTCAACGTGTTAATACAGGATATCTTTAGGCTCTATCTTGATGACTTTGTAGTCATCTTTTTTGACGATACCCTAGTATACTCAAAACATGGAAAGGATCATGAACCCCAACTTTGCATTGTTCTTGAAACAATGAGAGCACACAAGCTTTATGCCAAGAAGAAGAAGTGCGCATTTTTCAAGCGATAGATTGAATATTTGGGATTCATTATATCAATAGAAGGAATTTCAGTAGATCTAGCTAAGGTCAGAGACGTTCTGGAATGGCCAACACCAACTTCTATCAAAGAAATACATAGTTTTCTTGGGTTGACAGGGTGGTACAGAATTTTCATCAAAGATTATGCTTTGATTGCAGCACCTCTGTCTGATCTACTAAAGAAGCAAGTAGCAATTGTATGGTCACCTGCTGAACAGACCAGCTTTGACAAACTAAATTAAAGCTTGGTATCATCACCCATCCTAAAACTTCCTGATCTTAGTAAGGAGTTTGAAGTGGACTGATACTAGCACACTTGCTTTAGGATGTGTACTTATGTAAGAAGGTCATCATGTAGCATATTCTTCAAGAAAATTGAAGAGCCATGAAAGGAATTATGCTACCCATGACCTGGAGCTGTTGGCTGTCATCTATGCTCTCAAACCTTGGAGACATTACTTGCTAGGTAACAAATTTTCCTTGGTAACGGACCATAAGAGTCTTAAATGGATTTTCACCCAGAATGAGCTCAATATGAGGCAACGTCGATGGATCAAAGTGCTGGAAGAATATAACTTTGAAATCAAATATAGGCCTAGAAAAGAGAATGTAGTTGCCGATGCACTTAGTCGTCGCAAGGCATTTCTAAATTCTCTCATTTTGCAAGATCCATCAACAACAAGGTCTCTAGCCACAAAGGTATCAATGCCAAACAACCCGATTCTTGAGCTAGCAAAAGAAGGGGCATATCATGACCCAGTCTATTAGAAAATGCCAAGGGAGATCCCCATCAAGGATCAAGACCCAAAGCTAAAGATGAAGTATCAAGAATTCTCCATCAGTAATGGACTTGTCTACTTTAGGACAAGATTATGTATCCTTACGAGCCAAACTCTCAAGCAGAAGATACTTTGGGAAGCCCATGACTCCCCTTTCTCAGGGCATCCTAGTTATGCCAAGACCCTTAATACGGTCAGAAAGAGCTATTATTGGGAAAGGCTCAAGGAAGACGTACTCAAATATGTCACGTAATGTTTGTCTTGTCAACGCATTAAGGCAGAACATGTTAAAATGCCTGGGAAATTGCAACCACTTGATATTCAACAAATGAAATGGGAGTTCATTAGTATGGACTTTATTGTTAGCTACCCCAAGTTTAGGGAGGATATTACTCTATTTTGGTTGTAGTAGATATGCTCACCAAGGTCGCACATCTCATCCCTGTCAAGACGAACTATAAAGCTTCAGACATTGCAAGATTATTCATCAAGGAAATATTCAAACTTCATGGGTTACCCAGAAGAATCATTAGTGATCGTGACTCTCTTTTGACATCACACTTTTGGAGGGCTATCTTTGAGGCCACTAGAACTCAACTCTGTTTTAGCACAGCTTACCATCCCCAAACTGGTGGTCAAACAGAATGAGTCAATCAAGTCATTGAAGATATGCTTAGGGCATACTGCTGTCACGAACCCAAAAAGTGAATTCAATACTTACCACTGGTTGAGTTTGCTTACAATGCTTCTTACCAACAGAGTATTTAGATGACCCCTTTCCAAGCATTGTATGGGCATGATTGTCATACCCCTTTGAACTTCTCGGATCCAACTTTGAGGGTAGAAGCTTCAAGATAGGCTGGAAGACATGGATGATCAAATCAAATCAATAAGACAAGACATTCAAGCTGCCAAGGATAGACAGAAGGCCTACGCTGACTTGAAACGGCAAGACAGATCCTTCGTCGAAGGTGATATGGTCTTCATCCGTGTACACCCTAAAAAGAGTTCACTGTCCTTGGGAGAGTATAAGAAGCTAAGTCCGAGGTATTGTGGACCTTATAAGATCATCAAGTGCCAAGGGCCTAATGCTTACAGACTAGAGCTGCCCACAACTCTAAAGATTCATAATGTATTCCATGTTAGCCTATTGAAAAAGTATCTACCTAATTTGAATCATGTACTTGATGATCAACAAATTGTAATGCCTAGCCAAGGAGTCCAACTTGAGCTACGGCCTGATAGAATCCTACATGTTAGGGAGAGGCATTTGAGATCCAGGACCTTGAGAGAATACCTCATCCAGTGGAAAGATTATCCTGAAGAAGATGCCACTTGGATGGATGAAAATACTCTCAACCAACAATACCCCCAGATCTTCTCGAGATGAGGACATCTCGACTCCTCTATGGGGGAGAGGATGTAACATTTCCCCTACAAATGGCTTCCCGTGCCTCTCCCATAAGAACCCCCCCTCCCTTTTCAAAATTTTAAAACTAGCTTAAGATAAGTTCACTTTTATTTACCTCTGTCTCTCCCCCTGCCCCGACAACACGAGAGAGAGAGAGAGAGAGAGAGAGAGAGAGAGAGAGAGAGAGAGAGAGAGAGAGAGAGAGAGAGAGAGAGAGAGAGAGAGAGAGAGAGAGAGAGAGAGAGAGAGAGAGAGAGAGAGAGAGAGAGAGAGAGAGAGAGAGAGGCATGCACCCCCCAGGTGTGGGGTGGCGGTCGTCAAATGGCCATCTCCCCAACCCATGAACCACCCCCTCCCCACTATATATGGGGAGCCCCCCCTCCCCCTCTAGGATGGTCAATGCCACCCCCTGCTCCACCTAACATGCCGCCAGGCTGTCGGACTGCCGCCACATACCTTCATCATCATCATTTTAGTCATCATCACCATTCTCAGCGCGATTGAGGAGGAGGAGATGCTGTCAGGCCCGACTGACAGAAAGCAAGAAACTAAAGAAGCTTCCTAGAAGCTTCCACTAAAAGCTTCTTAGGGGTGCTTCACCTGCAGGTCGCGTGAAGGACACAATTTCTTGTAAACGGAGTTCCCTTGCGGGAAGGAAGGACTGCCAACTTGTAGAAAATTCAGCACACCCTCCACCTACCCGATTTATTCCCAAATCCCAATTTCAATGGCCCCAAAGCACCACACAAGAGGAGCATGCGCAGGGTCAAGAGGAGCACGTACAGGGAGTCCGCACCCAAAGCGCAAGAATCGATAATACCCCTCATGTGGATGTTCAGGTTCCATCAAATTCACCTTCTTCATTTTCGCATGATATGGGTGCATTCAGTATAAATTTGCATAGGGAAAACTTAATTGCATTGGAAATTTACTATATTAGAGCTCTTTGTTTTTAAAAGATCATAAGAATGTTCGAAAAAGTTTTAAATTGCATGTCAAGGTACTTATATTTCTCGCACCATCATGATGAAAGGTTGTTGCATTTTTGAATATATGGTTCATGTGTTAAAAGATGCACTTACGCAATAATGTTCTGGTTGCATCTTACATATAGGTCAAACTCTAGGTTGGATTATCAATCAAGGCCTACGCCTTGGACATTTGGAGAGGATAATTTCAGACAATCATCGGATTGTTTGATTAGACAATCTTACTAGGGGCAACTGGTCCATAAGGGAAAAGGACGTGATCTTAGGGGTCTCATCTTAAAGATTGAAGGACCAAACATTAAGATCTCACAAGAAATCCTAGAGCCAAATCAATCTTCAGCCTAGTGGGACTAGGGTTTTGGATTGGGGTCAATGGAACTCCCAAATCCTATGCCTTGATCAAAGGTATTCTTAATCAAAGAATGCCATATGGCAGGAGATGTAATCCTCAAGTTAGATACTGCTACCTATCTTGTGCAACAAGTCTGCAAGGTCATATGCGACTACAATAAAATCATAAGATGATACTACTACATCTTAGGCCAAGGAAGGTGAGTTCTAATTACAAGTTAGATTCGTTAAGTCGAGTAGTTGCCCTACTACAACTCTCTCTCTTAGGGACTGATTTGTCAAACTTAGGAAAATTGTGAATTGCCAAGAAGCAAATTGACCAACCAAGGACGATGAGGTTGTCCAAGATCTATTTGACTATAGTACAAGGAGACCTAAGGTAATGATAATTGGGGTTGGTAGGGTATAAACCCTAACCCAAGGGAAAAGGGTAAACAAGCAACCTAGCTTGCCAAACCCTTGGAATCTCGCCAAGTTGTGAACGATCCAGGATCGAATGCTGGGAGTATTCAGGAAGAAGGAATCACACCTTAGCGGTTGGTCGTACAAAGGACCACTGAAATGATCGTGATTGTACACTTAGGTACATTGTTTAAACTTCTTTGCTCAAGGAATTAATTCAACAAAAAACACTTAATGCTTTAGGCTAAAAGCTTGGAGGGAGAGGCAGGTTCAGTTATCTCCGACTGCCTGCCTGGCCCTATCCAAGGGGGTTGTTAGCCGTGACGGGTACATGGATCGAACCCTCCACGAGAGGTCTCTCCATGGGTGCTGCTTGGAGCGGGAGGAGGCTTGGCTGCCAAGGGAGGCTCTGGCTATAAATCCCTTGCCTCCAGATCCCGCATAAGAGGCCGACGTGACTCGAGATGAGATCTCGAGGCCCGTGTACTAGTCTACGGGTGGAACTTGGAGCAACAATCCTAATGATTGCTAGGATAGCCTTCGGGCAAGCTACTTGATGTATTCGAAGACTATGATAAATAAAGATCAAATATTTGGAAAAGGAACTTGCTTGACATTGTTTTTTTAATGTCACTGCTGCCTAAGTTACGTGAAGAAACCTGTGTTTAAATTGGTTACTTAAGGAAGCTGCTTTTGCATGTCAAACATAATGTGGTAGGTAATTAGATAACTAAGCAACCCGAGGAAAGTGCGGTAGATGTGACTTGGGTCCGTTCTACGAAAGGGTGGTCCCGATTAGCTGGGAACTTTTCTCAAAATACGTGATAACGAGACTGTGAAGACCTAGAGTCAGTAGAGTTAGAATCCTGATTTATGCTGTTTTAGGGGAGAAGAATGGGACTATGCCTTATGGGTAGAGAGGTTGAGCTTCGCATCCCTCTCATTTCCCATTCTCCATGAACCAAGTGCATCATAAATCCGCTTCGACCCTGTTGTTTCTAGGTAAAGTGGTTCATTTGGAGCTCAACGCTAGCTACTTCCTAGAGACTTGATTGATAGAAAAAAGAAAAAAGAAAAAAGAAAAAAAACCTAACTTCAAGTGTCCTAAATGGGAGTAGCTGGATACTTCCGCTTCGGGGCAGACTCGGGGAGACCTAGATCGCAAACCTTGTGACATTCCTTGTGAGTGCCAGGTGGCGCTTTCTAGACTCTCTTCCTGATGGGCTGCTAAGACGTGTCCCACAAGTGGATAAGCGGATATGTTACATCAATATAGGTGCATAATTTCTCGATATTGTTGTCAAAGTTATTAGTAAAGAAGAAATAAAGAATAACATGTATGAGCTGAGTATTCTAATAACACTGCTAGTGTAGACACAAGCACACATTGGTATGAAAAAATTGGTTACAACGAATTTGCAATGTTAAAGGAGATACATAGGAATGTATGGTTGTAGTTGCTTAGTTGATTACGGATCTAGATGGATTGGTGCATATTGGTTCATGCACTCTCTATTGACTGATCACTTGTTGTGCTACATGCTCAACATATTGGGACCATTGGGTACAGTCTTATTCTTTGACAAGCTCAAACGCATGTATCACACTCTAGCTTTCACCTAGCCACTCGCACCTGGATTGAAAACAAATCGTTGTATTGAGCATTGAGTCCATGCCTCCTATTAAGAAGGTTGCAAGCTCTAGCTCCAAGATCCAAATGACCACTTCGCTGCCCCTCAACCTTGGCATTGGTCATGCAAGAGAAAGCATGATGGGCATGAGAGAGTACTTGAGAGGAAGCTAGAGGTTTCCCTCTTCTTGTCCCCCACCTCTCACTTACTCTCTCCCCCTCAATCTCGCACTCTCACATACCCTCTCGCTCACTTAATTCTTTAGAGCAAGAAAATAGAGGAGCAAAGTTTGCACACACAAGAATAACCATTTCTATTCAAACTCATCACTTTAATACATGAATTCTAGGGTCAGGGTTGTCCCTTTCCCTTGGGCATCCTATTCAACATTTAGCCAATTGACTATTCTTTTGTCTTTTCCACATTGTTAGTTCCTTTTCTTATGCTACTATTGACAATTTGCATTGAAGAAGAGCGTCTCTTCGAAAAGTTAATATAAGGCTTTGAATAAGTAATTCCACTTTCAAAAAATATGTGGTTGCAATGTCCAGCATCTTCATGCTTCTAAAAACCTATTAACCCTCTCCTAATGGAGTGCTAGTCCCATGGCATTCAATGCAGTCGGAGCTGAGTGAGATTGGTAGATTGTGTTGAATGATCAATGTAGTGGTCTTGATGGAGGGAGTGCTCGAATGGTCATTGGGGGAGTTTTCAGGTCTCAAAAATGCCTTGTAAGTGATCCTAGAGAGAAAAAAATTTAGGAAATAAAATTATTGTTAATTTTTTTAAAAATTTTTACATATTGGTAACTAAACATAAAAAATTTTTAATTAGTCATTGTCATGATATTCTCATGGTCACATCAAACCTAGACATCTAGGCCGCCATAAAGGTGGCAAAGATTGTCATAATGAAGATCTTACTCATCCTCATTAAAGTGAAAACTAATATTCAATTTGAATTTTGTTCGATGTTTGATTACTTTTCTCCATTCTCACTCTCTTCTTTCTTTCCCATCCTTATTAGTTTCTTCTTCATTTTCCTTCTTGTTTCTAATTTGTATAGTTTTTCAATCAAATCTTCTAATCACATCCTTTAGCTAAGGATTAGTCATCTAATGATCTGTATAGCTCTAGCAAAAGACCTCTCTCAGTCATCTTCATATTGAGTTGGATAGTGAGTATAAACCCATAAGGAAGAGAACAAAACCCATCACTATTACAGAGTCTATGAAACATATACTTAGGTTTGAAGGAAAGAAGAATCTTGATCTTTGGTTAGATGGCAAGCTATATCCCAAAGATCCTAGCAAAAAATGTACTCTACCTTTTCATAATAGCTCTTCATTGATGAGGTTCATTGGTGATGGTTATAATGGGTTTCTAGGTTATACACTTAATTTGGTTGCAGAAAAGAATGACTTTACATTGGAGAACCATCGTTTATCAAGACATAACAACGAGTTGTTGCAGAAACTAGAGGGCTATCCAATAGAGGATTCATTCATTGGAGAAATGCATCAAATCTTATCAACAAAAGCATACTATTTTAGGCCTTTGAAATTGAAAAAAAACTTTTGAAAATATTGAGAGTCTCATACGAGGAGGATGAGGTTGTAATAAAAGAATTCAAGTAGCAAGGTACATTTTTTTTCACTTAAAAAATATTAAAAATAGCTTTGTTTGTAATTACTTGTATTGATTTGTGATTATGATTTTATTTAGGTTTCTTCTTCAACTAAATGCAAGTGAAAGAGATTCTTTAAAATCATCTTAGTTTTATTATCATATTCTTTCTTCATTAGTTTCAAAAGGTATTTAGAGAAGAAGAAATTTAAAAAGACAAAGAAATAATGATTAGAGTCATTTATAAAAGATTATTCTTTGGATATACTGAGGTAGTGCAGAAGACACTAGATAGTATTGGTATCAGTTGAGATGCTTATATACAAATTTTCTAGCTTTTGCAATCAAATATGGAGCAAGGATATGTATGCAATTGCATACTTCCAAGGCCATCTATGGTTAGAACTAACAGATATAGAGTGAATAATAAAGTGATGGAGATTCTGGGTGAGAATTTCCATATCAAGGCTAGCTTCAAGGGCTAGAAAAAGGAAGTTGTATTCAATGAATTTAATAATATTTTCTTAACTTCCCCACCCTACAATGTTTAATGATCAGATTCTATGACTTATCACTAGAAGAGGCACAAGGAGTGGGTAGATTTATGATTAACCTTAATGAAAGTGAGATTCTAAAATGCACAAAACTAGAGAGGGTCTCTATTACCTTGATGAATAGAGCACTTTCATGAGATCATTGCAATTACTCAATGTCATTTAATGTTCAATCGAAACACAATATCTGGTAGCTAGGAGCATTCAAAGTAGATACAGACGATTTTGATATATTGTATTGGTTTTTTCATTGAACACCAATACCTGATGCCATTAAGAGACAACAAGCACATGAGAAGAGCTATTTGTTGAAGGATTGGGAACTATAAGATTTAGTGGCATATAGCTAGTGACTTAAAGACACTCAAATGTATGTACAATGTGTCAAAGGGAGCCAACTCTAGAGCTCCTTGCCTATATTTCATGTTCCAAGCCATAGAGTTAAACTCAAGCAATTGGAATAGAGCTCCCTCTAGGCACAACAAGGATCCAAGCCAATCCTAGATATTCCTTTAGTGAATTCCCATATCTATACACTTAATGTGCTTTGTAGGATAATTGAAAAGCTTGTTCATCTTTATATAGGGTTTGCATGGAAACTGAATCCATTATCAGTTAGAACACATGCTATGATAAAGATTGAAAAAGTCTTATCTACAATTGGTTTGCATAGTGGTAATGATGTTATTGAACCAAATTTTCAAAAGTCTAAGGATGGCAATTGTGTCCTCAAAAAGCTATCTATTGGTAGAGTGAACGCTCAAAGGTTCCTAGGCTTTCATGGGAGACTTGGTAATATAAACTCTAGGAATGGTGGCTCAACTATTTGATACAATCTGTGGAAGTCCCTACGTAATGCAGTTTAGAATCATGCTGATAATAAATAAGCTCGGAATAGAAAAGCCAATGCTTGAGAAACACTAGAAAAAGTATTCTTTTATTGTGATAAAATTGAATGGAATGATGTTGATCTTAAAGACTTCAAATATCAATTGAACCTTTTTAAAAAGGCAATGACAAAAGCTTGGGATAATCAACACTTTACTCACTATGTGCTAAGAAGTTTGCATATGTACCTCTCTTTATTCTCTAGCTCATATAATGTTTTTTAATTGACTTTCTTTATTTGTTAACTATGCAGCATATTTTATACAACCATGCACCATATTTTATCAATAAATATGGATCTCTATCTATCTTGTCAACCCAAGGTATGGAAAAATCACATTATCAAGAAAGAAAAAAATACTCTAGACACACAAGACATGGAGGTGGAAGGTACAAAGGAAACAATTTATTAGAGGTCTTTGAATGGTTCTATTGACAAATTTGGCACAAATTCAAGCTCAAAGGTACAACTACATCATGTAATACATCATCCTAAGCAAGGACTATACAAACTGTCACCCAAAGAAGAAAAGAGGGATATTTAAACTCTTGTGCAAAGCAAATATTTCCAGAATGGTTACAAACTAGACAAAGAGATGGAAAAAGATGGGTTTTAAGAAACCCTCGATAGTTTGACTTTGTTGCAGAATAGTCTCTAGTTTCAAGGAATTCACTAGGTTCTCTAGAGGAATCTTTTTCTTCATCCCACTCAATGAGACCTCTACATTTCAGGAACTCTTGTTTCCTATAGCATGGAAGGAGCTTCAAATTGTGGGTATCTCCTACATGGGAGAGAAAACAAGAGACAAGAACTCCAAAGTATCCTATCCTAGATTCACTATATCTAGGCATGAAGGCAAAAACTCTTACAACTTCTTCCTTCTCCATTAAAATTATCTTATTTGATCCTCTATTGAAAATTTGGGATCCAATCACCTTGGAGATAGTTTTCAAACCCATCATTGGCAAGCTTTTGCAACTGTTTGATTATTTAAGCTTTCAATATAATGACCGAGGCCTTGACTTTTGCCAAGCTTCAATGGCATTGAGCCCTTGGCTCTTCCAAGAAAGTTTTCTTCATCTTCAATTTCTATCTACACAATAAACCACAATCGTGTAATATATCAATAGATAAATATCCAATAATATTTGTCTATAATGCATAATATAATCTAATATAAACCATAATCGATATCTTAGAATTATCTTCCATATGTTAGGGTTTTCATCTTCTTCAAGAAGACTATCATCATAAAGACTTATTGAACTTTTTGGTTTCTCCTCTAATGGGACTTCAGTTTCTCTTCATACCCCATGTCATTAATACGAAGTCTCTGCTGAATTGGTAAGACTCTTCCTCTGAAGGTAGTTCCCCCCCTTTTCATATTCCATGATCTGATTAATACATGAATGCAAGGCTACAGAGCTATCTTGAAAATTCTCTCCCTCAACATCAAGACTTGCTAGCAGTTCTTGTTCATAACCTACAAAATTATTATCATTTTGACCCCATGCTGCAAGGATTGCCAAGCAGTAATCTTCTCTAAGATAAAAAAGGTGTTGAATATCATTTAGCAATATATATCTCTTGTTTATGAGATTACTGGGAAATGTTGGGACACATTTAAGAGGACTTGTTTCAATATTTGGATTCAACTCTATCTCATTTTCTTCCACTTTTGTAATGTTATCACTTTTAAACAAAGCAACATCAAATCCATGCACTAATTTGTTCTCAACATCCTCTTGAAACAGTTTCCCCTTCTCTTCAACCTCTTTATCTTTGCTTGCAATATCCTCTATCTTCTTCTGTTATATTGTATCTAAAGAATAACTATCCATATACTGAAGATATACAATAAATCTAACATCATTTTGTATAAGAAGACATTGATGTTGATTTAAATGAAAAGGGCAATATGCTTTCCACTTATTGAATATCTCATTAATAAAGCTAAACCTTATTCGCAAAGTTGTTCTAGCAGCATTGGTAGCTTCCACTATATCAATGTAATGGACAAATCCCTTAATCTTTAGGCCTTCCACATGTCTAATCATAAAACTCCCTATAATCCTTCAGTTGTCTTAAAGATCCTTCAAGAGCTCTTGCAAATCAAAGGGAATATTGATCATATCTCTGATGTAAACAAATTTGGATAAATTTTCAGTTGCATGGAGAAAATCAAAGAGCTTCTAATCATAAGTATCCTCTAGATCCTCTTCCTCCATTCCCTCTAGAGAAATCTTTCTTTCACTCGTCCTGATTACTCATAGAACCAAAATTTGAAAACAACAAGGCAAGTTTAGGGATACAATATACCAATCCACATTTGCTCACATCCACAAAATTTGGCTAAGCTAATGCACATGAACATCAAAACCACATCATTTTACATATGTACAAGATCAAAGTAAGATTGCTAGAAAAATTCATTCAAACCCTTCATGTCATTTTTGGCTTTTTGATATTTTGTGAGAAATTCACCCTTGGCTTTGAAGTTTGTCCTTCAAATATATGAGTAAGGCTTCAATGTTCTCTTCCTCCTCTTAGACCAACAAACACAGAAAAATGGGCCACAATGACACTTTACTTCATTCATATTGCATGTCTAAGTCCATATATCATACTCCACATTTGCAAATGCTTGCATAACGTATCATACATGTTAAATTGGATGAAATAAAATAGTAGTGCCTTATGAAATGTGAATGGAATCTTTGGGCAACAAAAAGCAAGCATGGAATTTTGTATTTCATCGAGTAGACTTAATTCTAGTTGGAGGACTTATGAAACACGATAATGAAGGTTAGAAAGCCTTTGTAGATTGATAATATTGCGTTTCATAAGGCAATCAATTGCTTTAGATGAAAAATAACATATTTATTCATTTCTAATGCCTTGAAATAGCTCATTCAACTATTTTTCAAAGCCTACAGAAAAAAGTGACAAATAGGAGTTTGTTACTTGAGAAATGTATTGCTTCCTAAGAATAAATGGGTTTTGTTAGGAGTACACGTACTTTCAACTTGCGATACTCAAAGGATATGGTTGTGGACGAGAAAAAAAAATGCATGGAAGAAAAATTTACATAAACATGAGCCTGAGTTCTTGTATATATATGTCAACTATCACTATGCAGTTGTTCAAAAAAGTACCATGCACTCATTTAGAAGAGTTGTATTTAAAGTGAAAAAGAAGAGACTAAACATTCTCTTTTTCAATCGAAAAGTGGTGCCATAAAGACACCATCATGTCCAAAAATGTCAATGACATCTGACATAAGTTTCGAGGCAACAACAGTCACCCATCGCATGTGTTAAGTAAATTGTGCATTATAACAACCACATGTGTGAATAAAGGTTATTTTAAAATTACTTTTTGACTAGAAAAGCATTTTTTCAAAAATCAAGCTCTTTCCCTGCTCCGAAACACTAGCATAAGGTGACTTTATCACAACTCAAAATTCTTCAGCACCCACCACACAACAAGGTAAGATTTCATCACCTAGCATACAATGTGCTAAAGTCTTAGAAATGTAAATTTTTTGAAAAATCTTAGTTAGCTCAATTGTGATTTTATTTTTCAAATTATTATCGATTTTTTCTTCAAAATCTTCTCCGAATCTGTCCAAATTTTCTCAAAAAAAGTTTGACCTATGAAACAGATAAGCTCTCACCCATGTAGAGTACCCAGTTCGTGTTTCATACATCAAGATGAGTTGCACTATTTAGTCTACCACTAAGTGATTGCAAATGACATCATATCAAAGCTTTGGAGGTCTTTGGTCCAAACTTGCACTACTCTATAACTAACTAAAATAGCCTAATTTGATTAGGTCCTTTTGTCTTTGAACTTCTAGCTAAGTTTGGTTTGGGTAACTAAATATATTAGTCGCCATGCTTTTGTGTTCAAGGAATTGAAAATTTGAAAGATCTTGGCTAGTGCAATAGCAAAATCATATTCGAATTGCTAACGAACTTATTTTTGAAATTTCTTCAAATTTGATAAATTTTTTACAAAAAAGACGTATGAAACGCGAATATGTCTACCTCATCTAGAGTACTTAGTTCGCGTTTCATACATCAGAGGGATGCATTGTTTGATGGAAATTTGAGCTGATAGCATAACTTTCATGAATTATTAAAACCTTGGTTTTATCATTTGATAAAATAACTTATTATTAAATAGTGAATATATAATCAATGCGAGATTGAGGCTATTTGAATAGTATTTGTTTATCACTAAGTGATTCCAAATGATATCATATCAAAGATTTGGAGATCTATCCTAATTTTGAGTTGTTTTTTGTTTTATTTGGAGATTTTAGATGACTAGAACTAAGGCCATTGCAAGGAAGCAGAAAGTTGATCCTAGAGGCCTTGCTTCAAAGATCCATCGGTTCTCCAAGCCTTCCAAACTTGCAAGGAAATCAAAGCCAAGAAGAAAGTTTTCACAACATGTTAGATGCCTAAAGAAAATTGGAAGTGCAATGAGGCTCTGGATAATGCAATTCCAAAATGGCATTTTCAAATGCTTGTCAGAGAAATTTATGACAAGCATAGTCTTGATAGTTTTAAATGGACAAGGGTAGCTCTTAATTGCATTCAGGAGGCAGCATAAGATTTTTTGATTGAGTTTTTTCAAGATTCTCATATTTGTGTTGCTCATGCACATAGGCTTATGCTTATGGATAAAGACATGATAATTATTAGGAGGTTGAGATACATATTTTCAAAGGCCCTTGAGCTAATCTCTCTTTCTGATGTAAAAACTTTCAATATCTTAAATGTGCCTCCATATAGAAAAACGAAAGGTGATCCAAGTCCCAAGGTTGAAGATGTCACCCATGAAAAGGACACAAGACTACATGAGAAAGAGAAAAAGGCCACAAAAGAGTAGGCATATAAATAGAGGGAGTATAAAAGGAAGTCGACAGAAGAAAATGAAGCAGAGAAGCTCCATCTTCTGAAGAGGAGCTATCTACCCTTCTTGAAAGGGCTAATCCTAAGGGCTTCAATGTGTGATGCTTTCTATCTAGTGATATTAAGAAAGATCTAATATTGTGTTTGTCTCTAACTGTGTTCAAATCCTAAAGAGTAAAAAAGAGAAGTAAATGACTATTCTTCTTGCTAGGATGAGGTATAATGTACCAAAATTTTGTTTTTACTCACTATATTTTTCTAGCAATAGGCTTTCATGTTGATGCTCACTATCTCCATTCCTTTGCTAGATGTGTAATGCATGAGCTTCCCTTTGATGTACAACAAAAAATAGAGGTTCTTGATCCATGTATCTCATACTATATGATGAGTGAGCTTGGTGCAAGTGCATTTGACCATTGGTTCAATCCAATTGACTTTGAAACTTTAGAGGTTTTTCTAATTCCATACAATGAAAAGTAAGTAATTTGATATTCTGTTAGATTTTATGAGATTTTATTTTGCTAAATTATTAAAATATGATTTTTTTCAAGTCTCATTGGAGTCTAATTGGAATAGACTATGTGGAGAGGCAATGCTTTCTTATCAATTCTATGAAAGAAAGCCATGGAAATACCAAGTTGTAAGTTATATAATCCAAGGTCTCCTTGATATTTTAATCCTTTTTTGCAAGTACTCTAAATAATTTGATAGTTTTTTTTTCAATTACTCTAAATTTTATTGTCTTTTTTATTACAGAGCTGTAAAAAGATTGATTGAAGTGCTAAAGAAAAAGCCTCCCAATGCCTTTTGATTTACTTGCAATAATGCAATACAAACAAGTTGTGGTAAGATCTTGATTTGAATGGTTAGAACATAATAATAAAATTTATTCTATAAACTACCATAAACAAGTTTCATAGTTTTACTTTATATTGTTGACTGTAGTGTCCTCATCAAGATGATAGTCACTCTTGAGGCCATAGGGTAATTGCAAATGCCAAAAGATTGGTTAAGTTTATTTGTCTCAATGATGATAAACTTATAAGGTAATGCGAAAGATACTAAACTTTAAGATAGAGATTCATTGTAAAATAGTCCATTGATGATAATAATATAGTCCATTGTAAAAAATAACAATGAATTAAAAATATATTTTTTGTAAATGCATGTCATTTTACAGGGGATTTCTACACAAGTGAGCATGTTTGGTATATAACAGCAAAGGTCATAAAGTACATAATGGTCAATTGTATGCAACCGGTAAGAATGGACAATAGTGGGGCCTTAGACATTGAATGTTAGGAGATGCATGTAATTGTAGCAGGTGAAGCTATACCTTCAACACTCAATGCAACTAAAGCATCAAAGAAAGGCAAAATGACTCCTAGAAAGGATGTCCCTTCTCTTAAGAAAAGTTCTCAAAAAAAAAAGAAGTAGCTTTGCCTTATTGCTTGTAAGCCCTTGTGTGCATAAGTCATGGAAATGACTAACAAAAAGTTGTCACTATATTTATGCATGTATTTTATATTGATAGTAAAGAGATATTTTCTTCAATATCCTTGGATTGTATATTCTTCTCTCTCCTCATTGATACATGTAAAAAATATGTTACAAATGTTTATTAATTAAGGAGTGAAAGCAGATATATATCTAATTGGATATAATATGATGTAAAAACTTACTCTTTTGTTATTAAGTTGAAACACGAATGAGCATGGTTGTTCAATATTTATTCTATAAATCCCTCCCCACTTGATGCAGCGTACACGATGATCTAACTTTTAGGATTGCAATGATGTCCTCATTGAACAAAATGTCAAGATCCACTATAGGATCTTTGCTAAAATTATTAAGATTTTGGTTTGAAGTAACCAAACTACCACCAACATAATGCCATCTACTATAATAAAAGCTAAGGACAAAATTTTGAGTAGCAACTATATCTTTACAAGCTATAGAGTATTGATCTATGTTACATATAATTTTTCCTTCCATCCTAGTGTCCCATCCCTCATCAACAAATTGTATGACATGATCACACGTTAGTCTCTTCATTGAAAGCATGGCCTTTGATCTTTTTATCTCAATATTAGAAAAGAAGTCAATAAATATATCAATAGGCATGAACAAAGTAGCTTTGCTTGGCCTACTTGAGATATTAGGTTTTAATGCTCTTTGTATCTTAGAAAATATATGATATCTATAGCCCTCACTAGTAGTTGGACTTGGCAAAGGCCACTCAAAGCTTGATAATTTGGGCAAAAGGGGGATATTGAATCCCATTGGCTGCATTGCATGGGGACAATATAAGAATGTTTATAAAAGAATGATCCATTCTTTGCAAGCTTTGTCTTCTTTCTACCTTTGTACATTTCTTCTCCAATTGAATCATGCATAATATCAATAACATCAACAATAGACTCAATTGATTCCCATTGCTCAAGATTAGAGGGATAGACATCTACAAGATAAACAAACAAATGTTATAATGGAAAACCTTAAACCAAGTTCAAGAAAAGAAAAAAAATTAAGAATCAAATTCTTACAATTCGGTTTATACGTTGGAAGATTTGAAGTTCAAGGTTCCAAATATAGCTCTCTATGCATAAATACATATTGCACCAGTACCTCTTTTATGCTATTCTTATTTAATCCAAGCTTGAAATCTTGGATTCTACCCTTCCAAGCAAAGATGAAAAAGCTCTCATATCTTCACCTTTTCCCACGTTTTGCCTACTGCATGGTGATCCAACTGCCTTTGCTAATGATTGTAGGAATCCATATTCTATCTTTTCAAAATGAGTTAAATAGTGATATGGAGGTGATTTGAAAGCTTGGATGCCTTGTTGAAGGTCGAATTTTTGTGTCCATGAGAGAGAGAGAGAGAGAGAGAGAGAGAGAGAGAGAGAGAGAGAGAGAGAGAGAGGACTAGGCTACCACAAAGGAGGGAAACACACGAGAGGGATAAAAGAAAGGAGAAAAAAAGTACCAAGCTTTTTACTAATTTGAATCAAGATTAAACTGGTCATTATTATTAATCCAAACATATCATTAAATAAAAATTGCTGAGACTGTATATCATTAATGCAAAGAATGTCATAATCACAACTATAAGAGGTTAATAATAGATATTGATAATACAAGTTCGTAATATTATTATATATATATATTATATATATATATATACATCTTATTGTAAAATAATTTTTTACAATTTTTAAAATGGAAGTTTCGTTACGGAGGCTTTGCTTCTATTGGTCTAGAGCACACACTCTCTATATCCTAAAAGACATTTTCAAGACCTCAAAACTCCTCTAATGGATGGTGAGGGTTGGATAGGGTGGAGAGAAGGAGGGCTATGGTTGTTAGAGTTAGGGAAGTTCATAGGAAGAGAAAAATGTGGGTCATTGATTGAGTTGATAGGTCTTTAAGCACTCCATGTACTATCATATTGATGTGCATCCCTTCATGGGTGTGGCTACCTATCCAATGATGTGAAATGCTTGTGTAGTGGAACCAAGAGATGGATCAAGTTCCAAGTAAACTTTAAATGTTGTTCCATAATTTGTGGAAGGTTATGGCACTATGTTAACTTTAGGGAGACATGTCTACCAAGAAAACTTGGGATGTCTTGCCCTTGACATTCCATGAAGTGATAATGTGGGGGGATGGGCTAGGGGATCAACCCTTAGGTGCTGTGAATATGGCCCTATGTTTTTTTAATTTTCTTTCTTTATTTATTTCTTATTTTCTTCTTCTTCTCCTTTTTTTTTGGGTGGAATAATTTGATAAGTAGGCATGCTACTCAAGAACTGGCTCGCGAGCATGTTGAAGGCATCTCACACTGGCCATGTATTCTTTGAATGAATTGTGTAGCTACAAGTGTGACAAAGAGTAGAAGGGATGTGTATGTAGTGCAAACCAACTATCCATCATATCCTCTAGAAGCTCGGTACAATAAGGAGGTAATAGTGTGGCTCTAAGGTGAAGTCGTATCATTGCCACTTAGTCAATTCGTGTGTTGACATAAAAAAAATAGCGGTAGAAGTCCTCCTCATATGGCATGACTAGCTACCAAAGTAAAGTAATGAGGAGTTAGAAATAGTTGCAAGTGGTGATGAAAGAAGGATCAGGGTAGTTAGTAAATATTCCCACAAAGATGGGGTGAGGTCGAGGGGCTGGAACACATAGGTCTTCTTCTTGTCATTGGCTCTTATATCGGGAATCTTGGGAAAGTTATACCTATACCATGTTCTCCTTCTAAGTATTCCTTGCCATATCGATGAGGGTAGGGCTAGTGGAGTGGTTCACCTTCATGATCTTGCTTGAGTAGACAAAGGCATGCCGAGCCATCTTACCATTTTCTAGGATGGGGTATCTCCATTCTGGTGGCCTTGGCTAGGCTTCTCATGGTTTCATGGTGAGGTATGTACTTTTGCCTCTTATGACTTGACGAGATTTATTAAAGGCTTCTATATGAAGTTGCCTAGCCCACTTTTTTTCTATGCTCTTAGCTACCTTGATGAGCACTCATATTGTGCATAGGGGTAGTGGCTCCTTGAACTTATTTCCCTCATCCACCTTAAAGTAAAAAATCATTGTAATGTGCCTAATATTTTTGTAGTTCCTCTTTAAGGTTTACTTGCTCTACATGAAGTAGGAGCTTAGATGAAAGGGGAAAATCAACACCATCTGTGGTTGTGCCCTCAATTCCTCAATCATCGTTTCATAAGCTTCTTTTTGTTCTGGGGTTTCCTCCATTGGTCGCTCCATAGATTTTGGAATTCTCCAAAATCAAAGTCTGCTAGATCGAGTAAATATATGGGATGATTGCTAGTGGTTCCAAGATTAGTGGAGACATAAGGGGAGAAGACTCTTCATCTACTAGTCCCATTGTTTCTATCTCTTGCTTTCAATATCCCTTCTGCAAGAGGTTACTTATGACCTCCTATCTCATTGGCTTGGTAGTCATCAAGCATAGTCCCTTGATATGCTCCATTCCCTCCAAGAGACTTTGAACTATCCCTAGTTGGGCTTTGAGCTCCTTGGGGTTTTTGGACAGAGGTATGCATGCTTTAGTGGCTACCTCCCTATAGATCTCCTATTGCGTGATGAGGATGCACTTATAGGTGTCCAACTGGATCTTATACTATTTTTTTAAATATAAGACAATTCCTAAATTATTAGACAACTTGAGAAGCATTTCTCCTTGTAGTCTCAAGGTTTCTTTTTCCATAGAACTGGTAGCTTGGCCTAGCTGACTAATAATGGGTTGCTGAGCAAGGGTAACAAAGCTCAATACATATCCAAGTAGTGTGTATATATCACTAATATTAGACTCACAAAAATAGTTACTAGATCCAAAGCATAAAAAAAATCAGCCCATTGAAGAGTAATTGCATCCAATAAGCATCAAGAGAGCATGTACACAACTCAATGAGTCCCAATGTCTCGATAGGCTGAGCTCATGTGCATAAAACCCAAAGCTTTGATTGAATGCAAAATATCCAAGTAGCTCAAAGTAGCTCCCACTATAGAAAATCCAAATGATAAATGAGTAGTTCAAGCTCAATACATGAAATATCTAAGCATCCAGAAGCTAAGATATATCAACACCATACATTTGGGAACAATACAATTAGTTAAGCCTCAATCGCGTTAAGTGTAAGAGCACTATATCAAGTAGCCACTACCAATACGAATGCCATCAAGCTCAAAGTCAAAGCTCAAAAGTTTTTAAGAGCATAATCGAGTGTATAGCATCAATGTCATACATCAATACATCCAATGAAGTACATGAATGGCATTAAATCCCAATAGGCATAACCTTCACAGTCAAATAGCTTGTTGTCCACTATATTATAGTAGTGGAAACCATGTAAAATTGAGCCAATGCAAATGATTTAGCATCAATATATGTATGTAGTAGCATTAGTAAGCACTAATAGTAAGACATATGACTATCCCTGTGGTGTACATCCCACTTCAATAGTGTGCCCAACAATGCTAGGGAGTGTGCCTGAGGTTGTCCAAGTGTTCAAGAGTGCCCGATGCCACACGGGAGATAGATGTACCCAAATTGTCAAAGATAGGCTACTAGATAGTAGGCATAGTTCACATAGATTAGGTTGGAGCTCTAGTTGGTGTTGCTATTGGTGTTGGCCACTAGGGAGCGCTTTAGATGAAAGGTGAGAAGGATCGAAGCTTACATGCGAGAGCTATGGCGGGAGAGAAAGAGAAAGAAAGAGAGAGACAAGAAATGGGAACTCCAATGACCACAATGTGTGGCCGGGCCTTCCTTTATTCAAATTGTCACTAAAAGAATAAAGAATAAGTGACTGTGATGGGCACTTGCCACCTGCAATGTGCAGTGGCGGGTATTGTCAGTGTAGTAATACACGAGCGGCTAGGTGGAGGTGCCTTTACCCCCAACAACCTCCCACTTAAAGACGAATCTACCCCAGTGAGAGAGAAAAAAGAAAAGACAATACAACATGTACACATGTACAACAGGATGAGGAAAAAGACGTCATCTCATCCAATGCCCATCAATCTCTTGACGAAGGCAAAGCGCTTGGTAGTGAGGCTTTTTGTGAGCAAGTCTACAAGATTCTGCTCAATCGAAATCTTGACAAGGTCAACAGACTTGTCCTCAACGACCTTGCGAATGAAGTGATACCTCATCTCAATATGTTTTGTCTTTGTATGGAAGACCGGATTCTTGACCACAACTGAATGGCATTCATAGAATCCGAATGCAGTGTAGGCATAGCACCTGTCATACCAAGGTTTGCAATCAAACGGCCTAACCAGATAGTCTCCTTGCAAGCCTCTGTGGCTGCAATATACTCAATCTCTGTAATAGAAAGAGCCGTACACATCTACTCCCTGGACATCCAAGAGATAGTCTCTCCATGACATAAGTGAACACATAGCCAGAAGTGGACTTCCTTGTATCTGCATGTCTTGCATAATTAGAGTTAGTGTACCCCACGACTCCTGTATCTTGGATGCCATAACAAAGACACATATCTGTTGTGCCTTTCAGGTACCTCATGACATCCTAATGTTGCTTGCCAAGTGTAGCTATATAACATGCCACAACCCCAACTGCAAAAGAAATATCTGGACAGATGGCTATCATGGCATACATAGGACTGCCCACCGCTGATGCATAGGGAATCTTGGCCATTTCGGCCCTCTGCTCATCTGTCTGCAGACAATCGACCTGTGAAACCTTCACCTGAGAAGGTTAACATCCTTCATACGAAAGCGCTCAAGGACTTTATGAATGTACTCCCTTTGTGTCAGATAGAGTAGTCCCTAAGATCTATCGTGCATAATGTGCATACCAAGTATATGAGAGGCCTGTCCCAGATCTTTAATCTCAAAGCTCTTCTTGAGCTGAGCCTTATGAGCATCTAGCTCCTCATGAGCTGTCCTGTTAGAAGCATGTCTTCCACATAGAGTACCAAAATCAGTAAAGAACCGTCACGAGCTTTCTTCTTGTACAAGCACAGATCCGTAGCACTGTGGCTGTAGCCTTGTGACTGCATGAATACATCAAACTTATGGTACCATTCCCTAGGTTCCTGCTTCAAGCCATATAGACTCTTCTTTAGTTTGCACACTAGGTTTTCCCTGCCAGGGTCTGCAAAGCCCTTAGGCTGCTCCATGTAAATCCATCATACAAGTCCCCATGTAGAAAAGCCGTCTTGACATCCATCTGGTACAAGTCCAAGTCAAGCTATGCAACCAAGGCCAAGACTAAGAGTAGGGTGGTCATCTTGACCATAGGAGAAAAGACTTCATTAAAGTCAACACCATGGTCCTGCTTAAAACCCTTAGCAACCAATCGAGCCTTGTATGTCGGCTTGGGGTGTCTAGGGGTACTTTTCAGCTTGTACACCCAATTGCATGGCAAAGCCTTCTTACCTTGAGGTAAGGAAACCAAATCCCAAGTCTGATTCTTATGCAATGAGTCAAGCTCAAACTGCGTAGCCCTCTCCCAAGAGTGACAATCACCCCTTGCATAGCTTCATCATAAGTGAGAGCGTGGCCTTACGGACTTGGAAGGAGTAATGTAGCCCTTGTTGAAGGCTGTAACCATGTGAACGTTGCCCATGGCTAGGTGGATACATTGCAAGTCGTAGTTGACATTGCAACGAGCTTGCTTCTTAAAGCTTCGTCCTAACAACTCCGTGCCTGCATCTTTAGTGTTGGAAAACACATAGAAAATCATTGGCATGCTTTCAAACTCAATAGAAATTGCAGTTTTGCACTTTCCCAAGAGTGCACATGACCGGCCCCCATAGGCTGAGCTTGGCGTTAGTGGGCTGTAACTACGGTTTTCCAATTTGGGTCAAATGATCATGAGTTAAGATATTAAAGTCACCTCCCTCATCGATCAATGCATTGAAGGTGCATGTGTGCTTGGCAGTGACTATTATGCGTAGGTAAGCTGGTTCTATAGCTTCCTCATGCTCATCATCCATCTCACTGATGGTGTCTACTCATACATTGATAGGGAACGCTAGCATTAGAGGCTCATGTAGTGGGTGCATGGGAGGGAAGTACTTCTTAATGCAATTGCCATTGAAGAAACCTATGCCCTCGCCTTCAAGGGTTTTGAGCTCTACGTTTCCAATTCGGGTGATGGCCCAAACTTTGAAAGGACCTAACCCCTTGAAATTCATTTTTTGTTTATGTTCATTGAATGAGTACAAGAGTACTAAGTTACCATGTTCAAAGTCTTCCTGCTTAACATGCTTGTCAAACTAGCTTTTGCATCTTGCCTTCTCGCATATTAGTGCATGGGTGGCTAGAAGCTGAGTTTTTTATAAGCGTTTGAGCTCAACTAGGTGTTCCATCAATGCCTCCTTCCCATCCCATCTCTCTTGAAGGACTATCCTCAGGCTAAGAATGAAGAACTCTAAGGGTAAAATTGCCTCTGTTCCATAGGTCAACCTAAAGGGAGTCTGATCCTACAGCCATTTTGTAAGTTGTGCGGTAGGCCCACAAGGCCACCGTCAACTTGTTATCCTAGTCCCACGCGAAGCAAAGACTACCTTGGTCAGGACATTCACCAAGATTTTATTTGTGGATTCAGCTTGGTTGTTTGCCTAAGGGTAATAAGGTGAAGACTTCTGATGGATGATTAGGAAGGTGGATAGGAGATGAAGACTTCCAATGGATGATTAGGAAGGTGGATAGAAGATGAGCCATCACTTCATTGATGAAGTGTGTGTCTTGGTCACTAACAAGTCCAATGGGGTAGCCTAATTGTGAGATCACTTGCTCCCATAAGAACTTGGTAGTGGTCCTAGAGTCATTTCTTCTCGTAGTGCATGCTTTTGTCCATTTTGTTAGATAATCAATGGCGATAATGATGTATTTAGCTTGTGAATACTATGTTGCGAGACTAATGGGTCTGATGAAGTCAATCCTCCATTTCTCGAAGGGTTGTCATGCAATGATTGGGGTTAGCTCCATGTGATTCTTATGAATAGGGACCTTAGTCCGTTGGCACTTATCACAATGCTTTACAATTCATGCTGCATCTCAGAAAAGAAAGGGTGACCACAGTTCGGGCTGCAGCACCTTGCGGGCTATCGTATCTCCACTAAAGTGTGCTTCTGTGATTCCACTGTGTGCCTCTGTGAGTACATCATGCATTTCATGCTCACACATGCATCTACGTAGCAACCCATCTTGCCCCAACCTATAGAGTTGGCCTGCTATCAACTGATAGGGTTGGATCTTTAGGATGAGTCACCTAAGTCAAGCCTTTTCTATTGGTTGTTTAGGTAGTCCATGCTGAAGCACTTGAACTATGTCATTTGCCCAATACATGTTGAGAATAGAAAATGATGCTTGCCCTGAAGAGGCTAGAAGATAGACATAAGATGTATGCTCTAGGAAGAGGGTCAAAAATCCCGTATACACAGTGAGGAGAGTGGTACTATCCAAAATCTATAAAGGAATGTACTTGTTGATACTCATTAAAAAAAGTAATGATACTATAATTTTGAGTCATTGTTAGTGTCATTGTCCATCTTACACAAGAATGTGTTTATGAGTCCAAGATAATCTATCTTGGAACCTAATTCACTTGTGTAACAGTTAGTTTATCTAAGGCTATGTCACTATGAGTTGTGTATTCATCTTCTATCCTCCATAGCTCCTACCATGCTTTAGATCCATGTTTTCAACATGGGATGAGAGCTTAACTGAGCATGGCATAACTCCCTTCTATGCTCTCTGAGTCCCTCTTAACCTTAGGTTAGCTCAAATCCAGCGGATGGTTCCATTTCTCACTTCCATCTCCACTTGACCTTGTGGCAGCCATAGCCAAAACAATACCTACCTACATTGGAGCTCTTGCATCTCTCTATACAAGGCATATCTTCATGAACTTCCTTCTAGGGATTTAATCCCTGACTCTAGGCACAACTATCTGGCATGTCAAAGCCCAACATTGGTTGCTCCCTACTCCAGGATTTCGAAAAAATACAACTTGCTGTAACTTTACGCATGTCATCGTTCGTACAACCTAATCTACCTCTACGCATCGCAATACATCCTGTGAGTGTAGGGCATTTGAATCCCATTGTATGAGCTCTCTCACCACCAGAGGGTTCTTCAAAAGATGAACTATAGCTCCTGCTACAAGCAAAAATCCAGTCGGCCTGTTTGCAAATCATAACAGAGACTCCATAGCCTTAGCTCAAGCTCTTCTCCTAGTTCAATTTCTCATCCTTCTCAGTCAACTGAAGCCTCTGACACTCATATTTGATCAGTTCTAGCAAGTATATACCTTCAAGAAGAAGCTTTGGAGCAGTCTTGAAGATCAAGCTACCCGCTTGAAGATTAAGAAGCCCACCTTGACATCAAGCATCATCAAGCTCGATATCAAGTACTTCAAGTTCATCTTTTACCCTTACTTCCTTCAGCTCAAGCTTGTCAATGCCACTTAGTATCCAGCAAGGAAACTATAACAAATCAGCAAGCAAGTACTCCAATATCAAGATTCAACTTGGAAGATTCAAGAACAAGCTAGTATCTCTTGATACTAAATAGTGTTGTTTAACACTAAAGTCTATTGTATCCCTTGACACAATATTTTCCAACTCATTTATTGATTTATCTCAACTGATTCTCAGTCATGGAAATGCTAAACATAAAGAACTATAAATGGATACTTTTCTTGAAGAGTAACATGGCTCATGTTGCTCACTTACACTACATGCAAGACTTGGTTGACCCACTTGTTGTTTGTAGGAAGGCATGGAGCTGTCTACATAAAAGAGCAATCAATGATCTTATTTGAAGACCTTAAAGACATTTTTGCTACCTCAAAAATGATGATACCTTTTCTTGGGGGGGAGATGGACAAGAAGAGATAAGTCAAAGTCAAAGAAGTTGCAAAGTAAAGAGTGACAAAGCAAGCAAAATGAAGGACAAGATGTTGTATGATCTCAAAAGAAAATCCAATGTAATGTCAAGCCATGAGTCAAAGCCATATGAAATCCCAAACGCTATGTATCCCAAGATTTATGAAATAGTTCAACAAGTCATGTCAAGTCACAGCAATGTACCCATCTCAAACTCACTGAGAAAGAAGACCAAAAGGACCTCACAAAGAAGACTAGAGCACAAGATATTGAAGAACAAGTCAAAGATGAAGGGCATGAAGACCAAGAAGGAGTCCAAGAAGATTAAAGACACCCAAAAGATTGAGAAAAGCAAAGGATACCAAAGAATCATGAAGAAGATAAAGAAATTTCCGCTGCTGACAAAAAAGAAATTTTCCCATAGTGGATATTTATTTCCCGTAGTGGATCTTTATTTGCCATAGTGGATCTTATTTCCCATAGTGGATGTAAAAGCCCTTACTAAAGATGTAAAGTTTCAATCCTTAAATTGACTAGACTACCAAATAGTTAGTCTCCTAGGCCATGCCATCATGAAGGGGGGGCAAAAGCCAGCAAGGGTAGAGACTCATCATTTGAGGGGGGGTGTTGAGAATAGCAAATGATTCTTTCCCATAGAGGCTAGATGTATGCCCTGAAGAGGCTAGAAGATAGACATATGATGTATGCTCTAGGAAGAGGGTCCAGAATCCCATATACACAGTGAGGAGAGTGGTACTATCCAAAAGCTATAAAGGCATGTGCTTGTTGACACTCATTTAAAAAAGTAATGGTACTATTAGTTTGAGTCATTATCAGTGTCATTTTCCATCTTACACAAGAATGTTTTTATGAGTCCAAGATAATGTATCTTGGAACCTAATTCACTTGTGTAACAATTACTTTATCCAAGGCTATGTCACCATGAGTTGCATATTCATCTTCTATCCTCCATAGCTCCTGCCATGCTCTAGATTCGTGTTTTCAACATCATGTTGGCTCTAAACAAATCTCTTTCGCTAGACAAGCTTAATAGATGTGTGTCTGGTAGTTCTTCTACAATGCCTTGTTCAATAGCTTCTCTTGTGGGGACGTGAGATACATGATCGGCCATGTAGTGCTGCTTCCCTTTACGTACCACCATGGAAAAGTAAAACTCTAAAACCATAAGTAGCCATCGAGTAATGCATCCTATAGCACACGTTTTATTAACAAGATATCACAAGGCTTGATGGTCAACAAAGAAGGTAAAAAACATAGCCAAAAGATAATGCCAAAATTTCTTTACAGCAAATACCATGGCCAACCCCTCTCTCTCCATTGTTGAGTAATTCATTTCGATCTCAGTGAGTTGTTTGCTAGCAAATCTCATTGGGTAATCTAGGTTGTGTTCACTAGGCTAGCACAACACAACTCCTACGGCAAATTTCAAAGCATCAATGTGCACATGGAATGTGAGAGTCCAATTTGGGACTTGTAGAATTGGTGCAATAGTTAGAGCCTTTTTCAGTTCCTCATATGCGCGTTGGCATTCCTCGGTCCGTTCGAATATAATCAATAGCGTATATAGAGGCCTAGCAATCAATGCATAGTCCAACACAAACCATCGATAATACCCTATATGGCCTAAGAAGCACTAAACGCCCTTGTAATCGGTTGGGGGTAGTAGATCGAAAATGATCCTAACCTGTGAGAAGTCCATGGAAATGCCGTTCTTTGACACTACGTGCCCTAGGATGCATTCGTGCTTCACTCAAAACTGGCACTTCAAGGGGCTCAATGAGAGAAAATATAGTCGACACTATTCAAAGACCACTCGGAGTCTGTTTAAGTGTTTCATCCAAGTAGAGTGAATACAAGTCATCCACGAAGACCTCTAACCCCTTCCTAAGCATATCTTTGAATATAGTGCACATTAGTCATTGAAAGGTAGCTTGCGTGTTAGTTAACCCAAAAGGCATGACTATGTAGGCAAAGACACCCCATTCAGTGGCAAATGTGGTCTTATGCCTATCATTAGGATGCACTTGCACCTAATTGTATCTAGAGAAGCCGTCCAAAAAACTGTAGGCCTCTTTTCCAGCCACTCTCTCGAGCATGTGCTCGGTGGTGTATGGCAATGGATAGTTATCTCTTGTCGTAGCCATGTTTACCTTCTTGTAATTGACGCACACTCTAATCTTTCCATTCTTCTTCAAGACGATGACTATGGGTGAAACCCAGTCCATGTGCTTAACCGGTGTTGCATCTGGTGTCATGGGTATGTTGTGAGTCACTACACTCGGTCCACCCCTTTGAGCTCTTCTAGGGACCAAGCAAAGATGTCAATATATTCTCGTAAGAGAGCAATGAGACTTGCTTCCTCTTCCTTAGTGAAGTCATCAGCTATAAAGATAGGTTGGGGTGTCTCCCCTTCCTCGGCTAAATTGACTCCTTGACCTTGGCGGGTTCTTCCCTTGGTTCACTTGATTGCCCTTATCGTTTGGCTCCCAACAAGATCATTACCCTATCTCCTTTTTTGAACTTTGTAAATCGCTTTGGTAGGCCTTGCGATTTTTCTGCTCTTCTGCCTACATTTCCTTAGGAAGCTTCCATCATTTTTCCCTTAATCGTTGGTGCCTTAGGTAGACGGATAGGGCTCCCTTAGTGCATCTAGTCTTGGAAGTTTGAGGTATCTCATGATAACTATCTGAGCTGACTTTTAACTCAGAATTGAACTCTTCGTCTTCACTAGAAGAGGGAGTCTCTCCTACTAGTCGTAGCTCGGAAGGTGAGTCTGTTTCTGAGTAGTGGCGCATCACTTGGTTGGGCTAGGCCTGCCTACTCATAGTCAATTGAGCCTAAGTGCTCCAACTAGGTTCGATCTCAATCCATGCGCATGACTCCTCTCTCTACCCTAAAGGAATTCTGCTTGCATGGTCTAGAGCCAACTCGTATTTGTTTGATTACACGCCCCCCAATGTCGTATTCTATAGTGTCTAGTTTCCCTTTGCTCTCATTGTTGAAGGAATAACAGTCTTTATATTCGTCCGTCGTCAACAGAGCTATCTTTGTCTGACTGCTCATCATTCCCCAAGTCTTGATACGTCTCTTCTCATTGGTTGGGGACTAGCCCAATCGTACATCAAGTTGAAATTGTGCACCTTGGGCCATCACCACTTAGGCTCATCCAAGAGATCTTGGAGTGGCTTGAGATTCATTGTTGGATTGCCCACCAACTTGTCAGTCAGATATCCTAGGATCTCCAAGAGCTCTCATCTATTGTTTGGGACTTGGAATGCGACAAGATTGGGTTTTCTATGTAAGCTTCTAGCCATCATGCAGACTGGTATTGAGGGTGTGTCCTTGGGCTTGCCAATCGTCTTGATGGCTTGTTTGTACTCCTCATTGTTTGAGAACAATAGGTCGAGGGTAGCAAGAATATGCATCCAGTCTCACTCATTGTCATGACATGGGATATACTTGGTTAAGGACCCATAGGATTTCCTAATCTTGTTGTCACACTTGAGCATGGTTAGGGCAATTGGCATAGTCTTCAAGGTGTCCATCTCTACCCTTATAGCCTCCGTTCAATTGCCTAGGAAGATGAGACCATTGCCCCAGTCTTCTATGACTCTCGGATTACGCATCCAGGGTCGGCCTAGGAGGATGTCATAGTCCACTCCCTTCATGATTATAAAGTCAATAGAGAATTGGACTCTTGTAATCTTCATTGGCCAATTCTTTAATATGCCGAATGGTTTCACCTTCATTCCATTAGCTAGTGTGACGTTGAACCTAGTAGTCTTGACCAATGGATTACCCCAAGTTTGGAGTACTGCATTGCTTGGCACACTAACTCCTGCTCCTTTGTCTATGATTCCCTTTCTTGTGACATCTCCAAGAGCTAAGACTGGCAGGACTACATGCATCTCTGTGCCTTCCCAAAAAGCATTGATGTACAAGGACTTAGGCACAGAGTGCAGTGTCAGGCTAGGTATTTGCGTTCCGCATCATGCTCGTGTGAGTGCGGCAGCTTGCTCATTTGATTCTTCAACCCACTGTTTTAGTTCTTGTCATATTGTTGGATGTTGCCTAAGCAGGTCTCCTAAGCTTAGAGTCATAAGGGTGGTCACCAATGCATTAAGGAGGTTGCTAGCTGCTTGCCTCTCTCTTAAGCCCATGGTTCTTGGCCAATGGCCTTGACTAATTCGCTGGCCAATGGCCCATAGCATTTAGACTTTGTCTAAGCGGCACTACTTGTGGTGCAGTCACATCCCTCAATTTTAGTCGTGGGGGTGAGACTAGCGTGCTCATGCTCAAGAAATCATCAATCTCGTCTTCTAGTATGGGCTCAACATCTTTTAGGTGCTTCTTTCACCCACTCCTTCACCTTCTCGATGGCTTCAAGTTTGCGCTTCAGGTTGGGGTACTCCCTAACCTTAGCACTTCCCTTTTCAACCGTCTTTGGAGCATCAGACCTGATGTTTTTGCCTCTACATTAGTGACTTTCTTTCTAGCAGGCAGTGTCGTGGCACTTTCAATTTTGAGCGTAATCTTATTGTATGGTCTCTTCTTCCTCCATCTTTGACTCTTCTTTATGATTGAGTTTGCATCGATATTGCTAGGCCCTGGCAATGATATTCTGGTCTGCTTTGTTTGTGCACGGGCCATGACATGCAATGGGATGGCCTCCCCATCAAGTCTCTTGACATCGAACAACCCCAATGGGACCGATGGCTCATTTGCTGAGCTAGAGGATGACTTCATTCTAGGGCAATTGACAAAGAGGTGAGTGATTCCACACTCAATGCATCTTAGGTTGGCCTTGTCTCTATTTGCTTGCTCTCTCTCGCGCACCACGAAGAAACGTGTCCTGGTGGGTGACCATAATGATTGGCTCTTGTTTTTGTCCCCCTAGACCTCTGCCTCTCCCTTTACCTAATGTCATCACTGGTACTAGTCAGTAGTCCATAAGGACTATATTTCCTTCTTCATTGTATGATACGTAAGGGTGTACATAAGGCTCATCATTGTTCAGCTCCTCCACATAGTGGACTAGAATGTCACTCGATGGATGAGTTACATAGGGTCCAGGTGGTCTCGAGATACTTGTAGGGTTTATCTCCATACTAGGGATGGTCAGCTTAGCATCATTAGATGGCTGGGAGGGACAATGGGGCTCCCCTTCCAAAGAAGTTCGGTGGCTACTTGCAAGGTAGTGTTGACCATAAGGTTGCGAGTATGGGAGTCTCTAGGATAATCAACAATGCATGGCGTCATGGTTGAACCTACCACAATTAGCGCAAGGTCATAATCTAGGGTCCTGACACTTGGTTGGCAGGTGGTTTCCGCCACAATGCACGCATTAGATGTGTGACTGCATTAGTCATCTCATTATCTCTTGAAATTTGGCTATTTCCATCTTCATTTTTGCTAGCTCTTGTCCTGAATCAATGCCCTTCCCTTTATCCTAAGCACTTGGGCCTAATCTCTCGCTCGATGTTGAAGCCCTCTCAAAATTTCTAGTGCTATGGACTCTTCTCAATTTAAGCTCTTGGAGCTTCTCTCCTTGAGGTGGTTGTCCTCTCTAATAGCTTCTTCAAAGACCCTTGCTAGTGCGTCTCATTGCAGGCCAAGTTTGTCGGCCAAGGCTTTGTAGAGCTCTTCACTTTGTATTCCATTAATGAATACCATGGACACTGCTCTTTTGATTGGTCTCTCGCCCATAGGGATTCTCTTGAAGAGGCTCCTCACATGGGTCACATAATCTTGGATGTCCTCTTTCTCTCTCTGCTTGACATTCATAAGTCAAACTAGCAGATTATTGGAGTATCTAGGTTCAAAAAATATTTTAATGAAGAGGATTTTCAGGCCATTGAAATTGAATCGATTTGCACCAGGTCCAGCCCTTATCACCTAAGCACAGACCAAAGGCTTGTGAGCATTGAGTGACATCAGTGAGGTCGTTGGCCTTGTAGACCTACTCGAACTGCTTCACAAAGCTGTACGAGTCGTCATTTGCCTGGTATTTGTCCGGCTGCTTTGCTACCACATGAATTTTTTATTGGCTCTTAGAGCCTTGGCTGACTCCTAACCCTGCAAAAGTAGTGATGTTGCTAACGTTGTAGCACTCTGCTCCACTAGTGTGTTATCTAGTAGCCGCTTCTTGTTAGAAGCTTGCTCTGTGTGAGGTCTCCTTCTAGCGCTCTCTCGCTTTTTGTTCGATTTCTGCCTGCTAGGTCTAGCACTCTCTGGATCTCTCACGTTTTCATGCTCTGGCATAAGCTCTAGTCTTGTTGATCCTAGTTGTATGAGACTATGCCTTATAGAGCTTTGCATGCTAGCTTTCTCTCCTCCTCAAGATCCACTATGATGTCCTCCCTAGGTCTACCACGGTATTCTAATTGAGTTTGATCATCATATTTGCTCACTAGCTGTTGAATCGCCTCAGGAAAGTCTCCTAGGTCAAGTTCTTCATTGCTTCTACAATCTGAGCCGACCTCTTCCATGTCTAAGATTTCCTATTCTACCAAGTTATCGATCAGGTTAATGAGGTCGATTAGATTCACTTCCCCAATAGTGTTGGTCCTTGCTGCATCTGGCTTTTCAATTGTGTCCTCCACTTGGTCCTACACTTGGGCATTCGATCACCCATCTATGTCTTGGGATCTTCTCTTACTGGTGGGTTCCTTCAAGTTTTTATATTTGAGCGAGTTCCTTGTTAATTACAAACAGTCCTCAGCTTACCCTCACTCTATGTGTGTGCGTGTGTGCTCTTTTCCATGCACTATGTGCAATTAGGCTTTTAGCTCTTCTTAAGTGTGTTTTGAGTGCTGGAAATTAGAGTGAGTGAGAAAACAAAGTGTCTAAGCGACTCTTGCACTCTTGTTTATGGGTTTGTTTTGACAAGCTTGTATGTTCGACTTCTATCGTCCTAACCGGCTTATAGGATTTTTCGAGAGACTTCCCGCTTAGTCAAGATTTGTTTGAGGGTCTACAACTCTGCTTGATGCCGCTAACGAGCTGGGTTGCTAGATAGTTGACTAGCGTTGCCTTTATGTCTATCTCTCACTGATTCTTTTATTCCTTGCACTAGAAAGGTGTTTCAAGTGTTTGTATGGCCTTCAAGGTTCATATGGTCGGTGTTTAGGTGGGTCTGGTCTAGAATTTAAAAATCTTGGAAAATTTTAGATTCGGTCCAACAAGTTTGAATTGCAGGGGCCGAGTGTATGACTTAGACAGTTGAGTGGCCAACGGCCGAGTGAAATTGGGCCCAATTGGGACGGTCCGAATGGCTGATGGGCAGAGTGTATGACTTAGACAGTTGAGTGGCCGACGACCGAGTGAAATTGGGCCGAATTGGGATGGTCCGAATGGCTGATGGGCAAGGGCCGAGTGTATGACTTAGATAGTTGAGTGGCCGATGCTTGAGTGAAATTGGGCCGAATTGGGACGATCCAAATGGTTGATGGGCAAAGTGGCCGAGGGTTGAGTGGGTGTGGTGTCCGAGTGGCCGAACAGGACTAGACCGAGTCAGGCAGCGAGTTGGGAGGGCTGAGTACCTAGTATGTTTGAATGTGCGAGGATGACTCGGACACGCCGAATGGCCAAAGACGAGTGGCCGAGGGCCACCGATTCTGGGACTCGGCCCAAGATCAAGCCGCTTAGACGGGCTGAACGCAGTGCATTTCTTGCCAAAATGGTGGAAAATTTGACGTGTCGAGAGATTCAAGGCTTTACACTTGTCAAGCACTTCCAAATCCTATCTATGCATTAAGGAGAATATTTGGGTATACTTGTAGCGAGCAAAAAACTCGTTGGCTGCAAGATCGAAGTGAATCCATGCAATGGAGCTCACACACACACACACACACACACACACACACACACACACACACAACCAAGGTTTCAAATGAGCTCTCCCTTGGCCTCTTGGCTATTAAACCCCTTCCCAGCAAAGATCTTGTCACTCCTAATCCCCCAGTTGTAGACCTTAATCCCCTTTAGCACTCCTTCTTCCATGTTTATCTTGATTTGTGTCTTGTTCGAGCTGTTTTACAGCAGCAAACCCTACGCTTTTCCAACCCGATTTATTAATCCTAACTTACTCTAAATGCAACAAGAATCAAAAGTAAAGTACTAAACTCATTTCTCCTACTCTTCTAATCATCAAACCATCAAAATAACCAAAATACTTGTTGTGAAGATTAAAAAGTCCAAAACTTCCTACCTATCTCAAGCTTCGATTTGGGGATGAAACCCTTACTTCAATGTTCGATTTGAGGTGTGCAAGCACTCAAGCTTGAATCCATTTGTCTTGGCAATGTAATCAAAATGTAAAAGAAAGCTCACGCTCAACCGTCAAGACCCACGGACCGCTTATTCGTCAAGCATTTCAAGGGAGCTTACCTGATGCCCAAATGAGTTGCCTCCTCCTTGAAGCACACCAGTAGCTCCACGATTCTTGATGCAAGATCAAGCATCCTCAAGCCTCCACCTCCAAGCTCCATCCTCCATAGCCGTGCGCGAGAGAAGAGAAGAGAAGAGAAGAGAAGAGAGGAGATGGTGGAGAGAGTCACCTCCTTGATCCCTCACCCTCACACACTCACTCCCTCACACTCACACTCCCTCTCTCAAGCACACAAGCAAGCAAAGAGAAGAGAAGAAGAGAAGAGGAAGAGTCTCTTGTTGCCACACACCAAATAATGAGCTCTCATTCACTTTTGAACTTGTAAACGCCCCGAACAACGTAGTATGCTTAACAATTATGATATTTGCTTGTTTTCGAGATTTAATAGAAAAGAGAATGAACACTTAAAGCTGAAAATGAAAATTACTCACAAAATTACAGCCATAAAAATGTAAAAGTAACGGAGACAAGATTGAGGGTTGAAGATGGGCAACCCCCCCCGAAGGAATGTATTTCTGCTCAACCCAAGTCCCTTAGGGAAGAGCTCAGTTACAATCAACCTGAGAGTGAGAAGAAGTAATTCTCACTCTCACAAGATCATGCAAAGATGTACAAACACACATGCATTATCTATTATGCAATGATAAGAACTGATTTCTTTACAGTATGAGAGAAGAAAAAGGGGAATTCAGCCTTTCTCCATCATTGATCAGCAGTACAGGGATAGAGCTTGCTTCTTGTAGCTAAAATGGAAGAAAGAGCTCAAGAAGGAGGTGCTGTAATGAATTTACAGGCTTGCTGTCTTGTAAAACAGCAGTGATAGAAGAGGGAATATGGAGGAATTTGATAATGGAGAAGTGGGGGATGATGATGGGGATGGATGGGGCCAGTTTCTGGCTATCTGTGGGTGCTGTACATGAGTTTACAGCAAAGAAAAATGATGCTCAATGAAGAAAAACGAGCTCTTATTTATAGGAGAGGGGAGAGCTAGTACAAAAGGGGAAAGTGGAGTAGCACAAGACAAGTGTCCAGCCACATGTCATGAGATGTGACAAGTGGTGGGACACTTCAAGGCATCAATCCTTTCTGTGTGCGAGTCTAACCCTGATATGCGTGAGTTCTAGTCACAGGCGCCCAATCGGGTCATATAGGTGTAAGTGTGAACTATCTTTTCTCTAACCCACCGTGTGGGTCCACCATAACCTGTGACCACTCATCAGTGGCCAGCTCCAATGCACTTTTCTTTATATCTAATTAGTGCAAAGGAAATAAATTTAATAAATCATTATATAGATAAATTAATGAAAAAGGATACAAATTCTGTTTCTATAGAGTTGTGACAGAACTTTATATACATGCCCTAAAATCCCATGGGCACACATCCCCTTTTTTACATGATCGGCCATTATGGCAAGGTCCTCTTTCCCATTCCCTTCTATTTGGCCTATTTCTTTAGCCTATGCCCATCTACCCTTTTAAAATTTGCACAAGAGGGAGCCTGGCGCTCTTTTACAAAAGTTTTGTGGTGCCTTTCACTTGAAAATTCACTTTTTCTTTTAACTTGATTTTAGAGGCCGCTTTTGTGCCTTTGCTTGTTCTACATCTTGCTTCTTCCATTTTGTTTGCATTCCACTTCTTTTGCTTCCCTCACGAGCTGGATTTAACAGTATACAAGCCACCTATGTATTTGGATTCCAATCATCCTTTGTTTGAGGCACTTTGACTCAAACCCTTAGACTTGGTTGACTACCACCACTTACCTCTTGAGAGCAAAGCATGCAATAGCAATGATGGGGATGATTTGAGGAGGCCCATGTAGAGAAGCTACTAATTTGTGGTATGTTCCTTGGAGCTTCTTTGTTGTCATGTGGGGTTTTCCCCTTGAGTTGTGTTGTGGTACAGTCCCATTGCTGCAAGGTTGCCTCAAGAGAGGATGTCTCTATGTCTCAATGGATGGTGATAGGGCATTGGTCTCATCGCATGTTTCACCTCTTCTTCATCCTAGGAAGAGGAAAATTAAGGAGGTTGGAGCAGCTTGCATCTTATCCTCATTGAAGATGATATCATGTCTATGCAATATATTCTTAGCTTCAAGATCCTAAAGATGGTAACTTATCTTACTTGAATCTCCAAATCTAGGAAAAATTCACTTCTTGGACTTAGGATCAAGCTTGCTTCACTTGTTCGTAGAGATATGTATACAAGCCTAACAACCAAACACACCCATAAGTGATCATAAGAGGGTTTCTTACTAAACCGTACCTCTTTTGGAATCTTGCAATCCAATGGCTTGCTAGGTGATCAATTAATCAAATTAACAATTGTCTTAGCAGCTTAACCCAAAAACCATAAGTGAGACTTGTGTTAGATACTGTACTTTGAACCCTTTTCTAGATGGTTCTAGATATCCTTTCATCCACCCCCTTTTGAATTAGGTTTTTTGGAGGAATTAGCTTTCTTGATGTCATGCATATCATGAAAGTTCTAAAATACATGTCACAAAAGTTTTGAAATGCATGAGAGGTATAATGTCCACCATTATCAATACTTAAATATTTTAGCTTCTTTTCTTGTAGCTGATTTTTTGCATAGGCCAAGAACTTTTGGAATGCATCAAAGACACTACTCGTCTTATGAATAGAAAATGCCCATATTTTCCTAGTAGAATCATCAATGAAAGTAACAAAGTAAGATGCTGCACCTAAAGAAATTGTACGCATTGATCCACATACATCCAAGAATTTGGATCTTCTAGCATCAACACCTCTTTTACTGCTAGTTTAGTCTATTTGCAACATATACAATGCTCACATATTCTAATATAAAAAAAGTTGAAAGACAAAACAAGCATAAAATCATTTTCATCATAGTGATAGAAATATAGCCTAAATAGTGACATCAAAGTGATATAAATGGTTGTTCAATGATAGCTATAATGTGATATTTCATATTAGATACATGTGAAGAGTCTAAGTTACCAATTTTTGGCTCTTTAGCAACTAAAAAGGACCCTTTGTATATATTATAAACATTCTTGCCTAATTTCACACAATAAACATAATCATCCAACTATCTAGTACTTATTGAACTTTTCTTCAAGTCTAAGATAGGACATATATGGTGAAGTATAAGTTCACACCATCTCTAAGATCTAAACAATACCTTTTGGTTTCACATACAAGTGACAACTAATTAATAGATAGGCAAGCAATTTCCATTTAGCACACAAGTAGTCAACTACTAATTAGCATATTGGCAAACAATTGCTAATTAGCACATAGATAACATGCCAGTACAAATTATCATACATCACACCAATCAAAAGATCATTGCTAATTAGCATACAATTGGATATATTTGCTCCAAGGCAAAAAGTTATGACAATGAAAATTACATGTACTTGATGATAAAAGTCAAAATTGATTGATTAATCAACTTGAAACTAGGAAAAATATGGACTCAAAAAGGACCATTTGGTTTAGCATTTAATCACATTTTTAATGAGATAGTATTTGATATCGACTAATGCAAGGGGGTGATATATGCACATTTTATCCAATCTTGTGAAAGGTTGAATGATTTTTTTGAGAAGAAGAGTGGTTTTTTGAATATAAAAATATTTTTTCTCATGAAAGTGGCTTGACAAAATCTTAAAAATTCTTTATAAAAACCTTTTTTTTCAAATTGAACTACCAAGTTGGAAAGAATTTAATCTAAGAGCTCCATGCATGCCCATGTTTGAAATGCAATGAGCATTCAAAAAAATTTGATACTCAAATATTATGTGGATTTATGGGCCCAACAAGGTGGCTAACCTATACTCATGACACATGGCACTATGACCAACAATCATTTCAAAAAAACTTGCACTTAAATTTTACATGGCATAGTGTACAACATCTAAGAAAGGAATAAAGAATGCATAGCACATAAGAGAAGAATAGAAACTTTAATTTCAAACAAGCTTATACAAAGATGGCTCTATATATGCATGTGCTTCTCTCATGCTTCCACTATGAAGCTTGGATGGCAATGTAGAAAAATGATAGGTTTAGAGCTTAAGGCTAGGTAAAAGAATTTTGATCGGATGAAACATATAGCTTTGGGAGGCCTCTTTCATAGCTTGAGCAAGTGGTCAAATCGACTAGTTCAACCTACCATATTATGAACCTTTCCTAGGCCAATGAATATTTCAAAGAGTATACAATTTAGTGTAGTGTGCTTCAAGTTGCTACAAACTTAACTACTCTATTTAACCCAAAGGCTAGACCCACAAAGGTCACCTTTTTGCCATTTGGTCACATAGATCTCATCTAGCATACAAGCTAGGACCCAACCAATGTTTCAACTCACACATGGCTTCTCATATTCAAGCCTTACAACTTTGAGTGCCATGGATCATTGGTGGTACCTTACAAGGGTGGGGTGTTGAGCATATCTAACTCTCCCACTTTAATATCTACTCATAGAGGTGAACTACATCCTTGGCCCAACATTGAGCTCTAAAGATGAACTCAAAGTAGATCCTTCATAAGAGCTATAGTGATGATATATACTCCCTTCTCCTCTCTTGGATAGTAGAGCAATTATGATATCTCTCAATCAAATCACATATATAGTGATAATAGATCTTGAAATGTTTGGTGCACACATAAAACATAAAATTTTTAGTAATGGTGATGCAATTTTAGTTGCTCTTCAACAAGCTATCTTGTACTCTACTTTAGTAGAAGATAATGCTACTATTGATTGGTTTTTACTAATCCAAGAGAAGATTCCTAAACCCAAAGAAAAAAAAATCCAAAAGCTACATACTTGAAAACATTGTCACTTATCCAATTTGAGTCATAGTTCCTCATAAGAGAGCTTCAGGAACTGTATTGATACCATTGTCATTGTTACTACATCCTAGCTTTCCAATGAGTTTGACGTGGTTTGTTTAAGAACTTAGTCAACACACCAATAGCAAAACTAATACTTGGTTTGATGTTGCACTAGATAAAACTAGCAACCAACCTCTTGAAAACATTGTCACTTATCCAATTTGAGTCATAGTTCCTCATAAGAGAGCTTCAGGAACTGTATTGATACCATTGTCATTGTTACTACATCCTAGCTTTCCAATGAGTTTGACGTGGTTTGTTTAAGAACTTAGTCAACACACCAATAGCAAAACTAATACTTGGTTTGATGTTGCACTAGATAAAACTAGCAACCAACCTGTTGTACTTCCCAATGTCCACTAGTATTGATGTATCCTCAATGAATAACTTCACATTGACCTTCACAAGTGTAGCTATCTCCTTACGTTTTGTCATGCCAAGTGTTTTTAAGATCTCCCACTAATTGTTTTGAGAGATGAAGATTTTTTGTGGATCCTATCAAACTTCAATTCCCAAACAATAGTGTTGCAAGTGCTAGTCTATTATTTCAAACTTAGAGCCCATATTCTTTTCAAATATATTTGACCTTGAATCATAGAGAGGTAGCTTGGTACTCATCTAGGGATCCAATCCTAGCCATCACCATCCATACTACTCATGGGTATAAAAACTTAGATTACTAGGTATTCCTTAAGTCTACCTTGCAAGCAAAGTGTTTGGCCTCATCTCATGAGGATTGACTTATAAGTTCCTAATGACATACCTACAATCTTTAGTGGCACTCTAGTATTGGGCTAAGAAACTCACTATTTCTCAAGTCATCAAAGACTCAAGGTGTGCAAGCACCACACTTGGTTCAATGAGAGCGAGAAATGAGGGGAGCTAAGCATCAACCCCTTTGCCTATAAGGCATAGTCTCACATCGACTTCCTAAAATGATATTAAATTGATCCTAGGACTTGAACATAGGATGGTTATGATTCATGGCCCTTTTCTAATTTTTAGGAGAAGACACTTGGCTAACACGATCTATCTAGCCATTGGATGGTTTCATCAAGAAGACCATCCATCCACGTTAGGGGAGATTTGAGGTCAACTTTTGGCCTTGTAAGACATTGAGGAGAGAAAAGCGTTGTGCAATTTATAAAATACACCATTGGAAAAAAAATCACAATCAAGGGAAAAATCATCCCTTGGTGGGTGAAAGTATGGTTTGATGCTATAAGAAAAGGACTGAGTTTGAACTACTAAGAAACGTCATATCCTACAAATGAATCTCACCATCATTCAATCAATGTGGCACAAGAAACATGCTAAAGCTCACTATCCCACATATAGTACGAGCCCCCTCCAGTCATTAAGCTCTTGACGTAGCCCCTAGGGCTCTTTATTGTGCCACTCAAACTCTCTTCTTGGTGCTTTGCATCTAGTTTGCTTGTTTGCATGTTGCTATGAGGACTTTATCAAGGAAGGGGGCTATTAAATCCACCCCAGTGAAGCCCCCAACAATGATGAAGTGTAAGGATGTGACAAAATACCGCTATCCATGATAGAGGAGACATAGACCCAAACAGTGGTGCGAGTAAGGATAGCTTCTCTATGGAGCAATACGAGAAAACATCAATCCTATTTGGTGATGAAGATGAGTCCTTGACAAAACCTAGAGGTGAGCTTCCATGGTATTACTTTGTTTAGGATTTACTTTTTTTGTTCTGTGCCTTTTTGAGGACTTTATGCAATCTATCATAGTGGAATGTATGGTGAATGGTGACATCAAATCAATATTTTTGCTCAATCTCCTTGTTTCAATTCATAAGAGCTTGCTGCTCGTTCGTGATCTTTATGTGATTTAAACCCACAAAGGGTCACCACAAAGCAAGAGAGACCCCTCCCAAGGGCAAAGGGTACCATATCACTTTATGGTGACCCTTTTGTGAGGTGAACCCCACATGGGTCACCGCCAAGCAAGACATCCCCATGTGAATGGTGAAGGGCCCTCATATCACATGGTTGTGATGCTTGTATATTGTGAGGGTGAGAATTTTATTCAAGAGGTGAGAAAAGCCTATAGATTGGATATCTTCTTTTGATCATGGATTTTGAAAAAGCTTATGATAGGGCATGATTATCCTTTCTGCTAAGAACCCTCCAAGTGATGGGGCTTGGGGCAACCTTTTGCAAAGTGTTAGGAGCACTCTTCTCCACTGAGTCAGGATGTGTCTCAATCAATGGTACTCTCTTAAAGGGTTTCAAGATAATGAAGTCAATATTCCAAGGATGTCCCTTGGTACCACTACTATTTGCAGTAGTCACAGAATCTGTACTATTGTAGGCTCTTCAGTGGAAGGTAGAGCAAGGCCTTATTAAAGGAACAGGGCTTCTAGATGGATCCATGTTTGTCACACAAATGTTTAAGGACAACAACATGAATATCATCAAAGCTTAGAAGGACCCCATTAAAAAATTCCTTCAGACATATGAAGACTTTTCTATCCCATGTGGCTCTAAAATCAGCAAGGCAAAAACAATGATAATCATGCTCTCATGGGACCCTCCCTCGAGCTGGCTCATAGAGACCAACTTTAAGACAGTACAGCCTAGGGCATCACTGAGATACCTTGACTATCTGATTGGGATCTGAAGTAAGATTTCATTAGGTGTACAATAAGATTAAAATCAAGATGCAAAGTTGGTCCAAGGGTCTCTAGCTAGTCCTAAAAATAACAAAATAACATGGAACTTTTCATCAAAATGTCAACCTAAGAAATTGTCAATCTATGTGGAACTATAAAGTATGTTTATGGATGGATAATAACAAGGAATGCCCACACAAAATAAAAAATAATTTAAAGTATATAATATGTGTTTGATAAATATCTAATCTTTTTACTCAAGGGTTAAAGTGGGTTCTCTATTGTAACTTTGAACTTCAAGTGGTAATAGGCATGACTTTAGTATGATTGCTATAGTTATATATAGTGCCCATATTAAGCGGCCATAGTTATATGTAATGCTTGATCTTTATTAATTGAACTCTATCTTTTTGCATCTAAGTTTACTATGATTGTCAATGGATTAACAATGTTCAAATTTTCCATGCAATTGTGATTAGCACGGCACAAAAGAAAATGCCTTATGAAAAGTAGGGGTGCATGTCAAATCCTAGCATTTCTTAAGATGTAAGAAATGTATATAAAGTGGCTGCTAAACTCTAAAGCCTTGACTTAGCGAGCGTTAACTTCTTTTTGAAGCTGTAAATTTTACCTTTACATATCAATACAAATCTGTGTTAGCGTTTTAAAAAAACATTGAAGGGGTCAAATCTTCCAATGCATGCTTGTGCATAGAGTGCTTTTGATCAATGGTGATATCTAAACAACATTATTGCATAATCTCATAGTTTCAATTCCTAAGAGCCTATCGCAAATGGTTTTCTAGTTTTGGACCTTTCCAAGATTAACAATAGAGAGACTAAACCTTTACATGACCAAATTTAGCAGTGCAATAGCACCAAATTTGATACAATTGCACTGGCAAAACCGCTACCAAGACTGCATTAGCAAATATGATTGCTTTGTATCCACATAATTTTGGGCAGATGAATCCCCATCCCCTCCACCCCCCCACACATGTGTGTGTGTGTGTGTGTGTGTGTGTGTGTGTGTGTGTGTGTGTGTGTGTGTGTGTGTGTGTGTGTGTGTGTGTGTGTGTGTGTGTGTGTGTGTGTGTGTGTGTGTGTGTGTGTGTGTGTGTGTGTGTGTGTGTGTGTGTGTGTGTGTGTGTGTGTGTGTGTGTGTGTGTGTGTGTGTGTGTGTGTGTGTGTGTGTGTGTGTGTGTGTGTGTGTGTGTGTGTGTGTGTGTGTGTGTGTGTGTGTGTGTGTGTGTGTGTGTGTGTGTGTGTGTGTGTGTGTGAAGCATGGTTTATTTTTCAAAAGAGAGACATGGTATGTTTAACTCTGGAGTATTAACTAACATCTCTCTAGACAAAATAAAATATAAGAGTACCCTTGAGAAAATTTTGCTATACAATAGAGGAGCTGCACAAGGAGGTGCGGCCTAAGTCTGGAAGGGGTGCTTCTAAAGGGCTTAAGTGAAGGTACTCTCTATGAAGGCCATTGTTTAATTGTCTTCAAGCACAAGTACCAAAAAAGTACAAAGATCTATTTGAGCCATATGCATCCTCACTTAGCAAAAGAATGCAAGTTTCTTTTCCACAAGGTATATCAAGCACCTCCATCTTGTGGTGAGATCGCAACTAGGTTTGCACAGTTCTATGTGTTTGAGTGATGCCATGCTAGGGTGGAAGACCTTGAAGGCCATAAAGTGGCATAGACCATGTTTGGGAAAAGTATAATTTAGATGTGCAAGAGCACGCCAAGGGGGTTGGAAAAGAAGATTGAGACATAGAGAAGGATGAATGGTGCCTCCTAGGTTGGTGTCCCTCCTAGAAAGAAGCCTTGCTCTACAAAGTCTGCATTGAGCAACATTTGTACAGAGTCATGGCTTGGGTATGTAGGGCCAGTTTGATTACATCGCTGACTTGGAGTCATTATTAGAGAGGGTACTTGGCAAGACCAAGAGTACACTAAATAGGCTATTGGAGCTGAAGGATTCAATCTAGCAAAAGAAGGAAGTGTTGCTCAAGTATGAGGGATCAAATGTAGTGGCTAAGTGCATAAAGGATGGCATTAAAGTATATGAACCGGGCCTCCAAGAGCTCTAGTAACAAATTCCATGTAATGATGCAGAGATCAAGGAGGTGGAAGCTCACCTACTAGGAGCAAGCCAACGAATATTGCAATGTCTTGGGATCAGTGAGAACATAAAACAAAAGAAGTTGAGCTTGAGAATGTATACTCAATGCACTTTGTCTTGGGTCCCTAATATTGCCTCTTAATCTTTTGGGAGCACTTGGTGGTTTTGGATACATTTTCTACTCTTGAAATGCTTTTAATACCATTTGGTGCTCCTTGAAACTATCTCTGGCTATTCTCCTTACTAAAAAGCTTATTGGTACAAAACTTGGCTTTTTTTGGTATATCTTAGTGTAACATGCCCGCCCCTCAAATTGCAAGACACGTCTTAGCAGTCCATCAAGAGAACAATCTAGAAGACGCTGCTCGGCACTCCTAAGGAATGACATGGGGTACGAAACCTATCCGGCCATTCCCACTAGGATCAACTTGAAGTCCAGGTTCCTAGCAGTCGGGTTTTCCTAACAGCTTTCTAGCGTCGATCGACAGCCGCTTAACGTTGCGTGGATACAACTGGACCAAGGCAGACTCATACCGCGCTTGGTTCAAAGAGAATGGGAAACGAGAGGGATGCATCGCTCAACCTCTCTGCCCGTAAGGCATAGTCCCATTCCGGTCCTCTAAAATGGCATGAATCATGTTTTTAACTTACAAGTTCTAAGGTCCTTGTCTATCTAACGTTCCATCAAATAAATTCCATTGAGGAAAGCTCTCGGCTAACCGAGACCACCCTGCCCTAGGATGGACCCGACGGTCACATCCACCATGCTTCCCTCGAGGGTTGTTTTAGTTATCTAATTGCCTACCACATTATGTTTGACACATAAAAGCAGCTTCCTTAATTAACCCATTAATCATAGATTCCTTTACGTAATTTAGGGCACAGACACTAAGACAAGATAAAACAAGATCAAACACTTCCTTAATGTATCTTCAGATTAATGTTTGTCTCCCACCCATGCAGGAGAATTAAGTGTCCCTGCCTCTGCAGTAGAAATAATCCTTCCGTATCTCGAAAATAGAAACCCAAAGGTTTATCCTACCAAGATTCTGCCTTGTAACTAGTATCAAGGCCTCGAGATCCCATCTCGAGTCACGTAGAACACCTGTGTAGGGTTCAGAGGCATTGGGATTTACGACAAGAGCCCCCCTAGAACCTAAGCGTCCTCTTATGCCAAGTAATTTCCACGGAGAGACCTCTCGCAGCGGGTTCAGTCCACATTCCCAGTGCAGATTCATAACCCCCTTGGTTAGGGTTTGGCGGTTCATGGGGGTAGCTGAGTCCAGTAGCTCCTTTGGTGTATAAGAGATTTTCCCTAGATGATGGAATACCATCTTTTGCATTCTTCTTCTATTCGTTCTCTTTATCAAGAAGAGAGTGTTCAATATCTTTATGTGAGAGACTTGGAACATTACTTAGAGTGGACACAAGGTTCTCATATGGATCCTTATTTACACTTGCAAGCAGTACGGCTATTGCTTCATCTTCATCAATATTCTTCTTAAGAGTTGCAAGCTGGGTTTTTAGACTCTTGAACTTATTAATGTGTATGGTCATGGAAGCAGTGTCTTTGATATCTAGTTTATAAAACTACATGAGTAATTTTACATTTGAATTCTTTGCTTGGGTGCCAAACATCTTGTCAAGTTCTTCCCAAGCAATTCTAGCATCTTTAATGCCAGAGATATGATGTAGCACATCATCACTTAGTCCCCAGGCAATGATTCCTAGAGCCTTGTTGTTCATCTTTTTCCACTCCTTTGTCTTGAGCTGTTCTTCTTCAACAAACTCGTCTTCATCATCTTCCTTCTTGCTATTTGTATCATCTTCAAACAGGTTCCACAAGTCCTTTGACATAAGGTGGTACATAGTCTTCTCCTTCCAGGCATGAAAGCCTTGACCATTGAATTTAGCTATGTGTTTGAGCTCTGCCATTTTTGATTAGTAGCAATTTAGCTAGTAAAGGAGTTGTTCCTCAATGTGTCAAGAGACACAAGTAACAGTAGTGTTAAACAACACTAGCTAGTATCAAGAGATACTATGTAGTGGAAGTCTGATGCTTGAACTTCAAAATCTTCTTCTTGGATATTGCCCTTACTGGAAGTTGAGTAAATGTGAGTGGTAGTGGCCTCAATGTACTGCAAACAGTGAGAGAGTGAGATGGGAAATAACTTGTAGTTGAAGTGGCTATGGTGGAATTAGGGTTTGTAGGAACACGCAACTGGTTTTTGGGTTGTAGCAGATCATACAAGCAATCATTCGGGACAATAATTGTTGAGGAGATAGCCTATGAGATAGGCTTCAAGAGCCCTATACCCAAAGGATAGTTTGCATTGCATGGAGGAAGAACTAATCATATATACAGGGGTTAGGGCAGTGACCACAAAATCTGGAAATGTTGGAGCATAGATTGCTCAATGTCATGAGCTATTGTGGCAGGAAGTTGCATCCTAAGTTGTGAACAACTCCTCAAAAGAAATTATAATAAGATATGGCCTCTATTGTGAGATCTACAAGCTCAAATGGCTGCAGGTCCTGTTTGGCTATGGAGGACACATAGAATAGAATTTGACACAGTTGACAATGCTGAGCTATAGATGATTTATTGTTGGGCTCTAAGAGGTGACAAAGAGGAGCATCAAGAGCAAGAGTAGAGATCTCCAAAAGGAAGCTTGTCAAGATCTTGTCTGGTTGAAGAAATCTAAGAGCTTAAAGTAGGATAGGTGTAGGGTGGCTATGGCTGCCAAGCAGGGCAATGAGAAGGAGTAGGAGATGGGGTTCTAGACTTGTCCTGGACTGAGCTCAAGCTGAGCTAGATGAGAGTGAAATGGAGATGGAGTAGTGCCATGCCTGACTAGGCTCTGATACCATGTTGGTATGCATGGATCTAGAGCATGGCAGCTATGGAGGTTGGAAGATTAAGGCTAAGTTCATAGTGACATGGATAGACCAAATGTTACACAAGTGAATTAGGTTCCAATATAGATTAGCTTGGACTCATAAACACAATCTTGTGTAAGAGACTGATAATGACAATGAGACTAACTAAAAGTACACAGTATCATGATATTGCATTCATCATTGTGAAAGTGATAGTCAAGTACAATTCTTTATAGAAGTTGGGTTATTCCAATCTCCTCACTGTGCATATGGGATTCAAGATAGCTCTTCCTGGAGCATACATCATTTGTCATTTCTCAATAGTATCACTTGTAGCTAGGGTATGATAAACTACTAAATCTTGTTGATATCTTAAATCGGTGCACATGGGAAATTCTTACCATCCCGCCTCTTCACCATTGATGAACCAGGTCGAGATCCCCTATCCCACATGAGAGAGACACACACTTATAAATAGCACAAGTAGCCGCCTAGTAGTAGGTGCTCGAGATCTGAACTAATCCCACCAACCTAAGCACCTCTAGACCTTGTCCCACCACCTCAGTTCCCATCACAGCAAACCCCTTCAAGATGAGCCCCACCACCCTAAGCCCCTCCATGTCCCACCCCTCAAGGCCCTCCAAGACAAGCCCCACCACTTTTAGCCCCTCTAGGTCCCGACTCTTGAGGCCCTCTAAGAGGAGCCCCTCTAGGAGGAGCCCCTCAAGGACAAGCCCCTCCAAACCGAAGACCGTGGCCCTTTAGGCCAAGCCCCTCCAGGACAAGCCCCTATCACACTAAAACCCTCCATGGCGAGTCCCCCAAGGGACAAGCCCATTTAGGCCAATCCCCTCCAAGACGATACCCTCAAGGACAAGCCCTTCCAGGGTGAGCCTCATTGCTTTCCATTGTCCTCAATGAGTGTGGGCTGCCCTAGCTTGCAAGAGCCCCCTCCTCTCCCTCACCTTCTTGCACCTCTATCTCCACCTCAACTCCTTAATATCCATCACTTTTGATGGAGAATAAGCTCACCCTTAATAATGAGCTCAATATCATCCTCACAATGAGTGTACTATGGTGATGGGGGAGGTAGTGACCCCTACCTAGGCAGTTGTATCTTTGAGAGGGGAGTGGGAGGTTGTGGAGCTAGATGGTATTGACATTGGAGTGCTTGCTTACCCTAATGATGAGGAGTTGATAAAATCCATCCTTCTTGCCCTCCAATAGTCCTTCTTGCCCTCCAATAGTAACTTTTCACTATTTGTTTTTTAGCATCTCAATCCTTGATCTCGTTGGTATGCTATCTTAATAATATTTTTTCATGTGCCTTGCATTTGATAGCTATGTAATATCATTGCTGCCATTGGAGATCCAGAGATTTTTATATTGTCTTGACCTGCTATTTTTAGTCCTCTACAAGATAATGATGTCTCATGGGAAGATGCTTTAAAGCAATGGAGTTACATGTAGATCAATGATGTGCGAGTTGTTTTCATTTTGTATCATCAGTAGTAGTAAGTGCTTGATTAAATAGCATTGCTTGTCTGTATACACCTAGTTCTTTTATCTTTGTTTTGGTGATTTATCTTGCTTGATGATTGAATAGTTCTCACTGGATTCTGATATTATACAAGAGGTATCAAAAAAATATATATTTTGTCTCTCCTTTGGGATTTAGTTCATGATTTTTGAAGGTTTCAACCATAAACTAGCTTCACCTGTGTCTCTAGGGCTAGGCACAAATTTCTAGCTTGCATGAAGGGCCTTCCTTTTGTAGCAACCCTTTTATGCAACCTGACTACAAAGATTGTGCAGGTCCCACAACAAGTCCCTCGAGACGCCAAGTGTGGATGGAGGAAGTTCCTCAGCATGTTTCTCCTTCTCAAGGTTATATATGGTCTTCTAAATGTGAGCGGTTTTTAGATGCAAGCTTGTTTTTCCTGTCAAAGCTTTTAGTTTGTAATTTCTTATTGGGCATAGGATATTGATATAGGGAGCCTCTTGGAGTTTTAAGTCAAGAAATTCAAAGTCAATGCCATTCAATTTTTTGTATCTACAATTGTTGAGTACCGCAAGGAGGAGGTGTTGCAGAGAGAGATGAGAGAGAGAGAGAGAGAGAGAGAGAGAGAGAGAGAGAGAGAGAGAGAGAGAGAGAGAGAGAGAGAGAGAGAGAGAGAGAGAGAGAGAGAGAGAGAGAGAGAGAATGCAGAGGAGGCATGATTAGGAACAAGAGTAGATAAGGGCTTTATAAGATGTGCAAGATGCCATACGAGGTCATGAGGTCACCATGGGACATTCGTCAATGGACTAAATTGAGAGCTGTTAAGAGCGGGTCGCAAGTAGTAGAGAGGGGACCATAGATATTTGAAGCTCTTTGGCATGATATGGAGGAGGCATGCCAAACCTCCCATCCCAATACCAAAACGAAGGACAACCTCACTGACCTTGTGGAAATCTTGCTACCCTTGTGGTCATGTCTAAAGTTGTGAAAAGAGTCACTCATTTTGATTATGTTTGAGTTGGTCAAATTGGGTATTGTGTGTGGTGAACCCCACAAGGGTCATCACTAAGTGCAGGAGCCCCTTCCTAGGCCAAAGGGTCCCCCACTTCACTTGGTGTTGAAATGCTAAAATACAACAAGAAATATTGTGATAGCCACAACCAAGGTGGCCATAGCTTGGATTATCATTGCCATGATCAAGTATTGCAATGGATAAAAGTAGAAAAAGACAACAAGGTATCCATATCTTGCTATGGTGGAGCAAGATACACACCCCCTTGCTATCATGGAAGGTCCAAAATGGGAGTGCTCAAGTGGAAATTTGATTAATGAGCAAAAATATGTGCATGTGTTATATTCTCAATCGTTTATGATCTTCCCTAAACCTATGCTTTATTATAATTCTACTTGAAAAATCCAATTTTACTTCAGCATAAGGCCTAGAATTTATGCATTGTTTTGCTCCATAAACTATAGGATAAGTTGGGACTTTGCTTTAGGGGTTTTGGAATCGTTCTTCTTACCTAAAGGCCTCTCTTTGCTAGCTGAAATTTTATCCCAATCTTGAGACTAGTTTGAAGAAATGTTTCCCATAGTTTTGGGCTAAAAAGAAGATACATCTCTATGTCATTTTTGGCTATACCGCTCATCAAGTTGAATTGCCTCATGAATAATCTTGGACTGCATGACACCAACCTTCGGTGAAAGATGAAGATCAAATCCATAAATGTATGTATTTAGTTTTGTCAACTTTGTAATCTGTTCTATATACATTGACAAATTTAGAAACATATTGCAGTAATCTGCAATGGATATTCCTCTTTGTTTGCGATCATACCACCTCCTTTGCAAACTTCTCTTTCTCCATTGGAGAGACAAAAACATCAAGCATTGCCCTCTTGAAATCCTCCCAATTGACAAACTTTTCTCCAATATTCCTCATATCTCTCCACCAAATATGGGCATAGCCTTCAAAGTGAAGGGTTGCATAATAGATCATTGCTTCATCACTACAGAGGTAAAGTATAAAATAGATTTCCAACTTATTTATCCACTTCTCCTATTTTGTAGGTGAAGAGTTGTCTCCTTTTAAGTTTGGGATGCTCATTTTCTCATTAATCTCTCGATCATTGTAAGGTGGTGATAGATTTGTGTTAGGATATCCATAATATTATTGCCTGCATGAATCTTTGTTCCATGAGTTGTCCATAGGATCACTACCCATTTTTATTGCTAGCTAAACCATGAGGAAATGGTTATCCAATTCCATGATTAGAGTGCTAGGGAGTGGTGGCGTCTAGGTACTTGATCATGGAATGGTATTTTTACATCATGCCTTATTTATCCACTTCTCCTATTTAGTAGGTTAAGATTTGTATCCTTTGAAGTTTAGGATGCTCATTTTCTCATTAATCTCTCAATCATTGTAAGGTGGTGATTGATTCATGTTAGGATATCCATAATATTATTGCCTCCATGAATATTTGTTCCATGAGTTTTCAATAGGATGGCTACCCATTTTTATTGCTAGCTAAACCATGAGGAAATAGCTATCCAATTCCACGATGAGAGGGCTTATGAGTGGTGCTGTCTAGGTTCTTGATCATGGAATTGTATTCTTCCATCATGCCTTTCTTCATGATTAACTTCAACTCTCCTTGGCAAAGTAGCAAATGGAGGGTAGAAGGACTTATAGAATGGATCACATTCATGATATTTGTCTTCAATTCTAGTGTCATCTTCTTGCCTATAATCATTTCTTTGGTTGAATTGTGGCATTTCCTTATTCTTGCCATGTATTTGAGTTGGTTGAAAATTGTCCCTCACATTAGGTCATGGAGTTGGAAATTGGTTATATGGGGATGGGATATGATCATCCATAGGTTGAGGATCATGCATCTTACTTCCCACACACATAATGAGTGCAATTAATTCATCTAACCTACTATCCATCTTTGCCATTAATCTGTTAAATAAAGTTACCTTTTTTTCATGAAGTAAGACGGGCTAAAATTGAAGAAATTAATGCTAGGTATAATAGGGATTATCAAGATAATTAGTGGCTCATTGATTTATCACTTACCTCTTTTGTATAAAGGATAATATCTCTTCAATTTTGCAATCAATTCAAGTTAAGTTAGGAGTTAAGAAAATGGATTATTGATGATAGTATTAGATAAGCAAGCAATTAATCAAAACTTGAATAAAGTCCTTTGGCCATTTTTTAAAATGAGCGAGACATTCAAATGATAGAGTTGCAATTCAAGCATAGAGAGAATTTAATTCTTGAATCCCCAAGTAAGAGGACTATGGTTCAATTGGGTAAGGAGGAATCAAGAATTTGGAAGTTAGTTCTATCATTATTTTGTTGATGGATTAAGGCATTCATTGAAATGGAATCCCGCACAATGAGTGGTCCACACTAATATAGACTCTTATTCTTGCAGTTCTCAATGCTTAAAAATACTTAGATTCCAAATGTTAGGGTAAGGTGCCTATGCCTATACTACATGTGTATTCACTAGGCTTACAATATCCACGTACTTTTGCATTGCAAGTGGTGGGACCCACACACCTATACACTGTAGCTAGTGGGTGTCTATCACTATCACTTCCTTCTTTGTTCTTTCAGTGACTAATGAATGAGGGAAGATTGATCACACATAGCAACTATTGGAGTTCCCACATCTCGAGTGTCTCTATCTCTCTTGATCTCTTGCTCCATCCACCATAGCTTGTACCTTCGTTGCTTCCATTGGCTTGTGATTCCACTTGGGGTTCTCCCTTCAACTAGTATCAAAACTTTGGTTTGAGAAGCTTCATCAGTGAGATTGCTTCAACCCTATTCAACACCTATAGCTTACGGTTTAATGGCTGCCATTACTTTAGCTCATTTGAGGTAACCGTTGCTTCCCACATCTTCTTGGCTTTCATAAGCTTGTTTGAGTGATTGGAGAGGCTTGGTTGGGCACTCTACTGTTGGGGGTAAAGGCGCCTTTGCATAGCTACCCATATATTACTACATTGACGGTACCCACCACTACACACTGTAGGTGGCAGGCGCACGTTACAGTCACTTATTCTTTATTCTTTTAGTGACAATTTGAATAAAGGAAGGCTCGACCATACATTGTGGTCGTTGGAGTTCCCATTTCTTGTCTCTCTCTTTCTTGCTCTTGCTCTCTCGCCATAGCTCTCATGTGCAAGCTTTGATCCTTCTCACCTTTCAACTGGTATCAGAGCATGGCTTCCCAACTCTTGAGCTTGGCTCATGGCATTCTCAACTTCCCATCGACTCCCTACTTGCATTGGGTCTCCATCCCGGCAGCCATCCCCGGCTTCCTGAGCTTCCTCCCGGCCTATTGAGGCACCCTTAGGGCATTCACACAAAGGTATTGCTTCATTCTTTACTGGTTTTATTCAATCCATAGGGTGCATGCAACAGGGCAGCCATATCCAAGGTTCATGGAGCTCATATCTTGCTCCCCCTTCATGGTGGCTTGTTGCTCGGGGGGGTCACTCACGTATATATGTATATATAATGTGAGTTCAAAATAAAGGGTTTTTAAAACACCATTTTTCTACATTTTTTACGTACAGAAGGGTATCATATAAAGGGGTTACTTACAGATTGAATAGAAAAGGGTGATGTTTTATTCAAGAAAATTTCAGAGATTAGGATATTTATAGTGTAATGAAAGCAATCAACCATGGAATGAAATCTAACTGAAATTGAAAATTAACTAAGCTACAACAAAGAATTAACAAATCTATTGCACCAAGACATCCTCATCATGTATTAATGGTTGGAGATTCAAGAATACATGACGGCCATGGCTGAGTGCTTCATAGGCTAGAAAGAAGCTAACTCCAAGAAAATGGTAAAGCCAAGATTATTGAATGATCAAAAGATGTCTTGCCTTTGGCCTCTGGTCCCTTTTATTCTAACCCTCTTCCAAACTTAAGGGCTGTTCACACATGTACATATAGGCTAAAGCTAAATTTACAAAGGCTGGAATTAATCCAAGGTGCAAATATTAATGTTGTATTTTTCCTTCATGACAAACCATCCCTTCCTGAAGATGGTTTTGTCCTCAAAACCAAGAAGTAAGGGCCTATATCCAAGTCAAGAATAATAGTAATCATGCCCATTCATCTTCCAAATGATAAGAAAGCTCTGTCCATGAAAAGAATACCTTTTGCATACCAAACTGTGAGAAAACTGGCTGTTGTCCAAACAGGGCTGATTCACTAAAACTGCCATAACTTTTGATATATTGGTCCAAATATGGCGTACGAGGTGTGGAAACGAAGTATACACTCCCAAGCATCACCCCATAACATCAGAATCAAATTTTGATGAAGTCAGGACAGTTTTATTGTCTGCAGAAATTTCATACAGCAAGCTGTCTCTGCACAGTCACTACATACTGCATCATATATCATCTTGTAATAGCCAAGGAAAGTTACTGACATAAGTGGATGGTTGCCAAGAAGACTCTTCAATGGGCAAATTCTTCCACTTAATAAGATACTCAATGAGAGTACGATTTCTGAGAACTTTCTCTCTCTTTCCAATAATGCTCTCAGGTTCATATATGATCAGTCCTGCCTCATCCAATGGTGGTAACTCTTCCAATACTTGTACATCGGGCCCAACATACTTCTTCAGCTGTGAAATATGGAATACATCATGTATTCTAGTGGAGGATGGTAGCTGAAGTTTATAAGCAAGCTCTCCAATTTTGTCTAGAATCAAATATGGTCCATAAAACCTATGAGCAAGCTTGTTATTCCCACCCTTTAGTGAAGCATAATGCGTCTTGGGCACTTTGAGAAATACCCAATCTCCAACCTTGAAGTCTAAATGTCTTCTTTTCTCATCAGCATAGACCTTCATTACGTCTTGTGCTTTCCTTATGCTGTCCTTGCATTGCCTCATGAGCAACTCCATTCTTTCCAACTCTTCCTTTGCTTGTGGGTTGATGTCTTCATGAAATAAAACTGATGGAAGTTGAACTTTATACCCATAAAGTGCTTCAAACGGAGACATCCCAATGCTCATGTGATGCGTGTTATTATAGCAAAATTCAGCAAGGTGGATCCAACGATCCCATGAAGCTTGTGTGTCATGACAATAGTGCCTAAGGTACACTTCCACCCAATGATTTACTCTCTCCGTTTGCCCATCAGTCTGAGGGTGATAGGCCGTGCTAGGAGTGAGGAAAGTACCCATAGAGGAGAATAGACTTTTCCAAAAGTTGCCCATAAACTTCGAATCACGGTCTGATACTATTCTCATAGGCATACCATGTAGTTTGAACACACCTTCCATAAATTGCTCGGCGACTTGTCTTGCTGAATATTGGACTTTAGTTGGGATAAAGTGGGCTGATTTGGTCAATCTATCAACTACCACATAGATACTATTCCATCCATGACTGGTAGTAGGCAATCCCGTTATGAAGTCCATGGAAATATCTGTCCATTTGCCCGTAGGTATAGGTAAAGGCTGAAGTAAGCCAGCTGGTAATAGAGTGGAATCCTTATTTTGTTGACACTCCAAGCATTGAGATACATACTCTTTAACATCTTTCCATAGACCTTTCCAATAAAAACTTTGATGAACTCTATCAAACGTCTTGAAAAGGCCCAAGTGACCAGCCATTGGCGATGAATGCATCTCTTGAAGCACCTTCAGCTTGAATTTACTGCTGGGAATCAAGTACACTTTACCTTTAAACAATAAGAGGCCATTATGCACTTTAAAATTTGGAAATTCAGCATCACACCCTTGCTGTAATTTCTGTAAAATATGGGCAGCATGCTCATCAAGCACATATTCCTCTTGAATGTCTTCAATCCACTCCTTATAGATGGTGGACACAATAGATAGACTGCATGCCCACATTCTTGATAACGCATCAACCACCACATTATCCTTGCCAGCCATGTATGATATTTCAAAATCATATGATTGCAAAGTAGCCAACCATCTCTTTTGCTTGGGAGAAAGATTGGGCTGCGAGAGAAAATATCTCAAGACCCTATGATCGCTTTTGACTTTGAAGTGTGTCCCATAGAGGTAGTGGTGCCATTTCTTGATTGCATGTAAAGTAGCAAGCATCTCCTGCTCATAAACATGCATCTCTCTCTCTTTGTCATCAAATTTTCTACTCTCAAATGCAATGACACCATGCTCCTGTACCAAAACTGCTCCCAAACCTCTACCACTGGCATCTGCATAAATGGTAAAAGTCTTGGAGAAATCAGGGCAAACTAGTATGGGTGCTAAAACAAGCAATTCTTTCAGCTCATTAAAGCTCTTGTCCGCAATCTCATCCCAAAAGAAGGCCTCCTTTTTCAGCCGATCGGTAAGAGGAGCTGCAATATGAGCATAGTTTTTCATAAACCGTCGGTAAAAGGATGACAAACCAAGGAACCCTCTTAATGAAGTGGCATTGGTTGGTGTAGGCCATTCTTTGACGCACTGAACCTTCTTAGGATCCACTTTGATTCCATCTTCTCCCACTATATGACCCAAGTACTTCACTTCCTTTGTCATAAAAGAGCATTTAGTGGCCTTGGCAAACAGTTTGTGTATCCTCAATATGTCAAAGACCTCTTTTACATGCTGCAAATGGTCTTCTTTATTCTTGCTATAGATCAAAATGTCATCAAAGAATACCAAAACTGTTTTAAAGAGCAATGGCTGAAGTATCTTATTCATGAGAGACTGGAATGTGGCTGGAGCATTTGACAACCCAAAAGGCATAACCATAAACTGATAAAGACCCCTCTCCGTCCTAAAGGCTGTTTTGAATTCATCCCCTTCCTTCATGCGTATTTGATGATATCCCGATCTCAAGTCAATTTTTGAAAACACCTTGGCATCCTTCAATTCATCTAAGAGATCATCTATTCTAGGTATGGGATACCTATTCTTGATAGTGACTTTGTTGAGATCGCGGTAATCAATGCACATTCGAAAGGAGCCATCTTTCTTCTTCACAAGAAGGACTGGAGAAGAAAAAGGTGATTGGCTTGCCTTAATGAGACCCATTTCCAAAAGCTCTTTGACTTGGCGTTCTACCTCTTCTCTTTCCACTTTGGAGAGGTGATATGGTGGTTTGTTGATGGGCTTTGTATTGGGCAGCAAGTCAATGGGATGATCCACTTCTCTTTTGGGAGGAAGAGAGGTAGGTGGCTGGAAAATATCATCATATTCTTTCAGCAAATTACAAAGACATGGGTCCATATTGTTGGTAGGAGAAGAGGGCTAATCCTCTTCAATCTTGGAAAGAAGAATGGTGAACATACATGCCTTTGCATTTATCTCTTTCTTAACCTTCTTGGGACTGATCATCTCCATTCTTTTCTTTTCAGCTCCATGTAGTGTTACTTGTTGTCCACACCATTTAAACTCCATTTCCATGTTGTTGAGATCCATGGTAAATCTGCCCAAAGATTTCAGCCAGTTGCAGCCAAGTATTATATCAATGGGACCCATTTCTAATGCAATTAGACTCACTGATGTAGTGCACAATGGAGAAAAGGTGATAGGTACATTTGGACAGCATTGATTGCTCATCTGAAAATTTCCATTTGCCACTTGGATTTTGAGTGATGTAGGCATTTCATGCGTATTCAATTTCAGCCCATTGAGTGACTTAGCATTAATGAAGCTATGTGTACTTCCCGTATCTATGAGTATATGAGCGGTCCTTCCCTTGATTTGACCTTTAAGGCGTAGGGTATTATCCCCTCTTGAACCACTCCATGCATCACTTGATATGGCACATAGCGATGGATGTAAATCAATCCATGAATCATCCAAATAATGACCACCCGGGTCGAAAGGAAACCCATCCATCGGATCATAGAACTCTTCATGGCCATTCTCTTCATTTTCATGCGCCTCTTCTTGAGTTGTTGTGACATCAAGCTGAGCCAAGCTTCCTTCAATAGATTCACCATCGGAATCATCCTCGATGATCATGCTAATCTTCATATTTTTGGCCTTGCATTTGGACTTATGATCGGGTGACCATTTCTCTCCACATTTGTAGCATAGACCTTTAGCATACATATCTTTGAGCTTATCATTCGATACATGTTTGCCTTGAGTAGGGACTGAAGTTTTGGCATTTATATCAGTCCTCTTTCCATCAAATCTATTTTCAGCATTAGGTCTGAAATTACTGCTTTGTTTTGACCCAAACACAGTAGGAAAAGTGGGTATCTTGCTGTAGGTATTGCTGTAAGTATTTGATGGCTTCCCAATATGCTGAAAATCAGTTTTAGCATGCCCATAATGGCCTGATGTCCTTGAGAACTGCGTAGGCTGAAAAGAATGCCCTGTTTTTGGCTAAAAACCCTTGTATTTCTGCCCATAACGTTCAGCCAATTGAATGGCAGCTTGTAGGGATGTAGGATTCATGGCTCCAACTTCAGAAGAAAGAATAGGTTCCAAACCAAATATGTATTTATTCAACTTGGCACTATCGGAGACCCCATGAACATACATCGAGAGGTTCAAAAACTGATTTGAGTACTCTCTAACCGAGAGACCACGTTGCTCAAGAGCATACCGCTTTTTCTCTAACCTCTCTTTTTCAATAGGGGAAACAAAGACTTCAATCATAGCATTTTTCAATGCATCCCAAGACAAGAAGTCATGTCCCATCCTCGCCATATATCTCCACCAAGTGTGAGCATAGCCTTCTAGATGAAGGGCTGCAAATTTTACTTTGGCATTCTCAGGCCTTGGGTAAAGAGAAAAATACATCTCTAACTTGTCAAACCACTCCTCCAACTCCGTGGGTGAAGGGTTCTCTCCCTTGAAGTTTGAGATAATTATTTTCTCCTTGTACTCTCTCTCGTATTGAGGAGGTTGTCCAATAGGGTGCTGCTGCCCACTATGGTCTTGTGGCCCAAAAGAATTGCCAAAAGGTCCTTGCCTAGGATATTCATTATTTCCATGCCCTTGTGCATAAGGAATTTGCTGTCCATAATGCATACCATGACTTTGTGGCTGCAAACAATGTCCTTGAGGATGAAAGTATGTGTTGCTCGCATTGGGAGGTTGTCCATGCATCGGTGAATTGAAAGGTGGTTGCTGCCCATTATTTTGCTGATTCCAACCATGATTTGACATGGGACTTGGCCTATTGGCCTGCACTTGAGGAGAGAAATTATGTTGTGGCTGTCCAAAAGCATTTGGGGCTGAATTCACATGTCCATGTGGCTGCCCATAAGAGTTTGGGGTTGAATTAATATGGACTTGCTCATAACCACCAACATTTGCTTGAGGGTAAAATTGCTTGTAGAAAGAGTTGCACCCATGGATGTCTTCATCATGCTTTGAGTTTGTTTGCACTCTTTCTTGAAGATCCTGCCCATGTGGCTGAAAGTGACCCTTTTGTTGATGGAATTGTGGCTGAAGTGAAGTAGGATGAGCAAAATCCTTAGCTTTAGATGATTCTCCAACTTCAAATTGACCTACCACCTTAGGAGTAAGTGGTTTAGGTGGTTCTTCAGCCCTATGCGGGTGTGGGATATTAAGACCAGCTGTAGGCAACATTTTCTCACCAAGAAGTGCTACAAGCTTGTCAATACCCAACCTCATACCCTCGAAACCTGATTTCATATCCTTTATGTCATTTGACAATTGCTGAAAACTGTTTGAATTCATTGAGATATGAGACGTCTCTATGGGTTGATTGGTAGGGGAGTGAGTGGAGCTTGCATCAACCTCATCGTTCTCATAATGCATTCGATAAATGGCATCTTGAGAAGTGTCATGATGTTCACCCCTTTCCTATTGATGTTCATCCCTATCCTACTGATATTCCTTCAATTCTTCATTGATAGTATCCAAAACAGGGTCTCTCTTCTTATTTCTAGCCATGGGTTGATTTCTGTCCTGAATTTCTGTAGTAGAAAAACTTGATTATCTTTACTTCTAGAGCTCCAAATTACGAGGTCTCTAGCTCTGTTCAAAGCTTGAAGAGCCCTCTATCCAATGATCTATCAGATGCAGAAAATGGATGAGTACAGAAATTTCTGTAAGGGATTTTCTGTTGCTGTCTGAAAATTCCTGCAGGCAGTGAATACCCTGTTCTAGTCAATTAATGGCTTGTACCATCAATACCCAGCATGTACCAACTTCATAACCTTGTAGGAGAGTCTCATAAGTCTGCCCATACTGAAAATGACCTCAGTAACCAGTAAAATGGCTGTTAGACTCAAAGTAGACTGCAATCTTTAATGAGGGTATGTATACATACTCTGTTCCAATCTTTCAGACTGAACCATAGTGTCTTTACCATAGGATGTATACATTTTACTGTAGCCATATGTCTTCATACATTTGCCATACCATACATTTGCCAATATCACAAGAACTCACTGTCCATAACTCATGCTGTAGGCTGATTTCAAATGCCTTTGAGATTTGTACCTGCACCTAAACTTGAAAATACGTGGGATCCGAGACCCGAGGGGTTTGCAAAGTTCCCTCTCGGGCCGGGTTGCGCTCCCCTTCAGGGTCCTCGTCGGTAGGGGAGGGTCACCTCACTATTGTCCTACCGACTCGCCCGGCATCCACTTTTTCCTCGTGGGCAAGTACATGGCAAGTGAATTCTAGCTCTAAAAATCAGTATGATATGCATGGAATAGGAAGGAAATACAATTGCCTTTCATTTTCCCTTTTTCATGATATGCAAGATTGAAATTGAAAAGGCTGAAATGTAAATGAGAAGTGGAGAGGTATTTACCTCAGCAATGACTCACTGCTTACAAAGTTTTTCTCACTTACCAATTGGGTAATGATTTTCTTATGATCAAGAGGCAAAACAGGCAATCAATTTCATGTCAGGGTTAGGCAATAAAAGATTGAGTAATGAAGCTCAAGAAATTACTGATTTCAATGAATGGAAGTAGATGGGTAATGCTCATTCATTATGGAAGAGTTTGAGACATTTAGAGATGGCCATTTCAGTAAATTGAAGAGGTTTAGTAAAGACAATGACTGAGATAACCTATAGGCTTCATGTAATGCATTAGGCTATGAATAAAAGCTTCATTTAATCCTCTTATTTCTCTTTAGCAATTGGAAATGAGATCAGCAATAATTGGATGTAAAGAGAAATTAAGAGTGATTAGAGTACCTCATTTGATTGATTGGAGAAGAGCATTGTTGATGGAATGACCTTCAATCCATAATGCTTGACATAGGTGGGCTGAGCTTGATAATCCAACTAAAATCAGTCCAAGAGATCTTCAATATTCAAGGATAATCCCTTCCTTGATAAGCTTCAGCTCCATTAATCCCATGAAAGCTCCATGACTCCATAAATGCTCCAAATGTGGGTTGATGAAGACCAATTACCTTCTCTACTTGAAGTAGGTTGCAATAGGTATTAGAGAGGGCTTCAATGTGTCCAAGAGATCCCAAAATTTGAGAGGGAATGCCAAAATTTAATGGCATAAAAGCTTCAGGCTGTCCATTGAACACCTAGACCTCCATTGGCTTCAATCACTTCAATGTCGGTCCAATGTTGATGGATTCTTGAGGGGGAATGGTTGAGGAAGCTTCAGATATGCTTTGCCCACAAAAGCCCCATGAATTGCTTTAAAAATTTCAGGAATCTTTAATGCTGTCCCAAACTGTTACACATAGAGTTTGCAATCTCCATATCCAAGCTCCAACAAAGCTTCAAGCTTCAAGATCAGTCAATGTTGGTACTAGGATGTATGTAGAGGCTTCAGAGAGTATATTAGAACAAAAACCCTTTGATCTTGATGAAGAAATCTGAAAAATTTGAGTGGTGTCCAGAACTGTCATAAAACTCCATAACCAGGGTTTTGAAGAAGAGGGAACACTCCAAACTGATAAGGATCTTGAAGAAATTGGTGAGATATCTCTTGTCCAAGGTTGGAAGATCAATAGCAATGCATCAAGAGGATCATCACCCTGAATTTCTCACGCAGTATAGGAGTATGTTCAGATGGCGCAAACAGCGTGAGTGCATACTCACGTCCTGGAAATCAGCAATAGTGCTAAGTAGCTACATAAGCTACTCCTCTTGAAGCTCTTGAGGCAGGGGAAGAGGTCATCCAACCCATTCTCATGATAGAAGTGAGAAGGAGAAGATCTGATGTGGTCTTGGCCATGGATTCTTGTGGAAAGCTTGAAGAAATGAGGAAAGGGAAGAAGAAACCCTTCCTTCTCAAAAGTAACCACAGTTAAAATGTCCTGTAACCATTTGTTTGTACACTTACCCCAAATTTTGGCTCAATCTTGATCACGTCCTGCTATTTTGGCTGGAGCCTTCCATTTCGTCCCTTGGTAATGCCAAGAATCACCATCTTCATCCTTGTTTGTAGCAGACCTTCACATATAACTCCGGTTTGAAATCTTCATGTCCTGTCAAGTCCTGTCACTCAAATTCCTAACTATGGTTTGCTCTCTCTAGCCTAGGAAACTGAATCTAGTACTTGAAAATGACTTCTGCAAGGATCTAAGCTACAGCTCTGATACCAATGTAATGAAAGCAATCAACCATGGAATGAAATCTAACTGAAATTGAAAATTAACTAAGCTACAACAAAGAATTAACAAATCTATTGCACCAAGACATCCTCATCATGTATTAATGGTTGGAGATTCAAGAATACATGACGGCCATGGCTGAGTGCTTCATAGGCTAGAAAGAAGCTAACTCCAAGAAAATGGTAAAGCCAAGATTATTGAATGATCAAAAGATGTCTTGCCTTTGGCCTCTAGTCCCTTTTATTCTAATCCTCTTCCAAACTTAAGGGTTGTTCACACATGTACATATAGGCTAAAGCTAAATTTACAAAGGCTGGAATTAATCCAAGGTGCAAATATTAATGTTGTATTTTTCCTTCATGACATATAGAGAATATATAGATAGTGAACCCCCCGAGGCTTGTTGAGGCCTCTTCCTAGGCTTCATTGGTGCTTACCCTACCCCCCACACTTGCCATTTAGGCCACATGGCATTGCAGTAACTCCAAAGCAGCGTGTGTGTTTTGTGCTAGATTCCAGCCCTGCGTGTGATCAGCATTTGACTACGCACTTCATGCTTGGTGGCTCATATACTAAGTTTTGAGCATTTAGGTGCTTGGCAAATGGTTCTTGGCCATGTATTGATGCTCTTCAAGCTTGGGCACTAATTTGAAGCCTCTTTAGCACTATTTTGAAATAGTTTACAGTAGGTTACAGTCATTTTATGTTAGTACTACACTAACAGTTAATGTTATGCTTGGTTCGGGAATACATAGTGAAGCGGTTTGACACCCTATTGATGCCCTGTGATCATGCTATCTTGTGCATATGCTTTTCCATAATTTTGGTGCTGATTTGAGGCCTAAAATACTCAGTTTGGAGTAGTGAATGTCTGCTATAATAAATGGGCTAAAGTCATTTTACTCATGTATGCTTATGCCTATGCTAATTAGGCTATGTCTTTGGGATATGCAATGAAGTATTAACCTTCGGGGTACGACATCGAGCTTGTCTTTGGTTCTAGAATGCTTTTGAGCTTGTATTAAGCTTTAACTTGATTGTTCTTCATTGGCATTTGGCTTCAGTTGGCATGCTTTGGACCGGTCTATGCCAATTGTCACTGCTTGACATTTAGGCTTCTTACATTTATGTTTTGGTCAAATATGGATGCCACTTGGTTTTCCCATGCTTGACAGTTTCTTGGAGCTTCATCTTCATATGTATTTGAGAATTTTGGATCTACTGGACATTACATTTGGTTGTCAGTTAGATGCTCTTTGCATGCTTTCAGGCTTATTCTTTACCGGTCTGAGATAGCTTGGGATTTATGCTCCAAATGTACCCTATTGAGATTTGGCATGTCTGATGCTATGTATTTGATGTATTAGAGTGTTTCTTTCTCTCTTTGCACAGCTGATTTCACTCCCAATGGGAGACTCTTGGAATATTCGAATGTACACAGAGTCTTATTTATAGCTGAGCTTGAGCTTGTGGGATAGTTACATGCATTTGCTCTCTTGAGAGCTTTATGTCTGCAATTAGTCTGTAGTGGGCTGATTTGATATGTCTATTGGGGCAGGCACCTATCTCTGTCAGAGGTTTGTCAGTTTTGTATGCATCTTGGATGGTTATGTATTGAGCTTCTTGCTCTATCAGTTGTGCTTGTGCTTGATCTCTTCTCTTACCTCGAGATCCATTACATGCATGACTTCTGGATCTATGAGAAGTCTCTTGCCTAATAAATTATTGGTTTGACAGTTCTTAGTACCTTCTTGCCCCTATAAACTCACTATTGGATGTATCTTGCTACCTAGAAGTTGTAGTGACATATGTATCAATGATTGCTTCATTTTGGGACAATTTTACATACTGCTATCATTTATTACAGCAAGCTGAAATCTGCAGATTTTGAACACTTCTCTGAGGGTAATGCTTACTATTTGATGTTATCTTGGTCATATTTGGTGGACACGTGCTTCTCTTGGTAAAATTCACTCTTTCAGCCAAATTTAGCAGTGGTTTTAGTGCATTTTCTACTAATTACAGTAACCTGCAATTTTGACTTTTTGCATTGATTTGGAACAGTATGGCTAGTCATCTGGAAGACACAACTCTCTTTAACATTGCCAAGTTGGATGGTACCAAGTATGGGTATTGGAAGTCCCAAATATGGCATGTTTGGGTGCAAAAGTTGCAGGTTAAACCCTTGCATTTCAAAGGTGTCAAACCTGAGGATATGGATGATGATGTTTGGATGGAAGTTGATGAGCTATGCAAGTCTACCATTATTTTTTCACTCTCAAAAGAGATCCATCATAATGTTGTTGAAGATGAGAATCGGAGTGCATGGGATTTATGGGAGAAGATTCAGGAGCTTTATGCGCAGCAGAGTCTTGCGTCATAGATGTATTGGCTGAAGCAATTAATGGACCTTTGCATGAAGGAGGGGACCTCCCTTTCTTCTCATTTCAGTCAGTTTCATGCTATCATGAAGAGTCTGTCACAAGGTATTGAGTTCAAAGACAACTTGCACCCATTGTTTTTGCTTGGCACCTTGCCTGAATCATGGGATGTATTATGTACTGCCATATGCACGAACAAGATTGATGGGCTGAAAATCAAAGATGTTGAGAGTGCTTTATTGACTGAGGAAATCAATAGGAGAAACAATGATGCTTCCTATTCTTCACATGCATTGACCATTAGAGGTGGCAGAAATGGCGTGCATGATAATGATCATAGGGGAAGGGACTCTCAGAAGTCCAGGTCCAAGTCATGTGGTCGCAGTAAGTCCCGTGGATGGAAGTCTGATCTTACCTGTCATTATTATGGAAAAGCAAGACATATTAGGCCGCAGTGCCATAAAATGCGTGATGATAAGTGCAAGGAAAAGGAAAAAGTTAAAGTGCAGGAAAAGTCTTCTGAGTGCAGCATAGTACCTGCCAAGTCTAGTGTGAAGATAGAAGAGGTTAATGTCACGTAGGCTACTGATTCAGATGATTACATACTTGCAGCTTCATCATGCGATGCCTTACATACTTCTGAGATACATTCTATGTATGCACAACGCTGGCTCTTGGATTTGAGTGCGTCATTTCATGTGACACCCTGTAGAGATTGGTTTCATACCTATCATACTATGTCTGGTTCTGTGCGCCTTGGTGATGACAGGTCTCTTGACATTGTGGGCATTGGAGATGTTAGGTTGCAGTTTCCTTTTGGCAGCTCTTTTGTTTTGCATGATGTACGCCATGTACCTGCATTGATTCACAGCCTTATGTCAGCTGGATAGCTTGATGATGCAGGGTATTTTGTGTCTTTTGGAGATTGTGCATGGAAGATTACTCGTGGCAGGCTTGTACTTGCAAGAGGTGCCAAGTTTGGCAGCCTCTATCCCTTACTTATATTTGGAGCTACATTGAATCATGCTTTGTCTATGGGTTCTATTCTCCATGTATCCCTTTGTCATGCTCATTTGGGGCATATGTCTCTTAAAGGAATGAAAATGCTTCGTGCTTTGCAATATCTTCTGACTTTTAACTCTTCTTATTTTGATTCTTGTGATCATTATTTGTATGGCAGGTAGACTAGAAATATGCATTAAATTTTTGGTAAGAAATGCATGGGTGAGCCCTTGGCTCTTGTGCACTCAGATGAATGTGGGACCACGCCCTATCAATCACTTCATGGGGCAAATTACTTTGTTACTTTTATAGATGATTACTCACATAAGGTTTGGGCTTATCCCATAAAGAGAAAATATGATGTCTTAAACACATTTCAACGTTGGCTTGCATTGGCAGAGAACCAGTTCAGGAAAAGGCTCAAATGCCTAAGGTCAGATAATGGGGGCGAGTATGTATCATGTGCTTTTGAGCAATTTTGTGATGAATAGGGTATTAAGCATCAGTTGACCGCCCCTTACACCCATCCCAAAATGGTATGGCTAAGTGCATGAATAGGACCATTTAGGAAAGGGTCTGTAGCATGCTTAGCCAAGCTAGCTTACCACAACACTTTTGGACTGAGACAGTTACTACTGCAGTGCATCTCATTAACCGGTCGCCTAGCAGTGGCATTGACTTTTAGGTTGGAAAGGAGGTATGGGCAGGCAAGTCCCCCCTCTTATGATCATTTGCGTGTCTTTGGATGTGAGACATTTTTCCATGTACCTAAGGAAAAATGCAATAAGCTGGATCCTAAAAGTGTCAAATGCATTTTCATTGATTATGGAGATGCAAGAGAGATGGGTCCACAGGTGCAGAAAGTAATCCATAGTCATGATGTCATCTTGCATGAGGACAAAATGCATATGCAGCCTGAGAAAGTGGTTGAGGTACGCAGAGTTATCTTTCAGGAGGAGCCACCTGCTCACGTTCAGCCCGCTCCACGGCCAGCTAGACATCGGATAGCATCACCTAATGCTCATGGCCCAGATGTTAGACATGTTGATGTTAAACAAAATGTTGGTCAGGCAGTAGAGCCTGGCTTGAGGCATTCTACTAGAGATAGACGACCTCCTTACCGTTTTGCGCCCTCTATGGATTATGTACTTGTTACAGATGCAGGATTTGACCACACCAACCCACATGCCACATCTAAGGCCAAGGCTACAAACACCTCTAGATTCAAAGCCTTCAGAATCACCAACACAAAAACCAATGAATATTGAGAAAATCTATGAGCCCAAACCACAACCTACTACTCATATTCATACCATGACTAGGCCTACAACTCATGGAACGTCAACCCAGTGTCACAGTACACCGTGTCCGCAGCCACAGCCTAGCCTACTAAAAAAAAAACAAAAGGCCCAACTGCAAGCTTCAGAACAACCAAAGTGGCCACCATCAGCTACTGAAATCTCTAGTTTGGTCAAACCCCAACCCCCCCTCCAGCCTTTGACCCTCTTATGAGCGACTATCGATTCTGACTGTGGCCCTAGACTTAGTAGAGAACACATGGGATGACTTGGTTGCCTTTCTTAGATGCTTAGATGCCTCATTCATGTCACTCACCAAAAGCTATGACCACTTATACTTGCGACTCTTAGATGAGCCTATAGTGATGAGGGCTTATCTCTCATATAGAACAGCCCATAATCTACAGTGGACTTAACATATCTCATAATCCGCCTAACAATATCCAAATGTGGCTTCCTGGGCTTTTGCATAAACTGACTTATGAGCCCAACTGCATAACTCAAATTCGGCCTAGTGATGGTCAAGTAGATCAGACTTTCAACCATCTACCTGTACATAGTCACATCCTGAATTTCAGCTCCAGTGCTAATGTCCAGCTTGACATTCTGATCAAGGGGTGTATCCAATGGTTTGCATTCGGCCGTGCCATACTTTTTTAGCATTTCTATGGCATAATGTTTCTGCATCAGCCATAAACCATTTTCAGCCTTGATTACCTCAATACCCAAAAAGTATTTCAATTCACCTAGATCTTTCATGTCAAATTCAGATTTCAGCATCTTCATTACATGCTGTATGCCCAAGTCATCATCACCAGTGATTATCAAATCATCAACATATATGACCAGTACTACCAAGCCACTGTCGGTCCTCTTTGTAAATAGGCTGTGATCAGTCCTACCAACAGTAAAACCCAACCTCTGCAAGTAGTTATTGATCCTAGCATGCCAAGCTCTCAGAGCCTGCTTCAGTCCATATAGTGCCTTTTTCAGCTTGCATACATAATGCTGAAAATCAGGGTGAACATACCCTTCTGGCTGAACCATATAGACATCCTCTGCTAAGTAACCATTAAGAAATGCATTCTTAACATCCATTTTCTGTAATTTCCATCCTCTAGCAGCAGCCAAAGCAATCACAGTGCGTATGGTTGCCATTTTGGCAACAGGGCTGAATGTTTCCTCATAATCAAGTCCATACTATTGGGCATACCCTAGTAACTTTCTCTTTTCCTTTGTCTGCGACATCATATCTCCTCCTCACTGACATACAGGTGTTAGTGGACTGTGAGTTCCTCAATCTCCCTGTCCATGGAGATACCGTCTGACTACTAGGTCTTGTCATAGCAGTGCTCTGCTGCATATCAACTATAGATACATGAGTGGGAGGCATATCCGATGGCACTGTTGCTGGTGATACATACCAAGAACCCATCTCATCAAAAATAACATCCTTGCTCACCAAGGTCTCCCTGGTAGAGGGATCATAGCATTTGTATGCCTTCTTCTCTTGCAAATATCCAATGAAGACACACTTATGCGCTTTTGGATCCAGCTTCTTCCTTTTTTCATCTAGAATATGCACATAAGCAAGACAGCCAAAGATTTTCATGTGACTTACATCCGGCTTATAGCCATATAGCTTCTCAAACGGTGTCATCTCATGAATACCTGCGATGGGAGTCCGATTCAAGATATACATGGTTTTCATAACAGCCTCAGCCCAATAATAGAGTGGCATCTTCTTCTCATTCATCATGGCATGAGTAGCTTCCATCAAGACCCTATTCTTCCTTTCAGCTACCCCATTTTGCTGAGGAGTGTAGTTGTAGGTAAGCTGCCTATGTATGCCATTTTCAGCCAGAAAGTTGTCAAACTCATTTGACACATAATCCCCACCGCTATCTAACCTCAAGCAAGAGATATAACAGTCAAATTCCTTTTCAACCTGCTTTTTAAACTGCTAAAAAATAACAAACACCTCATCCTTTGTCTTTAGAATATAAACCCAAGTATAGCGAATGTAATCATCAATGAATAATGTAACATAATACTTCGAGCCTCCCATGGATGCATTATGGGTTGGCCCCCAAACATCAGAGTGCACTAACTGCAATGAACATGTACTCTGCCTTACATGCTTGACAAATGGCAACCTTGACTGCTTACCAAACTGGCAAGCATCACATACATGACCAATGTCTGAATATTGAAACTTGGGTAAATCTGTAACAAGCTGTTTTTTCTGCATAATTTGCAGCCTTTGCAAATTTACATGCCCCACTCTCTTGTGCCAAATTTCCAAGTCTCTGATAGTGCCAGAACCATGGGCAAACATGGCTAAATTCAGGTTTGGCAAGGTAGCATCAAGAGTAAACATTCTACCATTCCTGTGACCACGAGCTATTAACTTGCATCCATTACCAAACTCTTCAATAAAGCAACCATGCTTGTTGAATCTAACCTGCAAGTTCTGCTCCGTCATCTGACCAACAGACAATAGGTTCTTTGTAATCGAAGGAATATGTAATACATCATGCAAATTTTTCTTTTGGCCATCATGAAGCACAAGAGGCACTTTGACTTTATGTTCAATGCTATGCTGCGTGTCATCACCTGTATAGACAAAGCCATTTTTTTCAACCACCATATCAGTGAACCAATCACCATGAGGAGTCATATGGTTCGATGCCCCTGAATCAATATACCAAACTGCATCATCAGTGGATTTTTCAGCAACTCTATCTTTTTCATACTGCATGGCAAACAATCTATCTCCTGAAGTATCATCTGCCTGACTAGATATAGCAAAATGCCCATGTTGTTTGCCTTTCTGATTGCCCTGATTCTTCCAGTAGTCCTTGGCAATATGCCCATACTTTCCACAGTAATGACAATCCTTATCCTTGTTTGGATTGTCAGATAGACGCTGCTGTTGCCAGGAGCCTCTACCTCTAGGGCTAGATCTCCCCCTGTCTCTAAACTTTCCACCACCTCTTGCATTCGATATCTGCTGATTGTTATTGCCATAAGATGCATTTTGCTAGCCTCCTCTACCAAATCCATAGCCTCTACCACGGTTTCCATGGCCATGTTGATTGGAATAGAAAACTGCATCCTTGTTTTTAGAACTACTAGATCCTGCAGCCAAACCAAGCTTAACCTCTTCATGGATAAGCAATGCAACCAGCTCATTGAAATCAGGCATTTCAACCCGCACAAACACAGAAGTGTCAAAAGACTTATACTCAGGCCCCAATCCGTTCAAGGTCACAGCAACCATGTCTTCATCTTCAACCTGTGAACCAACAGATGCCAACTGACCCGCAATGGTCTTAACCTCCGTGACATAATCCTGTATAGATTTGCTCTTCCTCTCCATGTTATTGAACTTCTACTTCAACTGTATCTTCCTGGCACTTGTGGTTGTGCCATAACACTTAACCAAAATGTCCCATGCATCCTTAGGAGAGCTGTAGTTCATTATCTGCATTACCATGGCATCTAAGATACATAAAGAGAGCCAGTGCAAGACTCTACGAGCTCTTGCTGTCCAAGCTCGGTGTAATTGTCTTTGATCAGCCGTAGGTCAATCTGGGAGCTCAGGTTCAGCTTCCGCTCCAGTCACCAACTCCCAATAGCCTTTCCCTATTAAGAAGTTCTCCATGCGGAACTTCCATATGGCATAATTGTTACTCTCAAGATTTTCCCCCACTATCTGGGTTATGTTGTCAGTCCTTTCTGCATTTGCCATGTTGTACCAGACACTATTTAGTCACTGCCTGACTTCCTACAAGCCAACAAGTCACTCTGACCAACCTCGGTCCTTAACTGTTTATGACAGTCTTCTACAACTATTCTCTGCAAAAAACTAGGGTATTTCAGCCCTTTACAACCTCAAAAACATCCATAAACATGTGGTATAACCCATCGGTACATCAGTCAGTACATAGACTTTGTAGGTATTGTAACTCTGTGTCATGCAAGCTTATTGCAGTAAAGAGAATACGCAGTCTGAAACCTGTAATTTTTCAGTAACCAGCAATGAATTTACTATAAAAAACCACTTTAAAACATGTCATACATGCTCCAAACTTTCCTAGACATTTGCTAGTATATGTAGCAACTAGACATAGTCATATAGGCACAAAATAGTGCATATCCAACAAGTACAAGTGACATAAATCTGCTCACAGATTGTATACAGCCAATAAACTATCAAACCAAGATGTATTTCAGCCCAAGAGATCCTCAAGCCACTTCATACATATGCCACTGTGTGTAGGGATCAATACATAACCATACGGGCATTCACAGACTCTCTGTCTTCAAGAAGTAATGTCAAAAAGTACATGGACTATTTATGACCAGCCAATACACTGTCAAAGCATTTTTTCTCTGATTCAAATTTCAGTTTTAAGAGCCTTCAATGCTAATCTCAATGCTCATAATATTCAACAATCATATCCCGTACCATACAACTCCCTGTAGGTAACAAAAGGCATGTATTTCTTGAAGTCAATGAGTGTATGATGATGACACTTTTATGACAGTTTTCAACCTGTCATAAAATTTTACATCTGAATATTTTATCAGTAAAATGCAATCCAAATGCATCAAACTCAGTACATATGCTTCCTGAATGAACCCTCACTTTAGTAGAGCTCAAAATGCTCATCAAATGGCTTCAATGCTTCAAAGAGTGATCAGTATGCTGCCTTGTTTCAGTTTACAGCAACTTGTCTTCAATTTTAGATCTGTACTTCAATATTCCAGCTCATTTATCAACTCCAGACCAAGCATCTGACATGTTAGATCATTAATATGTCTTCCCAAGCAAGCATACAAGCTCTGGATCACTCAAGTAGTGATTTGTCTTCAATAGCAGCATGACAGTCTTCATTTACAACAAGCGCAAACACACCATCAGCATGACAGTTTACAGCAATAGGTCGTCTCGTTCTACATGCTCAACCAAGTCTCTTGAAGACTCTAATCAAGCCTCAAGCACTGCCATGAACCATAAAACCCAAAATGGAAAAATGCATACCTTCACAAATACAATGACAGCCTGCACAATGATAGCCTGCTTCTCTTCAACCATTGCCCTGAGTCTTCCGGCTGTAGGTCTTTCCCACAGCTTCATGCCTTCAAGAGCCCATCCATGATGGCTTTGATACCATGTTAAGATAGAGAGAGGCAGAGATGGAGTGAGGAGCAAGCATGCTCTCATCTTCTTCATTCATTCATTCTCTCATAACCACACACAAAAGGTAAGTGTATACAATAGTACTAAGGTCCGTAGGATAAAGGCATGCCAACCGCAGTACAGGAGAGCAAGGGCAAAGCCCCATCCACCCCATTCTGCCCCTAGCTACCCCCACAATAGCAATGCCCACCTAGAGCACCCCGCAATGCCACTAATCTTATGGCCTGTGTACAATATTTCGTTAACAAGGAACTGGCTCAGGCAAAGAGCATGGAAACCCTAACTGTAAGGCAAAAAAGATCGGCAACAACAGCAGATGCAGAGTGAAGGCAGGACCCTAAGTGGCAAAATGTGGGAACTTCCACAACTCCCATCCCCACAATTGTGATGCCACCCACTAACTACGATGAGTATGTCGCGGAGCTACTCTCTCAACTGGAGAAAGCCAAGGAGGAAAAGAGAATAGCGGTGGCTAATTTGGAAGCTAAGAAAGAGTCGGTGGCAGTCTTCGAGCTAGAAAAAACTTGGTAGGTGGGGCCATGTACCAAAAAGAAGTTAGCGATACAAAGGCAAAGCTTAGTGCCAAGGAAGAAAATGAGAAAACTTGGAGACAATAGCTCAAAGACGAGAACCAGGAGCTAGTTGCGCTACAACGCGATTACAAACTCTTAATGATGCAGTATCAAGACTTGGAAGCTCAACTAAAGAGAGTCCAATTGGGCATGGAGGAGCTTGCTGTAAGAGAAATAGAAAGAGAGCAAGAACAGGAGGAGCATCATCGAGAGGTCGAAGACCTGGTAGTCAAGGTGTTCCTAGAGATAGATGAGCAGGAGAGGCTAGAAAGAGAAATCGAGCACTTGGAAAAGGAGAAGGAGGTGATCACTCACAAGTGGAAAGAACAGGAGTCGATAATAACAGCCTTAACACAGAGGCAGGGGGAGAGCTCTAGGGAGATGACAAAGAGAGCAGAAGGGTGGGCAACCTACAATGAAAGGAGGGTTAAAACCCTAGCATGCCATCTAGCTCAAGTGGAGAAAGATAACGTACTCGCTAAAAGCAAAGCATAGGCCGCCCAAGTGGGCTTCCAAACGCAGCAATATGCCTTCCTGAATACCTTATTGGATGCTACACAAGCAAAGGAGGGAGAATCCATAGAAGCTGTCAAGAAAAAGCTAAGAATGGCATGCAGGGCCCTAAGGACAGGCCTGCAAATGTCACCACAATCTATGGGAATTGGCCTTAGCCTCTAGAAGAGTAGCATCACTATCTCCTACTGGCAAGCTTAACCCCATAAGAAGTGGACGCACTTGGATTCACAAAAGGGGCACAACAGGAGCCAAGGCAGGAGGAGGAGGCAAACATGAACTTTGAAATGGGACCACATGAGGAAGAGCTTGTCCCACTGTCTCCTTCCCCATGACACACAGATACCTCCACAAAAAGAAAGGCGACACTGAGAGAAAGGAGAAAACAAATGGTGGAGGAAACAAGAAGAAGATGGAATGTCAGAGGAGTGATGGCAACACCAACACCTATCCCACCATGTAAGGACGAATCCCCAGCAAGCTTCCACTTCGACCTTGTGTTCTGGGAGAGGCAAGAAATGGCCAGAAATCCCTTCAATTTTAATTTTCAATTCCCCGCCACCCTGCGTAGAGTTTTGCCCATCAAGGTGGTGGAAGAGGTTATTAATATCAGAGGCAAGCTCGGGAAGAAGTGGCTCAAGGAGAGAGAGGAGAACCCCACACTATGGGGCAATGAAGATGCGAAATTTTGGCAAAACAAAGTTTTTGAGGTGCCAAGGTCTATGCCTAGTTACAAATGCCAACATACATGGAGAAGGAGGATTTGCAACGTCAACATGGACACTTGGATGGCCTTTTGCAACACTCAACCCTTCAAGCAGAACAACCCAACTTTCATGCCATACCCTCAAAGGGTGAGAGTGGATTTTGACTCCAGTGTCCATGGCCGCTATGACTTCTCAATAATCTATAATCCACATTGTACTACATATGAAGATGCATTTATTTTCACATCAAAAACTTCATCAATGAATTCTTTTCATGTCTTGACCCCTTCTTTATTACCACCTTTAATTACCTTAGATTACTTAGGATACTCCTTAGGCAAGACCCCACTCCATAGAAGTTGGCTTTCTAGTCCTCCATTTTAATCATAATACTATAGAGAGTTGCGTGATGCTTGAGTAATGATACAAGCTGCTCTACTACCTTCGTTTTGCTTAGCTCTTCTAGAGGATATGAATGATGGCCGCTTCGCCCACTACAATCATCCATTCCTTTCCACCACCACCCTTCAAGTCCATCTAGACCTCAAGGGGTATCTCCAAATTCCTTAACAAATCTATTAAGCCTCCTTCTCCACCTCACTCCGAGACGAAGACTAACTTCTGTCATCATGACTATGTAACTTATCAAAAAAAAAAAGAGAAGAGAGAAAAAGGAAAGAAAGAAACAAAAGGCAAGAAAGTACAAAACAAAAAGACAAACAAAGAGAATGGAAATGGAAAGACAAATCACACGAAGAAACAGCGAGTTGCACATAGACCATAGTCATTGCACCTAGGGGTTCTCAAGTTAGGCGCATCTAGTGGCCTTGGTCTGCTGCCTAACCCCCTAGCCCTTTTTTATCTCCCACTACACACACTTAGGGTGCCTCAAGGATAGGACATACCTAGGGAGGTAACACTCGGGTTGGACATGTGTCTCCCTGAACCACAACCACTGCACCTCACTTCCACATGCACGAGGTCCTTAAGTGTGGGATAGCACCCAGGCCCTGCCTGTGGTGAGACCTAGCTCCTTGTTCCACTAGCACAAGCATGATTCACTACACGGTGAGGTAGACACTCCCCTTAGGTAGAGCACGTCTTCTCTTTTCGAGTACTCCCAGTTGCTACAACCACCAACATCGGAGGAACCCACCATCCGCTCAACATACCCTCAGTCTCCAACAATGCAATCATTGCCAAGCTCCTCAACCACTACCAATCAAAACAAGGCCCCATCATCCACTTAGGCAACCACCCTTCAAAGCACCAAGCCCTCAACAACAAAGCCCTGCAAGTGCCATGGGACTAGCACTTGTCTAGGAGGGGGGTAATGTTAAACCTAGCTCGAGATGGAAGCAAAAGAAGTGGAATACCGACGAAATGGAAGAAGCAAGTCGGAGAACAAGCAAAGCACAAGGGCGGCCTCTAAAATCAAGTTAAAAGAAAAAGTGCATTTTTAAGTGAGAGGCGCCCCGAAAATTTTGTAAAAGAAAAAGTGCATTTTTAAGTGAGAGGCGCCTCAAAAATTTTCTAAAAGAGCGCCAAGCTCCCTCCTATGCAAATTGTAAAAGGGTAGACGGTGGGCATAGACTAAAGAAATAGGCCAAGTAGAAGGGAATGGGAAAGAGGACCTTGCCACAATGGCCAGTCATGTAAAAAAGGGGATGGGTGCCCATGGGATTTTAGGGCATGTTATAAAGTTCAAAAAGTGAATGAGAGCTCATTCTTTTGTGTGTGGCAACAAGAGACTCTTCCTCTTCTCTTCTTCTCTTCTCTTTGCTTGCTTGTGTGCTTGAGAGAGGGAGTGTGAGAGTGTGAGGAAGTGAGTATGTGAGGGTAAGGGATCAAGGAGGTGAAGCTCTCCACCATCTCCTCTCTTCCTCTTGTCTTAGATGATGCAACACTAGTATATGATGCCATATCTCCAAATTAGAGATGCACACATATCTCTCTACCCATCCTACACAAGGTCCTACAAAATACAAAGTTGTTAAAAGTAAGCACATGGCTAACTGCAACACTACATCTTGCGAGAAGCATTATAAAAACATGGCACCTATAGTAGAGGACATCACCAATAGCTATCCAGAATCTGATAATGAGGCAAGAGCCACAGATATACCAAAACACACATGGTCCACTAATAGCCCATCCCATGCGGTGGACATGATGGGGATTTGTGAAGCATGCCACCAAATGGAAGATCCAAGTAAACCATGTTTGCCAACCAACCAATAGACTTCCCATTGTGACTATACTCTTTGTCCTTTGGAAAATTAGCCCTCATGTGTTCGTGGATCTATGTGTATACTAGGTCCTTTATCCCACACATGAAGTCCTTCCCAATCATGATATAATCACCCGCAATAGCAGAGAAGTGGTGACCACTACCAAATGGCACAAAAGCATAGTTGTGTTTTAAAACATAAACAAAAGTAGTGGACTTTTTGGCCATGTGTATGCCTGCTCCAACACTTGCATGCTCATTGGTCAACAACCTTGCATCTATGAAAAAGCTAGAAAAAGTGAGTTGTCCAATGCACAATGGAGATGTCCAGTCGTGTGCAATGAAGACATCCTCATCATTCATGGTGTTGCTCATATCATGTGAAACCCTCTTTACATGACCATGATTTCATCATCTTGACACTCCTTCATATGTGACACAACATAACACTAAAACCACAATAAGGATTCTCAAAGTATCCTCCCAAAGCCAAGTGAAAACATGCAAAAGCAACAATAGACCCAAGTTACCTCTCAAAACCGAGGTCATCTCCTCATCATTTGCTCCACCGTCATCTTGTTGCACATGTTGCTAAAGCCATTTTTCTCTCTCCAAAAGCTCCCCTTTACTCGTATCAATCCACCACGGGCAATTCTCTAACTCCCACTCTAAGAGAGACTGCATATTGGGAGTGTACATTTTCATTGCTTCATTGGCAAGTGACACCCAAGTCTTGATGCCATTGGAAGGAAGACAAGTGGCCACCTTCCCTCAAGAATGTAAAAAACTTTCCATAAAGGAGATATCGATGGTGGTCCCAACAAAAACCAAAACAAAGTTATTATAACAATTATAAACTCTTACAACTATAGCACTCTTTGGTTAACCATTTGAATAACATCAAACTTTTTCAAGTTTTAAATCTCATCACTCCTCTCTCATGCTTCAAGATGCACAAGGATAGGGAAAATGTGTATTCTCTTCTCATTACAAACCTCATCATAGTATATCCCCAAAGAATGCTTAGCAAGCACAACCATACCATTTGGTTTCTCAACAAAGTCCTTAAGGATCTCAATAGCCCTTAAAAGCACCCTCTCCATGATAGCCTCTCTCTATAGCCATCTATTAGTACACATGAAAAAATCATTCCATCAAAGATAGCATAGAAAACTTAAACCAAATTTAGCAAGACTATGCAATACCCACAAAAGTCATGGCTCATCTTCTCCAATAATGACAACCAAAAAATATACATTTCCACAAGCATTTGATGGCAAATAGCAGTGAGGTTCATCTTCTCCACCTTGGAAAATCTCTCAACATTCCATCTCAATGATAGAACCTTTTGCCACCAATCATTACCAAGGCTTGGTTTAGGGTTTTCATAGTAGAACAACAATATCCAAATGTCAACATGGAAAGAAAAACAAGCAGGCTTCTTTTAGTAGCTAGTCCTAGTGTAAAATATTGCAAGCTTCTTTTGAATCTAGTGCAAGTGCAAATTTATCATGGCAACAAATGCAAGCCTAAAAAGCAAGAGAAATGGACTACGAAGGACAATGCATGGTCTCCCCTTCCCAATTTTGGCAATGTATTTTTGGGAAAACTCTTTTGTCTCTTTTGCTTCCAACTTTTATAAAGTTTAACAGGTAAGGCTATGCCTAACTCTTGGATCGTATGGCTAAGTGTAAGGTTACTGGTTTGCAATCGACAGTGCATAGTGTCATACCCAAATCTTCCGCAGTTTGCATAAGTGCAGGAACTAGGATTGGGATATTCATATGGCAAGTGGTCCCCTCCATAATGGACACACTCCACATGATGTTGTACTAGCCTTCATATTGACTCTTGCAATCTGGTCAACTATTGCTTGGGTATGATCAACACTCTTTTCTTTATCTTGTTCATTGGGGGCTACTTGTTCACTACTATTCTCTTAGTGTTTCTAAGTGTATTGCTCCCTTGCTGCATAGCCCTAGAGCTTCTTTCTCTGAGCAAATCATCCATCTATATGGCCTCCTCAAAGACTCTTGCACAAGGGATCCACTTCTTTTGAAGGTCATTGTTCATTTGGACTTGCAAAGCAAATGAAGATTATGCCTTCACTAGAAATGCCAAAAAAAGTCAAACACAATGTCAAAACCTAGAGCAAAGGAACCCACATTATAAACCAATTTTGCCAGGTATTTCCTTGTCAAGGGGAACCAAGGCTCAATAACTTTTGTGTGCCTCATTTGTATCTTACCAATCACAGCAATATCCTATAGTGATAGCTTCTTAAGATAACCATCTATGTTGAGACAGTGCAAATATTATAGGTATTCACGAGCTCATCCCTCAATGATATGGTAACAAGCACATATGTGTTGAGGCTACACAACCAAAGCATGAGATGATGTTTTATAAGAAACATACAACACAAACAAAACACTTACAAGTTCATCCTCTGAAATCATTAAAGAAGGGTGATCTCACTGATATTCTATTGTGGAGAGCACTCGTACACATTTTTCTCTTTGTGGAAGGAACCATTAAGAGATGGCCCATGTCCAAGCTAGTGTAGTGATTGCCTTGCCACACATAAAACATATGACCAGACATCCAATTCAAGTGAGGGTCTCTCAAAAGATCTTAATCAAAATCCCCATTCACTTTCTTCTGAATAGGATCCCATCTTGCTATAATCTCATCAATCACCAATGTCCCCTCACTAGCATGGGTGATAACAGAGACAATGAACACCACCTTCTCTAGGACTTAACCCTCCTTCCCAAATGTTATCTTTAGTCCTAAGATATCATTGCTTAGAACACAAACCTTGGCATGGGAAAGAAGTCTACACAAGGGTATAGGAGGGTAATCATAACAACTAACTACCATGACTTCTTTAATATGTTCTCACCTTGGAACATACTCATACACATCTTTCCTTTTTTTGTTATCCTCATTTACCACCTCAAGGCACAAACAATAAGGTACAATTTGTAGTTGTGACTCTGAGATATCAACAGTAAGATCTAGATGTACATGCTCCCCATTAGGATCCACTTCCACTATCATATATCAAGGGAGGTCCTCCCACCCCTTCCTCTTTTTGCCCCCTCCTCTCTAGGAGACACAATTGAACTACAAAAAACCAAGACTCGAAAACATGAGGGATGACTTTAGGTATTTATTAATAATCATACTCAAAAATAAATATAAATAGTCACCAAGTGTCGCCTTCTTCACGTGAAGGCATCAAACAACTGAAACCCTTACAATTTGCAAATCAAGGAAAAAAGATCTTCCAAACCCATATAGTTGTCAAAAAACAAAGCTCACCAATTGACATTCGATGGATACTAACACAATAAAAGGCTCTATGTCCATATTCCAATAATTGACAATTTTGATTAAGCAAAAGCATTGCAACTAGAGGACGCCCAAGCTCCAACATGTGACAACACAAAGATGAGCGGCAATCCTTTTTTACTTTCCTTACATGCTTTAAAGCATTGAAACACTCACCCATGCCATGCATGGTTTCTTTACAAGAGCTCCCTCCAATTGCATGTGTTGAATTCCATCACATAGTATCTGCAACTGGACATATTGAGTTGCACATGCACCCATGTTCTATGAACCTTCTATTATGAGTAATCCCCAAACTATTACAAGCGCTATACACAGGGATGATGGTATGGATGAAGAGGTTTATCCTCTATCCGGAACATTCAACGTCAATACAAGGTGTTCTAGACACACGTAACATCGTTTGCATAGCATATGCCAACATGTCTCTACCTCATTTGGTCTTATTGGTCAGGCATATTTTTGTCCTTCCAAGGCACTTACCATGCATGACACCTAGCATGTCTTCCATGGCCTACCATGCTACATATGTGCCTATAGCAACTATGTTTGGCCATGTCATGCCTTCCATCTCTATCACCAAATGCCCCCTACATTTTGCACAATCTAGTAAATTCACATATGACATCATGGTCAAAATGTTATTTTTTGGATTGTGCTCATCATATGCTATGATGAATAAGGGCTCCAAACAAATATAATCAAAATTTGCTCATTGGGAAATCTCTCAATGAGCAATTATTCGACAAATAAGGAAAATGTGGCTCTATAATTGGAGGGGGAAACCGGCTCAACAAAGATGTACTAACAAAATTTATATTGTTTTTCCTACATCTAGAACACCCCGTGCCAATTCGAGGTGTTCTAGCCCCTAGACCTTAGCATTCAATCCTATATTACTATTGAAATGCAATTCATAGATGCAACATGGGAGGATATCACATTTCTCCACCTCTTTCTGCATGTAGTCATGCTGACCTTGTCAATGAAGGTTTGAAATACTTCGAAGTGTATCAATGCCACAACGTATTTGTCTAGCTTCAAGCTTTTTTGTGGTTATAATGGAGTAGGAGTCTATCGAACCATCTTTTTTAGCATATTCTAGAGTAAATCAATAATCCATAGATGTTGTGACACAATCACCTTTGCTAGGCCAGCATGTGAGAATTGGTCTAGAGTCAAACACGTTTGGTTGCAATTATTCATTGAGTGGAACAAAAGCACCCCATATGATAGCACTCAATGACCTTACCAATGCCTAGCATGGACATGCGCTTTGCCACTTCCATAGGCATTGCTAATCTATTTGTAGATGTTTTTCCATGTCCACACCCGAACTATAGTGGGGAGATATGAGCTACACCAGCAACTTAAATGCAAGACTTTCCCTCTCCACACCTACAATATAGTGGGAAGATATAAGCTGCACAAATAGCATAAAGTTTGATGAAAACTAACCCACTCTTAGCTTAAAAGAAGTTTTCTCTCATTACAACTACCAGTTATTGGGCTAGTTTTTGCACAGTCGGACAAACCATCACTCCAATGTGATAGTCCATATGTAATTCTTAATTTCAAGGGTATTTTGTAGTGTCTAAAGTCAATGATATGACGAAAGGCAACTTTTATAGCATTATAGGGATGTTGCAAAGCTTAATCGCTTTCACCATCATGGTTCTATCCAACATCGCTTGCTCCAACCTATTATAATGTCTTTCACCACCACCACCCGGCCACCACTTTTGCCACCGTTAACTGCTTCCTCAACCTGCTTAATTGCTTTCGCCGCCATGACAAAGCAAAAGCCCTAAACTACTCCATGCCGGCACGGAGTAGTTGAACTAAGGCGCATGGCAAAACAGATCAGATGCTCTGAGCTGCACAAGCACGCTCTAAATAGTCTCGACCCCTTCCAAATTAAGCATATCAAATCCCATAAACCCGCTCCTCGCAATCTTGAGCTACCCGCTGATCTTGGCAACAAACAGATGGACCTATGCAGACATGCAAGCGTCTTTCTTTCTCTCTCTCTCTCTCTCTCCTTGAAGCCTCTTTCCACTCTTCCTCTTCTCTTTTGGCTGGAGAATCTCCCTATCTATCTCTATCAAAAGAGTAAATCTCTCCCTCCCTCCTCCCCTCTCTCTCTCTTTTCAAAGGAGTCTATTGACACTCTAATGATAATAGGCCTTTCGAAGGGGTCCATCAATGTTTTATTAGGGTAGACGAGCCATTTCCAAAGAATTTTAAAAAATCAAACACTTCGTAACTTGTGCTGTGACTAGAATTAGAATTTTAATGATTTGCTGAAAGATATCATATTGCTAGCCCACCTATATATTGAAATATATATGCTAACCCAGGGAGGCCGCAGTCAAGAAGTCCAATGTATAATTATCCTTTATTTTGCATTAACTAGAATGAGGTAATTGCAATGCATGCATGTCACTACTCCCCCCTAATTGTATTAAGGGTGCGGACCTCTATGTGAATCAAGGTCATTATTTTTCATGATTGAAAGGTTCACCTATGACTTGGTGCAAACTAATCTCTTTTTGCATTCCATTGTTCCCTAGCCTACCACATACTTCTATGACCTTGCATCATCCTCTCCATGTCTTTATGCAACCTTAAGGTTGCCATATATCTCATAGTCCAATCTTGCATTGCTTTGAAAATATGTTTAAGAGTGTAAATATATATGGCCCACCATCAATCTGTACTAAGCTTGTCATCCCCTCCACTTATAGATTCATTGAAGTTAGAGGACAGAAATCATTGAGCACTTTGAGGTTTCAAGAATTCCATCTTCTTTGCTTCCTATCACACCAAAATCTAAGTGTATTAAGCTAGAACTAGGGACTCTAGAGGATGGTTCTAAGGTTTTTCTATAGATAATAAAAGTATATCTTTCTATAAGATACATTCAGCACCCAAAAATATCTTGACCACAAAGGATGAGGATATTGAACCAAGACTCAAAGCTATTCCACAAGCAAAGGCTTACTCGACAGCTTCACTCATGAGTATCTTTGACGTCATTCGACTTCAGCCAAAAGGTAGTAGTCTCCATGTTGCATTCCAGAGCATGCAAAAAAATTGCCTGTTGATGATCTTTTAGCAACCTATGATGGTTACATTCCCTTTGAGTTTTCACATGCCAAAAACTTGTCTCTAATGATCGGAATGGAGTACATATATGATGGGCATGTTTGGGTTGACTATGTAACTTGTACTTGTGATTGTTTTTCAAGAACAATTCTATCTTAGTCATTGTGCTGATCATTTGCACTATCATAATTTGGATTGTTTGCACATATTGTCTAGATCAATTGTTAATGAAATTCATTGGGCTGGAAAATTGAGAAGATATCCAACAATTGAAAATGTGGGTAGACTGTGCATCTCTAGTTTGCACAACCACTACAAATTCCCTCCAGAGTATGTTTAGCAATGTCCTTTAGTGATATATTAGTGTGTTTCCATGGATCAAGAGCACTACATAAGATGTGCAATACATATGGGTTTTCATGACCATCCTTATGTAAAGGGAGTGAGTCGTGGAAGAAAAAACATTGATGAGGATGAAGTTTTCCCTAAATATATCATCTATCCAGAATCCACATTGAAACAAGTTGAAGTATCTATTTCTCAAGAGATGGTGATTGATATGCTAAAGAGAAAATATCACTCAAAGAGTGCAAGGTTTAGTGAGCATGAGTTGAATGAGTTGCTTAAAGTTTTCACACCCCTAAACAACAAAAAGATAGAATGTATTCGAGAGGCCAGAGGAATGAGTGGGGATGGCTGCAAAGGGCTTGAGGCAATCCTAGATTTGAAGAATAAGATTGGTTACACTTTCATATATAGTATCCTCTTTCTTGGTCAATTAGGCCTAAACACGTAGCCACATGTCTTCAATATGTTGACATTGGGCCTAGCCAGTGATGTGGATCTTGTGAATCAAATGCGGCTAGGTGGTAATGATATGTGGGTCCACTTTGACCATGTGTATTGTGTGGCAAGATGGTCAACCATGGGAGCTCATGTTGATGATCCAATTCTTCAGGAGTTGCTACCATTGCAACATGTGACTTAAAAGTTGAGGACAAGAATTCTCAAACGTGTGACAGTTCCATTTAGATCATTTGTTTTGCATGAGATTCATTGTCCTCCATATCAAGGTCATAGAGGTATTATATCTACTTTGTGTACATTGACTAAAGATTTTTATTGGCTACATATGGACACTGATGTATCTAACTTTGTATCTGAATGTTTAGTTTATCAACGAGTTAAAAGACACCATGGTAAACAATATAGTTTACTAATTCCATTATCTATTCCATCACGACCATGGGAACAAATTTCAATGGATTTTATCACTGGTTTACCTAACGCTAAAGCTAACCATGATATGATTTGGACTGTTGTAGATAGGTTTAGCAAACAAGCATATTTCATTCCATGCAAGAAAACTTTAACTGCATCTCAAGCTGCTCAATTGTTTTTGAAAACTGTGTTTACTAATCATGGTTTACCAAAAGCTATTATTTCTGATCGTGATTCTAGATTTTGTAATAATTTTTGGATTACTTTGTTTACTAACTTAGGAACAAAGATTGATTTTTCATCTGCATTTCATCCTGAAACAAACGGTCAAACAGAAGCTACTAACAGTACTATTTTAGATCTTTTACGTGCTTACACCATTTCAAAACCACATACATGGGATACACATCTACATTTACTTCAGTTTGCATATAATAATACACCACACACAGTATGATGCCAGGAGACATATTCCACGGTGGATTTCGTGCCACGGTAGATTTTGTGAGGTTTTACGGTGGATTCCGTAAAATTTTATTACTAGGGCTCATACACAAAGTGGATTCTTTGTATGAGAATTTGATGGGGACGCCTATCCTTTTCGGGCATTTTGTTAATTTTATGTGTACATGGGTGATTCCATAGCGGGTGATTCTACAAAATACATATTTAAATTAATAAACATTTATGAGTTTAGAGTGCGCACTCGTGATAAATTAAGGTTAGGATTGATTTCTAATCAATTTATTTATGTAGCTGAAGACTGCTAGGTATTCACTTTTGTCAGTTTAATTGTATTATTTTACTAACGATTGTGAATGCTTCAGTTGATGTGTAGAGATAGCAACGGTGGCAGTGGAAAGCATTGGAGGATAGCGTGTATTTAAGTTATCGTCAATATTTTGATGGGTGCATACCTTAGGTATGGCGCCTATATTTTGTCGCGCTTATTTATCAAAGTGCTTGATATTTATTTATTATTTTTGTATGCGCACGGGCGCATGACTTAGATATTTGTATTGGATATTGTATTTGGGTACCACCTGACTTCTTGGGCGCCCATTAGCTTTAATTCTTTATTGGTACAAAAGCAAACTCAAAAGCTAAAGCGTGTTATTTTGTAATTTGGGCTATTATTTGAGCTTGAAGATGATTAATATATGAAATACATGCTTTGTGGAGCGCTCACACAAGGCATGGGGGGAGATTGCACCCAATTGGTCTCTTGTTCATGTCGTGCAAGCTTTCTACATTGATTTGTGTGCAAAAAGTAGAGTTCTTTTGTTCTTGGGGACCTTCTAACGCTCACTTTGTGTGCTTACGGCATTCAATCTATGCACCAGTGGTATCAGAGCGAAGCTCAGATCGAGAGCTTCCAATCGCTTACCATCTTGCGCGAAGGTGGAGCTCCTGGAACGATCGAGCTCTACAGTCAGTTTCGTCACAAATGGTCGATACCGACATGTTCCAGGCGGTCAAGAACCCCCTTCTGCACTCTCTGATCGTGAAGGACCAGCCTGTGGAGGCAGAGGACTACGTGGAGATCTCCTTCTTCAAGTCATTTTGAAACAGACAAACATCGACGGCGCAAAAAACGGCCCCCTCTCCTTAAAAACGAAATCGTCGCCAGATCAGTTTTTTTAAAAAGCTTAGTCACTTAAGCTTTAATACCATAAGTCCTCTAAGTTACCAAGTTAACTTACTCCTGCAAGTTACTTAAGTCACAAAGGTCACTACAGACTTACTCCAACAACTCCCATAAAGGCAGTTCACACGCAGAAGCACAGAATCCGTTTATTGCTCTCTGGTAGACTCTGTTCACACTTGTAGACTTGCTGAACCAGTTTCAGTAAACACAGAAGTTCATACGCAGGTCATACGAAGATTATACGTCGTTTTTATGAAGACGGTTGTGATAACGAATACCGCAATCGCAAAGGACAAAGACCATAAAAGCCAAACAAAATTTACAAGCCTTGTATACTCGCCTTTGAGCTATGCTCATCCCACTAATAAGATTTCGAGAGTGTGAAGTCTTTTTGATTTTACAGGATGACTTAACAAAACATGGACGATTTAATGGGGCTGAAGGTGATTTACCCGAACCAACAATGGAGCAAAAGTTGGATTTGATTATGATGCAGCTCGAAGAAGAACGAAGAGCCCGACAAGCTTTGTAAGTTCAATTGGCCAATTTGCAACGATCTACCACCAACCAAGATGGACTGCAACCCGAAGATCTTATACAACGTACCATCGATGCGACGCTTGAAGCCCAATCCATCTGCAAAGAAACAAAGATAAGTAAAAGAAACTTCAAATTTCGTACTTTCAATGGATCACGAGATGGAAAGACTGTACTTTCTTTTATCAATCAATTTGATGATTACTTCCATGAAGAAACATATGCTGAGAAAGACAAAATTAAATGTGTCACTAACCATTTAGTCGATCGAGCATCCTTATGGTGGACTGTGGTCCACAAGAGCGCTGATTGTCCTACTACATGGAAGACTTTCCAAAAGAAGTTTTTGCAGAATTTCCTTCCTCCTCAGTTTCATGAAAAAGCCATAAAGCAATGGGATCTTCTATAGTAAAGAGATCGCAAACCTATTTCCCAATACGCTGAACGTTTCTGGAATGCCCTACAGCAACTACGCATGCTCGAAGATGTACCTGAAGCGACTCACAAACGCAAGTTTATGTCTGGCCTGCTTGGACATTACTATGCTGAAGTCAATATGTTCAAGCCAACAACTCTTGAAGATGCAATTACCTTGGCCCATGACACTGAAGACAAGATTTGTGGAAGAGACAAGCAACCACAACAATTTCAAACTACTGGTAACTATGGTTTCAAACAATTCAATTCAAATTTTCGAAGATCCAATCAAAGTCGTTTTCTTCCATCTTCATTCCGTAAGTCTTGGACACGACCACCTGCTTTGCCATCAAACACCAATCCAAACCCTAAGCTATCCTCACAGCCAAATCCCAACATTTCTAAACTTTCTGCCATTATGAACAATGTATCGAAAGCCAAACCCATAGTTTGTTACAAATGCCATCAACTTGGACATCTAGTAGCCAATTGTCAATCGAAATGGCCACCTGTCCATATCAATTATCTTGGCGCAATGGAAGAAGAAGAACGTGAGGAAATGTCTGACTTTACGGAAGATGATGACGACATTGGTACTACTTCGAATACTTTGCCAGGTATGCCAACTCCCCATTCTTTGTTAACAATGAAATGTCTTGTACATGGTAAAGAAAAGACTATTTTACATGATGATGGGAGCACACATGATTTTATTTCTGCAAAGTTAGTGAAAGAATTGAAATTACAAACTGTTTCTACAAATTATCACATTAAAGCTGCATTCCTAGGCATGAGATATAATGGAACACAAGAAGTGCATAATTTAGAAATTAAAATTGGTGAATATACTGAACGAAGAAATTTCCTAGTTGCACCTTTGCAGTCTAGTGACATTATCTTAGGAATGCCTTGGCGTCATCAGTATAATCCTGACATAGATTATTCTACGCATTCAATTAAATTTTATTTTCAAGGAAAACAAATCACATTGCATGGTATGCACACATCCAATAATTTTCCACTGCTTACTCATACTCGAGCTAAACGTGCATTACGTAAAAGTAGCAAATCTTATTTAATATGGGTGAATGAACTTCAAGCTAAAGAAACACAAATGCAAACTAGGCATACACAATTTCTTGCCCAATTTCAAGATTGTTTTGCTGCCGATTTACCACCTGGACTACCACCTTCACATCCTGAAGATCACAAAATAGATTTAATTCCTGAAACACAACCACCATGTAAAGCACCATATAGACATAACCAACTTGAACAAAAAGAAATTCAAAATCAAATAGAGGAATTGCTTAACAGAGGATTAATTAGACCTAGTAGTTCTCCATTTGGTGCACCTGTCTTATTAGTAAAGAAGAAAAATAATACTTATCGCATGTGCATTGATTATCGTGCCCTAAATAAAATTACTATTAAGTATAGATATCAAATTCCTAGGGTAGATGATCTTATGGATAAGCTACAAGGATCTGCCATATTCAGTAAGATAGATCTTAAATCTGGTTATCATCAAGTAAGATTGGATAAATCTGATATATTCAAAACTACATTTAGAACACAATTTGGACATTATGAGTTTCTAGTTATGCCTTTTGGTTTAACTAATGCACCAGCTACATTTAGTTGTATGATGAATCGCATATTTCTGAAACATCACCATTGTGTTATAGTATTCTTTGATGATATATTAGTATTCAGTAAAAATGAGAATGAGCATTATGAACATTTGTCTTTAGTTTTAAGTTATTAAAAGACAATCAATTGTATGCTAATCCAGAAAAGAGTGAATTCTTTCAAACAGAAATTGAATATCTAGGACATATTGTTTCATCAGAAGGTGTTAATGTCGACTCTAAAAAGATAGAAGCAATTTGAAATTGGCCCATACCCAAAAATGTGCATGGGTTACGTTCTTTTCTAGGTCTTGCTAGCTTTTACAGAAAGTTTGTGCGAAATTTCTCATTACTTGCATTACCTTTGATTAAACTTTTAAAGAAAGGTATTGTGTATAACTGGTCTGATAATCAACAAAAATCTTTTGATTTATTGAAACATGCTTTAACCCATGCTCCTGTATTACAACTACTTGACTTCAATAGACCATTCTTTTTAGTAGTTATTGATGCTAGTGGATTTGGAATAGGAGCAGTCCTTATGCAAGATAATCATCCCATAGCCTATTCTAGCTGTAAACTCAAACCATCTGAACTTAAATATTCTACATATGATAAAGAATTGCTAGCTGTAGTACAAGCCTTACGTCAATGGAAATATTATTTAATGGGATTTGAATTTATGATCAAAACTGACCAACAAAGCATTAGACATCTCTTTATTCAACCACAAATCTCTGACCGACACATTAAATGGGCAGCTTTCATTCAAAGTTTTCATCCCCTTATACAATATCAACCAGGAAAAGAGAATGTTGTAGCTGATGTTTTAAGTAGAAGACCGAAAATTCATAATATTTCTGTGATATCATTTGATTCCCTTATTCCTATGAAAGATACTTATCATCACGATATTACTTTTCATGCTGATTGGAATAAACTAGTTGCAAATAATTGGATTGATATTGATTCACTGTCTTACAATAATAGATTCATGTTTTATGAAAAGAGATTATGTGTGGCAGTTCTATTTAGATAATTTGTTTTGAATGAAATTCATTGACCTCCATATCAAGGTCATAGAGGAATTATATCTACTTTGCGTACATTGACTGAAGATTTTTATTGGCCACATATGGACATTGATGTATCTAACGTTGTATCTGAATGTTTAGTTTGTCAACGAGTTAAAAGACACCATGGTAAACAATATGGTTTACTAATGCCATTATCTATTCGGTCACGACCATGGGAACAGATTTCAATGGACTTTATCACTAGTTTACCTAACACTAAAGTTAACCATGATATGATTTGGACTGTTGTAGACAGGTTTAGGAAACAAGCATATTTTATTCCATGCAAGAAAACTTTAACTGCATCTCAAGCTACTCAATTGTTTTTTAAAACTGTTTTTACTAATCATGGTTTACCAAAAATAATTATTTCTGATCATGATTCTTGATTCTGTAATAATTTTTCGATTACTTTGTTTACTAACTTTATGATGCTAGGAGGCATATTCCACAGTGGATTCTGTGCCACGATGGATTCCTTGAGGTTTTACGGTGGATTCCGTAAAATTTTATTACCAGGGCTCATACACAAAGTGGATTCTTTGTGCAAGAAGTTGATGGGGACGCCTATCCTTCTTGGGCGTTTTGTTAATTTTATGTGTACATGGGTGACTCCATAGCGGGTGATTCCGCAAAATACATATTTAAATTAATAAACGTTTATGAGTTTAGAGTGCGCACTCGTGATAAATTAAGGTTAGGATTGATTTCTAACCAATTTATTTATGTAGTTGAAGACTGCTAGGTATTCAATATTGTCAGTTTAATTGTATTATTTTACTAATGATTGTGAATGCTTCAGTTGATGTGTAGAGCGAGCAGCAGTGGCAGTGGAAAGCATTGGAAGATAGCGTGTATTCAAGTTATCGTCAATATTTTGATGGACGCATACCTTAAGCATGGCGCCTATATTTTGTTACGCTTATTTATCAAAGCGCTTGATATTTATTTATTATTTTTGTATGCACATGGGCACACGATTTAGATGTTTGTATTGGACATTGTATTTGGGTACGCCTGACTTCTTGGGCGCCTATTAGCTTAAATTCTTTATTGGCACAAAAGCAAACTCAAAAGCTAAAGCGTGCTATTTTGTAATTTGGGCTATTATTTGAGCTTGAAGATGATTAAAATATGAAATACATGCTTTATGGAGCGCTCACACAAAGGCATGGGGGGAGATTGCACCCAATTGGTCTCTTGTTCATGTCATACAAGCTTTCTACATTGATTTGTGTGCAAAAAGTAGAGTTCTTTTATTCTTGGGGACCTTCTGACGCTCACTACACACGCTTACAGCATCCGATCTGCGCACCATTCCCTCTACATGTGCCAAGTGCTATACTTGAGGTATCTGTGGAGGGCTGGTGCTCAAGGTGAAAGGGCTTGTTGTAGGTGACATTAGCAATAGCCAACCTAGGGTAGAGAAGGTCATCTTATTGAGGTGACTTAGTGTAGGCAACACAAATTAAATTATGTGCTAAGACTGTCATTTGGGGTGATCCACCTTTTGGGAGGTGGGGGGGTTCAATAGGACTTGTACTCGATGTGAAATTACGTTGAAACTTGGGGGTGACACACCATTAATCCTAGCCTAGGTAGTCCAGTCATGGACACTTGGAACGACGAAGATGAAGGGCTTGAGAGGTAAGAAATTCTTGGACTTGAGATAGGAGAGTTTAGTATCCTCGATGTTGTATAGTGTGAAGTGGAACCAATTGGGGTGGTCAACGACCTCATAGATTCAATTTATGTGCTAGATAGGGTCCTACAAAATACTATGGAATTTCCAATGGTGTGTCATCAAGGATATAAATGTGCCATAAACCAATTTTTTTCTCGAGAACATGTGATTTACCACCCAAGGCATTTTGAGTATGATAGGGGTCTAAAAAAATCAAACTATGTATTAACGGTCCCAAACTAGCTCCTCGGTGAGTTCGTGGAGCCCCTATAGGGTACCTAGTTTCTATTAGTCAAAATTTAATCAATTCAATCCAAAAAATTAATAATGTGTAAAAATTGATGCATCATGGCCATACAACTCCTCAACCAATATGGCTCTTTAAATCCTAAACAATTTAAGTGTAGTACTGGCAAGGTATGAGTTAATTGACCTTCATTGGCATGCTCCAATTGCCCAATGCAATACATATATTCTTCATGCATAAATACTTTTGGGACTCTAAATATAATAAGTTTTGGATCTAAATTGGCTAGAAAATTAGTTCAACATGAAGATTTGCTCAAAATAAGTTCCCTTAGTCCTCCCAAAACAACTAGATGGTTACAATTCTAACTAGCTAGTTTAACGTAATACTTATCCAACACTATTAAATAAGAAAAAAAAGTGTGTGTTTAGTAATAAACCAACAAATTTTGATGATATTTGAATCCAAACTCATCCCATAATATCTCAAATCATGCAAGTAACTACCACATTTTTCAACAACTAGTCAATTAATCAACTAGCTACTCAATATCCACAATATCATGAGTTCATGTGCAAGACAATAAAATCATTTTCTTGTTGCTTTAAGCCAAAGCAAGCTCTCTCTCTCTCTCTCTCTCCCCCATACACACACACAAACCAATGGATGAAATAAAGCAAGGTGAATGAGAATGCAATTGTGTAGATAGAAGGTAGTCCTCTCTTTGCAATGGATCAAGGAGGTGATGCAACCCTCTCCTTCCAATCATGATCTCAAGGACTAATGGAGAAGCTAGAGTAGAGATAAGTCATGTTTAGTTAGCAACCACTAGAATGATTTCATTTCATTTTTTCCCACCTTAAATATCATTGGGATGTTTTACATGCATGTTGTTTCTTACTCTTGGGTGCTATGCCCAAGAATTTCAATGCTTATGACCTTCTCCTAGAGTGCTTGATGCCTTCATGCTATTTTTAGTTTTTCACACTTTGAGATGTGCCTTTTCATATGGAGATCTAGAGTACAAGCACTTACAAATAGAGTTATATCGTAGTTTAAGTCTCTCTCTTATGAACTATGAAGCACTTACAAGCATCATAATTGAAATACAAGCAAGAAGAGACAATAGAAAAAACACTTTCATTACTTGGACCAAAAGAGATCATTCCTTATTTGTATCAGTATATTCCTATGATACATAGTTTTACTAGTCACAAGTGCGCCAAAAGAGATCCTTTATTATTTATGTCTACCCAAGAAACTGGGCTTACATAGGTTTAGTGGCCACAATGGGACCTCTTTTATTTCTATAAGAAGTATTGTTGTACAAAGAAGATGGAGCTTCACATGCAGATGTTGAGCATAGATCACCCCCACTCTCAAGCCACTTGAGATGCATTTCATGTTCCTATGCTAGCTTGAGCGATTTCTGTTAGAAAGAGTGGATCTAGAGCATGGTAAGAGCTATGGAGGATGGAAGATGAAGACAAGACTCATGTTGACATAGGCAAAGAGAGACCAACTATTACACAAGTGAATTAGGTTCCAAGATAGATTAGCTTGGACTCATAAAGACGATCTTGTATAATGGACTGACACTGACAATACACTAAGTGAAAGTACAAAGCATCATGATATTGTATTCATTCCATGTGAAAGTGATAGTCAAGTACAATTCTTTATAAAAGTTGGGTTTGTTTCACTCTTCTCATTGTGCATATGGGATTCAAGACATCTCTTCCTGGAGCATATATCATTTGTCTATTTCTCAACACCCCCCTTCAAAGGATGAGTTCCTACACTTGCTGGCTTTTGCCCCCCATCATGATGACATGGCCCGGGAGACTAGCTCATAGGCAGCCTAGTCAAGTTAAAGCTTGAAACTTTACATCTTTGGTAAGGGTTTTGTTTTACAAAGCAAATCCACTTAGGGAAATAGAAAGTCCACCATGGGAAATATAATTTCTTCAAAATAATCTGTCAGAGGTGTTGTTGATGGTAGCATAAGCATCTTCTTCTTCTTCTTCATTCATGAATTGATTTTAGTGGTGATCATTTTGCATCTGATGTGATCTTTTCTTGTGGAAGCATTCACTGGCTATATGGCTAGTCTTACCACAATAATGACATGTCATCCAATTTTTGTTGTCGGTGTTGAATCCTCGACCTCTTCCTTTGGGTCCAGCAGCTCCTTTGGTGTATAAGAGATTTTCCCTAGATGATGGGATACCATATTTTGCATTCTTGTTCTTCTATTTGTTCTCTTCATCAAGAAGAGAGTGCTCAATATCTTTAAGTGAGAGACTTGGAACATTACTTAGGGTGGATACAAGATTCTCATATGGATCCTTGTTTACACTTGCAAGCAGTACGACTATTGCTTCACCTTCATCAATATTCTTCTTAAGAGTTGCAAGCTGGGTTTTTAGGCTCTTCAACTTGTTAATGTGTATGGTCATGGAAGCATTGTCTTTTATATCCAGTTTATAAAATTGCATGAGTAATTTTATCTTTGAATTCTTTGCTTGGGTACCAAACATCCTGTCAAGTTCCTCTCAAGCAATTCTAGCATCTCTAATGCTAGAGATATGATGTTGCACATCATCACTTAGTCCCTAGGCAATGATGTCTGGTGCCTTGTTATTCATCTTCTTCCATTCTTTGGTTTTTGGTGGAGCTACTACAAGGATCTCACTTTCTAAATCTTCTTTCCCGTCATTTGCATCACCTTCATCATCTTCAAAGAGATCCCAGAGGTCTTTCCTCATGAGGTGGTACATGGTTCTTTTCCTTTCAAATATGAAAGCCTTCTCCATTGAACTTAGCTATTTGTTCAAACTCTGGCATTTTTTATTTGTAGCAAATCAGCCAGCAAAGGAGTTTTTCCTCAATGTGTCAAGAGACACAAGTAATAGTAGTGTTAAACAACACTAGCTAGTATCAAGAGATACTATGTAGTGGAAGTTTGATGTTGAACTTTGATAGTTGATGCTTGAACTTCTAGATCTTCTTCTTGGAGATTGCCCTTATTGGAAGTTGAGTAAATATGAGTGGTAGTCGCCTCAGTGTACTACAAAGAGTGAGAGAGTGAGATGAGAAATGAGCTTGTAGTTGAAGTGGCTATGGTGAAATTAGGGTTACACAAGCACAAGCGACTAGTTTTTCACTTGGGGCAATTTGTACGCACACTCATGTGACAAATCGTCTGATGAGGAAGAAGTTTATGAATCAAGCTTTCAAATCCCTATGGTCTTGGCAAGGATTGTGTCGCATACAGTGAGTACAATCGTACGGACGACCAACAAGCACATTTCAGGGCAGCGTGACAAATTTTGTTAATGTTGAAGCTAAGGAGTAGCAATGCCCCACTGTAATGTGCCAGACAAGAGCACAGGGAGTTCAGGAATGTTTCCCCTGAAGAGAGCTTGGAGAGATATTGCATGTATATGAAAATCCAACTCCTCCAAGTCAGGTAGGTGTTGTTGTCTACAGACATAGTTATGGCAGCAACTCTGAAAACAGGCAATGCTGAAGCTATAGTTGCCTAATGTCAGTGATTGAGGTGCAAGGGAGGAGCTGTAGAAGTAGGGAAACACTTTTCCAGAAGGAAGTTCAAAGAAATTTGGCCTGTGGAGAGAGATATGAAAGCTTCAAGCTGACAGGGTGCTGTTGGCTATGGCTGCCATGGAAGCTTTATTGAAGGTAGAAATGCAAATGAAGTTGGAGATGATATCTAGCACTCAAACTGAGCTGAGAAGAGATAGAGATGAGCTAAGCCATGCCTGACTGGGCCGATACCATGTTAGAAAGAGTGGATCTAGAGCATGGCAAGAGCTATGGAGGATGGAAGATGAAGACAAGACTCATGTTGACATAAGCAAAGAGAGACCAGTTGTTACACAAGTGAATTAGGTTCCAAGATAGATTAGCTTGGACTCATAAAGACAATCTTGTGTAATGGACTGACACTGACAAGACACTAAGTGAAAGTACAAAGTATCATGATATTGTATTCATTCCATGTGAAAGTGATAGTCAAGTACAATGCTTTATAGAAGTTGGGTTTGTTCCACTCTCGTCACTGTGCATATGGGATTCAAGACATCTCTTCCTCGAGCATACATCATTTGTCTATTTCTCAACAATTTCTTTCATCAAAACTACATCTCTTTCCATAACCTTGGTGTGGTCTTTTAAGATGAACTCCGTGTGTACAATAGATCTAGATCATCTTAAGTAGGATTTTCTATCAGCAGGACTTATCTACTACTCCAAAGAAGCCATCTCAATATATGTACTCTCGTCATTCGAATGGCATTTTTCATGGCTATCATCTAGAAGGAAGATGTTACTATTGGAAAGTTTGGCATTAAGGCCTAGAAATTATCCATCACTTTAAAGAACATTGGCCTTGGGGGATTCCTCAACCTTCCATGAGCTCATGTGGGATAACTCTTACGCTAACTAGCCACTCGAGCTTCCTTTTGCCCTTGGAAAACAAAGGTCCACCCTTGCCGACAAATTTTTCTGCTAATAAGAACTCCAAAATGAAAAGCTATGTGACCTTTATTGTTCACACAATAAACATCCATGTATCCTTTCTTATACATTATGTTAGTATTATATCTTGCTTCACCCCCATGAAGTGCTCATTAACAAGTTTGGTGGCACTTTTTTCCTATGTTTGTCATATGTGGCAATCAACACGAGATTGGTGATGGTCATACATCTTTTAGCACAATTAATCCTATATCATAAATTCAATATTATAGAGAGGCAAAGGAATTTACATGAGGGGTGGGGCAACTAATTTTCTCACTAAGTTTTGATTTAGTTGGGTTTAAATTAAAATTAGAAATGTAAAAGTTATGATTAAGGGTATTGCTTTTGTGAATTTCGTAGCGATTAAGTTGAAATGGGAGGACTATTGATGATCTTATGGTATATGTGGGATATAAAGAATAGTAGCATGATGCGAAGTAGTTATCGGGGATGAGAAGAAAGATATTGAAAAACTCAACATTTGAGGGAGGCATGAACTTATTTTGGTGCATAAAAAGGCCATAACATGGGATCACCTCATGTTTCTTTTCTAATGGCCACATGTTTTCTTAGTGGGGCCCAACTTAGTGTTAACATTTTCCTTCTTTCGAGGGCTACTACCTTTTTGGACCCAATATCATAACTTTAACAGAATGGTTATACCTTAATCCCACAATAATTATGTCTTTCAAAGTAAGAGATAATGGTTATACCATTACCTCAATTGAGTTATATTACTTTACTATATGTGTTTGTATTCATTTTGTCATATGACAATCCACATCCATACTAAAGCTAAATGACTTGTTTCAAAAGGTGACAAACTATTGTAAGAATAGCCAAGCTAAAAATACCAATTCTATGCAGCACAAAATTTACAGGTGAGTATGTTTGTGCATAATGTTAGCACTCTCTTACTTAAACATTTTTGTGCATTAACTTTCACTAATCTCCATTGGTATCAAATACACTATCACTATCTAAAATGCCTAGATAGGTTGCTACATCAAAATGCAAGCATTGCAATGTGCTAAGTACCATGCTATGCATTCAATAGTTGTGGTTTACATTCTACATCATGAGGAAGTTTAGAAAAATTATAAATAAAAGAATATTCCTATAAACTTTTGTTGGTTCATAGTGTCATGATTGAAAATATAGCAACTAGAGCTAAAAGATGAGTTACTCATCATTTAAAAAACCATCAAGATGGTAGCGATGAACTTTTAAAAGAGTGATATTCATGATGGATTGTGGTGTTAATAAATACCTTTAAGATTCAAGGATGGTCATTCTCATGCCATTTATTTTCTATAAACACCCTTTTGATTTTGTGCATTGAAGATACTGGATATTAGATAGTTAGATGAGCATTTATTATCCAAAAGTAATTGAGATGGTATAAATGAATTCTTATAAGAGTGTTATGACAATCAATTATGCTAATGATTGAGCATGGATCTTGGGAAGATTTACTCTAGACTGGCACATTATAGTTGCAACATGCTTATGTGTTTCTTCTTGTGCATTGGATTGGGATTGGCATAATGGCACATTAGAAATCCTTTTAGTTTTGATTCCATCTTTGGAAATATGGTCATATTGTTCACATCAAAGGCTCATTATTGGCATTTCACTGTTATGATATTGTTAGGGTTTGTCATTCATGATGTAGGAACTCCATAGGAAGAGGTCAAGCACATGACTTTGATCATTGTTCATGTGTATGCAAGGCAATTGGTGCTCAAGGTCTTCAAAAGTTTTTATTTTCCTTTAGGAGACATGTAGCTCTCTTAGTTCTGTCTTTGGAGGTTATTATGTCTTTTGCATGTTGCCCAAATGGACTCTTACATATTTGGTTATTCAATTAAAATATTGTTATATGTGACGGGAGGGGAGAGAAAAAGAGAGAGAGAGATTGCAATGATTAGCATACTTGAATCTTGGGAAAATTACAAGTGTCTTTTAACACTTGTGATAGGTATGCCATATTGTTTAACCATCTAATTTCAAGCTTGATGTGTATAGAGACATGGTCCATGGTCAAAGAGCAAGAACTTGCATGTTAAGGAGTCAGGATGCTCTCTTTTGAGGTGGAAAAAGGAAGTTCAAATGTATTCAATTTATGATACATGTATATTTAGCAAGTCTATTTGCACATGTCATGGTTGTAAGTTTGGAGAGAGCTTGTTAGTTTCATGTAACACATCAAGCATCATCATTAGCTTCCTATTAATATGCTAGTCCCAAGAGTATCACATAAGATGATAATGATTTGCATTGCTCTCAAATTCAAATCCTGAGTAGATGTCGTCCTCTTAAGTTTGCCCTCCTTGTCCTTTTTGTCAACTCCACCACATCTACTTGAAATGGTTCTAATGCTTCAGTTTGCCTACAAATTTTACAAGACATTTTTTTCATGCATCATTCTTCAAAACTAAACACATTTTACACATTCCCAAAAAAAAAAAATTTTAATTGTGTGTTTCAAATGCCTTGTAGGGAAGTTAAATTGGTATTATAAGATATTTGAGTTCTCAAAAATGCCCTCTAAGGGAGTTTGACCATAATATTCCATCAAAAAATGGGGGCATGGTAAAATTTTTGCGAATGAACTCCAAACTTATTGGAAATTGTATCTTTAGAACCTACTCTTCACAAGCTTCTTGATGATATATAGCATGATGGGGTTTCAGGATTAGACGAGGCTCGATTCTGTAAAGATTCATTCTTGCTCTTACAAGATTCCATTACGGTAATATTCCCTAAGCAAAAGGGAATATTTGGTGTAACTTTATTGCTTCACTTCTAAACCTTATTGGTCCATATATCATTGGAAAACTCTTGTAGGTTCTAAAAGTGCAATCTCCGACATGTTTGAAGTTCATTTGCAAAAAATTTATCATGCTCCCATTTTTCGAGGAAATACTTTAGTCAAACTCCCTTAGAGGGTGTTTTTGAGACCTCAAATTTCCCATAGTGAAGGGTTGTTTTTCTTGAATGTACACAAAAAGTTGTAAAAGGAAGAAATTGTTAGAATGACATTATTTCATGCTAATGAGATTAAGTTTGTTGAATTGTTAACTAGTTATGGTTAAACTTTCGTGCTAATGTTATATTAAAACAAGAAGACTCTAGTCATTATACCTTAATATCTCTTTTCCCATGCCTAATGATATCCTCTTTAAGTGGCCAACCACATTGCTTAAGTCATCTAATGCATCATCTTGCCTTTCCTCCTCGAGCTATACAAAAAATGGTGCTTTAGGAAATATTAGATTTAGCATTAATACGAATATTGATTATGCAACACAGGAACAAATTTACCTTTACTCTCTTTTGCCAAGGAAGATGATGCTGTGATGATGTTTTTGTCTGAGTAGGTTTTTTATTAGTTTCAAGTGCTCCGATAGAAACATGTTGCTCCAAGTTGCTCCTCCTTTTGATGAATGAGTTACCTTTACAATTACAAGAGCCAATGGACAAAAAACATCAAAATCACTCCCTATATAAAGCATTTAAGTACAATATAAATGTAGTAGAAACATAATCATGCTACAATTGCAATTTTTTTGAGTGGGGGTCGAAGCAAACATCATGAGAAACAAAGGGAAAATGAGAAGACAGTGCAATCAAATTATTGCCATGGAATTTTTTGCATCTATTTTACATGTTTATTCTAACCTTAAGCCCACATCACATATATCTTTCTATATACTCTTGATGCACTCTATCATATACAGTGCCTTAAACCCACATCACATATATCTTTCGACATACTCTTGATGAACTATATCATATATTCATAGGACTCGCCATGCTCCATCAAGGTGATCATAATCACTAGCCTACAATGATACTCACTTGCTAAATAGGTAAAAGTTTAAGATGTATCATTATCATGTGATGCACTACTTAAGAAATAGTAGTGCTCTCTACTCAATAACTTACTTTGTGTAATAACTTGTGGTCCATTTATAGGATGTGATCTTATAGGCTTCCATGTTCTGTAGAAAACTCCCCCCAAGCTTCCTAGTAGTTTTTCACCCTTCAAAAAGGCAAAACAAGTTTAGATGCACCACACAATATCATATATTCCATACATAGTTGATTAATTGAGAGAAGCTAGCTTTGGTAGTTCCACAAGAATTGGATGTAAGTACATATTGTTCATTTGTTCAGTCATCATCATAAAGGCTAATTATGTTCCATAATGTGCATGATAAAATACAATGTCATAGTGTGTGGGTCTCTTAGCCAATCTAGGTTCAATGTGAGTATCGGGTCCTTTGGTAAATCTAGTTAGCCTTGATTGAGTAGGCTTGGTTGAGCCATGCATCTAATTTGTTAGACATACATTTTTTGTTGTAGGTTGTGATCAAGCAACACCAATATGACTCAATTAGCACAGTTGCATCATCCACATGCAAACAATCAACACTCAAGCAACTGCTGAAGAAGCCTAACTTTTGCAATATCATGTACTAAATTAATGTATATTAGAACTAAGACACATAATTCTCCAAGCACAAGGAAAGTTACGACCTCATTGTCCAAGCACTTGTTAATTTCGATCACATACATATCAAGTTTCAATCACTGATAACTTTGACTCTACTTTAACTCATGAGTCATATAACCCTTATCATATATCAAGTGGTAGACATTGTTGTACACGTTTTCATTGTAGATGAATGATTTAGGAAATTTTCGATGTTATTATAACAATTGTAGGATTTCAAGATTATGCATTTTACTAACTTGTTAAACCACACAAGTAGCTCTAGAAATCTATGGAACATACATGCTTGATAATTAGTACAATAGTTGTGTGCCTTCAAAACTATACATTATGCAAGTTTGTTGTTAGTTTGTGAAACTTCTCACCTTCACACTTAATATGGCAAGAAACTTTGATGCATGTAGGCCACTATAACCCTTCACCTTCTTATACATATTAACTTGAGGAATTAACACTCTATTCGAAGTGATGCATGCATGTAGACTAATATGAATGAGGTGATGCATGAGATCTTTATATAAGACAAACAAAAAAACTGAATGGTTCTTGTGCAGAGGGGGTAGTTCTTACCACATTGAGGTTATAGTCAATGTCAAGAGTTTGTTCATGAGCTCGGTTAGTTTGTTGGGCTTGTTGGTGGAGAGTACGCAAAGTATTGGCTGCTTCTGCATTCATATCTTGTGCTAACCTCAAGCAATCATGAACTGCCAATGTGGTTTCCTTGCTCACTTTGATTGCACGTTCCTTGAGCATATGGTCAACACTCTCACCTTCCAAACCCCCATCAAGACGGTTGACGTTATTCTTGTGAGAGGCTATTGGTGGTGTATTTTTGAAAGGGCCATTCTCAGTATCATTGCTCCATTGAGGTCTCCATATGAGCTTATCAGTTACTGCTGGTGGATTATCAAATCTATGTGCATAGTAAGAAGAGGCTTTCCACTTTGGGGAATCCCTTGTATAAACCTTAGCCAAGGCAAGATCAGATGGGCTGCCGCGAGCGACTTTCTGCCTGTCAAATTCGGACCCCGTGTAGCTGTTACCTGATTTGGCAACTGGTTCTGAGGCTCTTGGTCTGGCATGAGGCAACTTGTCTCTCTTCTCCGAAGGGGGCAAAGATTTGAGCCCGAATGTGTGGTCATGATGGTTATATAATTGGCCATTGGCAAGCTTTCTGATCAAGCCCTTTTCCTGACCAGAAGGATTCCAACCGGCATTACCATCATCATCATTAAACGGTTTGCAATCATCATATTCATCATCATCAAAGGGGTTCCGATCATCATGTTTGTGAGATAACAAGAGGCCTTGAGAAGAGGGATTTATATTTGCCTCAGGATGATCAATATTACAATTACCATCATCAAAGGGGTTCCACAGACCATTCCTCCATGCAGGAGCATGAGGCCTGCCCTCTTTAATGGGCTTATTAATACAGCACCCAAGCAATTGAGGACTGCAATTGGATGGATGGCTCTTCTTCCATGATTGCTCCCCATCATTGGAATCATATACTATTCTGAGGGGCCTGTATCTGCCTGCTGACCCCCGTGAATTGGAAGAGCTTATATTTACGGTCCTGCAAGACCTGAAGGGCATGCAAGCGTTAATCCTAGACACACGCCTGGTCCTTCTCTTCCTTCTCAAGACTCGCTTCTGATTTGGGAGGCCGGGTGATGATGATCTGATGGGCTGATGAACCTCTGATTGCCTCAAAGCGCAAATCCTCAAGACTCTGATCAAAGTGGGCATTGTGTGCGTGGGTGGGTGGTGTGTTTCAGATTTAGGAGCTTGTATTGATGGTAGCAAGGCAATGTTTTTTTCTTCTGCTTGTTGGGGCCTCTCTCTCAGATCCCAGCTGTATTGGTCGGCTAGCAAGGAAATTCCTCCCTCCAAAAGGCCTGGTCCTGAGATTGACAAGTGTAACCTTCATGTTGGCCGGCCTGTGAGAGAGAGAGAGAGAGAGAGGCGAACATTCTTGGTTCAAACAATGTCTCAAGTTCCTTCTTTAGCCGCTCCGTTCGACTTACCTTAATTGGGTTTGATGTTACCGTGTTTAACGTACCCAAATGCAGTAAGATCGGATCACCATCGTTCCAGGGCAAATCGAAATTTCGGGTTTTCAAGTTTCATCGAGGCCTGTAGGCAAATTGGAAAATTAAGGAATACATTTTTGGAGCATCCTCGCCTTCAGGGAAGTGTAATTTGGGAAATCCCAAGTCTTTTCAAAGGTTGAGAATGGAATATCTATACTACATTATTATTTGAGCTACCCGTTCGGGAAGTGTTGAAGCACCAAGGAGTTCCCGAACTTAGCTCCCAAACCAAACCAAAGTCTACATGTGCCATTAATTGCTCACATGATTGGGGGCAGAGAGAAATGTAAGTGGTCATTAATCTCTCACATGATGGGGGGCAGAGAGAAACATGATCTCTTTCCACCACCTCCTCCTCTCACTCTCACTCTCACTCTTATTCTCACTCGCACTCTCACTCAAGGGCAGTAGGTAGGAGCAGACAGGAGCAGGCAGGAGCATCAACAGTGTGCAGAGGGTCAGGAGCAGGCAGCAGGCAGCACAAGCAGGAAAGTCAGTCCTCTCTCTCTCTCTCTCTCTCTCTCTCTCTCTCTCTCTCTCTCTCTCCAATCCAGCAGTCCACCAGACTGCCATGGTCTCCAATCTCGCACGTAGTCCAATCCAACTACCATGGTCGCCAATCTCGCATGTAGTCCAATTCGACTGCCATGCAGTCTCTCTCTCTCTCTCAACAGTCCGGCAATCTCACTCTATGGGGGGCAGCTCGAAGTCAACGACTCTCACTCTCACTCACACACACACACACACTCTCTCTCTCTCTCTCTCTCTCTCTCTCTCTCTCTCTCTCTCTCTCTCTCTCTCTCTCTCAAAGCAGTCATTGAAGGGGGAAGACCCAGAAGGCGTGGGCCATAGGTGGGCCTAGGAGGGACTACTGTCGTCATTTGTGGGGCCCGAGGGGAGCCACTGCCAATGCCCAGGGACTCGAAGGGCCGACATTACCGAAAAGGATGGGGAGAACGGGGGGGGCATTGCCGGAGAGGATGGGGAGGTGTCGAAGGGAGTGGGCCAGCACGAGCTGCCGCCCACTAGTGCCCAGGGACTCGGGGGGGGTGCCATTGGCCGAAGACGATGGGGAGGACAAGGGGGGCCACCGTTGGCCGTAGGTAGGCGTAGGAGGAGAGCTGTCGTTTGTGGGACCCGAGGGGAGCCACTGCCATTGGCCGGAGAGGGAGGCAGTGGGAGTGGGGCCAATGCCACAAGAGGGGAAGAAACCCGAGCTGTCGAGCCTCCGACAAGCCTCTGCCGCCCCACGATAAGCCTCTGCCGCCATAGTTAGGATATTAACTAAGTTAGTTAGGATTCTAATACTAACTAACTAACTATATATTGACTAACTGACTAACTATAATGCATAGTTAGTAATATATATATATATATATATATATATATATATATATATATATATATATATATATATATATAGTTAGTATAATATATAGTTAATAGTTTATATAACTAACTATATATGGTTAATAGTTAGTAGCAAGTGCCCAGGGACTCGGGGGGGAGGGGGGGGGGGCGGGTGGGGGCGGGGAGGCGGGCGGGGAGGCGCCACTGTTTATTATCTATTGTATAGTTTAGTTAGATTGATTGGTTAGTTTAGTTTAGTTAGTTGGTTGACTTTAGTTTAGTTTAGTTTAGTTAGTTAGTTTAGTGAGATACTTATTTAGTAAGTTTAGTGAGATACTTAATTAGTAAGTTAGTTAGTTATTTTCTTTGTGGATATAGTATAGATTAGTTTAGTTAGATAGTTAACTAGGAGTTAACTTTAAATAGTAAGTTAGTTAGTTAAATAGTAAGTTAGTTTAGTAAGTTTTTACTGTTGGTTAGTTTAGTTAGATATGTTAGCTTAAGTTTTTTACTGTTGGTTAGTTTAGTTAGATATGCTAGCTTATTAGATTAGTTAGTTAAATTTAGTTAGTTAGTTAGTTAGTTAGTTAGCTTTTTATGTTGGTTTAATTTTGTTTCTTGCCTTAGATTAGTTTATTTTTGTTTATTATCTATTTGATAGTTTAGTTAGATTGATTGGTTAGTTTAGTTTGGTTAGTTAGTTAACTTTAGTTTAGTTTAGTTTATTTAGTTAGTTAATTTTAATAAGTTTAGTGAGATACTTGTTTAGTTTAATTGATTGGATTAGTAAGTTAGTAAGTTAGTTAATTGTTTTCTTATGTTATTTTGATTTTTTATTTGTGTATATAGTATTAGTTTAGTTAGTTAAATAGTAAGTTAGTTAGTTAGTTAACTTTAAATAGTAAGTTAGTTAGTTAAATAGTAAGTTAGTTTAGTTGGTTTAGTTTAGTAAGTTGGTAGATAAATTGATGATTGATTAGTAAGTTAGTAGGTTTTACCTTAGATTAGTTGCTTACCTTACTTTAGTTTGTTGATTAGTAAGTTAGTTGGTTTTACCTTACAGTAATTACTTACCTTAGATTACTTTAGTGAGATATAGCAAGTTAGTAGGTTAGTTGGTTGGTTGGTTAGTTACTTTAGATTGTGTGTTATGTTAATTTTTTATTTATGGATATAGTTTAGGGTTAGTTTGTTTTTTTGTTTTAGTTTACATATATGTTATGGGCTAGTTATGAGAGAGAGAGAGAGAGAGAGAGAGAGAGAGAGAGAGAGAGAGAGAGAGAGAGAGATCGGTTTGCTTGGTATGGTTTAATTTATTGGTATCTTGGTTTATTTGGTGCAGTTTGTTTGTGATGATTGGTTGTCTAGCCAATATTTGCAACTATTATTCAAGTCGGTTCTCTCTCTCTCTCTCTCTCTCTCTCTCTCTCTCTCTCTCTCTCTCTCTCTCTCTCTCTCTCTCTCTCTCTCTCTCTCTCTCTCTCTCTCTGTGTGTGTGTGTGTGTGTGTGTGTGTGTGTGTGTGTGTGTGTGTGTGTGTGTGTGTGTGTGTGTGTGTGTGTGTGTGTGTCTCTCTCTCTCTCTAATGGGCGGGCGCAACGTCTTTGTAGACAAATACATTGACTAGGTTGTAGGTACTAACTCAAATACGGTGGCAGTGGTTTTGTGTCTTCATATTTAATCTTAATATTTAAATATTTAAATATTAAATATGTCTATACGTTGATAACAGGTTTTATGGCCATCCGATCAATATGGGGTGTTCGCATTGAGCAACTAGTAGAGACTATGTGTTGGTGTTCGTAGGGACATGCGTACATCCACAAGGTATGAGCGATGGCAGGTTGCTAGGCTCAGGGCTCAGAAAGGGATTTTAGATCATGGTAGACCCATTCGTAGAGATATTGAAAACCTGACGTTTCATCAGGAGATTCTAAGTGGTCATCATGAACTAGGCCAACCACAGTTTGGTATAGACATGGCTAATGTTTTGCCATCAGCAGATAGAACCATTAGGGGATTTCAAGCCCCGCGACAGTTTGGTGTGGATTTGATGAATGCTTTGCCATCAATGGGTGGTTGCAATGGTCTTAATCATGTGATTATCGAGTCACACGTTAATAATGTTTCAATGTCTAAGTGTCAGAATGGGAAAAATCTTAATGGAATGGTTTGTGAGAGTATGTCTCACCGTGTATAATTTGTCAATGGGGATAATGAGCCAGTTGAACACCATGTTGGTTTAGATTTTGGGAATCACTACAATGTGGAAAATTCCGTGGTTAATGAGTCACAGAGAGAGAGGTTGGTTTGCTTGGTATGGTTTAATTTATTGGTACCTTGGTTTATTTGGTGTAGTTTGTTTGTGACGATTGGTTGTCTAGCCAATATTTGCAACTATTATTCAGGTCAGTGATCTCTCTCTCTCTCTCTCTCTCTCTCTCTCTCTCTCTCTCTCTCTCTCTCTCTCTCTCTCTCTCTCTCTCTCTCTCTCTCTCTCTCTCTCTCTCTCTCTCTAATGGGCAGGCGCAGCGTCTTTGTAGACAAATACATTGACTAGGTTATAGGCACTAACTCAAATACGATGGCAGTGGTTTTGTGTCTTCATATTTAATCTTAATATTTAAATATTTAAATATTAAATATGTCTATACGTTGATAACAGGTTTTGTGGCCATCCGATCAATATGGGGTGTTCGCATCGAGCAACTAGTAGAGACTATGTGTTGGTGTTCGTAGGGACATGCTTACATCCACAAGGTATGAGCGACAGCAGGTTGCTAGACTCAAGGCTCGGAAAGGGATTTTAGATCGTGGTAGACCCATTTGTAGAGATATTGAAAACCTGACATTTCATCAGGAGATTCTAAGTGGTCATCATGAACTAGGCCAACCACAGTTTGGTATAGACGTGGCTAATGTTTTCCCATCAGCAGATAGAACCATTAGGGGATTTCAAGCCCCGCGACAGTTTGGTATGGATTTGATGAATGCTTTGCCATCAGTGGGTGGTTGCAATGGTCTTAATCATATGATTATCGAGTCACACGTTAATAATGTTTCAATGTCTAAGTGTCAGAATGGGAAAAAACTTAATGGAGTGGTTTGTGAGAGTGTGTCTCGCCGTGTATAATTTGTAAATGGGGATAACGAGCCAGTTGAACAGCATGTTGGTTTAGATTTTGGGAATTACTACAATGTGGAAATTTTTGTGGTTAATGAGTCACATGTTCATCACATTGTTGTTTTTGATCCCCAGAGTGGTGGATTGTGCTCCATTTTAAATGCTTTGCCTACAACGGATGTTCACCCAGCAACATCAATACTTCTATTTCAAGAGACGAATGTGCAATCCATTTGTGTAATGTGTGAAAGGTGTTCAACTAAGTTGTGGAGATGCGAGACTCGGGTGCAAGGGTCGATTTTGTTTGGAAGGCACTATTGTCGAAATGGAAAAGTAATATTGCCACCATTGCAACGTCCACCATAGCCATTGCATGATTTGTTGCATGGTATGCACCCTCAAAGTAGGATATTTAAAAATAACATACGAGCATACAACAGTGCTCTTGCATTTGTATCACTCGGAGCTAATGTTGACGAGCTACATGTTATTCGGAATAGTTACACCTTTAGAGTGCATGGCTCTATTTATCACCATATAGGTACTTTGCTTCCTGATGTGCAGCGTCAAGAAAGGCCAAGATTTGCACAACTCTATGTTTATGATACCGAGCATGAGTTGCTTAATAGCCTGGGGGTTATGCATGATTTATTACTGAAATGAAAGATGCCACTTAAATGGGAATTAACATAGAACTAATAGGAAATGCTAAATTAACAAGAAATACTGGAAACCATAGCTTGCCATTTCTTAATTCAAGATGTCTCACAACCAAGAACTACAAGAAATGTTGAAGCCATGGAAGCTTGAGAATCAATTAATGAAGGCTGCTGCAAGGAACTCACCCCTTACAATGGTGGGGAAGGAAATACCTTCAAGCTCCAAGAAGTGGAGATTTTTAAAATGATTCAAAAGATGATTTACATTGGCACCCTCTTGTCTTTTATACTCTAGTCCAAAATAGACTAATTTCCTAATTAAAGCAACATGAAAATTGCTTTATTACAATCTATCCATGCCCAAAAGTTTTGTCCTCAGAACTTTGAAGAGTGAAAGGATATATGAATGATAAGTATGAAAAAAATGAGTGTCCAATGCTGAATATCCTTGTTGAAATTGTCCATTGAAGAAGATAATCTTCCATTGAGAAGAATCTCCAAAGTAAGCTCAAAACAATGGAAATCTGGAATGCTATCTTGAATAGGCTAGTGATAGTAAATGACCCATAACTTTGGGTAGAAATGTCATATTGTCGCATATGAGATATAGAAATGAAGTATATTTCATAAAGTATCCATCCATATCATCAAAATTCAATTTTGATGTTTATAGGTCAATTATTTTCATAACTGAAAATGAATACAGCAAGCTGTCCACTGTACAATGAACTAACCATCTTCTTGAAGAAGCCATGGAAACTGATCCAAATAAGTAGCATGTTGCCAAGATGATTCTTCTATAGGCAATCCCTTCCACTTGACGAGGTATTCCATAACAATACAGTTCCTTAGAACCTTCTCTCTCTTACCAACAATTCTTTCGGGTCTCATAGATGATTAAACCATCTTCATGAAGAGGAGGTAATTCCTCAAGAACTTGTATGTTAGGCCCAATGTATTTCTTGAGTTGAGAAACATGAAAAACATTGTGAATGCATGTGGTAGGAGGTAGATCAAGTTGGTAAGCAAGATCCCCAACTTTCTTTATTATTTGATATGGACCATAATAGCGATGAGCAAGCTTATTATATCCACCCTTGAGAGAAGCATAAAACTTAGGTACTTTCAAAAATACACATTCTCCTTCTTCAAAATCCACATGCCTTCTTTTATCATACGCATATGATTTCATTGTCTCTTGTGCCTTGCTGATATTTTCTTTGCACTGCTTCATTAAGGCTTCCATCTTTTCCAACTCTTCTCGAGCAAGAGGATTCACTTCATTATGAAACAATGCTGAAGGTACTTGGACTTTATATCCATATAATGCCTCAAATGGTGACATACCAATACTCATGTGATGAGTATTATTATAACATAACTCTGACAGATGAATCCAATGATCCCATGCATTCTTTGTATCATGACAAAAGTGTTTGAGGTAGATTTCTAACCATTTATTGACCCTTTCAGTTTGACCATCTGTTTGTGGATGATAGGCAATACTTGGAGTTGGTTTTGTACCCATGGAAGTAAAAAGACTTTTCCAAAGATTTCCCATGAACTTGGAATCCCTATTAGAAATAATATTCATAGGTAATCCACATTAAGAAAAAAATGAACTCACAAATGGGCCCTTAAAAATAATATAGTTTAAGATGTAGGCCTTTTGGATTGTCCAATAGGAAGGCTAGATGTTGACATCCATGGAGGGTGAATCTTCTCTCTCCAAATCTTGGGTTTTCTATTAAAAAAAGGGGTAGTGGGGGATTAAAAAAAGGGAGAATCAATAGTACACAAAATTTGAGTTTCTCTCACCTCGTATTTTCCCCTTTTTTGGAGAATTTTCAATTTCAATTTTTTTGCCTCTCACGAAATCAATTTGATCCAAAAGTTGAGCAACATACCACTTTCCCTCTCTTCTCTATACTCGTGAATTTTCGTCTCCATTGAAGCTCCCTGCTGAGAGTATTTAGGGTTTTGAGCGTTCTACTTACCTATGCACTTTCTTCTCCATGCAGTTCCAGATTTTGGGCAAAACACAGGTGCCCATCTCTCTTTGCATTTTCTCTTGTTTGCTATTTTTTCAATAGGGTTTGATATCGTTTATTACTGTTGTTGTTTTATTGCAGAGGTTGTTTGGGGCAGGAGATAGAGGTGCTCGTCTCTCTCTCCTTTCTTTCCCCCCTCTCTCTATGTGTTGTTTCTCTTTTATATTGTGTTTTCAATATAATTTGATGTTGGTTCTAATTGTTGTTTTCTTGCAGAGTTTATTTGGAGCAAGAGGCAAAGGTGTTAATCTCTCTCTCTCTCTCTGTTTTTTTTGCTAATATCTTTTCAATACAACACAATGTTAGTTCTAACCCTTGTTGTTGTTTTGTTGCAGAGATCATTTTGGGTGACATTGCATAAGTGCTTATCTCTCTCTCCCTCTCTCTTTCTCTGTCTATGTTTTCTCTTTTCTACTGTTTTTTCAATATACCTTCATGTAAATACTAACTCTTATAAAATTGTCTTTTGCAGAGATCAATTTGGGCAAGATTGGATAGGTGCTCATTTCTTTCTCTCTCCCGTGTACTCACACAAACTCTCTCTTTCTTCCTCTCTGCATTATCCCATTTCTACTATCTTTACAATAGGGTTTGATGCTAGTTCTAACTTAAGGATCAATTGTTGTTGCAGCACTTAACACAAGGTAGAGCAGAGATTCTGTAGCTCAATTTACAGGTAAATCTACCATATTTTGTGGTACCAAAATTTATTTATTTAATTAGTGACTTTTATATTTGATGGGATTGATGTTTTCTTATGTCCATCATTTGCAATGGGTTTTGATTAGCAATGATTCAATCTTATCTTCAGCAAATCAGCTTATATGTCAATTGGGCCTGTTTTGTATTGCTTCTATTCATGCAGTTATCTAGATTTTTTTTGCTAAAAGGGATTCATGCAAGTATTTTTGTTAAAAGGGATTCATGCAGGTGTTTTTTTGTACATGCAGGTATTGTACAAGGTTTAGGTGAAGCATATAATTCTCCATCAACTATTTTGATGTGGTGAGTGATTCCTTTGTGTGAGATAATATGGATCTGCTGGAAGTCGATGGTTCAAAAATCCTCTGCTTTATTGGTTCTATGTGTCCATTTGGATCTCCATGCCAATTGGCAATGATCTATGAAACTCTTGTATCATATCATCCATATAACACATAATGTGTTGAGTCTTAGAATATCTCAGGTGTCAATCCAATGTGCCTATTAAGATTTGCATGCCATGTGGCTGCTATCCTTGTAACAACTACTCTATAATACCTACATTTCATACAATGTATTGAGTCAAATCAAACTCCTCTTCATTATAATAAGTTTTATTTTGGCGAAATTCTCTGAGTATTCTTGTGCTATTCTTTTCATTATATTTCATGTAAATGGTATGATTGAAGAAATGTCTTGAAATTAAATCTATACTTTGTGTTGATGTATATATCCACATGTGTTTCGATATCAATGTTTATGTCTGTTTACAAAAGTGTAAACATCTCTTAATGCCATGTTGATTTGTATGGCATATTGGTGATTACTGGACAGACTTAAAATGCTTATTATTTAGAGATTAATACATACTTCTTTACATCTAATGCGTAGGTTATAATGCATGAGAGAAGAACAAGCATTCTCTCGATAGAAGTACGTAACAAAAAAGATGAAGAAGGGAATTGGATCACTAATACATATCATTGCTCAACTTGGGTACATATGCGTCCAAGTATAAAGGGAGCTTTCAAAGTGAAAGCATCTGCAATTGCAGATGTATCAAAGCACTGGAAGGGTAAAATTTTAGCTCTCAGACAAAGGAATGTTGATTCTCACCTTGTAACAGAGGTGTTGGTACAACATGTATTCATGCAAAAACAAACACATATTGCGCCCACTGTGCCCTCTCAACGAAACATTGCAAACAGTAAGTATTTGCAACTCATTGAGAATGAGAAATTTCAGGATACCTATGTAACAACTTATCTAGTATTTACAGAAGTATACCCTTCGGATTCCTGTGAGTGGCAAAATGTTGAGAGTTTCACTGGTTCTTTTAAGTGTTACCACCTCGAAATTGGTAGATTGCTCTTTGAGGGGCATACAGCTAAGCAACTCGCAGAGGACCTTGTTTTTTTCTATGACTCCAAGTACATATTACCCAAGGGGAGTCGAGAATATGGAACCCTTGAGTCTATGCACATATCGAATCTCAATAGCATAGAATGACCATTGTGTAATAGCGACATTTTGCACATGTGTAGCACAAAAATTCCAGCAGACATATTGAATTCTATGAAGCCAAGCACCGGCTCAAAGAATGTACATCTAAGCCGGTTCATACCGATTGCAATTTTTGCACACATGTTCAAGGAATGTAAGGGTTTGAGACATACCAAAAGCATGTAAGTCATAAAAAATACATCAGAGGATTATGTAACAAGGATTCTAGGTAAAACTTGGACATAAAAAAATAACTCATAGTCCTGACACAGTGGAGTGTCGAGTCACAACAAGGGACATGGCTTTCAGGTAAAAACTTTCTCTCTTAGTTGACTATTATCTTACTTTGGGATGAATCGACTAACTTTCCTTTCCAATTACAGGTACTTTATCGCACGACAAACTTCATGCCTAGTGTTCAAGTATCGTAGATGGAGTATGCTCAAGGGTAAATGGTTGTGCCTTGATCAAGACATGCTTGAAAGTGCAGTTGTGGATGTTACTATCATTTGTGAGGGCCGCGAGCCCTAAGTGTTGCAAATGGAGGATGATTGGTCCTTGAGTATAATGCGCCAGAAAATTACAATGTTAATGTAGAATCCACGTGTTAGCTTTTATTTTAAACTAGATAGTAGGAAAATTCAAAGCCGAGTTAAGGATACTGTTACTAACGGAAAGTGTGTGGCTCCACATATTTTAGAAATTGTAGAGTCTCCTTAAAAATCCCAACACTACAAGTTGTAATTGTCAAGATTGTAGGAGAGAAGGAAGGAGTCTCACTTGTAGCTTTCTTGCTTGCACAATGGGGGAATACACACAAGGGTGGAGGCTGAAAATAGTTTTCCTCTTCTTAGTTGTGTAAGCCAAAAGAACTCTCATACAAAGAAATAGAAGAACCCTATATATGGGTCTCAAACCAAACTCAACTAACTAAGGTGGCATACTAACTGAGCCATGAACTAGAGTAGATAAGGATAGCTGTCATGTAGCTATTATTCATGGGTGGTGTACCAACCGCGTCTGCAACAACTGACAAGTCGGTGACATAAATAGACAACGGTCACCCTGGCGTATCACGAGTGGAGCTCGATATCTCAACACTCCCCCTCGAGCTCAATCCCAATTCCTGCACACCAAGCAGGTCTCTGAACTTGCGCAGCTTCTCTGCGCCCAATGCCTTCGTGAATATGTCAGCTACCTGATCCTCTGTGCTGACATAAACTAGATCAATAAGACCTAGTAAAACCCTCTCTCGCACATAGTGATAATGCACCTCAATGTGCTTTGTTCTAGCATGATAGACTGGGTTATTTGCCAAGTGTATACTACTCATGTTGTCACAATAAATGACAACTGGCCCATCTGTAGGCTGATGCATATCATAAAGTAGCTTATGCAACCAAGCTACCTCACATGCAGCCATTGCTACACCCCTGTACTCAGCCTCTGTGCTCGACAAGGCAACTGTAGGCTGTTTCTTGCTGCTCCAAGTGACTGCAGCACTCCCAAAAGAGAACACATATCCATTGGTAGATCGTCTATCAGAAATACTACCAGCCCAATCAGCATCAGTGTATCCATGCAACTGTATCTGAACCCCAGTCTCATAAAATAGTCCATACTGCAATGTGGACTTCACATACCTGAGTATGCGTCTAGCCACATCCAAATGTGGTTTCCTTGGAGCCTGCATAAACTGACTAACCAATCCAACAGCATAGCTCAAATCTGGCCTGGTAATAGTCATATAAATCAAACTTCCTACTATGCGTCTGTACATAGTAGGGTCTTCTAGAAGCCCACCTGCATCTGTGCTTAGCTTCACATTCTGCTCCAAAGGAACTGAAATAGGCTTACAGCCTATCATCCCATATTTGGACAGCATGTCCAATCCATATTGCCTCTGCAAGAGCTGTATCCCACTTGGTGATCTAATCACCTCAATGCCCAAGAAATAACGCAGCTCTCCCAAATCCTTCATCTCAAACTTCTGCTTCAATAGCATTTTCACATGAAGGATATCTTCATCACTGTCACCTGTCGTAATCAAATCATCAATATAAATGACAAGTAGCATAATACATTTCTCTGTTTTTCTCACATAAAGTGAGAAATCTGCCTTGGAAATCTGAAAGCCAATAGTGACAAGATACTGTCCTATCTTGTCAGACCATGCTCTAGGTGCTTGCTTCAAGCCATACAAGGCTTTCTTCAACCTGCAAACAAACTCAGGATGAACAACATGCACATAACTTGGTGGCTGCTCCATATAGACCTCTTCTTGCAAATCACCATGCAAGAAGGCATTCTTTACATTCATCTGATGTAAAGACCATCCCTTTGATGCAGCCATAGCAATGACTGCTCTTACGGTTGCCATCCTTGCAACCGGACTGAAAGTTTCTTCATAGTCAATGCCATATGTTTGTGCATACCCCTTGACTACTAATCTTGCCTTGTATCTGTTCACAGAACCATCTGCATTGTGCTTCACCTTATAAACCCACTTACAGCCAATTGCATTTTTACCTTTAGGCAAAGGTACCAATTCCCATGTAGCATTTGCTTCCAAGGCATCCATTTCTTCATCCATGGCTTTCTCCCATTTTTCTTTTGCTATGGCTTGCTCAAAAGAAGTGGGTTCTGGTTCCTGTATCACTTTGACTATATATGCATAGTGAATGGCTGTAAATCCATCATATTTCAGCCTATCCACAGGATACCTAGCTCTCGTAGACCTGCGCAAAACTGACGAGAGTGGTATTTGACCACACAGTCACTTCTTAGTTACGATTTTGCATCAATAGGCAACAGGGATGATTCTGTAACTCCCAATGTCTCTGCGCACAAGCATACGATGCAATTTCTACAGTAACTTTTCACCGACCTGTAGAACAGTGGCTGCACAGCATAAAACTGGGCCTTTTCCTGAGTGCGTGCAGAAAACTTCCGCCTCCAAAATAGGCCCCGAAATGGCCTCAAATCAAAAAAACAAGGTCGCCAAGGGCTAAAGCCCTTTCCCGCAGCATATATTGCCCTCTTGCTTCATCACGAAGGGCGTCTCAACCTGAGACAATGCACTCCTGCACTTTCCGGCTGTGCTACCTGCAGAGATCTGCTCCCAAAATAGAAAATGAAAGCAACACTGCTCCTCTTACCAGAACACCGCAAGCTTGGCTTGCTTTCTTGAGCTCCTTACCACGAACAAGGCTCTGATACCATGTCAAGATTGTGGGAGAGAAGGAAGGAGTCTTACTTGTAGCTTTCTTGCTTGCACAATGGGGGAATACACAGAAGGGTGGAGGCTGAAAATAGTTTTCCTCTTCTTAGTTGTGTAAGCCAAAAGAACTCTCATACAAAGAAATAGAAGAACCCTATATATGGGTCTCAAACCAAACTCAACTAACTAAGGTGGCATACTAACTGAGCCACGAACTAGAGTAGATAAGGATAGCTGTCATGTAGCTATTATTCATGGGCGGTGTACCAACCACGTCTGCAACAACTGACAAGTCGGTGACATAAATAGACAACGGTCACCCTGGCGTATCACGAGTGGAGCTCGATATCTCAACAGTAATATCCAACACTTATAATTTTTTGGATTTTTTTGGCCAATAGAATATTGTCGCTTACAAACTTGTAATATTTAAAAATTATGGTATTTATACAAAATCATACACTTGTTATACACTTTTCACATCAACACATTTACATATGCATGTAAACTTTACAAAGATGTAAGTAAAGCCATAACTAAATATCATATGCGAACAACCCTTAATGGTTTAAAACTTAAGGTTTTTAAGGTAGAACTAGTTTAGTTCTTGTTTCATTGTTTCATTTCACACTTTCTCTCTTCATCTCTTTATATCCACCACATCCCTCCTACTTGTTGCGATGGATGCTCGCACACACTTTGATGAGTGGATCTACGAGACTATCTTTGCCAACCAGGGTGATGAGATATTCCAAGTTTTCTCTAAGAACTTCAACCTTGAAAGCGTGCTCTCATCACTGGATCCCCCCCTTCAGGTTTTGGAAGACTTTGTGAGCACCATTGCTACATGTATATACTCCATCGAGGGATCTGACATGACTTGGGTGCCTCTGGAACAGCTCATGGTATTTCAGATAGGGAAGAATCACCAAAAAGTGGTGAATAGGTGTCTGGCCCATGTGGATCCTTTGCATAGAGTATGCACTGTTCCCATGGAAAGTGCGCTAGGTACATCACCTTTGGATCTCGTGGAGTGTGATTGTGCATTGGCAATTTACCTCCTTGCATTGGATACACCCTTAGAGGAGGAGAGCGATGAAGATACAACTCCACAGGTTGTTTCTATCACATACATGGGAGAAGAACCGATTGAAGAGCTCATAAATGTTGAAGAGGAACATTGAGTGGTAACAGAGCAAGGGTTGGCTCTCATGGTGCCATCTTCTTCAGAATAGCCACAAGTCGACAAACCCAACCTTACCTCCTTGACACCCATTGAAGTAGATGGTGTACAATACTTACTTCTATCAAATGTACTGCAATACTTGGAAATGAAGGAAGAAGGATTATTTTCTATCCTAGTCAGGGATTCAATGGAAGACCTGATTGATTATGATTACATGGATGTGCATCCAACAATGGCAAAGATTGGAAGATATGATGGCACAAGCTTAGATACTATAAGTACGATCATATCAGCACAGGAGCATATTACCTCGGTTGAAGAAGACTACCTTGTGCCCGATGCTGAATTTGAAGCACTACAACATGATTTGTTCGAACCAAGGCCCCAGCTTCCTACCAAGGAGTTTGTAGATCCCTCTGCCCAAAGAGGTGCCTCCCTAACACACGAGGAAATGAAGATACAAGATGATCTAGAGAATGTGAGATTTCTAACTACCATACATTTTTATGCAATGAAACTTGATGGTAGGGTGCATCGAGTCCCCCGGAGTCCACCAGCCTAGAAAGTGGCCCCAAGCGCCAGACTTTGGACAGGGCAGTTTGCAGGCATCATTTTTGGCCAAGATTTCACCAGTGGACTCCGAGGGACGCGACACATCCTACCATCAAGTTTCATCACTTTTTGATAACTCTAGGTTAGTCGCTAAATATATTGTTTGATTTGACTTTGTCATTCAGGACATACTATATATAGATGAGTTTGCATCAAGGCAAGGAGGAGCTCGACATGCGGATCGATGCAAGGATTCAGCTCTTAAGGAGTATATTGGTAACCTTGTTGTAGATTTGGTGGTCTTCCATAAGAAGTACTCACTAGAAGGGCAAGAAATAATCATGAAAATCTGAGCTTTGACTAAGTTTGGACATTTTCGAGCGATACCTGTGACATCTAGCTTGGAGAAGGTGGTGCTAATCAAATAGTCAAAGCTTCTTTACTTGTTTGATCAAACGCAGGGTAGAGCAATGTGTGTGCTTGCGACATTAGGCAACCTCGCTAAAGTGTCGGATCCGCTTCTCCTGGAGAAAGAGCTGAAGGGGGAGCGCGTCATTTTTTAAGCAAAGAAGAAACTTATATTTTCATCGAAAGCTGGCCCCTCCTCTCCACTGATGAAAAAGCCAAGGAACAATTGAGAGTTCTTGTTGGCTATCGGATTTTTGTATCTACCATCACTAACAACCATCACATGTATTTTTCTTGATGAATATAAGATACTTTACTTTGTCCCTACAAATAAATATTTATTAAATAAATGTGTGTTTCGTATAAATGTGACGATAATGTGTGGTACGTGAATGATGCATTCGCATATGTTAACATAATTCAACACGTAGTACTGCACTTGCAATTGTGTAAGTGTGACAATAATGTGTGGTACGTGAATGATACATCCGCATATATTCACATAATTCAACGTGTAGTATTATACTTGCGATTGTGCATAAGCAATAACGTAACTTGTATCCATATGTATTACTACTTTTGATGCGTTCGTATGTTAAATAAAAATTAAGAGTCATGCGTTTCAAGAAACAAAACAAAACAACTTTACTCAATTATTTGAATTCAATATACATCGCATGAGATATTATGTATATATAAATAAATATTTCAATGTGGCAAAGTATACAAATTTTTTTGGGCTTCCAAGATGTTATGGCGCTGTAACACTCATTACAAACCTTGCATCATTAATCTAGTAAACTATGGTGGGGTCCCCTTGTCGTGTCGAAGCCGAATGATAAAGTTCATGTCTTTATGTGTGATTGTGACACGCTTTGCATGGATGGCTACAAGCTATGTATCATCGAACAAGTCGATGAGAAACCCCTCTGCAGCGGTTTGTAGGGCCTCCATGGCTGGAGCAGTCCACCTTCTTGCTGGTGGGCCATCCTACACTTGTGCCCAAAATTTTTCCATCCCTTTCAGCTCTAAGTCTTGCATGACTTCTCGAACAACTTTATGAAAAGAACTTTTGGGGATGAGAAGCTCGTATCCGCATTGGATTCTCCTTATGCGAGAGTGCCCGGTTTCCATCACCTCTTCTTCTGTAGTGGTCCTTGTGCTCTACGGGGAGCACCTTTTGTTGCACTAGAGGAGACTCCACCTTGTGCTCCAGGTGGCGGGCCTTGGCGTGATGTCTTTTTGGGACCAAAACGGCGACATGCTTGCTTGGTCCATGCTATGCAAGCTCAAGGAGGGCAAGACGAAGAAGAGACAGAGGTTGGGGATGTGAAAATGGAGGAAGCAAAGAAATCAAGATATGAAAATGAGAAAAAGAATGAACTTTTAACCCATTTAAACCCCAAAATCGGGTTAATGTAGCTTCATACGCACTGTTCATCGTGTGATCGTAAATCCATAACCTTGTATTAGAATGCGACGAAACTTCACATGCGTACTCGTTAGGTGGCCAAGAGCCCAGGCACTTTTTTTCCAAAAATAAAAAATAAATTGGACTCTTGGCCACCTAACGAGTGCGTGTGTGAAGTTTCGTCCCATTCTGATACAGTTTAGTATTTTTAAAATTATCCCACACCAAAATTATGGATGGATTGATAATTGAGAAATCAACATCGCGACTACTAGCCCTTAGAAACTTTGCACCACATTAACTATACAGAGGCATTAGGAGTAAAGTCTACAATAAGAAATGGCAAATTTTTGCATGTTATTCCTATTGAAATTGACAGTGCTAACACAAACTGTAAGTAAGAATTGAAAATACAGCGAAGATGCATAGTCAAAGTTGAGAGCGAAGGACAAGTGTAAAATTCTAATTCATATTTTAAGGGTGCATACAATAGTTTTGCATTGGGACATAGTCATATGTCCAATGCACGAGGATAACACTATGCCAAAAAAGATAACATTGCAAACTATGTTCATTCCATTAGAACGAATGCATCCTTCACTGCTTGAAGATTTCTTACAAGTTGGAAGTCCTTAAGAGTTACAGTGATGCACTTCGCATGTATTGCACAACGTTGAGCATCAGTCATCAAGTCAACTAAAAAGGCCTCTACAGCACACTGTAGAGCATGAAGGCATTCTTTTGTGAAGCGATTAGGTCTATCCTGACCTTGTGCCAAAAACCACCTCCTGCTTTCTGTGTGATAGAGGTCTTGCACAATCTCACGAACAAGTCTCGAGAAGCTCGCCTTCGGAATGATGAGATCAAAAGAGCGTTGATATCTTCTAATTTCTCTCAAGGCCACTATACCTGGCTTCCACTTGTGTTTCTTGTGGGGATGGTGAGGAGGACCCTTGTGAGAGTGACTTCTTGAGGAAGGTGGATTAGGTTGAGAAGGGGGTGCATCTGAGCTAGTAGATGCTCCAAGGGGCTGAACACGATATGGGGCTCTGAGCGGAAGCTTATTTGCAACTACGTTAGACCTAGTCATCTTTCCTACATAAGAGATGTGAGAACTCAATGAATAAGATAGAAAGTGAAACCCTCTTTTATATAACCCTAAACCGTGAGACTCATTCACATAGATGCTCACTCTCTCTTTCTCTCTTAAACTATGAATTGCATTCACACTGACTCACATTGTTCATCTTACTATCTTAGCTCTTTTCGAACCCATTTGCTGCCTTGTCGAAGCCTTGTTTCTAGCCACTTGGCATGGTTTTCTTTGGCATTTGAGGCTTCATAACGCACTCTTTTAGTTACATGACGTGATTCCATCATGTCTGCAGCTGATTCATCCGCACTTTCATTTGCTCTCTTTTGCGAGATTTTAGCTTCATCCTCTACTATAATCCTATACCACCAAGATAGCAATTGGATCATTGGATTGCTACCATTCACCCCTCCACCATGATCAGTTTTTCTTTGGTATGCACCACGCGCTATCCAATATGAATTTTCCATCCCTTGTGTGGACAAAATTCCGATGCTTCCCTTTTCTGCAAAGTATGGCCCATGTGCCTTAAGGATATGCTACAAAGACACATATCACACATGAGTAAAACTATGCTCAATAGTTTATACAATTCATACAATTTTAAAATATTAACTTAGTACGCACCATGTAACGTGTGATAGAGCTTTTGCCCCATGCTTCCACCATGTTTTTGTAGAAGCTATGCACAGCATTGATAAATTATTGCTTATCTTCATTGTTAAACACGATCTTGTGAACTAAGGGAGCCAATTTGTTAAGACTTATCCAAACCTTAGCTTTGGCCAATCTTGTTTTTCCTCCATTACTTTGATCAGGAACTACAAAATGTAACTTTTTCCACCCATCATAGTCCTGCGGCCTACAAACCATGACATTCCCTTCCTCATTGATGGGTATTGAGAGAAACTTCCTAGCCTTTGCTTCTCCAAAGCAAGGCTTTTTTGGCAAGTTACCAGATTTTTCTTGATCTCTTCTCATCTTTTTCAATCGTCACTTGATGCTTGTGTAGCCCAATTTCTGATAGCACTCGCTCCACATTCCTATACGTTGCAATGGCTTCTTTTTCTGGTTGCATCCTATAAGCAAAGCAAATGTATTCATATACAAGTTTCTCTATGATTCTGACAAAAGCATGCAATGAAAAAATGTGAATATGATCCAAGGGAATGTTGAAGATGGGCTTCCAAGTGGGATCTTCTCTATTGCGCGTCAGTGCAGCACTTGTCACCTTTCGCCAATTCTTCTTTCTGTCCTTTCCTTCCACCCTCTCTGTCAAGCAATATAGGCATGGATTCTTTGTATTTGCACCATTGGAGATTTCACACATGCATTTTAAAGTTTTCAAGTCTCTTGCAAGATGCCATTCAACCAAGTATTGACCATACCCTTCAACAGAGAGCATCTCACCATGTTCCTGATAATCGATGATGCTTGGAATGCTTGTGTGCATAAAGAATAGTTGCAACACCTCAAATGTTTCCTTAGGAACTTCAAATGCAGCGAGCCACCACACACGATGCTCAGATTGAACACTAAAGTTCCCTGGGTTGTTCTTGTCGAATTGTAAAGCTCTATTCATCAGACTTACACTAACTCTTTCACGATTTACTCCTTTGACGACCTCACTTTCATCTAATTTTATAACAAACTGCAATTTACCATTACATTCCTCAACAGACATATTGTAGTGCATTACCATTGCCGAGTGCACCTTGTTCAAATCTAAATAGTAATTATTGAGTTCGGTGAACTTCACCTCATATGCATTTTTGGTCCCAACCTTTAGTGTTTCCACACATTGAACATGCATGGGATCTCCTATCAACTCCAAAACCTTTGTATTAAGTTGTCCTCAGAACTTTGAAGATTGAGGAAGAGGCATGATTCTATTTCTCTTCAGCACACAACCAAACCCAGACTTCACACCTTTGAATATCTTTGAGTAAGTCGTTGTGCTAATGCTGGCCTTGTCACAAATAGATTGTGTATCCACAGCTAAGAACTCATTTGACACATCTTTTAATGTACACTCAATCATCTTTTCCTTCACAGTCTTAAACTTATGATTGCTCAAAGTTTTTTCCAATGTACTTGCCTTCAGCAATCTACTAATACACGATCCAACCTCACCCTCACCTAGGTTCTCTTTCTGAGCTACCTTACATGCTTTGATACGTTGCTCTTCCACTAGCCACTATTCACAATTAACTCATTGATTGGCTTCTTCTTTCGTTTGTGCTCCTGTGTTAGCTTGTTGTTGATCTTTCTCAAGTCTTCCAATTGTGCCTTTGCCTCCTCATATGAGATACCAATGTCATGGATAGTGTCCTACATTGAAATAATTTGATTGTTTTGTTGAATTACAGCATCATTCAGTTGTACCACTTGTCCTATGAGATGTTGTATATGAAGTTGATGTGCAGTGATCACATCATGGCAATTTTTTATGGTTGCTTGGCAAGTTGTAAATACTTTGAATGCCTAATCATTGAGCCACTGCCTTTGATTGGATCCATTGGGAATATCTTAGAGAAGTGATGCTAAAGATGGGTTTCATTCAAAAATTTCAAATCTCCCATATATGTTGCCTCAAAATTCAAAAGCTCAGTTGGCAATTAATGGCAAGCTTCTAAGACAATTTGAGATCCAGCGCGGTGTCAAGCAGGGATGTCCCATCAACCCCATCCTTTTTGCTTTGGCCACTCACCCATTTTTCATGATGCTGGAAAACCTAGTCAGGAATGGTGAGCTCATCGGTCTTAGATACAAAGGCAAGCACCTTATAGGTCAGGGTTTTGCTAATGACCTACTAATGATGATTGAGGCTTCTGCTAGCAATTTGGATAGAACCTTATTTGTTCTTGAAATATATAGCAAGGCTATTGCTTTTAGTTTTAATATCTGCAATAGTGTCTCGGAACAAGACCTTTTGAACTTAGGATGGAGAGGAAGTATTGTGGGAAGGGGCAGAATCTTTAAGTACTTGGGATTCCCTATTGGTGTGGACACTCAAGAAGCTTTGCGGGTGAATTGGGTTCTTGATCAGATGTGGGACAAGGTCAGTAGTTGGGCCTATACTGCCTGGCCTCTTCATGTTAAATTAAAGATTCTGCAAACATTTCTTTTTCCAGCATTGCACTTTTATATTCCCCTATTGTCCTAGAAAACTAATGCTCAAAGAAAATGGGACTCATTAATAGGACAGTTCTTATGGGGAAGGAATCATCAAACAGATATTTGGCTCCAATAGCCATTGAGCAACTCAAATGTGACTTCCAGCAAGGTGAGCTTCAATTAATGAATGTTCAAGAGGAAAGTCATTTACTTAGAGGTAAAATTTTGGTTAGAAGCTAGAAATGGGACATGCCCTGGGCATAGTTACTTGGCTTATTATTGCAGGAGAGTAATCATAACTGGTGCCAGTCTTGCGGGTTGGATGATGAGGATTTACTCACCACATAGGCCATAATGAAAGCTAAATCTCAGGGTCTTGTTGCTTCATTAATTAGTTCTTGGGCTAAGATACTTTGCAAGGGATGCTAGGAGAAAGACAAGAGATTGAAGGCTGATGAGAATGTTTATTGGGTGTGGGCATTTACACCCCCACTTCCAGAGGTTGTTGGGGAATGTCTCTTGCCAAGAAAGGATGTCACAAAACTAGTCATTGGCTGGATCATCAAGGCACCTTTCTGACATTCATAATGCTCAAAGGATATGGAGTCTATCTGCCCACTTTAGGGTCTGTTGGGAGGTTTTAGAACACTTCATCAATAGTGCCACCATCCAGGCTGGGGTCACCAGAAATCTCAATCTCTTCCTAGCCCTGGCAAATCAATGACAAAAGCATCTCATCCTTGCTCACCACCAAGGCTCTACACAAACTTAGACAGTTACCCTCTCTCAATAACAAAATCCGTCTTTGTTGGGGAATCAATCTAACGGTCGATGAGTTCTCTCAAATTTGGTCCATCAATTGGTCTTAGGATTTTCCACTTAAAGATTGTGTCTTCTTGTGGCGAGTGCTGGTGGGAGCTTTTCTCACGAGTGAGAAGCTTGCCAAATATGGAGTTTTGGAATGTAAATGTAAATGTGGCACCTTAGAATCAATTCGTCACATTTTTTGGAATGGGTGCATCTCACAGATGGTCTGGAATGGAAGCCCTTAAACATTTCAATGTCAACGGCAATGAAGAACACTTGATCAAAATATATTTCTTGGGGTTCCGTGATTCTCATGTTGGCAGTAGAAACAACAAAGTCTTATATCATCTAAGATGTCAAATTTTAACCTTTTTGTGGGAAGCCTAAATTCGCTCATCTTTGAGGACACCAAGGTTGCATTTAGCTAGCTGGATATTGTATATAAGAACTCTTGGTTTTGGGAGGTGGAAAGGAAATTTAAGGGTAATATGAAAGGATGATGGATCTCTGTGAACTTTGATATGTTGTAAAGCGTAATGGATCTCTGAGGTCTTTGATATGTTGTAAAAGAAAAAAATATTATTATCTTTTCACGTTTAAAAAATTAAGTAGATATATCTTATTTGTACAATTCACAGAAGCTATCACATGACCTATGTGGCACGCAAAGAGTGCTTCCAAGCCTCTTCTCTATAGAATTCCTTTCTCTTTTTACCTTTTCTCTTCTATTCTGTGCTCTATATTTCAAATTCCGAGAAGACTTTTGACTATTTATAGGATAATAAACTCTTTCAATTATTTATAAGACTCAGTAAGCTCTCTCTTTGTGTCAACAAGGTCTACATTAAAGCCTCTCCCAAGTTCTCATGACACCTCTCTCTCTCTCTCTCTCTCTCTCTCTCTCTCTCTCTCTCTCTCTCTCTCTCTCTCTCTCTCTCTCTCTCTCTCTCTCTCTCTCTCTCTCTCTCTCTCTCTCTCTCTCTCTCTCTCTCTCTCTCTCTCTCTCTCTCTCTCTCTCTCTCTCTCTCTCTCTCTCTCTCTCTCTCTCTCTCTCTCTCTCTCTCTCTCATACTGACAGTGTCCCATTGTGAGAAATAGTGTGATATCATTAGAGCTTGCCAAAGGTGGGTAGTTAACAACTTGTGAGAGTTGCCACAAGGTGGAACCATGGCCACAGTCCTAGCAAACGTTTTTGTAGGTTCTCTCTCTCTCTCTCTCTCTCTCTCTCTCTCTCTCTCTCTCTCTCTCTCTCTCTCTCTCTCTCTCTCTCTCTCTCTCTCTCTCTCTCTCTCTCTCTCTCTCTCTCTCTCTCTCTCTCTCTCTCTCTCTCTCTCTCTCTCTCTCTCGTGTACACAAGGTTTCCAAATTTTGATTGGTATATTCTCACCATACATTGAATATTGGTTGTTGTTGTTGTAATGCTACCTACAATTTTGTTGCAGGATTTTAGCATGTTATCATACATCTCAACTTGCGGGTTTATGGCTTGTATTGTGATGCTTCTAGCTGCAGCCTGGGTAGGCTTTTTTATCACAGGCTTCGTTTACAAGGGCCCATCACTCTTGTCTCTATGCGTTTTGTCATTTTGGCCACGCACAATAAGTACAACACTATTGATCTCTCCTATATAATATTGATCCAAAGTTGAATATATGTTTTATTGATACCTTACTAAGAGTGGTCCTTTTCTTATAGATTAAAAGAGTAATCAAAATTAGATGTATCCAAATGGTGTTGTGAATAGTTGTACCTACAAAATTCATTTCCTTCACCTTAAGTTATGTTCAATAACTCTTTGGTTGGTAACCTATTACTAAATTTTTAACTTTGACATCCTATAATCATGGGCATACTCTTTTGATTACATAGGTATGCAATAAGATACATAATAATGTGTGGGACTAACATTGATAGATGGCATATTCAAACATTTATGTCATTCATTCATTCCATGGTGAGCCATATTTTTAGGAAAGAGCTCCCATGGGTTTCAAATTGGAATCAAGGAATTATCAAGGAAAATGCTTATGCCCACAACTCCAATATAAGGTGTACTTATTATGTGTGGTTAGTCAACAACCAATTGTCTTTCTTTAAAAAAAGATTTGGTGGTGTGAAAAGTGAATATGCATTTATATGATCATGCATCTATTGGGCCTGCCAATATAAGCTTTGCTTATGAGGGCCCTTCAACTGTAGGCACATTTCCATGCACAGCTAAGTCATCTCTTCCACTTCTTGATAGTCCTAGATGCTTAAAGAATCCCTCTCACTATTTTACCTAAGAACAATAAGCATGAGTTGTAGGCTAATAGGAGATTAGTGTGAGTGGATACGTAAGAGTTATAGGCAAATAGGAGATTGGTATGCAAGGATAGAACAAGAGAAGGCCATATAATGATAGGGCATACATAATGAGATGGAGGCACACTATTATTTTTAGAAACTATGCATGGATATTAAGTTGAGAATTAGAGAATCGATATTAAACTTTCTAATAGTGTAGCTTTTGTTATAAGTAGAGTTTTTCTTTTGCCTTGATTTTCCCTCGTCTCTCTCATGTAATAAAGAGGAAAAGCTATGAAAGGGCTTTCAAGCTTTGTAAGGTTTCCCCTTCCCCTTCATACACACACACAAAGGACAATTTTGAAGCCCAATTGTTAATTAATGTAATTTGATCAATTTTTGTTTCTAAGTATTACATCTCGATTCAACTTCCATTTTCTTTACTCTAGTGGAAGGGGCTCAATTGGTGGAAGAACAAATTTTTGAATTCATAGTTGAAGGCATATGTGATAGAAAAAGTCATCAAATGGGATATTGTTGAAGTTGGCAAAGTGGAAAATTTTGCCGATGCAAGTTTTTTTAACAACTCTTTATGATGTGCCTTCCATTGGCCTTGCATTAGGGCCAAAAAAGTTAAAATTGGCACCTTTGTTAATCAATGGATTAAGGAAAGGGCCAAAGAGATTTAACTACATGGAAAAAATTACGGTATTCTTGTCTCCTCTGCTTTTGAGATAGTAGAGTCCATTTTGTTGTTTTTCCCTCCTATTTAGCCGAATTCTTCAAATCCTAACAAGTTTTGGTAGTCCCAAAGACCCTATTAACTACTAAAAGCTGACAAAACATCTGACAAAGACGTGAAGAGTTAAGTTAATTCATACATTTTGAAAATCAAGAGAATTTTCGAAGTTCTTATTGGTGCTCATAGTATTTTTAATTTTTATCCTTGAGGTTCGCACTTAGATCCTTGACCTCTCTCTTTAGGTTTCTGTCTTTGCACATTGTATGCATGCTCGTTGCATTTTGCATGACGTCCACAAGGCATCCTTCTCATTCCATAAACTCTTGCACCATCTATAGCAAAAGTGCAAATGGAGAATGGGAGCCCAAAACATTTACTATAAATGATTGGGTTACAATGCTACCATCTTGCAAGGGCTCTCATAAGGTGAAAAGAACGAAATAGGAGGATATCAAATATCACTAGAAGGGACGTATCATTGCTTTCAAAACTACACCCCAAGGCTAGTTTGCTTTGGTGCAACATGTTTACATGGCTAGAGATATGTACTTGGCTCCATGGGAATGTTTTTCTCAGCAAGCACACCGTAAGTTTGAGTTGCAAAATATATGTGAATATATTGTTTTGTTTGAAGCAAATGCTAAATAGTGGATTATTTGTTGTAGATATCTTTCCATCGACAAGTTTTGAGTGGCAACCTATAGAGAGCCTCAGCAAAACATTCCATGCCATTCGTAAAGAATTTGCATACATTATTTATGCTAATCAAACTGTGAGTTTTTTTAATCAAAGTAGAATTTTTGTGTATTATGCGTAGTATGTGGTTCCCTCAAGAGTAGGTGTGTATGGATACCTTGAAGATTTTCAGTTATCAAGCCTCTCATCTTTGGATTAGGAGATGCCTGAGGAATCAACAATGCAGAGTTTTAAAGTCAAAATTGCTCAAGATATTCAAAAGGCTATGACTCTTGGAAGGATCTCAAGAAGAGTACGCTTATTGTGGTTTTTACCCTTGCATGTTTTTGTAGCTTGCTTCAAAACAGCATGTTTACAAAAGAAAAAGGCTTCATGACTAAATAAAAAGTTTTCAAATGAAGATTTGGACAAAATTTTAGGTCTATCTTGGAAAGCCAAGGAATCTGACCACAAAGGTGACTTTATAAGGTGCAATGTATGCCCTCAATAATTGGGTTTATCCTATAATATATCTCAACAATCCCTTGTCATAGGTTTTGATTACAAAAGATACAAACTTAGATTGGGTGCTTGGGTTCCTTTAGATTCAAAGATTAATTGTAAGACATTGAAACTTACAGTGCAAGTTACTGCACAAGAAGTAAAGGAGGTGAACGTTACTTCAAAGTGGAGTCTTGAGGATGTAAGAGACACCTTGTAGTTTCTAGACAAAGTTACTCTTGGATATAAGTTCAAGGTAAATGGTGCTATAATTGGAAAAAGAGCTGAGTGCTCTTTATCATGTATGAGTTGTTTGCCTCCTAGTGTTGTGACTTTCGGACCATGTATATGCATGTATAAATAATTTTGATTTTTTATTTTTCTCATAGATATTGTTGCCAAAAACATGGAATTATACATACTGATAAGTATTATAAATGAACTCTTGGTATAAACTTTGCAGTGATTCTATAAATAACAAATCATCTTTCACGGAACAAAATGATTTCATTATATCATGGGTTACAAAATTGTATTACAATTTCACATGAAATGCTTGGCATAAACTTTACAATTCTTTGTGATTATATGAACAAAAAATCATCTTACATGGGTAAGACCAAAACGTGATTTGATTGCATCATGGGTTAGAATATTGTACTAGAAATATACAAGGGGAATTTATTGATGTACAAATAGACAAACATGCTATTCTTTAGTTTCTCTCTAATCTTCAACTTCTCCACCCTCAGGTTGTTCTTTGGCTTCTCCTTGGTCTATAGCTTCTCCACCCTCAGACTGAGCTTCTCTCTGATCTTCAACTTCTCCACCCTCAAGATTTTTCTCATTTTTTGGAATAGTTGCTTCAACTTCATCACTTTCATTCATCATTACTAGTTTCCTCTTAGTAGGTATTTTCTTTGGTTGCTCAAAGAACTTGATTTTCTCGAGCACTCTTTTCTCCTGGGGCTTTAGAGGAGATGGATTAAATTTCAATGGAGAAAGCTTAGGCATCCCCTTCTTTTTGGACCCCTTCCTTTTTCGACTCTAAGGACTTCTTCTTTTTTGTGGTTGTTTTTTTCTTGCCTTTGCCCTTTGTTATTGCGTGTTTCTTGAAAATTTTAGGTGAGAGGGGAGTCAGGGTCCACTCGATTAATTGCCCTATCCAAACCTAGTTTGATACACCTCTCTCGTATCTGCCACATGTATGACTCAGGGTAGTCTCTGCACTACAACAAAGTATATAAGCTATTTGAATTAGAAAGAGACTTTCAGAATAAAAAAGACAACAAGACATAGGAGACTTACATTCACCCCCTCTACATTCAATAACTTTAAATCTATTGTCCTTGAAGCATTTGAAATCACTCTCCACCCACAACTATATATGTCATTTTGCAATGGGACCTCTTGAAGGAGAAACTTAAAGGGCCTTTGAGGATTACCATGTTTTCAAAGTTGGTTTCCAAGTGAGTAGTAACAAGTTTAGCAGCACTGTAAATATTAACTTATTAGCAAACAGTACAAGCTTCAACCAATAAAAGACAAAATAAAGAGTGTCCATTGACAATACATCTTTGATTGGCCGTGAATTCCTAAAAGAGAATTCATAAAGATGACCGCTCTTGCGGGAATGTCGATATAGATTGGGCTCCAATGCTCTTTGGGAACCAAAACACTAGTGAGCAAAAACCCTAAAGACAAATCATCAAGAGATAGAGTGTTAAAGGGATGTACCTTCAATATATGGAAAAAATATATGATGGTTTGTGACACTACCAAAGTCCTTTTAAAAAATTGTAATATTTGAACTGGATTTTGAAAACAAATCCACAGAGAGAAGTGTATCAACAACAAATATACTCTTAACAATATCATTGCTAAGAGAAGAAATATATGACCTTTATACAAAGTAAATAATGAATAAGAGAATGAATGCCATGTAAGGACCCTTGAAAAAATTCAATGTAAACAAAGAGAAGCAAAAGACCTTACCTCAAACAACATAAAACTACTGAATCTATTAGTTGACAATCCTTTTTCTCGAATAAGGCCTTATCTTCAGGAGATATAGTTCACAAGGTCAAGAGACTCAATCTTTCTTTGCCAAATCACATCTTTGTTCTCTATTATATCTTTCCTCTTCTCCTCCAAGACAACCTCCTACTCACTTGCAACCCTTGTAGGGTACAAGTGAGTAACATCCTTGACCTTGGGCACCGGTGGCTCCTTTGGCTCCTTCCGTTTTCTAGACACCTTGGGTGGAATATTGAGGATTTCAAATGCCTTTTGATTAGTAGTTGGCAGAGGCTTCAAAACTTTGTCAAACCTATACCTAAGTCTACTAATCATACTAAAGTCCTTATTCATCAATGTAATTCAATGTGCACAAGCAGCTATAATATGTATCATTCAAAAAATCAATTAAGAATCCTATGTTGCCTCCTATAAATAGAGTAGGGCAGATAATTTCCATTTCTTATTAAGGTCCTCCACAAAAGCAACTGAAGACAACCTGTCATTAGATATCTCCTTGACCACTCTAAAAAAAGGAGCCTTAGGAATGAGATGGCTAGTGGACATTTGAGCTTTCCTGATCTCTCCAAAACATCTCTGCATGTAGAACCATCTAGATTTTCTCATTCTCTTCAAAGGGTCTTCGTGGGAAGGCTTAAGAATAAGGGAACTTGAAGGTTTAACTTCACCATCTTACTTGGAGTTCTTTGAGGATTCACCTTCACCTCCAACACCAACAAGGATAGCAGGGCAACCAATATCTTCACGTGTCTCTTGGACTATTTCCTCTTCACCTTCCCCTGAAGGTTTCTGAAGGTAAACCTTCCTTGCAGTTTGATTTGTCCTAGCCATCATTTGTGCAGGCTAAGGGTCAACAGTATGTGGGATAGATTTGACAATACGACACAATAAGATGAGGCTCCTAATGCAAAACTAACACTATTGTGCTGTATCAAAAAAATTGCTAATACGACATGACATAGGGACCAGAAGAACTATGTTGTTGTATGCAATCGTGTCGTATCCACCTCTGTGCAATGCACAAGCCAAGAATGCCAATTTATCTTGTGAATGTTATGGGTTTCAATCTAGCCACTAAGTCTCAATGTAGCACACAATCTCTCCATACCTCTGAAAGGATCTGATACGGTGCGACTGGTTGTGTTGGAGGATTTTGCGGGGGTAATATTCCCATTGTATCATCGAAAGGTCAAATAAAATGTAATGAATGAAACCAATTTCTTTCAATCTCCCGTAATTCACGTCATATCAGAATGTGGCTTTAGAGGTTTCATTACAATGCAATGAAGAGCCCCAAGACGGTTTGAGAGAACACCTCACACTGTATAAGCTCTATCATTACAAATGTCGAAAATGGTGAGTGTGTCAAATGTGCGACATGAATGATGGACAGAATCAGCAAGAGTGTCAAATGTATGGCAAGGAAGATGGAAAATGTGAAACAAGCTTCGCACAAAATGGAAGGCTCTTATATATGCGCGTGAGTTTTTAGACATGTATCATTTTGCTATTTGTTCTACAGTTATGGTTTCCCAATGGTTCGATACTGTTCCACACGGCCTAATATAATGAATTGAGGTCTCACTTCACGCTCTTTTTGCGATTTTCTGCCATCATTGTCTGACCTCTCGTCCTCATTGCCACATTTTCACACTCCTCCCCATGGCCCTCCCGTCCCCGTCAATGTGACGCCCCATTGCCATCCCCATCCCTGTTGTCGTTTAGGCCATCCCTGTCATCACTGTCTATTCTCCCAACGGTCACTTTAATGTCGCTCTAATGCTCACCATCTTCCTTGCCATCCCTGTTGCCGTTTTCGCCTCCTGTTTATGTCATCTTCATGCCATCATCGTCTTCTCCCGTCGTCGCTTTAACGCTCTGTCACCCAAGACACTCTATCACCTGATCTTCTCCATCAATAGTTTTGTCCTATGACTTGCCCATGCTCCTTTGTGTTCAACATGCGCAGTAGCTTCTAATATGGCACGATAGCATGGCACTTTCTCTTTTCATATCCTATGATTGCATCATGCTGAGGTTTGTCTAATACAGCATGATAAGAATACATTCCAAGTCATGTATATCTCCCTTTGCATTGTATCAGCTTGAAGTAAGGATCGGCGTGAATAGTGTTTGTGGGCCTCTTCGAATAGTCTTTGTGAGCCTCTTACAGGAACTTCTTTCACTTCATATATGTGCTAGTTCAAAATGTCAAGTGAGAACCAACCCATGTCACTCTCCATAGTTGGGAAAGGTAAAAGAATGCTTAAATCCACATTGTCCAAGGAATTAGTTGCCTCAAAAGTTCCAGTTGCATCTCATGTGTCATTGACAAGAACTGGGACTACAAAGAAGGCTTCAAAAAAGGGAAAATCTCTTGTGAGGACCCCAGGCCTCACTCAGATTACAGAGGTCACAGCCTCATAAAGACTTCTGGATTTCCTTATTGAAAACAATATTGACTTATCCTTCTTTGCAATAGCTAGAGAGATTTTCAATCTAGAGTGGATCTTGATCAGGTTGTAAACTACTCAAATGACTTTTGTAGGGAAGACTTTGCAGAGTTTGAAGAGTTGGCATATCCTATTGTTCAGTTCGATTCCAAGGATTATGTTCACACACCTATGGGGAGGTCAGCCACACTGAGAAGTCTTCCTTCACCAAGAAATGTGGTTATCATTCTCTTGATAGATTCTATGCATCTGAGTTATGCTCTTTACACCCAAAAAAATGCCGGCTTATGCTTAAATTTGCTACATTTATTGTATTTGCTCTTGTGAAGTACCCCATCAAATTTGATGAAAATTTTAAGGAAACCTCAAAATTGTCTAGCTATTGTCTTCTTAAAGATTTAGCAGATGATGTGGATGTTGAGGAGCAAGTAGACCCACATATGGAAGCATCAATTGCAAAAGGCCTAGACGTTGCTCAATTTAAAGCACATACAGTAATTGAAGAGAGCAATGCAGAGGTTGATGAAGTATCTACTTCCCCTTCCAACCTCATTGTTCCATCCTTGAGTACATATTATTGCCTAATCTACAAATCCTTTTCAATTTGAGGGAGGATTATTGCTTGGCAGTTATTGCAGCGGCATCTGCAAATGTAGAAGGCATAGTGGATTTTGAGAATGTATCCAAGAGGACTTACTAGAATTAGATACTCAAGTGTCAAATGATAAGTTTATAGATGCGTTGAATGCATTTTCCCTATGTTTAAGCAAGGTAAGAGATGCGGAGAGAGAGTTACAGGCTGTTGACAATGAGTTTGACCAATTTCAAGAGAAGCTTGGAATCTCCAATTTTGGAAGGGAGGAGTCATAATATGTTAAGGAACTCAAGGATATCAAGGAGACATCAATTAGTATATGAAATCCAAGTAAACTTGGGAGTGATGAAAATCAAACGGTAATGCTTTCTTCTGTTTTTGTGAAACCACATACATATTTTCATTTTTTTCATTCTGACTTCTAGTTTTACAGTTGGAGATTGCAGATGAGGATAATTTCTTGGGAAGAGGCACAGGATTAAGAATTGGTGAGTGGTAGTTCCCTAAAGGATGTTGCACTTGGGCATTATATATCAAGGATTGATCCCAATGTTCTATAGGTTTTACATAGCAATTTCTCAAAGGAGGCCTCATGGCCAATTGTCAATGTCAAAGTACTTACAAGGCTCCTTGGGTACTCAGGTTTGCAATACAATGCACACAAAGTCATGCACCTAGAAAAGACAACAGCCATCTTGGAGCCCCAAGAGGAACACCAAGGAAAAAGGGATTCTACTGCAAGAAAATCTATCTTGTAACATCAATAAGAGGTTCATCAGCTTTCCATCGTAGGCTTGCCATCATCCACCATCACCATCAATAGTTGAAAAGAGAACTCTCTAACAAATTATTAAACTAGCACGAACTCATCACATACAAATTATTATAACACACACACAAACACAACCATCTGAATGGCACCTCCAAAAGATGTCTCATTAAGAAGCACAGAAGATACATTCAGGGGTGTCAATGAAGATGATCCCTCTTGAAGGCTTGATGATTTCGAAAGCGATCCAGGGATAAAGACTCATCTACAAAGGATTTTGGAGGATTCTGAAAGAATTGAAGGCATCACATTCATTCTAGCAAAACAAGGTATCTGCTAGGTAGACAAAGGGCATGAAAATATAGGATATCCAAATGTTGGGAATCAATGTTCACATTGACATTCATACAAAGCTTTGGAATAGCCTTTTGATCATTATGGGAATCCCTATGCATATATGCTAGGTACCGAGAAAAATGGGCTGTCAATCTCACTGAAGGGTCTAGAGATTGTGAATATTGTTGAGAAAAATGGAGGTAATTTTGGTATGCTTGACTAGCAGTTGTCCAGTGCCCTGGAATTAATGGCCAATTAATCTGTGGTCCCGTGAGAGAATCAATTGTGCTCCATCCTCTTCTTCTTGGAATCTCCTGATCAAATCCTTCATATCCACTAACCAACTGAGGGGGTTGAGAAATAGAAGTGGCACGAGATGGAAGAGGAATAAGTAGATGAAGAGATGGGTAGGAAAAATCATAAAATGAGGAATAAGCTAAAGAAGGAGTGGCTGAAAATTTAAGAGAATCAGTTAGGAAAGGTGTCAATTGATAAGCAGGAAAAGTAGAAGGTGTATGGATAGATGGAGAAGGATATGGTGGAGAAGGGGAAAAGACTCGATCTTCAATGAAAGAACAATAGGTAAAGATTGGAATTTGAGGAAAACCTTGAGGTTAGAAAAGGAGAGGTAAGATAGCTACTGAGTTGGATTGATAAAGGGAAAAATAAGCATCATAGCGATGGGCCATTTGTTGGTAGTACAGTAAGCTAGGAACAAAGGGACCTAAAACAGATCGTCGATGGTAGGCATCAAAGAAGGATGAATCAAATGGATGGTTCTTGGAAAGATATGCTAAGAGATCCACCCTCAATTGATTAGTTCTCTACACATAAGTAGAAGCTGTATTATGGTGTTGGTTCAGGACTACAGAATCAATTCATTGAATGCCATGAAGTGTCAAGGCAAGTAGCCACTTTAGAAGAATAGCACTGGAACATGTCATCTATCCTCAAATCCAAATAGTTGACATATAAGGCAGCTTGTAAAACCACATCCCCCACATACCAAGCCAAATCTACATCATCTGAAATTAACAAATCACCTCGTAGATACATATAAGACAACAACATGGTATTCGTCGTCACGGAATCTTCAAAGACCATACGGATAACTTCTGTCAGCAAATCAAAAGACCAAGCCCCACTCCAACCATCCTTTGGAAGAGGGAGATCCATCGTTGAGAGCTTAATATAGAAGGCCAAATTCTGCAATTGATAGTGGACAAAAAAGGAATGGTCTGGAGGAACATACTCCTGAAAGTGCTCAAATGTAGACCATGACAAATCCATCCTAGACTGCAATCTTTCTACTTTATCTTGAAACAACGGACATAATGTGGTCTGTCTCTGGAGAACTGCCAAGCCCTACTGAGATACAGAAGGAATCATAGAAACATTGGGGCTTGGAGGAATGGACCGTGACTGCACCAGTTGGTCCTGCAACTGCTTAATCTAGGAAGCTTGGGATTCCAATGTATTATGAGCAGTCTGCAAAGCTGACAGTTTTGTATCTAAAAGAGTCTTAAACTCTTCAGCTTCTTTGGACATTTTCTCTTTCTCTTTCGAAACTCTAGTGACCTCTGAATGAGCCTCTGTTAAAACTGAATTTTCAAAGAAGATATTCTCTCTGGGTCTCAATCATTTGTGTCTGCTCTGCTCCATCTACTTAAATAGATCGGCAAGAATGTCTTTAGCAGAGGCTAACTCTATGGTTGCCTTATGCAATTGGTTTTTGGATTGCATCAATTCTTCATAGAAAGAAGCATATAAGTGTTGAACACAAGCTGTTACTGAGAGTTCAATAGAACTCTGGATGTCATTACAAAGGAAAGGAATGGCATCCCCTGACACTAAATTGTTCAGCGAAGAAACTGGTATTTCCAAAGAACCCTCTCAATGTGCCCTGAATAAGTTATTGCATGTGAGGTAGGCAGGGAGGTCACTTCCAGAGGTAGCAGGAACTGTTACTGAAGGAATAACTGGGGGAATTTTCTCTGCTACACGCTTCAAGCGCTTCCGCTGAATGACCAATGGAGGACGGGAATCAAGATCCTCTATGTCAATGGGTTCTGAATCTTCTGAAGGTGGAGGGGGATGTACTAGATCAGATGGAGGAGGAGGTAGCACACCCTTCTTAAGGCCTGAATATGTCAAGAAAGCATATAAATATGAACCATAAGTTACATTGGTAACATTCCCTCTGGTTACTTTGACAAAATGTTGGTCCATCTTCATCAGAAGGTAAGTACTCCAATCAATGGCAACCCCTTTTAACACCATCCTGGAAGCTGTGAAGAGCTCCTTGGACAAATAATGAGATGGTGTCTTGGTAGGCATGAACCTGTCTTGGAGAAATTGGCAGACTAGCTTCCAGAGAGGATCAGTAATCATTGAAAAATGCACTCCTGAAGTGTTAATCACTTTCTTGACATTGAGGACCTCTTTGGTCTGCTTCTGTAACAGCTTGAGAATCTTGTCATTTGAGAATAATTGTATGGCTATAACAAAGGGTTCTCCTTTGTAGGGAAGAGACAAAGCCTTCCCTAACCCTCTAGGTGTCAAGACCATGGAAGTACCACAAACCAAGCCTGATTTCTTACTGTATGACGCAAGAAACTTATCACATAGGGCTGGATCGTTTGGAATCAAAGGGAGTGAAGCAGTCACGAAAGTTGCAAGGTCTGCTTTCGCGATAGGCTCAAAAGCCAATAGGGAAGAATAATCCCTACTGATCAATGGGACATAATGAATAGGAGGATGAGCTTGAGGCGCCATTCAAAGGAAATATACACACACACCAACAAACACAGACAATCACAGAGAATGCCTGCAAAACAACAAAATAGCTATCAAAAAGAAATCGATCAAAATAAGCACACACAGACGTAACTAGCCAACTGACCACCCCAAACAACCCACATCCTAGAAAAAATTCAGCATGACCCCTATACATATGCGACCGAAAGCTTCATGCTATGCAACAAGCAGGCACCCAAGACCTCGTATCAAGCAAAAAAGAAAACTACAAACCGCACTCGTAATCGTATCACACAATCAAACCTTAATACCTCAAAAACCTAATCAGGATATAACCAGAACTTTGATAAACAATGTCAGCTTAAAGGACTATGCATGCCCATCCCACGAAGCGTATTTATTAAAAAGGAAAAAAAAGTGGAGTGAGGGGAATGATTTTAGTGAAGGGTTTATTTTAATAAATTATTAACAATAGTTGAAATTTTATTAGGTTATAAACCTTGATAAGAAAATGACGCTTCATTTTTAAATTGTTAATTAAAATTTATTAATGTAAAACGGTGCTTTTAACGAAACCCGGACTGTGATCCCTAGACTCAGATCTCTAAATGCATATTTGTTGATTAAAAATGTAATGTGTCTAAAGCGCTCTTCTTTTTCAGCGCATACATTTTTGTGATGGCTGGTCCATTTTTATTGAAAATTAAAGTGCCTCTGAAGCGCACGTAGCGCATGCAAAGTGAACGGCGGGTTGATTTTAAGTTATTAAAAAAATGTGTGTTTAGCGCGAGCGTGCATGAAAAAGTGGGTGAATAAAGTGCATTTTAACAATTAACTATGGTTAAGGGATGACCAAAATAAATAAAGCACGAAAAATAGATACCTGGTAGGGGTGTGTATACAAGAGAGTGAGGGCGTACTGAGTAGTCCCAAATGCAAGAAATCCAATCAAAAAAGCAAAAACCACTGACTGGAAGAAATAAACATTTTAGTTTTTTTTTTACAAAATAAATATCAAGGCAATGTTAATGGGATCACATTTAGTTTAGGTAATGTTGATTAGTGTTTGGGTGAAATTGTTATTATTATTATTTTGTATACCCATGCCCCCCCCCCTGTAACGGCGGAGGGAGTAAATTTTGGGGGGGGCTACCCAAAGGGGAGGGGTTAAAAAGGAATGTGCGGCCGGCGGGTGCGCGGTGGCAAGGTGAGGCGAGGGTGTGAAACCAGGCGGGCGGCGGCTGCGTGGTAGCGAGGTGAGGCAGGGGAGAGGATGAGAAGGCGAGGGTGGCAGCTAGGGTGGGAGAAGGAGGCGAAGTGGTGAAAGTCAGCGGATGAGGGAGGAGAAGGAGGCGAGGGGGCGACTTCGCAGGGGATGGAGGGAGGAGGGAGAGGCGTTGGAGGAGAGGGAAGGCGGCGTGGGGCGCTGGCGTGGAGAAGGAGAAGGAGGCGAGGTAGAAGGAGGCAGAAGAGGGAGGAGGTGTGGAGGAGTGCCGAGGGGAGGAGGGCGTCACGAGGAGAAAGGCGAGGGGAGAGGGAAGTTTGTGAGGAGGCGATGGGAGAAGGAAGTCCGCGAGGAGGCGAACATGTAAGGTGGTTTTCGTTTTTTTTCTCTCTCTCTTCTTTTCTTTTCTTTTTTCCTTCGTTTTTCTTGTCTGTTTTTTTTGTCTAAAAATTGTGTTTTGTTAGTGTGTTGTTGTTTGTTTTTAACTTCTAATTTCTAGCTTGGTGGGTGGGTCATATGTGTCGCTCGCCTTTAGTTTTTGGATTTTTTTTTAGTTGTTTTATTTTTATTTTTATTTTTTTTTCTTTCCTTTTTTCTCTTGGTGTTATTATTATGATTTTTTTCTTTTTTCTTTTTTTTGCATTTTTTTTGTTTTTTAATTTATTTATGTGTGGTTATTTGTTATTGGGTTGTGTGTTGGGTGTGGGGTTTTTTTTTGTGTTTTTTTAATTTTATTTTTGATTTATTTTTGTTTTTTATTTTTTAAAAATTTGTGTATTGTTTTTGTGTTTCCATTAAAAAGTGAGTGCGCCCCTGTCCCGCGTGCAGGCGCGGGGCGGGAGTAAAAAAATTTGCATGGACGGAATCAGATGGGGCGGGGATGGCGACACGCGAGGAACAAAGGCCACGGGGGAGTCCCGATGCACTTAAAACCAAAAACAGGTGTGTTCACGCGCGACACAAGAAACGTGGCCACACGTCAAAAGGAAGAAAAATTAATAAAACCCAAACTGTACATCGGATTGAAAATTTGTAAAAAGGAAAAATGTGCCGGGAGACGAGGGAAAGATGATTGAAAAATGTGACACGAATCCCGGGGCAAAATCAGGGTGTTCACATGGAAAAAATACGAAAAACAACCCCAAAAATACATACAAGGATTAATATGGAAAAATCCGCTCATCGAAACATAGGGTGGAAAGAAGAAAAAATGTGCCCAATAGTGTGCCCGACAAACCTATCTTGTCAACACATGGTTGCAACCGAGAAAGGACGCGTTCACATGGAAAAAACCCAAAAAGTAGACCCGAAAAGGGATTCGAAAATTAATATGGAATGATCTGTGCACCAAAATAGATGACAGTAAAAAGGAAAAATGTAATCGCCAGGGTTAGCACATCAAATCTCAGTTCGGATGGGTTTAAAAGGCGTTCGCATGGAAAAAACAAGAAAATGGCGCTAAAAAACACCAATGAAAATTAATAACAAAAAATACAGATGGTGAAATAGATCAGAGAAAAAAGAAAAAATGTGCAGGAAGGGTGGCCGGACAAGGTAATCCAGTCAGAATGGAATTTTGAAAAGATTAGGATACGTTCACATGGAAAAATGTTAAAAATATGCATGAAAAGGGCTCGAAGACGCGCAAAAATTAATATCGGATGAACCATGCATCGGAAGGATAGGGAGAAAAAATGAAAAATGTCAGGAGAAAGATGGAGGACAAGGCTATTATGTCATATTGTTGTTCGGGAGCAATAAAGGTGCGTTCACATGAAAAACCGTCTAATTTACGGGAAAGGCATAAAAAATTAATACCATCGGTCAGAACAAGGATTGGTAAAAAGAAAAAATGGGTAATTCGAAGGGACGAACAGGGCTGAAAGGTTGGATGGGAGTCTCAGTGAACGTAGGGTACATTCACATGAAAAAATCGCAAAACAAAGTATAAAGACAAATGATCGGGGAACAACCCCGGAGACAGGGTGAAATAGAATAGAGGAGTGGGAAAGGGACCCCATCAGAGCATAAAAAATGAATTTTTGCATTTGGAGGTGGATAGATGTATTTCCATGATGATATACAAAACTGATATGCAGGGACGCATCCCCACACTTAAGACCTTACCGGGCAGGGTTAGATGCAACAACATAACCTAGGACTCGTCAACCGACTAAACTCTGGTGTCCCCACACTTAAAACATAACGTACACTTACAATCATAAGGATAAGATTAGAAAGACTTGGCCCGTTTCGCGTATGGTCGAAGAAACCATCACTGCTATAGAAGCGTTGGAGTTGGCCGCAGGAGATACCACGGCTCGCTCGAGCATTTAGCTAGCATGGTAGGGACCATGCAGCAGCACCCAGGGAGGTAGTTGGTTGATAAAGCCCATCGGGGGAGGTGTCATTGACAAAGGAGAGTCACTCAACTCACTGGCACTCAAATGGAATGAGAGAACAGTCGCTCGCCCCATAACTTACATCACTCGAGTTAATATTGATAGAAACCCAGATCTCACACCTAGTTTAGGAATCGACAAGGGAACGGGGCAGAGGGAGTATGCCAGGGTGCACAATTGATGGTGCATCAGTGCATCCAACCTGTCTTTCATAGGTGCAAGCAAGAAGGCCAAGGAGCCTTGCAGTGCAGTGTACAGAACAGAGTGACGTGTCATGTGCTGATGGTAGATACCCATCCGGTGGGGGCAGAGGAAAACAGAAACGTACCTAATGCCAATTGTCGTAATGTCCCTCAATCCTCACCTCTCAATAATTGATTGAAGAAACATCTGTCACACTCAGCCCAGCCTTTGTCTCACCCTCTGTTGAACGATACAGAGGGCAACCCAGTCCTCAAACCCATTGATGTAATCCTCACTGTCACTTGTACAAAGGTTGTATGCCTTGTGCGCATTTGAGGGTGCAACTGTGCATCCCGCCATGTGCCGGCATACAGTGCAAGAAAGAAGGCCAGGGAGCCTTATGGTGCAGTGCACTGGAACAAATCATGTGTTGTGCATTGAGAGGCCCAACCCATGCGTGCAACACTCCATTCACACATCTCACCTCTCATTTGATTTGAAGGGAAAGATCGGTCACTCACCCCACCCTCTGTCTCACGCTCTCTTGAAAGATACAAAGGGTAGCCCATACTCACGTCCCCATCCTATTAGGATGAAAGCTCACATCGCTCAAGGGGTTGGTGATGAAGATCATGTTGGATGTTGTTATCAGGAGCTTGAAGACGAGGCGTACATAGGGAGGCAGCCAACAAGTCTCGTACTTCAATGATTTGTAAGAAAGGTCGTCTGTTAAGAAGGACAGACGAACTGATATTGCAAAGACACCGCACCAAGGGAGGTGGCTTCAAATTACGTGCTGGAAAGGTTCCACCGGTGAGTTAGCTATCCTAAACTGCGAGGTGTTACCATCTTTTCCACAGTCAGCTTCCCGCCCAAGGGTGTTTCCACCTTTTCTTGGAACGAGGCCTGTTATGACAATGAATTTCTTCCTTTTCTCCCATAACAGTTTTTTTTTTCCTTTATATTTTTCCCTCCTTTTTTTTCATTAAGAAAGAGAATGGTAGAAATACCATGTGTCAGGACCAACCTCGCCACCGTTGTTGGATCAGATGAGAAGAGAACAAGGTCGCGTTGAGAGGTATCTATGAGGGGCTAACAGAATGAGACTGCCTCATGAGGAAGATCATAAGGACTATTAGAATCACGAAGAGAATGACAGTGTGATGCCCAAAAGGAAGAGGGAAGGTCGATTGTGATTGTCAAGATCCCCAAGGAGGGAAGTACTTCTTCAAACGATAGCCATTGATCAGGAAAGGATCATCAGAGGCATCAATAGTCTGCACCTGAACAGAGCCGTTAGGATTGACAGCAAGTACCTTCTATGGGCCCATCCACCGTTGTTGAAGCTTGCAAGGAAACTTGCCAAATCTCGAATCATAGGCTAGGACAAGATCACCTTCTTTGAACTCCTTATGCTTGATGAAACTGTCATGATAGGCCTTGCATCGCGCTTGAGTGGTTTCCATACACTATAGGGCCACTCGTCGTATCTCATCCAAGCATTCCAAGTGCAGGAGGTGGCGTTGCAGTGACTCATCATCTCCCAAGTGTTCTTTAACTGCCACTCGCAAAGAGGGCAATTCCAGTTCAATAGGGAAGACGGCTTCTGTACCATACACTAGCTGGAAAGGGGTTTGTCCTGTAGCTGCCTTATGGGAGGTTCTGTATGCCCAGAGGGCCTCTGTAAGTTGATCATTCTAGTCACGACGATGTGCGGCAATCGTTCTTATTAGGATTGAGCAAAGGATGCGATTGGTGACTTCAACTTGGTCGTTGGCTCTAGGGTAGTAAGGAGTAGACTTGCGATGGTGGATCTTATACAACTTTGTCAGCTTCTCCATGATTTTGTTAAGGAAATGAGTACCTCTATCACTTACCAGCTCGAGGGGACTGCCAAAATAGGTGATAATATTCTCGTACATGAATAGAACTACGTTGTTACCATCGTCCCGCTTCAGGGCTTTAGCTTCACACCACTTTGTGACATAATCCGTACATACTAAGATGTATCTGTTCTGCTTCCATCTGGTGGGTGGATCAATGGGACCCACAAAATCAATCCCCCACTTCTCGAATGGATTTAGAGAAAGAATGGGTTGCAGTGGCGTGGCACTTGTTTTGGTGGGTTTTCCCATTCGCTGACAAGCATCACATCTCTAATAAAAGTCATATGCATCCTTGTGGAGGGTCGGCCACCAGTATCCTGCTATAACAGAGCCTTCCTAGCTGTCGCTTCTCCTGTGAAGTGTCCACCACATGGTTTGTCATGGCATGCTTTCAATACTATGCCGATTTCATCCCTTGCATCTTCGCAGCACTTCATCTTTGCCTCTTTTGTACAGTGCACCACCTAGTAAGGTGTAGGGACTGATTCTAACAGAAGCTTCTTCTTCTCACGGCTTGAGATGCTAGGAGGATACCATTGAGTTGCCAGGAGGTTGGCTATGTCTGCATACCAAGGAGTAACTGTTTCAACTAGAAACAAGGAACCATCAGGAAGGTTTAGGTCATCTTGTTCCTCTTCTACAGTTTGAGGGATCCGTGATAGATGATCGACTAGGACATGGGAATGGCCAAGCTTAGTGACCACTTCAAAATCGAACTCCTGGAATAGGAGCAACCATCTCATCAATCGTCCTTTAACATCTGCTTTGTTCATCAAGAAGGACAAGGCTTCATGATCCACGTAGAACTTGAAATGTGTTGACAGTAGAGAGTGTCTAAACTTCTCTAGTGCAAACACCATTGCCAAGCACTCCAGCTCTGTCACTATATAGTTTTGTTCCCTATCAGTGACCTTTTGGCTTGCATAATATATTGGTTGATCTAATTTAGAGGGGCCCTTTTGACATAGGACATCACCTAGCCCTTCAACTGATGCATCTGTGTGCACATGAAACTCCTTCGTCCAATCAGGAGCCTGTAAGATAGGTGCTTGGATAAGGCATTGTTTTAGGATATTAAAGGCTTCTTCATAGTCATCAGTCCAAAGAAAATCCACATCTTTCCTTAGGAACTTGTGCAAAGGAGCTACCTTGGTTGCAAAATGAGCAATAAATCTTCTATAGTAGCCACATGGCCAAGAAATCCTCTCAATTGTTTGAGGTTTGTTGGCAATGTCAAGGTGGCAATCTTCTCAATCTTCACCGGGTCTGTGGCAATCCCCTGTGCAGAGACAATTTTGGCCGAAAAGAACTCCTGATGATACGCCAAAGCCACATTTATCGGGGTTGAGAGAAATTCCATACTCTCAGCATCTGTCAAAACATTGCTCTAGGTGTCCCCAGTGCTCACGGATTAAGCTATAGACACAAAAGTCATCAAGATACACCTCAATGAAGTCATGCAAACGATTCTGGAAAGCATCCATCATTACTCGTTGGAAGGTGGCAGGAGCATTACAGAGCCCAAATGACATTACTCTATAGGCATATGTCCCCCATTCTGTGGTGAAGGTTGTTTTGGATTGGTCCTCTTCTACGATTTGGACTTGGTTATATCCGCTGAATCCATCCAAGAGGGAATAGAGTTCATGACCTGCCACTATATCCAATAGTTGGTTTGTAAAAGGGATAGGGGAATGATCATTCTTCGTCTTCGAATTGAGCTTTCGAAAGTCTACACATATTCGAAGTTTCCTGTTCTTCTTGGTTACTACCACAATGAACGACACCGATTCACTATTAGCCACAGGATAAATGAACTCGGCTTCAAGAAGTTTCAATAATTTAGCCTTCACCAAAGCAAAATAATTAGGATTCATATGTCTTTGTCTTTGCCTTACAGGTTTGGCATCAAGCTCTAGGTCAATGTGATATTTGCATACTGTGGGATCAATCCCCTTTAGGTCTTTATATGACCAAGCAAACACATCTAAGTTCTCCTTTAATAGATCTCGCAAGACCACTAGTTCTTCTTCTAGAAGATTGAGACCCACTTTCAGGTGACGTTCAGTACCGTCAGTATCCAAGAACGTTACTTGTCTTTCACCTTCCACTTTGCGGATGCATGTCCCACGGATTTCTTCTGGATAGAGGTCTAAATCTTTCAAGGGAGTAGTGTCATTGTCTAGAACATCAGACAATGACACTAGAACCAGTGTCATCCTTCCGGATAGTGGTCTAACTCTTTCAAGGGAGTAGTGTCATTGTCTGATGTTCCACTAAAACCAGTGTCCTCCTTCTAAACAGATGACTCATTTGTCTGTTGAAATTGTTGGAAGGGATTCATAGCTTTGTTTGCTTCTGTGTGAGTGGTGATTTCTTCTAGACTTAGGGATTCATCTTTAGAGGATGCGTCCAGGAATGTCACATAGCACAAACCTTCTAGAAGTCGTGGCTTTGATAGCTCTAGCTTCTGTTGACAAGGGGCATCATCATCATCTTTTCTTTGGACTAAATAGTTAGAGCGACAAGAGCCACTGGTGAACTTAATTTTTATGCCTTTGATCCATTGCGTATGAAAATTCTGCATACTTTGTGGTCCATTGGTCAACCCAAATGGAACCATGATCATTCCATCCAACACCCCGAGATCTTCGGCCTCTAAGGTCTCTGTAGGGACATCGACAAGATCATCCGCTATCATAGGATCTTCTTCAATTGCACTTTCATAACCTGCTCCATTTTCTTCCTCATCATTTTCATCATGTCCATCCTCTTCCTCTGGAGGCTCTGTCCCTGCTTCTGTACAAGCTCTGTAGGAGAAGAATAGATCTTCTGCCTCTATGTCTGCTTCTGATTCTGCCTCTAGCTTTGTCTCTGCCTACTACCATGTAACAAGGAGAACAGTACATCCATTCTTCTATCTCGCTGGTAGAGGTGATTTCAGAAGTTAATTCTAGTTGAAGCAGGAGGTATTCTCCCATGGACAAGGACTTTGCTTCCCTTGGTAGTTGACTTACAGTGCCCACTGTTAGGGACTGTGCCTCTATTTTCTTGGGAAAGATCTGTTTAAGAGCCTCTTCGTCTCCTGATGTACCATCTGTTACTTCATTGGAAGAGTCAGTTATAACTTCAATGGATGTGGATCCATTGCCTTTTTGCGATCCATACAATTTCAACACCACTTTGTTGGGTCCTCTACCTAGGGTTAGGGTTCCTTTGAACCAGTCCGTCCTAGCTCTCACTTCAAAAAGCCAAGGTCTTCCCAACAACAGAGGGTATGAGGTTCCATAAGAATTTGGTTTGACCACCAAATATATCAACCAATACTCTCTCCCTGTAAGGGTTGTTTTTACGTATGGGAGGATATCCAACGGTTTAATTCTGCTTTGGTCTGCCAATCTGATAAGCCACTGTGTAGGTTGAATTTCTTGCAACCCTAAGTCCTTCATTGTCACATCTGTCATTATGTTTACTGATGAACCTCCATCAATCAATGCATCTGAAATAAAGCATCCTTCAATCCATACACTAATCTCTGGGGTTCCAGGATCTAGGAAGGCGTTAGCCACATCTACTTCCTTTATAGGCTCCGGGGCCTTATTGGTCTTGGTTGCTATTGAAGGAATAGTCCTTAGTCCACGTCTTCTTGTCAAGATGCTTTTGAGTTTCTTTCGACAACTAGGAGACAGCATCAGCAACTGCTGGAATGTTAAGTTAGGTTTAAAAGTGACTAGGTTTTTTTACAAAGTCATAATCTTTGATAGGATCCATGGGCTTTTCCAGCCTGCTAGGGAATGGGACTACACCCATTTTCATCTTTCCTTTTTCTTCAAGCAATGGAGACATCGGCATTTCCTGTGTTTCTGGAGGTGCTTCTGTATCATCTATCTCCTGGACCTCTGGTCCTATTTCTGGGACTATCTCTGTGACTCTCTGTGGCACCGCAGTGCTCTGTATTGCACTGTTCTATCCTATACTACTCTGTCCCTCTATTGGCAGGTTGAACTTCATAGTCTTGGCAGGAGAATTATTTTTGTTCTGAACAACTGGTTCCTTCTTCTTGGTGCATGTGATAGCGGCAACTTCCAACTCTACCAAATTGGAGACACGTTCTTGTACCTTCTATTGGCTATCAGTGGCATTGGCCTTGACAAGGGCTAGACTTGGACAGTCCTTTGTAGTGTGGGCTTCTCCTTTGCATCGGCTACATAAGGGCTTGTAATCCACAGATCGTCTAGGGTTTGGACAATTCGGGGAGATATGACCCTTTTCTCCACACCTATAACATTCCACTTCTGATCTCTGACCACCACCGGACTGTCATCCTCTGTAACTTTGAGAGGAAAACCTCCTTGGACCAAAATTAGGACCAAATTCTCTAGGCTTTGGTCCAATATGCTGTGTTGTCATTTTGAATTTCAGCAAGTTAAATCTTGCATTTTCATCCTTCTGTCTTCATTCGTGCATCTCTTTCAGAGATCAAATATCCTCTGCATGGTTCTTCCACAAACAGTAGGAACAAAAGGCTCCAGGAATGGTTGGTTTTCAGGTACATTCAATGGATAAATGTCCCACTTGATGACACTTTTCGCACCATGTATTAGAGCGCATCACATCTCTCCTAGCTCCCACAGGAGTGGATATATTGGCAGTATTCACCTTCAACATCTGTAACTGCTCTGTAATCACATCCATAGTAGTCCTTCAGATTTTCACCTCTTGAAGTACTTGTAGTAGGGTTTTATGAAGCTTTTGTAATTACTGCATACACTGGTTGGATTGATCCAGAGGGTCCTCTATTCTCGTTCCGATTCAGAGCTCCTGTTGATACTTAGGGTTGTTGATTCCAATTGGTAGGGTTCCACTGTTGTTGAGTCGCCATTGGAGGAACTGTTTGAGGCCACTATTATTGTGGTTGAACCAACATTTGAGGCACTATCGTCTGTGGTGACCACAGTGGATTAGGTGCACTATACTATGGCATTGTTTGCATCTAGGGATAGGGGTAGGGAACTGTCCCTGGGATTGCATTTGGTGGATATACCATTCCTGGCATGGGAGGATGTAAGACTCCTCTTCCTAGAGTCATTGACAATCTTGCTTCAACTTTGTCATACAATCTTGCACCTTCCACTGCAGCTTACAAATTGACTGGTCTTCTCAATTCCACGAACTTGCAAACTTCTGGTTGTAGGCCTCTAAGGAACACTCCCTTTTGGATACCTTCGTCCAAATGATGGTTAGTCCATCTCTTCAGGATGGATTCCATTCACGAGACATAAGCTTCTACTCTTTCTCCAGAGGACTGACTTAGGTTCATGAGCTCCTCGCACATCCGCTCTTTAAAACCTTCTCGTCTGAATTTAGTGAGGAAGGCCAACTTTAGTTCGTCCCATGTGCCAAAAGTTCCTATTGCTTGTCTCTCATACCACTGAAACACCGTGCCTTTGAAAGTGGTGGGGAATATCGCTAACCAATGCTCAAGGGTTCTGGCATTGTTAGCCACACATGCTACTGTAAATTCTGCTACATGAAGATCAGGGTCTTCATTGTACTCTCCCTTAAAAATTGGCAATGGGACTACATTTACTGGCCTATCATCAATATTTTCAAGACGAATCTCACTAGGAAGGGGACCTTGAGTCACCATGGGAACTTCTGTAAAGAGAGCTTTTAGGGCATCAAAGGAAGCTTCTACTGTGAGCTCGTTCTCAGCTTTGATTTTTGCCTTCTCTCTTCTCACGTACCTCTCGACTCGTTCTAATGCTTGCCTCTTGATTGCGTCATTCATCAGGGGGTTGGCTCCAACCAGTTGGTCTATACTCAATAGAATAGAATCAAAGAGGGCTTCAGTCTCTGGGAGATTCTCTGGCCAATATCTCTTCTACTTCCTTGTTTTCAACATCTCTGAATTCAACTTTCAAACCACTACAGAGGGGGAGATATTCCGTTTTGAAAGTATCAAAACTCATTCTTCTTAGGATCGTTGTTGTGCCAACATTATATAATCCCAGCTTCTGAGGGTTTCAACAGTGTATGTTGTAAAAAACACTATGTCTACCAACTTCCAGTGGGTTGCTAATTGGACAAAACAGAAGATTGTCAGTGTACCAAGCATCCCACATATCTTGCTGTTGAGCATCCACGAATAAATTCCAACTCTTTTCCTTCTTGTTTTCGTGAACCTCCACTGGCCAAGACTCCTAAAGCTTCTTCACAATCTCCCACTTGATGATATCTGGAAACTTCTCAATAAATGCTAAATCTTCCATGGATAGTCATTCTTTCTGCTTCTGCTCTTCAGTTTGTTCCCAAACAATTTGCCACCAAGATGCAAGTTTCTATTGCTTCAACAGGAAGAGGAAATAGTCCACCACATAGAGCATGCATCATGATGGTAATATGTTTTCGCCATTGTGGGATGAACTTCTTGTGGAAAGTGGCTTTGATAATAAGAATCTCCAAATTTTCAGTGGAAGAAGGAACTTTGCAAACATCCATTGAATTCTTCTCTTCTTGGCAATGCCACTTCCTTCATTTTCAGTCTCTTCTGATGCTTGTTGATGGCAAGTTTCCCCAGCTGCGCACCAAAAACATGGAGCCCCAAGAGAAACACCAAGGAAAAAGGGATTCTACTGCAAGAAAATCTATCTTGTAACATCAACAAGCTTTTATTTCATTCTTTTGATGATCAAAACAAAGAAAGCAGCAAATCTTCACGCAGCATCATAGTAGATATCTCCCACTGATTTGATAGAATCAACCATAATCTTCAACTTCTTCATAGACTCCATCAATAGAATAAGGAACATAAAAGAATACACCATTTTTGAATGGAAATCAATTACATAGTATTCATCTTCAATGTCTTCATATTTTTCTCTCTCAATCTCTCATATACAGATACATTATTTTGATAGAATTAGCTATCTTTCTCTCTCTCTCTCTCTCTCTCTCTCTCTCTCTCTCTCTCTCTCTCTCTCTCTCTCTATATATATATATATATATATATATATATATATATATATATATATATATATATATATATATATATATATATATATATATATATATATATATATAGTACATCATCTCCTCAATACAATACTCAATAATCCTTCTTAGGTCGTGGACGCACCTCCCAAAAGGTATGTCTGATGCGAAGAGGTACCAGAGCCACTATAGTGTCTCTTCATAGCTCACTACTGTCACTGTCACTTCAGTCTTCTCTTCAATCTTCAGCAGCTGCTTTTTCCATTTGTTTTAGCTCTTTTGAACTTAGATTCATCCTTTTCAAAAGTTAGAAAACTTTCCCAAATTCACACATACATTCTACAGAGAAAACTTACAGAAGATCTACATAACAGGAACAGAGTAGATACAAAACAGAGATTGAGCAGAGACAGAGGCTCTACAAAAGGTTTACAAAGGGTTACAGAAGGTCATCAGAGAATAGCAAATCCTCATAACTCATACTAAAACCATTCCAAACTATCAAAAACTATTCAAAAAGCTTTCAAAAGATTTCAACCTTCATCAATCATCAATCGATGCTTCATACAGAAGAAAATCAGAACAAAACAGAAGCTATACAGAAGGTATCAGAACTGCAATTTAGACTCTTTTAAGATCAATCCAAATATTATTAAATGTGTTGTATTAAAAAAAGCCTTTGTTTTATACTTTTCATAGGGCATAATAGTAAGTTTATACTTGCATGGTGGGATTGAGCTTTTGTTGCTAGAAGAGCTATTGGTAAACATTTTGGTGGAGAACCCTTGACGAGGCAACAATGTCGCAAATAAGGAAAAAGAACAGAGGTGCAGAAAATGAACATCGAGGAACAAATGTGTGTCTTTTGGTGTGAAAATTCAAAAATACAAAATTTTGCAAGTTCCAAGAGAATAAGAGTAAAAAGGTGACCCTTAACGTCCATTAAAGAATGAAGATATTTAATGGCCGACCTCTTCAATGAATCATATATTCTCTCATTAATCACATCCAGGTAGCCAAATTTGGAGGGATTTTTCTTTCAAAACCTCCTCTAATTAGCAACTTAACCATTTTCTTACAAGTGCCTTTTTGAAATGTTTTTGGCCCTAATGGACAACCAACTCATCTCTCTATTTTCACACAAATAGATGCATAGTCCTTTGCATATATACATACCACACTAGGATGGGAATAAGCAAATGCAAATGCACAACCATGTAAGTATAATGGTTTGGAAGTAGGCCATGGATGTAAGGCCTATTCCTAATCGCTTGTGTGCACATGATGTAACATCATGGTTTGTGAGAAGTCTTTGAGATTAACTTCGACATCAAGGTAACTCACTTGATAGTGAAGGCAATGCATAGCCACTACACTAGGAGTAGAACCCAAAATCTTGAGCATCCACATCTTCTATTGACTAGGCTACTAAACTTTAGCTGCAAACTACATTGTAAGAGTACTATAGGTCCCATATATGACTCCTCATGATGTTCCTCTTGTGGGGCTTAGCCATAAAATTTATGATTTCTTAATGTACATCACCATTAGCCTTATTCTTATGTTTATTCACTACCATTTTTTAGTGTTGTCCAAATAGACCTATTGCCACAAAAATGTTTGTATCTTTTGATCTCGATATGCAAACAATGTACTTTTTTATTCAAATCAAAGGCAATGATATGATCTTCAAGATGAAATATCAAATGTATCATTAGAGTTGGATCAAATTATCATAGAATAGTCCAGTAACCTGTAAAAGCCATGTTTCATATGTAAAACCACCTGTAGGCCCTATATAGGGTCTCCATACCCTATATTAATCACTTTAAGATTGGTATACACTAAATCAACCATGTAGGACCTAAGATTAACTTATATGGACTCAAAAATACCCTCCAATGCCCTACAATGCTTGGGAAACACCTAGAAAGGGTCTGATGTTCCGTATTTCCCTTGTAACCACCTTTTACATGTTATCCCAAGCTTATGGTAACATGTAAAATCCCTATATTGATCAAGAAGTACTTTGATTCTTTGTCCAAGTTTGTTATTCAATGCTCCACTTATTGTACCTCTTCAAGGGGAGCTTGAACTATGAAGGATCAAAAGGAATCAATCTTTAGTTATGTAGGTCCCAAAATAGCTCCCAAGTGCTCAATAAGCTCGATGTTAAGCAATGATGCACTGCCATTGTTTGAAGATTAATGGAACTTCAATGTTAAAGGGCCTTTATCATTATTGAATCCTTACTAATGAAGAACGAAGGTTTGAGGTGAAGAATCCCCAAATATTGATCCTTAATAGCCTCTTGATAGAGCCAATGAGCATCAAGACTTGCAATCTTGCTTCAATCTTCAAGTAGATGCATAGTAGAAGAGTCTCCAAGATAAGATACTTATAAATATTTACAAAATTATGTGCTTCAAGCAAGTGGCTATGGCTGCCCTATTGTGTTTTTAGGGTTCTTGTGAAGAAGAACTCAAAATAAATGAAAGAAAGACTCAAGTTCAAGAAGAATAGGTTTCCATTTGATGTTTGATGCTAGAAGAAGCTCCATAACAAAGGTCGATTGTTAAATATGAGTAAATTTTCCTACTATTCAATGTACAACAAAATGTGATGAATTCCTTACTTCAATCTTGCACAAAACTCCACAACAAGTATAGTCTACTTGTTGAGCATCACACAAAAATGCTTGCCACTAGGTTGGAAATGTAAACAAGGTCTCTCTTGAGCAGGAGAAGAGATTCAATTGCATTCAACCTTGGGAGCTTGGAGAAAAATCATAAAAGGTGAAGAGGAAGCCACTCTATCAAAATTTAATCGAGACTTTAGACCATTGTTAAGTTCTATGGCCTCTCTTTTACACAAACACCTTCAAATGGCATGAAATTTGATTGACGAGCTACTATTTTAATCGGTCTACCTCCAACTTTGCCAACATCTCTGGTAGTAGTCTTCAATGAGGCCTATCTTCATCATGTGGAGGACCAATAGTCACCATGCAACTCTTTGTAAGATTTTACATTGTGCCTGAGTGGCCATGAATCTTGCTAACTAAAAATGGGAGAAATATGGTTGAGATGTGACTAAAAAGGGATCAAAGACCTAATGCTTTGATATCAATTACCAAGAAGGGGACTTGAGAGGAGAGAGAAGAGTCTGGAAGAGAGAGAAAGAGGAGAGAGAAAGTTAGATGAGGAGAGAGAGAGATTAGAAATGGAGAGAGAAAGAGAGAGAAGCCATGGAAATTGCAAGAGAAGGTGAGATGAAAGAGACTATCTTGACTATTACTAAATGTGAAAAAAGTAGAAGTCTCTTACATCTTATACCTAGCGAGTGTGGCTTGTATTTTGTTTTTCCCAAGTTATTAAATCTTCCTAGTCCTTTACACTCTTCTTGGATCAAGAGTTTGTGGTCTTTTTGTCATTCAATGGCATACTAGACCATCCATGTGGAATTTGTAGGGGCTCTCTAAGTCCTACTCTATTTGCATTGGCCACACATCCTATCTTTTGCATGATGGAGTTTGTAGCTAGAGGGAAGCTTGAAGTTATAAAATAAAAAGGGAAAAAATTTGAGGTAAAGGATTCACCAATGTCCTTATGGTGATGCTCCAAGTAGATGCATAAAATCTTGAAAATGCATGGAGTCTGCTTGAATCATATCAAAAGATTGCTATATTTAGCATCAATTACAATGCATCTTCTTTAATTAGTGTTTAAGAAGTTGATAAGAGAAATCTAGGATGGATGGGCATTGGTAGGGGGCAAACTTTTACATACTTGGGTTTCCTAGTTGATATTGTATCAAGGACTCTAATAGAACACAATGGGTACTACAAAAGTTGACAAAGAAAATAAGAAGTTGGCCCCAAATTCCATGGTCACTTCATGTCTGACTCAAGAATTCACAATGCTTTGTACATTAGGCCATTAGATTTTGCATCTTATTGAACTAATAGAATAAAAAATTAGAGAAATAATGGGGTTCCACAATAGGGAACTTCCTTTAGGGCAAGGCCAACAAAGCCAAGTATATTGCACCCATATTTATGAATATTATCAAGAAATTGTGCAGGTCTTCAGCTTTTGAATTTGTAGGATGAAAGTAATATTCTTAGAGTGCAACTCTTGCTTAGATGTTTGGAATGAGGAAATTCATGGTCTCAAATGATGGAAGAAGTACTATACTATGACAATTTGAAATTACGTAAAAAATGGAAAATCACTAGAGAAGACATATGTAGCTAATCGTACGGGATCAAGACAAGTGGAATCATTTAGTAGAATCGTACAATTATAGAGGGCTATTCATTAAAAAGGATATTGTAATTCCAAATTGTACAAACTTTAAGCCCTAAGTTAATGTGTTTTAGACTTGGGCATTTTCACCTTCTATTGTTTGTGTTTAGAAGAAGAAGCAAAGCAATAATTGGAGGTGGTGTGACCAAAGCAAACCAATTGATCGATCAAAACAACAACATTATTTCCTTTGATGAAAGGGGGGGCCGGGGGGGTGGGGGGAGTGGGACCTTAATTTTGCCACAATGCAAGTGTTATGGGCTTTCAATAGCCAATATTGAAAAATGAGAAATGCCAAATTCCAATCTTGGTGATGATTGGGAAAAACATCAAGTAAAAGCTTAATAGTAAGGCTATAAGGGCAGCTTTGACCAAGCAAAGCTTGGAGGTTGGAAGCTTATAAACCATATGGAGACTTGATGTTTCTGAAAGGAAAATGGAGCTTCAATGAAGTTGTGAGAACGTAAATTACTTTTCAATGATAGGGTTTTTGGGTGGAAATCTATTGTTGAGTGCTGAAATGATATGTTTTTCTGGGCTGATTTTTTGTTGTTTTTGTTGATGAAAGGTTGTTTTTGGTGATGGATTGTTTGAATTTGAAGATGTTTTGAAGTGTTTGGAATGGTTTGAGTATGTTTGAAGGGTTTATGTTGGTTTTTGATGAGGATATGATTTTCTGAAGGCACCTGTCATTTTTTTGTTTGGTTCTGTAAGGTCTGATTTTCTTCAGTTTTGTTTTGTTTTGTTCTGTTTTGTTTCTATTTTGGTAGTTGAGATGGTTGAATGGATGATTTGAGAGATGGTTAAGGTTTTGGTAAAAGGTTTATGAAAGATTGAATTAGTTTTGGTGTGGTTTTTATGGTTTCTGTTGATCTTCCGTAAGGTTCTATAGCTTCCGCAATCATGTTCCTCTGTTGTCCTGTTGCTCTGTGGTCTATTCTGTTTGTTTCTGTTGAGTGTTATGTTGGATGTAAGGATGTTTTGGAAAGTTTTTTCTCTTAGGAAAAGGATGAATGGAAGCTCTATTCAAGCTAATTGAAGTGAAGAAGTAGCTGATGAAGATTCACAGAAGGTTATAGAAGAACAGTGACAGAAGCCAGATCTCACAGGACACTATGATGTCTCTAGTGCCTCTTCACATTTGACACACCTTTGGGGAGGTGTATCCATCACCTAATGAGGATCATTGAGAGTGATTATTGAGTATCGTAGTGAGAAGATGGTGTACTATTGATAGAGAGAGAGATATATATAGCTAATTCTATCAAAACAATGTATCTTTCTATGAGAGATTGAGAGAAAAGAACTATGAAGACATTGAAGATGAATACTATGTGATTGATTCCCATTCAAAAGTGGTGTATTCCTTTGTGTTCTTGTTTGTTCTATTGATGGATTCTTTAAAGATGTTGAAGATTACGGTTGATTCTATCAAATCCGTGGGAGATATCTACTATGATGCTGCGTGAAGATTTGTTGTTTTCCTTGTTTTGGTCATCTAAAGAATGAAACAAAAGCTTGTTGATGTTACAAGATAGATTTTCTTGCAGTAGAAACCCCTTTTCCTTGGTGTCTCTCTTGGTGAAGATTATGGTTGATTCTATCAAATCCGTGGGAGATATCTACTATGATGTTGCGTGAAGATTTGTTGTTTTCCTTGTTTTGGTCATCTAAAGAATGAAACAAAGCTTGTTGATGTTACAAGATATATTTTCTTGCAGTAGAAACCCCTTTTCCTTGGTGTCTCTCTTGGGGACCCATGTTTTTGGTGCACAGCCGGGGAAACTTGCCATCAACAAGCATCAGAAGAGGCTGAAAATGAAGGAAATGGCATTGCCAAGAAAAGATGAATTCAATGGATGTTTGCAAAGTTCCTTCTTCCATTGAGGACTTAGAGATTCTTATTGCCAAATCCACTTTCCACAAGAAGTTTATCCCACAATGGCGAAAACATATTACCATCATGATGCATTCCCTATATGGTGGACTATTTCCTCTTCATGTTGAGACAGTAGAAACTTGCATCTTGGTGGCAAATTGTTTGGAAACAAACTAAAGAGCAAAAATAGAGAGAATGACCATCCATGGAAGATTTGATATTCATTGAGAAGTTTCCAGACATCATTAAGTAGGAGATTGTGAAGAAGCTTCAGGAGTCGTGGTCTGTGGAGGTTCACAAAAACAAGAAAGAAAAGAGTTGGAATTTGTTCATGGATGCTCAACAGCAAGATACACGGGATGCTTGGTGCACTGACATTGTCCAATCAGCAACCCACTGGAAGTTGGTAGATAGAGTGTTTTTCACAATATACACTATTGAAACCATCAGAAGCTGGCATTATTATGATGATGGCACAACAACGATCCTAAGAAGAATGAGTTTTGATACTTTCAAAATTGAATATCTCCCCCTCTGTAGTGGTTTGAAAGTTGAATTCAGAGATCTTGAAAAAAAGGAAGTAGAAGAGATGTTTGTCAGAGAATCCTCTAGAGACTGAAGTCCCTCTCCGATTCTATTCTGTTGAGTACAGACCAACTGGTTGGAGCCAAGCCTTTGATGAATGATGCAATCAAGAGGCAAGCACTAGAACGAGTCTAGAGGTATGTGAGAAGAGAGAAGGAAAGAATCAAGGCTGAGAATGAGCTCGCAGCAGAAGCCTCTTTTGATGCCCTAAAATCACTCTTTACAGAAGTCCCCATGGAGACTCAAGGTCCCCTTCCTAGTCAGATTCATCCTGGAAATATTGATGATAGGCCAGCAAATGTAGTCCCATGGCCAATTTTTAAGGGAGAGTACGATGAAGACCCCGATCTTCATGTAGTAGAATTTATGGTAGCATGTGTGGCTAACAATGCCAGAACCCCTGAGCATTGGTTAGCAATATTTCCCGCCACTTTCAAGGGTGCGGCATTTCAATGGTATGAGAGAAAAGTAGCAGGAACTTTTGGCACATGGGACGTCCTTCCTCACTAAATTCAAGCGTGAAGGTTTTGAAGAGCAGATGCGAGAGGAGTTCATGAACCTCAATCAGTCCTCTGGAGAAAGAGTAGAAGCTTATGTCTCGCGTGAGTGGAATCCATCCTGAAGAGATGGACTAACCATCATTTGGACGAAGGTATCCAAAACGAAGTGTTCCTCAGAGGCCTACAACCAGAAGTTCGCAAGTTCGTGGAATCGAGAAGTTCAGTCAATCTGCAAGCTGCAATGAAAGGTGCAAGATTATATGACGAAGTTGAAGCAAGGCTATCAATGACTCCAGGAAGAGGAGTCTTACCTCCTCCCATGCCAGGAATGGTATACCCATCAAATGCAGTCCCATGGATAGTTCCCTACCCCTATCCCCAGATGCAAATAGTGCCGCAATACAGTGCACCTAATCCACAGTGGTCGCCGCAAACAATAGTGCCTCAAATGATGGTTCAACCACAACAATAGTGGCCTTAAACAGTTCCTCCAATGGTGACTCAACAATAGTGGAACCCTACCAACTAGAATCAACAACCTCAAGTCTCAACAGGAGCTTTGAATCAGAACCAAAACAAAGGACCCTCTAGATCAACTCAACCAGTATATGTAGTAATTACAGAAGCTTCCCAAAATCCTACAAGTACTTCAGGAGGTGAAAATCTGAAGGACTACTTATCCAACTCAATCACAAGTATCAAAAAAGAGCTTATGGATGTGATTACAGAGTAGCTACAAACGCTGAAGGTGGATACCGCCAATATATCCACTCCTACGGGAGGTGGGAGAGATGTGATGTGTTCTAATACATGGTACAGAAAGTGCCATCAAGCGGGACATTTAACCACCGAATGTATCCAAAAACCAACCATTCCTAGAGCCTTTTATTCCTATTGTTTATAGAAGAACCATACAGAGGATATTTGCTCTCTGAAAGAGATGCATGAACGAGGACAGAAAGATGAAAATGCAAGATTCAACTTGCTAGAATCCAAAATGACAACACAGGACATTGGACCAAAGCCTAGGGAGTTTGGTCCTAATTTCGGTCCAAGGAGGTTTCCCTCTCAAAGTTATAGTGGACGACAATCTGGTGGTGGTCAGAGATCCGAGGTGGAATGTTATAGATGTGGAGAAAAGGGCCATATCTCACCAAATTGTCCAAACCCTAGAAGATCTATGGATTACAAGCCCTTATGCAGCAAATGCAAAGGAGAAGGCCACACTACAAAGGACTGTTGTCCAAGTTTAGCCCATGTGAAGGCCAATGCCACTGATAGCTAGCACTGATAGCCAGCAAAAGGCACAAGAACCTGCCTCCAATTTGGTAGAGTTGGAAGTTACTGCTATCACGCACGCCAAGAAAAAGGAACTAGTTATCCATAAAGAGAACAACTCCCCCCTACCAAGACTGTGAAGTTCAACCTGCCAACAGAGGGACAGAGCAGTACAAGACAAAAAAATGCAGTACAGAGCACTGCAGTGCCACAGAGAGTCACAAAGACAGTCCCAGAAACAGGATCAGGGTTCTAGGAGATAGATGATACAGAAGCACCTCCAGAAACAGAGGAAGTGCCGATGTTGCCATTGCTAGAAGAAAAAGAAAAGATGAAAATGGGTGTAGTCTCATTCCCCAGCAGGCTGGAGAAGCCCCGTGGATCCTATCAAAGAGTATGATTTGGTCAAAGACCTAGACACCTTTAAACCAAACCTAACATTTCGATGGTTGCTGATACTATCTCCCAGTTACCGAAAAAGATTCAAAAGCATCTTGACAAGAAGACGCGGCCTAAGGATTGCTTCCCCAACAACAACAAAGTCCAACAGAGCCGCAAAACCTGCGAAGGAAGTAGATGTGGCTAATGCCTTCCTAGATCCTGGAACCCCAAAGATTAGTGTATGGATTGAAGGATGCTTTATTTCAGATGCATTGATTGATGGAGGCTCATCAGTAAACATAATGATAGATGTGACAATGAAGGATCTAGGTTTGCAAGGAATTCAACCTACACAGTAGATTATCAGATTGGCATATCAAAGCAAAAATAAAGTGTTGGGCATCCTCCCATACGTAAAAACAACCCTTGCAAGAAGAGACTATTGACTAACGTATTTAGTGGTCAAACCAAATTTCTATGGGACCTCATACCCTTTGCTGTTGGGAAGACCTTGGCTTTTTGAAGCAAGAGCCAGGATAGACTGGTTCAAAGGAACCCTAACCTAGGCAGAGGACCCAACAAAGTGGTGTTGAAACTGTATGGATCGTAAAAAGGCAATGGATCCACATCCATCGAAGTCATAACAGACTCCTCCAATGAAGTAACAAATGGTACATCAGGAGACGAAGAGGCTATTAAGCAGATCTTTTCCAAGAAAACATAGGCACAGTCCCTAACAATGGGCACTGTAAGTCAACTATCAAAGGAAGCCAAGTCTTTGTCCATATGAGAATACCTCCTGCCTCAACCCAAATTGACTTCTGAAATCACCTCTGACAGCGAAATAGAAGCATGGATGTATTGTTCTCCCTATCACATGGCAGTCTCGCAGAGTCAGAAGTAGAGAAAGAGCCAGAGACAAAAGTAGAAGCAGAAGCAAATGCAGAGGCGGAGGATCTATTCTTCTCCTACAGAGCCTCTACAGAAGCAGAGATAGAGCCTCCAGAGGTAGAGGATGAAAATGATGAGAAAGAAAACAATGGAGGTTATGAAAGTTCAGATGAAGAAGTTTCTGTGATAGCGGACAATCTTGTTGATGTCCCTACAGAGACCTTAGAGATCAAAAATCTCGGGGTGTTAGATGGAATGACCACGGTTCCATTTGGGTTGACCAATGGACCACAAAGTATGCAGAATTTGCATAAGCAATGGATCAAAGGTATAAAAATTAAGTTCACCAGTGGCTCCTGTCGCCCTGACCATTCATTTTGGAGAAATGATGATGATGATGCCCCTTATCAACAAAAGCTAGAGCCATCAGAGCCACGGCTTATAAAAGGTCTGTGCTATGGGATATTCCTAGACGCATCCTCTTAAGGTGAATTCCTAAATCTAGAAGAAATCACCACTCACACAGAAGCAAATAAAGCTCTGATACCCTTCCAGCAATCTCAACAGACAAATGATTCATTTGTTCCTAAGGAGGACATTCGTTCTAATGGAACATCAGATGATGACACTACTCCCTTGAAAGAGTCAAACCTCTATCCAGAAGTAATTCGTGGGATATTCATCTGCGAAGTGGAAGGTGAAAGGCAAGTGACGTTTTTGGATACTGACGGTATTGAACATCACCTGAAAGTGGGTCTCAATCTTCCAGAAGAAGAACTAGTGATTCTGTGAGATCTACTAAAGGAGAACTTAGACGTGTTTGTTTGGTCGTACAAAGACCTAAAGCAGATTGATCCTACAGTATGTCAACATCACATTGATCTTGAGCCTGATGCCAAACCTGTGAGGCAGAGACAAAGGTGTATGAATCTTAATTATTCAGCTTTGGTGAAGGCCGAATTATTGAAGCTTCTTGAAGCCAAGTTCATTTATCCCATGGCTAACAGTGAATGGGTTTCGCCCATTGTGGTAGTACCCAAGAAGAACACGAAACTTTGAATATGTGTGGACTTTCAAAAGCTGAACTCGAAGACAAAAAATAATCATTTCCCTATCCCTTTTACAGACCAACTGTTGGACACAATGGCAGGCCATGAGCTCTATTTCCTCTTGGATGGATTCAGCAAATATAACCAAGTTCAAATTGCAGAAGAGGACCAATTGAATACAACCTTCTCAACAAAATGGGGAACTTATGCCTATAGAGTGATGCCCTTTAGGCTCTGCAATGCTCCTGCCGGCAACCTTCCAACGAGTAATGATGGCTACCTTTAGAATCATCTGCATGATTTCATTGAGGTGTATCTCGATGACTTCTGTGTCTATAGCTTAATACGTGAGCATCGGGACACCTAGATCAATGCTTTGACAGATGCCGAGAGTATGGGATCTCTCTCAACCCCGACAAATGTGTCTTTGTTGGCGTCTCATCAGGATTTCGTTGTCTCTACACAAGGGATTGCAACAAACCCGACGAAGATTGAGAAGATTGCTACCTTGACAGCACCAACAAACCTCAAGCAATTGAGAGGATTTCTTGGCCATATGGGCTACTACATAAGATTTATTGCACATTTTGCAACCAAGGTATCCCCTCTGCATAAGCTCCTAAGGAAAGATGCGGATTTCCTTTGGACTAATGATTGCAAAGAATCCTTTAGTACTCTAAAACAGTGCCTCATCCAAGCACCTATCTTGCAGCCTCCTGACTGGATGAAGGAGTTCTATGTGCACACAAATGTATCAGTTAAAGGGCTAGGTGCTATCCTATGTCAAAAGGGCCTCTCTAAATTAGATCAACCAATCTATTATGCAAGTTGAAAAGTAACTGACCAAGAGCGAAACTACACAGTGATGACAAAGCTTGAGTGCTTGGCAATGGTATTTGCACTAGAGAAGTTTCGACACTATCTATTGTCAATGCATTTCAAGTTCTATGTGGATCATGAAGACTTGTCCTTCTTGATGAACAAAGCAGATGTTAAAGGACGACTGATGAGATGATTTCTCATGTTCCAAGAGTTCGATTTTGAAGTGGTCACTAAGCCTGGGTGTTCCCATGTCTGAGCCGATCATCTATACGGATCCCTCAAACTATAGAAGAGGAACAGGATAATCCAGACCTTCCTGATGCTTCCTTATTTCTAGTTGAAATAGTTACTCCCTAGTATGCAGACATAGCCAACCTCCTGAAAACTCAATAGTATCGTCCTAGCATCTCAAGCCATGAGAAGAAGAAGCTTCTGTTAGAATCAGCCCCCTACACTTTGGTAGGCAGCACTGTATAAGAGAGGCAAAGATGAAGTATTACGAAGATATGTTGCAGGAGACAAAATCAGCATAGTATTAAAAGCATGCCATGACGAACCATGTGATGGACACTTCGCAGGAGAAGCAACAGCCAGGAAGGCTCTATTAGCAGGATATTGGTGGCCGACCCTCCACAAGGATGCATATGACTACTGCAAGAGATGCGATGCTTGTTAGCGAATGGGGAAACCCACCAAAACAAGTGCCGTGCCACTACAACCTATTCTTTCCCTAAAGCCATACAAGAAGTGGGGGATTGATTTTGTGGGTCCCATTGATCCGCCTACCAGATAGAAGCAGAGCAGATACATCCTGATATGTACGAATTATGTTACAAAGTGGTGTGAAGCTAAAGCTCTGAAGCGGGATGATGGTAACAGCATATCTCTCTTCATGTACGAAAATATTATCACCCGTTTTGGCAGTCCCCTTGAGCTGATAAGTGATAGAGGTACTCATTTCCTTAACAAAATCATGGAGGAGCTAACAAAACTGTATGAAATCTGCCATTGCAAGTCCACTCTCTATTACTCCAAAGCCAACAGCCAAGTTGAAGTCACCAATCGCATCCTCTGCTCGATCCTGACAAGAACGATTGCTGCACACCATCGTGACTAGGACGATAGATTTACAAAGGCCCTCTGGGCGTACAGAACCTCCCATAAGGCTCTTACAGGATAGACCCTTTCCAGCTGGTGTATGGTATTGAAGCTGTCTTCCCTATTGAACTAGAATTGCCCTCTTTATGAGTGGTAGTTAAAGAACGCTTGGGAGATGATGAGTCACTGCAATGCTGCCTTCCTGCACTTGGAATGTTTAGATGAGATTCAGTGGATGGGCCTTCAGTTCATGGAAACCACTCAAGCGCGACGCAAGGCCTATCATGACAGTTTCATCAAGCACAAGGAGTTCAAAGAAGGTGATCTTGTCTTGGCCTATGTTTCGAGATTTGGCAAGTTTCCTGGCAAGCTTCAACAACAGTGGATCGGCCCATACAAGGTACTTGCTGTCAGCCCAAATGGCTCTATCCAAGTGCAAGCTGTCGATGCTTCTGAAGATCCCTTTCTGATAAATGGCTATTGCTTGAAGTAGTACTTTCCTCCTTGGGGATCTTGACAATCACAGTCGACCTACCCTCTTCCTTTTGGGTGTCACATTGTCTTTCTCCTTGTGCTTCTAATAGCTCTTATGATCTTCCTCGTGAGGCGGTCTCGTTCTACTAGCCCCTCACAGATACCTCTCAACCCTACATTTTTCTCTTCTTGTCAAGGAAGAAATTCCTTGCCATAGCAGGCCTCACTCCAAGAAAAGGTAGAAACACCCTTGGGTGGGAAGCTGACTATGGAATAGGTGGTAACACCCCACAATTCAGGATAGTTGATTCATCAGTAGAACCTTTCTGCAAGCAATTTAAAGCCACCTCCCTTGGTGCGTTGTCTCTGCAATATCAATCCATCTGCCCTCCTTAATAGACGATCTTTCATATAAATCATTGAAGTATCAGACGTGTTGGCTGCCTCCTTGGGTATTTATCTTCAACATCCTGATGACAACAATAGATAAAGCGATCTTCATCACCAACCCCCTGAGTGACGCAATCTTTCATCCTAACAAGATGGGGATGTAAGTATGGGCTGCCCTGTGTATCTACTAAAAGAGTGTGAGACGTCGGGTGGGGTGAGTGACCAGTCTTTCCCTTCAAATCAAATGAGAGGTGAGATGTGTGAATGGAGTGTTGCACGCACGGGCTATGCCTCTCAATGCACAAAACACGATCTATTCCTGTGTACTGCACCATAAGGCTCCCTAGCCTTCCTTCTTGCATTGTATGCCGGCACAGGACGGGATGCACTATTACACCATCAAATGCACACAAGGCATACAACCTCTACACAAGTGACAATGAGGATTACATCAATGGGTTTCAGGAACGGATTGCCGACCTGTATCTATCAAACAGAGAGTGAGACAAAGAGTGGGTTGAGTGTGACTGGTGTTTCTTCAATCAATTATTGAGAGGTGAGGATTGAAGGACATTACGACAATTGGAGTCAAGTACGTTCTGTTTCCCTATGCACCCACGGGATGGATCTCTTCTATCATCACAAGATACACCACTCTGTTCTGTACACTGCACTACAAGGCTCCATGGCCTTCCTTCTTGCACCTATATCAAATGGGTTGGACGCACTAATGCACCATCAACTGTACACCCTGGCATACTCCCTCTGCACCATTCCCTTATCGATTCCTAAATCGGGTGTGAGATCTGGGTTTCCATCAATATTCACTCGCATGATGTAAGTTATGGGCCGAGTGATTGTTCTCTCATCCCATTTGAGTGCCCGTGAGTTAAGTGACTCTCCTTCATCACAACGACACCTACCTCGATGGGCTTTATCAACCAGCTACCTCCCTGGTGCTGCTACATGGTCCTGCCATGCTGGCTGAATGCTGGAGCGAGCCGTGGTAGCTCCTGCAGCAGCCGACTCCAACCCTTTTGTAGCAATGTCGGTTCCTTCAACCATACATGAACCGGGCCAAGTTTTTCTAACCATATCCTTATGATTGCAAGTGTACATTATGTTTTAAGTGTGGGGACGCCAGAGTCCAGTCGGTTGACGAGTTCTAGGCTGTGTTGCTGCATCTAACCCTGTTCGTTAAGGTTTTCAGTATGGAGATGAGTCCCTGCGCGTTTATGATGCATACCCCCTACATATGCCTTAGTTTAATCCTACATGTATGCCCTGAGCTTATTTTACCCTGATGGGGTCCCTTCCCCACCCAACCGCCCATGTTCACCCCACCCTTGGGGCCATTCCTTCTCTTTTTCCCTTTCTCCCTTGTGGTGATGTTTTTCCATGTGCACGCCTCCTACGTTCACCGAAACCCACATCCAACATTATAGCCATGTTCGTCCCTTCGAATGGTACACTTTTCCTTTTTACCAACCCTTGTTCCGACAGCCAGTTCTTGAGTTATTAATTTTTGAAGCATTTCCCATACATTGGACAATTTTCCATGTGAATGCACCTTTATTGTTTCGGAACAACACTCTGACATGCCAGCCCTGACCTCCATCTCTCCCCTGCCCTTTTTCCTTTTTTCTCCCTCTCCTTCCGATGCACGGTTCCTCTGATCTTAATTTTTGCGTGTTCCCCACGTCATGGTCCACTCCCACAGGCAGTTCCATAAGAGCCATCCTAAGACACTATATGCAGCACTAAAGTGCTTCACAGATCAGGGCTACATGGAGTGCCTTAAAGTCATGGATCTATCTCTCTACACTTTTCTCGACTTGTCTAGCTTCTTTGCCATGGCCTTTACCGCAAGGCCGCGCCTCTTGCAGCTCCCGAGCTTTATGATGTATCGGGTTAGGAACGCGCTATATATTTATTGGCACACTTGGGACAAGTTGCCCTTCTGTTGGGCTCGATGATGGCATGATGTCAAAGCTTGGTTCCAAGCGGTGGTTGATTGTTTCAAGCTCGCAAGTGCTGCCGCACTAGATTGGCTTCCTTTGCCCTTTATCATTGTATTCTGCGAATTGCGAGCACGATTTCTTTCCTTCTTCTGAACATCGCGAAGGAATCTTTCCATATGAACAAGTGCTAGCTCCAAAAGTGGACCTGTCTTTTCCTGAATCTTGGTTTCACCCATTGAGTAGGGTGAACGGATTCTCTTTCAACTTAACAATATTTCCAAACAATTGTTAGGGAATTACTTCAAAAGGCACCCTAGAACTGGCTCCCATCAGTCCCCCACCACCACGCTAGACAAAAGACCAAATGAACCACAAGAGTTTTCGCGCAAACACCTCACAACAGAAGTTATCGTTGGACATCTAGTATCAAAGAACATGAAAATTTTCTCCTTATAGGATTTGCAATAAGTCAAGTAGCAAGCAAGTTATCGTGGAAAAAGGGTGCAAATAAGGTCTAGTGGCATTGCTCCAAAGCATAAGACATGAGTTTGACTAGCCATGTGGGAATAAGGAAGTGTGGATCAACATCACCAGTGCCCCTTCAAAAATTTTCTTCAGTTTCCACAACACTTGACAGAAACGATCATCACACCTAATATGCAATGTGCGCGCCCCAGTTCACTAGTCTCGAACCCCATACCATGCGCACTTTTGAGCGCTCTAGCTTTGAGGGTGGCACAAATTGGTTGTCCATGGGTACGGCCTCAACCCCCACTGTCACATTAACTACTCATTGTTTAGACCTCTTCTAAACGCTACCACACATGTCTTCCTTTTATACATTTTGCATTTTGCATTACTCGACATATATGGCTCTCAAATCTTATGTCTCACTTGTTGGTCTTGTATATAGGGGTTGGTTAATTAGTTAACAAGTGGTGCTAAGGATTTTGGTTGTGGTGATGTCAAGTCCTAACGGACACCAAAACTTTAAGCTTTATTGTTCATGCCTTTCCTGCGAAGTGTGGTTCTAGCGATGGTGGCAAAGGGATGGGTACTTTGTTCACTATGGTAGTGCAATTAAGCAACCTTGATTCTAGTTGGACCCTTAGCATTAGGTTGCAGTGGTTCATAACCTTGCAAGTATATTTTTGCAAAACATACAATATGACTGCATACGAAGATGTATGTGCGTACAATGGGTTTATGCGATTGCACAACATGTTTGATTACACATTGATGATCCGACCTTGAAGACTTCTACTCACAACTAGACTTGGCTAGGATCGGATCCCATGAGCATTAGATACAACAACATTGGAAACTTATGGCCATGCAAGCCATGCTCCCTGCAAGACTTGAACTTACCCTCTAAGTCGAAGTAAATTAAGGACTCACACCAATTCGGGAAGATGTTTGTGCACTCTCAATGTTTGCTCAAAATAATTATTACCTTTGAAAAAACAAAAAAACAACAACAATACCACCAACCTTTATTTTTATTATTATTTTTCACCAAAAAACAACAATAACAACAACAAAAACACAAACCACCAACCAACCAATCATAATCATGCTTTACAAAACAACCAAAACAAAAAAGAAACAAACAAACAAAAGCGCAAAAAACAAAAAAAAAAACAAACAAAAAAATCAAAACCCCCAAATAACCCACACCAAACCAATTAAACAAAAAATAAAACTCAAACTAAACACCAAAAACATAAACACCAACAACCACCAAACATATATATATACGTATGTGTGTATGTGTGTGTATGTGTGTGTGTGTGTGTATATGTATATATGTATATATTTTCATAATAATAATTAAAATAAAAAAACAAAACAAAACAGAACAAACACAAAAAAAACAACGAACAAACCTACAACAAAAGCAAAACAAAACAACAACAAACAAAAATAAAAACAAAAAAAAAACCAAAACAACAAAACACCAAAAAACAACACAAAAACAACAAAAAAAACAAAACAAAACACACAAAAAACAATAACAAAATACTAACAACGAGAACAGACACAACCCACCCACAAAAACTTTTTTTTTAAACAACAACAAACCAACTTACCAACTGCCTGGCCTTTCCTCCCTCCCACTTCCTTCTGCAAGTCCCTGCCTCCCTCCCCTTCAACGATGTGGCCGCCCTCCTCCCCTTCCCCACCTTCACTCTCGCCTTGGGGCCTCCACCTTCATCTTCGCCGCCCGCCTCCTTCTCCTCCACCATCATCGCCGCCCACCTCCTCCCCTTCCACCTTCACCGCCGCCCGGTCCTCCTCCTTTTTCTTCTTCATCTTCTCTTCTCTCCCCTTCCCACCCTCCCACCTCCCACTCCTCCCGTCGTCCGCCTCCAACCCTCCCCTCCCACACCTACCCAAACCCCCCCCAAACCTGCCTCCAAACCTCCCCTCCCACACCTAACCAAACCCCCCCCCCCCCAAAACCTAACCATACCCCCCAACCAGACCCCACCCAGTTACCCCCACCCTAGCCCACTTTCCCACCCCCACCATAGCCCCCTTTCCCACCACCCCCACCCGCAGCAAACACGTAGCCCACCCAACCCATTTCAAATTATTTTAAAAAAAACACACCCACCCACATGCAGGTCCCCCTTTCTTGCTATGTGGTACCATGTGCTCGCATGTTCGTGCACATATACGGATGTGCTTGTGACGTGTCCATGATCTTTGCGTGTGTTCACGTGCAGGGACGCGCGTCCAACTTGTTCGTGCAGTGACGTGTTACAGTCGTTCCTACATAATCATTAGCAGCTGTTCGTATGCAGTCACGGGTACTTCAAATCCCGAAACCTCTAAAAACACATTAAAAACAATTCAAATATCCATTAAAATTCCATTAAATTTTTTAAAAATTGCATAAACATTCTTGAAAAATCTCTAATATTTTTGCCAACAATTTAAACATTTTTCCAAATTTAAAATCTCAAAAAAAATTACCAAAAAATCAAAATTCAAAATTCCTTTCAAAAACATGCAAAAATGGACAAATTCATTAACAATTAATAAAAATGCCGATATAATTTCAAAAAATTCTACAAACTTCTTGGTCCCTTTTGCCAATGATTCTCAATTGAAAATGCTTTCTTATTTGGCAAAAGTTTTATTTGAAGACACAAAACCCTAATTTTTTGCCAAAATTCATGCAAAATTCATTTTCAATCTCAACAATGAGCTGAAAAATGTGAATTAAATCGGATTACCTTATTGACACTTGATGATCATGTTTGATTGCTGAAATTGCATTTTTACTTTATGTTTATTTTTTAAAAACCAAAACACACTGCAAAAACAAAAATAAAACAAAACAAAACCACAAACTTTCCGCACATTGATATTTCAACCCACACATGTTTTCTCATTTGGTTTGTTGTTTCCATACACATTAACATGAACCACCATATTGCCTTTCATTTTATTTTTTGCATTTTTTTTCTTTTAAAAAATCAACAAAAAAAACAAACAAACAACAAAACCATAACAATAAAATCCAACCAAAACAAACTCCCAACATATCCATCATTTTATTTTACTTTGGTCATGCATATCATTTGCTTTATTCTTTTTGGTCAATGTGTTAGTTGTTTTTTCGTTTTTCTATACGATAGGACGACTAGTTTTAGTCGACCTTTTGTCCATTTTGTGGAATATTTGTGGATTGCACCTTTCCTTTTTCGAGGGTGTGGTCTCAGACTTCACAGACAGACCCACACATTGCCACGTTTTTTTTCTTTTTCCCTCTCTCATATGGCACTATAACATACATTTAATTGTAATAAAAATCAACTGACCATTGCACACACCAAATTAATAAAATGCACATCATAACATTGTAAATAAAATGAACCGGATGTTAATTGTAAAAGGAACCCCGCCGTTGCATGAGCACTTTTGCACTGTAACCCACTTAATTTTTGTAAATTAAAAACCATCCACAAGTGTGCACACACACGGGTTACAGACACATTAAATTGTAATTAAAATAAACCCCCTGAAGTCATGCATGCATGCACTCAAGTGCCACACATCATGTAATTGTAACAATGAACTGCATCAATAGAGACCCAGTCAAGTCAAGTCGTGTCAAGTCTCTGAGAGGGGCTAGGCTACGCTTCCGACTCACCATGCATTAACGGATTGAATTAACAATGAACTATGCTTAATTGATCATCTAATCAAAATGAGTCGTTAGTTTCACCCATCCACTTCACCGCATTGTAGAACGTTGAACATTACGTGGGATTTGGGATTATCAGTCTGAGATTGGTGTGATCAGTGCTCATTATATTTTCAGTCAAAGTCTTTGGTTCAGTCATGATTTTTTGTGTCTGTGTCTGGGATACGATGTGGTTGAGTTTTATTCTTTTTAAGTGTTTGTCTACGGGGATACAGGGTGCCTATTTGTTGCATAGCATGAAGCTTTCAATCGCATATGTGCGTAGGTCATGTCGAATTTTCCATAGGATGTGGTTTGCTTAGGGTGGTTTGGTCCAATCAGTCTAGTTCTCAATCTATTTCCTATCTATGGTCTCAGTGGTGGTTTTGTTTGTGGATTTTGCAAGTTTTCTCTTTTTATTCATGGTTTTGTGTGTGTGGATTTTTGCTATAGTCTGAATGGCACCTACTTCTACCCCTCCGATTGTGATACAGCATGTTCTCCTTGTAGTCCATGATTATTCCCTCCTTTTAGAGATGGATTGCATCCGATGTGTAGGGCTCAAACCATTTGTTACTCTTACATTGCCGTCTGTGGATGAGAAACTTTGTTACTCCTTCTTGTCTTCTTACAAGAACCAGTCTTGTCTGGTTTATAGCCGCACCTTCTGTTTATCTGTAGCTAATATCAGTGAAGCACTGTGCTTGCCCAATTTTTGCTTCATTTGTGCCCAGTGGTAACCAGTTACTCACTGCTGAAGAGATTGTTACGCTAATGAAGAAGGAAACTTCTACCCCCTTGCTCCTTAACCAGATCATTAATAGTTCAAGGGTATCTGTTGCCCATATCTCTTCTCCCATATGGAAGCAGCTATGTCAGTTCCTCTAGGATCAATTTATGTCGAGCAAGTCTATATCCAAGTATCTATCCAAAGAACTGTTCACAACTTCTGTGAAGATTCTAGATGGTACTAAGTTCAATTGGGCAGGCTTCCTATTATCCAAGATGGATCAACATTTTCAGCGAGTACGGAAGGGTCAAAATAGTAATGTTTCCTATGGTGCCTTATTACAAAGAATCCTCACTTTTGCACCTCCTCCTGGTGGTGTTCCAATGCCCGATCCTGCTCCTTTACCAGTGCAGCAACACCACAACTTACTATTAGTTTTCTTAAGATAACTCTTGCAAAATGATAAGCAGGTAGTGAAAGTAAGGTATGGAAAGAGAAATGCTTAATTCTAAAAATGAACTTTTGCTTCAAGTAGACCATGCAATCCAAAGAATTTATGACATTGAGGTTTGAGACATGTTTTACTTCCACCTTACCCCCTCTCCCCCCGAGAATGATATAAATCCTTCCTAGGATTGGTGAATTAAGGGTTAAGGACATTAAGTGCAGAGTTGTGGTGCTTCATTTTGCATTAGCTAGGCATAGAAGTGTGGGTTATACTCCAAGTGAGCATGACGGTCCTATTGTTAACCTTAGTTCAAGGTGGCAGAAAAATGAAGAAAAAAGCAAAAAAAGAATAGAAAAAGAGCAAAGGCGCAGAGGCGGCCCCTAAAAGCTAAGTTGAGGCAAAAGCATAATTTTAAATAGAAGGTGCCTCAAAAAACTCTAAAAACTCTTATAAAAAAGCTCCAAGCTTCCTCCTGTGCCATTTGTAAAAGAACAGACGGGTGTAAGCTTAAGGCCTGAGGCAAGAAAAGGGAAATAGGAAAAAGGACCGTGACACAAAGGCCGGTAATGTAAAAAGGGATGGGCGTCTATGGAATTTTTGGGCTTTGTATATAAAGTTGAAAAGTGAATGAGAAGCTCATTCTTGTGTGTGGCCAAAAATGGTTCTCTTCTTCTTATTCTTCTTCTTCTTCTTCTTCTTCTTCTTGCTTGCTTGAGCTTGTGCTTGAGAGAGGGGGTGAGCACATGGGAGTGAGGGATCAAGAGGGTGAAGCTCTTCACCATTCCTCCTTCTCTTCTTCTTTTCTCTTCTCTTTTCTTGCGCGTGCACGGCTATGTGGATGGAGCTTGAAGGAGGAGGCTTGAGCTAGCATCTAAGATCGTGGAGCTACCGGTGTGTGCGAAGGAGGAGGCAACTCATTTCGGCATCGAGGTACGCTCACTACATTCGTGGGTTTGGAGGCATGTCGACTAGGTGAGAGGTAGCCATTAGAGCTCGCTTGGAATGCTTGAAATAATAAGCGGTCTGTGGATCTTGGCAATTGAGCAAGAGCTCCCACATCTGTCATGAAGTCTAATACCTACTTGCATAATATAGGCCATGACATCAGTTAGGAAGTCATTGGAGTTGATCTTGCCAGCAATATGTAGCTTTTCTTCAGTATAAGGACTCGATTTAAATAGGGGTGGGCCATGCTATGATCTTCTAAGGGTCGATTGCAAGTGATGGCCAATATTTGAAAGGAGGTGGGAGCTACATATGTAGGGACATACTCAAAGGTTTTGATGGTGCATCTTTGCTCGACATTGGTCATGATTGGGCAGCCCTCTTGTTCCCATTGAAGATACAGAGCATACCATTTACGTAGAAAGGAGGAGTCAGTGATGGAAAGCTTTTTAAGTTCTTCTAGCTCTTGGTTGGTGGTAGAGACTTTACTCTTACTATACGAGGTGATTAGCCTTTGTTTATGAGCTTGCTTGCTAGAAATCTCAGTGGCGATCAATTCCTCGGTTACCATGGGGACTTTAATGAACATGAACTTGGATTCTTCCTATGTACATGGCATCATGTGTACATCAGTTGCTAAAAGCTCGTCTAGGAGGCCTAGGTCCAACTGTGCATAGCTTTTAGCGAGCATTGTGAAGGTAGCATTCAAGCGTATAATGCATGTAACCAAGTCAGCCAGGAGGCCAATGTAAGAATAGATCTCTGCTCCTCATCAGAGGATTTAAGTCCTGCAACAAGAGGTTGGGGTTTGATTGGGCTGGATAGCTCAGCAAATGGTGTCTACCACTTTGATTGATCCTTATAGGGTGAGGCCTAACCACTTGTGTGAGGAGCTTGGTTTGGGGCTCAGATGTTGTATTGTGTTGTTGCTGGTTGTGAAGCCATCGGGGCACTAGCAGTATTAGGTTGAGTCAGTTTAGGGGCAGCCAGTTGCAGTTTTGGTCGGTAAACCTATTGAGGTTCGACAGGTCTAGTTTTTTACTCAAGAAATTTAGCAGGTTTAGGTGGCTCACTAGTCTTTGGAGATGGGCTACTAGCAGTTCGCTGAGGGACATGTATACTACTCTTGGTCTTAGGCATCCAAATCTAGTTGTTTCTCTCGTAGTAGCCTTGTGCATGCAATATGGTTGTAGGTACCCATCATGGCTTGACTGTTTGTTGGGTTTTAGAGCACCAACCGTGTCTCCTACACTTAGCATGTGCTATTTGGGAGTTATGGGTCCTTGCAGTTTGGCTCTTAGATGGCAGTGATTGGTGTTTAGGTATCCATTTTAGTTGTTTCTTAGTGGTCTTGGCTGCATTTCCCTTGGGTTGTGATTGGTTGGTCTTGGCAAGGCAGGACAAGTCATGACCCCCTCCTAAGATTTTTGTTATATACTACTATCTGTGGCCACTAGGGCTTGGGTAGAGCCATGCTGTCCTTGCTAAAAGTTGTTACTACCCTCACAGTGCTAGTGGCGAAGTGAATGCACTACGAGTTGTAGTCAATGTTGCAATGTGCATGCTTCTTGAAAGTGCGTCCTAGCAACGATTCCTTACCTGTAGTTTGGTATTAGGTAGCATAGAAAATCATGGTAGGCTTTCAGTCTCGATAGAGACCACCACTTTGCATTTCCCTAGTAAAGGGTAGGATTATCCCCCAAATGGGTTGAGCTTCGCATTCATGGGTTGTAGCTAGGGCTGATCAGTGAGAGTCCAATACTCTTAAGGATGTTGAAGTTAGTCCCCTCATTAATGAGTGCATCAAAAGTGCATGTCTTTTGAGCAGTGGACCATGATTCATAGATAAGTAAGTTCTATTGCATTCTTGTCCGTATCCTCAATTTTTGTGATGGGGGTTACTTTCACGTGATAGGAAAGAAGCCTATGCCCTCTCCCTCTAAGATTTCAAGCTCTACATTGCCTGTTTGACTAATGTTATAGACTCTAAAAGGCCCTAAACCTTTGAATTTCATCTTCTGCTTATGGCCTTTCACTGAGTATAGCGATACTAGGTTCCCTTGCTCGAAGTCACGTTCTTTGACATGCTTGTCAAACCAACTCTTGCATCTTGCCTTCTAACAGATTAGTACATGAGTAGCTAGAAGTCGTGTCTCGGAGAGACGTTCCAGCTCTAGCAAGCATTTGGTCCATGCTTGTTTCCCTTCCCATCACTCTTGTACTACCACTCTCAAGCTAAGAACGAAAAACTCTACTAGCAGAATCGCTTTGGTTTTGTAGGTTAGCTTGAAGGGTGTCCACCACCCAGCCAACTACCATCTTATAGGCTATCCTATAGGCCCATAGTGCTACCATGAGTCTTCTATCCTAGTTGATGTGTGAGGTAGAGACTACCTTAGTTAGGACATTCACTAGGACCTTGTTAGTGGACTCCACCTGATTGTTAGCTTGAGGGCAGTAGGGTGATGATTTCCAATGGATGATCAAGAAGGTGGAAAGCAAGTGGGCAATCACTTCATTAATGAAATGAGTGCCTTGGTCACTAACTAGTTCCATGGGGCATTTGAATCGTGAGATCACTTGCTCCCAAAGGAACTTAGCCGTGGTTGCATCATTCTTTCTCGTGGCTCGAGCTTTGGCCCATTTTGTGAGGTAGTCCGTCAACCACAATGATGTATTTAGCTTGGGAGTAGTGTGTTGTGGGACTGATTGGCCCAATGAAGTCAATGCCCCATTTTTCAAATGGTTGGCATGCTGGAACTAGGGTCAACTCCATTTTGTCCTTATGAATAGGAACCTTAGTCATTTGACACTCATCATAATGCTTTATGAATTTAACAGCATTGCGGAATAGGGTGGGCCACCATATTTGATATTGTAGCACCTTGTAGGCCGTAATATCTCTGTTGAAGTGTCCTCCAACAATTCCACCATATGCTTCTGTTAGCACATCATGCATTTCATGCTCACATACACATCTTTGCAACAGGCCATCTTGCCCTAACCTATAGAGTTGGCCAGTGATCAAATGATAGGGTTGAATCTTAAGGATAAGGCGCCTTAGCCTAGCCTTCTCAATAGATCTCTCTGGTAGTTCGTGCTCTAGGATCTGGACTATGTCATCAGCCCAATAAGGCATCAAGTTGGGTCTAAAAAAATCCTTCTCACTGGACACACTAAAGAGGTGTGCATCAAGTAGGTCATCTGTAATGCCTTGTCTAGCGGTCTCTCTTGTGGGTATGTGGGACATGTGATATGCCATGTATTATTGCTTGCCCTTGTGTACAACCACAAAAAAAGTAAACTCTAAAAGCGAAAGTAGCCATGGAGCTATGCGTCCAGTAGCACAAGGCTTGTTAACGAGATAAAGCAAGGCTTGATGGTTAACAAAGAAGGTAAAGGGCATAGCCAAAAGATAATGCCGAAATTTCTTTGCAACAAATACCATGGCCAAGCCTTCCCTCTCCATTGTGGATTAGTTGATCTCTATTTTCGTGAGTTGTCTACTAGCAAAGCTCATTGGATAGTCAAGGTTATGTTCGCCATGTGCTAGCACAAAACAGCTACAACAGCAAACTTTGACACATCAATATGCACATGGAATGTTTTGTTCTAGTTTGGGGCTCGTAAAATTGGTACGGTAGTGATAGCCTTTTTTTAACTCCTCATAAGTGCGTTGGCACTCCTCAGTCCACTCAAATACAATCATCAACTTGTAGAGTGGTCTAGCAATCAATGCATAGTTCAAAACCAAGCGTCGATAGTACCCCGTGTGTCCTAGGAAGCATTGTACTCCCTTGTAGTTGGTTGGTGGTGGCAAGTCAAAAATAACCCTAATCTTAGAGAAGTCTGTGGCAATGCCATTCTTGGACAACACCTGCCCTAAGATACATCCATGTCTCACCCATAATTGACACTTTAGGGGGTTCAACGAGAGACTATAGAGCCTACATTGTTCAAAGACTGTGTGAAGCTTATCTAGGTGTTCTTTTCAGCTAGAGTGTACGCACAAATCATCAACAAATACTTCTAGCTTGCATCTAAGAACATCCTTGAAGATGGTACACATTAGATGCAGAAAGATAGCAGGTGCGTTCATCAGCTCAAACGACATGACTATATATGCGAACACACCTAAGTCCATGGTGAATGCTATCTTATGCCTGTCATCAGGGTGTACTTGAACTTGATTGTAACTTGAGAAGCTGTCCAAGAAACTGTAGGCCTCTTTTGTTGCTACTCTCTCAAGCATGTGCTCCATGTAAGGCAATGGGTAATTATCTCTCTTAGTTGTGGCATTGACTTTCTTGTAGTTCATGCACACTCGGATTTTTCCATTCTTCTTCAAGATGATCACAATGGGTGATACCCAATGGGTGATACCCAGTTCATGTGCTCAATCTCGTAGATGAATCCTGCCTTCAATAGTGTATCAATTTCTTCCTTCATGGTGTGAGCATGCATTGGATTCATCGGGTAAAGTTGTTGCTTTACTGGTGTTGCGTCAGTAGTCATTGGGATGTTATGTGTTATGACCCTTGGATCAACTTCTTTGAGTTCATCTAAGGACCAGGTGAACATGTCTACGTACTCTCGCAAGAGAGCAATAAGATTGGCCTCTTCTTGCTCAGTTAGGTCATTAGCTATAGAAATTGGGTTGAGGCTTCTCCCCTTCCCTTGCTAAGTTGACTTCCTTGACTTTGGCAGGTCCTTCTATCGATTCATTTGTCTATCCTTGTCTTTTTGCACCCAACAAGATCACTACCATGTCCCCTTTCTTGAATTTAGTAAAGTGCTTTGGTAGGTCTTGGGTTTTCTTTTGCTATTCAACTTTCATCCCTTTTGGTTGTCCTCCCTTTCCCACCTTCAACCATATGTGCCTTAGGTGGACCAACAAGTCCCTTTTGGTGCATCTGATTTTAGGTGGTCAGGGTATCTTTGGATCACTCTCAAAGCTTACCTTTGATTCCAAGTTGAACTCACAACCCTCGCTAGAGGATGGGGTTTCCCCTTATGGTCACAACTATGACTTCGACTCCGTCCTAAAGAGAGTCCCAACACTTGGTTGGACTAGCCTTGCTTGTTTGTAGTTCATCACATCTAAGTGATCCAGCCACCAAGTGTAATCACATTCACTTCTTTTGAGGGCTCCTCTTTTAGTTATAATTGCATTGGCTCTCTGTGGCTTGGAGTCTACTTTTATTTGTTCGATTTCTCAACCATTACTATCTTACTTTATCATCTCGACCTCTTCTTCACTACTTTCAATTGAGGAATAGTAGTCATCATACTCGTCATCTGAATTGTTGCCCTCTGACTACTTGTCATCATCTAGGTCTCCATTCTCGACTCTCTTTCATATGTGATTAGTGCCCAATTGTATCTAAGGTTTAGGTCATGCACTTTAGTCCATCTCCATTTTGGTTCACCCGTGAGATCTTGAAGTGGCTTGAGATTAGCAGATGTGGGTGACTAGCTAGATCCCTTGTTAGGTACTCAAGAATCCCCTAGATTTCAAGCTTGCTAAATGGGACATGGAAAGGAGTGAACTTTTGTTGCATGCTAGGATTTTTGGCCATCATATAGAGTGGCACTGATGGTAGGGTCTTGCCCCTTGGAAATTGAGGTACAGTGGCTTTGTGGGACTCACAGGCTGTCCTTACAGCCTGCTTACAATCTTCTTCCTCATCCAAAAATGGTAGGTCGATGGTTGCTAGCACATGCATCCAGTCCCACTCATCTTTGGGTAAAGAATGTACTTTGTCAATGGTCCAAATGAATTCCTAGCTTGGGTGTCTCCTTTCAAGATAGAGGAGATGGCATCTAAGTCGATCGGCATGGTCATTGAGGTGTCCACCTCAACTCTCACTGCCTTTGATCTGTTGCTTAGGAATATGGGCCCATCACCCTAGTCTTTGATTACTCGCACGTTCCTCATCCACAGCTAGCCTAGCAATATGCCATGGTCTACTCCCTTCATAACAATGAAGCTCATTGAGAACTGGGCACTTGCTATTTTTAAGGGCTAGTCCTTCAACACTTTGAATGGCTTAACTTTCATGCCATTAGCTAGGGTGACATTAAACCCTACGGTCTCCAGTGGCGGGTTACCCTAAACTTTCAAAACTGCATGGCTAAGTACACTGACTCCCACTCCCATGTCTACAATCCCCTTGCTTGTGACATCTCCTAATGCTACCACTGGTAGAACCGCATGATCTCCGTGCGCTCCTAGAAAGCATTCACATGCAACGACTTAGGCACTAAGTTCAATGTGAGGCTAGGTATCTATCTGGCTACGTCATGGTCATGCAAGCTGACTACTCCTGGCTTGTTAGATCCCTCTACCCATTGCTTTAATTCTTGCCATAATGAAGGGCTTTGACTAAGCAGGTCTCCCATCGGCAACCTTACAGGAGTCAATAGCAATGTCATAAGCAGGCCATTAGCTGCTTGCCTTTCATGCCGCTAGTCTTGAGTAGCTTTCCTATCAATGGCATCTAAGCCTTGTCTTCGTGACTCTGCAAGAGGTGTGGATGCATCTCTTGAGTTTATGCATGTCAGTGAGACTGGCGTGATTACATTGGAGCCCTCATTGATCTCATCTTCTATGATGGGCTTTGCATCCTTTAGATGCTCATGGGATTCTCTCACCCACTCAACCTTATCAACTATTTCTAATTGTCGCTTTGGATTAGGATAGTCCCCAACCTTGGCACTCCCCTTCTCTGTGGTTGTAGGTGCTGAAGTCTCAGCCTTTGCATCTGCCACTTGCTTCCCTCTCGTTAGTGTGGTTGCACTATTTGTTTTAAGTGTCACTTTGGCATCTGCCCTCTTCTTCCTCTTCGACGAGTCTTCCTTCCTATCAAGGCATCATCTAGGTTGTTAGGTCCTAGCAATGAAATACTGACATGGTTCGTTTGTGCCCTAGTCATGAAGTTCAACGAGATGGGAGTGGCCTCACCATCAAGCATTTTGACTCCAAATAGCCCCAAGGGCACAAAAGGTACAATGGCTGAGCTAATTTTTTCCTAGGATATTTGGCATATAAGTGAGCGATTCCACACTCGGGGCATCCTAAATTAGCCTTTTCTCAATTATCTTATTCTCATTCAGGGCAATAAGATGAGATATGCTCTGGGTGGCTACAAGTCTAGCATGAGATTGGGTCTTGGCTTTGCCCTCCTAGGCCTTTATCCCTTCCTTGACCTAATGCCATCACCGGGTACTGGTCTAAAGTCCATTAAGATGGGATTGCCCTCATCATCATACAAGACGTAAGGGTTTACATATGACTCATCCTCATTCAACTGCTTTACGTAATGTATTGGGGCATCACTCATCGATGGATGGGTCACAAAGGGCCCAAGTGGTCTAGGTATGCCTGTGGGTTTGATGTCCATTTTGGGGATAGTTGGCTTGGCATCATTAGGTGATGGGAGAGCTAATGGGGCTCCCCTTTTGAATTGCAGCAGTCTACTTCCCAAGTAGTAAGGTTGGTTGTAAAGCTGCAGATATGGTAACTGTCTCAGCAGTCTCAGTAGTGCGTAGCATCGTGATCGAATCTACCGCAGTTGGCACAAGGTTTGGATCTAGGATCTGTGCACTCGGCTAGGAGGTGGTTCTCTCCACAATGGACACATTGCACGTGAGGTTGCGTAGGTCTTCTAATCATTTCCTAGAGTTTGGCTAGCTCTAACTTTACGTTCAGCAATTCTTGGCTAGGGTCAATGCTCTTCCCTTTCTCTTGATTACTATGACTAGATCTGTTGCTATAGCGGTGCCAGCTCTCTCTGAGGCTCTAGAGGCTGCACTATCTCGGATTGTGGCTCTCAACCTCCTCTCCTTGAATAGGTCATCTACACATATGGCTTCCTCAAAGACCCTAGCTAGCATGTGCCTTTGCAAGTTCGAGTTGCCTACCAAGGCTTTGTAGAGCTCTTCACTCCTAATTCTTCTGCTTATGAATATGGTGGAGACCACATGCTCACTAGGTCATTCTATGGCGGTTGGGATTCTCTTAAAGAGACTTCTCACATGGGTGATGTGATCTCTAATGTCCTCCTTGTCCTTTTGATGGAAATTCATCAGTCAGACAATAAGGTCATTTGAATACCCTGCCTCAGAGGACCTCTTGATGAAGAGGCTCTTGAGAGTATTGAAAGTGTTGCACTCAGTGACATCTAGATTGATGTACCATGTTTGTCCTTTATCTTTGAGACAAAGACCGAAGGCTTGCGCACGTTGAGCAGGGTCTGTTAGGCCGTTCACCTCACGCACCTACTTGAATCGCTCTATGAAGCTATATGGGTCGTTGTCGGGCTGGTACTTGTTGAGTTGCTTGGCATTTATGTGTATCTTCGATTGGCTCCTCGAATTTGGTGTGATTTCTAGTCCTGTTAGTAGCGAAGTTGCCAAGGCCACTCCACTACTTTGCTCTTTGCAGCCATGTTGTCTATGAGTTGCTTAGTGAGAAGCTCGCTCAATGTGAGATTGGCTTCTAACACTCTTTTCCTCTCTGCATTGGGTCCTGTCCTATTCCGATTGCCAAGTGCTAAAAATTGCTGGACCTCTCGCATTTCTATTTCTTGCCTCAACTTTTGAGCTCGTTGCTCCTGGTTGTAAGCAGCTATGCCCTGTAGTGCCTTCTTAGCCAATCTCCACTCTTCCTCAAGGTCAGCTATGATATGCTCAGTCGGCCTACCATGATGCTCCTTCTTGGTTTGTAAATCGTATCAATTGATCATTTTTTGGATATTGATTGGGAACTCTCACACAAGTTGAGCTGCTCATTCTCATGATTGAAGCTTGGGCCTAACATATTTTCAGCCTCTTGGTCCATTAGTTTGTTGATCAAACTGATCAACTCAAGTAAGGTTGAGTCCCTAGTCATATCAGTATTCTCGCTCTCCAAAAGGCTTGGTTTTGATACCTTGTTTGAGATTTGAAGGTCCTTTCCTATTAGTGAGTTCATTCAGGTCACTTATCTTGCATGTGAGTTCCTTATTAGTTCATCTAGTCCTCAAATTTAAGTGTGCTTAAGTGTTCATGGGGTACTTCTTTTTGTGTACAGTGCAAAATCAAACTTTCTACTTTTTGAGTGCACTTCAAGTGATTGTTTAGGGAGTGCATGACTATGACGAAAACAATGTGATGCAATGTACTTTTCTAGTCCCTCCCTCACATGGTTACTCTAATAGGTTTGATTGGGTCCCTTTAGGCATTTTCGATGAGTGGTTTGAGGGGCTTTGTTTGGGGTCGCTTCCGAGGTGGCTAAGTCGTGATCTTGATGTATGGAGGCTCTATGAGCCATTCGACATGTCTGGATGCCTACAAGAGTATTGCCTTGCTTCGGGTTGAGCTCTAGCTGGCTTGGGATGTGTTGGATTGGTTAGTTTTCAAGTTCAGGTTAGTGTGTCCAATTATCAGATGTATGATTCCCAAAACTAAGCTATTCGATTCTGTGACTGTCTAAGTGAGAAAATCAAACAGTCCGAGTCTCGTGTTCAAGGTGATTGTTTGAATTGGTCGCGTGGGGTCCAAGTCTGGCTATTCGGTTAAGAGCCTGTCTAACTCAGATTGGTTGGTGTTGTCCGATCAAAGGAAGTACTACATGTGTTCAAGTGAACAGCTGAGTGTTTGACTATGGGAATTGGACTTTCGAGGGGTGTCCAATTTTGTCGATGCAAACAGCTTGCAAGACACAATTTCGATTCATATGATCTCTAGAGGTAATGCTGAGTTGTGAGCACTTCTAGAATCAACAATCAAGAGCTAAGGAAGGTTTGTATGTACTTGGAGTAGGCAAAAACCTCTGAATCTATGCGCTTGATCTTGTCTTTGTCCCTAGAGCTCCAACTCACACACACACACACATAGAGTTTACTGCAGAGCAAAGGAAGAGGAAAAAGAGGCATCAAAAGGAAAATCGCAAGGTAGAACAAAGAAAAAGGCACCTCTCAAGAGAGCGGGCCTGGAAAAAATCTAAAGGCATGGGAACAACTGCAAGGAGTCCAAGCCGCAACCATGGAAGCTGCAAAAAGGCCAAAAGCAAGAAGGCACACTTTTAAATATAAAGGCACAGCCAAAATCTTTGTAAAAGAGCGCCAGGCTCCCTCTTCTACAATTTGTAACCATGGACAGGCAGTTGGGCTAAGCTAGGAAGTTAGGGCAAAGGAAAAAAGAGCCTAGGCCACGGTCGTAGGCCACGGTCGTAGGCCATGGTCACAGCCATGTAAAAAGGGGATAACCGCCCAAGGGAAAAGGGGACATGTATATAAGCCAAAAAGTTAATGGAAACTCTCATTCTTGGTGTGTGGCAAAAAGCTTCTTATTCTTCTCTCTTCTTCTTGTCTTCTTGCTTGTGCTTGAGTGAGAGAGTGTGAGAGAGTGAGGGAGTGAGTGTGTGAGAGTGAAGGATTGAGGAGAAGAAGCTCCCTATCTCCTCTCTTCATCTTCTTCTCTTCTCTTCTCTTGCGTGGCTATGGACGATGGATCTTGATGGAGAGGGATTGAGGTTGCTTGAGCTTACCTCAAGGATCGTGGAGCTACTAGTGTGCAAGAAAGAGGAGGGTACTCGATCAAGCATCAAGGTAAGCTCACTACACCCCATAGGTAGAGAGAGTGTGCCAGTTATGTGAGAGGTAGCCATGGCTACTCGGCTTGAAATGCTTGACCAATAAGCGGTCCGTAGGTCTTGAGGGTTGAGCGAGAGAGCTCCCTTCACACACACACACACACACACTCTCTCTCTCTCTCTCTCTCTCTCTCTCTCTCTCTCTCTCTCTCTCTCTCTCTCTCTCTCTCTCTCTCTCTCTCTCTCTCTCTCTCTCTCTCTCTCTCTCTCTCTCTCTCTCTCTCTCTCTCTCTCTCTCTCAAAGCCCTGAAATTGAAAATGAGCTCTCTTCCCTCTTTCTCAGGATTTTAGACCCCCTCTCCAATACTCCTTGGATGCTTTTCCTCTTCTTTCCCATATTTCAACCACATTTTCCTTCAATTTAGGCCTATTGTTGCGCAAAACCCTAATGTGGGTTCTACCCTTTCCTCTATTTTTCCTACCTAAATGCCTACAAATCTCTACAAATCACAAGAAAATGCTAATGCTAATCAAACCAACTTATTAGAACTTCAGAAATCCAATACACTTTTTGCAAAATGAAGATCATACGCCCTTTGTTCCTACCTATCTACCTCAAGCACCAGTTTTGGGGAAACCATTCAATGCTCGATTTGGAGTGTGCAAGTCCATAGCCATGTATGCAAGAGAAGAGAAGAGGAGAGAAGAAGATAGAGAGCTTCTCCACTACGGTCCCTCACCCTCACACACCCACTTCCTCACACTCTCACACTCCCAGGGACTCTTAAGCACAATCACAAGCTAGCAAGAAGAAGAAGAAGAAAAAAAAGAAGAAGAGCCACTTTTGCCACACACTAAGAATGAGCTTCTCTATTCACTTTTCGGCTTTTATACATGCCCTCATCCCTTTGGATACCCATCTCCTTTTTTACATGATCGGCCATCTTGCAAAGGTCCTCTTTTTCTATTCCCTTCTATTTACATTATACCTTCACCTATGCCTGTCTACTCTTTACAACTTGCACAGGAGAGGGAGCCTAGTGCTCTTTTACAAAAATTTGGGGGTGCCTTCACATTTTAAAATGCACCTTTGCCTTTGTCTTGAATTTTAAGGTTGCTCTTGTTCTTTTGGCCTTTCTCCTCTTATCCTTTTGTCGGCCTTCTTTTTTAATCGCTTTGCTCTGCATTTTTGAATTTTCTCGAATTTTCTTTGCTTTCTTTTTCTCTGTCTTACACTAGGGTTAACATCTACACACTAGTGATCCTTGCCATGTTCTACAAAGCCCTTAGGCCACTTCATGTAAATCTCATTATGCATTGGTATAACATCCCTAGATGATTTGGCATCAAATAGACATCTCAAGAAGCATAACAGACCTCCAGACAATGAGTGAAGGGCTATCTTGAACTGTAATACAAAATACTATCATAAACTATGAGCTAATGGTGGCTAAACAAGAGCCCCAATTGATGCCCAAACTCATGCCAAAAGTGTTGGGTACAATGCCAAGTGATTGCCCCAAGACCAAGGGCAAAGCCAAGAGCTGGAGATGAGGTAAGATGACGTAGACTGATTAGGGAAGGGGAACAACAAATAGATGCAATTCATGTTGAATTGTTGGCCACTCCTACTGTCTCTACTGAGTGGAATGTGGCATTAGGGAAGCTTAGTAGGGTCCAGGGAAGCCCTCGGACAAGCTTTAGGTGACAGAAAAAAGTTGGGAAGAAGGTAGAGCTCAATGCATACCTTAGGGTGAAGAATCCATGGCTGCCATTAAAACTATGAACTGAAGCTTTTCTCCACAAGTTGTAGGTTGGCAGGCTCAAGCTCTTGGGGAAGATGGCTCTAATACCAATTGAAGGGAGCGAGTCCTGAAGTGGAAGCACAGAGTGAAAGAAAGAGCTATGGTAGAGAGAGAGAGAGAGAGAGAGAGAGATGTGGGAACTCCAACATTCACAGTGTGTGATTGGCCTTCCCTTTATTCAAATGTCATTGAAAGAATAAAAAATGAAGTGGTAGTGGTGGGTGCATGCCACTTGTAGTGTGCAGGTGTGTGGGTACTCTCAGTGTAACTAATACACTGGTGGTTGGGCAGAGGTGCCTTTATCCCCAACAATTACAACTTTTTGGAGTAAAGTTGCCATTACTAAGAATAGCCATTGAAGGGAAAACACTTTTAGAAATATCAATTACATGCCATTGAAGTAGCTAGATCCAAGAGTACCCTAGCATTGATGCTAATATTTAGATGGCCTCAATACATAACGAGCTATGCTAGCATGGATCTAGGTGGTCCACCATGCAAACTAGCACCACTAAGCAAGCACATCTTGGTACCACCATCAATTCCTAGATTAAGAAAAAGGCTAATTTAGAGAATTATGACAAGGGCTTTGAAAGAACTCTAGAGACTAGAATGAAGACAATGTATGACATGCTTAAAGCTTGCATCTTACATTGTCAAAAGCATGAGTGAAGAGACCAAGAAGGGGCTTCTCTACGAATAGATTCTTCATAAAACCTTAGACATGGTTTTGATACAAGAGCACAAGCTTTGTGACCATAGTGGCAATGTCTTTCCTCATGGTAATAAATTGTGTTTTTCATGAGTTGGGCTATGCCACCATCATCAAGACTAGTAGAAACCCTTGACTTAAGTTTGCATCTCAAGATGAGCATATTCTAGTAGTAACCATCACTTGGAACAAGGAACACCTTGACATAGTTAATGTCTAAAAATTCAATGATGCATGGTTGAGGAAATTATATGACAAATTTTAGGCAGGATAGACATTAACAAAGGGCTTCTTGCTAGTGATTGTCACATGACCTTGAGTGACCTAGACGCCTCTTCACAATCTATCAAGTTCCATGGGGAGGAATGTGAAACATGGACAAATGTTTTCAATCGATGAGGTCTTGAGGACATTGTATAAGTTTTCTTGCACTCACAAGCCCATCATTAAGACCATGGGCACACCCTTATTATTTCAAGGGGGTTCAATTACAAAGTATATGGCTACCTCTCACCTAACCTACTCATATGCACACTCTTATTATTTCAAGGGGATTCAACTACAAATTCTATGGCTACCTCTCATATAGCCTACTCATCACAGGCACAAGACCTTATGACGAATCTTTCTACTACACATACAATAGAATGACTCAAAGCAAGGGTGTAGTGAATATACTTACCAACTTATCTCATTGTAGTCAAGATGTCTTGGCAAGCATGCTCCAAAACCTACACATGGCTCCTTGGTTGCTCCATGTTCTCATGTTCACCTTCACATATAGTACAAGAGAAGGTATGAAGAACAAGGGGTGGAAATAAAGTGAGTGATCTTCACACATGTCCCTTACTCTCTCTCAACTCTACCTCATGCACAGTCTGTGGAACTTGCCTCTCACCATGAAAGGAAAGAATAGGAGAGAGGAATGGCAAGAGCTTCTTTCTACTAACTCACTCTTACACTCCCTTCCTCCCTCACATCCACTCTCAGAATAGCATGAAAAGATAAGCAAAAAGAGGAGATTGCAAGTTTGCACACATCTGAATGGCTTCTTCCATTATCACTCATCCTCTTTATACAATGGGTACAACATTCATAATGCAGAAGTAGTCGATAGTATGAAGATGCTAACTAGCAAGATATGATTGAAAAGATAGGAGGAGAAAGAGGGGGCATGAGCTCTTGCAAGACACACAATGCATAGAGAATGCACACAAGATATGAAGCTACAAACCCTAATCTTCCTTCTTCGTTTTCTCCACTAAAATAATCCACCAAGAATAAAAGAAATTACAATATACATAATATAAAAGTGGTCAATAGTGTGAACACACTGACTAACAAGATGACTAAATAGATATTCCACAGCTTGTGTAGGTAGGCTAATTGATGTCCGGCTTATCATTTGGAAACAGATGTCGATACATGTATATCAACCACACATGTAATATGAATACAGAAATAGTCATCTAGGTATGTGAGTGTTAGCTCGTATTGAGATTGACATCTCAATACTCCCCCTCAAGCTCAATTGCACTACATGTACTCCAAGTAAGCTTCAAAATCATTGAGGCTTTTTTGCTCCTAGGGCCTTGGTTAAAATACCAACAACCTTCTCCTATGTGCTAACATATGTGGTATCTATGTCACTTACTAAGACCTACTCTTTGATGAAATGCAATGAACCTCAATGTATTTTAGGTGTGCATGAAACATCAGGTTCCTCACCAGCTGTTGTATGCCACTTATGTTGTTGCAATAAATGACAATTATTCTATTTATTTTTATCCCCAAATCATCAAGTAGCTTTATACCTAAGCTACCTCACATGTTGCTATAGTAGCACCCCTATACTCTACTCAAATACGGAAATGAAATATATAGTTGTAATCTAGCCTAGTGATAGTAATGGAGTAGTAATGAAGATCAAACTTCCCACCATCTTCTTGTACATTATGAAATCCTCTAATGTCTCACCCACATCAGCACTTAGCTTCACATTTTGATCCAATGGCATTGAGATTGGCTTACAATCAGCCATACCATACTTTGTTATGATATCCAAGATGTACTGTCTTTGTAAGAGCCACATCCCTTAAGATGTCCTAATTACCTTCATGTGAAGAAAATACTTTAGCTCTCTCAAATCTTTCATGTCAAATTTTTGCTCGAGAAGACTCTTCATATGGTACACCTCTTATACATTACCACCCCCAACACTCAAATCATCCATATATAAGGCAATCATAACAATATCCCTATCACTTTGATACCCATAAAGTCAGTAATTTGCATTTTTGTTACAAAAATCAATAGAGAGAAGATATTGTGCTATCTTGTCATGGTATGCTCTTGTGTGTATTTTAGCCCCCATAAAGCTTTGTGTAGCTTTATGGCTACTCCATATACACTTCTTATTGCAACTTGGCATGTAAGAATGAATCCTTTACATCCATTCGATGCAAGACCAACCTTTTGTTTTGCAACCACTATAGTGACAACTTTGACAATGGCCATCTGTGCCACTAGAGCAAATGTCTCCTTATAATCAATCCCAATAAATGTGTGCATAACCTTTAGTAATTAATCTTTCTTTATATCTACTTATAGTTGTATTTGCGTTATGATTTACTTTATAAACCCACTTGCAACCTATATATTCCTTTCCCTTAGGTAATGGCACCAAATCCCAAGTTTGATTGATATCCAATACAATCATTTCTTCATCCATGCCTTTCTTCCAATGGGCATGACTAATAACTTCCTCAAAACAAGGTGGGATCAACTAATTATATAACATTGTTCATATATGTATAATGGCAAGAAACATAACCATCATATCTCGACCTTTAGACATGATATCTTACTCTAGTTAACATGTAGTACTCTGTGATCCCTTTACATCACCCATGACTTTCCTCACACTAGATGTATAAACAACTAGAATACTGAACTCTTGGCATACCAAGTGGCTCAACCATTTTTTCTTTTCTTTTTATAATACATTTTTTGCACATGTAGAAGTGCTACTTGAATACAACGTCCCACTCCATGGTCTCTTAATAGACCTACTAGAAGAGTATTCTTCTAGCCCACTCAATGCTTGTGAATGTGGATCCACATTTTTTGCAACCACCTTTTCTTTTACATCATCTACAATAATATGTTTTTTAACAATATGACAACTATTCATCTCATCAAATACCGCATCTCTACTTACCCATATCTTGTGTGCAACATGATTATAACACATGTAACCCTTTTGCTCAAGGGAATAGGCCAACAAATACATACTTTTCAGCTTTTCAATCCAACTTTTTACTTAGCTCATTAGGCACATATACATATGCAATACATCAACATACTTTAACATGGGATAGATTTGGTTGATTATAGTAAACTTCTCATCTGGTGTCACATTGCAATAGTGGGAGTCCTATTCATAATATACACAGTTGTAGAGATAGCTTTACCCCAATAATAATGAGGCATGTTCTTTTCAACCACCATCAAAGCTTGTGCAAGTTTTTCAATGTGTCTGTTCTTTCTTTCAGTAGCACCACTTTGTTGCAAAGTATACCTAATGTAAACCTTCTTTGAATTTCATATTGTTTTAAAAAATTATTGAATTAATCAGAGAGATACTCTCCCTCTCCATATAATCTCAACTACTTAATTCGCACACCTATTTATTTCTCAACCAAATTCTTTAAAATCTTGAAAGTAAGAGAACACCTCACTTTTCTTCTTCATGAAATAGAACCATACCTTCCTTGTATGATAATCAGTAAAGGCTACAAAATACTTACATCCAAGCATTGATACAATCTTTACAATACCCCACACAACTAAATGTACAACATTAAGTAAATGTTTGCTTATATTTTTATCATGAGGAAATGCAGCCGTGTTTATTTTTGAAATTGACATGATTTACAGACTTTTTGCATATTAGCTGCTTTGAACTTAGGTAAGCCTATCACAACTTTACATGACAACATCTTCTTCAACTGCTACACATTTACATGGCCAATATATTTATGACAAATGTCAACATTAGCCCCAACTCTTGCATATTGTGCAAACATAGTAGCCTTTAGCAGATTGAGTACATTTACATCCAAGATAGACATTCTTTGCACATGCTTGCCCTTTGCAACTAGCTTACATCCATTCTTGATCTATAAAGTAACCATCTTGATTGAGCTTTACTTGCAAATCTTGCTCAACTATTTGCAAAATAGAAACTAAATTCTTTGTAATATTGGGCACATCGAGCACATTAATTGAACATTTAGCTTTTCCATCCTGCATATATAATGGGATACTCTTGATATGAGTAACATGATGTGTTGTATTGTCACCTATTTCCACAAAACCAGGCATTTCAAGATTTTTCAAATCTCTAAACCATTCTCCATGAGATGTCATATGGTTAGAGGCACCTAAATCCACATACCATACATCATCACTCAATACTAATATATATGTACTCACTGCATTCATCCTATGATGCATAACAAACCACTTATTATTATCAACTTGATTACTAGTAGATATGTAATTATTAGAGGCACCTGAATCCACGCACCATATATCATCACTCACTGCTAATACATATGTATTCATGCAATTATCATGTGATGCATAACAAACTACATATAATTGTCAATCTGATTACTAGAATGATTACCGGTAGACATATAATTATTATGTTGTGTTCTCCCATTTTTGTTTTTTCTACCTCTTCTCTTTTTTGGATAATCATATGCAATATGAGATTTTTAATCACAATTATGGCACTCTATATTATCATAATCTGTATTGCATTCTATTTGTTATGTTCTCTAATGGCCATCCCTGCCTCGTGAGATTGGAAGCTACCACTTGTATGTGACTACATTTGTGAGTCATAGAATTGCCCCTAATGTTGCCCATGGGGGCCACCACCACGGCCTCTATCACCATGACCTCTCCCTCTACTTGTGTTAGAGTAGAGTACCTATTCTAAACTATTATTACTTTGTGACAAGGATGCAATAAGACCCGAGTTCTTCTATTCTAATATCAACATAGGTATTATATATGCAAAATTAGAAATGGTAATCTCTTATGTTGATGGAGGTTCATAATTGCTTGTACTCCTTGTCCAAAATATCCAAACATATAACCACCATATCATCATCATTAACCTACATTTTAATAGATCCAAGAACTTCAATAATGTGCTTAATCTTCAATTTATAGTCATTGATAGACAAATTGCGCTGGTTGACATTATTTAACTTAAACTTCAATTATAACTTCCTGGCTTTGGTATTTGTTCCAAATAGCTTGACTAGATTATTCCATGCTTCTATAGGACTATTTGCATCTTGTATATGCCCAATCATGTTGTTTGAAACATTAACAGAAAGTCAATACATAATTAACATTGATTTCATTCCTTAAATGCATTTGCTTTGCTCAAGCATGGCATTTTCCTCTAGTAACTCTAAAGTCTCAGTAGTCATCTAGGCACATGAACGTTAGCTTGTGTTGAGCTTGACATTTTGAACAATAGGTTTATTTAATGAAGAAATATATGGGAGAAGTTGATGTACTTAATGACTCTTTGTTAACATGCCCTTTTGACCTTGCATTCCTAAGGGTTGCATTGACATGGGATGAAGAGAAGGGGGAAGAAGGAGATAGTGCAATTAACTTAGAGAAAAGAGATGTCTATAGGTGAGTTAACAAATCCTTAGATGTGCCCAAACATTGGTGGGCCCTAAGTGAATGTGATGGGGGTTGGAAAGAGGGATTAGGGATTAGAGATAGAGCTTACCAACCAAGATCATCGAGCATTCATAGTTTAAGGACCCCTATGTGTGGTGCAATGCTTGTGGGTGTAATGGATAACTGAAATGATGTTGCTAGTAGAATTCCAAAAAAAGTCTCTACTATTAATTCTTCCTTTTTGTTTGCAATGCCATAATTTTAGGCCTTCAACCTCACAATGAGTGATTTGGAATCTTGGATAACTATCAAAATAGGACTCAAGCTTTGAGGTCCATTTCTCTAGATTAGATGTGCCCACTATATTTGGTCATGACAACCTTATCACAGAGCTCTCTTTCAATGAATGCTTGGTATCCATTAGAAGTTTATGGATGCTGATCCAAGTAACTACCATTGGAACTTGAATTATTTGAGAAACTCCTCTAATATGCAAGTTGAAATATTCGTGCAGCTAGTTGTACTCTTACTCAAAGATTTGTTGCATGGATACTCACAATGGGATGGTCACTTCTATGGGGTGGTTCATCAACTTCATAACTACTGTTAAGGATCCCTTTGCATCCAATTATACCTAGTTGAGAATTAAAATTTAGAGGATGAAATGATAGTCTTGCTTTAGTTTTGTCCCTACTCTCTTCATGAGCGGAATTGCATTACCACGAGTTGTGAGATTTGAGCCGTCAGCTTATCAAAAGAATCTTTAGTGGTTTGGACTATGTGATTGATTGCCTCTTTGGTTTGTGCATTCGAATGAGCCATCTGTTCAACCATTTGATCAATGTTGGACACCAATTCAAGATGCTTAACTGAATGTTTGGTCTCATGATTGCACAAACTTGCATGAAGTGCTAGTAGTTGTTAAGCTATAAAAGTTGAGAACATGAATAAGCATTGCAACTAAGTATCTTAGTCAAGTCTCATTCCATACTTAAAGTTAAGTCTCATTCTTTAGTTTTACCTAGTTTACAAGAGACTCTCCAATACCATTTAATTCTAGATGTTACTTCTTCAACTTGACCCTAACTCCTTTGACTATTGATTTGAATCTAGTTTCCAAAATCAATCAAAGTGTTTGGATTCTAATTGATTGTTGGTTTCCATGATCTTTTACCTTGTTCTTAGCATTGATTTTACCCAATATGAAAAATTTGAGCTTCATTCTGCTAATGCCTTGCCATCTTGGCTTCACAAAGATGTCCCCCCATAAATCACCTACTACATAACCTTCCCACAATACATATTCCATAGTCTCATCCTCTCCGCAAAAGTATTTACCACCATTAGACAAACTCCTCTTTTCTAGCTTATTATTTATGAGCATGCAACCCATCATGGATGGGGCCCTAAGAGAGACACCAAGGAAAAGGGGTTTCTACGGCAAGAAAATCTAACTTGTAACATCAACAAGTTTTTGTTTCATTCTTTAGATGACCAAAACAAGGAAAACAACAAATCTTCATGCAGCATCATAGTAGATATATCCCACGAATTTGATAGAATCAACCCTAATCTTCAACATCTTCAAAGAATCCATCAATAGAACAAAAAAGAACACAAAGGAATACACCACTTTTGAATGGAAATCAATCACATAGTATTCATCTTCAATGTCTTCATAGTTCTTTTCTCTCAATCTCTCATAGAAAGATACGCTGTTTTGATAGAATTAGCTCTCTCTCTCTCTCTCTCTCTCTATATATATATATATATATATATATATATATATATATATATATATATATATATATATATCAATAGTACATCATCTCCTCACTACAATACTCAATAATCACTCTCAATGATCCTCATTAGGTCGTGGATACACCTCCCAAAAGGTGTGTCAAATGCGAAGAGGCACCAAAGATATCATAGTGTCCTGTGAGATCTGGCTTCTGTCACTGTTCTTCTGTAACCTTCTGTGAATCTTCATTAGCTACTTCTTCACTTCAATTAGCTTGAATAGAGTTTCCATTCATCCTTTTCCTAAGAGAAAAACACTTCCCAAAACATCCATACATCCAACATAACACTCAACAGAAACAAACAAAACAGACCACAGAGCAACATGACAATAGAAGAACATGATTGTAGAAGCTATAGAACCTTATAGAAGATCAACAGAAACCATAAAAACCACACCAAAACTAATTCAATCTTTCATAAACCTTTTAACACGACCTTAACCATCTCTCAAATCATCCATTCAACCATCTCAACTACCAAAATAGAACAAAACAGAAGAAAATCAGACCTTAAAGAACCAAATAGAAAAATTACAGAACCCTTCAGAAAATCATATCCTCATAAAAAACCAACATAAACCCTTCAAACATACTCAAACCATTCCAAACACACCAAAAAATCTTCAAATTCAAACAATCCATCACCAAAAACAACAATTCAACAACAAAAACAACAAAAAATCAGCCCAGAAAAACATATCATTTCAGCACTCAATATATCCCCACACTTAGAAAGGAAGCATCCTCACGACCTCAGAAAAAAATGAATAAAAGCTTTAATATCTACTAAAAAGAATCTTCAATCTAGCTCAAATCACCAGCTACTATCACTATCCCAACATATCAGCTTCATAGAACCTGTATCTAAACACATATGAAAGGAAAACCAATAATACCAAAAACCATTCAAATACCATAAAACTAATATAATTCAAACTATTAAAGGATATAAGAGTTCAGCATCCAAATCTTCAACTGCAACCATGATATAACCATCATCAGCAATCTACACAGCTTCATCTTCATCAGCTCCCCAAAAAATATAGTCTGAATGGCACAAATATAGTGGGGAGCTGATATAGTCTGAATGAAAAAAAATTGGAGAAAAAGAAGTTTCCATTAAGAAAGAGAGGATACAATCATGAAAACCCTCCTACAAAGTAGGATGAAGGTATTTTTTCTTAAATTGCATACTAAATTTAAGACGGTCTAAGGCTTTGTTCTCATCTATAAAGTATTGAGGTACATTTTGAAGGAATCGTAGACAACACATCCTTTCTAGTAAAATTATGAACCTGGTAGGGAAGGCCTGCGCAAAGTAATAGAGAACATCCATGTGAGCAACAGCTACATCCTCATTTGGATTAATCGGCAAACAACTGTGGGATACTCTTTCGAGTATTCAGGGTGGACTACTGATGCACGAAAGCAAGATACCAGCAAAAATGAGTTGTAAGGCAAACAGTGGTATCCCCAGAAGTAACATGTACTTTAGCAAAATGGAGGTAAGAGTTCAAACATGCTACAGAGGTATCCTAGGACCCTGGAATAAAAGGCCAGTTAAACACCGGTCGTGTCACAGAATCATGTAGTGTCAATTGTCTTCGACGAAGTATGTCACTGTCATATCCTGGTGTATCCAACATTTTTTGAGGAGGAATGTTAATGTAATCGGATGGAGTCGGCAATGGAATAAAAGGAGAACATTGTAATGGAGGATAGGATAGATCATAAAAGGAAGGTAAATGAAGGAATAAAGAAGGTGGAAAAGACGGAGAATACATTAAAAAGGTATAAAGGGATTCTTCTGGAAAAACAGAAGGAATGAGAGGAACGGTAGGTGGAAGTTCAGAAGAAGTAGGAGATAATGCAGGATCAGCAATGAAAGGACATGTAGTAAAAACAAGAATATGAGAAAATCTTGAAGGGGTAAAGGATAAGAGAGGAATGGTATTAGGACTAGATGAAAGAAGAGAAACATAAAGAGGGAAACAATAAGACATGAAGAAATAAGAAAGAAGATCTACAGGATCTAAGGGATGAATAGAACAACGAAAATTAAGGTCTTGAAAAAAAGACTTTGTAAATAATGGGTGATCAGCAATAAAGCTCAATAATTGAGATTGTAGAGGCTGGATATCATATTTATGGAAAACATTTCTGAGTCAACGAGGTTCCAAAGCAAGATCCTCCAAAGGTGGATGCCAAGCATGTCCCTTACACCAAGACGTCTGCTCATGATAATGCTTCAAACTATTTGCTAGCATGCACATACATCATTGCTTGTAAAATCACATCCCTCACATAAACATTCAAGTCCTCGTCATTAGGAATTTGCAGATGGCTTGTAACATACATGAAAGATAGTAACTGGATCTCATGGGAAATCAACTCATCCACAAATCTATCAAAAACAACTCTCAAGAGACCCGCAAGCCAGAGACTTGACCATCCATCCTCTAGAGGCTCCAAATCCACATTGCTTAAGGAGATATATAAATCAAATCTCTGCTGCTTATATTTCACCCAAAAGGAAGGAGAAGGTGACATTAATTCAGTATAACTGACAAAATCATTCTGCATGCAATCCATACGCTATTGAAGGCATTCAACCTTAGCTGAGAACCCATCACATAGTTTAGCTTTTTGTTGCAACTGATCAAGCTCCTCTTTGGAAGACAAGGCAGAAGGCACATGAGTGGGAGGAGAAACTGAAAGAGCAGCCACTCTTTGGTTAAGTTCTTCAATAAGTTTCTTTTGGGACTCTACAGTTGCCTAAGAGTGCTGCAACTGTTCCTCACTAGTAGCAAGTTTACTAGCCAAAGTGACCATTTCCTCAAGGGCAGAATTTTTATCAATCATCAAAGATGTATTCTCCTCCTCCAATTTAGTAGTTTTAGATTCCACATCTTGAATAATTACGTTCTGTGAATCCATGAAGGTTGTGGCAGTAATCATTTGGTTATGGATATCACTGAGTGTAGGTCTTTCAGAAGACAAATCCTCCAGTGCCTTACTCAACTGACTGGTTAAGGAATCCACCTTGTCTTGCATGGAAGTGTAAACACTTGTGTACATTGTCTGAAGGCAAGAGGTAAGGGAGGTTTCCAGAGTAGCCTGGACATTTGAAACCATCTGTGGAAGCATGGGTCTAGATAATATGGTTTGTAAAGATGAAGGAATCTGCAAATCTAACTAGCCTTCCTTTTGGGCTACAAATAGATTGATACAGGAGAGGAATGAAGGAAGGACACTACCAGAAAAAATAGGAGTGGATGTTTGTACCAGGGAATCTAGTACACGAGGATTGGAAGGACCCTTCGTGCGAAGGTGTTTCTTGCGAGAAAACACAACATGGGACTCTTCATCTTCTGAATTAGGTTGCATAGGCCGAGGAGGAGAAGGAACTGAACTACAGCAAGTGCATGGAGTTCCTACAAACCTTCGATGCTAATAGGAACTGCGGCACTGTAACTGTGTGACAAGGAAAATGACCCCACAAGCTAGAGGTGGAATTGAGCCCAAAAATGGTGGAAAAAGCATTGGACCTAGTCAACAAGGTTGAGAGGTGACCTAAGAGGGACATCTACAACATGCTAGGGATGGACAAGGCCCTGGTCCAACACCAATGATGGCATCAACCTAGCCGATATCCCAGATCCTGAAGTTATGTTGCAAGCGAAGATGATATGTTCTCTAGCCAAAGGTACAGTGCCTTAATGAGAAAAATTGGAGTGCCCCTACTAGAGAGCCTTGTAGCCAAGTCCCTAGATGAAGTGAATTGGAATGGTTACATGCGAAAAACCATTGAAGCTTTGATAAAGGCACTAGCCACAGGGACAAGACCATTGGGCGGGGAGACTATGGCTTCCACAACGAGGACGCAAGGAGGAAGTCGTCATCAAAAGCATCCATTATAGGGTTAGGGTGCTGATCACCATAATCCAAGAAGTTGTGGGAGAGGTGAAAGGTGAAGAGGAAGTGGGGGAGACACCTAAAAGGTCACCACCCTAGGAGTAAGAGCAATCAAGTGAAAGGACAGTGAGTGAGGGCAGAGAATCGAAGAGATACCATCTAGTCAGGGAGGGCCTAAGAGGCCAAAGAAGACGACTCCTCAAAAGCAACGACAAGAGGCCAAGGAGAGAATGACAAGGAAGAAAAGGTCGAGCTACAGAGACTACAGGAGGAGTCGAGGAGGTTTGAAGAAGAGAGAAGGAGGAAAGCACAAGAAGCAAAGGCAGAAGAGCTGCATAGGAAGGAAGAGGAAGATTTGGCTCAAGCCATCCATATGTCAATGGAACAACCCTTGAGGGAGGAGGAGTTAGCTACAATGAATCCACCAAGGGAAGAAGGCCCAAGCACCAACACCAAAGTGCCAAAAATCAAACCACCACACTAATGGCACAGGGCAAAGGCAAGGGCCTGTTGTATCCAATCTTGCCTGCTCTTGTGCCCCAACCTATAACTCCCACAAACACTGAAGGCATCACTAGCACAGTGGTGGATACAAGCAACCTCATGACCTGGGTGCAATAGCTAGTGAATAAGGTGCAAGAAATAGCCCTGGATTCAAGTGGAGGAGCTCGATACTGGAACAAAGAGACTGGTTGGCTGCTGGCAGATGCTGAATCTAGACAAGACCCCAACAAGCAGAGAATAGAGGCATCAACAACGATCATGACTATAACACCATCACCGTCCATGGGCTATGACGAGTACGTCTCAAAGAGCTTCTCACATAGTTAGACAAAGAAAAGGTGTAGAAGAAGACAGGGATAGTTGAATTGTACACCAAAAGAGAAGCATTGGCAACTTTCTAGTTGGAAAGGAATTTCCAGGTAGCAAGTTACCAAAAAGAAATCTAGGAGCTGAAGGAAGAGCTCAAGCCTAAAGAGAAGGAAGAAGATAATTGGCAAGGAAGAGTCGAAGAAGAATGACAAGAATTGATAGGGTTGCAAAGGGAGTACAAGCTCATCCTCGTGCAACATGACGAATTGAGAGAGCAGTTGAAGAGGATGGAAGAGGTAACTAATAAACTTGAGGTGACAAATGCAGAAAAAGCGCTGAAAGAGGAAGAACATCAAAGAGGCATGGAGATAATGGAGCGTAGGATACTAATGGAGTTGGAAGAGCAAGGAAGGCTAGAAAGGGAAATTAAGCACTTGGAGAAGGAGAAAGAAGGAGCAATCCAGAAGTGGAAGGAGCTAGAGCTGGGAATGGTGGCCCTAGCACAAAGGCAAATGAAAGCCTAGAGGAAATAAGGGAAAAGGCAGAGGAATGGTTGGCCAAAAGTGAGGGAAGAATGAAAGAACTAGCAGGTCATCTAGCCCATACTGAAGGCAACAGAGTGCTAGTAGAGAGTAGGGCGGCAAAGTCCATAAAGATGAGCATGGAAGCCCAACAACGTGCCTTCCTCAACACAATTTTAGATGTCACACATCCAGAAGAGGAAGAGGCCATTGAAACCTTAAAAAAGAAGCTGAAGATTACCCACAGGGCCATAATGCATAGCTTGTGTGTCCAGGCACACAAAGCAAAAATGAACCTAAGCCGACAAGAGCAAGGGAGTACTTGCTAAGGGCAGGACTAACAGTTCAAGAAATGGAATGGCTAGGGTATGTAGAGGAGCATGGACCACAAGAGCTAGTGAGAGAAGAAGAGCACCAGATACCACTCCCTAAAGTAGGGCAGGATTTTGAGGTGAGGCAACAAGATGAGGAACAAGTCCCCCAACCACGCTCTCTAAGACTAGAAGCTTGGCAAGAAGTGCCACTAGAGGATGCAACTACAAAAAGAGCGGAGGTCAAGAAAAGAAAAAAGAAGATGCTGGAACAAGCTCGATCCCTAGCAATTCCAGAAGCTCCCATCCCACAAAAAGAAGAATGCTTTCCTATCAAACTGGAACATGGAACTCATAGTAGTGTGGGAATAGTGGGAAAACAAGTGCAAGCCTTTTGAATTCACCTTTCGATACCCACCCACACTGAGCCAAGTATTATCCCCTAAAGTGGTAGAGGAGGTGATAAGCATGGGCAAAAGGCTTAGAGATCAGTGGAATGCAAAAAGAGAGAAGAATCCAACACTATGGGGGATGGAGGCATAGGATTATTGGGAAGATAAAGTTATGGAGGTGCCCAAGTCTGTGAAGGGGTACGGGTCACAACCAAAGTGGAGGAGATGAATCTGGGATGGGAATATGGATGCATGGATGTCATTTGGTAGCACCCTCCCCTAGAGAGAAATGACCCAACATACATGCCACATCCAAGAAGGGTAGGGGTGGACTTTAACTCTGACATCCATGGTCATTACAAATTCCCTAAAATCTATAATGTAAATGCTATTAAGCCAAAGGAATCCCTTATATTCTCCGAAGATGACTAAGGGCCCTCCATCCCCCATTTCCTTAGTGAATTCTCTTCTTGCCCCAATTCGACTTTCATCACAACCTATAACCACCTTAGGCTACTTAGAGTTTTCCTTAAGCAAGAGCCTACCTCTCACGAATACCGCCTATCGCCCTTGTTTTTTAATTTGAATTTCAGCATAGATAGTTGTGTGATGGCTAGGCTCATGATGAGAGCCACTCTCCTTCCATCTTTTTACATGGCCCTACTAGAGGACATGAACAATACCCAATTTACTAGGTGTAGTCATCCATTTTTGTCAACAATCCCTCTAAATGTACATATGAACCTAAAGGACTATATGCAGAGTAGGAACTTCCTTAGTAAGTCCCTTAAGCCCCCAGCCTCATCTACTCATGACCAAGAAATCGAGGCTAGCTCCTCATGTACATTTTAAAAAAAAGTAAAAAAGAAAAGAAAAAGGGAGCAAGAAAGAGAAAAAGAGAAAAAAAGACAAGAGCAAGGAAAAAAAGAAAATCGAGTAGGAAGCAACAAAACATACCTCACTTGATAAGCACCACAATTGTTGCACCTAGGGATCCTCAAGTTAGGCACATCCGATGGCTTTGGTTGACCAGTTCCATCCCTAACCCCCTAGATCTTTTGCCCCACTCCATGCTTAGGGCACATTAAGAGCAGAACACACCTAGGGAGGTCACACTCACCTATGGTTAGAGATGTCTCCATAAGCTACACCCACCGCACTTTCCCTATACACGAACTGGGTCCTCAAGTGTGGGACAACACCCCAGGCCCAACTCCCAATTCCACTGGCATGAATGCAATGCACTACACGGTGAGGTAGGCACACCCCCAAGTAGTGCACTCTCTTTTCTCTTTTAGGTGAGGCTGACAACCAGTGCCTAACCACCGACTTCGGAGGCCCTCGTCACCCATTCAATATACCGTTAGTCTCCACAACCTCAATCATTTCAATGTACTTCTCTCCCATGTCCAATCCTCACAAAAGCCCCATCATCGCTCACATGACCACCCTTCAATCCTCACAAAAGCCCCATCATCGACTCACATGACCACCCTTCAATCCTCCCAGCCCTCATCAACAAAGTCCCACAAGTGCCATGGGAATGGCACTCGACTAAGAGGGGGGTAATGTTAACCCTAATGTGAGACAAAGAAAAGGGAAGCAAAGCAAATTTGAGAAAATTTGAAAATGTGGAGCAAAGTGAAAAAAAGTGGACCGACAAAAGGATAAGAGGAGAAAAAGCCAAAAGAGCAAGAGCAACCTTAAAAGTCAAGGCAAAGGCAAAGGTGCATTTTAAAATGTGAAGGCACCCCCAAATTTTTGTAAAAGGGCACCAAGCTCCCTTCTTTGCAAGTCGTAAAGAGTAGATGAGCATAGTGAAGGCCTAATGTAAATAGAAGGGAATAGGAAAAGAGGAACTTGGCAAGATGGTCGGTCATGTAAAAAAGGGGATGGGTGCCCAAAGGGATGAGGGCAATAATAAAATCCAAAAAGTGAATAGAGAAGCTCATTCTTAGTGTGTGGAAAAAGTGGCTCTTCTTTTTCTTCTTGCTTGCTTACTTGCTTGTGCTTGTGCTTGAGCGAGGGAGTGTGAGAGCATGAGGAAGTGAGTGTGTGAGGGTGAGGGACCGTGGTGGAGAATCTCTCCATCTTCTCATCTCTTCTTCTCTTCTCTCCTCTTCTCGTGTCTCATGCGCACGGCTATGAAACATGGAGCTTGAAGGTGGAGGATTGAGCTTGCATCTTGGATCGTGGAGCTTGAGAGAGGAGGTTACCCGATTGAGCATTGAGGTGAGCTTGCTACACTCATAGGCTTGAGAGCATGTACAGCTATGTGAGAGATAGCCATTAGCATTCGGCTTGAAATGCTTAAGCAATAAAGCAATCCGTGGGTCTTGGTGGTCAAGAGAAAGCTCCCATAGTAGATTGCAAAAGAGTCTTTATGGCCTTAAGTAGGCATCTAGGGAATGGTATCGCAATTTTGATTCCTTTATGCATTTAGAGGGATATTCACACAGTGATACGGATTTATGTTTATACACAAAGAAGGCTCATAATGGTAGCCTTATGATTTTGATCCTCTATGTGGATGATATGTTGATTACTAGAAGTGCTCATTATGAGTTGGATGCCTTGAAAGGTCAAGTCAAGAAGAGCTTTGAGATGAAAGACATAGGACAGGCCTCACATATTCTTGGTATGCACATTACATGCAATCACTCTAACAAGCTCCTCTAGAAGATCCTTGAGAGGTTTCATCTACATGATGTTAAGCATATTGGTTGTCCTTTACCTTCTTACATGAAGGTTAGTCATACCAATTGCCCATAGACTAATGAACAGAAGGCCGAAATGGCTGAGATCCCTTATGCATTCACAGTAGGCAGTTTGATATATGCCATGATAGCCACTCCTCTTGACATAGCAATTGTAGTGTTGGGAGTTGTGGCATACTATATGGCTACAACTAGCCGACGGCAATGGGATGCTTGCAAGGGTATCATGAGATACATGAAGGGAACAAAAACCATGTGCATCTATTATGGTGGCCAAGATACAAAAGTCATGGGATACACTGACTTTGATTATGTAGGACATGTAGACAATGGGGAGTCCACCTCTAGCTATGTCTTCATCTTTAATGGAGGTGCTATTTCTTGGATGTCCAGGGTGTAAAAATGCACAGCTCTATCTACTACAGAGGCATAGTATGTTGCAACCCAATGAGGCTTACAAGGAGGCTCTCTGCTTAGGTTGTCTACTAGTGGTGGCAAACCTTAGCATTACTTATGTGGTCCCTACATTGCATTTGAATTCCATGAGTGCTATTCAGTTGACCAAGAATCTAGTCTTCCTTGCGAAGATGAATCACATTGAGGTGCATTACCACTTTATTGGAGAGGTTGTTGAGAACAAGTCCATTGAGCTTATCAAGATTTGAACTGACCAAAATCCTATAGATCTGCTCACTACAGTCTCTCAACGAAGCATTTTGTCTTCCTTAGGAAGTTGATGGGCATTGGATGAGATGACGTGTTTTCTCATCTTGTTGTACTTATATAAATTTGTACTTTGTCACTTTTTTTATTGTTATCTCCTCACTAGGGGCACATTCCCTTTAAGTGGGAGGTTGTGTAAAATAGCTAGTTCTCACAACAAACCAAATAACTAGAAATTCATGAAATACACCATACTTACAAAGAAATACAAGAAATACACCACGTTTGCAAGGAAACCATAGCCAAGGTAGCTAGGCATGAAATAATATTACCATGGAAGGTTGAGAATAATAGATGAATGCTACAACATAAATACTCGCCTCATGTTAAGGTGGGGCATGGTATGCACCCCATATCTTGGTGGCTAAGAGCATGCACCCTCTTAGTTGGTGGGAGGAAGAAACCTCAAAGCATGTATTGCTTGAAAATGGCAAAAAATTATCCCTCACATGTTACATCTCCACCCTTTTATACTTAATCCTAGCCTACTCTAGACAAAGGTAACCCTAGCCTACTCTAGACTAAGGTGACTTATGCTTTATTACAAGCCATCCTGGCCTAAAAGAGCTTTTTCCTTAAAGATAAATGGAAAAAATTTTACAAAGATGATTACAAAAACGGCTTGAATCATTTGGAATCATGCTGTAATAAAGCTCCATGTTGATGAAGATCAAAGAAGTTAATGAAGAATGACCATATAAATGGAACAGCCTGCTGTAAACTATCCAAAATAGGCTGCAGTACAAAATTGGCCATATTTGGAACTAGAAGTGGTTGATTTCCATGCACTAGATATAGAAATGTAGAGGACAACATGTAGTATCCAGTCATGCCTTTAAAATTGAATTTTGATGTCGATGAGACAATTTGATTTCTCACAGAAATTGAATACATCAAGTTATTTACTGCCTTGTTTATGAATTGTCCTCTTGCTTAAGCCATGGAAATTGTTCCAAATACGTTGCTTGTTGCCATGAAAACTCTTCAATAGGCAAACCCTTCCATTTGACAAGGTATTCCACAAGAATATGGTTCCTTAGAACCTTCTCTCGTGTGCCAATAATCTTTTCAAGCTCATAGATGATCAAACCATCATCATCCAAGGAAGATAGGTCTTCAAGAACTTGAATTTGAGGACCCACATACTTCTTAAGGTGAAACACATGAAAGACATTATGGATTCTTGTGTTTGAAGGTAAGTCTAGTTGATAAGCAAGATCCCCAACTCGCTTGACAATACGGTAAGGACCATAAAACCTATGAGCAAGTTTGTTGTGTCCTTCTTTAAGAGAAGCATAATGTGACTTGGAAACCTTCAAAAATACCCATTCATCTTCCTCAAACTCAACATGTCTTCTTTTCTCATCCGCATAGACCTTCATTGTCTCTTGAGCTTTATGAATGTTGTCCTTGCATTGCATCATAAGAGCCTCCATCTTTCCAACTCCTCATGGGCTTGTGGATTTACATCTTCATGAAACAATGCAGAGGGTACTTGTACTTTATAGCCATATAAACCTTCAAAAGGAGACATTCCAATGCTCATATGGTAAGTATTGTTGTAACAAAACTCCGCAAGATGGAGCCATTGGTCCCATGCATTTTGTGTCTCATGGCAAAAGTGCCTCAAATAAACTTCTAGCCATTTGTTAACTCTTTCGGTTTGCCCATCCATTTGTGGGTGATATGTGGTACTACGAGTCAAAAGAGTCCCCATTGAAGAGAACAAACTCCTCCAAAAGCTACCCATAAACTTAGTGTTGCAATCGGATACAATCTTCATTGGCAAACAATGAAGCTTAAAAATACATTCCATGAATTGTTGAGCCACTTGCTTTGCTGTAAATTGGGCCTTAGTTGGGATGAAATGGGCTGACATTGCATCACATGATCCTTGACATCCCACCAAATGCCTTTCTAATAGAAGCTATTATGGATGTTGTCAAATGTTTTGAACATCCCATGATGGCCTGCTAAAGGTGAAGAATTTATCTCATGCAAAATATGGTCTTTGAAAGAGGATTGTGGTGTCAAGTAGACTCTACCATGATACCATAAAAGACCATTGTGCCAATTGAAATTGGGATACTCTTCTCCTTTACCTTGCTAAAATTCCTTCATCATCTTTAATGCTTGCTCATCAAGCAAATATTCTTCTTGGATGTCATGAATTCAATCCTTATGTACAATTAAAATTGAAGAAATAGAACATGCCCACATACGTGATAAAGCATATGCCACAACATTATCTTTTCCAGCCATGTAGGATATTTCAAAATCATAGCTTTGAAGAGTAGCTAGCCACCTCCTTTGTTTAGGAGACAAATTTGGTTGCAAAAGAAAGTATTTCAACACATGGTGATCGCTCTTCACCTTGAAATGGTTGCCATATATATAGTGATGCCACTTTTTGATAGCATACAAAATTGCCAACATCTCTTATTCATAGACATGTAGTTGACGCTCCCTGTCATCAAGCTTGCGACTTTCATAGGCTATAACTCCATGGTCTTGATACAAAATAGCCCCAATTCCTCTTCCACTAGCATCTGCACATATAATTAATTTCTTAGAGAAATTTGGGCATACAAGAATAGGTGCTGAAACTAATAGAGATTTCAGCTCATTGAAGCTCTTGTCGATTATGGAGTCCCAAAAGAAAGCTTCTTTCTTCAGCCTATCGGTCAAAGGAGCCACCACATGAGCATAATTTTTTATAAACCTCCTATAGAATGAAGAAAATCCAAGGAAATCCCTCAAGGAAGTAGAATTCATAGGAATAGGCCACTCTTTGACACATTTCACCTTACTAGGATTCACTCAAATACCTTGCTCTCCCACAATGTGACCCAAGTATTCCACTTCATCTTCCATGAAAGAACACTTTGACATTTTGTCAAAGAGTGTGTGTCTTCTTAATGTGTCAAAGACCTCTTACACATGCATCAAATGCTCATCCTTGGATTTGCTATAAATGAGGATATCATCAAAGAATACAAGGACTATTTTGAACAAGAAAGGTTGCAATATCTTATTCATGAGTACTTGAAAAGTAGTGGATACATCTAAAAGCCCAAATGGCATGACCAAGAAGTGGTGTAACCCTCTGTCAATCCTAAAGGTTGTTTTATACTCATCCCCTTCCTTCATTTGAATTTGATGATAGCCCGAACAAAGTCAATCTTAGTAAAGACCTTTGCATCTTTGAGCTCATCCAAGAGGTCATCAATGCGAGAAATTGGGTATCTATTCTTCACCGTGGTGGAGCCCCGAGAGGAACACCAAGGAAAAGGGAATTCTCTTGCAAGAAAATCTATCTTGTAACATCAACAGGCTTGTTTATCATGTTATATATGATCACAATGAAGAAAAGAACACCAAGCACAACAAATCTTCATACAGCATCATGTAGATCTCCCACGGATTTGATAGAATCAACCATATTCTTCAATATCTTCACAAAATCCATCAATAGAACAAAGAAAGCAAAGGAATACACCATCTTTGAATGGAAATACATCACATAGTATTCATCTTCAATATCTTCATAGTCTTCTCTCTCAATCTCTCATATACAATCACTCTAGTTGAGTAGAATTAGCTATCTCTAACTCTCTCTCTCTCACTCCATCAATAATACATCATATCCTCCCTACAATCTCTCAAAATCACTCTCAATAATCCTTCTTAGGTCGTGGATACCCCTCCCAAGAGGTATGTCTGATATGAAGAGTCACCAGAGCCACTACAGTGTCTTTTCATAGCTCACTACTATCACTTCACTCTAGTCTTCACTTGAGTCTTCAACAGCTACTTCTTTCACTTCTTTCAGCTCTTTTGCACTTGTATTCACCTCTTTCCAAGGCTAGAAAACTTTCCCAAGCTACACTCTCATCCATCAGAACACATACAGAAGCATACAGAAGAGTCACAGAACAGAACAGAGACAGAAGCTCTACAGAAGACCTACAGAAGGTTACAAAAGTCATCAAAACCACATAACTCATTCTTAAACCATTCCAAACTTTTACAAACCATTCAATAAGCTTTCATAATATCTCAATCTTCATCAATCAATACTCCATCCACCCAAGCCTAGAGAGTTTGGTCCTAATTTTGGACCCAGAAGATTTCCCTCTCAAAGTTACAGAGGAAGACAGTCTGGCGGTGGTCAGAGAACAGAAGTGGAGTGTTACAGATGCGGAGAAAAGGGACACATTTCACCAAATTGTCCAAATCCCAGAAGATTAGTGGATTATAAGCCCTTATGCAGTCGATGCAAAGGAGAAGGCCACACTGCAAAAGATTGTCCAAGCCCAGCCCCAGTGAAAAACAGTGCTACTGATAGTTCGGCCAAGGCCCAAGAGCCTACCTCCAATTTAGTGGAATTTGAAGTTGTTGCCATCACGCGTGCAAAAAAGAAGGAACCATCTATCCAGAAAGAAAATAATCCTCCTGCCAGAACAGTGAAGTTCGACCTTCCACCAGAAGAACAGAATAGAACAGAGCCTGACAGTGCCGTACAAAGCACTACAGTGCCACAGAGAGTTACAGAGACAGTTCCAGAGACAGGACCAGAGGTTCAGGAGACAGAGGAGGTGGAAGTGCCACAAGTGGCAGAAGAAGTTCCCATGATGCCTCTGTTGGAAGAAAGAGGGAAAATGAAAATGGGTGTTGCCCCATTCCCTAACTGTTTAGAGAAGCCAGTGGATCCTATTAAGGAATACGATCTGGTCAGAGATCTAGATACCTTTAAACCAAACCTTACATTTCGACAATTATTGATGTTGTCTCCCAGTTGCCGAAAAAGGCTCAAACGTATACTTACAAGAAGATGTGGCTTAAGGATTGCTCCTTCAACAGCAACAAAGTCCAATAAAGCTCCAGAGCCTATCAAAGAAGTGGACATAGCTAACGCCTTCCTAGATCCGGGTACCCCAGAGACTAGCGTGTGGATTAAAGGCTGCTTCATTGCAAATGCACTGATTGATGGAGGTTCATCAGTGAACATTATGACGGATGTGACAATGAAGGATCTAGGCCTACAAGGTGTGCAACCAACCCAATGGCTCATCAGACTGGCGGATCAGAGCAGAATCAAGCCTTTGGGCATTCTCCCATATGTGAAGACTACAGTGGCTGGAAAAGATTATTGGCTAACCTATCTGGTGGTGAAGCCAAACTCTTATGGCACGTCCTACCCTCTGTTACTGGGCAGACCATGGCTTTTTGAAGCCCGAGCAAGGACGGATTGGTTCAAAGGAACCTTGGCCTTGGGTAGAGGACCCAACAAAGTGGTGCTGAAACTGTATGGTTCTCAAAAAGGACATGGATCCACCTCCTTGGAATTATCTTCTGACTCCCCTAATGAGGCTATGGATGGAACATCAGCAGACGAAGATGCTGTCAAACAGATCCTTCCTAAGAAAATAGTGGCACGTTCCTTAACAGTGGATACTGTGAGCCGACTTCCAAAAGATGCAAAGCCATTATCAATGGGTGAATACTTCCTGCCTGAACCAGGAATGACTTCTGAAATCACTTCTGACAGTGAGATAGAAGCATGGATGTACTGCTCTCCCTGTTACATGGTCATAGCAGAAGCAGAGACAGAGGCAGAAGAGGAAATAGAGAATCTATTCTTCTGTTACAGAGCTCCTACAGAGACAGAGACAGAGATAGAATCAGAAGCAGAAGCAGAGACAGAAACAGAGACAGAAGAGGATGGATATGATATGGACGAAGAAGGTTATGAAAGTGAAACGAAAGAGTCTATTCCACCCGAAGGGGATATAGTTGGAGAAGAAGTTTCAGAAGCATCAGAAGTAGACGAGCTCATGCTATGGGACAGAATGGCGATGGTACCATTTGGTCTGGTAAATGGATCTTCTTATATGCAAAATTCTTATAAGACGTGGGTTAAGAAGAACAAGCCATCTTTCAGCAGTGGCTCATGCCGTCCTAACCCATCTTTGCCAAAGAAAGATGATGATGATGCATCGTGCCAACAAGCACCAGTCCCACCAACCCAACAGGCATCAGAGGGTCCCTGTTATGTGACGTTCCTGGATGTGTCATCTTCAGAAGAGGAGTCTTCAAGCCAAGAGGTAATTAATTTTGAAACCAAACCCGAAACGGCTCTAATCCCATTTCAACATCTTAAGGAGCAACTTAAGTCTCCACCAAAAGAAGAAGTTGGTTCTAGTGGGACATTAGAAGAGGACACCACTCCCTTGAAGGAGTCGGATCTGTATCCAGAAGCAGTCCGTGGGACCTTCATCCGTGAAGTAGAAGGTGAAAGGCAGTTAACCTTTGTGGATGCAGATGGCACTGAACGCCACTTGAAGGTGGGTAGTAGCCTCCCAAAAGAGGAGTTGTCAACCTTGTACAACTTGTTGAAAGAAAATTTGGACGTGTTTGCATGGTCCTACAAGGACCTAAAGGGGATTGATCCCACAATATGTCAACATCATATTGACTTGGAGCCTGATGCCAAGCCAGTACGGCAACGACAGAGGCGAATGAACCCGAATTATTCCACATTGGTGAAAGCGGAGCTGCTGAAGCTTCTGGAAGCCGAGTTCATCTATCCAGTGGCAAATAGTGAATGGGTTTCACCCATCGTGGTTGTACCCAAGAAGAATGGCAAATTGCGAATATGTGTGGATTTTCGAAAGCTTAATTCCAAGACAAAGAAGGATCACTTTCCTATCTCTTTCACCGACCAACTGTTGGACACAGTGGCAGGACATGAGCTTTATTCCCTTCTGGATGGATTCAGCGGATACAACCAAGTCCAAATCGCAGAAGAAGACCAGTCCAAAATAACCTTCACCACAGAATGGGGGATCTACGCTTACCGAGTGATGCCATTTGGACTCTGCAATGCCCCTGCTACTTTCCAACGAGTCATGATGGCCGCATTCCAAAATCATCTGCACGATTTTATTGAAGTATATTTGGATGACTTCTGTGTCTATAGTTTGATTCGTGAACATTGGGAGCACTTGGAACAATGCTTTGACCGATGCAGGGAGTATGGGATTTCCCTCAACCCCGACAAATGCATCTTTGGGGTCTCTTCTAAAGTCATGTTGGGCCACATTGTCTCTGCACAAGGGATATCAACAGACCCTGCAAAGATCGAAAAGATTACAGCCCTGACCGCACCCACCAACCTCAAACAGTTGAGGGGATTCCTAGGCCATGTGGGTTACTACAGAAGGTTCATAGCCCATTTTGCAACAAAGGCAACCTCCTTGCACAAGCTTCTAAGGAAAGATGTAGAGTTTACTTGGACGGAAGAATGTGACAAAGCCTTCCACACTCTGAAGCAGTGTCTGATTGAGGCACCCATTCTGCAACCTCCTGATTGGACGAAAGAGTTCCATGTACACACTGATGCATCAATTGAAGGCTTAGGTGCTGTTCTCTACCAAAAGGGCTCCTCGAAGCTGGATCAACCGATCTATTATGCAAGCCGAAAAGTCACCGATAGGGAACGGAACTATACAGTGACAGAGCTTGAGTGCTTGGCAATGGTGTTTGCCCTGGAAAAGTTCCGCCACTACCTGCTGTCCACCCACTTTAAATTTTATGTGGATCATGAGGCCTTGTCCTTCTTGATGAATAAAGCAGATGTGAAAGGACGAATGATGAGATGGCTCCTTCTATTTCAGGAGTTCAACTTTGAGGTGATTACTAAGCCTGGTCATTCCCATGTTCTGGCTGATCATCTGTCGCGTATCCCACAAACTGCAGACGAGGAGCAAGATGACCCAGACCTCCCTGATGCTTCCCTATTCTTGGTAGAAACTGTAACTCCCTGGTATGCAGACATTGCCAATCTGCTGGCAACCCAACAGTATCCTCCTGGTATTTCTAGTCAAGAGAGGAAGAAGCTTATGCTAGAATCAGCCCCCTACACCCTGCTAGGTGGCGCACTGTACAAGAAAGGCAAAGATGAAGTGCTCAGAAGATGTGTTGCAGGAAATGAGATTGGGATTGTTCTGAAGGCTTGCCATGACGAGCCATGTGGAGGCCACTTTGCAAGAGAAGCTACAGCCAGGAAGGCTCTGCTAGCAGGATATTGGAGGCCTACCATCCACAAGGATACCTATGATTACTGTAAAAGATGTGATGCTTGTCAAAGAATGGGAAAACCCACGAAGACAAGTGCCATGCCATTGCAACCTATCCTTCCTTTGAAGCCATTTGAGAAGTGGGGCATCGACTTTATAGGCCCAATCGATCCTCCTACCAGAAGGAAACAGACCCAATATATCCTCGTACGTACGGATTATGTCACAAAGTGGTGTGAAGCTAAAGCCCTAAAGCGGGACGATAGTAACAGCGTGGCCCTATTCATGTACGAGAATATCATCACCCGTTTTGGCAGTCCCTTAGAGTTGGTAAGTGACAGAGGCACTCATTTCATTAATAAAGTCATGGAAGAATTGACAGAGTTGTATAAGATCCTCCATCGCAAGTCCACTCCTTATTACCCCAGAGCCAACGGCCAAGTCGAAGTCACCAATCGCATCCTCTGCTCGATTCTGACAAGAACAATTGCTACACATCATCGTGATTGGGATGATCGACTTACAGAGGCCCTCTGGGCATACAAAACCTCCCATAAAGCAGCAACAGGACAAACACCTTTTCAGCCGGTGTATGGTACAGAAGCTGTTTTTCCTGTTGAACTGGAATTACCCTCTTTGAGAGTGGCTATCAACGAGCGTTTGGGGGCCGATGATTCACTGCAACGTCGTCTCTTGCACCTGGAATGTTTGGATGAAATTCGTAGGATGGCTCTCCAGTGCATGGAAGCCACGCAAGCTCGACGCAAGGCTTACCATAACAGCTTCATCAAGCACAAGGAGTTCAAAGAAGGTGATTTGGTCCTAGCCTATGATTCACGATTTGGCAAGTTTCCTGGCAAGCTCCAACAGCGGTGGATGGGCCCATATAAGGTACTTGCTGTCAACCCTAATGGCTCTGGTCCAAGTGCAGACCGTTGATGCCTCTGATGATCCCTTCCTGATCAATGGATATCGCCTGAAGAAGTACTTTCCTCCTTGGGGATCTTGACAATCACGGTCACTTGATCCTTTCCCTCATTGGCGTGGCACTATCACTCTTATGATGCTACTTCTGATAGCCGTTCTTCAACCACTCATGAAGTGGACGCAATCCTCTGTCCCCTCAAACCCCCCTTCCAGCCTTGATCTGTTATCCTCTATTTTCCACCAGCGACACTGGCGAGGTTGGTTCTGACAAATGGTCTTTCTACCATTCCCTTGCTTATATATATATATATATATATATGTATATATACATATATATACATATATATGTATATATATATACATATCGGTCATGGGAGAAAAGGACTTAGGTCCCTGTCATGCCGACCTATTCTTTGAGAAAAGGTGGAAACGCCCTCGGAAATAGGGAAAAACAAGAAAAAAAAAAGAAAAAAATCTGTTATGAGAGAAAAGGAAGCAATTCCCTGTCATAGCAGGCCTCGTTCCAAGAAAAGGTGATAACCACCCTTGGGCAAGAAGCTAGCTGTGGAAAAGGTGGTAACACCCAGTAGTCCAGAAAGTGGATTCATCACTTGAAATTTTCAAGATCCAATTCCGAAGCTATCTCCCTTGGTACGCTATGTCCTGGGTCTTTCTGCAGAGCGTCTAACTGTCCTCTAGCAAACGACATGTTCCTATCTAACACAACGTTCGATTTGATGGCTACCTCCCTGGGTACGCCTCTTCAACAACTGACGACGCGATCTTCATCGACAAACAATCGAGTGACGTGAGCTTTCATCCTAACCGGATGGGAAAATAAGTATGGTTCCTTTTTTTTTGCACGCATGATGGCAACAACTTCCAATTCCACTAAATTGGAGGTAGGCTCTTGGGCCTTGGCCGGACTATCAGTAGCACTGTTTTTCACTGGGGCTGGGCTTGGACAGTCTTTTGCAGTGTGGCCTTCTCCTTTGCATCTACTGCATAAGGGCTTATAATCCACTGATCTTCTGGGATTTGGACAATTTGGTGAAATGTGTCCCTTTTCTCCGCATCTGTAACACTCCACTTCTGTTCTCTGACCACCGCCAGACTGTCTTCCTCTGTAACTTTGAGAGGGAAATCTTCTGGGTCCAAAATTAGGACCAAACTCTCTAGGCTTGGGTCCAATATCCTGTGTTGTCATTTTGGATTCTAGCAAGTTGAATCTTGCGTCTTCTTCCTTTCTTCTCCTATCATGCATCTCTTTCAGAGAGCAAACACCCTCTGTATGGTTCTTCCGCAAATAGTAGGAACAGAAGGCTCCAGGGATGGTTAGTTTTCGTGTACATTCGGTGGCTAAATGGCCTGCTTGATGACACTTACCACACCAAGTATTTGACCGCATTACATCTCTTCCTGCTCCTGCAACATTGGATATGCTAGCAGTATTCACTTTCAGCGTCTCTAGCTGTTCTGTAATCACATCCATCAACTCCTTTTTTATATTTGCAACTGAGTTGGATAAGTAATCCTTCAATCTTTCTCCTCCTGAGGTACTGGCATTAGGGTTTTGAGGAGTCTCTGTAATCACTGCATAAACAGGTTGGGCTGGTGCAGAGGGATCTCTGTTCTGATTCTGATTCTGAGCTCCTGTTTGAACTGTTGGCTGTTGGCTCCAGTTGGTAGGGTTCCACTGTTGCTGCTGATTTGGCATTGGGAAAATTGGTTGGGACCATTGTTGTCGTGGTTAAACCATCATTTGAGGCATTTATTGTGGCCACTGTGGATTTGGTGCACTATACTGTGATACTGAGGGCATCTGTTGGTAGGGGTAGGGGACAGTCCCTGGGACTGCATTTGGTGGGTACATCATTCCTGGCATCAGAGGAGGTAGGACTCCTCTTCCTGGATTCATCGCTAATCTAGCTTCCACTTCATCATAAAGTCTTGCACCTTCTGTTGCAGCTTGCAGTGTGGCTGGTCTTTGCAGCTCCACAAACTTACGGACTTCTGGTTGTAATCCTCTGAGAAACACTCCCTTCTGAATGCCATCATCTAGATTATGGTTAGTCCATCTCTTCAGGATGGATTCCATTCGTGAGACATAAGCTTCTACTCTTTCTCTAGAGGACTGACTTAGGTTCATAAATTCCTCTCGCATCCACTCTTCAAAACCTTCACGCCTGAATTTAGTGAGGAAGGCCAACTTCAGGTCATCCCATGTACCAAAAGTTCCTGCTGCTTGTCTCTCATACCATTGAAACGCCACGCCCTTGAAAGTGGCGGGGAATATTGCTAACCAATGCTCAGGGGTTTTGGCATTGTTAGCCACACATGCTACCATAAACTCTGCTACATGAAGATCGGGGTCTTCGTTGTACTCTCCCTTAAAAACTGGCAATGGAACTACATTCGTTGGCCTGTCATCAATATTTCTAGGACGGATCTGGCTTGGAAGTGGACCTCCAACAGGAGGAGGAAGGGCTTGATGTGCCATTGGGACTTCTGTAAAGAGTTCGGCAAGGGCGTCAAAGGCGGCTTCTGCTGCGAGCTCGTTTTCAGCCTTGATTTTTACTTTCTCTCTTCTCACGTACCTCTGGACTCGTTCTAACGCTTGACTCTTTATTGCGTCATTCATCAGGGGGTTGGCTCCACTATGTTGTTAGTGCTCCACAGAGGGTTAACAGAAGGCTTCAGTCTCTGGAGGACTATCTTGCCAACATTTCTTCTACTTCTTCCTTTTCAACGTTTCTGAATTCTGCTTTTATGCCACTGCACAGAGGAAGGTATTCGGTTCTGAAGGTGTCAAAATGCATACATCTAAGCATTGTGGTAGTGCCATCATCATAATAATGCCAGCTTCTGATGGTTTCAACAGTGTAGGTTGTGAAAAACACTCTGTCTACCAACTTCCAGTGGGTTGCTAATTGAACAAACAGAATATTATCAGTACACCAAGCATCCCATGTATCTTGCTGTTGAGCATCCACGAACAAACTCCAACTCTTTTCCTTCTTGTCTTTGTGAACTTCCATAGCCCAAGACTCCTGAAGCTTCTTCACAATCTCCCACTTGATGATGTTTGGAAACTTCTCAATGAATGCCAAATCTTCCATGGATGGTCATTCTCTCTGTTTCTACTCTTCAGTTTGTTCCCAAACAGTTTGCCACCAAGATGCAAGTTTCTGCTGCTTTAACAGGAAGAGGAAACTGTCCACCACATAGAGCATGCATCATGATGGTGATGTGTTTCCGCCATTGTGGGATGAAGTTCTTGTGAAAAGTGGATTTAATTATGAGAAATTCCAACTCTTCAGTGGAAGAAAGAACTTTACAAACATCCATTGAATTCTTCACTTCTTGGCAATTCCATTTCCTTCATTTTCAGCCTCTTCTAGTGCTTGTTGATGGCAAGATTCCCCGGCTACGCACCAAAAACATGGAGCCCCGAGAGGAACACCAAGGAAAAGGGAATTCTCTTGCAAGAAAATCTATCTTGTAACATCAACAGGCTTGTTTATCATGTTTTATATGATCACAATGAAGAAAAGAACACCAAGCACAACAAATCTTCATACAGCATCATGTAGATCTCCCACGGATTTGATAGAATCAACCATATTCTTCAATATCTTCACAAAATCCATCAATAGAACAAAGAAAGCAAAGGAATACACCATCTTTGAATGGAAATACATCACATAGTATTCATCTTCAATATCTTCATAGTCTTCTCTCTCAATCTCTCATATACAATCACTCTGGTTGAGTAGAATTGGCTATCTCTGACTCTCTCTCTCCCACTCCATCAATAATACATCATATCCTCACTACAATCTCTCAAAATCACTCTCAATAATCCTTCTTAGGTCATGGATACCCCTCCCAAGAGGTATGTCTGATATGAAGAGTCACCAGAGCCACTACAGTGTCTTTTCATAGCTCACTACTGTCACTTCACTCTAGTCTTCACTTGAGTCTTCAGCAGCTACTTCTTTCACTTCTTTCAGCTCTTTTGCACTTGTATTCACCTCTTTCCAAGGCTAGAAAACTTTCCCAAGCTACACTCTCATCCATCAGAACACATACAGAACAGTCACAGAACAGAACATAACAAAACAGAGACAGAAGCTCTACAGAAGACCTACAGAAGGTTACAGAAGGTCATCAAAACCACATAACTCATTCTTAAACCATTCTAAACTTTCACAAACCATTCAATAAGCTTTCACAATATCTCAATCTTCATCAATCAATACTCCATCCCTCCTTACAGAAGATAATCAGAACAAAACAGACCAAAACAGAACAAAACAGAAGGTATACAGAACCTATCAAAACATCACAGAACCACCAATAAACATCATGAACTTCCAAAACACAATCAATATCATCCAAAACACTCTCAAACCTCTTCCAAATCAATCAATCATCTCATAAAATCAACCATTCAGCTTTCAAAAATAACAAAAATCAGCCAAAAAACAAGTCATTTCAACACTCAACACGTGGACTTGTTAAGCTCCCTATAATCAATGCACATGCATAATATATATGGGACCCATTTCCAAAGTGATCAAGCCCACTTCCAAAGTACATGAAGGAGATAGAGTGATAGGAGTGTGTAGGCATACTTCATTACTTGATTCATAAGCTCCGTTAGCCACTTGGATCTTCAACAACATGTTTTGCAAGTCCAAAGAAAATTTTCCAATGGTTTTCAACCAATTGCAGCCAATGATAATATATATGGAACCCATTTCCAAAGTGATCAAGTCCACTTCCAAAATACATGAAGGAGATAGAGTGATAGGAGTGTGCAGGCATACTTCATTACTTGATTCATAAGCTCCATTAGCCACTTGGATCTTCAACAGCACTTGCATTTGTTAAGGATGCAATCTCAACCCATGCAAAGATTTGGTATTAATGAAGCTATGGGTGCTACATGTATCAATCAAAAGGTGAACCGTTCTTCCATTGATCAGCCCCTCAAGTCTAAGGGTGTTTTCTCCCTTACAAACTAGTCCATGGATCATGAGAAATTGCACATAAAGAACCACCCAGATCAAAAGGAAAGTTATCCACAATATCATAAAATTCATCATTATTTCCTTCATCCTCATCATACATTTTTTCAACCATAGGGTTTGCTTCCACATAAAATACATTCCCCTCTTCACTTTCATCTTCATCCGACTCATTGATGATGACTTGCTATTTTTGGATTTGCATTTCAGTCTATGGTCTTGTGTCCAGTTTTCTCCACACTTGAAGCATAACCCTTTGGCCCTCATGTCCTTTATTTGATCATTTGAAAGGACCTTGCTATAAGTGTTGTTTTGAGATCCCTTTTGTGCATTTTCAGCCCTTACAAAGCTTTGTTTTGCTTCAGCCATTGGCCTATAACCATTTCCTCCACTTTGTTTTGATCCATAGATCATTGGATATGTAGGCAATTTGCTGTAATTACTGTTGTAAGTACTAGTTCCCTTGCCTTCTTGCCTAAAAACATCCCTTTGCTGACTGAAATGTGCTCCAACCCTTGAGGTTGATTAGATAATGAATACTCTACACTTTTTGGCTAAACCCCCAGCGATTCTCTTCTATATTTTTACCCATACCTTTCAGCATATAAAATGGCTTCATGAATTGTCTTGGGCTGCATTGCACCTACTTCCGAAGAGAGGGCTGAATCTAGACCAAAGATGTATTTGTTTAACTTGGCCAAATCATCAACCCCTTCAATGTACATAGAAATATTAAGGAACATATTAGAGTAATCACGAACAAACATGCCCCTTTGTTGAAGACCATACCATCTTCTTTGCAATCTTTCTTTCTCCATTGGAGAGACAAACACTTCCAATATTGCCGTCTTAAAATCCTCCCAAGACGCAAAATTGTGCATCTTCTTTGCAATCTTTCTTTCTCCATTGGAGAGACAAACACTTCCAATATTGCCGTCTTAAAATCCTCCCAAGACGCAAAATTGTGACCAATTCTTTGCATATATCTCCACCATGTATGCACGTAGCCTTCAAGATGGAGTGCCAGAAAATAGATCTTGGCTTCATCATGGCGAGGGAAAAGTGAGAAGTACATCTCTAATTTGTTTACCCATTCTTCCCACTCTATTGGAGATACATTATCCCCCTTGAAGTTGGAAATGGTAATCTTTTCTTTGTACTCCCTTTCATTATAGGTTGGCTCTACAAAGATGAAAGTTGAACTTCATGCTCTTGAACCCCTCCAAGTTGATTTGCATAGGCACAATCTGAGACTCAGAAGCTCTTCGTAGTCGCCAAGAGCTTGCGGCTCAATTACAACAATTAAATCAAGAAATATTGAGGGTTCACACAGATGCTAAACAGATTTCGACACTGAAAGCTGAGGTTGATGGTCTACATCAAGAAATTCAACATGCAGGGACTGCTTTAGGGTTTGAAAAGAAAGCAAATACGGAATTGTTGGAGAAAAGAGATGCCATGGAGAAGAATCTTGTCTCTATGACTCGAGAGGTGGAGAAGCTGTAAGCAGAACTCACAAATGCTAAGAAGAAGGCTAAGTATGCCAATGAGGTTGGAAACCTCAAGCATAGATTACTTGAGCTATGGAGTTTTTTTATGTGGAGTAATCGTGTATGGACTGCAGGTGCAGTTTACGTTGATGCCTTCATGGAGCTTGAAGCAAGAGAGGAAGCATAATATGCCAAACCACTACTCTATGCAAAACTGACAATCCATAGAATCAAACTATGGTATCCATTGTGGTTGTAAGAGTAATTGTTGGGATATTTTAGCAAGAGATTGACTATGGAGTTTGAAGTGAGCTTGAGACATGAGTGAGAAAGACTGAGTCTAGAAAGAAAACCCTTCCTTCTCAAAAGTAACTCCCACTAAACTCAATCTCAACCCAAGCTACCTACATTTTGTCCATCTCTCTTTATTTTTGGGCCAAAATTGAGCCACGACCTGCTAAAATTGATTGGAGCCCGCCATTATCCATTGGTTCATGCCAAGAACCTCCATCTTAGTCATGATTTGTGATAGATCTCCAAGTCAAACCATGGTTATGGAAGAACATATTGCTATGACTAATTTTTGGCCTCCCAACTACCCTGTAACCATGTTGTGAATAAATCCACCATGAAAATGACTCCTCCCATGGATCAAAGTCCATGCTCTGATACCAACGTAAAATAGATAGTTCTCACAGCAAACCAAATAACTGGAAATTCATGAAATGCACCATACTTGCAAAGAAATACAAGAAATACACCATGTTTGCAAGGAAGCCATAGCCAAGGTAGCTAGGCATGAAATAATATTGCCATGGAAGGCTGAGAATCATAGATGAATGCTACAACATGAATACTCACCTCATGTTAAGGTGGGACATGGTATGCGCCCCATATCCTGGTGGCTAAGAGCATGCATCCTCTTAGTTGGTGGGAGGAAGGAACCTCAAAGCATGTATTACTTGAAAATGGCAAAAAGGATCCCTCACATGTTACATCTCCACCCTTTTATACTTAACCCTAGCCTACTCTAGACAAATGTGACCCTAGCCTACTCTAGACTAAGGTGACTTATGCTTTATTACAGGTTGTTAGGGGTAAAGGCACATGTGCCTAACTACCTATGTATTAGTTACATTGACAGTACCCGCATTTGAATAAAGGGAAGGCGGGTCACACATTGTGACTATTGGAGTTCCCACATCCTCTCTCTCTCTCTCTCTCTCTCTCTCTCTCTCTCTCTCTCTCTCTCTCTCTCTCTCTCTCTCCACTATAGCTCTCACTTCCGCTCTGTGCTTCCACTTTAGGGCTCACTCCCATGAATGCCTCCTTTTTCTCACAACAAATAAAAATGGTGCGTTTCACATTACATAATGATGCACTTTGCATGTGCATGATGATATCTCATGTATATGTGTGGATGCAATTGCATGTGATGTGTTTAGACATGTATGGGTGTTCATGTGTAGATATATTATACATATAATATGCATATCCACATGTGTGCATTGTAAAGGAGCACCATGATAAAACTTACAACCCATTGCAATGCATATCATTTCAATACACACATGATCAAATTTGATATGCATTTGATTGTGTGCTAATTATTAAAAGGAATTGCATATCTTAAATAACAACATTTTTAGAGGACAATATGTAATCAAAGGATTGTTACAATTATTGTATGAGGAACAATTATTGTAGAAGACAACATACAATCAATGAATTGTTACAATTATTGTATGAGGAACAATCAGAAGAGTATTGCCCATTTATATCATGTGAGTGTTCATGCATGTGCATGCTATGTTTGATGGAACTCAATTATTCTATTCTAGGCTCTCTTTATTTTCTCTTATCTTTGCTCCATGTTCTGTTCATATTATTTTGACCTTAAATTTTACATTGATAGATGTTATGACAATGAGGGATTATAGTATCCAAGCCTATTTTAGAATGGAGGGTAAGTCCAAACTTCTAGGTAGCTTATGTTAGCACATCATAATTTCAAATTACTTAGGACACGATTTGCTCATCTTTCTCCCATTTCTTCTTCTTCTACTTCCTTTGAAACAAGGTAATCTTGAATATCAATTGATAGAAGCAAGCAAGTTAGTGGACACAAAAATCAAGGTGTGGGGTTGTGTGCAAAGGGGGGGGGGGGGGGGCTAATATTTTGATTCTCACAAAGACCATTTTGGTTCATGAAAAAAGAGCATTCACAAAGACAGTTTTGGTTCATGAAAAAAGAGCATGTGTTTTTTTTTTAAGAAAGAAGAAAATAACTTTTCTTACAAAGACATTTTTTCATAAAATGGAACTGATAAAATACTTGATCCAAGTTACATTGATGGTGGACTTTGCATCCTATAGATAATTGACCAAAAAGAGTACAATACATTGTGTGTTAGTTTTGCTTTTTAGCATACATAGTTCTCTCATCCTTTGGGTTACCACCTTCGATGTTCATATGTGCATTAGCCTTGCCTACATCAATATGGTAACATATTCCTCCTTACTAATTTTCAAGAATGTCTTAAGAGGGTCAATGGCACAAAGTTCTCAAAGCATCATTCTATAAATTCATGTATATTGTATATTTTCTACCATTATAGACCTCATTTGAAGCATCTAGTACTTAATCTTATTGTAAATCTACTTTATGCACAATAATAAGTGGTCTTTTTATTTACTACAAAATTAAAATAGAAATGTCTTTTTAGTTGCATAGATAGTAAAAAAAGTTTGCACTTTGAGATTTGCAAAGGAGTGTAATGTGAAACTCAAGGGGAGATGAACCCCAAACACACCAAGTTTATTGTGTCTATAGATGAGCTTACTTGCACAAAGAAAAGTCTTAAAAAGAGTGTTAGAGATGTAGATGATTGCACATCTCTCTCTCTCTCTCTCTCTCTCTCTCTCTCTCTCTCTCTCTCTCTCTCTCTCTTTGCCCCTACAACGTGCCAAGTCCTCCTTTTCTCCTTTCGATTTGGGGGGGTGGGGGGATTTTATTATGGGGGGAAGTAGGGAGGAAGTGGTATGGAGTAGTGGTGGTGGTGTCTCCCCCACCCACCACTAGTCAGTGTGCATGGCGGCGGGGGCTCTCAACCCCCCAGGTGGTTGCGGGGACTGGTCGATATGGCCAAGGGGGGTGGTAGGCCACATGGCCTCCCCCACCCACCACTAGTCAGTGTGCATGGCGGCGGGGGCTCTCAACCCCCCAGGTGGTTGCGGGGACTGGTCGATATGGCCAAGGGGGGTGGTAGGCCACGTGGCCTCCCCCTCATCATTATCATTGTCATGATCGTCGTCTTCTTCCACTTCAGCTTGCCTTGAGATCCGTCTGATAACTACTATTTGCAAGAAAGGGGAGTCAACAATACTTTGGAATCTTATAGGTTGTTTATGCTATGTACGGATTTATCGCATAGCAACTAGGTGCAATTAACTTCTCTTGACACATGCATTTTGAAAACTCCATCTTTCAAATATTTGAGATGAAATTGATCCTTTTCAATGACCTATTCTCATGCGACATAGTATAGGGCATGATGTGTGTCATGTGGAAATCAAATCAAGCATCTAATAATCTGGAAATGTATTTCTTATATCTGGTATCGTAGTTCCATTAACAGTGATACCCTCACCTGAAGCTTCGTTGCTGGTTGTGGGATTGCCACCCGCACGTGACATTCTCTGCTTGGGGGCCATTCTCAATCTTCCTTTCTTTAAGTGCAACCCCCTTGCAGGGACTTTAGCAGCCTCTTGCTTGATAGAGGGGCAATTGGGGAAAATAAGCTCGCAGGGTAGGGAATAAGCTCGCGAGAAAGAGGAAAAGGGAAAGTGGGTGTAGTCACCCTCTAAGGAGGGGGAAAAAAAGAACATTCTGGAATGTTCTCTCTCTCTCTCTCTCTCTCTCTCTCTCTCTCTCTCTCTCTCTCTCTCTTTGCCCATGCAGTGTGCTGAGACCTCCTTTTCTCCTTTCGATGGGGGGAGATTTTATAATGGGGGGAAGTGGGGAGGAAGTGGTATGGAGTGGTGGTGGTGGTGTCTCCCCCACCCACCACTTATCAGTGTGCATGGCTGCGGGGGTTCTTAGTCCCCCTAGGTGGCCGTGGGGACTGGTCGATATGGCCAGGGGGTGTGGGTAGGCCACGTGGCCTCCCCCTCATCATTATCATCGTCATGATCATCGTCTTCTTCCACTTCAGCTTCCCCTCCCTCCCGCTAGTTAGCGGCATCGACAGGGGGAAAAGTTTTAAAAAATTGCAATATTTTTAGTAAAAATTAGGGCGGGGTTCCTATGGAACCTTAGAGGGGGGGTTTATTACATTTAGCCTTAATATCATGACTCCTCTGAATAGAAAGGTGATCTTGGGACTAAATGCATTCAGCACACTCACAAGATAATCCTTTATCTTAGCTTTTTCCTTGTCAGAGCTTCCACCTTGGAGCACTTTTGTTGCGAACAATTTGTATCCTTGTTACAAGGAAAGGCTTGGTGAAAAAGCTCTAAGATATTGTTATTACATAAGGATATGAGTCTTAAATTTTGTATCTCAACAACACTATTAAGGAATGATTCTTACTTTAAGGCATCTATAATAACATTATCCTTTTCAAGTCTATACTTGATCTCAAAACCAAACCCTTACAACATCTCATTCAATCTTCTTTTTCTCATGTTTAGGTCAACTTAGATGAAGATCCACTTAAGGCTCGTGTGGTTTGTTCTCACTAAAATGAACTTCCTTCCTAGTAAACAATGTCTCCATAACTTCAAGGCATGATTAACTACAAGTAACTCCAGGTCATGCGTATCTTAGTTGGGTCCATAAGATTTCAGCTTCTATGAGGTGTAAGCCACATATCTTCTTTCTTGTTCTAGGAATCCTTTGATTGCAAGTCCATTTGCGTATATGATCACTTTAAATTTTTGTTTGAAGTTGGGAGTTTTAGTAATGGGAATGTGCTTACACATCCCTTGAGTTTATTAAAGCTTTCTTGGTATTTCACTACCCATAAAATTTTATGTTTTCCTTCAAGAGATTTTCAAGTGTGCTACCATAAGGGAATAATCTTTAATGAAGATTTGATACCATCCTACCATTCCCAACAATCTTCGTACTTCCTTAATCAATTTGGAAATTGTCTAGTTTAGGATATCATTCACCTTTATAAGGTCAATTGATATTTCTTCAATAGAGATAATATACCTTTGAGTATGAGATTATACCGATGTATATACACTTGCTCTTCTTGCATAAGATGGTCTTTGTGAAGGGTTTGGAGTACAATATTCATATGAATCTCAAGACCTTTCAAGGATTTGGAAAATAGTAGCATATCGTCAAGGAATACTAGCATAAAGTCATCTAGGTATGGCCAAAAGATATCTTGATGTCCATATCTAGTATTGAAGGCTTTCTTTGGAAGATCTTGATTATCGATTGGGATTTGATAATATCCTAATTCTCAAGTCTATAATTGAGAAGTCTATCTTGATCTCAAGTCTATCTTTGAGGAGACTCTAGCCCTATGTAGTTGGTCTAGGAGTTTGCCAATCCTAACAAAAAACACTCCCCAATGTGAGTTATTTAGGGAAATGTACCCTCTTTTAATGAGCTTTATTAGTTGTTTCTTAAGCTGTATGACCTTTTTGATACGAGCTTCACACTAGGAATCAACTCTATCTCATGGAAAACTTATCTATTTAGAGTAATACTTTTGGCACACAGAGAGAGAGAGAGAGAGAGAGAGAGAGAGAGAGAGAGAGAGAGAGAGAGAGAGAGAGAGAGAGAGAGAGAGAGAGAGAGAGAGAGAGAGAGAGAGAGATCTCCACCAATGAGGAGAAGGTGCTCATTTGATTTTTTTGAAATTGTTTGTTTTATAAAGATGATTGGAATTATGATCATCTTTCAGTACAACTAAATTGGATTTAGTTGTTTGTTTTGTTGAGAGGGATTGGAGTGATTGTCATTTTTCAAAAGTAAAGTTTTCCTGTCACTTTCCAACTCCTTATCTTATCAAGGAAAAAAAGGTGGCCTAACCTTCTCCTTGTTTGAAATATTTCAGTGCTCATTTTCTCCTCTTTTCTCTCCACTCCATACCCTTTGGAGTTCCTCTTTATTTTCTCTCCACTCTATCAGCACGTTTCTACTCACCATCTTCATGTGCCATGGAGGCGTCTTCTCTATCCAGAGACCTTAGTGCTTCCATTGATTCCATAGTTACTTAAATATAGACTCAATGAGCAATGTAGGTGGGTTTCTTGACCATAGGAAAGGGAAATTGAATAATCATGTAGTAAACAAATTGAAAGAGATCCTCAATAGGCAACAGTTTCTTGTCATGATGAAAGAGCAAAGAGTAATGGATTTTAGGCTTAGTGGCTCCAAAAAGACAATCAAAGAAGTATGTGTCCAATATGTTTTCATGCATAATACGTACGCTTCATTTTGAGCCCAATGCCTCTAGTCTCCCTCTCTATAGATCCAACTATTAGTGCATATTCTGCTTGTGTCTCCTTTTTGGTATAAGTGAAGGTTCACATTTCTTATTTATTATGCAAACTGATAAGACCCTTTAATGTTAATGGACTTATATTCATTAAATATAAAGGATTAGTAGTAGCCAGTGGAATGTGTAGTAGATGTTCTAGATATCATCCATGCCTTGTAAATGACGAGATTTACAAAGAGAGGTTCAAAGGGGCACGGTTGAGAGGGGCATCTAATTTACAAACATTTTCACACACTACCTTCCTCTACTGAGTAGTGGGGAAGCCTTTTATAGTGTTCCCATTTAGATTTCAAGAGCGGAGAGTGGTCATTTCCAGATTCAAGAATAAGCAAGAGTTACAAGTGCATAATTTTTTACAAGATGCAAAAATACCAAAAGCTCGGCATTTCAAGTAAGTAAAGAAAAATATCTATTTTTGTCCCCATAGCCATCTTTGTGGATTTTTTTTCCACCACTCAAGTCTAGAGTCAAGAACCATGATCCTAGTGAAGTGCTCAAACATTGATAATATCTTGTGGATACAAGCTAGGATACAAAGGTGGAAGATGGAATCACTTACAAGGTGCAACTAGACTCTATTGTCTACAAGTATACGATTGCTACTCAAAAATTCATCATTATATTTTTATATAGAAGATGGTATTTATCTTAAAGAGATAACAAAAAATATAGCTTTTTTGCTTTAGAAAGCCATTACTTAGACTTGGACATATGTATTTGTAGCAGCCATTACACAAGCCTTTTTTCCATAAGAAAGACAAAACATTTCACAAGCCTATTGTATACAAGAAAGATCATACTACCAAATAAATGTTATCAATGAGTTTGGCAATATGAGAACATGGGTTTTTTGCATTTCCATTTTATCATGGTTTGTGTACAAAGTGGTGAGCCTTTACAAAAATGCATAGTTTAAGGCCTTGAAGGCTAGGGTTGGCAGTTTTCTCGAGGATGGAGATGGCTACATGAGCAATGGCAAGGTTGGTCACATGATTCTCCATAGCCAATAAATTTATATTTCTTGGACTAAGGATCAAGCTTACTCCACTTGTCCCTAGGTACATGTATAAATGCCTCACAACCAAAAACATGCAAGTGATCATAACAAGGTCTCTTGGTTGAGAGACCATAACTCCTTTGGTAACTTGCCATCCAATGGCTTGTTAAGAATGCACTGCTATCTCGATAGCTTCAACCCAAAATCTATTAGTGAAACTAGCATTAGAGAGCATATTATGAATCCTTTCCTAAATGGTCCTATTCTTATTCTTAGCCACATCAGCTTTAGCAAAATTGTTAGGAGCTATCTCTCTCTTCATACCATGGCTTGCATAAAAGTTCACAAAGATATGTGAGGTGTTGTACTATCCATATTATTACCAATCCTCAAGCATTTAAGCTTCTTGTCTAATTGTTTCTTTGCAAATGCCAATAACTTTTGAAATGCATGCAACACATTGCTCTTCTTGTGAGAAGAGGGTAAGCCTATACCTTCCTTGTGGTATCATCTATAAAAGTGACAAAGTATGATACTCCTCCCAATGAAACCATAGGTATTGGCCCACACAAATCACTATGAGCCAAATGAAGACATTTTGATATTCTACCCTAACTACCTCTCCTATGTGATATTTTATTTTTCTTTCCAAAGAGACAATGCTCACAAAAACCAAGATTAAAAATTTTAGACAAGGAAGATAATTCAAACGATACAAAGCTTTCATTCCAATGATTGACATATGCCCCAAACAATGATGCCACAAAGAAACATATGGCTCTTTATTGCAGCTACAATATGGTCTTTAACACCAGAAACATGCAAAGGACACTAAGGCCCATTACACATTGGGGAGGGGCTGCTTGGTCAAGGGTGATCTTGCCAATGGGATGGGCCAAAAGGAAAAAAGGGTGCTCCCTTGTTACACATTGGGGACGCCCGGTTGCACGAGTTGTAGGGGGGATTGAATGCCCCCTTCCCTGTTTCCCTATCCCCGCCCTGTTTCCCTATTCCATAGGGCGGGGGAGCTCCCCTGTTCGATCTCGTCCGTGGGTGAGGTGGGCTCATCTGTCACTTGCCTATTGGTCGAGCAAGAAGTCCATTGCTTCTGGAACCGTTTTGTTGATCACTGCTGCTTGCCATTGCTGTTCGTTGCTCCCTAGGTGATGATCGTCATTGTTTGTCGATCATTGCTATATAAAAACGTGAACAGGAGAGACGCCATGCCTGCATAAAGGATGTCCTCTTGTAGTGGATCAAGGTTAGCCTCTCTCTCTCTCTCTCTCTCTCTCTCTCTCTCTCTCTCTCTCTCTCTCTCTCTCTCTCTCTCTCTCTCTCTCTCTCTCTCTCTCTCTCTTTTTCTGCACATGCATCATGCATGAATGGTCTCTCTGGCGATTACGCATTCCTGCAAAAATATGTTATTGTGATAGTTGATGCTCTCTCTCTCTCTCTCTCTCTCTCTCTCTCTCTCTCTCTCTCTCTCTCTCTCTCTCTCTCTCTCTCTCTCTCTCTCTCTCTCTCTCTCTCTCCCTCCTACAAGCAAGAGAGCAATGCATCATGCATCATCTTCTTCATTGCTCACAACATGTCCTTCATTGCTGGTTCAAATCTGGCATAATTTCATGTCCTTCATTTTGGCCCTTCTGATTGGTTTAATTTCTAGTTTAAGTAAGTAGTGAACTCTGAATTTCTGGTTTAATTCAAAAGGGAAAAAATGAAAAAAAGGGCGCCCCCCATTACACATCATCTGAATTTCCAGTTTAAACATGCATAATCTTCTTCATTGCTCAGCATGTCTTTCATTACTCTCATTGGTTTAATTTCTGGTCCTTCATTTTGATATTTTCGATTGGTTTAATTTTTGGTTTAAGTATCCTGTGAACTTTGAATTTTTGGTTTAGTTAACCTATGATCTCCAATCATAAGGGCAAAAATGAGGGTGCCCCCCGTTACACATCATCTAAATTTTTGGTTTAAATAAACATGCATCATCTTCTTCATTGCTCAACATGTCTTTCATTGTTCCAATTGGTTTAATTTCATGTCCTTCATTTTGGCCTTTTCGATTGGTTTAATTTCTAGTTTAAGTAACCTGTGAACTCTGAATTTCTGGTGTAAGTAACTTGTGAACTCCAATCAGAAGGGCCAAAATGAAAAAAAGGGTGCCCCCCGTTACACATCATCTGAATTTATGGTTTAATTAAACATGCATCATCTTCTTCATTGCTCAACATGTCCTTCATTGCTCCTTATGTCTGTAACCTATGAACTTTGAATTTCTGGTTTAATTAAACATGCACCATGATGCATCATGATAATCGTGCTTTAAATATGTTTTTGGAATGATGCATCATGTTCCGAATTTTCTGAAATGATGATAATCTGTATTTCTGGAATGATTAGGCATGTATTGCTAGCGCCATAATTGTTAAATATGCATCACACATGAATGCTCTCTCTCTCTCTCTCTCTCTCTCTCTCTCTCTCTCTCTCTCTCTCTCCCCCCTGCACAAGAGAGCAATGCATCATAATTTTTTGTTTAATTAAATGTGCACTGTGATGCATCATGATAATCGTGATGTGATTGTATTTTTGGAATGATACATCATGGTCTGAATTTCTGGAATGATGATAATTTGAATTCTTGGAATGATTAAGCATGCATTGCCCGTGCCATGAATGTGAGCTATGCATCATGCATCAATGGTGTCTCTCGCTCTCTCTTTTCTGCACAAGAGAGCAATGCATCATGCATCATTCATGAATGGAATGTAACTAGTCTAGGGTTTTTGGATATCGATACAATGCCACTCCATAACTTCAACATATTTGTAAGGTTTTCATGAGAATATTGTTAGCCCATTGAGCCATGAATGATTATTTGGTGCATGAAGCTCACAAGACAACTTATTATCACTTAGAGTTAAATTTTTTGGTACACACTGGCTATCACAATAACATATTTTTTAGGATTATGCATTGGATCTTGTTTTGAATTTAAAGTAGGCAAAAATTTCATGGGTACTCTTTTGGTGCGGCCTATGACAAAATTGGCTCTTGTTTTGAATTTAAACTAGGCGAAAAATGACATTTCAAAACATTAGCCATTATGTAAGTGCTCTAAATTGAGGTCAAGAAATATAGATAATCTTATCTTTTATACATAAAAGATGTTTTAGAATGCATTGAACAACATGGCATACATGTCAAGTGAAGAGGTGCAACCTTGGTAGAAACTATGGGTTAAGGAAAATGGCACCCACGACAAACGTTTTCGAATGATGACTCTAAGCGACAATAGATGAAACCTTAGGCAAGTGTTCATAAGCATGTTCATAATGATGTCTCTCATAAAGTTATGCAAGAATATTAGATAGGTGGCATCATGGTTTAGCCAAGCTCATAAAACATATTTGCAAAGTAAATTATGTTTTTGTAAAAACCTAAGTACATTCTACTTGCTTGATAAGTTTTGACATATTGTAGTTAGTTTTCATTAAAGCTATTTTAACTTTATAATTCATAGTTATGGATAGAATAAAGTTATTGAACAATAAACCTATTTGGCCATTTACATATTGTAAATTATGGATAATTTTTATGCATAAGGTGGTGCTTGATGGATTCTCAAGAGAGCACTCCCATGGAGGAGTTTCAACAGTTCATGTCTCAAATGAGCCAGGATGCAATATGCAATAAAGACTTTATGTACTTTTTGACCCAAAGTTTGGGTGTTCCAAGCCACCTTCCAAGCCATAGTGTGGTTGGCAATATTCCAGTAAATGTGTTTTCAAACTATCCTCCTTTGATCAATCCTCGTCCTCCTCAACTCGCACCGTTCCAACAACCAAGACATTCAAGTGTAGAGGGACCCACAACAATACACAATCATGTAATTCGTCATCCAATTGCACATAGTCCTCAACATGGCCCCTCGGCACCACCACAACAAGGACCACAAGCAATAAGTTCGTGTGATGCAATCCAGGACACATGTGAAGAGGTTGACTTGGTTCAGACTCAAGAACCACTGGTGCCATCTTTCGAGAATCCCAACAAGCAGCATCCACGGTGAACCTCATCTGAGTCTGATGTGCCAAAACCTCCTAAAGCAAAGAGGGTGCGGAAAGGAAAGAATCAGGATGATAGACCTGAGACACAAGATCATTGAACAACCACAAAAAAACCGTTTTGCATAGTGGAAGGACGCATGGATAGTACAACTCATTCACATCCAAGGATCCATGAGTGCAGAGTTCTCAAAGCCACCAAAGCAAGGAGTGGATATATGGCCGAAGGTAGCCACACAGCTAGCATCACTATTTTCAAAGTTTGACAAAGATGGTGAGACATGCAAAAAATGTTGGGGACGCGTTTATGAGTCATATAGAAAGGATAAGGCCCACAATGCCATATCAGGGAAATGATCACAGGATCATTTGTCAATGGTATGATCTTGTGGATGAATATATGTGGAATCGTGCAAATGTTGTTAGCGATGCATATGCCTCATTTGTTGATGGGTTGTCTTCTCTAGAAGACAACACTACATTTGTCTCCAATAATCCATGTGACCACACCCAGGAAGACATTGGATCCAATGAGCCTTCGAAGATTGGGCAAGATCAAACAACTAGCCAAGGAGCATGCAATAAGAAGGGTAGAAAAATAGGGGAGTCTCTTAGTGACATGGCTAGCACCGCTTGATCTATGTTAGCCAACCAAAAATCAAACCTAGAGGAAAAGAAAGTATTTGAAGAGCGCAAGCTCATTATCATGGATACACTTGCCTCCTCTGTATCTGGTTTGTTAGATGTAATCAAAAGTCTTAAAAAGGAATGATGGTTTGAACTTTAGATGAATTTGGAACTTCTAAAAAAAAAGGTTTTTTACTCTACCTAAACTTCTCTATTCAATTCTCATAGAGTTTCATCAAATCTTTTGACAGGTGAATGGACGACGAAAGTCTTTTGATAATGTGTGTCATTGGTGTTATAGTTGTTGTCATGGCAATGTTTTAGCTATTGTTAAGTGATTTGGATGATGGGGATGATGATAGTATGCAATTGCATACTTTGATGGAGTGCATGGCTCGTGGTTACGTTGCACGTCGAGCTAGGATAGGTCAGTGAAGGCACGATCGACGGTCATGTTGGGCCTATCCAAGACCACAAACTTTTATATAGGGGCTTCTAGGGAGTTATTCAAATTGAATGTTCAAAAGCAGGTTACGAGTTAGCAGGAGTACATTTGTACATTTGAATATCTCGTCGCAAATTTAGCACCACAAATGCGACGCAAGAACACGAACTATCGAAGAGTAATACCTGTGGAGAAGCGGGTTTGTGTGGTTCTGCATTGCTTGGCGATTGGCTCAAATTTGGGACTCATAACTGATTTGTACGGAGTCCCAACTTCTTTTACATAGATGGCTGTTATGGACTTTTGCGATGCACTGGCTGCATGTGGATTGCATTGTATGTACATAAAGTGGCCAACATCACAACAAATGCAGATGCATTTCAGGCCCTTCAAGGTATACCTTATGTTGTTGGTACAGTAGATGGTAGTCATATTCCCATCATTTGCCCCAAGAGAGAACCATAAAGATTATTTTAATAGGAAGGGCTTCCACTCAATTATACTACATATAAGTGTGGCAGCCAATTGTGTTGTTTGGGACTATGACATTGGTGGCTGGGCAGGTTCTATGCACGACTAGAATGTTTTTCAACGTTCACACCTAGGAAAACGATGCATAAACAAAGCTTTGGGACAATACTGTCTACTAGGTGATTGTGCTTATCTTGCACGCTTTTGGATGCTTCCTCCTTTCAAGGGTGGTAAGGATGGACTATCTTTAGAACGCTATCATTGGAATTACATACAATCAAGTACTTGTATGCTAGTTGAAAGGGCATTTGACATCCTTAAAGCGTGATTTCGTATTTTGTTGAAGAGATGTGACATGCTTTTACAAAATGTCCCAAAGATGGTGGCAGCATGCCTTGTTCTACATAATATATGCATTGTGCATGGAGATAGTTTTGATGATGCATGGATACGTGAAGCGATAGTGGAACTTGAGAGAGAAAGTAATGCACCTCGTCAAGATATGGACCAGCAAAATAGTTTGAGGAATGGATTATTAGAGGTTGCTACGCTAACTAACACAGGTACCACGCAAGCAATACAAAGAGCTCAAGCAGCGAAGCCAACACCGGAGGCAAGCCATCCTAGGGGGGCATCTCAAAGAGACAACATTGCTCGAGCCATGTTTCGAGACAGGGAGAACGCAAATGTGAGAACAACCTTTGGTGATTCTGACTCTACGGAGGAAATCGACGACGAAGACAACGGTGAGTAAACTTCAGTAGCATCTGCAGTGCAGGTGGAAAGGTGGAAAGAGGGGTGGCTTGCTAAAAATTTTTCCCTCTTTTCACCTTTCCGCAGAGAGCTAGGTAGAGCCATGTCTCAATAGCATGGTGAAGGGGTTCAACTCCCCTGCTCTTTTCTTCATTACTAATTTGCGTTAGTGTTATAAGCCGTTTTCTTTTAAAAAGTTTGTAATGCTTTTAATTCTATTAGTCACTTTTTTATAGTTTTGTAACGCTTTTAGTTTTATGAATTACTTTTTTTCAATTTTATTAGTCATTTTTTAAAATCTAGCATCAATGATTGTGTTTAAATAGGTATTCAAATAGTAATTATTATATCAATAACGATCAACATCCATAGCATCCCTTCATTCAGTGATGTCCGATGCATAGGTGGTGGCCGGTGTGTAAACGATTAGAGACAGAAGATGGATGGACACTTAATGACCATGGAAAGTGTCTGCCACCCCAGTGTGTAAGCAACTGACGAACAAGTGACCGCCCAAGTCAACTTTTCATGTGCCACCAACTAGGCGCAAATTGGGTTGGCAATGGCGATGTGTAACCAATCTAAGTACTGGATTTTGGCCCTTTGCCCACAATAAGAGATCCCCCAAAATTCAACATATGATCACAAAGATCATTCTATAACCACAATTATCAAGTTGTCCTATACTAATCAGACTTTGTCAAGTTTGGAACATGTTGTATACTTTGCAAGACAAAAGAAGAACCGTTTAATACTAACAATTGTATATCTCCAAAGTCAACAATGATGCATGCATGGTTGTTTCAAGTTGAACATATACTCTCTTTCAAGTATCATAAGTAGAGAAGCACTCCTTATGTAGAGTAACATGAAACAATGTTCAATCATAAGTTAGTTTTGAGACATATCATTATCCATGCCAACCAAGAATTCATCACTAAAAGAGGATATAAATAAAACATCACTATCATTGTTACCACATGCACCCATCACCATCATTGCTACCACATGTGTTAATCTCCCCAATATTTGCCTTGCTTTTCTCTTTGCCATCATTCTCATTTGCTTTCTTGCCTTTTTGCTTATTCTTCCATTTGAAGCAATCCTTTTTATATGTCCCCTCTCATCACTGAAGCAACATTCCACATCCTTTTTGCTATGTGACTTGCCTTTCTCACGAGAGTTCCCCCTGGCATTTGACTTCCTCTCTAAAACACGATATGAATTCAAGGGGGGTCATAAACAATGTAAGCCATAAAGTTGAGAAACAAAGAATAATCCTCCAACACTTCTCATTAGCTTTCCTCTTTAAATAGGCATATGGGTACATCAAGTATATTGTATCCAATCAAGTTTGTCTTGCTAACTTGGATCCTTATCCTTCCAACTCACCATCCTCATCTCTCCATGCTATAAGTACTAGTTCGTATTACATTTGCATGTGTTAAAAAGGAAGCACTCCTACACACACTCAAACAAATATTCTAACACCCCCCTTGGTGCCTTATTTGGCTAAAAGGTGGTAAGGTGATTACAATATTGGTTGTCCCCCCCCCCCCCCCCAATTAGGTGCATTCTATGGCTACTACCAATTGGTGGTTAGGCTCTTTGACTCTTTGTCTTTAGTCTTCAATCTTCTAAAAAAGTGACCTTCTATCTTTCTATCTTGGTTATTTTCTTCCATGGAATTTGTATGTCTTTTTAATTTGCATGCTTCTTCATGGTGTCCAATCTTCTTACAGTGATTGCATTTGGTTAGATGCTTCAATCTGCATTTCATGCTGATGTGTCCTCTCCTTCCACAATGGTAGCATTATTTAGGTTTATTGTTTGTAAAGAACACATTGTCCTTACTTGTTGATACATCAACCTGCCCTTTAAGTTCCTTCTCTTTTAATAGGATTGATGATATGCAACCCTTAATGTTAAGTGTTTCATGTATAAAGAGATAATTATTTAAGGATATGTACTCTTTAGGTAGATTGCTGAGAAGCATTGCTATTGCATTCTTTTTGGGAAATTTGACTTGGATGCCTTCCAATTGATTAATTAAGCTCCTTAATTTTGAGATATGCTTAGCAAGTGAGTCTTTGTATTCATAAAGCAAGCTATAGAAATCCATCTTTAGATACATCTCTTGGTTTTTAGTTTTAGCACCAAAATTTTTATTAAGCTCTTCCCTTGCTTCCTTCCCTATTCCTTTAATGTTGATGTGATGGATCAAGCCGAGGGCAAGATGTAATCCAATTAAGGCAAGTGCTTATTCATCTTTTTCTATCCATTCTCCAGTCACTTCTATTGGTGCATGACTATCCATAATTTTTTGTGCATGAGCAATAATTGTATTTGAGTTACCTAGGTGTGGTATTTTTCCCCACCTTTGAATTTTTTAATGCCATAGGAAATATTAGAATTTGAGGCCGTGGATACGAAGAGGTCTTACCAAGATTATAATGGTGCTTGGTAGTGTCTAATTCATTAAAAAAAGATGGTATTTTTGGTTAATGAGAGAACCCACATACAAACACCCCTTTGTACCAATATGTAAATTTCCGTCTTGAGAGGCAATTTGGGCGGACTCATCTCATATGTATCTAAATCTAAAAATCTCAATGTGAAGAGGGGCTTAAAGATAACTAGTTCAAAAGGTGAGGTGTGAAAGGGGTTTTTAGTAAGCCTTTTAAAAAATGGTCTTATCTTTTTGACTGTCAGCGATATGGCATGTCAAAATCAACGGAGGCCAAGAGGTTTTTGATGTCCACACCGTTGATTCCATTGGATGAGATTGTCGATCTGGACTACATCTTATGATGAGTGCCTATCTTTTGCACTAACTATGCACTGGAACAGATGTATGACAACATGGAGATTGATGGCTGCCCACTAATTTAATTGTGCTCATGTAAGTGTTGACTATGGAGTTGCCAATTTGAGCACTAAAGCACTAATTGCAAGGCCTAGCTATGGCGCTTACGAGCTAGTAAGAGATGAGGTAGGTAGTCCTTGACATCCTTTAGGGTGCCAAACTTGAGTATATGATAGAATTCAAGGTTTGCAAGTGGGCCTTTGAGAAGCTTGGCACAGACTTGAACAATTCTCCAACAATAAGCTCGTGAGAAGGATTGTGAAAGAGTACCTCAATTCTAAGGCATAGAAAGATGCAAAACCTCCACAAGAAGAAGAATAGAATGATTAAGAAGCAGTTGATAACAATATAGCTGAGTGATAAACCACAGAAAGAGGCAAACGATGAAGAAGAAGAGGAAGATATGAGGCTAAGCAACTGTGTTGTAAAGTAGAGGAAGACTACCTTGCTAGCTAGAAGACTGAGTGACAGTGATGGTGATGATGATCACCTTGTTTGCCAATTATTAAGCAAAAAGAAATGTTTCCATACAAAAGTTTGAGGGCAAAACACTAGTATTGATTCATGAGTACTATGAGAAAGATGATGGCTCTGATACCATATGAACAAGATATGAATTCAAGGGGGTTCATAAACAATGTAAGCCATAATGTTGAGAAACAAAGGTTAATCCTCTTACATTTCTCATTAGCTTGCCTATTTAAATAGGCATATGGGTACATCAAGTACATTGTATCCAATCCAATTTGACTTGCCAACTTGTATCCTTATCCTTCAAACTCACCATCCTCATCTCTCCACACTCTAATAACTACTTCATATTGCATTTGCATATAAAGAAGGCACCACTCTTACATATGCTCAAACAAATATTACAACACTCTCACATGAGTGTATTGGAACTCTTTGACCATGCATTGTTCTTTTGTTCACCTCCTCGATGAGAAAATTAATCTCAACATTAGCAATGGTAGTCCTAAAAGTATCCCAACTCTCAGGCAAAGGTGACTAACAAGAACATGGCTTTCACTGAATCATAAAAGATAGTCTTTTGAGATATTAGTTGGCTGAAAATCATGTTAAACTCATTGAGATGATTCAATATCAAAGCCGCCTTTTCCATGCATAGATTAATGAGTTTTTAAAGCCAATAAACCTACAAAGCTGCACTTTCTTTTTTATACAAGTCACCAAGCTTTTTCCATATACCATGTGCACTTGCTATGTCTTTTACATTAAAATACACAAAATTTGAGAGTATCAATATAATACTAGATCATGCCAACTCATCCAATTCTCCCCCCATATATTTGCATCCGTATCCTTAGGCTTAATCCCACTACATTGGATTGACTTTACCTACTTCTTCTAGACTAATACATTGTATAGTTAATCTTTCCGATATGAAAAGTTCATACCATCGATCTTTTCAATATTCAACAATGCATTCTCTAGACTTGATATACCCAATATGAAAAAGTTAATCTTTCTGATATGAAAAGATAATCTTCTAGACTAATAGATTATATGGTTAATCTTTCCAATATGAAAAGTTTGTACCATCGTGCTTTTCAATATTCAATAATGCATTCTCTAGACTCGATATACCTAAGTGCAAGCTCAAAATAGACCAAGGAACTACAAAGGAATGCCCTGCATAGCCAAACAACGATTATCCAAATATCAAACAAGCATAACACCAATGTAAAAATGATATTTTAACACTCCCAACAATGTATGAATTTTTTGCAAGTTGTCCTAAGTATTCCTATTATCTTTTAAGTATAAAATAGCCATAGGAGGCCAAGTACATGCAAACTAGCTTCACAAATCAAATTTAACCCACATAAGCTCTACAAAGCGAGCAAAAACCAATGTGGAAAATCCCACAACATCAAAATTTACGTGCAATCCAAAGCTCGGAGTAATCCTTGAATTATAAAGTTTTGTTTTGGTAGTTTTTAAAGGGGGCTAGAGATGGAAATGGATCTAATAACCAATAGTCCTTATGTGTTCCACAATTGGCCCCTTTACCTTGCATATACTATGTATTGATTGAAAAGCAATGCATCAATCCCCCTCCTTTCATCAAATCGCTCATAAAGCCCATAAAGCTAGGCAATGATCCTATTTACCTCTCATGTGAAATGATAGCCATCAAAGAACAAGTAAAATGCATTCAAGAAAACAAATCAACCCATTATCTCCTTCAATAGCCAAATGTTATGGCTTCTACAACAAATCACCCATTAAAGTAACACCCTAAATGTGATATGGCTTGTATGTCTATTGGCCCATGAGTTGCACGACCTTCCTCAAGTCTTGAGGGCATCATAGAGTTGATACTTTCCCGGCACCAAATTATTGGTTCTTATTAAGGAGCACATGAAAGACACATGTAAGTAGTGATTATTATTGCATCCAGTCACATTGCTGAGTACACTATTATTTTTGGAAAGGGTAATGGAGATGGCTTCTAGAAGGATGGTATTAGTGGTACTCTCCTAGGCACTCAAGGTAGCACTGATGCTTAGGCCTATACCTACACAATTGACTTGAAATCAAAGACATAGAGCACTATATTTGCATGACTTGGAGCACTATACCTACATGACTGACTATAGAAGAATAGAGGGGACATCAAGAGCTCTTTGTGCGTGTGCACACACACATAATGTTGTACATGTGACAAAAAATTACATTTCAAGGGTTATTCTTCATCAAGTCATCACTTGCTTTTCTCCTTCCTTTCTCATGCCCCCTTGCAAGCTCTTAGACCTCTCTTCATAGTCCCAAAAATCAACCGTTTCCTTCCAATGAATGTTGTAGGTTGGAACCCTAATGAGTTCAAAATTTGGTGTTGTTGTAGTCTGTCAAAAGCAACCATTTCATAAAGGACATAGAAATAATAAGGATGACTATGACAAACTTGTGCCATAGCTCCATAACACAAATAAACTTTGAAGCCTCTCATTGCACATTCACAGCTGGATCAAAGGTATCCTTGTCTTGCTTCAAACTAAAGCCTGACATTGCATGTGCTATCCTGGGTGTCAATTAGATGATGGTTTCTTGCATAGCATGTACCTTCTTAGAGGGTAGCAATCTCAACACTTGCTCCATGATGGTCCTATTTTCAATGGCCTCCTTGGGGTTGCAGATAGAATAGTTGGTGTGGTTGTCCAACATGTGCCACTTGTATTGCAGGTAGGTGTTCCCTTGCTAGAAAAAGATGTTAATGTGGTGAGTGAGCATGCAGTTGAAGGTGAAACAACGGGTGAAGCTATCACCACAGGGCTGTTGGAATAGTTGAGGGCTTAGTAGGACAAAGAGTTGGAGGAGGAGCATTGGTCCAATAGGATGGCACAAAAATCATTGAGGAATTGTTTGTGGTGGGTGTTGGCAAAGGAGAAGAGGGTCTCAACCTTGGATTTAGGTTTTGTGCATGCAAGACATCGTCTTTGGGAAAAGGAAAGGCCTTGCCATTTTTGTGTGCAAGAACGTCCTACCATCCCTCCATTCTTGGGATTTGTACTCAAATGTGAGAAGTAGAGGATGTACTCAAACGGTTGGAAGGTAAAAGGTTTTGAGCAAGCTTGATGAGAGAGAGAGAGAGAGAGAGATCTGGTTTTGCTATTAAAAAAACGTTTTTCATCTTCCAAAACCTTTGATGAGTTTGGATTAAAGGTATTGTACGAGTGCCAGCTAGGCTCGGTAAGAGGTTGGGGTTCTTTTTTTCAAGTCTCAAGCAGCATAAATGTGATTACAACTTAGTTTTGCCCTTTTTCTGTTGACGACCGCTAAATTTCATGATACCGAACCTAGCCGTAGCATTCGTCCTTCAAAATTTGATTTGAACATCGGTCGACGGGACAATCCGACAACTCCATACGCTGCCAGTATATTTATATTAGGCGTTTGATCGCAGGCTGAGAGAGAGAGAGAGAGAGAGAGAGAGAGAGAGAGAGAGAGAGAGAGATTTTCAGGAAGGAGATAGAATTGCAGCTGCGTGTGCTTCTGATACAAGGCGCCATACAAGGAAGATGATTATGAAGCAGGGCAGTTGCGCGAGATTATGATCTAAGTGTTTCCTGATCGCACCTTGTGGTCAAAGAGGAAAGTTAACCGAGTAAGAATGCTTAAAGGAACAGTGCATAAGCATCACTTCTTAAATTCATCGTTCATGAGTACGGTAATCTGAACTATGAACAAGGATGCTAGCAGCGATTGCTTTCATGTTAATCGTGTCTCTCTGTAAGTGCCACCATCATGTTTTCAACCAGAAAGCATTTTGAAGCATAAGTATATAACCTTGCCAATCAAACGTGCACGAGTGGTTGAATGACATTGCAAGACTAAGACCACCAGCATTTTCCATTATAATTGCTGTATAAACGTTTGTATATTTTTGGACTGCGCAAGTCCATCATGTCATTAACAGTGTATGCACATTGTTTCACTATTGAAATACATAGAAACCAATCAAATTCTTACATTGTCTCTGCAGTGGCTTTTGTTTTCAAAATCGTTCCATTTATGTACTAACCTTTCAACTAAAGGGAGGCCGCACGAAATTTTTCCTTTTAATTTATCTCTTTGCCATTTAGCATATTGTTCTTATTTCCAATAATAAAACAAAGGCCTTGCTATAAATTTCAGGATAAACACGGAAAAAGAGACTCTTTGACATTTCAATGTCACAACCTTCAGATTATAGGAGGCTTCGAATTGCAATCTGCCATCCTGATTTGGGCATAGGTATTGTTCTTGCCATTCTACTTATGTGGTTCAGTGTAAAATGTCCAAAAGCTTATAACTTTTGACCACTTCAATAAAATTTTTGTCTTGTTCTTTGCATTTCCACTTGTATTGTGCACATTGCTTGCAAGGTTATGCAGGTTTTTGCCTGTAAGACCTCACCATTCCTTGAAGTGAATATTGCTTTCGGAGGCAAATCTTGTGTAGGAACTTAAGCAAATGCTAGTGGGCCAGCTGAATTCTGGCAAAAGAAGGTGGTTAAACAATAACCTTGAAAGCTTGCACATGTCAAAGTAAGGTAGAATGCAGCTTGCAAACTCCTAATCTAATTGATTAGGAGCCTTTGATGAATAGGTCTTATTCTAGGATAGAGGCATTGGTTTTGACTCTGATAAGACCTTTTTTGTTTGCACAAATGTATGTAGAGAAGGTACTGCTGCAATTTGAGTCTTGCAGCAATAGCATCCACCAATGCTAGTGAAATGTTGCCTCTAGGTAAGAGGAATCACTTGCTTACAAAGCTCAAGAGGTGAAGGTACTTTCTTTTGTACGAACTCAACTAAAATAATTGAACTCAGAGAGAGATTCAACAAAACTCAAAACAAGTGTAGAGTGAATGAATAACTTAGTGAACCGAATAAAATAATATATGTCCAAGAAGCGAAGAAAAATTCAAACCACTGTCTCTCTAGGAGTGGGCTGATAGGAGGGAATCGATCGAGACAGCCTCTAGATGATCCTGAAGTAGCACACCATGAAAGCTCGGATGTTGGAAGATGCCATCACTACTGGAGAAGAAGAAAATGCAGCTTAGATGTCCTGGAGTTGTGCACAGAAACAAATGCAGTCTTTGGAGGAGAAAATGAAGCTATCTAGATGATCTGGGAAGCAGGCAGTGACATGAACAAGAGAAAATGCAGGGAACATATTGTCCTGATGATGGCATCAGCTAGGACGGTCAGAAAAGCAGCAAAATGCAGCTGTTCTGATGCTGGAAATGCTGGATAGAGAGCTCCATACAGGTTGCCAGAAGCTAGAGGTTGACCCAGCAGGTTTGCAGCTTTGTGGCAACTGTACTACATCAAGGTGGTGTGCTAGACAGCAAATGCAGTTGATCTGGGGGTGGCAGCCAGCAGCGGGTGAGCAGCAAGGGTGAGGGTGCAGGTGATGGATGTGGGGATGTGTAGAGTGGTTGGATAGATCCCTATGTACAGCCACATGAGCCAGCCAACTGACTCAGGTGGCAGTGGCACGTGAGCACTCAGGTGGCAGGTGGACACACTTTTGGGACATCTAATATTTGAGTTTTGGGGATGTTTTAATGAGTTGAAAAAGGGTGTTAAAGTTAATTAACCTTTTGTAGCTTAACACACCTTTTGAGCCCAAAGCTTGAGCCAAGAGGGATCGCAAAGCACAGTCCATTACAAGAGGTCTCACCCCAAAGTAGCTAGGGCATTGGACAAAGGCACTACTCCAATGAAATTGGCCTTGGGGAATCATCAAAAGGGTAGTGATCTTAAACTTAACTTGCACACATCAAATAAATCAGCAAATAAACAAGAGAGCACTGAACAGAACTAGAATGCTCTTGCATGGTACAGAACACACGATAGATCCCAAAGGTTTTTAGTATTTCTTATTTATTATTTACAGCTTACACAAATCACAAGGAATCTGTTGTCACACACTAGCATTCTCAATGCTAGTGATTCTTGTGTGCCTTGCTCTTGATACAAGCTACAACCTAGACTTGTCTCTAGTGCGATGTCCTCGGTTGCTTGGTTGCTCTCACCAACCTTGACCAAATGTGTGACAAATGGGCAGTTGCTGTGACCCTTGCAATTACTGCCTTGCATTTTCCTAATTTTCCCATGCATTTCCCTTGATCGAATGGCTTGTATTTAATCCATATCATGTGGCACAACTAATGCACGGGCGCACAACGACCTTATTACCTTCAATGTTGTCCTTTAATGAGTTGTAGAGCATTCAACATTAGGTGGATGGTAGGGGCAAAAATCTCCTCAAAGTCAATATCTTCTTATTGATGGAAACCTTGTACCACTGAGTTGTGTACTTCTCCAAACTTCAAAGTACCATCTACCTTGTACTTAACATGAAAAATTCACTTAGTACCGATTACCTTCTTGTGACGAGGATGGCCAATGAGAGTCCAAGTCCCATTTTGATTGATACTCTTTAGCTCTTGCTCCAAGGATGAAAGCTAGTGAGGATCTCTAAGAGCCTCCTTCCACATCTCATGCTCACTGTGTGCAAGATAATTAGCTGCAAAGACTGATTCATTCAAGTGCAATGGAGCAAGCCATGTGGAGCGTCTAGGACCATTTGAGGGAGTGTCAAAAGGAAGTATACTCGAGTCACACATGGTCTATTGGTACCATTGAGGCATTTAGTCTCTTGGAGGTTGTCTAGAAGTAGACGACTCTTTGACGGGATTGGGAGCAAGAGTTGATCTAGGCTTACTAGGCACATGAGGGTGTCTCATTAGTAGATGAAAGAGAATTTAGGACATCCCTCTTTGTTGCCTAGCCTCCCACTATTGCCAGTGATCAGGTGCCATCATCTTCAAGTAGTTACATTGCTGCATTTTCCAGGCCTAGCCCTAGAGACTGCTGTGTTGTGGTTTCGAGGCTATTGCCCTTCCACTTCCAACATTAGCTTGATTTGCATCTGCACCTCTAGCAAGTCGTTTTTCTGTTTTCATCAGCCTTTGCTTGGCTGGTGGTTATTGCACTTAGGATCCATCTCCGATGGATGCACACATCGACACCTCCCTCAACCCACTCCCATGAGTGTCATCGGCTGTTGGACAATTCTATCCGAGAGCATTTTGTACATTCTCTCATTCATTTATAGCATTGTTTCATTCACTTTAGAGTCATTTTTTTTCTCTATTTGTGTTTGTGCATTTCACGTTTAGGGTTTGCATTTATTGTATTACTAGTAGTTTGAGTTAGTCTTTCTATGTTTTCTCTCTGCAAACCCTAGCATATCTTCACATTTTGAGTAGCCAGTTCAAGACAGTTTTCCATCATTTGGGGGTACTGTGCTGGCCGCCTTGCTACCATTGCCATTGAACAGCCTGTTCTAGATAGTTTCCCATCATTTGGAGCTGTTCCAATTTGCATTGTACCTGCTGTGTAGGCCACATTGTTGTCATTGCCATTGATCAGCTTGTTCTAGACAATTTCCACATTCTAATTTGCGTTTACAACGTAGACGTAGGAAATGCCTATCGGGGAATCCCAAACACCAAAAAATAAAGAGATGGGCCTGAGATGTGTTAGCAATCTAGTCAACTCATATGTGAGTTTGGGCTATGCTCGACATTACTGGATATTTTAGGCATTTTATGGTGGTAATCTTAGTGATTATTTAGGCATTTATTGTTGGCCAACCAACATTAAATTATAGCTAAAGGACCAACTGTCCTATTTGGCATATTTTAGGCCTATTTATTTAGTGGCTCCTCCTCCTCTCATTCAATCATCATCATTATTTAAGTGGTCTTCCTATTGGAGAGAGGAGCTGGTGTCGGTGCCCACGCAGCTAGTGACTCATTGTTGTACACATCATTCTCGTGTTTGGTATATGGATTTCATTCCCTGAGCACATCTTTGAGTTCTCTTCTTTTGCTGTGTTCTTTTGTTTTCTTTCTCTTTTGCCTTGTGTTCACCAATTTATTTTAGGACTTGTCTATGCTTCCATTGTTGCACCACTTTTGATATGGTATCAGATTGCAGGATCCAAGTTTGTGCGGTGATTTTTCTGTTGATTACAAGTCTTTCTTTCCCTTACTGATCAAGCATGTGTTTCTTAGACCAACTACTTGTGTTTTCAGCGTGCACTTGGACTTGGACTCCAGCTTGCTGCATCAAATGCTCCATTAGCTTGCATTTTTCATTTTCTACCGTAACTGTCGCTAGGCGATTGATTATATAGCCCGTTTTTTGATGTTTTGACTGTTTTTTCTTCATTTTGCAGCAGTTGGCCTTCATTTCTGATTAGGTTTTTGGTTACACTGCATGTGAACTCTCATTTTGTGAAGACTTTGTTGTCGATTTGGTTGTATTCTCTCTCTATATATCTTCTATTCTCTATTTTCTCTTCTTACACTCTCCAAACGGCTCCTTCGTGCACTTTTATAGATGATAAGTTGCATGGACTTGACTATCTTACTTGGAGTGTTGTGATGAAAGCCTAGTTTGTGCAAAAGTGGATTTGGTACATTGTATGTGGAGCTATTCCTTGGCCTCAACGTCCTTTTTCTCTACTTGAAGATTTTGATGAGGACAACCTTTTTCTCTTCCAGAAGATTTTGATGAGGATAACCATGAGGAACGTGTGCTTACATGGGATTCGAATGATGCACATGCATATTCTGCACTGCTTCGATGTATATCACCAGAAATATGGTCGAAGCTTCAAATGTTGTACGAGGCACCTTCCCCATGTGTGCTATTATCCCTTTATGGATAGTTTCAACAAATGAAGTTTGAGTCCAAGGACACTATTCAGTTATTTTTGCTCCGTGTTACACAGGTATAGGATGAGCTTCGACATATGCAATCTGTCCTTTCGGAGGCACATCTCATGGGAATGGTACTCTACAAGCTTCCCCTAGAGCTTCATGGAGTGACGAATGTTTTGTGAGTGCAAACGTCATCTACACCTGTGAGCTTTACACATATGTCCTCAATGCTGCTTGAGCATGAGGCATCTTTGCGTTTACAAGGAAGGTTTCTGTCTCATTCTGGGGGGTTCCAGTGAAGCTTTACGGCTTCCAAGAGGGATGACAGGAAGAAGATGTCAAAGATCGAGTGTTATCATTGTGGTAAGAAGGGACACTTGCCGAAGGAATGCAAAGAGTTAGCAGCCTCATGAAAGAAGAAGAAAAAGCATAAGAAGCGCGTGCGGACTCCTTTGAAGAGTCATCCTCTTTCTCAAACTCCGACTCTAATTCTTCAACCAGGGGGAAGTCCAAGGCGCGGTAGGGATCCACTTCTTCAGACCGCGGGAAGGGCTTGACTGCCCCTTCCTCTGCTTCTTTCTAGTCCACGTGATGCGGCTATCTCTCACCACTCTCTAGTGCTAGAGAGGGAGTGTGAGAGGGTGGTGAGATGGGGCAACCACGCCTCATCAATACAAGTATACAAGTGCACAGGTTCCAGAGAGGGATGTTCTTGATGCATTGCTAGCAAATTCAAATCTTGGAGCTAGGATTGACATTGAGGTTTATGATGAGCTGTTTCTTTGATAGAGAGCGGGATTGGCTCCTAGTTCGAGCTCACATGAGGGGACACTTTGATGGTCTAGGACAAAGGCGTGGAATCCATGGTCACATATGTTCAGAGGCATTTTTGATAGGATAGTCTTGTGTGAGACATTGTTGATAAACACAGAGATCTATTATGACTCTTCTCTATTTTCAAGAGTCGGTACAATTGACATCGACCTCAGGTTCTCTTTGAGGTGCCTTGGTGGTGGCTTGATTACCCACTTCTCGGGTATCCACCATCGTTCTATTTTGGTGGTGCTTGTTGTATATGATTATAATTGTATTGTATAAGATCACCCATGATTTGAGAGAGTGTGTTAGCAGTTTAGTTAGCTCATGTGTGAGTCTAGGCTATGCTTGACATTACTGGGTATTCTAGGCATTTTATGGTGGTCGCCTTGGTGATTATTTAGGCATTTATTTGCTGGCTGACCAGCTGCCATATTTGGCATATTTTGGGCCTATTTATTCAATGGCTCCTCTCATTCAGCCATCATCATTATTCAGGTGGTCTTCCTGTTGGAGAGAGGAGCCAGTGCCAGTGCCCACGCAATCTGTGACTCACTATTGTACGTGTCATTCTGCCAATAAAACATAAATAAGTAAACAAAATTAATAAACAAACTGTCATTTAGCCTCAGGTTTGCATTGAGGCTAAGTTTATTCTCTCTCTCTCTCTCTCTCTCTCTCTAAACTTGGAAATTAGAAAGCTTTGGTTTTGAGTATGAACTTGTATTCTAAGTTTGAGAGAGGGTGTTAGCAGTTTAGTTAGCTCATGTGTGAGTCTAGGCTATGCTTGACATTACTGGGTATTCTAGGCATTTTATGGTGGTCGCCTTGGTGATTATTTAGGCATTTATTTGCTGGCTGACCAGCTGCCATATTTGGCATATTTTGGGCCTATTTATTCAATGGCTCCTCTCATTCAGCCATCATCATTATTCAGGTGGTCTTCCTGTTGGAGAGAGGAGCCAGTGCCAGTGCCCACGCAATCTGTGACTCACTATTGTACGTGTCATTCTGCCAATAAAACATAAATAAGTAAACAAAATTAATAAACAAACTGTCATTTAGCCTCAGGTTTGCATTGAGGCTAAGTTTATTCTCTCTCTCTCTCTCTCTCTCTCTCTCTCTCTCTCTAAACTTGGAAATTAGAAAGCTTTGGTTTTGAGTATGAATTTGTATTCTAAGTTTGAACATCTAAGCACCTAGGCTCTAAGATTCACCACACCCCCCCATAAACACCAAAACTGTAAATGCCCCGAACAACGTAGTATGCTTAACAATTATAATATTCGCTTGTTTTCGAGATTTAATATAAAAGAGAATGAACACTTAAAGCTGAAAATGAAAATTACTCACAAAATTACAGCCATGAAAATGTAAAAGTAATGGAGACAAGATTGAGGGTTGAAGATGGGCAACCCCCTCCCGAAGGAATGTATTTCTGCTCAACCCAAGTCCCTTAGGAAAGAGCTCAGTTACAATCAACCTGAGAGTGGGGAGAAGTAATTCTCACTCTCACAAGATCATGCAAAGATGTATAAATACACATGCATTATCTATTATGCCATGATAAGAACTGATTTCTTTACAATATGAGAGAAGAAAGAGGGGAAATCAGCATTTCTCCATCGTTGATCAACAGTATATGGATAGGGCTTGCTTCTTGTTGCTAAAATGGAAGAAAGAGCTCGAGAAGGAGGTGCTGTAATGAATTTACAGGCTTACTGTCCTGTAAAACAGCAGTGATAGAAGAGGGAATATGGAGGAATTTGATAATGGAGAAGGTGGGGATGATGATGGGGATGGATGGGGCCAGTTTCTGGCTATCTGTGGGTGCTGTACATGAGTTTATAGCAAAGAAAAATGATACTGAATGAAGAAAAACGAGCTCTTCTTTATAGGAGAGGGAAAAGCTAGTACAGAAGGGGAAAGTGGAGTAGCACAAGACAAGTGTCCAGCCACATGTCATGAGATGTGACAAGTGGTGGGACTCTTGGAAACTTGTGTGACAAGTGTCTTGACACTTGTCTCTTCTCTATGGCCTTCCTTTTTGGGCTGAATACTGTCAAGAATAGAAACAACTAAATTTAGTAAGCACAGTCATAGTACAGAATTTACTATTTTTAGAATGACATCCCTCTTTTTTAGGACTAGCATTTTTAGGCTAATTCGAGGCTCCTAAAATTTAGGGACCCCCCAATATGGGTGTCATATGAAAGCTTTTCCGTGTACATCGCAAAAACGGTATCAGAATCTTCATGTGACTTTCCTATGCAAAGAAATGTGCATTTCAAGCTTTCAGCCCACACATGCACATTGTACAAGCATTTCATGATCATGCCATCTTGTTGATTGTAACTGTCTGTTTTGGTAGATCTAGCCCACACTTCAAGGCATCAATCCTTTCTGTGTGCGAGTCTAACCCTGATATGCGTGAGTTTTGGTCACAGGCGCCCAATCGGGCCATATAGGTGGAAGTGTGAACTATCTTTTCTCTAACCCACCGCGTGGGTCCACCATAACCTGTGACCACTCATCAGTGGCCAGCTCCAATGCACTTTTCTTTATATCTAATTAGTGCAAAGGAAACAAATTTAATAAATCATTATATAGACAAATTAATGAAAAATGATACAAATTTTGTTTCTATAGAGTTGTGACAGCCCTCTGGCTTTTATTCAGCTGTCCTCAGCTGAAAAGCTTCTTGATATGGCTGAAGAATGTTTGGGTAATCCTTCATGAATTTTTCATCTACCCACTGTGCAGCTGTTGTGGGTAGATTCTTGAATTTTAGTAAGAATTTTCGTGTCACAAGGCCACTTCTCGTGGTTCGATCCTTGTGAAACAAAATCTGTTTAGGTTCCGAGAGTTTCTCTGTTTCTTCAACTTCTGGGGGATCTTCAGTAATGGGTTCCTTTGGTTCTGGTCCTTTGTAAGGTTTTAGCAAACTTACATGAAAAGCATTGTGTATTTTTCAATGAGCAGGAAGCTTAAGTCGATAAGAAACTTCATTTATTTTCTCAATCACTTTGAAGGGTCCAAAGTATCTACTGGAGAGCTTTGGAAAAGATGAATTTTGATCGGAACCTTTTTTGAGCCTGCTTTTATCAAACTTTAGCAAGACATATTGACATTTTTCAAAAGCCAAAGGTCTTCTTCGTTTATCTGCTTGTTTCTTTTGTCGCTCTTGGGCAACTTTGATAGTGGCTTGAACTTGATTCATTGCTATTTTTAAATTTGAAGCAAACTCATCAGCAGCAAAAATCTTATCTTTAGTACGAATAATTGGAGGAGGAATCACTTTACCCTGTACTATTTCATTTGGAGCTTTTCCTGTGGATGAGTGCATTGTATTGTTGTAAGCAAACTCCAATAATGGAAGATATTTCTCCCATTGTGACTTATGTTTACTAACATAAGCTTTCAACATATCCAAAAGAGTAAGATTCATCACCTTTGTTCAGCCGTCAGTTTGAGGATGAAAAGCTGAGGAGAACTTTAAAGTGGTTCCCAAATTCTCAAATAAAGCACGCCAAAAGTTACTTGTGAATTTGGAGTCTCTATCTGAAATGATCTCAGAAGGCATACCATGTAATTTGAAGATATGTTGAATGAAAAGTCTTGCAGCTTGTGCGGATTTCAATGTTTTATGACATGGAATAAAATGTGATTGCTTGCTGAATCGATGTGTTCTTGGAATACCTGAGATGAAATCCATTGTGATAGATTCCTATGGATCTTTGGGCACTGGAAGAGGTTGCAACAATCTTGGAGTCTTCTGCCTATCATACTTGGATTTTTGGCATACTAGACAAGCCTCAATGAAGTTATGTGTATCTCTTCGTAATGTTGGCCAATAAAAGTAGTGTTCAATTGCACTTAGAGTGGCTGCCCTCCCTCTATGCCCTGCATGAGGGGGTTCATGACTTTCTTTAAGCACCTTTTGTCGAACAGGAAGAGTAACACAAAGGCGATTGTTCATGAGAAGGTAACCATCTTTGATGGAATAATCTGGATGAGAACCTCCTTGCTGTAAATTTGACCAAATTGCTGCAAAATCAGTATCTTCATCATAAGTATTGTTCATTGTTTGAAAATCTTCATGATGAGCCATTGTAATAGTTGTAATGCGAGGCACTCTAGAAAGTGCATCAGCAACTACATTTTGTTTCCCTGGAGTGTACATAATTTGAAAATGAAACATAGACAAGAAATTTTCCCATCTTGCATGTTTCTCCTGCAAATGCTTTTGAGTCTCTAAATACTTCAAGCTCTGATGATCAGTTTTAATAAGGAATTCATTGCCTAAAAGATAATGTTTCCATATCTTCAAAGCATGAACCACTACTAAGAGCTCCTGTTCATAAATGTCATACCTTTTCTCCACATCATTTAGATGGCGGCTTTCAAAGGCTACGGCATGGTCTTCTTGATTTAGCACTGCACCAATACAATCACCGCAAGCATTTGCTTCCACCACAAATGGTTTTACCAAATCTGGAATGATAAGAACAGGTCCGGAAGTAAGAGCTGTTTTCAGCCTTGTGAAGGTTGCCTTCTCTTTTTTCTTCCATTGGAAAGAGGTCTTCTTCTTTGTAAGGTCATGAAGTGGGGAATCCATATATGCAAAATGCTTGATGAAGTGGTGGTAATAAGACCATAAGCCAAGAAACGATCGCACCTCATGTACATCATGAAGATGAGGCCATTCTTGGATTATCTTGATCTTTTCAGGATCCATCTGAATCCCTTCAGAAGAGATGACATGCCCAAGGTAATTTATTTTATGCATAAAAAATTCACTCTTTTTACCATTTACCAAGAGTTGATTTTGTTGAAGTAATTGTAGAACAATCTCCAAGTGCTGATGATGCTCCTCTTCATTCTTGCTAAAGACAAGAATATCATCAAAGAAAGTACCGACATATTGTCGATGCTCTCTAAAGATGCTCTCCATCATTCGATTAAAGGTGGCTGGTGCATTGGTTAATCCGAAAGGAACCACCAAGAATTCATAAAGACCGTATGAAGTGCGGAAAGTAGTTTTGTGTACATCTTGTGGTATTACCCTAATTTGATGATAACCACTCTTTAGATCAATGCGGCTGAAAACCTTTGAGTCTCCTAGACGATCCAAAATGTCGTTAATTCTGGGAATAGGAAACTGATTCTTCATAGTGATTTTGTTGAGGGCTTGATAATCAATGCACATCCTGAATGTGCCATCTTTCTTTTGAACAAGAAGAACCGATGAACAAAATGGTGAGCTACTTGGCCTAATTAGCCCACGGTTGAGTAGGTCTTCGACTTGCTTTCTGATTTCTTCTTGCTGAGGATGGCTCACATGGTATGGTGCTATATTAGGAGGAGAACTGCCCGGAATAATATCAATATGATGGTCTTCTGGCCTTTTTGGGAGAAGCTGATAATAAAGATCTTCCGAAAAACAATCTTTATACTTTTCCAAGAGCTGAAGTCGCTCTTGGTTTTCAGCATTCATATTATCTTTTACATCAGTGACATAAAGCAAACAACATTGAACACAATCCTTAATTGCTCTAGAGACTTGCATATGGCTTACCATAGGTATGGTGTCTCCAGAAACTCTAGCTTGGATTTCGTACTTCTTGCCTTTGTTAGTGAGTTCTACCTTCTTTTTTTGAGAGAAGATGATTGAATCTACTCTATGATTCCAGGGCATACCAAGAATCACATCGCAACCATCAAGGTCTCCGATACAGAAGGTATCTTCGTCACTGTAGCCTTGAATTTGAAACTTGAGCTTGCCAAGGGTGTCACAGTCTTCACTGTGTCACCTTCATCGGCATTTAAAGCTTGGCGATCTTTTGTTGGAGTGTCCATCTCTTCATTCTTTAATCCAAGCTCTTCAGCTAATTGCAAGGAAATGACATTTTCATTCGCCCCAAGATCTATCAAGAATAGTGCTTGCTTACCTTGCAACTGTTCCCAAGCTTTTAATAATTTGCGCATCTCTGGAGTGTGAGTTGTGTTTGCAACTACATTACTGATAGCATTGATTTTCACTGGCGACTTAGGCTTGTTGTCAGAAACCTTGCTTTGTCCTTTTTTTGGACATTGCTTCGCTATGTGGCCTGTTTGTCCACATTTAAAGCACTTCCCTTCTTTCATGAAGCGCTGCTTTTCTTCTTCGGAAAGTTTCTTTGCTTGTGGGTATAGATTGGAGCGAAATTGAGGAGCATTAGGAGGTGCAAAGGGCTTCATCTTCTTTTGATTTGATGGCTGCTTTTGCCGCTGTTTTTGTCCTTCATTTGGGATTGAATACTCCTCATCATCAGCTACTCTCTTCTTATCATTCTTTGTTAGCAGTCATGTTTGTCATGCCTTGTCATCTCCTGCCTGTGAGCCTCAGTTTGAGTCAGACGAGGACATTAGGAGCTCTGACATGTTTGTCATGTGTTATGATGGGGGAGGTTAGTCACTCTCGACTGGCTGTCTTAGGATGTGTATTTCTTTTTGGCCTCTTTTAGTGGGCAGCCACTGGCTGTCCGGCCACTTTTTGGTCACTGTTATGGGGCGCCCATTTTAGGGCATTTTTAGGGTTTGCGCCCATTTTAGGGTTAGGGTTAGGGTTTGTCCTTTTGCCTATTTATAGGCAGCTCCCCTCCCCACTTGATCACTTGCCTTCTTGCAGATTCCGACACTCCTTCTCCCCCGTGGTGGTACTGCCATCATCATCAGCCTGATCTGGTGCCCTCATTGACGCTGTGGGTTGCGTGCAGGGACTGATCAGTCTCCTTCTGCCTTCGCGTTTGTATTCAGCATTCATTTCAGTCAGTGCAAATTTCTCTTCCTTATTTTCTGCTCTCTCTCTCTCTCTCTCTCTCCCTTCGTGTTCGTATTCCTTCTTCCGTAGCACACTCTCACATGGTATCAGAGCCGAAGGAGAATACACAGAGCTGAGATCTACGCGGGAGAACACTCACAACCTTGCGTTTGCTGGTCAAGACGTCTCCATTAGCAGAGGCGTCACCTTCTGCACCATCTTCTTGATCAAGGCGGCCTGTTTTGGTGTCAACCTATTTGCGTTTGCTGCTGGCGTCATCCCCAAATTTGTGTTTTCAGCCTGGGCGGCCCTCCTCTAGTTGGGCGACACTCCACCAAGCTGCGTTTTCAGCTTCTGTGGCTATGGGATCGGTTCAATTCTAGAGTGAGATCTTTTCTCTTTCTGAGTTTGCAGGATTCTGTCCTTGTTCATGTTCACAGGTTGAAGACTGCAGCAGACGTGTGGAGAAAGCTCGCGTCTCTCTATCAACAGAAGACGTTTGTCGACCGGATATCTCTCAAAAAGAAGTTGCGGATGCTTGCTATTGATGATAGTCCTTCCATGAAGGACCACATCAACAGATTACAGGATATGAGGGATGAGCTTGCATCCCTCGGTCGGGCGATATCTTCTGAAAACATGGCTATGATTCTTTTGACTCAGCTGCCATCGCCTCGGTTTGATGTCTTCTACACCAGCCTTCTTACATCGAGGACCTGTGAGAAGCTTCTATGGGAGGAGCTATCTCCGCTTGTCTTGGAGCATGACGACCGACTGAGAGAGGTCAGTGCTAGTGGATCCGACTCCACTAGAGCCTTTGTTCAGGTTCGGGAGGACAGAAGAAGAAGAAGAAGTCAAAGGCTAAGAAGGAGGACAGTTCTTCAAGCTCTGACTCAGATTCAGAGAGACCAAAGTGCCCACACTGTGGGAAAGGGACACATCCCAAGGAGAAATGCTGGAAGAAGTACCCTCACCTTTGTCCGGGAGCGAAGGGTGGTTCTACCTCGGAGCCTTCTTCTACCTCTACACTAGCTGTTACCCATGAGTTAGTGTTCCTTCATATCCATGCTTTGGAGGAGGATCCTTCTTCCGTGGCTACAGTGTCTTCTGCGCAGCCTTGGTTAGTGGACAGTGGTGCTTCGTGTCATATGATTCCCCGAGGTGATTTGTTACAGGATCTCTGTCCATCAGAGGGTTCAGTCACTGTTGGTGACATTTTATCGGTGCCTATTCGTGGTGTTGGCACATTGCCTTTGTTTACCGACGGATCTTCGAGCTCCTTTTCACAGGCCCTACATATTCCGGATTTGGGCCTTCCCCTCCTCTCAGTTTATGGCTTTACGAGGCTTGGCACACGTGTGATCTTCACCGAGCATGCCGTTGTTATTGAGGATTCTTTTACAGGAGCTGTCTTATCTACAAGTTGGCAGGAGAGCGGGCTTTACAGGCTCCATTCCCCTTCTTTGATGTAGGGTCCTCCGAGGCAGTCTATTGCTACACTCGTTCCCGCTTGTGCACCTTCTATTCCACAGGTTCCTTCCCATCCCCCACCTTCTCCTCCGGTGGTTTCCTCGTACCCCCCATCCCTTTTAGCGGTGGACGATCTCGGTGATGCGGCTGTGGATTCCCTGGCCCCTAGTGTTTTAGAGGGGGATTCCCAGGATCGTGAGGAGCTCCTTAAGCGGCAGTCTACATCGACGGACTTCATCGACATTGGCATTCCTCTTGCCACCCCAGGATCTATTTCCTCTTCGGCCTTCAGCCACATCCAGGATCTGAGAGGGGGTGTTAGCAGTCATGTTTGTCATGCCTTGTCATCTCCTGCCTATGAGCCTCAGTCTGAGTCAGACGAGGACATTAGGAGCTTTGACATGTTTGTCATGTGTTATGATGGGGGAGGCTAGTCACTCTTGACTGGCTGTCTTAGGATGTGTATTTCTTTTTGGCCTCTTTTAGTGGGCAGCCACTGGCTGCCCGGCCACTTTTTGGTCACTGTTGTGGGGCGCCCATTTTAGGGCATTTTTAGGGTTTGCGCCCATTTTAGGGTTAGGGTTAGGGTTTGTCCTTTTGCCTATTTATAGGCAGCCCCCCTCCCTACTTGATCACTTGTCTTCTTGCAGATTCCAACACTCCTTCTCTCCCGTGGTGGTGCTACCATCATCATCAGCCTGATTTGGTGCCCTCACTGACGCTGTGGGTTGCGTGCAGGGACTGATCAGTCTCCTTCCGCCTTCTCGTTTGTATTCAACATTCATTTCAGTCAGTGCAGATTTCTCTTCCTTATTTTCTGCTCTCTCTCTCTCCCTCCGTGTTCGTATTCCTTCTTCCGCAGCTGCAAAGCGACTGAGCAGACGAATGCAAAGCGACTCAGCAGACGAAGAAAAATTCTAGAGGAATCAGTCCAACACTCAAAGGGCAGGAGATCTTGCTTTTTCCTCCCAGCCTTGCCTAGTCATTGCTAGCAACTTCCATCGTGATCTGATTGCTAGCCGTCACTTGTTGGTGAGTCCTACTATTCCTGGACTCTCTTTAATTCTAGGCTCCCCTAAACCCCGTTCGGGCGCCCAAGGCCCCGGACGGTCATGCCTCGTGCCTGTTTCCCGTAATTTACCTTATAAATATAACATTTCCTTCCCCTTCAGAATCGGTTTCGTCCTCGAAAACGATACTTGGAAGGTCTAACTGTAAATTGGGAAACCTTTTCTTTAAGGTACTTACTCGTTCCCATGTTGAGCTTTTTTTTGAACAATCTTTTCACTTAACCAAACATTCTTGATAAATAGTATTCCTTGTTCGTTTGTTACAAACATTTAATATTCTTTCTGGTTCATGTGGATTAGATTGGTCATCTAATAGCTCCTCAATGTTATCATTTAAGATTAGATTATCCAAATCACCCAGCTTTTTCCTTAACTTACTTACATGAAAAACTGGATGTATTTTACTACCAGCAGGTAGTTGGAGCTTGTAAGCCAGTTCTCCCACCTTTTTAAGTATTGTGAAAGGACCACAATACCTGGGTGAAAGCTTTGGACATTGTCCCGTTTTCATGGTTTTGGTTTGTTCAGGCACCTTAAGATAGACCAATTCTCCTTCTTCAAAGGAGATGTCTCTTCGCTGAGGATTTGCATATGCTCTAGCTCGATTTTGAGCTTTTTTAATATTTTCTTAAGCAAATTTTAACATACTATTCATATCCTCCAAAAAATCCTTGGCTGCCTGAACCTTTTCTTATGCAGTCCTACTGCATAAGGAGCTCTGGGCTGAAACCCATACATTAACATAAATGGACTATATCCAGTGGAAGAGTGCTTGGCACTATTATATGCAAACTCTGCTATCGATAGATACTCGTCCCAATTAGTTTGCCTTTTACTTACATATGCCCTAAGCATATCTTCAAGGATTTGGTTAACCCTTTCAGTTTGCCCATCAGTTTGCGGGTGATCCGCCGTACTCATGCTAAGTTTAGTATCCAACTTCCTAAATACCGCACACCAAAATTGACTATCAAATTTTCTATCGTGATCAGAAACTATATTTGCCAGAAGGCCATACAATCGGTATATGTTCTCTATGAACAATCTAGCCAATTTTGGTGTTTTAACATCAATTGAAGTTGGAATGAACCTAGCCATTTTGGTTAACCTATCCACAATCACCCACACAGAGTCGTCCCCCCCCTGTGTTCTGGGTAAAGCAATAATAAAATCCATGGAGATACTCTCCCATTTTCCTGAAGGAATCTCTAGTGGATGGAGAAGTCCTCTCATTTTCAATCTTTCAGCTTTATTAACCTGGCATTTATTACATTTGACCACATAGTCAAGGACGTCCTTATTCATTCCAGGCCAATTGAATTGCCTTTTAATAAGACTATAAGTCTTATTAACTCTTGGATGTCCCGCACTAGGGGTATCATGACACTCAAAGAGTATCTGGCGCCTAATTTCTATATCTTTCAGGGCACATACCCTACCCTTGTAGAGTAAATAACTATTATCAATGGTAAAATTCTTCCACTTGAATCCGGTTTGAGCAACCCTTGATGCTCCATTTTCTTGTTGAACATCCTCAGATATTCCTTCCTCAGTAGAAGCACTTTCATTTGGATCCCCATTTCTTATTGCTTCCCATATATTGGAATATGCCGGATCAACATGGCATTTCCCTTTTAAAGATTCAAGCAAGTCGGAAGAGAATTGAGTAAAACTCAATTCATTTATGATGGGCATTCTGCTGAGTGCATCAGCTACTATATTATACTTTCCTTTTCTATATCTTATCTCATAGTCGAACTCTTGGAGGAGTTCGGCCCATCTGGCTTTACGCCTGTGTAAATCCGGTTGATCATTAAGCCACTTAATGCTTTCATGATCCGATGAAATCAAAAGTTTGGCACCGTACAGATAGTGACTCCATTTCTTCATTGCATGTACTATTGCATACAGCTCCCTCTCATAAACAGAATAATTCTGTTTTGCATGGTCTAATTTCTTGCTTTCAAAAGCAACTGGTCGACCTTCTTGTAATAAGACTGCGCCTATCGCCTTATCACTGGCATCGGCTTCAACCACAAATGGTTTATTGGGATCCACTATTAATAATACTGGAGCTGTAGCAATAGCTACCTTAAGTTTTTGAAAACTTTCATTTTGGTCTGTTCCCCAATTAAAGCTCTTTCCTTTCTCTTTAAGTTGGTCTATCATTGGAACAGCTATTTTGGCATAATCTCGAATGAATCTACGATAAAATCCAGATAAACCTAGGAAGATCTGCAACTCTTCCAGGTTCCTTGGAGATGGCCATTCAATAATTGCCCTAACTTTTTCTGGATCCATCGAGATAATATGCCCCAAATATTTGACCTCTCGTGCAAAGAATTCACATTTAGTTTTCTTCGCATAAAGGGAACGTGTTCTTAACAGTTGGAGTACTAATTGTAAGTGTTCCAAATGTTCTTCTCTTGATTTACTAAAGATCAAGATATCATCTAAGAAGACTACTACAAAATGTCCTAAATAGGGCCGTAAGACACTATTCATCAGCTTCATAAAGGTAGCTGGTGCATTAGTGAGACCAAAAGGCATCACCAAAAAATCATAATGCCCGTATCTAGTACGAAATGCTGTCTTAGGAACATCTTGTGCCTTAATTCTTACTTGGTGATAGCCTGATCTTAAATCTATCTTTGTGAAGAATTTTGCCCCTTGTAATTGATCAAAAAGATCTTCCATTCTGGGCATAGGAAATTTGTTCTTCACGGTTACTTTATTAAGTGCTCTATAATCAACACAAAGTCGCATAGAACCATCTTTTTTCTTTACTAATAAAATTGGCGAAGCCCAAGGTGAATTACTGGGTTGTATAAATCCTTTATCAAGATAATCCTTAATTTGTCTTTCAACTTCTTGGTGCTGTGTTTCACTTAACTTATACGGTGGTTTAGAAATAGGGTGTGTATCCTTATTTGTGTCAATTGGGTGATTTATATTACCCCTATTTGGTGGAAGGCCACTAGGTAAATCAGAAGGAAAGACATCTTTAAATTCATCTAACAAACTACTTAATTCATTATTTACATTCAACTCACAAACATAAGAAAATTGTTGCTTTATATTACAGAAAGTAAAAGTGTTTTGTACAGGAAGAGACCATAACATATATACCTCACAAGCTTCCTTCTTTACCAGCTTCTGAACCTCAGTGGAACACAACAAAGGATTATCAGATACTTCATGTTCACCTTGAATGACAAAAGTCTTACCATCCCTTTCAAATTCCAGTGTATTATGATGATAACTACGTTTTAAGGATGGTTCCAAACCCCATAGCCACTCCTTCCCTAGAGCAATATTAGCTTTTTCCATGTTCATAATTTGGAAATCAAGTTTATCTTTATATCCTTGAATCTCAATTTCCAAATTGGATACCATTGTATCCCATATTTTATTATCTTGACCTTGCATCATACGAACAACATATTGATGCCCACTCTTTTGTTGGGGAAGTTTCAATTTTTTGACAAGTGCATAATTTATAAAATTATGTGTAGCAGAGTCATCAATCATGACTCTAACCCTCTTTCCAGCTATCAATCCATGCACTCTAACTAAATCATGTGGCCCAAAGGTAGGCTGCCACATAGAAGTTGACATACAACACTTGTGTTGTACATCCATGTGCAAGACCTCTAAAGATTTATACCTTTCATGCCCCTTTAATTCTAAGGTCTGCACTACATGGATTTGTTTTTCTTTTCCCTTGCCCTTGTCCTTATCCTTTCCTTTGTCTTCCCTCTTTTTCCTTTGAGGGCAATTCCAAGCAGCATGGTTAGGGGATAGGCAATTGAAACACAGCTTTTCTTTTTTGGCCTTATCAAAGTCGTCTGGACTTAACTTTGGCCTTACATATTGTTTCTTTTTAAAAGGTTGTTTTTTACCCTTAAAAAATGGCATTTTCCTTTTAAATTTGCTCACAAATTTTGAGGTTTCCAATTCCTTAGACTTGGGCTCCGTATTAGTGAGACTAGTGAGTATACCCGGACGCATACTAGCTTCATTAATTAATGCAAATTTAATTGCCTCTTCCAGCGTCTTAGGTGAACTCCTTTTTACTTCCTTTTTACAGGCCTTATCTAGTCCCCTAATGAATCCTCTTGTCTTTTGAAATTCATCTATTCCTTCCAATTTGAGGATTATCTCACAATATTCCTCCAGATATGTCAACAGGGGTCTTCTCTTTTGTCTGACATAATCCCAGTCTTCCCAATTTCTTTCCATTTCATTTTCAGGAATGAATTCTTTCAAAAAGACGGATTCAAATTGAGCCCAAGTTTCAGGTATTTTATTTGCCTCCTTTAAAGTTCGCCACCATTTATACGCTTTGGGTCCCAAAGTTAAACTAGCCTCCTGTGCTTGGAGATGTGATGGAGTATTTTTAAGTTTATGTAAATCTTCCCATTTTTGGAGAAAATTAAAGATTGTATCTTTATTTCTATCTTTTTCCTCCCTGGGAAACTGAGGGGGTTTCATATCTTTTAGAACTGGATTATCCCTCAACTTGTGGTGGGGTTCTTTAGGATCTCGCATAGTCACATCTAAATCTTTCGATGAAGATGGGACATCCGAGGTTTCTATCTTATTTTTATCCTTTTCTAACAATAAGGTTAATCGAGATTTTATTTCAGTGAGTGTTTGAGTTAAAAATTCCATTTGAACCCCCTGAGCCTGCACACGAGCAGTAAGATCATCAAATTGTTCTCGTGTAGCAAAGAATTCTTCCCACTGTTCTTCTTGCATCTCCGTTTCATGGGGATCTACCATAGGGTGATCCCCAGAACTAGAACCTTCCATTACTCCCTCTTTCCCTTTTTCTGCCATTAATACACTGGAATTGGAAAGCAAAGATAAGAAATTTGCATACAAAGTAAAGTGCTTTCCTGGTTTTAATGGCAGGGCAACTGTTGCTGGTTTTATTAATAAGCCCGAAGAGTAAGGAACAATTTTTGTCTTCCCGGACTAAACCAGTCACGCTGGAAATGAAGTTCTTCGGCAGAAAACGGGACTATCATGTGAACCACCAATATGTCTTTTATGTGTAGGACGAGTCTGACTGATTTCAGTCAGCTAATAACAGATTTGGCTCCTAACTTCAGTCAGCTGGTGATGAACCGTTGAATGATTGCTCTCCCAAGACGATTGGTGTGACGTGAGGCACGTGAAACTGCTCTCCCAAGACGATTGGTGTGACGTGAGGCACGTAAACTCTGTCTCACGCTTTGATCTCCCTGCGGCGTCTCACACGAAGAGATGTCCCCTTGCGGCGTCTCACGCTCCTTGCGGCGTCTCATAGTCCTTGGCGCTTCTCACGCTTTTCACCTTCCCTTATGGCGTCTCGCGCTTTTATGGCGTCTCCCTTGCGGCCAGTATTAACGTATGATGGGTGACGTGTCCGTCAAATTGCCTGGCCTCGCCTGAAAAAGACTTCATGAATGACTAAAAAAAAACAGGACCTGACGGCTCCAGTAGGATATGATGGCTGCTCTGATACCAATGCAAAGCTACTGAGCAGATGAATGCAAAGCGACTCAGCAGACGAATAAAAATTCTAGAGGAATACAGTCCAACACTCAAAGGGCACGAGATCCTGCTTTTTCCTCCCAGCCTTGCCTAGTTATTGCTAGCAACTTCCATCGTGATCTGATTTTCAGCCGTCACTTGTTGGTGAGTCCTACTATTCCTGGACTCTCTTTAATTCTAGGCTTCCCTAAACCCCGTTCGGGCGCCCAAGGCCCCGGACGGTCATGCCTCGTGCCTGTTTCCCGTAATTTACTTTATAAATATAACAGCAGCGCACTCTCACATTCTTTTGGAATGATTTGTTGCCATTGTGCTCCATTTCCCATGTCTCAGCATGGTCCATGAGTTCCCTGAGACTAGAACAATGATAATGATTAAGAGCAGTACGAAGTTTAAAATACAAACCTCCTTGAAACTTCCTAAGCTTTTCCGAACTGCTGATCTTCTTGAAATGTTGGACCTTTAAAAGTAGCTCCCAAAATCTCTTGGTATAGTCACAAAGTGACTCATTTTTCCTTTGCCAAAGCCGATCCCATTCCATTTTTACATCTCTTTTGAAATGAACAGGAAGAAATTGGCTTCGTATCATGCAAATAAAGGACCGCCATGATTTTGGGGCACCATGATCATATTCCAAACCCGTCCACCAAGTATGGGCTAAGTCGGTCAAATGTAAAGCTGTAAACTTAATCTTTTCTTTTTCTTTATACTTGTCACGACCATACAAAATTTGAAATTGACGAATAAACTTCAGAAGAAGATTAGGATTTCGAGAACCATCATACATACTGAACTTGATCTTCTTTTCAAGTTGAGATAGCGACTTAGTCTTCTTCTTCTTCTTATGCCTTCTCCATGCCCGGATCTTGAGGTTGAAGATGATAAAGTGCTTGATGGGGATGAAGATGGAGATGAGGGTGAAGAATGTCGACGCCTTTGACGATGATGAGGTCTTCCACGAGAAGGGTGTGACTCTTCGTCACTAGAAGAGGGTCCATCAGAGTAGGCGCCAGATGATTTTGAAGAAGAGGATGAGCTTCGACGCGATCTCTTTCTTTGTCTTGAAGTAGAATGGGACTGCCTCTTAGAAGTAGTTGGTCTTCTTGATCGGCTCCTTTCATTGGTATTGCTTTGTCTCCTTGAAGCAGATGGGCTTCTTTCCTTGAATTCTTTGGGATTCTCAACTTTTTATAGTTTGAGAAGCTGCTCATGAATTTACTAATTCTCCTCTCTAAGACTTTGAATGGCTTGAAGGATAGCATTCGATTGATCCATTGAGACTCTAAGAAAAAACGTTTAAGTACTCAATGCAAGGGCTGAAAACAAACAAACTTATAATTGTAAGCACTACCAGTGTTGGGGTGAGGACCGAGCCAAAGCTCTAATACCACTGTAAACGCCCCGAACAACGTAGTATGCTTAACAATTATGATATTTGCTTGTTTTCGAGATTTAATATAAAAGAGAATGAACACTTAAAGCTGAAAATGAAAATTACTCACAAAATTACAGCCATGAAAATGTAAAAGTAATGGAGACAAGATTGAGGGTTGAAGATGGGCAACCCCCTCCCCCCAAAGGAATGTATTTTTGCTCAACCCAAGTCCCTTAGGGAAGAGCTCAATTATAAACAACCTGAGAGTGAGGAGAAGTAATTCTCACTCTCACAAGATCATGCAAAGATGTACAAACACACATGCATTATCTATTATGCAATGATAAGAACTGATTTCTTTACAGTATGAGAGAAGAAAGAGGGGAAATCAGCCTTTCTTCATCGTTGATCAGCAGTACATGGATAGGGCTTGCTTCTTGTTGCTAAAATGGAAGAAAGAGCTCGAGAAGGAGGTGCTGTAATGAATTTACAGGCTTGTTGTCCTGTAAAACAGCAGTGATAGAAGAGGGAATATGGAGGAATTTGATAATGGAGAAGTGGGGGATGATGATGGGGATGGATGGGGCCAGTTTCTGGCTATCTGTGGGTGCTGTACATGAGTTAACAGCAAAGAAAAATGATGTTGAATGAAGAAAAATGAGCTCTTATTTATAGTAGAGGGAAGAGCTAGTACAAAAGGGGAAAGTGGAGTAGCACAAGACAAGTGTCCAGCCACATGTCATGAGATGTGACAAGTGGTGGGACTCTTGGAAACTTGTGTGACAAGTGTCTTGACACTTGTCTCTTCTCTATGGCTTTCGTTTTTGGGCTGAATACTGTCAAGAATAGAAACAACCAAATTTAGTAAGCACAGTTAGAGTACTGAATTTACTATTTTTAGAATGACATCCCTATTTTTTAGGACTAGCATTTTTAGGCTAATTCGAGGCTCCTAAAATTTAGGGACCTCCTAAAATTTAGGGATCCCCCAATATGGGTGTCATATGAAAGCTTTTTCCGTGTACATCGCAAAAATGGTATCAGAATCTTCATGTGACTTTCCTATTCAAAGAAATGTGCATTTCAAGCTTTCAGCCCACACATGCACATTGTACAAGCATTTCATGATCATGCCATCTTGTTGATTGTAACTGTTTGTTCTGGCAGATCTAGCCCACACTTCAAGGCATCAATCCTTTCTGTGTGCGAGTCTAACCTTGATATGCGTGAGTTTTGGTCACAGGCGCCCAATCGGGCCATATAGGTGGAAGTGTGAACTATCTTTTCTCTAACCCACCACGTGGGTCCACCATAACCTGTAACCACTCATCAGTGGCCAGCTCCAATGCACTTTTCTTTATATCTAATTAGTGCAAAGGAAACAAATTTAATAAATCATTATATAGACAAATTAATGAAAAATGATACAAATTCTGTTTCTATAGAGTTGTGACAAAAACCCTCTCCACCCAAACCCTGCCTTCCCCCCTTGATGATGTGGTGTTTTTGTTTCCCCCTCCTCCAACTTTGCTGTTTCTGTTTTCCCATTTCGCTCAACTATGGTTTACAACAGCTGATCGTACTTAGAAGCTGCTTGCTGTGATTTAGGATCGATTTAGAGTATGATACACTCTTAGTTCATCTTTGCCCTAGTCTAGTTAGACCTATTGAGGTTTGAGGCATTCACTTTGCATTGTGTGTTTTAGCATTCATTCTCCTTAATTCTGAGTTACTCTTCACCTTTGCATTTATCATTGTGTTTTGTCATACACTTTGTGCTTATTGTTATTGCTCAAGTATTTCTTTATGGGGGCACCAACATGACCATCTACCCTTGGCTGAGGTTGTTGGGGCTGCTGTTGCTAAGGTTGCAGAGGCGACTAGGGCCCTAGCTGTTCCCTACCTAGTGAGCTCTAATGAAGCCATCATCCTCCATTTGGATAGTCACTTGTTGTGTGGCCTCAACCACAAAGTGTGCTCTCAAAGGCCTGGTGCTGAAAATCATGGCATTGAAGGCACCACCTGGCGGTCTCATAGCTATGATTTGCTGTCTACACTAATGCTTTTTTGCCTCAATTTCTAGGGATTCAAGGATTTTCTTTGTCATCCATTGCCACCTGTACCTTCGGTACTTCTACACCCATCGCTACATTAGCAAATGAGGCAGGGAGAAACATGTTGAAGAGTCGCCCAAAAGCCTCCACCAACTTACAATACTCGATTGATAAACCAAGAAGAGAGGAGGGTGACGGGATGTTAGGGAAAGTAGTGATGAAGTCGAAGTTTGAGACTATGAACCTACTCTACCATAGACCATATCAATGACTCCCTCCCTTAGTGGAGATGACCAAAGAGCTATTGATAAGTTCCTACGATGCATCCATTGAGGTGAGTCGAACCTTAAAGATGTGCAAGGTGGAATGAAGTGAGTCATGAAGCTGTGGTCTAGAGGACAAGTGTCCCAAAACTGAAGATTGTGGTCTCCTCCATTTCTTTCTCGATCATGCGAATTGATTGAGGCTGTTTCTCGGTAAGGAAGACATACAAGGCATTTGATTGGGGGGCACTCTTAGAGTGCTCTAGAGGTTTCCATTGCATGTCTTTGTCAAGGCGAGGTATGCTGTTCTTGTTCTAGGGAGTAGTTTTTTGCAGACACTTTCATTCTAGCTATAATGCAAGGAGACATTTTTAAACTTGCAATTGATGGATTTAGGCTTCGAATACTAATTTAAGTTGATTATGATGAGCCACAAAAGGATTCGCAGGTTCAGCAAGTAGTTGGAATCAATTTTATGCAAGTCACTGCTGCAGTCCCTGAAGCAATAGTAGTGAGAAATTCTATGGACATTATGGTCATTTGTCAGTTTTATGAGATAAATAGTTCTCAAACTTTGACAATATCTCATTGCACTTATGTTGGTGATATTTTAGTGCTGGTAGTAGTATTTATTTGTCTTGAATGGACAAAACAGATATCATTCATGTTATAGGAAACTATATAGTATAATCTTGATGAAGACAATTGCAACCTTGCTGCGAGAGACTATAACACTGCTACAGGAAACAGGGTTACCGCTGGTGCAGAGAAAGGAAGCAGCTGATGGTGACCTCTTACAGTTGAGAGAGAGAAGGGGAAGGTGATTTGACATGGTCAGGGTGCTGGCTGGAATAGCTGTTGGTGGTGGCCAAAGGCAGCTGACAGAGTTGATAGGGCAGTTGGAGAGGGAGCAGGGTCAGAACAGGTGCTGTAGATGGGGTGTGAACAGGTGGTGGCAAGTGGTTGTGATAGGTGGCTGTTGGGAGGCAGCGGGGAGGTAGGTGGCAAGGGGTGTTGACAGTGCAGACCAGCTGGTGGGGGTTTAGGGCTGCATGAATGGCGAGGTGTAGCACAAGGTGGCAGGAGGTAGGGAGGAGAGATGGCTTGACAAGCTGAAGGCGGCAGCAGTAGACAGGAAGCATAGGGTCAGAGGGCAGCGATGTCAGTCAGTTGGGCACGAGCTCATGCCCAACAATCTTATAGGTTTAGCCTAAACTGTATGTATGCTATGGTGATAGATTGTATTGTTCTCAATTGAACATGCAATGGTCATGTAGATAGCTTCAGTAGTCACATTTGACTCTCAATTATGCTATGATGATAGATTGCACGAGCCATTACCATTAATTGCAGTACGTATTTGAGTTTCTGATTGATTTTATTAGAGAACGTTTTGGTTCTTTTTGGCTGATTGTTTACTTTTGGGCTGGATGGGATGCTTACCTGTGGAGGCATTGTATGCTACTATTGAATTAGTGATTTTTCTAATAAGGTGTAAAACACCTAATGGTATTTTGATCTTGATGTGTGAAAAGTGTGTTTTTTTTGCTATATGTGCTGGGATGCAAACACTTCTGGGTACATGTGACATAAAATTTGTTTGTTTCAAGGGGCTTTGACCACTTCTTGTTTATCCGCTCTCTGTAAATGAAAGGATGTTTGAAGAAATGACACTTGGTCTCAACTTTGCAATGGTCTTATAAATAGCTTTCTGTAATCACATTTGATTTTATCCAAGACCCAATTTGACATTTGATTCACGTTTGTGCATTCATGCACACTGCAAAAGAGTTTTCATAATATGAATATCTTGTCATGGGGTGTGCACAAGTTGTTGTGTGAGTGTGTTTGCATGTGGAAGATCACAAAAGAACAAAACCATAACACTAGCATGAATCAATGAAAGGGTCTGGGCTAACTTGTAACCAATCTTGAGGTTTTGGACTTGATCTTCACACAAAAGCCACATGCTAGAGGGTCAAGCTCTCAAGGACACCTTGACCAATATCCTTGTAATGTCCCATATCACTAGTTGGCACTCAAACGTACCCTAGCTCATGTCATTTGCCTTGTCACTTCTGCTCATTTTGCATCTCACACGGACATCACAGAACTTGTCAAAATAGTGGACTTGCAAACTGTTGTGATGCCAAGCAGTTAACAGCTTTCAAGTGTTTGTTATCTTCACATTTAATCAAATCATGCACTAAAGGGAGGTGGAAAAGATGTGGTCAAAAAATGCAGGGTAGGAAATCTGGAGGATTCAAACATCTAATTTTTGGCAGAGGATCTGCTGCAGAAACTTTACTATCAAGCTTCAGCAGTCAGCTCTGACGCCAAACAAGAGGAGTTAGAAATGGAAAGTTGATCTGGGATTTTTTCACTCAATTATTTACTATAACAAGTTTTTGATAATCAGGTGGTGCTGAAAGGCTGATTGTGGATGTTGCTGTTGAGTTAGCATCTCGAGGACATAATGTTCACATATTTACAGCACATCATGATAAGACCAGATGTTTTGAGGAAACAAAGGATGGTACTTTTTATTTTTTGGATATATTCTGATGGTATCTATCTTGTTGGTTTTAATACAATAGGTCTAACAGTAATCTTCTGTATCATGGGACACAGGAAAGCTGGCTGTCTCTGTTTATGGTGACTTCTTACCTCGACATATCTTCTACAGATTTCATGCCCTCTGTGCTTATATCCGCTGCATTTATGTAGCTGTATGCATGACACTCTTCTGGCAGCATTTTGATATTATTATATCGGACCAAGTATCAGCAGTTATTCCAGTCTTCAAATGTACTTCTTCAAAGGTGGGTTTCTATAATGCATTTAAAAGTGGTATAAAAGATTGCTCAATGTTTCTGAATGTCCAATTCTCAACTTTGTAATTGTGTGTGGCCCCTGCTAGCACACGTGTGACCCAGTGACGAGAAAATTAATTTGATTATGGCATGCTTGAGGGGCTTGCTTCAGGCCGTAAAGAGCCATTCAAAATTGGTAAGATACGTTACTTGTGTTTTGGAAAGGTGAAACCTCAGGCTGCTTCCACTCTTTCTGTCCATCTGCCATTATGCTCCAAAATTGGTAAGATATGTTACTTGTGTTTTGGAAAGGTGAAACCTCAGGCTGCTTCCACTCTTCCTGTCCATGTGCCATTATGCTGTCCCCAAAAGGAGGAGGTGTTGAAGATGGACAGAATGGAGGCTATCTCAAAGCAACTGGAAGACCTAAAGATTCTTGTAGTGGAGGATTCCAAGAGAAGAGCAAGATGGAGACTATGGGGACAAAATGGATATGGTGAGGATGTGAGACTGCAAGGAGTAAAAGGAAAACCAAGATTGTTGGAACTAAGTGGGAACTGTCCCTATTTACCACGAACTGGAGCAGATTTTATCCAATGCCCAAAAATATTCCAAACAGGAGAGATGATTATGCTATAGAAGTCAAAAGGAAGCAAGATTCGGTGGAGTAAAGAAGAAGATAAAGAAGAGAGTGTGGTAGATATAATAGGTGGTCATTGGACTGTGAAATATGTAATTGATGCCCTCCTACTGGATATTTCCTTTGACACAAGTGTGGCCTTGTACCTATCCAAGGTAGATTTGCTGCTGTAGTGCCCTGGTTGGGGACTGCAAAAAGTGTGAGCTTTCTCTAGAAATTGTTGCATGCTGGTTGCTGTCCCGTCCGCCTGTGCAGCACCTTGCTCTCCATTGTGCATGATAGACTGGAACATTGGGAAAGGCCATAAACAGAGCAGATATGATGGTGTAAACTGCTTTGATACCAAGTAAAATCCATTGCCCATATGGCAGTGTTCTCCAATCTGCAGAGGACTTTGAGTAGGTGCATGGCGAACACCCTAAACAGCCACCTGTGCAACACCTTGCTCTCCATTGTGCATGATAGAATGGAAGCATGAGAAAGGCCACAAACAGAGCAGGTATGATGCTGTAAACTGCTTTGATACTGAATAAAATCCGTTGCCCATGTTGCAGGGATCCCCAATCTGCAGAGGGCTTTAAAAGTGGATGCATATTGAGCACTGTAAACAGGTGAGGAAAGAGTATGAGAAGATGAGACAAAGAGGACTGGTCGCTGAAAGTCTGCACTTAACTAAGTGCTTGATTGAGGCAATTGAATCTGAATGAATGGCTGACTTCTTGATTGATTGATTATGGATAACAATCTAGACTTGAAACATTCCCATAAATCCAACTTGCACACATCGACATGACACAAGTATCGAAGCATAGTATGTGTGCCTCATTTCTCCTCTTGGATAGTTGAGCAACCCCACCTTGTTGAGGCCTTTAGATTTCTTTGTTACACCACTTTCCATTCTCCCTCTGCTTTTCCTTTAATGCCTTTAATGACTAGTTCCTTCCATTCTTGTTTGGTTGCTTCCATTCTTCTTTGTTTGTCTCTGAGAGAGAGAGAGAGAGAGAGAGGGAGAAGCTGAAACGACGCGATGGCGGATCTAGCTCCCTCGTGACCTGGCGATGTGCCTCCTGCCCTGCGCGCTGTGGGAGATCTCCCCTCGGACCTGCATGGAGCTCGTTCTGCCCTAACATTCACGTCAAGCCTTCCCTCGACATCTCGCTTGCTGAGCCTACTGAAGGGACGAGCCGTTAGTCGCCTGATAGTCGCTTGGACCTCGCCTTCAGACAATCTCCTGCTGCACCACGTTGCAGCAGACGCCCATCGATTTCGAACGCCCTGCTGGTCTATGGCTCACCTGATCAAGCTCCTCTTGATCTGCATAGGCGCCACATTGCAGGAAACCCTAATCTTGATCATCAACGAAAGTAACCATCATTTCAGCTCGATGAACCAAATTCTGATCCTGCCCATTTACTACTGTACTCTGTGCACTCTATGTGACTTTGCAGGCAGTTGTGTTGCTGCAGCCCTGCTGTAACCTGGATTTGCAGTTGTGCAGAATCTGCAGAGAGAGAGAGAGAGAGAGAGAGAGAGAGAGAGAGAGAGAGAGAGAGAGAGAGAGAGAGGCCTGCGTGTCTCTGCCTCCCGTGCTCTTCAATCGGCCTCTGACCGGCATACGTACTGATACAAGATGGCGGGCTTGGATCTGGATTTTATAGACCGAACGGTGGCAGCTCTTGGTCCGGATTCTGATATGGAGGAACCAGAGGATATGGTTCCGTGCACAGAGGAGATGCGGCCTGCTTTTGACCTCCAGCCTGCGGCCTCGGACAAACGTACTAAGCATACCTTGGCTGACACAATGGATCATCAGGATCATTCCTATGCTCAGGTTGCTTCGGATTCTGTGGACTCTCAGGATGTTGACTGGGAACTCTACTTGGTGATTACGTTCAACATAATTAGGAAGTCTTTTCCGACTTTGCAGCGGAAGATGTTCTCGAAGCCACTGTGGACCCAAAACATGTCTTGCACTCCTTTTCAGTTTTTTATGAACGTGCGGTGATACTATTCTTCACTGGTCGGATCCCACTTCTTTCACGTATTCGCCAGTGGTTGCAAAGTCTGCTACAAGGGGAATGTGTTGAAGAGATTTTATTGGGCCTCGGGGGTTTTTTGAAGTGCTGTTGAAATCTGAGACGCACCGTGATGCTCTCCTGTCTAAACTGCCATTGTTCGTTGATTGCGGTCTGGTCCATGTTGTGCCATGGCGCCCAATGGCAGATTTTCAGCGCCTGCTGCAATGTGAATGCCTTGTGTGGGTTGAAGTGGAAAATTGTCCGGTTGTTTATTGGCCACTGTTAAAGGACGCCATGGCCGCTGTGGGCACTGTTCTGGTCCCCCCAAGCCTTAGGGCCATGAATCGCAATTGTCTGTGCATGTTATGGGACACTGCTCAGAAAAGGCCTGCGTGGTTACGTATCAATTGCTCTGGCATGCATCCTTTACATTTTCGTTTGAAATGGGGCAACTTTGCAGGACATTGCTTTTTGTGTGGAAAATTGGGGCATTTCATGGCCGAATGCCCAAAGAAGCACCACACTTCAGATGTTGAGCATGTTGCGCTGCCTATGGAAGACATGGTGTGTGATGCTGTGTCGCAGGATGCCACCCAGCCACCTCAAGTCTTGGACAAAGGGAAACAACAGGTCTCGGGTTTGGATTCTCGTGGCGATGACTGGGTGGATGTACACACGAAAAAAGGCAAGAAGCTTGTTGCTGGCATGGTGGATACTGTGCCTACTGCCTCACCAAATCCCATGCGTACGTATATGCGCAGGAAAGAAATATTGTCTTCAGAGCACTCTGCTCCTGCTATGGTTTCTTCTGCTCCCCGTCAATAGCCACCTAGGAGAGCGTATTTGGATGGTCCAAAGGGTCCACCTGCTAAGCTGGCTTTTGATACTAAAGGTAACATCATTACCCCATGGGATCGTCGTTATCCCCGTCCCAACTCCAAGTCAGTGGATATGCCATCTACCTCCAAAGCTGGTCGTCAAAACTCTTTTGCTGTGTTAGCCGACTTTTTGGATGACGGAGTCCTGGACATTCTCGCAGAAAAGGTCAAATCGAGGCAAGCTGTGCCTCGTACCTGATTTTCTTTGGAATACACATGAAGATCGCCACGTGGAATGTGCGAGGGATTTGCTCTCGCCACAAGCAACATGCCCTGTGGACTGTTTTGCATGAGAATCAGTGGGATGTCCTGTGTGCGGTTGAGCACAAGAGATCACGGTGAAGCAGGAAAAGTTGTGGATTGCCATGGCTTTCGTTTGTTCTATGCAGGGACACATGCCAGGCAGTATTCTGTGGTGCTTATGATTGTACATGAAAAATATCAGCCGGTTCTTATTAAGAATGATGTACATGGCCGCTTTGTGGTCATTGAAGTTTTATTCGAAGGAGAGATCTTATGGTTACTTGGCCTCTATGCTCCGAATGATCCTTTAGCTCGCCGGGAGCTTTGGCATACTCTGCAGACTTCCTTGTCTCTTGGCAGACGGGGTTTTTTGATGGGAGATTTCAATATGTGTGTTGATTCTTCACAGTCCACATCAGAGCATTCGGTAATGGATGCGCCAGAACGTCGTATATGGCAGGACTTGGCTCTTACCGTTCTTCAGCAAGATCTCTGGTCCTGGTTGCACCCTTCTTCTACGGGGTTTACTTTCCATTCTGCCCAGTATGCTACAACATGGTCGCGATTAGACCGCATTTACATCATGCAGAATGATGATTTCCTTCCTGAGATGCTCGAAATGAAAGTGTTGCAACAATATGCCTTGTCGGACCATTTTCCTCTCCAGCTTGAGCTCCTTGCACAACCCATTGCACCTTTCAAGCAATTTTTGGATAGACTTCCTTTGCGTTTTAACTCGTCTTATTTGAAGCATGCAATGTTTCAGGGCTATATGCAGCAATTGATTGATTGATTCCTATTGGTTTTCTCATCTCAGGGCACTGCTTCGTTTGAAAGATTGCTCTCTAATGTGCAGCGGGTTGCTCGGCAGTATGGGATTCATCATGCCTCTCTTTCTCGGCGGCGTCGGAAAGCAACGGAGGATCTCCTGGCATTGGTTCATTCTTTGTTGGTGGACACTCCAGATGATGTATTTCTGCAGTCACTGGCAATGCGTCTGGCTGATCTTAGTAAAGAGTTTCAGTTAAAATCTTATCAGCAGGTCAAATTGCAACATCTGACAGAGACTTTGCAAGATAGTGCTTGTCAGACTCATAAGTTTTTTCGAGCTCTCCATGTCTCTCCTGCTCGCGAGAATATGAGTAGACTCCAGGATGCAGACGGGCAAATGGTCCTTGATCCGCAGACTATTGTGGATATGTGTAGGAATTATTTCCTCGACCTTCTTGGTTCCACTTCTCCTCCTTCAGGCCAAACTGCTCATGCTCGTTCAGTTTTTTATGATCTGGTCCGCAATCAGGTTCCGCAGGAAATGCAATCTACTCTGGAGGCAGATATTTGTGAGGAGGAGGTTATGGACGTTCTGTTACACTTGCCCAAGGATAAAAGTCCTGGCTGGGATGGTCTCACCAATGAGTTCTTTGAGTTTTTTGCCACCCAGCTCGCGAAACCATTGACGGCTTTGTTTCAGCAGGTGTGGGAAATGGGGATCATGCCGTCCTCATGGAAAGAAGGTCTTATTAAACTGCTTCCAAAAGTTCCTTCGCCGTCCATGTTGAAACAGTGGCGTCCAATTTCTTTGATGGGTTCTATGTATAAAATCTTTTCCAAAGTAATGGCGAACCGGCTCCATAAGCATCTTCCTGCCATTGTGCATCCTCTCCAATATGGTTTCATTAAGGGCAGAAACATTTTGCACAATGTATTAAATGTGCAATTGGCGATTGATTATGCAAGGCATTCTAATCAGCAGGTCGTACTGGTTCAATTGGACCTGGAAAAGGCTTTTGATTATCTGGACTGGTCTTTCATTGCAGAACTTATGTCTACCATGGGCTTTGGTGCTCGGATGTCTCGTCTGATCTACACTATCAGTGATGCAGCGTCTTCGCGCGTCATGCTGAATGGAGGCGTTACCAAGCCAATTGTCCTCGCCCGCTCTGTTAGACAGGGGTGCTCTTTGAGTCCCCTCTTCTTTGCCCTTGCGACTCATCCAGTTCTTTCGATGTTATCTCACATGGCAGCTTCTTCTCAGTTGGCTGGATTGTTGCTTCCCTTTGGACAGCACTTCATTAGTCAATCCTTGGCTGATGACAGCTTTATGATTCTACGTGCGGACAAGGATAACCTTCGCAAAGCATTAGATGTTTGGGCTCTCTTTGGTCAGGCTTCCGGTCTTCGCATCAACGCTTTGAAATCAGCCCTTCTCAGCTGCACGGAGTCGGATTTGCAGTCATTGGATTGGCAGGGACTGGTTCTTCCCCGTGGCTCCATTGTCAGGCATCTTGGGTACCCTTTGGGTGTTGATGTTCCTCCAAAGCAGCTACTACAATGGATTTCATAGAAACTGGCGGCTAAGTTTATGTATTGGAAGTCTCAGGCCTAGCCCTTCCCTATTCGCCTCAAAGTAGGCCAGACAATTATGTTGCCAATGCTCACATATTTCTTGCCATTGCTGCCATGGACTACTACTACACTGAATGCTCTTACTCAGTCTATTCGTTTCATGTTATGGAAGAAGGATTCTTTGCATACAGGCATTTTCTGGATTTCTTGGTCGCATGCGTGCACCCCCAAACGCATGGGTGGAGGGGCTATTTTAGATGCCCAAACTCATATGCTTGCGCTCCGTTGGTCTCTTTTTCGCGCCATGTGCTCGGATCATCATCCATGTGTCGTTATAGCCCGTTATTTTATTGAGGATCACGGGCTTCTACATGGTAACACTCAAATCCGGGGTTCTTGGTGGCATGTTCTTAATGTCGATTCTCGCTTCGCCAGTTCTTCATCTGTGCTTGCCCATTTGGTGTGTTCATGGAGAGAGGTCCTCCGGAAGGTGCAGTGGCATCCAGCGGAGGATCGCTTAGCTACTAATTCTTTTCAATCGGAATTGTTGGCAGTCTCGCGGTTAATTTCGTGGGAAGGCAAACATGAGCTTCGACCAAAATTCAACCGCATGGCACGTTTGGGCTTAACTTCGGTAGCGGATGCCACCCTTGCCAGTTGCAATGTGTTGATATCGTTTCGTACCGCCAGGAGGCTTTTCAGGATCCCGCGTGGATACAAGTATTTATGGGAACAGCTTTTGATGGTGCTCCAGAGAAGACAACCCTTTCCTGCCCTTGCTACAGATCGTCCCTGGCAGGATTGGGACTTTGCAGGCCGGCTCAATTTAGAAAAGGCTTCAGCTAACCATATGTATCATCTTCTGATTAAAGATCATCAATGGCTGGTTACTAAGGCTAATACTCTATGGGGATTGCATAAATCCAGGTCATGGTGGAGGGTAACGGTGATGGAGTGCTGGTTGAACAAGACACCCTTCAAATATAAGGTCTTTCTTTGGAGGGTGATGATTGGTGGTCTTCCGCTTGCTTCAGCCCTTTCCAAACGTTGAATCTCCAAGGGCACCTGTTTCTTTTGCACCACCATTGTGGAATCTGCCCGTCATCGTTTTATTTCTTGCCCCATCTCTCAGAAAATCTGGTCATTCTTGTCGGCCGTCTAGCGAGCGGTGGTTGGTTTCTCGCTACGCCCGTTTGATTGGGTTTTTGCGCGGCCCAAATATCCCACACCGACACAGCCTCACATGAAGCTTTTGTTTCACTTTCTTCGATATTGGGGCTGTTGGCATAACTGGACCATTCGGAATGCTTTTCTTTTTGATTCCGCCTTTAATGTTCAGCGGCATATTGCGCGGCTTAAAAGTCTCTTGTATTGGCAGATAGATCTTCTTCGGCACTCTGACATCCTCCCTCGGGAGGACTTACGTCCCTGGCATATGGCAATTTCCTCTGTGTCTTTGCCATGACTTTGTAACTCTTTGGTTGTCTGGTTCTTGTAGAGAGTCAGTGTGTACACATGATGGGGTAGAGCCATCGTGTATCTTGTAATCATGCAAACTTGTACCTTTTTTCGTAATTAATACAATTACCTTTTACGGAGAGAGAGAGAGAGAGAGAGAGAGAGAGAGAGAGAGAGAGAGAGAGAGAGAGAGAGCGAGAGAGAGAGAGAGAGAGAGAGAGAGAGAGAGAGAGAGAGAGAGAGAGAGAGAGAGAGAGAGAGAGAGAGAGAGAGAGAGAGAGAGAGAGAGAGAGAGAGAGAGAGAGAGAGAGAGAGAGAGAGAGAGAGAGAGAGAGAGAGAGAGAGAGAGAGAGAGAGAGAGAGAGAGAGAGAGCGAGCGAGAGAGAGAGAGAGAGAGAGAGAGAGAGAGAGAGAGAGAGAGAGAGAGAGAGAGAGAGAGAGAGAGAGAGAGAGAGAGAGAGAGAGAGAGAGAGATTTTTGAAACTATGCTTCATTTGGTGCAGATTATTTTCTATTGCCACTTTCCTGACCTCCTTCTTGCACAACACACTAGCCGACTTAGAAGATTCTATCGCAAACCTATTGACTGGCTTGAGGAGAAGACAACAGGTGTACAGATTGGTGTAGCTTTTTGGATTTTTTTATGATGATTGATGTGAAGAATTCAAAAAGAGTGTCTGTGATAAGTAAGGGAATATATTTCTTATGCATTTTAGGAGTGTCTGTGATAAGTAAGGGAATATCTTTCTTATGCATTTTAGGTGCAAATGCAAAGGATCACATATTACTCATAAAATTGTTGTGCATTTAGTATTTATGAATGCCAAACTTTTTTGTTTATAATGTAAAATGCTAACATTGAGTTGGCAAAATTGATAATTAAGGATTTGTTGAAAGCACATTATTCTCATCAAAATAATCCTTTCAAGCAAGGGTATACATTTCATCACAAGCTAGTTTCAACTTATAAATCTCCACCCACATCAAATATGTGTGCCTTTTTGTCCCTTTAATCCTCCAATTCTCTTTTGGCTTTGAAAGTGCTTTTAGTTGCAATAGAGTTACACAATAATTGGGTACAACTTATACAATGTGCTTGATTTCAAGACCTAAGAAGTAGAAAAGAACTACCATAACTTGATGGGGATTACTAGGGTTCTTTTTCCACAGTTGACCTCTTAAGCTTTTCTCATGTACGTGTTCACATGCATTTGAGATATTTTTGTAAGTCCTTAGTGTCATAGTGAGGGAGTGAAGGGAGATGGGGGCGGGGTTTAAGAGGGAGTGATTTGGAGGTGGGAGTGGTAGAACAAGAGGCAAGGCAGGTGGAGAGGGCTAGAACGATAGAGAGGGAGGAATAAAGGATGTGATGAGGAGAATCTAGCTATTGTAGCATGGGGCATGCTAAGGGTTGTGTACTGCTTGAGGGCTTGGCTCACTATTGAGCTAACATAGTCTTCTTTCCATAGCTTGAAGTGTTGGAATTTGGTAAATGTCCATCATAAGGGTTTAGACTCTATTATACGTCTAGCCTCCTGATGCAACAATCAATTGCTTGGTGGCTAACACATGACATTAGAACATTGGCTTAGTTGCCTAGTGAGTAGTGACTATTATTTGTTGTTGCAACTTGGATTGAGGCATTGCTTGCCACAATGTTAATGACACAGAGGATCTTGTAGAGATGTTTTCGTCACTTGAACTATCGGTATAGTTGTGGCTTGGTCATGACATCAAGATCAATTCTTCTGTTGAAGAGTCTCCAAAGTACATCACTAGATGACAATACTCTGAGAAGAGAATGCTATGGCACATGTTGGACTACTTCACTATGAAACATGGTACATAGGGACTACTGTCAGAGGGACGTGAAATTTTAAGATTCTTTAATCTTGCCGATAATATTTAATTAAGTTATTAATCAAATGTGTAAGGTTGTTTAGCACATGTGATGCACATGGCAGTTATTTCATCGTAACAGGCCAAGGATCTTGAGGATGCAGTGGGTGTCAAAGGCAAAAGTCATGATAATTTGTACTAGCTAGGCTTTGGGGGTCAGTTGGTGTCAGTTTTTATTCCTAGCACAGTTGTTTGGCCAATAAGTGTCAGTGGTGATGCTAGGGACTAACATTAATTAATTAATTAATACCAGTTTAAGGGTCAATAGAGATTGAGGACCACTTGAGGTTGCAAATGGCCTAGCCAATTTAACTATGGATGGGCAAATTTAATTTTGGGCAGGATTAGAAGGGATGAAATTAATTTTCATGATGATTTAATTTTGAAAAATAATTAAATGGTTGGATAATACTGAAAAATGGGTTTAGAACACTGCCACTTGGCAAAAATACCCATGCAAACTTAGAAAACGTTTTTGGGGCTAGGTTTGAGCCATTCAGTTGGTTTATATCTTGGGCGGGGGGAGAGAGAGGGAGCCACTAGTCCATTTTCTGATCAGAGAATAGCAATTTGCTGCAGAAGACAGCCATCTAGGGGCCTCAACAGTCAGGGAACAGGAGGGAGACACCTTCTAGGGGATGGTAGGCTACAATATTTTGGAGGTGCCTGGCAGTAGATGACTGCATTAAATGTAGACTGGAGCAGGTAGGAAGCAGATTTTAGGGTTTTCTTGTGAAGAAAATTAGATCTCTCTCTCATCTTGGCTTTGTCGCACCTTCTCTTATAATTTCTCAAAAGATCTCAGCATTTTTGAGCCATTTTGAGTAGTTCTCAGCCAAATTTGGTGGATAGCAAGAGAATTTCTGTTGTAAACCCTAAATTATTGCAGAAATTAGAGCTTGACAGTCGCCTTGGGACTCGTGCCAACACGAATAGGCATCATACACTGAAATTAGCACCTGAAATTCATGGAATTGATAGGGATTTCAGATACCAGGTCATCCAATGTGAATTGCGGCAGAATTTGGCTAGTTGGTGGTTCCATTTGTGCAATTTCTGGGTGAAAATCAAGGGGAAATTGGCCCAACTTGTTTTTGCTGAAAATCAAGGTGAAAATCAAGGGGAAATCGGCCCAACTTGCTTTTGTTGATTGTATGTACAACAAGGGGCTTTTGGATCAGCAAAGGAGATTGTTCTCAACTTGTTCACTGTTCATTAGCAATAAAAGATAAAGAAATACCGAAAGGGGCGCTAGTTTTGGGGCCAATCACGTGTCTATTGTCCAAGATTGTGAAGATAATGTGTGCATTTCAGTTTATGTTGAGTTTTTAATTGCTGTTATTAAGTGCTTGATCAGGTTTTATCACCCTATCCGAGGAGGAGGTTGATTTCATGGTTCCATTGCCAAGATTCCACTCATTTTCTTGATTTGGTGGGCCCGAGGCACCTGATTGCAAGCCAAAGCTTTGTGCTAGTGTTGATTTTTGCTCTCAGGTGAGAAATTACAGCAATATGTGTCTTTATACAATGAGATGCAATCAAGCAGTGATGATGCCTCTCAGTATGGACACTCACATGGGGAAGAAGGAAATGTAATGCCTAATCTTGGACAAGGTTCAGACCATGGATGACAAGCTGAAAATCTTGCTATTGGGCAAGATGCAAGGTCTTCAAGGTATAATGAGGCTAATTAGCAACAAAGTGGAGGAATTTAATGACCAATTCAGAGGAAGTCATCTTCTACACCTTCGGGACAACAAGATGCATCGAAGGAAATGCCAAAGGCTTCATTTGAAGCTCCCAAATATACTATGGAAGCAAAACAGTTAGTACCTATGGGGCAAGGAATGCAAATGCAAGGCCATCATGGAAGTGCCAATCCAATGGATTTTGGATAGCTGGGCATGCATTCTATGAAGAGGCAGCCAGGATACTTTGATGGTAGCACAATTTTTCATGCTATGGTCGAGCAAGGACTGTAAATGGGAATGTAAGGCACAAATCCCTGTGGTATGCAGTAGCCAATGCATGGTGTGACACCTAAAGGTGCAGCAAAAGACTACGATGAGGGTGGAAAAGTAGTGAAGTTTGAGTCCTTCAATGGTGCACAAGATAGGCTGAAAGCTTTGACTTTCATTCAGCAGTTTGATACAGCCTATTCAGGGGGAAACTTCATAGAGTTCTCGAAGATTTGAAAGGCAGCCACTTTCTAGAAGGGGAATGCATTGCAGTGGTGGTCTACTCAAGCAAATGTTTGCATCGAATTGGTTGACAAGTACCTTTGAGGTGGACATCATGATAGGTTGGAATAAGCTAGATGCTAGGAAATGTAAAAATTTAGAGTAATATAATAAGAAGTTTTGGGATGCATTGCTACATGTGACTTCTTATTGCCTTGTAGCCCTTCATGAGCAAGTGGAAAAGTATGTTTGTAGGCTGCCCAAAGGAATCATGGATTTTTGTATTAAGTCTACCATGTTTAGCATATCTCAGCTCATAGAGATTGCTACTATATTAGATACTTTGTTGCATGGGAAGGATTCAGGCTTCCTAGAGAGTGGGGAGAAGCCGAATAAAAAAATTGTTTCAGGTTGAGAAAAGGGGCAGATCTGAAAGTCAGCTTGAAAAGAGGCCAAAACAGCAAAGAAAGGGCTCAAAAACATTGGCGCAACGTAGGGAATTGATGGTTGCAAATAAATGCTTCATTTGTGAACAGGAGGGTCACATTGCAAGAGATTGCCCCAATAGGCAGCAAGTTGAAAAATTAGAAAATCAAGGAGATCCTAAGGGAAAGAATCCCAAAACATCAGTGGGATTGGTGCCCGATGTTGTTAGTGATTAGCCCAATGATGATGCTACTGAGTTGTGCAGAGTATGGGGAAAAATTAGGGATCAACATATATTGATTTTCTTTGATAATGGTGTACGAGTCAACTTAATCTCTGTTGAGATGTAAGCTTGTCTAGGCATTAGAGAAGATGAGATGGGACACATGGGGAAAGTTGGAATGGCATGTAAAGGCCATGCAGAGCCTGTCACACCACTCATTGTAAAGCTTTAGTTGCATATATAGGGATATGTGGACATCAAAGACTTCTTTATTGCTCTACTTGAGGGTTGTGATGTATTTTGCTTGGAATGCCATAGTGTCATCGTATACATGCAGTGATTGATTCTTGTGCAAAAGAATTCACTATTCAGTATAAGGGTGAAATTTTAAGATACTTTAATCTTAACGAGTACATTTGATTAAGTTAATCAAATGTGCAAGGTTGTTTAGCACGTGATGCACATGCCAGTTATTTCATGATAACATGCCAAGGACCCCGAGGATGTAGTGGGTGTCAAAGACAAAAGTTGTGATAAGTTATGCCAGTTGGGCTTTGGGGGTTTGTTGGTGTCATTTTGGACCCTAGCATAGTTGTTTGGCCAATAAGTGTCAATGGTGACACTAGGGACTAACATTAATTAATTAATTATTACCACAACAGAGGTTGGGGACCACTCTAGGTTGCAAATGGCCTAGCCAATTTAACTATGGATGGGTACATTTTATTTTGGGCAGTGTTATAAGGATTGAAATTAATTTTCATGATGATTTAATTTTGAAAATTAATTGAATGATTGGATAATGTTGAAAAATGGGTTTAGAAGGTTGTCACTTGGCAAAAATGCCCATACAAATTGAGAAAACGTTTTTGGGAGATGGGTTTGAGCCATTCAGTTAGTTTATAGCTTGGGAGAGAGAGGGAGCTGCTGGTCCATTTTTTGATCAGAGAACAACAATTTGCTGCACAAGACAGCCATTTGGGGCGTCAATAGCCAAGGGACAATAGGGAGATACTTGTCAGGGCCTAGCAACAACATTGCTGATTAGGTAACAACATTTTGGAGGTGCTTGGCAGTAGGTGAATGTATTAAATGCAGGCTGGAGTAGGAAGCAGGCAGATTTTAGGGTTTTCTCGCGAAGAAAATCAGGCTTTTCTCTCATCTTGCCTTTCTCTTACCTTCTCTAGTAATTTCTCAAAAGATCTCAGTATTTCTCAGCCATTCTGAGCAGATCTCAGCCAAATTTGGTGGACAATAGGAGGATTTCTGTTGTAAACCCTAAATTTCTGTAAAAATTAGGGTTTGATAGCCACCTTGGGATTTGTGCCAACAAGAATAGGGATCGTATACTAAAATCAACACTTGAAATTCGTGGAATTGACATGGATTTCAAATGCTAGGTCATCCAATGTAAATTGGGGCAATATTTGGCGAATTGGTGGTTCCATTTGTGCAATTCTTGGATGAAAATCAAGGGGCAATTGGCCCAATTTGCTTGTTGATTGTATGTACAATAAGGGGCTTTTGAATCAACAAAGGAGATTGTGGAATCTCAACTTTACACTGTCCATTAGCAATTAAAGATAAAGAAATACCAAAAGGGGCGCTAATTTTGGGGCTAATCGGGTGTCTATTGTCCAAGATTTTTAAGGTGATGTGTGCATTTCAATTTATGCTCAGTTATTAATTGCGGCAATTAAGTGCTTGATCAGGTTGTACCACCCTATTTGAGGAAGAAGGCTGGTTTCAACTACATAGATGACTCCTTTCTCTAGGGCCATTAGGGTTTTCTTAGCAAGCTCTATGGTGGTGTTGGAGAGCTGTAATGCACCTGGATAGTGCCCATGTTTGGATGAGTGTGAGTAGTGCAAGATGATGTGGTAGGAGAGCCACGCGGTTGGCGATGCCATGGTAAGCAGTAGGTTCACGTGTGTAGTCATCTTTTTACGATGGCAGCATGATGGTATTGAGATGTTGATGCACCTTTTTTAGCCAGACCTTAAATGTTGCTAACATGGCAAAGGCTTTGTAAGGAGTCCGTATATAAAAAAGAGTTCATGCTGTTTTATTTTGAAGGGTCTACTAGACAATTGATGAGGTAGAATAAAGGGAGATCGGTGACAACAAGGGGTATCATTGTTGGAGTCTACATTTTGGTGATTGTGATCAACAAACACAATCTTTTTCTTCTAGAGATTGTGCCTATCACGGAGCAGCAAAGAGCAAGTCTTGCTACGAGCTAGAGTTTTCATAAGGTCAAGGTGAGTTGAGAGTGTTTGTGCTTTGGTTGTGTTCAAAGATTGTTTGTGGCAGATTATGGTTGGTATGAAGAGTTGTCTTGGATAGAACAATCAGGAAACTTTGAGGATTCAACATAAGGCATGCTGGTTTTGAGTTTGGGATATCAGAGCCATACCTTGTACAATCCATATTTACTTGTTAATATGAGATTTGAAGATCTCTTCCGCCTTTTGGGTTCTGTTGTCTCTCTCTTGAATTATGCAATTAGGAGCTAGTGTCTTACAGGGAGGTAGTCAAACCATGAAGATCCATGTCCTATTATAGCAGCCTTGACAATGTGTGGGATCAGATGAGAAGACTGGAATGGAGCCAATTGCCAAGTTTAGAGGAGTGTCCCACAATTTAGCTAAAAACCATGGTCTTGGTGTACTTCTTCTCATGACTTCGTCTGATCGGAGTTGGTCCTTTGTAAGACCACTAGGCCAGGTTGATGAATCAGTAGCAAAGGTGGGTTCCACAATTCTGCTAAAAACTATCATCTTGGTGTACTTCTTCTCATGGCTTAAATTGATCAGGATTAGGAGTTGGCCCTTTGTAAGACGATTAGGCAAGGTTGATGAATCAATAGCAAAGGTGGGTTCTGTGAGCATTGGACTGTTTATTTCCATTGTGCATGCCTTGAGTAGGTTCTTGCACTGAACAATCAGTTGCCAAAAAATGAGGACCTGCCTCAAGGGAGTGGCAGGAGTACATGAGCCGAGGCTCTCTCCTGCTAGAAGAGCTATCTATTGAAGTTAGTGGCAAGCCCCATCATCTCCTCAGGGCAAAATCCTACTCTCACGTACTGATCACACAAGTTGGGGATCTGATCTTTAAAGGTACTAGGATGGTGCACTTGAAAACCTCTTTGCACATGGGTTCCCTTTCCATAGCCAGAAAGCAGCTGAGGTGTGGAAGGGGAACTTTATTCTCTTGTTCTCTAAGCTTCTAGAGCTGCTTGTGCCCGTAGCTCTTGGGCATGGAGGGTGTTGTTTTCAGGGGTTCTTGTAGACCCTTCGCATGGCTGAACCTCTCCTCCTCTGAGCAGTTCTGCTTGGCACAGAGGGCTACATTTTGACAATTATTGCTCGACTCTCCCAAGGTTTGTGCCACTTGCTCTGCAATCCCTCCATCTTGCACCCAATCCGTAGCCCAAAGCTTTCTGATTTGTTTGCATACATTCTCTCGCTTATAAGTCAAAGCTGGAATTTAACATGAGCTTGGGTCAAGGCTTGCAGCAGTTGCATTTAGAGAAAGAAGGGCCCAAACAAGATCTGGTATCATGATCCTTGTCAACTTTCTAATCTAGCCTCAGTGAGAGGTGCCCCAAGAACCCACATGGAACTTGTTTATTGCTATAGGAGCACGCCTCCCAACTGCTTGCAGTGGTAGGAGAAGTCTAATGAACCATCATGCTTGCAGAAGGCTCAATCTCTCTAGATATCCGAGGCACCTACTTAAAAAATGAAAGCCTCCTACATCTCGTGCTCATCATCTGTTATATTGTGGCACCAAGAATCACCTTGATTAGTCTATCTACTACGTCTGTCTAGAAACCAGACTATACTCTTGAACTTCTATCGTTGCATAGACATTTAGGATTCCAATGCTAGAACTCCCAATATCTAGCCTAATTTGCAAGGTTCATCTTGCATCATAGTCTTGTGATCTTGGTGAAAGGTGAGAAGGATCGAGCAAGAGAGCACAAAGGTGAGAGCTATGGCGGATGGAGCAAGAGCAAGAAAGAGAGAGACTCCAAATGTGGGAATTCCAACAGTCACAATGTGTGACCGGCCTTCCCTTTATTCAAATGTCACTGAAAGAATAAAGAATGAAGTGACTGTGACGGGCGCCCGCCGCCTGCAGTGTGCAGGTGCGAGTACTGTCAGTGTAGTAATACACGGGCAGCTAGGCGGAGGCGCCTTTACTCCCAACAACCTTCCACTTAAAGGCGAATCTACCTCAGTATGAGTGAGAAGAAAAAAGAAAAAAGACAGTACAACATGTACATAGATACAAGAGGATAAGGAGAGACATTATCTCATCCAATGCCCATCAACTTCCTAAGGAAGGCAAAGTGCTTTGTAGAGAGGCTTTTCGTGAGCAAGTTTGTAGGGTTTTGGTCAGTTGAGATCTTGACAAGGTCAACAGACTTGTCCTCAATGACCCCAAGAATGAAGCGATACCTCACCTCAATGTGTTTTGTCTTCGCATGGAAGACCGGATTCTTGGCTAAGTGGATAGCACTCATAGGATCCGAATGCAGTGTAGGGATAGCATTTGCAATACCAAGGTCAGCAACCAAACGACCCAACCAATTGGCCTCCTTGTAAGCCTCAATGGCTGCGACATACTCGGCCTCTGTAGTAGAAAGGGCCGTGCATTTCTGCACCCTAGATATCCACGAAACAATACCTCTAGCAAAAGTGAACATATAGCGAGAGGTAGACTTCCTATTATTTGCATAGTCAGAGTCAGTGTATCCCACGACTCCTGTATTCTGGTTGCCATAATATATGCACATATCAATAGTGCCGTTCAGGTACCTCATGATACCCTTCATGGCATCCCGATGTCTCTTGTCAGGTGTAGCTATATAACGTGTCACAACATCAACTACAAAAGCTATATTTGGACGGGTGGCTATCATGGCATACATAAGACTGCCCATTACGGATGCATAGGGAAACTTGGCCATCTTGGCTCTCTGGTCATCTGCTTGTCGACAATCGGCTTGTGATATCTTCACATGAGAAGGCAATGGACATCCAATAGGCTTTACATCTTGCATATGGAAGTGCTCAAGGACTTTATGAATGTACTCTCTTTGTGATAGATAGAGTAGTCCTTGATGCCTATCACGCGTAATGCGCATATCAAGAATATGATCTTTAATCTCAAAGCTCTTCTTGAGCTAATTCTTAAGAGCATCCAGCTCATCACGAGCCGTCCTTGCCAAAAACATGCCATCCACATAGAGTACCAAAATCAATAAATATACATCACGAACTTTCTTCGTGTATAAGCACGGATCCATAGCACTATGGCTGTAGCCCTGTGTTTGCATAAATGCATCAAACTTATGATACCATCCCCTAGGTGCCTGCTTCAAGCCATAAAGACTTTTTCTCAATTTGGATACTAGGTGTTTCTTGCCAAGCTCTGCAAAGCCCTTAGGCTACTCCATGTAAATCTCATCATTCAAGTTCCCATGTAAGAAAGCCATCTTGACATCCAACTGATACAAATCCAAGTCAAGTTGTGCAGCCAAAGTCAAGACTAAGTGTAGGGCGGTCATCTTAACCACAGGAGAGAAGATTTCATCAAAGTAAGGCAAAGTCCTCTTGCCACTAGGCAAGGAAACCAAATCTCACATACGATTCTTATACAATGAGTCAATCTCAGATTGCATAGCCCTCTCCCAGGAGTGACTGTCACCCCTGGGCATAGCCTCATCATAGGTGAGAGGCTCTCTTGCATGTGTAACCAAGACATATTTTATGGAGGGCTCATAGCAGTCAGGAGGTCGTCTATCTCTAGTAGAACGCCTCAATGTAGGCTATGCTACCTGTCCAATATCGTGTCTAACATCCTATGTAATATATTGTCTAACATCCTGGCCATGAGGATTAGTTGGTGCAGGCTGTCTAGTTGGCTGTGCAGGAGCAGGGGGCTCCTCTTGAAAGATAACCCTGCGTATCTCAACAACTTTCTCAGGCTACATATGCATTTTGTTCTCATGGAACACAACATCATGGCTGTAGATCACTTTTCGCACGTGCGGATCCCAAAGACGATATCCCATCTCACCTACATCTCCATAGCCAAGGAAAATGCATTTCATACTTTTAGGATCCAACTTATTGTGTTTATCCTTGCCTACATGGCAAAAGGCCTCATATCCAAAGACATGCAAATGAGAATATAAGGGAGGCTTTCCTGTCCATACCTCCTTTGCAACCTGGAAGTCAATACCACTGCAACGTGACCTATTAATGAGAAGCACAGCAGTAGAGATTGCCTCGGCCCAAAAATGCTGTGGTAAGCTTGCTTGGCTAAGCATATTGCGGACCCTCTCCTGGATAGTCCTATTCATACGCTCAGCCTTACCATTCTGGAAGGGGTGTAAGGGGCGGTCAATTGACACTTAATACCTTGCTCATCACAAAACTGCTCAAAGGCACGCGAGACGTATTCACCTCCGTTATCGGTCGTCAAGTATTTCAGTCTATGCCAAGACCGATTCTCTGCTAAAGCAAGCCAATGTTGAAAGACAGCCAAGACATCAGATTTTTGCTTTATGGGATAAGCCCAAACCTTACGTGAATAATCGTCAATAAATGTGACAAAGTACTTTGCATCCCCTAATGATTGACAGGGCATGGGTCCACATACCTCTGAATACACAAGAGCCAAAGCCTCACCCATGCGTAGAATACCAAACTTTTTATGTGAATTCCTAGTTTGCTTGCCATATAAACAATGATCACATGACTTAAATGCGAGTAGTCAAAAGGTGGAAGATATTGCAAAGCACTAAGCATCTTCATTCGCTTAACTGACATATGCCTGAGATGAGCATGCCAGAGAGATACATCAAGGATAGAACCCACTAACAAAACATGGTCAATAGTACCAGATACAACCAAGGGGTAGAGATTGCCAAACTTGGCACCTCTTGTAAGAACAAGCGTGCCACGAGTTATCTTCCATACAGAATCACCAAAGCATATATGATAACCTGCATCATCAAGCTGCCCAGCAGACATAAGGCTTTTAGTTAGTGCGAGTATATGATATACATTATGTAGAATAAAAGTGCTACCAGAGGGAGATTGTAGAGTGGCATCACCAATGTCAATAATAGCAAGAGACCGATCATCACCTAAGCGCACAGTACCAGATACATTGCGATAGGTATGAAACCACTCACGGTAGGGGGTCACATGAAAAAGACGCACGTGAATCCAAGAGTCAACACTGTGCATGAATAGACCGAGCCTCGGTGAGTGAGTCTCGGTTAGCTAAGAAGCATTACATGAAAAGGCTGCTAAGATGTAGTCACTATCGGACCCCTCAGATTGCATGATATTTATCTCCTCAATCTTCACGCTGGACTTTGCAGTTATACTGCTGCGATCATTGGATTTCTCCTGCACTTTTTCTTTTCCCTTTTCTTTGCGCTTGTCATCACACATCTTATGGCACTGCGGCGATATGTATCCTGCTTTCCCACAATATTGGCATGTAAGATTAGACTTACGTCCACGAGACTTGCTGCGTTCACATGACTTAGACCGGGACTTCTGAGAATCCTTCCCATGACGATCATTTTCTTTCTTGCCACTTCTGCCACCTCTAACGGATAATACATGTGAATTGCGGGAAGCATCATTGTTTTTCTTGTTAATTTCTTTAGTTAAAATAACACTCTCTACATCTTGCAATTTCAGCCCATCAAGTTTGTTGGTATCGATCGCAGTGCGAAATACATCCCAAGACTCAGGTAAAGTGTCAAGTAGAAACAAAGGATGCAGATTATCTTGAAACTCAATACCCTGTTGAAGCAGATTCTTCATGATAGAATGAAACTGGCTAAAGTGAGCAGACAATGGGGTCCCCTCCTTCATGCGGAGATCAATCAACTATTTAAGCCAATACATTTGTGAAGCAGGGCTCTGCTTTGTATAAAGTTTTTAATCTTTTCCCATAGATTCCATGCACTCTGATTTTCATCTTCAACAACATTATTATGGACCTCTTCAGAGAGTGATAAGATGATAGTGGACTTGCATAATGCATCTAAATCAGCCCAATCATCATCATCATCATCCATATTCTTGGGTTTAATACCTTTGTTTCTTAGTGGCTTAATCTGCAATTTTTGTACCAAAACCTGCCATATTTGAGATTTCCAGTAGCCATAGTTGGTGCCATTCAACTTGGCAATGTTAAACAAAGCCGTATCTTTGAGATGACCAGCCAGAGTCAAATAGAGGCAGACTATGCAGAAAACAGCCTGCTGTAATTAGCAGTAAACAAGCCAAAACCACTACCAAAACAAGTGGAAAATAAGAGAAACTGCTAGAATGACCAGCTGTCCACCAATAGTACCAAAAGTACATCAAAAGGACATGATTAAGCTCAGTAAATACATCGCAGTCCGCATAAAACAGCTTGCTGTAATAAATGACAGCAATGAGTAAATGAGAGCAAATAGTGAGCTAATAGAGATCCAATGACAATAGTGACTGCCAAATCCAATCCTGCATCAAGCGGGCATAACAGAGGCACTATGACAGCTAATGAACATGAGCCAAACACCCAAATGTGTCAAGAGAGTCGGTCAGTACAATCGATACATCCCGTGAGTAATAAGCAAGATGTACACACCACTAGCAAGACCTGACAAAGATTGGTGTATGCTCAATGAAGATGAATCAAATCAGCTCATAAGTATCCAAGAGTAGACATGGAAGCATCTACCAAGCAAATATCATAGTCAAGGAGGTGTAAGAGATCCCAGTCTCAAATCTCAATTAATAGCTTAAATGCATAATCTGCAAGCTCTAGGTAAATCCAAGACCATAAGTATAAAGCTTAAAAGCTCCCACTGGCACAAAATTCAATGGCAAATGAGTAACCAAGCTCAGAGATAGCATGTAAATGCATAAGACATCTCATAGCCAACACTATACATTATGAGAGCACCAAGAGCATGTAAGCGGTCGAGGCTTCAAGTATCTAATAGCATCCAAGTACATTATATTCGAACCCAAGTCAATCTCTAACAAGCCAAGAAACATCCAAAAGAGGTTTCAAAGTATCCAAGTACAAGCCCAACTGAAGCTCCAAGTGGCAAAGAAGCTCAAACAATGTAGGTAGCATGTATCATTGACATTTGCTTCAAAGCATTTACCAATGGGTCATGCATAGACCATAGGTATAACCTTTGTCACAAAGTATGCCAGTGTAGACCAATGTCAAGTAAGTGCCAGCCAATACGAAGCTCAAACAAGGCTCAAAATACATTCCGGAACCATCCAAGACATTTACCAACCTCAATTTGCATCCAAATAGTCATAACAAGCATCTGGGAAGCACCCGAGACCAATAGGCATAACATAACCCGAGTTAAATAGCTTCAGCCCTGCTCTATTACAGCAGTAAATTCACCGTCAAACTGAGCATAAACAGGGCCAAAATCAGCACCAAATCAATGGCATATCATATGCATAGCTTCCCATAACATCCGGGCATGATTCAGGTACCAAATGGCATCGATAGCTAGTACCAAGCAAGCATAAACATCAAATGCTAATGTAGCACTGTTTTGGGCTGTCTGTGACTGTTATGACAGTCCTGGATTGAAGTATATTAGACCCAAATGTCAATGCCATGGTTGAAGCATGCTCCTATGCCTCAAATGAGACCTTTGTGTAGTGCCAATGGCTTGAAGAGGTGGTGGAGATGAAGGCCACGTTTTTGACAGGTTGAGAAAATGGGGCAACCTGCTGAAATCACGTTTTTGATGTTGCTGAGCGAGTTGGGCACTACTTGATGGTTAGGGAGCTTCTATGGCTCCCAAAGAAGCTTCCCAAGAGGCCTCAATAGGCATAGAAGAGAGAGAGTTGAGTTCCAAACCTTCATGGGCTAAGCCATGGCTGCCCTGTTCTTCAAACCTTGTGGATTGAAATAAAGAGTGGAATGAGAGCTCCAATACCTGTAGATGAATGCCCTGAGGTTGCCCAAGAAGGCCCAATGCTTACTCGAGAAGGATGAGACTGACCGGAAGCTCGAAAGATGTGGCTATTGTGAGAGCAGAGGATCAAGGTACAACTGAGATTCAGTAGACAGTGTGAGAGTGAGAGACAGAGTTGAAGCACGACACCCAAGAGAATAGACTGAATGAGTGTAATCTGAAAGTACAAAGTACAACCCTTAAACCTTAGGGTTGTAGGGGGGTGTTCACACCCGACACACACTAAGTGCCCAAATGTGTGTAACATAAGCACATAAGTACATACGACAATAAGACCATAAGTCTGGGGGAAAAAACCTCTCCTACCGAGAGTAAAAAGTGCCCCAGTGTCCTATTGATCATCGACACTCCCATATGAGCGTAGGCGTAAGTAAGGCGTGAGTCAAATACCCAACAAACCCCCCTGGAGTGAAGAGTGATCAAGAGTACAAGGATCATCCGCCACCAAAGGATATCAAATTTAAAGCATCTCGAAATGCTTCAAATTTGTCACGAGGAAGAGCTTTGGTGAAGATGTCTGCCACATTACTGGTGGTAGGATAATAGACAAGACTGATATCACCTGCATGTAGCCTCTCTCTGACAAAGTGATAGTGAATCTCAATGTGTTTCGTGCGAGCATGAAACATTGGGTTCCGTGCCACTGCAATGGCACTCTGACTGTCAGTGAACAATGGAGTAGGCTCAGTAACAGATACATCCAAATCAGCTAGCAAGCGTCTAAGCCATACACATTCAACTGTGGTAGTGAAAGCTGCCTTGTATTCAGCTTCACATGACGATGTGGCAACAGTGGATTGTTTCTTGCTAAGCCAAGAAATGCAAGAAGAGCCAAGAAAGAAACAATTGCCACTAGTGGAGTGACATGTATCATAATCACCAGCCCAATCAGAATCACTGTAAGCATGTAACTGCAGTGGTCCCCCCTTGGCATAAAGCAACCCAAGAGAACGAGTACCCTGCAAGTAGCGAAAAACACGCTTGACAGCTTGCCAATGTGACATACGTGGCTGATGCATATACCTGCTCAAAGCTGAAACTGCAAACTGTATGTCCGGCCTAGTATTGCATAGATAGATAAGACATCCAACGGCAGGAGCATATGTATGTATATCAAACAAATCACTGTCATCATGTAATGACAGTTTCAGTCCAGGTTCCATGGGAGTACAAATTGGCTTGCAATCCTGTAAGCCAAACTTCTCAAGAAGCTGCCCAATATACCTGGACTGTGATAACCCAATACCTCGAGCAGTATATATGAACTGGATGCCCAAGTAGTAATGCAAAACTCCCAAGTCAGACATGTCAAAAGTTTGCTGCAAATTTTGTTTGAATGCTGAAATCTGATCAGCATGTGTTCCAATGAGCAAAAGGTCATCAACATAAAGACATAAAATTAGCATAGATCCCCCTTCTTTACATACGTAAAGGGTAGACTCAGATGAGCTGTTTAGAAACCCTTGACCAAGCAAGAAAGCATCTATCTTTTCATACCAAGCTCTAGGAGCTTGTTTTAAACCATATAGTGCCTTTTTGAGCTTGCATACCAAATGTTCTGAGCCTTCAACTGCAAAACCAATGGGCTGTTGTACATAAACTTCCTCCTGAAGTTCCCCATGTAAAAATGTAGTCTTGATATCTAGCTGATGTACTGTCTAACCATAATGTGCAGCCAAAGCAATCATAGACCTGATGGTCGTCATACAGGAAGTAGGAGCAAATGTCTCCTCATAATCAATGCCCTTTTTCTGTGCGTAGCCTTTAGCTACCAGCCGTGCCTTGTATTTATCAATGGATCCATTTGCTTTTCTTTTCAATTTGTAGACCCATTTCGTTCCAATGGCTTTCTTCCCAAATGGCAAGGACACCAAATCCCAAGTTTGATTCTTAGTAATAGAATCTAATTCAGCTTGCATGGCTGCCATCCAATGCACACTGTGTTGTGCATCCTCATAACATTCAGGCTCTTCATTATCAAAAGTACTTGCTGCCATAATAAACTCCATGGTATGTGCTGAATCATGCAAGCGAGTTTGCCGTCTAGTACGACCAGCCATGGGTGCATCCAAAGGACTATCTTGCATAGTCTGCAAATACCATCTAGGTAGCTGTCTAGCATCCTGGTTGTGTGCAAGCTCTTGCTGAATTTCTGTTTCAGCATGATGCTGAATATTCCGATCAGCCAATGGCTGAATTTCTGCACTTTCCATAGGAGTACCTGGCTGAACATTAGGTTCATTTTGTGAACCTCCAGCTGAATCACCAAAAGTAATGGGCAGCAGCCCTTCAAAAACATCACGGGCAGCCTGATATGTGTCCAAACCAGCCAAGGATAATTCTGATTTTTCATCAAAAACAACATCCCTGCTGACAAAAACCTTCTTCGTAACGGGATCATAGAGTCTGTAGCCTTTGCTCTCATTGCTATATCCCATAAAAATGCACTTAACAGCCTTGTTGTCCAATTTTCTTCTAAGTACCTGTGGAATATGGGCATAGGCAAGACACCCAAAGGTACGAAAGTGACCAACAGAAGGTTTACGACTGTTTCAAGCCTCAAATGGTGTGATGGTCTTCAAGGCTTTGGTAGGGCATCTGTTCAAAATATGGCAAGCACACATGACTGCTTCCATCCAAAAACTATGAGGCAAGCTCTTTGCCTTCAGCATACATCTAGCCATCTCCATGAGTGACCGATTTTTCCTCTCTTCTATCCCATTCTGCTGTGGAGTATAAGCTGTAGTATACTGATGTACTATGCCCTTCTGCTGCAAAAAAGAATTCAGCATAGAGGACATGTATTCCCCCCCTCGGTCCGAACGGAGAGTCTTCATTTTGCATCCAGATTGGTTTTCAACAAGTGCACTGAAAGCCAAAAATGCATCATACACTTCTGACTTCTTTTTCAAACAGTAGACCCAGCAAAAACGTGTGAAGTCATCAATGAATGTCACAAAATAATAACAACCACCCAATGACATGGTCTGCATAGGCCCACAAACATCTGAATGCACCAATTGCAATTTGGTTGTTGCTCTGAAAGCAACATCACGAGGAAATGAGAACCGATGTATTTTCCCCAAAATGCATCCCTCGCATAAGTGCTCAGGAGGTCTCTCCAAGAGAGGTAAGCCATCCAGCATCTGAGTACGCTACAAAAGCATCAAGCTGCCAAAGTTTACATGCCCTAAACGAGCATGCCATAACTCCGTTTGTATCATAGCAGGAGTAAGAGTGGATGTTAAGTATGCTGATTGATCTACTGAAAGAGCATCCAACTCATATAAACCATGACACAAAGATCCTGTCAAGACCAAAGTCATGCATTCTTTTTCTTGAACCATGCAACGGTCATCATCAAAGGTGACTTGCATACCACAACGTGCCAAAGAAAAAATAGAGAGCAAATTCTTCTTTATTCCAGGCACAAACAAAGCATCCTGCAGGCGGAGAATAGAGCCATCAATGGCTGTGAGCTGAATCTCCCCAATACCACGAAAAGGGTTTGATGCATTATTGGCACACTGTACCGATTTCCCAACGGGAGGTGCACTAACTGAAGCAAACAAATTGCTGCGAGATGTAATATGTCTAGAAGCACCACTGTCAAAGAACCAAGTGTCAGCATCCTCTGTAGAGCTAAGTGCTCTATCGGCCCAAGAGATGTCATAACTGCAAGTGTAAAAACAATAGTCCCTGTCCACAACAAAGGACGCGGACTCACTAGCAGTGGAAGGAGTAGTAGAAACAGACATTCCTGACTCCTTCTTCTTCTCTTTGGCAATGCGCTTTCTGCACTCAGTGATATAGTGGCCGGGCTTCTTACAATAATGACATTTTCCTTTCTTTGCTTGCGTCCCCCCTTGTGACTGATTCTGCGATGTGCCCGAAGTGCCAGAACTCTGTGGAGCATTTTTCACCTTGCTGTTCTTGCCTTTCTGTCTTGCCACAAAAGCCTGCTCAGAGACTATAGCATCCACACCACTATTTTTCCGTGTTTGCTCCTCCTCTAGAAGCAAGCTAACCAGCTGAATAAAAGTGAGTGGGTGCTCAGCAATCCTCATGGTGAGGTTCAATGCAGTACGAAAAGACAAGTACGAAGGAGGTAAGGAATTCAAGGTGGTGGATATCAACTGTGCATCCGAAAAATACTCATCTACATTCATGAGCTGCTCCCTCAAGTCCTGAATCTTGTTTAAGTGATCCTGCATAGAATCACCTTCATGCATCTTCAGAGTTTCCAACTCTTTCTTCAAGAAAGAGATCCGAGTCTCATTCTTTCCTGCAAACATATGCTCCAAAGTCAACCATGCATCTCGTGAAGAAGATGCCGAACGGATATGAGGTATGATGGACCGCTGAACTGCCAGAGCAATCAGTGACAAGGCCTGTGCATCACGGGTATCCCAAGCTTTTTGAGCTGCAGTTCTTGGAGGAAGTGGCTGAGGTGGAGCGGTCTGAGGTCCCCGTTGTCCACGTGCGCCATGGGGAGGAGGAGTAACGGGAGCTACAACTCCCGGTCGAGTTTCCTCTCCACTGACATAATCCCATAAATTCTTGGCCACTGACCAAAGGGAATAGTTGTTTCCGTCCAGTCTGTCTTCCTTGGATACATATATAAAGACATCACCTCCCTGATTTGCCATGATGACAAATTTCCAAAGACAAAATGAGCAATGTCAAAGCAGTATGAACTGGAAACCTGCAAATTTCCAGAAATTGCAGCAAACACGTTTCTGCAATTAATGTGCAAGGGCGTACTCTGTCAGAAAACTGTCTTTTAATGCACGCTTCCCAAGGTGCAAACAGTGCATTGCAACACTATTATCTCAAAATCCTCAAATTTTTTTGCCAAAATTTCTGTCAAAACAGTCTTTCTGTGATTGTACCAGCAGTTCAAATGCAACTGTCCTCAAAATACACAAAAGCCCCAAAATTTCTAACGATCCAATCCAGAAATTTGCATGAAATTTAAATCACACCTTTGCTGTGCTTGCCGCGTGTGAACCTCCTCTTCTAGAACTGTGTTTTGGGCTGAAATTAAAAAAAAAAATTGTTGAAAATTTTACCTGATGTGGAGCAGATTGGCGTGTGGTGGTCAGACAGGCGGCCGAGGTTGCGAGCAGAGCTGACGTGGAGTTTACAAAACGGCGGGCAGGACGGGCTGACGTCTGACTTGCGGGCTGCGCGTGGTAGGTCGTCTGGTGGGCGTCGTCTGACGTAGTGCTGCTGACGTGGACGACAGGCGACGCAGACAGTCGAGTCTTTTGGCGGGCGGACTGCAGGCGGACAATCGAACAGTCGCGAGCTTTGGGAGGAGTCAGGCTGCGTTGACTGTATGACGTTGATGGGCGGACTGTCTGCTACGAACTTCTGACAGTCGCGAGCTGTGGGAGGAGTCAGGCAGCGCTGACTGTATGACGTTGACGGGCGGACTGTCTGCTACGAACTTCTGACAGTACTGACGACGGGCTGTACCTGTGCTGACGTGACGTCTGACAAGGGCGCTGACGGGCTGACAGGCGCAGGCAGAACTGGGCAGGTACAGGCGGTTGCAGACTGACGATTGGAGCTGGCGACACGGGGGCAAAACTGGCGGGGGCTGCTGGTTGCTGACTGAGGACCACTCTGATACCAAATGTGAGAGCAGAGGATCAAGGTACAGCTGAGATTGAGTAGACAGTGTGAGAGTGAGAGACAGAGTTGAAGCACGACACCCAAGAGAATAGACTGAATGAGTGTAATCTGAAAGTACAAAGTACAACCCTTAAACCTTAGGGTTGTAGGGGGGTGTTTACACCCGACACACACTAAGTGCCCAAATGTGTGTAACATAAGCACATAAGTACATACGACAATAAGACCATAAGTCAGGGGGAAAAAACCTCTCCTACCGAGAGTAAAAAGTGCCCCAGTGTCCTATTGATCATCGACACTCCCATATGAGCGTAGGCGTAAGTAAGGCGTGAGTCAAATACCCAACAGCTATGGTTGGCAAGAGTGAAGACAAGAGTGTAGGTATTCGAATTAATGCTGAAGGAGTGTCCAACTATGTTCAAGTCCTCAAAGAGCCAAGCTCTGATACCAGTTGAAAGGTAAGAAGGATCGAGCAAGAGAGCACGGAGGTGAGAACTATGGTGGATGGAGCAAGAGCAAGAGCAAAAAAGAGAGAGACTCCAAATATGGGAACTTCAACAGTCACAATGTGTGACCGGTCTTCTCTTTATTCAAATGTCGCTAAAAGAATAAAGAATGAAGTGACAGTGATGGCCGCCCGCCGCCTGCAGTATGTAGGTGTGGGTATTGTCAGTGTAGTAATACACGGGCGGCTAGGCGGAGGTGCCTTTATCCCCAATACTTGGCCCAAACCAATCGAGGTGCATACTTGTCTACTACGACTATATGTCTTGGTGGAACACTCCCAAATTGTGTAAGAGTCTCCTGAGACCACTTTTCCAACTATGCTTGTAAGTTTAGGGAAAAACATGAGAATGTCAATACTTTGAACTTAACCAACTCGATCAATTATCACCATGAAAGTTAGAAGATAGAGAGTGAGAAAGAGAGAAAAGAGTCGATACTATGTTGAGAGGAGAACTGGCCCCTCTCTCTTTTCAAGAATCTATTGAAACAAAACCATGGGTACCTAGTGCCTAAACCATATACAAAAGGGATGATTTGCTATAATTTTGAAAATTAGGGTTTTGAAATCCTAATTTTTGCAAGCTCTGGGCAGGAAGTTGATTTTCTTCTTTAGTACTTGGATTAGATCAAGCTAAGTAGAAAGTGTTTCTTGAATGAGAGATAGATAGGAGAGTACAAAGCATGTGGCTGAAATTTCAGTATGAGAGCTTATTCCAAATGAAAAGAGAGATCTCCAATATATAGGTGTAGGCTTGGGTGATTAAAAGTGGAAAGTAAAGGTTACAAATGACAACTATTTGCTGAAAATGACACGTGTAGGGACACTTCTCTCTTCAAAATGACACATGTCCTCTTCTAGATGCCACATGTCACTTTTTTAGAGAAAGAAGCTTTCAAACCTTCTACTCTAAAAATCTCTCAAATGGTTAAGAATTTGAGATAGTTGGTAAAGACAAAATTGTTTCTTGCGAAATTCCGGAGCCTTTGACTTGAATGGAATTTCCATTTGAGCAACTTCAAAAAATCGTAACCTTGTAAATTTTAGGAGTCGCTAAATTTAGCTTTTGGAGAGCTTCATTATATAGGTTCACTGGTTCATGGTTTGTTTCTTCGATCATGAGTATCTAGTTTCACTTTTTGAAACCACTCATTATGTGGGCTTCTAGTCAATGTGACTATCTGAGTGTAAAAGTCTTAGTTATCTGAGCTTTTTGATCAATCTGATCGTACGGCTAAACTTTTAATTTCTCTTGGGCATCTCATCAATGATAACCCAAGTATAATTATAGGGTGTTCTGGCCATTGGCCACCCTTAAATAGAAAGATGAACATTTAATCATATTTTGAAATACTTAAATAATACAAATTGCCTTTTAAAATATATGAGCATCAAACTAATTTGGAATCATTGAGTCAATATGTCTTGGTAACAATTGATATACAAAGGGTTTGTTACATCCCTTCCTCTTCAAATCTGTCTTATCCTCAATACGTTGCTTAAAGTATTTCTAATCCTACAACTTATTCATAAGGTGCATGCATTTTTGAATAGTCTTTAAAATGCTTTTCTGTTATCTGTTTAGAACTAAATGGGAGTAATTGAAACTAGCCTTCCTTCTTGGAATGGGTGGTGATAACCTGATTTAAGAGTTAATTACAGCAATAAATAAATGCACATAAAATGAAATACACACTTTACCATAACATTCTTGGACAGTAGACACCCTATTGGCCCCAAAATCGGTGCCCCTTGTGGTATTTCTTTAGCTTTCATTCAATTGGAAGGAGTACAACTTGAGATTCTTCAATCTCCTCTTGCTAACCAATTGCTCTTGCTGTCATAAATGTCCAACAAGCCTTTTGGGTCATTTGCTCCTTGTTTCACCCAGGACTTCTTCTCCAATTTGACCCTTGGTTGGCCAAATGCTGCCCCAAATCAATTCGGGATGGGATGGCTCCTGAAATCCCTTGATAATCTTCAATTATCAGCTGCTGATTTCAGTCCCTTGAGCCTTCAATCTTTGGCACTGATCCCAAGGTGACTGCTAAATCTAATTTCTGCTGTGAATTAGGGTTTACTGCAGAAATTACAGATCAGCCCACCAAAAATGGCTGAGATCTCCTCTGAATGACTGAGAATTGCTGAGAATGGCTGAGCATAGGCTGAACGAGATGAGAGAATGCTGTAGAGAGAGAAAATTTTGAGATTTGTTGCGAAGAACTGATCAAAATTAGTTGCCACCCTGCTGTACCAGCCCCAAACGGATGCACCAACAACAATAGGAGCATCTGAGACTGTGATCTTCAGGAGAAAGTGCATCAGCACCAATTGTCAGCTTCCCAAGGTCAAGAATATGCAATCTTCATCACCAAAATGGTCTCCAATGGTTGGAAATTGGCCCTAAAAGCTGGCAGCAACAGTCCAACACCTCTTTCCAACAGCTCCAAAATGGAAAAACAAGATTTCCCTCTCCCTTCAGCCCTATTTAGCCTTCCCCCCACTTGCATGGGAAAGTTTTGCCAAGTGGCAGCTTTCTTAATCTATTTTCAGCAATTTTCAGCCATTTAATCAATTTTCAGAATTAATTTAATTCTGGAAATTAATTTAGCCCTTAATCCATGCCCAGAAAAATTGACCTTGCCCATCCAAAAATTAATTTGCTAGGCCATTTGCAACCCAAAGTGGTCCCATGTATTAATTGACCCTTGGATAAGCATTAATCCATTAATTAATGCCTAGTCCCTAGTGTGACCACTGACACTTAATGGCCGATTAATGGTCCTAGGGGCAAATTGACACCAAAATTCACCTAGAATCTAATAAGTGTAACTTGTTACAACTTTTGCCTTTGACACCCATCTTTTTCACAGGGTCCTTCGGTCTTCAATTGTGAGAAAGTAGCTTGCACCTCACATGTGCAACACATGTGCATCTTTTAATTGCACATTTGATTAATCCTTCAATCAAATGTCAATTAAACATAAGCAAAGCATCAAATTTTCACATCCTCGTGACAGACCACTCCCTTGAAATCTTTGCAATCGTCCTCGATTGCATTGTAATGTGTCAAAGCAAACGATAGTGCACTGGAATTTTCACAAGGCATCATAGTCAACACAACATTGGCCACTGCTGACTAACTATCTCATATGCCCACCATTTGCTGAAAATTTCCAGCCAGCATAAACATAGCATAAAGCTCAGCAATAGTCCAAAACTATTGCCAGAAACTCATCGGATGCATCCCAAACTCTTGTTTCTCAACAGTGCTTACTACACAACCATAGTAAAGCATAAATCGAGCTGAAACTATGGCTGAATTGTCAATGACATTCGTTTACATGTGGCTGTCCATGGAATCAGCTGTAAACTATTAAAAATTGAGCATGACCTGATCACAAACTGATCATGGACTGATATGAGAACTGATCACAAATGGCTGCAAATGTGACTCCAAACTGATCACAAGCTGATGGTAAAAAAAAACTGATCAGAAACTGATGCAAAAGCTGATGCAAAACTAATCCCAAAGTGATCATAAACGGTTTTCAAACTGATAAAAAAATGAGCTGACACTAATCAGAAATTGATCTCAAAATTGAAGCAAAAACTCATGCCAAACTCGTCCAAAAACTCATGCCAAACTGGTCCAAAAACTCATGCATAAGTATAGTCTCAGAGCCGCGGTGACAACTATACTCATATATATGTATCTCACAGTGACTAGTATACCAAGTAGTGACCTCATGGCAGACATACAGTCAGCACAGTACCTTGGATGCATGCTGAATACATCCGAGATTCCCTACATATGAGAGCTGTTCAAAACCGGTGGAGTGGAAGTGCTACCTCCCCCTTGAGCATCAGACAATGCTCTGGACCCCCGCTCTGTTAAACCTGAGTAAGCTCGATCCAAAGTTGGCTCTAATTGAAAGCCATCGAGATAAAGTTGTGTAAACGCCCCGAACAACGTAGTATGCTTAACAATTATGATATTTGCTTGTTTTCGAGATTTAATATAAAAGAGAATGAACACTTAAAGCTGAAAATGAAAATTACTCACAAAATTACAGCCATGAAAATGTAAAAGTAATGGAGACAAGATTGAGGGTTGAGGGTTGAAGATGGGAAAACCCCCAAAACCCCCCCCTCCCCCCCCCCCCCGAAGGAATGTATTTCTGCTCAACCCAAGTCCCTTAGGGAAGAGCTCAGTTACAATCAACCTAAGAGTGAGGAGAAGTAATTCTCACTCTCACAAGATCATGCAGAGATGTACAAACACACATGCGTTATCTATTATGCAATGATAAGAACTGATTTCTTTATAGTATGAGAGAAGAAAGAGGGGAAATCAGCCTTTTCCCGTCGTTGATCAGCAATACATGGATAGGGCTTGCTTCTTGTTGCTAAAATGGAAGAAAGAGCTCGAGAAGGAGGTGCTGTAATGAATTTACAGGCTTGTTGTCCTGTAAAACAGCAGTGATAGAAGAGGGAATATGGAGGAATTCGATAATGGAGAAGTGGGGGATGATGATGGGGATGGATGGGGCCAATTTCTAGCTATTTGTGGGTGCTGTATATGAGTTTACAGCAAAGAAAAATGATGTTGAATGAAGAAAAACGAGCTCTTATTTATAGAAGGGGGAAGAGCTAGTACAAAAGGGGAAAGTGGAGTAGCACAAGACAAGTGTCCAGCCACATGTCATGAGATGTGACAAGTGGTGGGACACTTGGAAACTTGTGTGACAAGTGTCTTGAGACTCGTCTCTTCTCTATGGTTTTCCTTTTTGGGCTGAATACTGTTAAGAATAGAAACAACCAAATTTAGTAAGCACAGTCAGAGTACAGAATTTACTATTTTTAGAATGACATCCCTATTTTTTAGGACTAGCATTTTTAGGCTAATTCGAGGCTCCTAAAATTTAGGGACTTCCTAAAATTTAGGGATCCCCCAATATGGGTGTCATATGAAAGCTTTTTCCGTGTACATCGCAAAAACGGTATCAGAATCTTCATGTGACTTTCCTATGCAAAGAAATGTGGAGTTCAAGCTTTTAGCCTACACATGCACATTGTACAAGCATTTCATGATCGTGTCATCTTGTTGATTGTAACTGTTTGTTCTGGCGGATCTAGCCCACACTTCAAGGCATCAATCCTTTCTGTGTGCGAGTCTAACCCTGATATGCGTGAGTTCTGGTCACAGGCGCCCAGTCGGGCCATATAGGTGGAAGTGTGAACTATCTTTTTTCTAACCCACCACGTGGGTCCACCATAACCTGTGACCACTCATCAGTGGCCAGCTCCAATGCACTTTTCTTTATATCTAATTAGTGCAAAGGAAACAAATTTTTAATAAATCATTATATAGACAAATTAGTGAAAAAGGATACAAATTCTCTTTCTATAGAGTTGTGACAGCCCTCTGGCTTTTATTCAGCTGTCCTCAGCTGAAAAGCTTCTTGATATGGCTGAAGAATATTTGGGTAATCCTTCATGAATTTTTCATCTATCCACTGTGCATCTGTTGTGGGTAGATTCTTGAATTTTAGTAAGAATTTTCGTGTCACAAGGCCACTTCTCGTGGTTTGATCCTTGTGAAACAAAATCTGTTCAGGTTCCAAGAGTTGCTCTGTTTCTTCAACTTCTGGGGGATCTTCAGTAATTGGCTCCTTTGGTTCTGGTCCTATGTAAGGTTTTAGCAAACTTACATGAAAAGCATTGTGTATTTTCCAATGAACAGGAAGCTCAAGTCGATAAAAAACTTCATTTATTTTCTCAATCACTTTGAAGGGTCCAAAGTATCTACTGGAGAGCTTTGGAAAAGATGAATTTTGACCGGAACCTTGTTTGAGCGTGCTTTTATCAAACTTTAGCAAGACATATTGACATTTTTCAAAAGCCAAAGGTCTTCTTCGTTTATCTGCTTGTTTCTTTTGTTGCTCTTGGGCAACTTTGATTGTGGCTTGAACTTAATCCATTGCTGTTTTTAAATCTGAAGCAAACTCGTCAGCAGCAAAAATCTTATCTTTAGTGCGAATAATTGGAGGAGGAATCACTTTACGCTGTACTATTTCATTTGGAGCTTTTCCTGTGGATGAGTGCATTGTATTGTTGTAAGCAAACTCCAATAATGGAAGAGATTCTCTCATTGTGACTTATGTTCACTAACATAAGCTTTCATTATATCCAAAAGAGTGAGATTCATCACCTTTGTTTGGCCGTCAGTTTGAGGATAAAATGCTAAGTTAGGTATGTTTCTGTTTTCCTATGCAGCCACGGGATGGGTCTCTGCCATCAGCACAGGACACACCATTTTGTTTTGTACACTGCACTATAAGGCTCCCTGGCCTTTCTCCTTGCACCTATGCCCGCCAGACGGGGTTGGACGCAGTGATGCACCATTAATTGTGCACCCTGGAATACTCTTTCTACACCACCACAAGAAATTTTCCCATCTTGCATGTTTCTCTTGCAAATGCTTTTGAGTGTTGAAATACTTCAAGCTCTGATGATCAGTTTTAATAAGCAATTCATTGCCTAAAAGATAATGTTTCCACATCTTCAAAGCATGAACCATTGCTAAGAGCTCCTTTTCATAAATGTCATACCTTTTCTCCACATCATTTAGACGGCGGCTTTCAAAGGCTATGGCATGGCCTTCTTGATTTAGCACTGCACCAATACAATCACTGCAAGCATCTGCTTCCACCACAAATGGTTTTACCAAATCTGGAATGATAAGAACAGGTCCAAAAGTAAGCTGTTTTCAGCCTTGTGAAGGTTGCCTTCTCTTTTTCCTTCCATTGGAAAGAGGTCTTCTTCTTTGTAAGGTCATGAAGTGGAGAAGCCATTTGTGCAAAATGCTTGATGAAGCGGCGGTAATAAGAGCATAAGCCAAGAAACGATCGCACCTCATGTACTTCATGAAGATGAGACCATTCTTGGATTAGCTTGATCTTTTCAGGATCCATCTGAATCCCTTCAGAAGAGATGACATGCCCAAGGTAATTTATTTTATGCATAAAAAATTCACTCTTTTTACCATTTACTAAGAGTTGATTTTGTTGAAGTAATTGTAGAACAATCTCCAAGTGTTGATGATGCTCCTCTTCATTCTTGCTAAAGACAAGAATATCATCAAAGAAAGTACCAACATATTGTCGATGCTCTCTATAGATGCGCTCCATCATTCGATTAAAGGTGGCTGGTGCATTGGTTAATCCGAAAGGAACCACCAAGAATTTATAAAGACCATATGAAGTGCGGAAAGTAGTTTTGTGTACATCTTGTGGTATTACCCTAATTTGATGATAACCACTCTTTAGATCAATGCGGCTGAAAACCTTTGAGCCTCCTAGACGATCCAGAATGTTGTCAATTTTGGGAATAGGAAACCGATTTTTCGCAGTGATTTTGTTGAGGGCTCGATAATCAATGCACATCCTGAATGTGCCATCTTTCTTTTGAACAAGAAGAACCGGTGAACAAAATGGTGAGCTACTTGGCCTAATTAGCCCACAGTTGAGTAGGTCTTCAACTTGCTTTCTGATTTCTTCTTGTTGAGGACGGCTCACACGGTATGGTGCTATATTAGGAGGAGAACTGCCCGGAATAATATCAATATGATGGTCGTCTAGCCTTTCTGGGGGAAGCTGATAAGGAAGATCTTTCGAAAAACAATCTTTATACTTTTCCAAGAGCTGAAGTCGCTTTTGGTTTTCAGCATTCATATTATCTTTTACATCAGTGACATAAAGCAAACAACATTGAATACAATCCTTAATTGGTCTAGAGACTTTTATATGACTTACCATAGGTATGGTGTCTCCAGAAACTCCAGCTTGGATCTCGTACTTCTTGCCTTTGTTAGTGAGTTCTACCTTCTTTTTCTGAGAGAAGATGATTGAATCTACTCTATGATTCGAGGGCATGCCAAGAATCACATCGCAACCATCAAGGTCTCCGATACAGAAGGTATCTTTGTCATTGTAGCCTTGAATTTGAAACTTGAGCTTGCCAATGTAGGGTGTCACAGTCTTCACTGTGTCACCTTCATCGGCATTTAAAGCTTGACGAACTTCTGCCTGAGTGTCCATCTCTTCATTCTTTAATCCAAACTCTTTAGCTAATTGCAAGGAAATGACATTTTCATTCGCCCCAAGATCTATCAAGAATAGTGCTTGCTTACCTTGCAACTGTCCCCAAGCTTTTAATAATTTGTGTATCTCTGGAGTGTGAGTTGTGTTTGCAACTACATCACTGATAGCATTGATTTTCACTGGCGACTTAGGCTTGTTGTTAGAAACCTTGCTTTGTCCTTTGTTTGGACATTGCTTCGCTATGTGGCCTGTTTGTCCACATTTAAAGCACTTCCCTTCTTTCATGAAGCGTTGCTTTTCTTCTTCAGAAAGTTACTTTGCTTGTGGATATAGATTGGAGTGAAATTGAGGAGCATTAGGAGGTGCATAGGGCTTCATCTTCTTTTGAGTTGATGGCTACTTTTGCCGCTGTTTTTGTCCTTCATTTGGGGCTGAATACTCCTCATCATCAGCTACTCTCTTCTTATTATTCTTTTGGAATGATTTGTTGCCATTGTGCTCCATTTTCCATGTCTCAGCATGGTCCATGAGTTCCTTGAGACTAGAACAATGATAATGATTAAGAGCAGTATGAAGTTTAAAATGCAAACCTCCTTGAAACTTCCTAAGCTTTTCCGAACTGCTGATCTTCGTGAAATGTTGGACCTTCAAAAGTAGCTCCCAAAATCTCTTGGTATAGTCACCAAGTGACTCATTTTTCCTTTGCCAAAGCCGATCCCATTCCATTTTTACATCTCTTTTGAAATGAACAGGAAGAAATTGGTTTTGTATCATGCAAACAAAGGACCGCCATGATTTTGGGGCAGCATGATCATATTCCAATCCCATCCACCAAGTATGGGCTAAGTTGGTCAAATGTGAAGCTGCAAACTTAATCTTTTCTTTTTCTTTATACTTGTCACGACCATACAAAATTTGAAATTGACGAATAAACTTCAGAAGAAGATCAGGATTTCGGGAACCATCATATATACTGAACTTGATCTTCTTTTCAAGTTGAGATAGTGACTTAGTCTTCTTCTTCTTCTTATGCCTTCGTTCATGCCCGGATCTTGAGGTTGAAGATGATGAAGTGCTTGATGGGGATGAAGATGGAGACGAGGGTGAAGAATGTCGACGCCTTTGACGATGATGAGGTCTTCCACGAGAAGGGTGTGACTCTTCGTCACTAGAAGAGGGTCCATTAGAGTAGGCGCCAGATGATTTTGAAGAAGAGGATGAGCTTTGACGCGATCTCTTTCTTTGTCTTGAAGTAGAATGGGACTGCCTCTTAGAAGTAGTTGGTCTTCTTGATCGGCTCCTTTCATTGGTATGGCTTTGTCTCCTTGAAGCAGATGGGCTTCTTTCCTTGGATTCTTTGGGATTCTCAACTTTTTCTAGTTTGAGAAGTTGCTCACGAATTTGCCTGATTCTCCTCTCTAAGACTTTGAATGGCTTGAAGGATAGCACTCGACTGATCCATTGAGACTCTAAGAAAAAATGCTCAAGCACTTAATGCAAGGGCTGAAAACAAACAAACTTATAATTGTAAGCACTATCAGTGTTGGGGTGAGGACCGAGCCAAAGCTCTGATACCACTGTAAACGCCCCGAACAACGTAGTATGCTTAACAATTATGATATTTGCTTGTTTTCAAGATTTAATATAAAAGAGAATGAACACTTAAAGCTGAAAATGAAAATTACTCACAAAATTACAGCCATGAAAATGTAAAAGTAATGGAGACAAGATTGAGGGTTGAAGATGGGCAACCCCCCCCGAAGGAATGTATTTCTGCTCAAACCAAGTCCCTTAGGGAAGAGCTCAGTTACAATCAACCTGAGAGTGAGGAGAAGTAATTCTCACTCTCACAAGATCATGCAAAGATGTACAAACACACATGCATTATCTATTGTGCAATGATAAGAACTGATTTCTTTACAGTATGAGAGAAGAAAGAGGGAAAATCAGCCTTTTCCCATCGTTGATCAGCAGTACATGGATAGGGCTTGCTTCTTGTTGCTAAAATGGAAGAAAGAGCTCGAGAAGGAGGTGCTGTAATGAATTTACAGGCTTGCTGTCCTGTAAAACAGCAGTGATAGAAGAGGGAATATGGAGGAATTCGATAATGGAGAAGTGGGGGATGATGATGGGGATGGATGGGGCCAGTTTCTTGCTATCTGTGGGTGCTGTATATGAGTTTACAGCAAAGAAAAATGATGTTGAATGAAGAAAAACGAGCTCTTATTTATAGAAGGGGGAAGAGCTAGTACAAAAGGGGAAAGTGGAGTAGCACAAGACAAGTGTCCAGCCACATGTCATGAGATGTGACAAGTGGTGGGACACTTGGAAACTTGTGTGACAAGTGTCTTGAGACTCGTCTCTTCTCTATGGTTTTCCTTTTTGGGCTGAATACTGTTAAGAATAGAAACAACCAAATTTAGTAAGCACAGTCAGAGTACAGAATTTACTATTTTTAGAATGACATCCCTATTTTTTAGGACTAGCATTTTTAGGCTAATTCGAGGCTCCTAAAATTTAGGGACCTCCTAAAATTTAGGGATCCCCCAATATGGGTGTCATATGAAAGCTTTTTCCGTGTACATCGCAAAAATGGTATCAGAATCTTCATGTGACTTTCCTATGCAAAGAAATGTGCAAATCAAGCTTTTAGCCCACACATGCACATTGTACAAGCATTTCAGGATCATGCCATCTTGTTGATTGTAACTGTTTGTTCTGGCAGATCTAGCCCACACTTCAAGGCATCAATGCTTTCTGTGTGCGAGTCTAACCCTGATATGCGTGAGTTCTGGTCACAGGCGCCCAGTCGGGCCATATAGGTGGAAGTGTGAACTATCTTTTTTCTAACCCACCGCGTGGGTCCACCATAACCTGTGACCACTCATCAGTGGCCAGCTCCAATGCACTTTTCTTTATATCTAATTAGTGCAAAGGAAACAAATTTTTAATAAATCATTATATAGACAAATTAGTGAAAAAGGATACAAATTCTGTTTCTATAGAGTTGTGACAAGTTGTAACAATTGAGGATGGTTTGCCAAGTCATCCTCTTCCATCCATTTTGCATCCATTGGTGAATAATTTTGAAACTTCACCAAATATCTTCTGGAAACTTTAGCTCTAATCTTCCTTTCCTTATGTGCCAAAATCTGCTGGGGTACCAAAATCTCATCTAGTTCGTCAACCTCTGGTTGAATTTCAGCAAATACATCTTCTGGCATATCACCACGAAAAGATCTCAACAAACTGACATGAAAGGCATTGTGTATCTGCCAATATGGAGGTAATTTCAGCCGATATGCAACATCACTGACCTTTTCCAACACTTGAAAGGGCCCATAGTATCTCATGCTTAACTTCAGATACAACCTCTCTCTTCCCTTCATCTTTTTCAGCCTTTCCTTTTCGAAACGCAGCAATACATAATCGCCCTCTGCAAACTGCAAAGCACGTCTATGGCGATCAGCTGCTCGCTTTTGCTTGTCTTGTGATCTCTGAAGTGCATACTTTATCTTTGCATAGGCTGCATCCAAGCTTTCCACAAAATGATCAGCCTCAAAGATCTTATCCTTAGTGTGCAAAATAGGTGGAACCTTCTTGCCACCCTCAACCACCTCAAATAGAGCCTTGCCAATGGAACTATGCACCGAATTTTTGTATACAAACTAAACCAATGGCAAATACTGCTCCCATTGTGTCTTGTGGTCTGAAACATAGCACCTCAAAAGATCCAACACTGTGGAATTTGCTTCCTCAGACTGACCATCTGTCTGCGGATGGAAGGATGATGAGAATTTCAGTGTGGTACCTATATTCTCAAACAATCCCTTCCAGAATAGACTGGTAATCCGAGATCCGAGGGTCTCGATCACTGATGATCGACTCAGGCATACCATGATACTTGAAAATGTGCTGCATAAATAATCGTGCCATATGATCAGCCTTTATCTTCTTCCTCACCGGAATGAAGTGGGCTTGTTTGCTAAACCTGCAAATAATAGTCCATATCCCATCATTCCGTGTAGGTGTCCTAGGAAGCTCAAAGATAAAGTCCATAGCAATGCTCTGCCAAGGCCTATCTTGAATAGGCAAGGGCTGCAACAAGCCCGGCATCTTTTGCCTATCATGCTTTACCTTCTGACATATGATGCATGCCCTAACATACTGCTCTACATCATTCCTCAAAGCTGGCCAATAAAAGAAATGCTCCACTGCCTTGACTGTGGCATCAATACCTCTGTGTCCTGAATACAGAGGGGCATGACTTTCAATGATCACTTTAGGCCTCAACTGCTTTGTGACACACAGTCGTCCATGCATCAACAAAAATCCATCTCTTAGCATAAAATGCTCATGCCTTTGGCCATTGCAAAGTTGATCATAAACATTAGCAAAGTCCGAATCAGCAGCATATTGCTCTTTCATGGCATCCAACTCAGTGTGATAAACCATAGTGATGGCTGAAATTTGTGGCTTACATGATAATGCATCAGCCACAACATTCTTTTTACCATCAATGTGTACAATCTGAAAATGAAACATAGAGAGAAAACTTGCCTATCTCATATGCTTCCCTGACAACTTTGTTTGCGTTCAGAAAGTACCTCAAAGTTTGATGGTCTGTCTGCATTGTAAAATCAGCCCCCAACAAATAATGTTTCCACGTAGACAATGCATGAATTATAGCCAAGAGCTCTTTCTCATAAACCTGTAAATTCCTCTCTGCACTTCGGCTCTCATAAGCCACAACTCGGCCATCTTGCATAAGGACAGCCCCAATGCTATTACCACATGCATCACACTGAACCAAAATGACTTCCTTAGATCAGGTAACACAAGCACAGGATCTAAAGCCATCTTTTCCTTCAACTTTTTAAATGCTGAAATTTCCACTGCTGTCCATCTAAATGGCACATCTTTCTTTTGCAAAGCATGCAATGGAGATGCAATTTCAGCAAACCCGCATACATACTTCCTATAGTAAGAACATAAACCCAAGAAGCTGCGGATCTCATGAACATTCTTTAAAGCTGGCCATGAACGTATTGCTTCAACCTTAGCAGGGTCCATACGAATATCATTAGCTGATACAATATGTCCCAAGAAGTGGATTTTATGCAAAAAGAATTCACTTTTCTTGTCATTGATAACCAGTCTATGCTTACGTAGCTCATTGAAAACAATGTCCAAGTGCTTTCTATGCTCCGTCTCATTCCTTGAATAGACAATCATGTCATCAAAGAAAGTACCCACAAATGCTCTATGTGGCTGAAAGATGTGATCCATCATCCGATTAAAAGTGGCAGGAGCATTCCTAAGTCCAAAAGGCATGACAAGAAATTCACATAACCCAAAAGATGTCCTAAAAGCTGTCTTAGGCACATCCTCCGGTCTAATGCATATCTGATGATACCCACTTTTCAAATCTATACGACTGAATATTGCTGCCCCTTGCTATCTATCCATAATATCATCGATCCGAGGGATCGGAAAGCGGTTCTTTATCGTGATCTTGTTCAGAGCACGATAGTCAATGCACATACGCCATGAACCATTCTTTTTTTGCACCAAAAGCACTGGAGAACAAAAAGGAGATGAGCTGGGCTGAATCAGCTCTTTTTCTAACAGCTCATTTACCTGACTCATAATCTCCTCCTATTGGGTTGCACCGACTCTATAGGGTGGCTTATTAGGAGGGCTACTTCCAGGGATAAGGTCTATGCCATGATCTTCGGGTCTTTTAGGTGGTAGCTGCCTTGGAAGTGACTGAGAGAAGCAATCAGCATACATTTTTAGAAATGACATGCGATCATTCTCTAATTTAGACATATTCCCAACGCTGAAAGATGATTTTTCATTACTTTAGAAATAGCAGCTGCAGATAGAACAGGGACAGATTCCCCTTTCAACTTTACATAAAGTGTGAGTGTCTTTCCCTTATGTTGAATAGTGATATCTTTTGCATATGAATCAATCACTGTATGCATACGGTGGCACCATGGCATACCAAGCAACACATCACAACCCTCAAGTGGAGCAATGTAAAACTCTTCGCTGTCCACATATCCCTGTATGTGCAACCAAAGCTTTCCAATGAGTGGTGTGACAGGTTCTGCATGACCCTTACATGCCATTCTAACTTCCCCCATGGCTCCCATCTCATCCTCATTGATGCCTAGACGGGCTGCCATGTCAGTAGAGATGAAGTTGACTCGTGCACCATTATCAAAGAAGATCAGTGCATGCTAATCCCTAATTTTGCCCCATGCTCTGCACAACTCAATAGCATCATCATTGGGCTGATCATTAACAACATCGGGCACCAATCCCACTGATGTTTTGGGCCTTTTACCCTTAGAATCTCCCTGATTTTCTGATTTTGCAGCTTGCTGCCTATTGGGACAGTTCTTTGCAATATGACCCTCCTGTTCACAAATAAAGCATTTATTTGCAGCCATCAATTCCCTACGTTGTGCCAATGTTTTCGAGTCTTTTCTTTGCTGTTTTGGCCTCTTTTCAGGCTGGTTTTCAGATATGTCACTTTTCTCAGCCTTAAACAACTTTTTATTCGGCTTCTCCCTGCTCTCTTGGAAGCCCGAATCCTTTCCACGCAACAAAGCATCGGCTATAGCAGCAATCTCTATGAGCTGAGACATGCTAGACACGGTGGATTTTATGTAAAAATCCGTGATTCCTTTGGGCAGCCCACATACATATTTTTTCCACTTGCTCATGAAGGGGTACGGCACGATAAGAAGTGACGGGCAACAATGCATCCCAAAACTTCATTGTATTGCTCTAAATTCTTGCATTCCTTTGCATCAAGCTTGTTCCAAGGTGTCATGATGTCCACCTCAAAGGTACCAGCCAACCAATTCGATGCAAACATTTGCTTGAATTGTACCCATGTTGACGGTGCTCTACCTTGCATCAAGAGCGTGGACCACCACTGCAATGCATTCCCCTTCAAGAAAGTGGCTACCTTTCGAATCTTAGAGGATTCGGTGAAGTTTTCCCCTGAATAGGCTGCATCAAACTGCTGAATGAAGGTCAAGGCTTTCAGCCTATCTTTTGCACCACTAAAGGACTCAAACTTCACTGCTTTTCCACCCTCATCATAGTCTTTTGCTTCCCCTTTGGGAGTCAAGTTGTCATACACTAGCTACTGCAAAAAGGGTGCATTTGCTGTACCAAGCCCAAGTGAAGCATTTGGATGACCAACAGTCATTCCTTGAGCCCTATAAGCATTCGGGGGTGCAAATGCATTGCCAAACATTTCACTTTGTGCTCTAGGCATCAAGCCAATGCTACCTTACATAGGGTTTTGCACATTTCCAGCCATACCCGAATACAATGGGCCTTGCACACCATGCATTGGCTGCTGCATACCATAGGGATTTGTGCCATGCATTCCCGTATGCGGCCCTTGGCCAACCATTGCATGAAAAATCATACTACCACCAAAGTATCCTGGCTGCCCCATCATAGCATGCATGCTCGGTTGTCCAAAATCCATTGGATTAGCACTTCCATAATGCCCTTGCATTTGCATTCCTTGCCCCATAGGTACCAACTGTTTAGCTTTGTTGGCCTCTTTAGGAGCTTCAAGTGAAGGATTTGGCACTACCTTCAGTGCACCTTGCTGTCCCGAAGGTGTAGAAGTTGACTTCTTCTTCTTGCCCTTGGTTGTCCTTCTTCGGAGCATTCAAAAATCGGGTGAACTGAGGATCCTTTGCCAATTCAGCAAAGAGATTTGCTGCTGTCCTCATTCGATTCTTGAACTGGTCATCAAATTCCTCTTCACTTTGCTGGTCATCTACCTCATGACGGCTTGAAGGCCCTGCATCTTGCCTAACAGCAACATTTTCAGCTTGTTGTCCATCATGAGAGTCTTGTCCAAGATTAGGCATTGCATTTCCTTCATTCCCATGAGAATGTCCATACTGAGAGACATCATCAATGCTTGATTCCATCTCACTGTATGAAGACATGTTGCTGTAATTTCTCAGCTGAGCACAAAAATTAGCACTAGCTCAAAGCTTTGGCTTGCAATCAGGTGCCTCGGGCCCACCAAATCAAGAGATTTGATGTGTCCCGGCAATCAAACCATGAAACCAGCCTTCTTTCTTGGAATGGGTAGTGATAACCTGATTTAAGAGTTAATTACAGCAATAAATAAATGCACATAAAATGAAATACACACTTTACCATAACATTCTTGGACAGTAGACACCCTGTTGGCCCCGAAATTGGCACCCCTTGTGGTATTTCTTTAGCTTTCATTCAATTGGAAGGAGTACAACTTGAGATTCTTCAATCTCCTCCTGCTAACCAATTGCTCTTGTTGTCATAAATGCCCAACAAGCCTTTTGGGTCATTTGCCCCTTGTTTCACGCAGGACTTCTTCTCCAATTTGACCCTTGGCTGGCCAAATGCTGTCTCAAATCAATTCGGGATGGGATGGCTCCTGAAATCCCTTGATAATCTTCAATTATCAGCTGCTGATTTCAGTTCCTTGAGCCTTCAATCTTTGGCACGGATCCCAAGGTGGCTGCTAAATCCTAATTTCTGCTGTGAATTAGGGTTTACTGCAGAAATTACAGATCAGCCCACCAAAAATGGCTGAGATCTCCTCTGAATGGCTGAGCATAGGCTGAACGAGATGAGAGAATGCTGTAGAGAGAGAAAATTTTGAGATTTGTTGCGAAGAATTGATCAAAATCAGTTGCTGTCCTGCTGTACCAGTCCCAAACGGATGCACCAACAACAATAGGAGCATCTGAGATTGTGATCTTCAGGAGAAAGTGCATCAGCACCAATTGTCAGCTTCCCAAGGTCAAGAATATGCAATCTCCATCACCAAAATGGTCTCTAATGGTTGGGAATCGGCCCCAAAAGCTGGCAGCAACAATTCAACACCTCTTTCCAACAGCTCCAAAATGAAAAAACGAGATTTCTCTCTCCCTTCAGCCCTATTTAGCCTTTCCCTCACTTGCATGGGAAAGTTTTGCCAAGTGGCAGCTTTCTTAATCAATTTTCAGCAATTTTCAGTCATTTAATTAGTTTTAAGAATTAATTAATTCTGAAAATTAATTCAGCCCTTAATCCATGCCCAGAAAAATTGACCTTGCCCATCCAAAAATTAATTGGCTAGGCGATTTGTAACCCAAAGTGGTCCCATGCATTAATTGACCCTTGGACAAGCATTAATCCATGAATTAATGCCTAGTCCCTAGTGTCACCACTGACACTTAATGGCGAATTAATGGTCCTAGGGACAAACTGACACAAAAATTCACCTAGAATCTAACAAGTGTAAGTTGTTACAACTTTTGCCTTTGACACCCATATTTTTCACAAGGTCCTTCGGTCTTCAATTGTGAGAAAGTAGCTTGCACCTCACATGTGCATCTTTTAATTGCACATTTGATTAATCCTTCAATCAAATGTCAATTAAACATAAGCAAAGCATTAAATTTTCACATCCTCGTGACAGTAATCTTTAAATTTCAAAAGGAAAATTCTAGAAATATTTCTTTCTCGTTTCTTGATCATATAAAATATTATTTGCTTTGGTTGAAATATCTCCTCGTGTTCATCTACTTTAGTTGGATTCTCTATTATATGTTTCAACGGTGGAGGCCCTTCATAAGGCCTCAGAAGATGGATATGAAAAGCATTGTGAATTCTTCAATATTCTGGAAGTTGTAGCTTGTAAGAAACATCATTAATCTTTTCAATGAATTGAAATGGCCCATAATTTCTTATTGTGAGCTTAGTGACTTGGAATGAAGGCTTGTTAGAGCTTTTTACACAAGCTTTGTCAAATTTCAGCCATACTCAATCTCCTTGTAAAATCAATTGCCTTCCATACTTATATGCTGTTTTTTTTTGTTTTTTTGTTTTTCTTGAGATCTTTGGATAGCTCGTCTAACTTGGGCAAAAGCTATATCCATATGACGCACAAACTCATCGGCATGAAATATCTCCTCCTTGGTTTTGAGAATGGATAATAAGAGTGGTTTTCCATATATGATCTCAAATAGTGCTTTACCTGTAGAAGTATGAACTATGTTGTTATAGATATATTCTACCAAAGGTAAATACTTTTTCCATTGTTGGTTGGCTTCATGGCAAGAGCACTTCAGCATATCCAATATTATGAGATTGGCTATCTCACTTTGACCATCTGCTTGGGGATAATAAGAAGAAGAAAATGCAAGCTTTGTATCCAAATTTTCAAAAAGAGCTTGCTAAAAGAGACTAGTGATTCGTGGATCTCTATCACCCACGATGGATTGTGGTAATCCATGATACATAAAAGATTTGTTGAATAAATATTCTAGTCATATGTTGAGACTTGATAGTTTTCTTGATTGGAATGATATGAGTATGTTTGCTAAATATGTCAATAATAGTTCATATGCCATCATTGCTGTTTGCTGATTTTGGCAAAGCCAAAAATAAAATCCATAGCAATTCTTTCCCAAAGTTGGCTTAGAATTGGTAATGGTTGCAAAAGCCGTACAGACTTTTGGCGATTAAACTTAATCTTTTGGTACACAATACATTCTCTGATAAATTGTTCAATGTCTCGTTGAAGACTTGGAAAAAGAAAACATTTTAATTGCTTTGGTTGTGGCCAAAATATCACGATGAGCCATGTAAGGAGTCACATGACGTTCTTTTATTACTTTACGCCTAAAATCTTTAGTAACGTATAACTTATTTTCCATCAAAAGAAATCCATATGTGATTACATAGGAGTTTACTCTTTTATCAAGTTGTAAACTCTTCCAAATGATTTTAAAATCTTTGTCAGAAGTATACATGTTCTTCATACTAGTGCATTGTGGACAACAAGGGGAGTTGGAATATTGAAAGGGATTGGGAGAATCCCATAATACATTAACTTCTTCTTCAATTAAGTTAAAGTAATACCGAAAGGGACGCCATTTTTGAAGCCAACAGGGTATCCATTGTCCAAGATTGTAAGTTATTTTGCATTTCTCAGTTTTGTAATAAATGTTACTGCTGTAACTAAGTTGTTATTAGGAAATTACCACCCATCCATGGAAGGAAGACTGGTTTTAGCTTGGGTGCTCAAATGTGGAAAGTAGAGGCTACAAATGACGAGTGTAGGGACATTTGTCACTCATGTAGAGACACTTGTCTCTTCAAAATGACACGTCCTCTTTTAGATGCCATATGTCAATTTTCTAGAGAAAGAAGCCAAACCTTCTACTCGAAAAATCTCTCAAATGATTAAGAATTAGAGATAGTTACTAAGACGAAATTGTACCTTGTGAAATTCAGGAGCCTTTGACGCGAATGGAATTTTCATTTGAGCAAATTTCAAAAAGTAATCTCCTAAATTTTAGGAGTTGCCAAATTTAGCTTTTGGAGAGCTTTATTATATAGGTTTACTTTTTTATGGTTTTCTTGGGTTTGACTCACGCCTACGCTCACAGAGGAGTGTCAGTGATCCTCGATAGGACATTGGGGCACTTTTTACTCTCCTTATAAGAGGTTTCCCTCCCCAATTTTATTCTCCTTTATTTTATGTGCTTATGTTGCATATTTTGGGCACTTCTCGTGTTTTATAGCTTTCGAGTGTGTAACGTGTCCACTAGAATCCTCTAGGACACGTCTTAGCAGTCCATCGGAAAGGTTGTCTAGAAAACTCCACCCGGCACTCCCACGGAATGTTGCGGGTTTTGCAATCTAGGACTTTCCGCGTCTGCCACGTAACGGAAGCGTCCTGGCCGTTCCCACTAGGATCGACTGGAATTGTTTGGTCATTTTACTAACAGCGACTAGCGTCAGACCTGATCGAACTACTTTACGCAGAAACGCCAGGTCTGAAGCGGATTCGTGCTGCACTTGGTTCAAGGAGAATGGGAAACGAGAGGGATGCAAGGCTCGACCTCTCTGCCAAAAGGCATAGTCCCATTCCGTTCCCCTAAAACGGCTTGAATCGGGTAATCGGTAATTCCGAGTCATCGTTCTCATTACTTGTTTCGGTGATGTCGATCGTCCTTCTGTTCGTCGAATGCTTTGAGAAAAGTTCCCGGCTAACCGGGACCACCCATCCGTAGGACGGACCCATGGTCCATCCTCCGCACTTTCCTCGGCTTATTTTAGTTATGTAATTACCTACCACATTAGTTTGACATATAACAAACAGCTTCCTTGATTAACCCTGTTAAGCACTGGTTTCTTCACGTAATCTTATCACAGGACATAAAGAAAACAATGCCAAACAACTTCTTTATTATCATTTTATCCTTTTATCTTTGCAATACAAGGAGTTCCCGTCCGTAGGCGTATTCATAATCCACCCGAAGGCTATCCAGTAATCCACCAGGGATCACTAATCCAAGTTTCCGCCCGTAGACTAGTATGCGGGCCTCGAGATCCAATCCCGAGTCACGTTAGTCTCTTGTGCAGGGCCCGGAAGGTGAGGGATTTACAGCCAGAGCCCCCCCTGGCACCCAAGCGTCCTCCTGCTCCAAGCAGAACTCAACGGAGAGACCTCTCACGGCGGGTTCGGTCCACGTTCCCGGCGCGGCTAACAACCCCCTTGGTTAGGGTCAGGCAGGCAGTCGGGGGTAACTGAAACTGCCTCTCCCTTCAGGCCTTCAACCTGAAGTATTTAGATGTATTTTCATCCTTTAGTTCATTAAGCAAACATTACAAACAGTGCTTTCTAAACTGTTACAAGCACAATCAATTTTCAGTGGTCGTTTAGCTGGCAAACTGTTAAGGAGTGACTCCTTTTTCCCGAATGCAACCCGCATTCGATCCGGAATCAATTGCAACTTGGCAAGATTCCTATCATTCTTGGGTTAGGGTCATACCCTACCAATACATTAGGTTTTGTTGTGGCAGGATCTAGCGACCTTGTCGCTTTAGTTTATTGTCTGGTCCTTTGCAAATACCTAACTTTCCTTTCCCTTGGCAATTATTCCCAAGGAAAGTGAGTAACAGGATGATTACTCATCCTCTTGTAAGTTAAATTCCTTCAATAACTTGCCAATCTCATTTCGAGAGATGACAAAAACTCTCTTGTGGACAAATCTCAAGTCTATACAATGTTGCAGCTTTTTGCACATGTATTGCATCTAATTTCACGGGATCATTCCACCCATTGCTTAGCGTTTTCCGGTCACGGAATTTACCTCCAGCCGAGTAACAGGGTTTTAGGGTATCCTCCAAACCATTCCTAGTTATGTTGGCCCATGGTACTAAAGATAAGCAACTCCGTCGGAGTTTCATCACTTTGAACGAATGATCCTTAGGATAAAACCTTAGATCATTTCATGTATGAAAATCCAATTGATTCGACATTTCATGAATGTGGGTAAGATCTTTAGATTCGCGGGTTTTGTCTTGGCAACCAGTGTAATGCTAGGTCGAATTATTCTTGCACTAGCCCTAGTTAACACTTGGGATACTTATCATATCGACTCAATCATGCCCATATGAATCCTTGTGGTTTAGTCAATTCAATTATGCTTGTCTTGCGACAAGGATGATCCTTCTAAAGGTAATAAACTAAATCTAACGGAGGACAATAGTTATAACTCCACCAATTCGCGTAAACATGCGGTTTATTGTATTTACGCAACACATGGTCCATGATAACTTTATCCTTCTCTGGTGCACGATAATCTGGGTACTAACTTTTCCTAGGACTACTAGGTCTTACATCAATAGTCATACCTACAACCTTGTTGTCTACACTTTGGCATCTTATGCTTTGACTCCTAAATGCGGCTCTTAATGAATGTCATTTTTTCGCATGACGACTACGCAATACACAACATTCTCCTAGCTACGAAGTAGTCAATGAAACTCATCCAAAGCTAGTGTTAACTTATTCCATCTTACATGCTATTTGCAAGTTCATAAGATCATCTTCGTACTCTATTATTCCTTTTCGGATAATACCTTATGGGGTTAACCTTGCCTCATGAAATCATTACGAGAAGGATGTTGCCTAACATGCGGCACACGCTTATTTCTACCATGTCTAGGACAAAAGAGAATGTACTTATAAATTCCATTTCTTTGCCTAAGTTTAGACTCATTACTTTGATAAGGTACGAAAACTACATGCAACTAGCCTTCTAAGGTGGATGACATATTTCAATCTTGCCTAATGTTCAAGAGATGCTTTATCAAATGTGTTTTTTTCCAATTTCCATATACTTTAAAATTAAGCGTAAAAATGCAATTTCCTTTATGAGCTAAGCGCGCCTAATCATGCGAGAATAACTCGAAGGAACCTGGACTTGAGGACTCGGGGAGATGTCCACTTGTACATTCGGAGATGAGCCTCCCGCGGTCGCACCTTGTGATCTTTTTGGGGCCATCGTAGGCGTAAATTCGACTTCCGATTTGCCTTTGTGGTCTACGGAGTGTCTTGCCTTGGCATGCAACCTTCCGACCTTTGCCTTTCCTCGTAGGCGGAAGATTTCTTTACAGGATGTCGCTTGCGGCAAAAGGGCTTTAAAGACTTATTGCGGAAGCCTTTTTCGAAGGGTCTTGGGGTTCTTTACGGCCTTCACCTTCCCCTCTTCAAAGTCCCGGGGAAGGGTATGAATGGTCTTTGGGAATTGTGGTGGGAAGGGGGCTTAAGGAGGCCCCCCCCTTAGAAGCTTCTAAAGAAGCTTCTAAGAAGCTTCTGGCTTTAGCAGCTAAGTCGAGGGGGGGGGTATCGTAGTCCAGCGGCGGCGGACTGAGGGCCTGGCGGCTGGCGGAGCGCAGCGGCAGCGTGGCGGCGATTTCCTGCACGGCGGCGGCTGGCGACGTCCTACACGGCGGCGACCTCCACCTCCCTCTCACGGCCCGTCCACTTCTGCACGGCCCTTCCTCTCTCTCTCTCTACCACACCCCCTTGATGGGGGGTGTTTATATAGGCATGGGGGTGGGGAAGAGGGCCTCCACACACGTGGAGGACTCCCCTCATGCAGTCCCCACTTCACTCCATCTTGGCCATCCCCCTCCCACTCCCTCTCCTCCAGCCATGCATCGGCTGGGGGAAGGGATAATAGTAGAAAAATTTGCCTTGTATTTATCCTATTGCCCTTCCCAAGCGGTCGTTCCCTTGCGGTTTTTCGGTCCTCAACCCCGGCCTTTAATTCTCGACGTGGGACCTCATTTTCGAGCGTGCAGGGTGTGGATTAGGTTACCAATAATCACGAAGTAGGGAAATACTCTTGCACAGGGTTTACACGGCGTGCGGGAAGTTAATATTTGCGGTACGGGGTACGCGGAAATATTACATTCTCTCCCCCTTAGAAGAATCGAGATGTCCTCATCTCGAGATAAACTGGGGGTATTGAAGATTGAGAGAGCTTTCATCCATCCAGGTAGCATCCTCTTCGGGGTAATCTTTCCACTGGACGAGGCATTCTCTCAAGGTTCTAGATCTCAACTGTCTCTCCCTAACATCTAAAATCTTTTCCGGCCGTAGTTCAAGGATTCCTTGACTAGGCATTACAATTTGTTGGTCATCAAGTACATGATTTGGGTTGGGTACATACTTTTTTAAGAGACTAATATGGAATACATCGTGAACTTTTAGGTTATCAGGAAGTTGCAATTTATAAGCATTGGGTCCTAGGCATTTGAAGATTTTATATGGTCCACAATACCTTGGACTTAGCTTCTTGCATTTACCTAGAGATAAAGAACTTTTTTTCGGCCGTACACGAATGAAGACCATGTCTCCTTCTCCGAAGACCCTCTCTTGGCGCTTCAAATCCGCATATGCCTTTTGTCTATCTTTGGCTGCTTGTATGTCTTGTCTTATTGACCTTATTTGGTCATCCATGTCCTCCAACATTTGTCTTGAAGCTTCCACTCTTAGGGTAGGATCTGAAAAATTTAGAGGACTTCGGCAATCATGACCATACAATGCCTGAAAGGGAGTCATTTGAATGCTCTGCTGGTAAGAAGCATTGTAAGCAAATTCTACTAACGGCAAATATTGAATCCATCTCTTTGGCTCTCGACAGCAGTAAGCCCTAAGCATATCCTCAATGATTTGATTTACTCGCTCTGTTTGTCCATCTGTTTGGGGATGGTAGGCAGTGCTAAAACAGAGTTGAGTCCCAATAGCTTCAAAGATAGCTCTCCAGAAGTGAGAAGTGAAAAGAGAATCTCGATCGCTAATGATCCTTCTAGGTAACCCATGTAGCTTGAATATTTCTTTGATAAACACTCTTGCAATATCGGAGGCTTTATAGTTTGTCTTTACTGGAATCAGGTGTGCAACCTTAGTAAGTGTCAACTACAACCATAATGGAGTTGTATCCTCCTTGGACTTGGGGTAAGCCCACCACAAAATCCATACTGATGAATTCCCATTTCATTTGGGGAATGTCAAGGGGTTGTAATTTCCCTGGCATCATGACATGTTCAGCCTTGATACGTTGGCAAGACAAACATTCGGTGACATATTTGAGGACGTCACCTTTGAGCCTTTCCCAATGATAGCTCTTCCTGACTGCATTAAGAGTTTTTGCATAGCCAGGATGTCCTGCGAAAGGGGAGTCATGAGCTTCCCACAATATCTTCTGCTTAAGTGACTGGCTTGCTGGTATACATAGCCTTGTTCTGTAATAAACAAGTCCATTGTCAATAGAAAATTCATGATACTTGGCCTGTAACTTCGGATTCTGATCCTTGGTAGATATTTCTTTTATCATTGCTTGGTAGGCTAAGTCATGGCATGCTTCCTCTCTAGCTAATTCGAGTATTGGGTTGCTTGGCATGGATACCTTTGTAGCCAGAGATCTGGCCGTTGATGGATTCTGCAAGATTAGGGAGTTTAGGAATGCCTTGCGACTGAGTGCATCGGCAACTACATTCTCTTTCCCTGGTCGATACTTGATTTCAAAATCATATTCCTCCAATACTTCAATCCATCGACGTTGCCTCATGTTGAGCTCGTTCTGGGTAAAAATCCATTTGAGACTCTTATGATCGGTTACTAGAGTGAACTTATTTCCCAACAGGTAGTGTCTCCAAAGCTTTAGAGCATGGATGACAGCTAATAACTCCAGATCATGAGTGGCATAATTCTTTTCGTGACTCTTCAATTTCCTTAAAGAATATGCTACTGGATGACCTTCCTGCATAAGAACACACCCCAAGGCAAGAATGCTAGCATCAGTTACTACCTCGAACTCCTTGTTGAGATCAGGAAGTTTCAGAATAGGTGCTGATACCAAACATTGCTTCAATTGGTCGAAGCTATTTTGCTCGGGAGTTGACCATGTAATGGAAGTCTGCTTCTTTAGTAAGTCGGTAAGAGGTGCTGCAATCAAAGCATAGTTTTTGATAAAGATCCTATACCATCCTGTCAAGCCAAGAAAACTACGTATCTCTTTGACCGATACTGGTATTGGCCATTCAAGCACATCTCTGACTTTGGCCGGATCCACTGATATTCCTTTTGATGATACTATGAATCCTAGATATTCAATCTGACGTTTGAAGAATGCACACTTCTTCATTTTTGCATACAGCTTATGAGACCTCATTGTCTCCAACACAATCCGTAGCTGGGCCTCATGATCTTCTTCCTGTTTAGAATAGACTAAAATGTCGTCGAAGAAGACAAGCACGAAATCATCAAGATATGGCCTAAAAATATCCTGCATTAACCTATTGAAAGTGGCAGGTGCATTTGTAAGTCCGAATGACATAACCAAGAATTCAAAGTGCCCATATCTTGTATTGAAGGCCGTTTTTGGAATATCCTCATCCTTGATCCTGATTTGATAGTAGCCTGACCTGAGATCAATTTTGGAGAAGATCTTTGCACCTTGAAGGCGATCAAGAAGCTCATCTATTCTAGGAATAGGGTACTTGTTCTTGACTGTTGATTGATTCAACCCACGGTAATCAATACATAGTCGAAGTGTCCCATCTTTCTTTTTCTGAAATAGGACTGGGGCTCCCCATGGTGAATTGCTAGGTCGGATGTAGCCTTGGTTTAACAGTTGCTTGAGTTGTTCCTTCAACTCAATAGCTTCCGGAATGGACATTCTATAAGGTCTCTTTACAATTGGCGCAGCTCCAGGTATTAGCCTTATCTCATGATCAACTTCTCTTGGAGGTGGAAGTTCAGTTAATTCCTCAGGGAATACGTCATCATATTCTTTTAGCCAAGAGGGTCCCTCATGAGACTCTTGCTTTTGATCCAACTTGTTAAGTTTGATCAAATAAACGGGTAATCCTTTCCTAACCCCTTTTATGATCCGCGATACCTTGGCTAATTGGATTCTCGGCACTCCTGCCTCACCTTGAGTCGTAACAAACTCTCTGTCAGAGTTTCGAAAGGAAACTTGACCCTTTCCACAGTGGATGTGAGCGTCATTAGGCTTAAGCCAATCCATCCCGAGTAGACATTCATGGATGCCTAAGTTCATGACTCTAAATTTAACTGAGATTTTCTTTCCTCCCAGATAGAACTCCTCCTTAGCAGTTTGCCTAGCACAAGTTACCTCACGACCGTTTGCCAATTCCACAAGTAGGGTAGGTGCTTCTACTGTGGCTATTCCTAATCTCTTAGCACACGCTGGTGAGATAAAGGAATGTGTGCTGCCACAATCAATCAAGGTTTTGAACCCTTTACCTTGATAGTCCGACGGCGTTTGAATTACCGAGAACTGGCGATTCGGACCCTTCCTGTGTAAAGCGGCATGGACTGTTGCTCTTTCTAATTCCGCTTCCATAGTCGGGTCTTCCTCTTCTTCCGCATTACATCTTTGCCTATTGGTAATGCAGGCAGCTCTTCCCCTTCCACGGGCGGCGGCTCCCTGCCCGCGGCCAGCACCTTGACGGTGTCCCTCGCTAAGCTTGGGACATTCCCTTCTGAAGTGACCAAGTTCGTTGCAGTGGAAACATCGGGGGTTTCGGCCATTACTGTGAGTAGGAACAAAGTTGTTGACGTTATTTGTCCTTGCTTTCTTCCTTTGTCCCTGATTGTGGCCTTGAACTCTCTTAACCTGAGGTCTGAATGCTCCTCTGCTTGGGTTGCTATAAGCCCAATTCTTAATACTCCTTGGTTTAGCTTGTACTTCCTGAATTATAGGTGCTGCTCGAATGAGTGCATCCTGAAGATCTGTTGGACGCATAGATTCGAGACGAGTATTTACAGGTGGATTTAAACCTGCGCAAAATTTGGACACCTGCTGTGTCGTGTCCATTCGTGGCGCATACTTTAAGAGTGAGACAAACTTAGAGTAGTATGCGTCAAGCGTGAGTCCTAACTGTTTTAGCTCATAAAACTCATTCATTTTCTGAGTACGATATGCGGGCGGCAAATATCTCCCTTGCACGGCTTGCTTTAACTTCTCCCAGGTAACAGACCCCTCTGAAATCCCTTGATCCCTGCACCATTGTTTCCACCATAGTCTGGCTTCACCGGTGAGTTTTAATTTGGCGAGCATGGCTTGATTAGCAGGTGCAGTGCCAGCGGCTTCGAAGTAGTCCTCCATAGATTCAATCCAAATCTCAACGTCCGACTGGACGAATCTGCCTCTCCCGTCAAACTCGGGTGGCTTTATCTGTTTGAGGAGGAACTTCTTCTCCTGGATCACAGTCGTACTTGCTGTAGGGGGCGAATTTGGAACTTGTACCTGGGGTTGCGCCTGGATAGAAAGTTCTTAACGTTATTATATGATAATTGACATTAGCTTATCCTTAGTTCAACTATTTCGTAACTCATGAAGCTATTTAACTTTTTTGCAACAACCTTGATGCACAATCGGATAGTGATAAAAAGAAGTCCTTATTTATATTTATATGGCGTAGCCTCATACAACATCTCCAGTCATTACATCTAGTTTGGGGAGAACAACATAGTATTGGATTTGTCTACAGGAACTGTGTAATAGTAGGGTTTTGGGTCATGTATCTTTAGGAATCGATAATTCATCGGAAGTTCGGGATATCCTTTCCGCTGGAATCCATACTTCCCATGGCGGCCCAATACCTTAATTCTATCAGCTGGAATTACACGGGTTACTTCCTCATAAACATATGAGTTTAATTCAACCCTCCGACCCCGAATATGCAAAGTTGAATTCACGTGAGCTTCCACAAAAATGAACAGCTTCACGACTTTCAAATCTTCCAACCACTTGATCCTCTTCAGGTTGGTCTGTAGATAAGCGAACCGGTGGGCAGCTATGTAGTAGATTCCTGAAGACCCAGTCCATCTTCGCTCTATATATAGAGGTGATGGGTTATAAATCTGTTTCAAGATGTTCATCATTTCAATTCTCTGCCTATAATGCGGAGAATGCATCGCAGTCATGAACATGATCCGGAACACCAAAAACTTGTTCCACGCCTCGTAATTCTGCAAGACAGTATCGAAGATGAGAAAATGTTTGGACAGGAACAATTTCTTTACCTCACTTCTAATGAAATCTTATGAAAACAATTCCATTGTAAGTCGGCTCTGATACCAACTGTAACGTGTCCACTAGAATCCTCTAGGACACGTCTTAGCAGTCCATCGGAAAGGTTGTCTAGAAAACTCCACCCGGCACTCCCACGGAATGTTGCGGGTTTTGCAATCTAGGACTTTCCGCGTCTGCCACGTAACGGAAGCGTCCTGGCCGTTCCCACTAGGATCGACTGGAATTGTTTGGTCATTTTACTAACAGCGACTAGCGTCAGACCTGATCGAACTACTTTACGCAGAAACGCCAGGTCTGAAGCGGATTCATGCTGCACTTGGTTCAAGGAGAATGGGAAACGAGAGGGATGCAAGGCTCGACCTCTCTGCCAAAATGCATAGTCCCATTCCGTTCCCCTAAAACAGCTTGAATCGGGTAATCGGTAATTCCGAGTCATCGTTCTCATTACTTGTTTCGGTGATGTCGATCGTCCTTCTGTTCGTCGAATGCTTTGAGAAAAGTTCCCGGCTAACCGGGACCACCCATCCGTAGGACGGACCCATGGTCCATCCTCCGCACTTTCCTCGGCTTATTTTAGTTATGTAATTACCTACCACATTAGTTTGACATATAACAAACAGCTTCCTTGATTAACCCTGTTAAGCACTGGTTCCTTCACGTAATCTTATCATAGGACATAAAGAAAACAATGCCAAACAACTTCTTTATTATCACTTTATCCTTTTATCTTTGCAATACAAGGAGTTCCCGCCCGTAGGCGTATTCATAATCTGCCCGAAGGCTATCCACTAATCCACCAGGGATCACTAATCCAAGTTTCCGCCCGTAGACTAGTATGCGGGCCTCGAGATCCGATCCCGAGTCACGTTAGTCTCTTGTGCAGGGCCCGGAAGGTGAGGGATTTACAGCCAGAGCCCCCCCTGGCACCCAAGCGTCCTCCTGCTCCAAGCAGAACTCAACGGAGAGACCTTTCACGGCGGGTTCGGTCCACGTTCCCGGCGCGGCTAACAACCCCTTGGTTAGGGTCAGGCAGGCAGTCGGGGGTAACTGAAACTGCCTCTCCCTTCAGGCCTTCAACCTGAAGTATTTAGATGTATTTTCATCCTTTAGTTCATTAAGCAAACATTGCAAACAGTGCTTTCTAAACTGTTACAAGCACAATCAATTTTCAGTGGTCGTTTAGTTGGCAAACTGTTAAGGAGTGACTCCTTTTTCCCGAATGCAACCCGCATTCGATCCGGAATCAATTGCAACTTGGCAAGATTCCTATCATTCTTGGGTTAGGGTCATACCCTACCAATACATTAGGTTTTGTTGTGGCAGGATCTAGCGACCTTGTCGCTTTAGTTTATTGTCTGGTCCTTTGCAAATACCTAACTTTCCTTTCCCTTGGCAATTATTCCCAAGGAAAGTGAGTAACAGGATGATTACTCATCCTCTTGTAAGTTAAATTCCTTCAATAACTTGCCAACCTCATTTCGAGAGATGACAAAAACTCTGTTGTGGACGAATCTCAAGTCTATACAATGTTGCAGCTTTTTGCACATGTATTGCATCTAATTTCACGGGATCATTCCACCCATTGCTTAGCGTTTTCCGGTCACGGAATTTACCTCCAGCCGAGTAACAGGGTTTTAGGGTATCCTCCAAACCATTCCTAGTTATGTTGGCCCATGGTACTAAAGATAAGCAACTCCGTCGGAGTTTCATCACTTTGAACGAATGATCCTTAGGATAAAACCTTAGATCATTTCATGTATGAAAATCCAATTGATTCGACATTTCATGAACGTGGGTAAGATCTTTAGATTCGCGGGTTTTGTCTTGGCAACCAGTGTAATGCTAGGTCGAATTATTCTTGCACTAGCCCTAGTTAACACTTGGGATACTTATCATATCGACTCAATCATGCCCATATGAATCCTTGTGGTTTAGTCAATTCAATTATGCTTGTCTTGCGACAAGGATGATCCTTCTAAAGGTAATAAACTAAATCTAACGGAGGACAATAGTTATAACTCCACCAATTCGCGTAAACATGCGGTTTATTGTATTTACGCAACACATGGTCCATGATAACTTTATCCTTCTCTGGTGCACGATAATCTGGGCACTAACTTTTCCTAGGACTACTAGGTCTTACATCAATAGTCATACCTACAACCTTGTTGTCTACACTTTGGCATCTTATGCTTTGACTCCTAAATGCGGCTCTTAATGAATGTCATTTTTTCGCATGACGACTACGCAATACACAACATTCTCCTAGCTACGAAGTAGTCAATGAAACTCATCCAAAGCTAGTGTTAACTTATTCCATCTTACATGCTATTTGCAAGTTCATAAGATCATCTTCGTACTCTATTATTCCTTTTCGGATAATACCTTATGGGGTTAACCTTGCCTCATGAAATCATTACGAGAAGGATGTTGCCTAACATGCGGCACACGCTTATTTCTACCATGTCTAGGACAAAAGAGAATGCACTTATAAATTCCATTTCTTTGCCTAAGTTTAGACTCATTACTTTGATAAGGTACGAAAACTACATGCAACTAGCCTTCTAAGGTGGATGACATATTTCAATCTTGCCTAATGTTCAAGAGATGCTTTATCAAATGTGTTTTTTTCCAATTTCCATATACTTTAAAATTAAGCGTAAAAATGCAATTTCCTTTATGAGCTAAGCGCGCCTAATCATGCGAGAATAACTCGAAGGAACCTGGACTTGAGGACTCGGGGAGATGTCCACTTGTACATTCGGAGATGAGCCTCCCGCGGTTGCACCTTGTGATCTTTTTGGGGCCATCGTAGGCGTAAATTCGACTTCCGATTTGCCTTTGTGGTCTACGGAGTGTCTTGCCTTGGCATGCAACCTTCCGACCTTTGCCTTTCCTCGTAGGCGGAAGATTTCTTTACAGGATGTCGCTTGCGGCAAAAGGGCTTTAAAGACTTATTGCGGAAGCCTTTTTCGAAGGGTCTTGGGGTTCTTTACGGCCTTCACCTTCCCCTCTTCAAAGTCCCGGGGAAGGGTATGAATGGTCTTTGGGAATTGTGGTGGGAAGGGGGCTTAAGGAGGCCCCCCCCTTAGAAGCTTCTAAAGAAGCTTCTAAGAAGCTTCTGGCTTTAGCAGCTAAGTCGAGGGGGGGGGTATCGTAGTCCAGCGGCGGCGGACTGAGGGCCTGGCGGCTGGCGGAGCGCAGCGGCAGCGTGGCGGCGATTTCCTGCACGGCGGCGGCTGGCGACGTCCTACACGGCGGCGACCTCCACCTCCCTCTCACGGCCCGTCCACTTCTGCACGGCCCTTCCTCTCTCTCTCTCTACCACACCCCCTTGATGGGGGGTGTTTATATAGGCATGGGGGTGGGGAAGAGGGCCTCCACACACGTGGAGGACTCCCCTCATGCAGTCCCCACTTCACTCCATCTTGGCCATCCCCCTCCCACTCCCTCTCCTCCAGCCATGCATCGGCTGGGGGAAGGGATAATAGTAGAAAAATTTGCCTTGTATTTATCCTATTGCCCTTCCCAAGCGGTCGTTCCCTTGCAATTTTTCGGTCCTCAACCCCGGCCTTTAATTCTCGACGTGGGACCTCATTTTCGAGCGTGCAGGGTGTGGATTAGGTTACCAATAATCACGAAGTAGGGAAATACTCTTGCACAGGGTTTACACGGCGTGCGGGAAGTTAATATTTGCGGTACGGGGTACGCGGAAATATTACAGAGTGTGAACACACATTAACAACCCTAAGGTTTAAGGGTTGTACTTTGTACTTGCACATTACACTCTTTTGAATATTGCATTGGGAGTCGTGTCTTCACTCTCACACTCTCTTCATTGTTAACTGTGTACTCTCAACTGAGCTTCGATCTGTCCTTTTTCTCACATTTGGTATCAGAGTTGCAGCTTAGCTGACCTCTTGGCCATCAGCAACAGCTTCTCGGCCATTGCCACTAGCAAAGCCATTAGCAGTAGCTGGTAGCTGGTTGGCGCCACCTACAACGCCTCTGCTCCGTGGCCTGCGCTGTTGCCCCAATCCTTAGTCAATCTGCTTCTCTTCTAGTTAGGCATCGCCACCAGTACCTTGATCGTGACATCGTTAGCTGAGCCGTTGTCCGCCACTCCTGAACGCTGCTTGTCCAACCTCCTCCAGCTCTTCAGTGTGTGTCCCCAGTGTCAAAAGATGATGTACCAGCGAGATAATAGGGTTTGCGGGGAGGAACACGGAGTGAACTCGGCAAATATGGAGAAGAGAAGAGATGAGAGAAGAAACTTTGATGAATGGAACGATGAAGTTTTGAATCATGGAGTGAATGCAATACAAGGTAATAAGGGTGCCGTAGCACAAGGAAGATGATGAAGACAGCCACGAACCATGAACCGCAATGTTCTCTTGAAGGGGTGTGAAACCGATCTATGACTCACATAAAGCAGTAGTTCCTTCAATTAACACTTGGTCTTTTCACAGACACAAATAGAGACCTCACTCCCTCGCTCAACACCAGATTGGCCCCGAAGACCAGCGCCCCTCTCGGTATTTCTTTATCAATTAAAAGATGGAAAATTACAAAAATAAAATGTTCCAAAATACATAACCTGTGAATAGTTGGTTTTCATATTTTTTGAGTAAATCCCAGCTGCATAAGAACAGCACAGCATGACTAGATCAACATCCCTTTTAGGAAAGCATTTTCTGTAACCATACCTCAATGATTCACTTGCAGAATTGCAGTCTGCAGATCTTTGAATTCACTATTATTACTGTCCAGCATGTCCACAACAACATCCCTTTTAGGAAAGCATTTTCTGTGACCAAAACTCAATGATTCATATGCAGAATTGCAGTTTGCAGATCTTTGAATTCATTGTTTTTACTATCCAACATGTCCAGAACAACATCCCTTTTAGGAAAGCATTTTCTGTAACCAAAACTCAATGATTCATGTGCAGAATTGCAGTTTGCAGATCTTTGAATTCACTGTTCTTACTGTCCAGCATGTCCAAAACAACATCCCTTTTAGGAAAGCATTTCCTCTGAGAATAGAGAGAGAGTTGACCAGAGAGAGCAAGCTCTATCTCCGTACATGAGTCAGAGACGAAGTACTCTCCATAGGTGATGAAACTGTAGCAATCTGCCCTCAGCTCCTCAAAACTTTATTCTTAGATCTGCCCCTTATGCCTATTACGTTTTTTTAAAATGCTCTCTCTCTCTTTTGGGAATTTGTGCCACATGGTATACATGTAACAATTTTCCCGTTTAAACCTTCCGGTATAAAATTCTCCATGATCGATGCAAAATTTGACCTCAGCATAGACCAGAGAATTAATCCTCGTGCAAAAATGAAGATAGTGATCAGAATAGATTTTGGGGTCCAAAAATAGTAACTCCCTAAATTCTAGGGATGGTGACCCCTGCATTCCTCAAGTTGTTCTAATCAACTTTTATCGTTGCAACTACATCAAAAAGTGTAATGTGGCTCATTTATGGTGACTTTTATTCCGTGAGCATTCTCACATGTGCATCTTCTGTCTTGGCCAGGCTCATTGTCTTGCACCATCTCCAGTGGCTAAGCATACAGTCCCAAACCATTGGCATTCTATTCTTCAATGCCCATTCAATATGGAACCGGTCCTAAGGCTCAGACAAACCATTAGTCCAATTTGTCCCAATGGTTGCCTCTTTTAGCCATGCAAAGATCCCGGTTTAATCCAAGAGAACGCTGGGGGTAAAAAGCAATAGCAACTAAAGAAAAGAAAAATAAAATATTTATATAAGTAAGGAAAGCAACTACAAAAAGTATTACCACCTAGTGACATAACCCCTCTCTTGAAAGAAGGAAGCGACCTCGATTGCATGCAACACATGCTAACGGATGACACAGGACGATAACAAGATTCTCCATATTATTAGTACCATCGCATGTATCACTTGCTATCAAATGACACGGAGTGATGGTAGGAGTTTCCCCACTACCATTTGTGTCATTGCAAGTTCAAGTCTCACATAGGTGGAGGATCACATCCTGTATCCAACTATGATTACTAGAAGTCTTTCTAATATACATGTTTCCAAATGCCACAGAGGGGGATAGCACGTATCCCCGAACTATTAGTGTCACAACATGTATAATCATTCAACTGAAGTGTAACAAATACAACTTCAAAGCACTGAGATGTCATTCAATGATACACATGTTAATGCTAAGTGTAAACCATACATTATGCATTATTCAATGAGATACAGTATTCAACTGTACAATAGAAAATGTATATTGCTTCAAAAAGCATTCTAAGTCACTGTAGATTCCAGTAAGAGAGCTTCCCGGTAAAGTTGCAATAACTGAGGTGCTGCTAATTCAGCCTCTTCCATCCATTTGGCATCCATTGGTGAATTGTTCTTGAACTTTACCAAAAATCTTCTTATAACTCTACCTTTTACTTTCCTATCCTTATGTGCCAGGATCTGCTTAGGAATTAGAATCTCATCTAATTCCTCTACTTCAGGTTGTTTCTCTTGAACCATATCTTCTGGCACTTCACCAATAAAAGGCCTCAATAGGCTCACATGGAATGCATTATGAATTTTCCAATTCTTTGGCAATTTCAGCCTATATGCTACGTCATTGATCTTCTCTGAGACTTGAAAAGGACCATAGTAACGCATACTCAGCTTTGGAAACAAACGTTTCTTGGTCTTTTGTTTTCTCAAATGTGCCTTTTCAAAACGTAATAAGACCCAATTATCCTTTTTGAACAAGAGCTCCGAACGATGACTATCAACAGCTCTTTTCTGTTTAGCTTGTGACTTTTCTAGGGCATACTTGACCTTTTTATATGGTTCTTCCCAATCTTTTACATAACGATTTGCTTCAAAGATATTATCTTTTGTCTGCAAAATGGGAGGCAATTTCTTTCCATCTTCCACAATCTCAAAAGGTGCTTTGTAGATGAGTGCACTGTATTATTGTATGCATACTCAACCAATGGCAAGTAGTGTACCCAAGAAGTCTTATGATCTGAAACATAACACTTCAGTAGATCTAAAACAATTGAATTTGCTTCTTCAGACTGTCCATCAGTTTGTGGATGGAAAGAAGATGAAAATTTCAGTGTAGTGCCTATGTTTTCAAACAATGCTTTCCAAAACAGGCTAGTCATTCTTGGGTCTCTATCACTAACAATTGACCGTGGCATTCCATGGTACTTGAAGATATTATGCATAAATATCTTTACCATGTGTTCTGACTTAATCTTTTTCCTTACAGGAATGAAATGTGCTTGTTTGCTGAATCTGCAAATGATAGTTCAGATTCCATCATTCCTTGAAGAAGTTCTTTGAAGATAAAAAATGAAATCCATGGCAATACTTTTCCCTGGTCTTTTTGGAATAGGCAGTGGTTGCAATAACCCTGGTGCCTTCTATGTATCAAATTTGATCTTTTGGCGTACAAGGCAAGATCTGACATATGCATCAACATTACATCTCAAGGCTGGCCAATAGAAGAAAGCCTCTATCGCTTTGATTGTAGCATTGATACCATGATGTCTGCATACGGTGGAGCATGACTTTCCAATAAAACTTTTGGCCTTAACTGTTTTGTAACGCATAGTCTTCCATGCATCATGATAAAGTCTTCTTTAAAATCATAATGATCATGATGTTGGCCATTGATCAAATGTTCATAGATTTCAGTGAAATCTTCGTCATCAGCATACTGCTCTTTCATATCATCCAATTCATGGTGATAAGAAATTGAAACAATTGACACTTGTGGTTTGTGAGATAAAGCATCTGTAACTACATTCTTCTTACCTTCCACATGCACTATTTGAAAATGAAACATAGATAAGAAATTTGCCCAACGCATGTGTTTCTCTGACAATTTAGCCTGTGTGAGAAAGTATCTAAGTGTTGATGATCAGTTTGCATTACAAAATCAGCACCAAGCAAATAGTACTTCCAACTAGAAAGTGCGTGGATCACAACCAATAACTCTTTCTCATAAATTTGATAAATCCTTTCAACGATAGAGTACTCTACTCTCGTATGCCACAACTCGGCCATTCTGCATTAATACAACACCAATGCTATTTCCACATGCATCATACTGCACTACGAATGGCTAAGACAGATCTGGCAAAATAAGTACTGCATCTGTAGTCATTTTCCCCTACAAACATCTAAATGCTGATTTCTCTTTATCAGTCCATTGCCATTTGACATCCTTCTTTTCAAGCGCATGTAAAGGAGAAGCAATCTTTGCAAAGTGTCTTACAAATCTTCTGTAGTAAGAGCATAGGCCAAGGAAACTGCGGACATCATGAACAATTTTCAAGTCTGCCCAAGAGACAATTGGTTCTATCTTTGCAGGATCCATCTTCACACCATCTTTAGAAACTATTTGCCCAAGGAAGTGAATTTCTTCCAAAAAGAATTCACTCTTCTTGCCATTAATGAGCAATCTGTTACGCTTAAGCTCATTAAAGATTGTAACTAAGTGTTTTCTATGCTCCTCTTCATTCTTTGAAAAGATAATCATATCATCAAAGAATGTGTCAACGAAACTTTGATAGGGGCGGAAAATTCTATCCATCATCTTGTTAAATGTAGCAGGAGTATTGGTCAATCCAGACGGCATGACTAAAAATTCATAGAGACCAAATGTTGTTCTAAAAGCAGTCTTATGGATATCCTCTGGCCTGATTCTGATTTGATGGTACCCACTTTTCAAATCAATCCTGCTAAACATTCTTGCTCCCTGTAATCGATCAAGAATGTCATCTATCCTTGGAATCTGAAACCTATTCTTAATCCTTTTTTGGTTCAAGGCTCTATAGTCAATACACATTCACTAAGAGCCGTCCTTTTTTTGAACTAGCAACACAAGTGAACAAAACAGAGAACTACTGGGCTGAATTAGTCCCTTCTCTAAAAGCTCATTAACCTGTGCCATAATCTCTTTCTGATGCGCTGCACTGACCCTGTACAGTGGCCTATTGGGCGGACTAGTCCCTGGAATAAGATATATGGTATGATCTTCAAGCCTCTCAGGGGGTATCTCTCCTGGTAACGAATCTTAGAAATAGTACAATGAATTTATCCAAGAAAGCCCTTTTACTATCATCTAGTACAGACACATTACTGTCAATTTCATTAACTTGTTTTGCAAAAACCAAGTATGCAGAAATATGATTTTTCATTACAAAAGTAATTGTAGAAGCTGAAACAATTGGGACAGACTCTCCTTTAAGCTTCACATCTAACACATGAGTCTTGGCCTTATGTATAAGAGTAATCGTTCTGCTGTAAGTATCCAAGATAGCATGCTTCGTGTGGCACCATGGAATACCCAACAGAACATCATAGCCCTCTGAAGGCATAATATGGAACTTCTTTGTGTCCACATAGCTCTGAATGTGCATACAGAGTTTGCCAATAATAGGGGTGACATGTTCAGTATGTCCTGGGCATGCCAAATCAGCCTGTCCAACTGGTTCCATTTCCTCGGGACGTATACCTAGCTTAGCTGCCAATGCTGGCGAGATAAAGTTTGCATGAGCTCCAAGATCAAAGAAAATAAGCACTGTGGAATCTCTAATATTTCTCCAAGCTCTGCACAATTCTATAGCATCATCAGCTGATTGATCTCCCACCATATTAGGCACTAAGTCAATGTTGGGCTTCTTTTTACTTGGCGCATCTTTATCCTCCTCATCTTTAGAAGATTGTTGTGGGCACTTAGAAGCAATATGGCCTTTCTTTCTTCAAATGATTTGCCAAAAAGTGGCCTCTTCTGTCCTTTACCCTGTTTAAAAGAAGTCAGGGATTGCTGCTGAAATCTTTTCTTCCAAAAAGACTTCTTTGTAAAGTTGGTCCTTCCTGGAAATTGCTTCTTCTTATTGCCAGGATTCTGCTTAAACTGAGAATCCTTCTTTTCAGTGCCTTTAAAGTTGTCAGCTTTTCCTTTCAACAATGCATTTGCCACACCAACATTTTCAATTAGCTGTACCATATTTGTAATCCTAGTCTTGGTACAATAATCCTTGATGGCTTCGGGCAAACCGCAACAGTACTTTTCAATTTGTTCTGACAGGGGCACTATCCTGTAAGAACTCATGGGAAAAAGTGCTTTCCAAAATTTCTTATTGTACTCTTCTAAATCCGTACAATTTTCCGCGTCCAATTTATGCCATGCAGTCATGACATCTACTTTAAACGTGTTAGTTAACCATGAGGCTGCAAACAATTGTTTGAAATGGACCCAAGTGGCAGGTGCATATCCTTGCATCAACAATATGTTCCACCACTGCAAAGCATTACCTTTCAAAAAAGTTGCAGCCTTCCGCATCTTAGAAGTCTCAGTAAAATTCCCTCCAGTGTAAGCTGCATCAAACTGCTGTATAAATGTCAAAGCTTTCAGCTTATCTTGCATACCATTGAAGGTTTCAAACTTTATTGCATGACCACCCTCTTTATAGTCTCTAGGCTTTGAACTTTTTGGTGTCAGGTTGTCATAGATAGGTGGCTGTAAAAAGGGGAGTCCCTTAGGTGCATTATCAGCATTCAATTCACTTGTCTTAGCTGCCATATGTCCACTAGGCTGAAAAAAACTAGCCATTGCATTTTGTACTCCAGGCATCAAATAAGGACTCTTGCAAAGTCTGATAACCGGGCTGTAGACCAATATTAGCATAAAGTGGGTTCACTGCCTCAATAGGCATCATTCGTGGTGGCCCTCTAGGCAAGTATCCCTGATAACCCATGGGTAATCCAACCATTGCTTGAAAAATTGACCCACCACCAAAGTAACCAGGATAAGTAGTGAATTGAGGAGGAATAGTGTGCTGTGCCACTTGTGCATAATTGCCTTGACCATTCACTCCCTGATCCTGTGCTTGTGCTTCTTGTTGCACTGGACCTGTCTCCATGTTTGGCGTCTTTTCCACATGCTCATGCACATTAGAGGTTTGCCTTTTTGAGTGCTCCATGGTATGAGGTGATGACTCAGCGTGACAATCCTCATTATGTGACTTCAAAATTTTTTGCATGCAAGGATTCTTTACAAGTTGTTCGAAAGAGCCAATCATACCGAGGAGTTGTGCCATAAACAAGGCCTCCTGTTCTTGCTCCTCATTCTATGGTTCAATCTCGGTTCTAGAAGGTGCTGATGCCTGTGCACCAATAATCTCTCTTCGGTGTCTATGAGCAGAAGAAGAACTCTCTTCTTCATGGGGGAGTTTTCCTTTGCCCTTATCCATGTCTGCCATCTCTCTAGTCCTGTAATCTTTGTAAAATCTGTGTGTATGGCCTTTTCACCCAAAACTGTCCGAGCTTAAATTCTTATAGAAAGGAATTCAAATCCCGAGGATGGAACCATGAAACCGGTCTATGACTCACATAAAGCGATAGTTCCTTCAATTAACACCTGGTCTTTTTACACACATACAAACAGAGACCTCACTTCCTCGCTCAACACCAGATTGGCCCCGAAGAGTGGCGCCCCTCTCGGTATTTTTTTATCAATTAAAGGATGGAAAATTACAAAAATGAAATGTTCCAAAATACATAACTTGTGAACAGTTGGTTTTCATATTTTTTGAGTAAATCCCAGTTGCATAAGAATAATACAACATGACCAGATCAACATCCCTTTTAGGAAAGCATTTTGTGTAACCATACCTTAATGTTTCATGTGCATAATTGTAGTCTACAGATCTTTGAATTCATTGTTTTTACTGTCCAGCATGTCCAGAACAACATCCCTTTTAGGAAAGCATTTTCTGTGACCAAAACTCAATGATTCATGTGCAGAATTGCAATTTGCAGATCTCTGAATTCACTGTTCTTATTGTCCAGCATGTCCAAAACAACATCCCTTTTAGGAAAGCATTTCCTTTGAGAATAGAGATAGAGTTGACCAGAGGGAGCAAGCTCTACCTCCGTACATGAGTTAGAGATGAAGAAGTACTCTCCATAGCTGATGAAATTGCATCAATCTGCCCTCGGCTCCTCAAAACTTTATTCTCAGATCTACCCCTTATGCCTATTATGTTTCTTTTTAATGCTCTCTCTCTCTCTCTCTCTCTCTCTCTCTCTCTCTCTTTTGGGAATTTGTGCCACATGGCATACATGTAATAATTTTTTCGTTTAAACCTTCTCGTCTAAAATTTTCCATGATCGGTGCAAAATTTGATCCGGCATAGACCAGAGAATTAATCCTTGTGGAAAAACGAAGATAATGACGCGAATAGATCTTGGGGTCCAAAAATAGTAACTCCCTAAATTTTAGAGATGGTGACTCCTGCATTCCTCAAGTTGTTCTGAGCAACTTTTATTGTTGCAACCACATCAAAAAGTGTAATGTGGCTTATTTACGGTGACTTTTATTCCGTGAGCATTCTCACATATGTATCTTCTGTCTTGGCCAGGCTCATTGTCATGCACCATCTCCAGTGGCTAAGCACACAGCCCCAAACCACTAGCATTCTATTCTTCAAATCCCGACTTAATGCAAGAGAACTCTGGGGGTAAAAAGCAATAGCAACTAAAGAAGAAAAAAAAATTCATATAAGTAAATATGGAAAGCAACTACAAAAGTATTACCACCTGTGACAGGGTGTGAGGGCAGTGGAGAGGCTGGAGAGAAGAGGTGACAGACTGAATGAATCAGTCGTAAAGAATGAATGAGATGGTAGCCTATAAATAGGCAAAGTCAGTTTAGAATGGCGCCCCCTTTTGGGGCTGCAAACCGTAAACGCAAATCCTAAACGCAAGACACAGAAACACAAAAAACGCAAACTGCAGGTGAAGGGTTTCTCAACACCCCCTCTTAGGCCCAAAAAGGGGAACAAGAGACGAGTGAGGTGGAGAGGCAATGCTACATGCTGAAGAATGCTCATGCATCAGGTGCCACTTGGATAGTGTCCCTTGTGGGAAAATTGTTCACTTGTCCAAGCGCCCTAGTACAAAGATGATGAAAACATGCAATGCATAGAAGAAATGTCGGACTGTGTGTGGTGCCAAGAATCATAAGAATATGCCCGTTACTCGATCTTAGGAGGTGGCTCCATGCTGACCAAGTGACCAAGGCAAGAAGAGAAGAGGAGGAAGAAGATGTAGAGGATCCCTAAGATCCAAGATTTCCACCTGAAAGGTAACCTGCAGCAAAGAATAGTAGACAGAGTGAACTAGAGAACTCGAAACTCATTCTCGGGAGAGAAGCCACTAGCTCCGTGCATGCATGCTGGAAGGAATACGAAGGCCTTGTCACCAAGTTGTAGCTGAACCTTCGAGTTCCCAATCTAGGTGGTACCGAAAGATCCTGGATATCAGTAGAAGGATCATTGGTCGAAGACAGCCACCCTAAGAAAGTAGAGGATGGGTGAAGAACTTCATGTGGAGTAGGTTCCCCCTCTGAGGTGGGAGCTGGAGGGGCTCCCGCTAAAGTCGAAGAAAAAGTAGATATCCCCTCTGAGGGCAAAGAAATAACATCTCCCTTTGAATCCCCCTATGAAGTGGATAGGGAATCCAAAAACTCATGGATCACAAACTCCGAAATGTTTGATGATTTAAAAAGTGCCACCGGTCGTGCCGAAGAAGGTATTTGGGGTGCCGAAGAACTCCCAGAGGTGGCCTCTCAAACCTGAGTAGTCGAGGGTGGGGCCTAGAATAAGCAAGAGATGGGCAATAGTCGTTGTCTCTTAGTGGAGCAGATTGGGTAGCCGAAGAAGAGGAAGGAGTCAAGCAACCACTATCTCTCGAAGGAGTGGATTGATGAGGAGACGGTATCAAACAATCATTGTCTCTCGATGGAGCGGACTACAGATCTGTAGGTCGTGGAAGCCGGTGTACCTGAAAATAAGTGGGAGAAGACTGTTGTTGGCATTGCGACGATCTCCAAGAGGTCGTAGTGCCAATTGATCCTCCATGTGGTCGAAAGGACTTAGTGCGCATCGGATGCGTCTTATTGCCTTGAGCATAGTACTCTGATAGCCGATGCAGGACGATCTCTGTGGCCCAGAAAGGAGAGGTGGCACAAGGAGTGCCTGGTGGAAGACGCATATACTTCGGAGGGGTGGGGAGGAAAGGTTGAAGTCAGCAAGCATCGATGGTGTGTCCAGTGATGCCACAGTAGGAGCACCTAGTAGTCTGGTCATTTGTTGGTAAAGGAGCTATGGGTACTAGTGTGCCTTGCTGAAGAAGGAAGAGGTGAGCCACGAACCATAAACTGTAATGTCCGCCTCAAGGGCTAGGAGGGCAATGGAAGGGCTGGAAGTAAGCTGTTGGTGGGAGGAGGATGCGACCAGCAGTAAGAGGTTGCAACCAATAGAAAAACGCAGGTGAGGAGAGAGAGACTAAAAATGTAGGCAAGGAGGGAGAAAGACTAAAAAAGTAGGAAAAACCAGCAGTAGTAGTCAGCATGCTAAAATCAGCTCCGAACAGTGTATGATAGACTGGAAACAAGCGCAAGACTGTTGTAGACAGCAATGGCCAGCTTGGACTATGATGTCCTCTGCGTCTGGGGTGTGGGCAGCAAGCTGAAATACCTGAAATCTGCAAAAACGAGATTGTTTTCTGATTGGAGAGTGATCAACAACAGTTGCTTTGCTGTAAACAGCTGCAAACTGCAGGTGGAAGGTTGGAAACAAGCGCCAGAGATTGTAGATGACAGCAAGGGACAGCTGAGACTGCAATGTCCTCCGCGAAAGGGGTGTAGGCAGTAAGCTGAAAACACTTGAAACTTGCAAAAACGAGATTTTGGTGTAGCAGAAGAAGAGAAGTGGATACTGAACCTGCCATTGGTCTTTGCCTTCACTAGAGTGGAGGATCTTTGCCACTATTTAAGCAGATCCGGCTCTGATAGTATGTGAAAGGATGACGTGCTAGCGAGATAGTAGGGTTTGTGGGGAAGAACATAGAGTGAACTTGGCAAACATGGAGAAGAGAAGAGAAGAGAGAAGAAACTCTGATGAATGGGATGATGAAGTTCTGAATCATGGAGTGAATGTGATACAAGGGAACAAGGGCGCGGTAGCACAAGTAAGATGATGAAGACAGCCACAAACCACAAACCGCAATGTCCTCCTGAAGGGGTGTGAGGGTAGTGGAGAGGTTGGAGAGAAGAGGTGACGGATTGAATGAATCAACTGTAAAGAATGAATGAGAGAGTGGCCTATAAATAGGCACAATCAGTCTAGGATGGAGCCCCTTTTTGGGGCTGCAAACCCTAAATGCAAAACGCAGAAATACAAAAATCGCAAACTGTGGGTGAAGGGTTTCTTAACACCTAGCAGTAGGCCCACTAGCGCCACCACTTGCTGCGCTTATAGGTCCGCCTCCAGAGCTAACTATGCCTTGTTCCGCTCACCACTGGTCAGCCTTGTCGGCCCATAAAGGAGATAAAATGAGAAATTTCTTCATTTTTTTTATCTAGATCAATTTTCAAAAAGGGGCTTTTGCATGGGTAGACTATCTCTGCTTCTACACGTGTCTGGGACACATTTATTGCAGAGATATCTTGAATTTCGGGCCAGAAATTTGGGGCTTTTTGGTTCAGCTCAGACATTGGCAAATGTACATCAGGGTTAAGTCTACAGTGGACTGAATTTGTGCATTTTGGACAACAAAATTTTGGGGCTTTTGCATTTTTTGTACTGCTAAACACTGTTAGTGCATTGGACAGCATGTACATTGGATAGTTTTGTTAGTGTGATCAGAATTGCTAATTACAATGTGGTGCTTGCTGTAATTTCTAGAAATTCTCAGATTTTCAGGCTGATTCAGCTTTAAGTTTTGCTCTTATGCTCTTTGAACAGTGACATTTACCATGGCTAATCAGGGACAAGGTGACGTATTCATATATGTATCCAAGGAGGATAGATTGGATGGCAACAACTATTCTCTATGGTCTTTCATGATGAAAAATGTGCTGATTGCAAAGAATCTTTGGGATTATGTTAGTGGTGAAGAAGTTCGGCTTGGAGTTGTGGCTCTTACAATATCTCCTCTAGGAGGACATGGTCCAAGGCCAGCTCAGCCCGCTCCAACTCAGCCACTCCCCTAGAGATCAGCAGTACAAAAGACTTGGGACACACGGGATGCCCAAGCATTGTCATTGATTGCATTGGTAGTTCGGAGGTCTATTATCTTGCACATACAGTTTGCAGCTTCTTCACAAGAAGCATGATTGACACTTGAGTAGATGTTTGCTGGAAAAAATGAGACACACATCTCTTTCTTGAAGAAAGAGCTCGAGAATGTGAAGATGGATGAAGGTGATTCCATGCAAGATCATCTTAATAAAATTCGGACTTGTGTGAGCAGCTAATGAATATAGATGAGTATTATTCGGATGCACAGTTGATCTCTACTACTTTGAATGCATTGCCGCCCTCTTATTTGGCCTTTCATACGGCCTTAAATCTTACCATGAGAAATTCCTTGCAGCCACTTACTTTCCTTCAATTGATTAGTTTGCTCTTAGAAGAAGAGCAAACAAGAAAGAACAATGGGGTGGATGTAATAGCCTCTGAGTAGACTTTTATGGTGAGGCAAAAGGGCAAGGATAGCTAGTCTAAAAATTCTCCATGAAGTTCTAGGAGTTCAAGTACTTCACAGAGCAACAAGAAATAGGGGGCACACAAGCTAAGAAGGGCAAGTGTCACTATTGCAAAAAGTTAAGTAATTGCATCACAGAATGTAAGAAGCGTATAGCCAAGGAGTTAGGGATGTCTGTTTCTGATGCACCTTCTACTACTACTGAGTACATATCTTTTGTTGTAGACCGTGACTATTGTTTCTACACTTGTAGTTATGACTCTTCTTGGGCTGATAGAGCATTTAGCTCTACTTAGATGTTGGCACTTGGTTCTTTGACAACGGTGCTTCTAGGCATATTGTATGCCACAGGGATTTGTTTTCCTCTGTTATTGTAGCTCCTGTTGGCAAGTGTGTGTAGTGTGCCAACAATGCATCTTACACTGTTAGAGGTATTGGGGAGATTGTGTTGATAGCCATTGATGGCTCTACTCTTTGCTTACAAGATGCATTATTTGTGTCAGGCATAAAGAAGAATTTGTTGTCCATTTCTTCTTTTGCAAAGTGTGGTATGTAAGTCACATTTGATGATGACAATTGTATGATCAAAGATAAAAAACTCATGACATTGTTTTTGACTGGCACATTATGTCATGGACTCTATGAGTTAGATACTTATTCAATTGATCGATCGGTCTATTTAGCATCTACTCTTACTCCTGCTATGTCACAGGCAGAGTTATGGCATGCTTGTATGGGACATGTCAACCATGGCAATTTGATGCTTATACAGTGTACACAAATGCTAGATGGTTTACCTCTCTTGGAGAGACCTCTTGAGCATATATGTGAGGGATGCATTTTGGAAAAAATGCATCGATTCTCGTTTTCTCGTGATGTTGCTTTTAAGGCAATTGCCAGATTACAGATTGTGCATTTGGATGTATATGGTCCCATATAGACGAAGTCATTGGGTGGTTGTTATTATTTTGTCACTTTCATTGATGACTTTAAGCGTTTTTACTGAGTCTACTCATTGGTGAAAAAGTCAGAAGTGTATGATGCATTTTTGGCTTTTGTTGTACTTGTTGAAAGTCAATTTGGTTGCACTCTCCATTTGGACCGAGGGGGGAATACATGTCTTCCATGTTGAATAATTTTTTGAAGCAGAAAGGCATTGTCCATCAGAACACTACTGCATATACTCCATAGCTGAATGGGGTTGCACAGAGAAAGAATCAGTTACTCATGGAGATGGCCAAATGTATGTTGAAAGCAAAGATTTTGCCACATGGTTTTTGGATGGAAGGAGTTAATGTGTGCTTGCTATGTTTTTAACATGTGCCCTACCAAGGCATTAAAGAATGTTACGCCTTTTGAGGCTTGAAACAGCTGGAAACCTTTTGTTGGACATTTTTGTACTTTTGGGTGTCTTGCGTATGCTCATATTCCCCAGGTACTAAGAAAGAAATTGGACAACAAGGCTCTTAAATGCATTTTTGTAGGGTACAACAATGAGAGCAAAGGATATAGATTGTATGATCCTGTCTCCAAGAAAGTATTTGCCAGTAGGGATGTGGCTTTTGATGAAAAATCAGATTTATCCCTTGCTGGTTTTGGTACATATCAAGCTACCAGTGATGTATTTGAAGGACTGCTACCCATTTCTTTTGGTGATACAATTGGAGCTTCAATAAATGAACATAATGTTCAGCCAGCTGCTCCATTGAGCAATGCAGATATTCAGATGACTGATCTGAATATTCTGCAAGATATTGAATTTGAGATTCAACAGAAGCTTATGCACAATCAGAAAGCTACGCAGATGCCTAGATGATACTTGTAGACTATGAAAGATAGTCATTTGGATGCTCCTATTGCTGGTCGTACTAGAAGAGAAGCTTGTCTACATGATCATGTTAATGGAGTTTGTTATGGCAGTACATACACTTGATGATCAGGAGCCTGAATGTTTTGAGGATGCACAACAAAGTGTACATTGGATGGCAACAATGCAAGCTGAATTTAATTTTATCATAAAGAATCAAGCATGGGATTTAGTGGCATTGCTTGTTGGGAAGAAAGCCATGGGTACAAAGTGGGTCTATAAGGTGAAAAGGAATGCAGATGGATCCATTGACAAGTATAAAGCCAGGCTTGTGGCCAAAGGCTATGCACAAAAGAAAGGCATTGACTATGAGGAGACATTTGCTTCCACATCCCATATGACTACCATTCGGTCTATGGTTGCTTTGGCTGCCCATCATGCTTGGATTGTGTATCAACTTGATATTAAGATTGCATTTTTACATGAGGAACTTCAAGAATAAGTGTATGTACAACAGCCCATTGGTTTTGCAGTCGACGGATTTGAACACTTGGTATGCAAGGTGAAAAAGGCTTTGTATGATTCGAAGCAAGCTCCCCGAGCTTGGTATACAAAAATTGATGCCTTTTTACTTAGCCAAGGGTTCGTCAACAATTCATCAAAGTCTACTCTTTATGTACGTAAAGAGGGGGTCATATGTCTTTATGTAGATGATCTTCTGCTCATAGGACACATGCTGATCAAATTTCAGCATTCAAACAAAGTTTGCAGCAAACTTTTGAGATTGCAAACTTAGGGCCTTTGCACTACTATTTGGGCATTGAGTTCATTCATGATGCTAGAGACATTAGATTGTCAGAGTCTAGATATATTGGTAGACTTCTTGAGAGGTTTGGCTTACAGGACTGCAAGCCATTTTGCACACCAATGGAGCTTGGACTCAAGTTGTTCTTGCATGATAATAGTGATTTGTTTGACATCCATGCGTGTGCTCCAATAGTTGGATGTCTTGTTTATTCATGCAACACAAGGACAGATATTCAATTTGTAGTTTCAGCCTTGTGTAGATATATGCACAGTCCACGCATGTCACATTGGCAAGCTGTGAATCGTGTATTTCGTTACTCGTAGGGGACTAGGACTCTTGGATTCCTTTATGCCAAGGGGGAACCACTGCAACTACATGTTTACAATGATTTAGATTGGGCCAGTGATTTTGATTCACGCCACTCTATGAGTGGAAATTGTTTCTTTCTTGGCTCATCTTGCATCTCTTGGCTTAGCAACAATCCATTGTTGCCACATCGTCTTGTGAAGTTGAATACAAAGCAACTTTCACTACCACAGTTGAGTGTGTATGGCTCAGATATTTATTGGCTGATCTTGATATATTTGTCACGGAGGCTTCTTCTTTGTTACCGACAGTTAGAGTACCATTATAGTGGCACGGAACCGAGTGTTTCATGCATGCATGAAACACATAGAGATCCACTATCACTTTGTCAAAGAGAGGCTATATGTAGGAGATATCAGCTTTATCTACTGTCTTGCCACCAGTAATGTGGCAAATATCTTCACCAAAGCTCTTCCTCGTGATAAATTTGAAGCATTCCGCAATGCTTTAAATTTGATCTCCTTTGGTAGATGATGATCCTTGTATATTGATTACTCTTCATTCTAGGGGGGTTTGTTGGGTTTGACTCGTGCTTATGCCCACAGAGGAGTGTCAGTGATTCTCGTAGGATACTAGGGTACTTTTTACTCTCCTTATGAGAGGTTCCCTCTCTTTCCCCCCCCCCCCTCCCCCCCCTCCCCGAGTTTTATTCTCCTTTATTTTTTGTGCTTATGTTATATAGTTAGGGCACTTATTGTGTTTTACACCTTTTGGGTGTGGACACACATTAATAACCCTAAGGTTTAAGTGTTGTACTTTGTAGTTGTACATTACACTCTTTTGATTATTGCATTTGGAGTCGCGCCTTTACTCTTACGCTCTCTTCACTATCAACTGTGTACTCTCAGCTGAGCTTCGATTTGTCCTTTCTCTCACAGGTTTGTTTCTTTGATCATGAGCATCTGGTTTCGCTTTCTAAAACCACTCATTGTATGGGCTTCTAGTTAATGTGACTATCTGAGTGTAAAAGTCTTAGTCATCTGAGCTTTCTGGTCAATCTGACCGTACGACTAAACTTTTAATATTTTGGGCATCTCGTCAATGATGACCCAAGTATAATTGTAGGGTATTCTGGCCATTGGCCACCCGTAAATAGAAAGATGAACATTTAATCATATTTTGAAACACTCAAATAATACAAATTGGCTTTCAAAGTACATGAGCATCAAATTAATTTGGAATCATTGAGCCAATATGTCTTGGTAGCAATTGATATACAAAAGGTTTGTTACAATCCTGGTTTGAGAAGAAGTGAGCCTATACTCTTGAAGAAGACGAGTGTTGAGGTGTCCTATAAGGGATTGTTGCAACTCTTGAACAAATAGCTTCTTGGGACCTTTTTCTCCATCAGTTGCTAAATGCATAACATTATGAAACAATCATAATGCTCATGAGAGGTTTAGGGAACAATCCAACAATATGGTGGTGGATCTTCCTTGCAATAGACCACTATCGATTTTGATGGTTCTCCTATGGATTTGATCACCTTTATTGACCTTAAGTTATGTAGGAATGATCTTATTTGTTGAGAGAGAAAATACAGAAAAGCAAATGGAAGGTAACTATTATAATAGACACAAGGTAGAAACAAAAAGGATTTGTGCATGCCAATGTCACTAGATGCATGGTTCTTCTTTATTTTTAGTTCTTCTTTATGAATTGTCTTCTTTTTTGTTAAAATGCCACATGCTCACAGCTAACAAATACAATAGTCCTTCATAGAACAAACTAGTCTATCGTAAGATTGAAAAGGCTATGATTTAGGAGGAAAGTCAAAGTCAAATATTTGAATTGCTTAACCTTCGATGCTAACCTTGAGGTCATGCATCTTTGCGAGCTTCTGCGAGAGTTAGGCACTCCTAGGATTGCAATGCTTACCACAGTCTATTCCAATCGCCAGAGAGCCATTGCCTTAGCTTGGAACTTGACCCTCCATTTGAGGACCAACCAGATTGGGGTTTATTACCATCTTATTCACGAGCAGATTAGACCTGGCAGATCTTCATCTAGAGTTCATTCCTTTATGGAACAGTGTTGTAGATGTCTTCAGAAAGGAACCTTGTTGATTGTTCATCGCACCTCTGTTTCCATCAGGCATCAGCATGGCCACTTGTAGATCTTGATCTTGTGCCACAGGTGCATGAGGGTTGAGGTTCCCAGTTAGGACTGAGGTTCCCAGTTAGGCTTGAGGCCCAATTAGGCTTGAGGCTCCCAGTTAGGCCACACATGACAAAATTGTACGTGGAGGATCATATTGCGAGGTTAGAGAGACCTGGCCTAGCTCTAGAGATTTTCTGTATAATAGCAAGAGTGAAGATCAACTGGTGCAAATCAAATGGTTTGTCATATATTCCTACTCTTGGGGGTTCACTTGGGCATCAAATGGCTAAGGCTGTTAGATACATTGGCTTTCAAGCGGGATTTGACGTTCGTGTTGATGCTATATTTTCTTTGGTGGATGTCTGCCCGTTTAGTTGGTTCTGCACTGGTGTCCCACTTTGCCCATAAAAGGAACCCGGACCCACCAATTCTACATCATTTATTGAGACATCATACATAGATTCATCATTCTTCCTTTATCTGTGTCCATTTTGAGTTGCTATGCAAAATGCACACACTTCTTATGGTATTAGAGCAATGGTTGCAGAGTTGATGACAATGAAGCAGGAGGACATCATCACAGATGATAAACATTCATGTGTAAGGCGAGTGCGTAGTTCAAGGCAAAGAGAGGCAACCTGATCATGTGACAATCAAATGTAGGCCGTGTGTCATCTATATGGACTTCTGCTGTATTATTGAGTTTGGATGGTCTTTAGAATCAGTTTTCTGGTAGAGATATAAGTAGCAGGTGTCAGTTTTTCCCAGAAATGACAGATTTTATGTGATGATTGGGCTTGTTTTGGAGACATCTTCAGACCACTTCCAGTCCTTCTGGCAAGGTTCAAGTGGACTGTGGATCAGCACGAGCTTTTGTGAGTTTTGCTTTCAGGTAGCACAATAAAGTAGAGCTGCCATATTGTTGTGCAGGATACAGGATACGTAATGGGTGGTAGAGAAAACCAACAGGGTTTGCAAGTAGAAATGCATTATTTATGAATGTTTGAACTCATAAATCTCAAATAGGAGCTCCTATGGAGAGTGATAGTGGACGCTCTCCTCTTTGAGGACCGAGACCAATTTATGCACTTGTTTAGGTTGTGCCATGTTCCTTGTAAGATGTGGTGTTTTATTTCTGTAATGTGGAAGCTATGGCTTAGCATTCCTCCATTGAGTAAGTGGATCTTTGGTGGTCTCATTTTTCGCTGTGCTACCTGAAAGCAAAAGTGGCAAAGGCTTGTGCTGATGCAGTCCACTTGAACCTTGCCAAGTGCAATGGAATGTGTCCGAAGGTGACTCCAAAACAAGCCCAATTGCCACATAGTACTGTCATTCCTGGGAAAAACTCTGGCGCATGCTACTTATATCTGTGGGAAAACTGATCCAAAAGACCATCCAAACTCAGTAACAGACCAAAAGTCCATATGGATGACATGTGGCTTGCATTTGAATGTCATGCGGGTAAGTAATGGGCAGTGGAGAAAGCCAGCAGGGTTTGCAAGTAGAAATGCATCATTTATTGATTGGTTGAACTCTTAAAGTTCCTTTCTCAGATAAGAGCTTGTATGTAGAGTGATAGGGGAGGTTCCTCTTCGAGGACCAAGACCAATTCATGCACTTGTTTAGCTCATGCCTTGTGCCTTCTAAGATGTGGTGTTTTATCTCTATAATGTGGAAGGCATAGCTTAGGCTTTAGCAATTCTCCATTGAGGGAGTGGATCTAGGGTTGCATTCTGTCTGTGGACGGATCCATATAGTACAATCCATCCAGTTCGGTCGGACATGTACAATCTGTCTAGTTTTTGTCCTTTTTTTTTTGAGTTGGTGTTTTTTAAAAACTGGATTTTGGCTTTACCCTTTTCCTCTTTATCCTCACTAAGCTCTACTTGTACCTCATTTACCACCTCCTCTTCTTCTAAGTTCTACCTCTCTCTTATGAGCTCCTCTACTCTTTTGACTTAGATCTCCTTCATCCACTTCTCTCTACCTCTACATTCTCCTCTTTCTCTTATGTTTCATCCCCGAACCCCTATGTGTAGATCTGTTTCTATTTCCTCTTCCTTTACCTCCTCTTCTTTCCCTTCCCCTACCTCTACCTATATATCTATATTCTTTACCCCTATCACAATGCCTAAGCTTGTTCATGAAGCCTTTGCATTACACACATCTCAGATCGAGTCTTAGCCTTCAATTTCTTTTTGTTTTTTTTCATTGTACATATTTTCAATATTATAAATGAAATTGGATCTTGGAAATTACTTGTGACTAGAGACTTGGATTTACATTTTGTCTCAACCTCTGGAGTCTTATGATGTTCATGACTCATTATTGAAAACTAGAGCAAAGACATTTGTGGTTTGTAAATTGTATTTGTATTGGGTGGATAATGCCTTGTGACACTTTATCTCATAGACAGCCACTCTCATGTTAAAAATAGTAGTATTTACTAGGCAAACCCTTAAATTTCTATGTATTTTTAATGACTGTACGAAACAATAGATTTTATCTGACATCTTTTTGTGTACTTTCGATACTGTACTAAGTCCATGTTCTGGACGGATTATACCTGATGACCTTGGTAGGATCCCATGAGGCACTTCGGGAGAAGAGGCTAGAGGATTCAATCATTTTCTATTTGTTCCATCTGTCAGGCTGTTGGCATAGGTGGATGACATGGAATGCCTTTAATAGTGATTCTCAATTGTCTCATAATGTTGGACTTCTCGTTTGGGAATTTCTCACTATAAGGACAGCAGAGTGTCAGCTAAAGTGTCTGCATACACCACAAGTATCAGCATGGGTCTTATATGCCAGCTACATGGCCAGCTGTACAGGTTAAAACAATAAACATGATCTGACATATAGTGCAAATGTCAGCATGGTGCTTATATGCTAGACATAGGGCCAACTGTACAGATTAAAACAGCTAACTTTACAAGGATGATGGCCAAATTTATGAATAGCACATGTAATGATAGGCGGCTTTTCAGAGTACATAGTTGAACTTTTGAGATTTTTGAAGGTGTGCACAGCACACAAGCTTGCTTTACTTTTAAATATTCTAACAAGCAATGATGCTAATTTACAGGGATGGCAGATTGCGTGCTGGTAAATAGTATGTTCACTGCAGCCACATTTGCTGCAACATTTGCAACTTTACACGCAATGGGGATTAGGCCAAGAGTCCTTTATCCAGCTGTAAATACAGATCAGTTCCCCATCAATGGCAGACTGCCATCAACAGGGCAAAAGTAATATTGCTGCTTCTTATGTATAATTCCTCTTTTTGATGTGTGCGTTGTTTATTAGAAACAGATTTTAACCCCAAATTGAGGATAATACAAGGTGCAAAATGCAGTTGTTGGTTCTTGAACATTCTGTCCTTGATGTTTGTGTTTCTTAGTGCTATTACATGAGGGATGATGATATGTGTCAAGATTGGATTGTAATAGTGCTTGTGAGCTCTTTATGTACTACATCATCCCTTGATCTTTGTTTGATCCAGTAAGATATAAAAAATACTCACAGCAACATTATTGTTCTTGTCTAGCCACATGTTTCTTTATGTACTACATCATCCCTTGATCTTTGTTTGATCCAGTAAGATAAAAAAGATACTCACAGCAACATTATTGTTCTTGTCTAGCCACATGTTTCTGTCCATCAACCGGTTTGAACGGAAAAAGAACATTGGTCTAGCTATTTCAGCATTTGCTTTGCTGCTTCATCACAAGTCAAGAAATGGAGCTTTGGCATATAATAGTGTAGAAGGATTGCAGCTTGTTATTGCAGGTTTGTATTTCCAGTTTTTGGAAAAGTGTTCTATTTTCTTTTTCTAAAGCTACAGTTGAAAGAACGGAGTTTATGTTTGGCAGGGGGCTACGATGAGCGTCTGAAAGAAAATCAAGATTATTTTGTAGAACTCAAACAACTGACTGTAGACAAAGGAATTAGTGAGAATGTGACATTTTTGCCGTCATGCTCAACTTCAAAAAGGAATGAGTTACTAGCTGCTTGTCTTTGCCTTCTTTATACTCCAATGGTATGTTTTGCGAATCCTTTTGTATTCCATCTGCTTCAGTAAGCATGAATTCAAATGCAGATCAAAAGTCTTCTCTTAATCAATTTGTTGATAAAAGAAAAAGGCTTTAAGGGCGTGGAACTGCGGATTGCAAGCTGAGGTAGTAGAGATTGTGCTTAATGTTGACCGTGCTAAACAAATGATACTGTTTAAAGTAGACAATGTGGAATTGCATTCACACTTTGATGCTTGCTCTTATCTGAAATGAGGGAAAAAGCAAGAGTCACATCCCACAAAAGCTATGAATCCCAGTGAGTACTCAAACTTTTAAAAAAATTGTCAGTGTGCTAGGAGGCAAAACTCCTGGCTTTAGAAGAGCTGAGAGCTTTAAAAAATAAATGCACAAAGGGTTTTACTGATAGATACCTCAAGTCTTGATGATCATTCTTCAAGAAAAAAGACATTCTTTTTGCATTTTGATATGATGTGAGTGAATGTTTGCAGGATGAACATTTTGGGATTGTCCCACTTGAAGCCATGGCTGCCCAAAAACCTGTCATTGCTTGTAACAGTGGTGGGCCCAAGGAAAGTGTTGTCAACAATGTTACAGGTTTTTTATGTGAGCCTACACCGCAAAGCTTTTCATGTGCAATGAATGTCTTGCTTTGTGAGCCTGAGAAAGCGAAGGAAATGGGAATCTCTGCTAGGCAGCATGTGGAAACTAACTTCTCTAGACATGTTTTTGGAGAAAGATTGAATAAAACTGTTGTGGATATGCTTATTTAGATTTGTACATCACCAAATGCTGTTAGATGTTCACAGTTGGCAGTAAATAGTGTATCTGTCGGGCTCATTGCCTTTCGGGTCATCTAAACTTTTTGCAACAGCACAACCAAACAAGGCCAATTAGATGGCATTGTACTGCCACTACGTTGATCATGTAAATTATACAATGACATTGTGCTATCATGGACTGGTGTCTTTTTAATTTCAATGCTCCCTTTTGAGCAAGTTTTTTCCCAAATCTTACACTTCTGATGTAAATCTGCCTGTCTAGTTTTTTAAAACTAATTGGCCTACCCACCCAAGAGGTGGTGGAGAGGTTCGCCAACACTTTCCCCATAAGCAGGAAATGGAAAATTGAAAGATGTCATTTCATAGGCATAGGAGCTTTATCTGGATTTTTCATAGCTCTTTTACGTATCATAACCTACACAGGCTCACAATATCTTTTAGATGTGAGCTGGTTTGCTAACTTTGTAGTTTTATAACATACACAGTCTCACAGGGCACCTCGGCCTTTTGCAAAGGTTAATAGTTCTTTATTCTTTCTTTCTTTCTTTCTTTCTTCTGTCTTTGTAAACAAGATCAACTCTCTCTCTCTCTCTCTCTCTCTCTCTCTCTCTCTCTCCACAGCCAAACTTTAAGTTTACTGGCTTGTTGCTGTTCCAAAATGTAGTATGAATGTAGCATATTATATATATGTATTACACTGAAGTCCAGATGTCAGAGCATGTACTGCTCATGTTTGTTTGAACTTTGTTGAACATAGACAGCAAAAGGAGATATTACATACCTTATTCATATGTATAAAAGAAGCTTGTCTACTACTATTGATTGAGACTGGCCAAGTAGCTACATCCCATAGGGGTCCAAAAGAAAGTGAAGTTCCAAAAGCCTAAGTTAAGATGTAGTCATGTCCATATGCCTAATGTAGTATTTACTCATCCCAATATCTCCCTCGAGTTAGTGTGGGGAGGTTAAACTATCTTGGTAGGCATCTCTTGGTAGGTGTGACTTGTTTTTTTGGTGAAGAGGGTGAGGTGGTTGCCGCATGGGTTGGATGTCTCCCCCAAAATAGGTGCATGGCTTGCTCTAGGGTGACACCTTGTAAAGTGATCTACTTAGATTTGGAGGAGCATCCTTCCCGAGGCGGGGGGGGGGGGGGGGGGGGGGGGGGGCGCGGGGTTTCCAAAACTATCTTGGTAGCATCTCTTGGTAGGTGTAACTCATTTTTTTTGGTGAAGAGGGCGAGTGTTTGTCGCAAGGGTTGGGGATGCCTCCCCCAAAATAGGGTTGTGGCTTGTCCAGGGTGACCCCTTGTAAAGTGATTTGCTTAGATTTGGAGTAGTAGCCAACTAGGTGGGGAGTTTGGGACTTGGTATGGATTGCAACGGGAGAGTTTGTAAGCAACCTCTATCTAGGTGGGTTTGGAGATGTTTTTCTCCTCGTCTTTAGAAGGGTGTCTTGAAGTATTTAAGTTGAAGTAAGAGTATCCTAGACATTTGTGGTCCTTATATTGTATGATCTATTGTAGTACTGTAAAGCATTGTTGCAAGGTGTAGTGATATCACCCTTGTCTCATGATGGACATTGTGGTAGCATGTGCCATACCAGTTGAACTCTATCTCCATTTCACATATGGTAATGTGGTATGATACTGTAATATTTGCAACCATAGAGAGAGAGAGAGAGAGAGGGGTTGGATATACGGTTGTAGAAATGCATGCACACAGCTTGGAGAGAGAGGATTGAGAGCTTACAACACAAAGTATATTGAGGAGTATCAATGTAGAAGATTCACAAGGCTAATTTTTTTCCTAGAGTGAATGGGCAATTATATGAGGTTAGGGGGTAAAACCTTATAGTGAGATAAAGAAAATCTCGATGGTCCCAAGTGTTAATACACATCACTATCGAAGTACGGTAACAAAATTTCCCTTGGTTGCCATGCAAGAAAAGAGAGTTTACATGTGTATAGATGGTGCTAAGATTGATGGAATATGATCAATCCACAAAGGAGAATAAGGTGAAATCTTTGAAGCTTCAAAGTTCTTACAAGGCAAAGCCTCTTTGAAAAGATTTGTAAGGTTTGGCTTGCATTGGCACATAGGCAAAGGTAATTTCTCATGTAGAGAGGTCCAATGCTCATATTAGCCAAAAGGCTTCTAAATTGAATATAATTAACCATACAATGAGAGTTGCCATGTACTCAACTTCACAATAAGAAGTGGCGTGCTACTTGGTCAACATCAATGTGCATGAGTTGCTAGGCATAAAACAACATACTTGTGTATATTTGAGTATGGCAACAAATAGTCTAATTAGAATGTGAAAAAGCACGAAAATTTAGTTGAACTATGCTCCTTGAATAAAACAGTCCAAGGTGTTGAGTGGCACTTAAATAACGGCATTTGTTTTCTGCCTATCAATTCTTGGTGGCTTGGTTGTACTAATCTTGGTCATTAGTGAGACTGTGAACTAAATGTTAGGTCTCATGATGCATACATAAATTAAGCATCCAACAATCTATTGATAGAGATAGATATCAAAGTAGTCTTCAATACCATGAGGGTCAACTTAAAACTTGTCCTTATAGGAGTAGTGATATGCTTAGAATCTTCAATTCCATATCTCTACAATAATGGCTTGATACACTTTCTTTGGCATATATCAATGTCTTTGTCATATTGCTTAAGCTAAATGCCCAAACAATCAATAGGCCTAAATTAGACATGTTAAAAGTTGAATTTAGGTTAGCCTTAAAACCAGCAATATATGTGTTGTTAGAACTAAAAAGTAGTATGTTATTCATTCAAAATTGCAATTTTAATATCTTACTAATGTATGTTCCAACTATTACGAGCTATTAATGCACAAAATGCTATCTGCAAGTGTAAGTAAAGGTTTAGTAATCAAGTTAATGCCCTCTATCAAGTATAACTCTTTGCTATAGGTCTAGCCTTATATTATAGCATTCAACACAAAGTAGTATGTTATCCATTCAAAAAGGCAAATTTGATGTCCTATTGATGTATATTCAAGCTATTATGAGCTAATAATGTACAAAGTACTATGTATTGTCATCATATGGCAAGTGTAATCAAATGTCTAATCAAAGTCAATGCTCTTTGTCAAACATAACTCTTTGTCACAAGTCTAGCCTCATAGTGATCAACACTACCATTAGGCTTATGTTTCAACTTATAAACATGCTTAGTACTAATGGTCTTTTTGCCAAGAGGCAAGTCACATGAATCAAAGACTATTCTTGATAAAGTATCGTCCTTATATTGCACAATATCCATCTAATTTTTTTTAATTTTGCACCTCTTCAAGTGAAAAAGGCTCATCATCACACATACTAGAAAGGGCTAGTATATAACATGATGCATAAAACGCAATATGAGAGCTAGAATGAGTACTACTAGACAAAGAGGCATCTAATATACTATCATATTATAAATGTACTAGTCATTTTGGCATAGTGCTTGACTTCTTAATCTTTGCTCCCTCATCAATGAGTGTATCATTCACATTTCCATTACAAATAGACTCTTCTACACACATATATCAATCTACTTGGTACATGAAAGTAAAGAATACATAGTATCTTCCACAAAGAAGACATCATGATTGACCAAAATACACTTAGTTTGTGGTTGATATAACTTGTGACCATACTTTTAGAATTGTAACAAATAAAGATACATTTCAAAATCTTGTTATCCATATTTTTGTGATAAGCAAATAACCAAAAACGCGCAAGTCAAGAATATATGGATTTTTTCCATGCCAAGCATCATATGGAGCAATCAACTACAATTCTTTGATAGGACATTTGTTTTATATATATATATATATATATATATGTATATATGTATGTATATATGTATATATGTATGTATATATGTATATATGTATGTATATATGTATATATGTATGTATATATGTATATATATATGTATATATGTATATATGTATATATATATGTATATATGTATATATATATATATATGTGTGTGTGTGTGTGTGTGTGTGTGTGTGTGTATATATTGCACACATCACAATCTAATAGATTCCATGTGGTCAAGGTTTGTTGCCTTTTGATAATTCATCATGACATCTCCATAAAAGACCTATTCTTTTTCTCAATTATATTATTTTGTTGAGGTGTATAAGGCACTACATATTGGTGTTCTATTCTAAAACATTAGTCTTCTTATAGAAAAATAGAAAATAACTTCTCAAATGACAAAGAATTGGGATTGCCTTTCATCATCAAACGGTGAGTGGATGCAAAACTTTGATAAGAATTAGGAAGACCATTGAGATTAGTCTATTTAAGTGAATTGTCTGCCAAAATCTCACCTCTAGCAATTAATTGCACCTTAAGATCTTTGATCTTTATAAAAAAACTATCTATAGAGTCACCTTTATCCATGTGTTCACTCTCTAATTGCTTATGCATGTAACTAATACACACCTCATTTCTTTCTTGATACAAGGGTGCAAGAGTATCTTGAGCATCTTTAGCTATTTTACATGAGTGAATGTGTGGAATTATGATACTTTTCTTTATAATCAAGGTATGAGTATTTGCATTCTTGGCATCCTTGAAAATTTTCTTAGTAGTAGGTGGTGATACTTTATAGTATTAACAATAACAGAATTGGAATATGCAACATCCTTAATAGTACTTGTTTCTCTTGTGCTTACAAGTTTCACAACTACAAGAGGATGTATATCAATTCCCTAAATAGCTTCCTTAACTCTTTTGCATCAATAAATATATGATACATCATATATGCTTTGACTTGTCCTCAATCCCAATATAATTGAGTATACTATAGTTGCTATGGCCATTAACTATACTTGATACAAAAGTTGCATGTCTAGAGGAAAATCTGTACAAAACCAACACACTATACAACACAACACAAAGTAGATATTAAGATGCCCTTACATGCAAAAATGACCACTATAAAAACTTTTACATAAAAGATAGAACAGCCTTCAAATCACTGATAGCCATGCAAATGGGGCTTGCAATGGACCCAGAATGCTTGTTAAATCTCATCCCAATTGAAGGAGATAAAGTAGAGGGTATTCAAGAAAACTACCCATGAAGTCAATGCCCACTCTAATACCAAACATTGGATTTAGGGTTGCATGGATATACATACGTCTTGGAGAGAAACAAGCTTGAGAGCTCAAAACATAGTGCCTCTCCTAGTAAGGGAAAAAAAGTACCTCAATGGTTCCAAGTGTGCTCATACACATCACTACCAAAATATGATAAAGATAAAAACAAACAACCATATGAAAAGTTGAAGAAGTGGTTGTTTTATGCATCGGGGATGTCTCTTGTAACATGAGGATGTTTGTAAAGTTATCTGCTTAGATTTGGAGAAGTAGGTAATTGGTGGGAATTTGTAAGAACACCCTAGGTATTTGTGGTTTTTATACTCCTTGATTTATCATAGTGATATGGAATATTATTGGATGAGGTAGTGGTATCGCCCTCATCTCATGGTATACAATGCAGTAGCATATGTAATACTCCCTTGACTCTACCTCCACTTTACATCACTAACAAATGTGTTCATGTGGTGTAATGCTCTTATATCTCCTTATCTCCATTTGGAGACTTCGATGTGTGAGAGAGAGAGAGAGAGTGTGTGTGTGTGTGTCTCGTGATTTTTGCTAAAAAAGGGGGACTTAGATGGAATTGTTATTATTTCAAGAGCTTCAACCATATAAGCAATGCTATCTTTCACCTCACTAACTATACTCCATTTTTTATCCAACCTGGCAATCGGTGATTTATCAAGAAAAACAAATCCATGACTAGATTCAATATTTAGTGAGCTCACCTACTTACCTATTGCATTGGTCCTCGTCGCTTCATGGGATTGCAAGTAGCTCCACAATCCAAGTGGTGCTTTTCTTTGATTCACTTTATCTACTCCATTGTAATTGATTTGATCTGTAAGTGCTCCATTGTAGAGAGGAAATATAAAGAAGAAGGACGAGAACAAACCTCAACCTCAGACTCCACATCTCACTCTCCAAGCTATGAAGTATAACCCTCCAAGTTACTCACTTTCCCTCTCACTCTTACATGATCACTCTCCCACCCTCAATAAGGTGCTCAATGGATAAGATGGAAGCAAGAGAAGGGAGCTCTCAAAGTTTGCACACACAAGAATGAGTTCCTCTATTTGCTTTTTAGGTTTTATACATAAGATTTCTAGTTTAGGGTTTCCTCCATAAGTTGGTCACCCTACCCATATTTTTTAATCAGTCCTCTTTGGTCCATGCATCCATCTTAGATTAATTGGAGCAATCCTACCAAAAGTGAATAGGAGGTGCCCGCAACCTCATCTAGCTAGATGTTTTCCTATCTAACTCTAGGATATTTGCACATGAGTGAGCTTGTCTCTTATTAATATTACAAAATAATAATGTAGCCACTCTATTGTATGTTATTGGATGATGCCATATAAAACATGGTAGTGCAATATGGAGAGTCAGCATTAGTAGCTTGGACAAGGCCTTATATCCAAGTTGAGATTTTGAACGGTGGGTCTCCAGTGGTCACAATAGCTTGTGGTAGTTGGAGAAATTGGTTTCTTTCTCAAGTGCTTTTCCACCTTGCTTCTATTGTTGCTATGATGACACTAAAGTGAATGAGAATTAGAGAGAAAAGTGCAAGTGACTCGGGGAGATATGTCTAACCATAGGTGAGTTGAGCTCCTAGGTATTTTCTATCCTTGATAAGCCTTGATCAAGTATGTGGGGGAATTGGAAGAAGGGCTAGGGTATTAGGGATGGAGCTAACCAACCAAGGTCATCGAGTACTCCTAACTCGAGGATCCCTATGTGCGGTGCCATAATCATGCATGCTTATTTATTTCTTTTTCTTTTTAAATAAATATTTAAATGTTATATAATTACACTTTCAATCTTACAAAAATGATTGGAATATATTGGAGATTATGAGGCTGAACATGAGAATAATTTTAACTTTTGGCACCGTTAGTGCATTATGATGCTTATAAAATGAATGTTGGCCCAAATGATTAAAGCATGAATCTTGTCATTGTAATAGCAAGTGTTTTTCTTGGAGCACTATAAATATTAATGAAAATTGTAGTTTTTGGATGAGCAATTTGCACATCCATTTGATGAAGTCATCTTCTTGACATTGGTTGTCTTCTTGCATTCCCTTGATGTTAATTAAGAATCCTTGAAATCCATGTTTTTTAAATATTTTTGCATTTTGAGCTCCTCTCAAATTGTTTACTTTGTTGCTTTATTGATGTCATCTTTAGGCTTGAGCTAACCACTTGTTCTGTTTCGTTTCTAACATCACTAACACATTTAAAGCACTCTCTCTGTTACTATACAATTGTTTTATCCAACACTTCATAAAAATTGAGACCATATGCACTTGAGTTCAACAAAATCCAAGATTAAAATTTTGACTTTACCTTATACCACTTAACTAGTTTTAAACTCATTAGCAACTCATTTTGTTGCATCCTATTGCATGAAACATGTTGCAATGTAGCATTGTTAGGGTGTTGCCCTTGTGGTATGCATTGCTTTTTTCTATTCAAGATTCATATATATACAACAATTGAAATGAATTGATTATTTCCATGCAAGTTAATGAACTATTATAAAGTGTTACTAAAGCCATTTCTAGAAGTCATGATTGTATTGGAGAGTGCAATGTAAGCATCAAGAAATTGTGGAACTTTTTCAAAGAATATCATATAGACAATTATGTTGAGTACCACATTACCCTAGCCCAATCAGCTAGCGATATGTAGTTCCCCCTCCATGAGAAACTTATCTAGTAGAGAGTGATTTTCAACTAGTTCAGGCAGTTCAACATTCCGTATAGTCGCAAGTAGTCACAGGAAAGTTAGAGCTACATGCATCAAGCCATTGGAATTCCATGCAACTCATCTGACTCTTCATTACTTGAGCACCTAGTCTTGCATTTGATGTTGCATTGTTTATCATTTATTATTGAATTCACTCAACCCTTTTGCTTTTATTTCCAATGCTTATACTATCTACATGTTAGTTGTACAATCCTCAGTTTGGAAGGAGGGAGTTGAGCAAAGCCTCTCAACTTTAGCTTTTGGGATATCCTATATAAGTACATGCATCATTTGTGGATATTGATTAAAAACATGTTCTTGCTTGTCCCATGTCAATGGTCATTGTAGAAACCATTTATATTCCTTAGGAAAATAAGCAAGATTGATATGTATGGCTACGTATGTCAATTTTTTAATCTTATTATCATCTTCCTTGTAGCACTTCATTATTGGTTGATACTTGTCTCAAATATTTTCTTTTGTTACTTCCATAAGAGGCCTTTATATTTGCTTAGGCTTCAAGTTTGCTAGAGGTTCTAATTGAGGGGTTCATTTCATATCTGGTACTAGGTTGATGGCACTTTCAAATTTGTATTTGTATCCTTCTTCATTGAATCACTATGGGTTTCCTCCTAGGCAAAGTTAACCATTGTTAATCACAGGCAAGGTGTGGGGTGCAACTATTGGGGCTTTGTTTTGGATTTGAAATTAGAATTAGTAATGGTCAAGTTAGTGGGTTTAAGTCTTTGGGGGGTCACTCATGAATATAATTTTATATCTCACGAGTTTAAAATAAGAGGTTTAAAAATACTATTTTAATACATTTTTTACATATAGAAGGCTGTCATATAAAGGGGTTATTTATAGATTGAATTAAAAAAAGGTTGTGTTTTATTCAAGAAAAATTCATAGATAATGAAATTTATAAATAGATCGTGAATGCACCTGATATAGAGGATATGTATGTAATGAACCCCATGAGGTTTAATTATAGTACTAGTTGAGATCAACTACTTAGTTGGACCCTTTGATAGTTTGGAGACACTCTTGGGCTCATTAGTTTTAGATGAAACCTCATGGCAATGGTTTTGGTTCCTTTCTATTGCACATTCTACAATTTACTATCCTCTTAGGGTCCATTTTCACAGCTTAGTAGTAGCACATAACTATTGCTATTGTGTTTTGCATTTTTGTTTTCGTGACAATGGCTTCAACTTATGAGACTGTGGTGGGTTGATTGATGAACCAAGGCCTAGGTTTGGCCATTGCTTATCCACATTTGATATTTCCATTCTCTCATTATCAAGGTTTTCTTGTTTAGTCTGAGTGGTATTGTTGGGACTTAGGAGCTTTAGCACTTCATCTTATGTAAACATTTTCTTTGAATTTTCAAATGTGACCTTCTTGGATTGCTTAGGGAGACATTGTTAGTTGGTGATGGTATCCTTAGCTACCCCTTGGGGATCTATTTCCTTAGATTGGGTAGCTATACTTGACTACAACTATTGAATTATTTATTTCAACTTAGGTGATTAAGGTAATTTAGTTCTAGGAGACTTCGGGTGCTTAAAAGTACTAGCAACTACCTTGGGTTGTTGTTTGGCAACACTAGGTGGAGCTTTTGTCTACTTATGGGGACTTCATTCTTTACATCGAGTAGCATATTAGGAAGGTGACTACTTTATGGTTCTCATTTCTATTGGCATCATTTTAGACAGCATCATTTTCTCTTGTGGATTGATAACTATCTTATGCTATTGCACATTAGCCAAGGTAGACTCAAGCTTCTTTTGCTGATAGGTAAGATCTAGTTGGCTTGGTCTCCTCAATTGTCCTTGACTTTGATCTTTGTTTTGATCCTTTCCCTTTTTCCTTGCCTTGGGTAAAACTTTCACTGTGTTCAACAGAGGTGATTGTGTAGGTGGTTTGGATAACCAAATCCATTAATTTTCCACATACTACCCTTGAGCACGTAGCAGTGCTTTGGAGACCCCTCATGGAACTATGATAACTCCCCATCGATGTTTACAATGGTATATCCAAGGTATTTGCTTCCAATTTTGTAGAGTTCTTTTCTTGACAACCTTAGAAGTTTTTTTATGATCTGCACTAGCTCAAGTTTTCTTTTTCATGCTGGGAAGAATTCACCTTTCTTTTTTGTGCTATGAGGATTTTGCCTAAGTGGTTCCTTTCCCCTCTTGTGCCTTGAAGATTTCCTTAAGGAATTCCTTGCTATCCCTTTTTGGATTTTTGCTTGACTCAAAGGCAAGCTTTTTGCTATTTAATTGAGACTTACCAAGTGTATCTTTATTGTGGCTGTGATTATCTATATCTGATGGGCTTCCTAGTCCACTTTGGATTTGATTGTGCGCTTGAAAGCACTTTTGAGCAGCACTTCCCTCCCAACGCTTCTCTATTTTAAGGCACAAGAGAAGGCTCCTTTAAACTTTGGATGTCTTGGATGGCATGCACCTGGGCAAGGGTCATGGCATTAAGGTGACGATGTGCTTTTGAGCTTCCCTCCCAGCCGATGTCACTGCCCGAAAGGACAAGATTTGGCCATATTGAAGTCGAGAAGGGCCTCAATGTGAGCTTCAATTATGCTGCCCAACTTGTTGATGTGCTCAAGTAGCACTCAAGACAGTTGGTCGATTGGAAAAGCTGCTTCAATCTCTTGCCAAATGAGCACACGCTCGATTACAGAAAATTAAGTGCAAATGAAAATAGAAATTACTTTAGCATTCCAATCACCTCAACAAATTCCTTGTTTCGTCCAATACAATTAGCATACTAAGGTTTTTGTTAATAGAGCATAAGAATACATGAAAAGCAAAAAAGTAATAATAAGAAAGGATATAAAGTGATATCATAATGAAAAAGAACTCTTAATCGCTTACAATTAGCATATCAATTACCTTCACAACTTTATTTCTTCTTTTGATTCAATTGACATGGCAAACCCATTCCAATAGAGTATACAAATATAGAAAAATAGCAAGAGTAATAGTAAGTGAGAATTAAGGTAAGGAGAAAGGCCCATTGCCATGAAAATGACTTCTAAAACCTGTAGAATATTAACATTCCAATTACCTTTGTCAATCTTCTTTCTTCTTCTAATATGGCATGTGAAACGAGTTTAAGCTTCTTCTAATGGCATGACAAGCACAAAGAGAAGGAGAACGCAAATGAGAGGAGGAAGGAACGGAAATAGCAAACAAAACAACAAAAGAATATGTAGAACCTAAAGAAAACCTAGAAAAATAAAATAAATTTAGTCCAAAAACAAAACGTAATTAGAACTTGAAAAAAGGGTACCTAGAGGTCGTTATTAAATGTCTTGGGAGATGTGGCATCATACCACAGTCTTAGTCAAAATCTTTGGGAATGAGGTTATTAAACATGAAAATAAAAGGAAAAGAAAGAAAAGAGAAAGCTATCACCATTATTTAATGCTAATTTGACCCTAAAATTAAAACAAATGATCCATTAATAAAGTTTCTTTTTTTCTCAATTTTTATCTAGTTAGGATGTTATTAAGAATTAATCCAAATTCTTACATGGCTCTTTTAACCTCAAAATTGGCCCTAATATAGGACCATGGGTGGTCATGTAGAAAAGCAAGCTCCAAGAGAGATATTAAATGCTTCCATTGTGGTAAAACACTTCACATCAAGAAGGACTATTATAAATAGAAGTAAGAGTAGAAGGAGAGGAAGAAGGACAAAAAGAATGTTAACAAGAAAGAGAGCCATAAGACAGAGTAAAGATTGAGAAAGTGAATACAATAATTATACATGAAGATGATGGTAAAGTGCTATTTACTTTTAGTATTCTTGCAAATGTGTTGGTTGTATTAAATGGACACTTGAACCGAGATTGGGTACTTCCTTTCATGTGATTCCTCATAGGAAGTGGTTCTATTCATATGATAGTAGTAGGGATGGATTTGTCCATCTTGGAAATGACTATGTGTGTGACATGGTTGGTGTAGGAGATTGCCATTTTCATTTCATAATGGCTTTACCTTCACTCTTAAGAATGTCTCTTAAGAATGTATAACATATGTTGCAAAGCTCATAAAGAGCTTGATTTCTATAGGTTAACTTGATGACTTGGGATATTTCACTACCTTTGCAATCAGTCATAGAAAATCCACAAGGTCTCGCTTGTTATAGCTATAGGATCCAAATGTGGAACCTTGTATTTTCTTCATGTATCCATTATAAAAGATCATGTAATTGCAGTTACCAAGCATCCAAGTGTATCTTTGTGGTATTGTGAGTTAGGCCACAAGTCTAAAAAAGGAATGGAAACCCTTTCTCATTTGAGTTAGTTACCATTTCTTTATTTTACTAATTTTTATATATGTGAGCATTGCATATATGGTAACCATGCTTATTTAGCCCATTAAAAACACTTAAACATGAAAAAGAGTGAGCTACTTGACTTAGTACATATTGATATATGTCGGACTACGCCTTACAAGGTCTTTAGGCAAGATATTCTATTTTAGCATATTTATTGATGATATGACTAAAAAAGTGTGGGCTTTTCCTATGGTTAGGAAAGATGATGCAGTGTCTTCCTTCCAAAAATTTTTGGCACTTACAAAAAATCAATGTGGAAAGAGATTAAAGTGTTTTAAGACTAATAATGGTGGAGAGTATATCTCTCATGAATTCAAAAACTTTTGTGAAGCATGTGGCATCAAAAGGGAGCTCACTACACCTAGTAATCTAGCACCACAAAATCGTGTGGCGAAACACATGAATAGGATGACTAATGAAAGGATATTAAGTATGCTTTCAAATACTAATCTTACTCTAGGCTTTTGGGTTGACACTATGGCAATGGGTATACATTTGGTAAACATGTCACCAAATAGAGGCTTGGACATACAAGAAACCTTCATATAATCATTTGAGAGTGTTTTATTGTAAAGCTTATGTACATGTGCCAAAAGAAAATCATAGTAAGTTGGAGCCTAAGTCACAAAAATACATCTTTATAGGCTATGTACAAAGTGGCAAAATGGGTTATCACCTTTGGGATCTATGTTAGAGAGAGAACTAGAGAGAGAAAGAGGAGAGAGAAGACTGCAGAAGAGAGAGAAATACTATAGGAAGAGAGAGAAAGAGAGTGATGAGGAGAGAGAAAGACATGAAAGAGAAAGAAGCCATAGAAGCTGTGAGCAAGATGGGAGAGAAGGACAATAATTGTATTAATGTGTCAAAAAGATATGAAAAATTACATGTCCTCTCATACCAATGTCAGTGTGACATGGCATAACATCAATATTATTTTTACACTAAATCCTTATTCTTCCTAGCTTCTTACAATCCATCCCCTCCCAAAGAATTTTGCCCTCAAAAACAAACTTGAAAGACTAGAAAATGATGGATAGAACAGAGTACTACTCTATTTTTACAGCTTTACGAATGGGAAAATGAATGAAAAATGACCAACATATGGACTAAAATTGAAGAACAAGAGTAGGCCTCAGCTATATACATGATCTGGAATACTTCGAGAGTATATGGAGTCGTAAGATCTTTAACAAATAATCTCAAAATGAAGTAGACAGCTTGCTGTGTAAAGAGACCCTACTGGACCAAATTTGCCATAACTTCTAGTAGAAGTGTCCAAATGAGGCATTGCCATATATCAAGATGTAGCTCTTGAAGAGTACTTTAAGCCCATGTAGATAGCTTAATTCTAAAAATTAGACACAATAAAAACTGTTCTAAAATAGCATGATGTCCTGATCTTGTCTGCACCAAAACTAGCTCCATAATCAATAGGCTTTAGCCACTAATGTATCCCTTAAGAAAGGAAACTCATCCAATATAGAATCAAGCCTCTAAGAAGCTTCCTCAGGTGGTAAACCTCTCCATTTGATCAAATATTCCATGATAGAACGAGATCAAAGCTTCTTCTCACACTGACCTATAACAGCCCTCTGAGATGTACTGAATAAGACCTTCTTCATCAATAGGTGGCAGCTCATCAATTATATCCACACTGGATCACCATAGAAAGGCTTGAGCTGACTAACATGAAAGACATTGTGAATCTTTGTGAAATAAGGGGCTTAAGGATCCAGTAGGGGCCATAAAATCTGTGAGCAAGCTTATTACTAGTTCCATCTTTTAATGTAGAGTACCTAGACTTGGGTACCTTCAGTAATACCAACTCTCCTTCTTGGAACTATAAAGGCCGCCTCTTCTCATCAGCATACATCTTCATTTGGTCTTGAGCTTTCCTAAGATTCATCTTACATTGCTGAAGAAGAGTTTGCATTCTTTCCAACTCTTCCTTCCCATGAGGGTTGATCCTTTCATTAAAGATGACTGTGGTTAAGGACACCTTGTAGCCATACAAAGTCTCAAAGGGTGAAACTCCAATACTAGCATGGCTATAGTTGTTGTAAGCAAACTCAGCCAAGTGTAACCAAGAATCACATGAAGTTTGGACATCATAGCAGAAATGGCGAAGATAAGTCTCCAACCATTTATTAATTCTTTCTGTCTATCCATCAGTTTGTGGATGATAGGCCGTAGATGGAGCCAATTTAGTGCCCATAGATGTAATCTAAATATCTACTCCATAAATTGACTGGCCACTTGAGAGGCAGTAAATTGGATCTTGGTTGGAATAAAATGGGCTGCCTTGGTGAGTCTATCTACTACCACATATATACTATTCCATCCCTCCCTGGTAGTAGGCAAGCCAATAATAAAATCCATAGTAATGTGAGTCCATTTACCTGTAGGAATAGGTAATGGCTGTAACAAACCTCCTAGCTTATGGGTGATGTCCTTATTCTATTGATAAGTCATACACTTCATGACAAAGTCCTTGACATCTTTCCACAGTCCTTTCCAATAAAAGCTTTTGCTGATCCTGTCATTCTTGAAAACTCCTAGATGTCCAACTAAAGGCGAAGAATGTAGTTCCTCCATAATTTTTCGTGTAAAAGAAGAGGTAGAAGGAATGACAATCTTATCTTTCAACCAAATAAGGCCATTTTTAAACTGATAATGCGAGTTTTCTTCCATAAGACCTTGCTGTAATTTCTGAAAAATATGGTTGAATTCTTTATCCAAAAGATAAGCCTCCTGTAGCTCTTCAATCCAATCATTATGTGGTTTAGTCATAGCTAAAAGTTTGCAAGCGCACATGCGAGAAAGAGAATCAGCCACTATATTGTCTTTGCCCCTCGTATGAGTGATGTCAAAATCATAATTCTGTAGTGTAGCTACCCATTGATGCTGCTTAGGAGTAATTTTGGACAGAGTAAGGAAATACTTAAGAACCCTGTGATCACTCTGGACTCTGAATCGGCTACCATACAAGTAATGGTGCCATTTCTTAATTGCATGCAAGATAGCCAACATCTCCTAGTCATAACATTCGTGGTCATTTCTTTATATGTAAGCTTATGGCTCTCAAAGGCAATCACTCCATGCTCCTGTAACAAAACAGCCCCAATGCCATGGCCACTAGCATCACATTGTATGGTAAATTCTTTGGAGAAGTCCGGGTGGCATACTAAGATAGGAGCAGAGGTAAGAAGTCCCTTTAATTGGTTGAAGCTACTATCTACAAGAGCATCCCAAAAGAAAGCCTCCTTCTTCAACCTGTCAGTCAAAAGGAGCTGCAATATCCGCATAATGCTTAATAAATCGGCGATAGAATGAAGATAAACCAAGGAATCCTCTAAGAGAGGTAGTAGTAGTAGTGGGTGTTGGCTAATCTTTTATACATTGCACCTTCTTGGGATCAGCCTGTATCCCTTTTTCAATGACAATATGTCCCAAGTATTCCACTTTAGTCTGCATGAAAGAAAATTTCTTCTCCTTAGCAAAAAGCCTATGATGTCTCAATACATCAAAAACCCTCCTCATATGTGCTAAGTGATCAATTTCCAAAGTAATCAAGTTTACTTTTGCTTCAAAATTTTCAGCCAGCTATAAAGAAACTTGTGGGCACATCTGTGTGTTGATTTCTTCTTCACCATTGGCCACTTGAACTCTAATGGGCTATTATAAATCTGTGGGCATACAATTCAGCTTGTCCATAATGGACTTATTCACAAAACTATGGGTACTACCACTATCTATCAGAATGAACACAGCCTTTCCATGAATGTTACCCTTCATACGGAGTGTATTAGGGCTCTTAGAACCTGTCCAAGCATCCATGGAAATAGAAAAACTAGTGGCAGCAGGTGGCTCATGATAAGTCCCACCTGGATCAAAAGGAACACTTCCACCTAGATCAAAAGGAAAAGAGTCAGCTGGATCATAGAAATACTCTTGCCCAACTTCTTTCTCAAGATCTTCATTTTTAGCATTAAGTGCAATTGCATTAGCTTCATTCATCTCATCTTCAAGATCATCAAAGACTAACATACTCTGAAGCTTGGGTTTGATATTTTTTATATACACACTTTGAGGCATGATCAGGTGTATACTTTTTCCCACACTTGAAATATAAGCCTTTCTCCTTTCTTTCTTTGTAAAGATCCATAGGAATAGACTTAGGATTCATGTTGGCTGAAATGGATTTAACCTTGTTGTCCCCTTGTTGGAAGTCAACTCTAGGATTGTTTGCTATCTTGAAATTAATTTGAGGTCTAGAAGCATTGAATGGTGGATAAGTTGGCACCCTTAAGCTCCCATTTGGCACATGATTGCTGCCATAAATGTTATCAACTTGCCCCTGTTTAAAAATAGTCCTTGGCTGTCCAAAACCAGGCTAAAATGAAGATTCTCTTCTATATTTCCTTCCATAGTGCTCTGCAAGCTCAATAGCTTTAAAGAGAGAAGTAGGGTTTTGTGCCATGACATCAGCTGATAAAGATGGCTCTAAACTATAAATGTACTTGTGGAGCTTAGCCTCATCACTGATACTTTCTATATACATGGTTAGATTGAGAAATTGGTTAGTGTAGTCTCTTACACTTAGGCCTCTTTGTTCCAAATCATACCATCTACGTGCCAATTTTTCTTTTTCAAGTGGGGAGACAAATACTTTAGCCATAAGTGCCTTGAAAGCTTCCCAATTCTCGACAAGTATGTTTTCCCTTTCTATATACTTCCACCAAGTATGGGCAAATCCCTCCAAATGCAAAGAAGAAAAATGAATCTTCATGTCATCAATTTTGGGGAATATGTCAAAGGAAGATTACATCTTAGAGGTCCACTCCTCTAAATCAGATGGTGAAGATTACTGACCATTAAACTTGGCTAAAATGATATTGTCCTTCAGCTCTCTTTCATGGAATGTTTGTTGTCCCAAAAAAGACTGATCATGAGTACCATGCATTGAACCCCCAAATTGAGGTGGAAATCTCCCAATAGGTTGTTGAGAACCACTATGCAATCTTCCCGTTGGTAGAGGACCCCTAGGAAGTTGAGTATTCATCCCGAAAGCTTAAGAGTTGGCTCCATTCAAACTGCCCAAATGGTCATAATGCCTTTGTGAAGTCTCACCTACTTCATATTGGCTATTTGGAATGCCTCTTCGTCCAATAATTCCATGACCATGACCAGTTTGATTAGATGGCTGAAGTGGGACCAAAGGCTCAATGTTTGAATAGACTTTCTCCTTGGCTTCTTTAGATCCCATTTGCATCTGCATCCATTAGGAGAATTGAGCCATAATTTGAGCATTGGATCCCACCAAATTGTCAATAGAAGCCTTTTTTTGAGTCATTGAATCTATTAACTTCTCAATGGAAGACTTTGTTTGATCAGTAAACAAAGCCATTTGCTCCATTCTTGATAGTAGGGCCTCAACGCTCTATGCTTTTGTTCATGTACGCACAAGGTATCATTGAGTACACTAATTTACCCTTGTTGTTGAGGCTCTTCAAGGCTCTCTTGAGGTACATTATCCAACATGGAATCTCTAATTTTCTGAGCATAATCATCCTGGACCTTATTTTTACCCTTATGCCATGCCATAATAGTACAGTCCTATAGTACCCCCTGTCAGAAAAATGGCTATAACTTTTGCTAGAGAACTCCAATTTCAAAAATTTTTAGTTCAAATCGAAGCCAAGAATGCCCTCGTCGAGATGAGCTATAGTATGCTATAACAGACTTAGGACAAGAAATTCTACAACTCAATCTCTGAGTCTAAACAGTCGGCTTGCATCCTATTTTGACCTGTAAATGCCCTGTTTTGACCTTGTAAGGTAAAATAGTAACCCCAAATGGTTACCAAACCCTGTAGAAGGCTGAGTAGGACATGTGGATACCTTGTAATACCTACACCTGTATTTCAGTAATGAAGAGTGTACCTGTAACAACTTGTAAATGCCCTGTAGTCCCCTATTAAATCCTTGTTTTACCCTGTTTTGATCCTGAAGATACTTGAGCCTTTGAAAACTCTTCAATATTCAATTGTCCACTCGTTGTACCTATGTGAGGGATAAAACAGCATGACAGGCTCCCTACACAAGCTCTGAATCATCGAAAGGTGGGCAAAGTTCCCCCCGGGTCAGTTGGTTGTCGAGATCTTTGATAGTGAGGGAGGGTCACCTCTCTTTTGTCCCACTATCTCCTCCGGCATCCACCTTTTTCCTCAGTGGGTATATCGACATGGAAATGGCAATCTATTTTAATCAACCAGTATGAAATGCATTGCTGAAATATTCATTCAGCCCCTTTCATGAGATGCAATTGAATGAAATCTGGAAAATTTGGATAAGAAAGGGGTCTTACCAATGCCAGTGACTCACTGATTGCTTTAGTACTTACCCTTTTACAATATTTCAGCTTGGGCAAAAGAATTCAACCAAACAAGTCAAGGGTATGCATCAAAACTTGGTAAATGACACCTATGATGAGGTTATGATTGAATCAATACTGAAATTCAATGGAATAGGTTGAGATTAATGGAAATAACACTAATCTTTGATCTATTGATCAATGCAGAGAATTAATTGATCAATAATCTCTCATCAACAAGTGGAAAAGCATTAGCAAGTGGATTATTAAGAGATTTGAGAGATTAAGCAAGAGAAATACATTGATTAAGCTTCAAGAGGATGATAGATGTCAGCTCCAATCCCATTGATGGAAGAATTTTTCAAAATCCACCATGAAGTTTGAAATATCCACTAAATCAGTCCATATGAGCTCCAATATGCTCAAATCCGTGAAGAATCAATGTCATGGGCTTGCTTGAACACTTGAATACCAAAGATTCAAGCCTCTTGAAGAAAAGCCCCAAAATAAACCTTCAATATGAGCTCCAATGTCCTCCACAGGCTGAAATCTCTACAATGTCTTCAATCTTGAAGTCTATCCAACTTGTACATGGTACTAGAGAAGCCTTGGAGGTCGGAGAAGTTCAAAATTTGAAGAAATTTGAGCTTCAAGGTCTATGGCTATGGCTGCCCTGCTGTGTTTTAGGGTTTTGAACAAAGGAGATGAAGATTAGAGTTCATCTCTCAGTAGAAGTTGTTAAATATGTACCTAATGAAGTGCTTCAAAGCATACAACAATCTGTAGAAGATCTAGAGCAGATCAGGAAAATCAGTGCATTTTTTGGTGCAAATTTTGGGCTGTTGGCTACTCCATCTGCTGCATCAAACACCTGACCAGGGTACTCAACTTGAAGCACAGAAGATAAATAATATTTGCCCCATGGTTTGGCTGTGAGAAATGATCAGTAGAGAAGGAACTTGAAGGATTTCTTGGCAGCTATCATTGAAGCTTTAGTCAAAATCTTGGAACAGAGAGAAGAGAAGCTCCCTTTTGAAAAGTAATTGGAATTTAATCCCAAACTAAGCCTAGTTAACTCTTCTTTACCCTAGTTACCTCCAGTTTTGCATGAAATTTGATAATGACTTGCTACTTTAGCCTCCTGCCGCCATATCCAACCTTGAAGATCTCCAGATGTAGTCTCTTACTAACTGTACATGGTCTACAACTCTCCACTAGTCACTGTCTTTACCAAGTACTTGTCTGAAATTGATTTTTGATGGAGAAAATAGGACTGAAAATAGAAGGAAAAAATTATCCAAGACCAATGTTTTGATACCACTTCTCAGATAGAGAACTAGAGAGAGAGAAAGAGGGGAGAGAAGACTGTAGAAGAGAGAGAAAGAGAGTGATGAGGAGAGAGAAATACTAGAATTAGAGAGAGAAAGACATGAAAGAAAAAGAAGCCATAGAAGCTGTGAGAAAGATGGGAGAGAAGGACAGTAATTGTATTAATGTGTCAAAAAGATATGAAAAATTACATGTCCTCTCCTTTTATACCAATGTCAGTATGACATGGCATAATATCAATATTATTTTTACATTAAATCCTTATTCTTCCCAGCTTCTTACAATCTAGAATTTAGGAAGATCATATATAGTAATGGTGTGATCTTCAATGAGAAAAATGTATAAATAACCCCTTAAGGAAGTGGAAACAAGAAGAGTTATTTTTCAAGATGCATTGCCACTTGTTGTATTGCCAAAAAGGGAAAATGCTAGTGCACCAAGTATGTGGAAAGAGGACCCAAGCGGTGCTTCTACTAGTGAGTAAGAAGCAGGTAGATTTGTTGAGCAACAAGTTGAGAGCCCTATGACGACTCATGAGGAAAGAGCAAAGACTAAAATTCCCACCAAAGTCAGCCCATTGTGTTAAAGAGATTAACTAGTGTCTCTTGTACTCCTGAGATATTTCAATCTCCTGGGATTGACTATGTGATGCTAACAAATTGTGGAGATCCATCTCGCTATAAAGAGGCCATGACTCGAGATAATAAACTTAAGTGGGAGCTAATTATGTAGTCATAAATAGATCCTACCATGATTGAAGAATCAAACTTGAGAGTTAATTCCTTTGCCAAAAGACAAGAATGCCTAGTCATAAATGGATCCTATCATGATTGAAGAATCAAACTTGAGAGTTAATTCCTTTGCCAAAAGAAAATAATGCTTTGTCATGTAAGTGGATTCATAAATTGGAGCTTACAATTGATAGTGCTAAGCTAAAAAGAAGGAACACTTGATGCTCTATGCTCGTCTCAATGTGTGGTGGCTAAAGAAGTGGCTAAAGAAGATATGGACCTTATACAATTGGTTATCAAGTTGACATTCTTACATGGTGACATTCATGATAAGATCTATATGCAAAGTCAGAGGATTTTGTGGAAAATGGCAAAGAAAATCTTGTCTAGACCTAAAGGAGAGTCTTTATGGCTTGAACCAAGTCCCACGGGAATGCTACAATAAGTTTGATGCCTTTTTGCAATCTCATGGCTACAAGAGTTTGAAGCAAGTCCCATGGGAATGGTACAATAAGTTTGATGCCTTTTTTTAGTCTCATGGCTACAAAATTTTAATGCCTTTATGAAATCTCATGGCTACAAGAGAAGTGAGATAAACCATTGCTTATACATTAGAAAGGCTAAGGATGGCAATTTGATAGTCTTAATCCTTTATGTGGATGATATGTTGATAGATTGAAAAAATAGGTATGATATTGATGTCTTGAAGAAAAGATTAATGGAAACCTTTGAAAAGAAGGATTTGGGACATACAAATCTTATTCTCAGTATCAAGGATAGAACAAAGATATTGCTTTATCTATCCCAAAAGAATTATGTTAGCAAAGTGTTGCAACGTTTTAACATGAAGGGGGGAAGGAAATTAGTACTCTATTGCCTCCATATGTGAAACTAAGTGCTTATGATTGTCTCAAATCTAATGAGGAAAGGGATGAAATGGCCAAGGTTATGTACTCATCATGTGTGGGTAGTCTCATATATACTATGATTGCCACTTACTTAGACATTGCTTTTGCAATGAGAGTAGTGAATAAGTATATGTCAAATCCAAACAAGGAGCATTAGGAAGTAGTGAAAGGCATCTTGAGGTACTTGAGTGGTACAAGGGATATGTGTTTCTTTGGGAGGAGCAATAGTGGTATACTTGGTACACATATGCAAACTATGTAGGGAATATTGATAACATAAATTCAAGCAAAGGATATGTATTTACCTTGTATCATAGTGCAATCTCATGGATGTCTTGTTTTGAAAATTGTGTGGCATTATCTACTATTAGGTAGAATATATAGTAGTCATACATGCATACAAAGAAGCTATATGGCTTACTCGTCTAGTGGGAGATTTGGACCTTCATGAATAGAACATGCCATTGTTGCACAATGATAGCCAAAGTGCCATTATGTTAGCAAAGAATCATGTATTTCATGTGAAAAACAAGCCGACAGAAGTGAAGTATCACTTCATTTAAGTGCTTGAGGATAGGTGCATTAGGCTTCTTAAAGTTCATATTGATGACAACCGTGTAGACTTTCTTACTAAGATTTTGCCCTCTAAAAAGTTTCCACATTGCGAAGACTTTTTGGGCATTGGGTGAGGACACTTGACATATATTTACCTCACATGTCCTTCTATTCTTTTGTGTCCCTAAAAGGTACATTGGCTTTTTAAGTGGCAGCTTATTGGAGTAAAGGCCAATGTGGTCAGCCACCCATCTTACTCAGTAACCCTAACTATACATATATACACTAATCCATTATTCTTTGAGTGACAAGGCAATAAGGCGCTGCTCACAAGACCTATTGAGGTAGCAAGAAAAGAAGCTCTCTCTCTCTCTCTCTCTCTCTCTATATATATATATATATATATATATATATATATATATATATATATATATATATATATATATATATATATATATATATATTCGAGTAACAATTCCAAAGTCAATCTAATGATACCACAAGGAGTCTAGACCTATTGGTTTGCCTTTGATAGAGGGTTTAGTCATTGTGCACCTAAGGAGGACATTTGTGTAAATGACCTTTTTTTTGACATCATACCTACATGTTGAAAGCATGAAGGCCAAACATACAAAAGAAAAGAAATTCCTAAAGCCAAGAAGGAAAAAGCTTGGAGAGAGAGCACAAGAAGAAACAAAATTTGGATGTAGCTAAGGTATGCAAGCAACAAAGAGAAGCACAATGATGTAAAAAACTCGTAAGAAGTGCACGAGAAGAAAAAGCACAAGTAGTTGGGGTGCAACTTTGAGTAGTCCTATGGGTAGGTGCAAGAGGCTTTGATAATCACTCTTTGCTTGTGCACATTGATATTATTCACCATTAGATGCCATGAAAGTGTGTCAAGAGAAGAGTCTATGACTAGTCAATGTCCAATACAACATATACTTATTTAATGCTACCCTCTTGTACCGCATAGCTATTGAGCACTCATATATTCTAGAATCATTGTCCTTTCTCATTCAACATCTATCTACATCACAGTTGAAGCTCATAGGAGTCCGCAAGTAAACACAATCTTCAACCATAAACTATATTGATTTGGTAAAAGATATATTTTTTTCGTCTCTCACTTTCTTCTCTTGTACTTGTGCTCAATGTTATCATGCACTCCGTTGTGTTTTCTTTCAAATAAGGTATTAGAGCACAGATCACTTTGACTAATAGCATGTAGAAACAAAATCAAGTTTTGTAGTAGGAAAGGCCAAGAGTGATATCAACTAGTGGTGATGGTAGTAGCAGCAAAGAAAGTAGAGAATATTTATATGCCCAACTTCAAAAAAGGAAAATGTGATGGTAGCAATAATAGAGGAAGTAGAGAAAATTTATCCACCCAGCTTCACAAAAGGAAAACTTGATGCAACAAAATCTACATTGTGGAAATTCAAGTTTGGTGTCATCTTGGACTTAGAAGAGCCTATAGATGCAATTTTAGGGGTTGATGCCGAGCCAATTACATACAAGATCCAAGAAATCCTAGCAACTAGATCCCACTTGATCCAACTCTCTTCATATGTGGAAATGAAGAAATGTAGATGTGCTTTGCACCAACTTTACTATTGCATTTGATTCGATTCTTCAACTTTGATTCAATACACATCCAAATCTATCCAATAACAAGTGTGGAACATATTGAGAGACTTGAAACCATATTAAGATTCAAAACCTAGATAATCGACTTGCAAATAAACTTCATTAGAAAAACTTTTTGATGGAGATGTGAAACAAGGTAAAGATTCAAAACCTAGATAATCGACTTGCAGTGGAAAAGCTTTTTGATGGAGAAGAAGTAGTAGAGATCTGTGTTACTAATTCAAGGATTTGCTTGATCAAATGGTAGATGTTAGGATAATAAAGATCACTAAGGATTTTTTCTAGCAGATTGCCTTGAGTTTTACACCCCGGTATGATCACATTGTCACAATATTGAATACACATGCTACAACTCTTGCTCTCACTTTTGAGGAGGAGTTCAATGCAATGTTACTAAAGGAGGAGATGTTGCATTCAAAATAATGGTGGAGATGTTGCATTCACGGCTACCACCAAAGTTAAGGGTGAAAAGAAGGATGGAAAGAAGAGGCTCAAAGGAAAGTGCCATTATTTTGGAAAGAGGGGTCACATGGTAAAGGAACATAAAAGAAAGAGAGTGATGAAAAGAATGGCACTAAAAGGTCTTCTAAAAGACAAATACTCCATGAGCATTGGTGAAGGTGAGTTGGAGTTGTAATTGCAATCGAGGAGGCTTATTCCTCACCTCAATCTTTAAAGGCAGATGAATCTTGGTTTCTAGATAGTGGAGTGTCTTATCACATGACCAATAAGAAAAAGTGGTATGTTTCTCTAAGCCCTCTAAGAGAACTTATTACTATGATGATTGGGAATAATGTAAAATGCCTATTTGAAGGAATATGTACATTTTCATTTTTGATATTGAATGGAGAGTCTAATAAACTTTCAGATGTGTTATATTTGCCTCATATCAAGAGAAACTTGGTAAGCATAGCTTCCATTACAAAGGAAGGCCTCAAAATTGCCTTCCACATTATCGAGATAGAGATTCTTCATGTTGCTAGCAATGTTGTCAATAAAGGAGTTAGATGAGACAACTTATATGAGTTTATAGCTCTTACAACCATTGTTAGAGAAGGCACTAGTAATCTTTGGCATGAGCAACTTTGGACACATATGTTTCACTATGCTAGAAGAGGTGGACCAATGGGAGATGGGTTATTATGCAAATTGTATTCACTCCCCTTTCCACCTTTGATTAACAAGTGTGGTTTTTCAAAGGAGGTAGTGGTTTTGGCATTAAAATATAGGAAAATATCTCTTATGGAATGATGATTCTTCAAATTTCAAATTTAAAAAGGGTGCCTTTACAATTTAAAAATGTGATTTATAACAACCTAATTTCCAAGAGGTGCAATGTTGTTGGCACATGGATATAGGCATAGCGCTAGTTACTAGTCGTGAGGCCTATATTAATTATTTAGGTCAAGCATGCGAGATTGGAACCCATGACCTCTACCACATAGACCTATGCCCCTACCACTAGGCTAAGTAGCCACATTGGTGTTATAACATGTCAAAAAAAGTACTATAAGCTTATAATCTGTGATACATTTTTCTTTTTAAAATAGAATCCTGGGAGAGGGTTATGCAGTCTGAGATAGACTCCATGCATAAGAATGACACTTGGGATTTGGTTTCCTTACCTACGGGCAAGAAGGCTTTGCCATGCAAGTGGGTATACAAGCTAAAAAGTACCCCTGGACACCCCAAGCCGGCATACAAGGCTAGATTGGTAGAAAAGGGTTTTAAGCAGGAGCATGGTGTGGACTTTGATGAGGTCTTTTCTCCTGTGGTTAAGATGACCACCTTGTGCTTAGTCTTGGCTTTGGTTGCTCAGCTTGACTTGGATTTATACCTCAAGACGGCTTTCTTACATGGGGACTAGCATGATGAGATTTATATGGAGCAGCCTAAGGGCTTTGCAGAACCTGGCAGGGAGCACCTAGTGTGCAAATTGAAGAAAAGTCTTTATGGCTTGAAATAGGCACCTAGGGAGTGATATCATAAGTTTGATGCCTTTATGCAATCACAGGGCTACAGCCAGAGTGCTATGGATCTGTGTCTTTACACGAAGAAAGCCCGTGATGGTTCTTTATTGATTTTGGTACTCTATGTGGATGATATGCTGATAGCAGGGAAAGCTCCTGATAACTAGATGCTCTTAAGGCTCAGCTCAAGAAGAGCTTTGAGATGAAAGATCTGGGACATGCCACTCACATACTTGGTATGTACATTAGACGCGACATGCATCAAGGACTCCTCTACTTGTCACAGAGGGAGTACATTCATAAAGTCCTTGATCGCTTCCACATGCAGGACGTAAAGCCTATTGGCTGTCCATTGCCTTTTTATGTGAAGGTATCGCAGGCTGATTGTCCACAGACAGATGAATAGAGGGCCGAGATGGCCAAGATTCCCTATGCATCCACAGTGGGCAGTCTTATGTATGCCATAATAGCCACTCATCCAGATATTTCCTTTGCAGTTGGTGTTGTGGCATGCTATATGGCTACACCTAGCAAGAAGCATTGGGATGCCATGAAGGGTATCATGAGGTACCTGAAGGGCACTGCATGCCTCTGCCTAGTCGCCCGTGTATTACTACACTAACAATCACCGCCACTGCACATTGCAGGTGGCGGGCGCCCGTCACCGTCACTTTATTCTTTATTCTTTTAGTGACAGTTTGAATAAAGGAAGGCCCGGTCACACATTGTGACTGTTGGAGTTCGCATTTCTTGTCTCTCTCTCTCTTTCTCTTGCTCTCCCGCCATAGCTCTCGAGTCCAAGCTTCGGTCCTTCTCTCCCTTTCATAGCAAACATTGTGCCATCTCCATGACAATACGATTGTATTGCTCCATGATGTCATTTTTGCTAAGGTGTGTAAGCTATTGAGAGTCGGCTCTAGAGGCTATTCTCCTTCAAGTGATTCACAAACCCATTGAAAGTGAACTCTCTTCTACGACTGCAAATTTATTCACCTTCTTTCCATTTTCGTTAGGTAAGTGTGCACCCATCCCAATCTCATTAAGGGAAATATGCACTCAAAAAGGGCCTCATAAGAAATAGGCTAAAGGAGGACTATTTTCTATAATCTTGAGCTCGAATGTCATGATGAGGTCAAAAGAGCTTTTGGAACAAAACTGTCACCCCTGTGCATAGCCTCATCATAAGTGAAAGGCTCTCCTGCATCTGTCACCAAGACATAATGCATCGAGGGCTGAAATCTATCTGGTGGACGTCTGTCTCTAGTAGACCGTCTCACGGCAACCTCTGATGCCTGCCCAGCTACCTGTCGTCCAACACTCTGACTATGAGCATCTGCTGCAGCTGTAGGCTGTCCAACTGGCTATGCGAGAGCTCTCGGCTCCTCCTGAAATAGGACCTTGCGGATCTCAACAACTCTCTCAGGTTGCCTATGCATCTTGTCTTCATGGAAGACTACATCATGACTGCGGATGACTTTCCGCACCTGCAAATCCCAGAGACGGTAACCCATCTCGCCTGCATCCCCATAACCAAGGAAAATGCATTTGACACTCTTGGGATCCAGCTTACTTCTCTTGTCCTTGGGCACATTGCAAAATGCCTCACATCCAAAGACTCGGAGATGCGCATAAGAGGGAGGTTTTCCAGTCCATACCTCCTCTCCAACCTGGAAATCCAAACCACTAGAGGGTGATCTATTTATGACATGCACAGCTGTACTAACTGCCTCAGCCTAAAAGCTCTGTGGTAGGCCTGCATGGCTAAGCATACTGTGTACACGCTCTTGGATGGTTCTATTCATCCGCTCAGCCAAACCATTCTGGGGGGGTGTAGGGGGCGGTCAACTGACGCTTAATACCCCTCTCATCACATGACTGCTCAAAAGTACGTGAGACATACTCACCCCCATTATCTGTCCTGAGGCATTTTAGCCTATACCCAGACTGGTTCTCAACCAATACAAGCCATCTCTGAAACACAGCAAAGATATCAGATTTTAGCTTAATGGGATAAGCCCAAACTTTCCGTGAAAAATCATCTATGAACGTAACAAAATACTTTGCACCACCCATAGACTGACAAGGCATGGGCCCACAAACATCCGAATGTACCAATGCCAAGGGCTCACTCATGCGTGGCCTACCAGACTTCTTATGCATAGACCTAGTCTACCTGCCATAAAGACAATGCTCACATGAATCAAAACATGCATAATCAAGGGGCGGTAAGTACTGCAAACCAGAAAGCATTTTCATTCCCTTCAAAGACATATGGCCCAAACGGGCATGCCAAAGAGATACATGTGGGATAGAACCCACAGAAAAAACAAATCATCAAGGGAAGAAGCTGATACAATCAAGGGGTAGAGACTGCCAGCCTTGGCACCTCTCACAATCACAAGTCTGCCCCACGAGTGATCTTTCATGCAGAGTCTCCAAAAGATATATGATAACCTGCGTCATCAAGCTGTCCAGCTGACATGAGACTGCGTGTCAAACCAGGTACATGATGTACATCCTGCATAACAAAACTGCTACAAGAAGGAAACTGCAGCCTAACATCACCAATGCCCATAATATCAAGAGAGCTATCATCACCCAAGCGCACAGTACCCGAAACAGTGCGGTATGAATGAAACCACTCTCGACAAGGTGTCACATGAAAGGATACACCTGAGTCCAAGAGCCAACACTGTGCATACATAGAGTGTATCTCTGTCATCTACGAAGCACTAGAAGAAGCTGCAAGGATATAATCATCATCATCAACATCCTCAGGTTGCATAACATTGATCTCTTCAATTTTAACACTGGACTTTGCAGGCACTATGCTGCGATCAGAAGACTTATCCTGCACTTTGTCTTTCCCCTTATCTTTGCGCCTTTCATTGCACAATTCATGGCATTGTGGCCTAATATGACCCTTTTTCCCACAATGGTGACAAGTAACATCTGCATTCCTGCCACGGGATTTGCTACGTGACTTCCCATGAGACTTGGACCGAGATTTCTGAGAATCCCGTCCACAACCACTACCACTGCCATGCTTTCCATATCCATCATTCCTGCCTCTAACTATCATAGCATGAGACACACGAGAGGCATCCAAATTCTTATGGTTAACCTCTTCCTGCAGAAGAGCACTCTCAACATCTGTTAATTTCAAGGTAGTAGTAGAGGCACATAATGCAGTGCGAAATACATCCCATGACTCATTAAGAGTACCAAGCAAGAAAAGAGGAGTGACATCCTCTGCAAAAGTGATGTCCTGCGAGGTCAAGTTCTTAAGTATAACATGGAACTGGCTCAAGTGAGCAAACATAGTCGCATTCTCCTTCATGTGCAGATCCATAAGCTGCTTCAGTCAATACATCTGACTCGCTGGACTTTTCTTGTCATAGAGATTTTTTATCTTATCCCACAACTGCCATGCACTCTGTTCTTCCTCAAAGACATTATAGTGAACCTGTTCTGTGAGAGACAATACAATAGTGAACTTGCATAACTCATCAAGTTCAAGCCATTCCTCATCTAACATAGTTGCAGGCGGATGCCTGCTTAACCTCAAGGGTTTAATCTGCAATTTCTGCACCAACACCTGCCAAATCTGACTCTTCTAATAAGAGTAATTCGTACTATCAAGCTTAGTGATGTTGAAAATAGCATGATCAATGGACGAACTCACCATAATGCAGGCTGGAAGACTATAGACAGTTCAAAACTGCTTGTTGTTTACTATAGAAAATGACAAAAAAATCACCAAAATCGAGGAAAAATGGCGAAGAAAGTGGAACCAAAGCTATTCTCCAAGTACTAGTGAAAGTACATCATTTCAGAGTGTTTCAGCATGAAAAATCCATGTCAGTCCTTACATATATGCTTGCTATAATAAATTTTAGATTTTAGTAAAAGAGAGCTAACAATGCCAAAATCGGATCCCAAGGCAATCAAATACTGCGAAGACCAAAGCCAGCATCATGCAGGCATAACATAAGCATATGATGGTCGATAAGCATGAATCCAACACCTAAGTATGTCATACAAACATCTGCCACAGTGAGTAGGTACACCCCCCAGGCAACGGGGCAAAGTGTTCCTGCCACTACCAAAACTTGACACAAGTAGGTGTCAGTTCACAAAGATACGAATCCAAAACTGAGACTTAGCTCATAATCATACAGTGAACCAAGATATATGATGTATCATCCCAAAAGGTAAGAAGTCCCAAAGTCTCAAGTGTCTGTAACAGCTCAATAGCATGTAACAGCTCAATGCATAAAAGTACCACCTGCTCAATGTCTAATAAGCATTCAAGAATTCTCCCACTAGAAAAAAATTCGTATGTACGAGCTCAAGACCTCAAGCCAAGGCAAGACAGAGTGCCAATGACATAAGTCCAAGACAATACATCAATAGTACATCCCAAACATGTAGGCGATAGAGCATCCGTATGTAGCATCTGTAAGCATGTAAGATATCAAATACATCCCAATCCAAACTCTGACAAGCCAAGTAACATCCAAGACTACTCCAGATAATCCAAAATGCATCCAAGGTGGAGCTTCAATGAGCACTCAAGCTCAACATATGCATAGGGTAATCAACCGTGACATGAGCATCAAGCTGTAGGCAACGAGTATGCATAAACGCAAGAAGCATCAATATCAAAGCATATACCAATGTCAATAAGTGCGGGCTGAAATAAGCTCAAGATTCCAAAAGCATCCGTATTCAATGACAAGCTCAAAGTCTTCCCTCGATGATCAATACATCATAGCATAACCCAAGACATACATCCGGAACCAATAGGCATATGTCAAAGCATGAAAGATAGCTTCAGTCCAAGAGTATTCAGTATGCATTTACTATTATAAACTACGTATTTCCAACCCCAAAATCAGGCCAAATCATAGCATTACATGTAGCTTCACACTACAAGATATAGACCTTATACCGACGTTTAAAGCGACGAAAATACAAACAACAAAATTTGCCCCCGTCGTCGCAAAAAGTGTCGTTATTGACGATGCCATAGAAACATTGCTATATGCGTCGCAAATGTGACGCATATAGCGACACATATAGCGACGCAACCAGTAAATTTGCGACGCTCATAGCGAGGCCAATAGCAATGCGAGCAGTAAATTTGCGACGCAAATAGCGACGGTAACAGGGAAAAAAAAATTTGTGGCTGCCCTGCCACATATAGCACTATGTGCTGTATGAGAGCCATACAAAATAGTTTCTGTACTACTGCATACAAAGCGCTTGCAAACAAAAAGAATGTATACTGAAATCATAAAACTGATACATGAAATAAATACATGATCGCATAAAATGCGATTGGTACAATCATGAAAGGATATCACTAATACATAGAAAATGTCTACATAGATTAGGCGACTAAAAACTAAAGGTGTGTGAGCTCCAAGGATCCAAGGGCGAGCTAGAAATCCTCATCCCCCGAAAGCTCGTCCCGCCGCAAAGGAGCATCGAACAGATTCTGCAAAAAAAGAAACAACATATCAATCCACCATACAATAATGCATTCAAATATCTCATGGTAACTATGGACAAGAAAGATGAGTGACTTACAGGGCCGCCGCGTCTATACAATCAGTCGATCAATGCATTGAGACCGTGCCTCTTTGCATATCGAGTCTCAAGGCCTTGCGGATCGCGATTTGTAATGGAGTGCTGCAAAGAAAACAAAATGCTAACTGTTAGAAACATGATTGTCAGTACAAAGAATATTTCAAAAAAACAAATAAGCAAAACAAAAGAGAAACTTACAAAGTCCTCCAAATATGTCCTGTGGCCGCCACTCCCAAGATGATGCACCACTCCCGCCTCGAGTCGTGCCCTCGCCGCCTCCCGCTCTGCTGACTCCAATGTCCTAGCAAATTTGTAGCCTCCTCCCTCATTCGGTGCCAGTCGTCTGCATCTAACCACTCGGGCTTTGCAGCCCCACTCTTGATTGCCTTGCGTGCGTCGGATCGTCTATGTGACATGTATACATGCATGCAATCCATCATCCAATCCGTAGAGAATCTATCTACTGTGGCTAGCACCAGAAACTCCTCGTGCAAGGATACTACTATGTAGTCCTTGCTCCCCTCTGGTATGTTCTTCCAATGATCCAAGACGTTGTGTCGAAAAACTTGTTGGCACAACTCCCTCATGCGAGCCATCACCCTCCTCCCCTCATCATTCATAATAATGGCTCCTGACCTACTATCAACTAGGTATCCATAACCCCTAGGAGTCTGTCTAAGATGGGTCCTCTCCCATCTCCATCCACGCTTCTGGGCATATCCAGGAGACCCCTGTACATCCGGTGTACCGACGGGGGTACCCTCTCTCGGCGTGCCACTCAAAGGGGTGCCACCAAAGGGGGTGCCACCAAAAGGGGTGCCACCAAAAGGGGTGCCACCTGCTGATGGCTGCACAAAAGCCGGAGTAACTGGAGTAGACATCCCCACAGGTGTGACAAATCCTGGAGGTGACGCAGCTCCAGCTGAACGATGAGACGGAGACACCACGTCTGTGTCTCCACAGCAGCACCCCCTGATCCCGATGCAGTCCCTCCCTCTGGCCCAAGTCATGAGCGTCGAGATCGTTTGCTCGAAGCTGAAGCATCTGATCGCACTGAAGCAGATCTAGCAGAGCGCCCTGACGAAGAACGAGACAACTCCTGGTCTGCCATCTCTCTGAATCTCGCGATCTGATCTGGAGACATGCATGCCATCATGTCTCGAAACTCCTCATCGCTCATCCCTCGACTCATCCTGAAAATGTCACCTGCACAGATAAAAAATAGTGTTAGAATAATCAATTTAAACTATACAAAGCACAGTAATATAAATCATTTTTGAAAAAATCCCTCTGAAAATGCATATCTTATGTACCTTTATGGAAGATCTAAACAACGAATTGAGTAATACAATTCTCCAAGAATGAAGTATTCTATGGTTCCATGTTAATCTCCTGACACAACTCTGCATACACTGGAAGGTCGATAGACATGTCACCACAAAAGAATGAGTCTGCCTCATTCTCAAAAAATTCTTGGACTTCTGTATTTCCATCATTGTTAGCCGATACGGGCTCCAAACTTGCGGTGGCCTCCACCCCTTGTAATATCGACCCCTCTATTTGTATATTTTCTTCATCTATGCCTGGAACATCGCTTTGATCATATACTCTCGCACTTCGAGGAGTTGAAGGTATAACATACCACCATCGAGGTTGTCGGGGGTTTGGATAGAAGATTGCATATTCACAAACACATACAAAGCGAGTTCAAACCATTGTGACATAAACTATGTCGTATTACAATTAGCAAGCAAATGACTCTTTGCACCTGTTCACAATGGGCCGGCAACACAAAGGTGTCACGCAAATCCGTCCATTTTTTTTCTTAATCTATTACGAGAAATCCAGATGGACCTCGTCGAACTGTTGCTCCAGCTCTTCCAAGTACCACTTTGAACCACTGCACATCGAATAGTATCATGGAGAAGCTACGGTAATCCACCGTAATAATACTTTGCAAGTTTCCAAAATACTCCATCTCATCCACAACCGTGTTCGGATCTGTTGCTCATCGCCGGCTCTCTTGCTCAAACCTTGCCATGACACCACAGTCCATTGTGGAGCGCATTTTGTCAATACGCTCCACACGAAAATGCCGTCCACGCGACCACACTGCACTATATATTTTGTACTCTACATTGAAACACTCAAATTAGATGTAGCAAGCAAATTTAGATACGATACATTCTAAACCCCTCATCACCTTTGGACTACATCCCCTCGAGAACTCCCACTCCTCCATTGAGACCTCTGTCCCTTCGCTGGATGCTGTGGTCAAGGCTCCATGCAACCATCGTGTTGACATAAACCGCGGCATCTCCTCCATGCCTTCAGGATATTGAATCGGTCGGTGACGCGTACTGCGTCGGAATTCAGCTCGCGCTTCCTCTCGATCTTGCCTTGCAATCTGGTACTTGGCGAGCCACGTCTCCATGGAGGCATGGTGCAACATACAAAAGCGATTCACCTTCTCTTCCATTGAGGCATCCATTCTTTTTTCTACCCCATTTCCAACCACCACATCTCCAGTCAGTCTATCATCGTCCTTCAGCGTCCATAGCATTTCATTGTCTGGTTCCACCGTTGGTAGCCATTGTGAGATATGCACTAATGCCTCTGACACCAACCAACCTTCCGCCATGCTGCCTTCTGGACGAGCTCGTTGTCGCACAAAGCCTTTCAGAGTTTTCATGAAGCGCTCTAGGAAGAACATCCATCGCGTATGGACAGGTCCAGCAATCTCCACTTCGTCCACAAGATGCACAAAAAGGTGAACTTGTATCGTGAGCATGCTAGTGGGCAAGTATTTCTCAAAGAGACAGACCGTCTCAACTACTCCCCGCCTTGTGGATTCAATAGAGGACGTCTTAATCTCTTTCTGTGAGATCCATTGCACCAAAGTCGACAACTTGTAAATGGCCCCGCGAATTTCTAGAGTAAGGCATCCTGCGATCGCGATCGGTAGGACAAACTGCCACAAATGAGAAAGCATTATGAATAATGGCCACTTTTTAAATTGCAAAATACCCACGCTAATTACAATCCATTCTGTTCACAAACCTAACATATCTTATATCAATCATGGGATTTTAGCCCCGACAATTTGTCATCTTTAGAAAATGCGGACCTGAGAGAACGCATCATACCCGTCGGAGTGCGGATAGACTTGATTACTTGCTTCACAATGCGCTCTTCTTTGGTAGACAAAACCCAGGGAGCGCGAGGAAGCGACACTTCCCCTTCAGCACTCGACTGCGGGCCAAAGTGTCTCCATCTTACCTACCTCCTTCAAATTCATTCATGACCCTATAGTCTCTCTTTCCTGTGATGTGGTCCCATAGCAAGCTGCCCACATTCTTGAAAATATTCATGGGATCCAACAAGTGGTTGACCTGTAAGTGGGTCCAATATGGCAACTCGTAGAAAACTGAGAACCGTCGCATTCCATTTGGATGTGATTCCAGGTTTACCATTTTCAGCTCATACCAGCTTGCAGCATTCATACGTGCTGGAGGTCGTCCAAGAAAACCTTCCCTGAGTTCATGATCCTCCGGCAAGAAAGCGGCATGTCCTTGATATACCATCTTCTTCATGGTTCGTGACCTTCGAGAGTCTAACTGTGGCCCACACAATGGACATGCATGATAACCTGAGGTAACCAGACCTGTAAGGCGAGCCACGACCTAGTGAATACTTGATTGAATAAAATAAAATATAGATATTACCAACGAGAACGGAGGTCTGCTCACCTGAGCACTCTCCCAATCCCGGAAAGTCATGCATCATCCACATGAGAATGGCTCGAATGTTGGCTGACTGCCGCCGACCATCGCGCCTACTCATATCTTGCACAGTGACCCCCTCCTCCCACAAAATCTTAAGCTCATCGACTAATGGACAAAGATACACATCCATATTTTTTACTTTGTAGCGGCCCGGGATGAGCAAGCTAAGGATGAGATGTCCTTTCTTCATAGAAAGCCATGGAGGGATGTTGTAGTTGACAAGCACTATAGGCCACACACTATAAGAAGTCGAGCGCACACCGAATGGGTTCACACCATCCATGGCGAGACCGAACCGAAGATTCCTTGGCTCTCGCGCAAAGCCTGGGAAGGTAGAGTCAATGTGGCTCCATGCGCGCGAATCTGCTGATATTCGTTGAACTCCATCCGTGGACCTATTCTGCACATGCCACGTTGTCAAGCTTGCCATACCAGACGTGCGAAACCTGTGGTTTATGTGGGGGATGAGCGGAAAGTGTCTGAGAACTTTTTGAGGGATGGTTTGCCCTTGCAAGTCCTGTCGATACCTGTGAGCACCACACTTTGGACATGTCTCCATAGTCTCGTATTCATCTTGAAACAGTATGCAGTCGTTGATACATGCATGGATGTTATTGTAGTCCATGCCAAGCTTCCGTAAACATGTCGTGCATCATCACGAGACTCAGGCATGGAATTTGCAAGTGGTAATATATGATATTTCAATAACCTGAAAAAAATCATAAAACACCTTGAAAAAGCACAAATGTTTGCAATAATACTGAAAAAAAAAATCAATGAAGCCTATGTGCAAGGTACCTGAATAACTCAGTCACACTCGTATCGCTCCAACCGTACTATCTTCAACCGAGATACTCGGCACCCATCATATAATGGTATGGATGCTTCCTCTCTAAGCGGGTCAGATGTCTCAACATCCATGGGAATCAATGCATCGATCATTGCCTCCATCTCAAGCTCCAAGATTGTAGGTAGGTCGGGAAGGTTGTCTGTCTCCTCTAGCATTGACGGTATAGATGGGCCTTGCGAGTGGTGGATTGGCTCCTGTAATCCATCCATCGCACGTCCACGAACTCTTCTAATTGGCCGCAAAGGGTGCACTCCCCCTTGGGTCGAGACATCACCCCCCTGGATAGAAAATTTGCCAACAAGACCCAATCTTATTGTGTATGGTTTTCAATTAGCTTGCGAGTACAATGCATGATTAATATTAACTTCAAATTACCGTTTGCTAAAAATCCGCAATCGCCTGATCAATGATCTCAGATTGAAACTCACCAAATCGTCGTACGTGTTCTATAGACAATCGGCGTTTTCGTCTAATTGCCAACTTGCATTGAGAGCAAGGACATGGGACACGCTGATTAAGATACGTCTCGCGGTCTTGAATAATAAGACCTTCTTCGTTTTCCATCTTATCTACATTACAACAAACGAGGCTTAAATGGATAGCTTTATGGAGATGTACGTCAAGTTGCAAGTTGACCATAAATCTTGCATTGTACATAGTAGTTGAGAGATTTTCCGAGGTTATATCTCGGCCTTGTATCATGCTCAAGGATTTGTTTGTCCTGGTAGATAATTATTCGTTATTGTAAAAAACTGCACTAGAGGGCTTTGAGTATAAGTAACCATTTTGAGCATCATTGAGGATCTCTTAGTCTAATAATAAATCAGTCTCAACAAAAAGCATCTTAGAAATATGGTTTTTTTGTCCTAGGATCGCGTATTAAAATTAATGCCATCTATGAAATTTATCAACTATAGTAATAAAATTTATTTCAATCAATTCTACTCATAGTCATAAGACCTGAGAGAAAATATCCTATACTCAATTTAAGGGATTCTTCTTCTATAACAATACTTTTGGGTTCATTTTGATGAAGTACCGTAATGACCATTAGCTAGGGTATCATTTTCTTTTAGTCCTTCCGTTGACTAGTTGGCATGATTTCTAATTTGTTATGCCTATAAAGTTAATACAAAAACAATGAATTATGCATATCACAATTAGATCCCCTACTTGGACATTATGAAGGACATGACCAATTTTAAGCCATCTTAAAGAGTCACCAATGTATGTGGCCCATGGCAAAGCACATTGCATGCCATTATCAATAAGTCTATTATCTTAAATTTCCTTTCCCTCCCTCTCCCTCTCTTTCTCCCCCTCTCTCTCCCTCTCCCTCTCTTTCTCTCTTTCTCTCTCATTTCCTCTCCTAAACAAGCAAAAAAGAAAGTGATTCAAACATTAAACAAGAAAGAGAGAGAGTGAGAGAGAGAATGCACTCTCCCTCCCTCTCCCTCTCCCTCTCTTTCTCTTTCTCTCCCTCTCTCATTTCCTTCCCCTCCCTCTCCCTCTCCCTCTCTTTCTCTCCCTCTCTATCTCTCTTTCTCTCTCATTTCCTAAACAAGCAAAAAATAAAGTGATTTAAACATTAAACAAGCAAAAGGGAGAGGGAGAGAGACAATGCACTCTCCCTCTCTTTCTCTTTCTCTCCCTCTCTCATTTCCTTCCCCTCCCTCTCCCTCTCCCTCTCTTTCTCTCTCATTTCCTCTCCTAAACAAGCAAAAAATAAAGTGATTTAAACATTAAACAAGCAAAAGGGAGAGGGAGAGAGAGAATGCACTCTCCCTCCCTCTCCCTCTCTTTCTCTTTCTCTCCCTCTCTCATTTCCTCCCCCTCCCTCTCTTTCTCTTTCTCTTTCTCTTTCTCTTTCTCTTTCTCTGTCTCCCTCTCCCTCTCCCTCTCCCTCTCTTTCTCTCTTACTCTCTTACTCTCTCGTTTCCTCTCCTAAACAAGCAAAAAAGAAAGTGATTTAAACATTAAACAAGCAAAAGGGAGAGGGAGAGAGAGAATGCACTCTCCCTCTCTCTCCCTCTCCCTCTCTTTCTCTTTCTCTTTCTCTCCCTCTCCCTCTCCCTCTCCTTCTCTTTCTCTTTCATTTCCTCTCCTAAACAAGCAAAAGAGAGTGATTTAAACCTTGAACAAGCAAAATAAAGAGAGAGGGAGACTCACCGATGAGATATGGCGAGCGTGGGGCAGCTCCTCTTTGCGATGAAGGCTCCTCCTCTCCTTCGCGAACAACGGCGGCGGTGGCGGCAAGTCTTCTTCCTCTCCTTCTCTCACGACGGTCGCTCTCTCCCTCGCTGTCACTCTCAAAACTCACAATGGAGCAAACACGAAATGAAAACCGCGCTCGGTTTCGGCCGCGTTTTTTCCCTACGGCCCGTCACTATTTGCGACGCAAATAGCGACGCTATTAGCGACGCCAATAGCGACGTTGCTATCCGCCGTCGCTAATCGGTGTTGCTACTAGCTCAAATCCTTGTAGTGTCAATCCCCCAATCAATCGGGATGCAATAGGCATCAAACCGGTTATGTAGTCATCCCAAACAAGCATAGGCATACAAATACATGCTGTCTCAAGCAAGCCTTGATATACTGGAAGCAAGATCCAGGTGAAGGAAGCTGCAAGAGGTGTGAGCTATGGCTGCCCACAACTTTTTTACAGCCTGTGAGACCTGAGAACTGAAGTAAAACTCTGAAATAATGAAGCAATACCTCAATGGCAATGCCCTGATGGTGCCTCAATAGGCCGAGAAGAAGTTCGAGAAGCCGGGGAGTGATGGGAGCTCAAGAGAATGAGCTATGGCTACAGGGAAGGAGACCTAATACGAGTGGGGAGTCGATGGGAAGCTGAGAATGCCATGAACCAAGCTCAAGGATCGGGAACCTCAAGAGTCGCAAAGCCGAGCTCTGATACCAGTTGAAAGGGAGAGAAGAACCAAAGCTTGGACTCGAGAGCTATGGCGGGAGACCAAGAGCGAGAGAGAGAGAGACAAGAAATGGGAACTCCAACAGTCACAATGTGTGACTGGGCCTTCCTTTATTCAAACTGTACTAAAAGAATAAATAATAAGTGATGGTGATGACGGGCGCCCGCCACCTACAGTGTGCAGTGGCAGTGACTGTCAGTGTAGTAATACACTGGCGGCTAGGCACAGGCGCCTTTACCCCCAACATGCTAAAGGGGAAGGGTTTATCAGTCTTTTTGAGGTAAGTAGTCAACACAACGATGTACATCCCAACTAAAGTTGTAGTAAGATGAAAGGACCAAGCTACAAGCCGTGAGTAAGAAATGTATCTTTCTTGGATACAATAAGGAATCCAAAGCTTATTGGCTATGTTATTGTGATTCTAAGAAGCTAGTCTATTATTGCTATGTGGTATTCATGGAGCAAGCACATATAGTGGAGGACAAAGGGTCCTCCATGTTATCATTGATCGATTGAAGAACTGACTGACCTTATGCCTTCACCAAATGTTAAATTTTTCATAAAGGGGGGAGAAGGAGGATTTGTCAAGTGATGAAGCTCCTCAACAAAATAGCCTACTTTGGTGCTACAAGTTAGGCCACTTTGTAAGTGAGAAAAGTAGCTTTGATGAGAAGAATCTAGCTCCTAATCGAGAGGTGCAACCTTTGATGTGCTTCGAAAGTCAAAGAGGGCAAAGGATCAAAGAAGAGACTTTATACGCATTGTCAATATGGACCTTTAGCCTGAGATAATGCAAGTAAAGGAGCTTGCAAGTTTGGGTGAAGTAATGGATAATGATTCCTTATCCCAAGGTTGAAGGGCTTTTTCTCATTCCATGTGTGTTGCCAAAGAGAAATAACATAAAAACATGTTAATTATAGAGTACCACGAGCTTTTCTTTAATTAAGGAAACCTACAATCAAATAATGCATGAGATAATTGCAGAGCACTATTAGTTGGACGAAGAAGGGGCACCCTTTTATACAAAAAAACTTCCACTAATATTTATTCCAACAGTTTCCAATAAAATGAAATCTTTTTATGGATCCAAGAAATGAAATTCACATCGCACTTGAGCAAGGATGAAGTCTAGTACCTCCAAGAAATGAAATTCACATCATAATTGAGCAGGGATGAAGTCTCATACCTGCATCCATGCAAAATGGATAGGTGAGAACCAGTATTTCCAATATGTATTGTAGGTGTCAATGACATCATCCAATTGTTATCCTTGTCGCCCCACCCATGATCTACCTTATTGGAGTCCATGTTGGTGGTCTAAGGCCTTGCTAGAAATGAATGTAGAGTTTGCAAAAAATGGTAGGAGTATCTATCGGAGCTTATGGTATCATGCACTTCTCCCATTGGTAAAGGAGTATGCCTTTAACGAGAATATGGACTAACTGAAGGCAAACAACCATATTTGAAAAGCACTAGCATGGAGATACAAGTTTAACAAAGTAGAATATTATTATCTAGACCTTTACTCATTGTATTAAATTAGTGTATTTAATTACATTAGAAGCCATAAATGAGTAGATAGATGCACTTTATAAGCTACCAAAAAAACTTACGGGCACTCTAGAGACACATATATCTACATGTATAGAGACTTGCATTTATAGGCACATTAAATCTAAAATTTGGACATGCATATAACTACACATATAAACACACTAGTTTCTAGTATTTAAAAGCCCAAGGAGTTATTGGTTTTGTAGTATTGTAGCTTCTTTTTTAACAACAATCATGCAACCAATAGCTTCTCGGTATTTCTTTTGTAGTACAATATTCACATCAACCACAAAGAAATATGGCAACAAAATTCACAATTCCACACAACAAAAGAGAATCACCCAAACATTTTGCAAATTTGGATGGCAAGCTTTGGTGTTAATTATAGAAATAAGATAGTACAATGTTTTTGCTTGAATATTATAAAAAAGACAACATTACATCTTTAAACACATTGGCTAAGTCACCTTATTAATGTTGTTCACGCCTCTCTAGTGCACATGGGGTAAAAAAGAGAACAATATAAAACCATGTGCTACACAAGAGGCATCATTAACGTTGCATAATGCCTTACTAATGCACATGGGGTTCGTTCTCTCAAATCCTTTTTGGGCTCAAGGAACTCGAGGTGTAGGTGAATGTTCACATTAATCTTTAGCTATGATTATATATCAACTCTTGAAATTTTACCCAAGCCTTCATATATCAAACTATGCATGTTATATAGAGTTCATTGCCTTGCTTCTCATGCTAAAAGCATAGGCTTTTGCCTTTTATACTTAACTTCTAACTACAACTTGTTTTGGCCATAACTTTGTCATAAGAACTCTAAATACAATCATCCAGTACTCAAAATAATCGTAATCATAATAGACATGATCTACAAAGGAACATGGGCAGAATTACAAATATCTTCTCAAAATAGCTGAAAACGCCACTTTTCATAAAATACATCACTTTTTTACATTTTTGGATTTGGATATCTTGTACCACTTAAGATAAGTCCTTGCATGTATTTTAATCGACCCAAACTTCTCATTAAGTTATTAGAAAACTTATTATTTTGATGGATCGGTTTTGCTCCCTAAAAATATTGTAAAGTCCCTGTTTAAGTACCCTATAAGTACAAATTCAAAATGCTTGTACAAATGTCTTTTCCTTGCTTTTCCTCCATTGAACCTATAGTCTCACAACATCGTAAAACATCACATGTATGTGAATTATTGTGACTAACCATTCAAGTTAAAGAGCATTTGAAGGGTGCATGGAATCCTGGTTGATTTTCTATGTTGATTCAAAATTTGTTGATTTTTCATGAATTTTGAAAAGGCTTACCTAAAGGGTAGTGCTCATAATGACTAGAAATAATGTTTGGCAAGAAACGATATTATTTGGGCAAATTTTGTGAGAAATGAGAAGGCTATAAGGAGTTTTGAAATTTTACTAGTTCTCTTTGCAATATTTAGGGAATTTTTAAACTTTTAGTATATTGGATTAAGTAACTCATACAATTAACACAATTATAACTAGCTAGTCATCAAGGGTGTTTATGGGCTTGTAGAGTGGAAATTTGTCTTGCTTGAGTCATAAATGAAAGTTGGTGGATATTTCCTAAGATTCTTTAAATTTTATGGTCCAATTATCTAGTATATGGATCGACTAGTTAATGGCATTGGCTGCTAATGAGGTTCTTGTTGAGGAGTCAATTCAACCGTCAAAAATTGTAGCCATAGCATGCCAAAAAACTACAATTCTCTGATTTTTTTTTATACTTTGAGACATTGAATCCATGTGCTTTATAGGAACAAGAAATAGTTTCTCTTTAGATGTCAACTAGCTCCTCTACATGCATAGTTTGGGGCATAGTTTGATGAGTTGAATTTTATGCATTAAGGATTTTGCACACACATGAAGCTTAGCTTATTCTTTGCAGTTTACTAGTTTTCAGATTATTTGGGTCAGTTAAAGTGGTCTACCTAATTGCAAGCTTGATGAGGTCTCTCTGGAATACCGATGGTGGGCTAGTGGAGGCTCCCTATGACTCATAGTTTGTACTTATTTGAACTTCTACATCCTAAATTGCAAGTTTTTTATTGAAATTTTCAAGTATTAGACCATTCATAACCGTCCCATGTTGATTTACATGAATGGATTTGATTGGTGCTATGGAAGTGGAAGCCTCTAGACCTAGTCTAGTACTTGGCTTGACTTTTCAACACTCGAGGGATTTAAATGTGTATGATCTGGTAATTTGCTTCTTTATGCTGAAAATCTTGAGGAATTTGTAGGACTCCATTCAAGGGTTGAAGGAGATAGATTATGACCTTGCAAAATCACTTGGCAGTGAAGATCACCACTCTATAGACCGTCATAGAAGATTAGTTAATCACCTCTATGGTTCCCAATCTCATGAGATAGACCATTACATCTTGAGCAAGGGTTGGAATCCTCTTGGATTTCACAAAAGTAAGGACTTCCCTCTTGGCTATTGAGCATGAGGCATGTATGTACCCAATGCAAACTCTCGAATTCTGAAAACTCTTGAATCAAGAACAAGCCTATTGAGGCGATTCTTCACCACAAAGCTCCCCTTGAATTGTAGTACTTCTCATCATCTTAGCACCTTGAGAGCCATACTCTTGAGGTAATCTTGAGCATCCTTGGCTCATCATCTCCCATCCATAAATCCAAAAGAGGCCAGTCCGTCTATGCCTTTAGATGCTTGTTGTCTCTAGTTGCATCAAGTGCTTTAACACAAGCCAAGTCTAGTCTTGGGTACACCAAGTGCATGACCATTGTCTCTAGTAGAGACATTGACATTGCTTCTAGTAGAGACATCATAGCCACTAGTCACAACCCATGGTCCTTGTCATCACCATCACCATCGTTACTTCAAGCTCATCTTACTTAGTCCACCTTCCCAAGAACAGGAGACATATTATCTCATGCTAGTGCAAAACCACTCTAGAGCCTTGAAATCAAACCATCAAGTGCTCATGAAACAAAATCGTTCTTGAGTACACATCATGGATATGCTCAAATCAAGCCCATCCTGTGTGCCATTGCCTTGATTGCACTATTGAGCACATTGCTTTTTGTCTTGATTGTGAAGACCATTGCCCTTAAGTGGACAACTAGGCAACTTAGAATATTGTCTCAAGAAGACAAGAAGACCATTATTGGAAATAGACAAGGGCAAATGATATCTTGAGAAGACTATTGCTAGAGCGCATGAAGTAGGCGATTGCACTATTGTCTTGAATAAGAATCAAGTGTGACAATCCAGCAAGGCGGATGAGTCTCGAGGAAAACCATTGACTCTAGTAGCCAAGGTTCGTAGTCTCCAGAAGAGAGACAAGTTGGTTGTCTCTGACGAGAGAGTTTATTTTGTCTCGACGAGAATAGAAGAAAGACAAATGTGTTGTCTAGAGCGAAAAAGGATCACCGTTTCTGGACCATCACATGAACAACCATCGTGACTTGAGACATACGCCCTCGTCACCTTTCCAGGTGGCTTGAGTGATACCTTCAATTGCAGCGCTTGTCGCCTTTTCTTGAGTGAGCAGCTATGCGTTAGTCATGGCGACGTCTTGTACTTATTTTTATTGTCTTTATTATTATTATCACAATAGCGGTTTGCTGTCTTCGCAAGGCACGCCTTAATCATAAAAAGTGCTGTTTACAATAATGGCCTTTTGACTCATCTCGAGCGAATACTTGATCTTCTCGGATCATGCTCTTCATCATCACAAGGGCGCTGCCTTGTCTTCCTTCATCTCGAGCAACACCCAAAACCATGGGACGTTTTTGTTATTACAGTGGTTCTTTTTCACTGTGGCAACCAGCTGGTCTCGAGCGATGTCTCTCGATCCTGTGCCACATTAATTGTCTGGGGTGATGCTGCGCTGCATCTCAATTAATCGTGTTGAGCCAATCTCCGATTGAAGTTGCCACGAGCTAAGGCACGTTGCCACGATATTGCCAGTTGTCTCAGGCTTACGGATTGCTGGCGATCCTTGTGTGAGGCGCTCCTTGCTGTACCACCTCATACCAGCTTACAGGTACCATGTCATCATCGCAAACTCGGGCTGCTCCGACGTGTTGAGAATCTTGCCACTTCGAGGTGTACCACCTCATACCAGCTTACAGGTACCATGTCATCATCGCAAACTCGGGCTGCTCCGACGTGTCGAGAATCTTGCCACTTCGAGGCTTTATTCCTCGATCCACTCATTCGAGGCAAAGTGCAACCTAGTCACTTCCGCCTGCCAAAACACAACCGATCTCGTTATCCATAGGACAAGCAAGCAGACGGGAACTCCAAGCCGTCCATGCAACCCTTTAAGGCGGACTGCTACCCGAGGCAACTATAGCCACCACCCTTCCTCAAGGCTACCACGGTTGTCACACAAGACCATTCAAGTCCAACCCTCAACTATACAAGGCAGGCTGCAGCAGTCTCGTACATTCGAGGCTCTGCTCAGCCCGCCAACTCCGCAGACTCGGGCGGCGTCTCCCACTTGACTCGAAATATAACCGCCAATTCGCAAGCCTCCTCACTCGGATCATCTCGAGTCGGGTTTTTTGCCACATACACATGTCCTAAACGCTTCCACCAAGTGCTTTTTTGAAAAAAGAGGCACCCATCCTAGGAAGCCACCGAGAAAGCGGACCAAACACAAAAGCGAAGCAAAGTGAGTCACATGTCATAGATGACAAGGAAATTCACAAGTTAGCAAGATCCATAGGCAGAGAACTACAAAAAGGAACATTGTCCACCTATGCAACTCCATGGATCATTGCATGGGATTACTAAACTACTATGAGCACAAAGAGAGAGGTACATGTTTCAATCCTTGTTTCGATTGAGGAAACCCATTGGTAATGATGTTCGTGGATTGAGTAACTCACACATATTAGTCACAATCACACGTTAGTTAGTGCTTGTTCACAACACACATTAGTCGGCTAACCCATAGTTGTGCAATTCAAACATGCATTCACACCTCACACCATGTTGCCCTCCACACCTAGGATTATAGATGAATATCCAAACTCCATGGGGAGTGTGATAAAGAATCACATCTTAACCATCATAGAGGTCTCTTGCCCACCAACGCTCAGGGCATTGTTATTTGACCTTTAAAACCCCCTCAATATTGTGTCTCAAACCAACAACCACCCATCTACTTCACCAAGATGGGGTAGAGGAGAGAGTATCCTCATGAGGGAATCAAGTAACATTGTGTGACATAATGTGATGTACCTTTGTGAGCAAAACATTGATAAGGCTATCTCCCTAGGCTCCAAGACCTCAAACCTCTTGTTTAAGGCCAACACAACTTTGTCACATCATTGTACACACAAAGGATCAACAAAAAAGAAAGGGAAGTATAAATTCAAGGCAAGGGACTACACATAACACGCAAGGGAAACAATGACTCGAACAACTACAATAATAAAGTAGGACAGGGATGCAAACATCGAAATTGGCCAAGACATAACCAAAAACCTTGAGACATAAACAAAGGGATACAAAAAAAAAAAGATCCACTCATGATAGGGTCTTCTCCAAAACTTTCTAAAATGAGGATAGAGACAAGAACAAGAAACCACTAGAAACTCAAAGAAACACATTAGAACCATCAGCTAAAGAAAACATAACCGACCCATATCCCTAAAGAAACTGAGTGTTACCATACTTATCTAGCTAGCAGGGGTGTGTGCAACCTCATGAGCTTCTGAAGCCAAATGTTGAGAGTCTTGTATCACATTAAAGGAGACCAATAGGAACCCCCACTTCTTTACCAAATCTCATCTTCTTCATTGAGGTATTGGTTAACCACAAAGAGCTAGAAACCATGTCAAGCTCTAGCTCAAACCATGATAACCTAGACCTTGAGGCAACCAAGTTCCCATTCTAGAAACCATGTCAAGCTCTAGCTCAAACCATGATAAACCTGGACTTTGAGGCAACCAAGTTCCCATTAGATATCCAACAACTTATTTCATACTATACTAAAACATGAACAAAGGCCAATAGAGGACATGTTGACAGACTTGAAAGCTAAGAGAAGGTTAGAAAAAGATCTTATAATACAAGTGGCTTTATATACCCGAGCCCAAAGGATAGACAAGCGTAGGAAGGAGACCAAGCTAAACCGGGTCCAATGCATATTGGATATGGCAAGAGGAGCCATAACTCGACAAGGAGCAAGGGAGATTGACGAATCCAAAGCTAACCTTATCCCCTCTGAGCTCCTACTTAAGCAATGGATGGATAATACCACAATAGAGAGGGCCATTGCTGCCTTGGCAACCTCACTTCTAAACAAATTCGAGGTAACACCTAGGACCAAAGGCCTGAACAAAATACTAATCATCTCATGAAGCAAGTCGACAACAGTAATAGGGCAATCAATGATTCAAATAGCTTCATTGAATGGTTCGAGTAGGTATGCGAGGTGAAGAGTCTCATGGATGCTAACAAGAGGGCTCAAGTCTTTGAACTTTGGTTGGGAGAGAAGGGTCAAATATGATTCATTAGCCTAGGCAATGCCTAGAAGAATGCCTTCAATTTGCTCAATAACTTGTTCATCAAGCATTTTTCGAAACTGGGATATGCGAATAACTTGATTGTCAAGCTCATGAACATGAGTTATAAGGACAAGGAAGAGATCTAAGACTATATCACATACGTACGCAGTCTCTACAAAAGAATCCCTACAATTGAAGGGCTTTTTTGTAGATCCCTACAATTGAAGGGCCCATGCCTAGAGCAGTGTATACTGTCTTTATTAACAACATTAAGAATGAAGAGGTGTACAAAGCCATGGTGAGTAATTTGAACTTGCAAAGAGACATATTGGCCAACATGTTTGAGGAAGCCATAAGAGTTGATGACAAACTAAAAGAAAGAGGCAACAAGACTATCCGACTAACATGGGTTATTATCATTCACAATAAATGGGCAACTATCCATAATGAACAAACCATGACCAAAACCTACAAGAAAGGAAAAGGATTGGAACTAATGCAAGAAATATCTAACCTAAGACTCGAATTGATGAAGCTATAAGAAGCCCCGAGAAGGCCCATGAGACCTAACATTCAATGTGTGCATTGTGGAGGAAACCATCTTCCAACAAAGTGCCTTGAACCTATATCCAGGACTTGTGCGAATTGTGGATGTTTCGGGCATGAAGCTGTACATTGTCGACTACCACGATACCTAGTGAATAGGCAATTCCATTTTGAACGAGAAAAACCATTAGCTCTCTCAGCACCGAACCTACACCAATCATATCTCTTCCACAGAGTGATGCACTTGTGCACTATATAGAGGAGCCAATGGAAGAAGAGCCATATCTAATCCCTCACATCTCATATGATGAAGAGGGCAATCCATTCCTTATGGATTATGAACCGGTTCTGATGATGATATCGGGCAAAGGCAGGGATTGAGGTAACAATGGAATGCAATCCCAATATCCTTTGACTTGTTGGAATTGTGGCTACCTTGGACACATTTCATCATATTGCCTTGAAAAAAAGTAGATCAACAAAGAGAAGGTTGAGCTTAGACACCTAGAGTGTGGAGTCACACATGTGTACACAAATTGTCCAAGGAAAAAGGCATCCACTAGTAAAGTAAGCATACCATCAGTACACCTAGGACTCTTTGGAGTCGAGTCACTAGATGATGAAGCCACACACATTCCACTAAATGTGATGACTCCAGGCTAAGCAAGCTAGAGTGAAAATACCGAGCCTTAGTAACATAGATGGCTCCTCCATTGGGAAAAAGAAAAAGAAAATATCTAAAGCAAATGTCACCTTAAAGGGTGATAATGCTACTACCTTGACAACGAGGAGAAAGTGCTTGACATGGAACCTAAAATTGCAGTGTCCAAAACTAAGTAGGGAAGTGCTAAGGTAGGTAAGTACCTTGATCCTAAGCACCAACTCGAGATCATAGAGAAAGTGTGAGGTCGAGTAGAAGCATCAATATCAAGGTTGTTCATCATGGAGCCAGCTTCCTCTCCAATCTACATACAATCAATGGCGAGCTAGGGACTTGACCCACATGAACAAACCCAACAAAGCAAGCCAACCTTGCCCCAATAGGACATGAATACAAACACTCAACAACCAAGTGGGAACAAAACCAATTAATTCAATGTAGAACTTCTTAGAGCTCTAATCTCTACTTAGGTGTCGTTGCCTCTTGGAGAATTAAAGAGGCAATACCATCATTTGTGGAAAAATTTCAAATCATGAGTTGAAGGGAAAGGGCATTTGGGACTAGCACACGAATCAAGTGATGAGGCTCATGTCCCAAGCATAATACCTACTTGAATGTTGAATTCCTTACATATTAATGCCTTCTAGGAGAAGGTATTGAGATGCATATAGTCCTTCTAATCATTGCATTTTAGAATAGATTACTCAAAGGGAAATGGTGGATACTAGGGTAGGAGTGAGCATCCTTAGCCATGCAATGTTGCAAGCTTGGGGCAATCTCCCTATGGAAACTACTTGATTCAATGTGATACTTACAAATGGAACAAAATTTTGACCATTTGGAGTGCTATAAGGCCAGTTGATCAAGATAGCTAGAGTCCAGTTCTCAGTAAACTTCATTGTCATGAAGGGCATGGATTATGACACATTGCTAAGAAGACCTTGGATAAGAGGTGCAAGAGTGATAGAAGACTATGGAAATGGATTGATGTTCTTTAGGAATCGAACAAAAGCAATTTGTTTAGATGTGCAAGAGTGATAGAAGACTAGGGAAATAGACTAATGTTCTTCAAAAATCGAATAGAAGCAATGCACATAGAGATGGACACTTAGAATACCTCAGCCGGTGACCTAGATGCTATCTTTGTAGTGCTCAAGGGTGTATTGCATGGCAAACCCAACTATGGCCCCTTGACCAAGTACATCCCATGTCCAAAGGACAAGCACAACTAGATGCACATGCTTGCAACCATTAATTTTCCATTCTCTAATGACAAGGATGATTAGAAGAAAGCAATTGAGAAAGCAAGCACTTACAACATGACTACAAAAGTACGTGCAACTAGGGACAATGACTTGCCTTCTATGCCTTTTTCCACTATGGCTAGTAGCTCAAGTAAGAAATTACCCCTTATGACCTACCAAGTTCCTAAAAACAAATTAGAGTTACGGAGCATCTATTGGGTATCTAATGAAAACACTAGCCAACAACTGTGTGGCCAATCTGATGCCTCTTAGAGATCTAATGGAAGCTCCAAACGGACCAAGGTGCATGATGAATCTCTTGTGCAATTGGGCACTTCTCAAAGAAAATGAGAACTCCACAACATATGAGCTAGCAAATGACAAATTATCTGATGAAGAGAACTTTGATGATGAGTATGTGGATTGTGATTCTGGGGATGAAACATCTAATGATGTAGGAACCATCGACTATGACATATATAGACATATAATTGAATATATCACTATGGATACCAAACCCCAAGAGACCACTGTGTTGCATATTGAGAAAGGAGTAATTCGAGTGGACTATGACAGAACGTAGCTAGAACATCTAGAAGTTGTGGACTATGAACATGTAGGATTAAGCCAAGTTGATTCTACAACTCTTTAGAAATTAGGAATTGCATCCGAGTTATTATCGCCAAGTCGTGAGACACCCTCATCTAGTGAAGGATGTGAATTTAACTCTGAATCCAATGTAAATTATGATTATGATCCCAAGGTGCCATGAACCTCTAAGGCTCAATGCACTAAAGGGGACCTCCTAGTCCACCTACATCGCAAAAGGTTGAAGGAGGAGAAGAATAATCATTCCAAGGATTCAAATGTTGAAAGACAAAAGAAACCACAAGATATACCAAAGGGATTTGCAAAATTCAAGAAAGATGATCGGATATTGGTATTACTAGGAACCAAGAGTCGAGGACAAGCTAGTGAACCCATCAAGTGACCCGCCAATGTCAAGGAAGTCAATTTGGTTGGTGATGAGGAGAAGCCCCCGACCCACGTTTATGGGAGATGACTTAACAAAGGAGGAGGAAACTAATCTCACTTGTCTCTTAAAAGAGTTCTCCGACATGTTTGCTTGGTCTATGGAGGAATTGCGAGGAATAGACCCTAGCTTTATTACTCACAACATCCCTATGTTTCCAAATGCCACACCAATAAAGCAAAGACCTTATGCCATGAATCTGAATCATGCTCATGTAGTAAAGGAAGAGATTGATAAGCTCTTGAGCACTGGATTCATTTACAAAATCACGCACACAAATTGGGTATCACAAATTGTCATTATGCTCAAGAAGAATGGAAAGATTTGAGTGTGTCACCTACTACAAGAGAGTTAATGCAGCTATGAAGAGAGATAACTATACCTTACTATATACTAAGCACATGCTTGAGAAAGTAGCTAGAAAGAAGCCTATAGCTTCTTGGATGGATTTTCATAGTACAATCAAGTGCAAGTTCATCCAAATGACATGCATAAGATAGCATTTACTACCCAAATAGGAAGTGTTTGCTTATATAATCATGCCCTTTGGATTGGCTAATACCCTTGCTACCTTTCAAAACCTTATGTGCACAATATTCAAGGACATGCTGAGGAAGTGGCTAGAAGTATTTGTTGATGGCCTCTACATTCACTTCAATTGAGAACACCTAGGAAAACTTTGCATTGTTTGAGAGATGCAAATAATATGGTCTCTCTCTGAGCCCCTTGAAATGCCATTTTTGAGTTAAACATGCCTGCATACCAAGGCATGTTGTGTCCCGAAATGGGATTGCCACTGATTTCACAAAAGTTAGGGTGATCATCGACCCTTCACCATCGACCAACTGTAAGGGTGTTCAATGCCTCCTTGGCCACACTAAATACTATCGATGATATGTATTGAACTATGCATTGATTGCTCAACCCCTATATAAATTGTAGATTGTCTTTGAGTGGACTGAAGGATGATAGCAAGAATATGAAAACTTGAAGATAGATCTCACCACCTCACCAATTTTATGAGCCCCAAACTAGTCAATCACCTTTTGTGTGCATATTGATGTAGCAAAACTTGTTGTGGGATCAATGTTGTGCCAACCTGGTGAACACAACATGGATTTCTAGTGAGCTTTGCAAGTCTTCATTGAAGCATAAATGAACAACTCCACGATGAAAAGAGAGGGATTGGCAATGATGTTTGTAGTAAAAAAGTTTCGGCATTATCTTTTAGCAACACCATTCACATTCTATGTAGATCATCAAGCATTCATCTATCGTGTTAATAAACCATGTGCAATAGGTAGCATTGCAAAATGGCTCAGTTGCTTCTAATAGAATTCAATTTCTTAGTGGTAGCATGCAAGAGTAAACAACACTACATTGTTGATCATATGTCTCACATAACCACTAGGGATCTAGTGGAAAAGGGCATCATGGATGATTTGTCTAATGCTCACATATTCAAAGTCTCTAGCAAAGAAGAGTTCCATAAAGTAGACTTCACACCCTATTAGGCAGATAACATAGTTCATATTCTTGAAAAAAAAATATGCCTAGTTGAGAAAACTAGGCTAAGGTGACTCATCCATAATAAGGTTCAGCCCTATCAGTTGATTGCTAGTCAGCTTTATCGATTAGGACAATATGGATTATTGAGAAGATGTGTTTACCAACACGAGATGCATGATGTGCTCATATAGGCACATGGGGCAATTGCAAGAGGACATTTCAATGGAGACACAACTACACAAAAAGTTCTTCATCTCAATTGTGGTGGCCTGTACTACTGTGTGATGGGTGTGTGATACAACCAAATTTGTCAAACATTCTGACAAGTGTCAGTGTACTTAAGTATCTCTTCTGAAAGACAAGATGGAGTTGACATCAATGATAGCGTGCAGCTGTTTGGAAAATGGGGAATTGATTTCATAGATCCCATCAGCCTTGCAGCCCAGTACTTGCAAGCTAAATACATAATTGTAGCAACTGACTATCTCACAAAGTGAGCTAAAGGAAGAATAACTAGGAAAAATGATGCTAGGACAACCACAAAGTTTCTTTATGAGCAAGTAATCTCCAGATTTAGCTACCCCATTGAACTTCTGCATGATCAAGGAGCTCATTTTATTAATGAAATCATAGATCATTTGTTATCCACCTTCCTAATCATCATCATACTATCCATAGGCTAAAGATCAAGCAAAAGCAACAAAGTCCTAGTTAATGTGCTTACAAAGATAGTCTTAGTCTCTTGTAGGGACTGGGACAACAAATTGATGGTTGCTTTATGGGCATATTGAATTGTCTACAAAACAGCCATAGGACAGACTCCCTTGAAACCGACCTACGGAATGAAAGCCATAGTACAAGTTGAACTCTTTGTTCCTAGCCTCTATCTAGATTGCTATGCAAAGACATTGGAAAGGCAAGGAGGCCTAGACCAACTGCCTGTAGAATTTGAATATCTCTTGAAAGTGTTTGATTGCCACACAAACATTGATATGTGAGAAGACACTAAGAAAGGTCTAGTTTGACAAACATATCAAACAAAGGGATTTCGAGAAGGGAGACCTTGTGTTGCTCTACTTAAAGTTCATAACCAGAAAATGAAGTTCAAAGGCTTTGGACCTTTCCATGTATTCCAAATCAATAGGACAAGCAATGTGGAGTTGGAAACATTAGGGGCAAGGGGATTGGATTTTTTAATGGAAGCTAAATCAAGAAATGTTACCCGCCTACTCACCCACTACGTGAGCCTCCAGTGTTGCTACCATCCATTGCCATACAGGTTGTCACTATCACAGATATTTATTTCAAAGATGATGAACATGTATCACCAGCCTATCTAAAACTAAAAATCACAATGAGAAAGAATTGCATCATCATGCCCTGATTGATGAGGGAGCAAATAGATCACAGCATCCTCACTTACCAAGACTGGGACATCTCGGCTAATACTAACAATGCCTAAGGTCAACCCATATGGGAGTATACCCCATTCCTTACTAGGGAGATGCAAGATTGTAGTGACCATCAAGACTAAGGGCGCACTAATGATTTTTATGTACTTCCAAATGCTGAAGGGGTTGGAAAAGAAATGCTATTGGGAAGGAACATTCAAGCGGCAAACAAAATGCAATGTCGATTATGATGCCCAACGTATTCATCTCACCCTAACAAATGTCAGGATAATCATGGCTTTCAATGAGGGTAAGCCAGCATCTATGAAGCTAGCAAAGCCACTAGTATCATTGAAGAGCACAAGCCATGAAAGTTGACACAAAGGGCCAAAGAATATTGAAATACTAAATTTGTAAAATCAAGTGGTTGCTAGTGAATGATAAAAGTTTTTTTTCTTTTTTGAGCACTAGGCTCACTCATGTGCAAGTTGTAATTCAAACTTAACATGCATTCAAAAGCATGTGAGTGGAGCAAGTCTGGAGTTTTTAAATTAGAAAGTTTGATCGGTCAACAAGAACTCCAAGGACAACCATAAGTAGAATCATGAGTGACATGCACTCACAAAAGGCCCTGCCCATTTGTTAAAAGAGAGGGACATATTTAAGGTGAGAAATCTTAGTATCATGCATTCTGAGGTATTCAAAATCAAAAGGCTTATCCTCTTCTCTTGGTTTCCATAACCTTCTTTGTTGATATTTCTCTTGTGAAACACCTGCTCTATGTTGATGCATGCATGCTTGGGAAGAAGCTTGAGTGTGAGAGACCTAGCTTGGTCTCTTCCTCGTGATACTCTCTTGGGATACAAGACACCTCCCACCCATCTTCTCACTTCCTTGAGCTTTACTCAATTTTGTGGGATGAAGAGGTAGAGACTATTGTACAAGAGCAGATCCTGAGAGATTGGGCAAGAGGGGGAGGAACACACACACAGGGAGAGAGAGAGAGAGAGAGAGAGATCGTAGGTGCATAGATTGGAGAATCATGCACGGTGACTTCCTCTATTGTGGAGCTCTTGGATTGGAGATCAATGAAGCCCGATGATAGTGAGCACGTGGAATCGGTAGGATGTGAGAAACCCATGGGAAATCCTAGACTAGGAGCAAACCGATGAGTTTTCTCAAATCCTATCTACTCTTTGAAATCTCTTCTACACTTTTTGGAGATCATAGGTCTCATCCTATGAGATTCATGGGGAGTGGAAAGCATGGTAGGAGATCCCATAGTGTGAGAGACTACAAGAAAGCTTGACTTAGGAGAGTGGATGATTGATATGCGTGCTTCCATCTAGATCTGACACATAGACAAATTGATCCTACAACAACTTTGCATCTAAAGCATTTGTGGCAACTCTCCATCCACAACTAGTACTATCATTTTGATGTGGAACCTCTTGCATCTGATACTTGAATCTCTTCGTTGGATCAGCAATGTCTTCATAATTCTTCTCAAAAAAGCTTTTGACAAGTCTAGTAGCACTGCAAGAAAATAATGATAATTAATAAGCTCACGTAATAGAGATGACTATTTGCAACATGTCGGATTAGACAAAAGATGGACACTGATGTCTTCATAATTCTTCTCAAAAAAGCTTTTGACATGTAAGGGGCATTGGAGTCAAAAAGGCAATACTCCATAAATCATCAAAAAGTACAAAATCAATAATTGTATTGAGGTTTGAGGTTCCATCATATGATTTAAAAAATTCTCGAATTTCAAAATCTTGCTTTGAAAAGAGTTCATCTGAGAAAAGTGGATCAACAACCAATATACTTGTTGCAATTTGAGGATTGAGAAAAGAAACATATGCCCTACAAAAAGAGGGATGAAAATACATGGCAAGACAACCTTTGAAACTCGAGAAATCTTCAAAGAAGGAAAAGAAAATGTACACTTATCCTAGGGAATAATACACAACTAAATCAAATAGATAGGTATCCCTCTTTTCTAACATGCACTTATCCTCTAGAGAAATACTAACATAGTCCTCTGTATCAGCAAGGGAAGATACATTGATAGTCATATGCCCATAGACCTTACCCATCCTGTTAAAATTGACTAGAGAGGGTATATTTATCATGTCCTGATAAAATTCTTCTTGTTTTTCAAGTGACACATTTAAATGTCCTTGAAAGAGACTTTTTTGCTTAGATGTAGTCTTTCTGCTCTAAAGATGAGTAACATCCTCAACATCAACATCTTCCTTCTTCCTGGATAATTTTGGGGGACATTAAGGATTTCAAAGGCTTTGGCATTTGTAGTAGTTGGAAAGGGCTTCAAAACCTTGTCAAACCTATATCTTAGTATGCTAACCATGGCAAAGTCCTTATCCATTAGGGCAATCTTATGTGCATGAGCAATAACGATATAATAGTCATTCATGAAGTTAACGATAAAGTCCTTAGTTGCCTCTTGAAAACAGAGTGCATAATAAAAAATTAATACAAAGTAAAACATATTTTTTGTCTAATAAGTAATACCTCTTAATGAATGTATAATAATATAATATTTACATAATGTAGATATAATATAATAAATTATTAATATAATAATACAAATAATTAATGTAGTGATCATAACTTTAAAAGATGTATAATAATATGTTTTGTATTACATATAATATTTAAATATATTATAATAATATTATAAAATGTATCAATATATAATAATGTTAATATAATAATATATTTATATAATAGATATAAATATGATTATATGATATATTTGTGAATAATATAATATACATATTACATAGTATGTATCATTAATATAATAATTGAAAATATTTTAAACGTTATATACTACATTTTATTGTCTATCTTTTAATATTAATACATATTATAAACACATTTTGATTATTACTTTTTATGATGATAGTTAAAATATTTTTATTCTTAGATAATGTTTGAAGAAATATGAAATCCTTCTAAAATAATTTGCTAATATTAATGCTTTAATCATATATGTTTTATTAAAAATATTTTAGTAAACTTTGAACATAAAAATATTTTTTTATTCTTATGATATTGTTTGTTCTTATCCTATACTAGACTTAGTTATGAATTTTAAGTATTAATATTTTGATCAAATGTTCTTTTTAAAGGTATAAATATATATTTAATAAGTACTATTATAATAATATATAGCCTTGAAAATTATTATTATATTATTAGCTTCATATCTTTTGAATGACTCACTTTAAATACGTATTTTAAATTATAGTATGATGTGCTTAAATCTCTGTATATGTGTGCATGCATATGTTTGGATATGTGCAAGTTGTGTTTAATAGGTGTATGTCTATTTGTGTGGTCTCATAAATGTGTGTCTTCTCTCTCCCTGTCATCATTTTTATTTTCTCTCATTTCTTCCTCTTCCTCATGTCTCTCATCTTTCTTCGCCTTATATGTGTCATATTGTGTATGCACGTGTGTGTATGAACATGTTTAACCACAATTTTCAAAGAGTCGCCTTTCCCTTTGGCATAATCATATCCTATCTTCAATTTAAAAAGAGAGAGAGAGAGAGAGAGTGTGTGTGTGTGTGTGTGTGTGTTCAATTAAAAGTGAGGGTGTGTGTGTAACAGTGTATGTGTTCGATTGAGAGAGAGAAAGAGAGAGCAAACGAGAGATTATATAAAATAACGGTGACTACACCTAGTCGGGGCAACATCAATCGTTCCAACTTTCGTAGTCCGCGGACACATTTGGATGCCAATGCACAACGAGACAATACTTTCAACTAAAGGAGAATCTTTGCCTAATTATAAGAATGGAATCCCCACCAAAGAGGAGAGGGAAAAGCTTGAGAACCAATGGGCCAAGCTACTTTTCTTAGGTTGGGGGCTATTGAGTGTCTAAACATTATGCTAGATAGATTACACATAGCCCCGCCTCACCCTCGAAAAGAAAGCCCTCTCTATTTTTTAATACCAATGTCCTCCTGAGTCCTAAACTTGGGAGAAGTCGGGAGCCTTCTGGTCGGTCTTTTTTTGTAATGCGCTTTCCATTTCTCAAAGGTCAAAAATATATTTACAGCACCATCTCAAGGGGGGGTGCAAAATTCAAATGTTTTGATTTCTGTATAAGCAAGCGACAAAATTTCTATGGCGGCTGGAGCTCCACATTCAAAAAATTTCAGCACGAGAGAGAGGGTGGGCCAGGAGGGGAGGGGAGGGAGAGAGGGACTCGGGAGTCGGGAGAGACTCTTCTCCAGGCTCCAGTGTAATCATGGAGAGACAGAGAGAGGTTTGACAACCGCGTTATATCAGTTCTTCTTCCCTTCTCGGCTTCATCATTCACTTCAGTCTTCACCTCAGTACTTACTACTCTGATCTTGTAGCCTACAACACAAAACTCCAAACCCCCTCGGCCCTCCCCCCCCCCCAAACAATTATGATGCCAAAGGAAAAGGCTATTCAGCTTCTACAACCGTATTGATAAACTGCCCCACCACTTTCAAAGTATAAATATCTTGCTGATAGGTTTTAGGCCAGTCAATCCACCATTGTTCCAGCTTGCAATCAATACAATTCTGCATATACTATATGTTGTCTAAGAAGCTTTTCGGTAAGTGCTTCCACCAAAAGCAATTGTGAGCTTTTAGATCAGGCTTGAGCTCGCAGCTGGCATGCCAACATGGGCTCTTGCTTCAGTAAGCATTCTTCTTCCAAGGGATTGCGTCATCCTGATTCAAACAGAACCTCCAGGCCTGATTCAGAGCAAATCACAGCAAAACAAGCCAAGCAGGAAGAAGGCATTCCCCCTGCTACTGCATTCAACCCCTCCATTTCAACACCACATGAGGCTGAAATTAACAGAAAGCAGCAATGCCTAGGTGATTACCCTGTTTCAGATGAGCAATGCCTAGGTAACTCCCCTGTTTCAGATGATCCACCTGCCGCACGACCAAACACAGAGCTCAGGTGGCGCAACATCGAGCAGAATGATAGCAATGAGAATGCGCCCTCTTGTGAAGCTCCCATCGATATTGTTTTCTTACAGCAATTGCCTGCTATGAAGGATCTACCTGCACAAAGGCACCTGCAAGGGGGCCAGCAATTTGCTAAAATAACACATAATCAAGAAGAGTACATCCCTGACAGATCTCTGGAAGCCAGCAGGACGAATTCCATGTCCAGGAGCCTGTCTGTGGAGCAGCCTCGATTTCCGAGAGGAGCTCAGCCTTCTTCCCCTTCAAAGAGGCTGCCAAGCAACCGTGCCCTTTCAGATGCACCGTGCCTTCTTCGAACCTCGTCTGCTAAGGTTTCCAGCCCCTCCAAGGGGGGCGCAGGAGCCCTGATTCGTACTGCAGTGTCTACAAAAGCCAAGCCGGCCAAAGATCACTCTCTCAGTGCTTCTGTCACTTACAAACGGTCCGCTAGCCGTGATTGTCTATGTGAGCTTTCTGCACGAACCGTAAGAAGACCATCTCCTCCAAAGAAGACTCTGCCTACAGCATCATCTCCATCTGCATTGTCGTCACGCGATGTGGTCGGCAAGCTTATCAAGCAACCTAGCAAGGAAAATTCTGGAATGACAAGACCTGTCAGTCAGAAGACTGGTGGGGAGAACTTGAACCACAGTGGGAGATTCCCTGTGCAAAGAAACATAATCCCAGATGATCATGAGCTTAATAACTCACTCAGCAATAGGAATGTCCGGCGTAGGGAGAAATCGCCTCTGAGGAGGACTTGCCAAACTATGGTCACTCTACAAGGATCCACGATAACCAGCGCTGCTCCATCCAGCAACTCGGATACAATCTCCATTCATCAAGCTGACAGTAATTCGAACAAGGTACATCCCTTCTACATTTCAAGCCAAGCCTGCCATTTTTGCTCTCGACTTTGGATTTTGTCCCATGTAGCGTGTGTTTGCACATCACTTGCCTTGGCTACCGAAGTATCTAAACCTGATTGGTATGTCCCATGCAGAATAAAAATGTTGCAGTCCAGAGAAGAAATGCAGCACAAAATAGGATGCCTTTGCATGAAATATCTGACATTACCATATCTCAGACTAAGAGGGGAGATTTGAAGTTGGACCCTCATAAAACTGTTGGCAATCTAGGGAAAGAAAATGAATCAAAGGCTGTACTAGAGTGTCCAGCCAGTGCCAAGAACAAGGAGCACGTTAAAAAAGCACCACTTGAGATGGAGACTGGGAAGGGTTTGTTAGACTTTGCTGATATTCATGGCAAAGATCCCTTGGAGGCTAAGGCAGAGAGCTTGGTACTGGAAGGCAAGTCAGTATTGGGTGCATTCAAAGCTTTGGAAGAGTATAGGTTGAAGTCCCTAGACTCCCTGTATCACATGGATGACGATGCTGCAGCATACTCATGTCTGATGCCTACATACTCCACCATACGGCCAAGCCAGCCCTTCCAACCAGGCCTTGAAGACTCAGAGCTTCCACGATCCTCATCTGCGAAAAGATCCTGTGAGCCCTTCCTTTTTCCTGATGTGCAGTCTCTTCTGTTGCAGGAAGATGGATTGCAGTTTGCAGGTACCGAAGCGGCCATGTCTGCCTCTCTATCCAAAGCATGCTCCATCCTCAGAGCAGTCGCAGATCTCAACTTGGGGGCATCCATTCAGCCGCAAGGTACAGATTCTCAAGATGAGATTGAATGCCCAAATCTGCTCAGTTTCCAGTTTGAATGTGGGGAGTCTGGCAGGCGAACTTGACATTAGCTGATCAAATAACACTATTCATGCTCCCTTTCATTGAAAGTATGGAAATTGACAACATTGACTGGCTTTAAGATGCACCCTTTGCAACATTACATGATAATTTGAAGTAGGCAAATGACACACACACCATTGGCTATGATTTTAGAGACCTGTGGGTTTATCATTCCGCATCTGTCAGATTACACATCAATGTGGCTTAAGTATTTATACATGTATTATCGGGCAACAAGGCTACAAACTGTGACTGCATATGAGCTTCCTGAATCCTCACTAGTATACTGCTGGTCCGCACTCATTGTACTGTACTTTCTGGCACTACTAATTTGCTGAATATGGCAGGATATTACTCTGCATTGCTGCGAGCAAACTTCCTGACATTAAGGTTTCGGTGCTTTGAAGAAACAAGCCAAGCGAGCAGCTAATAGCAAATCCTTGCTTTGATGTTTATAGTTGCATTCTTTTTGTTAAATTATACTCTTCCTAGATGATTGAATGAAGATGCCTTCTTGAGCTTGACTTTGAAATTTGCAAACTGTTTCAAGTGACTCTTTTCTTTTTCGAGAATGCCTTAAGTTGTCTTAAAGCAAACGATCTGCGGGGGTCAGTCCATATCCAAATAAGCCCCGCATCCAAAATAGCCTAAGACTAAGGTGTCTTTCGGCCCTTTTTTGGAAGGTTCGAAAATTAGCTTCCTTAACAAGGGTAGAGTACTAAGAGCCTCGCATGGACCACATTGGCAGGCAGCATACGCATGTCTCATGGACACACAAGTCTAGAGTTTGTAGTGGCTCCCACTGCCAATAAGCAGAACACCGTGTGGAAGGGGAACAAAATGCAGTGGGAGGAGAGAGAAAATGCACTCGAGGTGCGAGGAATAATGATTGCCAATGTGTGCTCTACACATTAGTACGGGTCCCTTCAAATTAATGGAGCAAACCTTAGTCCCTTTAATTTTAGTGAATACTAAGATGATTGGCCAAATTCCCTATTTAGTAGGAAATCAAGTCAATAATCTCAACCACGTGTCCATAAATTGGATTCTATGGACTCGCACAAGTTGATTTCACTTGTGTGTGGCCTAGTAGGAAGTCAAATTGACCTAGGCATAGTCAATAGAGTCAAGTTAATGGGAGTGTTGCTCAACTACTTGACTGGTGCTCTTTAAATTGTGGGACTCCAATAAGTGCAACAAGTATTACTAGAAGTATTGACACTTAGTAGACTTTGCAAGTTTGAGTGCGGCTCTGTGTGCGTGTGCATGTGCGTGTGTGTGTGCCTGTGCGTGCGTGCGTGTGCGCGTGCATGTGCATGCGTGCGTGTGTGTATGTGTGTGATATTACCAAAAAATGTGTGCGTGCGTGCGTGCGTGCGTGCGTGCGTGTGTGTGTGTGTGTGTGTGTTGATTGTTTACTCCTTTCTTACTTATGGACTACATATTTTTGTGTGTTGAATTGTGGGGTTCACATAGTTATGGACTTGTGTGTGGCTGCAGTTCTTTTTTGGCAAAGCTCCTCCATGCTAGGTAAATGTGCTTAGGCATGGTGGGGCTCTAAGACCAATCACTCAATAGATTAGGTCATGCCCAAGTCAATTAACTAGGGTAAGTCTTCAAAGTTAACTTTGGGCCATGCCACACTTAAGTTGATAGACTTAAATAAGCAAAAGGAAGTGTGAAAGAACCAAGGCCACCCACACATTTACTACATAAGGAGCCCACTTGTGCCAACAAGGAGAAAGAGTGTTTGAGGTGAGAGAGCCATTTAGAGGAAATAGAAAAATGACTTCAAGAGAGAGAACGTGATGTTTACTAATCAATGATTGCCAAGTCTTTGGACTTTTCCAAGTTCATGGAGTACCACCATTTTTAGAACTACTCCATAAACTCTCTAAACTTCAGACACAAAGTTAAGGGTGGTCAAATGAACTAGGCACACACTTTTAAACTTGACTATGTAAACTTATGCAAGTGAAACTTACTTTGGTGTGGCTTTGCTCTATGTGCACTTGTCTTGCTTAACATAATATGGCAAAAATTGACTAGGAGCAGCAACAATCCTTTTCTCTCTCCACTCATTATTGTAGCTTTCTCACTCTAGTTGACAAGCATGAAGCCAAGTGTCCATTGTTACTATTGACTTGTGTGTGCTCAATTCACCAAGCTAGTCATAACTTCCTTGCATAGGTCACTCACCCCAAAAGAGTAAGTACTTGTGGTGCAAGACGTACCTCCAAAATTGGAGGTACTTTGTTAACTAGAATAAGTTAACATGATGTGGTAGAAATTTATTGGGAGTAGCGACAAGCCTTTTCTCTCTCCATTCATTGTTGTAGCTTTCTCGCTCTAGTTGACAACCATGAAGCCAAGGGTCCATTGTTACTATTGACTTGTGTGTGCCCAATTCACCAAGCTAGTCACAACCTCCTCACATAGGTCAATCGACTTGCATAGGACACAACTCTACCAGAGATAACATTATCAATAGTACCCATATCCCTTGAGGATTAAAAAAGGGGACGTTTAATTTGAAAGGCTATTAAATAGGTTTAGCATGTAGTTGCTTGGCCTTAAAGACAATTTAGCCCATGGAAGGATCCCATGTTTGTACTTGAGGTTGAGCCAAGGTGTTTGGTGGGGGGGATATGTGGGCGAGGGGGGGGGGGGGGGGGGGGGGGGGGGGGGGGGGCGCGATTATTCCATTTTTCAATGCTTCATTACTACAAGGATAACAACTATTTCTTCTTCTTCTTTCTTGTGAAGCATCTCTTAATATTCTCTTTTGTTGCAGTAAACATTGATCCTTAGGAAAGTTGCTTTGGCTTCTTCCTTTGCTATGGCATTCGCCCAATTGAGTACAAGCATTAGAAAACCAGCTTTAAGTTTAGATAAACATAGTCTACACTTACCATTGAATACAAATTCATTATTATCCGCCCTCGTATCATATAATTAAAGGCCCCTTATGTAGGTGCATAACAAAGCAGGTAGACCATTTGCTTCTCTCATTAATTTTTCATTCTAGGTAGCTTGTAGATGTGGAATGAGAAAATGACATAGAACTTCATTTGGTTGCTCAGATAGCTTATGAATATGTGGGTTATGGTTTCAATGTCTTTCATAAACCTCACACATACTTTGGATGGAATAATCAAGGACCATATTGTTAGAGATTTATTCATCCCATGGACAAGCGTTGGCAATTTACTATTGTATAGCTAGTACTCTCGAGTACAGTTACACATTTCCTATTTTCAGGTCGGCAGACAGGTCTATGCAGTATATATAGGTCTGGCATTTTTGGGTAGTCGGACAAGCTAGATAGGCTGTAAAGGATGCCACATGGCAATCACATTTATTGCACAATTTTTTATGCATTATTTTATTCAATATTTACTTTTATGTATAATTGGCCAAATTTTAATTGGTCAACCTCATTATTTTATTTGTATTTTTTGGTCTATTTATTGCCTAGCTTGCCCTAGTCATTCTTTACTTGGATTTCAAGTGGAGAGAGAGATCATCCCACAGAGATACATTCAATAACCCATTTGCATATCTGCCTTCTTTATTTCAGCATTTATTCACTACAAATTTCAATGTTCTACTGTCTCTTTTCTCTCTCTTTCAATGCAATCATATGCTTCTACATGTGCTACAATATGACATAGTATCACATCACTCTTCGACGACCACACTCCAAATCCTTGAGCAGTATGCCCCATCTAGGATTTGAGAGGGGGAGTTAGAGATTTATTCATCCCTTGGATAGGCACTAGCAGTTTACTATTGTATAGTTAGTAATCTCAGGTAGCACAATTAGGCATTTCCTTCTTTCAGGTCAGACACTTCTATGCAACCTATAGGTCATTTCTTACATTCCCGACTAGTCGAGCAAGCCAAATAAGCTACACAACATGCCATGTGGCAATCAAATTTATTTGCCAACATTGTATGCACTATTTTATTCAATGATTCCTTTTGTGCAACAGTTGTCTAGCCAATCTAATTATTTTACTTGTATTTTGTGGCCTGTCATTCTTTACTTGGATTTCAAGTGGAGAGAGTGATCACCTCGTGGACATACATTCAACAAACTATGTACATATATAACTTCTTCATTTCAGCATTCATTCACCATAGACATCTACGTTCTATTGTATGTTTTCTCTCTTCCTCTTCTCTCATGTTTATTCTCTTTTAGTCAAGTCATAGGCTTCCACATTCATTGCACTCTAACACGTAGCTATTGGAACCTATAGTCCCATTACTCATTATTCCAATTAAGGAACCATCTCATGTGAAATGTAAGTAGAAGGTGGAAGCAGGAGGGGAACCAAGAAGAGAGCAAGAGCTATGGAGCTTCAAGAAAGAAGAGAGAGACCGATATGTGGGAACTCCAATAGTGTATGGGTGCTGGCCATAGGTATGTGGGAACTCCAATAGTGTATGAGTCACTAAAAGAATTAATAATAAAGTAACAATGATGGGTGCTTGCCATTCACAGTGTATGGGTGTGTGGGTCTGTATACAAGTAAATGTAGGCGACTAGACAAAGGTGGCCTTTAATCTCCAACAACCTCCCACTTAAAGGTGAATGTGCCTCAATTGAGGAGTAAAAAAAAAAAAGAGGAAAGTGTATCATGTACATAGAGTACAACAGGATGAGGAAAGATGTCATCTCAACCTACTCTCATCAAGCTCCAAAGGAAGGCATATCGTTTCACTAGGAGACCTTTACTGAGCATATCTATAGGACTCATATCAATAAAGTAGGGAACTTGACAAGCTCAATGGACTTGTCCTCTACCATCTATCTGATGAAGTGACAGCATACCTTAATGTGCTTTGTCTTCGCATGGAAGATGAAATTACATGCCAACTAAATAGCACTCATAAAATCTGAATGCAGTATGGGAGTCATATTCGTACTAAGATCTGTGACCAAATGGCCTATAACCATGAGGCCTCCTTGCAAGCCTCAGTGGCTACAATGTACTCAACCTCAAGGCCATGCATTTCTGCAACTTGGACATCCAAGAGATAGCACCTCCAGCATAGGTAAAGTCATACCCAAATGTGAACTTCCTCATATTTGCATGTCTTGCATAATCTAAGTTGGTGTAATCCATGACTCTTGTATCCTAGCTACCATAGCAAATGAACATATCCTTAGTGCCTCTAAGGTATCTCATGATACCCTTCACAACATCCCAATGTTGCCTTCCAAGTATAGCCATATAACATGTCACAACTCCCAATACAAATGCTATGTTAGGATAAGTGGCTATCATGGTATACATCAAACTATCCATTGTAGGGATGCATACAAAACCTTGGCCATCTCGACCCTCTCATCATCCAACTACAGATAATCAACCTAACTAACCTTCACATGAGAAGGTAAAGGATAACCAATAGGCTTACCATCCTAGATATGGAATCGCTCAAGTACTCTGTGTATGTACTCCTTTTGGGACAAGTAGAGAAGTCCCTTAGAGTGATTACTCATCTAATATGCATGCCAAGTATGTGTGAGGCATGTCCCATGTTCTACATCTCAAAGCTCTTCTTGAGCTAAGTATTTAATGCATCCAACTCAGCATGAGCACTTTGAATTATAAGCATATCATCAACATAAAGCACCAAGATAATAAGGCTATCATCATGAACCTACATTCTGTATAGACACAAATCCATATCACTGTGAAAATACCCCTGTGAATGCATGAAAGCATCAAACTTATGGTACCATTCCCTAGGTGGTTGCTTAAGCCCATAAAGACTCTTCTTCAATTTGCACACTAGGTGGTCCTTGCCTCTTTCCACAAAGCCCTTCGACTGATATATATAAATATCCTCATATAGATCTCTACAAGAAAATTTGTCTTAACATCTATTTGATAAAGATCCAAATCCAACCGAGTAACCACAGCTAAGACTAAGCGTAGGGTAGTCACCTTGACCATAAGAGAGAAGATTTCACCAAAATCAATTCCCTTTTCTTGCTTAAACCCCTTAACAATACGTTTGGCCTTATATGCTAGCTTTGGGTGACCAAGGATACTCTCCAACTTGTACAACTTACATGGCAATGCATGCTTTCCATCAGGCAAGGAAACTAAGTCCCTTGTATGGTTCTTCTATAATGCATCAAACTCGAACTACATAGCCCTCTCCCAAGAATGAGAATCACCTCTACGCATAGCCTCCTCATAGGTAACTGGCTTAGTAGAGTCTGTCACCATGACATAATCCATAGAGGGTTCATAGCAATCAGGAGGACGTGAAGCTCTAGCATAGCATCTCAAAACTAGATGTGGGGCATGTACGACATGTCCTCTCTATCCAAAATTGTGATCATGCACAACAAGCGGATCTTGCACCACTATATCATCAATAATTGCAGCAAGATGTCTCACTAGGATTGGTTGTATGGTAGCATGAAGCTCCTCCTAAAAGATCACCTTGCATATCTCAATCACTTACTCTAGTCTCATATGCATTTTATCCTCATGGAATCACATACATCACAAAGCATAAACAAAGTACCAATACCAAACTGCAGTCTAACATCATCTACACCAATGATATCCAATGTAGTATCATCTCCCTAGTCTAGCATTGAACCCATAAATATACGATAGCTATGAAACCAATGGCAACTAGGATAACATGGAAAAAATCCCCCGAATCAATAATCCAACACTATGAGTAAGTAGATGGTGCATCAATCAAGTGAGTAGCATCAAGAGATGAAGTTGCAAGAATGTAATCATTAAAACTGTACTCCAATGCATTTATCTCCTCTATCTTCACACTGGACTTAGAGGTAATCTCAATGGACTTTGCATTTTCCTGTATTTTTCTCTTACCTTTCTCATGGCACTTGTCATTGTGCATTTTATGGTACTAGGGCCTAATGTGAACCTGCCACCCACAATAATGACATGTTAAAAGAGGACTTACAATTGTGGGACTCACTATGAAATTGCCCTCAACACTGAGACTTGTCCCTATTGGGATGTGAGTCTCTACCACGGTTATTATTACCAATTTCACCAGTTCTTTCTCTAACAATCATTGCATGAGAAATGCGGATTGTATCAATATTCTTCATGTTTACTTCTTTTTTCAATAGAGCATTATCTACACCACTGCATTTAAAACCACCCTCATAGGGATTAGCACTCATAGTAGTATGAAATATATCCCATGATTTTAGCAATGTGACAAGCTAGCAAGAACAAAAACTTTATGTTATCCTCAAACTTAATGTCTTGCAAGATAAGCTAGCTAAAAATGGAGTGGAACTCATTCAAATGAATAAACATAGGGTGCCTTCCTTCACATGAAGGTCCACAATCTTATTCAACCAATACAACTCAAATGTAGGACTATGCTTGTCATCAAGATCAAGAATCTTCTTCCATAACTCATATGCACCACCCTTAGTAGAGATAACATTGAAGTATACCTACTTAGACAAAGACAATATGATAGTTGACTTGTATAACTCGTCAAGCTCATTCTAATCTTCTCTATCCAAACCTTCTAGCTTTATAACCTTTGTCTTCAATAGCCTAACTTGCTTCTTCTACACCAATACTTGCCATATTTGCGTCTTTCAATATTGGAAGTTATTACTATTAATCTTTTCAATGTTGAAAATAGCACTATCGGCTAATGTATGAGAAATACATATCATAATGACTATAAATGACTGAAAAGTACAAGAGTATGGGCTATTGTAATTATAGAAAAATAGCTCCAAAACTAATTCAAAAGAATGGGCAAAAGTGTGGGAACAAAAGAGGGTGTAGATGTCCACAAATTGCAATCAATAGAATGCCAAAGCAATGTGTCTAGTCTCCAAAAGAATGCTCAAAACAATAACTATAGCATTGATGTAATAAATGCAGCAATGTATGTCAATCCAATTGTGGGCAAATAGACAAGATAGCAAGCTCCCACTACCAGGGATATCTGAATAGTAACTAGGTTATAAAGAATTCAACTAGCAGTGAATAGGCATAGACCACTAGTACCAAAATCTATCAAGAACTCAAAACGTTAGTAGACAATACATCCCATAAGCATATACACCATGCATGTAAAAGATCTTAAGAGCAACTCCAAAGATCCTTCCAATGCACAATGGACTGAGCAACGAGCAATGACGCTAAGTATATAACCAATATACATGTATACATCACTAACAAATTGTTGACAAAGGTAAGTGTGGGTGTCCAAAGCATCCGAAATCAAATTAGCCCACAAGTGAACGTAACTACATCAAATAGCATACATGAGAGCATAGATATAAATCGAGAGAGTCCCGCTATCTCAAAGAACCAAGCTCTGCCAAGTAAATACAAGTTTCTCCCACTAGAATCAAATCTGGAATCATAAGTGAGCGAACCAAGCTCAATGCATATACATCAAAGTATCTTGGAAGCCCAAGTACATCAAAGATACATCCGGGAGCCCAAGTACATCAAAGATACATCCGGGAGCAATACATTCAATAAGTGCAGGTGTCCAAAGTATATGAAATCAAATTAGCCCGCAAGCAAAAGTAACTACATCAACTAGCATCCATGAGAGCATATATATAAATCGAGAGAGTCCCGCTATCTCAAAGAACCAAGCTTTCCCCCCTCTTTGCATACATAGAGAGTAGACTTTGATGGGCTATTAAATAAGCCCTTCTAAGTAGGAACACATCAATTTTGGCATACCAAGCTCGTGGAGCTTGTTTCAAACCATGTAAAAGATTTCTCAACTTGCATACAAAGTATTTGGATTATTGTGAATGAGAGGGCAGTTATGTGTGTGGCAAATGATGAAGTGGAAGTGGTGGGACCATCATTGGAGTTGTGTGTGGTAGGGGATAGATTCAAAGATGTGGTTGCAAATTGTGCAACTAGTTAAAGAGTTAGAGATTGACATTTTATGGTGGTTGAAGAGGCCGAGAAAAGATGGAGTTTGTTGAACATGGCACTCCTACCATAAAGGAGGGCTTTGTGTTGTGGGTCATAAAATCGATAAGCTTTGTGACCATAAGGCTCACCATATTCAATAAAGATAAGTTGTGTGGCTCGAGGAGAGAATTTGGTTTGTGGTATGTGTTGACAAGAAAGGCAATGCATTCAAATAGCATCATATGTGCCAACTAAATACAAGTTTCTCCCACTAGAATCAAATCTGGAATCATAAGTGAGAAAACCAAGCTCAATGCATATACATCAAAGCATCTTGGAAGCCCAAGTACATCAAAGATACATCTGGGAGCAATACATTGAATAAGCCTTCAACCCTTGAGTGAATAATCAATGAAGCAACTATCCAAAGCTCAAGTGCATCAAGTGTATCTCAAATCTAAGCCTCAAAGAATGTCATAAGCATATTCGGATATGTAGATCAATGTTAAGCATCACTCTGGCCAAGTAGCATACCGGAAGCACGTGTGGACACAATAGGCATAAACCCTCTTAGTTGAAATGCTTATTGTCCACATTGCATATAGTAGTAAAACCCTATCAAAATTGAGCTATGCAAGCTCAATACATCTTAAATACCACTTCAATGATGATCCCAACACTAATACATGAGCATATGAGCATTAATGAAGCTCAAACAGTGAAGAGATAGTTGTCCCAGACCTATATATAGCATGTTACTTGTGTATTACAGTAATGATACATATCATAACACTCCAAATTTTAAACAAATGAAAGCCAATGATGCCAAGACAAGTGCCAAAGTGTTTTCCCAATAACCGGGAGCTCCAAGAGCTATAGGTGAGATTATTAATGGAGAGAGATAGCCATCCGCAATTCATATTGATGTTGCATGGGCTTCTGCTACCATGGCTGAGTGTAAGGGAGCTCAAAGAACTCTTACCAATGCTCAATGTGTCCCCCAAAAGGTCCTCAAGTATCTTCGAGCAAGCTAGTAGAAGGAAAGTTTCAATACATACCTTGGGAAGAAGAGACAGTGGCTGCCATGAAACCTTCAGCTGAAGCTTCTTCACAGGCTAAAGCAAATGATTGATGAAACTCCTATTAGCAGATTAGTCTGCTCAAGTGTGAGTCTGTGCTACAGAGGCTACAGCATTTTATGTAGTATTTATTTGGCATTTTCTAGTGCCCTTTTTTAGGGCTAGGGAGCATTCAATGCTGGTCGACCAACATTAAATGCTAGCTAGCTGCATTTATTACTCCCCCATTTTATGCCTATATATTGCTAGGGCCCCTCCTCCTCTTCAGTACTTCAGCCATCATTTGTGGATTCTTCTGGGAGAGAGGAGTCGGTGCCAAGGTGCCCACACAGCTAGTGATTCACTATTGTATGCTGTTGTCTCATGTTCGATATAGATTCTGTTTCTCGGGCATACATCTGAGTTCTCATCTGTATTTTTGTTTATTCATTCATTCTTTCTCTTATCTTGTGTTTTAGCAGTTTATTTCAGCATGTTGTTTATGCTTCCATTGATGCACCACTTCTGACATGGTATCAGTTTTCAAGTTTTGTGTTTCTGCTATGTTTTATTGCTGATTTCAGGACTATTTTCCCTCTTGCTAATCAGGCAGTTGTTGCTCCAATCAGGCGACCAGATTTGCCTGTGTTTTTTACTGCATCAGCATCCTACAGCCTGCGCCTTCATTTCACCCTGCGTTTTGCTGCATCTCCTCCTGGCTGGGTGCTTACATCATCAAGTCGTTCTTACTATTTTTGACTGATTTTTTGACTTTGTGTAGCATATTTTGGCTTATTTTGATCTAATTTTGGGTTATATTGCATGTGAACTCTTGCTTTTTGCAGTCTGTGCTCGTGATTCTGTTGTGTTTCCTCTCCCAATGCCTTCTTTTCTCTATTTCTTTTCTGCATCCTCTCCAGATGGCTCCTCCATGCACATCCACTGATGACAAGCTCCATGGACCCAATTATTACACATGGAGTGTGGTGATGAAGGCTTGGTTTATTCAGAATCGTTATGGTACGTGGTTAATGGAGCTATGGCACATCCTCGACAACCTTCTCCCGTTCCATCTAATTTTGATGAAGACAACCATGAGGAGGCTGTGCTTACATGGGATTCGGATGATGCCCGTGCTTATTCAGCATTACTTCGATGTATTTCCAAAGAAGTCCTACTGGCGGTCACCTCCTATACGACAGCTTCAGACATATGGTCGAAGTTACAGTTGATGTACGAGGCTCCTTCCACCATGAGGGTCGTTACTCTATATGGTCAGCTCCAACAACTGACGTTTGAATCCAAAGATACGATCCAATCCTTCCTACCTTGTGCTACCCGACCCCAGGACCAGCTTCGTACTATGCAGTCTACCCTATTAGAGGCACATCTTGTTGGTACAGTACTCTACAAGCTTCCTCGGGAGTTTGATGGAGTGGCAAATGCTTTACGGGCACAGACATCTACGACTCCTATCAGTTTTCTTCATATGTCCTCCATGCTACTTGAGCATGAGGCTACTTTGCAACTACAGGGGAAGCTTCCATCACATTATGGAGGTTCTAGTGAGGCTCTTGCAGCTTCAGAGAGGGGTTCAAAGATGAAGAAGTCGAAGGCCCAATGTGACCATTGTGGCAAGAAAGGTCATTTAAGGAAGGACTGCAACAAGTTAGCAGCTTCTTGGAAGAAAAAGGAGCAGAAGACGAAGCGGGATGCAGACTCCTCTGGCGATTCATCCTTTGCCTCAGATTCCGATTTCGATCCTCCAGCCAAGCGAAGTCCAAGGCACGGAAGGGATCGTGGGAAGGGCTTAGTGGCCCCTTCCTCAACTGCTTTCTAGTAGTGGTGATGCAGACATCCCTCGTGACTCTCCAAAGTGCCAGAGAGGGAGTGTGAGAGGGTGGTGAGATGGGATAGCCGTGCCTTATCTATATGTCTATACGAATGCATAGGATCCAGCGAGGGACATCCCTGACGCATTGACTGAAGTATGGCAGGTACAAATCGTGGAGTTAGGATTGACATCCAGGTTCGTGATGGGCTAGCTACTTGACAGAGAGCAGGAGGCTTTCATCTGGAGTCCAAATGATGGGACACTTTGGCAGTTTTGGTTGAAGGCGGGGATTTCATGGTCACATGTTGAGAGACATGTTTAGCAGATTGGTCTTGTATGTCCTATGTGACATAGGTGACATAACACAAAGAGCTGTTATGATTCTTCTCTATTTCAGGTGGTGCTATTATGATCGACATCGCCGTCAGATACTCTCCGAGGCATCTTGCTGGTGGGTTGGCCACACACTGCTTGGATATCCATGGTTCTTGTAGTGGTTCTATGTTGTATAGTTTATGATTCCCTATCATTGTACTATTGTATTGTATCAGATCACCCCTGATCTGAGAGAGGGTGTTAGTAGATTAGTCAGCTCAGGTGTGAGTCTGTGCTGTAGAGGCTACAACATTTTATGTAGTATTTATTTGGAATTTTCTTGTGCTCTTTTTTAGGGCTAGGGAGCATTTAATGATGGTCGACCAGCATTAAATGCTGGTCGATTCCATTTATTGCTCCCCCCATTTTATGCATATATATTGCTAGGGCTCATCCTCCTCCTTTTTAGTACTTCAACCCCATCATTTGTGGATTATTCTGGGGAGAGAGGAGCCGATGCCAAGGTGCCCACATAGCCAATGATTCAATGTTGTATGTTGATGTCTCATGTTCGATATGGATTCTGTTTCCCGGGCATACATCTGAGTTCTCATCTGTTCATTCATTCTTTCTTTCTCTTGTCTTGTGTTTCAGCAGTTTATTCAGCATGTTGTTTATGCTTCCATTGCTACACCACTTCTGACAACTCCTTGAGTGCCCACTCTAATACTAGTTGAAAGGTGAGCAAAAGGCGGAAGCAAGAGCAAAAGCAAGAAGAGATCAAGAGCTATGGTCAAACAAGAAGAAAGAGACCGATATGTGGGATCTCCAACAGTCACAAGGTGTGACAAGCCTTCCCTTATTCTATTTGTCACCAAAAGAATAAATGATAAACTAATAGTGATGGGTGCCCTCCACCTATAGTGTATAGGTGTGCAGGTCTATATACAAGCAAATATAGGTGGCTAGGCATAGGTCGCCTTTAACCTCCAACATCATGTTCAATTGGTTGATGAGGGCAATGTTGTCTCTAGGAAGTTTTGGCAAGCATAGTAGGTCAACACTCCATTTACACCCAAAATTTCTCATTTTTATCTACATATTTAATTAAATGTAGATGGGTTTAGATTCAAACCATACAACAACAAATATTCTCTATTAACCCTATATTTAGCCTTAAGTTCTCTGTTCTCTAGCCAATTGTTCCATATATCCTCCCATACCAAATATTGTTTTCTTAATCAACAATAAATATTCTCTATTAACTATATATTTAGCCTTGAATTCTCTATTCTTTATCCAATTGTCCCTTATATCCTCCCATACCACTGTTCCTTTCCTGTTAAGTTTGGCTAGATTAATATTATCCTCAACTTCTATGGGTTGTATAGTGAGGCTCAACCATATTAAGTAAGAAATTTTCCAACTTAGAGCTCAATTGGAGGGCGTCTACATTATAACCAACTTGCATTTTTGTCGTGCCTCCCAAATATGTTTGATCAATGGGGAGGATCCTTTGGGTTTGAACATTTTCTTACAGAGTATCACAATGTGTGAACTGAGTTTAGTGCATGATTGCCAAGTCTAGGACCTCATGCAACATTAAAAGTTTTCAAAGTATTCATGGAAAATATAGACTAGTCCTCCCTAGCTATTCAAGACATCTAATAATCCACTTTTTTTGTAAGTTTGTCTACTAGACTATTGAGGTTTGTTAGTCCTAGTCCCCCTTGTTTTTCTGGGAGGGTACAGGTGTGCCAAGGTACCTTTGGGATTTTCAAATTGTTTGAGTCCTAGTCCCCCTTTTTGGGGGGAGGGTGAAAGTCTAATAATATATCTTTGGGATTCTAAATTTCTTTCAGTCCCCCCTCCAAAAAAAGTTTTGATAGATGATTCTAGTTGGCCCATACAAGTCTTAGATGGTCTCCAACACCCTAGGAAATGCACATAGGGAGGTATTGTGATATAATTTAATATGACTATTCATGATGCAAAGCCTTGTTGGATTTCATTTCTTCTATCTAAATCCTTTTTTAATCTATCCATCACCTTTGATCAAGAGAGACTCCAAATCCCATGGGTATAACTTAGTAATCTACCTTGCCTTCTTGTATAGGTGGGCAGCCTACTTGAAGAATCCAATCAATGGATCTTTCCGTAAGATTTTGATTCTTGTTCTTTTAATCAATATCCAATGAACCAATGGCAATGTAGAATATCTCCAAACACTCCAAAAAGGTAGAGATAGAGGCTACAACATTGTTTAGAGTGGCATTATTGTCATCTACAAATAGGTTCAAGATCGCTTCCTTAAGTTTGTTATGGATCTTGATCACCTTGATGTTTCCTTTTTAGATTAGATCCTCAATTAGCAATCCAAATCCATCAGCTATTATGGTAAATAGAAGAAATGATAGAGGTCGGTTCTATCTAATTAAGGATCGCAATGGGAAGGAGACTATCAATTCTCCATTACCTACTATTCTCATGGAAGCATTTCCAAAGAGCACAAAGATGAATTTTATGAGCCTCCTTCCTAGTCTCTTGTCCAAAAGTGACTGCAAAAGATGAAGTCCCATTCTAACATATCATATGCTTTATCAATTCTTATTTTCAAGAATGTATAATATTGGTTAGTTTTTGTGCAAATTCCAATCCCTTCACAAATTGATTTTGGCATTTAAGAGACATAGCAACCATTGTTAAATCCTTTTTGTTCCTTCCTAATCCACTTGCCTAGATGGGCTATCAATCTTCTTGCCAACGTTTTAGAGAAGATTTGATATGCTGAAGTGAGGCAAGTTATTCATGTCTATTTCCCATATTCCCCTTTTCTTCCTTTTTGTGGATGAGTTTTACCACTTGTATTTCACTAATTATTAAAGGGAGAGCCCCAAAATGTATGGATCTCTTCCAAAGTAAAAACAAGGGTAGGAGAAGGACCTCCTTATATTGTTGGAAAAATCCATTCAATGGACCTTCTAATCCTGGGGATTTGCCTTTGGCTAAGGAGTCAATTGTATTAACTAGGTCTATGTCCATTATTTATATGTCACATAGGTGGGCAATCTCTATGGGCACTACTTTTTTTCTCCATAGGGACAACCTTGCTTTGGTCACAATTTGTTGCTCAATTGTCATAATATCCAAAAAAATATTCATGAGTTGTTGCTATGTTCACTTCTTAGTAGATAGCTAGGGTGCCATCCTATTTTCTAAGCATCGGAATTTTGTCCTTATTTCATTTTTGTTTGAGTAGTTGGAATGTTTCTTTGGAGTCCATCCACTTTGGCATACCACCATTCCTTGAAGTATAATTGTAAGATTTTAGTTTCTATCGACTCCTTGAGAGTTGCCTTGGCTTGGATTAGCTTATCTTATAGAAGATTTTCAGTTTTGTCTATGCATGCATCCAAAAGACAAACTTCTTGATAGACTTGAGCCCTCCATTCTTTTCTAATTCTTGTTAAGGTTTGTTTGGGCTTAATTAGAAAGGTTTCCAACTCTCTAATTGCTACAATCCAAGGATCTAGTAAAGGCATCCTAGTGATGAGAAGTGCCCCCTCCCCCCCAAATTTGCTTTATGCCTTTGACTATATACTCAAAATCACATTGCACAAGGTCAACATGCTTACCTTTATGGTAGCATTATGATCTTGTGAGAGGATAGCTAGTACGATCAAATCGAATAATCATGTTGAGGACTTTTTTTTTGTAGTCTATATAAGATACTAGAAGACCCAAAGAGATGTAATAGCAACCTAATTGTACTTTGCGAAAGTAAGGAGGTCAGACATGCTTAATCCAAGTGTGGATTAGGATCCATTAGCCCATGAAAACCTTTTAACATGCACAAAGGCTCTCTTTCTTGTCCACAAAGTATGATTTCTTTAGCATCAAGTCGGTCTTATATGGTGTCAACCATATTATAGTCTCCAACAAAGACAATTGGGCAATGTAGCCTTCCAAGGGATTCCCATAACCTTGTTCTATTTGCTGCAGACCATAAGGCATAAACGAAGACAATTGCCACCTCTTTCTCATCTTTGACCAATGCACCAATGTAATTAGGTTCAATATCTCTTACAGATTTTTTGATAATGTGGGAGTGTCTCCTATTCACCCCTATAGCAACACCTCCAGCTCCCCCCTCATGTTTGGTTGATTATCACTCATGGTCTTTAGATATGGCTTTTAGATTGTTTATATAGACCTTCCACAACTACTCTAATTCCTTATTTTTTTAAAAATCAGAAAGCTCTTAATAAATCCAATTACTTATTACTTTTGGCCTACAATGTTCAGTTATAACCCTTTAGTATCATAGCATAAAATCCAAAGTTTTTAATTTATTAGTTTTTGTTTTGTTTGGAATTACTATTCTTACCTCTCATGCTCTTATTGGTGGCTCTCAACACTTACATCAACTTTAGATAAGTGTCGCTTATTTCTACCTAACAAACTCGTAACTTGGAAAGGAGGGCTAGAGCTCATTTTTTATAGTCAACCTAATGGATGTTGGCAAGGATTCCTCCTCAACCTAAGCATTTTTCACATTTACCATCTCTTTGTATAGTTTCTCCAATGGTCAGTTCAAGTCATAATAATCATTAACTTCCTTTTCAAAGGTTACCTCCTACATATGCATATCCTATAAGAATTATGTGCTTTTAACAAAATCATCTTCTTTTGAATCATTAGATTCACTAGCGTCTATGGGCATTTTCTTCTTACCTTTAACATCCTCAAAATTGTCTTCAAAATTAATGAGTAATGCTACATAATTACTCGTGATTTTACCATGGCTCGAGGGCCTTTATTTTGGCCCAATTTCTTAATGCTTTTGGCCTTTTAGCCTTCATGTCATCCTTTTTGTTTGTAATCCCCCATTTAAGAAAAATCTTTTATCAAATGCCCCTCTTTCATGAATTTGAAGCATGCACTATGAAAATTTTTAGAAACTAGTTATCATATGTAGATTGATTGGCCTTAGGATTTCCCAATGATGATAAATTCTTTGAGTTTTTCCACTAATACCAATTTCTACAAGCACTTTTTGGTGCCAAAGTGGGACTACACCATTTGTCCTATAGCATCTTTCCTAAGGGGGCTACAATGGCACCCAAGGACTGATAGAGCGGAATGGATATGGATTGATTGGCCTTGGGAAATTCTAACGATGATGAGTTCTTTGAGTTGTTTTTTTTTACTAATTCTACAAGCTCTTGTAGGTGCCACCATGGATTGATGTTGGACTACGACCTTCGTCTTGGCACCTTCCTTAAGGGGGTTGCAATGGCACCTAAGAATTGATAGAGAGGGTCAAGTAAATTAGAAATTCCACCTACATGTGCATATTTGTGGGTTTAGGGACATGCACATTAAAATTTTCATACCATTTAAAGAATATGTAGGGAATTTATTAACATCCATTTGCCATAGGCCAATACATTAGCAGCCATATCTTTGGTTCTAAAGAGGGATATGAAATAATTATTCGAGAGATATCATGTAGATTGCACTTGGATTCTTAAGGGGCCCTAATGTTCATGGATCCATGCATGTAGGATCTCAATGTAAGTGGCTTAGCACTATGGTAGAGCCTAATAAGGGCACAAACATGATAATCTGAGAACACTCTACTCATACTGCCATTCAAAAGTTAAACAGAGCACATATCTTATTTGGTTGAGACTCCATGTTCTGATGCTCCTTATTTCTATTTTGATGCTCCTTCATCCATGTCTCCATGCAAGCCTCCATTTGGTAGCTTACAAGTTCCAACAGTTTGTTCTCTATGGTCAAACACCTTTGAAGTATTTCTTCCATGCATGGTAGCCTCTAGTTACTTGATGGTGGTGCTAAACACTTGGGGAGGCTATGACATTATTTGCCAATGAGTTCCAATATCGAGGCCATGAAACACTACAAAACTATGAGGATTGTCTTGTATACTGCAGAAAGATTAGCAAAGGGCATCATGGTAGTGGAACAAGTTGAGCTACAAAGACGCTTGATGGTACACCTCATCACACAATGCATCTTGTCAAGGTTAGAAGATGGAGTGAGGAGGATCAAACCTCCAAAGTGTGTGGGAGGCAATTTTAAGAGAGGATAAGACATCATCCAATGCACCTAGAATAATGGAGTTTGGCGGGGGGGGGATGGAACCTCCAAAGTGTATGGGAGGCAATGTTAAGAGAGGAAAAGATAGAGTGGTCACTAGAATGATAGGAGTGATGTAAGCAATATATGGTGGGAAATGGGCGAGAGGATAAGACATCATCCAATGCACCTAGAATAATGGAGTTTGTGTGCATGCATACCATGACATGCTTTGCTAAGATGATGAGGTGATTGGGGAGGACAATAGAATCTTAATCTACATCATAAGAAGAAAATTTTCATGTAGAATGAGAGTGCATAATTGAAAACAACTTTAGAGCAATTGGAGAAGTATAATAAGATATTAGAAGTGAAGTTGCAAAGGCACAAGTAAACTTTCATATGCTATCAGGAAAGAAAATGACAACTACTACCAATGTCATTGCTATTAATGAATGATGGAGGACAAATGAGACATATACAAGCATTGAGGTTCGAAGCATCCCATTAGTAGACTATCTTGATTTACTATATCCCCCAATGTTCTCTATGTTTCTGTTCAAAAACTTTTTTTATGATGCCAAAGGCCAAGGCAAGGCTCAATAGTTTCGAGCTTCTAAAGGCGCTTTTGAAATGTAAACATCTATTTGTTATTTTTTTACTCTTGATATCAAGCTATTCGCCTTACTACATTGAATGATTTTATTCTAGATGTTCATAATAGTTTATTTGTAGAAAAAATTCAAAGAGCTTGTGATACACTCGAGGTAGGTCAACAAGGCTACGAAGTTATATACAATAAATACGATAGAAAATACATTTGCTCATTGCAAAATAAAGCATATGATCTTGCCTTTTCCATTTCATCTTAGAAGAGAAGGAAAGACACAAGTAAACTTTTATATGCTATAAGGAAAGAAATGTTGACAACTACCAATGTTGTGACTATTAATAAATGGTGGAGCACAAAAGAGACACAAGTAAGCATGGAGGTTAGTAGCATCCCATTAGTAGACTATCTTGATTTACTATAATATCCATCAACATTCTCTATGATTCCTTTTCAAGAACTTTTTCAATGATGCCAAAGGCAAGGCTCAATAGTTTGAGCTTTTAAAGGCATTTTTAAAATGCAAACATCTAATTGTAATTTTGAGAGAATCTTGATATTAAGTACTCCACCTTACTCCATTGCATGATGTTATTCTAGATATCCTTAATACTTTGTCCATATCAAAAGTTCAAAGAGCTTGTGATACAATCAAGGTTAGTTGACAAGGCTACAAGTTTATATACAATATGATAGAATATATATACATATTGACTCATAGCAAAATAAGTCATGTGATCTTGCCTCATCCATTTTGGCTTAGAACTATATGATGAGCATAGAATTTATCAATTGGTGATCAATAAGACAATATATTTATCAAAGAGAAAACTAAAATGGAAGAAACAAAATCTAAAAAGATGATTTTCTATGAATATGATGAGCTCAATGATATTTGTTGTTGACTTGGGTAAATTGTAAAATGTTCCATGGCTTGTCTCTAGAAGGTGTAATGCATATGTGACATAAGGTATTGACTTGTTATAAAACAACATTGAGGATTTAATATGATACACTTATTTCTAATAAGTTTGTGCAAACTATATTTTCCATGTGTTGTTTCAATGTTGGAGTTTGTTGTCAAGCTTAACAGATGGCAAATCATAAAGGGATGTAAGTTGAGAGAGTAGATCTTACACTATAGGATTATGCAATGGCCTATGCTAAAGACATCAGATTTACATCAGAATTATCTATTCATCTAGTGTGACAATACTGTGGCGAGTAGCCAACTAAAGTGTCTAAGGAGACAAACAATATTCTCTTCTAGATCTTCTAATGAACTCCTTATCCTGGCATAATTTCTAGGCAAGCGTGTGGTAAGAAGCTCTATGTAGAAGAAGTCTGAGGATTTAATGTTTATTGGCACTTTGATGGCAATCTTAAGAAACTAAGGTATTAGCATCGCTTCTTTGTCTATTATTTTATGAAAGTAAATAATTATTCTAAGGTCTTACAATATGTCACATGGAATGGAGGAGTGCTAGCTTGCAATAGAAAGGTGCCACCAAATAGGTCACATCTTAACAAAAAGTAGAAAGCTATATTTCCAATTGACATTGAGAATGTCCATTTTTGCACTTTACATTGCCTCATGCACATATTTGACAAGCTTTTTAAGTTGCATGTCAATCATGTATACACAATGAAGCCTCCCTCTAGACACTAAGTGAATTTGAGGAAATTAAGGAGTGATTAAAATTGTTTGGTATGGAGGTAAGGTTAAGATTCAAATGGACCAAAAACATCATATCTAACTTATGAAATAGCATAGAAAATATCAATGAGTGGGATGAGGGCCAACAGATTCTTATGTAACATGACTGGCAAGTCATCAAAGTTAAAGTGGGAGATCTAAAAAGATTTATACAAATGTAATATTGATTGGGAAGGAGATCCCAATCTTAAGAGTACTAGTACCAAAGTTTCGTATTCTTTTGATAAGCTAGTATGCATAAAGCTAAAACAATCAACAAATTATTCAGCTCAAGCTAAATTCCATAAATTAGTTAATGAACTTTACAAAGTTAGTGAGCAATGTGTAGGGAGAATTCAATATTAGCCAATAGATGGTAACTTTTGGACTTTACTCCTTGCATACTATTTTCTATTTGTATAATTTAGTTTGCTATATTAATGCCCTATATTTCTACAATATGTACTATATGCTAATGGATCATAATTTTCTGAGAACTATGGATCTTTGGAAATATGGAGCTTCCAAGGTATGGAAAGTTGCATTACTAAGCTTTTGGTGCATATTTCGAAAACATTTGCCATAGAGATGGTGATATAAAGAGTAGCTACCTTGTAGAAATGTCAAGGTAGTTTTACAAATATACCTTTAGCCACTCAATCATTTGAGACTGCAAAGGTAATGCATCAAATAAACCCCTTAGGCAAGAAGTTCAATCAAAGAACAAAGAAAGGTGGTGAAACACATGTGCAATGAATACACATGTAGCATTGTGCATGATGAGGTGAAGGGAAGGGTTGAAATGGACACACATATAAACCTACATTGAATCCCTTTTAGTAAATTTTATATAAATAGCTCTTCTTCTTTAATTCATTCTATATTTCACACTCCTATTGCTCTCTTTTACTCTACTCTTCAAATCCACCTCATGGGCCATAGCAAACAAACTACATGATGACATCCCCCCCCCCCCCAAGGTAAGTATTCTCTAGTATATCATGGCCAGGTAAGGACATCCCTGATTTCTCCTAGTCCACATGCTCCAACATCACTTCCTTGTTTAGCACTCCTAGCTCCCCTCCTCAATCCAAAGGTTAAATCTATTTTTAAAGACTTTAAGCTCATGAACAAGAAGACTCTTTTAAAGGTGAACAAGCAAGCCACAAAGAGAAGGGTGGTGACAACAATGACCAAGAGCATATATGGATGAGGACGACACCTCTATTGATCTAGAAGGTCATCCTATTAGTGAGGAGGGCAACAATGGTGGTGAGGACAATGATGGTAGTGGAGGTGGAGATTTGGAGAAAGGGGACCATGGGTGGTAAGGGATCCATATGATGTTCTAATTCTATCCACCAAGCAATGCAAACGACTTCTTCCTCTTACTCCTCAACTAGCCCTTATCCTTGCTTTGCAATAGAACCTAGTTGAGCAAACCCAACCTCAGCTCCAACCTCATTCTTAACAAGTGCAAGACTGGCGAGTATGATGCGATCCAACAAAAAGCGCCCGAGTATGGGGGCAAACAAACAAGAGCAAAAAAAATTATCCACTATAGGACTTAGGGAAATCCATAAATACTAAAAGAGCACAGAGCTTTTGATAAGAAAAGCACCCATATGTAAGTAATGCCAAGTGGGTAACAATCATGCAAAGAGATATGCAACCAACCAAAAAGCTAAGAGAGGAGCAAAACTAAAGAGGCCAAGTGCTTAGAAATTTTTTTATATGTCCACTATGGTGCAAACTGATTTGTCTTAATAGCATATAATCAAATCCCTTTGCTTTCAATTTAGTATTAGATGTCTCATTCAATATGGATTATAATATTGTAAGTATTAGTTTTAATTTGGTAAATTGAAACAAATGTTAACCTTACATGATATAGGTAAGTAGAATGGACTCTTAGTTGCAAGAGTGATTCAACGTACTACCAACATTCCTTTATTTTGTGATCATTTGGTTTATATGATATAGCTATTTTGCAGCATGATTCATATAGGTAGAATGTTTGAAATTTCCTCTTTAGTATGGAAATATTTTATGTGCTCTTAAGGATCTCACCATTCTTGTGTATCATAGTTCCAACACAAGCATATAGTATCTACAATTTGCTCATAATAATAACAATATTTCTTATGCACTCAAGCATGAATATAAATTTCTCATAAGTAAAGACACAAATCGTGTGCACTTTAGCATGCATGCCATTGTTTGGCAACTTAATTCTTGTGTACTCAAATCATTGATAGGTAAAGCATAAACAATTGGCTTGTAGATGATACAAATAACATAAATGATTGACTTGCAAGTGATCAGTCACAAATTATATGATTTCAATTTAACAAATTGTATATGATGTAAAACACACCTTTGAATCACAAAATACATGGTTGCAATGCAGCTAATTCCTATACGACCAGAAGCAAAGTGAGGAAAATTGGTGAGAAAGAGAAAAAGAGATATAATAGCAACCACCAATATAATGACAATGCAGAGGAAGTAACAATTGACATTCTTCAATAGAGAAAGGGTAGCTATGGTTGCCAAGTACAAGTAATGGGCTAATCCCCAAATCCAAAACCTAACATTAAGGAGATCAACTAGCTCAAATATTACAATGCATAATGTTGAGAGTATGGGCTACACTTAGCACCACTCTATACTCAAAATAGTACACCTCTAAAGAGTCAAATTATTTACTTTCACACTCACAATGTAGGATTGCTCAAGATTGCTCATGACTGTTCTAGACTATATTCTTGTCACTTAGTACAATTGACATGTCTCTCTTAGCTAAGAGAAGCTTGGGGAACCCTTTGGTAGGTGGATGTTGCATAATATAGGTAACAACTCTTCTTCACACTTCATATTTAGATAATAGTTGTAGATCCCAATATTTAGCTTACAAGGTAGGCTGCTAAGTGTAATGCAGATTCCTACAATTAGATGACTAGCTAACTTTATGGATGTATAAAATATTCCAGATATTGAATCTAGAAGATCGCAATACTAAATTTGTAGTATGCATATAGGAGAACGTTTTTTCTTCTTACACCTCCAAAAGCTAATGATCAAATTGAGAGATATTCACTTTCCAAAACTGCCCAAAACCATAGTAAGCAAAAATTTTCTCATTGATTCAAGGAGACTTTTTCCCCAACTTTTTATCCAACCTTTTCTCAAACTAATAGTGTAACAAAATTCAAATTAGTGTTGTGTCACCATTGTGATATCATCTCATGAATAAAGAATTGTATGCTAATTAGCAGTATGATGTATGCTAATTAGTAGTATGATGCATGCTAATTAGCAGTAGCATGCCTCCTATCATGCATGCTAATTAGCAGTTGCCTATATGCTAATTAGCAGTGACTTGTTTGGTCTCTTGAATACTAATTAATAGTGATCTTCTTGTGCTTTCTTCTATGCTAAATAGCAAGAATATGTTTTGTTGTCTTGTATGCTAATTAGCAATTATTTGTAAGCTAAACTAAAGAGTAATATTCACACCTTTGAGATGGTGTGAACTTGCATACTTTAACACCTTCCCTCAAGTTTGATAGCATCTCTAAATACAATTTATTTGCCCCTCTTTTCTTGCATGTTAACAATTTTCTATATGCTAGTTAAGAGTGCTAGTTGACATTGTCTAGTTAACACTGTCTATATGCTACTTAATAGTGTTATTTAACATGCATTACATTATGAAACTTCCCTTACTTCTCAAAATCCTTCCCTTAATGGAAGCTCCATCATGCCAAGTCCTACTCTATATTTGTAGAAGAGCTCTTTGCCTATAGCTCCACTAAAAATATTAACAACATTCTCCTTAGTATTACAATGATACAGTACTACGTTGATAAAGTACTCCCTCACTTCAATGTGCTTGGTCCTTTGATGTATGATTGGTTTCTTTGATAAAGATTTAGTTAAGGTGTTATCAGACACTGAATTCTTGTAAGCGTCTCTTCAACAATATAGCTTGCCCTAGTATCTACATGCAAGGTATCCCAGTGCATCAAAGTGTACCCTAGCTAGGTGTAGTGTGACTAAGCACTTCAATGTGATTAGATGTGAGGATAGAGTATTGTCTAAGGGTGCCCTAACCCTTTACTTTGGGGTGGTTGTGTACCATTTCTTAAGGTGCTCAAATGCGTGATGTGTCATGGGGTGCAAATCTACCCTAATGCTTTTAATGTGTCACGTGATCAAGACATTTTACCCCGAAGTGCACTAATGCTTCTAGCTGTATATCCTATATGTTATTGTGCCCTCATACCTTTAAGCCAATCACATGTGAGTAGATGCCAATATCACCATATGCTTGAATGCACCTAAGTGTGATTGAATGGTGAGCTGCCATATATGATCAAGTGCTATGAGCATCATGTGCTTGAGTGTAGTGTGTATTATGTGATCAAGTTATTACACCACTATGTATCCGAGTGTTTTTTTAAGCATTATACTCAACTGCTATTTTTGTCATGTGACCAAGCTATTATCACATGTGGGATGGAGGGTAATGTTGAGCCAAGGGAGATGACTAGGTAGGGTTGCATGGCGGTTGAGTCTCATAGTGTAGCAAGCATGACTAGTGGGTGAGTTGCCAGTAATCGAGTGGCACTACAATGCTCCAGTTGAGAGCGAAGTGCGAAATGGCTAGATGAGTTGATGCATGGCCAAGTGGCTAGATGGTCAAGCTCCAAGTGGATGCCCAATGGCCAAGTGGTGAGCTAGCTGATAGGGCCAAGTTTATCATAAGAGTGTAGCAAAAGCCAAGTTGGTGATGTGGTATTACCAATTAAGATTAGGGTGCTCAAATGATTTGAACAGTGCTAAAATTACCTAGCCTAACTGAATAAAAGCACACCAATAGTAGGGATATTTGATGAGGTACCTATTCAATGTAGTAAGGATGGAATCCTGTACTGATGATTGACTTGCTAATGATAAATTCTTGCTCTCTTCATTTGCTTGGAGGTGATATTGGCACTCTCTCCCCTTTTGCATGGAAATCCTAGAGGCAGTTGTTGTGATTGGCCTTCTCTTCTTTAGCTTCTATAATCCTCTCTTGCAACTCTTCTCTTCACAACAAGCCTTCTTCACTACTTTTCTCTTCTCACAATAGGTCACCCTGCTTTGCAAAATGGATTACCACACAAAAAAGAACAACTCAAAAGCAATAGGGCTTTTCTCAAACTCTGTGCATCCTATGCTTTTTAATCCTATTCTTCCTACCATATTGTGCTTCTCTTGTCCAAGGCATTGCTATGAACCATATTACTCTATAGGGAGACTGGAAGCTAAGTCTCTTGGCTCACCCTTCACAATCCATCTCTCTCACTCTTACAAAGTCTGAAACAGAGACCTAAAGATTGTATTTTTAATGGTTTTATGTTTCTAAGTTTATTTTGGGGGTTTTTTTTCTTCAAACTAACCTTAACCAATATCAACAAAAACAATGAATTGATACCCTCTCAACCCGTTCTTCATATCCTATCTGTGAGTCATTTTGGAGTGCAAGCTCCTATTCTATCGCATGGTATGAGAATGGGGACATCAATAATCCATTTGGTTCCATTGTCTCGACAATGGAACCCAAAAACTATGTCCCGCAACTTTAAATGGACTCTAAACAGAGTTTGTTTATTACCTTATATGTTGTAGTCAAGAGTCTATAAATTTGAAAATGGCACCATGATTCAAATGGTGCCTCCTTGAGTGGAATTGCTACTCCATAGCCTCCATATTGCTCCATGGTGAGAGGCATGAAATGAAGAAGAAGGTGGAGATGGAGAAGATCTTCTCCCATTGGTAGTGCAAAAGCAAATAAGCTAGAGGCTAGAGATGGCTTGCTTAAAGTTGCACACACAAGAATGAGCTCTTACATTCACTTTTTGGCTTTTATACATAGGTTTTCGTTAGTCATCCTACTCTCCTTTTTGGCCTTTCACTAGTTTTCCTTTGATTTATACATACGCCTTGGGTTAATTAGACCTCCTCCAACTAAAGTGAATAGAAGCTCTATGTGCACAACCTCATATTCATTGCAGGCCAACAAACCTAACTCAAAAATACATTACAACTTGTAGGGGAGTGAGCCTACATCTCTTCAAAAAATATAATTACAAGCATGATTACAAATGCCCAAAAAATAATATATACAAGGCTCAAAAAGTTAATAAATCTTTGAAGCAACTTCCAACACTTATGCCTTTGTCTTCCTGATTTTGTGAATTCCTATAAGAAGGTTCACAAATGCATCACCAAAGAGGATATGTACAAGAAAATTGCACCATCATTGTTGCATGCATCAATCTCCTATCTTTACTTTTCCCTTGTCTTCCTCTTCGATATCATCCTCATTATGCTTTTTTTTCCCTTTTGCTTATTCTTCCACTTGTGGCAATCCTTCTTTGCATATCTCCTTTCTATTACAAAAAAAGCATTCCACATCCTTCTTGTTGCAAGACTTACTCCTTGACTTGTCTCTCTCATGAGAGTTTCCTTAACATTTGACATTCCTCTCATAGTGAGTGCACTAGAGTTCTTTGACCTTACATTTTTCGTTCTATTCACCTCCTTGGTGAGTAAATTGGTCTTGACATTAGAACTTGTAAGGCCACTTGTAGGTGTAGAGTTACTAGTGGCTACCTTGAAAGCATCTCAACTCTCAGGCAAGGTGTCACTTAAGAGGTAGGGCACCCTAGTGCACAAGATAGGCATGTATTCATCTAGGGGGCACCTCCATACCACATGGAGGTAGAGACAACTACTTTAAGGACCACATCCAATACCTCAAAACCCCTAGGCCATCCTTAGGCAACATGCTTAGGATCATAGTTGCATTGCTAGACACATCTACCATGTGAGACATATGTGTAATTATTATATCTAGAGTTAGTTACATGAGATGCACCTAGGATAAGCCCTTGAGACTTGCCTAGGCTTCACCTAATAGGACCCACATATCCCACTTAAGCAAGACTTGCATATCTTTCAAACATTAGGAATCTATCATATGACATGTTTAGGAAAGGCACCACAAGTTAGGCTACCTAGATTGCACCTCACATAATTTAAGAAGCTTGGGGACATGAATCTCAACACACTAGCAAGCCAACCACCTATGTAAGAGCATCCCAAATTCTTAGCAAAGGCCCCTTGATCACGCAATTCATGTAAATGATGCTTAGGATCCACTAAACCTTAAGAAGATTCTTGAGTGTTAGGGTTAGGGAATGCATCATGACCCAAGAGTGTAGAGAGGAGTTCTAGTTTGGGTTGAAGTGGCACTCACTTCTACGAAGTCCCATGGACTTAAAACCTTAGGAGGACATCACCACCATTGCCTAGAGCCCTTAGGGAATCCACACCTTCAACCATAGTGTGCACTTCCATGTAGGTTTATCTTGCAACTCTTGCACACCATAAATCAAAATGATAATATGCAAAAGAAAATAGAGACCATAGAGCTTCTAGGCATATCCAACCTCTAAGGGTAAATGAAGCAACATTACCCTAGCACCTAGGGTACTAAGAACCACACTATCTCGACCATACTCAAGGTAAGAAATGTCTTCCTTGAGGGATCAAAGTAGAATCTTGTTCCCCTTTCTAATCTCATCAACCTCATTGATCCCCTAATAGACCAAGAAGAACCTAGGATAATCTTGGGGACAAACTCTAGTACTAGAGCCTTGGATTTTGACCCTTGGGACTTCCCACTGGAAATCCAATAGATGATTACCCAACATGATGTGCATACATGAGTGGAACATGCAAGAAAATTGGTCAAAGACATATTAGCAAACATATAGCAGGGAGGAAACTAAGTAGAGACCTCTTGAAGCAAGTTGCTAATTTTTACATAATCACAATAGCTAGATAAGCAAAGAAAAGAGGGTGAGCCAAAACAAGTTCAATAGATCCTAGATCTTATGGGAGGAGGTAGAATGGAAAAGCTCCAAAGGAACTGAATCTTGCATTGTGGATTTTGGCCCATTGGAGCTCCTACTCAAATGATTGTGGAATTGAAAAAAGTAATGTTGCCCTAGTTGCCTCTATCTTAATAGGTTGGGAGTGGCACCCAACTTGTGAAACCAATCAAAGATCCCCATAGTCATGAAGTGAGTTAAGAAGTACAAGGTAGAAGATGATCCCTATAGCTTTGTTCAATAGTTTGAGCACAAGCCTTTAGGTAATGACGAGGTGAAACAAGCCAAACTTGATTTACTAGCCTAGTTGATGTCAAGAGGAACAACTTTAGCATGCTAAAGAACTAGCTCATCAAGAGATTGTCAAAAGCAAGGCATGAAAATAACTCATTGTGAAGATCATGTATGTGAATCAAAATGACAAAGAGGAAATCTGAGAATACATCACACGTGTATAGTCTTTACAAGGGACTCAACCCTACCAACTATTCATGGGTCAAGTGTATCAATTAGGCCAGGATGGTCTTATGAGAAGATTTGTCAGTGAATATGAAATGCATGGAAGTCTTACCAAAGTACACAAGGGAATCATAGGAGGACACTTTGATGGAGACATCACTATAAGGGAGGTTATTTATCCTCAATTGTGGTGGTCTACTCTCTTTCGTGATGCAGCTACATTCATTAAGTACTATGATGAGTGTTAGCACACAAAAGTGCCAATTCAAATGGATAAGATGGAGCTAACACCTACAATAGCCCCAAAAATTTTCAAGACATGGGGTATTGATTTTGGTGAACCCATCAACCCTATAGCCTAATACTCACAAGCAAAGTACAACACCATGGCAATTGGCTATCTCACAAAATGGGTTTAAACAAGGGCCACTTGAAAGATTGATGTTAGGACAATAGCTAAGCTTTTATGGGAGTAGGTAATCTCTCAATTTGGCTACCCCACCAAGATTGTGATGGTTAAGGCATGTGTTTCATCAATGAAGTGACTGCGACACTCCGCAAAAAATCATCATCCAACTATCCTCAAGATAATGGCTACTAAAAACAAAATCAATGTGGTGACATAGAGAATCTCAGCCTCTTAAAGTGATGGGGACAACAAGCTAATGGTAGCCTTGTGGGCATATCAAATAGCCTACAAAATGACAATAGGACAAGCTCCCTTCAAGCTGATTTATGGGACAAACATAATCTTACCGATTGAGTTCTTTGTTCCTAGTCTAGGGATTGGTAGCTTGGACCAAGCATCTCATTGAGCTCAAACTTACAGACAATTGACTCTTGGAAAATACATGTTAATCAGTAAGAAGGCATGAAGCAAAGCCTAATTTGATAAGCACATCAAATAAAGAAACTTCAAGAAGGGTGACCTTACGTTGCTCTACTCCATCAAAGGTCACGACCAGAAGATGAACAAGTCTTGATCCTTTTTGGGTGTGCAAGATCAGCTGAGTGGAGCTAGAGACTCTAAAAGGTGAGGAGATCAACTTTTTCAATAAAACCATATCAAGAAACAATATCCACCCACACATCCATTGTGTGAGCTACCAATGTTACTAGCATTATCACTATATGCATTGTGAATATCACAAAAATTGACCCCAAAGATTAAGAAATAGTACAACTAACTTATCTTAAGGTCAAGATCATTGCAAAGAGAGGACACATAATCAATGCTTTAATTGACAAGGGAGCAACTCACAATGTCATAACTCATGTAGATTGGACAAAGCAACCTTAATTGATCTCAACTACTGCCAAAATAAATCCACATGAAGGTACACCTTACATCGCACTAGGAAAGTGCAAGGTGATGTTAACCATATGAGGGTACACCTTACATCCCACTAGGAAAGTGCAAGGTGGTGTTAACCATCAAGATTGAAAACCTTCTCACAAATTTGTTTGTGTTACCTAATGCAAAGAGGGTTGGGAAACAAACTTTATTGGGTTGGATATTCAAATGGTAAGCCAAGTGTAATGTAGATTATGATACATAGTGAATACACCTGGCCCTACCCAATGTGAAAATTATCATGGCTTTTAGCCAGGGCAATCTTGATTCCTTGAAATAAGAGATGCCACCAATATCTTCAACTAAACCTAGTAACATCTTTAGTGAGGGGGGCTTAACCTTACTCAAATAATTACTCGAAGCACAACATGATCACCAACAAACCAATAAAGCAAGGTTTCTAAACCAAACAAAACCCTAAAAAAGTGGATTTCTAAGACAAAACAAAAAACATGGAGACTACCTTGCTTGTAAAGCAACTAATGGGACTAAAATTCTAGACGAAGGTGCTAAGGATACTAAAGAAGAATCAATACCAAGCCATGATGGGTTCCTCAAGGTCCTGTTATGCACTCAAGAGTACTGTGTAGGGAATAGATGGATCTAGCAAACTGAAGCCTCTAGGACCATTTGTCTCTTTTAAAGCTACATCAACATACTCAACTACAACTCTATTGTCTTTACCAACAACAATTGACCAAGCAAGCCACTAAATCACAAACTAAAAATCAACAACCTAATATAAACAAAGAACCCAAACTTGTGATTATCTACAAAAAGAAAGAACCTCTTGTGTAGACAAGTGCAACATGGCCCATCGCTTCATAAAGCCAAAATAGACACACAAGTACTCTCATCACAAGCAATGCTAACAATAAAGAACTCAAAACCCTCACAACCCCTAATTATATATAGAGTCATGATCATGTAGCAATAGGCATTAATAAAGCCAAGTTGTTGTCTCATCACCAATCGATGAGTCCAAGAACAAGGAGAAGGGACATGAGGAACCATTAACAACTTCAACTTCCTTGTGCTCTTCTCAATCTTCCATGACCACACATTCTCAAAGCTAGAGTCCATCAAAGTTGCAACTATGAAAAGCTACTATTCCCAACACCAAGGCTAACCCTAAAAAACAATAATTATGTATACAAAAGCTACATCCACCTTGGAGGACTCAAAAATTGAATTTGGATTAAAATCTCTTTCAAGTTCAAGTTACCATAACTAGTTGAGGTACATGTCACTAAACCAAACCCAACTCTAGGATTAGGTCTCTCTTATAGGAGTTCCTCAATCCTAGTGCTAGCCACTACAAAGATGGATGTTGATACAAGTGAAAACCTCATCAGTAGAATTAAATGCCTCAATAATACTTTCACCATGTTTACTCAAAGCTATGAATGCTTAGACCTAGGCCTTCTAGACAATGACATTTGATGTAGTAGTTAAATCCCTTCAATGTTCATGGAAGGAGTTTGACTTTATCTTCACCAAGCATCCTAGAATTGCAAAAGAATTGATAGTTATGCAAGTAATAAGAGAATAGGGTCTCAAAGGATGCTTGATTATTGCATTTAAACCTAGCTGCTTAAACACTATGCAAGAAGACCTAGATGATGGTTTAGATCATTTGGCCAAATCTGAGTCCCCACTCTTATAAAAGTGGTTCATGTAATGTACACAATGAGAAAGGGTGGGAAGTGATCTTATGACTAATGGTAAACGACCTTGAGCAATAGAGACCAATGAGTATTATCCTATTAACATTGGCCCAACATCATTTCTAGTGCTTGCTTTAACTACAAATAGACTGCTAGAGGACTACATTATGCTACACCCATACTTGGACCAGATTTTGAGTGAGGAAGAGCTTCATATAGATAGTCAATTAGGTTTAGGAGACCTCTTAATCGATGTCCCTGCCTACATAACCCATGTCAGCATATGCCTATATGACATTGATTATTATGCAGCCCTCGAATATAATATTAACTTTTATGAATGGTTACTGCAAAATGAATGTGAATAAATAAAGATACCTCATCTTCTACAAAAATTATCATTTTTAAGCAATTCACCCCACAAAAAGCACACTGGAAGAGTTTTTATTCAACAACTAACTCTTGCACAATCTTAGGAAGTACTGCAATCACTTTGGTGAAGAGGGCCTAAAACCACAAGCAAGAAAACATGCACATTGGGCACCATAGGCACATCCATATCTTTATTTAAATATTTTTCTTATCAGATCTTGCTACATACAAGTGCACTAAAAAAATGGCAAGTATAGGTGAGAAGATCATTTCTAAAAGACTCAACAAGCCACAACTTCCTTTCATTGAAGAAGAACAAAAGAAATTCAATCTCAACACGAAGATGGAAGCACCACAACTTGAGATATAGAAAAATCCAAAACCTCAGCAAAGTTGTGAGTGAAGAACCCAAAGCTAAGAAGTTATTGGATCTATGTGCTTTGTAGACATACATGGAAAGGTCGGAGAGCAAAGTGGACCATCCCAAGTGTATAGAATTTCTAACCACCACTTATGACATACAAAAAAATTTGAACTTGCTAAAGAGATGGCATAAAATGCCTAAAAGTAACATGGATGTTTTTGTACAACTAAAACTAGAAAAGCAAGATTTGAGTGCAAATGACAAAGTATAGGTAGATCCCATTCTAGACCCTACCCTCAAGATACAAGTGAAGTTTCTTCATACCTTGTTCTCTAGCACAAAGTATAACTCAATAATGAATAGAATCCATGTGGGACTGTTGGAGGATTTGGTGGCAAGAAGAATTGAAAGTCATTAACTTCAATGCCTATGTGCAAGAGACTATTCATGTTGTAGCTAAGACATTGGGCTCTGAGATATAAGGACATGAAGGGTCAAAGGATACACCAAGGAAAAAGGCGATGATAAAAAATACAACTACAAAGGACACCCTAGTGGGATTTGGAGGTATCTTAGTTGCCATTATAAAAGAAGCCATGTAATGATCCATGCATACCAAGAATGTTGATCTAGGAGGGAGCACCAACATAAGAAGTGTCCTTGACAATGAAAGTAGCAGCAATAGAGCTAAAGTGGGATCTTCCAACCTTGAGCCCATAGATGATGAAGGTATTTAGCTATAGAAGGAAACTTAAAAATTTAGTGAAACATTTGGCAAAGACTCAAGAAGGCTTGAAGCACACATAGATACAAGCAAGAAATCATCTAATCAAATGTCCGGACAAAGCCCACCCATGGGTAGTGAAGTCAAGTAGCTCATAGCCACAAAGAGACGAGCACTTCATAGTCAAGCATAGAAAGAGCAAAAACAAGAGAGAAAGAAAAGAGCTAAAGAGACCTAGAGGGATGAACAAACTAGAGGCCATCCAAAAGTAGAATGGTGAAAGAACAAAAATTAGGTGAGACCCCACAAGCAAGAAAGCAAGGGAACAGAAAGACTAAGATCCCTACCAAGGGCAAGAAAAGGAAATCTAAGAAGGATAATGAGATAGTGAAGGTAGCTTCAAAAGAGAAAGATATGATTGAAGAATCAAAGGAGGAATCTAGGAGGGAGAAAGAGCAATGGCGAGCTAGGCTTCAATATGAAGAAGAAGAGCCCAAAATAAATAAAAGAAAGACATGTAGGAGTTATCTAAAGATAAATGGAGCAACCTAGTAGGATTGAGCAATAAACTACCATTGATCCAAGCCAATAGGCCCTAGTAGAGGTTGATCTCACAAGAGTGGAGAGAAGAGCATATGTCTATGGAGCAACCTAGTAGGATTGATCCAAGCCAATAGACCCTAGCAGAGGTCGATCTAACAAGAGTGGAGAGAAGAACATATGCCTATGGAAGGTAAAGGAAAATTACACATTTGAAACTCTACCACCCCCTCTGCCCCAATCAAGAGATCTCGCTCTAACTACTATCCCACCCCCAATTCAATAAGCCTCGACAAAAGTCAATAGCAAAAATGAGTTGGAAACTTGAATATAGAAGCTGGAAACTCAAGTTATAGCACTGTCACAAGGATGATAAGAAGAGTTGACAATCATAGTGTCTAAAAGAATGGCAATACCAAAGGTAGAGTCAAATAAGAGAACTGAGAAGATACCCAAAATAGAAGGATCATCTACATGTATGTGGGAGCTTTTGCTCAACCGCCAAGACCCACGGACCGCTTATTGTTTCAAGCGTTCCAAGCGAGCTCTAATGGCTATCTCTCACCTAGCCGACGCGCCGTCGATCCTACGAGCGTAGTGAGCCTACCTTGATGCTCGATTGAGTACCCTCCTCTCTCTTGCACTCCGGTAGCTCCACGATTCTTGATGCTAGCTCAAGCATCCTCAAGCCTCCTCCATCTCCAAGCTCCATTCTCCATAGCCGTGCGCGCAATAGAAGAGAAGAGAAGAGAAGAAGAGAAGAGGAGATGGTGAAGAGCTTCACCCTCTTGATCCCTCACTCTCACACACACTCACTCCCTCACACTCTCACACTCCCTCTCTCAAGAGCACACACAAGCAAGAAGGAGACAAGAAGAGAGGAAGAAGAAGACTCTTTTTGCCACACCACAGAATGACCTTCTCATTCACTTTTCAACTTTATATACAAAGCCCTAAATCCTTTTTGGGCAGTCATCCCCTTTTCCCTCTTTTACATGGTCGGCCGTAGCCTAGGCCCTTTTTCCCATTTTCCACCATTCTAATTTATCCTATTCCCAACTAATGCGTACACTTTGCACAGGAGCGAGCCTGGCACTCTTTTACAAAGATTCGGGGGCACTCCCACATTTTAATGGTGCGCCCTTTTTCTCTTTTGTTGTTTCGAGCCAACACCGAGGCTTTCTGGGGGTCGTGCCCGAACATTTAAATTTTTCAGGGACTGGTTACCGATCAAGGCGCCTTTTTCTGCTTTTATCCTGCACCTTTTTTGCTATTTCCATTTTTTCCATTTTCCACTCCTCTGTGCTGCGGGAAACACGGTAACAATGTATTCCTTACCTCACATGAGGCCCAACTCGAGATTTCAAAGATTTGCTAAAGGAGCTAAAGGAGAAAAGGAACCAAAAACACAAAAGAGAGGAATAACTTTTACATCAAGTATAGTTGATGGTCATGGCTAGAAACAATTATGTATTCCATAGGTTGGTTAATGAGGATAAGTTATGGAACCAACTATATGAGGTGGACATATACAATGCACCATGTATTAATTGCAAAGGGGCTTTGTAACATCATACTCTGGTGATGTTTCAGAAGTTATGACTACAACAATAGAAGCAACTGAAATAGGTGTTGTTGAGGATGTTACAAGTTCCAATTTTGCTTTTGGCTGATGTAGAGCACTACCACCATCTACTCTCAAGCAGATTTGTTAGGATGGAAAAGATGCAAAGGCTCATTCTTTGATTGCATTATCTATCAAACATACCATGATCTTGCATATTCGCTTATGTAACATAGCTAAGGATGCTTAGGATACACGTATACATTTGCACCAATGAAGAAATGAGACCCATGTTGCTTATTTGTGTAAGTAGTTAAAGAGTGAACATATGGATGAAATTGACTCCAGGAAGAGTTTTTTGACAAGGATGAAATATCTAGTTGATTGCTAAAGTTGAGATTTTTTCTAAATAGTTCACTTGTGCAGATTGTTCTCAATGGTCTTATTGATTCTTATCAAAGATTTACCTCTACTCTTCATTTGATGATGGAGGGCAATCTGAATGCTTTTTCATTTGTGAGTTGGTTTTTCTTTCATTGCAAGAACAATAATCTAGACAAAACAAGTCTAATATGTGTGTTGCAAACCAAACTTTGTAGCCCATTAAAAAGGTAAAGGTAGAGCTTCCTCTTCTACTAGTAATCAGAAATTTGTAAATGCTACTCAAACAAAGAAAGCTAATAAGGATGAGAAGAAAAAGGAGAATTAGATGTTTTGCAAGTATTCTAAGGCAAAAGATCATGTCTAAGAACTATCTTAAACCGGTTGCGAAAGTGGCTAGTATAGTTGTTGTAGATACCTCTCCTTCTAAGTTAGAATTTGCAAATGTTGTGCAAAATCTAGAATGGGCACTTAGTGTGCAATGCAATTATGAATCTTCTTTACATGATTCTTATATGTCTGTTGTGTATTTAGATATATGGGACTTTGATAATGGTGCCATGAAGCAAAGAAGTTATGACTCCTCTTATCCTATCAAAGAAGTTGAAAATTTTGTGCTAATTATTACTCATGGCAGGACTTTTACACTTCTAGAAATTTTGTATGTATTAGAGATCAACAAGAATTTATTATTAGCATCTACACTTGTTGTTAAGATTGGCTTAATTGTGAAGTTTGTTGATGAGACAAATATATAGTTTATGGTCTCTTGTGGGTGATGCAATTATTACATCTAGATCACTATGTCATGGGTTGTATAAGATAAATAACTATGAAAAATGTATGAAAGACATGGCATGTGCAATTGCAACTGCAAATTTGCAACTAGTTTCATATGCTAAACTTTGGTCATTTGAATTTTGTTATGTCTACAAAAGTCCGATAGGATGTCTTCATTATATACTCTTGGCAGGTGAAAACACATTTGTGAAGGTTTCATATTGAGTAAAATGCAACATGCTTCATTTCCAAAAGATGGTTCGATAAGAATTGCTCATAAACCATAGCTTGTATACATTGATGTTTGTGGTCCCATGCAAATACCCTCTTTTGATAACTACTTGTACTTCATGACTTTCATTGATGACTACTCTAGGCATGTATGAATATATGGCTTAAAAGCTAAGTTTGAAGTGTTTTTGTGCTTCAAGAAATTTGACAGCATGGCTAAAAATTTGTCAGGATGTAAAATATGCACTCTCTGAACAGAGGGAGAGAGTATATATCTAAGGAATTTAATGTATATCTAGTGAAATGTGGGACAAAACGCTAATATATAGTTCCATATATAGCCACAATAAAATGGTGTGGCTGAAAGGAAAAACAAATCACTCATGGAGATGGTATAATGCATGATACAAAGTTAAGCTTCACCACATGGTTTCTAGTTTGAAGTTGTTTTATATGTAGCCTATCTACTTAACAGGTGTCCTAGCTTTGCAATCTATTAGTATATGTGAGGCTTGGCATGGTATAAAGCCATCTATGGCTTGCTTGCATATTTTTTGTTGCTTTATGCCTAGCTACCAATGCAACAATGTAAGAAGTTGGATGACAAAGCTATAAAATACATTTTTGTTGGTTATAGTAATGAAACTAATTCTTATAAGTTATACCCCACAAAGTTAGCATATATTGGTTTGTCATGATGTTTTCTTTGTGGAATTATTCAGCCTTTATTTTCATGTACAAAAGAGATATATGTACACTCACATGATATCTATGATACTTTGTGGCCTCTTTTCAGTGATATACAGTCATATGCAATGCCACAATGAGCCAATTTTTTAACTTACATAGGTTTCTCATGATAACACAAATCAGCTTATTTTTTATGCAAATTTGAATGATATACTTATTGACAAGAGAGTAAGGATACATTGTCAACTAGTCGTACTCATTCAAGCTCTCATAGCGCCTCTTATGCATCAAATTATTATGCATTCACTATTTTTAGTTTGTGTGATAAATATGAGTCTATATCTTTTGAAGAGGCACAAAATTCACAAGGCTAGATGGTTGCTATGCACTATTATAAAAAATGGTACTTGATTCTTATGTGATTTGCCTCATGAAAAGAAGGCCATTGGTATCAAGTGTTATTATAAGTTAAAGCACAAACCAAATAGTATTATTGATTGTTACAAAGCTAAACTTGTGGCAAAGGATTATGTTCAACAGAAGGGCATTGATTTTGAGGAGACCTTTGCTCCCACTTGCCGTACAACAACTATTCATAGCATGTGTATTACTATCTCATAATAGTTGGAATTTACATCAATTGGACATCAAAACTACATTTTTGAATGGTGATTTACATGAGGAAGTATATGTTTTTTAACATCATGGTTTTGTGGCAAAAAGGATAAGAAAATAAAGTGTAGATTGAAAATGCTTAATATGGTCTAAAGCAAGCACCTCAGACTTGGTATGACAAAATACATGCATATTTGACTGCACATGGTTTTTAAAATAGTCCCACTAAGAGAAAATTATATGTCAAACATGAGGGTGATGTGCCTCTAATCATCGTGGTTTATGGTGGGGTTTACGTTGATGACATGCTACTCACTAGTCTTAATGAGACATACATTACTGATCTTATAGTTGAGTTGAATTTAACTTTTGGCATTCAAATTTGGGTCTATTACATCATTATTTGGGCATTTAGTTAATCAGTGTGATGGAGGTATTACTTTGTATCAAATAAAGTGTGTTGATACATTATTACAAAGATTTGGTATGAAAGATTGCAAGCCTATTGCTACTCCTATGGAGACAAGTTTGAAGTTGAATCTTTATGATGCCACAAACTACTTTTATATTTTTCTCTATCAAAGGCTCCTAGGAAATTTATTTATTGATAAATTACAAGGCAGCCTAACATTCTCTTTACAGTTTGACAAATGATCAAGTTTATGCATAGCCAAGGCATTAAGCATTGGCATACAGTGAAGTGAATCTTTTGCTACTTGAGTGGTGCTTGACACCTTGGGCCATTTCATCCCAAGGAGGGATCATTACCACTAGATTTACATACTTTTTTAGATTTTAATTGGGCTCGTTTGTGTAATATTGATGTATCCACGAGTGATTTTTTCTTCATGCATTCATATCATGGTTGAGCAAGAAGTAGCCCATTGTGGCTAGTTCTAGTTGTGAAGCTAAGTATATGACAACTCTCACAACTAGGGTTAAGTGTGTTTGGCTCAGATGTCACTTGGCTCACATGGAATCAAATGTTCTATACATGTACTAAGCACATTGAGGTGCACTATCATTATGTCAAGGAGAGACCCTCTACAAGAGAGATCACCTTGGCATATACACTAACATAGGACAACCTTGCATATCTATTTACAAAGGCTTTGCCTCATGAGATGTTTAAATTTTTCTCAATGATTTGGTCTTATTTGCTTTGTGGATTTATCTAATCCACCAAGCATGGCATTTCCCTATACATTCCTCACTCTGTAGGAGGTTTTTTCCCATGGCCTTGTATATATGCCTATATAGTTTTATGCCATACCTAATGGTGTAAATCTTGTCTATTGATACCTCTCAATGCATTTTGAGTTGTGCTCTCTCAAACTTCTTCTCTAAGTTATGTGCTTGCATTTCTACAACCCTAAACTAAGAGAGGAGCTACATCTATGCACAACATGTGTAAAATTGTGTTACCTCTTAATGCACTTTGAGTTGTGCTCTCTCAAACTTCTTCTCTAAGTTATGTGCTTGCGTTTCTACAACCCTAAATCTAAGAGAGGAGCTACATCTATGCACAACATGTGTAAAAGTGTGTTACAAACATCATTTTATGGTTATGGCTACTTTTGGATTTGGATATGTGATGTCCCATGGTTATAATAGTAGAAAAACTTATGGATTATGGTGGTTTAGCACATTGGGATCTCCATCCAATGCTCCTTAGCATTCTATAAAATGCAAAAAACTCACTTTGCAGGTGGAGTTCCTATGCTCCTAAGGGAGATGGGTGTTTGTGTTATTTATGGATCACTCAAGTACCTAAGAGGGCAAAAGGCTGAGTGTAAATACCCCTATTACGTAGGACAGCTCTAGAGGCGTAGGGAAGCTTAGTGGAGCCCTAAGCCAAAACATACCCTCTTTGTCTACAAAAGGAATGTGATCACATACATCCCAACCTTGTGAGATTGGAAGTTCCTATCCTAAACTAGATGATTGTCTTTTATGAGACGAGACAGATTTTTAACCACTTTGTGAATGATGGTTAAGAACGATCCTATATGCTTCTTTCACTATCTCAAATTTATTCTTTTATTTTGTCTTAAGTGCCTATGATCATGCACATAAAAATAATTAATAGAAATAACAAAATTTTACAATAATATTAGAATATCAAATTTAACTCATAATCCTTACTCCAACCAGGTTATTATCGCTTGGTTATTCATCATTACATGGGATTACCGCGTCTTCAAGTTGGCATACAACTACCATAACTTTGGGTTGTGTGAGCTGTGAGGCTTCTTTGGGTTGTGCTTAAATCTTGGGTTTAACCTTAACTTCAGTGCACTTTGTTATTGATGAAAGCTTGTACAATCTCTCTACGTCTCTTCAAGACCATGGAAATAGTCTTTTGAGCATGATCCTCACAAAAACATGCACAAACGATCTTTAAAACCCATGCATGTTATTACTTAAAGACACAATAGAGCTATACCAATTATCAGTCATTTTTGTGACCTTATTTTGAAGTTGTTTGGACCTTTCGATACTCTCCAAGGCTTATAGTAAGTGACTTGAGAGTAGAAGATAGTATAAATAGAACTGAAACAATGTAATGCTTAAATTTTTATAAGCAAAAAAGAGGCAAGGAGTAGCAAAGATTTTAGTGTAGATTTCTCTCAAGCCTAATCATGAATCTTAACCTACATAGCACTATTGGAATCCTTGGCAATAATAGAACAAGTTCCAAGGGTTTGGCCTAGCTCGTAGGGAAGAAAATGCATGGTTTCTTGCCCAATATGGAATGTTTATATAGACTTTAGGAGAGAAGAGCCTGACATGTTTTCTATCCACTTTGCTTTTTTTGAAACTCTATTTTAAAATTAGGCCTAGTTGAGCATGACTTTCCTAAAAGTATATCTTTCTTTTTGGCTTCTTTATTTTTGCACAAAAGCTAATTTGCATTTCCTCTTTTCCATCCTAATTTGTTTTTTCCTTCTCCCATTTTTTTATAAACTCAAAAGTGCCTTTGCCTTTATTCTTATAGGTAAGGTCTAACATGCTTCCAATGTTAGATTAACATGTTGTAAAATTGTAGGGTAACTAGCTTTTTGAGATGGAGATGTGTATACTAGTAATTTCTCTCATCTTCGCCATTGAGTGGCCCAATTTAAAATATGATTTTTTTTTTAAAATCGTTACATGTTAATTTTTACTAAGTACACCTAAGTTTAACAATTTGTAATTTTGCAAATGTGGCAAGTATTCACATTTCATTAATGAAACCACTTATGCAACTTTTTTCATACATTGATTAACTTGTTTCTAAGCATACATTGTTTTATTGAAGTGAATTGAGTAATGGAGACATTATATCCTCCCTCCCTTAAAGAAATCAAGTTGTCCTCATCTGAAGAAGAACTAGAGGTGTTCTTTTATAAGGTTTACCTAATTGAACCAAGTGGCATCCTCTTCCTCAAGGGGGTCACTCAAAAATATGTAAGCATATCATGTGGATTCAAAATAATGGATATTTCAAATACCAAATTTACACATTTTTTACATTCAAAAAATGCCATATAAAGGAGTCATTTACAAATTGAATAGAAAAGGGATATGTTTTATTTTTTAGAAATTCACAAATAAGGATATTTTTAAATAGGCCTTGAATGGATGCAATATACATTGTTTATATATAGTGAACCACATGAGTCCTCTTCATGATAATCCTTCCATTATAGAGGTGTTTCCTTAGGATCTGGCTCCTTAAAGGGGTTTTCCTTGTCTCTAGGATTTTCTCAAGTTGTTGCATCTCTAGAATTCCTTAGGCCGATATGACTATTTGCTCATCATCAAGTATATATTCAAGGTTAGATACATACAATTTGAATAGACTTATATGGAAGTTTAAGCTTATAAGCTTATTTTTCCTCTCTTTTTTTTTTACTCTATAAGGTACACAATATCTCGGCTTAAGCTTTTTGTATTTCCCCAAGGATAGTGAGCTTGCTTCGGATCTTAATCTTAGGAGAACCATAGCACCTTCCTTGAATATTCATGCGAATCTTTCAAGGTTTGCATAAACTTTCTATTAATCTTGGGCAGCTTTGATGTCACATCAAATAGGGTGAATCTATTGGTCTATTTGTTCAAGCATGACCTTGGATCCTTCCACCACCTTAAGAGTGGGGTTTGAAAATTTCAAGGGTATGCAGTGTTCCTGCCCATACAAATCTTGAAATGGGGAAATTTTGATTGTCTATAGTTGATAAGTATCATTGTAGGCAAATTCCACAAGAGGTAGATACTCAATCCACTATCTTGATTCCCTATCGCCATAATAAGATCTTAAGATATCCTTAATGTTTTGTATCTTACAATTATTTTTTCAACTTGCTAGGTGAAAATCCCTTGAGCTCATGCATCACTTGGATTTTATAATTTTCATGGGCTTTATTTGATAAAAATAGATTCAAAATAATTTTCTTATCCAAAAATTACATGTGTTGGATAATTGCTCTAATTTCTACTTCTTCTATCCTTCTAAATTTTTAAATTTGTGTCATACTTTTGAGTGCTTCCTTTGTCATTCCTTTCCAAGAGGGTTTAACACTACCTCCCTTCTAGACTAATGCAAGTCCCATGGCACATTGTAGTCCAATGGGAATCAATGTGCGGCCAATGTTGGTTGGTCATATAAAGGGTAACTACTAGTAACACTATAATTTTAGGCCATTGTTAGTGTGGATGGGGATGAGCTCTTGCTTAGTTCTCCAAGGGTTGGCTTGTGTTGAGGTAAAGGGGGAGAGAGAGAGAGAGAGAGAGAGAGAGAGAGAGAGAGAGAGAGAGAGAGAGAGAGAGAGAGAGAGAGAGAGAGAGAGAGAGAGAGAGAGAGAGAGAGAGAGAGATTATGTGGGCTATCAATGTTGTTAGTTTAGATGAGCTAATCTTCAAACTAAGTTCTCATTACATAAGAATTTGTGCACTTTTGAAGGGTATATGTCTATCTTATCATGTTGTGCTTGCTATCCACGTGCAAGTTCAATTCGGAGATGGATCAAAGTCATTTTCACATAACCTAAAGTTGTCTTCTAGCTTATTTGCATTGACATTGAAAATTAGAGAAAAGTCGTACACGCCATGTTGCCCAAAGTCATAGTCAACTCCATGCCTCCTAGGATAAGACATAAACGTGGGATTCCCTTGTTCAAAAGGTAATGAGCTACAGAAGGCTACTCATGCTTCCATGTTGTCGTCTAGGATATTCCTTCACCATGATGGTTAAGATTTTAGCCCTTCACGGGGTTCAGTACCTTGAATATTTTATCCTACCAATGGTCGATTGGTTCTCACTACCACACTCTAGGATGTTGAGTCTTTTGCTCTAGCCATTTCTTCCCTCGTCTTGAGGATGCCTAAATTATCTTCTACATCAGCATGAGTGGCAATACATTTTTGAGTTCATGGGAAAAGTAAAAGGAAAACTGCATAGGGAATTTCTGAGCCTCCCAATACTCCCAAGTGTCGAGTTTCATATCCCAATGAAATAAAATGTACTCTCCTCTCTGTGGGAAGGGTATATCTGGTACTAGTTGGACTAAGGTGGTGAGCCTTCTTCTACTTCTCTCCACCCTCATCCTTCTTCTTTGCATGGCTTCGGTAATTCCCTCTGAAATGTGCAAGTGCCTTTTCAGTTTCTATGGCAGTTTTGGTTGTAGGGATAGTTATTCCTTGAGTTCTTCTTATTTCCAATCTAACTCAAGTGAAAGGGATGATGCTGGTGGCTATTCCAAGATTTGAGTGGGTTCTTTATTAGTTACCACCCAATTGGCCTTAAATCTTTTGTTAGGAGTCCAATTTTCCCAAGTTGTTGCACCTACTCTTCTTGGTCATCCTATATGCGTGGTGAGTTGCAGTTTCTTCTTAAGATTATCCACTATGTCCTCCTCACAAAAGCAATTGAGAGGAGAAGCCAACCGTTGGGCCCACAATTTCGACACTTGCACTTAGTGCATGATCACAAGGACGATTGACCAAAGAAAGACACATGTCTTATCAAAGCCTACAATAGGTCAGATTAGTAGTAATAATAATACTGACCTCTTTTGAGTTGGAAGTATGGAGTGCTTAGAATGATTCTTGCCTTCTTTATGATCTTCATAGAATGAAATCCAACATCTAAAATCAAGTTAAATGATGCACCTCCATTATGGAACTAGTAGTACCTCTCGCTCTCTCCCCCTCATGGCAGTTAATGACTTACATAGTGCAAGCCTTTTTTACAAAGTATGTCACAATAAAAGTGATCACTGCAAGTGCTTATTGTGGTTCCACATAAAGAGCATGGACTACATATATCAATGTTTATGCATCAAGTGATACTACTAGTCGGTAACTTGTCATAAAGAAAGCATGGATTACATGTATTAATGTCTTCACTTCATGGCTTTCTTCTCCCTTGAGCTTAGGATAGTTTCTCAAATAGTGCGTTTGCATCAGTCCACCAAAGGGCGACACTCCAAAAGTCATGACGTATGACTAAGCCACATACGAAACTAAGTTGTGTTGCTCTAAAGCCTTGCTAACTTTGATATAGATATGGATGGTCAATAGTCTTTAGGTTTATCTGATTCAAATATGCACTAGAGTAAGCCACATATAATACTATAAATAGCTCTAAATAAGGCAACAAATATGGTTGAGCATCTTATAACAATGATGGTATTTATGTGATTTCGCTTAACATGTTGATACCTAGCTCACTAGGCTTGGCTTTCAGTATTCACAATAGTACATATCTCACTATGTTTTGTGACTAACATGACCTATTAGGTTGCTCCCAAATTGAGAATTATATTTTTTTAATGTATTTAGATGAAAATATTTTCATTATGTTTTACAATGTTAAAATAGACACATGTTGGATTATTAAGCAAAATCAGGTTGAAATATTAAATTGTATATAATTTTTCTAAATGTCTTGATTCTTAAGCCAAGATGTGACGTTACATCATTAGTAAATCTTGTTTTGTTTAAGGTTAAAAGGTGGTAGCTCATATAAGATGTTTTGTAAGGTATTCTTTAAAATAGACCACGTTCTCTCTCATTTAAAAATTTGTAGTATGATGTTTCTATACATTTAGCAATGGGTGGTGACACTCTTTGTTGCCTATGTAGTTTGATACTTCTAAAGCTTCTCATTGTCTTCCCATCAAAGTTGTTAGTTGAAAGCTCGTATGTTGAACTTCCTAATCTTCTTGATCATGGTAATAGTGCGTACATATATATAATTGGTAGTGGAGCAATAGTAAATGCTTAAGGGTAAACTTAACAAAAACATATTAGCTTGCATCTACATATACCTTTTAGTTGAATCCAAAGTCTATTTTAAATCTACTTTGTGAATGGTCAATTGTATGTATACTTAGTGTTGATTATGTGAAGTTTTACATTTTCATGACAAAATTGATATAAGTCCTTAGGGTTTAGTTCTTCTAACATCTTTGTAGGTGCAACCGGGATGACAACCGGGTCCCATGATGACACATGCAATACATATAAGAAGGCAAGGTCTACACCTTCTGATGCAGGTAACACCTAGACTCTTCACCCAATTAGACCTAGAATGGCTACTACTAGGGACTACCATTGACGAAATTCAACAATTTTGTATAGTTATATTTATTTCAATGTGCATTTATTCTTGATCAAAATCATGCCCAAAGGATCTTTGTGAGATTGTAATTTCCAAATAATTTTTAGATTTTTTAAAATTTGTTTATAGTTCATATATCATTTGATGTGTTTGATGCAGTTACTTAATTCTATTTTCAAGATTTTTTGTGTTTTTATTTTCACATTCTAAATGACATGTTTTATTGTACCAAAATTGGTTACTATTTGTTAAAAATTGCACATTCAACTTAACTATATAACTTATTATTCTTATGTATGGTCATATTTTCTCATAACAATTAAGATGCATTATTTTTTTAATTCTATGCTTTCCCTTAAATTAGTCATTGAATTTAATGTGATTTATTGAATTAGTTATTTAATATTTCAATAATATGATTCAAGTTATTGGAGGAAAATGTTACCTACACTCACTGTACGCACACGCACACACACACACACACACACACACACACACACACACACACACACACACACACACACACACACACACACACACACACACACACACACACACACACACACACACACACACACACACACACACACACACACACACACACACACACACACACACACACACACACACACACACACACACACACACACACACACACACACACACACATGAAGGTGCAAAGTCAAAGCAACCGTGTAAAACCCTAAACCCCGATCCAAACCTTAGGTGTGTTTCTCTCATCAAAACTTTGGGCCCCATAACACTCGCTTGGCCCCCAACTCTTATGCTAAAATTTATTTTGTGAATGCTTTCATTCCTTGGCTACATTGGTGGTTGAATATACATCATGATGAGTAATGAGCAATTTATCACAAGCTCCATCTAGTGGGTTATGGTGTGATATAAAACGTTATACATTGGGGCAAGAAGCAAGGAGGGGTGCTATCATATCTACTCTACCCTATTGTAGTTCCTCTCATCTCTCCACTCTATTATGATGTCATGCATGGATATGAGAAATGTATACCTGAGAGAGAGAGAGAGAGAGAGAGAGAGAGAGAGAGAGAGAGAGAGAGAGAGAGAGAGAGAGAGAGAGAGAGAGAGAGAGAGAGAGAGAGAGAGAGAGAGAGAGAGAGAGAGAGAGAGAGAGAGAGAGAGAGAGAGAGAGAGAGAGAGAGAGAGAGAGAGAGAGAGAGAGAGAGAGAGAGAGAGAGAGAGAGAGAGAGAGAGAGAGATCTTCATGTTGCCTTTTAACTCGTTACATCCTTCGATACCTTGATGGTTGGAGAATAATCATGACAAAAGCCCCATATTTTCTAGCATTACTAATGCTTGAGTTTATTATTTTCTATGGATCGGACCATGCATTGACAATGCGGTATGCATGGTTGATATAGCAAGGTTGTGTACAAGCAACATAGCTAAAGAGGTGATCCAACAATGCCTTTTTAAAGATGCAACCATGTAGATGCACTTTTTGAACTCTTTTTGAAAGGTGACCGTGTTGATGCAACCATATAGATGTACTATTTCAACTCTTCTCGAAATGCAATCATGTTGATGCAACCACGAAGTGCACTTTTTCGACTATTTTTGAAAGGCACAACCATGTAGATGCAACTTTTTCATTTGTTTTTGAAATGTCCAACCATGTAAATGCACTTTTTCAACTATTTTTGAAAGGCAATCATGTTGATATGGCCATCATTGAAGGCAAGACTGTTAGCGTATAAATATTAATATTTCATCACGATTAAGGCTTTATGTAATTGTTTCATCATTGAATTGGTATAGTAGCATTTGTTACCTTGGTCATTGTGCAACCTCTTAAATGGTTTGGATGTTTGTAAATCACAAATGCAGGTATCCTCCCTTTATAAGTAACAAAACAACCTATCAAGCCCCCACCCCCACCCTTGCCATCCCCCTCCCCCCCACCTTTGGCCTGCGTCCCCTTCCCTCCCAAATCCTTACGTTCACTCCCTCAACCCATTGGAACCACAGGGTAGGCTGCTCCCCTCTCTCTCTTGTAGACCAATGCGGCGAGGTGGGGTAGAGTGGAGGCACTTAGTGGCACTAGGCCTTCTCTCTCTCTCTCATAGAGGTAGTGCAAGTAATGGTAATGGGCCAAAACCAACGCAGGAGGTGTTAGGTAGGCGTGGTTGGAGGTAGTGTTGATGGCAAAGGAGATAGTCAATATGAGAGAGAGAGAGAGAGAGAGAGAGAGAGAGAGAGAGAGAGAGAGAGAGAGAGAGAGAGAGAGAGAGAGAGAGAGAGAGAGAGAGAGAGAGAGAGAGAGGGAGGGAGGGAGGGAGGGAGGGAGGGAGGGAGGGAGGGAGGGAGAGAGAGAGATTGTAATCTTGTACTTTTTTCATTATAAATACAAGTACTATTATGAAAAAAGAGAGTAATATTTTCACACAAAAATTTATGGAAGAGAAAATATAAAGACATATATATGTGTGTGTGTGTGTGTGTGTGTGTGTGTACACAAAGAAAGAGGGATTGCAATCTTGTACTCTTTTTTCATTATTAATACAACTACTATTACGAAAAAAGAGAAATATTTTAACACAAATATATGGAAGAGAAAATATAAAGACATATGTGCGCGCATGCGTGCACACACACACACACACATAGAGGAAATAAAAATTTTCCTCTCACTCATTCTCTCTAATTTGTTTCACTCCCCCTCTCTCTCTCTCTCTCTCTCGATGTTTCTACCCTCTTTTCTTTAAACTAACTCTCTCTCTCTCTCTCTCTCTTTTCTTTTCACACACACACCCACACACACACACACACTCTCTCTCTCTCTCTTAATGAGCATCAAATCAAGCACATGCGAATGTAGTGCCGACAATCAACAATCAACAACGAGCATCAAAGCAAGCACATGAGAAGGTAGTGCTGACGATCGACAATCGACAACGAGAGAGAGAGAGAGAGAGAGAGAGAGAGAGAGAGAGAGAGAGAGAGAGAGAGAGAGAGAGAGAGAGAGAGAGAGAGAGAGAGAGAGAGAGAGAGAGAGAGAGAGAGAGAGAGAGAGAGAGAGAGAGAGAGAGAGAGAGAGAGAGAGAGAGAGAGAGAGAGCAAACGAACGTAGCTCAGTTGGTTAAGTTAAATGCATGGTGACTAGATGGTCTCGAGTCAGTTCCTATCTCTGCGCGATCATTGATAGGAATGTAAAAGGGAACATTGGAACCTGGCTTAGCAGGTTAATAAAACAAGTGGCTTACCACTAGGCTAGCCACCAGATTATGAAAAGAAAAGAGAGAGGGCCTTGCCTTGCTCAACCCCCATCCCTCTCTACTACCTTGTCCGAATCCCCCCCACTAGAGACAGAGAGAGAGAGAGAGAGAGAGAGAGAGAGAGAGAGAGAGAGAGGGTTGACCAAACGCATGTAGCTCAGTTGGTAAAGTTGAATGCATGGTGACTAGATGGTCTTGAGTTCAATTCCTACCTTTGCGCAATCATTTAGTATAGGAACATAAAAGGGAACATTGGAACTCAGCTTAGTGGGTTAATAAAACAAGTGGCTTACCACCAGGCTAGCTAGTAGATTATGAAAAGAAAAGAGAGAGAGGGCCTTGCCCTGCTCAACCCTTGTCCCTCTCTACTACCCTACCCAACTCCCCCCCATTGTGTTGAGAGAGAGAGAGAGAGAGTATGAGTACGTGTGTGAGAAGGCTTATTAAAATTTGAAAAGCATTCGATGGGCATCTGTTAGGTTCGAGAAGTCATGTGGAGGTTCAAAGATCATCCAACCATGCACCAAAATAATTTTATTTCGAATTGATTTGAAAAGGTTTATTCCAAATTGAAAAAGTTTGAGTACAGGTCACTTTGAGAAGTCCTCTAGACATTCGAAGACACGAACCAACAATGAAAATAAGATAGAGAATAGAGAAGAGATTCACTTGAGCGTGTCCTGGTCCTCACCCTCTTCTTCGCGAGCCCATTTGTGCCAGGGTTCAAATAATTCTCATTTGTGTGTGTGTGTGTGTCTCTCTCTCTCTCTCTCTCTCTCTCTCTCTCTCTCGATGAACCCGTTAACGCAGGTGAAGAATACACAGAAGATTACAGCTCGGGAAGCAGCCCTTGGTATTTCTGAAGAAGCCTCCTGGCACGCTAGGTACAAGGACTCCGCCTACATCTACGTCGGCAACTTCTCATTTGAGCTCACAGAAGGCGACCTTCTAGCTATATTTGCACAGTAAGTTGCGGCATTCGGCGTTAATTTCTAAATCGATGTGCATGCTCTTTCCTTAAATCATCTTCTTCGTCCTTCGCAAGGTATGGCGAGATAGTAGATATCAATCTTCTTCGTGACAAAGCAACAGGGAAGTCACGGGGTTTTGCTTTCATTGCCTATGAAGATCAACGTAGTACCGTTCTTGCCGTAGGTGAGTACTCAATCTTCATTAACTGTCACATATTGAAAGCTTGCAAAGGAGCATAATCTAGTAAACTTGCAAAGGAGCATAATCTTTATATGGCTTTCGTGTCCAACGTGTTATATCGCATTCAATCTCTTTTTTCAGACTTCGGGTTAATATATATTATCGACATGATGTAGACTTTTCAGAAACGTTAATGGACTGGTCACGGATTTGCTGTAAACCAGCGGCCAAGAGACCAGGGAAGATGCATGTTCAACCGACTGAGTGTCTTGGTGGCTATGAACATTTGTTAACCAAAGCTTGTACTGCATTAATAGGTAACTGCTGAATGACATTTGGCCAATGTTTGTCGCCAAGTGCTGAATGACAATTTTGCAACTGTCAATTTCATGGACTTTTTTCGCATCAAGCACATGGCCTCCTCAGCCTCCCTTCTAGTCTCCTTCTCTAGCTAGTTGCGATCTATTGCCTTGGAAAGCAATAAGATTTCTTATGTGAAATGCTGTATGCAATGTACGAGAAAGAGCTTCATGTTGTGATTGATGCTTTAATAAAGCAGATACATTACTTGTATGGCTTGAAGTTTATATCATGGATTGATTGATCATTATTCTTATATCTGTTTGTAGGGCAATCTTAGAGGGTAGTAAAACTAGGTGGGTTGCCCTAATGTAAGAGTTTGCTTTGAGATTTATCACTTCAAGGGATCCACTAATCTAATTCCTGACGCACTCGGTTGGATACTTGAAGTGAACGCCTTGTCTATGATTAAGATCTCAAAGGTTTCTCTCTCTCTTTGGTGGTTATGTTCCAATTGCCATTTTGGCAAAGTTGGGAACGATATTGAACATGGTTGTAACTTACATAGAGGCCTAGACATTTTGGAATCCTAAGTGAGTAATGTCGGAGCGATAGGACAAAGATTGGCAACCTAAGTGAGTCATGCCGAAGTGATAGGACAAAGATAAGTGTTTTATGTAGAGTGCACCATTGTTTTGCGAGAGAAAAGGTTGTGTCTCAGCAATCTACGATGGTCAACAAAAGATTTTGTTTGAATTTCATGATGTTTCTAGGGTGGGGCAACTAGGCATGTAGAGAACCATGAAATTGGTTAAGAGATGTTTATATTGGTGAAAAATTGAAGTTGTAGAAAGAGCTATGTAAAAAGTGTAATCTGCACTAAGTGAATAAGGTCGGGCATCTTTAAGACTGGTTCACTTCATCCATTGGAGATACTTGATACCAAGTGACAAGCATCTCAATGGTCTTAATTATTGGTTTAGTGCCTAACTTATTGTTAAAGTCACCTCTTGGATGACCGGGCACATTGGTAGGTGGACGAATAAGTGCAGGTAGTACGGGCAGCAGGGCATGTCAGGCAGTGGGAAAACCTACCAGACAGCCTGCCACATAAGCAGGGCAGTTAGCCAGCATTTATGACCAACCTACTCCTTATTTCCCCATCCCAACAGCCTATTCATAGGTGGCTGCATAGTTTTTTTCATATGTGTATGTTTGAAATGCCAAACGTTTGCAAATGTATGGTGTGGAGAAAACCTATGGAAAAAAAAACATACTTTGCTCTAGTGGAAAAAGAAAGGCAGGTAATGTCATGTTTCAGCTTGTTTTTCTCTTGTATTCAGCATGCTTGTTAAGAATGAACACAAACAAGCTTTGTGTCATTGCAAAAAAGCCGATTTACCTACTTGTGTGCTTTCATTTGCGATCCATGGACATTTTTTTTCCTTCTCTCTTGGTCTTTCCATATGGATTTTGAAGAAGTTTCTTCCTTTCCTATAGGTTGTGGGGATGGGAAGATAAAAATGCCAAGAATGGGATGTTATCATTGTTCTCCAAAAGTATCTGAGAGGCATGTGTACAATGAAATCCAAGACTTGCACTTTTGATCTTTTCAACGTTCATGGTTTGAACTCAAAGTTTTAAGTTTAGATTATAATTCTAGTATGTACATTATATATCCTTATTTTTTTGAAAGTATGGAAAATTTAAGGATCATGTATGGTTCACCCAAGGTTAGCGAACCATACTTATTCCATAGTTCCATAGGTATGTGTATGCCCTATGGTAATGTATGGAGAAATCTATGGCAGTTGCTATGCATGGTCTTCAACTCAGTTTTGTACTTGAGAGTGTGAGGTGACAAGGTCGAGTGTGTACACATAACAACCCTTGTATCTGTCTGCCCCAGTCTAGTTAGTGTTCAACATTCTTAATTTTGGAGTTCTCTCCATCTCTTTCGTTCTCTCTTTTTTTCTAGCTTATCTTTCTTGTTCGATCTATGCATTTGCGTTCACAAAGTTGCCATTTGACATGGTATTAGAGTAGTGAAGGGCTGATCCAAGCTGGACAGTTCTGAAGACCCGAATCTTCAATGATTTGGCCACCCAAAACAAGGAGAAAATTGGGGGTTTTGGTTGAAATGCCCTCAACAAGCAATTTCACGCGTAACCATCTTTTGTAAACCTTAGCCATTGATCTGTTGTAAACAACAAACTCTAATTCTCATTTGTTGTAAAACAAAGCTTATAGCCCAAGAGAGAGAAACAAGGAGGAGAAGAAAGAGTTTGATTCTTGGTTGTCCAACACCTTGGGATTGCTACAAAACACTCTTCTCTTACTGTTCATTGTGAAAAACTAGCAAACATGCATTTCCTTTTGTTGCTATAGCTCTCATAAGTGAGTTACTCATTTGATGAAGCTTTAGCTCAAGGTTTGCTTAATGACTTAATTGCTTTAAGTGAGCTGTTTACTAGGCGAAACTTTCAATGCAACTCAAATTTTAGGTGCAAACTTTTAATTCAATGAAAGTTTCACATTGCAACTTATTCCTTTTGCCTTGTCCTTGTACCACATAGCATATATACTTGTCCATTGTATGTGCAGTGTCAAATCCTACAACCTGTGCATAGTTGCTAAGAAATCCGTTTCATAAGGTTTGGAAACTCGTTTCATACCTAGGCATTTCATAAACGTATGGTACTCCTAATTTACACTTTCATCAATGCCATATCCTAAATGTTTTGGGACATTCATAGTCATTGTTTATCATGGATTTATTTAACATGTTGATAAGGATATTAACACTGATTGTCAAAGTTTTATTTTGAGTTGTTAAACATAATGATTGCATATATTGATGGCTCCTTTTATAGCTAAAGTTGATGTTGGGCATCGATAGTGAATCATTGTGCATGCAAATATTGATGCTATGTTGAATGTTCATTTGCATTGTATAGAATAATGAATAATTTCAATCTGTGTCTTTTATGTCACACGAGTCATTTAGTATATGTATACATAACTTTCATCTCGAATGAAACTTGTTTCTAACATTTTACGAAACTCGTATGAAACCCATGAAACCGTTTCATACCTCCTGTTTTAAAAACCCTTGGCAATTATGTTGTACAATGGTCAATATGCCAAGAGCTAGGGGTAGCAAAATTAAAGTTCATTTTAAACAAAAATATTTGTGAAGTTTAATTAAAATCATTAAGTTCATTTCTCATTTTGGTGATGTACCCCCTCTTGAAACATTACAAGTAATTCTGATTGCACATAGTTAAGATCTGACATGGCATGCAAAATAACCAGTATATGTTTTTTAATAACCAAGCATATTGTTGTTAGTATGTGTTTTCCAGTAATGAGGCATACTACTGTCATTGCATGTTCACTAGCGACCAAAGCCCATTGCCATTATTGCATGTATTGTCAATGTACAATTATTCATACATGTTTCCAAGCAATCAAGCATGCTGTTATTACTCCATGTACTACTAATGTACAATTATCCATGTATGTTTCAAAGCAACCAAGCACACTGTTGTTATTCCATATCTTAGCAATATATATATTTTTCCAAGATAGTAGTTACTGCACTAGTATACAACCAATGACAATTGTATAAATCTATGGCTATGAAAGTGGTACTCACTGCATCGGTGAATAACCAAGTAGAGTTGTAGAAAAACATGTATGCCACATTGATCATGTTAAGTCTCAAACCTCACTGTTTGCAAAGACAAAAGGGTACAACAAACCCAATAGCTTGATTTAGGCCATACAAATTGAGACTAGCCTTCCTCCTCGGAGAGGGTTGGTAATAAGGGGTAGATGATGTTTGCGTCCTCAAAGCATTCGCTACTCCATCAAACACTTGAGGAAGTTTAAAGAGTACAAGTCTAATAAGATGAGTCTCTGCAGATTGCATTTGCCGAAGTTGGTCTTGGATTTGGGTCACATGAAGTAGAAAAGATTGGACAGTATCTTTGGCCTCGAACATAATTTGTTGGAGTTGTCCATAAAGAGTGACTGCCCGCATGGGGGAAGATCATAGTTACCTGGAACGGGGAACGGGAACGAGAACGGGACCCCCTGGAACAGGGGGAACGTCCAAGGTCGGGGAACGGGAACGGGGGGAACGGCACATGTCTTAAGTGCCCCAAATATGCCCTGCATGACCCAAACTGCCCCAAAGAATGTCCCTCTAATTGCCCCAATACCCGTCAATGCATGAAATTGACCCAAATGTCCCAACATTGACTCGATTACCCCCATAGCTCCAAATTGCCTTGAATTGCCCCAATTATCCCAATTTCCCTTGAAATTAGACAATATAAATGGATGAATACCTTGGAATTGAGGATCGGCTGAAATTTGATTCTAATTTGCAAGAGTTGATAATGCAGCAAATTTGAACTTTGCATGGACTCCTAATTAGATTGTGGGTTGTCTTGACACTTTGAATCTTCAACCCGAGAGAGAGAGAGAGAGAGATTAGTGTGTGCACATTAAACAATAAGGACTATGACCCAAGTTAGAAAAAAAAAAACAAGAAAAAATGTCAATTTTCAATAAATAGGCTTGGAACGGCCGTTCCAAACAGGGAACGGCAGGGAACAGTAGGGAACGGCAAGGGGAACGGCAGGGAACGTTCCCTGGCCGTTTCACCTCCTTTGAGGGTTTGGAACGCGTTAGGCCGTTCCTACAGGCCGGAACGGCCGTTCCCTGTTTCTATGGGGAAGATGTTGCGTACAGCAGCTACAACTTTGTCTATACTTCAGAATATGTCCTGTAGGAGGTAACCATCGGGAGGACTTCTTTAGAAACACATTGAAGCAAGGCTGAATAGGCATGTGCAATGTTTGAATCCCATGCAAGCACTGCTTCCTCATGGTTGTTTTCATCAAAATCATCCGATGTCGGAGGACATTGAGGACGAGGAGGAGCTCCACATGCGATGTACCATAATCGCTTTTGCGCAAACTAAGCTTTCATCACAGCACTCCATGTGAGATAGTCAAGCCCATGTAACTTATCATCAATGGATGTGCTCGGAGGAGCCATCTATAGACAATAAGAAGATAAGGAGAGAAGAAGGTATTTGGAGAGGAAACACAGCCAAGCCACAAGCACAGATTGTAGACAATGAGAGTTCACATGCAGTGTTCACCAAAATCTGACCAAAACAAGAAGAAAATCTGCTGCAAAAAGTCAAAAAATCAGTGAGAGACTGCGTGAAACAGCAAAAACGGCCTGAGAATGCAATTGTCCAGCCAGGAGGAAATGCATAAATACCAAAATGCATGTTGGATTAGACACATAGGTAGTAGAGGTGCTGACATAGGCTGTATAGATTTTGATGTCAGCAAAAATGTAGGAAAAACAGATTGCTTGGTTGGAATAACAGTTGCTTAATCAGTAATGGTTAAAACAGCCTTGAAATAAGCAAAGAAAACACAGCAGGAGCACAGAGCCTCAAATCTGATACCATGTCAAAAGTGGATGTAGCAATGGAAGCAGAAACATGTGTTGAAATAAAGTGCTGAACACAAGACAAAAGAGAAAGGAAAGAAGGAACATTGAAGAACACAATACAAATGAGAACTCAAATATATGCTCGGGAAATGGAATCCATATATCCAACACGAGGCAGTTGCATATAATGGTGAGTTGTTGGCTGTGGGCACCGGCACTGGCTCTGAAACCGGTCTATGACTCACATAAAGTGGTAGTTCCTTCAATTAACACCTGATCTTTACACACACACACATAAGCAGAGACCTCACTCCCTCGCTCAACACCAGATTGGCCTTGAAGACCGGCGCTCCTCTTAGTATTTCTTTATCAATTAAAAGATGGAAAATTACAAAAGAATGATAATGTTCCAAAATACATAATCTATGAACAGTTGGTTTTCATCTCTTCTGAGTAAATCCCAGTTAGGGGTAAACTTATCTTCTCAAGTCTCTTTGTCATAAGAAAATTATAGCCAAAGCGCGCCTCAGAGTACTTTAAGAGATCTTTTTTAGGTGCTCTCTTGCGGAACTCACTAAGAATGAACTGATGGCTTTGGATGAAACTGATTATATCCTTGCCCTTTTGGATGAAGGGATCAATCCATGACGAGCTACCAATGACTTTCAACAAATTGCTCAAACAATGAGCAAAGCACGGGCTGAATGTGATGTGTGGATATCTCTCCTCAAGTCTCATACTTGCTGCCCTATTTGTTGCCTCACCATCAGCAATAAACTGGATTACATTTTCAGCCCCAACTTTTTCAACACCTTTTGCCCATTTCTCCACAAGCTAATCTGCACTTTTTCCTGTACTTGAGGCATCATGTGAGGAAATGAATTGCATCTTTCCTCGAAAATAAGCAACCATCCCATGGATGGATCATTTTCGAGTATCACTCCACCTATCTGCTATCAAAGAGACACAATTCTTCTCCCAACTTTCTTGCATAGTTGCCAAAGCATATTCAATTACATCCTTTTCCTTTTGCAACAAAGTGGTACGCAGTGTCTCATATGATGGAGGCTTATAGGTTAGACCATACTTGGTAATCTCTTGGACCATCTCAAGGAAGTCGGGAGATCTTATAACATTGAATGGAACATGATCATGGTAGAAAAACCTTGCCACAGCTGCATCCACCTTGTCCTTTTTACGAGGATCCCAAGCTGTTCCCAAGGTTTGTTGCTTGCTGCATTTTCCATGATGGGATTGTGAGGATGCAAAGTTCCAGGTCCCACATGCATGGCTCCATCACCCATGACTATATCATCAGCTTGTCCATGAAAAAAAGATGCATCAATTGCTTGCTTTTTCCTTGGACATGCTTTGTCTTCTTCACTTGGGTACTTTGCCAAGAGCTGCCTTCGTATTTCGGGTGTGGTATTTGGGCATAAATTTATTTGGGCTCCGATGTCAACATGACATAAGTGTTGCTTCACATGATTGGATCCTCTTGTTTTCAATTGCTCACACCTTTTGCATTTTCATTTCTTTGCACCTCCCTTTGATGCAAAATGGTCCATTTATCAACCTCGTCCCACCAACTAGGCTGAGATTGCTTATTTCCCGAACGCTTTGATCCTGAGGAAGCCACGACTTCTACAAATTCAGAAATCAAAAGCATTAGTCGACCCTCCATGATACTCAACGTGTTTTGAGAGAGAGAGAGAGAGAGAGAGCGAGAGAGCGAGAGAGCTGTAAAAACAAAGCTAAGATAGAGAGAGAGAGAGCTGTAATTATTCTGAAATGGGAGGGGGAGAGAGAGAGAGAGCTGTAATTATTCTGAAATGAGAGAGAGAGAGAGAGAGAGAGAGAGAGAGAGAGAGAGAGAGAGAGAGAGAGAGAGAGAGAGCGGGCAGCCTTCTCTTACCTAAAGGTTGAAACGAATGCACGCGAGTCGCAGCACACAGCCCCCTGCTCCCGACAATCCGACAGTTTGCATGCCAATGGCCACAATTCGGACACCTCGTGGTCACTTTCGCAGTCGCAATAGTAATTGTCACTTTTTTAATGTTTCCCTTTGGGGAACGGCAGCATCCACGTTCCCCCAACCATTCCCCCTTCACAGGCGTTCCCGCCAATGTTCCCCATGTTCCTCTCCATGTCCCCTCACATTTCCCCGGCGGTTTCGCCTTCACAGGCGTTCCCACGTAGTGTTTCCCTGTTCCTTTTACGATTGTTGGTGTGAAATGCGTTTCCACGTTCTCGAGGGGGTGGAACAACGTTCCCTTGCTACTATGCTGCAGATCCCTGAATTCATTGTTCTTACTGTCCAACATATCCTACATTTTCTATGACCAATACTCAATGATTCATGTGCAGAATTTTAGAGAAAACACAGAAATGTACATTCGATGCAATCAGCCCATCATGCGAAGCATTTTCTCTAAGAATAGAGAGAGTTGATCAGAGGGAGCAACCTCTACCTCCGTACTTGAGTTAGAGATGTAGAAGTACTCTCCGTGGCTGATTTTCTTGTAGCAATCTATCCTCAGCTCCTCAAAACTTCATTCTCCCATTTGCCCCTTATGCCTATTACGTTTTTTTTAATGCTTTCTCTCTCTCTCTCTCTCTCTCTTTTGGGAATTTGTGCCACATGGCATACATGTAACAATTTTCCCGTTTAAATCTTTTGGTCTAAAAGTCTTCATGATCGGTGCAAAATTTGACCTCGGCACAGACCAAAGAATTAATTCTTGTGCAAAAATGAAGATAATGATGTGAACAGATTCTGGGATCCAAAAATAGTAACTCCTTAAATTTTAGGGATGGTGACCCCTGCATTCCTCAAGTTGTTCTGAGCAACTTTTATCATTGTGACCACATCAAAAAGTGTAATGTGGCTCAGTTACGGTGACTTTTATTCCGTGAGCATTTTCACATGTGCATCTTTTGTCTTGGTCAAGCTTATTGTCCTGCACCATCTCCAGTGGCTAAAGCACATAGTCCCAAACCACTGGCATTCTATTTTTCAGTGCCCATTCAATATGGAACTGATCCTAAGGCTCAAACAAACCATTAGTCCAATTTGTCCCAATGACTGTCTCTTTTGGCCATGCAAAGATCCCGGCTTATTCCAAGAGAACTCTGGGGGTAAAAAGCAACAACAACAAAAGAAAAGAAAAATAAAATATTTATATTAGTAAATAAAAAAAGCAACTGTAAAAAGTATCACCATCTGGTGACATAACCCCCTCTTGAAAGAAGCAAGCGACCTCGATTGCATGCCACACATGCTAACAGATGACACAGGGCGATAACAAGATTCTCCATGTTATTAGTGCCATCGCATGCATCACTTGCTAACAGATGACACGGGGCAATGGTAGGAGTTTCCCCACTACCATTTGTGTCATTGTAAGTTCAAGTCTCACATAGGTGGAGGATTACTTTCTGTATCCAACTATGATTACTAGGAGCCTTTCTAATATACATGTTTTCGGATGCAACACAGGGCGGTAGCACATATGCGCGAACTATTAGTGTCACAACATGCATATTCATTCAACTGAAGTGTAACAAATACAACTTCAAAGCATTGAGATTTCATTCAATGATACACATGCTAATGCTAAATGTAAACCATACATACCAAAAATCTTCTTATAACTCTACCTTTCACTTTCCTATCCTTATGTGCTAGGATCTGCTCAGGAACTAGAATCTCATCTAATTCCTCTACTTCAGGCTGTTCCTCTTGAACCACATCTTTTGGCACTTCACCAATAAAATGCCTCAATAGGCTCACATGGAATGCATTATGAATTTTCCAATTCTTTGGCAATTTCAGCCTATATGCTATGTCATTGATCTTCTCTGAGACTTGAAAAGGGCCATAGTAATGCATACTCAGCTTTGGAAACAAATGTTCCTTGGCCTTCTGTTTTCTCAAACATGCCTTTTCAAAACGCAATAAGACCCAATCATCCTTTTTGAACAAGAGCTCCCAACGATGACTATCAGCAGCTCTTTTCTGTTTAGCTTGTGACTTTTCTAGGGCATACTTCACCTTTTTATATGCTTTTTCCCAATCTTTGCATAACGATTTGCTTCAAAGATGTTATCTGTTGTTTGCAAAATGGGAGGCAATTTCTTTCCACCTTCCACAATCTCAAAAGGTGCTTTGCCAGTAGATAAGTGTACTGTATTATTGTATGCATACTCAACCAATGGCAAGTAGTGTTCCCAAGAAGTCTTATGATCTGAAACATAACACTTGAGTAGATCTAAAATAGTCGAATTTGCTTCTTTAGATTGTCCATCAGTTTGTGGATGGAAAGAAGATGAAAATTTCAGCGTAGTACCCATGTTTTCAAACAATGCTTTCCAAAACAAGCTAGTCATTCTTGGGTCTCTATCACTCACAATTGACCGTGGCATTCCATGGTACTTGAAGATATTTTGCATAAATAACTTTACCATGTGTTTTGACTTAATCGTTTTCCTTACAGGAATGAAATGTGCCTGTTTGTTGAATGTGCAAATGATAGTCCAGATTCCATCATTCCTTGAAGAAGTTCTTGCAAGATCAAAAATGAAATCCATGGCGATACTTTTCCATGGCCTTTCTGGAATAGGCAGTGGTTGCAATAACCTTGGTGCCTTCTTTCTATCAAATTTGACCTTTTGGCATTCAAGGCAAGATGTAACATATGCATCAACATTAGATCTCAAGGCTGGCCAATAGAAGAAAGTCTCTACCGCTTTGATTGTAGCATCAATACCATGATGTCCTGCATACGGTGGAGCATGACTTTCCAATAAAACTTTTTGCCTCAACTGTTTTGTAATGCATAGTCTTCCATGCATCGTGATAAAGCCTTCTTTGAACACATAATGATCATGATGTTGGCCATTGATCAATTGTTCATAGATTTTAGAGAAATGTTCGTAATCGGCATACTGCTTTTTCATATTATCCAATTCATGGTGATAAGAAATTGAAATTGCTAAGACCTGTGGTTTGTGAGATAAAAGCTTCTGCAACTACATTCTTCTTGCCCTCCACATGCACTATTTGAAAATGGAACAGAGATAGGAAATTTGCCCAACGCAAGTGTTTTTCTGTCAATTTAGCATATGTGAGAAAGTATCTAAGTGTTTGATGATCCGTTTGCACTACAAAATCAGCACCAAGCAAATAGTGCCTCCAGCTAGAGAGTGCATGGATCACAACCAATAATTCTTTCTCATAAATTTGGTAAGTCCTTTCAATGACAGAAAGTACTCTACTCTTGTATACCACAACTCGGCCATTCTGCATTAATACAACACCAATGCTATTTCCACATGCATCACACTGCACTACGAATGGCTTAGACAGATCTGGCAAAATAACTACTGCATCTGTAGTCATTTTCCCCTATAAACATCTAAATGCTGATTTCTCTTTGTCAATCCATTGCCATTTGACATCCTTCTTTTCAAGCGCATGTAAAGGAGAAACAATCTCTCCAAAGTGTCTTACAAATCTTCTGTAGTAACAACATAGGCCAAGAAAACTGCGGACATCATGAACGGTTTTCAAGTCTGGCCTAGAGACAATTACTTCTATCTTCGCAGGATCCATCTTCACACCATCTTTAGAAACTATGTGTCCAAGGAAGTGAATCTCTTCCAAAAAGAATTCACTCTTCTTACCATTAATGAGCAATCTGTTATGCTTAAGCTCATTAAAGACTGCAACTAGGTGTTTTCTATGCTCCTCTTCATTTTTTGAAAAGATAATCATATCATCAAAGAATGTGCCAACGAAACTTCAACAAGGGTGGAAAATTCTATCCATCATCTTGTTAAACGTAGCAGGAGCATTGGTCAATCCAAACGGCATGACTAAAAATTCATACAGACCAAATGTCATTCTAAAAGTAGTCTTATGGATATCCTGTGGCTTGATTCTGATTTGATGGTACCCACTTTTCAAATCTATCCTGCTAAACATTCTTGCTCCTTGTAATCGATCAAGAATGTCATCTATCCTCGGAATCAGAAACCTATTCTTGATCATGTTTTTATTCAAGGCTCTGTAGTCAATACACATTCGCCAAGAGCTGTCTTTTTTCTGAACTAACAACATAGGTGAACAAAACGGAGAACTACTGGGCTGAATTAGTCCCTTTTCTAAAAGCTCATTAACCTGTGTCATAATCTCTTTCTGCTGCACCGCACTGACCCTGTATGGTGGCCTATTGGGCGGACTAGTCTCTAGAATAAGATCTATGGTATGATCTTTAGGCCTCCCAGGGGGTAACTCTCCTGGTAACGATTCTAGGAAACAGTCACTGAATTTATCCAAGAAAGCCCTTCTACTTTCATCTAGTATAGACACATTACTGTCAACTTCTTTAACTTACTTTGCAAAAGCCAAGTACGCAGAGATATGATTTTTCATTATAGAAGTAATTGCAGAAGCAGAAACAACTAGGACAGACTCTCCTTTAAGCTTCACATCTAACACATGAGTCTTGCCCCTATGTACAAGAGTAATCATTCTATTGTAAGTATCCAAGATAGCATGCTTCCTATGGCACCATGGGATACCCAACAGAACATCATAGCCCTCTAAAGGCATAATATGGAACTCCTCTGTGTCCACATAGTTCTGAATATGCATACGAAGTTTGTCAAGAATGGGGGTGACAGGTTCAGTATGTCGTGGGCATGCCAAATTAGCTTGTCCAACTGGTCCCATTTCCTCGGGACGTATACCGAGCTTAGCTGCCAATGCTGGTGAGATAAAGTTTGCACGAGCTCCAGGATCAAAGAAAATAAGCATTGTGAAATCTTTGATCTTTCCCCAAGCTTTGCACAATTCTGTAGAATCATCAGCTGATTGATCTCCCACCATACCAGGCACTAAGCCAATGCCAGGCTTCTTTTTACCTGGCGCATCTTTATCCTCCGCATCTTTAGAAGATTGCTATGGGCACTTAGAAGCAATATGACCTTTCTGTTCACATATAAAGCATTTACCAGCCATCATTAAAGTCTTTCTTTCTTCAAATGATTTGCCAAAAAGTGGCCTCTTCTGTCCTTTACCCCGTTTAAAAGAAGTCTGGGGTTGCTGCTGAAATCTTTTCTTCCAAAAAGACTTCTTTGTAAAGCTGGTCTTTTCTGGAAATTGCTTCTTCTTCTTGCCAGGATCCTGCTTAAACTGAGAATCCTTCTTTTTAGTGCCTTTAAAGTTGTTAGCTTTTCCTTTCAACAATGCATTTGCCACACCAGCATTTTCAATTAACTGTACCATATTTGTAACCCTAGTCTTTGTACAATAATCCCTGATGGCTTCGGGCAAACCGCAACAGTTCTTTTCAATTTGTTTTGACAAGGGCACTGTCCAGTAAGAACTCACGGGCAAAAGTGCTTTCCAAAATTTCTTATTGTACTCGTCCAAATCCTCACAATTTGCTGCGTCCAATTTATGCCATGCAGTCATGATATCGACTTCAAACGTGTTAGTTAACCATGAGGTTGCAAACAACAGTTTAACATGGACCCAAGTGGCAGGTAAATATCCTTGCATCAACAATATGTTCCACCACTGTAACGCATTACCTTTCAAAAAAGTTGCAGCCTTCTGTACCTTAGAAGTCTCGGTAAAATTCCCTCCAGTGTAAGCTGCATCAAACTACTGTATAAATGTCAAAGCTTTTAGCTTATCTTGCATACCACTGAAGGTTTCAAACTTTATTGCTTGACCACCCTCTTTATAGTCTTTAGGCTTTGCACTTTTTGGTGTCAGGTTATCATAGACAGTGGCTGTAAAAAGGGGAATCCCTTACACGCATTCTCAGTATTCATTTCACCTGTCTTAGCTGCCATATGTCCACTAGGCTGAAAAAAACCAGCCGTTGCATTTTGTACTCCATGCATCAAATAAGGACTCTGGAGAGTTTGATAACCGGGCTATAGACCAATATTAGCATAAAGTTGGTTCACTGCGTTAGTAGGCATCATTCTTGGTGGCCCTCTGGGCAAGTATCCGTGGAAAGAAGAATTTCCCTCCTTGGGGATCTTGACAATCACAGCCGACCCACCCTTTTCCTTTTGGGTATCGCACTGTCCTTCTCTTTGTGCTTCTGTTAGCCCTTATGATCTTCCTCATGCGGCAGTCTCCATCTGTTAGTTCCTCCCATACACCTCCCATCCTTACTCTATTCTCCTCTCATCTGATCCAGCTGTGGTGATGTGGATGGTCATGACATATGGTATTTCTATCATTCTTTTTACAAAAAAATATTAATATCGGTTATGGGAGAAAAGGACTTAGGCCCTAGTCATGCCGACCCATTCTTCGAGAAAAGGTGGAAATACCCTCGAGAGTAGGAAAGAAGAAAAGGAAGAAAAAACAAATAATAGTTATGGGAGAAAAGGAAGCAATTCCCTCCTCACAGCTACGTTTTTAGTATTTCTCTCTCCTGTAGACCGTCCTGCCTGCGTTTTTACTCTTTTTCTCACTTGTTGCCTGCGTTTTTAGTCTCTCTCACATGTTGCTGTGTTTCTAGTCTTTCTCTCTCCACACTGTTGTCTGTATCAAATCCAGCTTCTCATTGCTGCGTTTGTTGGTGTTCGACATCCGGAGGTTGCCTTGCTGCGATTCGGGATCCGTTCGGAGTATAACACACTCTCCAGCTTATTAACCCTGCCCTGATTGTTAAGATACAAGAGTTCGAGGTTCAGTATTCATTCATTGCAATAGTGTGTTTGTTGCATGAGCATCGTATTATTAGTAGTCATATCATTTAATTTATTCATTGTGTTCATTGTCTCTGAGTTACCCTAACCCTAACCCTGTAAACGTCCCGAACCACGTAGTATGCTTAACAATTATGATATTCGCTTGTTTTCGAGATTTAATATAAAAGAGAATGAACAATTAAAGCTGAAAATGAAAATTACTCACAAAATTACAGCCATGAAAATGTAAAAGTAAGGGAGACAAGATTGAGGGTTGAAGATGGGCAACCCCCTCCCCCCCCTTGTGATGAATCTGCACTTGTTACGCACTCAACATGGCACAGAAAGGTAACACGATATATGAGCTCAAGGTATACTCTTGTATTATTCAATCCAAAAAGCGGGACAACATAGACACATCCCAAGACTACACCCTCGTGACGTTGCATATAAGAGGGTTCACCACTGGGTATAGGGAATCATGCGTAGAGTGGAAACAAGGCAGGGCTTTGAGTCACTACTACTCCCTATATAGGTGCAATTGGTAGCAACGGTATGGTATAGCTACAAAGCCCTTACACTCACCCCCGCTTACTGGATTGCTGACCTTAGCAATCTAAGGGTAGCGTTTGTTATTTGACTCATGCGGGGTCTCAACGCTGCTTTTCCTAGCAAGCTGGTCAGTGTCTGCCGGTCTAAGGGGACCGCGGGGTCTTAACACAGTCTATACTATCAGACTGGCCAGTGTCTGCCGCACTAGGACGTTGGGGCTTTTTGTTTGATGGAGTTATTTTTTTGATGATTGCTACCATGCGGGTTTACCCTCGACTCGATTACATTTGAGGAGTGGAGACACGTTTGGGGTCTATGATTGAGAACCGCATTATTTGTTGGAGTGCTAGAGAGGCTCAAGGGTCGTCAGAAGGAGCAGGGGGGTTCTCCTCGAGCCAAAGGGCGAAGGTATCCTTTCCGCGTTCGCGGGCCTCCGCTTCTAAGATCCAAGTGGCCTCCTTGAGTGGACGCCCGCGCCACTTGGTGAGGTAGTCGGGGAAGCCTCTTTGTTCCCGACGTCGGAGGAATGCTTCTACTTCGAAGGGATCGTTGGAATGGAGCATTGGTACGTGTCATCCCCATTGGTTGTTGGGATAGAACCTGCGCAAAAGACGAGCATGAAATGCATTATGAACACAGACATTGTCTGGCAGGTCCAGCTTGTAGGTGACTTCGTTCAGCACTTGAGTGATTCGGTAAGGTCCATAGTAACGGTGATTGAACTTGGGGGTCATGTTTTTGGGAAGTGACATATTCTTAGAGCTCACTAGGACCATGTCTCCTTTGGCGAATAGTACAGCCTTTCTCTTCTTGTTTCCTTGCTCTGTCATGGTGATCTTGCTTTGCTCTAGGCTTTGCTTAGCTGCTGCATTGCGGTTTCTCCATTTCTTCAAGAATTCCTTTGCATCTTGATCTTCCACTTTGGTCGCTCCAGATGCTAAGGCCAATGGTGTAATGACTTCTTTTCCTGTTGCTAACTCGAAGGGGGTGTACCTGGTTGCCGAGTATATGGAGCTATTATAGTGGAATTTCAAAACATCAAGGTACAATGCCCAATCTTTCTGGTTCACTTGGGCATAGCTTCGGAGATAATCTTCGATGCCTTGGTTGACTCGTTCTGTCTGTCCATCTGTCTCTGGGTGGAAGGATGATGAGAATCTCAATTGTGTTTCCAGAGTCTTGAAAAGTTCCTTCCACATGTCACTCATGAATCTTCCATCTCTATCTGATACAATGGCCAGTGGTAAGCCATGAAGTTTGAATATATGTGTGAAGAAGAGGCGTGCTACCTTCTTGGCATTCAGTGGTGGTTTGTCTAGGATGAAGTGAGCCTGTTTGGAAAAATAGTCCACCACTACAAAGATGATTGTGTACCCATGGGACTTAGGTAGTTCCACAATGAAGTCCATGCCGATGACGTCCCATGGGCGGTTGGATACCGGTAATGGTTGTAGTAGACTTGCTGGTCTTGATCGTGGTGCTTTGACCAGTTGGCAAGTGGGACAAGTTTTGATGTAGTCTATTACTTCTTCCTTCATGTTTGGCCAAAGAACTGCTTCCTAAGGGCTTCCAAGGTTTTGCTTTGCCCTTTGTGGCCTCCAATTTTACCATCATGGATCTCATGCAGTGTGAGTTTCTTCAGCTCCAAATTGTTGGGGATATACAATCTTTTGCCTAAAAATAGGATACCCTCCTCTAATGTGTACATTCCATGTGGGGTCTTCTCTGCTTCCACTTCTCTGATTATCTTGTGCATTTCTTGGTCTTGTTCTAGGGCCTCTTTGACTAGTTCTATGAAGTTGCTACTGACCACACTGACAGCTTTCAGGTCAGCTTTCCGGCTCAAGGCATCTGCTATCTTGTTAGTAGAGCCGGGTTTGTGCTTGATCTCCAGGTCAAATTCGGCTAGGAAGTCTAGCCAACGGGCTTGCTTTGTTGATAACTTGGGCTGAGATTGGAAGTATTTGAGGGAGATATTGTCGGTGAAGACGACTGTATGCTTGTCTTGAACATAATGCTTCCATTTTCTAAGGCAGTGTATGACTGCCAACATTTCCTTCTCATGCGTGCTCCACCTTGTTTCAGCACCGGTGAACTTCTTTGACTCATAAGCAATGGGGTGACCTTCCTGTACCAGTACACCTCCTATGCCATAGTCGGATGCATTTGTAGAAATTTCAAAGGGTTTGGTAAAGTTCGGCACCTTTAGGACGGGAGTTTGGCTCATGCACTTCTTCATCTGCTCAAAGGCTTCCTGTTGCGCGTTCCCCCATGTAAAAGGGTGATCTTCTTTGGTGAGGTGGGAGAGGGGGGCAGTGATGAGGCTGTAATCTTTTATAAATCTCCGGCAAAATACTGTGAAGCCGAGGAACTCCCGCACTTCTCTTACAGTCTTTAGTACATGCCATCTTTGGACGGCTTCCACCTTCTTAGGATCCACTTTGATTCCATCTGCTCCTATAATAAAGCCTAAGAAGTCCAACTCTTTCACTGCAAACTCACACTTTTCCGGCTTGGCATATAACTGATGCTGCTGCAATTTCTCAAAAACTCGGCGTAAGTGCTGCTTGTGTTCTTCTAATGTTTTGCTGTAGACTAGGAGGTCATCTATGTAGATAATGACAAAGATATCTATCTCCTGTCTAAAGACTCCATCCATGAGGCCACAAAATGTGCCTGGCCCATTGCTTAGGCCGAATCCTAATACTAACCACTCAAAACTACCATATCGGGTGTGGAAGGCTGTTTTTGGGATATCTTCTTCGGCTATGCGGATTTGGTGGTATCCTGATCTAAGATCAATACGACTAAAGTACTTGGCCCCGTGTAATCTATCTAAGAGGTCTTCCACTAGGGGCATGGGGTATTTGTTTTTTATGGTGATTTTGTTAAGGGCCCTATAATCTACACAGAGTCTGAGTCCCCTATCCTTCTTCTTTACAAATAACACTAGGGCACCAAAGGGGGATTTGCTAGGGCGAATGAATCCTTCTTCTTCTAGTTCATGTAGTTGCTTCTTCAGTTCCATGAGCTCGGTGTGATCCATGCGATAGGGAGCTCGGGCCGGTGGGGCAGACCCTGGGATCAGCTCGATTTTGTGGTCCACATCTCGCCTGGGTGGTAGACCCTTGGGCAGCTCGGCTGGCATCACATCTTTGAATTCCTCAAGTGTTTCTGCCACCTCTGTTTTCTTGTTCTGTTGTCTGGGCTTCTTGCCACTTTCTTCTTCTTCAATCGGTCAGATCATACACAGATAGACCATATCTCCTTGTTTGACTGATTTTTCGACCTGCTTGGCACTGCAAGTCATGATACGTGGCCTGATAACGGTCCCCTGGACCAGTGCACTTTGGGTCTGGCCCTTTGGTTGGGTTGTAGTCGGTTTCATTGTTTGGCATGATAATCCTGGCTTATTCTCCTTCATTTGCACTTTGATTGGGGTCCTGCCAGGCAGTTGCATTTTTTCACATGGTACTCTGACGCCTTCTCCTTGCATATCTAGCATCATTTCATTTACACCTTTACCAAACATTGCAATGACATACTTGTCATAGAATCCCAAGCCCAGTATCACTTCAAAATCATCCATGGGGATTACTAAGAAGTTGAGTTTCGCTTTCCACTTGTCGGCTTCTACTTGGACTGCAAAGACTTGTTTCACCTCCTTGGCTTCTCCTTGTGCGAATGTTAGTGTTAATCCTTCTGGGGCCTTCGACAGTTTTAATCCATGTTTTGCTGCACACCCTGGTATCATGAAGTTGTTTGTTGCTCCTGTATCCTCCATGATAGGTTGGTTACCCTCGCCCACTCGGCCTTTGATGTATAGATGGTAGACTGCTGCTACTCTGGCTGCCATGGATTGGGGTCGGGCGCTAACTGACCCTACCCTTGGGTGGTCCATACTTTCTTCACTCCCATTTGGGATTTCTTGGATTCGCGGTGGTTGTGGTTCTTCTCCTTCATATGCACTAGTTGCATTCACCCTTAATCCACTTGACGAAGCTGTATCTTCTATTGGGCATCTGTTTTGGTAGTGTGGACCTCCGCATTTGAAGCATTTGATTCCGACGAACGGGCCTAGGGGTCTCCACCATGACGTGTTTGGTCCTGCGGGCCCATACAATGTGCTAGGGGTTGGCTTGTAGTAATTGTTTCCCCATCTTCCTGCTGCTTCTCTTGGTACTAAGGCGGTCTGTGATACGGCCGTGGTGGTGGTGGTGTTTTGGTTCCTTGTATCTGTGAATGCCTCTCTAGGAGCACTGGGCCTTTGGTTCCATGAGTTGTTAAAGGTGTTGTTGAAGTTGTTGTTGAACTTGTTTTGATTCCCTTGTGCTGTTCTTCTGCCTTCTAGGTCCACCAGTCGTTCGGGCCATTCTCATGGCTTCTAGCTTATCGGCTCCTATCTCTCCACATCTCTTCTAGCCCATTCTTGCATCCCATTCAAAAATCCATGTAGCTTAGTGTCTATATCCATGTTTGGTAGGTGCAGCATGATCTGCCTATATTTGCTGACATATTCTTTCATCTTTCCCTGTGTTTGCTTGAGGTTCCTCCATTCATCTCTCACTTTGAATTTTTCCATTTTTGGAATAAAGTAGTCCTTCAGTTCTTCTTGGAGTTCTTCCCACGAAAAGATGGTGTGGCCCTGCTCTTGTTCCAGCAGGTACCAACTAGCAGCGTCCTCCTCCAAGTAAATGGCTGCCACCTCCGCCTTCCTGTCCTCGGTTATTCGTGAATACTTTAAGTATCTGTCTACCTCTGCGATCCATTTCTTCAGAACCAACCCATCTCTCTCTCCCTTGTACTTGGCGGGTTGGGGCATTTTGAATTTTCCATAATCATCTTCTGAACTACTGCTATCTTTCCCTTCTTTGCGATGGTGCTTCTTCTCCTTCTTCTTGTCTTTCTTTTTGCTTCCTAATTCTACTACTTTCTTCTTCTCCTTCCTTGTATCTTGCGCTCTCCTAGATGTCTCCTCTCTACCCATTCTATCCATCTCCTCTTGCATTTTGTGTCTTTTGTCCTCTTCTTGTTGTTGAATCACCCATTCTCTATAGCCCTACTCTACTTCTAGTTTTTTCCTCCTTTCTTCCTCCTCTTCTTTCATCTGCATGTTTCTCCATATTGACTCTAGCATGCCTGACATACCATCTAATTGTCTTTCTAGTCCAGCCAGCTTCTCCTCTTGGGCCACTCTTCACTCTTGCCCTCTACATTTCTTCTTCTCCTCCATTGTTGGGAGGGTGACATTCTCCCTCTCGTCCTCCATGTGGTTGGTGGTGGTGTTGACGCGGGGAAGTCGTGTTTTGCCTTGTGGTGGTGTGGGTCGTGCTGCGGAGAAGCCGCGTCACGTCTTCAGACGGTGGGATGTCAATGTTGGGGCGTCATGCTGGGGCAACGCGTCGGGGGGGCATCGCGACATGGGGCGACGCGACGTGGGGCGACACGACACGGGGCGTCGTGCTGTGGGTCGTTACGACTTCGATTTTTTCGGGGCACTGGATCTTTCCTCTTGTTTCCGCGAGCACTCCTTCACTCCGAGCAAGAGTCGCTCTGATACCAAGTGTGATGAACCTGCACTCGTTACGCACTCAACACGGCACAGAAATGTAACACGATATATGAGCTCAAGGTATACTCTTGTATTATTCAATCCAAAAAGCGGGACAACATAGACACATCCCAGTACTACACCCTCGTGACACCGCACATAAGAGGGTTCACCACTGGGTATAGGAAATCACACGTAGAGTGGAAACAAGGCAGGGCTTCGAGTCACTACTACTCCCTATATAGGTGCAATCGGTAGCAACGGCATGGTATAGCTACAAAGCCCTTACACCCCCCCCCCCCGTATTTCTGCTCAACCCAAGTCCCTTAGGGAAGAGCTCAGTTACAATCAACCTGAGAGTGAGGAGAAGTAATTCTCACTCTCACAAGATCATGCAAAGATATACAAACACACATGCATTATCTATTATGCAATGATAAGAACTGATTTCTTTACAGTATGAGAGAAGAAAGAGGGGAAATTAGCCTTTCTCCATCGTTGATCAGCAGTACATGGATAGGGCTTGCTTCTTGTTGCTAAAATGGAAGAAAGAGCTCAAGAAGGAGGTGCTGTAATGAATTTACAGGCTTGCTGTCCTGTAAAACAGCAGTGATAGAAGATGGAATATGGAGGAATTTGATAATGGAGAAGTGGGGGATGATGATGGGGATGGATGGGGCTAGTTTCTGGCTATCTGTGGGTGCTGTATATGAGTTTACAGCAAAGAAAAATGATGTTGAATGAAGAAAAACGAGCTCTTATTTATAGGAGAGGGAAGAGCTAGTACAAAAGGGGAAAGTGGAGTAGCACAAGACAAGTGTCAAGCCACATGTCATGAGATGTGACAAGTGGTGGGACTCTTGGAAACTTGTGTGACAAGTGTCTTGACACTTGTCTCTTCTCTACGGCCTTCGTTTTTGGGCTGAGTACTGTCAAGAATAGAAACAACCAAATTTAGTAAGCACAGTCAGAGTACAAAATTTACTATTTTTAGAATGACATCCTTATTTTTTAGGACTAGCATTTTTAGGCTAATTCGAGGCTTCTAAAATCTAGGGACCTCCTAAATTTAGAGACCCCCCCAATATGGGTGTCATATGAAAGCTTTTTCCGTGTATATCGCAAAAACGGTATCAGAATCTTCATGTGACTTTCCAATGCAAAGAAATGTGCATTTCAAGCTTTTAGCCCACACATGCACATTGTACAAGCATTTCATGATCATGCCATCTTGTTGATTGTAACTGTTTGTTCTGGCAGATCTAGCCCACAATTCAAGGCATCAATCCTTTCTGTGTGCGAGTCTAACCCTGATATGCGTGAGTTCTGGTCACAGACGTCCAATCGAGCCATATAGGTGGAAGTGTGAACTATCTTTTCTCTAACCCACCGTGTGGGTCCACCATAACCTGTGACCACTCATCAGTGGCCAGCTCCAATGCACTTTTCTTTATATCTAATTAGTGCAAAGGAAACAATTTTAATAAATCATTATATAGACAAATTAATGAAAAATGATACAAATTCTGTTTCTATAGAGTTGTGACAAACCCTAACTATGTTCTTTTATCAGTTTGTGCTTTGTCGTATGGTTTCTGTTTATATGCTTTTGTGTTAGGGTATTTTCTTTACATGGAATTAGAGCCTAGTACTCTGTGAGAAACCTAGGCAAGAACAACAGTAGGTTCAAATGGCTTCGAACACATCAACACTGATTTTGTCTCCAGAAAAGCCTATATCGAGAACCGAGCGAGAGTGGGTCGAGCAGCTTGCTCCACAAAGTTCCGACATGGTGGAAGACACATCCGAGTTCATGAAAGAAAAGGTAGGCAAGCTGACCTTTGAAGAATATAAACTGATCATAGCCTATCGACGAAAGAAGATTGAGGAGCTCGAGCAAATGATTGCCCTTCATGAAAAGCTTCTAAATGAAGGGGTGCATGATTGTCAGTCTTTAGATGTTGCGCGTAAGTCTAATGATGTTGCAGGGCCGTCGAGACCTCCATCAAGGATGGGCTCCTTTCTTGGAGAACAAGATCCGAAGTATTTTTCATTTTTTCAGACTCTTCCATTCTCTTCGATGCAAGGTACTTTTGATTCATTTGTTGTGTCTTTTTTTTTTACCTTTTTTGTTTTGCAATATACTGGTAGAGATCATGTGGAAGAAAGAGTCCAATCTATTGACTACAGAAAAGGTCCTCTTGAGGATCAATTTTTGTATGTTAAGACACGTTGCAGGGATCATAAGAAAAAGTCAGGTAACTTTTCTTCTGTCCTTACTTCTTTTCCATCTACTTTACATAATCAGAATGAATTTGGTATTTCTTTCACTTCATTACATGGTGCATTATCATCTTTACAGTTTCATTTTCAATCTTTAAATGATAAAAATAAACAAAAAGAATTTGCATCTTATACACCTCACTTTGAAAACCCACCTATCCCACCACATTCTTGCGCTGCTTCATCACTTTCATTTACACCATTTACATTTCCATTTCAGACACCTCATGTCGCACCGCACATCACACCGGGGGGTTATCGAAATATAGGCATATCCTTTCGGATCTCATCCTTCCTTCAGTCGGGTGTTATTCCACCTATCTCATACACACTTTCGAGATCATTGCAGCCTGGGTATCCCACTCAGTCTCTTCCGAGTGTGGATCAGTTGCCTCCACAGTTTGCCTCCATGGCATTGCCTAGTGGATCTTTTGGTCATACTGTTGTGTCCCAATCTCACTTTGGACAAGGCTACTGTGTCCCAATGTCTCCATCTATACTGGCCCTTTATGGAAACATTCATGTTCCAGTGCCTCCGCATCAATCGGCACTTATTGGACTGCTCATCTTTTGCCAAGAATGCATTTAATGACAAGACTCGTTTTAATGGGTTGTACAGGGATTGAAACCCCAACCCTATCCCGCATTTGTTCCGTACTAGGTCGTTCGCTTATGGAAGGCTAGGAATGCCTCCGCTATTGTCGAGCTGAAACAGGGCTTATTGCATGAGTTTCATTCTCAGCTTCAGCATTTTGACTTAGCGTGAGAGCGATGGGCACACTTGACTGACGGGTATGCGGCTCGGGATAGGTTCCGTTGTATTAATCTTGACTATGAGTTTCAGCTTTTCAAAATCAGTGACCTGGATGACTTTAAAGTCAAGTTGGTTGAGTATTGGCGTCTCCTCGTTTAATTCACCACTACGTGGACTCCCAAGTCCTTCGACGATCAGGTCACATTGTTCCTAAATAAACTCCCCAAGAAATACTTCAATTTTGTGGAAGGAATAGTTTCAAAGCCTACCATGCTTGCATTCTATGAATTTCAGTGTCAACTGTTGGGTTATGCACGGTTTGATCAATTTCATATGAATTTCTCTTCAGAGGGGGACTCTTCTTACTCATTCTCAGAAAGGGCAACAAGGGAAGGGCAAACCAAACCAAATCTCCACTCAAAATCAAAATCAAACACAAAAGCTAAATCAATCAGGGGATTCTCAAGGAAACTCCCAGTCACAACTTAAACCGGGTTGGCAGAATGTATCTAAAAAGAATAGGTATTGTCAACATTGTCAAAAGGTTGGCTGGCCTTTTTTGACGAGGAGTGTCGATCAAAGTCACGAGGCACAACATCAAAACCTAAGTCTCAGACCCCTGGCCCTCAGTCGGGCAACCCTCAATAGGGTAGGCAAGGTGATGGCAAGGGGCAGTTTAAAGGTCAGACTTACACTGCCACCGCACAACTATCTCAGTTGACAATGTTCTCAACTCCAGAGGGTTTGTTTGACTGGTTTGCAGAGGCCCACATTGTCTCTGTAGAGACATAGGATGCGAGTCTCGTTCACATCTGTGAGTTGCCTCTTGACGAGGTTACTGCAGAGGCCCACTCGTCGCAGCCGAGCACTTCAGCTCCAGTTTGGATTGTGGATAGTGGAGCTATACATCACATGACTCCTATAGAGGACATTTTTTGTACCCGAGCCCTTGCAGCCAGGTGGGTCTGTGTAGGAAACAACTGCTTGGTCAAGATTCATGCTCAAGGTTGTCTGAGTTTTGCCACTGACCAGGGTCCGAATCTGGCTTGGCTGGACAATGTATATCATGTCTCTCAGCTTGGGGTGACCTTGTTATCTGTTCAGCAGCTTTGCTGATTGGGGCGATCGATTTTTTTACAGCGACCACAGTTGAGGTCCTTGACTTTCAAACTGGTTTAGTGATTGCTCGCGATGAGGCACAGCCTAATGGCCTATACCACGTGACTCATTTTCTCCTTGATCCGAATGCCAGAGCTCCGTATTCCATAGCTTCCAGGCCTTAGCCACATCTCGGGAGTCTACGCACAATGAGCGTCTTTGGCATTTTTGCTTAGGGCATATTGGTTATGACTCACTTTATGCGTTGTCATGCTGTGAACTGCTTGAGGGACTTCCACGCATGAAGCTAGCTCGAGATGTCTGTCTAGCCTGTCAGCTCGAAAAGCTGCACCGTATCCCATTTCATGAGCAGTCTACACGTAGAGCTGAGGAGCCTTTTAGATTGATTCACGTTGATTTTTGCGGGCCGACATCCATTGCCCCTTTGAATGGCGCACTGTATTTCTTTTTGATAGTGGATGATCATTCTCGATACATGTGGGTGTACTTCCTCAAGCATAAGTCAGATGCTTTTACATATTTTTTTGCTTGGGTGCTGCTAGTTCATAATCAGATTGGTCGTCGTGTCGGGTGCATGAGGAGTGATAGCGGTGGTGAGTTTATCTCCCACGAGTTTTCCGAGTTTCTGTAGAAGCATGGCATTTCTTGCCAGCTCACCTCTACCATCTCCCCCTCATAGAATGGAGTCATAGAGTGTAGGAACCGCACAGTCATGGAAATGACACGCTCTATGCTGTTCGCAGTAGAGCTTCATGAGCGCCTTTGGGTCGAGGCTGTTAATACTTCGGTCTACATCCTCAATCGGTGTCCCACTGCGGCTCTTGTACACACACACACGCCTGATGACAAGATAGATAAGCTTACCACTTTGGATCAGACACGGCCGATGGCTACGTCTCTTAATCCTACTGTCCACTTATTGAAGGATATTCTAGGACAGCCCTTAGATACATACACCTATCGTTCTCTTGTAGGAAAACTTCTTTGGTTAATTCACACTAGGCCAGATTTAGCTTACTTAGTATACTCAACCACCATTACATAGTACCTAGGATGTCACATTGGATTGCATGTCTTCGTGTGTTGTGTTATTTGCGGTATACTTTTTCTTATGGCTTGACATATGGTTCTGTTTTATGTTTGCAAGGGTACACTGATTCTGATTGGGGCAGGAGATCCTAACACCCGGCGTTCCCATGGCGGCTACCTTTTTACCTTGGACCCGGCTCCCATTTCTTGGTCCAGGCGTAAGCAAGAAACAGTGGCGGCTTCCACGGCCGAGCTTGAGTGCTGGGCTCTCTTCGATGGCACCACCGAGGCCATCTATTTGAGGAGTTTATTGACGGTGCTTCATTTTTCATGGGACTCTTCCCCAGTTGTCTACTGCGACAATGAGAGTGCCATTGCCCTTGCGGGTAATTTGATCATCACACCACAGACACGGCATGTGGAAGTCCATATCCATTTTTCGAGAGAGCAGGTTGAGCTAGACACTATTCGCCTAGAGTTTGTGCCTTCATCAGATAATTTTGTAGATATCTTGACTAAAGCGGTCAACTGGCCGGTTCTTCAGTATCTGCTACCGAGGATCGGCTTGGGTACAACCTCCTCTACTTCTTCAACTTGACAGGGAGAGGGTGCTTCCCTCTTGCTTTTCCTTCCAGTTTGAGAAGGGGTGGGTTCTAATCTTGATCGTAACAATGATGATGCTTACAGTTTTTAGACATTTCATTGTCTTATTCTTTTGTATTGTATTATGGGTATTTGTAACTTCATCCGCACTCTTAGGATGACCTGATTGTAAAAGGGCACTTGGACAAGTGAACAATTTCCTTGTGAGGGCACTGTCCCAGTGGCACCGTTGCATAGCATATTGCGTGAGCATGACCTCTTGCATCTCCCTTTGCATTACCCCATGCATTGGCATTCTGTTCATGTAAACATGCATTTGTTTGCATTTATCCCTTTTCGGTCTTTTAGACTGGTCGACTCTAGGATCCACTATATTCGTAGCATAACACATGGCAGTTCTCCTAACGACACTTTTTCTACCCTTGCTTGCTTGCTTGTTTTGCTTGTCTTGCTAAGCACACCATTCTTTTTTTTTTTTGCCTTTCCACATATTCACCACATGATTGACACATACACACACTTGTTCTCATTCTTAGGCACTTATCCTAGTTAGTGCGAGGGATTTGTCTGCTAGTTTTGTGCTTGACTTGGGGTTTAAAACTCTCTTTATCTTTTCTTATCTGTCACTTAATCGGCCGCTGCTCCTACATTACTTATGTATTTTCAAAACATTTCAAAAAAAAAAAGTCCATTGATTTTATCTGCCTTTGTAGGACTTGGTAGGCCCTTGGGCAGCCGCTGAGCATCCTTGGTCCGATGCCTTGGCCTCTCTGGGGTGATCACTTGGGCTCCCTTGGTAAGATAACCATGGCCTCTGTAGTCTTGGTAGGACTTGGTAGGTCCTTGGGCAGCTGCCAAGCACCCTTGGTCCGATGCCTTGCCCTCTTTGGGGTGATCACTTGGGCTCTCTTGGTAAGATAACCATCGCCTCTATAGTCTTGGTAGGCCACTGGGCAGTCGACGTGCACCCTTTGTTCGATGCCCTAGCTGCTTTGGGGTGATACGCCTTGGGATAAATCAAAATTTAGGCTGGCCTACTTTTCTTGCCCTATTTTGGGCCTGAGAGGGGGGGGGGGGTTTGTGTTAAGAATTGCTCTTAGGCACTTAAACAGCCCCAAAACATGCTTATTTTCGGCTTATTTTAGCCAAAACCCTAAAACGAGAAGTAGATTGAGAGAGTTAAGTGGGAGAGAATCTAGAATCCTAATTTTCTATAAATTGGCAGCTAGCCCTCCACTCTTCCTTGAATCTCGTTTTTGCAGGTTTCAGGTGTTATCATCTTGCTGCCCACACTCCATTCGCGGAGGACATCTCAGCCGTTGCTGTTCATCATTGTTCCCTATAGTCTGGTTCCTGTTTCTAGCCCTCCACACGTTGATTGCTGCTGTTTTTGCTTGGCGATTGACTTCTGATCATCTGCATTGCTATCGTACAGCATGCCACGTCAGCAAACTGCTGTGTTTGCAAGCTCCAGTTGCCACCTTAATAGTTTTCTCTCTCCTGCTGTAGTTGCTGCAGTCTTTCTCTCAGTTGTTAGCTGTCATCTGCAGTTTTCTCTCTCCTACTGCAGTCGCTGCAGTCTTTCTTTCACCTGTCAGCTATCGTCTGCAGTTTTCTCTCTTCTTACAACTACGTTTTTAGTCTTTCTCTCTCCTCAGGCTGACCCACTTGTGTTTTTAGTCTTTCTCTTACCTGTTGCATGCGTTTTTAGTCGTTCTCTCTTCTCATTGTTGTCTTCATCAGATCCAGCTTCTCACTGTTGCGTTTGCTTGTTTTCGACATCCCGAGGTTGCCTTGCTGCGATCTGGGATCCGTTCGGAGTATGACACACTCTCCAGCTCATTACCCCTGCCTTGATCCTTGAGACACAAGAGTTCGAGGTTCAATATTCATTCACTGCAATAGTATGTTTACTGCATGAGCATCGTATTATTAGTAGTCATATCATTTCATTTATTCACTGTGTTCATTGCCTTTGAGTTACCCTAACCCTCACCCTAATTGTGTTGTTTTATCAGTTTGTGCTTTGTCGTACGGTTTCTGTTTATGCTTTTGTGTTAGGATATGTTCTTTACATCCACCACCAAAGTAACCAGGATAGATAGCAAATTGAGGAGGAATAGTTCGCTGTGCCACTTGTGTATAACTGCCTTGACCATTTACTCCCTGATCCTGTGCTTGTGCTTCTTGTTGCACTGGACGTGTCTCCATGTTTTGTCTTTTCCACATGCTCATACACATTAGAGGTTTGCCTTTTTGAATGCTCCATGGTATGATGTGATGACTCAATCTCAGAATCCTCATTATGTGACTTGAAAATTTTTTGTATCCGAGGATTCTTTACAGGCTGTTTGAAAGAGCCAACCATACTCAGGAGTTGTGCCATAAACAAGTCCTTCTGTTCTTGCTCCTCATCCTGTGGTTCAATGTTGGTTCTAAAAGGTGCTGACACTTGTGCACCAATACTTTCTCTTTAGTGTCTACAAAGCAGAAGAACAACTCTCTTCTTCATTAATGAGTTTTCCTTTGTCTTTATCCATGTTTGCTCTCTCTCTAGTCCTGTAATCTTTGTAAAACCTGTGTGTATGGCCTTTTCACCCAAAACTGTCCGAGCTTAAATTCTTACAGAAAAGAATTCAAATCCCGTGGATGGAACTATGAAACCGGTCTATGACTCACATAAAGCGGTAGTTCCTTCAATTAACACCTGGTCTTTACACACACAGACATAAGTAGAGACCTCACTCCCTCGCTCAACACTAGATTGACCTCGAAGACCGGAGCCCCTCACGGTATTTCTTTATTAATTAAAAGATGAAAAATTACAAAAAAATGATAATGTTCCAAAATACATAATTTGTGAACAGTTGGTTTTCATCTCTTCTGAGTAAATCCTAGTTGCATAAGAACAGTACAACATGTCCAGATCAACATCCCTTTTAGGAGAGCATTTTCTATGACCAAAACTCAATGATTCCTGTGCAGAATTGCAGTCTGCAGATCTTTGAATTCACTGATTTTACTGTCCAGTATGTCCCACATTTTCTGTGATCAATACTCAATGATTCGTGTGCAGAATTATAGTTTGCAGATCTTTGAATTCACTGTTCTTACTGTCCAGCATGTCCTGCATTTTCTGTGACCAATACTCAATGATTAATGTGCAGAATTTCAGAGAAAACACAAAATTGTACCTTCGATGCAATCAGCCCATCATGCGAAGCATTTCTTTTGAGAATAGAGAGAGAGTTGATCAGAGGGAGCAAGCTCTACCTCCTTACTTGAGTCAGAGAGGTAGAAGTACTCTCCATGGCTGATTGTCTTGTAGCAATCTACCCTCAGCTTCTCAAAACTTCATTCTGCCATCTGCTCCTTATGCCTATTAGGTTTTTTCTAATGCTCTCTCTCTCTCTCTCTCTCTCTCTCTCTTTTGGGAATTTGTGCCACATGGCATACATGTAACAATTTTCCCGTTTAAATCTTTTGGTCAATGCAAAATTTGACCTCCGCACAAACCAAAGAATTAATCCTCGTGCAAAAATGAAGATAATGATGCGAACAGATTCTAGGGTCGAAAAATAGTAACTCTCTAAATTTTAGGGATGGTGACCCCTGCATTCCTCAAGTTGTTCTGAGCAACTTTTATCATTGTGACCACATTAAAAAGTGTAATGTGTCTCATTTACGGTGACTTTTATTCCGTGAGCATTCTGATATGTGCATCTTTTGTCTTGGCCAAGCTCATTGTCCTGCACTATTTCCAGTGGCTAAGCACACAGTCCCAAACCACTGGCATTTCTATTTTTCAGTGCCCATTCAATATGGAACCGGTCCTAAGGCTCAGACAAACCTTTAGTCCAATTTGTCCCAATGGCTGTCTCTTCTGGCGATGCAAAGATCCCGGCTTATTCCAAGAGAACTCTGGGGGTAAGAAGCAACAACAACAAAAGAAAAAAAATATTTATATAAGTAAATAGGAAAAGCAACTATAAAAAGTATCACCACCTGGTGATAGGCTCCTCTTCCTAGCAGAAGATCCACAAGCGTGATAGTGAGTGATTGATTGTTTGAGGAGGAAGAGCTTGAATAGATAGGACAAAAATATGTTCTCAAAATGATAAGATTGGCCAGCATTTAATGGTGCCTAGAATAACCTAAATAATGTCTAGTCCAAAATCATGCACAGACTCACATGAGCTGATATGTTTGCTAACAGAAACAACCCTCAAACCGTTGTCATCTACTACTATAGTCTCTTTTGGACATGCTACGTACCCGTGGAGGGTCTCTTGTAGTAGCTGGAAATGGCTTGTCAATTGTTGTAGTAGCAATGATAGCCGTCTCTCTTTCTCTCTCTCTGCATATATATATATATATATATATCTTACAATTTGAAAAACGTTTTTTCAATTGTATGAGAAAGTTTTGCCAATTGGGAGCCTTTGCATTTTCTAGCATTATCTAGCTTATTAAATTAATTTTCAAAATATCAAATTTTAAAATAAATTTAATAATTATTTTAATACTAAAAAAGAGAGTCACGAGTCAATAATTAGATTGGGTAGGCCAATGTTGGGATATAAAGGCCCGGTAACCTCCGTGTATAGTACACGCACATTGTACATATGAATGTACCCTTTATGTGCCCTAAGTATAATTACATTTTATTCTTTGTGTACCAACAACAATTGTTGGTACATTCTTATTGTCTCGTACTCTCACTTTGCTCACACTCTCTCAAGCCGTCACACTCACTTGTTCACTCCTTGTAAGAAGCTAGGAATACTTAGAATACTAATAATATGCCATGTCACATTGACACTGATATATAAGGAGAGAAGTTGTAATTTTTCACATCTTTTTGACATATCAATACAATTACAATCTTTCTCTTCCTTCTTGCTCCAAGCTTCCATGGCTTCTTCACCTTTTCTGTCTTTCTCTCTCCAATTCTAGTCTTTCTCTCTCCTCGTCACTCTATTTCTCTCTCTTCCTGCAGTCTTTCTCTCTTCTCTGCAGTCTTTCTCTCTCCTCTTCTTCTCTCCCTAGTTCTCTCTCTGACAAGTGGTATCAGAGCTTCAGTCTTTGATTTATTATTTTCTTCCATTTTCACTCTCATTTTCCTATTTCAAAACCAATTTCAGACAAAAATGGTACAAGACAGTGACTAGTGGAGTGCTGCAGGACAACTACAGTTAGCAATGACTACATCTGGAGATATTCAAGGTCAGATATGGCGGGTAAAGGCTTAAATGGCTGGACGTCATCAAATTTTATGCAAAAATGGAGGTAACTAGGGTAAAGGATGGTTAACCGGGCTTAGTTAGAGACTAAACTACAGTTACTTTTCAAAAGAGGTCTTCCTTTCCTCTTTCCTCAAGCTCTGCCCAAGCTTTCATGGAGTTTGTTGGCTGAGATCTCTTCTTTTCTCACTGATCTTTGCTCTCCATCAACAATGGCTTGCATAATGGCACTCTAGACATCAAATGCAACAAGTGGAGCACCAATCATGCCCTGTAGAAGCTGCCACGTGGCCTGGACAGCAGCCCGAAATTTGCGCTGATTTTTCCAGCCCTGTTCTCCTCCAGTTCTCAGCCAATCTTCAGCTATGGTGCTTCTAATTCATCATTGGCAGTGATTCCTTCAAGGTTTTGGTGTGTTTACTCCAAAATAGAACCATATTTCTCAGCTTTTCACTCTCTTGAAACCCTACATGAACAATCCATGGGCAGCCATGAAAGCTTCAGCCCAAGCTTTCATTTCTTAACAATTTCTTGAAGATTCTTCATCCTTTTGGCCCGTGGAATCATTTCAGCAAGGATTCTTCAACAAATTGCAAGGATTAAGCACGGGATGGCTTAAGATTGAAGATCAAGAGCTTCTATGGAGCAAACATTTGGGGGAAACGGGTTTAATGCTTCAATTTCAAGCATTTGAAGCTTCAAGATTGGTCTCTACCATCAGATAAGCAAGCTTCATGGATTATTTTGCTAACATTGGACAACCGGGAGCCCTATCAAGCATTTGGCAAGTTATTTTCAGCCATGTCAAGGTATTTCTCTTCAATTTTTAATCTCTCTCATTAATCCAATTGCTAAGCTTAAGCCATTTGACTGAGAGATTAAAGAATTGAACATTTTTATCAAATTCTCAGCCAACCTTTGCTTGAATTCATCTATTCATGAATGCAATGCTTGCCTAATGCATATTAGCTTCAATCAGTGAATGAAGGGCCTTAATCTAAGATTTCAGCATAACATTTGAATCCTATGGACTGAATACATTGATTGATTCCTTTGCTTACTCTAATCTAATTGATTGGTTGATTCTCTTTTGCCTAAATTGGAAAATTGTAAAGGGTAAGTACTAGCAATCAGTGAGTCACTGAATTGCATAGGTAAAACCCTTCTCCCATCTCAAGTTCTTTTATCTCAATCAATTGCATCTCATGAAAGGCTGAATGAATATTTTTCAAATGCATATCATGCTAATTGCTTAGTACACTAGCCTTTGCCATGTTGATATTCCCACCGAGGAAAAAGGTGGATGCCGGGGGAGATAGTGGGACAAAAGAGAGGTGACCCTCCCTTACTATCGAAGATCCCGAAGGGGTGCAACCAACCGACCCGGGGGGAACTTTGCCCACCTCCCGGTGATTCGGAGCCCGTGTAGGGAGCCCGTCCTGCCGTTTTATCCCTCACACAGGTACAGCGAGTGGAGAATTGAAGATTGAAGACTTTCCAACGACTCAAGTACCTATTGGAGTAAAACAGGGTAAAACAGGGCATTTTCAGGTTACCCACAGGGTATTTACAGGTGGATACAGGTACACCCTTTGATACTGAAGTACAGGTGCAGGTACTACAGGGTACCCACAGGTCCCATATACCCCTTTGCAGGGTTTGGTAGCCATTGGAGGTTACTTTCTTGCATTACAAGGTCAAAACAGGGCACTTACAGGTCTAAACAGGGTGCAGGACTGGACAGTTCAGACTCTGAAATTCAGTTACAGAATTTTCTGTCCTAAACCTGTTATAGCGTGCTATAGCTCATCTTGAAGAGGGCATTGTAAGCTTCGATTCGCACAAAAAAGTTTTGCAATCGGAGTTTTCTAGCCAAAGTTATAGCCGTTTTACTGACAGGGAGTACTGCAGGACTGCACTAGTATGGCAGGGCATAAAGGCAAAAATAAGGTCCAGGAGGACTATGCACAGCAAATCAGGGATTCTATGATGGAAAGCACACTTCAAGAGAACCTTGAAGAGCCTCAACAAGGAGAGATTAGTATTCTCAATGACGCTTTGTGTGCCCATGAACTAAGACATAAGGAACGTCATGAGACTATTTTGGTCAGCAATGGAGCATATGATTTTATCATTTGATCAAACGAAGTCTACTGTTGAGAAGATGATGGAATCAACTAACCGAACCAATGCTTTCATTGATAAGTTGGTAGAATCTAATGCTCAACTTATGGCACAATTTTCTCAACTCATGCAGTCACAAAAGGAATCAAAAGAAGCAAATGAGAAGGCTTGTTCAAATAGTGACCCCTCAGTTCCACTTCAGCCATCCAACCAAAATGGTTATGGAGATGGGATCATAGGAAGAAGAGGCATACCCAATAGTCAATATGAAGTGGGAGAAGCTTCACAAAGGCATGATGACTATTTGGGCAGTTTGAACGGCGCCAATACTCAAGCTTTTGGACTGCATACTCAGCATTCTAGGGGTGTTTTACCAACAGGAAGATTACAGGGTAATTCTCAGCCACCTGTTGGAAGATTTCAATCTCATTTTGGGGGTTCTGTACTTAGAAATTCCGATCAGCCAGTTTTGGGACAACAACCTTTCCATGATAGAGAATTCAAGGATAAAATTGTTTTATTCAAATTCAATGGCCAGTCATCTTCACCATCAGAATTAGACAAATGGACTTCTAAGATGGAGTCTTATTTCGACATATTTCCTAAAACTGATGACATGAAGATACATTTTGCCTCCCTCCACTTAGAAGGATTTGCTCACACTTGGAGGTATATCAAGAAAGAGAATGTACTTATTGAGAATTGGGAAGCTTTCAAGGCACTTATGGCTGAAGTCTTTGTTTCACCTCTTGAAAAAGAGAAGTTAGAACGAAGATGGTATGCTTTGGAACAAAGGGGCCTAAGTGTAAGAGAATATACAAACCAATTCCTCAACTTGACCATGTATGTGGAAAACATCAGTGATGAGGCCAAGTTACACAAGTTCATGTATGGTTTAGAACCATCCTTGTCAGCTGATGTTATGGCGCAGAATCCTACTTCACTTTTCAAGGCTATTGAGCTTGCAGAGCGCTTTGGAAGGAAGTATAGGAAAGAATCTTCATTTCAGCCAAGTTATGGACAGCCAAGGACTGTTTTAAAGCAAGGGCAAGTTGGTAACAATTATGGCAGCAATCATATACCTAGTGGGAGCTTACGGATACCAACTTATCCTCCATTTAATGCTTCTAGGCTTCAAGGCAATTTCAGGACAGCAAACAGTCCAAAGGTTGAATTTAAGTAAGGTGACAATAAGCCTAAGTCTACTTCAGCCAATACAAATTCCAGAAATATTCTCATGGATCTTTACAAGGAAAGAAAGGACAAAGGCTTATGCTTCAAGTGTGGAGAAAAGTATACTCCTGACCATGCTTCAAAGTGTGTATACAAAAATGCCAAGCCAAAAATTCAGAGTATGCTAGCTCTTGAGGACCTTGAAAATGACATAGATGAAGTTAATGCAGTCCCAATCAATGCTGAAAATGAAGATTTCGAGGATGATGGTGGACAGGAGTACTTCTATGATCCATTTGACTCTTTTCCTTTTGATCCAGGCGGTGATATCCCATTTGATCCTGGTGGATTTTGTAATGAGTTGCCTACTGCCACTAATTGTTCTATCTCTATGGATGCTTGGACGGGATCTAAGAACCCTAATACACTTCGTATGAAGGGAAGCATATGTGGAAAGCCAGTGTTCATCCTGATAGATAGTGGCAGTACCCACAGTTTTGTCAATAAATCCATTTTGTACAAGTTGAATTGTGTTCCCACCGACTTACAACAGCCCATTAGAGTACAAGTGGCTAATGGTGAAGAGGAAATCAGCACACAGATTTGTCCACAGGTTTCTTTGCAGATGGCTGAAAATTTTGAAGTCAAAGTAAACCTGATCACTTTGGAAATGGGGCCCATAGATATTGTACTTGGTTGTGACTGGTTGATGACCTTAGACAGGATTACTATGGATTTCTCACAGTTACATATGGAGTTTTTCTCCAATGGACAGCTCATCCGTTTACAGGGGATCCCTAGTAAATCTGATTTTCAGCTTATCACTATTCAACAACTCAAGAAAGAGTACAAGAAGCGCTCACAGATATTTGTATTGCATTTGAACAAAGAAACACAGGATCAGCCCAATAATTCAGCAAACCATCCAGCCTTGACAGCTCTTCTTGAGGAGTACAGAGATCTATTTGAAGTACCTACTTCATTGCCTCCTAAGAGAGCGGTGGATCACCCCATTGATTTGGAACCCAACTCAAAGACGATCAATAAGCCACCTTACAGACTATCAAAATGTGAACGAGAGGAAGTAGCCAAGCAAATCAAAGAGCTTCTTGAAATGGGATTCATTGAACCAAGTTCTTCACCGTATGCATCCCCAGTCCTGTTAGTAAAAAAGAAAGATGGATCTTTCAGAATGTGCATTGACTACAGGGATCTTAACAAGATAACAGTGAAGAACATGTATCCTATACCCAGGATAGATGATTTGCTTGATGAGCTTAAGGGGGCTCGATTCTTCACGAAGATTGATTTGAGATCAGGGTATCATCAGATTCGCATGAGAGAGGGTGATGAGGTCAAGACTGCTTTTAGGACTGATCGTGGGCTCTACCATTTCTTGGTGATGCCATTCGGCCTTACAAACGCTCCAGCTACCTTTCAAAGCCTGATGAATAAGATTCTACAACCTTTCCTCTTTCAGTTTGTCTTGGTGTTCTTCGACGACATTTTGATCTACAGCAAGACTTTTCAGGATCATTTGTCGCATATGAGGAAGGTTTTTGATGTGTTGAGACATCATAGGCTTTTTGCTAAGGAGAAGAAGTGTTCTTTCATGCAGACTGAAGTGGAATACTTGGGACATATAGTCAGTGAAAAAGGAATACAGGCTGATCCCAAGAAGGTGCAATGGATAAAAGATTGGCCAACGCCTACTACTACTACCTCTCTTAGAGGATTTCTTGGTTTATCTTCATTCTATCGCAGATTTATAAAGCATTATGCGGCAATTGCAGCCCCTTTAACTGACAGGTTGAAGAAAGAGGCTTTCTTTTGGGATTCTCTTGCAGATAGCAGCTTCAACCAGTTAAAGGAATTACTTACCTCCGCTCCTATTCTTGTATGCCCGGATTTCTCTAAAGAGTTTACTATACAATGTGATGCTAGTGGCCGTGGCATTGGGGCTGTTTTGCTTCAGGAGCATGGAGTAATTGCATTTGAAAGCCGTAAGCTTACTGATAAGGAGATGGCCATGAATGTTTATGATCAGGAAATGTTGGCTATTTTGCATGCAATCAAGAAATGGCACCATTACTTATATGGCAGCCGATTCAGAGTACATAGTGATCATCGCGTACTCAAGTATTTCCTTACTCAGTCAAATCTTACTCCAAAGCAACGACGATGGGTAGCAACATTACAAAATTATGACTTTGACATCACTCATACAAGGGGTAAAGATAACACAGTGGCTGATTCTCTCTCTCGTATGTGGGCCTGCAAAGTATCAGCCATGACGGAATTACATAGTGATTGGATTGAAGAGCTACAAGAGGTATATCTCTTAGATGAGGAATTCAGCCAAATCTTTCAGAAATTACAGCAAGGTCTCATGGAAGAAAACTCGCACTACCAGCTTAAAAATGGTCTTATTTGGTGGAAGGGCAAGATTGTTATTCCCTCTACTTCTTCTTTCAAGCGAAAAATTATGGAGGAGATGCATTCTTCGCCTTGAGCTGGACACTTGGGAGTTTTCAAGACTTATGACAGGATCAGCAAGAGCTTTTATTGGAAAGGACTGTGGAAAGATGTCAAGGACTTCGTTATGAAGTGTATGCCTTGTCAGCAAAATAAGGATAGCACCCATAAGCCAGGGGGTTTATTGCAGCCATTACCTATTCCTACGGGTAAATGGACTCATATTACTATGGACTTTATCACTGGCTTACCTACTACCAAGAAGGGGTGAAATAGTATTTATGTGGTGGTTGACAGACTCACCAAAGCAGCTCATTTTATCCCAACAAAAATTCAGTTTACTGCTTCTCAGGTGGCCAACCAGTTTATGGAGCATATTTTCAGATTGCATGGATTACCGCAGGTGATTGTCCATGATAGGGACTCAAAGTTTATGAGTAACTTTTGGCAAGCGGTATTTACATCTATGGGTACCAAGTTGGCTCCATCTACGGCTTATCATCCCCAAACTGATGGACAGAGAGAGAGAGTTAATAAATGGTTGGAGACATATCTTCGCCATTTTTGCTATGATGTCCAAACCTCATGGGATTCTTGGTTACACCTGGCTGAGTTTGCTTATAATAATTCCACTCATGCGAGCATAGGAGTTTCACCCTTTGAGGCTTTGTATGGTTACAAGGTGCCCCTACCCACAGTCATTTTTAACGAAAAGATCAACCCTCATGGGAAGGAAGAGTTGGATAGAATGCAGACCCTTCTTCAGCAATGCAAGGTGAATCTAAGGAAGGCTCAAGATCAGATGAAGATGTATGCTGATGAGAAGAGGAGGCCTCTAGAGTTCCAGGAAGGAGAGCTGGTTTTGTTGAAGGTGCCCAAATCCAAGTATTCTACATTGAAAGATGGATCCAGTAATAAGCTTGCCCACAGATTCTATGGCCCTTACAGGATCCTTAAGCGGATTGGAGATTTGGCATACAGACTAGAGCTTCCCTCTTTTACAAAAATTCATAACGTCTTCCATGTTAGTCAGCTCAAGCCCTATTATGGTGATCCAGTGGATTAGTTGATGAGCTGCCACCTATTGATGAAGATGGTATCGTTCAGTACATCCCAGAGGCTGTTATAGGTCAGCGTGAAAAGAAACTTCGATCACGTTCTATTGTGGAATATTTGATTAAATGGAGAGGTTTACCCTCTGAAGAGGCTTCTTGGAGACCTGATTCAATATTGGATGAGTATCCATACTTGAAGGATACATTGGTGGCTGAAGCCTATTGCTTATGGAGCTAGTATTGGTGCAGACTGGTTCAGGACAGCACGCTGTTTTAGAACAGTTTTTGTCGTACTTCATTTTCAGAATTGAGCTATCTACATGAGCTTAAAGTACTCTTCAAGAGCTTCGTTTTGATATGTGGTACACCTCATTTGGACACTTCTATCAAAAGTTATGGTTGATTTGGTCCAGCAGGGACTGTTATTTCAGCAAGCTGTCTACTTTCTTCTGGAACTATTTGTTGAAGATTCTATGGCTCCAATGGCTTCTAAAGTTCTTCAAATCATGTATATAGCAGGGTCCACTTTCCGTACTTCAAATTCAGCCCTTGTAATGATAAATTCTTCACTCATTCCCTATTTGTAAAGCTGTAAAACAGAGTAGTACTCTGTTCTATCCATCTTTTCTTTAGCTCTTTCTAGTTTTGTTTTTGGGGACAAAAACTTTTGGGAAGGGATGGATTGTAAGAAGCTGGGAATACTTAGAATACTAATAATATGCCATGTCACATTGACACTGGTATATAAGGAGAGAGGTTGTAATTTTTCACATCTTTTTGACATATCAATACAATTACAATCTTTCTCTTCCTTCTTGCTCCAAGCTTCCATGGCTTCTTCACCTTTTCTGTCTTTCTCTCTTCAATTCTAGTCTTTCTTTCTTCTCGTCACTCTATTTCTCTCTCTTCCTGCAGTCTTTCTCTCTCCTCTTCTTCTCTCCCTAGTTCTCTCTCTGACACTCCTGCTCGATGCGTCCCTATCGCTTCCAACAACTGGTATCAGAGCCTAAGGTTCTGTGCACGCTTCCCAACGTCTTACCAGTCGAAAACGACCAGCAGAAGGGCAACTGAGCATTCGTCTCGTGAACCAGCAAGCGGGCGACCGAGCTTTTGTGTCGTGGACTAGCAGGTGACTTTCTGCAAGCAGGCGACAGGCAGAGACCTTTGCGGGTAGCGGGCGACTGGTAGATTAGAGACTTGGCAGGAGTCGCGACGACTTGCAAGGGGTACGCGGACAGGACGGCAGGGACAGGGCGGGCTGAAGTGTACTGGGCGACAACTGGCGATTGGCAGGCACGTGGGCGACAGGTGGATGACGACGTCACGCAACAGGCAGGCGCCGCCAAGCAACCTGCCTGAAGGTCAACGGAACCCCCGCGCCCTCGCCTGTCGGTTCCTTTGTTAAAAAAAAAATCAAAATTTCTCTAATCTTCTCATTACCACTTACCACTGACGGGAGTTCACACGCTAGAAGCACAGATCACGGATCTGTGAGGATTCGAGCCACAGAATTTGGGGCTTTTCCCAGATTTGGCATCATTCATGCTTATCAATGACCTTTGAGTTAGAAATTGCAGACATCGCGAGTGCTGACCTCAATTAAATTGGGGATTTTGCCAATTTTGTCGAAATTTTGCATTTTTGGGTAAAATTTCCCGACATTGGATTCCAGAAATTTGGGGCTTTTCATGTATTGGCAAAGCTTTACTCAGTTGGGTCAGATTGACTGACATTCATGCAATTTTGGACTTGAAAATTTGGGGATTTGTGTAGAATTTTGGTAAATTTCTGCATCTTTTGCCCGTGCAGTGGTTGGTTAATGTATAAACAGTAGAGATTTATTTCTGGTTGAGGAAAAACAGCAAGGTATTTTGCTGGTTCAGCTTGTGCTTCCGCAGATTAGTGCATTTACTCTTGTGTTCGTGATAAAATGGCTGCAACTTCTTCCAGTTCAGACATCAAGAGTTTGATGGAGATTAAATGGTTTGATGGTCATGGATTTGACCTTTGGAAAGACCGTATACAGGGCATTTTGTTCCTGAAGGATTGTGAAGATGCTTTGCAGGAAGATAAACTTGCACTAATGTTTGATGCAGATTGGGCCAGAGTGAATAAAAAGGCTGTGGCTTACATAAAGATGGGTGTCACTGATGACAGACATTAAGGGTTTAGACACAGGTTATGCAATTGAAAACTACTTATGAGATCACCACACCTGTTAATCAAGTGCATTTAATGCACAAGTTGGTGAATATGGGATTGGATGAATCAAAGCCTGCTGCTGAGCACTTGAGAGCATTTACAAGGATTCTAAATCAGCTCAAAGGTGCAAATTTGGACTTTGATGATAAGTCGAGGGCGATCTTCTTGATCATGACACTACCAGACTCGTGGGAAGCCTTGGTGGTTTCACTCAACAATAACCCCAATCTCTCAGATGATGGGGTGAGGGGTTCTATCTTGAATGAAGAAATTAGAAGTATGTCTAGTGGAGAAGGCAGCAACTCAGCTTATAATGTAAGAGGCAGGGCTGAAAAGAAAAATGCATATGTAGGGCAGAGAAACAGGAGAAAGAGCAAAGGAAAGGATAAGAGTGACATTACTTGCTATCACTATGGTTGGAAGAGCCACAAAAAACTTGATTGCAGGTACTACAAGAAGGAACAAGAGAGAAAGAAGAATGCAGGAGATAAAAAGAAGGAAGAAAAGACAGATGCATTGGAGACATCCAAAGGCAAAGAAAAGGCCAATGTGGCCTCTAGTGTGGTCATAGAGGAGCTTTTAGATATAGAGACTGATGTATTATGTGCAGTTGATTATGATGCCCTTGCATGCAGGATATGCAGATTACCAAGGCTGATGTGATTGATGCACTCTTGTCAGTTGATGATGGTATCACTCAGACTTGGATTGTAGACTCTGGTGCCTCTTTCCATGTAACTCCGCTTGGAGCGTTTTGCTATGTTCAATGCAAACAGTTATGGAAAGGTGTACCTTGGAAATAACCATGCTTGCAGCATTGATGGGATTGGCACTGTACACTTGTCTTTTGACAATGGTCAAGAGCTTGTGTTGAAAGATGTCAGATATGTGCCTGGCATTAAAAAGACTTTACTATCTGTTGGTCAGCTTGACTTGCATGGCTACACTGCATTGTTTGGTGGTGGTTTGTGGAAAGTAAAAAAGGGTTCCATGTTGATTGCAAAAGGATCCAAGAAGGGCACATTGTATTGTTTGCATTGTAAAGCCTTGAACGGTAAGTTTCTTGCAGTTGCTGAAATTTGCAGCCACTTGGAGTTATGGCATAAGAGATTAGGCCATATGAGCCAAAAAGGACTTGATGTTCTTATCTCTTTGAAGAGGGTTGATGGAAAAGGCTCTAAACTTGATTTTTGTAAGGAGTGTCAGTTTGGAAAGCAAATAAAAAATTCCTTTTACTCTGGTGTCTCTCGTAAGTCCAATGTCTTGGACTTGCATTTTGATGTATGTAGTATGTCCGTGAAATCATTGGGTGGTGCTGCATATTTTTTCTCCTGTATTGATGATTGTTCCAAGAAGATTTGGGTGTACTTGCTGAAAAAGAAAAGTGAAGTGTTTGCTGTTTTTAAAACTTTTCATGCATTTGTGACTACTTAGATAGATAGAAAGCTGAAATGCTTGAGAACTGATAATGGGGGTGAGTTCACATCGACTGAATTCAAGTCATTTTGTGACTTACATAGTATTAAGAGCGAGCTTACAGCCCCTTACAGTCCTTCTTCAAATGGGGTGGCTGAAAGATATAACAGGACTTTATGTGAAAGAGTGCGGTGCATACTGTCCACTGCTAATCTCCCTTATGCATTTTGGGGAAAGGCACTCAAAACCGCGGTTCACATTTGCAACCGCTCTCCAAATAGGTCCTTAAATAATGGCATCCTTGAGGAGGTTTGGTCTGGCAAATCGGCCTCATATGACCATTTATGTATATTTGGCTGTGATGCTTTTGTACATGTTAGGGATAAGCTGAGGAATAAACTTGACCCAAAATCCACCAAAGGCATTTTCATGGGCTATGGTGATGAAGGTGAATTTGGCTACAGAGTGTGGTTACCTGAGTCCAAGAAAATTATTCGCAGTCGTAATGTTGTGTTCAATGAGGCAAAATTGCTGAAAGCCACTTTAGCCTCTAATGAAGATCTGAAAAAGGTGAAATTTCAAAGTTTGCAACCATCCATAACTTCACAAAATGAGCCTCAAGATGCTGTACCACAGACTGAAACTAATGATCAGCCGGTCACTTTTGAGCCAGATGATGATGGACAGCAAATAGAAGCACAAGGAGGTCATGGACAGTAAGATAGGCTTGCTGATTATGAAAATGAAGGTGCTGTATAGCATGAACAGCATGCTGAAAATGGTTTACAACAGCAAATGAATGCTGAAAATAATATACCTCCAGATGTACACTCAATTCCTGAAAATGTTGATCATTGGGTATGCAGGTCTACACGCATAAGAAGACAATCACATAGGTTTGACCCCTCCTTGCGTTATGTGATGCTTACAGGTGAGGGTGAGCCTCTTACATTTAAAGAGACCAAGTCATGTGAGTTCAGCAGTAAGTGGGAGGTAGCTATGCAGTAAGAGATTAAATCTCTATATGCAAATGATACTTGGGATCTTGTGTCATTGCCAAAGGGAAGGAAGCCACTTCCAAACAAATGGGTGTACAAAGTTAAGACAGTTGATGGGAAACCCAAGTACAAGGCAAGGCTAGTTGCCAAAGGTTATGCACAAAAGGAAGGGATTGACTTCCAAGAGGTCTTCTCACCTGTTGTGAAGATGACCACTTTACGTGTGCTTTTTGCTCTTACTGCTATTTTGGATTTAGAGCTGTATCAAATGCATATAAAAACAACTTTCTTGCATGGTGACATTGATGAGGAAATCTACATGAAACAGTCTGAGGGCTTTGTAGTTCTTCCTAAAGAGCAGATGGTGTGTAAGCTAAAACACAGCCTGTATGGGCTGAATCAAGCACTACGGCAGTAGTACAAAAAATTTGATACTTTTATGCTATCTCATGAGTTTACATGCAGCCATGCAGATCATTGCTTGTACATGAAAAAGGATACAGATGGCAGCCCCATCATACTTGTTTTGTATGTGGATGATATGTTACTAGCTGGGAAAAGAAAGACTAGCTTGGATGCTCTCAAAAATCAGCTGAAATCAGCTTTCTCCATGAAAGATTTGGGGAATCAAAGCATATTTTGGGCATGAGGATTCGTAGAGATAGAATGCAGAAATTGCTGTTTTTATCTCAAGAAAAGTACATTGGAAAGGTACTGGACAGATTTAACATGGCTGAAGCTAAGCCTTTTGGGGTAACCTTACCTCCTTATCTCAAGCTTAGCAAAGCCAACAACCTGAAAGATGATGTGGAAGCAAATGCTATGAAGGGAGTTTCTTATGCATCAGCTTGTGGCTCTCTTATGTATGCTATGGTTGCTACTTGTCCAGACATTGCTCATGCAGTGGGAGTTGTTAGCAGGTTTATGTCAAATCTTGGCAAAGCACATTGGGAGGCTGTCAAGTGTATTCTTCGATACCTTAAGGATATACAAAGAAAAAGTATTTGCTATGGGTAGGGTGCACTTAATTTGCAGGGTTATTGTGATGTAGATATGGTAGGTGACTTGGACACACGTAGGCCCACCAGCGGGTATGTCTTTACAGTTGCTGGTGGGGCTGTTTCTTGGTGTTCCAGGTTGCAGAATATTGTTGCATTGAGTACCACTGAAGCTGAATACATATCAACTACTAAAGCTTCTAAGGAAGCTATATGGTTGAGCAGACTTGCAGATGATCTTGGCACGTCTACAGGTACTGTAGTTTTGGGATGTGATAGCCAGAGTGTTGTGTATCTGGCTAAGAATGCCATGTATCATTCACGCACAAAGCATATAGATGTGCGATATCACTTCATCAGACATATTCTGAAAGATGGTCAAATCACATTGACCAAAATTAAAATACATGATAACCTTGCAAATGTTCTCACTAAAAGTCTAAGCAAAGCTTAGCACGAGCATTGCATTCGACTAGTGGGAGTTGGTTAGCTAGAGGTTTATATCGGACCTTTAAGTGGGAGGTTGTTGGGATATAAAGGCCCAGTAACCTCCGTGTATAGTACACGCACATTGTACATGTGAACGCACCCTTTACGTGCCCTAAGTATAAATACATTTTATTCTTTGTGTACCAACAACAATTGTTGGTACACTCTTATCGTCTCGTACTTTCACTCTGCTCACATTCCCTCGAGCCGTCACACTTACTCGTTCACTCTTGCTCGAGCTACGTCCCTATCGCTTCCAACCGGCCAATTTGTCTCCCAAGTATCCTTGAGCAGTTATTGATCGTTAGATTGACACTAATTAATTGATTAATGCTTAGTCTTTAATATCAGCATTAACAATAGTGGCCACTAAATTGTTCTAGGTCCAAATTAGGCACCGTGTACCACCTAGTACTTGTTAGGTAAAACTTATTACAACTTTTGCCTTTGGTACCAACCAATATCTCAGGGTCCTAGATTCCACATTATGAAATAATTAAGTTGCACCTCAGATGTGGAAGTCACCTCTGCACATTTGATTAACTTTTAATCAAATGCTAAGCAAAGCATTAAAATTTAACAGTCTCCTGACAGACTTGCCCCTTGAAATTCTTGCAATTATGCTTGAGTGCATTGCAATGTGCCAAAGAAAGACATACTTCGTTGGAAATTTTCAAAAGGCATCATAATGTAAACAATATTGACCATTGTTGCTTAACCAAGCTTATGCCTAACACTTGCTGAAAGTTTTCAGCTAGCATAAATATAATATAAGACACATAAAGATTCTAAAACTGCTGCAAAAAATTTATAGAGTGCTATTTCCATTTGTCAAAAATAACAAGTATGATTTGATATCATGTCAAAAATAAGACGCATGCTCTGATATCATCTTAAAATAAGTGACAGTGCAAAAAGATAGTAGGGTTTGCGGGGAGTAACACAGAGTGTGTATGACAAACATTGAGAGAGAAGGGAAACTTAGAAACACAAGAAGAACATAGTGATGATATATTGAATCATGCTATGGGAAGAAAAGTTGATATAGTGGAGCGGAAGCTTGGAAGACAACTGCACTGTCCTGTTTGAATCAGGTGATAGCACCTGTGGGAATCTACATAGTGAAGGGAGCGAAACGTGGTTCTTTGAGCAATGGGCTATTGAAGTAATCACTATCGAGGGAGCAAACCGCAGCTTTGTGATATTGTCAGAGATGTGGAAGATGATCACCGGTTGTCGAGGGAGCGAATCACAGTCCTTTGATGCTAGGGAGTGACGTGGGTAGCAAAATGCAAATCCCAAAGTGTCGAAGTTGTCAAAAGAAGGGAGAGCAACCCAGATGATGATGCTAGGTGGATAACAATGACGCCAGATGATGGAGGACAAGCCGGGTTGAAAAAATGCAAGTACTAGCAGCCTCTGTGAGATAGACGAGTGACGCTAGGTGATGGAGGGGCCAGGCTGCAAAAACATAGGTCCCATCTGTAAAGAAAATAACCTAACACAAAAGCATAAATAGAAACCGTATGACAAAGCACAGACTGATAAAACAACACAGTTAGGGTTAGGGTTAGGGTAACTCAGAGAGAATGAACACAATGAATAAATGAAATGATATGACTACTAATAATATGATGCTCATGTAGCAAACACACTATGCAATGAATGAATATTGAACCTTGAACTTCTGTATCTCAAGGATCAGGGCAAGGATAATGAACTGGAGAGTGTGTCGTACTCCGAAAGGATCTCGAATTGCAGCAAGGCAGCCTCCGGATCCTGAACACCAGCAAATGCTGCGGGGAGAAGCTGGATCTGATACTGTAGCAGTGAGGAGAGAAAAATACTAAAAACGCAAGTAGGACAGCTTGTAGGAGAAAGAAAGACTAAAAACGCAGGCAGCAGGTGAGAGAAAGATTAAAAATGCAGGTAGGATAGCCTACAAGAGAGAGAAAAACTGCAATGACTGCAGCAAGAGAGAGAAATTTGTCAGGGTGGCAGCTGGAGCCTGCAAACGCAGCAGTTTGCTGATGTGGCAGGCTGTACGACAGAAGTGCAGATGGTCAGCAGTCAGTCGCCAGGCAAAAACAACAGCAATCAGCGTGAGGAGGGCTGGAAATAGAGGCCAAACTGTAGGGAATAGTGATGGACAGCAAGGGCTGAGATGTCCTCCACGAACGGGGTGTGGGCAGCAAACTGATAACACTTGAAACCTGTAAAAACGAGACTGTGAGAAGAGTGGAGGGATGGCTGCCAATTGATAGAAAATTAGGGTTTTAGATCCTCTCCCACTTAACTTTCTTAATCTGCTCCCCGTTTTAGGGTTTTGGCTAAAATAAGCCCAAAATAAGCATATTTTGGGGCTGTTTAAGTGGCTAAGAGTAATTCTTAGCACAACACTCCCTCTCACGCCCCAAAAAAGGCGAGAAAAGTAGGCCAGCCTAAATTTTGATTTACCCCAAGGCGTCCCATCCCAAAGCAGCGAGGGCATCGGACACAGGATGCATGTCAGCTTCCCAGTGGCCTACCTAGACTACAGAGGCGATGGTTATCTTACCAAGGGAGCCCAAGTGATCAGCCCAAAGAGTCCAAGGCATCGGACCAAGGGTACTCGGCGGTTGCCCAAGGGCCTACCAAGTCCTACAAAGGCGGATGGAATCAATAGACTTTTTTTTTTGGAAATGTTTTGAAAATATGTAGGTAATATAGGGGGTAACGGCCGATTAAGTGACAGATAGGAAAAGATAAAGAGAGTTTTAAACCCAAGTCAAGCACAAAACTAGCTGACCAATCCCGTGCACTGATTAGAATAAGTGTCTAAGTATGAGAACAAGTGTGTGTATGTGCCAATCAAGTGGTGAATATGTGGAAAGGCAAAAAAAGAGAGGATGGTGGGCTTAGTAAGACAAGCAAAACAAGCAAGCAAGCAAGGGTAGGGAAATTGCCGTTAGGAGAATTGCCATGTGCTATACTACAAATATGGTGGATCTTAGAGTCGACGACTCCAAAAGATCGAAAAGTGATAAATACACACAGATGCATGTTTACATGAATAGAATGCCAATGCATGGGGTAATGCAAAGGGAGATGCAAGATGTTGTGCTCATGCAAGATGCTATGCAACGGTGCCACTGGGACAATGCCCTCGCAGGAGAATTGTTCACTTGTCCAAGTGCCCTTTTACAATCAGGTCATCCTGATGGTGCGGATGAAGTTACAAATGCCCATAATACAATATAAAAGAATAAGTGAATGAAATGTCTAAAAATTGTAAGCATTATCACTGCCATGATCAAGAGTAGAAGCCGTCCTCTCTCAATTTGAAAGGGAAATCAAGAGGGAAGCACCCTCTCCCCGTCAAGCGGAAGAAGTAGGGGAGGGTGTATCCAAGCCGATCCTGGGAAGCAGGTATTGAAGAACCGGCTAGTTGACCGCTTTGGTCAAGATATCGGCAAAATTATTTGATGAAGGCACCAACTCTAGGTGAATAGTGCCTAGCTCAACCTGCTCTATCGAAAAATGGATGTGGACTTCCACATGCCATGTCGGTGATGTGATGATCGGATTACCCGCAAGGGCAATGGCACTCTTATTGTCGTAGTAGACAAGTGGGGAAGAGTCACATGGAAAATGAAGCGCCGCTAGTAAGCTCCTCAGATAGATGGCCTCGGTGGTGCCATTGAAGAAAGATCGGTACTCAACCTCAACCGTGGAAGCTGCCATTGTCTCTTGCTTACGGCTGGACTAAAAAATGAGAGGCGTGCCCAAGGTAAAAAGGTAGGCGCCATGGGAACGCCGGGTGTCAGGATATCCTATCTAATCAGAATCAGTGTACCCTTGCAAATATAAACCAAAACCATATGCCAAGCCATAAGAAAAAGTACACTGCAAATAATGCAACACACGAAGACATGCAATCCAATGTGACATCCTAGGTATTGTGAAATAGTGACTGAGTATGCTAACTAAGTAATCTGGCCTAGTGTGAATTAACCAAAGAAGTTTTCCTACAAGAGAACGATAGGTGTATGCATCGAAGGGCTATCCTAGGGTATCCTTCGGCAAGTGGACAATAGGATCAAGAGGTGTGGCCACTGGCCGTGTTTGATCCGAAGTGTACTGTTTCACAAGTTGAAGGGTGTACTTTTGCTGTGATACAAAAATACATCCTCCAGAACGAACTACCTCCATCCCCAAAACATAGGACAACAAACCATGGTCTGTCATTTCAAATGTAGCTTTAAGCTTAGCCTTAATTTCTGCTATGGCAGCAAAATATGTACTTGTGATGAGTAAGTCATCAACGTATAGCAGGATATAGCTAACCGCCTCTAGTGTGGATTGAACATATAAGTTTGGGCCATAAGGGATAGAATGGAATCCATGAGTTTGTAAGAACTCATCCATTTTATGGAACCAAGATCGCGGTGCTTGCTTCAGCCCATAAAGAGCTTTCTGCAAGTGGAATACTTGATTCCTAGGGTTTCCTGAAGGAAAGCCCGGTGGCTGCTCCACATAGACTTCCTCCTCTAAGTATCCGTTCAGGAAGGTACTCTTGATATCCATTTGATGTATCGGCTAGCCATAGTGAGCGGCGAGCGGGAGTAGCAACCGAAAGGAAGTCAACCGTGCAGAAGGGGCAAAGGTCTCTTCATAATCAATGCTGTGCTTCTGTCGAAACCCTTGCACTACAAGGCGAGCCTTGTACTTGTCTAAAGTCCCATTAGCTTTTAGCTTAGTTCTAAAAATCTACTTTGTTCCGATGACTTTCTTCTGGCTCGGACGATCCACCAATGTCCAAGTCTCATTTCGGTCAATACTCTCAAGCTCCTTTTCCATGGCCTCTTGCCATTGAGGATGCTGAAGAGCCTCGTGCTATGTATCCGGCTCGGAATGCGCTATGTAATTAGCTGTGAACAGTGATGCAAATGATGCCTGATGAGCAAGCTGGGTAGATCTTCTAGGTCCCTTCAAAGAGGAATCCGGTGGTAGGATCCTTGAATTCCGCATGGTTGGTTGGTACCAACGAGGTAATAGGTCTCGTTAAGGGGGCTTGGGAGCTGAAGAAACTGCAGGAATGTCAGGAGCGGGTAGTAGACTAGGCTCAGTTAGTACGATCTTGGATGATGTGGAAGAAGGAAACAGATCGGAATCGGGTGCAAAAAACTGCACAATATCCCTCTCTAAAAAAAAAACATCACGCCTAACGATCACCTTGTTTGTCGGAGGATCGAAGAAACGATAGGCTTTCGCTTCAGAGGAATATCCCACAAAAATAAGGAGACCAACTCGGGGAGTAAGCTTATCTATCTTGTCATCAGGCGTCTGTGTGTGTACGCACGGCACTCGAAGACTCTGAAATGGGAAATAACTGGTTGAGAGTCAAAAAATGCCTCATACGGGGTCTTTTGAGGAAAAGCCGCAGTCGAGCACCGGTTAAGGATGTACACCAAAGTGTTAACAGCCTCGACCCAAAGGTGCTCAGGAAGCTCTGCTGCGAACAGCATAGAGCATGCCATTTCCATGATTGTGTGGTTTCTATGCTCTACGACTCCATTCTGAGAGGGGGAGTTGGTAGAGGTGAGGTAGCGAGAAATGCCATGCTTCTATAGAAACTCAGAATACTCGTGGGAGATGAATCACCACCGCTATCTCTCCTCATGCACTCGACACGACGACCAATTTGGTTATGAACCAGCAGTACCCAAGCGAAAAATATGTGAAAGTATTTGATTTATGCTTGAGAAAGTACACCCACATGTATCGAGAATGATCATCCACTATAAAAAAGAAATACAGTGCGCCGTTCAAAGGGGCAGTGGATGTCTCCTTGCAAAGATCAACGTGAATCAATCTAAGAGGTTTCTCAGCTCTATGTGTAGACTGTTGAGAAAATGGGGTACGGTGTTGCTTCCCGAGCTGACAGGCTTGACAAACATCTTGAGCTAGCTTCAGGCGTGGAAGGCCCTCAAGAAGCTCATGGCGTGACAACGCATAAAGTGAGTCATAACCAATATGCCCTAAGGGAAAATGCCAAAGAAGACACTCATTATGCGTAGACTCCGGAGATGTGACGAAGGCTTGGAAGCTATGGAACACGGAGCCCTCGACAGTCGGATCAGAGAGAAAATGAGTCATGTGGTATAGGCCACAATCTGAGAGTCAAGGACCTCGACTGTGGTCGCTGTAAAGAAAACTGCTCGCCCCAACCGGCAAAGCTGTTGAACAGATAACAAGGTCACCCCAAGCTGAGGGACATGATATACATTGTCCAGCCAAGCCAAATTCGGACCCTTGTCAATGGCAAAACTCAGACAACCTTGAGCCTGAATCTTGTTCGAGGAGTTGTTTCTTATACGGAACCGCCCGGTTGCAAGGACTTGGGTACGGAAAATGTCCTCTATAGGAGTCATGTGATGTGTAGCTCCACTGTCCACAATCCAAACTAGAGTTGAAGTACTCAGCTGTGACGAGTGGGCCTTTGCAGTAACCTCGTCAAGAGGCAACTCACAGATGTGAACGAGACTCGCATCGTATGTCTCTACGGAGACGATGTGGGTCTCTGGAGACCAGTCAAACAAACCCTCTGGAGTTGAGAACGTTGTCGACTGAGATGATTGTGCGGCGGCAGTGTGAGTTTGATCTTTAAAGTGCCCCTTGCCACCACCCTGTCTCCCTTGCTGGGGGTTGCTCGATTGAGGGGCGGGGGTCTGAGACTTGGGTTTTGGTGTTGTGCCTCGTGCATTTGATTGACACTCGTCATCAAAATGGCCAATCTTTTGACAATGTTGACAATATCTATTCTTTTTAGGTACATTCTGCCAACCTGGTTTAAGCTGTAACTAGAAGTTTCCTTGAGAATCCCCAGATTGATTTAGCTTTTGAGTTTGAGTTTGGTTTTGATTTGGTTTGCCCCTCCCTTGTTGCCCTTTTTGAGAAGGAGCAAGAAGAGTCCCCTCTGAAGAGGAATTCCTATGAAACGGATCGAACAATCGTGTGTAACGCAACAGCTGACACTCAAATTCATAGAATGTAGGCATGGTAGGCTTTGAAACTATTCCTTCCACAAATTTGAAGTATTTCTTGGGGAGTTTATTTAGGAACAATGTGACTTGATCGTCAGAGGACTTGGGAGTCCCCGTAGTGGAGAATTTAGCGAGGAGACACCAATACTCAACCAACTTGACTTTAAAGTCATCTCGGTCACCGATTTTGAAAAGCTGAAGCTCATAGTCAAGATTAATACAACGGATTCTATCCAGAGCCGCATAGCCGTCAGGCATGTGTGCCCATCGCTCTGACGGTAAGTCAAAATGCTGAAGCTGAGAATGAAACTCATGCAATAAGCTCAGTATCAGCCTTTCATGAGCGAACGACCTAGTATGGATCAAATGCGGGATGGGGTTGGGGTTTCAATCCCTGCACAAGATCCCATAGGTTCTGTGAGTCAAAGACATATCTCATCTAATTCGACCAAGTAGTAAAATTTAACCCATTAAAATGAGTCTTTTCATTAAATGCATTCTTGGCAAAAGATGAGCTAGAATTGTGAGGTGTCGAGTAGGTGGTGTAAGATGATGGTGGGAAAGATGGTGGAGGTGGGTGTGTCTGATAAGAGTAAGATGGAGGGTGAAGAGGTGGCTAGGGAGATGTAGACTGTGAGTGTCCAATGAGTGCCGATCGATATGGAGGCATTGAAATATGAATGTTTCCATAAGGTGTCAGTATAGGTGGAGGCATTGGGACACAGTAGCCTTGTCCAAAGTGAGACTGGGACACAACAGTATGACGAGAAGGTCCACTAGGCAATGCCATGGAGGCAAACTGCGGAGGCAACTGATCCGCACTCGGGAGAGACTAAGTGGGATACCCAGGCTGCAATGATCTCGAAAGTGTGTATGAGGTAGGTGGAATACCACTCGTCTGAGGGAAGGATGAGGTCCTAAAGGATGCGTCTATATTTCCATAATCCCCCGGTGTGATGTGCGGTGCGACATGAGGTGTCTGAAATGGAAATGTAAATGGTGTAAATGAAAGTGGTGAAGCAGTGCAAGAATGTGGTGGGATGGGTGGGTTTTGAAAGTGAGGTGTATGAGGTGCATATTCTTTTTGTTTATTTTTATCATTTAAAGATTGAAAATGAAACTGTAAAGATGATGATGCATCATGTAATAAAGTGAAAGAAATACCAAATTCATTTTGATTATGTGAAGTAGACGGAAAAGAAGTAAGGGCAGAAAAAAAGGTACCTGACTTTTTCTTATAATCCCGGCAACGTGTCTTAACATACAAGAATTGGTCCTCAAGAGAACCTTTTTCGTAGTCAACAGACTTGATCTCTACCAGTATATTGCAAAACAGAAGAGGTAAAAGAAAAAGGCACAAAAGACGAATCAAAAGTACCTTGCACCGGAGAGAACGGAAGAGTCTGAAAAAATGGAAAATACTTCGGATCTTGTTCTCTAAGAGGGAGGCCCATCCCTGACAAAGGTCTTGACGGCCCTGCAACATCATCAGACTTACGTGCAACATCTAAAGAGTGACAATCATACATATCTTCATTCAGAAGCTTTTCTTGAAGGGCAATCCTTCGGTCCAGCTTCTCAATCTTCTTTCGTCGATAGGCTATGATCAGTTTATATTCTTCAGAGGTCAGCTTGCTTATCTGTTCTTCCATGTATTCAGATGTATCTTCCACCATGTTGGAACTTTGTGGAGCAAGCTGATCGGCCCACTCTCGCTCGTTTCTCGGCATAGGTTGTTTTGGAGAGAGAATTGGTGTTGATGTGTTCAAAGCCATTTGAACCTACTGTTGTTCTTGCTTCTTGCGAAGAGCTCTCAGATGAAAGGCCTAGGTTTCTCTGAGAGTACCAGGCTCTGATACCATGTAAAGAAAATACCCTAACACAGAAGCATAAACAGAAACCGTATGACAAAGCACAGATTGATAAAAGAACACAGTTAGGGTTAGGGTAACTCAGAGACAACGAACACAATGAATAAATGAAATGATATGATTACTAATAATACGATGCTCATGCAGCAAACACACTATGATAGTGAATGAATACTGAACCTCGAACTCTCCTGTATCTCGAGGATCAGGGCAGGGGTAATGAGCTGGAGAGTGTGTCGTACTCTGAACGGATCTTGAATTGCAACAAGGCAGCCTCCGGATGTCGAACACCAGCAAATGTTGGAGTGAGAAGCTGGATCTGATGCAGACAACAGTGAGGAGAGAGAAAGACTAAAAACGCAGGCAACAGGTGAGAGAAATACAAAAAACACAGGTAGGACAGTCTGCAGGAGAAAGAAAGACTAAAAATGCAGGCAGGACAGTTTACAGGAGAGAGAAAAACTGCAATGACTGCAGTAGAAGAGAGAAAACTGTCAGGGCGGCAACTGAATCCTGCAAACGCAAGAAGTTTGCTGACGTGGCAGGTTGTACGACAACAGTGCAAATGATTAGCAGTCAGTTGCCAGGCAAAAACAGCAGTAATCAGCATGTGGAGGGTTGAAAATAGGCGCTAGACTGTAAGGAACAGTGATGGACAGCAAGTGCTGAGATGTCCTCCGCAAACGGGGTGTGGGCAGCAAGCTGATAACACCTGAAATCTGCAAAAATGAGATTGTGGGAAGAGTGCAGGGATGGCTGCCAATTTATAGAAAATTAGGGTTCTAGATCGTCTCCCGCTTAACTCTCTCGATCCGCTCCCCATTTTAGGGTTTTGGCTAAAATAAGCCTAAAGTAAGCATGTTTTGGGGCTGTTTAAGTAGCTAAGAGCAATTCTTAGCACAACACCATCTACCTTTGTGATAGACGAGTGATGCCAGGTAATGGAGGAGGAGCTAGGTTGCAAAAACGCAGGCCCTAGCAACCCTTGTGATAGACGAATGATGAAATCACTCATGCTAAGTGGTGTCGAATGTCGCGAGAGGCTAGGATGTTGACGCCAAGCCAGAGAAGATGACGCTAGGTAAGGAGAAGACCTCCGGATTTAAAAACGCAGATGAAGTGGAGCTTGAAGAAGAAGGGTGTTGATGCCATGCAGATGATGGTGATACTAGGTGGAAGATGCTCTAAACGTAGGGCCTGATGATGGAATAGGGTGCTTAAAGCAGAAGAGGAAGGGTGAAGGTGGCCATGAGCCACGAACCGCAATGTCCTCGTGAAGGGGTGTGAGGGTGGTGAAAGGGGTTGGCGAAGGAAAGTGTTTGATGATGGAGAAAGAGGGGTGAAGAATGATTGAAGAGTGGTGGTAAAGAATGAATGAAGTGAGTGTCTATTTATAGGCATAAGTTTTCTAGGGTGGTACACCATTGTGTGGGAGCCCATTTGAAAATTGGCCAAAATGTGGATACCAGCCCTTTTTGGGGCTGTTAGTGCGAAACCCTAAATGAAGTGAGTCAATTGAAGAAGTGGTTTCTCAACACTCCCTCTCAGGTCCAAAAGGGATGAAAAAAGAGGAGCCAAGAGAGATACGATGAAGAAGAAGAGGATCTTGGAGATCCAAGATTTCCACCTGAAAGGTAACCTATAGTAAGGAACAATAGGCGGGGATGAATTGTAGAACCCGACTCCACCTTGGGAGAGAAGCCAATAGCTCTGTAACTCCATGTTGGAAGGAATTTGAAGGCCTCGTCACCAAGTTGCGGTTGAACCTCCAAGGCTCCGATCGAAGTGGTCTTTTAAGATCTTGGGTGACAGGAGAAGAGATGATTGCTCGAGGATAGCCATCTGAAAAGAGTAAATGGAGGGCGACAAACTTTACGATAAGGAGGTGCCCCCTCAAGGGGTGGAGACGCAAGGGCCTCCTTTGAAGCCGAAGAAGTAGAAGCCCCCTTTGAGGGCAAAGAGAGTGCATCCCTTTTTGAAGGCCCCTCTATGAGAGAGAATCTAAAAACTCATGGATCACAGACTTCGAATCATTTGATGATGAAGGAAGGGCTGCTGGTCATGTTGAAGAAGGTATCTATGGTATCAAAGAACTCCCAGGGATGGCCTCTCGAATCTAAGTAGTTGCAGGTGGGGAAAGGTGAAGCTCATGCAGAGATAAGGGTGGGCAATAGTCACTGTCTCTCAGTGGGGTAGACACATATACTTCGACGGGGTAGGGAGCAAAGGTCCATGGCGGCAAGCATCAGTGGGGGTTTCGGTAATGCCGCAAGAGGAGCACCCAATGGTTTGTGCATTTGCTTGTGGAGAAGTTGTTGGGAATAAAGGCCTTGTTCCTTTTAAATGTGCTCGGATGTGAACACACCCTTAGCACTTGTACTTATACATATATATCTATCTAAAAACCTAAAGATACACACTCGTCATTGTACCTAAAAACGTGCTCACTCTCTACTTTGCTCTCTCTCTCTCTCTCTCTCTCACATTGCGCACGACATTTTGTCTCAATCTCCATGCCTAACTGGTCCCTACAAACTGGTATCTCCGTGCCACTCGGAGTTTGAATAGGAAAGGCGAGCAGGAGAGTCATTGACGTGACGTGCAGCCAGTGGGCAACGGCAGATGGCAGTCAGTCGCAACGAGCCTAGACGATTGCTGGAGACAAGGCGACAGCGGGAGTAGCAGTCGACTGGTTCAGTCTGACGACCAGTGGGCATGGTGGACAGCAGCTGATGTACGACCATGGGGGAGCACAAGCAACTTCTGCAGGCAACGTTGCAGACTAGGCGACGACCAGCAGTCAGGACTTGGTCAGGCGGTGTGTAACAGGTGGCATGACGGTCGGGCTGCACGAGTGACAAGCCGTCACGCGACGTGACTGCACGGACGATGGGCAGGTCAACGGTTTAATATTTTTTTAAAAATCAGAAATTTTCAGTCTGATTTACCTCCTCTCTTCTAGGTATTCGCGCGCGCAAGCACAAGGTGCAAATCTGGGCAGATTTAGGCCCAGAAATTTGGGGCTTTTCCCAGATTTGGGGATTGTGATGCAGGACAAGCAAATTTGTCTCAGAAATTGCAGGAATTTGTGACATTTTGTCCCCGACATTTGGGGATTTTCATGTACATGCGTAAATTGGGCTGAAATTTACCGAATTTCTCGACATTGATGCAAATTGGACCCCGTGCAATTTGGGGCTTTTGCAGTTTGGGCAAAATCTGTGCAGCCTATAAAATTTTATGTACATGCAGGTTGAATTCCGCGCAATTTGGACATCAACACTTGGTAAAATTTGGGGATTTTGCTGAAATTGCTCTATTTTGGAAAAATTGGACTGTCCTATGCATGACAGGAAATGCAGATGTGTGTTTGATGATTTGAGCACAATGTTTTGGGGCTTTTGACCGCTCGTGTCAAATTTTATGCCCGTGGATACATGTACAACAGAAATTGCAGCTGAAATTTTGGGATTTCTCATGTAATGTGATGGACATGCCCTTGGAATAGCTGTAATCAGTTGGATAATGCTGTAGCACATGGTTTGGTGCTTCTGAAAATTTAATTACAGATCTGAAATCTGTGCTTCTGCGTGGTCATTTATTGCTGATTGGTACTTGTTTGTACCTTGGTCACTTGGGTGACAGTTGGGGCCTGCATTTGCTGGTTTTTTGGTCACATTTGGGCTGAAAATCATGGCTGGCACCAATGACAGCAGTAATCTGACGCACATAAAGAAGCTTGAAGGCGCACACAATTTTATAGTTTGGCAAAAGCAGTGCTACAATATCCTGTTACAAAAGTAGTCAAAGCCGATCAAAACCAAAGGGGCAAAGCCCGCGGACATGGATCATGACGATTGGGATGAGTTAAATGAGATTGCACGCTCAACCATAGAGCTATCGATTTCTAATGCCTTGCACTTCAACATTGAAGGTTCTGATTGTGCATATGCTATATGGACTAGACTGGAAGAACTGTATGCACAAAAGAGTGCTGCAAGCAAAGTGTATTGGCTGAAAAAGCTTATGGATTTGCGTACGAAAGAGGGTACAGCAATGTCTACTCACTTGAGTGATTTTAACTCCATTTTCAGCCAGCTGGTTGCCTTGAAGTTCATGATTGATGAGGAATTTAAGGCTACTTTCTTGCTTTGCACTCTACCAGAGAGTTGGGATACATTCAAGACTGCTATGAGCAATTCTAATGTGATCCTTTTGTATGCTGATGTAGTGAGTGCTCTACTTATGGAAGAGATGAATCGACAGAACAATGCATCCAGTAAGTCTTCCAGTGCTTTGCATACTAGGGGCAGATCATAGCAAAAGAGAAAATATGATGTCAAGGGATGCAGCAAATCACATGGCAAAGATGTTTAATGCCATCATTGTGGCAAGAAGGGTCACTTTAAACGTGACTGCTACAAATGGAAGAAAGAGAAAGGAAAAGGCAAGAAGACAGATGATAGCACGGAAGAGAAGAAGGACAGCCAGCCTAAGAAGAGCAGTGTAAAAATTGAAGAGGTGAATATAGTCACTCATGACACTGACAGTGGGAGTGACGTACTCTTTGTCTCTTCACACTTTGGTGCACATGCTTTACTTGCAGATATAGATGATGACATGTAGACCTGAATTCTTGATTCAGGTGCTTCCTTTCATGTCACCTCTCATCGTGAGTGGTTTTCCGCCTATACAGGGGGTCGACATGATATTGTCCATCTTGGGGACAACTATGCATGTGAGATTGTAGGTATTGGCAGTGTGCAGTTACAGTTTTAGCATGGCTTTGTCTTTACACTTCAGTATGTACGGCATGTACCTCAACTCAAGAAGAGCTTGATTAGCACAGGGCAGCTAGATGATGATGGTTTTCATATCACCTTTGGTGATGGAAAATGGAAGATCTGTAAGGGATCTAGGGTTATTACCAGTGGCTGCAAAAGTGATACTTTGTATCCACTTCATGTATCTAGTGTGCTTGACCATGTTGTTGCTGTGACCGAGCAGCCAAGCATTTCTTTGTGGAACGGCCGGTTGGGACACATGAGTCAAACATGAATAAAAGTGCTTTCTCGTTTGGGTTACTTGCCTTGTCTTTGTTATGCTGATTTTGAGCATTGTGGTCATTGCATTTATGGCACACATGCACATACGTCTCACAAAAAGTCTCTTTCTTTGAAGTCTTCTCCTCTAGAGTTAGTACATTTGGATGTATGTCAAATGCCAGGATTATCTTTAGGGGGAAAGAAATATTTTGTCACCTTTGTTGATGATGTTACACGGAAGGTATGAGTTTATCCCATTCGTAGCAAGGATGAAGTGCTTGATAAGTTTAACTAATTCTTGGCATTGGCTGAAAATCAGATAGATAAGACACTTAAGTGTCTTCGCTCTGACAATGGTGGGGAATATGTGTCCAAGGCCTTTCAGGCATTTTGTGACAGCAAAGGGATAAAGAGGGAGCTCACTGCCCATCATAATCCGTCCCAAAATGGAGTTGTAGAGCGTATGAATCGGACCATACAGAATAAGGTCCGTACAATGCTGTCTCATGCTGCATTACCCCATGTTTTTGGGCTGATGCTGTTATGACAGCCGTTCACTTAATTAATCAGTCACCAAACAGGTCTTTGGGGGGGGGGGGGGGGGGGAGGGGAGTTCCCCAAGAAGCATGGTTGGGCAAGCTACCTTCATATGCTCATCTGAAAGTGTTTGGCTGTGAGGCTTTTGTACACATTTGTAAAGAAAAACACAGTAAACTTGAGCCAAAGTCCGGTAAATGCATTTTCCTAGGATATGGCGACGAGGGTGAAATGGGGTATAGATTGTGGGATCTCGAGAAAAGGAAAGTAATATGTAGCAATGATGTTATCTTCCGGGAAAATCGCATGCACAAACAGCCCGAAAAGACTGAGGAGGTCTGTAGGGTTGTATTTTGGGAAGAAATCCCATTTGGACAGCAGAATGTGCCCGCTGTACAGTAGCAAATACCTGCTGCAAATGAACCTGTAAATGTAGGAAATGATGCTGGAAATGATCAGCCAGCTATTGCCCATGAAAATGAGCCATAACATGTGCAGGAATAGCCAGGATAACAAGTTGTTAATGCTGATTTGCAGGCTGAAATGCCAGGACAGCATGCTGAAAATGGAAATTTGCAGGAACAACCAGCAAATAATGACCATTTGGTTAGGAGATCGTCTAGGGCTATTAGACAACCTGACAGATTTGTTCATGGTGCAAATAATGTGCTGATTATGTCATGTCGACGGACTGTGGTGAACCGTCTTGCTTCAAGGAAGCAATGGACAGACATAACAGCAAGAAATGGTATAAAGCCATGTTGTCAGAGATGGAATCTCTTGAGAAAAATGGCACTTGGAACTTGGTGCAGTTGCCTAAAGGGCAGAAAACTCTTCCATGCAAATGGGTTTACAAGATGAAGGTCACTTCTGGTTCCTCACCAAAGTACAAAGCAAGACTGGTTGCAAAGGGGTGCAAGCAAGAGCATGGAATTGACTTTGATGAGATTTTCTCACCTGTAGTCAAGATGACTACTTTGAGAACCATTTTGGGCTTGGTTGCAATTGAGGATATGGAGCTCATACAGATGGATGTAAAGATTGTGTTTTTACATGGTGATCTACATGAAGACATATATATGTAGCAGCCTAAAGGGTTTGTTGAACAACGGAAGGAAAAAATGGTATGTAAACTCAAAAGGAGTTTGTATGGGCTAAAACAAGCACTAAGAGAATGGTATCATAAGTTTGATATATTCATGCAGTCCCAAGGCTTTCATAGAAGTCAAGTGAATCACTACTTGTACACTAAGAAGACAGCAGATGACAGCCTGATTATCTTGGTTTTGTATGTTGATGACATGCTGATTGCTGACAGGGATACTCATGCCTTGGATTCATCGAAGCAAAGTCTTCATGGCAGCTTTGACATGAAGGATCTTGGTGATGCAAATAACATTCTTGGCATGCGAATACTTAGAGATAGATGGAAAGGCTTACTCTATCTATCTCAGTAAGAGTATGTCTTCAAAGTTTTGCATCGTTTCAATATGAAAGGGGGAAAAACAATTGGGATTCCATTGGCTCCATTAGTGGAACTTAGTGCAAAGGACAGTCCTACATCTGATGATGAGAAGGCTGAAATGGCCAAGACACCATATGCTTCAACTGTTGGCAGTTTGATGTATGCTATGGTTGCTACACGTCTTGACATTGTCTTTGCAGTGGGAGTGGTTAGCAGATACATAGCAACCCCTGACAAGAAGCATTGGGATGCAGTGAAATGTATTATGAGATAGCTCAAAAGCACAAAGGAGTTGTGCATCTGCTTTGGAAAGCAAAAGGCATCTATTGTTGGCTTTACAGATGCAGACTATGCTGGTCATGCGGATTGTAGGAAGTCCACTTTTGGGTATGTGTTTACTTTCATAGGAGGAGCAGTCTCTTGGATCTCCAGGCTACAAAAGTGTGTTGCATTGTTTACTACAAAGGCAGAGTATGTGACTGCCATTGAGGCATTCAAGGAGGCTTTATGGCTTTCATATTTGGTGGGAGAGCTTGGCATCACTGAGTTATATGTTCTCCATTGTGATAGTCAGAGTGCTATCATACTAGCACGGAATCCTGTCTTTTATGCAAAGATAAAGCATATACAGGTGAAGTACCACTTCATTAGAGATGTACTTGACAGCAAAAGCATTGAGCTTCTCAAAGTGCATATAGATGATAACCTTGCAGACCTTCTTACGAAGAGTCTTACAGCAGAGGGAGTTACTCATTGCCGATAGATGATGGGAGTTGGATAGATATATGTACTTTAGCTTTGTACATACCTAGACCTAGCTGATTCTTTTCTCCTCTTAAGGCACATTGCCTTTAGATGGGAGGTTGTTGGGAATATAGTTCTCGTGTCTTTTAAATGTGCTTCGGTGTGAACACACCCTTAGCACTTGTACTTACAGATATATATCTATCTAAAAACCTAAAAGTACACACTCGTCATTGTACCTAAAAACGTGCTCACTCTCTACTCTGCTCTCTCTCACTCTCTTTTTCTCTCACTGCGCACATCGATATACTGTCTCGATCTCCGTGCCTAACCGGTCCCTACAGAAGTCGTAGCACCGCAGTATCAACTTATAAAAGATTGGGTGGATGGGTGGGAAAGGAAGAGAAGAGTGTCTTTGTTTCTTGGTGATGTAGTGGAAATGAAGGGTGAAATCAGTAGATGATGTCGAACCCCCAACTTGTCTTTGCCTTCTCTGATGAACATGGTCTTTAGCTCTCTAAGCTCCTGTGCTTTAATACCATGTTCAAAATAAGAGGTATGCTTTGATACCATATTTAAATAAGCCATAGTGCAGAGAAAGAATAGGGTTTGCGGGAAGTAACATAGAGTGTGTACGACAAACACTGAGAGAGAAAAGAAACTCAGAAATACAAGAAGAAGATGGTGATGATACACTGAATCACGCTACGAGAAGAAAAGTTGATATAGTGGAGCAAAAGCTTAGAAGATAATTGCACGGTCTCGTTTGAATCAGGCGATAGTACCTGTGGAACTCTACACAGTGAAGGAAGCGAAACGTGGTTCTTTGGGCAATGGGCTGTCGAAGTAATCACTAGAAGGTGAAGGACAACTGTTGAGGGACTGAACCGTAGTCCTTTGATGTTGTTGGAGATGTGGAAGATGATCACCGGCTGTAAAGGGAGCAAACCGCAGTCCTTTGATGTTGGGGAGTAACTTGGATAGCAAAATGCAAATCCCAAAGTGTTGGAGTTGTCAAACGTAGGGAGAGCAGCCCAGATTCTGATGCTAGGTGGATAACGATGACATTAGATGATGGAGGACGAGACGGGCTGCAAAAACGTAGGTACTAGTAGCCGCCGTGATAGACAAGTGACGCTAGATGATGGAGGAGGAGCCAGGCTACAAAAACGTAGGTCCCAGTAGCCTCTGTGGTAGATGAGTGACACAAAGTGGTGGAGGAGGAGCCACGCTGCAAAAACGCAGGTACCAGGAGCCCTTGCAATAGACGAATAATGAAATCATTGATGCTAGGTGGTGTAGATTGTCACTAGAGGCTAGGATGTTGATGCCAAGGTGGAGACAATGAGGCTAGGTAAGGAGAAGTTCTCTAGATTGAATATCATAGGTTAAGGTGGAGCTTGAAAGAGAAGGGTGCCGATGCCAAGCAAATGATAGTGACGCCAGGTGGAAAATTCTTCAAATGCAAGGCTTGATGAGTGATGGAACAACGTGCTTGACGTAGAAGAGGAAGGGTGAAGGTTGCTACAAGCCTACGAACCGCAATGTCCTTTTGAAGGGGTGTGAGGGGAGGGCGAAGAGAAGGGTGTTTGATGACGGAGGAAGAGGGGTGAAGAATGACTGAAGAGTGGTGGTAAAGAATGAATGAAGTGATTGCCTATTTATAGGCATAAGTTGTCTAGGATGGCGCACTAAGTGAAACCCTAAATGAAGTGTGTAAATTGAAGAAGTGGTTTTTCAACATATCTCAACTGAAAATTTCCAGCCAACATATTCAACATAAGGCTCATGAAGGATCCAAAACTACTGCTAGAAATTCATAGAATGCATTTTTCATTAGCATATCTCAATTGTTCTAGCTAACAATGCATCAACCATGACATTCCTTTTCCCATCGATTTGTACAATTTGAAAGTGAAACATAGATAAGAAGTTGGTCCATCTCATATGCTTCTCAGGCAACTTAATTTGAGTCAAGAAATAGCGCAATGTTTTAATGGTCCATGTGCACTGTGAAATCAGCCTTGAAAGATAGTGTTTCCATGTCAAAACTACATGAGTTATAGGAAGCAATTCTTTCTCATAGATCTACAAATTTCTTTTTGCACCATGAAGAACACAACTCTTATATGCCATAACTCCGCCATCTTGCATTGAAACAACCCCTTTGCTATTCCCACGTGCATCACATTGAACAACGAATTACTTCCTTAGATTAGGCAACACAAGCACAATATTTGAAGTCATCTTTTACTTTCGCTTCTCAAATGCTGAAATTTCCATTGCTGTCCACTTAAAAGACACACCCTTCTTTTGCAAAGCATGCAATGGAGATGCAATTTCAGCAAAACTGCGCACATACTTCCTATAATAGAAACATTTTTCAAGAAACCATTGATCTCATGGATATTCTTGAAAGATGGCCATGTGCATATTGCCTCAACCTTTGCAAGGTCCATACAAATGCCATCAGCTGCTAGCGTGTACTTATGTAACTCATTGAACACGATTTCCAAATGCTTTCTATGTTCTGCTTCATTCTTTTAGTAGGCAATCATGCCATAATGGAATGTGTCTACTACAGATCCCAAGTTGGCTTGAAGATGCAATCCACCATCCGATTAAATGTGATACGAGCTTTTGTAGCCCAAAAGGCATAACAAGAAACTCATACAACCCAAAAGATATCCCAAAAGTTGTCTTAGGCACATCCTTTGGTCTAATGCGAATTTGATGATACCCACTTTTCAAAGCAATACGGCTGAATATGGTTGCCCTTGCAATCTATTCAGAATATCATCGATTCGAGGGGTCGGAAATTGATTCTTTGTTGTGATTTTATTCAAAGCACGATAATCCATGCATATGCACATGCAACATGAAGCTTCCTTTTTATGAGCTCTTTAAAATAGCCCCAAAATGGTAAATTACCAAAAGTTTCATTAAATGTGGGTGGTTGTAGAGAGTTTTTGTGTCCCACATATAAAACCCTAGTTTGGGAGGATTTTTCTGCATCTATATATAGGTAGGCTGCCCACCATTTAGCCCATTTTTGTGTGCAGGTTTCTCACTCCCATACGCAGATTTCAGCCATTAGCCTTCTACCCGATGGTAAACCAGCCTTGGTGCTTGCTGCCACATCATCAAGATCCTCTCGTCATGAACATCCTTTTTGACACGTGGGGTCTCTATCTTTGTTGTCACCTTGTTGCTTGGAGGCCTTCTATTGCTGCATTGTCAGATCGAGTTGTTGCTTGTAGTTTTCTTATCATTGATACCTAGATCAGCTTGTGTTTACAGCTCTTGATTGGTCTCGATTTGACAATTGAATCAACTTGTGTTTTTGTAGTTGTTGTGATTGCTTGCATCATTCTCCACTTCCTTTGTTGTCACTTGGGTCTCCTACTACCTTGGTGATCAATGTTTTACACTTCCCACACTCTAACCGCTTTGACTGTTGACTATAGCACTCAATATCTGTCACACCGGTGGATGATACATATGGATACCTCCCTTAGCCCACTCCCATGAGTGCCATTGACTATTGAACAGCTCTATCCTTGAGCATTCTGTACATTCTCTCATTTATTTGCAACATTGATTCATTCACTTTAGAGTTCTCTATTGTGTTACTATCTAAGTTATTGTGTTTTAGTCGTGTTCGTATGTGTTGTGTTTTCTTAGTGCAAACCCTAGCATATTTTCACATGATACTAGGGCCGGTGCTCTTGTAAAGGGTATCCTATAGATATTTTGGAGACTTGGTTTGTGTGAGGTACACGAACGACATGTTATTGATTCATTATGTCTCAGACACCTTCTTCTTTGGCTCCCATGATGTCTTATCAGGCTTCCACATCATTGGAGACCGTGAGGAAGCAATATGGACCCCACCTCTACCTTCACTTTCTTTTTCTTCTTATGTTCTAGATTTTAGTGACATGACAGAGGAGTTTGAAAAGTATTTGTGCATCACGTATAGTTGCGTTTACACCCCTCCTATAAGCTTTGCTACTACATTCGGACCAATTGGTAAGGCTGATCACCTCTCTGATCATGGAGGACATATGACATGTGGGATGATTGGCAACCCATCTTGTTTTGTCCTTGGATATTCAGATGGGGCGCTAGTAGCATTGGTCATGGTGGTTAAAAAGTGACTTAGTGCGAATGCACTAAGGATACTTTGGGGCTATGGCAGCCGAGTCCTGTTTATAGGACTTAAGGCCCTATTGTACACATTCATTGTGTGATCGCTACTCTTGGACTCTTGGCTCGTTGGCTGATGCATTCGTACACCAAGATGGTGTAGGCTTGTAGTATGGGACTCCAACCCTTGGGATGTGGTCATGACTTGGAGTGTTGCTAGCTCTTAGGCTCAGGGGTGAGCCCAATTCATAGTAGCATGGAATGGGAGATGGGAACAGGGACAGGGAGGGGGATGGCCAAAAGCAAGGAACAGGGGCAAGGGGGGGGGGGGGGGGGGGGCGGGGGAGGGGATGGGATACATAGATAGCATTTTAAAATTTATGCATGTGATGTGGTATACTATCCAAAAACATATGCATGTGTATTCATTCATATATGTATTTTCCATTGTAGAAAAACTGCATGTGTAATGTGAGCTGAATTGATATGACTTCATACAAGAGTATGTTGATTTTGTATGTGTATTTGTGACAAAATGGAAAGTCCTTGTAAGAAGTCTAAAAACACTCACCCACAAAAAAAGCCACCAGAAAACCACCTCCTAAAAGGCCCCACCCCCAATAGGGAACGTGACAAGGAAAACAGGACAGGGGACGGTCAAGATGGGGGGATGAGACAAGGGACATCCCTCGTCCTATTTCAACGTCCACTTCGGCACATTTGTCTCGGATGGCATTTTCTTCTTCTGGGGGACTTCAAACAACCGTTCCTAGTTACTATGGCTTGATTAGCTCTATAGTTGGGAGATGAGTTGATGTCCAATCCCTTTATAGTGATGAGTTTGGCTTGTGTAGTGTCTCGTATGTAGGTTGGATCTTATGGGGATGTTACATTGGTATCAGAGCATCGACTTGCAATTGGGCTCAAGATCCGATGACATGTACAAAAACCACTTTTGCTCATGAAATCGTGATGATTCGCGCCTTGGTATGCCTTTCTCTTGTTAAGGGTGGTATGAGACATTGTTGGCGGGAGAGGCGTGCACAGGGGGTGTTTACACTACCCTAACACAGACGCATAAACAAAAACTGTACGACAAAGCACAAACTGATAAAAGAACACAGTTAGGGTTAGGGTAACTCAGAGACAATGAACACAGTGAATAAATGAAATGATATGACTACTAATAATACGATGCTCATGCAGCAAACATACTATTGCAGTGAATGAATATTGAACCTCGGACTCATGTATCTCGAGGATCAGGGCAGGGGTAAGGAGTTGGAGAGTGTGTCATACTCCGAACGAATCCCGAATCGCAGCAAGGCATCCTCGGGATGTCGAAAACCAGCAAATGTAATAGTGAGAAGCTGGATCTGATGAAGACAACAGTGAGGAGAGAGAAAGACTAAAAACTCATGCAACAGGTAAGAGAAAGACTAAAAACGCAGGCAGGACAGCCTGAGGAGAGAGAAAGACTAAAAACGCAGGCAGGACAGCCTGCAGGAGAGAGAAAGACTGCAGCGACTGCAGGAGGAGAGAAAACTGTAGATGACAGCTAACAAGTGAGAGAAAGACTGCAACGATTGTAACAGGAGAGAAAACTATCAGGGCAACAGTTGGAGCTTGCGAATGCAGTAGTTTGCTGACGTGGCAGGCTGTATGATAGCAGTGCAGATGATCAGCAGTTAGTCGTCAGGCAGAACCAGCAGCAATCAGCGTGTGGAGGGATGGAAACAGGCGCTAGACTGTAGGGAATAGTGATGGACAGCAAGGGTTAAGATGTCCTTCGCGAACACGGTGTGGGCAGCAAGCTGATAACACTTGAAACCCATGAAAACGAGATTCAGAAAAGAGTGGAGGGTTGGCTTGCAATTTATAGAAAATTAGGGTTCTGGCTAAAATAAGCCTAAAAGAAGCATGTTTTGGGACTGTTTAAGTGGCTAAGAGTAATTCTTAGCACAACACCCCCTCTCAGGCCCAAAATAGGGCGAGAAAAGTAGGCTAGCTTAAATTTTGATTTATCCCAAGGCATCCCACCCCAAAGCAGCTAGGGCATCGGACAAAGGGTGTACGTCCGCTGCCTAGTGGCCTACCAAGACTAGAGAGGCCATGGTTATCTTACCAAGGGAGCCCAAGTGATCACCCCAGAGAGGCTAGGGCATCGGACCAAAGGTGCTCGGCGGCTGCCCAAGGGCCTACCAAGTCTTACAAAGGCGGATAGAATCAATGGTTTTTTTTTTTTTTGAAATGTTTTGAAAATACATAACTAATATTGGGGCAGCGGCCAATTAAGTGACAGATAGGAAAAGATAAAGAGAGTTTCCCAAGTCAAGCACAAAACTAGCAGACCAATCCCTCGCACTGACTAGGATAAGTATCTAAGGATGAGAACAAGTGTGTGTATGTGCCAATCATGTGGTGAATATGTGGAAAGGCAAAAAAAAAAAGAATGGTGTGCTTAGCAAGACAAGCAAAACAAGCAAGCAAGCAAGGGTAGAAAAAGTGTCGTTAGGAGAACTGCCATGTGTTATGCTACGAATATAGTGGATCCTAGAGTCGACCAGTCTAAAAGACCGAAAAGGGATAAATGCAAACAAATGCATGTTTACATGAACAGAATGCCAATGCATGGGGTAATGCAAAGGGAGATGCAAGAGGTCATGCTCATGCAATATGCTATGCAACGGTGCCACTGGGACAGTGCCCTCACAAGGGAATTGTTCACTTGTCCAAGTGCCCTTTTACAATCAGGTCATCCTGACGGCGCGGATGAAGTTAGAAATGCCCATAATACAATATAAAAGAATAAGTGAATGTAATGTCTAAAAACTGTAAGCATTATCACTGCCACAATCAAGAGTAGAAGCCGCTCCCTCTCAAACGGGAAGGAAAAGCAAGAGGGAAGCACCCTCTCCTCGTCAAGCTGAAGAAGTAGAGGAGGGTGTATCCAAGCCGATCCTAGGTAGCAGGTACTGAAGAACCGGCCAGTTGACCGCTTTAGTAAAGATATCTGCAAAATTATCTGATGAAGGCACAAACTCTAGGTGAGAATAGTTCCTAGCTCAACCTACTCTCTGAAAAAGTCAAAGTGGACTCCCACATGCCGTATTTGTGGTGTGATAATCGGATTGCCCGCAAGGGCAATGGCACTCTGGTTGTCGCAGTAGACAACTGTGGGAGAGTCACATGGAAAATGAAGCGCCGCTAGTAAACTCCTCGAATAGATGGCGTCGGTGGTGCCATCGAAGAGAGTCTGGTACGCAGCCTCGGCCATGGAAGCCGCCATCGTGTCTTGCCTATGGCTGGACCAAGAAATGGGAGCCACCATGGAAAAGCCGGGTGTCAGGATCTCCTGCCCAATCAGAATCAGTGTATCCCTGTAAACATAAACCGGAACTATATGTTAAGCCATAAGAAAAAGCACACTGCAAATAACGCAACACACGAAGACATTCACTGCAATGTGACATCCTAGGTGCTGTGATATACTGACTGAGTATGCCAACTGAGTAAGCTAAATCTGGTTGAGTGTGAATTAACCAAAGAAGCTTTTCTACAACAGAACGATAGGTGTGTGCATCGAAGGGTTGTCCTAGGATATCCTTCGACAAGTGGAGAGTAGGAGGAAGAGGCATGGCCATTGGCCATGTCTGATCCGAAGTATACTGTTCGACAAGCTGAAGTGCGCACTTTTGCTGTGACACAAAAATAGATTCTCCAGAACAAACTAACTCCATCCCCAAAAAATAGGACAACAAACCAAGGTCTCTCATTTCAAATGCAGCTTTAAGCTTAGCCTTAATTTCTGCTATGGCAGCAGAATCTGAGCTTGTGATGAGTAATTCATCAACGTATAGCAGGATATAGCTAATCCCCTTTGGTGGAGATCGAACATATAAGTTCAGGTCATAAGGGGTAGAATGGAATGCATGAGTCTGTAAGAACTTTTTCATTCTATGGAACTAGGATCGTTGCGCTTGCTTCAGCCCATAAAGAGCTTTCTGCAAGTGGAATACCGGATCCCTAGGTATTCCTGAAGAAAAGCCCGGTGGTTGTTGCACATAGACTTTCTCCTCCAAGTATCTGTTCAGGAAGGCACTCTTCACATCCATTTGATGTATTGGCCAGCCGTGGTGAGTAGCGTGCGCGAGTAGCAACCGAAAGGAAGTCAACTATGTAGTAGAGGCAATGATTTTTTTAAAATAATCAATGCCGTCTGAAAAATCCACTTTGTCCCGATGACTTTCTTCTAGCTCGGACGATTCAACAATGTCCAAGTCTCATTTCGGTCAATATTCTCTAGCTTGTTTTCCACGGGCTCTCACTATTGAGGATGTCGAAGAGCCTCCAGTGATGTATCCGGCTCAGAATTTGCTATGTAATCAGCTGTAAGCAACGTTGCAAATGATGCTTGAGGAGCAAGCCGGGTAGATCTTATAGGTCCCTCCGGAGAGGAATCCGGTGGTAGGATCCCCGAATCCCGCATGGTCTGCTGGTACCAGCGTGGTAACGGGTCTCGCAAAGGGTTTCTGGAAGCTGAAGAAACTGCAGGAATGTTAGGAGCGGGAAGTAGACCAGGCTCAGTAGGTACGATCTCGGATGATGTGGAAGAAGGAAACGTATTAGAATCCTATGTAGAAAACTGCACAATATCCCTTTCGTCAAAAACATCTCGTCTAACGATCACCTTGTTTGTTTGAGGATTGAAGAAACGATAGGCTTTCGCTTTAGAGGAATATCCCACAAAAATAAGGAGATTAGCTCGGGGAGTAAGCTTACCTATCTTGTCATTAGGCATGTGTGTGTAGCTATCTTGTCAAGTGTGCCCACCGCTTTGATACTAAGTCAAAATACTAAAGCTGAGAATGAAACTCATGCAATAAGCCTTGCATCAGCTCCACATTAGCGGAGGCATTCCTAGCCTTCCATGAGTGGACGACGTTTTATGGAACAAATGTGAGATCGGGTTGGGGTTGCAACCCCTGCACAAGATCCCATAGGTTCCCTGCACAAGTTCCCATAGGTTTTGTGAGTCAAGGACATGTCTCATCAAATTCGACTAGGTAGTAAAGTTTGACCTGTATAAACAAATGTTGTCATTAAATGCATTCTTGGCGGAAGATGAGCTAGAACCATGGAGGCAAACTGTGGAGGCAACTGATCCACACTTGGGAGAGACTGAGTAGGATACACAGGCTGTAATGACCCGGAAAGTGTATATGAGATAGGTGAAACACCATCCGGCTGAGGGAAGGATGAGGTTCTAAAGGATGTGCCTATGTTTCCAAAACTCTCGATGTGATGTGCGGTGCGACATGAGGTGTCTGAAATGGAAATGTAAATGGTATAAATGGAAGTGGTGAAGCAACGGAAGAATGTGGTGGGATGGGTGGGTTTTGAAAGTGAGGTATATGAGGTGCAGATTCTTTTTGTTCATTTTTATCATTTAAAGATTGAAAATGAAATTGTGAAGATAATGATGCACCATGTAATGAAGTGAAAGGAACACCAAATTCATTCTGATTATGTGAAGTAGATGGAAAAGAAGCAAGGGCAGAAGAAGAGGTACCTGACTTTTTCTTATAGTCCACGCGACGTGTGCTAATATACAAGAATTGGTCCTCAAGAGGACCTTTTCCGTAGTCAACAGACTGGACTCTTTCTTCCACATGAACTCTATTAGTATATTGCAAAATAGAAGAGGTAAAAGAAGAAGGTACAAAAGACGAATCAAAAGTACCTTGCACCGGAGAGAATTGAAGAGTCCGAAAAAATGGAAAATAATCTGGAGCTTGCTCTTCGAGAGGGGTGCCCATCCCTGATGGAGGTCTCGACGGCCCTACAACATCATCAGACTTACGTGCAACATCTGAAGAGTGACAATCATGCATACCTTCATTCAAAAGCTTTTCTTGAAGGGCAATCCTTCGGTCGAGCTCCTAAATCTTTTTTCGTCGATAGGCTATGATCAGTTTATATTCTTCAGAGGTGAGCTTGCCTATCTGTTCTTCCATGTACTCATATGTGTCTTCCACCATGTCGGAACTTTGTGGAGCAAGCTGATCGGCCCACTCTCGCTCGGTTCTCGCCATAGGTTGTTCTGGAGAGAGAATTGGTGTTGATGTGTTCGAAGCCATTTGAACTTAATGTTGTTCTTGCTTCTTGCGAAGAGCTCTTAGATCAAAGGCCTAGGTTTCTCAGAGAGTACCAGGCTCTGATACCATCTAAAGAGAATACCCTAACACAGAAGCATAAACAGAAACCGTACGACAAAGCAGAGATTGATAAAAGAACACAGTTAGGGTTAAGGTAACTCAGAGACAACGAACACAGTGAATAAATGAAATGATATGACTACTAATAATACGATGCTCATGCAGTAAACACACTATTGCAGTGAATGAATACTGAACCTCGAACTCCTGTATCTCAAGGATTGGGGCAGGGGTAATGAGTTGGAGAGTGTGTCGTACTCAGAACGGATCCTGAATCGCAGCAAGGCAGCCTCCAGATGTCGAACACCAGTAAACGCAGCAGTGAGAAGCTGGATCTGATGCGGACAGCAGTGAGGAGAGAGAAAAACTAGAAATGCAGGCAGCAAGTGAGAGAAAGACTAAAAACGCAGGCAAGAGGTGAGAGAGATTAAAAACGCAGGCAGGACAGCTTGGAAGAGAGAGAAAGAGTAAAAACACAGTCAGCAGGTGAGAGGAAGAGTAGAAACATAGGCAAGACAGCCTGCAGGAGAGAGAAAGATTGCATCGACTGCAACAGCAGGAGAGAGAATTGGCTGCCAATTTATAGAAAATTAGGGTTCTGGCTAAAATAAGCCTAAAATAAGCATGTTTTGGGGCTGTTTAAGTGGCTAAGAGCAATTCTTAGCATAACAGGGGGCACGTGTTGCGGGTGGTGGGTATGAGAGCAATGATTTTTCGTACTTGTACTCGGGTTATGTGTTGGGGTGATGGCAGTGTGCAAGTGTTTTTCGGTTGTTCCAATGATTGGAGTTCGGGGAGTTGCCACTCTAGGGCTATGGCAAAGCATCATTGTAGTTTGAAACCTTGTAGCTTGAATTAGCATAGGAGAATTTTCATTGATAGTAATGTAATATTTAATGGTAAGTTTAGCATCGATTTTAAGTTTAGTATAACATTAAATGCTACAGTCATTTTTAATATTTAATGCTTATGTTAATGCTACAATTAATTTAGTGCTTATGTTACTAATGTTAATCTTATTGTCAAGTTGGATTTTGGGTGTTGGGGAAAGAGGAGATGATTGATAACCGTGGAAACAGAAAATGATTATCTTGGAGGATGAGAACATCTCGATTATTTGAAAACGATTAACTTGGAGAAAGAGAACATCTCAATTATGAATTTTTTGGAGAAAGAGAAAGTCTCGATTGAGTGAGAGGGAAAGATCAACCGATTGATTGAAATATAGGTGAGAGAGAGTGGTGACTTGGATAGACGAACTGCCAGAAATCCATCATGGTAGGGTGGAATGTCACAGCAGGGCAGCCAACAGAGCGATGCCACTTTGTTCGGAATATGAACGATCAAATTGACTTTGCGGGGTGGAATGGACAACACCGTTTGGTGGGTTCGACCTTTGCTATGCGTGAGGGGTGGGCCGTTTTTCCTTTTTGGAATGAAGACGTGGAAGATGGCCTGTTTTAATGACTGTGAAAATTGCAGACTTCAAGGCTGAATTAGAACATGCTATTGCTATTTCAGATATGGGCTGTCTATACTATTATTTTGGGATTCAATTCACCCAAAATTATCATGGTGTCATGATGCCATAATTACAATATGTAGATAAGTTGTTACATAGGTTAATATGCAATATTGCAAACCTATGTGTACTCCTATGGAGCCTGGCTTGAAGCTGTTTATGCATATGGTGAAGAGATGTCTGATGTTGCAATTTACAGCCAAGTTGTTGGTTTTCTTATTTATCTTTACAATACACACCTTCATATTCAGTATGTAGTGTCTCAGGTGAGTAGGTATATGCATAGTCCACGTACTATACATTGGCAAGTTATTAAGCGGATCTTCAAATACTTGCAAGGTACTTTGTCACATGCATTATTATTTCATGGGGAGAGACTTGCAATTTTAGGCTTATAGTGATTTGGATTGGGTTGGTGATGCAGACACTAGGTGTCTTGAGGACATGTATTTTTGAAAACCTCACTTAACATGTGGATTAGTTTTTAATCACATGATTAAGTAAATATTGCACATGTGAGGTGCAACTGGGGTTAAAGTAAAATTACAAGCCCGGGACCAAAAGAAATCACAGGATGTAAAATGCAAAAGTTACTATAAGTTATGCCACACAGGTACTTGGTGGTATCTGGTGCCAGTTGTTGGTCTAGGTGGTCCGTTTGGCCATAAATGTCAGTTGGTGACACTAGAGAAGTGGCATTTAAGGGTACCTAATGTCAAATTGATGATCAAAGATGGCGTAGAGACACTCGGGAATGGAAGTTGCCTAGCCAATTTATTGATTGGCCAATCAGATTATTTTTCAAGACATCAAAATAATTATTAGATTAATTTTCCATGAAACCAGTCTTCCTTCCGTGTATGGGTAGTAAATCCCTGACTACAACTTAATTACAGCAGCAAACAATTAATTCAAATCTGAAAATACAAATTTATATACTGATCTTGGATAAGACACATCCGATTGGTCCCAAAACTGGTACCCCTTTTGGTATTTCTTTAGCTTTATTCAAGAAAAAGTTGATTTACAATGGGATTTTCTCAATCCCTTTCAGTATTCCAACTCCCCTTGCTGCTCAAAATCACAAGCAAGTCTTTAATATGATTTGCTCCTTGATTCGGGCAATCAATTGGCCTTCACTCGCTTTGATGGAGATGGAGAATGCTCAAAATTCAATTATTTGCTGGCCCCTCCACTTGAATAGGCTAAAAACAGCTTCAACCCGGTTGAATCCAAGTCTTGGAGCTTCCAATTTTTGGCACGCTTCTTGAGGCTGTTGCTAAACCCTAATTTCTGCTGGCTGATTAGAGTTTACAGCAGAGAAATTTGAAATTTCTTAGCCTCCAAGGCTCCAAAATGCTAAGATTTTCGGAGCAAGGCTATGAAATGGTTGGGAGATGAGAGGGAAAGCTGTAGAGAGAGAAAATTCAGAGTTTGTCACGAAGAATGACTGAAAATCAGTCAAATGCAGCTGCTGCCTTGCCACAACAGCATGTAGATGCAAAGAATTGAAGAAAATCAGTCATTTATTGCTGCTGCCTTGTCTCAACAGCCTGTAGATGCTGTTAACTGCTATTGATTGGTCTTCTTCTGCCCTTGGCTGCCTCAGAAGGTCCTCCAATTGCTGCAAATTAGACCAGCAGCCTCTCCTCCCTCTCTTGTAGGCTGAATTTATAAAAATGTCTCTCTCCAGCCTCTAAAGACGTTTTTCAATCTTGCATGGGCATTATTGACAAGTGGCAACCTTCCCAAATGGTTTTTCCGACATTTTTCATAATTAAATATTAATTTTCAGCCTTAAAATACTGAAAATTAATCTAGCAATATTTTCGGTGCCTTAAAAAATAATATGATTGGCCAATAATTAAATTGGCTAGGCAACTTCCATTCTTGAGTGTCTGTGCGTCATCTTTGACTATCAATTTGGCGTTAGGTACCATTAAACGCCACTTCTCTACTGTCACCAATTGACATGTATGGCCAAATGGATACCACTAAGTACATGTGTGGCATAACTTATAGCAACTTTTGCCTTTGACATCCTGTGATTTCTTCGGGTCCCAAGCTCGTAAATTTACTTTAACCCAAGTTGTACCTCACACGTGCAACATTTACTTAATCATGTGATTAAAAATTAATCTACATGTGAAGTGAGGTTTTCAAAAATACATGTCCTCATGACACTAGGTAGTCTACTAGTGGACATTGTTTCTTTCTAGGTTCATGCATTTCATGGCTAAGCAAGAAATAGCCTACAGTGGCTACCTCATCCTGTGAGGCCGAGTACAAGGAAGCCTTGGAATGTGTATGATTTTACAGATTGTTGGTTGATCTACGTTTACCATTGGAGGGTCCTATACCCATTTTTTTTGATGGTTAAGAGTGCTATTCTAGTGGCAGGAAATCGTGTGTTTCATGCTCACACGAAACATATTGAGGCGCATTACTATTATGTTAGAGAGAGATGTTATGTAGGAGAGATCAGCTTGATGTATATTGCTACACAGGAAAATGTTGCAGACATTTTCACCAAGGCACTACCTTGTGAGAAGTTTGAGGCTTTTTGCAAGTCCTTCAACTTGCTACCCTTTGATGTGACTGATCATTCTTGTACTTTACTACATTTGCACTGTAGGGGGGTGTTAGAATTTGCCAATTCTATGGGTAGTGCCAAATGTTTTAGTCTTTAGCTCTTTTAAAGTTCTTAGTGTGAACACAACTAAAGTTATAAGTTGTGTCACCACTCTTAGGGTTAAGAGTTAGAGTTAGTTAACTCTAGTTGAGTTAGAGCTAGGTCTATCTTAGATCTATCTCGTACCTTTCATTCTCATTCCTTTAGTTCAGCAAGTACACTCTACTATTTTGCTTCAAGACACTCTCATTGTCTCTCTTTTCTCTCCTCCATAGTTGGCTGTCATTTTCCAACAATGACCCACGTGGTTGAATCTATTATATCCTACTTATAAATTTTTATTTTTTGAAAAAAAGAAAGGAGTCAATCAAACATTATCTTTCTTTTAAACAATAATTGGACTTATTTACTAGTTTCACTACTTGACCGAGGCTGCCCCCTTCTTTACTATCCCACCCATCCCATCCACTCCACAAAAAAGAAAAAAGAGAGGATCAAGTTTTGCATTAAATGTAGACCGTTTTTACTTCTTTGCTCTTCTTTTGTCATCTCTCTCTATCGTTTTCAAAGTCTCTTATTTTGTCAATATCATGTCTTCTCATGGTGTATTTCTCTTAAATGTTCCCATTTTCACAGAATCTCAGCACATGGAGGATACTCGTTTGCCTTCTTCCAAAGGTGAGCACATGCATGAGCAACATCTCGAAGGCTCTTCTTCTTTGAAGTTCGAAGGAGATTAGTCCATTGTGGCGATTCTGCAAGGTCAAGTGAAGGAAATGTAGTAGTAGATAGCCAAATTGCGCACTTCCCATTCTCCATTTGTCTGCAGCCATGAGGAAGTTGTTTCTTCAGCTCCACCTTGATCCCTTTAAAGGGGAGATGAAGAAATGTGACGAGACAAACATCGACTCATGATTGGCCAAAATGATGGTGTATTTCGATTTGTATTAGTTTGATATTACTCAACGCATAGGGTAGACACAAATTATGTTATAGGCGAAGGTGTACGCTTGATGGGTGGGCTTACATCCTAAGCCGGCGATTTGGGCTGATTTTTAATTCGTTTTTTGGAACTATTTCATGAGACCGATGATCTGATTGAAAATTTTTGAAAATTATTTGAGCTTGATATGAGAAAAAAGAGCTTGGATCGTACTCTAAGAAATAAAAAAATTATTGTATAGGATGAAGGCCTTGGATAATCAAGTGTTGCTCTACATGGGATACCTCTTTGGATTGCTATTGAGGTGCTCCACAATCCTCTTCATTCGCTTGAGGATGTCTATAGGTATACAAAGGATTTTGATAATACATTGGTTGCAAGTAGGGGCAGCCGGTCAACTGGGGATTCCCATCAAGTTGTCTCAATCTTTAAGCTAAAGAAGTCATCTATTCCCATGGTAACTTATCACCTGACCTTGGAGTTGCATTAAAAAAAGGAAGGCAAGGGGTAAGGTCACTTGTAGCGAGGATCACTCAAAGGGCCTTTGTTTTGTGTGTCATCAAACATGTCATTTTTGCAGTGATTGTAAGTGTCCCTAGAACAAAAAGGCGAAGTCTACTTTCAAGACTTTGATAAATACCTTTGAGGCTCCAGGTATTTCGTTTGAAATTTTATCTGAAGAATGTTTTGTTAATGCTAGCAATAGCAATAGTAGTTCCATTAATAAAATTGTATTTGATCCGCATGATCTTTTAGAGGTCATAGGGTGTATAATGATCAAGGCGTTATAGTTTTATTTGATAATGGTTCTACTTATAATTTTATTTCTTTTTGCTTGATATAGAGTTTGCGATTCTGTACAATACTCGTTGATCGAGTTTATTGTGTTCCATATTTGGAGAGCCCTACGGTGGATCGTTGGGATTGGATGGTATTGGGTATGGAGCTCGTGTGTAACCAATAGGCTATGGTGGATGGAACTCCATGGAGAGAGAGAGAGAGAGAGAGAGAGAGAGAGAGAGAGAGAGAGAGAGAGAGAGAGAGAATACTCTTGCATGTATACATAAATTGAAAGATAGATTGATAGTGATTTATGTAGTATGAAAGTATAAGTGATAGATAGAGTGTGGATATATAGACTAAGTTATCCATCTATATCTTTGACCCTTATTTAATGCTAAGTGGTGTAAAAGGTGTTTACACCTAAACACACACTTTGACACAATAAAGTGTGTTCATACACGAGGACGAATAAATCTAGCAAAATCCCCTCGGGTCATGGATGATTGAAACATATAAAAAAGGAAAAAGAAAAGATTTTACTTCAAAGAGGTAGTCTCTAATCCCATACAATGATTTTGAAAAAGGAGATACATAAGTAAGAGAGATACAACATGAGGTTGGTCATGACATGGTCTATTGATAAGCTTAGGGACCTGATGTAAGACATGGTTCAGAGGTGTGTGTGCATGGCTTAGAGGTTGATAAAAAGCCAACGTGGCTTAGAGGCACTAGGCATATGATGAGAGGTCTAATATATGAGTATAGCTTTCAGGATTAACTAAGAGGTCATGCACAAAGTGGTTCGAATCCTCCTTAAAATATAATTCCTTTGTGAATCAGAATGAAAAAAAAAAGAAAGAAATACAATTTGTTTTGGATTAAAATTCGGCCAGAAAACCCACACAATTTTAGTAAGTGTTGGAAAGATCTTAGCACTTGCATAAGCATGGCTAGTGTCTAATTTTAATATTGTTATATTTTAGTTTTATTTTTGTTATTATATTAAATTTTGGGATAAAAGATTTTCCCTTGATGTTAATATTGAGGACATCGCGATCAATGTTGATTGCGTGCGATGATGTCGTCAAACATTGGATGCTTGGCAAATCATTTTTCACGCGATACTGAAGGCATGAGCACTCGAGTGGTCTTGTGTGTGTCGTCAATGGCCCCAATTTTATGTAAATAGACACTAATGTGAAAACCCCCAAAGTTGAGAGAAGAAATTTTGAGAATTGGGCTCAGATTAAAGAAGCCTCAAATTTTGTTATGAAATTTTGAGAGATGGGTTCAAAATGGAAAAAGCCCACTTCTTTTAAAAAGACTTTAATCAACTAAGGTTTGGTTTAAAAATCTTATTTTTGTGGTAAATGGTATCAAGGCAGATGATGAGACTATGATGTGAATGTCAATGGGCAAGGAGGTTGACGTGGTATAGGCAAGATATCTAATGACAATTATGGGGTAGACGATGAGGTAGACCAGCACGTTTGATCAGGGTGCATAGAATGCAGGTAGAGCGACTAGTAGATAGGGGCTTGATGACTGTTTGTTGGCAGTATGTCTGTCGTGAAGAATAGGTGCAGGGCATGCATGTCAAATAGACGATAGGTCTGTTGTGAAGGATAGGTGCAAGGCATGCATAGGTCTATTTTGAAGGATAGATGCGGGACACACACATAGATTAGAAGCATAGTATTTTCTCCTCCTCTTCTTTAGATGTGCAGCGAAGAGCTAGTGGCAAATATGCAAAATGGACACACAAAGAGAACCACTAGAATATTGGATAGCCATGGGTGAAGTTGAAGGCAAACTCGCTTTGATACCATTGTTGGGTATGAAGCTCGCGTGTGATTAGCAAACCATGGTAGATGGAACTCCATGGAGAGAGAGAGAGAGAGAGAGAGAGAGAGAGAGAGAGAGAGAGAGAGAGAGAGAGAGAGAGAGAGAGAGAGAGAACTTTTGCATGTACACATAAGCTAAAAGATAGATTGATAGTGAGATTTGTAGTATGAAAATATAAGTGATAGGATGTGGATATATAGGTCGAGGTATCCATCTACACCTTTCACTCTTATTTAGTGCTAAGTGGTATAAAAGTTGTTCATACCTAAACACATAGTTTTACACAAAATAATGTGTTCACACATGAGGATAAACAAATCTAATAGATGGTGCTAGACTTGGATCTTTTGATCCAACAATACCATCAGGTCATGGATTTTGAACTTATGACCCTTGACCATGTGGATGTTATTCTAGGCATGCCATGGTTCTTTGAAAAATACTCCTTGTATATTGATTATAAAAATTATGTACTTTCGTTTGAGTTTGATGATCGTTTCCATGTGATTGAGAATTGTTTACCCTGTGGGATTATAGAAAATAATATATAGATAATTTCAACAATAGAGTTTACTCAATGTTTTTTCGATCCAATTGTTACTACTTATATTTGTTTTGTTGAAAAAGTTTAATTGCCTGATAATCAATGTGATTCAATTTCTTTTATTAACAATCTTAATGTCGTTCAAATGTAAGCGGATATTTGGATTCTATATTACATGAGTTTGCTGATGCTTTTTCGTACGAGCTACTTGATGGACTTTCGTGGTCTTGCGGAACCTTAGACCATAGGATTGAAACCTTACTCGACAACCATCCCATCTCTCTCTCTCTCTCTCTCTCTCTCTCTCTCTCTCTCTTTGTAACCTTATAGGTTTAGCTTGAAAGAGAAAGATGAGATAGCTAGGCAACTCTAGGACTATTTGGCTAAGGGTTATATTGAGTCGAGTAAATTCCCGTGGAGTGTGCCTATTGTTTCTGTCAAAAAAAGAATGACATGATACGCTTATATGGGGATTACAAAGATTTTAATAAGGTGACCATAAAGAGTAAATATCTGTTGCTATAGATAGATGATCTTTGACTTTTTGGTGTGCGTTATTTTATGAAAATTGATCTAAGGTTCGAATACCATTAGATACGGATAGCTTTGGAGGATGTCCCAAAAATTGCGTTTTGAACGCGATATGGATATTATTAGTTTTTGGTCCTATCTTTTGGATTGACCAATGCTCTTGCAACTTTCCAATAGATGATCTATGATCTATTTCGTTCGTATCTAGGGAAGTGGATAGTTATTTTTCTTAACGACATCCTTATTTATAGTAAGTCATTGGAGAAACATGCGAAACATTTGCGTATTTTCTTATGTCTTTTAAGATGAGAGCAATTGTTCGCTAAACTATCCAAGTGCGAAATCTTTTGCAAGAAGCTATTATTATACCTGGGTCATATTATCTCGATTGATGACATTTGTATTGATCTCAAAAAGTTACGAGTAGTGCTCAATCGATCTATCTCAGGGACCATAAGGCAAGTAAAATATTCTCTAGGTTTTACGAGGTTTTTTGGAAAATTCGTTAAGAACTATGCTCATATTGTTAAACCCTTAGTATGTTTCCTTAAGGGTATTTGAAGTAAGAAAAAGTATGTTAGTTCGTTCGTTGTTTGAACTAGTGAGCGCGATCAATGTTTTCAAATATTAAAATGACTTGTGACCACTGTACCGATGTTGTAGATAGAAAAAATATGTTAGTTCGTCCGTTGTTTGAACTAGTGAGCGTGATCAATGTTTTTAATCATTAAAATGGCTTGTTATCACTACACCGATGTTGTAGATTATCAATTTGAATAAACCTTTTGAGGCTTATATTGATACGAGTGATTATGCTTTAGGTGTTCTTTATTAGGATGGTTGACCTATGGTGTTTGAGAGCCGTAAGCTCGTCGATGCCCAAATATATTATACCACCTAAGAGAAGGAATTCTTGGTAGTCATCCATGCACTTAAAGTATGACATCATTATTTGTATGTTGCCTAATTTATTATTGGACGAATCACCACTCATTGAGATACTTATATGATTAGCCGGATCTGGTGGTTGCAAGGCAAGATGGATGGAGCTTTTGCAAGAGTTTGACTTCAAAATTCGCTATAAGAGACTAATATGGTTGCTGATGTTTTTAGTCAAATTTCTGAAGTCAATACCTTGTCTTTCTTCGAAATTTTTGTTGGTCTCTATTTTGCTCTTAAAGGGCATTGCCAAAATGAAATTCACTTTGGTAAGATATGATAACTAGTTTAAGAGGGACCTATTAGCTTGGGAAGCTGAGGTAGTTTGGATGTTTGAAGATTGACTATTGAGAGAAAGACGGACTTAACGTATTCCATTTAAAATAGATTACTTTTTAAACAAGGTGAAGTGTGTGTACTTGATGATTAGGATATCTGTAAGAAAATTTTATACGAGTATTACGATGTTGCAAGTATTGGACATGCTAGCATACTCTAGACTTTGGCCTTGGTTACTGGTTATTTTTATTGGCTGCATATTAAGATTATGGTTGAGTCTTATGTGCGTGAATGTCTGCAGTGTTAGCTTAATAAAGTTGAATGGCACAAGCAAGTAGGGAGTTGGATTCTTTACAAATCCCCGATAGGAAATGAAATAGCATTTGTATGGATTTTGTAGTAGGATTGTCTCATATGAATCAAGATTATGATTTAATCTAGGTTGTGGTCGGCTGATTGATAAAAATGGCTCGATTTGTTTCTATAAAGACGACAGTGAGAAGCCATGAGTTGGCTGGTCTCTTTGTTGAACAATTGTATAGATTTTATGGCTTGCTTGATGAAATGGTAAGTGATTGGGATTCTTAAGTTCAATGGCCATTTCTAAGAAACGGTCTTTTAAAAATTGGGAACTGGATTGTCCATATCGTCCTCGGAACATCTTGAAACTGATGGGCAAGGCGAACAGACGGATCATACCATGGAGGATATGCTTCATGCATATGTCTCTCAAAGACAATTTGATTGGGAGCATTATCTTCTTCAGATTGAGTTTGCTTATAATAGTGCTAAGCATTTTGCTACTGGTTGTAACTTGTTTATGCTTATGTATCCACCAATTGCGATAGAGCTAGGGGGATAAAAATGTAATTTGTAGTTGATGTTTTGCACAATACAATATACAAGTGATGTTGACAATTGCAAGGGAAAGCATTAAAATGGTTTAGGATTGTGCCACATTTTATGCTAATCAACATCGTACTTCTAGAGAGCCCCAGGAAGACATGTGGGTTTACTTTAAAAGTCCCAAAGGACTCAAATTCAGTGACTACTAGCAAGTGCTATAAATTGTCTTCAAGGTATTGTGCTTCTTTTCAAATTATCAAGAAGATATGTAGCGTATCCTATGAGTCAGACTTGTCTTTGGAAATTCGAGTTCACCCTATGTTCCACGGGAGTTGTTTGAAAAAAACAATTGAGACAAGGTAACTAGATTGTTCCGATTGAGAAAGTCTCACGGCTTGAATATATTGCTTGTTATCTTTTACTCAGAAGCCAAATTGGTTCTTAATCTTAGGACTAAACGATCCCGTCAGACTATTACCCTGAATATTTGTTCAAGTGGAAAAACTATCCAGAGCATTGAAGATTCGTTTTTGTCTTGAGGATATTGTTGAGGACAACAATCATGTCTAGTGTGTAGGTTGGATCCTATGGGGACGTTACACATCTTCATTATCTTAGCTAGGCCCAATGTCAAGTTTGTGCAACTCCTTTGAGTTGTATGAATCAAAACCATCTCTTGTTTCTCCTTTTGGTGTGTTTGGCTTGTGTCGTGTCTCGTGTGCAGGTTAGATCTTATGGGGACATTACACAGTTTCTTTATCTTAGCTAGGCCAAGTGTTAGGTTTTTGCAACCCCTTGGAGTTGTATGAATAAAAACCCTCTCTTGTTTCTCCTTTTGGTGTGTAAGATGTGGATGATTTTCCGTATGGGAATTTTAATAGAGGGGGGCTCTTGAAGCAGACATCCTTAATCAAATATATCTACATCTTTTGTTTTATTTGAGCATATAAAGCAATCTTCTGAAATCCCTCTTATCTCACCCTTTTATAATCCACATCTTGATTTCCTCTCTTCTTCATTCCAAAACATTGCATTACACTCCATTTTCGCATCCAACACATTAGGAGGTGGATCCTTCATCTTTGCTCCTAGCACTCTTATCGTTCTCCACACCATATTCTATGTACCTACACTTTACTATCTCTTTGTACCATGGTACATTATTCGGGGGAATGCCATCCTTTTAACATTGTGTCTTCAACATATCCATATGTGAGTACTTCTTTTCACCTTGGGACGGTTGTGATGGGTATTGGCCTCACTACCCCCGATCACTCACCTTGCTATTCATTGATCTTTCGGACGCAAGAATTTCTATCCTTTGCTTATGGTGTGTCATCACACACTCCATGGGTCACTCCTATGCATGGATTTTCATCTTTTGCTCGTGTCCCCCTCTCTCCTCCATAGGCTACTCATGTGGTCACCATGCCCACATTTAAATCCACTGTGCATACTTTTTGCTTGCATGGTGGGCACTCGAGGATTATTTCCCAAGTGTACTCCACTCCCCCACCCGATCCTCCCTACCCATCTTTTCCATCCTAGAGCATTACCACTCCTCTTGCTATGGCCAAGTATACCTTCATGGATAATACTTGTTTGAATGGGTTGAATTTTACCACCTGGTTAAACTTCATGCAATAAGTGCTTGAATCTCAGGGTCTTTGAGACCTAGTAGTTTGTTTGGGGTCTATGTTGGACCCTCGACTAGCTTACCCTAATTACATTCATCAATGGAGAGCGACAACCAATGTTGAGCTTATGCAAGGGTGTTTCTTGAGCTTCACTCTCAGTTACAGTATTTCCCTCTTGCATTTGAGTGTTGGAGTCATCTCATTGACCGCTATGTGGCACGAGATTGCTCTCAACATATCACTCTCGAATTTGAGCTTCAAGAGTTTTACATTAAGAAAGGTGATGATATGAAAGTCAAGTTCGTAGAATATTGGTGGCTACTCGTGGAGTTTACCACTTTTGGCTCTTTGAAGTTAGACGATGATCAGATTATGTTCTTTTTGAATAATTACTTGAAAAATACTTTTATTCAACACATTATATTGTTGTTGCGATTGCGAATCTATGAGTTCGAGTGTCAGTTCTTGCGTTACGCGAGGCTGCATGATCAAGGTCACAATAAGTTTTCCATATACTCTTATTCAAAGAGGGTTTGGTTGCCCATGAAGGCAAGCCAAAACAAGGGTGACGCCTCTTCCTTTGACGAAAATAAAGGAACAAAACCCATTTGGTAATGACTTTCTAAGAAAAATAGGTTTTGCACATTGCTAGAGAATGGGCCATGTGGCGAGGAGTGTCATACCAAGGTCAACAACAGTCTCCTAAGAAGCCTCAATAGACTATTGCAATTGTTTCCACTCCCGTTGGATAGTCTAGTGGATCTATGCCTCCCATTGTTGCTCCATCTGCTCCTTTTGCCCCAGTGACCATTAGACATGTGGCAGTAGATAATGACCCATATCTTTTAGTACTCTTGAAGGATTAGCTGATTGGTCTTAGCTACTTGTTAATAGATGTATGCGATGGTGGCCACATCCTTAGACTCCTTAGTCTTCCGCTACATTTACTCATTTATACACACTCATTGCATTGTTTTTTCATTTAGCTCTCATTTTTTGTTTTGTTTTTCTTTGGAGCATCTCACTACTAACCTATATTTTGCAAATTTTGATCTCTCTTTGCAAGGCTTTGTATTTTAGTGTAGGGCTAACATGCAGGTTTTCACTAGTCCTTGCTGGCTTGGAGACATGGGATGTGTACCGTTCCTTTCGTGGTTTCATATCCATAGGAGATTTGCTCTTCTACTAGCATGGAGGCTTCCCCTCCCGAGGTGGATTGTGCAGCATCCCTCTTGATGCTATCATGGAGGTAACTTCTACCTCGCTTTTCCAATTAGGGTGCTTCATTCTCATCTTTATCTATTATCATGGATCTTGGCACCACAGAAGATTGACATTACGCTCCTCTTTCTCCTTCAGCCTCGACATCTAGGGTTGAGAGGGGGTTTCTATTCTTTCTCGATATTGTACAGGATTCGATACTTGTCTTTGACGTTTCCCCCTCCCTCAACTGGGTTGCACATTTTCTTTTGCTTTGCATGATTTCATTATCTTTGTAAAGGGCGCTAATGAAACAAATTTTACACAAGGGACACTGTCCAAGTGGCACCTATTGTAGGTGCATTCTCATCATGTAGCATTACTCTATACATCTCATTGTGTAGAGCATACTTGGGCTTGAGCTATCTTCACTGCAGGTTCTTCACCACCTTACCACCACCTCGCCATCCTTCATCACCCTTTTTCTCATCTTGAACAGCCTCGAGTGGTTGGATTAGCTTGTTTGTTTTGTGATGTGTTGAATCTAACCATCTTTTTTCATTCTCCCTCACTGGGGTACACTTAATAGGCCGCAATTTGGGAGGATTCTTTTGCATCCATAAATAGATAGGTTGCCCACCATTCAATCCATCCTTGTGTGTAGCTTTCTCAATCCCATGTGCAGATTTCAGTTGTTAGCCTTCCTCTCATTGGCTATCCAACCCACATGATTGCTACCATGTCATCAACATCCTCTGTAGCACTTGGTGTTTCCATACTTGGTATTGCCTTGCTACATGGAGGCCTCATATTGTTGTGTTTTCAGCGGCTAGCTGTCGCTTGCAGTTTTCTCATCGTTGACACCCGGATCAGTTTTGCTAAGTGGTAGCCTTTTGATCCCATTTTCCAACATTATCCAGCTTATTAAATTAATTTTTAGAATATTAATTTTGAAAATTAACTTAATAATTATTTGAGTGTCCAAAAAAATAATTTGACCAACCAATAATTAAATTGGCCCAGCCAATTGATCTCCCAAGTATCCCTGAGCAGTTATTGACCCTTAGATTGGCATTAATCAATTAATGCCTAGTCTCTAATGTCACCACTAATACTAGTGGCCAATAAATTGGGTAGGCCCAAATTTGACACTGGGGGGGCATTTCGGATCAGTCATTGCCCCAAATTTGGGGGTGATTCGGCAAGGATTCGCAGCTCAAAGTTAGCTGCAATGTCCCCAAAATTTGGTTAACTTGTGGCAATATGGGGCATTCAAAGCATCTACGATTTAGGCTGCAATCTTTCCCAAATTTGGGGCTTTATCAGCAACAAGGATTGGGGCCCAAATTTGGTTCAATGTCCCCAAATCTGGGGCATTTGGGATCTGAAATTGCCCCCAGATTTGGGGCATATTAAATCAATCATTGCCCCAAATTTAGGGTATTTTTAGCAAAGGAATGCAGACTGAAATGCCCCAAATTTGGTAGCTGAAATTGCCCTGAATTTGGGGCATTTTCAGTAGTTCAGCAAGATGGAATGCCCCACATTTGGGGGCTGAAATCGCTCCTAATTTGGGGCATTTTCAGCAAAGCAATGTAGACTGAAATAGCACCAGACTTTGGGCATTCTTAGCAAACACATGCATGAATTTGGGTTGCAATTTTCTGCAATTTCATTGAACTTCACTCATTATTTGTTACTTTTAATATAGATGGCAGTGCCAACATCTATGGGATCTTCATCATTCTTAGTAGGTACTTCATCAACAATTGGAGGAAGTGAAAGCACCACTTGGTCATGGTGGGATGAGGTAGATGTAGGGGTGCCAATGAGAGGTGGAGGAGCTCGCCCTTGGAAATGCAAGCTTTGCCCTTATGGTTGCACTAGTGGGCCTGATAGAGTGAGAGCCTATCATTGAGGAGGGGAAAGGTGTTCGTTTTTGTATTAATATATCATTTGAGAAAAGACGAGAGTTGCTTGATCGCGTAGCTACTTCTATGGGGAATATGTATGTAAGGAGGACACCAAACATAGCAGTGGATTCAACATCATGGACTCCAAGGTGAGTAGGGCATGGTGCTTCATGCTTAAGACCACTAGGATTAGCAACTATGCAACCTTCTCATGGGCCATGAGTGACAACAGCAGGTTGTTGTATTAGATAGAGTTCATTGCACAGTTCATGGGAACCAAAGAAAACAGAGGAAATAGATGTAGTAGTGGTATGCTTTTTCTATCATGACCATATTGCATTCAATTCAGCTTGTATTGTTTAAATATGGTGATGAAGATTGCAGAGTATGGACCCAGATATAGGCCCCCTTCATAAAAAACTATCAAGACTACATTGCTTCAAAAGGAGAAGCAGCCATAGAGATTGCAACAACAAATATTTGTAATCAATGGGCAAGAAATGGAGTGACATTGATAGCAAATTGATGGAGTGATACATGCCATAGGTTATCCATACATGGTGGTGTTGCATATTCTCGTGGGGATGTATACTTTGTTGGTAGTCATGATGCCTCAGAGATTGGAAAGGTGCAATTGTATTGGCATTTAAGTGGTGCGAGCCTCCAGGCAGTGCAGGTTGTCGGGTAGAAAATGGAGTGCAATTTGTGGTTGATGGTGAACCTACAAATAGGGCAATAGGAAATGTTTTAATGGCAATGTATCCACATATCACCTTTAGTCCATGAATGGCACATTGCTTGAATAACTTGTTGAAGGATATTGGGGACTTATTGTGGATTGCATTTGTTGTTGCGAAAGGCAACAAGATTGTCACATTTCTATGTAAGCATCAGTACTTGTATGCTGAGTTTCACAAAAGAAGCGACAAAGAACCTTTGAGTTCTCAAATACTCGGAAACACGATTTGCATATAAAATTTTTATGCTTGGTTAATTACACTATTGCAAAGGTTCAATTAGAGAACTATTTGTTGGTGATGAGTATGAAAATTGAAATGGGGCTGCTACTACCACTACCATTGCTGTGTTATGTAATGCATATATCTTTGATAGAGATTATTGGGATGGGGTGAATCACATTGGAATGAGGTGAATCACACCAATTATATGGTTGATCCTATCATGCATATGTTGCGGCTTGTAGATGGATGGATTCATGCATTAGAAAGATATATAAAGGTATGGATCGCATGATTGAAAAGTTGGAGAGTTTGGAGCCAAATGCTAAAAGGTATGGGCAGATCAAGGAGTTATGCATTAGCAGATGGAATGAGTACGACTCGCCTATGCATGTTGCAACATATGTGCTTGATCTTGAGTTTCCAAGGAAGATGCAAGAAAGAGACCTCGAGGTGGTTAAGGCTTGGAACACATTGCTTGCAAGGCTCTATCCTAGTTGTGAGATGCAATGCAAAATAAAAAATCAGTTCTTTGTGTATCGGTAGACATTAGGGATGTTTAATACAGAGGATGTGCTAGAGAACAAGATAACTATTGGAGTTGCTTTATGGTGGGAGGATTGTGGGGCAAAAGCTCTAGAGGTGTGGAGTTTGGCTATTCGTATTCTTAGCCAAATAGTTAGCTCGTCTTGTTTAGAGTAGCTATGGAGTTCATTCAAGCATATTTACTCAAAGAAGAGAAATCTTCTTGGTGCAATGAAGACGAATGACCTGGTTTATGTGAGCTCCAATATTTGCTTGCTAGCTTGGACATCAGTTGCAAAGGCTAATTCTTTTGTACGGTGGGGAAATGGTGATGATGATGGTGATGGCGAGGATGTTGTTCAACGCGATAAGCATTCAGGCCCAGGGGAGCCATCTTCCATGAATGAGAGCACTTAGCCTCTTGGAACTTTTAGAGTATTGACTTGGAATCAACGAGAAGCTCTTGTAACTTGCATCTTTGGTGCATATTTTGTGACTTTACATTGCATGTTTGTTGGACTAATGCAACATTGCTGATTACAATGCACCATTGGTGATTACAATGTTTTGAATCTTTATTTTTGTTGATTGTTATGTCTCTAATTTCATGGATTATGGTTGATATTGAAATAGTTGTTAATAGGCCAATTTATAAATTGTGTGTACATGCCATATGGTTGATCAGTGATTTTGTGATTAGATTACCAAAGTCATTTCTATGCATTTCCAATTCTTCATATCTCTCAAGTCACACACACACACACACACACACACACTCACATGTGTGTGTGTGTGTGTTTATTTATTCTGTCCCCAAAGGCAAAGATATATCTTTCCAGAGACTGGACTCAACTCTGTGGCAGATTCAAAGAACAAGGATAAGACAGCTATCCTATTGCAGCAGAATTGTGGGTGCAGTGAAGTGATTAGTACTAGATCTCTATCATCTCAATGGGCAAGTGTTCAGGTTTCTAGGAGTACCGGGATCAGGAACAGAGCACACTCTTTCATGACTCCAAACAGCAACTCCAGTGTTCAGGACCAGCCAACCTACAGGAGCATTGCTGTGAAGGATGATGTGCAGTCTCAGTTGGGGGGAGTGTTGCATGTTGTTGATGACGCGTATTGTCCATTCTTCTTCAGATTTATTGGCATTGTATTTAAATTTCAGTTATTCTATGACCTGGCTAGATACTTGTACGTTTTCAATGGGCCAGACCCTCGGGGGTTTCATCACAAACTCCCTCTGACTTGGTACTTCAGTCCCAGACCCAGTGAGAGCAGATCTGGGAATTCCTCTTCACTCTCATTCCTCTTTGGCATCAGCCGTGCATCCACTTGGACCTTCAGTTGGATTGTGACCCCTGGCACTGGGGCAGCAGGCCGCAGGTTGCATGCTACATAATGCATTTCATCTCTTTCCGTTAAACATGCATTATATATGTAATGGATGTGTAAAAGCATTTCTGTAAGTATACTGAAATAAGCATTTTGCAAAAGCATTTCAAGTGAGTACACTATAATGCTTGAAAAGAATACCATGTTATATTTTCATAATCACTTGTTTAATTGTTAGAGATTGCGACTTGTTTGAAACAGAGTTTTGCATGTCTTTTATTCTTTGGAAAATATATCCACAGTTGAATTTAAGGTCATAACTTGTTTTTTGAAACTGATTTTTGCAAGTCTGTCATTGCTTTGAAAACATACCCATGGTTGAACTCATACTTTGCTGCAGATAATCTGAATGGAGCCTCAGTGGTTGGTCGGGTCTTGAAGGTAGATCATGTGGCTAACTATAAAAGGAAGGTAGAGGAAGATGAGGAAGAACAACAGCGGAAACGGGAAGAGAGAGGAGTTTGCTATGCTTTCCAGCGTGGTGAGTGCAGCAGGGGATCATCTTGCAAATTCTCTCATGATGAAAAGGTACAGTGCTCGCGGTTTTGTGAAATGTTCTTGAGCTGTGGCTTTTTGCTTCTTCACCATATGATATGCACACTTATTTGTTGCAGTCTATTTCAAAAATGGTCATTTCCTAGTTAGGGTGAGAAAAAAAATGCGCATTTTCTAGTTTTGGGAAGAAAAACAAATGCACAAATGATGTGTAAAGGTCCTAACAAGGGCGTGAATGTAAATAACATTTGGAAGTTGTAAGTGAACACTGCCTGAGAGTGCTCAAGTGGGTGGCTAAGCGTGCTCTTTATAAGGTTCATGTTTTCTTTTTGAATGAGCTATAGGCTTTTGAATATTCAGTCTAAACAATGGGATTTTTGACTTCTTGAATAAGGGATACAATTTTCTACATGCAGTTTAAACAATGGGCTTCTAAGGTAGGAATTTGTGGGCTTAGGATTATTGGTTGATGAATTGAATCTGTTGTTAGGAAAATGGAGTCAGCCTGAGAATCAGGTCCTTGTCTGGATTTATCCAACTGTTTGTTTGCTTGGCATGTATATACTAAATTTTGATAAAGCTTGGATAGGGTTTAGTTCGTAACATACTCCTAAAACATGAGCTGGCTGCCTGATGCTACTGGAAATGGGGGTGAGCAACTCTACGGTTCTCAATGTGACTCTGGTAGGTTTTCTTGAAGGTTGTTCTTATCATTTTGTTGTCAGAAGGTTGTATGTTTGCTGTGATGGACTTGGAAAGTATTGTCTGATGTTCAAATAAACTTATGTTGTTATGCTTGTATGTAACTTTCTGATTCTTGGTGTGTGCTGATATCAAATATCTGTATTGAGTGTCCACAGAGAAGTGCTGATACAGGCTGGGGACCAAGGGACAAGGAACCAAGGTGGGATCATGACAAGTACAAAGCCCCTTCTAAGAAAAGGGATGAAGTTGCTGATATAAGAGAGAGTAAGGGCAAGTTGGAAGCAAGAAGAGAAACCACGTTAAGGTCCAGCGCAGATAGAAGGGAATATACGCGGTATAGTTTGAAGGAGGATACTTGGTATAGTTCAAATGAAGATGCATGGTATAATAGGAATGGTGGTGGAACTTGCTGGAGTGGACGTGAAATAACTGGTCACTACAAAGACGATGAGAAGCTTCAGAGCAGCAAGTCCAGTTATGACAGAAGTCATGGCAGACAAAGAGAGGATGTGAAAGAGATCCCAAAGAACGAAAACAGAAGAGTTTTTGGTGATCGTTTTAGGGAGGATGGAAAATTCAGAGACCAAAGAAGTGAGAAAAGACCTTGAGAGGTGACAGAGAAAAGGGATGATACTGAGGAGCGGCATGGTAGAAAAGAATCAAGGTCTTCCAGAAGCTAGTTTTGTTTCAAAAACCATGGCATTGTTATATCTTAGCATAGCAAGTTCCGAGGTGTGCACAGCCTTCCTTGTGCCTCACATTTTCTCTCATTGCCTGAATTGAGTTGCACCATCTTAATGTGTCTGAACAACTGACAAAGAGGGAAGAAACTGCCACGAGCCATGTATATGTGAGTTACAGCTTATGTAATAGCATTAATTCGGTATTCATGAGCCATAAGTACAAAATGCTGAATGGGATCTTGAAGATGTGGATAAACAGATCTAGCATACCCGCATGTTTCTATCATCATCCTATGTGCTCCAGGCCTGCCTGTACTTCCGATTTTTGAAAATATGAGTGGTAGAAAACAGAAGAAATTCTATTTTCTGAATGTAGAATGATTCTTCTTTTAGCAGAGAGAATGAAAGAGTCAGCTATTTGTGGCATCTTACAGGGCTTTTGGTTGTGGTGTTTCACTGGGAAGTAGACTCTGCTGTGTTTGATGGAATTCTCTCTGTTTTGGGCGGATACCAAACCTCTTCTCATTAGGTATTATGGAATTGATTCAATAATGTAAGCTACTAGGCATATTTTTGAGTTATTCTTGCTTCATGTGATAGTTGTTTTGGCTTTTCAAATTGGAATCTGTCAGTACATTTGTTTAGCAAAAGGAACAAAATGACTGTGTCAAACCACTTCAACCAAGGATAGTAGAAGGGATTTTTGACTCCAGCCACAACACATGAATCTGCTCATCAGCAGCTATGGTTTCTGATTCTGTATGTGATTCTAGTTCAGTTTTGGTGCTATTGGTTCAGGTTCTGTTTCAGTATGTGCAGGATCACCATTTACACAGAAAGGAGGTTAAAGGTTGATTATGAAGCTGATGGCAGCCTTGGTGAATGGTTGAGGCTAGTTGACCAACTTCTTTGGAGCATTCAGATGACTAGAAAGTCAATGTTGACAGGCCACTGTAAGGGCCCAGTGGTTTTGACCAGGACTCTGGCTGGTAGGGGGAGAGCATGGGTGGGAGACCTATGGAGTGAACAGGTGACTAAGTTGACGATATTTTATGAGCTTGACACATTTTTCTTTTGCGTTTACTTTAGTTTCAAAGCTCTCTTATCACAATTCTATATTCTGATTGTGGTACCCCTTTAGCTCTTTTCTTGCACAGAGTAGAGTGGTTGCACAATTAAACGTGGCATCTGTCCTGGACAATAAAGGATCATTGGCCTGCAGAACATATTTTCACCACAATGCAGCATGGTAGGATAAAATGTAAATTGCTTGCTAGTTGAGAACAGCTTGTAAGAGCCATGATAGACCTTGATGACAAGCATCCACAAACCAGCATTAATGTGCTGATTGATCAATGTAGACATAACATACAGGATTCCCAGTGCCGAAAGACTGGAGAGGTTTCACAAGCAATCAAGTCAATTGCAATTTTTGTTCGTTGACATGGAGGATATCTTGCCAACTGCACTTTATAAGAAGTTCCATGCAATGGGATGTCTTGTTATGTAATTAAGAAGTTTGAGATTGACAATGAAGGTAGCAGAACTCTGTCTAGAGTTCAATGGAAACTACCGACATTGCTGGAAAAGTAAAAAGAAGGTACAGGTGCCTTTGGTAGGCAAGTCTTGTGGCCCACCTAGACATGCAGCAGATACATGCATAGGCCAGCTTGTGCTGAAGTGTATGATGATAAAGGGGTGTGCCAACAACAGGTGGTTGGGTGCACTTAAGGTGAGCACAGAGGGAAGTGGACTATCATGGCAGGTGATCAGTGTTAGAATTTGAAAGACAGCCCAAATTTTTATTTTGAAGGGGTTTACTAAAACCTCCATTGCATCATGAAAAGATTGGAAGGGTGTGCCTATCTTTTTATCCTATGGTATACTCATTTTGAAGGGCAAATTTACTTGTACCCTAGTGAAGGGTAAACTCCCTTTTGAAGGGTCTCATTGGGGTGAAAAATGCCTAGCAAGGGGGTTGACTTTTTATCTTTCGTGAATCACAAAATGACCTTAAATTTCCTTCATCCTGGCTTTCCTTGGTCTCTACATAGATATAACAATGATTTGACGGTACTCATTTTGGGCAAGGATCCTTATATATGAAAAATAGAAAGAGGATTAAATTTATCTTGTTATTGAAAGATGTGCAAGGAGCTCTTCAAATATTTGATGATACTATCTATAGACACTCACTCAATTTTAAATGGAGAAGTATATATAGACAGTTGCTCTCAATTTTAAATGGAGAAGTGATTGAAAAAGGAGCGTAAAGAACCTATTAGGTTATGAGCTACTTTAAAGAGTTGTCATAAAGTTTTTAGAGTAATAAAAGAATATGTTGAAGAGTATCATGAAGGGAAAGATGAATAATTGAAATACCCAAAAGCCAAAAATATATAAATTCAAGAACTATGTGTTGTCCTTTCTATAATGTGTGTTCGATTAATATAAGCTTGCATACAAGAAGTGTGTATCATAATCTATTATGAGGTTGCATATAAGAAGTGTGCATATATAATAGTTATTTACCTTACAAACAATCATTATGCATCTCATTGATGGGAATTTGGATTTAGAAGTGTGCATATAATAGTTATTTGCCTTACAAACAATCAATATGCATCTCATTCATGGGAATTTGGATTTAGAAGTGAGCATATCTTTTTAAGTTTTAATCCTTGTTTAGCTAAACATCAAGGCGACTTAAAGGAGACCTCCAGTTCTTATTAGAAGAGCAAATGAATAATAGAGCAACTCAAAATTAATCATAAATTTTGGTTTCCAAGTATTAGATCATGCGATATACAAGCTTTGTTTCATTTGAAATGTGTTTGTATTTGGAAGTTTCAATGGAGGTGAAGAAAGATGGTAGAAAAGGAAGAAGAGGAGAGAGAGAAGAGAGCGGAGAGGGAGAGAAGAAGAGAAGGAGAGAGAAGAGAGGGAGAAGAAGAGGAGAAGAGAAAAAAGTAGAAGAGGAAGAGGAGAGGGAGAGAAGAAGAGAAGGGGAGAGAGAGAGGGAAGGAGAAGAAGAGAAAAAGAGGAGAGAGAGAAGAGAGAAGGAGAAGAAGAGAGAATAAGAGAGAAGTAGAAGAAGAGGGAGAGAGAGGAGAAGAAGAGAGAGAGAGGAGGAGAAGGAGAAGGTGAAGAAGAGGGAGAGAGAGGAGGAGGAGAAGAAGGTGAGAATGAAGGAAACTCGAAGAGAAATCAGAAGGCCAAACACGAAGACTCATTCACGGGAATCAAGAAATCCCCTCGAAAATGGTATCTAATCCTCCCACTATTCTTATTGCTTATTGTTCATGGTGCATGATTATGAAAAGTCAAGTGCATGAAATATTGACTAGTCTAGTACAAGAAATATTGTTGCACGAAATATTGCAAATACGGCATGATTGTATGGGAGTCGTGGACAAATAGAATGGATTCTGCATGGATTGACGTATATGAAACGATACGGTTTTCATAAATTTTTACATAAAATGATAGACCTTCGCGTAAAGCAATGCTTAAATTAACCAATAAAAATCACGTTTTGCATCCGTGATTAAATTAGACACATGAAATGATAGTTTCTATTCATAGGATGCATTTGCACTGATGCAGGAAAACTTAGGCTATACAAGTACTTGCACATTAGGGTTAAATACTCATTGACTAAATGTGAAAAGAGTTAAAGATCGCGGATTGTGTTGATGCTTTAAGAATTCGAAGTGCGAGTAAGATGAGTTAATCGGAAAATTTTGTATAGTACCGCACTAAGAGAGATGGAAGGGACGCATGCATCTAGATTATATCTGAAGGACTAGATGAAAAGTCTTGCGTTGCCAAGTGCGTTAACTGAACTTGGTTAGAGGGAGATAATGTAAAGAACAGGAGGAATAAAAGACCCTTGGTTGGGTTGCGAATAAGGCTTGTCCGTTGCCTTGGTTAATCAGTTAATGCTTTGAGTTAGGGTTAAGATACCATAAGGTAAAACCCAAGGAAAAGAGCAAGTTAAAATAAGTTAACCTATCAAGAATATTTGCTTGTATGATCTTGTTTGAGATTATTGGGATCTCGCCAAGTCGCGAACGATCCAGGATTGTATGCTGGAAGCATTCGGGAAAAAGGAACCATACCTTAGCAGTTGGCCGTACAAACGACCTTTGAGATGATTGTGATTGTATACTTAGGTACATTGTTTGAACTTCTTTGCTCGAGGAACTTATTCAAGGCAAAACACTTAATGCTTCATGTTAAGAGCCTAGAGGGAGAGGCAGGATCAATTACCTCCGACTGTCTATCTGGCCTTATCCACAAGGGTTGTTAGCCGCGCCGGGTATAGGGACCTAACCCGCCGCGAGAGGTTTCTCCGTGGGTGCTGCTTGGAGCGGGAGGACGCTTGGGTGCCAGGGGAGGCTCTGGCTGTAAATCCCTTGCCTTCGGATCCCACACAAGAGGCCGACATGACTTGAGATGGGATCTCGAGGCCTGTGTACTAGTCTACGGACGGAACTTGGAGCAGCAATCCTGTAGATTGTTGGGATAGCCTTCGGGCATGATACTTAATGTATTCCGGGATACGGAAGGATTATTTCTGCGGAGGCAGAAAGGAACACTTAATTCTCCTATATGGGCGGGAGACAAACATTAATTTGAAAATAAGTTAAGGAAGTGTTTGATCTTGTTATCTTGTCTTCGTGTTTGTGCCCTAAATTACATAAAGGAACCTGTGGTTAACGGGTTGATTAATGAAGCTACTTTTATGTGTCAAACATAATGTGGTAGGTAATTGATAACTAAAACAATCCCCGAGGGAAGCGTGGCGGATGTGACCGTCGGGTCCATCCTACGGCAGGGTGGTCTCGGTTAGCCGAGAGCTTTCCTCAATGGAATTTATTTGATGGAAACATTAGATAGACAAGGATCTTAGAACTTGTAAGTTAAAAACCTGATTCATACCGTTTTAGGGGATCGGAATGGGACTATGCCCTACGGGTAGAGAGGTCGAGCGATGCATCCCTCTCGTCTCCCATTCTTATTGAACCAAGTGCGGTATGAGTCTACTTTTGTCCAGTTGTATCTGCGCAAAGTGGAGTAGTTGCAGTCTGATGCTAGAAGACTGTTAGGAAGACCCGATTATAAGGAATCCGGACTTCAGGTCGATCCTAGTGGGAACGGCCGGATAAGTTCCGTTGTGGGGCAGACTCGAGAGACCCTAGTTGGCAAACCCCATGTCATTCCTTGGGAGTGGCGGGCGGCGTCTTCTAGATATGTCTCTCGATGGACTGCTAAGACATGTTCCGCGATTTGAGGAGTGGGCACGTTGAGGCCAAAATCAAAGTTGATTTTGGCCTTGAGTGACCTAAGAATGCGCAAGTGATAAAGTTAAAGTTGGTCTTTGGTTTGGGTCACTCCCCTAGAGCGATTAATTGTCTTTGTCTATGCTATAAAATTTAAAGCTATGCCTTTTGATGAGATAAAGCTTGTAATATTGTATTGGTGATGAAAATATAGATTAAGCCACCATTTAGTATGGAAAATATAAAACAATCTCATTGTATTATAGAATCATAGATGACTTTTTTTGGGGAATTTATGGTTTCAATAAAATCAACAATGTGTTTTGATGACACATTGCCAAAACAAGTGGATCTAGACTATAAACCATGTTTGCTTCTCTACTATAAAGGAAAAAAGCAAGCACGTGCAAAAACATATATTTCAATAAAGTTATCATAAGAAGTAAATTATGATCCTCTAAATAACCACAGACTATATATAGAATACCAAGAGGATCAAGATGACAATGTTGTTGATCTCCTTATATTCCTTATGGAAAAATATTTTCTTCTTAGATGAGGTGGTGAAGTAGTGAGATTGACCTTTGATCCCCAACATTGACAGGTTTTTTTTCCATCGCTATTCTTGTTATATATGCATTCATTGGTTTTCACTATTGCATATTGTGTTAAGTGAGAACAACAACTAAGTCTTGGGTTTGGTATTAGAGCCAAAGTTCAAATAGGAGCATATGCAAATTTGTAGCTGTAGCTTGTAGCTTTATATAGTTAATTGATGATTACACATTTCAAGGTCTCCCATTTCCTATATCTCTATTGATGGCTACACATTTCAAGGCCTCCCATTTCCTTCACTTGTCAATTTAGGAGCTAGAATGGCTAGAATTTTCTCTTCACTGGTAGAGTCCTAGGGTTTTGTCTCTTTAAGGATAAAAGAACTTATTGATACAAAACCTTTCTATTGTTTTCTAGCAAATTTAGGTTCCTTATATTCCTCATATCAAATTGCGAGTCATCCATGTAGATCTCTAGGAAGGAATATTGTTATTAGATATATACACACTAGCACTAGCAACAACACCAATAGTGGCCACCATAGCTAATACCAACTCTAGCATCAACGCTAGCACCAACACCAACACAAATGCACTAGGCCATCATTGCCATTATCTTTATCATTGTGTTGCCATCACCACCAACACCATTGCACCACTATTATCCCCCACCACCACCAACCTCTCTCTAGATACTTGTGGTGGGATTTTCTCCAAGTGATATTGAGCCTCATTATTGGGACATTACCTTTTTAACCTTTCAAATAGCCATTCACCAACACCATTAATAGCATCAAGACCACCAACACTAGCATCATAACGTCTCACAAGATTCTCGAGATGCTTGGCATGGGATTCTAAGTGCCACACTGCCACACCAAATGAGAGTTGATGGATAGATACCTACAATTAAGTAAGATTGTCATACCTTGTGAATTCTATCCACATTAACAAGATTATATATGTAAAGCTCACCTTTGAAATAATGAACTAGTTATTGAACACTATTCTATTAGACATTTCAAAATCGAATTTGATGAGATAAGAATTTCCCTTGCAATGGGATTTTTGGCATCAATGAAGTCCTATTGTGAGAACCAAAAGAGAACACTTTGTTACTTTCTTTGGAGATAATAAAGAATGCATGCTTCCACAATCAATCAATATTTTGAATGATTTACCTAGATAAGTTGTTGGTATTTGAATGATTGTGTAATGTTGATCCACTCCTTTGGTTGAATGGCCACATTATGGATCCTCACTCTACATTGTTTGCCTAGAGTAGGTTCATCTTCCATAGTTTGGCCTATCATGGAGTTGACTTTAGATCCAATTGCTCTTCCCCTTTCTCAATCCTGTTGGTTGACATCATGGAGTTGACATAAGATCTAATTGCCCTTGCCCTTCCTTGATTCCTTTGGTTGTTTCAATTTCCCCTTTCTCTCATTATAGAGTGTTTGAAATTTGGGTTCTTTGGGTGATTAGGATGGTCTAAACTTAGATGTCTAGTCTTTCCACATTGGAAGCATTGTTTGTTATTTACACTTCCTTGCTCTTGGATGATTATAGAGGTTTGTCCATTGACTCTACCTTTTTTACTTAGGATCCACTCAAAACATGATTTTTCCCATGGTAGTTGTATATGCTATGAATTCTCTGGTTGTCTTTGGATATTCTTCATATTGACGATTGTGCCGTTACCATTGGTGTTGTGCAGTTACCATTGGTGGAGCATACTTTTTGAGGCTCACGAATTTTGAGTCATAAGCTTCCAAAGTCAAGTTCAATTGGTGGAGGTTTTAGAATTCATTCATCTTGATGGAATCAAAGGATGTGGTAGATATCATCCTTTCACGATGTCTTCCTTGATTTGCTACCACATTTGAGAGGCCTCTATTAGTGCATTGTCTTGGTACTATTGCTTTCACCAAATTTTGGCTTCGTTAGTGATGAAAAGGCAATCAATCATGGACTAATTCACAACTAGGGTACCCATAACATCAAAATAGTGCTCCATTGCCTTGATCCATGCTTGTAGTTCTTGTTTGACATTGGTTTCTTCGATATTGAAGTTAGACCTCTCACAATAACCATGCAAACAATAAAGCTCAATAACACAAGAGATTGTAATTTACACACCTCTCCGATACCAACTTGTTGTAGTCCTTACTTGAAGAAGGAAGTAGATGGTCACATGATCCTCGAGGATGCCCTTTGCAAGCCAAGTTGTTGATCCAACACCTTTTTTCCTTCCTTTGAGCCATGGAGGATGGGTAACACTTTCTCACACACAATGAACTTAGATTCCTTGTGAAGCATGCGATGTAAGAGAAAAGGAAGTAGATAAGGAGAAGAATGGATGCAAGAGAGGGTTTTTACTCACCAAGTCCCTCACACACACACACACACACACACACACACACACACACACATTCTCTCTCTCTCTCTCTCTCTCAACTATGAATGCGGGTGCAATTTAGCATTTAGGGTTTGGTCACATCCTTCTGGACCTTTTTTGCAATGAAGTGGGTGCGATAAAAATGTATTTTCTGCAAAGCCAACCTATGGATATGCAACTAACAACATAATCAACTCTTTCCCTTGACTTGGGAATTCTAAAGTCAAAGTTTGCGCTTTAAGACACCACATAACCTTTCTTGCCTTGTCCACTACAATACAACAACATTACATTTTCCCATAAAGTGGGGTGACAAGTTGCCCTTCTTATGACCTTGTTTGAAAAAAATTGGTTTCTATTTATCTTAATATATTGCCTCAGATGTATGTTTTAGTTTCTGAAAAATAAAGAGATTTAGTGTAAACTATAAAACTGAATTCCCATTTGTGCAAGAATTCTTGGGTTTGGCACTAGGTGTGCGTGAGGCAAATTGCAACTAGTATGACCCTAGGTTTATCCATTTCAGCCCTAATGTTTGTTGCGGCTCCACCTTCCTTGCCCGTCGCCTTCATGATGGTCGCTGGGAAAGACATGTTGCCCCTCCCCTCTATGTTTACATGTCAGCGTCCATGCGCTTGGATGCTGGTAGCTGTAGTCTCACTCTAATGCATAGGTTAGCAGGTCGTACGCGATCATGAAGACATACTTTGGGGCAAACCCTTCGTGCAGACGGTATGTTTGTCCTAGATCGTTGTTCTGGTTCGATTTTTCTTTTAGTGGCACTCTGTTTGCTGCGTGACCTTCATTTTCTGGCATATTACTACCCCTCGCCATGGCTAGCATTTATCAATGCTCCCGGCTTATGCTGCTAGCATATACATCAACCCGTATTTGCATAATATACCTCTTGGATTACATGATGTAGCAATGATGGAAATCGAGCTATTATCCATGATAAATCTGTTGTGCCTGGTGGTTGCATTGATAAATTAATTTGTGACGGATCTCAATAATGATAAATTGAAGAAGTAGTTGAATATAAATATTAGTTGCCGGACCTTATATATACAATACTGAAATGGTTCTCTATGGCAATACTATGGAACCCTGGAAGTGAAGGCATCTCAATTGCATTAATCTAATATCAATGCAATTTCTCAACCTTGGCTACATGGATTTTCTTAAATATATCTAGACTCACATATTTAGATGTTACTAGGTTATGGTTGTAAGAAGCTGAGAATAAGGAATTAGTGTAAGAAATGTTGATAATATGCCATGTTACACTGACATTGGTATATAAGGAGATAAGTTGTAATTTTTCATATCTTTTTGACATATCAATACATTTACAATCTTTCTCTCCCTTCTTGCTCCAAGTTTCCATGGCTTCTTCATCTTTCCTGTCTTTCTCTCTCCAATTCTAGTCTTTCTCTCTCCTCGTCACTCTATTTCTCTCACTTCTTGCAGTCTTTCTCTCTCCTCTGCAGTCTTTCTCTCTCCCTAGTTCTCTCTCTGACAAGTGGTATCAGAGCTTCAGTCTTTGATCCATTATTTTTTTCAATTTTCACTCTCATTTTTTTATTTCAAAATTAATTTCAGACAAAAATGGTACAAGACAGTGACTAGTGGAGTGTTGCAGGACAACTACAGTTAGCAAGTGACTACATCTGGAGATATTCAAGGTCAGATATGACGGATAAAAGCTTAAATGGCTGGACGTCACCAAATTTTATGCAAAATTGAAGGTACACAAGTACGGGAGCAGTAGGGGAGTTTCCAAAGCACCTCCTGACCACAAGGACTGCATGCAGAAGCATTAATGGCAGCTTTCTTGGGAGTTTACACCTCCTGACCACAAGGACTGTATGCATAAGCATTAATGGCAGCTTTCTTGGGAGTTTACACCTCCTGACCACAAGGACTGCATGCAGGAGCATTAATGGCAGCTTTCATGAAGACCACACAGACCATTGTAGCTTTCTTGGAGTCTTTCAAGCGTGTGACAACTAGAAGCAGGAGATCTTGACTTGGAGAGGCTTGCAATTAGTTCGTTCTGCATTTTGCTATCGATGTAAAGCTTGGAAAGCAAGGACTTCAGCTGCTTGCATTTGGCAACAAATTGGTTAGGAATTATAGCTTCCTGATGTGCTGATTGATTTTATTTTTATTTTTTTTGTAATCTGCGTGCGGCATTCTTTCTTCCTCTTCTGCTTCATCCTTAGCTACTCCAAAATTACTTGAGATTTTAGCCAAGAGCACATCCTCCTCTCCTGATCCTCTTCCTTCATGATACTGTTCTTCCGTTAAGCTTGCATTCGGTACATCTTCTTGCACTTGGTGAAGCTCCGCCCCTCTACTAACAGTTGTTCGCTTCTCTGTGCTGATCGACAGGCACATTTGTGGTTCTATTAGCTGTGTTGTGTGCGTCTGTTTCTATTGTGGCTTTGTGGACATTGGTTCAGCATCCCACGACCAAAAAATCATCTGAATGTATCAGATGCTTATGGGCCACGACCCCTATAGATGCAATAAAGCTATGTACCCTGCAGTATCGTGCAGCTTCTCTGCAAAATCGAAATGAATAGCCATGTGCGGTTCCAGGGGCTTCTGTGCCTGATGGAGGCCCAATCTTACTTGCAGGAGTTTGGAAGGGGCATGGTAATCTAACCACGAGAAGAGTATAGAGCCATTACTAGTCAAAAGCTTCAGATCAGAAGCATTCTGGCATGAAGAGAGCACCTCCTCTATGGTGTCATCCTCTTTAACCTCCTCTCCGCTCCTGCCTTTGGACTGTTTTCTCCAAAGATACTGGTACCTGTCTTAGCTGCAGGAGGGGTGGTTCTGTCTACCTCCAAGCCTGGACCCCTCTGGAGCTTAGGTCGGGGAGTAGCAGGGGACAACTTGCTAGCCATACTTGTTGGAAGTGAAAACTTTTGTTCACAGCAGGCGTTCAGCGCCAAGTTCGATTGAGAACAGACTCATTTCAGCACCGCCAATGGGCTCCGGAATAACTTCATCGGCTACATTCAATTTCACAAGTTCATGAGCAGTGATCTTCAATGCCTCTGTTGCCTGTGGTGCTGCAGCAGCATCTTTCCACAAGATTAGCTGCACATGCCTCCGGACTAGCAACATAATATACAGCATTTTCCAGTATAAGCATTTTATTGCAGCAGCCTATGGCAAGAGCTTCCCCAGAACCACCCTCTCCAATGACTGTGACTGCATCTTTTCATTCTCTAGTTGAAGATTCTCGAGTTCGGAGGTCAAAGTAAGATGGTGCCTTCAAGCTTCACCTTCTCTGCAAGTATCATCATCTTCTCAGACAGCAGCATACTTTTGTCTAGTCCCAGCCCATTGACTTCTTCCTTCAAATGCCGTCTCCTTCTCTGCTTGCAGTTGACTAGAAAGTTCTGCCTGCAATAATCATATCTGAGAAAGACGTTTCCAAAGCTGATTTTTCTGTTAATAAGCTTGACAAAATAGTTTCCAATTGTGCCTTCTCTGCTGACAAAGAAGCTTCCATCTGTGCCTTCTCTGCTAACAGTCCATTATTGAACACTTCAGTTGCATTCCTCTCCGATTGTAATTTTTTTTTCAACGAGCTCTTGGTGCTGAGCAAGGAAAGCGGCTATTCTGGCTTCAAGCTCAGTGGCTTCAAGCTCAGACTTGGCTCGCAAGAGTTCAGAAATCTGCACTTCAGCTGCAGCTGCCATCTTCTTTTCTGCAGCCAACTGATCGATGAGCTCTGTTCTCTCGGCAATGGAAGAAGACAGAACAGCTTTGAGTTTCTCCTTCTCCATGATGATGGACTGTCAGGGTCGTGGTTGAATTCCTGAAGGAGAAGCATCGTCAAGTAATGCTGAAGGGGCTTGGAAGGAAGAAAAGTGCCAAAGCGGATCACTTATCAAATATCTTGCCGAAAGAAGACTCTTCTCTCTGCTTTGTGACATCCTATTAGCTGTGCCAGAACAACATGACAGTACCAAAAGCTTTATCCTGTGTTTAGAACAGACTGTTGTGCTACTTGCTTTGCGGCATGTAAAGTGAGAACAATCTCCATGGATGCCATTCCATGAATGCTTTGCAACAGAGATTTTAACAATTCCAATTCTCTTTCAAAAGTTCCCTTCACTGAAATAGGTCTTTGTAAGCAAAGGCCTTTGGGCATTTTCTATTCATCAGTTGGCCTTGTCCCTGCCGGATTTTCTCAGACGGCTGCCCTCAAATTCTGCATCTCTATTTCCCTCTCACGTGTGCCTGCTTGGTAACCTTTTAGAAACCTCAGGATCTGCCCTGTGCGTGTAGGAATGTCCCTGGCAATTGGCAGTGAACTTTGCTTCCGTTGCAAGATGTCTTTTGGAGGAGCTTCCTTCACAGTATGTGAAAGCTCCAGATGAACATGATGAAAGTACTATGGAAGAGAACATGGAAGAAGATGGGAGTAGCACTGTTGCTGAGGCAGAACTTGTTGGGCTTCGAATGAGGCCAGGAGAAAGAGACAGAGAATATCAAGAGAGCTAGCTGATTTTGAAGAATTGAAAGATCACTCTGCATGTGAAACAGAACTGGAAATCATGATGTGCATTACTTGGGGGGGGGGGGGGGTAGAATGGAAATACATGTTCTTCAGTGGCAGACATTAAGTTACTAAACTCAGGCAAGGATGCTCCAAATGCAAATGAATGGTGCAGCTTGTCAGAGCTAAATAACTTTGTTGTTTCAGCCTTTGCAACCATGCCACTGTTTCTATGTGATTAAAGGACCAAATTCAGTGTGAAATGGGAGTTCCTTCCTATTTTTGTGCAATGCTCCAGATTTACGGATACATATCTTTTTCTCAGGTCTATGGATAGCACAAGATTGAAGTACTCAAAACGCTTGGAACAGGGCCAAAACAGGGTGCAGTCCAAACAGGGACAGATTTGGAAAAGTTGCTACAGAAATTAGTAGCATCATTCTAACGACAAAGAAACAATTGGAAGCGATACTGTACATCATAAGCTTCGAGTGGAGCCATCAAACGTCTCATTTGGACACATATTTCTCGAGCTAGAGCCTATTTGGTACCGGTAGTTTACTAGCAGTTTACTGTGGACAGTTCTGGAAATTCTTAAACAGAGAGGGGTATTGCTACTCCTAAATTCAAACCAGGATTTCTACTTGATACTAGACATCCTAACCTTCGAGTCAAGCTATCATACACCTTATTTGGACTTCTATTTTTCAAGGAACAGCATATCTCTTCAACTTGACTGCAATGGCAGCAGCTAAGAACAATAGCTCCAGCTCTAGTGAACAACGTTGGCTTCAAATACATGCTAAGATGGACAAACTTGGACAAGGTTGGCTTCAAACACAGGCTAAAATGGACAAACTTGGACAAGGTTGGCTTCAAACATAGGCTAAAATGGACAAACTTGTACAAGATCAGCTTCAAACAAAAGCTAATATTGACAAACTTGTAGTTTCGATTCAATAGTGTATTGCACTTATGGAAAAAACAGCAGGACCTGAATCAAATGCTTATGTTCATGGCCAGCATCTATATGCTGATGGTACACTTGGATCAAATGCTTATGCTTATAGACAACATGTATATGCTGATGGTACACACTATGATCCACATGTATCTTATGAATATGAACAACAACAATATGCAAATGAATATGAGCAGTATACAAGTACATCTGGACAGCATGTTAATGCTTATAAATATGATGTACCATATCATAATGCAGAGTATCATCCCATTGAACCTTGGCAGTAGAATGGTTACTATGGTCAACATGCTTATGCTTATGAGCATCCATCTCTTCAACAACAAGATTTGGATAATGAACAACATGATCAACAAGAGGATGAGCAAGAAGAAGACCAAGAAGATGTACGAGTCCAAGAAGATGTACAAGAAGTGAACAATGAAGAGCAAGATGTACAAGCTGATGGTATCTTCGTTGATGAATTACATGAGGCACTTGCAGATGAGCAAGATGTACAAGCTGATGGCATCTTCGTTGATGAATCACATGAAACACTTGCAGATGTAGATGGTCATATTGATGGTTTTAGACTCTTAAAGAAATCTCATGATTATATTTTTGGGCATCAGTTTACACTTAATCAAGGTCTACAACAGCCATTGAACGCATTTGATAATGAGTACCTTGATCATGGTTATGATGACCGACACATGTTTGATGATGATATAATATATGATTTGGGCATACATGAATATAAAGATGGCATTGTGCTTCCCTATGATCCAGGGGATTATGGATGTGATCATGGATTTGATTATGGGGATACTTCATTGTATCCATTTGATCCAGGTGGATTGGAGTATGTGGTTGAGAGGCATTCTATTCTCTTGGACAATCATTATGATGGAACACCTTTTGATCCAGGAGGTTTTGAGCAGGATTTTGCACCTTCATTTCCCACTTACGATCCTCTCCATTACCTAGTACAAACTAGTGCTTTTCCTATTTTTGTAGCCTTGTATCAGAGTAGTACTCTGTTTCATCTATCCTTTTCTAGTCTTTCAGGTTTGTTTTTGAGGACAAAAACTTTTGGGAAGGGATGGATTGTAAGAAGCTGAGAATAAGGAATTAGTGTAAGAAATGTTGATAATATGCCATGTCACACTGACATTGGTATATAAGGAGATAAGTTGTAATTTTTCATATCTTTTTGACATATCAATACATTTACAATCTTTCTCTCCCTTCTTGCTCCAAGCTTCCATGGCTTCTTCATCTTTCCTGTCTTTCTCTCTCCAATTCTAGTCTTTCTCTCTCCTCGTCACTCTATTTCTCTCACTTCCTGCAGTCTTTCTCTCTCCTCTGCAGTCTTTCTCTCTCCTCTTTCTCTCTCCCTAGTTCTCTCTCTGACAAGGGTTTATAACCTTGCTAGAACTTGTGACCTTAGTAAACCCTAATTATTTGTAATTGGGAATAAGAAGCTGAATTTTAATATGTTCCTCTGATTGTATGAATACTTATATATACTATCATACTGTTTAATAGTTAGGATGAAAAGGATATTACTTGCTAAGACTAGCTTGGTTTAAGAATTAGGGGGATTTTGGTTAATGATTTGTTAAATGGCCTCACTCATAGCACAACCTAACCCTCCAAGGGCAAGTTGCAAGAAAATAGCCTACGAAATATTTACTCCTCTTTTTGATGGGATATTGTTTTGCCTCTTACCATACTATGTAATGCTTAATTTTGAATTGTTCTACTTGTGCAATCGTTCATCTTGTTTACACACACACAAACATGCAAGCAATGGACGTAAAAAATGAAGGAGAGACCTAGATCCCACAAACTGGCACACACAAAAATGAGCTCTTTTATTCACTTTTCATTTTGATACATCATGGTTAGAATTAAGGTTTTGAGTGCATGCGAGAAGCGAGTCTTTTAACGAGTGACCTTTTTTGGACAACCTCCAATTCTTGTTCCACACAGTCCACTTATTTCTTCTTTTCTCTTGGGTATATATCAAGCACCATTGTAGCTCCTCCACTCCACCACCATCTTCACCACCATCGTCACTTCCCCCACAACCACCACTAGCACCTCCTCCACCACCATCTTCGCCATTGTCTTCGCCAACTAACATTTTAATGCTGTCACCAACACCACCTTCACTACTGGTTCTCCATCGCTACTAGGATCTCTACCAACACCACTACCACTATCATTACCACTGCCACCACCACCACATCTTACTCTCCCCCTCACGTTAGCACCACTACCAACACCACCACCAACACGGTGTCTCTTTCTCCACCCATGTTTCTCCCCCCTATGTTAACTACCTCAAATATCATTTTTCCTCTCTCTCTCTCTCTCTCTCTCTCTCTCTCTCTCTCTCTGAATGTTTCTTTCCCCATGTTAACTACCTCAAGTATGGATTACACACACACACATACTCATACACAACTAGCAATTCTATTCTCTCTCTCTCTCTCTCTCTCTCTCTCTCTCTCTCTCTCATTTAATTAGGCTCACATATGGATTGAATGTTATGTATCCATTTACAATAATCATTGTAATTTTGAAAGGATTTAGGGTGAGTATGAGATCCATTGTGTTAAATACTTTTAGTAGTTAATATTTCGGCAATAATGATGTCACACTGTTACTCGTTCAATTATACACATGTACTCTTGTATGCACATATACATTCACATTTCTCTCTACTCTTAATTTGCTGTATGTGTTTTGCAATTACATCCTAACATATTAGTATTTCAAGTGTGCACACATGGGCAAAACCGTAACATAAATATTTTCACTAGATTCAATTGTGCTCTCTCACATCCTCAATCGATTAGACTTACAAATAATCCTTGCAATTACTTCACAATCTTTGTAAGTTGTAGCTTTATATTGCATTATTCATTTATTCCCTTTAAGATTGTACCATTCGACACTTGAAACTTTCAATAATCAAATAATTTGTTACACTAATAGATTTTTGTACTATTGCATGAATTTACTATAAAAAGGGGCAATATTTGTTCAAATAGTTAATATTAGGACAACAATATTATCACATTGTTACTCATTCAATTATGAACATATATATTCACATACATGTATACATTCACATATATGTTTACATTCACATTTTTCCCTTCTCTCTATTTTTTGCATGTGCTTTATTTACACATCCTATTATATTAGTATTGCAATTGTGCACACCTGAGAAAAACCACATACAAAAATTGCTTTACTTGCACATTCATCTCTCTCTTTCTTATGTACTCTCTCATCCTCATTTGATTAAGCTTACGATAATCATGCAATGGCTAAATAGTATTTGTAAAGTATAGTTATGTATTGCCTCATTAAATGTTCCAGTTGTTCCTTCCAATACTCTATCATTCAACACTCAAAACTTTCAACCATCAAATAATTTAAGAAAAGGTGTACTAAGTCCACAACTGCATTTGCAAGATGGCAAACTATTGTGTACAAAGAAAATGTATATATTCATTGTGCACAAAAAATATCAATCGAGATCCATTACTGGAGAATAGAATCAGTGATGTCTAACAAACTCTTGGGCTCCATCGTGAAAACATACTAGCTTAATCAAGTAGGGAAGTATGTGTTCCAAGAGGATGGTGTCCACGAGATTTCCCTTAAATGAGGGGGGCATATAAAGGAGGTGGGTAGGTTCCTTTGCATCTTCTCCATGCTATCATCCATAAACAGTGTCAGTGTTGGCCAATCAATATCATCAAAACATTTCATAAAAAAGGGGCTTCACGTAACTCCTTCTAGTTGAAGAAGTGGTTGTGGGATCTATTTTGCACTTGCCTTGTGTCCATATTGAAATACAAATGCTGGTGCTTGCTTTGTTTTCTTTACATAATCACTTCTAACCAGTTCGAGTAGCTCGCTTAAGTTGTCCTCCTTCATTGAGCTTTGAATTGCAATTTTGAACAAGGTAGATATTCCCTTCAAAAACTTAGCGAGGCCCAGCTAAAAAGTCACTCAATATTTGTCCACTTCCAAGGGATTCATTGATAATGATCCTTTCTACTTTGGCTACCTATGGATAAATACTCTGTTCACATCGAACACAACTAGCTTCCAGATTGTGGGGGAAAGCTAAACAAGAGCGATTGGAAAGGTGAGCATGTATGTATTGGTATGATAAAAAGAGAGCTACATTATGATCAAATATTATATTAGTTTACATAAACATATTACCTTTTCTCTTAGAAATCTTCCCTCTTTGGCAAAGCGATATAAGTATGCAAGTTGTCTTTGAGAATTCAGTGCTATTGATGCAAGGTCACCACACATAATATTGCAATCTAACATGGCATCTCCTGCTTTTATGTATGTTTGCAAAAAATGAGCTCTTAAAAGCTCTACCACATTGCGTGCTGCCTATAGTAGGTGGTATTGGTACTAAGGGATTAGGAATCTACTAAAAGCCTAGAAAAGGACTTTGCAATAGTTTTTATGTTTGTAAAAATGAGTTCCAAAAAGCCCTACCATGTTTCATGCTACCTATTGTGGATGATATTGACACCAAGGGATTAGGAACCTACTAAAAGCTTAGAAAATGACTTTGCAATAGTTTTACAAAAATGGATCTCATATCAACCTCTCATTAGGGCTCTTGTTGTATCTCACACCTACTCATCCATAGTAATACCGTCTTTTGTGAATTTGGGAGGGATAATTGCTTTGTAATTGACATCTAAGTGCATGTCCACTAGAATATATATAAAATGTACTTGCATTTAAAGCATGAAATACTAATATTAGCAATTGCTATAAGTAAATGAAGCTACCAAGTATGATATGTAAATGGAAACCAAAATGACCATATTGTGACTTTGAACCTCTCACCTCTCTGTCTTGAACAACACAAACATATATCTCGCTATGAATAACCTGTGTCATGCGTAGGGCCCAACACCTTTTCCCTGACTCTATTTGCCAATACCCGTCCTCCACAATTTGCTTGGTGAGCTCCTCCATGGAGTGTGTTGTGGGAATGAAAATTAAAATCCTTGTATCTTGGAGCACCCGATTAGCTAGATGCATGGCATCAACTGACTTTTGCCTCACTAGTATGAAGAGAGGTGTTGGCCAAAGCCCATGTCGACATTGATCGGATCCCATGGTAGAGTTTGTTGAAGAAAATGTGTCAGAGAACTAGAGTGTCCAAATAGAAAATATGCTGGTCATTCAATATCTAGATCGCCAAGCCATATTGTATGGATAGGTGTAGCTCTCCTCATTTGCAAGGTTTTTAAAAACATTCTGCAATAGCATCCTACCTTTTGTACCCTTATATGACTATGTATTATGAATTGACTCCCATCTCTTGACTCCCTTAGTACCAATATACTAACTATTAGAATGTCAACTAATAGTCTTGGAAGCCTTGGATATTTCTATTGCAAGCATTCCCCAAATTTTCTCTCCAAGTGTGAGTGTGTAGTGTATTATGTGATGCCAGCAGCACAATGTCAAGATTGTTCATCCATCAAGGCACACATAAACATGAGGTGTAAAGAGGCACTTATAGAGCATGTTGGGGGTAAAGGCGCCTCCGCCTAGCCGCTCGTGTATTACTACACTGATAGTACCCGTCACTGCACACTAGGTGGTGGGCGCTCGTCACAGTCACTTATTCTTTATTCTTTTAGTGACAATTTGAATAAAGGAAGGCTCGGCAACACATTGTGGTTGTTGGAGTTCCCACTTTTACGTCTCTCTCTTTCTTGGCTCTTGCTCTTCATCCGCCATAGTTCTCACCTCCAAGCTTGCTCCTCCCGGGTTTCACTTCCCTTTCAATTGGTATCGGAGTAAAGACATTGGAGCTTGCTTGGCATTCTCTTCAACCCGAATTTGAAGAGCTTCAATGGTAGCCATGGCACCTTCATTTGCAGGTATGTTTTGATCTCTCGCCTCCTCCTCGAGCTTCCGGACCTTCATCGGCTTCTTCTCGAGATCCATTGGAGCCCCCTTGACATTGCCAAGTTCCCCCAAGGGCTATTGAAGATCCCCCAGCCCTTAGGAATAGCTAGTGCAATTTTCCGTGTATTTTTAGGGGGTTGGCTGATCTGCTCCCCGACATTTCCCTGCTCATTCTCGGCTTCCCGGCACTCTTGGCAACCCTCCTGAGCATTGCTTGACTCCTGGAATTAGTGCTTGACTCCCGATGAATGATTCGAGTGCTTCCCCCTTCAGCTCTTTGCTGTATACACAGTTCCAAGACTGCCAAAATAGGGCAATACTTGACATTTACTGTTTAATGTTTCTTGGCATTGCTCGTTTGATGCCCAGTGATGCTTGGATGTTATGGGATGCTATGCTATACTTTGGGACTAATTTGGAATAGATTTGAGCACCGTCTGAGCTTCATTTAATAGTAAATTGCTTGCTGTAATACAATAGGATGAAGCTCATTTACTTGGTGTATGCATTGGTTCATGGATACGGGGTGCTTCCTGGAGGTTTGAATGATCATACCGATGTATTTGGAGGTTGTGAAATGCTTCTTCTTGGTTCCGGAATGCTTTTGAGCTTGGATTAAGATCCAACTTGGTCGTTCGTCACTGGCATTTGGCTTCAGTTGGCATGCTTGAGCTTGTGGGATAGTTACATGCATTTGCTCTCTTGAGAGCTTTATGTCTGTAGTTTGTTTGTAGTGGTATGATTTGATACACATATTGGGGCAGGCACCTATCTTTGTCATAGCTTTGTCAGTTTTGTATGTATCTTGGATGGTTATGTATTGAGCTACTTGCTCTATCGGTTGTGCTTGTGCTTGGTCTCTTCTCTTACCCCGAGACCCATTACATGCATGACGTCTAGACCTATGAGATGTCTTTTGCCTGATAGGTGATTGGTTTTGACAGTTCTTGGTACCTTCTTGCCCCTGGAAACTCACTGTTGGATGTATCTTGCTTCATTTTGGGACAGTTTTACATACTTCTATCATTTATTACAACAAGCTGGAATCTGCAAAATTTGAGCACTTCTATGGGGGTAATGCTTACTATTTGATGTTATCTTGGTCATATTTGGTAGACAAGTGCTTCTCTTAGTGAAATCCACCCTTTCAGCCAGTTTTAGCAGTGGTTTTAGTGCATTTTCTACTAATTACAGCAACATGAAATTTTACTTTTTTGCTTTGATTTGGGATAGTATGGCTAGTCATTTGAAAGATACAGCTCTCTTTAACATTGCCAAGTTGGATGATACCAAGTATGGATATTGGAAGTCCCAAATATGGCAGGTTTTGGTGTAGAAGTTGCAGATTAAACCCTTGTGTTTCAAGGGTGTTAAACCTGAGGATATGGATGATGATGCTTGGATGGAAGTTGATGAGCTATGCAAGTCTACCATTATTTTGTCACTCTTAGAAGAAGTCCATCATAATGTTGTTGAAGATGAAAATCAGAGTGCATGGGATTTATGGGAGAAGATTCAGGAGCTCTATGCGCAGCAGAGTCCCGTGTCATAGATGTATTGACTGAAGCAGTTAGTGGACCTTCGCATGAAGGAAGAGACCTCCCTTTCATCTCATTTTAGTCAGTTTTATGCTATCATGAAGGACTGTCTGTTGTCACAGGGTATTGAGTTTAAAGATAACTTGCACCCGTTGTTTCTGCTTGGTACCTTGCCTGAATCATGGGATATATTCCCCACGAACAAGCTTGATGGCTGAAAATCAAAGATGTTGAGAGTGCTTTACCGATTGAGGAAATCAATAAGAGAAACAATGATGCTTCCCGCTCTTCACATGCATTGACCATTAGAGGTGGCAGACATGGCAGGCATGATAATGATCATAAGGGCAGGGACTCTCAGAAGTCTAGGTCCAAGTCACGTGGTCATAGTAAGTCCCGTGGATGGAAGTTTGATCTTACCTGTCATTATTGTGGGAAAGCAGGAAATATTAGGCCACAGTGCCATAAAATGCGTGATGATAAGTGCAAGGAAAAGGGAAAAGAAAAAGTGCAAGAAAAGTCTTCTGAGCGCAGTATTGTACCTGCAGAGTCCAGTGTGAAGATAAAAGAGGTTAATGTCATGCATGCCATTGATTCAGATGATGATTACATACTTGCAGATTCTTCATGCGATGCCTTACAGAATTCTGAGATACATTCTATGTATGTGCAGTGATGGCTCTTGGATTCAGGTGCATCCTTTCATGTGGTACCCTATAGAGATTGGTTTCATACCTATTGTACCATGTCTCGTTTTGTGCGTCTTGGTGATGACAGGTCCCTTGACATTGTGGGCATTGGAGATGTTAGGCTAGAGTTTCCTTCTTGCACTTCTTTTGTTTTGCATGATGTACACCATGTACCTGCATTGAGTCGCAGCCTTATGTCAGCTGGACAGCTTGATGATGCAGGGTATTTTGTGTCTTTTGGAGACTCTGCATAAAAGATTACTCGTGGCAAGTTTGTACTTGCAAGAGGTGCCAAGTTTGGCAGCCTCTATCCCTTACTTGTATCTGGAGCTACATTGGATCATGTTTTGTTTGTGGGTTCTGTTCCCCATGTATCCCTTTGGCATGCTCGTTTGGGGCATATGTCTCTTAAATGAATGAAATGCTCCATGCTTTGCAGTATCCTCTACCTTTTGACTCTTCGCATTTTGATTCTTGTGATCATTGTTTGTATGGCAGGCAGACTAGAAATACGCATAAAAAGTCTGGTAAGAAACTCATGGGTGAGCCCTTGGCTCTCGTGTACTCAGACGTATGTGGGCCCATGCCCTGTCACTCACTTGGTGGGGCAAAGTACTTTATTACTTTCATAGATGATTACTCACGTAAGGTTTGGGCAATGTCTTAGACAAATTTCAGCATTGGCTTGCATTGGCAGAGAACCAGTCTAGGAAAAGGCTCAAATGCCTAAGATTAGATAATGGGGGTGAGTATGTATCACGTGCTTTTGTGCAGTTTTGTGATGACTGGGGTATTAAGTGTCAATTGACCGCTCCTTACACCCCACCCCAAAATGGTATGGCTGAACGCATGAATAGGACCATTCAGGAAAGGGTCCGTAGCATGCTTAGCCAGGCTGGCTTACTGCAGCACTTTTAGGCTGAGGCAGTTACTATTGTAGTCGTCTCATTAACAAGTCACCTAGCAGTGGCATTGACTTTCAGGTTGCAGAGGAGGCATGGGCAGGTAAGCCTCCCTCTTATGATCATTTGCGTGTCTTTGGACGTGAGGCATTCTGCCATGTGCCCAAGGACAAACGCAATAAGTTGGATCCTAAAAGTGTCAAATGCATTTTCATTGGCTATAGAGATGCAGGAGAGATGGGTTATCGTCTATGGGATCCATAGGCACGGAAAGCAATCCGTACCCATGATGTCATCTTTCATGAGGAAAAAATGCATATGCAGCCTAAGAAAGTGGTTGAGGTATGTAGAGTTATCTTTTAGGAGGAGCCACCTGCTCCCGTTCAGCCCGCTCCTAGACAGCATGTGGCATCACCTGATGCTCATGGCCCAGATGCTAGATATGCTGATGTTAGACTGGATATCAGTCAGGCAACAGAGCCTGGGTTGAGGCGTTCTACTAGAGACAGACACCCTCCTAACTATTTTGAGCTCTCTATGAATTATGTACTGGTTACAGATGCAGGAGAGCTTCTCACTTATGATGAGGCTATGCATAGGGGTGATTGTCACTCTTGGGAGAGGGCTATGCAGTCTGAGCTTGACTCATTGCATAAGAATCAAACTTGGAATTTGGTTTCCTTGCCTCAGGGTAATAAGGCTTTGCCATACAAGTAGGTGTACAAGCTAAAAAGTACCTCTGGACACCTCAAACCGACATACAAGGATCGATTGGTTGCTAAGGGTTTTAAGCAAGAGCATGATGTTGACTTTGATAAAGTCTTTTCTCCTGTGGTCAAGATGATCACCCTATGCTTAGTTTTGGCCTTGGTTGCACAGCTTGACTTGGACTTGTACTAGATGGATGTCAAGACGACTTTTCTACATGGGGACTTGCATGATGAGATTTACATGGAGCAGCTTAAGGGCTTTACAAACCTTAGTAGGGAACACGTAGTGTGCAAGCTAAAGAAGAGTCTATATGGCTTGAAGCATGTACCTAGGAAATGGTACCATAAGTTTGATGCATTCATGCAGTCATAGGGCTACAATCGCAGTAGTGCTATGGATCCATGCTTGTACACGAAGAAAGCCCGTGATGGTTCTTTACTGATTTTGGTACTCTACGTGGATGACATGCTTTTAGCATGGACAGCTCATGAAGAGCTAGATGCTCTTAAGGCTCAGCTCAAGAAGAGATTTGAGATGAAAGATCTGGAACAGGCCTATCATATACTTGGTATGAGCATTAGGCGTGATAGATCTCAGGGACTACTCTATCTGTCACAGAGGGAGTATATTCATAAAGTCCTTGAGTGCTTCCGCATGCAATATGTTAAGCCTATTGCTGTCCATTACCTTCTCATATGAAAGTTTCATAGGCCAATTGTCCACAGATAGATGAGCAGAGGGCCGACATGGCAAAGATTCCCTATGCATCAGTCGTGGGCAGTCTTATGTATGCCATGATAGCCACCCGTCCAGATATTACTTTTGCAGTTGGGGTTGTGGCACATTATATGGCTACACCTAGCAAGAAACATTGGGATGATGTGAAGGGTATTATTAGGTACCTGAAAGGCACAATAGATATGTGTCTTTGTTATGGCAGCCAAGATACAGGAGTCGTGGGGTATACTGACTCTGATTATGTAGGACATGCAGATAGTAGGAAGTCCACTTCTGGGTTTTGTGTTTGGTGGTCCAAGAGGAGGAAGAGGACATTGAAGCCTTGCTCAAGTTCCCTTGATGAGCATGCTTCACATTAAAAGGGTAAGCTTCGAAGCCAAGAGTGAGTGACACAAAATATCAAAAAGCCAAAAATGGCATGAAGGGATTAATAGGATTTTTCTAGCAAACTTGATTTGATCTTGTACATATGTAAAATGATGTGGTTTTGTGCAACCAAAAATTCATCCAGATTCATTTACATAAGAGATATGCTGAATGTTCCCTTTGATTTGCAAGAGCTCTTGAATGATCTTGAAGATAAACTGAAGGATTATAGGGAGTCTTATGATAGACATGTGTAGGGCCTAGAGATTGAGGGTTTTTGACCATTATAGTGATGTAGTGGAAGCTATTAATGTTGCTAGAATAGCTTTTCAAACAAGGTTTAGCCTCATTGATAAGGAATTCAAGAAGTGGGAAGCAAATTTCCATTTTCATTAGAATCAGCATCAATATCTTCTTGTCCACAAGGATGTTGGATTTCTTGTATATCTTTAGTATATGTACAATTGTTCTTTAGATACAATACAAGAGAAGAAGAGAGATGATATTGCAAGTAAAGATAAAGAGGTTAAAGAGAAGGGGAAAATGTTTAAGAAGGATGTTGAGAACCAACTAGTACAAGGATTTGATGTTGTTTTGTTTAAAAGTGAGAACATTATAAAAGTGGAAGAAAAGGAGATAAAGTTGAGTGCAAAGATTGAAGAAGGTCCTCTTGATTATGTCCCAACATTTTCCAGTTACCTAATCAACAAAAAATGGATATGTATTGATAAATAATATTCAACATCTTTTTTATCTCAAAGAAGATTATTGCTGAGCAATCCTTGTAGCCTGGGGCCAAAATGATAAGAATTTTATAGGTTATGGACATGAATAACTAGCAAGTCTTGATGTTGAGGGATAGAATTTTCAAGACAGCTATGTAGCCTTGCATTCGTGTATTAATCAAATTGTGGAATATGAAAAGGAGGGGCTAGCGATAGAGGAAGAGTTTTTACAAATTTAGCAAAGACTTAGTATCGAGGACATGGGATATGAAGAGAAAAAGTGAAGTCTCTATCAACGAAGAAACCAAAAAGTTCAATAAATCTTTATGATGATAGTCTTCTTGAAGAAGATAAAAACCCTAAGGTATGGAATATAATTTTAAGATATCCATGGTGCTTTATATTAGATTTTGTTATGCATTATAGATAAGTATTATTGGATATTTATCTATTGACATCTTAAACTATTGTGGTTTATTGTGCAAATAGAAATTGAAGATGTAGATAACTTTCTTGGAAGAGCTAAGGGTTCAAGGCCATTGAAGCTTGGTAAAAGTCAAGGCCTTGGTCATTATATTGGAAGCTTAAATAATCAAATAGTTGAAATTTATCGCAGTAGGTTGTCAAGCTCTCCAAGCCTGCCAATGATAGCTTTGAAAGTTATCTCCAAGGTGATTGAATTTCCAAGTTTTCAATAGAGGATCAAATATGATAATTTTTATGGAGAAGGAAGAAGTTGTAGGAGTTTTTGGCTTCATACTTGTATATAGTGGATCTAAGGCATGATACTTTGGAGTTCTTGGCTCTTGCTCTCTCATGTAAGAGATGCCAAGAACTTGAGGCTCCTTCTAGGCTATATGCAACAAGAGTTCTTGAAATGTAGAGGTCTCATTGAGTGGGGTTAAAGAAAATATTCCTCTAGAGGCCCCAGTAAGTTGCTTGAATCTAGAGACTCTTTTGCAACAGAGTCAGACTAAAAGATATCAAAGGTTTCTTGAAACCCATCTTTTTCCATCTCTTTATCTAGATTGTACCATTCTGAAAATCTTTGCTTTGTACAAGAGTCTAAATATCCCTCTTTTCTTCTTTGGGTGATGGTTTATATAGTCCTTGCCAAAGATGATGTATTACATGATGTGGTTGTGACTTTGAGCTTGAATTTGTGTCAAATTTGTTTGTAGAATCATTGGAACACCTCTAAAAAACTATTTACTTTGTATCTTCCACCTCGATGTCTTGTGTGTTTAAAGTATTTTGTTCTTGCTTGATAATGTGATTTTTCCATACCTTGGGTTCACTAGATAGATAGAGATCCATATTTCTTGATAAAATATGGAGCATAGTTGTATGAAATATACTTCATAGTTAACAAATAAAGAAAGTTAATAAAGAAAAAACCTTATATGAGGCAAAAAATAAAGAGACATACATATGCAAACTTCTTACCATATAGTGAGTGCAATGTTGATCATCGCAAGCTTCTATCATTGCCCTTGTTGAGTGTTGAAATGACTTGTTTTTTGGCTGATTTTTGTTGTTTTCGAGAGCTGAATGGTTGATTTTATGAGATGATTGATTGGTTTGAAAGTGGTTTGAGAGTGTTTTGGATGATATTGATTGTGTTTTGGAAGTTCATGATGTTTATTAGTGGTTCTGTGATGTTCTGATAGGTTCTGATTGGTTCTGTATACATTCTGTATAGCTTCTGTTTTGTTCTGTTTTGTTCTGATTGTCTTCTGTAAGGAGGGATGGAGTATTGATTGATGAAGATTGAGATCTTGTGAAAGTTTATTGAATGGTTTGTGAGAGTTTGGAATGGTTTGAGTATGAGTTATGTGGTTTTGATGACCTTTTGTAACCTTCTGTAGGTCTTCTGTAGAGCCTCTGTTTCTGTTCGGTTCTGTTCTGTACTGTAGCTGTTCTGGTACTATTCTGTGTGACTGTTCTGTATGCTTCTGTATGTGTTCTGATGGATGAGAGTGTAGCTTGGGAAAGTTTTCTAGCGTTGGAAAGAGGTGAATATAAGTGCAAAAGAGCTGAAAGAAGTAGCTGCTGAAGACTCAAGTGAAGACTAGAGTGAAGTGACAATAGTGAGCTATGAAAGGACACTGTAGTGGCTCTGGTGACTCTTCATATTAGACATACCTCTTGGGAGGGATATCCACGACCTAAGAGGGATTATTGAGAGTGATTTTGAGAGATTGTAGTGAGGATATGATGTATTATTGATGGAGAGAGAGAGAGAGAGTCAGAGATAGTCAATTCTACTGAAATAGTGTGATTGTATATGAGAGATTGAGAGAGAAGACTATGAAGATATTGAAGATGAATACTATGTGATGTATTTCCATTCAAAGATGGTGTATTCCTTTGCTTTCTTTGTTCTATTGATGGATTTTGTGAAGACATTGAAGAATATGGTTGATTCTATCAAATCCGTGGGAGATCTACATGATGATGTATGAAGATTTGTTATGCCTGGTGTTCTTTTCTTCATTGTGATCATATGAAACATAATAAACAAGCTTGTTGATGTTACAAGATAGATTTTCTTGCAAGAGAATTCCCTTTTCCTTGGTGTTCCTCTTGGGGATCCATGTTTTTGGTGCGCAGCCGGGGAAACTTGCCATCAACAAGCACCAGTCCCACCAACCCAACAGGCATTAGAGGGTCCCTGTTATGTGACGTTCCTAGATGTGTCATCAGAAGATGAGTCTTCAAGCCAAGAGGTAATTAATTTTGAAACCAAACCCGAAACGGCTCTAATCCCATTTCAACATCTTAAGGAGCAACCTAAGTCTCCACCAAAAGAAGAAGTTGGTTCTAGTGGGACATCAGAAGAGGATACCACTCCTTTGAAGGAGTCGGATCTGTATCCAGAAGCAGTCCATGGGACCTTCATCCGTGAAGTAGAAGGTGAAAGGCAGTTAACTTTTGTGGATGCAGAAGGCACTGAACGCCACTTGAAGGTGGGTAGCAGCCTCCCAGAAGAGGAGTTGTCAACCTTGTACAACTTGTTGAAAGAGAATTTGGACGTGTTTGCTTGGTCCTACAAGGACCTAAAGGGAATTGATCCCACAATATGTCAGCATCATATTGACTTGGAGCCTGATGCCAAGCCAGTACGGCAACGACAGAGGTGAATGAACCCAAATTATTCCACATTAGTGAAAGCAGAGCTGCTGAAACTTCTAGAAGCCGAGTTCATCTATCCAGTGGCAAATAGTGAATGGGTTTCACCCATCATGGTTGTACCTAAGAAGAATGGCAAGCTTCGAATATGTGTGGACTTCCGCAAGTTGAATTCCAAGACGAAGAAGGATCACTTTCCTATCCCTTTCACAGACCAACTGTTGGACACAGTGGCATGACATGAGCTTTATTCCCTTCTAGATGGATTCAGTGGATACAACCAAGTCCAAATCGTAGAAGAAGACTAGTCCAAAACCACCTTCACCACAGAATGGGGGACCTACGCTTACCGAGTGATGCCGTTTGGGCTTTGCAATGCCCTTGCTACTTTCCAGCGAGTCATGATGGCCGCATTCCAAAATCATTTGCACGACTTTATTGAGGTATATTTGGATGACTTTTGTGTCTATAGTTTGATCCGTGAACACTGGGAACACCTGGAACAATGCTTTGACCGATCCCAGGAGTATGGGATTTCCCTCAACCCCGACAAATGGATCTTTGGGATCTCTTCTGGAGTTCTGTTGGGCCACATTGTTTCTGCACAAGGGATATCAACAGACCCTGCAAAGATCGAAAAGATTGCAGCTCTGACAGCACCCACCAACCTGAAACAGTTGAGGGGATTCCTAGGCCATGTGGGTTACTACAGAAGGTTCATAGCCCATTTTGCAACAAAGGCAACCTCCTTGCATAAGCTTCTGAGGAAAGATGGAGAGTTTACTTGGATGGAAGAATGTGACAAAGCCTTCCACACTCTGAAGCAGTGTCTGATTGAGTCACCCATTCTGCAACCTCCTGATTGGACGAAAGAGTTCCATGTACACACTGATGCATCTATTGAAGGCTTAGGTGCTGTCCTCTGCCAAAAGGGTTCCTCGAAGCTGGATCAACCGATCTATTATGCAAGCCGAAAAGTCACTGATCGAGAACGGAACTATACAGTGACAGAGCTGGAGTGCTTGGCAATGGTGTTTGCACTGGAGAAGTTTCGCCACTACCTCCTATCCACCCACTTTAAATTTTATGTGGATCATGAGGCCTTATCCTTCTTGATGAATAAAGCGGATGTGAAAGGACGAATGATGAGATGGCTCCTTCTATTCCAGGAGTTCGACTTTGAGGTGATTACTAAGCCTGGTCGTTCCCATGTTCGGGCTGATCATCAGTCGCGTATCCCACAAACTGTAGACAAGGAGCAAGATGATCCAGACCTCCTTGATACTTTCCTATTCTTGGTAGAAACTGTAACTCCCTGGTATGTAGACATTGCCAATCTGTTGGCAACCCAACAGTATCCTTCTGGTATCTCTAGTCGAGAGAGGAAGAAGCTTATGCTAGAATCAACCCCTACACCCTGCTAGGTGGTGCACTGTACAAGAAAGGCAAAGATGAAGTGCTCAGAAGATGTGTTGCAGGAGATGAGATTGGGATTGTTCTGAAGGCTTGCCATGACGAGCCATGTGGAGGCCACTTTACAGGAGAAGCTACAACCAGGAAGGCTCTGCTAGCAGGATACTAGTGGCCTACCATTCATAAAGATGCCTATGATTACTGTAAAAGATGTGATGCTTGTCAGCGAATGGGGAAACCCACCATGACAAGTGCCATGCCATTGCAGCCTATCCTTCCCCTGAAGCCGTTTGAGAAGTGGGGCATCGACTTTGTAGGTCCAATCGATCCTCCTACCAGAAGGAAGCAGAACCGATACATCCTCGTATGTACGGATTATGTCACAAAGTGGTGTGAAGCTAAAGCCCTAAAGCGGGACGATGGTAACAGCGTGGCCCTGTTCATGTATGAGAATATCATCACCCGTTTTGGCAGTCCCTTAGAGCTGGTAAGTGATAGAGGCACTCATTTCCTTAATAAAGTCATGGAAGAGTTGACAGAGCTATATAAGATCCGCCATCGCAAGTCCACTCCTTACTACCCTAGAGCCAACGGCCAAGTTGAAGTCACGAATCGCATCCTCTACTCGATTCTGACAAGGACGATTGCCGCACATCGTCGTGATTGGGATGATCGACTTACAGAGGCCCTCTGGGCGTATAGAACCTCCCATAAAGCAGCAACAGGACAGACACCCTTCCAGTTGGTGTATGGTACAGAAGCTGTTTTCCCTGTTGAATTGGAATTACCCTCTTTGAGAGTGGCTATCAAAGAGCGTTTGGGGGACGATGTTTCACTACAACGTCGTCTCCTGCACCTGGAATGTTTGGATGAAATTCGTAGGATGGCTCTATAGTGCATGGAAGCCACGCAAGCTCGACGCAAGGCTTACCATGACAGCTTCATCAAGCACAAGGAGTTCAAAGAAGGTGATTTGGTCCTAGCCTATGATTCACGATTTGGCAAGTTTCCTGGCAAGCTCCAACAGTGGTGGATGGGCCCATATAAGGTACTTGGCGTCAACCCTAATGGCTCTGTCCAAGTGCAGACTGTTGATGCCTCTGATGATCCCTTCATGATCAATGGATATCGCCTGAAGAAATACTTCCCTCCTTGGGGATCTTGACAATCATGGTCACTTGATCCTTTCCCTCGTTGGCGTGGCACTATCACTTTTATGATGCTACTTCTGATAGCCGTTCTTCAGCCACTCATGAAGTGGACGTAACCCTCTGTCCCCTCAAACCCCCCTTCCAGCCGTGATCTCTTATCCTCGATTTTCCACCAGCAGTGGCGAGGGTGGTTCTGATACATGGTTTTTCTACCATTCCCTTGTTTAATTCGAAGAGAAAAAAAACAAAAGAAAAAAAAAAGAGAAAAAAAATATACATATCGGTCATGGGAGAAAAGGACTTAGGTCCCTGTCATGCCGATCTATTCTTCAGGAAAAGGTGGAAACACCCTCGGGAATAGGGGAAAATAAGAAAAAAAAGAGAAAGAAAAAAAAACATGAAAACAAAACTGTTATGAGAAAAAAGGAAGCAATTCCCTGTCATAGCAGGCCTCGTTCCAAGAAAAGGTGGCAAGCACCCTTGGGCGAGAAGCTGGCTGTGGAAAAGGTGGCAACACCCAGCAGTCCAGAAAGTGGATTCATCACTTGAAATTTCCAGGATCCAATTCCGAAGCTACCTCCCTTGGTATGTTGTGTCCTGGGTCTCTCTACAAGAGCGTCTAAGTGTCCTCTAGTAGACGACATGTGCTATCCAACACAATGTCCGATTTGATGGCTACCTCCCTGGGTACGCCTCTTCAACAACTGACGACGCGATCTTCATCAACAAACAATTGAGTGACGTGAGCTTTCATCCTAACCGGATGGGGAAGTGAGTATGGGTTGCCCTCTGTAACTATCAACAGAGTGTGAGACAGAGGGTGGGGCGAGTGACCAGTATTTTTCCTTCAAATCAAATGAGAGGTGAGTAGTGTGAATGAAGTGTTGCACACACGGGATGGGCCTCTCAATGCACAAAGCACAATTTATTTCTGTGCACTGCACTATAAGGCTCCCTGGCCTTCCTTCTTGCACCATATGCCGGCACAGGGCGGGATGCACAGTTGCACCCTCAAATGCGCACAAGGCATACAACCTTTGCACAAGTGACTGTGAGGATTACATCAATGGGTTTCAGGAAAAGGCTACCCTCCTGTATCTATCAACAGAGCGTGAGACAGAGGGTGGACTGAGTGTGACTGGAGTTTCTTCAATCAATTACCGAGAGGTGAGATTGAGGGACGTTACGACACTTGGAGTAAGGTATGTTCCCGTTTCCCTATGCACCCACGGGATGGGTCTCTACCGTCATCACAGGAGACGTCACCCTGTTCTGTACACTGCACTGTAAGGCTCCCTTGCCTTCCTCCTTGCACTTATGCCAGATGGGTTCGACGCACTAATGCACCATCAATTGTGCACCCTGGCATACTCATTCTGCACCATTTCTCCTTGTCGATTCCTCAACCGGGTATGAGATATGGGTTTCAATCATTTTTCCTCGAGTGATATTAGTCATGGGGCGAGTGACTGTTCTTTCATTCCATTTGAGTGACTGTGAGTTGAGTGCAATATCCCTCATCATCGACGAATTTTATGCGATTCCTTTAACCAGCTACCTCCCTGGGTGCTGCCACATGGTCCCTGCCATGACGGACATGTGCTGTGAAGATGCCTTGGTACCTCCAGCAGCCGACAACAACACAGGACGTGCCATTGACAATCAACCGTGATCCTCAACAAACTGGGCCAAGTTTTTCTAACCCTACAACTTCTGTTTCTCAATAACGTTCATGATTTAAGTATGGGGAAGTTAGTGGATGGTCTGTGGCGTGGTCCTAGGTCCATGTTGCTCGGTTAACCCTATCCGTTAAGGTTTTAAGTGTGGGGACGCGTCCCTGCGCGTCTACCTTGCATACCCCTCTGCATATGCCTCAACCTGCTTATGCATGTATGCCATGCCTTGCTGTTACCCTAATGGGGTCCCTTCCCACCCAACCGTTCATGTTTCACCCACCCTTGGGGCTGTTCCCTTGCAGTTTTCCTTCATTCTCTGCTTTTGAGGTCCTGCCATGTGAATGTACCCTACGTTCACCGAAGTCCAAATCCAACCCATAACCCTGTTCCTCCTTTTGAATTGACCATTTTTCCTTTTTACCTACCCCTGTTCCGGTGCATGGTTTTTGAGTTTTTAATTTTTGAAGCATTTTGCGTAAATTAGCCGGTTTGCCATATGAACGCACTTTTCTTGCTTCGAAACCGTGATCTGACGTCATAGCCCTGACAACCACTTTTTCCCTGACATTTTTCCTTTTTACTCTGAGTCATTCCGATGCACGGTTTGTCCAATATTAATTTTCCAGTTTTTTAAAGACTTTTTCGTGTGTCTTTTTGACATTTTTCCATGTGAACCTGCCCTGTTTGCATCGGAATTCCAATTTGATTTGACAGCTGTGTCCCCTGTGTCTTCCCCCACCTTTTTCCTTTTTCCTCCCCCCTCTTTTCACTTCCGGATTATTAATTATTAATTTTTAAATGAGTTTTCGAGCGTTTTTTTGGTGTTTTTCGCAAATGAACCCCTCCTACTTCCACCGGAACTGCAGTTTAACATGACAACCCTGTGCCATCCCTTCTTGCGGACATTTTTCCTTCTTATTGCATGTCATTCCGGCGAACGGTTTGTCCAATATTAATTTCCGATCCCATTTTCGGGTTTATTTTTTGGGTTTTTCCCACGTGAACGCGTCTTATCTCAGTCAGAACTATGTTTTGATGTGATAGGATTGTCAGACACGTCTTTCTGCACAATTTTTCTTTTTTCTCCACTTTGTTCCGATGCACGGATCTTCCTATATTAATTTTTAATTGCGATTTTTGGTCCGTTTTTTGTGTTTTTTCCATGTGACCACCCTTTACCCCTCCCGGAACCTCCGTCGCATATTTTTCCTGTCTTCCTCCTGTCATCCTGCCCACTTTTTGTTTTTACGTCGTTTTGTTTTGACATCCGGATTGGGAGTTATTAATTTTTCTTTATTTTTATTAGTTTTTACGCGCCCGTCCCTCGCGTGAAAGCGCCCTTTTTCAATTTTACGCGTCTTAACGCGCCCCGGTCGCATCCGCGTGTCTCGTCCCTGTATCCGGGTGCCCTTTCACTTCCGTCACGGCATTTTTTTTTACCCCCGCCCCGCGCACACGCGTGGGACGGGGGGGTACGGGGGGTTACGCCTTTTCTTTATGGGACCCCCCGCCCATTTTCCCCCTTTGGGCCCCTGCCCATCTTCCCACCCTACCCCCCTTCCCACCCCCTGGGCACCCCGCCCATTCCCAACCCTTGGGCACCCCCCCCCCCCATGGACCCTGCCCATATCCCTTTCCACCCCCCCCCCCCCCCCCCCCCCCCCCCCCCTCCCCCCATGTCCTTCTCTCTCCCCGACCCCTCCCCAATCCTAACTGCCTTCCCTTCCCTCTTTCCCTCTCCCGTTGCTCCTGCTGCGTCCTCCATCTCCACCCTCCCTACCTTCATCTCCACCCCCCATCTCCCTCCACCTCCACCTCCTTCTCTTTCTTTTCTTCTTCCCTCCCTGTTCTTCTCCATCTCCTCCTTTCCCTCTCTTTCCCTCCTTCTCTTCTCTCTTTCCACCCCTCCCTCTCTCTCCATGTAACCCCCAACACACCCTCCTCCTCTGCTCCCTCCTACCTCCATTCCCTCTTCCTCCCTCCTCCTCCCCTACTCCCCTGCCGCCTGTCCGAATTCGCTGCCCATCGCCGTTGGTCCTGGCTTCGAAGGCCGCCCTGCCTCCCTTTGCTGCCAGTCGCTGGTCCCCTCCACCGCCCGTGCTGGCGCCGCCCCGTCCTCGTGCAGCCTGCCGTGTTGTCGTCCGTTGCTGCCTGTCGTTCGCTTGCCCACCTATTGCGGAATCGCCGCTGTCTGGTGCGGATTTGCCGCCGCCCTGGTGCCGTTCAACGCTCGCCTGTGGAATCGCTGCCCGCCGCCTGCCATTCACCGTCCCCCCAACGCCAGCGCCGCCGCCATCGCCGCCGCCAAGGCCACCGACTCCGTCCCAGCTCCGCCGCCGTCACCGCCCCTCCTCCTCTCTCCCTCCTCCCCTCTTCCTCCTCCTTCTAACTAACCCTCAGGTTAGTTAAACTAACCTGAATTAAGTTAATTAACCTCAATTAGTTCAACTAACCTTAGTTAAGTTACACTAACCCTACCCTAGTCAACTAACCCTACTTAGGTTAGTTAACTTTAGGTTAGTTAACCCTACCCCCTAGTCAACTAACCCTACTTAGGTTAGTTAACTTTAGGTTAGTTAACCCTACCCCCTAATAAACTAACCCTACTTAGGTCAACTAACCCTAGTACAGTTAACCTAACCCTACCTTAGTTACACTAACCCCCCTTAGGTTAGTCTCCACTGACTTGCCTTAATTTACTTATCTAACTTAACCCAGACTAACCTAGTTCCATTTGATTAACTTGACTTGACTTCATCTGACTTACATGATTTACACAGACTACCATGCCTTCGCTGACTTACTTTGACTTACTTACTAAACTAAGTTGATTTTCATGATTTACTTGATTTAATTAATTTATAAATTAATTTCCACTCAATAAAATTTCAAAAAAATTTCTAAAAATTCCCTTTGCTTTTTGCAAATTTTTGGAAATTTGTCAGCTGGAAATTTCCACCCCCAAAATTTCTGAAAATTCAATATTTCCCAATTTATCCCAAAATTACCAACAAATGTAAAAAATTCATTTAAAATTAGTAAAAAATACTTAAAAAATCTAAAAAATTCTAAAACATTCCACTCACCCCCCTTGATATTTTTCCATTCATTTTTTACTTTAAAATATTTTCATACATGGAACCCATATTTAAAAAAAAAACAAAAGAAAAACTCAACACCATGAAAAAAAAGACCAACACACAACACTTCACCCTAAAAATCTCCATCTTCTTTTCATACCCTAAATTGTGGATATTTCCTAACTGGCTGAAATTTTCTTTTTCCTTCATCCCATATCCATTTTTAATTCTTTTTCCTTTTGAAAATAAAACATAAAATAAGTACACAACCATCTACCATTTATTAAAAAACACATCCAGACAACCATACATAACTCCACACATAATACCCCAAAAATATCACACTAACCACCTTTAAAAAAATATATAAAAAACCAACACAAATACAAAGCATACTAATAACTCGTCATACAATACTAAAAAATAATCACAATCAACAAACCCACTAAGGTGTTGTCTTTGTTGTTCAATTCCATGGTCTTTACTTTTCTTTTACTGGATTCATTCCTTTTGGGGGACTCTTCCGTGCGCATTTAGGCCATTACATATACACCCCTTCCAGGTATTTATTTTACGTGCTTTATTTATTTTCATTTCCCCCTTAATCCCAAATTAATTGTTAAAATTACCTATTTATTCACCCACAGTTTCCACGCGCATTCGTGCTAAACACACTATATTTTTTTAATCAAAATAAACCCGTTGTTCACTTAGCACGCACTACGTGCGCTAAAGAGGCACTTTAATATTTTTAATTAAAATGAACTAGTCGTCACAAGAGTATGCGTTGGAAAAAAAGCGCTCCACATCACCTTAATTTGTAATCAATGAACTTGCATTTAGAGACCCAGTCTGGGTATCAAAGTCCGGGATTTGAATTAAAGCACCGTTTTCACCTAATATTTGGTAATTTAATTTTTTAAGAAGGAACCGCCATTTTCTTGCTAAGGTTTATCACTTAATAAAAATTCACCCATTTCTTAATAATTTCTTAAAATAAACGTTTCATTAAATTAATATCCCCCTCACTGCACTTAATTCCCTTTTTTAATGAACTCGTTTCGTGGGATGGGTATGCGCAGTCATTGGAGTTATTTCCATGGTCAAACACTGGTTTATCAACGATGTAGTCTTGATATGTGTCAGATGTGGTGATGTTTTGGTTTCCTGTCTTTGTTACGGTTAAGGGTACGGTATGTAGTTTTTTTCTTTTATTGCCTGATACGGGGATCTGGGTGTTTGTTTGATGGATAGCATGAAGCTTTCGGTCGCATATGTCTCAAGGTCATGTCGAATTTTTTCTAGGTTGTGGTTTGCTTGGGGTTAGTTGGTCGAGTCACGTTTTATTGTTTTGGTTGTTCTCTTATCCTTGGTTTTTTGTCTGTTGCTTTACAGGCATTCTCCTTGATTGTCTGTGTTTGTGGTGTGTGTGTAACCATTTGAATGGCGCCTTCTCACGCTCCTCCCCCTATCCAGTACGTCCCATTAGTTAGTAGGGATTACTCTTCCCTACTCACTTTTGAGCCTCTCACGAAGGCGGGACTCGCTGCTTTTGTGGCTACTTCCTTTCCATTGCTTCCAGAGGATCCATCGTTATGTGATGAGTTTCTGGCCTCCTACAACAAGAAGACAGGACTAGTCCAGGGAATTTCTATGACTTTGACACCTCGAGGCCTAGGGAAGGCTCTGTCTCTTCCCTCCAAAGGTGAACCTTTTGTTACCACTCGTCAGCTTTTCTCTAATGAAGAGATTCTGAAGCTGTTGCAAAAGCAGACAAGAAAAATGCTGGATGTTAAGAAGGTGATCAACTCTTCACGAGTTTCCTTTTCAATGATCATTGATCTCGTATGGAAGATGGTCTGTCAGTTTCTCCAGGACAGGTCTATGCCTGCCAAAACGCCATCCCAGTACTTGTCCAAAGAGCTTTTCACAGCTTCCAGGATGGTGTTGAAAGGAGTTGCTATTGATTGGAGCACTTACCTCCTCACTAAAATGGATCAACATTTCGTCAAAGTCACTAGGGGTAATTTTACCAATGTCACATATGGATCATATTTGTCTACCTTCTTAACCTATTCAGGTTTACAGAAGAGTGTGCCTCCACCTCCTCCATCAGATCTAGTACCTCCTCCTCCACCTTCAGATGAGTCAGAACCTATTGACATAGAGGATGATGATTCTCCACCTCCCCTGGTCATCCAGCGCAAACGCTTGAAGCGGGTAGCGGATAAAGCTCCTTCAGTACTTCCTTCAGTGTCCATTCCTGCTACCTCTGGCAGTGAACTCCTTGGGTATCTCACTTGTAATAACCTGTTCAGAGCACATCGAGAAGGTTCATTGGACATATCAGTCCCCTCACTGAACAGTCTAGTCTCGGGAGATGCAATTCCTTTCCTCTGTAAAGATATTCAGAGTTCCATTGAGTTGTCAGCCTGTGTTCAACAGCTGTACACGTCCTTTTATGAAGAACTCATGCAGTCTAAGGACCAGTTGCATAAGGCAACATCTGAGTTAGCTTCTGCTAAGGATACCCTAGCAGATTTGTTTAAGCAAATGGAACAACAAACCCACCTGGTTGCCACCCAAAGCGACGAGATCTCTTCTTTGAAGATCCAGTTACTAGATGCTCAATCAGAGGTTACTAGCCTTTCAAAGGAGAAGGAGAGGATGTCCAGAGAAGCGCAGGAGTTTCAAACTCTCTTAGATGAAAAACTTTCAGCTTTACAGACTGCTAATGACACAGTGGAATCCCAAGCCTCCCAAATCAAGTAGTTGCAAGATCAACTGGCAAAGTCACGCTCTGTTCCTCCAAGCCCTAATGTTCCCTTGATCCCTTCTCTTTCACAGCAGGACTTGGCTGCTGTTCAAAGACAGGCTACCTTGTGTCCTCTATTCCAAGATAAAGTGGAAAGATTGCAGTCCAGAATGGACTTGTTATGGTCTACATTTGAGCAGTTTCAGGAATATGTTCCACCAGACCATTCTTTCTTTGTCCACTACCACTTACAGAAGTTGGTCTTCTACATGAAGCTATCCACGATGGATTTACCTCTTCCCGAGGATGGATGGAGTGGGGCTTGGTTTGCTGAGTTATTGACAGAGGTAGTAAGGATGGTGTTTGAAGATTCTGTCATGCCAGATACCATGTTGATGTCATACATGTATCTATGAGGAGACTTGTTAATTTCAGATGAGGTGGATATGGCATGGTATGTGGGGGATGTGGTTCTACAAGCTGTTTTGTATGTCAACCATTTGGAGTTGCGCATAGCTGACATGTTCCAGAGTTACTCCTCCAAAGTGGCTGATTGTCATGATAATTTCCGGCATCCTATGATTGATTCTGTGGTTCTGAATCAACGACAAAACACAGCTCCTACTTATGCCCAGAGTACTAATCAACTGATGATGGATCTCTTAGCCTATCTTTCAAAACATAATCCGTTTGATTCTACCTTCTTTGATGCCTATCATAGACGATCTCTCTTAGGACCTTCTGTTCCTACCCTCCTATCTTACCAACAAATGGCTCACCGATATGATCTATATCTTTCCCTTTGTCAATCTTATTCCACCGCTATTTTACCCCTTCTTTTCCAACCTTCATCTTTTCCTCAAATTCCCATTTTTACATACTGTTCCTTCATTGAGGATAGGGTATTTTTCCCTTCTCCACCCTGTCCTTCTCCATCCATTCATGTACCCTCCACATTTCCTATTTATCAGTTAACACCTTTCCTTAGTGATTCCCTACAAATTTCTGCCACTCCTTCTTTAAACTTTTCTTCCTTTTATGATTTTGCCTATCCCTTACTTCATCCACTTTTCCTTATTCCACTTCCCTCACCTAACACTTCTATATCTCAACCACCTCACTTGGTTAGTGACTATGACGGTTTGATACTCAGATTTCCAAAAGAAGGGTACGGAGTTCGAATGATTCCCTTACAGGACCTCAGATCAATTGGCCAGTAATTCTAGGAGAATGGACAGCTGCCAGTCAAGCTTATCAGAACTATGTTCATTTTGCTCAGCAGTATTCACAGTCTGCAGATCCTTCAGTGAGATTAACTGCTCACTTTTCTTGGTACCTAGCGTATATGCATAGGCACTATCATAATGATTCCAAGCCTATTCCAAAGTTGTGCATGAATGTCAATGTGAGCATTGATTCCCAACAGCTGGATATATTGTATTTTCATGCCCTTTGTTTGCCTAGCAGATACTTGGTCCTGTTGGAAAGAATGTGTTGTCTTCACTTTTTTCAAAATCCTCCCAAAACCTTTGTAGATGAATCCTTGTCTATGGATCGTTTTCGACAACATCAATCTTTTAAGAGGGATCATCTTCATTGATACCTTTCCAATGTATGGTGGATGCTTTTTAATGAAAATCTCTCTTTTTGGAGGAGTCATTCAGATGGTTGTGTTGTGTGTAGTGTTTGTGTTGTGAGTTCATTTATGTAAAATGAACGTGGTGGTTTCCTATTGGATTGGATTTTGTGCGAGCTACATTTTGGAGAATTGTGGTGATGGGGTCGTGGTTGGAGAGTTGAAGCTGATGCAGATGAAGAAGAAGAAAACTCTTATATCCTTTATAAATTTATTGTGATTTTCTAGTTTGATAAGAGGTGTTAATGTATAAAGGGTTTTCCTTTCTTTGTGTTTTTATATTAGATGCAGGTTATAAGTTGGGGTCGTGGTGGATGGATTCTTTTTGAAGAGATATTGTAGATCAAAGTTGCGCTTTTTACCTGAACTTGTATTCCTTTTTTCCTGGGTCGCGAGGACGCTTCCTTATTAAGTGTGGGGATATGTTGAGTGTTGAAATGACTTGTTTTTTGGTTGATTTTTGTTGTTTTTGAGAGTTGAATGGTTGATTTTATGAGATGATTGATTGGTTTGGAAGTGGTTTGAGAGTGTTTTGGATGATATTGATTGTGTTTTGGAAGTTCATGATGTTTATCAGTGGTTCTGTGATGTTCTGATAGGTTCTGATTGGTTCTGTATACCTTCTGTATAGCTTCTATTTTGTTCTGTTTTGTTCTGATTGTCTTCTGTAAGGAGGGATGGAGTATTGATTGATGAAGATTGAGATCTTGTGAAAGTTTATTGAATGGTTTGTGAGAGTTTGGAATGGTTTGAGTATGAGTTATGTGGTTTTGATGACCTTCTGTAACCTTCTGTAGGTCTTCTGTAGAGCCTCTGTTTCTGTTCTGTTCTGTTCTGTACTGTACTGTAGCTATTCTGGTACTATTCTGTGACTGTTCTATATGCTTCTGTATGTGTTCTGCTGGATGAGAGTGTAGCTTGGGAAAGTTTTTTAGCCTTGGAAAGAGGTGAATATAAGTGCAAAAGAGCTGAAAGAAGTGAAAGAAGTAGCTGCTGAAGACTCAAGTGAAGTGACAGTAGTGAGCTATGAAAGGACACTGTAGTGGCTCTGGTGACTCTTCATATCAGACATACCTCTTGGGAGGGGTATCCACGACCTAAGAGGGATTATTGAGAGTGATTTTGAGAGATTATAGTGAGGATATGATGTATTATTGATGGAGAGAGAGAGAGAGAGAGAGAGAGAGAGTCAGAGATAGTCAATTCTACTGAAATAGTGTGATTGTATATGAGAGATTGAGAGAGAAGACTATGAAGATATTGAATATGAATACTATGTGATGTATTTCCATTCAAAGATGGTGTATTCCTTTGCTTTCTTTGTTCTATTGATGGATTTTGTGAAGATATTGAAGAATATGGTTGATTCTATCAAATCCATGGGAGATCTACATGATGCTGTATGAAGATTTGTTGTGCCTGGTGTTCTTTTCTTCATTGTGATCATATGAAACATAGTAAACAAGCTTGTTGATGTTACAAGATAGATTTTCTTGCAAGAGAACTCCCTTTTCCTTGGTGTTCCTCTTGGGGCTCCATCCCTTTTAAAAGGTTCAATTGGTTTTTGAAGTCTTTGAGATCATCACCATTCCATTCGTTTTTATCACAATAAAATAATACTTTGTTTAGTGTTTTTCAAACATTGGTTTTTCTATTATGAGCTTGTCCATTATGAGCATGATCGTTAATTGTATTATGTAGGGACTTCCATTGATTGTATCTAATAGTTGAGCCACTATTCCTAGAGTTTATCTTATCAACTCTCCCATGAAATCCTAGGAACCTTCTAGCCTTCACGCCACCAATAGATGGCCTTTTGGAGACAAAATTGCCATATACTTTTGAAGATCTAGTTCAATAACAACATTACCATCATGTAGACCAATTGCAGATAAGTCTTTTTCAATCTTTGTCATAGGATCTGCTAGAGTTGATAATGGCTTTAGCTTTCATGTAAACCCTATATAAAGACGAACAAGCTTTTCATGTAAACCCTAGATATGAGCATTCACTAAAGGAATATCTAGGACTGGCTTAAACTATCGATCCTTGTTGTGCCTAGAGGGAGCTCTATTCCAATTGCTTGAGTTTAATTCTATGGCTAGGGACATGCAATATAGGCAAGGAGATTTGTAGTTGGCTTCCTTTGACACATCGCACATATATTTGAGTGTCTTTAAGTCACTAGCTATGTGCCACTCAATCTTATAGTTCCCAAATCCTTCAAGAAACATCTCTTCTCTTGCATGTTGTCTAATAATACCAAGTATTGGTATTTGATTAAAAACTTAATACAATATATCAAAATCCTCTGTATCTTCTTCGAATGCTCATAGCCACTAGATATTGTGTTCAGATTGAACACTAAATAACATTGAGTGATTGTAGTGACTTGATGAAAGTGCTCTATTCACTAAGGTAATAGAGACCTCTCTAATTGTATGCATTTTAAAATCTCACTTTCATCAGGTTTAACCACAAATCTAGCCACTCCTTGTGTCTCCTCTAGTGACAAGTCATAGAATCTGATCATTAAACATTGTAAGGTAGGGAAGTCAAGGAAAATATCATCAAATACAACTTCCTTTTTCCTATCCTTGAAGCTAGCCTTGATATGGAAAGGCTCATCCAGAATCTCCATCGCTTTGTTATTCACTCTCTGTTTGATGATAGTTCTAACCATAGATGGCCTTGGAAGTATGCAATTCCATACCTGTCCTTGCTTCATATTTGATTGTAAAAGCTGAAAAAGTTGCATATAAGCATCTCGATTGATACCAATACTATCTAGTGTCTTTTGCACTAACTCAATATTCAAAGAATGATCCTTTATAAATGACACCAAGCATTGTTTCTTTGCCTTTTTAATTTGTTTCTTTTTGAAAATATAGTTTGAATCTGTTGAAGGAAAAAGATGATAATAAAACTGAGGTACTTTTAAAGAATCTCTTTCACTCGCATTTGGTTGAAGAAGAGAACTAAACAAAATCAACATCACAAATCAATATAGTTGTTTATAAAAAAAACCATATTTAATATTTTTTAAGTGACAAAAAAGTACCTTATTGCTTGGATTCTTTTACTACAACTACCTCCTCCTCATTTGAGACTCTTGATAATTTTTAGGCCTTTGTCAATTTCGAAGACCTAAAATAGTTTACTTTTGTTGACAAGATTTGATGCATTTCTCCAATGAATGAATCTTCTATTAATAGCTCTCTAGCTTATGCAATAACTCATTGTTATGTTTTGATTAAATATGGTTCTCCAATCTAAGGACATCCTTTTTTGCAACTAGGTTAAGTGTATAATCTAGAAATCCATTATAACCATCACCAATAAACCTCATCAATGAAGAGCTATTATAGAAAGTTAGAGTGCTATTTTTGTTAGGAACTTTGAGATATATCTTTCCGTCTAACCAAAGATCAAGTTTCTTATTTCCTTCAAACTTGAGTATATGTTTCATAGACTCTGTAATAGTAATGGGTTTTGTTTTCTTCCTTATTGGTTCATACTCACTATCTAACTCAATATGAAGATGATAGAAATGTCTTTCACTAGAGCTACAAGATCATTGGATGACTGATACATAGCTAAGGATGTAATTAGAAGATTGGATTGAAAAACTATGTGAATTAGAAACAAGAAGGAAAATGAAGAAGAAACTACCAAGGAGGGGAAAGAAAGAAGAGAGTGAAAATGGAGGGAAGTAATCAAATGTCGAACAAAATTCAAATTGAATATTAGTTTTTACTTTAATGAGGATGAGTAAGATCTTCATTATGACAACCTTTGTCACCTTTATGGTGGCCTAGATTTCTAGGTTTGATGTGACCATGAGAATATCACGACAATGACTTATTAATGATTTTTTATATATTTAATTATCAAAATATAAATTTTAAAATAAAAATATTTTATTTTCTAAAATATTTTCTCTCTCTAGGATCACTTACAATGCATTTTTGACACCTCAAAACTCCCCTAAAATGAGGGCTTCCACCAAATTTGGATACCACTTTTAAGGCTTTTGACCAATCATTTTTAATAATGTACACATATCACATAGGCTAACTTGACCTAATCAAAAGTAAAGTGGATGAAGTAATCTAATATACCATTGGAAGGCATTAGAATTTGTAGGGAGTGAGCTTAGCTCTCGCATAAGATTATAAAAAGTAATAGCATTCACGTATCAATAATAAGTTGATAGAGTAATTTACAATTGCGTATTATGGATAGATAGTGCTTGATATAATATATTGAAATCCAAAAAGTGTTGTGGCACTTGACTTGTATACTTATTTTCTTTTAAGGGTTAAAATTTCCTCCCTCCTAGACGAATGATATTTCCTTACCGCTCAATCTTGATTGTAGCATATCAGGGCTTGCATTGTGGACACCATTTGCTAGGAATGGCAACAAATGTAGAAGTCTTATTGGAGGAGCAATTTGTGTCTTAGATGATGATGTTGGAGGCTAATTTTAGTGCTTGGTAGATATAATGGTTAGAGTCATAGAGACATGGAGGGCATTTTTGCTAGGAAGGAATGGTATTATAGTAGAAGAAGTGGAGTGTAAACATGTATAGACCATAGATGTTAATGGATCTTCTTTAACGGTCTTCAATGGTATCCATAACCAATGTGCGCTCCCTAGGGGTAAGACTACCTTACTATGTGGTGAGATATGTGTTGTGCAAGTGTAATTTGAGATAGGTTAGCCTAGAGCATTGCCCTAGACTTGAGGACCAAGTCAATGTAAGGTTACCATGAAATATTTAGGCTTAGGGTGATATGTTGACCAACTAAACTTGAGATCTTGCCCTTGATGGCGGCCTTGATATTTTGTAGTGGGAAAAGGGCTAAGCAATTAGAGATGAAGCTGTTAGATATGCTCAATGTACCATCCTTATAAGGTGCCACCAATGATCCATAGTGCTCTAAGTTGTAAAGTACCCATTATGAGGAGAAGCCGTGTGTGAGCCCAAACGTCGATTGGATTCTAACTTGTATGTTAGATGAGTTGTATATGACTAGTTGGTAAAAAGGTGAACTTTGTGGATCTAGCTTTTGGGTTAGATAGAGTAGTTATGTTGGTAGTAACTTGAGGTATAATGCATCGAGTTGCAGGGTGTGGGAGTTATCAGGGACCTCTATTTTGGGATATGGGGGACAAAGAGGGTAAAGGAAATATTCTTTAGTTGACTAGACAAGGTTCATAATATGGTTAGACATGCCAACTAGACTACCTTTTGGGTTATAAAAGGAATATCCCTCCAAAGCCATCGTGAATATATAGTTCACTCAATCGGATTTCTTCTAGCTAACCTTAAGCTCTTCATCTATCACCTGTCTAGATCGCCATCTAAGATTCACAATGGAAGCACAAGAGTGGATAGAGCCATCTTTGTATAAGTTTATTTGAAACTAAAGTAGTGTTTGTTCTTCTCATATATGTTGTGCATTCTCTATTTCTTGCTCACATTTTGTTTGTTATGTTGCGGATTTTTAAAAAAGCTAGCCAATTCAATACTAAGTGTGCATTAGAGGATTTGATGGTTTTTTTTTCTATTTTTCTATTTTTTTGAACAAATTTCATGAATCTTGTGGTTGTAGCATTCTTGATAAGTACTCCTTGTATTGGCTAGATATTTCTTTACTAATTCCCTCAAGTTAATTGAGGACTTTAGATCAAATGGATGTTTTGCTTATTTTCTCAACTTGATTAAGGACTTTGGGTAAAATGGGTGTTTACATTGGCTGAGTCAGTTGTCAACCATATCTTCTAGTAGAGCATTAAAAAAATATGGATGGAGTAATGCCTTGAGATGGAGTTGCACCATTGTGACACCATCTATCCCAACACGTACATCAAAGAAGAGAGGTGATAGGCCATCTTCATATGGCACGGGTGGCTATTGCAACATTCTTACTAGTAAAAGGAGACAATTGCAAGTTGTAATGAATGTTGGGTTTGGGTAGTTGCTAAACTATATGAAAAATGTATTGAAGGATGGTTTGAGATTCTTGGGTTGGAATTGATAGTTTTTTTTGGGTACCACAACTTGAACATTAGGATTGTTGAGTGCTGAAAAAATAACAGTATTTTTAGTTTTTTTTGTAGATTTTTGGATAGTTTTCAGTTGACATGAGGGTGTATTGATTGAATTTGGATGACTTTAGAAGTGTTTTGGGATAGGTTGAGTATGTTTGGAAGAGTCTTGATGGTTTTTGGTTGAGATTTGATGTTCTAATAGGTTCTGTAAGGATGAGTCTATTTGGTTCTATTAGGTCTATTTTGCCTCTATTTTGATATGTTTTCTTTCTAGTGGTCAGGTTGAGATGGTGAATAAGTCTTTTGAGGAATAATTGAGTGTGTTGAATGGTTTGAAGTGGTTTTTGTGGAAGATGTATGGTTTTTATGCTTTTTGTTGACCCTCTGTTGAGCTTATGTAGAGCCTCTGTCTATATTTTGTTTCTGTTTTGTTTGCTCTATGAATGTTTTGTGGGATGGATATTTAGCTTGGGAATGGGTTTTAATCTTGGAAGAGGAAAAATTCAAGCTTAAAGTCTCTTGAAGAAGTAGTTGAAGAAAACTTGAAGTGAAGACTATAGTGACAGTGATAGTAGTGAGCTCTCAAGGGATATTGTAGTGGCTTTGACTCTTCATATTAGACATACCTCTTGGGAGGGGTATCCACAACTAAGAGAGGGTTATTGAGGATTTTTAATTTTAATTTTATTGTATTCTTGAGTGAGAATATGTGTGAGAGAGATTCATTTCTATGCTTAAAAAACATTGTATCTATATGAGAGATTAAGAGAAGAATATGAAGACATTGAAGATGAATAATATGTAATGAAATTCCATCCAAAGTGGAGCATTATTTTTTGTTTTGTGGTTCTTGATGGATTCTAAGAAGAAGATGAAGAATGTGATCAATTTTGTTAAAGAAAAAGCCATGGGAGATTCTTTATATGATGTTGTGTGAATATTTATTGTGCTAAGTGTTCTTTTTTCTATTGTGGTTATATAAAGGATGAAAAAAAGATTTTTAATGAATACAATATAGATTTTCTTATAGTAAGATCCCCATTTTCTTGGTGTTCTCTTGAGAGCTCCATGTTTTTTGTGTGTAGCCAGGGAAAACTATCATTAAGAAGCACCAACAGAGGCAAAAAATGGAAGAAGTGGCACTGTTGGAAAGGAAGAAAAGCAATGGAAGATTGGAGAATCCCTACAACTATTGAAGAATTGGAGATCTTCGTTGCCAAAGCCACTTTCTACAAGAAGTGCATCCCTCAATGTCAGAAGCATGTCACTATCTTGATGGGGGCATGTGACAGATTGATTTCACTGTCTTCTGATGCTATAGAAAGTTATATCACAATAGCCAATTGTTTCCCACAAAACTGAAAAGCGAAGTAGAAACATAGAGAATGACCATCCATGGGAGATTTGGCTTTTATTGAAGAACTGCCAGACATCATCAAGTGGGAGATTATGAAGAAGCATCAGGAGTCATGGCTAGTTGAAGTTCATAGGAACATGAAGGAAAAGACTTAAAATCATCAAGTGGGAGATTGTGAAGAAGCTTCATGAGTCATGGTCAATTGAAGTTCACAAGAACAAGAAGGAAAAGAGTTAGAATCTATTCGTGCTTCGACAACCTTCTATTTGTCCAATTAGCAACTCATTGTAAGTTAGTAGACAAAGTGTTCTTCACAACCTATGCCATTGAAACCCTTCGAAGTTGGTATTATCAAGACGACGATACTATGGCAATCCACATAATAATGAATTTTAATACCTTCAAAACTGAATATCTTTCCCTCTGTAGTAGAATGAAAGCTGAATTTAGAGATGTTAAGAAGAAGGAAGTAGAATAAATGTTGGCAAGAGAGTCCTCCACAGATTGAAGCCCTTCTAATTTTTCTCTGTTGAGTATAGATAACTAGGTGGGGCTAACTCCTTGATGAATAATGCGATTAAGAGGCAAGCATTAGAATGAGACCAGAGGTATGTGAGAAGAGAGAAAGCAAAGAACAAGGTAGCAAACAGAAGCCTCCTTTAATGCCCTTGCGGCACTCTTTATAGAAGCCCCCATGGCGACTCAAGGTCCCCTTCCTAGTCAGATCCATCCTAGAAATATTGATGACAGGCCAACAAATGTAGTCTCATTGCCCATCTTTAAAAGGGAGAATACAATGAAGACCCTGATCTTCATGTAGCCAAGTTCATGGTAGTGTATATAGCCAACTATGCTAGAATCCCAGAGCTTTGATTGGCAATATTCTCTGCCACTCTCAAAGGCATGGCATTTTAATGATATGAGAGACAAGCAACATGAAATTTTGGCACATGGGATGACTTGAAGTTGGCCTTCCTCACTAAATTCAGGCATGAAGGTTTTGAAGAGCAGATGTGAGAGGAGTTCATAAACTTAATCCTTTGTTGAATGGATGGAAGCATATGTCTCCAGAATGGAATCCATATTGAAGTGATGGACCAACCACCATCACTTAGATGAAGGCATCTAGAAGGTTTTTCTTAGAGGCCTACAACTAGAAGCTTGTAAGTTTATGGAATTGAGAAGACCAATCAACTTGCAAGCTGCTGTAGTGGAAGGTGCAAGAATGTATAACGAATTTGAAGCAAGGCTATTGATGATCTTAGGAAGAGAAGTTTTACCTCCTCCTATGCCAAGAATGGTATACCCACCAAATGCAGTCCCAAGGACTATTTGCCTACCCTACCCTCAGATGCACACATTGCCACATTACAATGAACTGAATCTATAATGGCCATAGATGGCGGTACCTCAAATGGTGGTTTAACCACAATAACATTGGCCTCAAATAGTTCCCCCAATGGCGACTCAACAACAATAGTGGAACCGTACCAATTGGAACCAAAAACCACCAGTCTCAATAGGAGCTCTGAATTAAAATCAGAATAGAGAATCCTTTAGATCAACCCAACCAAACTATGCAATGATTACAAAGGCTTCCCAAAATCCTATTGTGAGTTCTCAAAGAGGAGAACATTTAAATGACTATTTGTCTAATTCAGTTGCAAGTATCAAAAAAGAATTGATGGATGTGATTATAGAATAGCTGCAGACACTAAAGGTGAATACCGCAAACATATCTAGTCTTGCAAGAGGTGGAAGAGATGTGATGTAATCTAATACATGGTATGGAAAGTGCCATCATGCAGGACATTTAGCCACTGAATGTACCCGAAAGCCAACTATCCCTAGAGCATTTTGTTCATATATTGTTTAAGGAAGAACCATATAGAAGATGTATGCTCTCTGAAGGAGATGCATGAAAGAAGGAAGAAAGATGAGGAAGCAAGATTCAACTTGTTGGAATCCAAGATGACTAGCTAGGATATTGGACCAAAGCCTAGAGAGTTTGGTCCTAATTTCGGCCCAAGGAGGTTTCCCTCTTAGAGTTACATAAGACAACAGTTTGGCGGTGGCCAGAGATCAAAAGTGAAGTGTTACACATCCGGAGAAAAGTGACATATCTCCCCAAATTTTCCAAACCCTCGAATGTCCACACCCTACAAACCATTATGTAGTCGATGCAAGGGAGAAGGCCACACTGCAAAAGATTGTTCCAGTTTAGCTCATGTGAAAGCTACTATCACTGATAATAAATAGAAGACTCAAAAACCTACCTCCAACTTGGTGCAATAACATGTGCCAAGAAAAGAGAATCCTTAGTTCTAAAAGAGAACATTTCCTCTGTCAAAATGTTAAACTTCAATCTTCCAAAAGAGAAACAAAATAGTACAAAATAGAACAGTACAATACAGAGCAGTTCAATACTATTCAAGGATACATAGACAATTATAGAGACAGGACCAGAGGTCCAAGAGATAGAGCCAGCAGAAGTACCCCCCAATGATAGAATTGTAGATATTGTCACTTCTAGATAATAAAGAAAAGATAAAAATGGGTGTTGCTCCATTCCCTAGTCGATTGGAGAAGCCCGTGGATCCCATTAAAGAGTATGACTTGGTCAAAGACCTAGACACCTTCAAACCAAACCTAACATTATGACAGTTACTGAATTTGTCTTCTAGTGTTGTCAAAAAATAAATAAAAGCACATTGACAAGAAGACGTGGCCTAAGGAGTGCCCCTACAGCTGTCTCTAAGTCTAATAAAGCCCTAGAGCTTGTAAAAGAAGTTGGTGTAACTAACACCTTCTTGGATCTTGGTACTTTCGAGATTGGCATTTGAATTGAAGGTTATTTTATAGCAAATGCATTGATTGATGGAGGTCTATCAGTGAACATAACGATGGATATGACAATAAAGGATCTAGGCTTGCAAGGTATGCAACCTACACAATGGCTTATTAGACTCGCAAACCAAAGTAGAATTATGCCTTTAGGCATTCTCCCATATGTGAAGATAACTCTCATAGGATGAGACTATTGACTAACCTATTTGGTAGTGAAACCAAATTTCTATGGGACCTCATACCCTTTGCTACTAGGAAGACCATGGCGTTTTGAAGTAAGAGTACGAACAGATTTGTTTAAGGGAATCCTAACCTTAGGTAGAGGACCCAATAAGGTGGTAGTCAAGTTGTATGGTTTGCAAAAAGGTAGTGGTTCCACTTCCATCGAAGTCTTAACTAACTCCTCCATGGACAAGTAGCACAACATTTGTAGTAGTCATGGGCATCCTGTTGGAGGGTTGGCCACTAGTAACTTGCAAGCAAGGCCTTTCTGGCTATCAGTTCTCCTGTAAAGTGTCCTCCACAAGGATCATCATGGCATGCTTTCAACACTATTTCAATCTCATCTCTTGCAATATATCTTCGCAACACTTCATCCTTGCCTTTCTTATACAGAGTGCCACCTAGCAGGGTGTAAGGGGTAGATTCCAATAGAAGCTTCTTCTTCTCACGGCTAGAGATTCAAGGAGGATACTATTGAGTATCCAAGAGGTTGGCAGTGTCTGCATACCATGGGGTTACAACTTTGACTAGAAAAAGGGAAGCATTAGAAAGGTTTGGGCAATCCTGCTCCTCTTCATCGCTTTGAGGGATTCGCAATAGATGACCAATCAAGACATGGAGCGACCGAGCTTAGTAATCACTTCAAAATTGAACTCTTGAAACAGAAGGAGCCATCTCATCATTCTTCCCTTCACATATGCCTTGTTTATCAACAAGAAGGACAGGGCCTCATGATCCACATAGAATTTGAAATGCATCGATAGTAGGTAGTGCTGGAATTTCTCCAAGGCAAATACCATCTCTAGGCACTCGAGCTCTGTCACTATATAGTTGGCATGGACTGCACCTAGGACTTTGAATAACACATCAATGTGCACATGGAACTCCTTCGTCGTCCCTAATCAGGAGGCTGTAGGATAGGTGCTTCAATCAAATATTGCTTCAAGGCATTGAATGCTTCATTACAATTAGTGGTCCACGTAAACTTTGTATCTTTCCTCAGAAGCTTATGCAAGAGGGCTGCCTTTGTCGCAAAGTGGACAATGAACCTTCTATAATAGCCCACATGACCAAGGAATCCCCTCAACTATTTGATGTTGGTTGGTGATGTTAAAGCTATAATCTTCTCAATCTTTGCAAGGTCTATTACTATCCCTCGTAGAGACAATGTGGCCCAAAAGAACTCCTCAATAGAATCTGATGTTGGTCGGTAATATTAAAGCTATAATCTTCTCAATCTTTGCAAGGTCTATTACTATCCCTTGTGTAGAGAGACAATGTGGCCCAAAAGAACTCCTCAATAGAATCTGAAGTCGCATTTATTGGGGTTGAGAGAGATCCCATTACTCTTGATATCTGTCAAAGCATTGCTCCAGGTGTCCCCAATGCTCAGGAATTAGGCTATATACATAGAAGTTATCTAGGTATACCTCAATGAAATCATGCAAATGGTTTTGGAATGCGGCCATGATCACTTGTTGGAGGGTAGCAGGAGCATTACTACACAGCCTAAATGACATCATTGTGTAAGCATATGTTTCCCATTTTGTTGTGAAGGTTGTTTTGAATTGATCTTCTTCTATGATCTGGACTTGATTATATCCACTAAATCCATCTAAGAGGGAATAGAATTCATGCTCAGTCTTCTGTCAGTCTTGTGTCCAACAGTTGGTCTATGAAGGGAATAGGGAAATGATCCTTCTTAGTATTGGAGTTCAACTTTCAGAAGTCCACACATATTCACAGGTTTTCATTCTTATTGGGTACTACCACGATGGGTGAAACCCATTCACTATTGGGCAATGGATAGATGAACTCAACTTCAAGGAGCTTCAGCGATTCAACTTTTACCAGGGTGGAGTAATTTGGATTCATGTGCTGCTGTCTTTGTCTCATCATAGGTTTGGCACCAGGCTCTATGTCTATGTGATGCTGGCACATTGTGGGATTAATCCCCTTTAAATCTTTGTAGGACCATGCAAACACATCTAAGTTCTATTCCAGAAGGTCATGCAGGGCCAACATCTCCTCTTCTGTAAGATTGATATCCATCTCAAGTGACATTCAATACTATCAGCATCCATGAAGGTTAATTGCTTTTCACCTTCTACTTTGCAGAGGAAGGTCCCATAGATTTCTTTCTAGATATAGATCTAACTCCTTTAAGGGAGGGGCCTCCTCTTTTGATACTCCACTAGAACCAACTTCCTCTTTCAATGAGGACCCTACTTGCTCCTTGGGATGCTGAAATGGTATCATTGCTATTTCAGGTTTGATTTGGGAATTAGTTACTTCCTACCTCCTTGAGGACTCATCTTTTGAGGATGCATCCAGGAACGTCATGCAACAAGAACCTATGGAATCCAGTTTGGGCTATAGGAATGATGCTTGTTGGCATGGTGCATCATCATCATCCTCTCTTGAGAAGGGTAAATCCGGGTGGTAAGAGCCATTATTAAAGGAATGCTTATTCTACTTAATCCATTTCTTATGGATATGTTTCATATAATGCAACTCATTAGCCAATCCAAAGGGTACTAGAGTCATTCTATCCAATAGCATGGGATCTTTAGCTTCTTATAGCCTCTGAAACTTCTTCCTCATTTGTATCCTCTTCAAGCTAGATGGATCCTTCCAATTTGCTCTCATAATATTCTTCTACACTGTCATCATTGTCCTCTTTAGACTCTATTTTTGCCTCTATAGGGGTTCTATAAGAGAAGAACAAATTCTTTGTGGTATTCTTTGCCTTTGCTTCTACATCTGGCTCTGCCTCTATCTCTATCTCTATCTCTATCTCTACTTTTGTCTCTATTACAACCATGTAATAGGGAGAACAATACATCCATGCCTCTATCTCACTATCAAAGGTGATTTTTGAAGTCATTTCGGGTTCAAGTAGGAGGTATTTACCCATTGACAAAGACTTTGCTTTTTTCAGGTGTTGGCTTACAATGCTCACTGTTAGGGAGAGTGCCTTTGTTTTCTTGGGAAATATATGTTTCATAGCTTTCTCATCTCCTGATGTGCCATCTATTATTTCATTGGAAGAGTTTATTAAGACTTCAATGGAAGTGGATCTATTACCTTTTTGCGATCAATATAACTTCAACACCACTTTGTTGAGTCCTCTGTTTAGGGTTAGGGTTCCTTTGAACCAATTCGTCCATGCCCTTGCTTCAAAAATCCATGGTCTTTCCAGCAGTTGCAGAGAATATGAGGTCCCATAGGAATTTGGTTTTACCACCCGATAGGTCAGCCAATAATCTCTTCCTGCAAGGGTTGTCTTCACATATGTTTGATTTGCTAGTCTGATAAGCCACTATGTAGAAGGATGCATACCTTGCAAGCCTAGGTCCTTCATTGGCACATCTGTCATTATGTTTACTAAGATGAACCTCCATCAATCACTTATTTGCAATAAAGCATCCTTCAATTCACATGCCAATCTCTAGGGTACCATGATCCAAGAAGGCGTTAGCTACATCTATTTCTTTCACATACTCTAGGGCTTTGTTGTAGGCCACATCTTCTTGTCAGTATGCTTTTGAATTTCTTTCGATAGCTAGGAGACAACATCAGCAACTATAAAATGTTAGGTTTGGTTTGAAGGTGTCTAGGTCTTTAACCAAGTCATATTCTTTTATAGGATCCACATGCTTCTTTAGGCAGCTAGGAAATGGGAAAATACCCACTTTTATCTTTCCCTTTTCCTCTAGCTGTGGTAACATCCGCACTTCTTTTACTATTGGAGGTACTTCCACATCTTCTATCTCTTGGACAATGCTCTATACTACATTGTTTTTCTCTTGTACTATTCTATTTCTCCTTGGGAAGATTAAAATTCACCATTTTGGTAGAGGGAATGTTCTCTTTTGGAATCGTGGATTCTCTTTTCTTGTCATGCATTATTGCAACAACTTCCAATTCCACCAAATTTGAGGTAAATTCTTGGGTTTTCTATTGGGTATCAATGGTAGCTTTCAGAGGAGTTGGATGACTAGGATAATCTTTTTTAGTGGCCTTCTCCTTTGCATTTACTGCATGAGGGTTTATAGTCTATATACTTTCTTTGGTTTGGGAAATTTGGTGAGATATATCCATTTTCTCCACATCCATAACACTTGACTTCTGATCTTTGGCCATCGCTAGACTCTGATCCTCTGTAGCTTTGAGAGGGAAACCTCCTTGAGCCAAAATTAGGACCGAACTCTTTAGGCTTTGGTTTGATATCCTAGGTGGTCATCTTGGATTCCAACAAGTTGAATCTTGCCTCAATCTTGCTTCTTATTCTTTCTTCCTTCTTTCGTGCATCTCCTTAAGAGAGCAAATATCTTTCATATGGTTCTTCCTTAAACAGTATGAATAGAAGGCTCCAGGAATAGTTGGTTTTCAGGTACATTCAGTGGCTAAATGTCCCACTTGATGGCACTTTTCACACCATGTATTAGATCACATCACATCTCTTCCACCTCCTGCAGGATTGGATATGTTGGTGGTATTCACCTTTAGCGTATGAAGTTATGTAATCATATCCATCAACTCCTTGATGCTTGTGACTGAATGGGACAAGTAGTCCTTCAAATTTTTGCCTCTTGGAGTACTTGCAGTAGGGTTTTGGGAAGCCTCTATAATCACTACATAGACTGGTTGGGTTGATCCAGGGGATTCTGTGTTTTGGTTTTGATTTAGAGCTCCTTTTGAGATTGGGGGTTGTTGGTTCCAATTGGTAGGGTTCCATTGTTGTTGTTGGGTCACCATTGGAGGAACTATTTGAGGTCACTGTTGTTGTAGTTGAATCATCATTTGAGATATTGCTATTAGCATCCACTCTGGATTCGGTACACTGAACTATGGCACTGTTTGCATCTGAGGCTAGGGGTAGGGAACTATCCCCGGGACTACATTTGGTGGATATACCATTCCTGGCATGGGAGGAGGTAAGACTCCTCTTCTTGAGATCATCGAGAGCCTTGCTTCACCTTCATCATACAGTCTTGCACCTTTCATTGCAGCTTGTAGGTTGACTGGTCTTCTTAATTCCACAAACTTACGAACTTTTGGTTGTAGACCTCTAAGAAAAAGTGCATTCTGGATGCCTTCATCCAAGTGATGTTTGGTCCATCTCTTCAATATGGATTCCATTCTAGAGACATATACTTCTAGATGTTCCTAACTTAAGTTCATGAACTCCTCTTGCAACCGCTCTTCAAAATATTTACGCCTGAATTTAGTGAGGAAGACCGACTTCAAGTTGCATCCCATGTACAAAATTTCTTGCATGCTACCATTGAGACAACCATATACCATCATTACATCTAATTACCTCAATACCAAGAAAGTATCTCAGTTCACACAAATCCTTCATCTCAAAGTTCTTCTTCAAAAAATCCTTAACTTCAACAATCCCACTATCACTATCATTTGTAATAATCAAATCATCCACATAGATGACTATCACTATCCTTAACTTCAACAATCCCACTATCACTATCACTATCCTTAACTTCAACAATTCCACTATTACTATCACTTGTAATAATCAAATCATCCACATAGATAACTATGATTACCAAACCTGCATCTCTCTTTCTCAAATAAAGTGAGTGATCAATATCAAAAATATAAAATCCAATCTTGACAAGATACTCTATGATATTGTCAAATCATGCTCTAGTTTCTTGCTTCAACTCATAGAGCACCTTCTTTAACTTGCACACATATGTGGGATACTTTAAATCCTCATAAACTATCGATTGCTCCATATACATCTCTTCTTACAATTCACCATACAAGAAGGCATTCTTGACATCCATTAGCTGCAAAATCCAACCTTTGGCGACTACCAAACCAATCACACATCTAACCATTTTCATTCTAGCAATTGGACTGAATGTCTCTTCATAATCTATACCATATGTTCGAGAATAGCCTTTTGCAATCAGCTTAGCCTTATACCTACTAATAGATACATCTGCAATATGCTTAATTTTGTAAACCCACTTACAACCAATAGCCCTTTTGTCCTTAGGCAATGGTACTAGTTCCCAAGTCTTATTGGTTTCTAATGTAGTCATCTCCTTATCCATTGTTGTATTCCAATGAGCATGACCAATAACATCCTCAAAGCAAGTGGGCTCAACATCCTCAATCATCTTTACCATATAAGCATAGTGGTGAGCTACATAACCTTCAAACAACCAAATATTTTAATAAGATATCTAACCCTCTTAGACCGGTGTACCATTGGATCACTTAGTGGAGCCTTTACATTACCATGTGCTCTCTGTACACCTGACGGAATGCCAAGCTCATCATCCAAACTCTCTGAACCATTGGAATCTCCATCAAATCCCAAATGACTAATAGATACATCATTACCATCCAACACTTTCTTCTTTCCTTTGTCTATACCTGCAACATTTATAATAGATGTACCTGAAGATCTGGGACTACTCCTTAGCCTTAGTGGACTAGATGTATATCAATTGCTCATCTCATAAGAAATAATATCCTTGCTCACTCTAAACTCACCTGTGACAAGATTATAACAATGATATCCTCTTTCCTCTAAAGAGTATCCAATAAAAATACATTTTTCAACCTTTGGATCAAGCTTCTTTCACAGCTCATCTGGCACATAAACATATGCAATACAACCAAACACTTTCAAGTGTGACACATCAGCCTTCTTGCCTATAAAGTATTATTTGGGGATCATCCCATGAATTATAGTTATGGGAGTTTTGTTTATAATATAAACAGCAATATGAATAGCTTCAAACCAAAAATGTTTTGCCATATTCTTTTCAGCCACCATCAATGCCCATGAAACTTTTGCAATATGCCTATTTTTTTCTTTCTACAATCTCGTTTTGCTATAGGGTATACTTACAAAAAGTTTGTCTCTTTATCCCATGCCTGGGGACTCCACCTATAAGAAATCATATATATAACATGCGTTGAAAGGATATTAAGAAATACCATTTCTTTACATGCTATAAGGTTTTAAAATGGCACCTTTTACTTTATGAAACTTATATATTTTTTAGACTTACAATTAAAAAATATATTTTGTAAATATAATCTTATAAATTTTATTAAATATAATACCCTTTCTTTTAAACTCATGTGGTATCTTACATGTTCTATAAGGTTGACTCCCCAGGATCCCATGAGACATCAAGAAGTCACTAAACTCATTAGAGACGCACTCTTCCCCTCCATTTGATCTCAAGCACTCAACTTTTAAGCCTATTTCTATTTCAATAACAACCTTGAAAGTTTTGAAGTGCTCAAATAAATCACTCTTTTCCTTCATGAAATATACCCATAGCTTCCTTGGACAATCATCAATAAATGTGACAAAATATTTGTTGCCCACCAAGAGATATATTCTGTGTAGGCCCCCAAATATTTGTATATACAATATCAAGTATGTTTTTGCTCACATCTCTGTCATGTGAAATAGGTTATCTTACCTGCTTTTACCAAATTGGCATGCTTCACACACTTTATGAAATTTTGCAACTCCTAAAGTAAGAAACCCTATAACCCATCCTTTGGATTACATTGATTTAAGCCTTTGTACATTTGCATGTCCAATACACTTATGCCATATTTCAATGTTTGCAACTACTCCTTTTCCTTTAACATACACGGAAGCATTCATAGTAGGAATTTCAGCATCTAAGGTGAAACTTTACTTCCTTTTGCAACCAAAATGCATTATATCTATTTGACGTGGGTGGCTTGGTACTTCTATTTCATGACACTTTTCCTATTCTTGATGCCTTTCATGGTGGTATTACATTCAATTTGGGTATCTTTATTCTAAGGAAATTAGCTTGCAGCAAGTCATTCCATGCTTAATAATTAGTGCTACTTGATCCTCATTGCTTATTCATGTTGTTTTAGAGGAAGAGGGTTTGGGAAAGATGGATTTCCTACATAATACAGCTTGCTATATCGCAATTACTGTGATTAAACAAAATGAATTATCTTCATCAAAGTTGAGGTTTTTTGCTTGGAGATGATGCTATTCAATGTCTATTTTGACATGACATCTTGTTGGTCCAATTCGGAGATGTCTACTATGATTTATGGCATTTTGTCCATAATTGCCCTATTATGACAGAATGCAAAAAAATCACAGAAGTGATCTCACTTGAGCTTCACTGGATAGGCGATCTTCTTTAGCACATGAGTCTCTAATTTATATCTTCAATCCCTTGTATTTTTTTATATTGCTAGCTTTGAAAACAAAGCTTTTTCAAGAGAGGATGGTTTGTAGTATATTTAATTTTACCCTAGAATATAAAGTGCTAGGGTTTACCTATAAATAAGATTGATTAGCCAAATGTAAGCACCTTATCATCTTGTCATTTTTTCATTCTTGGAATAACACTTCTCCAATGACCTTCATGGCTCCCTCCACCTTGACATGGGTGAGTACATGTTCCACCATAGCTAAGGGGTGAGTACCCTGCTCCATTGCAAGGGTTGAGTTCCTTGCTACCTCTATTGATTTTCATGGTGTAATATTTAGTTTAATATTTAGATCATAGACTATGACAATCTTGATCATGGCTTCTCTATTTTCTTGAGTATATTTCTTGTATCTCTTAGCCATGAAGTCTCCCTCTTTTACAAAATACCTTGACATGAGGCACCAAATGGAGATCATTGAGAAAGTAAGGGTTTGGGTAGAGGAGACTCAAGTGCATATTGGGAAGTTAATACCAAACCATGAGGATTTATAAACATTTAGCATGGAGCCACCCTCCTCATCAATTTACATAAGATCAGTGTGACCAACCAAGAGCAAGAACCTCAAGTGCACTCAGATGAACCCACCTTGCCTCAAGATGACCCAGAACCAAAAGCTCAAGTTCCCAAGAGAGGCAATGTTAAGAGGTTGGTGCATGGTTGTTAATAGCTCTTGTGTCCACATAAGTGTCATTGCCTTTAGACCACCTAATGAGACAAAACAAGAGATTATGGACTAAGGCACGGTTTGAGAGGTAAGAGAAATCAATAGTGCAAAGGGAAGTAAACAATGACACCCACAAACCAAGTGTGACACCCTCCCTCGCACCAAGGTCACTCCAAATTGTTGAAACATAGATCTAGGACATGGCAATGTGAAAGCTATGGAGGTTGAAAGATGAAGACCAAACTCATGAAGGCCTACAAAGACAAGACCAACTATCACACAAGTGAATTAGGTTCCAAGATGGAGACTTGGACTCATAAACACAATCTTGTGTGTGGACAATGACACAGACACTTTACTGGAAAGAAAAGAGTATTATCATTACATTTGAAAAAAAAGGAAGCAAGTACAATGCTTTATAGGAAAGTCTAGGTAGCATATCCTCCTACTGTGCTTATGGGATTCTTGTCTTGAGCCCTCACTACTCCTTCCAAAGAGACTAAAGTAGATGTGATTGAAAACATCTTAACAACCCTCCTCAATCACAACCAGAAGTACAAAGTGTCTAGAGGCTTTAGTGAGCAACCACCTGAAAAGTGTGGGCAAACCATAAACTTGGTAAACACCAGAGGCTGTCACAAAAAAGGCTAAGTGTGGGTACCAAAGACATGGTGGACATCTAAAGGCTGTAACAAGGGCCTCACAAAGTGTACAGAGGCTGTAGTATAAGGTTACATGAGGAGTTTACAAGCTTATGTCAGAAGCATTAGGGCTAGGCAATACAAGGCTTAAAAAGTCTATTAGAATAGGACTGATGAGGTTTGTCCTTCTCCTAGTGGTCTTCTTCTTCTTCTTCTTCTTCTTTTGCTCCATGGTCTTCTTTTTCTTTAATAGCCTTTTTCTGGCATGACAAAACTTCTCAGTGTGTCCGGTCCTTTTGCAAAACTCACAAAATAACTGGTCCTTTCTTCTTTTGTTCCTGTTACTGACCATACAGCATTTGTTCTTCTTTAGAAGTACTTGATTTTTCTTTATTCTTGATCTTCTTTCCTTCTTCCAATAGAGAGACCTTAATATCAACAAGTTTAGAATTTGGCATTTTAATTAAGGTGGTTGAAACATTATCACAATCAAAAGGCAAACTTTTTAGCAAAACACCAATACAAATATCTTCATCCATTTTGAGATTTATCCCTGCAAGTTGGGTTAGGAGACTTTTCATGTAGTTCAAATGAGACACCATGGATGTATTAGGCTTCAAATCAAGTTGAAAGAATTTAATCAGTAAACCATACTTTGAGGACTTGGACTATGCACCAAACAATGTATCTAATCTATCCCAAGTGTCATGGGACGTGTCACAAGCATCTACATGATGGATGTAGCTATCATACAACTCTAATTTGATGACGGCATGTACTTTGTCATCAGATTTTTTCTAGGTAGCGGCTAGGGTAGCATCTCGGGGCTTCTTCTCTTATCCATTGGCGATGGCCCAAAGGCCCTTCTTCATCAAGATGAGCTTGATGCGGGTTTGCCAGGTGTGAAACCCAACTTCTTTGAAGCGAGATGTTGGAGAGTCTTTTCCCATATTGGATGACTGGAGTAGCAATAAATTAGTTCCAAAAATCTCAAAGTTTGAGTACCAAAGGAGTTGGTTGTGTCACAAAAACACAAGTGCTAAGAGCACTAGATGAGTATCAATTGACACTATGTTTGTATCTTCTTCCTTTAATCTTTCAAATATGCAAAATCCTTCAAGATCTTCCAAATCCAAATCTTCCCCTCCTAGTTTTGATGCCGGGACTTAAGATCAGAGTTTCTTGGATTGGTTTAAGTGGCAGGAGAGAGAAAATGAATAAATACTTGAGCTTTAGCTCAATAAGCTATGGAATCTCTACAATCAGGGTTTTGACCCAATTGATTTTTGATTCAATGCAGCTCGTATGCATAGCTATAGTGTGAATGGTTTGGTGGGAGTAGTCTTACAAGGTAGGCTTCAATTGCCCTAAGACCGCAGGGTAGATCTTGGTGTGTGCTAGCCGCGCTGATTATACAACCATGACAGGGCGCAGGTCTAACAACAATGTCAAATTTTCAAAATCATGGACATATAGATCAGTAATGTCGTATGGTAAGGTGGTACAAGGAAGTGCCCTGAGCAGGAGAAGAGGCCCCTAGAAGAAGGCAAGTTAAGATATGGCTTCTGGAGAGAGATCCAAGTACTCCAAGTGAGCAAGGTCCTGTTTGGCTTTGGCAGTCATTCAAGCTTCACTAAAGGTAGAGTGAGAATGGAGCTAGAAGTGAAGTCATGAGCTGACCAGAAGTGATGATGAGATAAGTTGAGCTAGGCCATGCCTGACTAGGTTTTGATACCATGTTGAAACATGGATCTAGGTGGCAATGCAAAAGCTATGGAGGTTGAAAGATGAAGACCAAACTCATGAAGACATAGACAAAGACAAGACCAATTGTCACACAAGTGAATTAGGTTCCAAGATTGAGACTTGGAATCATAAACACAATCTTGTGTGTGGACAATGACACAAACACTTTACTGGAAAGAAAAGAGTACTATCTTTACATTTTTTAAAAAAGGAAGCAAGTGCAATGCTTTATAGGAAAGTCTAAGCAGCACATCCTCCTACTACGCTTATGGGATTCTTGTCCTAAGCCCTCACTGCTCCTTCTAAAGAGATTGAAGTAGGTGTGATTGCAAACATCTCAACACAAATTAATTCCTTGTGGGAAGGGACTAAGATGCATGCTATTTAACTAGTTTTAGAATTGGGAGACATGACTTAGAAAGGTATTATAGACATAGGGGTGGAAATGAGTGTTCTCAACTACACAATATTATAAGCTTGGGGTAGTCCCCCTGTGGAGATTGCTAGCCACTTTCCAATGGCATGAAAGTTTGCCTATTTGGAGTGTTAGTTGGAGTCCAATTCTCGATGAATTTCATCATAATGAAAGGTGTGAACTATGATATCTTGTTGGAAAGGCCCTGGATTCGATGTACCCATGTGATAGAGGATTAGGGACCAAATGCATTCCTTGTCTAGAGGATAAGTGTGATTGGATGCATGTGCTAGAAATCATTGAATTGCTATTCTTTGATGACGAAGATGATTACAAAAAGGCTAAGGAGAAAGCTAAAAAATTGAATCAAGCTACTAAATCTTACCTGCCTAGGAGCAATGATCTGTCCATAGTACCTCTATGCATGATGGCCAAAAGGTCAACAAAAGGTCAATGACCATGGCATACCATGTTCCATGAGGCAATTTGGAATTGCATATAATCCTTAAGTATCTAGCATAGAAGTTAGTTGAAAACTTTGCAGCCAAACCTGAAACCTCTCAAAGACCTCATGAGTGAGTCAAAGTGAAAATATGCTAGAATACACAACTTAAATCTCTTATACAATTGGGCTATACTTAAGGATGATAAAAACCCGGAAGTTGATGAGTGAGATAAAGGACAAATTCTCTGAATGAGAGGATTCCAATAACAAATATGTAGAGTGTGACTCTAGAAGTGAAGAGAGTGATAAGGAAGTCAAAACCATCAATTACGATATGGATGGGTGGACAATCAAATAGACAATTATGGACTCCAAGACTAAGGAAACTAACTCCTTCAACATAGAGAAAGGATTCATCAAAGTAGATTGTGATTAAACTTGGTTGGAACACATAAATGTGGTGGACTATAAGCAAGCCAAAAACTGACCAAACTAGAGTCCATGACACTATTTGAAATTGGATCAGCATAAAAAATCCAACCACCTAGTGAAATCCCCTCTTTCAACAAAGATTGTGAGTTAAACTCAGAGTTCAAGTTAAGCTTTGTTGGAGATATCATGATCCTCTTAGACTTGACACACCAATGGGGATCTTCCAAGCCACTTGAGGTGTAGAATGCTAAAGGAGGAGAGGAAAAAGCAGCCCAAGGACTCCATAGTAGAACAGAAAAAGGAACCATACAATCTACCCAAATGCTTCACAAAGTTTAAAAAGGGTGATCGAATAGTGATGCTAGTAGAAACCAAAAGGAAAAGCCATACCATTGAGCCCATTGAGGGACCTACCAAGGTTAAATAGGTCAACCTGGCATAGGAAGGGGACAAACCTTAACCTATGTTCATAGCTAATGATTTTATTGAGGAGGAAGAGCCCAAGCTCATTCAACTTTTAAAAGAATTCTCTGATGTGTTTGCATAGTCCATGGCAAGTTGAAAGGCATTGATCTAAGCATAGTGACTCATAACATCCCTATGGTCCCTAATACAACACTAGTCAAGCAAAGGTCTTACGCCATAAATCTAAGCATGCTCATGTGGTAAAAGGAGAAATTGAAAAGCTATTGAGCATTGGATCATTTACAAGATTGAGCACACAGATTGGGTGCTACCCATTATGATTGTACTAAAAAAGAATGGAAAGATCAGAGTGTGCTTTAATTACAAAATATAGACATAACCATAAAGAGAGACAATTGTCATTTACCCTAAACCAAGAAAATGCTTGAGAGAGAGCCAGGGAAGGAATCATATAACTTCTTAGATGGATTTTCATGCTATAACCAAGTGAAAGTCCATTTAGATGGCATGCACAAAATGACATTCGCTATGAAATGAGGAGTTGTTGCTACCTATATAGTCTTGCCAATTTTCCTAGCTAATATCTCTACCACCTTTCAATGCCTAATGTATGCAATTTTTAAAGGCATGCTTAGGAAATTATTGGAAGTTTTTGTCAATTACCTATATGTTCATATTAACTAGGAGGAACACCTAGAAAAGCTCCACACAGTCTTTGAGAAATGTAGATAGTATGGTCTCTCATTGAATCCCTTAAAGTGCCAGTGCACATTGTGTCACAGAATGGGATTGCTACTGACTTCTTAAAGGTTAAAGTCATCGCGGATCTTTCCTCTCCAACCAGTTACAAGGGAGTTCAATGATTCCTAGGTCATATTGGATATTATTGCAACAATTTGTGCGGAACTATGCATTTGTTGCTATACCTCTATACAAACTCTTAATAGTGTTCAAGTGGATAGAGAAGTGTCAGTGACCCTATGAATGGCTTAAGTAGGCTCTAGCATCAACACCCATTTTAAGAGCCCCAAATTGGTCCATCACTTCCCATGTGCACATTGATGCTTCAAAATTCATAGCCTAAGCAATGTTGTGCTAACTTGGCAAGCATAATATGAATTTTTTAGTGAGCTTTGCAAGCAAGGAACTCACTGAGAGGTGGAAATAAACTACTCAATGATAGAATGATACAAGTTAGCTATGGTGTTTACAGTGAAGAAATTTAGACATTACCTTTTGGCAATTCACTTCATCTTCTTTGAAGACCACGATGCATTATTGTACCTTGTGAGCAAGCCATGTACTACAAGTTGCATTGCTAGGTGGTTACTTCTTTTGCTAGAGTTTGACTTCTCTGTAGTGGTGCATAAGGGCAAACAACATTGTATGTTTGACCATATGTATCGCATACCCACAGGAGATGGGTCCGCACATTAATAATAGAACATCTAGCTAGATGGGTCTGCATGGCTGTACTTAGCATGTCAGTGGTCATTCTAATCCTCACATGATCAGTGACTTATCACTTATTATATTTAGTTTGTTTCAGCTACCTATAGCTAGAAAAGTTATAGTGCCAACCGATTAGTATATTTAGTTATACACTATGTGACTTAGTAGGCCACTTTCCTTTATGTTGTATCTTATTTATACTTTGTGTACATTGTATTGTGTAAGAAGAAGAAGAAGAAAGTAGCAAGAAAACATTTTGGCCTCCATCTCTCTTCTTGTATTCTTGAGTGAGCTTCCTCTTGTGTATATGTGTGTGCTTGGCATATCAACTTAAGCAAGTCCCCCCACCATTTGATTGCTGACATGGTAAAGTGGACCACTATGAGAGGCTAATTTTGAAGGCTGAAGTGAATGAGAATAAGTAAGGATTCGAGAAAACAAGCAACGGGTAAGAAGCTCTTCTATTCTTCCACTCTTTCTCTTAGATAGTGCATATGGAGGCACAAGAAAGCAAGCATGGCGAAAATCTCTCATTGCTTTGAGATTTGGGATGTGAGCATAGCATTGCATATTCTGTACATAAACCCTTTAGGATTTTTTTGCTATTTTTTTGGCTATATGAGGCCTTTTCAGGCCCTATTTAAGACCCGTAAGATTGTGAACATCAACTTTAGGATAGACCGCAATTTCAACTATATCAACCAAAAGTTTGTTCACAAGTTATAGATTTTGAATCTGTAAGTTTTCAGCTATTTTTCCAAGAAGAAAACACAAGTTTTATCCATAAGCAAGTTGCAAATTACCTGTACTATTAAGCAATCTCCGTGAAAAAGACTACTTGGTGTATTATTGTGCACTTGTTGCGAAAGATTGCAGAAGACTCGCTTGTTGTTTTGTATCAATTCTATGACAATGGTAGCAAACAGTGGAAATCCCATCATTGAGAAGGTGGACAATAACAACTTCCCATCATGAAAGTTTCGTGTGACGAACTTCTTTATTGGAAAAGGCCTTTATTACTTCGTTTCAGGTGAAAAAAATGAGCTAGAGGTAAGTAATCCTGCAATTGCAAATGAATTAAAAGCGTGGAAAGAATATCAAAAGACAAAAAGGTGATGTATTGGCTATCTACAATCATTAATATAATACTATGCGTGGGTATATAAAAAATACAAAAACTTTACATGCAACTTGGATAATTTTTAAGAACATGTTTTTAGTAAACACAAATGCACGAAAGATTCAACTCAAGAAAGAGTTGAATACTTTGAAGAAAGGGAAAATATCTATCAATGATTATGTTTGGAAGGTGAGGATCATTGAAGATACCTTGGGAGTGATTGATGCAATGCTTGATGATAATATTTTTCTTTCATCTACTTGGGTGGCCTTAATAATGAGAAGGCCTAAAAATCATTTGTACTTCCATATATTGGCCATTTCCAGATTTTGATGAGTTGGTCTCTCTCATGATCACTGAAGAGATCAACATGCAAGGTGAATCATTTAAAAGAAGTGGTGAACAAGTCCAAGCATTTTACTCAAGTTCAAGAAGGGGACGTGGCAAATCCTTTTTAAGAGGTTGTGGTATGGGATATGCTTATGGTAACCAAAAAAACAAGTTAAATCAATAATTTGATGAAATACAGGTTTCAAGAGGTCGTGGAAACTTTAGCTGTGTGGGGAGTTCTAGAGGAAGAAATGGATGGCAAAACAAAGGTTTTGGAAATTCTAGTATTGTTTGTCATTATTGTGGTAAAATAGGTCATATTACAACTCATTATTATGCTAAGAAGGATGATATCCACAATGGTAAATTGCAGCAAGGGAAGTCCTACTCTCAAATATGGGTTTAAGATTTAGCCACTTGGTCAAAACTTTACTCCTTATTTGAAAGTAAAAATGCGAAGATTTCCAAATTCTCTAATATGGTATTATGATGGCGAGACAAAGAGTTTGTCAAATGTATTACATATGCGATCAATCATAAATAATTTGATGTCTGTTGGCCAAATGGTAAAGCAAGGGTTGAAAGTTCGATTCAATGCAAAAGGTTATTTTGTAGAAGACTTTAATAATAAGTGTAGGTTGGTCACAAAAGAAAGTAGAGTTGGCTGCATGTTCACTTTAGATGCTAGAATTCTTGTTATGGGTGCTACTATATATTCTAAAGAAAAATGAGTGATTATAGATATTAAAATGTAGCATAAATGTATTAGATATGAAAATGTGTAAATGTTGAAATTAATGCAATCCAAAGGATTGGTTACAAGGTTGCTTGCTTTTGGAGCTGTAAAATTTCATAAAGTGTGTAAAGCATGTCAGTTTGGTAAGAATGCAAGACAACCTTTTTTGCATGATAAAGATGTGAGTACAAATATACTTGATATTGCGCATATAGATGTTTGGGGGCCTACACAGAACATATCTCTTGGTGGGAGTAAATATTTTGTCACATTTATTGATGATTGTTCAAGAAAGATATGGATATATTTCATGAAGAAAAAGTTATTTATTCGAGCTTGTTATTGAAATAGAAACAAGCTTGAAAGTTAAGTGTCTGAGGTCATACGGAGGGGGAAAGTACCTCTCTAATGATTTTAGTGAATTTTTGAGGTCTCATGGGATAAAGAGACAGTATACATTCAGGTATATCCCATAGCAAAATTAGATTGCAAAAAGGAAAAATAGACATATTGTAGAAGTTGCACGGGCATTGATGGACTGAAAAGAATATGCCAAAATACTTTTGATCTAAAGCTACTCACACTGCTATCTACATTATGAACAGAACTCCCACAACTACAGCTCATGGGATAACCCCCAAGGAATGATTTACAAGCAAGAAGCCCAATGTATCACACTTGAAAGTGTTTGGTCGTATTGCATACATTCATGTGTTAGATGAGCTATGAAAGAAGCTTAATCCAAAGGCTAAAAAATATATCTTTACTGAATACTCTTTAGAGCAGAAAGGACATTGTTATTATAACCATATTACATGTGAGTTCAGAGTGAGCAAGGATGTTATTTTTTATGAGATGAATAGTTGGTATGCATCTAGTAGTAATGCATTCAATGATTATCATGATCTTGATAGTCATATGTGCAAAAAAAAAAGTAATAATCACAAAGCCTTAGTGAACCAAAAGCATCATCTAGCACTATATCTACATTTAGCCTTTGGTCTAGGAGACTAACAAATAGCCCTACATCTTCAAGTGTATCTATAAGTGTTTCAGGTAAAGACAAAGGAAAGAAAAAAGTACAGATGGTAATGATGCATTTACTAGTTATTTGGGATTTAATGGAGATTCTAGTGATTCAAAGAGTTTGAATGATGAGTTTGGTATTCCTTCATTCAAAACACTAGGCCTACAAAGAGCACATGGTAATGTAAAGGCTCCATTGAGTGATCTAGTGCTACACAGGTCTAGCAAGGTTAGATAAAAGATTTGGTTTTGAAGGTTATGCAACTCAACATTATGCTTATATGGTAAAGGTGATTGAGGATATTGAGCCCACCTATTTTGAGGATGCTATTGGTCATGCTCACTGGGATGTAACAATGGATGAGAAGATAGTTGCATTAGAAACCAATAGGACTTAGATCTAGTATCATTGTCTAAGGGCAATAAAACTATTAGTTATAAGTGGGCTTACAAAATCAAGCATAATGCAAATGATTATGTTAGCAGGTATAAGGTTAGGCTAGTTGTAAAAGGCTATGCTCAAACATATGGCATAGATTATGAAGAGACATTCAATCCAATTACTAAAATGGCAACTATTAGATGTGTGATTGCTTTGATAGTAGCTAAAGGTCGGATTTTGCAACAAATGGATGTCAAGAATGCCTTCTTACATAGTGAATTGCAAGAAGAGATCTATATGGAGCAACAAGCATGTTATGAGGATTTAGAGAATTCGACATATGTGTGCAGATTAAAGAAGGCACTCTTTGGGCTTAAGCAATCACCTAGAGCATGGTCTGACAAGATCAAAGAGTATCCTGTCAGCTTTGGCTTTTTTATTTCTAATGTTGATCACTCACTTTATGTGAGAAAGCGATATGCAAACTTAGTCATCATAGTCATCTATGTGGATGATTTGATTATTACAAGTGGCAGTGATAGTGGGATTGTTGAAGTTAAGGACTTTTTGAAGAAGTTTGAGATAAAGGATTTGGTTGAGTGAGGTACTTTTTAGTATTGAGGTGATAAGATGTGATGATGGTATATGTCTGTCCCAAAGGCAATATGGCTTGGATATTGTCCAAGTATGGGATGACAACATGTAAGAGTCTTTCAATGCCATTGGAGAAAAATATAAAGTTCAGTGCTGATGTTGGGGATAAGAAGACCCTACTATGTTTTAGGAGGAGAGTAGGGAGTCTAATTTACATGATTATCACAAGGCCAAACTTAAGTTATGTTGTCGGCCTTGTCAATCAGTTTATGCAGATGCCTAGAAAGCCTCATTTGAATATAATTAGACACATATTGAGATATGTGAAGTCCACTTTTCATTATGGACTTTTTTATGAGACAAGTAAGGATACATAAGTGTTTGGATACATAGATGATGATTGGGTTGGTAATATGTCTGGCAAAAGATCTACCAACAAATTCACATTTTTATTATGGACTTTTCTATGAGACAAGTAAGGATACGTAAGTGTTTGGATACATAGATGCTGATTGGGTTGGTAGTATGTCTGGCAAAAGATCTACCAACGGATTCACATTTTCCCTTTGGTAGTGTAATAGTTATGTGGAGCAACAAAAAGCAACCTACATCTGCTCCCATGGCACTACTCTCAGGGCGTCCACCTTATAAAACATGTAAGATATCACATGAGTTCAAAAGAAAGCATATTATATTTAATAAAACTTACAAGATTACATTTACAAAATGCATTTTTTCAATTATAATTTAAAAAAATCCATAGGTTCAGTAAAGTAAAAAGGGTCATTTTAAGGCATCATAGCATGTAAAGAAAGGGTATTTCTTAATATCCTTTGAATGTACGTTATATAGTTAATTTCTTATAGGTGGGTCCCATGGTGGGAACTTGCTTTATTGAGTACAAAGGTGCTGCTATGGCACCACATGAGGTGGTATGGCTGCAAAAGTTATCAGATGAATTTGATGTGCAAGAAGATGGTCCAATTGTTGTTCTCACTCTGATAACATGAGAAACATACAATTCGCTAGGAACCCAGTGTTCCATGCTAGGACAAAACACATTGAGATGCATTACCACTTTGTGAGAGAGAAGGCACTTGCATGAGATATTGACTTGGTATATGAGAAGCTTTGAAATTTTCAAAGCTTACTTGGAGTTGCAAAGATACAATTGAGCTTGAGGAGGAGTGTTGGTATATGCCAACACACAAGATCAAATAGTTGACATTTTCACAAAGACATTGGGTGTAGAGAGGCTTTGGAAATTTCAAAGCTTACTTGGAGTTGCAAAGATACAATTGAGCTTGAGGGGGAGTGTTGAGATGGTAAGATCAACACATGTAGACATTGATGATGGACTGCCTAGCTAGATGGGTCCGCATATCTACACTTAGCACATCAATGGTCATTATGATCCTCACATGGCCATTGACTTTTCACTTATTATATTTAGTTTGTTGTACCTATCTATAGCTAGCATAGTTATAGTGCCAATCAATTACTATAGTCAGTTATGCACCATTTGATTTAGTAGACCACTTTCCTTTATATTGTATATTATCTATACTTTGTATACATTTTATTTTGTGTGAGAGAAGAAGAAGAAACCAAGTAAGAAAACATTTTGACCTCCATGTTTCTTCTTGTGTTCTTGAGTGAGCTTTCTCTTGTGTGTATGGTGTGTGTTTCCATAGAAGCTTAAGCAAGTTCCCCCACCACGTGATTCCTAATAGGAAAGTGAGAGGGCATGGGCTTCTTCAATGGGAGTCATATCAAGAAATACTATCCAACAATACATCCACTACATGAGCATCCTATGCTCTTATCGCCTATAAACATCGGTCATCTCCATCATTGAGATTGAATTGAAGGATGAGGAGCCCATAGTTCCATCCTATTTCAAATTGTGGATTACCACTAATCAATGAAGGGGTTGACAACAATATACTCACTTATGAGACTTGACCAAAATAGGATAGCCCTAGTTGATCCCTAACACTACTAAAATCAATCCATTACAGAGAGAACTCTTAATCACTGCTAGGAAAGTGGACAAAGAAATGCTATTGGGACAAGCCTTCAAAAAGTAAACTCAATGCAATGTCAACTATATGACCCAATACATTCACCTAGCCCTAGAAAATGTCAAGATCATTACAGCTTTCAGCAAGGGCATTCAAGCTCCTACACTACATGCAAAACTACCGATATCTAAATCTTGCAATACCATTAATGAGGGGGGTGAAAAACTACTTCATGACCTAAAAGCAGCTCAGAAGAATCAAATTAAACTATGAGCATTAACATGTTTGAATTCAAAAAAATGGGTCCCCAAAACCAAATCTCACCCTAACAAAGCTCCACGCACAAAGAAAATTAGACCTCACCACCCTTACCATAGGCCCAAACAAAAGAGTTGGTGTTACGAAAGGACAACACATGCAAAGCCACGATGGGCCCCCAAATCCCGGCTATGAGCAAAATGGTACTATGAGGGAAGAAAATGGATTTTCCTCTTGAAAATTCCTAAAACACCCACTCACCAAATCGTTGAACTATTCTTCCCATGGAAGATTGAAAGGCCATCCACCATACCGACATAACCCAAGAAAGTGAGGGGCATACAAAAACTTAGTAGCTTTAATAAATGATCATTTACTGAGCTCAAACATGAGCCTCTTTTCAACACCAACCAACCAAGTGTTCAAGAAAAATCAAGGCAAGATATCCCAATTCCAAGCAATAGCAAGGTGTCACCATCAACTTCAATCATGAAGATGCCCTCAACTCAACATTCTACGCCAAATACTAAGGAGTGGAGGCCTAAGCCCTTTACCATGTACTGCAACAATGACATTTACAAAATTGCTCTCCACCCATCACCTTCAACACTCCATCATTGAAGCCAACCCCTACAGTAGCAAAAAGCAAATCAAATTCTCCTCAAAGGTTAGGTATTGATATCTGTGAGGTATGCCAACTAAACCCAAGCCACCGATTTAATTAATACCCATGTACTATTGCCCATCCATAGTCGACAAGGTTGCAACAAACATGGCTATCGATACATAGTCGACAAGGTTGCAACAAACATGGCTATCGATACAAGTGACTACTTAATCAATAGCATAAGATACCTTGACAAAAACTTCACCTTATTCTCCATCAATTACTATGAGTGCCTTGATTTAGGTCTATTAGATGAAGCTATAGTGACAATTGTTAGAAGCCTTACTTTTTCTTAGGAGAAATTTGAATTCATCTCCACCAAGCATGCATCTATTACCAAAGAACTCATAGACACTCAAGTGACTCAAGAGAAAGCTCTCACTGGCCATTTGATTACATCTTTTAAATACAACAATGTAGAAGAAAAGTAAGAAAAATTTACAAAATTAGAGGCACTTGCCAAATTTGACTTTTCCTTTCTATACAAAAATGGTTTACCCTTTGAGCATAGTGTGGGAAATGCTAGGCTATCAGATAATAGCAAATGCCAAACAATGGCATGTCATAAAAACTATCGAGTATGACCTACATTGCACCAACATTCTTTCGAGAGTTAGCCATCACATGAAATCGACCTTTAAAGAATCATGTCCTACTACCTAGACTGAATGCTTAGTCAAGAAGAGCTTGGCATTGCTCTAGTTGCATTGGGACTGGGGACTTTCTTACGGACACCCTCACTTACATCACACATCTAAGTATACAAATAAGTGTCATGGATTGTTACACTACCATGGAGTACAATCTCGATTTCTATGAATGGTTGATGTAGCAAGATCCTACATCCCTAAATTAGTCCTCCTTTTTCTTATATATATCTTAGATCACAACATGTTCATGTATTTTTGTTTTTTTTTTTCCTTTCTCTTTGTCATTAGCATGCACTCTTCAACCACAAAGTCAAGTAGCACTAACCCCCCTTGCAAACTAGGAAGCATTGCAATTTTTAGGGTCGGGTTTATGTATGGTCAATTTTCTATCTAGGCCTCTCATTACATGCCCTCTTCTTTTGTAGACACATCAAAAAATGGCAAGAGTTGGCAAAAGGGTGGTCCGTGAAAGGCACGGAAAATCCAAGGTCCCTTTCATAGATGCATAATTGCAAAATACAACATGAATGTAGACATCTTAAGGAATGGAGACTTGAGGTACATGTTATGGCCTCTCAATACTACAACAAGGACATAGAACACATCAATCTGCCTGAAGACATTCCTATTGTTGCAAATAACTTCATGAATCTATTTACAATCATATTAATCATATAATATTCAAGAACAATATGTAGTCATGAAATACATATTATAATTATCCAATTAACACCACTCTCTTGAAAATTATTAGACAATTTTCTCATGACCATTCCAAATTGAATAACTTGAAGTAGACATCAATAATATTCAAGAGACCAACACAAATAGATAGAATTAGGCATTACCAACCATATTCAGGCATTGTCCTAAAATATTTCTCATTCCTAATCATGTAGAATCTAAAAAGATACAACTTTTTGATTGTCAAGTTGAGAGGCACCTAAACTTCAGGTGAACATCATATGAGATATAAAATCTCTTTACACATTATGATCCTAAAAGCCTACATGCATATAAGTATTGAGGTATAAAATTACAAAGTAGATTATGAAATCCAAGCCCTAATACCTAGCATAGCCCGATGGATGATTGGGGACAATCAAGACTCGAACCCACAAATGTGCAACTAATTATCACAAAGCATGAAATTTTACTATCATAAAAATTAACTTAGAGAACATTGTTATACCTTGCCAAAGGCTTTGCACCCCTTAACAAGCCAGACTGAGCAGCAATGAGTAGAGACTCTCTCGGATACTCAAAACCCTTTGGTGCAATTACATAACCGGTCCCAAAAGTTAGGGAAATAAACTAAGAATTGTCACGAGTGAAAACAAAAAAGTACAATAGAGATAAAAGCTAAAGAGCTGTTGGGACATAAAGGATAATATCCCTACATGAAGACATCTACACAAATGAATCATCAACACCATGCACTGTAGTAGCATCACCATCACTACATCAAAATCGTGTTTCGTAGCATTAAACTCCTGATTAACTTCATGAATCACCTCTACAAATACATCTTCTTTGTTAACAAGCTTAAAATCCTTTTACAATAATGATACCACATAATCATCACTTTGTCTTTTTGCTTCGAAAGCATTTTCCAACTTAGCATTCAAGTCCATAAATCTAGTCTCTAACTCACTCACCCTCTAAGCCAATGCATCTTTCTCTAGCACCAATGCATCATGTTCTATTGAAATAAAGTTATCTTTAAGCATGTTATATGGCATGTATATCACACAATCAAATTTCCTAGCAACTAACTGCCATGCATTTTTAACATCACTCAATAAACAAATTTTGATATCTTGAATTTCAAACTTCAAGTCCACAAAGGCATCTACATCAACCTCCACATTCTAGGAGATCTGCTATTCCACCTTCTAAAATCTCTCTAACAATAGTTTATCCTCCCATTGCAACTTTACATACATTTCCATGAAAGTTTCCATCTCTGCCACACATTTACTTCGAAGCTCATTTTTCCATCTTTCAAACAAGGCAATAGACATTTTATTATTATCTATCAACTGCTACATTTTTGCAATTTTTTGAACCTGCTATAATTCCAATGATTCATACTCAACTTGTTTTATCTACAAATATTTAGATAAATCCTTTGATTTCTTTTATTGAACATGTAACTAACCTTGCAATGTTTTACCCTAGCTATAGTCCAGACATTATCTTGATCATGTTATTGAAAATAAGTCATCACTTTTTACATTGCACCCATTGCATCAAAGACACTACCAACTATCAAATCATCCATGTGAGAAGGCATAGAAGCAAATGGAGCATTTGCTACATGAGTAGCCACATGCTCATCAACCAATGTATCCTTTGCATGAACTTGAGCATCAACTGTGTAATATTTCCACGTAATTAAAAGTTAGTTGGTTAGTTCAAAAGTTAGTTAGTCAATTAAAAAGTTAGTAAGATTACTAACTAAAGACTAACTAAAGTAAATACTAACTAACGTTAATAACTAACTGTTTTATTAATTAAAAATATTTTTTAAAAATGAGAGTCACAATCTAATATTTTTGTCGAATTGATAAAGATTGTAGCCACCCATCACGAAAGTTACCACGTGAACAAGAGTTATGAACCATATTAGTCATTAATTCAGTGTGTATAGTATGGATGGCCTAAAAATATTAGATTTTTGGACAAAACTAGCATATTTTAGATATTATTATAAATATCTTAAAAAGATATCAAAATTTCTAAAATAAGATATCATATAAAAAATGCAAGTGGTTTTTTCAACCAGTTTTGGAGATTTAATGCAAAAAAAGGATTGGCAAAATCGCTCGCGTCGCGATCGCAGTTTACAGGCAACAAATAGCACTTTGAACAAGGAGAAGAAGATGGAATGATATGAATTCTAACCTGTTCAAAGTGCTATTTGTTGCATGTAAACTGCCCTTTGCAAGATCCCCTCCATAAAGAGCTCTTCTTCTCAGCCATAACCCTTTTTCTCTAATTCACTATAAATAAGAGGCAAGGGGAGCAGTTTAGAGAAGGACAAGGAGACCCCAAGAGGCTGCGAGAGAGAGGTAGAGAGAGGGAGGTAGAAGGATACCCCTCCGAGAGGCTGTGAGAAGGAGCTTGAGAGAGAGACACACAGGAGTTACCCCAAGAAGCTGCGATGGAGAGAGTTAGCTCAATTTCCCCTATCTCGGTCTTCAACTAAGCCATCTTCTCTTGCACTCTCCCATCTCAAATCTATTCCACCTTTCCTATCTTTCGAACCACCCGTGCACGAAGGCTCCAAAGCGACGAAGTGGAAAGACCATAGGAACCACTGCAACCGATAGCGGGTATTGCTAGAGATACGGGAGTGCCCGAGGTTGCCGAAGTTGCCACTACCAACGGAACATCGGGTGTGGCGAATGTGAGTGCGGGCAAAGATGAAATTCTCAATGTCGTCGTGCGAAACTAGGTTATTCATTACTAGGTTATTATTTTGCCACATAAAATAATTACATAAAATATTATCTTCTATACTTACACAAATTAACAACTTCATCTAGAAAGTATACTAGTACAAGCATAAACAATTAATCACTATGAATTATAGCTAGATTAGTTGAGATTCTAAATTGTAGAATCATGTTGGAAATAATTGCTAGAGGTTATTGCACATATGTCTTTATGCACATTCGATATAGTTATGGTCAAATGAGACAAGGTTAAGTGTTGACTAATGCTTGTTATGAAAAGTAAAACTTTATTTAAAGAATCTGTAAGTCATCTCATTAAGCTATTGGCACAATATATTTATTTAAGGAATTTCACTTATGTTGGGTAAGATAGCCCCAATGGGAAATTCATGCCTTGCTCAGCATGGTGTAAGAGATGTACTCAACGCCTCTCTATGGGGAGGAGAATCCTCATTAGAATGTAAGGTTACCTTAGGATGAGGTCTACCTTGGCTATGGAAGCTATGAGCTATACGATGGTGTGAATAAAAGGAAGGATCGGGCTAGGCTACCCCCAAGCTAGTTGCGAGACCCTACTCCAAGGAGGTCATGGTTATCGCTTCGAGAGGCTTAGACCGACTCTGTAGTAGCAGAAGGTTTGTCCGTAGGATAGTCTCGGGCAGTAGGAAATGTGGGTGCCCCGGGGGGCTCTGGCTATAAATCCTGCATTGTTCCTAGAATCTAACGAGCCCCTTCGTGACCCAAGACGAGATCTTGGAACCCTAAATACTAGTTATGAGGGTGGAATCTTGGTGGGAAGAATACCCTCGTGGAATTCTATGTATCTTTCACAGGGTCAAAAAGATGGAAATTGTAATAAGCCTCCAATAGAATAAAGAAGTTTATTTTATTCAAGGTTTGTTTGAATTATAAGTGTGTCCGTGAAATAAATTACATGAAGAAACCTGTGATTTAACGGACTAATCAAAGAACTTGATTGTATATGTTCCAATGGATGTGTTGTAGGTAATTAAAAAACTAAAGACGATTCCCTCATTAAAGGGAAGTGGGTGAAAGTAACCCCTAACGGGCCCGTCCAATGGTAGCATGGTCCCCAGCTAGTTGGGAGCTTTTCTAAATCAACAATAGAAATAGGAAGACGATAAATTGACCAACTAGTCGTTAGGTAAAACCGAATTATATTGTTTTACGGGGCCAGAGTGGGATTTTGCCTTGTGGGTAGGAGGGTTGATGTGCTACACTTCCCTCCGTCTCCCATTCTCTTTGAACCAAGTGCAATGGCAAGTCCACTTCAGATCGAGTAATCCTGTAGAAGTGGGAACTCAAAATTGCTGACGCTAGCTGGTTGTTAGGAGGCCCGTCTGATTAGGAACCTGATAATTCAGGCCGATCCTAGTGGGTTCGACTGGAACTCTTCCATTGCAAAGCAGACTCAATAGGTCCTAAGTGAAAAACCCCGTGATGTTCCAAGGGAGCGTCGGGCGGCATCATTTTTGGAAAACCTATTGATGGACTACTAAAAGGTGTGCCATGGATTGAGAGTGATGAACACCTCATAGTTGGTATCAGAGCGCATGTTAGTATAGAATACGACGTAAGCTTAAGAAAAACTTCATTTTTTTAAAACAACTAGGACATGTTTTCTTCTCTTGTTAATGTATGTTTTTGAATTATGGTAGAATAACAAATCTTAGAAATTATTCTTGATCTTCTGAGTAACATTTATGTTAGCTATGCATTCATCCAGTTTTGCCTGGAGAATTCAGATGATGCACATATTAGATTAGTTGTACAACCCTTCACCTCTATATCGTGAAAGACGGTGGATGATTAGTGGAGGGTATTGCTATATTGATGCAATCCGTCTAGCTTATCTTCAAAATAATTTGAAAAGGGTAAAATTGATGGAAGATCTTAAAGTTATCGAGATCTATCTATTTTATGAAGCTAGTGTAAACTCAACCCTATATACTAGAGGCAAGAAGATCAAACTAAACCAGTATATTTATAAGGAAGTTACAAAGATCCTTCCAGCCGACATAGTAAAAGTAGTAGGTCACTCTAGCCGCCACAATTACAAAAAGGACGAATTTCTTGAACTCCCTCAAAAATATAGATTCCTAGAATGTCATGCTTAGATTGTAGTAGGAAATCCTTTTTTGAAAAAAATAAGATGAGCCTGCGAGCTATCTGGATAATGTATTTCTTTCCATCTGATTACCTTGTACATCTGTTGTAATAAAGATTGAATGATACTTTATCAATCAGAGAAATAATGGAACCTTATTTTCCCTTTGAACCTCTGAAATTACAGTTTAACTTTAGCAATGGGAAAATAATATTAATTGAAAATGTTTCAATAAATTAAGTAATAAATAATTTGAGTATCAAACTCTAATATTAGCACTATATAAATTTCCTAAATTTTGACTTGGGGATGGTTGAAAATTTCCCAAAATTTCTCGCCCATAATAATTCCCAACGAAGCCCAAGAGAAAATGAATCTTTTGAAGCAAATCAAACCTCCGAAATTTGATGGGAAATGTGAGAGTGTGGAAGCCGATGCAAAAATTTGGATCGAATCTGTGGAAGATTACTTTATAGCTATTGGAACTGTCCCAACCAACCAAGCCATGATAGTTAAGCAAAAATCAATTGTTGGCGAAGCTCGACTCTAGTGGAAGCAGTGGTGCCGAGATCAAGGTGTCCCTTAAAATACCATTACTTGGGATTTGCTTAAAGAAGTTGTAAGAGGGAGATATTTACCTCTAGCTTATCGCACCCAGAAGATGAATGAGTTCTTTAATTTGAAGCAAATGGGATTGACCCTGGAAGCATATTGCTCCAAGTTTGTTTCACTTCTTAAGTATGCATGCCCCATGGATACTCTTCAATAAGTGTCCAAGTTCTGCAATGGACTAAATTCTCCTTTGAACACTCGTTTGGAATCAATGCGCCCAATAGACCTCCAAGATGCTTTGATTCGAGCTGCTCCTATTGTGCGGGAAGTACAATTAAAGCCTAACAATAATAAGTTCCGAAGCTATAATAACCAAAACAAAGAAGGATTCTAAGGTCAAGCAAAAAGAACGCAATGCCAATTTTACCAAGGTCAGAAGAAAAATGCAAAATCCAATGCAGTTCGAAATTTTATTCCTACCCAGGGAAACATGGATGGTCTTAGGTGCTTTCATTGCAATGAGCTAGGACATTTCAAGAGATATTGTCCAAAGCTTGGTGGAAACCATCGCCAAGGCCAATTTTGAGTTCAAGATAGAGCTGCCCAAGGACGTGGTCAAGTAGCTATGGCAAGAGGAAAAACATCAAATATTACCCTAAAAGAGACTAATAGGGAGGATGACCCTACTATGGAAGAAGATATTGAAAGAGAAACTATTCATGCTAAAGAAGTGTGCCTTCTTCAAAAGGAAGATTGAATACTTGGGATTCATAGTGTCTGCTAAAGGTATGTCAGTAGATCCTGCCAAGGTCAAAGATGTTTAAGATTGGTCTCCCCCATCCACTATCAAGAAAGTGAGAAGTTTTCTAGGTCTAACAAGATGGTATAGGTCATTCATTAGAAACCATGCCCAAATTGCAGCACCTCTTGTAGACCTACTCAAAAAGCAAGTTGCCATTAACTGGATGCCAATTGAACAGTCTAGCTTTGAGCAACTAAAGCATAGTTTGGTAACTGCTCCTATCTTAAGGCTACTTGACCTAAGCATGGAATTTGAAGTTGTCATAGATGCCAGTTCTCTTGCATTGGGATGCATACTAATGCAAGAAGGTCATCCTATAGCTTATTCTTCAAGAAAATTGAAAGTCCATGAAAAGAGATATGCTACTCACAACCTCGAGTTGTTAGCTATGATTCATGCTCACAAACTATGGAGACATTACTTGCTTGGGAATAAGTTTTCCTTAGTCACAGATCATAAAAGTCTTAAGTGGATTTTTACTCAATCTGATCTTAATATGAGGCAATGACAGTGGATTGAAATTTTGCAGGAGTATGACTTTGAAATTAAGTTCGGACCTAGTAAAGAAAATGTAGTAGCAGATGCCCTTATCCGTAAAGCCTTCCTTAATGCTCTTATCGTCCTCGCTGAAGAACCATCTAGGGCAAAAACTCTGGCTACAATGGTATCAATGACAACTAATCCTATCATCGAGTTGACCAAGGATGAAGCAAATAAGGACCCAGACTATCAACAGTTGTTTTGGGAAGTTCAGAATAAGGAACAAGATCCCAAACTCAAGACTAAGTATCAAGAATTCTCTACAGAAGAAGATGAAGGACTTGTTTATTTCACAATGAGACTATGCATTCCTTCAAGTCAGACTCTCAAGAGAAGGATACTTTGGGAAGCACATGATTCTCCTTTTTCAAGTCACCCGGGGTATGAAAAACTCTTAATGTTGTTAGGAAAAGCTATTACTAGCAAAAACTCAAGAGTGATATACTTAAGTATGTCACTGAATGTCTAAATTGCCAAAGGGTAAAATCTAAACGTGTCAAGTTACCAAGAAAACTCCAGCCACTTGACATTCCCCAGATGAAATGGGAGTTATTAGCATGGACTTTGTAGTTGGATTACCTTCTGTACAAGGAGGATATAACTCAGTAATGGTGATAGTAGACATGCTAACAAAGGTCGCTCATCTTATTCCAACAAAAACCAATTACAAAGCTTCATATATTGCTAGAATTTTATAAAAGATATTTTTAGGTTACATGGGTTACCTAAAAGGATCATTAGTGATTGTGATTCTCTTTTCACATCACATTTCTGGAAGAGTTTATTTGAAGCCATTGGAACCCAACTTTGCACTACTTATCATCCACAAACTGATGGGTAGACAAAACAAGTTAATCAAGTAATTGAGGATATTCTGTGTGCATATTGTAGCAAGGGACCTAAATAGGTGGATTCAATATCTACCCTTAGTGGAATTTCCTTATAATGCCTCCTATCATCGAAGTATTCAGATAACTCCATTTCAAGCACTATATGGTCAAGATTGTCGTATGCCACTTAATTTTTCCGATCCTACTCTAAGGGTAGAAGCTTCAAGAAAAATGTTAGAAGAAATGGATGATCAAATCAAGATTATCGGACAAGATATTCAAGCTTCTGTTTTAGCATCCGTCTCAACAACTATATCATGTGAGAAAGAAGACGGATTCAACTTGGGAAAATAGTTTGCAATTAATTTAGGATACTGAGACTTGATATATTCATACAATCCTGCCAAATAACATCCATCCTAGATTTAGAGACCTTAATCTCAGCCATTAACCTTTCATGCAACAAATTAGCCCGGTTAGGCAATCCAAGATTTTGAGCATAATAAATGACCCCCTATGTCTCCCTTGCAATGCTATTAGTCTTTATGAACATCATAAAGCATTCCATAAACCACCTTAACTATAATTTCCAAATTTCATCAATCCACTTTAGTACATACACATTCTTGGGACCTGCAGGGTCACTAAAAGCCTAATGTATTTGTTCTCCCAAACACCACCATGATGTCGACATTCATAGGAAGAGAAAAAATGTGATCGACTATTGTTGTAGCCAATTCAATACGTCCTACAATTTTTCCATTTGACTACCTTAAAATATCCAACTCCACTTATGCATGCACATTTGCGGCCCATTTATCCAAGGCAATCGGGCATATGTATACAAGTCAATTTTCTCCATCTGTATGCAATGGACATTCTCTTCAACATTAAGAACCAAAGTTGAATTAAAAAAAGGTGTACGTATAACACAAACTAGAAAGATGAACAATGTGCTTCGGTGTTGTCTCATTTTCCTTGAATCAAGTAGACTTGCCATCATCGGTACCATCAATCTAATATTATTCATCCTCATCGAGTCGAGCGCGCTTTGACAGAGACAACTTACATGTTGAAGTGCACTGGGTATGAGTCATGGCCGATGAAACAGGTCAAGTTGCACAAAACAATAGGGAGAAGGATGAGAAAGCAAAAAGAACTAGTCTCGTGCTCCATTTGAATATAAAAGTCCAAGTCCTCATTGATTTCCCCTTTTGTGCCAATTGTCACATCATGATCATGAACTTGTGACCTTTCACAAACATAACTGTCCCTAACTGATTCCTTTGTCCCAATGGAATAATTAAATTAATAGTGGAATAATAAGGTTGAACAAGCCTTTTAAGTCTAAATCCATTGACTACATGCTTCAAGACATTACCCTACAAATCCTTTAACAAAAATGTGCCCTGTCCAAGGTCCTTACAAATTATAAATGGCCCTGCATATCGAAGCTTCAGCTTATCCCAAAAAAATTTCCAAGTCGGAAATTATAAACCACAACTCAGTCCCCTTCTTCAAAATTTTTCTTTTTAATGTGTCTGTTCACCGAGGCTTCTCTTCATCATTGCTGGGTAACTCTTAAAACATAGGTAGTTAACACCATGTCCTCCTCTAACTTTAGGAGCTATTCCAACTTGTGCTAGATGGACTTTTCTCAAGATCCAACTTGTATTCTATAGTAACTCTCAAACTTGGAACCACAAACTCCATAGGCAACACAGCCTCTAATCCATATACACCCTGAAAGGTGTAACTCTAATTGTTACTTTATATGCGATCTTGAAAGCCCATAATGCAAAATCCAACTTTTCATCCCAATCTTTCTTGTTGTCCTCAACTATTTTCTTAAGAATACAAAGAAAAATCTTATTGGAATTTTTATGCAATATCATGTGCCTAGTTGTCAATTCATGAATAAGCTGATTCAAGAAATGTTTACCCCTATCACTCACCAACTCTATAGGGCATCTAAACCTGGTCATGATGTTAGAATATAAAAATTGGCCACATTGGTTGCCTTATTGTCTTTTAGGGCTTGAGCCTCCACCCACTTTGTACAATAGTCAGTGCAAACCAAGATATATTGATTACTTGTCCTTTTAGTAGCTGCCTTAATAGGCCCAACAAAATCAATCCCCCATTTTGAAATGGCTCAAGTGCAGTATAGGATGATCCTACATTCTATCCCTGTCAAGAGACTGACCCTCCTTCAAACATTGCTGATATTATTTTGCATATTGATGGGCATCCCTCAAGATAGTAGGCCACCACAAACTTGCCTGCAATATTTTCTTGCTTGTAATTTCTCCAGAAAAGTGACCACTTAACAATCTTGAATGGACTTCATAAAGGACTACTATGGTTGTTCATATTCAAGAACACACCTTCTCAAGTCATAATCAACTCCTCTCCTATATAAAGTATTCATAATAACCTGAAATGATTTGCTCTCCAATGCCAACTTCCTTCTTTGATCTCTTGTAAGGTGTACTGACATAACCCCTTCTTATAGAAAATGTAACAGTTAGTCATAATATGAATCAGTATCTACAACCTAAACTTTAAATAGTTCAACATTAGGAAGTTGATTAGAAACTCCTACTTTTGCATCATCATTCTCCAATATGCTAAGATAATCAGCAATTGCATGTTCTTTTCCAAGAGTGTGAATACCCTTGAAATCTAATTGTTGCAACAGCAACATCCATCTAGCCAATCTACCCATTAATTGAGGTTTATTGATTAGGAACAAAAGAGCTTGGTGGTCCACATGAAATATCACTTGATTACCTAGCAAGGCCTAATTTTTTACACAGAAAAAGAGAAAACTATACCAAGTGATTCTCTCTCTTTGACTAAATAATTCTTTTCAACAGCACTCAATCTTCTACTTGCATGATAAATTGGTCTAAACCATCTAGGTACCTTATCCTGCGTAAGCACCACTCCCACAGTAAGATGAGAGGCATCCACAAATACATGGAGCGATAGGTCCCATGCAAGAGGCTATAATATTGGGGCCACCACCAACATTTTCTTGAGGATGTTAAAAGCTCTTTCATGATCTATCCTCCAAACAAACCACATATCCTTCTTGGTTAAAGTGGTAAGGGAAAAACAAATATGTGACAAGTACCTTAAGTACTTGCTATGCCATTTCACTTGACCCATAAATCTCATGACTACTTGCACATTAGTTGAAGCTTTAGCCTTCTGAACCACTACTATTTTTCTTGGATCTATAGCCATGCCTTCTTCAAATAAAATATGGCCCAAAATTACTCCCCACTTTGCTACAATAGCAAACTCGAAAGGGTTTAGAGACATTCCAAATCTCCTACATATTTCAAAGCATAGCCTGAGGTGCTTTAAGTGCTCCCTCTTGCTATTAAAAACACATAGATCATCAATAAAAACCCTTGCAAAGGTTGTCAAATATGGCTCAAAAGTCTTGTGGACATCTCATTGAAACTTACAAGGTCCATTCTTCAAGCCAAAATTCATGACTGTACTAACATAGGCTCTCCACTCTATAATGAAAGTGCCTTTATCCATATCATCTAGATGCATCCTGATCTGATTGTAGCTTGAAGAACCCTCTAGAAAGATGTACAATGCCATGCTACATAATCAAGAAAGGAATTTGTAGAAGGTATCAAGTAAGGATCGGTAATGGTAGTTGCATTCAATTTCCTGTAATTTGCACACACCCTGATCTTCCCATTCTTCGTAGGTACCACTACAATGGGAGAAAACCAAGTTGCTTCATTAAGAGGCTCTATAAAGCCAACCCTCAACAACTTGTCAATTTCTTCCTTGACTTGCTTAGCATAATTGGGATTCATCCTATATCTCCTATGTTGACATGCTACTGGATCAAACCCCTTCATGTTTGTATAGCCCCAAGCAAACATGTCCTGAAACTCCTGACATAACTTGATAAGATCCTTCTTGAAAGTTTCCTCCAAATAGATGCTCATCTTGATGAGTTTACTCTCTCCTTTCTCATTTAGGTTGACCACTTGAACTTCATCTTCAACTATTTTTGTAGATCTTCTCATAGTGTGCTCATACCTCTGCTCGGCTTGAATAATAGTCTTCTGTCCTTCCTCTTCCAACACATTAGGGCTATCCATACCCTTAGAATCCTTACATTGTTGATTTTCAAGTTCTTCTTTCAATTTATTTTCAGGATGACCAATTCTTGAGTCTTGAATTAATTTATGCTCCTCATTCCTTGGGTCTCTTGAAATTCAGACTACTCCTAATCTTGAGGAAGTCCACCTGAATGTTGTCCTGATTGGTTTTGACCTACAACTTGAACAGTTTCTTGTTTCAAAATTGCATTTCCTTCACTTATGGAAGAATCTTGATACTCTTGAATGATGCGATCAACATGGATTTTCTTATGCAAGAACAATTCTTCCTTATCATCTTCCACTACATCTACAAGATTAATAGTCTAAGCTACCACAGGTCTAGCAAAACTCTTCAAGATTACCTTATTAACTATGGATAATCTAATTTCCTTGAATCCTTGGGGATATATACATAATCATTCCCCCAATCCTACTTCAACTTGGCTCATTTAAACCACGGTCTAAACCTACCCAAAAGCATTTTATAAGAATCCCCAATTTCTAACATTTTTAGGACAACAAAATTTACCCTAAACTTCAAGCCAATCACTTTGATTAGTTGATTCTTAAGAATACCTAATGGCTTTAACCTCCTTTGGTCTACCATCCTAACTTGAAATGGGACTAGCAGTTTCTCCTACTTGGTTGCCAAATATGTATGTTTAGGAAGTATATTGACTCCTAATCCCCCATCCAATAGGACATCATCATGCTTCTTTCTTGCATACTCAACTTGAATGTTGGGCACTTGATAATCCACAACTCCTCATTGGATTGGTATGATTGCTTGTTGACACTCGGCAAGTGCTTGATCTTGAACTAATTTATCTTCAAGAACTTCCTGTTGCTTTTGCCTAATCTTCAAGATCAACCTTTCCTTGAACCCTAGTATTAAATCCAAGATCTACTCCAAGTTAACTATAAGAAGCACCTTGTTATAGCCTAAAATAGCTATTCTAAACCTCCTTCCTAAAAATTTCATGATGTCTTATCTTCGAGATAATGATCCTTTTGATCAAGATTTAGTGTACTTGACCCTCTTAATCATCAAACTCCTTAGATATTGGTGTCCTAGCCACTTTTTGCAACTTCCTAACTCGTTTTTTTGTCTTTTTCATGGCTTTCTCTTGTTCTCACCAATCAAGCTTCAAGCCTGCTTAGCTTCTAGAGATAAGTAATATCATAGCTTCATCAGGACAATCCTATACTTTAATACAATTAGAACCATCACATTCAAGATGCATACGTATAGCATTCAAGTTACCTGGCACCTTCTCTACCCTTTCTTGAACTTTTCTCTTGATGAATCTTTCCATAACCAAGCACAATTGTACCTTCAAGAAGTTTCCTTTGCTCATCATGGCCAGGAAGCTCTCTGCAATGTTATAATGGAACCACAACTTGGGACACGAATTTCGGGCCAATGACAAGCTTTCCAAACTTCCCTTGACGGGTGAGGAGCCTTTTTGAAGGTAACGCGAGCCTTTTTGGTGCTTACGCAAGGGCTAGGGAAGAAAACCCCAGCCCGTCTCAATAATCCCCTCACCTCTCACCCCAAAAAGAAAACTAATCCCCCCCTCACTTTTCACTCAATTCACTCACCTTCCCCACTCTATTTTTTGACAGGAGGCCCCAAGCCACTTAATCATGCCCAAGTGTAATGCGCAACAACCCCGTGCCATGACACCACCTTGGAGAGCCAAGCCTCAAGTGAGGTACCTCCTATATACCCTCTCTAGGGCAAGTGGATGTTGTGGATGATATGCTCCTACTGGTCTTTTATCGTTGTGAGACCTTGCAATTGACATACCTCTCTTAGTCCTATACCTTGCCCAAAGTTCACAGTTTGGTCCCCAACAAAATGTATGTAACCTCCACAATAGTGGCATGCTCCCATTTGAGTAGTTTGTTGCTATGCTTGAAAATTTTCCCAAGGCTATCTTGTCTGCATTCTTCTAGGTCCCCTGAAGGGCCTTTGAGGCATTGTGTCAGTAATAACTTGATTTATTGCAACTGGCTGCATAGGCCTTAGCCTAAGCTACATCACTGGCATCTATTGTGCCGCCATCCTGACATTAGGATTGTACAAAAAAGTCCTAGTTTTATTGCCATTCCTTTGGCATATCTCACAGTACTTTTCCTTCCTCTTGGAATCAAAAAAATCTAAATCTTTGAGCTTTTTTAAATCTTCTTATCCAGTTTATTCTCCTCCTCTACCTTTTTCTTGGCTTTATCCTTTGATTTATTCTTCTTAATCTTGGCTATACTTGATTTATTTTTCTTCATGTGTTTCTTCCTACTAGACTCTTCAACATCAGTCATCACTAATGTCATCCTTAGATTCTAAACTGAACTCATTCTCCTCATCCTCACTATCAATTTCTAATCCTAAGTCTGAATTTGCATCAGATGCTTAATCTTCTTGATCTTTCTTAAGATGTCTCCCGGAGTTTTATCCTTCCTCCAAAACCTGCCTAAATATGTCCTTAATACATCATATGTATTAAATGTTGCCATACCATAACTGGCAAACAAGTGCATGTCTTTTCCCTATAAGGTTGGTACAAACAGTTGCTTCTTAACTTGATCTCCATACATCTGGTTGAATCCACATGTTGTCCACCTTGTCTCAAACTGAGCCACATGGCAATTACAATATTTCTTCATTTTCCCTGAAAATTTAGATGCTCTCACCTTCAAGTTAACAAGCTAATTTGGATTCATTGTTCTTTGCTTTTGAGACTTCCTCAATAGTGGTAAGGGATTAAACTTAAGAGACGCCCTTGATTGAAGTCTTGTATTCTGCAACAGCACTATCCTCCCAAGCAATATATGTTGCAATCCCTCCAATGCTAGTTTAGGAGGAGTATCTTGACATTTAGGTAACAATATTAAATCATCATCATCTAATACACTTGGTGGGCTTGAAGGAGTTGGAGGGGTTGGAGGAGACTCTGTAGATCTAGCACGGAAATTATATACTGTTGCAGTACTTGCAAAGGTACCCACATCTTGATAGTCCTATCTATCATTTGTAACTATTCTTCATCCAGCTTGCCTAATCCTCCTACTTCTTCTCTATTATTCAGCAAGCCTCATGCTCCTACTGCATTGGCAAGGCTTCCCTTAATTCTCGAGATTTTCTCCTTGTTAAGATGGGTTTTGACAAATATGGATAATTGTCTAACATATATGTTGCCCATAAAAGGCACCCTACATCTTCAATGCCATTAGCATCCTACACTCTAGCAACTTGATCTTATGGAAATTGGTTCTAGGCCTCATGTCTAAATCATGAGAATTTCACCCATGAAACCAGTAAGATTGCCAAAGTGTTATGGCCTCTCAAGTCCACAATAGGAACATAGAACAAATCAATCTGCCTGAAAACAATCCTATTGCTGCAAATAACATCTTGAATCTATTTACAACCATATTAGTCATTTAATATTCAGGAATGATATGCAAACATGAAATACATATTATAATCACTCAATTGACACTGCTCTCTTGAAAATTATCAAACAATTTATTGTTATCACGGCCATTTCTGATTGAATAACTTGAATTAAACATCATTAATATTCAAGAGACCAACACAGATAGATAGATTTAGACATCAACAACCATATTCTAGCACTGTCCTAAAATATTTCTCATTCATGATCATGCAAATTTTGAAAAGATACAACTTTCCGATTTGCAAGACAGGTGCTTGAACTTCAGGTGAACATCATACAAAATATAACGTCATTTTACACATGTTGATCCTAAAAGCCTACATGCATATTAATTCTAAGGTATAAAAGTACTAAATAGACAACAATGGAATCCGAGCCCTAACAATACAAGAAAATCCAAAACCTCAAACAGGTCATAGATGAGGGGCAAAAAGATCAAGAACTAGTGGAGATATGTCCCTTGGCCAAGTATGTGGAGAAGTTTGGGGAAGTAGTTAACCATCCTAAATATAATGAGTTCCTAACTAACTATGATGTGGACAAAGGATAGGGACTGTGATTGTAAAAATAGGAGAGGGACTTTAGAAGGTGGAATTCCTCTCTCAAAAGAACTAGTGCACCAAGCTCTAGGTTTGCTAGAATGCCCTCTAAAACCAAAGAAGAAAATAAATGTAGTGGCAAAATTTAACTTCACAAAACAAGAAACGGGTAATGACAGCATCAAGCTGGAAGTGATCCCTAACCGATACTTGCAATTTCAAGCCAAGTTAATATACACACTCTTCTCTAGCACTCGCCATAATGTCACAATGAATAAGATCCACTTGACCATGTTTAAAGACTTGGTTATGGGGCACTTGAAGGATGTGGATTTGAATGAACATACAAGAAGCACAATACATACAGTTGCCTAGATAATTGGTGAGGCTAAGGAGTCTCAGGATGTCAATGTAGGAAGTAGGAAACTTGCAAGGGGATAAGCTATAGGAAGAGCTGCCATGGTTCCATTGCATTTGGAGGTGTGCTAACCACCATTGTTGAAGAAGCTTTAAATGGCCCAAATACAACCATGGAAGTAATAACAAGCATCTAGGAGGACACAACATTCTTACCACAAGAAGTGACCCCAAAAGAAAGAACGGAAAGCAAGATACGATCCAACATAGAGGAAAAGCAAAGGTAGATACAAGAAGAGGAGGATTCATAGATGACCCAAGCTAGGAGAAAATAATAGGCATTGAGGGACAAGAAGGCTAAAGAAGGGAGAAGGAAAAGAGCAAAAGAGGCACAACATGCGAAGTTAGAGGCCATCCAAAATTAGGAGGAGGAGAAAGCTAAGAATTGAGAAGATGCACAAAAGGATGCCCAAGAGAAAAGTAAGGACAAAGGGATTGCAAAAGGGGAAAAGAAGAAGATGATACAAAGAAAAATGGTGAGGGAAAAGAAACACTATAGAGGAGAATGATGCCCTTGAAATGGCCATGGAAGAATCTCACAAAAGGCAAAGAAAGAATGCCTAGCGCTAGAAAAAGGTAGGAGAGTGAAAACTACCATTAGGCGATGAGAACTCCATAGAATAGACAGGAGGTGAGATAAGAGTAGACATTGAAGTTCCACCTAACCCACCCCAACCTAGAGTAGGCTTGAGTAAGAGTGCAAAGAAAGTAGGGATCTCAGAAAGTGGGAAACATCATAAGACTAAATGCAAAAGGAAAGAACTAGCTAAACCATTACCACCACTCCCTCCACCAAGCCAATAGGTGGAAAGAGTTTCCCTACCACAAAATCTACCACCCTTACCCCCTACATGCAAAGGGAGAAACACATAGCCTTGGCAACACAATGGATTGATGTCATATATTCATTGGTCCTCAAAATTAGATCAGAGGAGCTAGTAGTCATAGGGTTGAAGAGATTGGACATAGAGGAGGTAGAATCAAAAAGAAGAGGTGAGAAAGTTCAAAGGGTAGAAGAAATGTCATCTCAAGTGCCTCTCATCACTCAAGGGATTTGACAATATTTTAATGATTTATTGAAGGCTTTGAAAGAGCAAAGATACCAAAAAGAAGAAGAAAGGAAACAAGCACTTGGCATTGAAGAAAGAGAAAGAAGCCTATGCCACCCTACAATGGCAGTATACAAGGGATGTCTACGACCTGAGGATGGAGATAGCAACACTAGTAAATAGAAGCGTAGAAAATGATAAGTACAAGTATTGTGGAAATATGCATAGGACAAGGAGAGCAAGGAAAGAAGGGAGGTGTAGCATAGGGAAGCCATGGCCACCATGGCCCACAACTAGAAGATGAGGTCAAGCAACAAGAAGATCAGATTAGTCAATTGTAGTGGGATAAGGAGGAAACCATACAAATGAAGGACATGGTGCTCTAATTGGAGGGGCAAAAGGAGAAAGTGACTAAAAACCAAGAGAACCTTGAGCAAAGGGTAGAAAAGCTAACTAAGAAGAAGAAGAAGAAGCTGTAGCAAAACATGAGGGAGCAAGCTACCACTTTGGAAGCCCTAACCAAGTGGCAAGATAGGGGATTGGAGCAAGCCAAAAAGAAAATTGAACAGCTAGAAGAAAGGAATGAAGAAGCCATGAAAGAGCTAGCTTGCAGCTTGCAAATGCAAGATATGACAAGGAAGTGGCTTTGGATAGGGTTGAGGTGGTGGAAAAAACAATGAAAACTCAACAGAGGAGCTTCACAAAGACTTTGACTAAAGTCACAGAACCCACAGATGAAGACACAATGGAAGGTCTTAAGAGGAAATTGTTAAGGGCCAAAGAGGCACTTTGGAGCACATTAGGATCTCTACCTCAACTATTAGAGTACAAGCCTACAAGATATGAGGTGGTACACCAATTGAAGCTAGAGGGGAAATTGTAGATGGCCAGAGAGGCACTTTGGAGTACAATGGGACCTCTACCTCAACTACTAGAGTATGAGCCTACAAGAAATGAGGTGATACACCAACTAAAGGCAGAGGGGCTCTCAAATGAAAGGCTAATTAGATTAGGCTTCATGGAAATAGAACATCCATTGTTGTCACCTTTGGTACAATAAGTGGATGAGTATGGTATGCTAGATATTGAAGACACCACTCCCCCTGATCAGCCTACCATGGAAAACTCATCAAATCAGTCCACTTCATCAGAGACACTGAGGGATCCAAAGTAGAAAAGATTGACAAGAATAAATGAGCTCAAAGGATGGCACAAAGTGACACCCTAAGAGGTGCTAAGCATCCGCTTCTAGAGGATGAGCGTGACAGCTGCAATTTGTTGGGAGGAAAAGATTGCTACCTTGGGGAGGGTTGAGTCGAAAGACACACCCATACAAATTTAGTTTAATATGATGGCTAAGAAGCTCAAGGTAATACTTCCTATCAGCATAATGCATTAAGTGTAATATAAATAAGGGAAGCCTTCAAAAAGCATTGGATTGATCAAAAACTACAAGACACAGGGTTGTGGCACTCTGAAGAGGAGGACTATTGGAGTGAAAAGGTTGGAGAAGTGCCAAGAAGAGTTCAGGGATTTGAAGTACCATCAACCTAGTAAAGATAAGTCTTAGAGGCCAACAACATGGCATGGGTGGCCTTTTATAGTGTTGCATTGGTGGCAAAGAGAGAAAACCCCTCTTTCCTACCTTACCTTAGGAGGCGTGGAATTGACTATGATTGTGACATCCATGGAAAATACCACTTCCCCCTCATCTACAATGTTAGAGCCCGCACTGGGCCAGATGATTGTCTCAAATCCTAAGAAAAAGACTTATATCAATATTCAAACAATTTGTGGATAGCATTCCAAATTTGTTCAAATCCAGACCATCGTCACATGCAATTACCTCAAGCTACTAATAGTACTCCTACACCACAAAAGAGCAATAGAGGAGGAGGGGCTCCATCCCTTATTCTTGATGTCAACATAGGTATTGACAAATATGCTATAGCTAGACTCATTCTACATGCCACCATGCTACCAACATAATGTCTAAACTTGTTAGAAGACATGAATGCCACATGCTTCACAAGTTGTGGTCTACCTACAACCGCCTTGAAAGTTTGCATGGCAGTGAAGACCTACCTCATGAGTAAACTGTCTTGAACACTCCCTAAAACCTTTACATCCTCCATCCTGGGAAAAAAATAAGAAAAAAATAGTTGAAAAAAACACCAAAAAACAAAAAAAAAAAAGACAAAGAGATGTGTGTGTGTGTGTGTGTGCGCGTGCGTGCATGCGCGCGCGCGCGCGCGTGCGTGCGTGCGTGTGTGTGTGTGTGTGTGTGTGTGTGTGTGTGTGTGTGTGTGTGTGTGTGTGTGTGTGCCCCTACACTTGCATAGTACCTAGGGGATGTCAAGCTTGAGAGTGCCCAATGATCTTTGTCGGTTGGCTCCATCCTTAAACCCCTAGCGCATTTCTTCCCACAACATATTTAGGGTCCTTAATGGTCAGATACCCCAGATAATTGGCAAATCTATCTCCCTAAACATTGCTTCACATCACACCTCATCTATCACCAATTGGGTCCTCAACACTAGACCTAGAAATCCTCGACTTCTCTAGTGCAGACCCATCTCCCAATCGCACCATTCACCCATTACACACCAACTATTCCTTGCATAGGTACTTGAGGAGCAGCGAAGACCCATCAATAGCCTCCCTCCCTTCATCATCACATGACCTCTTACCCTCCCTTCCATCATTCCATGCAAGTTGCACACACTTTCAACAATGCCATGGGACTAGCACTTTAATAGTGAGGGGGGTAATGTTAACTGGTTTGGCAAAATGAAGGGAAAGTGAAGCAAGCAATAAAAAATGACCAAGAAGTAGGAAAATGCAAGAAAAATAGAAGAGATGGTAAAAGATCGAAAAAAGAGTTAAAGAGAGCACAGGTGGTGAGCAAATGGCAAGGATCCTATAATGCAAGTTGTGCCAAAATTTCATGTCATGCCATCCAAGGGGGAAAAACTGTAATATTAAAAATTTTTGAGCATCGAGCTCACTCCCATGCAAATATAATATAGCATGGGACTTAGTGTTAGAGAAGGGGGGGTTACATAAAGTTGTGGGAAATCACATGGCCATTATCTTTTGCCATCAATCAAATCATCTTCTTAAGGATTCCTTTTCTTAGACCTTCTACCATTGTAAGGGGTGAGTACCTTGCACACCATTGCAAGGGGTGAGTTCCTTGCTACCTATTACATTTTTCCATTCATGAAATCAGACTTATATGTATGGTTGCTTTGATCATGGCTTATTCATATTTCTTTGTTCATTCTAAGTGTTTTCTTGAACATGAGGAATTGTCTCTTTTACATTGGTATTAGAGCATGGATTTGATCCTATTAGAAGGTCATTTTCATGTCTATATCTAGTCACAAGCAATTGTAGGTAGGAAACTGTAGTTGGGTTTTGATTACAAGGTGTGGTCGCATCATATCTCTAGTTAGATAGGCTTATTGCTCTTAACTGAGGTCATTTTTAGAGACCACTAACATGGATGTGGAAGAAATGGCAGAGAGATGCTAGTTTAGCAAGTCATGACCTCTTTGAAGACCAATTTTGGAGCAACTTGGACAAAGTAGTGCTCAAAGAGTTTGGAGAAGGCTAGAACAATGGTTACCTTTCCTAGAAACCCTTGCTTTCCTCTTCTTCTTCAAGCTCCTTCCACCTCCATGGATCTCTAGTGCTCATACCTCTCAACCATGACTTCTTTTTTGCCAAAGGTTTATATAACCTTCTTTCACACCTTATTTCTATCTAATGGAGCAATGATGTGATCAATTTTGACCAAATGTGGCCTATAGGAAGCTCTAAATTTTGCATTGCCTATTTGTTTTGATGCTTATGATCATCACAACTACATTGGCCTCCATAAGCTTTGTGAAGAATACTACTAGTAAAGGGAGACATTGATGAAGTGTAAGAAAGCAATCAACCATGGAATGAAATCTAACTGAAATTGAAAATTAACTAAGCTACAACAAAGAATTAACAAATCTATTGCAACAAGACATCCTCATCGTGTATTAATGGTTGGGAATTCAAGAATACATGACGGCCATGGCTGAGTGCTTCAAAGGCTAAGAAGAAGCTAACTCCAAGAAAATGGTAAAGCCAAGGTTATTGAATGATCAAAAGATGTCTTGCCTTTGGCCTCTAGTCCCTTTTTATTCTAACCCTCTTCCAAACTTAAGGGTTGTTCACACATGTACACATAGGCTAGGGCTAAATTTACAAAGGCTGGAATTAATCCAAGGTGCATTTATTAATGTTGTATTTTCCTTCATGACAAACCATCCCGTCCTGAAGATAGTTTTGTCCTCAAAACCAAGAAGTAATGGACTAAATCCAAGTCAAGGATGATAGTAATCATGCCCATTCATCTTCCAAGTGATAAGAAAGCACTGTCCATGAAAAGAAGACTTTTTTGCATGCCAAACTGTGAGAAAACTGGCTGCTGTCCAAACAGGGCTGATTCACTAAAACTGCCATAACTTTTGATATATTGGTCCAAATGAGGCGTATGAGGTGTAGAAACGAAGTATACACTCCCAAGCATCACCCCATAACATCAGAATCGAATTTTGATGAAGTCAAGACAGTTTTATTGTCTGCAGAAATTTCATACAGCAAGCTGTCTCTGCACAGTCACTGCATACTGCATCATATATCATCCTGTAATAACCAAGGAAAGTTATTGACATAAGTGGATGGTTGCCAAGAAGACTCTTCAATGGGCAAATTCTTCCACTTAATGAGATACTCAATGAGAGTACGATTTCTGAGAACTTTCTCTCTTTTTCCAATAATGCTTTCAGGTTCATATATGATCAGTCCTGCCTCATCCAATGGTGGTAACTCTTCCAATACTTGTACATCAGGCCCAACATACTTATTTAGCTGTGAAATATGGAATACATCATGTATTCTAGTGGAAGATGGTAGCTGAAGTTTATAAGCAAGCTCTCCAATTTTGTCCAAAATCAAGTATGGCCCATAAAACCTATGAGCAAGCTTGTTGTTCCCACCCTTTAATGAAGCATAATGCGTCTTGGGCACTTTGAGAAATACCCAATCTCCAACCTTGAAGTCTAAATGTCTTCTTTTCTCATATGCATAGACCTTCATTACCTCTTGTGCTTTCCTTATGTTGTCCTTGCATTGCCTCATGAGCAACTCCATTCTTTCCAACTCTTCCTTTGCTTGTGGGTTGATGTCTTCATGGAATAAAATTGATGGAAGTTGGACTTTATACCCATAAAGAGCTTCAAACGGAGACATCCCAATGCTCATGTGATGCGTGTTATTATAGCAAAATTCAGCAAGGTGGATCCAACGATCCCATGAAGCTTGTGTGTCATGACAATAATGCCTAAGGTACACTTCCACCCAATGATTGACTCTCTCCGTTTGCCCATCAGTCTGAGGGTGATAGGCCGTGCTAGGAGTGAGGAAAGTACCCATAGAGGAGAATAGACTTTTCCAGAAGTTGCCCATAAACTTCGAATCACGGTCTGATACTATTCTCATAGGCATACCATGTAGTTTGAACACACCTTCCATAAATTGCTCGGCGACTTGCCTTGCTGAATATTGGACTTTAGTTGGGATAAAGTGGGCTGATTTGGTCAATCTATCAACTATCACATAGATATTGTTCCATCCATGACTGGTAGTAGGCAATCCCGTTATGAAATCCATGGAAATATCTGTCCATTTGCCCGTAGGTATGGGTAAAGGCTGAAGTAAGCCGGCTGGTAATAGAGTGGAATCCTTATTTTGCTGACACTCCAAACACTGAGATACATACTCTTTAACATCTTTCCATAGACCTTTCCAATAGAAGCTTTGATGAACTCTATCAAACGTCTTGAAAAGGCCCAAGTGACCAGCCATTGGTGATGAATGCATCTCTTGAAGCACCTTCAGCTTGAATTTACTGCTGGGAATCAAGTACACTTTACCCTTAAACCATAAGAGGCCATTATGCACTTTAAAATTAGGAAATTCAGCATCACACCCTTGCTGTAATTTATGTAAAATATGGGCAGCATGCTCATCAAGCACATATTCCTCTTGAATGTCTTCAATCCAATCCTTATAGATGGTAGACACAGTAGATAGACTGCATGCCCACATTCTTGATAACGCATCAGCCACCACATTATCCTTGCCAGCCATGTATGATATTTCAAAATCATATGATTGCAAAGTGGCCAACCATCCCTTTTGCTTGGGAGAAAGATTGGGCTGCGAGAGAAAATATCTCAAGACCCTATGATCGCTTTTGACTTTGAAGTGTGTCCCATAGAGGTAGTGGTGCCATTTCTTGATTGCATGTAAGATAGCAAGCATCTCTTGCTCATAAACATGCATCTCTCTCTCTTTTTCATCAAATTTTCTGCTCTCAAATGCAATGACACCATGCTCCTGTACCAAAACTGCCCCCAAACCTCTACCACTGGCATCTGCATAAATGGTAAAAGTCTTGGAGAAGTCTGGGAAAACTAGTATGGGTGTTGAAACAAGCAATTGCTTCAGCTCATTAAAGCTCTTATCAGCGATCTCATCCCAAAAGAAGGCCTCCTTTTTCAGCCGATCGGTAAGAGGAGCTGCAACATGAGCATAGTTCTTCATAAACCGTCGGTAAAAGGATGACAAACCAAGGAAACCTCTTAATGAAGTGGCATTGGTTGGTGTAGGCCATTCTTTGACGCACTGAACCTTCTTAGGATCCACTTTGATTCCATCTTCTCCCACTATATGACCCAAGTACTCAACTTCCTTTGTCATAAAAGAGCATTTAGTGGCCTTGGCAAACAGTTTGTGTATCCTCAATATGTCAATGACCTCTTTTACATGCTGCAAATGGTCTTCTTTATTCTTGCTATAGATCAAAATGTCATCAAAGAATACCAAAACCGTTTTAAAGAGCAATGACTGAAGTATCTTATTCATGAGAGACTGGAATGTGGCTGGAGCATTTGATAACCCAAAAGGCATAACCATAAACTGATAAAGACCCCTCTCCGTCCTGAAGGCTGTTTTAAATTCATCCCCTTCCTTCATGCGTATTTGATGATATCCCGATCTCAAGTCAATTTTGGAGAACACCTTGGCATCCTTCAATTCATCTAAGAGATCGTCTATTCTAGGTATTGGATACCTATTCTTGATAGTGACCTTGTTGAGATCGCGGTAATCAATGCACATTCGAAAGGAGCCATCTTTCTTCTTCACAAGAAGGACTGGAGAAGCAAAAGGTGATTGGCTTGCCGTAATGAGACCCATTTCCAAAAGCTCTTTGACTTGGCGTTCTACCTCTTCTCTTTCCACTTTGGAGAGGCGATATGGTGGTTTGTTGATGGGCTTTGTATTGGGCAGCAAGTCAATGGGATGATCCACTTCTCTTTTGGGAGGAAGAGAGGTAGGTGGCTGAAAAATGTCATCATATTCTTTCAGCAATTTACAAAGACATGGGTCCATGTTGTTGGTAGGAGAAGAGGGCTGATCCTCTTCAATCTTGGAAAGAAGAATGGTGAACATACATGCCTTTGCATTTATCTCTTTCTTAACCTTCTTGGGGCTGATCATCTCCATTCTTTTCTTTTCAACTCCATGTAGTGTTACTTGTTGTCCACACCATTTAAACTCCATTTCCATGTTGTTGAGATCCATGGTAAATCTGCCCAAAGATTTCAGCCAGTTGCAGCCAAGTATTATATCAATGGGACCCATTTCTAATGCAATTAGGCTCACCGATGTAGTGCACAATGGGGAAAGGGTGATAGGTACATTTGGACAGCATTGATTGCTCTTCTCAAAATTTCCATTTGCCACTTGGATTTTGAGTGATGTAGGCATTTCATGCGTATTCAATTTCAGCCCATTGAGTGACTTAGCATTAATGAAGCTATGTGTACTTCCCGTATCTATGAGTATATGAGCGGTCCTTCCCTTGATTTGACCTTTAAGGCGTAGGGTATTATCCCCTCTTGAACCACTCCATGCATCATTTGATATGGCACATAGCGATGGATGTAAATCAGTCCATGAATCATCCAAATAATGACCACCCGGGTCGAAAGGAAACCCATCCATCGGATCATAGAACTCATCATGGACATTCTCTTCATTTTCATGCGCCTCTTCTTGAGTTGTTGTGACATCAAGCTGAGCCAAGCTTCCTTCAATAGATTCAACATCGGAATCATCCTCGATGATCATGCTAATCTTCATATTTTTGGCCTTGCATTCGGTCTTATGATCGGGTGACCATTTCTCTCCACATTTGTAGCATAGTCCTTTAACATACATATCTTTGAGCTTGTCATTCGATACATGTTTGCCTTGAGTTGGGGCTGAAGTTTTGGCACTTATATCAGTTCTCTTTCCATCAAATCTATTTTCAGCATTAGGTCTGAAATTATTGCTTTGTCTTGACCCAAAAACAGTAGGAAAAGCGGGTATCTTGCTGTAGGTATTGCTAAAAGTATTTGATGGCTTCCCAATATGCTGAAAATCAGTTTTAGCATGCCCATAATGGCTTGATGTCCTTGGGAACTACGTAGGCTGAAAAGAATGCCCTGTTTTTGGCTGAAAACCCTTGTATTTCTGCCCATAACGTTCAGCCAATTGAATGGCAGCTTGTAGGGATGTAGGATTCATGGCTCCAACTTCGGAAGAAAGAATAGGTTGCAAACCAAATATGTATTTATTCAACTTGGCACTATCGGAGACCCCATGAACATACATTGAAAGGTTCAAAAACTGATTTGAGTACTCTCTAACCGAGAGACCACGTTGCTCAAGTGCATACCACTTTTTCTCTAACCGCTCTTTTTCAATAGGGGAAACAAAGACTTCAATCATAGCATTTTTCAATGTATCCCAAGACAAGAAGTCATGTCCCATCCTCGCCATATATCTCCACCAAGTGTGAGCATAGCCTTCTAGATGAAGGGCTGCAAATTTTACTTTGGCATTCTCGGGCCTTGGGTAAAGGGAAAAATACATCTCTAACTTGTCAAACCACTCCTCCAACTCCGTGGGTGAAGGGTTCTCTCCCTTGAAGTTTGAGATAATTATTTTCTCCTTGTACTCTCTCTCATATTGAGGAGGTTGTCCATTATGGTGCTGCTGCCCACTATGGTGTTGTGGCCCAAAAGAATTGCCAAAAGGTCCTTGCCTAGGATATTCATTATTTCCATGCCCTTGTGCATAAGGAGTTTGCTGTCCATAATGCATACCATGACTTTGTGGCTGGAAATAATGTCCTTGAGGCTGAAAGTATGTGTTGCTCACATTGGGAGATTGTCCATGGTTCCCTTGAGGTTGTCCATGCATAGGTGAGTTGAAAGGTGGTTGCTGCCCATTATTTTGTTGATTCCAACCATGATTTGACATAGGACTTGGCCTATTAGGCTGCACTTGAATAGAGAAATTATGTTGTGGCTGTCCAAAAGCATTTGGGGCTGAATTCACATGTCCATGTGGCTGCCCATAAGAGTTTGGGGCTGAATTAACTTGCCCTTGCTCATAGCCACCAACATTTGCTTGAGGATAAAATTGCTTGTAGAAAGAGTTGCACCCATGGATGTCTTCATCATGCTTTGAGTTTGTTTGCACTCTCTCTTGAGGATCCTGCCCATGTGGCTGAAAGTGACCCTTTTGTTGATGGAATTATGGCTGAAGTGAAGTGGACTGAACAAAATCCTTAGCTTTAGATGACTCTCCAACTTCAAATTGACCTACCACCTTAGGAGTAGGTGGTTTAGGTGGTTCTTCAGCCCTATGAGGATGTGGGACATTAAGAACAGTTGTAGGCAACATTTTCTCACCAAGAAGTGCTACAAGCTTGTCAATACCCAACCTCATACCCTCGAAACCTGATTTCATATCCTTTATGTCATTTGACAATTGTTGAAAACTGTTTGAATTCATTGAGATATGAGATATCTCTATGGGTTGATTGGTAGGGGAGTGGGTGAAACTTGCATCGACTTCTTCGTTCTCATAATGCATTCGGTAAATGGCATCTTGAGAAGTGTCATGTTCACCTCTTTCCTGTTGATGTTCACCCCTTTCCTGTTGATATTCCTTCAATTGTTCATTGATAGTATCCAAAATAGGGTCTCTCTTCTTATTCCTAGCCATGGGTTGATTTCTGTCCTGAATTTCTTGCAGTAGAAAAATTTGATTATCTTCACTTCTAGAGATCCAAATTACGAGGTCTTTGGCTCTGTTCGAAGCTTGAAGAGTCCTCTATCCATCGAGCTATCAAGTGCAGAAAATGAATGAGTACAGAAATTTTTGTAAAGGATTTTCTGTTGCTGTCTGAAAATTCCTGCAGACAGTGAATACCCTGTTCTAGTCAATTAATGGCTTGTACCATCAATACCAAGCGTGTACCAACTTCATAACCCTGTAGGAAAGTCTCATACATCCGCCCATATCTGTCCCAAACTTTAATGCTGAACCATAGTGTCTTTACCATAGGATGCATACATTTTACTGTAGCCATATGTCTTCATACATTTGCCAATATCTCAAGAACTCACTGCCCATAAACTGATGCTGTAGGCTGATTTCAAGTGCCTTTGAGATTTATACCTGCACCTAAATTTGAAAATGCGTGGGATCCGAGACCCGAGGGGTTTGCAAAGTTCCCTCTCGAGCCGGGTTGCGCTCCCCTTCAGGGTCCTCGTCGGTAGGGGAGGGTCACCTCTCTTTTGTCCTACTAACTCGCCCGGCATCCACTTTTCCTCGTGGGCATGTACATGGCAAGTGAATTCTAGCTCTAAAAATCAGTATGATATGTATGGAATAGGAAAGAAATACAATTGCCTTTCATTTTCCCTTTCATGGTATGCAAGATTGGAATTGAAAAGGCTGAAATGTAAATGAGAAATGGAGAGGTATTTACCTCAGCAATGGCTCACTGCTTACAAAGCTTTTCTCACTTACCAATTGGGTAATGATTTTCTTATGATCAAGAGGCAAAATAGGCAATCAATTTCATGTCAGGGTTAGGCAATAAAGATTGAGTAATGAAGCTCAAGAAATTACTGATTTCAATGAATGAAAGTAGATGGGTAATGCTCATTCATTATGGAAGAGTTTGAGACATTTAGAGATGGCCATTTCAGTAAATTGAAAAGGTTTAGCAAAGACAATGACTGACATAACCTATAGGCTTCATGTAATGCATTAAGCTATGAATGAAAGCTTCATTAATCCTCTTATTTCTCTTCAACAATTGGAAATGAGATCAGCAATTGGATGTAAAGAGAAATTAAGAGTGATTAGAGTACCTCATTTAATTGATTGGAGAAGAGCATTGTTGATGGAATGACCTTCAATCCATAATGCTTGACATAGGTGAGTTGAGCTTGATAATCCTTCTAAAATCAGTCCAAGAGATCTTCAATATTCAAGAATAATCCCTTCCTTGATAAGCTTCAGCTTCATTAATCCCATGAAAGCTCCATGACTCCATGAATGCTCCAAATGAGGGTTGATGAAGACCGATTACCTTCTCTACTTGAAGTAGGTTGCAATAGGTAATAGAGAGGACTTCAATGTGTCCAAGAGATCCCGAAATTTGAGAGGGAATGCCAAAATTTAATGGCATAAAAGCTTCATGATGTCCATTGAACACCTAGACCTCCATTGGCTTCAATCTCCTTCAATGTCGGTCCAATGTTGATGGATTCTTGAGGGGAAATGGTTGAGGAAGCTTCAGAGATGCTTTGCCCACAAAAGCCCCATGATTTGCTTTAAAAATTTCAGGAATCTTTGATGCTGTCCCAAGCTGCCATAGCTAGGGTTTTGAAGAAGAGGAAAAACTCCAAAATAGTAAGAATCTTGAAGAAACTTGTGAGAGATCTCTTGCCCAGGGTTAGAAAGATCATTAGCAATGCTTAAGAGACATCCTATCTCTGAAATTTTTCACGCAGTAAGGGAGTATGTGCAGGCGGCGCAAACAGCGTGAGTACATACTCATGTACCAGAAATCCACGATGATGCTAAGTAGCTATATTAGCTACTCCACTTGAAGATCTTGAAGCAGGGAAGAAGGTCATGCAATCCATTCTCATGATAGGAGTGAGAAAGAGAAGATCTGATCTTGTCTTGGCCATGGATTCTTGTGGACAGCTTGAAGGAAAAGAGAAGAAACCCTTGTTTCATGAAAAGTAACTCTAACTTTTCCTTCCTCTAAATCCTGTAACCATTAGTTTGTCCACTTACCCAAATTTTTGGCTCAAATCTTGATCACGTCCTGCTATTTTGGCTGGAGCCCTCCATTTCTTCCATTAGTAATGCCAAGAATCACCATCTTCATCCCTGTTTGTAGCAGACCTTCACATGTAACTCCGGTTTGAAGCCTTCATGTCCTGTCAAGTCCTGTCACTCAAATTCCTAACTATGGTTTGCTCTCTCTACCCTAGGAAACTGAATCTAATACTTGAAAATGACTTCTGCAAGGATCTAAGCTATGGCTCTGATACCAATGTAAGAAAGCAATTAACCATGGAATGAAATCTAACTGAAATTGAAAATTAACTAAGCTACAACAAAGAATTAACAAATCTATTGCACCAAGACATCCTCATCATGTATTAATAGTTGGGAATTCAAGAATACATGACGGCCATGGCTGAGTGCTTCAAAGGCTAAGAAGAAGCTAACTCCAAGAAAATGGTAAAGCCAAGGTTATTGAATGATCAAAAGATGTCTTGCCTTTGGCCTCTAGTCCCTTTTTATTCTAACCCTCTTCCAAACTTAAGGGCTATTCACACATGTACACATAGGCTAGGGCTAAATTTACAAAGGCTGAAATTAATCCAAGGCGCAAATATTAATGTTATATTTTCCTTCATGACATGAAGATACATTCGTGATGAGCAAGTGGGAGTTTAATTCGTTTCATGGCTATTATTTGTAAGAAATTGGGAAGAATAGATGCTTAGTGTAGAAATAATAGTAATACCATGTCACATTGACATAGGTATAAAAGGGAGAGACATAATTTTTCACATATTTTGAAACATTAATACATTACTGCCTCTTTCCTCATCACCTTGCTCATAGCTTCTATGGCTTCTCACCTCATTTCGTCTTTCTCTCTCCATTTCTAGTATTTCTCTCTCCTCATCACTCTCTTTCTCTCTCCTACACTTTTTCTTCTCTCTTCTACAATCTTCTCTCTCCTCTTTCTCTCTCCCCAGTCCACTCCTTGACAAGTGGTATCAGAGCATTGGTCTTTGATCCATTTTTCTTCTCTTTTCTTCACATTCAATCCAATTTTTCATAATTAAAACCAATTTCAAACAAGTATTGTAGGTACAAGACATGGACTAGCAATGACTTACACGCCATCCACACTTGGAACAAGATTAAATCTTGAGATCTTTGGGATAGATATGGCAATGGATGGACAAAAATAGCAAGTCATCATTAAACTTTCATGCAAATTTTGGAGGTATTTAGTAAAATAGATATTGAGTGGACTAAGAGAAGACTTAACTACAATTACTTTTTGGAGTAGAGCTTTCTTCTCCTTCTCTTTCAAGCATTTGGCTGAAGCTTCCATGGTGGCTACCAAGAAATGCAACATCCTACTCTCCAATGATCTTTTCTTCCTGTCTAACCATGGAGCAATGATTCTTTAGCCCTTATGCATTAGATAGAGCACCATTGAGTGACAGGAGATAAAGCATTGAGACTTGGGAAACAACCAAAAAAATGCATTGCGAATTGCATTGCTTTTTTGCAACAAACCACAATCCACAATCCACAACCAGCAACAATCATCTGCCTGTAGATTGCCGGACCATTGAGCTATTACTTGGCCTTGTATTCAACATGAACAAGCCTTGGAAGTCACTGATCTTCATCTTTTCTCTCTAAAACCCTAATATACATCAGGGTAGCCATCACTTCAAACAAGGAAGCTTCAATTTCCTCAATCTTTGACTCTTCGCGACATCCAAAGTCTCTCTACCATCATTTTGAAGCAAGTTGGACTCCAAGATTAAAGGCATTGTGATGATTGCAGCCTATTGAAGATTTTGAAGCTCATATTGAAGGATTCTTTTGGGGCTTTTCTTTAAGAGGCTTGAATCTTCAACATTCAAGTGTTCGAGCAAGTGTAGAGCATTGATTCTTCATGGATTCAATCATACTTAAGCTAGTCTTACGGACTTTTCAAGCCTTATACTAGATTCATGGTGGATTATGAAAGGCTCCTCTAATATTTAAATTACAGCTAGCATTAACCATCTTCTTTAACCTTAATCAAGGTATTCCACTTGTCCAATCTTTGAAATCTCTCAATAATCCACTTGCTTAAGCTTTTCCACTTATCAATGAGAGATTATTGGTCAATCAAATTCTTTGAATTGATCAATAGATCATAGGTTAGTATTCTTACCATTAATTAGAGCCTACTACTTTGAAATCTTAGCATTCATTTCAATATTATTCCATCATGGATATCATTTACAATGTTTTGATGCATAACCTTGACTTGATTGGCTGATTTTCTTTATCCGAGGTTAAAATATTGTAGAGGATAGTACTAGCAATCAATGAGCTACTAAATTACATTGTTAAGACCCTCTTTCCATCCATTTTGCCAAATTTCAATTCTCTTGCATTTCATGTAAAGAGCTGAATGAAAATTTTAATAATGCATATCATGCTGATTGATTAGAATAGTATGCCATTGCCATGTTGATATTCCCACCGAGGAAAAATGTAGATGCCAAGATAGTGGGACAAAAGAGAGGTGGCCCTCCCCCACTATTAAAGATCCCGAAGAGGTGCAACCAACCAACCCGAGGAAAACTTTGCCTACCTCTCGATGATTCGAAGCCCAAGGAGAGAATCTGTATGTTGTTTTATCCCTTACACACGTACAAGTGAAGAATTGAATATTAAAGCACTTTCAAAGACTCAAGTACCTTCATGATCAAAACAAGGTAAAACAAGGCATTTACAAGACACTACAAGGTATATACAAACCATAACAAGTACCATCTTCATCACTAAAGTACAAGTATGGGTACTACAAGGTGTCCACAGGTCCTATTCAGCTCCCTACAAGATTTGGTAGGCATTATTGAATATTGAAGCACTTTCAAATACTCAAGTTCCTTCATGATCAAAACAAGGTAAAACAAGGGATTTACAAGACACTACATGGTATATACAAACCATTACAAGTACCATCTTCATCACTGAAGTACAAGTATGGATACTACAATGTATCCACAAGTCCTATCCGACTTCCTCCAAGGTTTGGTAGACATTAGGCACTATCATTTTTCTCGTAGGTGAAAACATGATACTTAAAACAAGATATAGACCTAGACAGTTTAGCCTTGGAAATTGAATTGCAAATTTTTTTGTCATAAACCCATTATGACGTGCTATAGCTCATCTTGAAAAGACCATAGTTGGCTTTGATTTGAATCAAAAGTTTTGAAAATCAAAGTTTCCTATCTCTAGTTATAGCCAATTTTTTGGCAGGGGATACTACAAGACTGCACTACCATGGCAAGTCGTAAGAAAAAGAGCAAGGCCCAAGATGAGTATGCTCAACAAATTAGAGATTCCATGCTAGAAAATACACCTAAAGAGAGCCTTGAAGAGCCTCAAATGCAAGGAAACATCAATACACTCAATAATACCATGTGTAAATATGAGAATGGACATGCTCAAAGGCATACGGAGCTATTATCTAAAGTGGAACAGATGCTATTGTCTACTAATCAAATGAAGTCTTCCATTGAGAAAGTGGTGGATTCCACTACCCAATCAAAGGCTTCAATTGACAAATTAGTAAAATCCAATGCTCAAATAATGACTTAATTCTTCCAATGGATGCACATGCAAATGCAAATGACAACCAAGGAAGCTAAGAAAAAAGATCATTCAAACCGCCATCTAGGAATCCCTAGGTCACCATGGATCCCTAGGAGCTCTCTGTGTGTGTGCGCACGCGAGTGCATGTGTGTTAGATGAATTTACTATACTCTCACTCTCTTCATTAGCCTAGTTGACAAGGGAGTAACTCCATTTTAACCCACGATGGCCATAAAAATCCAATTATCCTATACACTCATTAGAATTGTCTTTCATTGGCAATAGACTAGTATTTCATGTAAGCTTGGACATTCCATTTTAAGCAACAAATGTCTCCATTGTTCACAAGAGATGACAACATGACAAATTACGAGCTTGGCTTGTTGAAGTATGCATAAATTAGATAAAATGGCATGAGACTGGAGTGGCGGGGGGGCACACAGGATCTATTGAAGTGTGTCACTTGATTGGCCACTTTACCCTATATGCCATGATTCTGATGCAGTCACCCCCATGGATGTAAAGGAGTTTTGCTCAGCTATTTTTCCCACTATTGTAGCTATGATTTCAAAAGAATTTGTTTCAATTTCTCCTGTCACCTATAGGCAATTATGGTTGAGCCTTCCAATTTCCATAGCAGGTATAGGATGCAGCAACATGTCAAGCTAAAATCACAACTTCTGGCAAAGCTTTGGGCACAGCTTCATCACTTACTTGTACTTGTGCTATACATACTACAGTAGTAGCTCTATTACTGTTTGAAGCTCAAGTACAGTACATTGATATCTTGAAAGGGGGCATTCATTTCACAATGAAGAAAACACCCTGGATCACTCATAGAGCAAACTAAAGCATCAGAGTCTGCTAATGTGGTGGGTGGCTAATACTTCCCATTATGTTGATTGGATCATATAAGTTAATAACAAAGATGCATTCTTGATAAAACCAATGCATCTGTAATTCCTGTACAATGCATGTATAGGCTCACTGGAAAAATAAGTTTCTGCTTTGAGAGTTTGCTTGGCCTTGAATAGATGCTTCTCAAATTTGGTCAGCTTACTAGTACAAAAAAACTCCTTTCAGCAAGACAGAGGAGGACAAGGAATGTTTTGCCAGCCAACACACGATTTAATTCGTGACAGTGAATCTGGTGCGACTGAATTCACTGTACAGGAAAATGAGAAAGTTTCTGGTCTGAAAACCCGCTCAGGGTTCTTTGGAATCCCAATTGCACCATTCAAAAATACATCTCCTATGGAACAAATACTGCCTGTCTCAGCAACCTCTTTATCACTTGCCTGTATATAAAGCAAGGTTTCCTTCTGAGATACCATCAATAGATAGTGGTCTCAATTCAAAAAAAGATGTATCATGTAAGCACCTTTGCTGTGTTACTCACCTTCTCTGAATAGTACTCGAAGGCCTTTTTATTTTTCCCAGCCTCATAAACATTGCACTGAGAGAATATCTGCAAAACAGGCACAATAGAGCCCTTTTAAATGACACTATAGCCTGATATTATCAAATTTAGCTGTGAACTTCCTAACCTGAGCTTCAACACTTGCACAAACTGCATATATGCCCCAATCTCGCGTATAGTTGTTATATAGATGCACTTTTCCAAAGCGCACACGAGGGTGGCGCTGACGCGTGCCATCAAAGAAACAATGGTGAATGGTCACTCTAATACAACGGTCACCGATATGACTTGAATCTGCTCCTATTAACATAGTCTTGTTATGATTGGAAAAATGGCACCTGCATAAAAGCCTATGAATGGTCAAGCAATGGCAAAAGAGCTAGATTATAGGCTCTGATCTCCTTTCAGCAGGGCACAAACATCTGGCATAAAAACTGTTTGAATCCATCGGTATGATGGACATCCATGAAAAACAAAGTGAGCATCACCTTGACACTGTGATGTCAGTGCATTGTCTGGTAATATCAATAAGCCCATCATCATAGTCAGAAAGACTACAACGATCTATCCAAATGTGTTTGGAATTAGGTTTCAACTGAATAGCATCCACATCAGGACCTCTGCCACCTTCAAACTCCAGGTTGCAGACAATAACATGGTCACACTCTTGAAGCTGCAGCCCTTTTCCTGTAAGCTTTACCCTCTGGCCTCGTCCATCAATGGTCTTGTATGACTGAACTTTGATTGGAGATGACAAGACAATTGTACCAGAGACATCAAACACAATCCAAAGGGGTGTTTTCAACTTGCAGGCTAGTCTGAGGCTGCCTTCTCCATTTTCTGCAACAACAGGGACGATTAGCAAGTTACAATGTTGATGCCATCAGTATATGCTCATAGTACAAACATTGAACTAGTTCTTGACCTGAAAAAGTCCAAGACCTTTACTCATCTGCTATTGCAAGGAAACCAGCCCACTAAATGATTTAACAACCTTGTGTACTGGGAGAAACTTGTGGCAGTTTGAATGTCATTGATAGCAAATTTTCTAGTGCACTGGTTAATATTCAAGGGTCCATACACAAGATGAGAGGCAGCTTGTTGGTCTGCAGACATAAATGGTTGGGTTTGAATGGCTTACCATGATTGGGAGGCCCATAATCAAGTAGAACTAAACAGCTGAGTTACAACCTGAGTAATAAGTGATTATCCTCAAAACCATGAAAACAATCCTTACTCATGTGCGAGTTAAACCATGGGATTTCGATGTGACTAGAGGACTTGCTCTTAGTCACATCTAATAGGAAATTGACCAGCACATAAGATTCAACAATACTAAGTCTAGACTGCCGGCAGTTGTACCTAATGTCATAGTCACAAGTGATGGTCATTTTTGGACTTGAGGATTGCGGGGATGGAAGCTTCTTACAATCCCACATCCCATTCCATGCGACTATATAGTCACGAGTGATGGAAATTCCTCCCTGTTCCCCTGTCCCCGTCCTGTTCTGCATCACTTCTAGCTATGCATAATTGGCTTGATGACAAAAAAACCAACAATCAGCCTTGCCTTCTAAAGCTAAATTCAAGATATCCATAGCTTCTTACAATCCCACGTCCTATTCCATGTGAGTATCTATTAGTCACTAGTGACGGAAATTCCTCCCTGTTCCCCTGTCCCCGTCCTGTCCTGCATCACTTGTAACTATGCATAATGTCCTTGACGACAAAAAAAACCAACAATCAGCCTTGCCTTCTAAAGCTAAATCCAAAATATCCATTCATAAGAAGACCTCCTAATGTGCAAGGCAGGCTATTATTGCAATGCAGGCAAAAAATACAACGCAGAATCAAGACATCTGATTCTGGTAGGAATATTCTGGTCACACAAACAGGGAGAGGGGTGTACCGTTAAGGGTGGTGACATGGTAGATGTCGCCATCGAGGCCTCCAATGCATTGGCAACCGAAACCCTCGGCTTGACCTGCAAGGGCCCGAAGGTGGACGTCGACGTGGGCGTACGGCAGCCGAGGATGTTTCGGCGGCTGTGGAAGGGGGGGAGGAGGGGGAGCTTCAAAGGGAGGGGCCTGCTGAGCTGCTTGGTCTTGTGCTGGCTCTTGCTGCTGCTGCTGCCTCCTCTCTCGACCCATTTTGCGAGGAAGAATGCGATTTAGAAGACGCTTCATCTTCTATGATGATGATGATGATACTGAGATTTGGTGGTCTTCTTGATCTTCTATGATGATACTGAGATGTGACTCTCTTGCTGTTTTTGTACCTGCCAAACCTCTGTGTAACGCAGAACTGCCTCTCTCTCTCTCTCTCTCTCTCTCTCTCTCTCTCTCTCTGTACCTGGAATGAGGGTCTCAGAGAGACACAGACAGACGATCGTCATTGTCATTTTGTGCGGTAAAAAGCACTGGCGGCTTTCACAGAATTATCACGCAATACTAGTGTTGACAGATCATGTCTCGAATAAACTTAATCCCTTCACACGACCTTTCAATTGGCCCAACCACATAATGCTTTTCAGTGATCACCACTCGTTTTCAGACGGTGCGCTTAGGCTGCGAACCTCTATTATAAAGACTCGGATCTAGGGTAAGGGGATAGTGGCACGTTAAAACCCCTCCCCCAAAGCGACTATCCATAAGAAATTTTGAGCTGCTCATGCCGCTCTTAGTGAAGATCGAAGCTCTCGAATCGATTTCAATTCATCAAAAATCACTCACACATAAGGAAGCCAAATCTACAACAATAAAGAGACACAACGTGTGGCGATTCGGTATTGGAGAGTGCTCAGCCTCTTCCAATGAATGATTGGGTTTTTGTTCTTTTACTATGCCACATGTGTGAAATTTGGACGGCTGCTGACATAGTTAAGGGGGACCATCACATTACTAGCCACCTTACACTATGGACAATGTACATCCATAAGACCATTCCTATACTACAAGTTCAAAATACCCAAAGTGGCTTGGCAAACCTACACACTTCCTAAAAGGCAAGGAGGTCTAGGAGTCAAAGACATTTGTGCAATGGCTAATAGACTGATAGGAAAATGGGTGATCCGAAGTTTTGAAAACCTAGATGGGGAGAGGGCCAAACTACTTGTTGTTGAGAATGTCAAGGAATTCCAAACTAAAATCTTACCTGATTTAAAAACCTACTTATACAAGTTGTCTTACTATCCCCCTACAAGTTATTTCCTATTTTTTTAATGAGGGTGAGGTCTTCCTTGTTTAATCTGAAGGTAGTTTTCATCTCATGATCTCCAATCCATATTATCCTTATAAAGTCCCATATGTCACTCCAAACTCAGATTTCTTTTTTATGGAATTTTGTTGCCTTGCTGAAGTCTTCTCCAGAAATTGGGGGAGGGAAGATGCTTGGCCAAATTGAGTCTCAACCCACCCAAGTGGAGGGCTTTATTTGGGTGTTTTAGAGATGGTCTTTAAAATTCTACCATGCTTCCCATAATCCTTTGATAAGGGGAGAGATGGTCTTTAAATTTCTACCATGCTTCCCATAATCTTTGATAAGGGAAGAAGTGGGTTGAATTAAGCCCTAGACTAATATTGTACATGAATAAGGTCAAATTGACAAACTTTGGCAAAGGCTTGATATGAACGTTCACTAACAACCTATATCATGACACTCCTCAATCAATCCTTTAATAATGATTCTCGTCATGGCACAACCATCACCAACATCTCTCTTCTCCATGCTTATAATCACTACAAATTCAATGTGGAAACTAACCCTCCATCTTTCCAAGATGCTCAAGCAATGCCTTTGTTACCTTAACTAATGTCACTTACATTGCATTTCTTCAAACAATTGCTTTATGGAGTGAAGCATCTCAAGAATACACTTGGGTTTAAGAGGCAATTAATATACTTACAAATGTTTTTCTACATTCTAGATATCCATGTGCAACTTCATTGAGAGAGAGAGGGAGGGAGGGAGGGAGAGAGAGAGAGAGTTTATGTATTAAATGACAAATCCCCTCCATCAATGAATGGTTTTTGTGACCAAGAGCATTAGCACTATAGAAGTCAGCTTTCATGAGATCTTCCAACCTAGACAAGTTGAACATGTTGCAAAATATCAACTGCCCGATTTTAAAGAATTAGAGGCCACCCCATATACGAACATGCTAAGAACATAGTTTGCATTTTGAGGATGGCTTCCAGGTGATGTGAACAAAAGACAATCAAAACACAAAATAATAACAGTTTTAAGCAATGGGGTTCACAGAAATAATAGGGCTAATAAGCTTTGGCATCCTTGGTAGGTGTTTTTAGTTTACTAGTTGCTTGTTTTGGTTATGGTGATTTGCCATCTATCACTATTAGTTTAATGTCTACATGAGGAGTTGAAGTGAATACCTACGGCAGCATATGGATTGAGTCAGTAGATATTATCATATGTAATTGTGCATGAGCTAAGCTATCACTTAGTGTGACTTGGGCTATTGCCCCACCTTTGTATGGATGTATATGTCTTGATTTGATTATGAGTTGATGTACTACATGTATGCCAAGATGTATGTTTTGCTAAGCTCTATGAAATAAACAAGATTTACCTCTATTGGTCTCATCAAAATCTTCTTTTCTTCTAAAACTCTTCTCTTTCATTTATTCCTATCTCTGAATCCCTACACACCCTTCTGTCTCGTACCCCAGACGGTCAACCTTCCACTAAACATGCTCCAACATTGGCGACCCAACATGAAGGTTGGTAGAAGCAGCATGGATATGGGGACTCATCGAGTTTCGGTGGTGATGTATTGTAGCAGGTTGTGATGTTGCTGTAGGTACTACAACAACAATAACAACAATAGTTATAGTTGCAACAATAGCAGCAACAACACTGGAGAAGGCAAGATTTGGATAAGATGGAAACTACAGCCGCAAATGCTTTGCAAGCTGTGGAACAGGAGATGAAACAATTCAATGGTCAAAATGTATTAGCTTTTATACAACTATATGCTAAAACTATGTTATTTTATGGGTTTTCGTAGTAAGCATGGAGTCGGTATTTTGCCCATTTGGTTGTGCCTGCATTGGAGGAATGCATAGATGGTTTGTATCATTGAGATGCAAATTGGGCAGCATTTATGAAGGCTCTCAAGGAAGAATTCTTCCTTAAGGACGCTGGATTGGTTACCAAGATGACTTTTCAAGATTGGATTAAAAATCCTCACAAGGGGCTTGCAGATACATACCTATTGTGCAAATTAGAAAGCCCCTATGCTGAATTAGATGTCAATGATCATCAGTCTTTGGAAAGTCAAAAGATTGAGATGTTTTTAGAAGTTGTAGATCCCAAATTGTAGGAGAAACTCACTGACTAGCTTGAAGATGCATCTTTAGACACTAGACTGAAAAATTAGTGAGCTAATATTACAGAGGCTCTCAATATGCTTGTGAAGCCAAACAATTGACCTTGAGGCTAGGTACATGCTCTACTTCTACATTCCCTTTAAAAGGGGCTAAAATTGGAGCTAAGCCAATTGTGCATATGGCTGAACAACTAGTTATGCCTACTAGGCTAGCCTTAAAAGGGGATTTTATGAATGAATTGGTCAAAGGCATGCGAGATCTTTTCTTGAATTTGACAAAATTAGCTCAAAGGTTGAAAAAATGGATGTAAAAGTGGAAGAAAAGGGGCAAGCAGCAACCCAAAGGCCTAACAGAGAGGGGTTTAAGAGGAGATGTATTTGGTGTAATAGCTTGTAGCATGAAAAGTGTGAAGGCATGGCTCATTGGGAGGAAGAGGCCAATAAATTGGTATTTTGGAAAAATGAGAAAATACACGCAACAGAAACAGGGCTTCCTCTTCTTGAGCCCAAGTTTGGGAAAGGAGGCATGCATAAGAGATTGGAGGAATTGCCAATTAGGACATCATTTGCAAACTGTAGATGCATCCACTTATGGGCTAAAATTGAATGGGCTGACGGAATGCTCAATGTGTGTAAAGCTGAAGAAAAATCAAGAGTATGGTTGTAGGCTTTAGACTATGTGGAGAAGGGTAAAACATCAAGGGCTGATTTGACAAATCCTAGTCAATCTATACGGGGCATGACTCGATGGAATGAGACACTTGATTCATTTACAATAGTTGCATACTTGACTGAGGTAAGTAATATGGATGCTATTGTGGAAGAGAAGAAAAGGAGAGATGAGGAGGCTGCAGGACCTTCCAAATGTATGACATGAGCCATTCAGCAGAAGGCCGCTAAAAAGGCCATTCTAGATCATGACATGGAAGATGCATTGCAAGAGAAGAAGCAAGAAGGAAAGAGGAGAGGCAAGCAACCTAACTACAAGCTACAATCAGATAATGAAACTACTACTACATACATCAAAAAGGTGCTTGAAGAGTGCATACTTGGCAGTAGTAGGGTTGAATTCATGATTGGTGAAGCTCCATGACAAGATTATTGACATAATCAAAAGAAAGAGGTAGTTTGTAGGAGAGCCCACTCAAGCACACTTGCAAGTTGATGAGGGTATGGAAGCACAAGGCATTCAGTTGGAATATGTGGATGCATCAGCTATTGTTATGAAACAAGCTAATGCTGAAAATGGGCTGTATGAGAATGGTAAAGGATAGGTCATGGCTAAAAATGTCATGGTGGGCAGCACTAATCATAGGGGAGCACTATGCATAAGGAAGATCTACATCAATAGGCACATGAGGAAGAGGATGCTCACTTTATTCCTAGTAGCCACTACTCACATACACATTGGGCATGATCAACAACATAGAATTTTATGAAGATTGATGAATAGGAGATGCCATGCATCGCTCGCTTGGATCATGGGCCTAAAATAAAGGTCATGGCATGTAGTCTTTATGAAAATGGAGGATGGCCTATTGATGTAGATCCATGCTTGCGTATGCAGGTAGCAAACAACTCATGTGGAGAACTCTATGTAGGATGCCCAAGTGTGCCAGTGACTATGAAAGATGCTAGAGAAGCTTATCACTTCTTTGTGCTTACCCAATTATTATTTTGGGGCAGTTGTACATTGCAGAGTCAAGGATGGAATCTAAAGTATTAGAAAATGGTTCTTCTTATGCTTGTGTGCGGAGTAGGGATGGGAAAAAGGCGGTTCAATTCTTGATTGTATGTGTTAACCATATCTGCAATTGGGATATGCTAAGAGAGTATCTAGTTCCATCCAATGCTCGTGAATTCAAGGAATTTTAGACAACTATTGTAAATGGGGGTATGGTAGTGCTACCAAGAATATGTTTTTTCCTCCAAGAAAAGGAGAGTTTGTCTTTTTGGTGGCTAGTTTGCAAGGATGGATAGCAAGTAGTGCAGGTAGATTGAAGAGTATTTCAGCCATGTGCAAGGCTAAAAAGAGATATGTATATCAGGCTGAAAAAGAGATGAAGAAACATGGTATTTTGGTTGCAAATAAATGTGTTTCATAACTGTTTAGAGTGCCGAATGCTACCGGTACACTTGTTGAAATTACAACAACTATTAATGCTGAAAAAAGGGTTGAAAATTAGGTTATTCATGTATGTTCTTTGGATATTCTTGACATTATCAGAGATTTTACTAAAGAGGAATGCACTGGGCCATGAAACAGGGCTGAAGTGTTGGTAGAAACAAAATACAAAATTGTTGACAAAAAGGTGAAGTGTGTGGCTTTGCCTTTGCCTCTAGAAAGTGATGGGTTGATTGAAAAAGTGTCAAAACAGCCAAGCTTACAAGACCCGAAGGGTGTAGACTGTAAATTTACAACAAGTAGCTTAAAAGAGCTGAAAGTTGGTGGTGATTGATTTCTCTTATTGAGAGAGGTCTTGTTTTCTACAGATGCTCATGAAGCATGGTAAAACTTTTGCATTTCAGCCTGATGAGATTGGCTACATTGACCTAAATGTGGTTGCTCCCATGGTTATCTTCACAATGCTACATCTTCCATGGAACATAAAGCCTATTCTGGTGCCTCGAGCATATTTGCCTAAGTTGTTGGAGCTCTTGAATGAGAAGAACAAGATGTGGATATTGAAGCCATCTTCAGCTCCATATTCGAATAGCTAGTTTATTGTTTCAAAGAATAATAGGGCATTACGGTTTATACATAATATGCATCTGGTCAACAAGGCCACAATCAGGAATGTGGGTGCAGGTCCTATCATTATTGAGTTTGCAGAAGCCTTTTCTAGCAAGGCTATTTACTTTCTGGGTGACTTGTACTCTAGACATGATCATTTTCGGCTTGCATTAGAAAGCAAGGATATCACCACTATGAAGACACCGCTTGGCTTGGTGTACGCATGTGCATACTTCCATACGGAGCAGCTAACTCAATTGCTTACATGATGAATGCCTTTTCCTTGACGATGTCCCCATTAAAGGATGTTAAGTACATGAGAAGGATGAGGAGACAGATGTGAAGGGATTCATGTTATTTGTGGCTACTCATATACATGACTGTGAGAATGTCTTGGCTTGCGACTTGAGGAAGTACATCTCACTCTTTTAGGTGCCAAGTTTGTCTTTCATGTTGAGGAGGTGCTGATTGTAGGGCACATGTGTGGTCCCTATGGTGCTGATTGTAGGGCACATGTGTGGTCCCTATGGTCGAAATCCCTCTCCACTTAAAATTGATGGAATTAGTAGGATGATGCAGGAGAGGTGTTCCAATGTCTCAGAGGTTATAAGGTTTTTAGGCACATGTGTCTTTTATCGAATTTGGATCCCTCATTTTGCACATGTGGTCGAAAGCCTTTATCAACTACTATTGAGAAAGGGGCAAAGGTTTTATTGGGAAATACAACATACAAAAGCCGTTCGAAAGTTTAAGAAGTTGCTGAATTCTGCACTGACACTAAAGAAAGTTGATTATTCAGTGGTAAATCCTATCATTCTCATTGTGGATACGAGCCCTATATGTATTGGATGGGTAGTGGGTCAAGATGAGGCTAAAGGAAATAGATATGCTATTAGATTCAGAGAAAAAGTGTTGAATGAGTGGCAAGGGAGGTATTTGCAAGTGAAGAGAGAGCTTTGGGATGTGGTCACCACTCTTAAATGTGATCGAGAATATTTCATGGGTGCTCATGTAGTAATAGAGACTAATTGTTTACCTCCTTTGGGCATGATTACTAATTGTTGAACCCTAGATATTGCCATGAGTTGCTCATCTCATAAAAAATAACATCCCTGCTCACTTTGAATTCACCTATGAGAGGGTTATAACAATGATACCCTTTATACTCTAAAGGATATCCAATAAAATCATATTTTTCAACCTTTGGATTAAGCTTCTTTCACAGCTCATGTGGAACATGAAGATATGCAATACAACCAAACACTTTAAAGTGTGACACATCGGGCTTCTAGCCTTGAAAGCATTCTTTGAGGATCATTCCATGAATTGCAACTATGGGAGTTATGTTCATAATATAGATAGTAGTATAAATAGCTTAAGACCAAAAATATTTCAACATATTCTTTTCAACCATCAATGCTCATGCAACTTATGCAATATAGATTTCAAGTGTATATTGGGTTTACAAACATAGAATACATCTACATACATATTGTAAATTGTTGTTATTATTATGTACTTAGTGAAAAAGGGTGCATGCTTAGTTATTGTATACCTTGTATCAACTTGCTTATAGATTGTAGTTTTTGCCAAGTTGTTTGTTTTGTCCCTTGGTAGGTTGTGATTTACATTTGGGAATCCACTTTGTTATTTGGAGTGCAACTTTGTTTGGGGCTTCTAAGTGCTATGAGTATTTCACACATGGTGTCCGTGCAGGTTTAATGAACCCACCTTGCCTCAAGATGACCTAAAACTAGAAGTTCTAGTGCCCAAGAGAGGCCATGTCAATGAGGTTGGCTTAGACACTGCCAAAGCAAAGACAATTCTCACAATTACCATTTTTGCAATTGGGCTAAAAGTCTCATCATAATCACGACCATATTGTTGCACATATCCTTTAGCAATCAGCCATGCTTTGTATCTCTTTAGAGACCCATCTTCTAAGCATTTCACTTTGTAAAACTATTTGCAACTAATGGGTGTTTTGCATTTAAGAAACATGACCAAGATTGCTTATATTAAATCACTAAACCCTGATTTGCAGCATATTGCAGGTAGGGAGAATGTGGTGGTGGCTGATATGCTTTCAAGTGCATGTTTTGAAGATGAAGAGGAGATGATGCAAAATGATGAGGAGAACATTGTGCTTGCTGAAAATGAATGTTTAACAACATAGATTGAATTTTCAGCTACTGTAATTGTAGGTATAGGTGTTGTAAATACATGTACATGTGCTGTAAATGCAAGTGCAATTGTCTTTAATGTAGGTACAATATTGGATTCAGCCAGGTACAACAGATATACATATAGGGAATGGTGTTGTAATAGACAAAATAGTAGCAAGAAAAGTGGTTTCAGTCATCGGAAAAGCATCAATAGTTGAAAGGAAACATCATATGTGTTATGCTTCAGTTATGGAACATTTTTTGGAAGAACTCTATATAGGTGATTGGCTGAAAATAGGCCAATATCTTAGCATGTTGTCAAAGAGGGCTAAATGGTCTAAAGAAGAGTTTAAGAGGGTCAAGAGGAAAGCTTATGGTTTCTTTTTGAAGAATAAGTATTTATGAAAACTTGCCAAAAAAAGGAAAGGAGCACCTTTGCATGTGCTAAGAGATAAAGCTACACAAGAGCAGGTGATGTGTGAATTTCATGAAAGCTTATGGGCTGGACACAGAGGCATTTGGGACACTTTTGGAAAGATCGAGGAGAAATATTGGTGGCAGAATATGTACAAGGATGTAGCTCATTTTGTGGAGTCATGTAGTGTTTGTCAGGTATACTCTATAGTGAAGCACAAAGATTGTCTAAAACTGACTTACCCATTATCTATGCACTACAAACGGGTGGTAGACTTGGTTACCATGCCTACAACTCGTGTAGACATGTGGACCTATTAGGTGGTCCATCATCAATGTTAGTATATGTTAAGGTTGCTATCTCAACACTCCTCCTCAAGCTCAATTGTGTTTATGTAATTCCAAGTAAACTTCGAAGTTTTCAAAGCTTCTTTGCACCCAATGCCTTTGTATGAAAATGCTAGCTATCTGATCCTATGTGCCGATATATACCAAGTTGATCTCTCCTGCAAGTACTTTCTCTCTCACAAAATGGTAAAGCATCTCAATGTGTTTTGTCCTAGCATGGAACACTAGGTTCCTAGCCAACTATATCCTGCTCATGTTGTCACAGTAGTGAATGACAACTAGACCACTACCTTGCACATCCAAATCATCTAATAGTTTTTGCAGCTATATCATCTCACATGTTGCCATAGCAACACCTCTATACTTAGTCTCTATACTTGATAAATCAATCATTGGTTGCTTTTTTTTGTTCTAAGTGACTGCTACACTATTAAGGAAAACATGAATCCATGTTTTTATCTTCTATCAAACTTGTTACCAGCCCAACTTGCATATGCACACCCAAACTCTTGCATATCCTTACGTGTTTCTCATAAAAAATTCCATAATGTAAGGTGGACTTCACATAACTCAATATGCATTTGATTGCATCCAAATGAGACTTCCTAAGTACATGCATAAACTAACTCACAAGTCAAGCAACATATCTCAAGTCTTGGCCTTGTGATAGTCATATAGAACAAACTTCCTACTATCTTCTTGAACATAGTAGGGTCTTTTATCTCATCCCCAACAGCAACAATCAACTGTATATTTTGCTCCAATGGCACTAAAAGAGGCTTACATACCATCATACTATACTTGGATAATATATCCAAGCCATACTGCCTTTGGGGCAGCTATATATCATTAGCACATCTTATCACCTCAATACCAAGAAAGTACCTTAGCTCACCCAAATCCTTCATCTCAAACTTTTGCTCCAAAGGCCCTTGACATTAGTAATCCCACTATCACTATCACCTATAATCATCAAGTCATCCATATAAATAGATATGACAACCAAAATTGCACTACCATTCCTCACATAAAGTGAGTGATTTGCATCTAAAACATAAAAGCCAATGTCGACAAGATACTCTCCAATCTTGTCAGGCCATACTCTAGATGCTTATTTCAACCCATAGAGAGCCTTATTTAACCTACACACATATGTGGGATGCTCTATATCCTCATAACCTATTGGCTTCTCCATGTACATATCTTCTTGCAAATCACCATGCAAGAAGGCATTCTTTACATCCATTTGCTATAAGCTCCAACCTTTGGTTGTATCCAAAGCAATCATCACACATCTAATAGTTGCCATCCTAGCAAATGGATTGAATGCCTCTTCATCATCTATGCCATACATCTATGCATAGCCTTTTGCAACTAGCTAGGCCTTATACATGCTAATAAAACATTTGCATTATGCTTTATTTTATAAATCAACTTACAATCAATAGCTTTCTTGCCCTTGGGCAATGGTACTAGATTCTAAGTCATGTTGGCCTCTAATATAGCCATCTTCTCATCCATTGCTATTATAGTGAGCATGGCCAATAGCCTCCTTAAAAGAAGTGGGTTCAACATCCTTAACTACCTTTACCATATAAGCATAATGGTGAGCTGCATAACCCTTAAAATCAAATCTTTTAACTTTATATCTCACCTTGCTAGATCTACATACCATTAGATCACTCAATGGAGCCTTTACATTACCACCTGCTCTTTGTACACCTAGTGTGCTGACTAAAGGAATACCAAGCTCATCATCCAAGCTCTCTGGAGAAACTATTCTCCATCAAGAGCCATATGACTTATAAATGCATTATTACCATCTCACACTTTCTTCTTCCCTTTGTCATGACCTGCAACACTAGTAGATATACCTAAAGATGTGGGGATGCTCCATCTACTACCAAATGGTATCTCTGGTCCATGATTCCTACTTTGGTAGTAGATATATCTATTATCATTTGGTAGTAGATATATACTTCCAAATGGTAAATCTTTTTTCAACTATCATCTAACATCGTCCAATGCATCTCCATTAGATATATACCAACTACTCATTTGATAAAAAATAACATCCCCACTCACTCGAAACTCACCACTAATAAGGTTATAACAATGATACCCTTTGTGCTCAATAGAGTATCCAATAAAAATACATATTTTGGACTTGGGATCCAATTTCTTCTTTAACTCATCAGGCATATGAATATATGCAATGCATCCAAACACTTTCAAGTTTGATACATCAAGTTTCTTGCTTGTAAAACATTTTTCAGATATCATATCATGAACTATAGCTATAAGAGACTTGTTCATAATGTAAACACTAGTATAAATAACCTCAAATAAAAAATATTTAGGCATATTCTTTTTAGCCGCTCAATACCCATGCATCTTCTACAACACGTTTATTTTTCCTTTTTGTAACCCCATTTTGTTATGGAGTATATCTACATGTAAATGGTAACTTTACCCCATGATACCTCAAAAAGTTATTGAAATCATTAGAGAGGTATTCTCCCCATCCATGTGACATTAAGCATTTAACGTATAAGCATGTTTTTGTTTCAACAATAGCCTTGAAAGTTTTGAAGTGCTCAAATACTTCACTCTTTTCCTTCATGAAATATACCTAGAGTTTTCTAGAGAAATCTCTAATGAATGTAGCAAAATACTTATTACCACCAAGAGATACATTTTGGTAGGTCCCCAAACATATGTATACACAATATCAAGTATATTCTTGCTTACATCTTTGTCATGCAAAAACTATTGCCTTGCTTGCTTCCCAAACTAACATGCTTTATAAACTTTATGTAATTCTACAACTCTTAATATAGGCAAACCAACCCTTTAGACTGCATTAATTTTAGCCTTTGTAGATTTTTATATCCAATATGTTTATGCCATATTTCAATGTTTGCAATCACACCTTTGCCTTTAGCATACATAGTTGCATTTATAGCAAGGATTCCAACATATCCAAAGTGAACATGTAGTCAACTCTGCTTTCTTTTGCAATCAACCTAGATTTATTGTTAAATTCTTCAACAAAACAACCCTTTGCATTACAAGAGGACAAAAAGTTAAAGAAACTGATAGGGATAATGTAAAACATGTTGACATAAACCCTAAATAGGATGATAAGGAGATGCAAGTCCTTAATTCTAATGTGGAAGATGGTCCTTTGAAAGCTGCTGATGGCAAAGTTGACCCCAATAAGGTGCTGCCAAGAAAGAAGGTAAAAGCTAAGAAAGAGGCACCAAAGCATATTTAGTGAACCAAGAGAAAGAATAGTTTGGTTGGAGAAGACAACCATTGCTAATTATCATGAATTTGATTAGTGAGTTCTCTTTGTGAGGTAAAGTAGCTTGATGTGGATCTCTTGCAATTGATCAAGTTATCTCCAAGAGTGCGTAAAGAATTCAAGAAGATTCTTTGCATTGGGTATATCATTGACCCCTTAGGAATAGCTTGGATAGGAGATGATAGGTTTGAACATGCTGAAAAGCATTGCCTAAGGGTAGTAGCATATGTTGATAGCATATTCGTGGAACATCCATTGTGGACATGGAATCCTTTGTCAACATTATGAGTTCAAAATTGATGGAAAGACTAGGAGTAGAAATCCAAAAGGATGCCTCCATAATTCTTTGAATGGATAATGATAGTTTAAGGCAACTTGACAGTTGTATTACTGAAGTCCATGTGCCTGTTGCTAATGTGGAATGCATTGTGGACTCTAGGGCTATCAAGTTTACAGGGTGGCCAAGCTATCAAGTATTGTTAAGAAGGCCATGGATCTTGCAATTTGATTATCAAGTTGATATACCTACTAGTCATCTGATTTTTGGCACACATGCTAGATGTGTGATAATGGATGCATATTTTGAATCCCCTCAGAGTGAGAGAGTACCTTTATCTTCATCAGAATTAGATGCATTAGAGGATCTATCTGGCAGTGAGACTTTGTCAAGTGACAAATCTAAAGAGGGGTCCACCATAGAGGATGTCTACCAAGTGACTCTAAATGAGCTGATAGAAGCTCAATATAGAATAAGAGACATGTATGTGATTGAGCTAGTAGACCTTGGTACATTGGATGATCTACAACCAATTAAATAGGGTCTATGCTCAGTTTGGAAGAAAGAGAGGACTATGTGTCTTTGATCCAAGAATTCCGTGACATTTTCACCTGGAGCTATGGTGAGCTTAGGGGTATTCCTCCCAGTCTGGCTTGCATACCGTTTCCTTGAAGGAAGGTAGCTGCCTTGTGCGATAAAAAGGGAAGCATATACCTTTTGAGCTAAGGGACGGACTATTTGAGGAGCTGAAAATTTACATAGGACTGGCCTGATATTTGTTGTACAACATACACAATGGTGTTTGCTAGTAGTTGTCAAGAAAAAGAAGAATAATCAAATCCAACTTTGTGTAGATTTTAGGGAGCTCAATAAATAGATGGTCAAAGATTACTATCCTTTGCCATTCATTGACCAGATTTTGGATTAGTTAGCAGGTAGAGATATCTATTCATTTATGGAGTGCTTTGCTCGATATCACCAAATAGCTATTTTGCAGAGAAAGACAAGTTGAAAATGACATTTATCACTGTATTTGATACCTTTGCATATCATGTTACTTTTGGTGATATTTCCTTAGAGAAGTCGAATATATTTATTGATCATATGGGGGCAGCCACCACAAGAGAGAGAGAGTTGATTATTTTAAGAAAATGTTTTGAGCATTGCAGGTAGTTTTGCATTGCTCTTAATCCAAGAAAGTGGGTCTTTGGAGCTCCCTATGGATTGCTATTGGGCCATGTGGTTAGCTCTGTTTGGTATTGCAACCGATCCTGAAAAGATAAAGGTTATTGTTGCTATGATTCCGCCATGTACTCTTGAAGAAGTAGATAGCTTTCTATTATCAGTAGGATACTAGCAAAGATTTATCAATGCACTGGTAGAGAGGACATTGCCATTGACAAATCTATTGTCTTTTAACTATCTATTTGTTTGGAGTGACCTATGCCAAGTATCCTTTGAGAATGTAAAGCAAGAACTAGCAAAATGCCAGTACTAAAAGCACCCAAAAGGGGTGAGGTCTTCTATATAATTTTAGCAGCCATAATGCATAGCATCAGTTGGTACTGTTTAGCCCAAATTTGGGAGGAAAAGTGATATCATCCAATTGCATTTTCTAGTTGTAAATTGGGGATATTTAAGATAAGTATACCTACATGGAGAAGTTGTGCCTTGGGATAGTATTTGCCACAAAGAAATTTAGGCATTACATCCTTTATGAAAATGTGGTATTTAATATGAAGGCGGAGGGGTTGAGGCTATTGATGAATAAGCTGCAGCTGCTTGAGTGTTATAGCGAAATGGCTAATCACCTTGTAGACGTTTGACTATGAAATTAGAAGTAAGTAGCCAAAGTTGTAGGGCATTGTTGAATGTCTTATCGATTTTGGGAAACTGAAGGAAGTCTTGGTTAAACATAGTGACCTAGGACTACTTAAAATTGATATAGCCTCCATCCCATCTTGGTATGCTACCATAATGTACTACCTATTTATAAGAGAGGCTAGAGTTGCTTTCTCAAAGCCTGAAAATAGGAAAATTAGGCAACAAGCTTTGAAATTTGCCTTGATTATAGGAACACTTTATTGACAACATGTTGATGAGGTTTATCACCGATGTGTCCTACTTGATGAGGTCCCATTTATCTTGGAGGAGTTCCATGACTCTACTTATGGAGGGCACTTTGCTGGATGGTTGATTGCATAGAAATCTTTGAGAGCTGAATATTGGTGGGGGCCGTCCATTTTCCACAATGCTTTTGCATATATCAAGAGATGTGATATATGTTAGTGACATGATAGTATAGAGAACAGGAAGCACTCACTGACTCCTATCATGGCTATACTACCATTCGAGAAGTGGGGCATCAAATTTTTTGGATGTATACATGCTTTGTCGGATATGTGGAAGTGTTATATCATTGTGACGATAGACTACTTTACAAAAAGTTGTCTAAAGCTCGAGCTACGATGAAGGACAATGCCAAGGAAATATCTAGTTTTATGATGGAACAAATTGTTTACCATTTCAATCCATCGAAAGAGTTAGTATTTGATCATGGGACACACTTTCTAAACAAGTTCATAGAAGCCATGACATAAGCTCTAAAAATTAAACACAATAAAATTACCTCACATAATCCCCAAGCAAATGGACAAGTAGAGAGTACCAACAAACAGCTTGTGGGGATTTTATCCAAGACAGTATCTAAGGGTAAGTGTGATTGGGATAAGAAACTTTATGTAGTTGTCTCAGCTTATAACATGACAATATTCAAGAGAGCAACATGCCACACCCCATTCAAGTTGGTATATGGGGAGGAGTGTGTCTTACCCTTGGAAATCGAGTTACCCACTATGAGGTTTGTTCTAAATCATTCATTGGGTGAGACAGAAGCATTGCAAGAAAGGTTCACTTCCCTTGCACATCTTGATGAAATATGATTGAAGGCTATATTGCATCAAGAGGTAGGGAAGAAGAGGATGAAAGCACACCATGACCTTCAAGCTAAAATATATGAATTTGTGAAGGGTTAGTTAGTGCTATATTATGATGCTCATTGCGAATTATTTCCTTGCAAGTTGAAACCCAAATGAGATGGCCCACATAAGACAACTATGGTCTTGAGGGGCTTTTACAATTGCCTTTAGATATTAGCCCAAGACTACTACAGGGACTTCTTGCTGACATGTCCTATTTTGGTCATCGATGGGGCTACTATGGGTTATGAGTCAGGTAGCAATTGATCACCTTCCTATTTTGTCATGGATGCATAGGATCGTTCAACAACATTATATTCATTGGACGCCCCTTGCCATTTATGCAGGGGGTTGACCAATAATTTGATGCACATAGGGTAGGGCCTGAGCAACCGATTTCCTTAGTCTAGTTTCATGCTTCAGTAGAGTTATGTGGGGACCAATAGTTTGTTTTCAACAGCAGTAAACTACTGAATGGTGACGTTTTTGGTTTATTTCATTAGGCCAAGAGGGCCATTTTTGTTGAATTTAATGCTTGATTCTCATTAGGCCAAGAGGGCCATGTAATTTTTTTTTTTGTGGGTGTGGATAATGTTTTATTGTTTTAGTGTTGTACTAGATAGATTCGATGGAGTATTTGGAGTGAGCCTCTTGCTATGCCAAAGCTTCTTATGGCCAAGTCCAGGCGATGTCCTTCCTTTATGAGTTCTTTTCTTTTATGTTGAATGGTTATCTGTATGTGGAAAATTTTCTTCTTTTGGGGACTTGCGTTCAAGGCATGGAATCCCAAGGTTAGGTTAGGTGTGTTTAGGGAGGTCCAAGCAGTTGTTTGTCTCCTGTGGAGATATTGTTGAGCACTCTAAAAATTGTTTTAGAAGGTAGTCCTAGTGACCCTGTTTTGCTAGCTTGCTAAGTAGTTGTTTCTAGGAGTTTTTGTTAGTTGTGAGGCAGATGGAGGAGCCTCCCAAATAAAAGAAAGAGAAAAAAACAATGAACATATATGAAGACTATATATATGGAGGTGTGTAAAAAGGGGTTTTAACCCTTGAACAAAAGAAATGCAAAGAAGAAGAAAAAGTCAAAGAGCAAATAATCATCGCCTTGCATAGGCTTTGATAGGTTCCTAGGGATGAGTCAGTCGATGCCTTGTCTTCCTGGGGGTGACATGTAGCCAAGAAAATAAATAAGGATAGTTGGAGAAAAAATAAAAGTGAGTGAAAGAAAAAGGGATTTAGTGTCGCCTTGCAAGGGCTTGGTAGGTTCTTGAATACCGAGATAGGACCTTAGGCCGATGCCCTATTCTCCTTGGGTCATTACACTTAGCTCCCTCCTTTTTACACACCCAAGTATCAATTCTTGAAGTTTTTTTAAAAATATGAATAAAAAATATCTAAAAATGCAAGACCAAGCTATAGGAGTCCTCGCGTAGTATAAGTTTCTAGTCTGGTTGTCCTAGGTCCGGTAGCAGGTCAGACCACCACTTAAGATGACTCCTTTGACAGTATTTTTTAGCTTGTTTGTGTTGGAGTAGTTGGTTAGTGACTAGCTTTGGATCTCTATCAGGTTATACTTGGCCTATCCCTTGTGGATCTTCATGCCTTGATTTGGTTAGGGGGTAGGGTGAGAGCTGTTCTTGTTTTTTGTTGTGTATTCTTCTTTGAAGCAGCTTGATGCTCTTTATGGTTGTTGATGTGTAGGCTAGTTGGTGGATTTGATAGGTTGAGTCACCCTATCCTATGGTCGCCAATGAGCCAAATTTTAAGGCACGTTTTTTTAGCACAAAAGTGGCCCGGGAGGTATAAAAGAGTAAATTTTCATGGAAAATGAGTCGAATGCGGATCAATGAGTTGGAGTTTTCCTAGATAGATTTCGATGCTAGGAACCAACACAAGTCTCCATTTGTTGATTGGAGTTCATTTGACCCCACGTTGAATCTCTACAAGGTTTGGTGTTATGAAGTAGCTATCAAACCCAGGACTGGAAAGAATGCAACGAAGGCCAAGATGATAGATTTTAATGCCACGAAGCCATGCATCTAGTCCATTTGCGATTGCGAGCTCATTTGGTCCTTTTTCTAGGCCGGAACCACTTCTAAGAAGTGTGAACATGAAAAAACTAAAGAAGGATACCAAAATATGCATGTAGAGAAGTCTCCATGCTACTAACTTGTATGACTTTTGAGACTTAATATCATCATCTAGTTTGAAATTCTCTTTATCTCCTATGTGAACTAAAAGAACAAATCTTTTCCACTTGAATGCTGTATTAGTTTTCTCATTGAGAGAGAGAGAGAGAGAGAGAGAGAGAGAGAGAGAGAGAGAGAGAGAGAGGGGAGGGAGAGAGAGAGATTATGTGACTTGCTTTTAATTCTTTTTTCACTAGGAAGGGGGTTGTCGGCAATTCATTCTCGAAAAAAGAAATCACAACTCCTCTCTATCATCTCTAAGGGGAAATGATTATTTTTTTTGTCACGGATTAGGGATTGCCAACAACCCCTTTTCGATGAAAAAATTCACAAGTTGTCTTCATCTCTATGAGGGGACTTATATTTTTTTTTTTTGGATAAAAAGGGGTTGCCATCAGTCCCTTATTCAAGGAGAAAATTTTGAGAGGACGTGAATTTCTTTTGCCAAAAAGAACCCATCTTCGGTGAAAAAAATTTCATTAAGTCCCCTCAAAGAAATGATGGACTAGACTTGTGAAAAAAAAAAATCATTTCGAGAAGGGATTGTCAGAAACCCCCTTCTTGATAGGTTGCTAGCAACCCTCTTCCTCGACGGATAAAAATTCAAAGCAAGTCACATAATCTCTCTCTCTCTCTCTCTCTCTCTCATCTCACTTTCTCTTTCCATCATTCATATCTATCTCTCTCTCCTTTATCTCTTTATATTTTTATCTAGTAATTAATTAAGAAATAATTAGTTATTAAGTTATTAAATAAGCAATAAATTAAGTAGTGCATGTGTGTATGTATCTGTGTGTGTGTGTGTGTGTGTGTGTGTGTGTGTTTGGACATAGCCCTTATCTCTCTCTCTCTCTCTCTCTCTCTCTCTCTCTCTAAAGTCATTAGGATTCAATAGAGTTAAGAGAGAAAGAGAATATTTATATATATATGTATGCATGCATGCATGCATGTATGTATGTATGTATGTATGTATGTATGTATGTATGTATGTGTGTGTGTGTGTGTGTGTGTGTGTGTGTGTATATATATATATATATATATATGATGAGAGAGAATATATTTTTAAAAATTACTAGCTATGAATATTATATTATGTGTCTATTTATGTGTAACGTGCCTACTCGAGCTGCTTCCTCATCGACACGCTCTTAATAGCCCATCAAGAGATATCCTAGAAAACACCATCCAAGATTTGATGAAATACCTTAGAGTTTGCTATCTAGGCTCACTTGAGTCTACCCTGCAACAGAAGTTTCGACCGTCCTCGCGAGGATCGAATTAGTTATTAAGTTATTAAATAAGCAATACATTAAGTAGTGCATGTGTGTATGTATCTGTGTGTGTTTGCACATAGCCCTTATCTCTCTCTCTCTCTCTCTCTCTCTCTCTCTCTCTCTCTCTCTCTCTCTCTCTCTCTCTCTCTCTCTCTCTCTAAAGTCATTAGAATTCAATAGAGTTAAGAGAGAAAGAGAATATATATGTGTGTGTGTGTGTGTGTGTACGTACGTACGTATGTACGTACGTACGTACGTATGTATGTATGTATGTATGTATGTATATATATACACACACACACACACACATATGATGAGAGAGAAGAGAAGAGAGGAAATTTGTGCAATAATGTTTGATGAGAGAGAATATATTTTTAAAAATTAATAGCTATGAATATTATATTATGTGTCTATTTATGTGTAACGTGCCTACTCGAGCTGCTTCCTCATCGGCACGCTCTTAATAGCCCATCAAGAGATATCCTAGAAAACACCATCCAAGATTTGATGAAATACCTCAAAGTTTGCTATTTAAGCTCACTTGAGTCTACCCTGCAACAGAAGTTTCGATTGTCCTTGCGAGGATCGACTTGAGTTTTTGGTTTCTAACATGAGTCAAATAAACTACTAACAATTGATTAGCGTCAGCAATTCAAGTTTCCACTTATTATAGAATTACCCAACGAAAATAGACTTGCATTGTACTTGGTTCAAAGAGAATGGGAGACAAAGGGGACTATGGCACTTCGACCCTTCTGTCCATGGGGCAAAATCCCATTTTGGCCCCTAAAACGATGCAAGTCATACTTCTTGATCTCTAGTGGTCATACATTTACCTATTTAAAATGTGTTTTTTTCCTTTTGAGAAAAGCTCTCCACTTACCAAGTCCACCCAACCTTAGGTTTGGATCCATCAAGGATCCATTCTCCCGCTTTCCTCGATAGAATATTTTTAATTACCCAATTACCTACCACCTTAGATTCAACATATAAAAATAGCTTCTTTGATTATCTCCTGATACAAATTCATTACACACCTTTATTTCACGACACAAATACAAAAGCAAATCCTTCTCAATAGTTCCTTTAAGAAAAATATATTTTTACAATGTTTTTTGTTCTAGCTAGATGTGATGTCAACCCAAAGGTATTATTCTCTCCAATTTCAATTCTTATATTAGTATTGGAACTTCCAAGTTACTATCTAGAATTCAAAGGGTAATTGACAGTTTGTAAGAGTTTAAGGAGTTTGTAGCTAGAGCCCCCTAGTATCCTCACCTCCTTCTATCAAACTAGAGTTTCCTCTATATTGATAAGACCTTTCACACCATGATTGGTCTATACTCACTAATGCAAAAACAAAAAACAAAAACCCTTGGAGTACATTTTTTCCACACTAGCCTTTGGGGAGTTCTAGTGCCATCAAAGAACACTGTCTCAGTCGGCGTTCTGTGCTCATTGGAATATTTCCTTGTCGGCAATCTGTACCCGATTATCCATCTTTTAGCTTGGTGCTTTTTGGAAAGATTAGTACCTAACTTACAATCACAAACATCTTATTTCAAATGCATTATACATAAACTTTTAACAAATTTATTTTTGAGACAAAACTTTTCTTCCCAAAAATAATAATATCAAGGCAAAACTTAGCGTAAGTGGCAATATCTTCCAATAATCTTCTTGGATTACCCTCCCCTCGAGATCTAGTTCGGATTAAATCTAAACAAGAATTCAATTTTTGAGAACAACTCCCATGATGGTCTTTTTCTTTTCTCAATGAAGTTCATGGGTCTTTGCCCGTGATAATTTTAAAAAAATCTTGGTTAGTTTTATTACAAAAAATATTATTTTAACAATTATACTTCACGACTTTTTTTTATACAAAGAATTAGCATCCATGTTTATACATCAAAGGTTCCGTTAGTACTTCTCCTTGGTACATCTCATTCAAACCCAAATTATCCCTTGGAATTTGTGGTTAAGAATTTCTCTAAAAGATTTTATACATAAGATTTTTTTAAAAAGTCCCATTTTACGAATGCAGCTTTTTTTACCAACTCATAGGATGATGATCTGCTATCTACCTTTAATATCAAAATATGGTATTTGGGAATCTACGACGAGTGCTTGGTTGATGGTATTCACAACTTCGTTTGTAATCCTAGTTCTCGTCATTCCGTTTGTAGTGGTCGCACCCATAGTGTTATTGGCAGCTCCTGCCTCCACGACCTTCATAATTTTCTTCTTTGAGGCCATGGTCTTTAGTCATGAGATTATTGTGGGAGCCTTCGCTCAACCGCCAAGACCCACGGACCTCTTATTGTTTCAAGCGTTCCAAGCCGAGCACTAATGGCTACCTCTCACATAGCCGAAGCACCATCTATATCTACGTGTGTAGTGAGCTTATCTCCATGCCGTTCGAGTTACCTCCTCTCCCGCACACTCCGGTAGCTCCACGATCCAAGTGCAAGCTTCAAGCAAGCTCCATCCTCAAGCTCCACGCTCCAAGCTCCATTGTCGCGAGCAAGACAAAAGAAGAGAAGAGAAGAGAAGAAGAGAGGAGAAGATGGAGAGCTTCTCCTCCTCGGTCCCTCACCCTCACACACTCACTCCCTCACACTCTCACACTCCCTCTCTCAAGCACAAGCTCAAGCAAGCAAGAACAAGAAGAATGAGAAGAAGAAGAAGAAGAGGAGGAGAGCTACTTTTGGCCACACACAAGAATGAGCTTCTCATTCTCTTTTCAACTTTATATACAAAACCCTAAATCCCTTTTGGGCGGTCATCCCCTTTTCCCCTTTTTTCATGGCCGGCCATAGCCTAGGCCCTTTTTCCCATTGTCCTTCTATCTTCCTAGCTTCCTTTCCACTGAGAGTCCGGCGCTCTTTTACAAGATTTCAGGGTGTGCCTTTTTATTTTAAAATGTGCCTTTCCCCTTTTGTATTTGCCTTGGCATTTTAAGGTCGCCCTTGCGCTTTTGGCCTTTTCTCCTATTCTTTCTTCAGTCGGGCTACCTTTTTTTGCCTTTGCTCTGCGTCTCTTTTATTTCCTTTTGCTTTCTTCGTGTTGGGGTTAACAATTATAGAGGAGATTTTAGCAACATAGCTTGGGGTTATCGCAGTTAGATCGATGGGGATGGTGATCACTAGTAATTGAGAAAAAAAATTGAGTAGAGCCTTGATTCTATAGGGAAGTGAAGGTAGAAGGAATGGGGGATTCAATTCCAAGAGTTTGTGGAGTATCCTCGTCTTCGTGATAAGAATTTCCGTCCTCTTGCTCCTCTTGCCCCACTTCCTCTTGCTCTATACTCTTGATTTGAGAAGAGCCTCTTCTCTAAGATCAGGCTGCCCCTCCAATAGCTCCTCATGCCCCATATTTATAGTTAAATTGAAGACGAAGGGGTTTATGGGTTGTGGCCAAGAAGAGGAGCTCTTTGTGGAGGGTATATTGGCAATCCAACAATGTGGAAGCTTTAAAGATGCAATCTGATACTAGTGATCTGATCTTTTAGAGTCCAAAGATGCCATGACTAATTTGTCTGGCTCTCGGATGATCTTGCTCCAATCTAGGCCTCTTGTCAAACTAAGAAAAGGGGAAGATTGATGGAGTCTTTTGCTGAGATTGGGGAGGAGAATTCAGACTTTTCTTCATGCTTTCAACTTCTCCCAATTTTGGGAAGGGAGAGAGAAATTTGCACCATTTTTTAATGAAAAAGAAGGGGGGGGGGGGCTATTCGTTGACTTCTCCTTCCTCATAAGCTTTTGTTTTTTAAATCTTAAGCTTTAAAGCTTTAAGTTTTCTCTTACTTTCTCTCTTAGTCATCCAAGTTTTAAATGTACTTAGTCAGTTTTTGACTTATGGGTCATGACCACCATGCGTATGGCAATTTACATGAAGGATGTTTACTAATTGTATCGGTCTTGGAAGGTGTCGAGTTACAAAATTTTGGATTACTTTATTCGAGACTCCTTTCTATCTAATGGTCTAAACTCTCCAATCCTAATTATGGGAAGTTAAGAAGATTGAAAATAAAAGTTGAAATATCACATTCTCTTCCCCTTAGAGGAATCGAGATGTCATCTCGAATGGAGGTTACATAGTGATTTCGTTAACCCAAGTGCCATCCTCTTCAAGGTAGTATTTCCATTGGACGAGATACTCTCTAAGGGTTTTGCTTCCTAGAGTCTTCTCTCATATATCAAGTATCATTTTTGTTGAAGTTTGAGGACTCCTTGACTTGGCATCACAATTTGTTGGTCGTTAAGTACATGGTCATGGTTAGGAACATGGGTTTCAATAGACTGACATGAAATACATTATGTACTTTTAAGTTGTTAGGGAGCTGCAGCTTGTAAGCATTTGGTCCTAGACAAGTACTTTAACACTTTATATGGTCCACAATACCTGGGACTTAGCTTCTTGAATTCCTCCAACGATAATGAACTTTTCTTTAGACAAACTCGAATGAAGACCATGTCACCTTCTTTGAAAATGTGTGCTTGTCTTTGTTGATCAACATATGCCTTCTGTCAATCCTTGTGGTGGCTTGAATATCTTGCCTTATAGTCTTCACTTTGCTGATCCATTTCTTTGAGCATTTGCCTAGATGCTTCTACCCATAGGAGGATCGGAAAAATTTAGTGGTGTAAGACAACCTTGCCCATATAGTATCTAAAAAGTAGTATTTTGAATACTTTGATGGTATGATACACTATAGGCAAATTTAACTAAGGGTAGGTATTGGATCCACCATTTTGGCTCCCTATTACAATAAGTTCTCAGTATGTCTTCAATAACTTGATTGACCCGCTCTGTTTGACCATTCGTTTTTAGGGATGGTAAGTAGTACTGAAGCAGAGTTGGGTTCTTAGAGCTTCAAACAAACTCTTCCAAAAGTTTGGACCTTGGCAGGATCCATTGAAATGCCATCTGCTAATACTATGAATCCTAGATATTCAATCTGCTTTCTGAATAAGGCACATTTTTTCTACTTAGCATACAGTTTGTGGGTTCTCATTGTCTCAAGAACTATTCGTAGCTGTGGTCCATGGTCTTCTTCATTCTTGGAATATGTTAAGATATCATCGAAGAAGACGAGGATGAAGTCATCAAGGTAGGGTCAAAAAGTTTCTTTGGGAAAAGCTTCGAGCACTGCCTCTTGAAATGTCATGGTTCCTTGCAATAGAAGCACCTTGGAGCCTCACTGCCATTTCCTATGGGTATAAAGTTTCCCACTGCATTTGGCTTGGCTTTCTTTGTCGTGTTTGGTTGATGCTGCCCTTAGGCTCTTTTTGCATATCCTTGAAAGTATCCCTTATTCTATCGATTTTTGTTCCAACTTTTTATATTTCTTGGCCTTTGTTCCATCTCCTAAACTATTGGGGCTACTTGAATCAATGCATCTTGTAAATATGATGGTCTCATTGACTCAAGGCACATATTCAGGGGTAGATTTAGACCATTGCAAAATTTGGATACTTGCTGTAAAACATCTATCGTGGGTGCATATTTTAGAAGTGTTACAAATTTGGAGTAGTAAGCTTTTAGGCTTAGGCTTAACTGCTTTAAGTTGAAGAATTCATTCATCTTCTGGGCTTGATATGTGGGTTGAAGGTATCTCCCACACACAGAATCCTTGATCTTGTCCCAAGTGATAGTGATCTCAGATGTTCTTTGGTCCTTGCACCAGTGTGTCCACCAAAGATAGGCATCTCCTGTGAATTTTAGTTTTGCGATCATTGCTTGATTTGATAGTGCAGTCCTTGCAGCAATGAAATAGTCTTCCATAGTTCCTATCCATGTTTTTGCCTCAGTTGGAATATCCCTCCCCTTACCATCAAACTCGGTGGCTTGTACTGCTTGAGAAGAAATTTCTTCTCTTGAGCTTCTGTAATATTGAGGTTCGAGGTGACACCCTTGGGATTTATGGAATTTTCATGATCAATTTTCTCTCCAATAATATTCAAGAATATATTCACTTGCTTAATCTACCTCATTAATTTAGGAAGGGAATTATGTACTACTCAATCTTTTTGGTAATGATCAAGGTTTACACTTTAAAAGAGAGTCTTAATCTTAGTTAGAAATTATTTCGACTTACCCGGCTGGAGTTATGGCATGTATATCCATATTTTGAATATTTTTGTGGAAAGGTCTAGATATCCTTATGATGAGGGTTACTCCCTAAAATAGAAATTCCATCGATTGAGAAAAACTTAGTTGGTTGTCTGCTTACATGATGATTTCCTGATCTAGTTGGTCATTAGTATGAAGAATGGGGCCTTGTCTAGGGTTGTCAAGGAAGGATAGTTCAATGAGCCTTTGAGTCCTCCATCCATTGGATTCTTCACCTAAGGTTGATCTTTAGTATAGTTAGGGCGGTTAGCTTCAATGAATCAATCCGTCCCATATTGCCATTCTCGATAGGAGAGATAAGAACCGTATATTCATTATACAATAGTCAAATTGTTTTCACCATTTGAATACTTGGTGGATATATACAGGGAACTTCTTCTGACTTTGTCACCTCTATCAGTTAACTCTATTTCTACTAGGGTTTAACATTTTCATCAAACGGATAGTATCTTTCCACTATTCCACATTACCAAGGAGACAACCAATTTTGATTATAATGGGTGGATGAAAATAATTATTTACATTAATAGGAATGGAATAAATTATTCGAATAGTTCAGAAGCTCATATTATTCTTGGAAAAGGGTTTCTCTCACCTTTCTCTCTCTCTAAAAAGAGATTCCAAAATAATATTATAATAAGATATCTTCTACAATCAAGTTGTTGGGGGTAAAGGCGCCTCCGCCTAGCTGCCCGTGTATTACTACACTGACAGTCACCGCCACTGCACACTGCAGGTGGCAAACGCCCCTCGTCACCATCACTTTATTCTTTATTCTTTTAGTGACAATTTGAATAAAGGAAGGCTCGATCACACATTGTGACTATTGGAGTTCCCATTTATTGTCTCTCTCTTTCTTGCTCTTGCTCTCCTGCCATAGCTCTCGAGTGCAAGCTTCGATCCTTCTCACATTTCGACTGATATTAGAGCACGGCTTCCCGACTCTTGAGCTTGGCTCATGGCATTCTCTTGAGCTCCCATCACTCCTCGGCTTCCTGAGCTTCTTCTTGGCCTATTGAGGCACCATCAAGGCATTGACATTGAGGTATTGCTTCATTATTTCAGAGTTTTACTTCAATCCACAGGTCTAGGTAAATAGGGTTTTCACACGTTGTGGGCAGCCATAGCTCACACCTCTTGGAGCTTCCTTCACCTGGATCTTGCTTCCAGCCTATCAAGGCTTGCTGAGGCTTGGTGTAGACCTTCTTTGGCCCCCATTTGTGCTCCCTTTGGGCCCCATTGTTGACATGTGGGATAGCAGACCCCCCAGCCAACTCACGTTTTTTTTGCGCATGTTTCAAAATTTGGCCCAAAAATCACTCTTTTTGTCATATCTCGGGCATTCAGAACCCGATTCAGGCAAGTTAAGAGTCTAAATTGGGGTTTTGACACACTTCGGACACGATGGTGATGTCGAATTTGCCAAATTCTGATGACAAAATATTCTGCAACAGATTTCAGGTCTGAGACAGCATGTATTTGTATGCCTATGGTTTATGTGATACTTCTACTGATGTCGATTGATTGGGGAATTGAAGCTACATGTAATGCTATGATTTTGGCTTGATTGTAGGGCTAGAAATACTCAGTTTATAACAATAAATGCATGTTGAATACTCTTGGGCTGAAGGTATCTTTCATGCTTTGACATATGCCTATTGGTTCTGGATGTATGTCTTGGGTTATGCTATGATGTATTGATCATCGATGGACGACTTCGAGCTTATCATTGGATCCAGATGCTTTTGGAAGCTTGAGCTTATTTTAGCCCGCACTTATTGATATTGGTTTATGCTTGACAGTGGTCAGTGCTTTGACAGTTACATGCTCTTTGGGTACATGCTTACCCGATGCCTACGGCTTGATTCATTTGTCTTGGCACATTGTACCATGTACTTGTTGAGCTTCAGTGCTCTCTGAAGACTTAGCTTGGATTCTCATTTGCTATTCCAGAGTTTTGTATTGGATGTCACTTTGGTTGTCAGAGATATTTATTGGGATGTATGTCTTGCTTATGGATGCTACCTACATTTGCTTTGTAGCTGTCATGCTCTTGGGATGCTATTAAGGCATTGTCTTGGTTACCTATCTTTGGTACTCTGACTTGGTTTGATTGAGCTCTTGAGCTTGTTTATCTACCTCTTGTACCATTGGGAGCTTCTTGTATGCTTGACCGACATTGAGTAGGAGGTTTATGCTATTTTGAGCATTTTACAGATACTTGAGACTTTGGGATCTCTTACACTGAAATGTTGCATGGTTCATGCACTGATATCTTGGAGTTGCTTTTGACCTGAGCTTGGGCTTTGCACTCTTGTGAGCATACACCTACTAGTGTCAGGTGTGGGAGCTTTTGCTTAACCACCAAGACCCACGGACCGCTTATTGTTCAAGCATTCCAAGCGAGCTCTAATGGCTATCTCTCACCTAGCCGACGCACCGTCGATCCTACGAGTGTAGTGAGCTTACCTTGATGCCCGATCGAGTACCCTCCTTTCTCTTGCACTCTAGTAGCTCCATGATTCTTGATGCTAGCTCAAGCATCCTCAAGCCTCCTCCATCTCCAAGCTCCATCCTCCATAGCCGCGCGCGCAAGAGAAGAGAAGAGAAGAAGAGAAGAGGAGATGGTGAAGAGCTTCACCCTCTTGATCCCTCACTCTCACACACACTCACTCCCTCACACTCTCACACTCCCTCTCTCAAGAGCACAGAGAATGAGCTTCTCATTCACTTTTCAACTTTATATACAAAGCCCTAAATCCTTTTTGGGCTGTCATCCCCTTTTTCCTCTTTTATATGGCTGGCCGTAGCCTAGGCCCTTTTTCCCATTTCCTACCATTCTAATTTATCCTATTCCCGGCTAATGCATACACTTTGCACAGGAGCGAGCCTGGCACTCTTTTACAAAGATTTGGGGGGGCTTCCGCATTTTAATTCTTTTGTTGCCTCGGGCCGACACCGAAGCTCTCTGAGGGTCGTGCCTGAACATTTGAATTTTTCAAGGACTGGCTACCGGTCAAGGCGCATTTTTTTGCTTTTATCTCGCGCCTTTTTTGCTATTTCCATTTTTTCCATTTTCCGCTCCTTTGTGCTGCCGAAACACGGTAACATTACCCCCCTCCTAGAGCCAAGTACCAGTCCCATGGCACTGCGGTGGGACATAGTGGCTAGTTAGGTCGGCTGCTAGGCGGAATAGGTATGTGGGCGGTTGGGGGATTGACAGGTGATGGAATTTGGGGACGATGACCAGAAAAGATTCCGGCGTGCCTTAGGTTCCATGAAGACACTCAGCATCTGTCACACGGTTGTGGCACTGGTTATATAGTCGGTCGTCTTTTGAGTATGAGAAACGCTTGAAGCAATAAGCAATCCCTTAGGAGGATGGTATTGGAGGGATTTATTCTGGAGAAACCCCTCGAACGCTGTTTGTCTTGAAAACCCGTGGCTTCGATTGAAGATCCTTGTCTTTGAGTTGAAGGTCTTCAGTTTTGAGTTGGAGGTCTTCAGGCTTGTGGAATCAATAAGTGATCCATGGATCTTGAGGCATTGGGCATGGATCTTTGGACGATGCAGTTCCAAGATCTATGCCAATGGCAGTTCTACTTTGACCTGGTTTGATCATGGTAGCCATCAGCAGGCGGATGGCTGGATGCCGGCATGTTTGGGTCATTAAAGGGTGCCGTGGGTGATCCTCTTCCACGGGTAGCCATTTCTTGAGAGTCGAACATAATCTACAAGAAAAGTTGTGCACTCCCTAAGGGGTGTGTCTACTTGCCCTGTAGTGTGTGGTGCTCGTGGCAGTGGAACTGGGAGATGGGTCTAACCTTGGGCAAGCCCTTGGTAACGTCCCACACTTGAGGACCCAGCTTGTGCTTCCTTGGAGGTGCGGTGTGAGCCTTAGGGTGACAGGTCTGAAAGTCCTGCCCTTGATGTGCCCTAAGTGTGAAGTGGGGGAGGGAGCTAGGGAGAACCCTAGGTGCGGTGACTGTGGTGCTTTTGCTTTTTCTTCTCTTTTTTTTTTTTGAAATGATACATAGGCCTAATTGTCTTGATCAGAATGAGGAGGAGAAGGGGGTTGGAGAGACTTGCTAAAAAATTGGTGACTTTGCATGTAATCTTTTAGATTCATGCGGACATGAAGGGAGGTGGTGGAGAGAAAGGGGTGGTTGCATCTAGTGAATTGGCTGTCGTTCATGTCCTCTAGGAGGGCTAGGCAAAAAGAGGGAAGGAGACTAGCCCTCATCATGAGACGAGCCATGGCGCAATTGTCTATAGTATTAGGATCAAAGAATAGGGGAGGTAGGCCGCGCTCTTGTGGTGTCGGGTCCTGCTTAAGAAGTAGCCTAAGTAACCTAAGATAATTACAAGTGGTTATAAAAGCGGGGTCAGGACATGAGGAAAAGTCCGCAAGGAAGCACATCATAGACTCGTCCGGGCTTTCTGCGGTAAAAAGAAGGGCGTTCTCAAAGGATGCTACAGTGGAGTTATAAATAACGGGAAAGTCATACCGCCCGTGGAGGGTGGCATCAAAATCTACCCCTACCCTTCGAGGGTACGCCATATAGGTAGGGTTGTTCCGCTCGAATGGAAGGGTATTACAAAAAGCCATCTAGGCGAGCATGCTTATGTCGCATACTTGCCTCCTCCACAGGGGTTGGCTCTTGTAGTTTTGTATAGTGTGGGGGATTTCAAAAACCTTATCTTGCCAGTAGTTGGTTGCCTCGGTGCCCCAAGAGATTGGGGTCTTTTCCCGCTCTTCCATCCATTTTTTCCCCAACCGGCCACTCGACTGCGATCACCTTGTCCATCACTTTGAGAGGTAGGACCCTCCGCAGACTGTTGGGTAGGAGGAAACTGAAGGAGAATGGATCCTTTCCTAGTTCTTGTACCGCCCACACCACCAGTTCTGCATGGAATCCTGCGGGAAGATCATCTGGGCACAGAGGGAGAGGCGCGGATGGTAGCACGACTGGCTTGGCTCTCAGTTTTTGTCTGCCCTCCACCAGCTTTTTACGTCTCTCTTTAGAGACGGATTTTCTTTCTGCAGCGGGGTCTTCTTGTGGCGGGTCTTGGGCCTGCGGCGAGGGGGGTTGTGGGACTACGTCTTCCCTGAATTGATTCACATCGTTTTCCAGCTCTGCTTCTTCCCCTTGCCGTTCTGCGTGTGCTGCTTCTTCCTCGAATCCTAGGGCGTCTATCTCCTGGGGGGTTAGGCCGGCCAGCATTAGGTATTTTCACTGTTCATCCAGACTCAGCCTAACCTCCGCAGGTAATGGTGGTATCTTTAGTCTAGCGTGTAGGGCTCTTCTTGCCATGCCGAGCTTTCTTTGCATTGCCTCCAGTGGCTCTCCTTGTGCTACGTGCGTGGCGTCCAGGATAGTGTTGAGGAAGGCCTTCTGTTGAGTACTGAAGGCCACTTGGGCTGCCTCCGCCTTGCTCTCCACGATGATTTTTTCCTTTTCTATCAGAGCAAGGCGGCGCACCAGTGTCTTCACCCTCTTCTCGTTGTGCACAGCCCACTCCTCTACCCTTTTGTTTATTACTTCCAAGCCTTCTCCCTGTCTTAAGGTCAGCATCATGATTTTCTGCTCATAATCCTCTAGTTCCCTGACGGCTCTCTTGTTCTCATCTTTCAGAGGTCATCTGATCTGTTAGGCGCTTGAGTTCCTCCTGCTGCTCCTCCATGCCTCGTTTTCTTTCTTCGTCCCTGGCATTCAGCTCCGTCACGAGTGCATCAATCTGAGCAGATTGCGCAGCAAGCTCCTGGTACTGCACTATTAAGAGTGTGTGCTCTCTTTGCATGTTTACTAACTTTTGAGTCTCGTTTTTGAGCAGATGCCTCCAGTGTTCCTCCCTCTCCTCCCTAGCCTTCAGTTCTTGTCTCAGATCTACAATCTCGCGCTGCTGCAAGGCTATCATTCTTGTCTTGTCCAGCTGCTGGAAGGCGGCCACGATTTCCTTCTCGATTGCCAACTCAGCCATGGCTATCTTGCGTTCCTCCTTCACTCTCTCCAATTGGGAGAGCAGCTCGGCGATGTATTTGTCGTAATTAGCCGGTGGCGTCATTGTTGTGTGAATGGGCGAGTTTGAGGCTTCGACTTTTTACTTTTTGGGCTCTTGCCTAGACTCTGCATCCGTGGCTGGCCTCTTTTGTCCTATGGCCGTAGTCTCCGTGCTCTGCCCCTGGCCCATCTCCTTGTTGATGAAATACTGCATCCACACCACGAAGTTTGACACATCTGCGCTAGTGGGGATGCTGGGGGTGATGGTGCTGAGTTCTGCGGCGGAAGGCACTAGGAGGGTAGGGAGGATCGGATGGAGCGGGGCCTTGCCCTTGCCTTCAGGGACTGGAGGTGGCACAAACTTGGGCACCTGCGTGCTAGACCCAGCCCCTCTTCCCTGCACGGACTCAGGTTCCTTAGTTCATCTGCTCGGCACTGTTATTCAATGGACTGGCGGGTGGCCTCCGCCAGGTCTTCTTCCTCCTTTCTTTGTAGCTCCTCCTCTCCCTCATCTGCTTTTCTCTTCCTTTCCTCCTCCCTTTTCTTCTGCTCCTCCTTCTTTTTCCCTTTCTGTTCTCTTTCCCTCCTTTTCTCCTCTTCAGCTTCTTGTTTTGACGCCTCCTTTGCTTTCTATAACTCCTCTTTTTCCCTCTCCTCCTCTTGTCTCTTTGTTCTCTCTCTCTCCTTTGCTTCTTTTAGGGATTTCTTCTTCGCCCTTTCCAAGTCTTCCCTTTCCTTCTTCCTGCCTTTGTCATTCTTCTTCTTCCTCTACGCTGCCTTCTTCTTCATTGTCCTGATTGTCTTCTTACTAGTTTGTCCCTCCCCTTTTTCTTCTATTTCTGTTCTGTCGCTGGACTTGTCTTTGTCCTGGCGAGGGGGCGACCTCTCTGGCGTTTCTCCTTCTCTCTCCTCTGCCTCCTGTGCTGCCTTTATTGCCTCCTGAATGAGTGCAGTCAAGACTCCTTCGTATCCAATGAAAGAGGCCTTGGAGGAGGCTTTCTTCCTTTCCGTTACCTTAGAAGCCGGAGATTCTCCTTCTGTTGGTGCACTTTCCAGGGCTAGCGCCTTGGCCGCTTGATCAATCATCTTCCGCACGTAGCCATTCCAATTCACCTCGTCTAGGGTGTGGGCTGCTACATTCTCCAGCATTGGCACGCTAATTCGATGCATTAAGGAATTGTAACGTTGGCTGGAGAAGAGCACGTGCACCAACTTGGCTTGCAACCTGGCTTCTGTGTCAGGGATGTCCCGGATGCTTATGCCGTCATTCGTGAGCACCTCTTCCTTCTTCATTTTCAGCAAGGCATAAACATCCCTTTTTTGTTTCCTTTCTGTCCTTGGTACCAATCCTAGAGCCTTTTCCACCAAGGCTGGATCCAATCGGACTTGGACCTGCTTTGCACCCTCTCCTCGGCCCACTGTTACAATGCCACCTTCCTGGTCCGGATTGTATGTTATGAGGAATTCTACACATTTTAAGTGATCCGGCTCCTGTGAGAATTTTTCAATATACTTTGTAAGGTTGCATTGTCCCACTACCCTCATGGCTGCCTCCTCCTTGGCCACCACGACTTCGATGTTGTGGATGGTTCGGAACTTGAGCTGGTCGAAGGCGCGGTTCTCTAAATGGATGCGATACTGCTCCCTTTCCTTGTCTGTGAATGGGAGTCGATGGGCGCGGTCTTGTTGCGACATTTTCTGCTGCTGCCATAATTCGTAACTTTCGTTAGCATTTTTCACATAGCACTTTGCTGTTTATGCGAGAATAAAAACTCTTGACTGAATTTTTTAGGAAGCCATTTTTCTCATACTATATGCTTATGCTTTTCACTACCTTTACTTTAAAGTACCTCCTTTTTATTCATTTCCTATCTGATTCTTTTCACCTTCACCACATACCCACATACATACCCGCATACCCCCTCCTCTTCCGGCTTAGAAAAGAATCCTTCCTAGGATTGGGGGTTAAAAGGTGAAGGGCTTTGGGCCTATTGGGGTAGGAGTTTACGTGTGAAGAAGCCACGTGTAGAATTTTGGATTGTATTCCAGTTGAGCATGACAATCAAGAGCAGATGGTTGGATGGAGACTTGGGAGATGTAGGTCAAGACATCGTGAAAGAGATCTCCAGTATTAAGGCGGCTGGCAACATGTAATTCCTCTTTCGTGAGGAACTGGTCAATGTAGGGGTGAGTGAGCACATGGTCATCCAAATGCTGATTGCGGGTGATGGCCAAAACCCTAAACAAGATAGGTGCCACATAAGTAGGGTCATATTCGACGGTTTTAACTGCCCTGTGTTGCTCAGCATTGGTCATTATCCGGCAACCTTTTTTCTCCCATTGGATTCTCAGAGCAAACCACTGCTGCAAGAACGTGGAAGGCGAGCTTGCCATCTGCGTGAGCTCTTGCAACTCGTGTTCAGGAACAGAACGAGGAGGCTTACGATATGAAGTGATTAGTCTTCTGAGGGCAGCTTCCTCCTTTGAGATTTCGTCATTTGCTATCAGTTCGACAGCAATTTTGGGGAATTTAGTGGTCATAAGTTCGTATTCTTCCCAAGTACATGGTAATGCAAGAACATGCGAAGCAAGTGTTTTGTCAAGAAGGCCTAGGTCTAGCCTCTCATAACTTCTAGCAAATGTAGTGAAAGTTTCGTCCAACATCTGGATGCAGGTTATTAAGTCATCCCCAGAAGTCGTGGCAAGGTTCTTAGCCAAGGAGAGGAAAGGTCGTATCACGTATGAAGGTTTAAGACCTGCTGGTGGGGAGGGTGCAACTGGACTGGATAGTGGTGACTCCATCATCGGTGTCACAGGTTGGGCTTTGCACTCTGAAGCACTTTGAGGTGCTGTAGGAAGCTCTGGGGGCATGGGAGTTGTGATGGGTTCTGAGTGAGCAGTCATAGGGGTTTTTAAGTTCTCTGGATTAGGTAAGTGTAAGGCTTGTGGCGTTTGCTTTGGTCGATAGATGAGCTGGCGCTTACTAGCCACAGCTGGCGATGGTGTGCTGACTATGTTATGGGCACCACGTGTACAAGCCTCCCTCACTGGAGTGAGATTGCTTGTAGATGATCTTTTTAGCTGGCCATTTTTTGGCACCCAAATCCAGGGGTTGCCCTCGTAGTATCCTTGTGCTCGCAAGAGATCTTTGGGGATCCATCACGGCGTGGTTGTGTGTCTACGTCGATAGCGTCTAGGCTGCCTCTTAGGCCGTGTGACGGCTGATGATTTTGGCGTTTAGGATCACATTTGGGTGGTCTACCTAGATGTGGTTTTTGTCGTTTTGGCACCCATATAAGCTTGGACTCCTTGGCCTTGTGAGCACTCTTGGTGGGTTTGGGCCTGGGGTCGAGAGCTTGGCACGAGGTCGTAGTTTTCTTCTGTTTAGACTTGGGCTGGAGCATAGTCGTAGGGGTTTCTACCGATGGCTTTGTAATGGTGGAGGAATCATGACAACCCTTGCTGAAAGTCATCACTATACGCACATTGCCAATAGCAAGATGAATGCGGTTTAGGTTGTAATCCACATTACAGTTCGTTTGCTTCTTGAAAGTGCGACCCAATAGTTACACATTACCGGCTCCTTTAGTGTCAGGCAACACATGGAAGAAAGCTGGTAAACTTTCAAACTCGATGGAAACGACTACCTTGCACTTCCCTAGGAGTGAATAAGCAGTACCCCCAAACGGGGTGGGTTTGGCATTAGTGGGCTATAGTTTCAATTGACCAATGCATGTCCAATGGTCATGTGTCAAGATGTTGTAGTCAGCCCCTTCATCAATCAGGGCATCGAAAGAATACATCGCTTCTGCTACGACTATGATTCGTAGATACGCCAGTGCCACTGCTTCTTTGTCCTGATCTGTAAGGTCGGTTATAGTAGCCATGCAGACGTTCATTGGGGGTTCTAGCATGGGTGGCTCATGTAATGGATGGGAAGGAGGATAGTACTTCTTTATGCGGCTGCCGTTAAAAAAGCCTATTCCTTCACCTTCAAGTGTCTCCAACTCAACATTTCCTGTTCTACCAATCATGCGTACTCTGAAAGGCCCTAGCCCCCAAAACTTCATCTTCTGTTTATGTCCTTTTATAGAGTATAGCAGAACAAGGTCCCCTTGTTCAAAGTCTCGTTGTTTGACATGCTTGTCAAACCACATCTTTCATCAAGCCTTCTCACAAATCAGAGAGTGAGTGGCGAGGAGTCGAGTCTCCGTTAGGCGCTCTAGCTCCACTAAGTGATTGGTCCAAGTCTCTCTTCCCTCCCAACGCTCCTGGACTGCTAGTCTTAAGCTAGGGATGAAGAATTCTAAGGGCAAAATGACTTCGGTTCCGTACGTCAGCCTAAAAGGCACCTGCCCTATAGCCATTTTATAAGCTGTGCGATAGGCCCACAAGGCTGCCATTAGCTTGTTGTCCCAGCCACTTCTTGAAGTAGACACGACCTTTGTAAGCACGTTGACTAAGATTTTATTTGTGGATTCGGCTTGGCCATTAGCCTGAGGGTAATAGGGAGAGGACTTCCGATGAATTATTAGGAAGATAGAGAGCAGGTGGGCAATTACCTCATTAACAAAGTGCGTGCCTTGGTCGCTTACAAGTTCGATTGGATAGCCAAACCGTGAAATGACCTGCTCCCACAAGAACTTTGTAGTGGTCCTACCATCATTCTTCCTCGTGGCTCATGCCTCTGCCCACTTCGTTAGATAATCGGTTGCCACTATGATGTAGCGAGCTTGGGAATATTGTGCCGCAGGACTAATCGGTCCAATAAAATCGATGCCCCATTTTTCAAAGGGTTGTCGGGCTATGACAGGGGTCAACTCCATATTTTCTTTCCGCACAGGCACTTTGATCCTTTGGCACTCATCGCAGTGCTTTATAAATTTAGATGCATTGCGGAAGAGGGTGGACCACCATAGTTGGGATTATAGCACCTTTCGGGCTATTGTGTCCCCGCTAAAGTGTCCTCCAGTGATTCTGCCATGTGCTTCGTTCAATGCATCGTGCATCTCGTGCTCATATACACATGTGTGCAATAAACCGTCTTGTCCCAACCTGTAGAGTTGGCTAGTTATCAGTTTTGGTATAGTTCAATTTTCAGGATAAGCCTTCTCAGCCTGGCCTTCTCAATGGGTCGCTCAGGTAGTCCGTTTTCCAGCACTTGCACTATGTCATCGGCCCAATACAGCGCCAGATCAGCTTTAAACAATTCTTTCTCACTAGACAGGTTAAAGAGATGAGCATCTGGTAAATCGTCAGGTATGCTTTGTCCAACGGCTTCTCTTGTGGGTATGCGGGACATGTGGTCAGCCATGTAATGCTGCTTTCCTTTGCGTACAACCATAGAGAAGTCAAACTCCAGTAGAAGGAGTAGCCATCTAGCTATGCATCCCATAGCGCAAGGCTTGTTCACAAGATACAGCAAGGCTTGATGGGGTCAACAAAGAAGACAAAGGGAGTGGCCAACAGGTAATGCCTAAATTTCTTTACCGAAAATACCATGGCCAACCCCTCCCTTTTTGTCGTGAAATAGTTCATCTCGGTCTCTGTGAGCTGCCTGCTGGCAAAATTCATTGGGTAATCTAAGTTATGTTCACCAGGCTGGCATAGCACGGCCCCAATAGCGAACTTAGAGGCATCTATGTGTACATGGAACGTTATGTTCCTGTCTGGGGCTTGTAAGATTGGTGCAATCGTAAGAGCCTTTTTCAACTCCTCATATGCGCATTGGCATTCCTCCGTCCACTCGAACACTATCAGTACAGCTTGTACAATGGTCTAGCAATTAGTACGTAATTTAGTACAAAGCGTCGATAATATCCAGTGTGTCCTAAGAAGCACTGAACTCCCTTGTAGTTATCGAGTGGCGGTAAGTCAACAATGACTTTGACTTTGGAAAAGTCAGTGGCAATGCCGTTCCTTGACAGTACGTGCCCTAAGATGCATCCGTGTTTCACCCAGAACTGGCACTTTAAGGTGTTCAACGAGAGGTGGTACAACCTACACCTTTCAAAGACAGCTCTCAATTTCTCCAAGTGTTTGGGCCAACTAGAGTGTAAGCATAAGTCGTCTACAAACACTTCCAGTTCGCGCCTAAGCATGTCCTTAAAAATAGTGTACATTAGGCATTGAAAAGTTGCAGGTGTGTTCATTAGTCCAAAAGGCATGACAATGTAGATGAACACACCCCATTCCGTGGCAAAGGCAGTCTTGTGCCTGTCGTCGGGGTGCACTTGCACTTAATTATAGCCCGAGAAACCATCCAGAAAACTGTAGGCTTCTTTACCTGCTACCCTCTCAAGCATGTGCTCGGTGTAGGGTAAAGGATAATTATCCCTCTTCGTAGCGGCATTCACTTTCTTGTAGTTCACGCACACTCGGATTTTTCTATTTTTCTTCATGACAATCACGATAGGTGATACCCAGTCCGTGTGCTCGATCTCATATATGAATCTTGCCCTCATGAGTTTATCAATCTCCTCTTTTACTGCATGGGCATGTTTGGGATTCATGGGGTAAGGTCGTTGTTTCGTTGGCACTGCATCAGGGACCATTGGGATATTATGAGTCATGACCCCAGGGCCGACTCCCTTAAGCTCGTCCAATGTCCAGGCAAATACGTCAATGTACTCTTGCAAGAGCGCAATGAGTTTGGTCTCCTCATCCTCCGCCAAGCCATCTGCAATGAACACCAGTCTTGGCTTTTCACCTTCCCCAGCCCAGTTAACTTCCTTAACTTTGGCGGGTCCCTCGATCGGTTCATTAGTTTGGCCTTGTCTTTTCGCACCTAGCAGAATCACCACTCTGTCACCCTTTTTAAATTTTGTAAACTGTTTGGGTAGATCCTGCGGTTTCTTTTGCCTTTTTTGCTTCTGAGTCCCTTGCTTGCTTCCTGGCCTCCTCTTTTAGCCTCTTGTGCCTCAGGTGGACTGGCAAGTCTCCCTTGGTGCATTTGACCTTAGAGGGTTGCGGTATCTCGGGATCACTCTTAGTGCTGACTTCCGACTCTGAGTTAAACTCGCACCCCTCACTTGAGGAAGGTGTTTTCCCAGGGGGTCGTAGTTCAGTAGGTGTATCTGTCTTGAGCACTGGGATTACCCATGGTCATGCCACTCTGGCTTGCTCGTAATCCACGGCTCCTATGCATTCTAGACAGGATCTGTCACACTCCATCTGCATGACTCCTTTTTCGTTCTGACTGGTCCTTCCTTTCCTAGGCCTCGAGTCTGCCCTGATTTGTTCTATCGCTTTTCCTTCCGTGTCGTACTCTATTGTATCTATCTCTTCTTCACTCTCTTCTCCCGTAGAGTGACAGTCCTCATACTCCTCATCATCCGAGTCCTGTCCTTCTGACTACTCATCATCCCCTAAGCTTTCCTCTTCAATCTCCTTGTCATCAGTAACTAAAGCCCAGTTATATAACAAATTCAGGTCGTGGACCTTGGTCCATTTCCATTCTGGCTTAGCTAAAAGATCACGTAGAGGTTTTAAGTTAGCGGCCAAATTGCCTTCCAATTTATTGGTCAGATACTCTACGATTTCCTGAAGCTCTAGTTTGTTGTTCGGGATGTGGAACGAGGCTAGTTTGCCCGGGTTGAGTGAGCTCCCTGCCATCATGTAGAGTGGCACAATTGGCTCCTCACTTGGCATGGTTGCGGCTTTAGCAGCTTGCCGATATGGTTCTTCCTCATCCAAGAATGGTAGGTCAATGGTTGCCAAAACGTGCATCCAGTCCCTCTCATCCTTAAGGCAAGGAATATATTTAGCGAGTGATCCATAGGGTTTGGTCGTTTGAGTATCACCTTTCAGCATAGCCAAGATGGCAGCTAGGTCAACAGGGGTCGTCTTCCAAGTGTCCATCTCTACCCTTACTGCACTAGTTCTGTTCCCTAGGAAAATCAACCCATTGCCCCAGTCCTCTATGACACGCACATTCCTCATCCAAGGTCAGCCTAATAGTATGTCATAATCCACTCCATGACAATGAAGTTTATTGAAAATTGCACACCGGCAATCTTTACTAGCCAATTCTTTAAGACCCCGAATGGTCTTACCTTCATTCCATTTGCTAACGTGACGTTAAACCTGGCAGTCTCTATAGGAGGGTTTCCCCATGCCTCTAAGACTGCATGGTTTAGTACGCTAACACCTGCGCCTGTGTCTACAATTCCTTTTCACATCATATCTCCTAAGGCTAGGACGGGAAAAACTGCGTGCATTTCAGTGCCTTCCCAAAAAGCATTGATGTGCAAAGACTTAGGATTTGAGGGTAGAGTTAGACTTGGGATCTGTGTAATTGCATCATGATCTTGCGGATCAGCATCCGCAAGTCCTGTGTGTCCCTCGATCAAGTCTTTTAACTCCTGCCATAAGGAATGATTTTGCCTAAGCAGATCTTCCAAGCTTAGAGTTACTGGAGTAGACAACAAGGTTGTGAGGAGGTTATTGGGCTCTTGTCTTCCCCTGAGGCTAGCATTTCTAGGCCATGCGTTCTGTTTGCCCTGGCAATCTTCCCCCTGGCCTTGCTGCTGAGTTGCTCCCAGTGGTGCAGGTATGCTCGCAACTTGTGGTTTTGAAGGTGAGACTGGTGTGCTCATGCTGGAGAAGTCGTCAATAGGATCTTCTAATATGGGTTCAGCATCTTCGAGGTGCTTTTGGGCGTCCTTGACCCACTCCTTGACCTTGGCTATAGCCTCGAGCTGCCATTTGGGGTGAGGATATTCCCCTACCTTGGCACTCCCTAGCTTAGCTGTCTTAGGAGCTGAGGTCTCCACCTCTGCGTCTGTGACCTTCTTTCCCGTTACTAACGTAGTCACTTCCTCGGTTTTAAGAGTTATCTTTGCCTCGGTTCTCTTTTTTCATCTCCTCCAGCTTTTCTTTCCTATTGAGGTTGCGTCAAGGTTACTTGGCCCTGGCAAGGAGATGCCTTCCTGCTTTGTTTGAGCTCGCGTCATGGCATGTAGTGGGATGGGCCTATCCTCACTACCAAAGGTTTCCACTCCAAAGAGCCCCAAAGGCACCGATGGCATGTTGGCAGAGTTGATTGATGGCTTTCGCCCAGGACAGTCAGGAAACAGATGTGTGATTCCACACTCTGTGCATCGGAGATCCGCTTTGTCCTTGTTAGCTTGTTCTCGTTCTGGGCAGGGTGATGAAATGTGGCTTGGGTGGCCGCAAGTCCAGCATGTGACTGGATCCTGGCTGGGCCCTTCAAAGCCTCTACCTCTTCCTCTTCCTAAAGCCATCACTGGCATTGGCCGATAGTCCATCAGGACTGGGTTGCCCTCCTCATCATAGGATATGTATGGGTTGACGTATGTTTCTTCCTCATTAGGCTCCTCCACAAAGTGAACAGGAGCATTGCTAGATGGGTGGGTTACAAAAGGTCCTGGTGGCCTAGGTATACCAGTTGGGTTCATCTCTAGCCTAGGCATGGCAGGTCTTGAGTCAGTCGGTGCTAGAAGAGCTAACTAGGCTCCCCTCCCAAAGAAATTGGGTGGCCTATTACCTAAGTATGGAGGGTTGTACTGCTGTGCATATGGGAATCTCCTCCGCATTTTGCAATGCACTGCATCATGCCCGAATCTACCACAATTTGAGCACGGCCGAGATCTAGGATCTTGGCACTCGACTGGGAGGTGATTGCCGCCGCAGTATATACATTGTACATGCGATCTCACAGGCTTCCTCACGAGCTCTTGCAACCGTGCAATCTCCATTCTCATCTCTGCCATCCCTTGGTCGTGGTCTACGCTCTTTCCCTTATCCTGCACACTAGCAGTTGCTTTTTCCCCCGAAGTGGTTGATCTCTTAGGGTCCCTCTGGCTTGCACTTTCTCGGTTGGTAGTCATGCTGCGTTCCCTAAGTTGATCATCTACGCGTATTACCTCCTCTAAAACTCTAGCTAGCACGTCTCGTTGCAAGGTGGAGTTACTGGCCAAAGCCTTGTAGAGCTCCTTGCTTTAAATCCCGTTCATGAACACTGTAGACACTACCCTCTCGGTAGGTCGCTCATTGGCAGGGATTCTCTTGTAGAGGCTACGCACCTGAGTGACGTAATCCCTAACGTCCTCCTTCTCCCTTTGACTGATGTTCATCAACCTAACAATGAGGTTATTTGAATACCCAGCCTCTGAAAACCTCTTGATGAATAGGCCCTTAAGACGAGCAAAGTTTGTACATTCTGCATCATCCAGACTAGAATACCAGGTCCTCCCCTTATCGCCTAAGAACAGATCGAAAGCTTGAGCTCGCTGTGTAGGGTCAATAAGACCATTTTCCTCATATACTTGCTCGAACTGCTCCATGAAGTTGTATAGGTCACTGCTAGGTTCGTATCTAGCTAGTTGTTTTGCTACTATGGGGATTCTAGCCTGCCCCTTAGCCCCTTGTGTGACTCCCAATCTCGATAGTAGCGCGGTGGCTAGGGCAATAGCGCTCTGTTCCACGGACATATTGTCCATGAGTCGCTTTGCTACCAGTTCACTCAATGTCATGTCAGCCTCTGCTGCCCGTTCCCTCTCTATGTTCGGTCCGAATTTGGCCGTTCCAGCTAGGTCTAGCACTCATCTAGCCTCGTACATATCTACATCTTGCTGCAGCCTTCTAGCCCTTTGCCCATGGTTGTAGGCAATTATGCCTTCCAGCACTCTCTTGATAGCTCTTCTCTCTTCTTCCAGGCTAGCTACCACTTCCTCTACAGGTCTGCCTTGGATCACGGTCCTAGTGAGTAGGTCATAGTTGTGGACCAGTTCTTGGACTGAGGTTGGAAATTCTCCTAAGTCTAATTGGTCCTCTCCTCGTTTGCCTCTTGATTCCGACATTGTTTCTGCTTCCAGCTCCACGAGGTTGTCAATAAATCCAGGCAGCTTCGGCAGCGTCCAATCCTCTATCTTGTTGCTTTCCGTTTCTTCTGTCTTCTCTAGGTCCTACTAGTAGGGCACTCAGGCACCTGTCTAAATCTTGGGGTCTTCTCCTACTAGTGGGTTCCTTAAGCGATTTATCTGAGTGAGTTCCTTTGATTATTGAACACAAGCCTCAATTTATGGTCACTCGGTGAGTGTGTTGTTTCTCGTGCACTTGTGCCCAATCAGGCTTTCAGCTTTCTTATGTGTACTTCAAGTGCAGAAATTCAATGTGAGTGCCACAAGCAATTCCCTGGCGTCTTACTCACTCTCACTCATTTTGGGCCTAATAGGCTTGTAGGTTCATTTTCTGGCCGTTTAGTCAAGGTTTAGGGTTTCCTTGTATGTTGCCTCGTTCGCTTTCGGTCAATCAGGTTTTACAGTTTAGCAGCTTGCATCCGAGTCCTTGGGTCCTACGGTTCAGCGGCTTGCATCCGAGTCCTTGGGTCCCTCAATTGTCTACTACTAACCGCTAAGCGGTTGTGTACTACAATTTCTCTTATCACGTGTGCCAGAATCAAGTTCTGAGCGCCCGAAGGGTTTCGACAAGTTGCGATAATGCGTATTTGCTGGGTCGGGTCAAATTTCTGACAATTTGACAAAAAGTTGCACTCGGATCAACTAGTCCGAATTGCAGGGTCTGAGTGGGTCACTCGGACGGGCCGAATGGCACGAGATCAAGGGCCGAATGGCAGGTTTGGACAGGTAATTTGGACGAGCTGAACGGCGCTTGGCCGAGGGCCGGATCCTGGGTGTGGCCGAGTTCCGAATTTGGGACTCGAACGGGGGTCACTTGGATGATCCGAATGGCGAATGTGCCACGTGGAAAAAAGCTTTGACTCGGACGGCCGAGTGGGTTGACTTGGATAGTTGCCTCAGACGTCCGAGGGCAGACTAGGGTTTTGGGCTGAGTGGCTGAATGGTAAGGGGTCGAGGGCCGATTTTGGGACTCGGCCCAGAAGCGACCGCTCGGACGGGCTGAACGCGGCGTGACGAAAACATCGCGATGTCGATTTCGCTTGATTCTTGGGATTTACACAATCATACCAAGCACAACCCTTCAGATCCTATCTAGGGGGATAGAGGAAGGGATTCATATACCTAAACGGGTCGGTAAGTGTGTCGGTGATGCGATCGAATCACACAGGCTAGGGCTCTCTAGCTCTCTCTCTCACATTGAAATGGCACAAATGAGCTCTCTTTTGGCCTCCTGGCTCTTATATGCCTTCCCAAATGTGGCGTTGATGCCCCCAATCACTCTCTTGTTGATCTTAGGCCTCATTAGTGGGCATTTTGCGCATTCTGCACGATTTTTTCCCTGTTTTGCCCTGTTTTGAAACAGTAAACCCTACCCTTTTCTGGTTTGATTTCCTAACTCTAACCTATGCTAAATGCAACAAAAATCGAAGGTAAAAAATTGGAAAAAAAAAATTGAAATAGATCCTCCATGCTTTCCAATCATCAAACAACCAAAATATCCCAAAATACTTACTTATTTTGAAGATTAGAAACACCCAACTTCCTACCTATCTCAAGCTTCGTTTCGGGGATGAATACCCTACTTCGATGCTTGATATGAGGCGCACAAGTGCTCAAGCTTGAATACGTTGGTCCCAGCAAATGGAACCAAAATGTGGGAGCTTTCGCTCAACCGCCAAGACCCACGGACCGCTTATTGTTCAAGCGTTCCAAGGAGTTCTAATGGCTATCTCTCACCTAGCTGACGTGCCGTCAATCCTACGAGTGTAGTGAGCTTACCTTGATGCCCGATCGAGTACCCTCCTTTCTCTTGCACTTCGGTAGCTCCATGATTCTTGATGCTAGCTCAAGCATCCTCAAGCCTCCTCCATCTCCAAGCTCCATCCTCCATAGCCGCGCGCGCAAGAGAAGAGAAGAGAAGAAGAGAAGAGGAGATGGTGAAGAGCTTCACCCTCTTGATCCCTCACTCTCACACACACTCACTCCCTCACACTCTTACATTCCCTCTCTCAAGAGCACACACAAGCAAGAAGGAGAGAAGAAGAGAGGAAGAAGAAGACTCTTTTTGCCACACACCAGAGAATGAGCTTCTCATTCACTTTTCAACTTTATATACAAAGCCCTAAATCCTTTTTGGGCGGTCATCCCCTTTTCCCTCTTTTACATGGCCGGTCGTAGCCTAGGCCATTTTTTCCATTTCCCACCATTCTAATCTATCCTATTCCCGGCTAATGCATACACTTTGCACAGAGCGAGCCTGGCACTCTTTTACAAAGATTTGGGGGCGCTTCCGTATTTTAATTCTTTTGTTGCCTCGGGCCGACACCGAAGCTCTCTAAGGGTTGTGCCTGAACATTTGAATTTTTCAGGGAGGACTGGCTACCGGTCAAGGCGCCTTTTTCTGCTTTTATCCTTTGCCTTTTTTGCTATTTCCCTTTTTTCCATTTTTCGCTCCTTTGTGTTGCGGAAACACGGTAACATCAGGTCTTGCCAGTGTTATGTATACTTTGCCCTATTGTCGAGGGGGTATGCCTACTTCACTGAGGGATGCTTTGGTGACATGTTTGGGTGTTTGCTTAGGGTTTTGATAATTATTTGGTGTTGATTTATGCCCGTTTATGGCTGGTCATGTCTTGGTTGTCATTTCTTGACTTGGTGCAGTGATTTGATCAGCAATTGCTTCTCACAGTACCCTATTGTCATTTATTACAGCAAGCATATAACTCCGGACTGACATGGATTTTTCATGCTAAAATATTCTGAAATGATGTACTTTCACTAGTACTTGGTGGGCAGAAGCTTTGGTTACACTTTTCTTGCCATTTTCTCTCGATTTTGGTGATTTTTTAATCATTTTCTGTAGTAAATAACAAGCAATTTTGAACTGTCTACAGTCTTCCACCTTGCATTATGGCGAGTTCATCTATTGATCATGCTATTTTCAACATCACTAAGCTTGATGGTACGAATTACTCTTATTAGAAGAGCCAGATTTGGTAGGTGTTGGTGCAGAAATCGCATATCAAACCATTGAGGTTGAGCGGGCATCCGCCTGCAACTATGCCAGATGAGGAATGGCTTGAGCTTGATGAGTTATGCAAGTCCACTGTTGTATTATCTCTCACAGAATAGGTTCATTACAATGTATTTGAGAAAGAATAGAGTGCATGGCAGTTGTGGGATAAAATCAAGAATCTCTGTGACAAGAAAAGTCCAGCAAGTCAGGTTTATTGGCTGAAGCAGCTTATGAATCTACGCATGAAGGAGAATGTGACTATGTCTGCTCACTTGAGCCAGTTCCATGCTATACTCAAGAACTTGACTTCGCAGGACATTATTTTTGTAGAGGATGTCACTCCTCTTTTCTTGATTGGTACTCTTAATGAGTCATGGGATGTATTCCGCACTGCATTATGTACTCTACTACTGCCTTGAAATTATCTGATGTTGAGAGTGCTCTTCTGCAGGAAGAGGTTAACCGTAAGAATTTGGATGCCTCTCGTGTATCGCATGCTATGACAGTTAGAGTCAGGAATGATGGATATGGAAAGCATGGCAGTGGTAGTGGCTGTGGACAGGATTCTCAGAAATCTCGGTCCAAGTCTCGTGGGAAGTCACGTAGCAAATACTGTGGCAGGAATGCATATGTTACTTGTCAACCATTGTGGGAAAAAGGGCCATATTAGGCCACAATGCCATGAACTGCACAATGAAAGGCGCAAAGATAAGGGGAAAGACAAAGTGCAGGATAAGTCTTCTGATCGCAACATAGTGCCTGCAAAGTCCAGTGTTAAAATTGAAGAGATCAATGTTATGCAGCATGAGGATGTTGATGATGATTATATCCTTGCAGCTTCTTCTAGTGCTTTGCAGATGACAGAGATACACTCTATGTATGCATAGTGTTGGCTCTTGGACTCAGGTGTATCCTTTCATGTGACACCTTGCCAAGAGTGGTTTCATTCATACCGTACTGTTTCGGGTTCTGTGTGCTTGGGTGATGACAACTCTCTTGATATTGTGGGCATTGGTGATGTTAGGCTACAGTTTCCTTTTGGCAGCAGTTTTGTTATGCAGGATATACGTCATGTACCTGCTTTGACACACAATCTCTTGTGAGCTGGATAGCTTGATGACGTAGGTTATCATGTATCTTTTGGAGACTCTGCATGGAAGATCACTCATGGCAGACTTGTGATTGCGAGAGGTGCCAAGGCTAGTAGCCTCTATCCCTTGATTGTATCCGCTTCTTCCCTTGATCATGTTTTGTATGTGGGTTCTATCCCACATATATCTCTTTGGAATGCCCATTTGGGCCATATGTCTTTGAAGGGAATGAAAATGCTTTCTGGTTTGCAGTACTTACCGCCCCTTGATTATGCATGTTTTGATTCATGTGAGCATTGTCTTTATGGCAGGCATACTAGCTCTATGCATTAGAAGTTTGGTAGGTCACGCATGAGTGAGCCCTTGGCATTGGTACATTCGGATATCTGCAGGCCCATGTCTTGTCAGTTTATGGGTGGTGCCAAGTATTTTGTTACTTTCATAGATGATTTTTCACAGAAAGTTTGGGCTTATATCTCATTAAGCTAAAATCCGATGTCTTGGCTGTGTTTCAGAGATGGCTTGCATTGGTTGAGAACTAGTCTGGGTATAGGCTAAAATGCCTAAGGACAAATAATGGGGGTGAGTATGTCTCACATGCTTTTGAGCAGTTATGTGATGAGAGGGGTATTAAGCATCAGTTGATCGCCCCCTATACCCCCCCCACAATGGTTTGGCTGAGCAGATGAATAGAACCATCCAGGAGCGTGTACATAGTATGCTTAGTCATGAAAGCCTACCACAGAGCTTTTGGGATGAGATAGTTAGTACAGCTGTGCATGTCATAAACAGATCAACTTCTAGTGGTTTGGATTTCCATGTTGCCGAGGAGGTATGGACTGGAAAACCTCCCTCTTATGCGCATCTCCGTGTCTTTGGATGTGAGGCATTTTGCCATGTGCCCAGGGACAAGAGAAGTAAGCTTGATCCTAAGAGTGTCAAATGCATTTTCCTTGGTTATGGGGATGCAAGCGAGATGGGTTACCGTCTCTGGGATCCGCAGGCACGGAAAGTCATTTGCAGTCATGATGTAGTCTTCCATGAAGACAAGATGCATCGACAGCCTAAGAGAGTTATTGAGATCTATAGGGTCATATTTCAAGAGGAGCCGAGAGCTCCTACACAACCAGTTGGACAGCCTATAGCTGCAGCAGATGCTCATGGTCAAGGTGTTGGACAGGTAGCTGGGCAGGCAACAGAGCCTGCCGTGAGACGGTCTATTAGAGACAGACGTCCACCTAATAGATTTCAGCCCTCGATGCATTATGTCTTGGTTACAGATGCAGAAGAGCCTTTCACTTATGATGAGGCTATGCGCAGGGGTGATAGTCACTCCTGGAAGAGGGCTATGCGGTCTGAGATAGACTCCTTGCATAAGAATGACACTTGGGATTTGGTTTCCTTGCCTACGGGCAAGAAGGCTTTGCCATGCAAGTGGGTGTACAAGCTGAAAAGTACCCCAGGACACCCCAAGCCGGCATACAAGGCTAGATTGGTAGCAAAAGGTTTTAAGTATAAGCATGGTGTGGACTTTGATGAGGTCTTTTCTCCTGTGGTTAAGATGACCACCCTACGCTTAGTCTTGGCTTTGGTTGCTCAGCTTGACTTGGATTTATACCAGATGGATGTCAAGACGGATTTCTTACATGGGGACTTGCATGATGAGATTTATATGGAGCAGTCTAAGGGCTTTGCAGAACCTGGTAGGGAGCACCTAGTGCGCAAATTGAAGAAAAGTCTTTATGGCTTGAAACATGCACCTAGGGAGTGGTATCATAAGTTTGATGCCTTTATGCAGTCACATGGCTACAACAAGAGGGCTATGGATTTGTGTCTTTACACGAAGAAAGCCCGTGATGGTTCTTTATTGATTTTGGTACTCTATGCGGATGATATGCTAATAGCAGGGAAAGCTCATGATGAGCTAGATGCTCTTAAGGCTCAGCTCAAAAAGAGCTTTGAGATGAAAGATCTGGGACAAGCCTCTCACATACTTGGTATGTGCATTAGACGCAACAGGCATCAGGGACTCCTCTACTTGTCACAGAGGGAGTACATACATAAAGTCCTTGAGTGCTTCTGCATGCAGGATGTAAAGCCTATTGGCTATCCATTGCCTTCTTATGTGAAGGCATCACATGTTGATTGTCCACAGACAGATAAGCAAAGGGCTGAGATGGCCAAGATTCCCTATGCATCCATAGTGGGCGGTCTTATGTATGCCATGATCGCCACTGGTCCAGATATTGCCTTTGCAGTTGGTGTTGTGGCATGCTATATGGCTACACCTAGCAAGAAGCATTGGGATGCCGTGAAGGGTATCATGAGGTACCTGAAGGGCACTACAGATATGTGCATATGCTATGGCATCCAAGATACAGGAGTCATGGGGTATACTGACTCTGATTATGTAGGACATGTAGATAGTAGGAAGTCCACTTCTGGCTATGTATTCACATATGCTGGAGGTGCTGTTTCTTGGATATCTAGGGTGCAGAAATGCACGGTCCTTTCTACTATACAAAGTTCGAGTATGTTGCAGCCACTGAGGCTTGCAAGGAGGCCATTTGGTTGGGCCGTTTGGTTGCTGACCTTGGTATTGATGCTACCCCTACACTGCATTCGGATTATATGAGTGCTATTTAGTTAGCCAAGAATCCGGTCTTCCATGAGAAGATGAAACACATTGAGGTGAGGTATCACTTCATACGTGGGGTGATTGAGGACAAGTCTGTTGATCTTGTGAAGATCTCGATTGACCAAAATCTTGCAGATCTACTCAGAAAAGCCTCTCTACAGAGCGATTTGCCTTCCTCAGGAGGTTGATGGGCGTGGGATGAGATGACGTCTTTCCTCATCCTGTTGTACATGTGTACATGTTGTGCTGTCTTTTTTTCTTTTCTTTTTATTTTCACTTCTCACTAGGGCAGATTCACCTTTAAGTGGGAGGTTGTTGGGGGTAAAGGCGCCTCCGCTTAGCCGCCCGCGTATTACTACACTGACAGTCACCGCCATTGCACACTACAGGTGGCCACCAACGCTCGTCACCGTCACTTTATTCTTTATTCTTTTAGTGACAGTTTGAATAAAGGAAGGCCTGGTCACACATTGTGACTATTGGAGTTCCCATTTCTTGTCTCTCTCTTTCTTACTCTTGCTCTCCTGCCATAGCTCTCGAGTGCAAGCTTCGATCCTTCTCACCTTTCACAAGCAAATCTCGTATTTGTATTTTCAATAGATTTCACCTATTATTTTATTCCCAAATTGTAGGATAATGTTAATTTTTCTCAAAATTCTCATAACTAAAAAAATATAATTTTATTTTCTCTAAAAACAAAGCCAATCATTAATATACAACTCTTTAATGCCCTCATTACTTTTCAACATGAAAATATATTAGAATCATTTCCATTCTTGCTTCTTAAAAGGAGGGAAGTTAAAAAATGATATAAAATGACGTACACATCATATTTAAAGTTTATTTTTCACCCAAAGACACCTTTTTGACTCGAGAGTTTCCTTGTAAATTTTTATCTTTTTTGGACAAGTATATGCCTATTTCTAGGCATTTTTTCATTTCCTCTCAAAGCTTTTGTCTGAAATTTTGTGTACTTTTCTCCTTCTTTCTAGAGTATGGTTTCTTGCATACGAATTCTTTCAAAGCAACACTCAATACTATCTACAACACTCTCTACCCTGTTAGAAGCAATCTCAGGAGTGGTTTTGATAGCATTTGCTGAAATCAAATAATCTCTATCTACAACACTTTCTACCTTGCTACAAGCAATCTCCCTCTTTAGTACTATGCTATAAGATATCATCCTCTTCAACACTCTATACTACAAGCTATCAAGTGATAATGGAGGTATCTTTATTTTTTTAATATATGTGATGTTATTATTCTTCATAGTTGTTGTTTAATCCTTAAGTGCCAATTTATATATATATATATATATATATATATATATATATATATATATATATATATATATATATATATATATATAGAGAGAGAGAGAGAGAGAGAGAGAGAGAGGGGGGGGAGAGAGAGGGCTTTGTGAGATGAACTAAGAAAATAAGTGATACAATGTGACAGAGAGTAAATTAGGGAAAAATATAAAATGATGTTATTGTTTTCCACTAACCAAGCCTTTGTATAAATGTGTTTGAATATCTTTGATCAATTCTGAGAGAGAGAGAGAGAGAGAGAGAGAGAGAGAGAGAGAGAGAGAGAGAGAGAGAGAGAGAGAGAGAGAGAGAGAGAGAGAGAGAGAGAGAGAGAGAGAATATTTTGGATAGAACAAAAGATAAGATTGGATGCTTATTAGAGTAGATTAAAAGCTAAGATTACAAGTAGATTAGGGGTTGATTAGGGTCTATCATGTTTGAAATCAAGAGAAAGAGATAAGATCGAACTAGGTAAAAAAAGAACACATATATAGTGAATCAAAGGGGTGTAATTGTGTGATTTGAATGTTAATCCAAGTTAAAATTTGCATATTTTTTTATTTACGGGATGTAGGTGCATGACATACCAGGCGAAAGAGAGATATTCACTTTTAATTGAAGGATGAATATGCACCAATGTTCAAAAGAAATGTAGAAAGGGATGATGCAATAAGATATAGGATGCAACAAGAAAGAAATGCAAGGAAAAAACATGTGGACCTTTGGGTTGATGGGTGCATTTATCCACCGATCCACTCACTCAAATGCCACCACAATTTGAAGGGTTTACATCATTTGTAAAGTTTGCTTGTGAAGGCAATGAATGATTGTATGGATACACATGCAGACTTGTCACACAAGGATTAGTAGGGGTTCATCAAGCCTTAACAAATATGTAGACAAGATTACAAAGGAATATGTAGTCTTTGATGGAAAAGGATAGATTATTGGCTGAGAAGGATAGGGAGAACCAGAGCCTACAACAAGCAATGTCTGTCATTGAAGATGCTATACATGCTATACACGTGCAGAATATGGAGTTACAATCTAAAGTTATGGACTTGGAGAAGGAGAATCGAAACATAAAGAGGAAGCTCACAATCTAAAGTTATGGACTTGGAGAAGGAGAATCGAAACATAAAAAGGAAGCTCACAAAATCTTTGGATATTGGGCCCACTTTAAAAACCAAAGAAGCACATCGGCGCATCCCATTAGTTAAACCAATTCACCAATTAACCAAAGAAAGTGGACAATACCAATCTGCTACAACGAGAAATATGTTCCATCATGCAGAGAATGATACTATTTTTAAAGTCCCAAGCAAGGATATGGTCAAAAATGCATGGAAAAATCGTAAATTCAGGGACATTATAGATGGTGTCGCAAGTAAACATCTTAGGGATGTGAGCAAGTTTTTTACTGCTACAAATGCTCAAGGATTATGCGACAAGGTGGGAATGAGTTTTGAGTCATATAGTATACTCTATCAACAATTAGATATAAGATTCAAGCAAGTCTTCAAAACTAAGTGAGTAATGCCTTTGCCACCATTTCATGTGAAGAAGGCTGGAAAACAACTAAATGAGAAAGTTTTAGAACTAATTAGTGAGCCAACACATCTGGAAAATACACACATATTGAAGTATGGTTCCAAAGAAGTTGCATTTGTATTGAATGCATCTAACAACATTGTATTGGATATATGTAGAGTTTAGATTGCTATAGTCAAGTTCTACAATATGTCTATGGAAGAATGTAGAGGTAAGCTTAAGTTTGTCCTCAAACTTGATGAAAGTGAGATTATTAAGGGGCAAAAACTTGAACGTGTGAGTATAACACTTATGAATTGAGCACTGGATCCCAACATCGATGAAAACTATCCTTTATACTTCAACATACAATCAAAGAATGAAATGTGGCGGCTTGCAATATTTGAAGTACTAAAGGAGAACCATGAAGTACTTAAAGTTTTTTTTAACCTCATTAATATACCCAGTGTTATTCAATAGCAAACTAATGGAGAAATTTTACACATCGAGGGGTTGGAGACTATCAAGTTGAATGACATCTTGCAGGTGCTTTAAAAACATTGAAGTGTATGTTTGGTTTATTAAATGCAACGAATATACTCCATGCAAACTAGGAAGAAAGGGAAAGATGGAAAGAAATAATGGCTTGCTAAGGTAGGACAATAAGGTGCTCCAACACATAATAAAAAATGTTGAGACTTAGCCTCTTTGTATGGAGAAGTGTGGGCTCAGGACTAGAATCCCATAAGCACAATAGGAGAAGTGCTACCATCCAGTTCATATAAAGCATTGTACTTGTTCTCTTTTCTAATGCAATGTCATAGTACTTTCATCCTTCAATAAAGTCTCTGTGTCATTGTTGGTCTATACACAAGATTATGTTTATGAGTCCAAGCTTCCATCTTAGAACCTAGTTCACTTATGTAACAATCATTCATGTCAGTGTCTTCATGAACTCACTCTTTCTCTTCCACCTCAAGCCATGTCCTAGATCCATATTTTTACATGGTGTCAGAGCCATGGTGAGCATGGCATACATCTATTCAGATTAGTGAACCCTCCTTCCAGCCTCTCTCCAACTCTGCTCAAAACCAATGAGTTCATTTTCTTACTCTATCTTTACCAATCTTCCATGGCAACCATAGCTAGGCAGCACGAACCTTGCTTGGAGCTCTTATATCTCCACATCCAGGTAGTATCTGCTCATAATTCCTTCTGAGCACTTGTTTCCCACATCAAGTCGCTTCTTCCTATCATGTGGGACCTCAACATTAGGCTATATATGGCCCAACATTGTGAATTTTTTGGCATGCTTCTCAGAACTGTGCCCGCTCTATTCGTACTCATCTCGTTCTCTGTACACGCTGTGATTCAGGTCAGCATCATAGAGCATTGATAACCCATGAAGTAAGCTTCATTTCTATAATTTTTTTTTGGAAATGATGCACTATAGCTCCTACAATATGTGAAAAACCAGGCTGCCCTACAAACCCTAACTATGACTGCCATAGCCAAGAACTCAAAACTTCATCTTTCCATTATTTTCTCTCTCCTGACACTCAAACCAAGGCTCTGCCACTCTGATCCAATGAATCTAAAGTTGTCCAGCACTTTTTTTAGCATCAAATCAAGGAGGGGAGATTTTGAAGGTCTCAAGCTTCGAGCCACAAGCATCAGTATCTCTTGATACTATTCATCTAGTGTCTTTTGGCACTTGTGCTTATCAAGTACGCTCAAGATCAAGATTTCTGCTTCTAAAATTTGAGAATTTTGAAGCTGATTTGATGCTGTTCCTCCATCTCCAGCATGGGCAAGGACTCTCCGATAGTTTGCTTCAAAGGGGTCGGGTTTCACACCTGGCAAACGTGCATCAAGCTCATCCTAATGAAGAAGGGTCTTTGGGCCATCACTAGTGGCAAAGAGAAGAAGCCTCGTGATACGGACCTTGTAGTCACTTGGCAAAAGAATGATAATAAGGCTCATGCCATTATCAAACTAGAGCTAGAGTGTAATAAAGCATAAGTCACTTTAGTCTAGAGTAGGCTAGGGTTAAGTATAAAAGGTTGAGATGTAACATGTGAGGGATCTTTTTTCTATTTTTCGAAAAGACATATTTTGAGGCTTCTTCCTCCCACCAACTAAGAGGGTGCATGCTCTTAGCCACCAAGATATGGGGTGCATACCATGTTCCACCTTGAGATGAGGTGAATATTCATGTTGCAGCTTACATCTCTGATTCTCAACCTTCCTTGGCAATATTACTTCAAGCTTAGCTACCTTGGCTATGCCTATTTTTCAAGCATGGTGTATTTCTTGAAAGAATGGTATATTTCATGAATTTCCAATTAATTGATTTGCTATGAGAACTGGTTTATTACATGGGTATCAGAGCATGGATTTTGATTCATTGGAAAGAGTCATTTTCATAGAAGATCTGGTTATATATCTTGGTTGCTGTGTCGAGTCTAACTGCAAGACTTCCACAGATAGCCATGGCTATAGTTGAAGACATTATGGAGGTTCTTAACAAAAGAATGGTGGTCTTCTTGCTATTTTAAACAAGTCAACATCAAATCAAAGCCATGTTTGGAGCCTTTCTTATCAAAAGAGAAGGGGATTGGAGTTTGAGACAACTACATTAGCTTCTCTTTTGAGATCTAGGGTTTCTCACTTTCCTTTCTCCTCATTACTGAAGCTTCCATGGAGTTTTTTTGACTTGATCTTCTCTTCATGACCTAGTCTCTCTCTATGACCTACAAAGCATCATTTCTTGCATCTCAACGAGCAAAGGGAGCACCATTTTGCAAGTCAAAATTAAGGGGGGGGCAGGGGCTTCTAACTTCCTTGTAACAGTCATCTAAAGCCTCTCCATCAAACCTTGAAGTTTCAGAGTAGCAGTAGGTAGGCAGGTTTGACGGAAGCTCAAATTCATTTTACCAAGGATTTGTTCTTTATGGTAGCACCTAAGGTTCAAGTAGATCCTAGAACAAAGTGATTTGCTGCCTGCAAATCAAAATCATGCAACAATTCCCAGCTGGTGTATGCGACGGTGAAATCCAGATCCTCCTCAAATGAAGCCACATCTTCTTCAAAGTCATACTCCTTAATCCACTCAAATTAATGAAGATTATTACTAGCATTGATGAGCATACTTCACGAAAGCAACATCAACGAATCTTTCAAAGGATTGGAGACATGTTCAAGATTAGCACGACTAGTTTATTACATTATTAGACCAGTTTGTGCAATCTACAATGTGGGAAGAAGCATCCACCAGTTCTAGTCCTAAAGCATGGCACATTTGCAATGATGTAAGAGAAGTCAAGGATTGTGTTCATCTGGCACATCATATGGTGCAATGCAACAATTTTGAGTAGAAGAAGATCCATTTCTGCTCAATTTGACAACTTTGTCAGTGGCTTCCTCATTTATTCTCTCAAGATCCATTTTTGCTACACCTGCCTTTGCTGCCAGTGCACTGAATGAACTCTTGTAGATCCTGAAGCTTCTAGATATTGAGGAAAAGCTCTAGTTGTTGTTGTCCATCAAGATCCATTTCTGGTGTGTATGTTTTTCTCTTCTAGTAAGCTTTGCCTCTCCCTTCATCTTCTTTTTTCCAGGAGAATGATAACAACAGATCAGGCCACTTTATCTTTGGAGTAAATGGTGATGGTGGATCAGCCCGCTGCCTCTTGAGGATTGTAGCAGGGTGAGGGCTTGACAATGACCTTTGATTGAGTTTTGAGCAAAGATGGATCAATATTAATCACTCAGTACATATGAAAAAAACATATTTCAGAGGACTTTTGTTTGGTTTAAAGAGGGCTCCTGACACACCTGAGTATTTTATTGTCTCTACTAGTTGCATTCTCAGAAAAGCGTAGCTCGGCTTTGTCATCTTCATCCACACTATCTAACGCCCAGTCAAAAGTACCATCCTCCTCCCCACTTGATGACACCTCATTAAATTCTTCCACAAGATCATGAACAGGTTCTAGATCCTTGTCAAGTTCATATTTTTTTTGAACCGTTGTATCAGAACAACTTTGTTCCTATTTGCCCTCTTGAGCCACCAGAGGAGCACAGCCAGTACCTTGTCAATTCCATTATGCTTAGCTTCTTCATCTTCGTGGTTATTGGATCAATTTTAATGCAGATTATTAGAACTGTTTCAAGTGGTGGGATGGCATAAACTACACTCTTTTGCTTCATTTTGATGAGAAAAGGAAACAACACAAGGTTGAATCTGTGTCAAATCATATTGAGCTACACATTTGTGAGCCTCGGGCTCAATTTTCACGAGATCTTGGGCGAAAATTTGGAGGTTCTATCAGGATACCACTAAAGGGACCTCATCCGATACCATGTGATCAATGGACGCCTTGGCATGGGCAACATTGCTAGATTCATGCATGAATCTCACAACCCTGAGGGTAATTCTGATGCACTTATTCATGCTTGGAGCATTAGAAGAAAGTTGCCATAGCTGCAAGTGAGGCCAGAGCTAGGCTGAGCAAGTCACTATGGACAGCATGTACTACAGGGGTGATAGACATGAAAATTTTGATGGTTGCATGGAAAATCATGTAAGTCTTAGGTCTTATGGACAACATGGTGCTTGTACCTTATGTAGCAATGTTAGGAACCATCAGACTCATGCATGTGGAGACTTTTATGCAAGTATAAGTATTGTCTATGGATAGCATATGTTGGGATCAGTTGCTACTCCAATGAATGGTTATGGATTCGATTATGGTGGCATGATTAGACATGAATATGCAGCACAAGATGGAATGTATGGGCATAGTTCTTATAAGTAGCATTCTTTTTATGGTTATGATCATGATGATTATGCCAATTCAGAACCTAATTCTTTTGGGCAGCAACATCATGTTAATCATAGTCATGTTTATGATCAACCATTTGGGGAAAGCCTCCATTCAAATCGATCTCTCCTTCATCCAATGAGTGGGAAGCAGCTGCAATCAAATGCTCCTACAGAAATTTAGGTCCCTATGCATAGACAAGAAGTATATGAGCATGCCTATGTTATGGATACTTCTTCTTCTTAGCCACAAGTGTTTTATCATCAGCCACAAAGGATTGGAAATGCTTATGTGTAGCCTTATGTAGTAAACCATGGATAACAAGCTCATGGTTATGGTTATCATTTGATAGATGGGGAAAATGTCCGTCAATTTTCTTTCGGTTGTGTACATGGCATCTACTTGGCAGGTTGTATCTTGGACAACATAACTTCCAAGGGCCTATGTTATAAATGCAATGAGAAGAACACTCTAGGGCATGACAACATATGCAAGGAAAATCATATTAATGTATTAGTTGTTCTTGAGTTCCATACTCCTCATGGCATTAGAAGAAAGCTTATTCCTCATCATCAATTGATGGAAATGCAAAGGCAACTGATATGCTACAAGTGTAATGAGCATTGGTCACCTCATCATGAGGGTTATTGCAGGAATAAACATTTTGCTATAGCCCTTGTCTTGGAAGACCCAATGGAAGATGTATATGTGGGGCAAGGACATGATAGTCATGGGCAACAAGAAGATGATGCCTATGCTAAAAATCTGGCTGAAGATGTGACTGGGCAGCAAGGGCAAATTGCTCTAAATGCCATACGTATAACACATGTAGTTGATGAGCAATCGTGTATAGAAGAACAAGAAGAAGAAAATGTTTTCAGTGTGACCAAGATGAAGAACCAATAGATGCAGTTGTAAATGAAGAACAAGAGCATGTATATGATCATGATCTTGGATATGAGCAGCATTATGCTAGTGAACATGGGCAGCATGATCAGTACCTCTATGATGATTAGCCATCCCATAGTCAATATTATGATGATGATCAACAGCTTCTTGGACATCAACATTATGTTAGTAGAAATGAATGTGGTCATGACTATGGAAAACCGTTTTATCATGAGAAATATGACAATCATAGTGGCTAGCATGATGTTATTCGAGGAAAGATCTTAACCAGTGATGATATTAGAGTACTACATGCACAAGGCTTATGTTTTAGATGTACTAAACCAATATCTTCTAATCATAAATATATATGCAAAAAAAAGAATGATAAAGCATTGTTGGTTATAGAGTTTCCACGTAATGAAGATGAAAGAGCTGAAGAAGATTCAATTGACCAATTAAGCATTGAGGATATGGAATCATTACACGATGATTTTCAGCAGCTCGTACCTCATGTGGATGATGACATTTAGTAGTCTATTGATTATGATAATGATTCAACAGGTTTTCTTCATGATTATGGAGATGATACCTTGCATTATGGAGGTGTTGACGATAATGCTGATGATCTTTCATTCCCATATGATCCAGGGATTTACATGAATGCATCTATGGATTATGGATGGGATTTATCACATCCTTTTGATCCTGGAGGTGATAATAACTCTTATGAAGAATACCTCACTTATGGAAGCTTTGATGATGGTTTGTCATTTTATTTTGGTGAGGTTAATAGTGCTTTAATGGATGACAACCGTTTTTTGGGGATTCCTTATGATCCGGGTTGATTTTGGGATGATTTCATGTGTCTTGGAACAAGAGACAGCTTGATGTATAGAAATTCTGTGATGAATTAAAATGCCCTGATGCAATCAAAATATGGGTTTGAGGGTATAGGTTGATGCTTTGGGTTACATATTTCGTATCTACACCTCAAACACTGAATTTGGACACTTCAGCCAAAAGTTATGGGCATTTTTACTTCAACTACCCTATTCAGCCCTGCTCTCTATTTCATGACAATTACTCCTATCCTATGAAGACTATTTATTGAAGATCAGTTTTTTGGAGTTTATCATGGATTATGCAGCCTCTACTCTACCTTCTTACATGTTTCCATCCTTGTACTCAATGTGATTTCAACTTTGAGGACAAAGCTCTTTAAGGCTAGGATGGCTTGTAATAAAGGATAAGTCACTTTAGTCTAGAGTAGGCTAGGGTTAAGTATAAAAGGTTGAGATGTAACATGAGGAATCTTTTTGCCATTTTTTAATAATACATGTTTTGAGGCTCCTTCCTCCCACCAACTAAGAGGGTGCATGCTCTTAGCCACCAAGATATGGGGTGCATACCATGTCCCACCTTGACATGAGGAGGTGAATATTCATGTTGCATCTTACATCTCTGATTCTCTGCCTTCCTTGGCAATATTACTTCAAGCTTAGCTACCTTGGCTATGGCTATTTTACAAACATGATGTATTTCTTATATTTCTTGAAAGAATGGTATATTTCATGAATTTTCAATCAATTGATTTGCTGTGAGAACTAGTTTATTACATAGACGACAGTTATATCCACCATGTGGATAGCTTCACATGATACATGGAAGAGACTTGACACTTTGTTTGGTGCATAGTCTAAGTCATCAAAGTATGGTCTCTTGATTGAATTCTTCAGGCTTGATATGAAGTCTAGCACACCTCTTGCGACACATTTAAATTACATGGAAGGACTTCTAACCCAGCTTGCAGGAATAAATTTGAAGATGGATGACGGTATTAGTATTGGTGTTTTGCTTAAAAGTTTGCTTCCTAAATATAATAAATTTATCAACAACCTTAATCAATATGCCAAATCCTAAGCTTGTTGATATCTAGGCATCACTGCTAGAGGAGGAAAAGAAGCTAAAATCTAAAGAAGAACCAAGCACCTCTAGAGATGAAAAAATGTTATATGTTGGCAACAGGTTCAAAGGCAAGAAGGATAAACTTTTTTGTGATTTTTGCAAAAGGATCAAACACACTAAAAAGCTTTGCCAAGCGAGAAAGAGGTCCAAGAAGGCATATCTTGCTACAGTGAAAGAAGAAGAAGACCATGGAGCAAAGGAGGAGGAAGAAGAAGATGACCACCATGATTAGAGGACAAGCCTCACCAGTCCTTCTATTCTCAATATTTTGATAGAATTTTTTAGATTTGCACTGCCTATAGCCCAAAATGCCTCTATCATACTCTTGTAACCTCCTCATGTAGCCTTGTACTACAACCTCTGTACACTTTGTGAGGCCCCTATTACAGCTGCTGGATGTCCACCATGTTTGTGGTATCCATACTTAGCCTTATCTGTGACAACCTCTAGTGTTTTGCCATGTTTATGGTGTGCCCACACTTTGCAGGTGTTGCTCTCACTAAAGCCTCTACACACCTTGTACTTCTGGTTGTGATTGAGGAGGGGTGTTGAGATTTTTGCAATCACACCTACTTAGCCTCTTTGTATGGAGAAATGTGGGCTCAAGACTAGAATCCCATAAGCATAGTAGGAGAAGTGCTACCATCCAGTTCCTATAAAGCACTATACTTGCTCTCTTTTCTAATGCAATGTCATAGTACTTTTTTCCTTCAATAAAGTCTCTAGGTCATTGTCAGTCTATACACAAGATTGTGTTTATGAGTCCAAGCTTCCATCTTGGAACCTAATTCACTTGTGTAACAATCAGTCATGTCAGTGTCTTCATGAACTCACTCTTTCTCTTCCAATCTCCATATCTTCCGCCTCAAGCCACGTTCTAAATCCATGTTTTTACAAAAAAAGTCATGAGAAATGGAATGCTAGTTCCAGTGGATCCAAATTGGTGCCCTATTTTGGAAATACCATTAACAAGGGTTCACTTTTGCACATTGCATTGTTTGGCTAGAATAATTGAGAAGCTAGTATATGAATATATATTATAGAAGTGATCAACCGCAAAGACCCACGCACCACTTATTGTTTCAAGCGTTCCAAGCCAAGCACTAATGGCTACCTCTCACATAGCTGACACGCTATCTATCTCCGAGTGTAGAGAGCTTACCTCCATGCCCGATCGGGTTGCCTCCTCTCTCGAGCACTTCAATAGCTCCACGATCCTAGTGCAAGCTTCAAGCAAGCTCAATCCTCAAGCTCCATGCTCCAAGCTCCATTGCCACAAGCAAGAGAAGAGAAGAGAAGAGAAGAGAAGAGAAGAGAAGAGAAGAGAAGAGAAGAAGGGAGGAGAAGATGGAGAGCTTCTCCACCATGGTCCCTCACCCTCACCCACTCACTCCCTCACACTCTCATACTCCCTCTCTTAGCCACAAGCTCAAGCAAGCAAGCAAGCAAGAAGAAGAAGAAGAAGAAGAAGAAGAAGAAGAAGAAGAAGAGAGCCACTTTTGGCCACACACAAGAATGAGCTTCTCATTCTCTTTTCAACTTTGTATACAAAACCCTAAATCCCTTTTGGGCGGTTATTCCCTTATCCCCTTTTTTACATGGCCGGCTAGGCCCTTTTTCCCATTGCCCTCCTATCTTCTTAGCTTCCTTCCTACCGCCCGTCTACCTTTACAAATTGCACGGATGAGAGTCCCACGCTCTTAAAATAAATCATGGTGCACCTTGGGCTCATTTACAAAAAGTGTTGACATGCGTTTTTTCTTCTGCACATTTTTCCTTGATTTAGGAATTTTCTGCACCTTTTATGTTTCCAGATTCTTCTTGGCGTGCCTTCATCTTCCGTTTAACTTTTGCCTTGGCCTTGTCTTCTGCTTTAGATTTTTTGGATTTTTCACCTTGTTCATCTAAGGGTTAACATTACCCCCCTCCTAGACAAGTGTCAGTCCCATAGCACTCACCATCGTAGGTAGCAAGCTTGGGCATGCACCGAAGACGTGGGTGGAAGGGACTGTTGTGGTTTGCCTTGGAGGAGTTTTGGTGGTGGTGCAGATGAAGGTGGTTGGTGACACTTTGTTGGTCTGATTGGTTGGTGATAGGGTTATTGAAGTTGGTGATAGGGCTAGTTTTTGTTTGGAGTTGCACTCATGGGTTGGCACAAGTGTTGATGTTTTGGGGATTCTGTAGGTGACGATTCCTTGGTGGGCTTGCATGATGATAAACGACAAGAGTTTAGAGTTGAGTGTTGATGAAGAGTTGACAGTACTTTCATTGGAGTCTTCAATACCTGCAATTGAAAAACCTCTCATATGTGGTCTCTCCCTGGGGGTAGTGCTAGTCTTCTTATCGTGCGCAAGACATAGTTGGATTAGTTTGGGAGATAGGTCGGAAATGAGCCGAGAGTAATGTCCTGCACTTGAGGACCCAAACAGTGTATAGATATGGTGGTGCAGATATTATATGAGTGCGCGTGCATATGTAGGGTAGATATTATGTAGTTAGAAGACTACTAGTCAGATTCCTTGTAATGAAGGTCCTAGACTACCATAAAATCTAACTATGGAACAATGGAAAGTGGAGAAATCATTGCATGAACCTATGCTGAAAACATGAATACAAGAAAGGATTCTTGGAACACACCCAAGTTGGTGCCATGGAAACTCACCTCCATGTAGGTGAAGGACAAGAAAACTAATGTGACTACCAATAAAACTTACATGACTAACATGTCCAAATGGAAAAAGGCCCCTAACTTTGGCTAGGGCTGCCTATTTATAGCAAACCCTAAGCCCTAGACCTCTAGTTTTATCACAAAGGCATTTAGCTTGCTATCATCATTTGCCATTGGCCTTATTTGCTTCATTACAAACCCTCTTTGTTTCAATTAGCTTTGTCCTCAAAGCTGCAAATGGGAAGATATTACAATGGATATGTCATGAATGTCCAAAAGCACAAATTAAAGAATATTCCATGGTCCAAGAAGTTGATGACTATCTACATGCTGCTCATGCTGTCCATAGAAGGGTAGTGATAGAAAAAGAGTCATAACTTCTTAAATATAGCTCCAAATCCAACAAATGAGGTGTCATTTTTAAGAATACACCTAGAAGCATCATATCCAATCATCAAATCATGACTTTGATGATGTCAAACCATTTATTTTTATGACAGTAATTTAATACAGCAAGCTGTATTAAACAGTGAGCTCATGCTTCTTCAATTGTTTTTTTCCATAAACCATGTAAAAATCAATGAAGACAAGCTATCAATCAAATTTTCAGGTCAAGGGATGTCAAATCATCATCCATTCATCCATAATAACCTCTGGGATCATATGGAAATCCTCCAAAATAATGGTCACAACCTCTCGGGCCATCCATCCAAAATTTCATAATCATCAAAATAAATCCCTAGATCATAAGGAAATGACACATCAAAGTCATATGTCATATTAGCCCCATAACCAAAATCATACTCATAAGAGTCTGAAATGCCATCATAAGGTAGTTGCAATCCATGATCATCTATGGGCTGATCATGTTCAAGGATAGGCTGATACATGTCTTCATCATTACCCCATGATAACTCATCAACATGCACATATACATTGTCATTCATATCTACAACAAACTCTTCTTGTGCACTATCTTCTTTTGAATCCGCATACTCTTTCTCTTCATCTTTAGCTACATCATCTTGCTCTTCAACTTGGTCATTTGAATCATCATCTTCTTCTTGATCTTTCAAGTATGCTTGCTCTTTACAAATTTCTGCATGCATTGCATTAAGAGGCATTTCCCCAAGCTTTCCCACTACATTTCCAACCTTATTATCAACATCTTTATCTTCTTCTTGTTGTCCATGACAAACTTGCACTTCCACTTGAGATACATTTACATTAGAATCCTCCAATACAAGGGCTGTAGCAAAGTGACTATTCTTGCAATAACTCTCATGATTAGGAGACCATTGACCATCACATTTATAGCATATGAGTTGTCTTTTCATTTCCATCAGCTCTTGATGAGGTATAAGCTTTCTTCACGTGCCAAAAGGAGTAGGTCATTCTAAGATAACTGAAATTCTAACATGATGTGCCTTGCATACATTTGGATGACCAATAACATTCTTCTCTCCACATTTGTAGCATAGACCTCTAGAAGTGAGATCATCCAACATACAGCTTGATAAGTAGGTACCATGAACATTGTTGAAGGAGAAAGGACGGGTTAGTACTTCTTTTTCCTCATGATAATCCATGACATAAGCTGGCTGACCTTGGTACCTGCATAGTGTGTGCCATAGGGATTATTTGCACCCATATCATGATCATATGCATAATATTGATGCTACCCACCATTCATACATAATGCAAAAGCTTCATACTACTCATATGGGATCATTATATGCATGATTATCCACCCTTCCATCAAAATATCCATGTCTGTCTCCCATTTTATACATGCAGTCCTGAGTATATAGTAGTGGAAAATCCTCAATAACTTGAGCTAAAATTGTCCAAATTAAGTGCTTTATGGATTTATTTGAAGCTTATACAATGCTCTTTCAAATGAGCTATCAAGCTCTGCAAATGGATAAGAATAGACAATTCTGGAAATGCTTTTTGTTGACAGCTAGACACACTCTATAAATAGTGAATGCCTTGTTTCAAGTGTCTTTTGTACTTCTCATCAAACTTTGAGCAAATATCCAACACCAAAACACTCAAAGGAGTAGGGAACAGTTGTAGGGTATTGAAGTAGATGAAAATAACCTCTGCAATTCCAAAACTGAAGCAAATCTTGCTTAAGAATACCCAAGAAATGGTCAATATGAATCCAAGTCAAGATTCACTGAAAGAGACACTCTTTTGCCCATAGGAAAGCCAATGAACATGTATGCCCTGTTCATACCCCTACATACATCAAAGTACTAACTCTTCCAACTGTAGGGCTGAATTAGATTGCATTGTACATTCAATGCATACTCATCCCTGCATTCCATTTGTCCAAGGGAGAATACATCTTGCTACCATACTTCATTACCATGTTGCATCCATAACATTGAGCCATTTGTCCATAGATGTTCATTGATCAATTTCCATTGATCAAACAACCAAATACAGCATCATACCCTTGAGAATGCTCCATCGGTCTTCCATAGGCAATAGGTTGATGAAGAGGAGTCAAGTGGCACAAGATTCTTCAAATAGATCATTGCTGAGCCTTCAAGAAATGGTCCAATTTCTTCAATGTTGGGTAAGAACCTTCAAGTGTTGTTGGTCACTAATGCTAAGAAATTTCAGGGAGTGTTGAAGAGAAAAAAACCCCATGAAATTCTTCAAAATTTTTGAAAATTTTTAGTGTTGTCTAAAACTGTCAATCCCAGGTTTTGAAAGCTCCATAGCCATGCTCAAACAAAGCTTCAAGCTCAAAGGTCCTTCAATGTCAGCCATAGAGTATAAGTAGAGACCTCAAGGAGTGAAATGGATGAAAAACCCCATGATTTTGAAGAAGAAATTTGAGATTTACTTGCTGTTGTAATAAACTGTCAAGAAATAGTGTTTTCATGAAGAAGAGAAGAGCTCAAGATGATGAAATATTTGCCATAAATGGTTTATAGCTTGATAATAAGCTTGTAGCCTCCATATCCAAGCTCTATATAGCTTGTGACCATGAATTTGATCAGCTCATAGACGAGTGTGTTCAACAGGCGCAGTCTGTGCAAAACAAGCCTCATGTACTGCATGAGATCACAAGATTGAAGCAAGGTATGGCTATACTCTATGGATAGCTTAAGAACTCAAGAGTCAAATAGATGATGCTTTTGAAGCCATTGAAGCCATTGGAGTGGGATAGAAGATGATTTCTTGGACCATAGCTTCAATGGAATCTTGAAGAGAACTTGAACAGGAGAGAGAAAGACTAAGTCCCAAAAAGAAACCCTTCCCTCTCAAAAGTAACCAAGGGTAAAATGTCCTCTAGCCATGTCTGGCCCTTCTTTGGTCCATATGCCTTCAAAATGGAGTAAAATTTTATGATGACCTACCAAAGTAGCCATGAACCTCCATTTTTCCACCATATCTCTGTCAAGAAGCACTAAAATAACCACAGTTTAAAGTAGTACAACCTGTCTAGTCATTGTCAAGAAGAAACCAAACCATGTAACTGTGTCTTCAAGTCCAATTACACAGAAATGATGCCTGTAACTAGATCTTCCATGAAAATGACCTCCCTAGCCAGATCATAATCATGAAAATGATGGAATTAAAGCTTGCCTTGGATCAAAGCAAGGCTCTGATACCATTGTAATGAAGGTCCTAAAGTCTACCATAAAATCTAACTATGGAACAATGGAAAATGGAGAAATCACTGCATTAACCTATGCTGAAAACATGAATACAAGAAAGGATTCTTGGAACATGCCCAAGCTGGTGCCATGGAAACTCACCTACATGTAGGTGAAAGACAAGAAAACTAATGTGACTACCAAGAAAACTTACATGACTAACATATCCAAATGGCAAAAGGCCCCGAATTTTGGCTAGGGCTACCTATTTATAGCAAACCCTAAGCCCTAGACCTCTAGCTTTATCACAAAGGCATTTAGCCTGATGTCATTGTTTGCCATTGGCCTTATTTGCTTCATTACATTCATTGTAGCAATGTGTGGATGAAGCAAGGGTTCGATGGGGTGGAAAAAATTGTTGATGTTAAGGAGAAGTACACACGAAGGCTTCTTGAGACATCATTTGAGATTTTGACAACACAATGTAGCATAATTGAGCTCATTGATGCCTTAGCTTTTCATAGCTGGTGGCTACTTGTATTGTTCGAAAAGTAGGGTGTACTTTCCATGGTCTTTTGTGCTTTGCTTACCACTATTGATTGCAATGGTACTACTGAGATAGAGTGCAAAAAAGAATTGTGCAAATAGTTCAGGGTGACAAGTCTAACCATACAAGCTCCCTAGGTATGTCCCACCCTTGATGTGCCTTGAATCATTGTGGGGGATGTGTAAAGGGCTAGGGAACTAGGGATGCAGCCAATGCCGTGATTGTGAGTGCTTTTTTCTTTCTTGCTTGCTTTCTTTCTTTTCTTTTCGTTTCTTTTCTTTTCTTTTCTTTTCTTTTCTCTTTTGTTGATTTCTCTCTTTTTTCTTTTTTCTCTTTTTTTTGGATAAAATGAATACAACTAATGCAACACATTGAGGCTATTAGCCTTTCATTTGGACTAAGAAATGTCGAGATCCAAAGGCTGTGAAAAATGGATATTACAAGGATGATTGTGTTACTAGCCTTGATGCCAAAGGAATAGTTGTTGAGATGAAGAGATACAGTTGAGATTTTGCAAACCTCTTTGCAACTTGTGAGACATCGACACAATCGAGGTAGCAACTACAGTGAGTCAAATGTAGAGTCTAGCTAAGAAAGGCAGAGTAGCCAATGACTATGCTTTGGGCCATGCTCAAATGCAATGTGTGCTTTTTATAGGGGTGATTTTCTCTTCCAGCAGTGGGGCTTCCGTCATGGCTCTTTGTTCTTGGTATTTCTGTTGCTTTTTTTGTAATGGCTCTTGGTGGGGTTGGTGGTCTTGTGATAACTTGGACATTGAATGCTTTCGTACAGAGACCTGTGCCATCATGTATCCTCTTGACAACTTGTGATATATATGCAAGTCATATGCTTCAACTATAATGAATAGGTGCAACTCAAAGAGACAACTCAAAGAGACATCACTTATCTGAATCCCATGGTGTTGACTTCGATGCATATCGCTTGCGCTTGATTATATTTTTCATTAAAGATGTGAAATGTATTAGAAGTAGGTAAGGAAAGTTTGTATAGTTGGGGAACCTGCCCCTTTTAACCACCTAAAGACTAAAAATCATGGCAAGATAGCCACTTGGTAAGCATCTTATGAGTTCAGGACTAGATGACTGACCTGATCCATCATGTGAGGGGCCAGAGTTTGAGTAGTCGAGGAGAGCTGCACATCTTGATTCGGGCTATCATGGAAAGATAGCCACTTGGTAAGCATCTTATGCAAAATTGGGGCTATTCCACTTGTATGAGGTGGGGTGAGTGCGGGTGACCAGATGACTGAGGTACTGCATGCGAACCATCGACCTAATCCATCATGTGAGGGGCCAGAGTTTGAGTAGTCGGGGAGAACTACGCATCTTGATTTGGGCTATCCTGAGAGCTATTGGAGATGATGTCATGAGGGTTACTATCCCAGTTGACCCGTTGTGTTAACCCTTGTGGAGGGGTTGCCAGTGTGACTAGAGTTATTGTTGGTGGTGAGCTCCAATCAGGCAAGGCAAAGAAGGCGTCGGCTAGAATCGAAATGTGTAGTCCCTAGCTGTTGCCATATTAAGAATGCTCTGGTAGCAGTTCAGCAATTTCATTCTTGATTTTTTCTTCTTTTTCCTCTTTTGAACTTCTAGTTCCCGAGTGTTTGTGGAAGGTCGGCACATCATGGGTCGCTACCCTCCTAACATTCCTTTGAACCTTCCTCTTCTTGGTTTGGGGAGGAGTTCTTACGTTCGGCCTACGTCATGGGCATTTTCGCTTTGGGCCTTGTCTTGGCAAATACTTCTTTAGGGTGGGCACATAGCGTTCCAGCAGCGGAGCTTGCACCATGTGCTCCCTTTTGCTGTGGAGGAGAGCTTCCTTGCAGGGGCCAGTAGCATGGGATACTCCATGACTGGCCACTATTGAAAAACCTGCAAAATGTGAACCAAAGGTTAGACCTTGAGGCAAGACAGAGCTACTTGCATGAGAGAGATTAAATAGTGGGTTAACATGTGCATATGACGAGGAGGGGTGAGGCGAGGCATGAAGTATTTGCTATAGAGGGGACGAACCCTATGATGATACCCCTCCTGCCTCAAGTGTGGGATGGATTCCAGCCGGTAGCAAATCTTCACTCATGCCAAGTTGTGTGGACTGGCTGTGATTGAACACAGTAGGGTTTCTCCCCAGAGGAATAGACCGAAAAGGGGAAAAGCCTGTAGGAGGGGACAATGCCCAGTTCCACACCCTTAGAGGTGTTGGCTAGGGCTTTCAATGGCAACAATGAGGGCTGTATGCCCTCCACCTAGAGGTGGGAATGGTCAGTTCCCGCCCTAAGGTGGTAGAAAACAGTCACACGACTTCTAGACGCGTGGTGAGAGGAGGACTTGAGGAGCTCACCTTGTCAAGCCCAAAATTTTCTTCCTACGCTTGATTATCCTTGCTTGTGTGTGTGATGGCTCCTCTTTTTAAAAAAATCTATACATAGTCACAAAACTCATTGCTTATTTATGTACACATTTATGAATCCATATCACTTCGTGAGGATAAAAACCGATTGTAGAACTCAAGATTGTACTAGAGTGTGGCACACGCATCCCATACTCGTGGAAGCCTATCAATAACAATAGATATTTTGCAACATCGAGTAGCATGGTACCTTTGGGCCATGCTCAAATGCAATGTGTGCTTTTTATAGGGGTGATTTTCTCTTCCAGCAGTGGGGCTTCCGTCATGGCTCTTTGTTCTTGGTATTTCTGTTGCTTTTTTTGTAATGGCTCTTGGTGGGGTTGGTGGTCTTGTGATAACTTGGACATTGAATGCTTTCGTACAGAGACCTGTGCCATCATGTATCCTCTTGAAAACTTGTGATATATATGCAAGTCATATGCTTCAACTATAATGAATAGGTGCAACTCAAAGAGACAACTCAAAGAGACATCACTTATCTGAATCCCATGGTGTTGACTTCGATGCATATCGCTTGCGCTTGATTATATTTTTCATTAAAGATGTGAAATGTATTAGAAGTAGGTAAGGAAAGTTTGTATAGTTGGGGAACCTGCCCCTTTTAACCACCTAAAGACTAAAAATCATGGCAAGATAGCCACTTGGTAAGCATCTTATGAGTTCAGGACTAGATGACTGACCTGATCCATCATGTGAGGGGCCAGAGTTTGAGTAGTCGAGGAGAGCTGCACATCTTGATTCGGGCTATCATGGAAAGATAGCCACTTGGTAAGCATCTTATGCAAAATTGGGGCTATTCCACTTGTATGAGGTGGGGTGAGTGCGGGTGACCAGATGACTGAGGTACTGCATGCGAACCATCGACCTAATCCATCATGTGAGGGGCCAGAGTTTGAGTAGTCGGGGAGAACTACGCATCTTGATTTGGGCTATCCTGAGAGCTATTGGAGATGATGTCATGAGGGTTACTATCCCAGTTGACCCGTTGTGTTAACCCTTGTGGAGGGGTTGCCAGTGTGACTAGAGTTATTGTTGGTGGTGAGCTCCAATCAGGCAAGGCAAAGAAGGCGTCGGCTAGAATCGAAATGTGTAGTCCCTAGCTGTTGCCATATTAAGAATGCTCTGGTAGCAGTTCAGCAATTTCATTCTTGATTTTTTCTTCTTTTTCCTCTTTTGAACTTCTAGTTCCCGAGTGTTTGTGGAAGGTCGGCACATCATGGGTCGCTACCCTCCTAACATTCCTTTGAACCTTCCTCTTCTTGGTTTGGGGAGGAGTTCTTACGTTTGGCCTACGTCATGGGCATTTTCGCTTTGGGCCTTGTCTTGGCAAATACTTCTTTAGGGTGGGCACATAGCGTTCCAGCAGCGGAGCTTGCACCATGTGCTCCCTTTTGCTGTGGAGGAGAGCTTCCTTGCAGGGGCCAGTAGCATGGGATACTCCATGACTGGCCACTATTGAAAAACCTGCAAAATGTGAACCAAAGGTTAGACCTTGAGGCAAGACAGAGCTACTTGCATGAGAGAGATTAAATAGTGGGTTAACATGTGCATATGACGAGGAGGGGTGAGGCGAGGCATGAAGTATTTGCTATAGAGGGGACGAACCCTATGATGATACCCCTCCTGCCTCAAGTGTGGGATGGATTCCAGCCGGTAGCAAATCTTCACTCATGCCAAGTTGTGTGGACTGGCTGTGATTGAACACAGTAGGGTTTCTCCCCAGAGGAATAGACCGAAAAGGGGAAAAGCCTGTAGGAGGGGACAATGCCCAGTTCCACACCCTTAGAGGTGTTGGCTAGGGCTTTCAATGGCAACAATGAGGGCTGTATGCCCTCCACCTAGAGGTGGGAATGGTCAGTTCCCGCCCTAAGGTGGTAGAAAACAGTCACACGACTTCTAGACGCGTGGTGAGAGGAGGACTTGAGGAGCTCACCTTGTCAAGCCCAAAATTTTCTTCCTACGCTTGATTATCCTTGCTTGTGTGTGTGATGGCTCCTCTTTTTAAAAAAATCTATACATAGTCACAAAACTCATTGCTTATTTATGTACACATTTATGAATCCATATCACTTCGTGAGGATAAAAACCGATTGTAGAACTCAAGATTGTACTAGAGTGTGGCACACGCATCCCATACTCGTGGAAGCCTATCAATAACAATAGATATTTTGCAACATCGAGTAGCATGGTACCTTGTCTGAGTCTACTTGCAACTTGTAGCTTCTCCTCAGTGAGAATTTTATCAATCAGAGAGTTTTCTTTGCTAGTTCTAGCTAAGTCCATACTTGGAACAGCAATTAGTGCGCTCAAAAGGAAGTTGGCGCCACATAGGTTGGGTCTCTTTGAGACCGCTGCCATTTGGCTAGTTGCTCCTCTGAGACTATCATAATCTGGGCTCCAAGTTTGGCCATTGTAGCACACTTTTCAAACCAACATTTTTCAAATTGATTTCAACCCTCTGATTGTCACTTTAGTTGCTCTATCTCTAAGAGATTTGGTTGGCAAAGCACATCGTTGAATGTCACAGTTAAGCGTAGTTCATCGGCCTCCTCATTAGAGATGAGTTGCATATGTTCATGTAGGAGCTTGTCTTAGTGCTTGTTAAGATATTCTTGCTCTTCCCAGGATAGCAAATATAGCAAGTATTCCTCAAGCTGCTCCCTAGGGAATGTGCCCATGTCTACAAGGACATAGACACGTGCGAATAATTTGAGTTTAACATCCAACTCAGTCAAGCACTCTATGACACTTCTATGTTCTATGAAGGCTTGCTCAATTGCTATCTCATGCAAGGTATCTCAGTTGCTTGCTCAATTGCTATCTCAGTCAAGCTGCTTTTGGCCACACACAAGAATGAGCTTCTCATTCTCTTTTCAACTTGATATACAAAACCCTAAATCCCTTTTGGGCGGTCATCCCTTTATCTACTTTTTTACATGGCAAGCTAGGCCCTTTTTCCCATTGCCCTCCTATCTTCTTAGCTTCCTTCCTACCGCCCGTCTACCTTTACAAATTTCACAGGTGAGAGCCCCACGCTCTGAAAATAAATCATGGTGCACCTTGGGCTCATTTACAAAAGTGTTGACATGTGCTTTTTCTTCTGCACATTTTTCCTTGATTTAGGACTTTTTTGTAGTTTTTATGTTTCCAGATTCTTGTTGGCGTGCCTTCATCCTCCATTTCACTTTTGCCTTAGCCTTGTCTTCTGCTTTAGATTTTTTGGATTTTCCACCTTGTTCATCTGAGGGTTAAGATGTAGCCTATGTCAGAAGCTGATGCTACATGCAAGAAGGGAGAACAAGTCCTCTCTAAAGTTGTATTGCACGGGGGCCAAGTAGAAATAAAAAAGGACAAGAAAAATTTGGAAAATAGTGAAAATATCCCTTGTAAATCATGCTTTTGCGGACCCAAGGCTAGGAAGTTTATATCTCCACCTCGAGATAAGGAAGGCAATATACTTGTAAAACAACCAAAGAAGTATGAAGCATGGAAAAAGTTGCACCTTGCTATTCCGGATTGGAGAAATGGGGGATGAATGAGGATTGCAAAGGTAGAAGTGTGGATACACCTAGATAGATTAGTAGCTCTCTTACAAAAGTTGAGGTTTAGGGATGGTGATGCTAATACATTTAAAGAGACAGTTGCTAAATTTCATAAGTCCATGGTGAAGGCATGGAGTACAAACAATATAACATGCTACATGGTCAGTATTGTCACCATTACAAAAAAATATCATCATTTCAAATTAGTTTGTGTTTCTAATCTCTCTTGTTGTGTAACATATACTTGAAGCACATGGTCCATACTTTGCAGATCAAGGAAGTTTGGCAATATGGTAAACTCAAGCTATGGAATGATCTCATTGGCAAGCTCGATGTGCTTTTCAAAAGGCAACTGATCATGGAGGTGGCATCAATGATTTCAATTCTATGAGGCAATTATTACAATAGTGATATAGGAGATTAGAGATACAATACGAGGAAAAAGAAAAGAAGTCCAAAACCTCTCAAGCAGAATTTATAAGTAGGGCAATGTATGAAGTGAGAAAAGCAAGATATGAAAACAACACAACTAGACAACGCCACGCAAAATGGTTGGCAACCCAAGAGAGAGATAGCAAGAAATGGAGACCTAGATAAAGATAATACTTTTGATGCATTTAGAGTCCACGAGAGAGCATAGGTACCTAGGATATGACACATCAATACTCCTATCTTTAACATGAGATGTCTTGCAAATTGTGTTTACATTTTCAAAGGTTTGTCACTATGCTTTTCAAAGTCGATTTCGAACTATGTTTTTTAATGATGAAAAGTCTATTTCAAGTCCTAAGACAAAGATATGAAAATCCCAAACCTTGGAACATTCACTACTCTAGACGGAGAGGGGCATGAGGGGGGTGGTAGGAGACAGAGAGAGGAAGGGATGGGTTGGAGAAATGAAATGAAATGATGATTTTAAAGTTAATTTAAACCACAATAAGTTAAAATTTTTTGTACATAAGTCAAGTCTCTCCTTTTATTTTTTCCCATTACTCTTCACTCTACCCTCCACCTTTCTATCCTTCATCATTGCAACCATGGCACATTCCAAGCTTCCTATTAAGAAGGCACCTGTAAGAGCAAGAGCTCAACACTCTTATGAATCTAGTGAGTGTACTGTGACTGACAAAGGTCCCTTGGTGGCCAACAACAGTGGCCCTACTACAACGAATAATGGTGGTGCTAGAGTGTCCAACAATGGTGGCCCTATTGTGGTCAATAATGATGGTTTGTCATTGTCCAGAAATGGTGGTTCACATGCTCCAGTTGCTCCACATCCCACTACTACTCTAGCCAATGATACATGTCCTCCAACACATAAGAAGCGGAGATGGAGACTAGGCACAGCTACGCTACGTGAGATAAGGAAATTCTAGAAGAGTGCCAACTTGATTATTCCTAAGGCACCATTCTCTAGGTTGGTGTGAGAAATATTGCAAGATCTATAGTTAGGGCATCATCACAAGTTCTTTTTAAGGAACCAGGCAAGGAATGTGGGGCGATGGTCAAGCAAGCCTTGCTTGCTCTCCAAGAAGCAGTTGAAAGTTACTTGATTGATCTAATGGGTGATTGTCATCTTTTAGCCATTTGTACCTGACGTATCACTATTAAGCCCATAGATATGGCTCTTGTTCGTAGGATCCGCAACAGCAAGGATGCATTTAATCTTAATCTCAACAATATGCTTTGAGAAGCTACCTTGTAATTGGATCTATGTTTTTAGCTCAAGTTTGGTTGTAGATTGTAGGGAGCTTAGTTTTGGGTTATCTTTCCAGTAGACCTTCAAGTATTTGATAGCAATGGCTTGCAAAATGGAGCTAAATTTTGTCTAGCTCTAGTTGTACTTGGTGTGATGCACTATCTACCATGTATTTCATGGTTTTGTAATGTCAAATTTGATATTTGATATTCTATTTTGCCATGATTTGCATTGTGCGTATTTCCAAGTTTCTAATTTTGAAAGTAGTTTTGTTGAGGATAAATTCAATACGCAATCATGCACACATCAGTGATCAATTGTACATGGGCTGATGCACTATATCTTTAATGTATTTAGCGATTTGGCAATACTACATCCGATATACGATATTTCATTTGACCCATTACTTATTTTTTGTGAATTTTTAAGTTTCCAATATTTCATGTAGTTTGGTTGACAACACATTTAATATGCAGTTGCTCACACTCGATGGTGGTGAGTTTTTATGTTATCAGTGAAGTATAATCCACTTAATGGATTTTCAAAAAATGATTGAACCATCAATTATATAAATCAAAATCTGGTGTGAAACTTCATCTATATGCCAGGCATCATAAAAAATCATGGATATTTAAAAATTGGCCCCATCAGAAGCCTCTAGGGACACTCTGGAGGCTTGCATCTAGGGCCTTGAATCTGAGGATTCAGGGCCCTAAATGCAGCCTCCAGATAGGTGTCCTAGAGACTTCTGATGAGGCCTTTTTTTTTGGGTAGTTGATGTATCTAAAAGGAGTCCACAAGTAAAATTTCACGTCAATCGGATCATTGGTCATATTTTTCCAAAGCCTGGATACATTAATTCAAGTTTAATATTGTTTTTTATAAGTTTTGCTATAAGTTTAAAGTTTCACCTCATTTTACACATTTCACTTTTGAGTTTTGGCTTTTCTCTCCTAGAAGATATGGCACGCACCAAGCAAGCGGCCCAAAGACACCCCCTAGAAATCCCATGCACAGGCTACCTCCCCCAGCTCCAACCACCACCACACTAGCATCGCAAGTGTCGATGGATGCCATACACATTGGCTCTTCATGAGATCTGCCATTACCAAAAGACCACACACCTCCTAATACCAAAGGCTCCATTCCAAAAGCTAGTGCAGGAGATTATGGATGAAATACCGATTAAGAACAGTACGAGGCACTTCCCATATGGATTACACTTGCAACAACCCGATCACTGGATTGCCCAAGCCCTTCTTGCACTACAGGAAGCTATCAAAGCTTACACCTCATTGACTTGTTCGGAGACTTGGTCTATGCAGTAGTGCATGCAAGGAGAGTCACCATCACCGATAGGAATTTGCAAATAGTGAGGTTCTTCTGACGATGGAAGGATAGTCCTCACAGGGATCAACAATGATAGGGGTGTACTACCAAAACATATACGAACTATAGCTTCCAAAGAGATTTTGTAAAACCCTGGTTGTAATGGATCCCATGTAAAAGGTTATGAATATGAATACAAATTTTTTGGCACGTCTTATTTTTTTTATTTTCTTGTTATTTGTTTTATTTATGTCTTTGAGTTATCGTTACATTTGTAATAGAATACATGTTGCACACGAACTCGATAAAGCACTACGTATTAAATTTAGGGTACAAATCGTGTTGCGTATAAATCCGATAAATAAACATGACATTCTAGTAAATAATAATAATAAACGATGTGTATGACAAACTACATTGCACGCAAATCCAACAAATATCGATTTTCATTACTTCAGGAGAAGATTACAAATTGCATTACATTGGCGATGAGATATCATTTGGCAATAAGTACGTCTACTCTCTTCTACACTTCTTTGAGCTACACTCCCCATGGTAAGAGCTATTCTTGATCATAGGCAGCAACACATTTTGCCCTAGTAGTTCCTGCCTAATGACATTAGAATCTTGAACACTAGCAACCATGCCACGTGCCACCATGGAAAAAAGCGGCCCCAAACCTAGTACTAGAGAATAAGTAGAGGAGCTTTGAACATCGAAGCAACACTACTTTCTCCTCATTGGGATGGTCTTGAAGGACCCAACCTTCATTAATGCCCTCAACTTTAGGAAGTTCTCAGCAAAAGCCAGAGAACATGTCTTATGAAATACAATAATGTCACTCACAAGCTAGCCGATATACTCCTTCAATGTCGAGTCCTGTACCCTTCCTTGGCTACCAGATTGACCACCTTGTCTAGATGAAAATTCATCTGTATAGACAATGTCCTCCATCACATGAGTTCAGTGTTAAACTCACTATGTTAGACTCACTATGCATGGAGTGTGCTAAAGATATATACATCGGATTTGCACGAAAATTTACCAATAGGGCCTCTAGGTCATCGAGAGCATGGAGATGATATTTTGCTAGGATTGGGCCCCTAGAGAATAGCCCTGGCCAGAGGCTTGCATCTTGGGGCCTGAATCTACTACATTACTTTCTCTGCATCATCTATCTGCTACTACTGTAATGGAGCATCCATGTCTGCTCCTATAACTGGATCACCCTTGTCTCTCTCTTGGGAAGGTATTGTGTAGTCGGGTTGAGGTCCAAAAATGCTTTCTTGAAGCTGCTCGAACTCCTCATCTTATATCTCATACTATGGCGCTGCATTCTCAATCAGCTTGGATGCTCACAATGGAAGAGATATCATCGACACTCATGCCATCATATCGAGCCACCTCATCAACATGTGCTGGGGCATTTTGTATATCAAAATCTATAAAATCATCATGTGCATCATGCACCATGATACAATATAGTTCTTCTTCTCTTAGCTCCAAAATTTCTAGTACATCCTGCTTAAGTAGATAGTCCACCCCCTCATTAATGATAGCATGGAGAGAAGTGAGGGGTGGCTCATCGCTTGTTGGTGTCTCATCACGGCAAGGAGGTGGGTGCACAATGGCTAAGCTTTGTGCTACCTCTACGCTTGGATCGAGTGTGATCTCCTCAAGCTCCCTCTCAAAATACTCTAGCTATGGCCAAGAGGGTGTGTTGATGTCTTCGTCATTGTCTTCTTTCACCTTAGTGTACAAAACATATATGTCAAATGCTGTATCATACTCAATGAGATCCATCGTGGTGTGGTCCTGGGATGAGGTGGGCACTGCTCTAGCATGGAGATGCTGCCCCACATGCACAAGGGCTCAATTTATCACCTTTGCATGGCTTGATCCAGCACGGAAACTATATAAGAAATCTATGGGGACCCATGTGAGAGCAGAGTCCAAAATAGAGCATGTGAGAGGGTTTGCCGCATTACAAAAACGATGCCACTATACTAGAGCTAGGGTCTAGGTGGAAAGCGAGCTCTCTAGACTCAAGTTCATGCAAAACCTAGGGTATATTTTGTCTCCTATGTGTGCATAGCATGTGGAGCTAATCCATGCGGTGAAGGCAAGAGTGGTAGCCATGGTGCACAAAGAGAGAAGGAAGGAGAGCACAAGTGTAGGGAAGTAGAGAACGAAAGTGAAAATGAGTTTGGAGTTATAGCTTTTATGTATCTAGGGTTTTAAATAAAGGTTCTTTTTTAACCCTAAAGTTTCAAATTAAAACTCTTACATTAGTTTCTTTATTTCAATACTTTAAAGTCACGGTTAAAATTACTCATATGGACAAACGCTTCGTTCTACATTATTATATCCTCAAATATACTTGGATCGCTAAGTATATTCAAGTCCAACTAGAGAAAATATAGATTTTTTTAAAGAAAAGAAATCTAAAAGATCTTCAAGATCCCTTGAATCCAATTTAATATTTAAATTTAAGAAATGAGTAGAAGAGATGAGCTACAATATATCATTATGCAAAGACAACATTGCATAGATTATAGAACTCCAACCTACAATTGAATTGTGATTTTAACCAATACGAATGACTAATTGCAGTATGTATTATAGCATACTTGGATCACAATAAACTAATATTATCTAAATTGAAAGAACTCAAAAGTTTTTAAAAAATTATATTCATTCTTTATTAAAAAAATTACAAGGATTCCACTATCTCAAGGATATGTGGAAAAGCACATTGTTTATATATCATGGATTGCTCACTACGAATCCTAACTTTTCTATTATCTAACTTGAAATAGAAGTTGCAGAGGGGCTCATTGGAAATTAATTGGATTTCTTGTCTCAGAAAAGAAATGGGTCAATGGCTCTCTACAATGACCACAAAATGATTATGACCATTCCACAAGATAACCACATCTATGAGAGCTGTATGTGTCTCATCTCGAGCATCTTGATCCAAGCTGATCCACTCCCCTCGCAAAAGTCGCCATCTTCTATATCAAAAGCGAATGCATTTTCTAGCGATGAAATACCTATTAAAAAAACAAAAATAATGGTAAGTAAATGCGACTAACACAAAAATTCATCTAAGCAAAACCTATGTCACTATCTTTCATATTGAAGACCTGCAAGTATATTACTTATGTTTTTCCTCCATGAAGACATCTATAATAACCAAATAGAAAAGTTACCTATCAGCATGTGTATAATTTGCAAATGTTCTCTCCAAATGAAATGAAATTTAAATGGAGCAATTTAAAAAAAAACATTGTATAGTAATTCTTTTCACAAGGAAGCCTAGAGATGTTGAACAAGAAGTTGAGTTATAACAAGACCATTGTTCCTTCACTGACAAATTCCTAGAGTACAAAAACAAAAGAAATATCCGGTCAAAGCATACATATAACTTACATAGGATTTTTCCAAATGAGTTGAAACTTAACCATGGAGTAACAGAAAAAAGTGACAATATACATGTGGCTCTATTTGCAAAGAATCCGAAAGATGTTGAAGAAGTTGAGTTTTAAAAAAATCGTTGTTCTCCACCCTCAGACTCTTGGAGTTAAAGAAAAAAAGGAAAGCTCAGTATGCATATAGCTTGGATACATTTTGTCCAAACGAGATAAAATTTAACTATAGAGCAACAAAAAAACAAGACAACATACCTGTAACTTTGTTTACAAAGAAACCGTAAGACGTTGAAGAAGAAGTTGAGTGTTCAAAAGATAATTGTTCTTGACTGTAAGAGAATCCTATAGTACCAAAACAAAAGAAATTACATATCAGAGAATGCACATAACTTGCACAAGTTTTGTCCAAACAAGATAAAACTTTACCATAGAACATCCATGGAAGAGAACAATATACCTGTAAAGTTTTCTTAAGAAAATCTTAGGGCGTTGGTAGAACAAGCTCTACTCATATAAAATATGTGAAACTCACTCTGTGTTTGTGTTGTTGAGGAAATGAAATTTCACAGGGTTACAAATAGGGCAAGAAACAATGAGGGTATAAAATTTCGTCAGGAAAGAAGAAGCAGGGAAAGAGATATGATAAATTTGAGTTCGCCTAAGAAAGAGGGGGAAATTGAAAAGGGGAGAAATAAAAAGTCAAACATAAAAAAATAAGAAAATGAAAATTTGAGTCACAAATTTCCAGGAAGTGTCAGCATTGTATTCCCCACATTTCCCCTTATTTTATTGTTGAAGGAAGATTTGGGCCAAGATATGACTAGAAGATTCATGTTACATGAATTTGGAATCTCAACTCTCATTGGCCAGGCCTATATTTGTTTATTCACTCCTTAAGCAGCAAAAAAGAGAGTCCATATTTCTTCTAATGCAGGACATCTCCGATACACCTCCCCATTCCACAACTACTTAATTTGGTGATTCTTATAGATGAGCTACTCCTCCTTCAAGTCCACCTAATCTCTGCATTCCCCTAGCAAAGTTTGCAACACCCCCTTCTCCAATTGCACATATCTGAACCTGTCATTCATAGTTCTATTACATATAGAGAACACATTGGCAAGATAGCATTGCAACTATACTTCTATAAAAAGATACCAAGTTATGCATGTAGAGAAGTCTCCATGCTACTAACTTGTATGACTTTTGAGAGTCAATATCATCATCTGGTTTGAAATTCTCTTTATCTCCTATGTGAACTAAAAGAACAAATGTTTTCTACTTGAATGTTGTAGTAGTTTTCTCATTGAGAGAGAGAGAGAGAGAGAGAGAGAGAGAGAGAGAGAGAGAGAGAGAGAGAGAGAGAGAGAGAGAGAGAGAGAGAGAGAGAGAGAGAGAGAGAGAGAGAGAGAGAGAGAGAGAGAGAGAGAGAGAGAGAGAGAGATTATGTGACTTGCTTTGAATTCTTTTTCACTAGGAAGGGGGTTGTCGTCAATCTGTTCTCGAAAAAAGAAATCATAACTCCTGGTCCACAGATCGAATGCCGTAAGCATGCGTAGTGAGCATCAGAAGGTCCCCAAGAACAAAAGAACTCTACTTTTTGCACACAAATCAATGTAGAAAGCTTGCACGACATGAACAAGAGACCAATTGGGTGCAATCTCCCCCCATGCCTTGTGTGAGCGCTCCACAAAGCATGTATTTCATATATTAATCATCTTCAAGCTCAAATAATAGCCCAAATTACAAAATAGCACGCTTTAGCTTTTGAGTTTGCTTTTGTGCCAAATAGAAATAAAGCTAATGGGCGTCCAAGAAGTCAGGTGTACCCAAATACAATGTCCAAATACAAATATCTAAATCATGTGCCCATGCGCATACAAAAATAATAAATAAATATCAGGTGCCTTGATAAATAAGTGCAACAAAATATAGACGCCATGCCTAAGATATGCGCCCATCAAAATATTGACGATAATTTGAATACACAATATCCTCCAATGCTTTCCACTGCCACCACTGTTATCTCTACACATCAACTGAAGCATTCACAATCGTTAGTAAAATAATACAATTAAACCGACAAAAGTGAATACCTAACAGTCTTTAGCTACATAAGTAAATTGGTTAGAAATCAATCCTAACCTTAATTTATCACGATTGCGCACTCTAAACTCATAAACGTTTATTAATTTAAATATGTATTTTGCGGAATCACCCACTATGGAATCACCCATGTACACACTAAATTAACAAAACGCCCGAAAAGGATAGGCGTCCCCATCAACTTCTCGCACAAAGAATCCACTTTGTGTATGAACCCCGGTAATAAAAGTTTACGGAATCCACCGTAAACCTCACGAAATCCACCGTGTCACGGAATCCACCGTGTAATATGCCTTCGGGGTGGGATAGCAATTGTCCTCAATTGCTATTAGCTCAATGTGGAGCTAAAAGAGTGGGGAAAGCATTTAAGTCTCTAGCATGCATCCATTGGGCCTCTTCAACAGGATGGTTTTTAAACTTAACCAAATATCTAGAACATCTACGGCCAGTTCTAGTGGTCATAAAGTCAGTATCTATAATAGCTTCAGGTTCAAGGATTTTAGTCTCATCATCTAGCAAAGGTGGGTTTCCATAGACAGGGTGTACAGGTAATTGGCCTCTAAAGGGTCATAATAAACTAATATGAAAGGTGTTGTGAATTTTCCAGTGTTGTGGTAGTTCCAGTTTAAATGCATTGTCATTGATTTTGTGTATGATCTTGAATGGTCCATAGAATCTAGGTGCTAATTTCACAACTGGGTGTTTATCTACACTTTGTAATCTACGTTTTTCTATTCGTAACCAAATATAATCATCAACTTTAAAATTCATAGCTTGTCTTTTCTTATTTGCTTGTTTTGTATATGATTGCTGGGCTTTGGCAATCATATCTTTAACTTCATCAAAAATAGTAGCGTACATGTTAGCAATAATATCAACAGTTTGAATTTTATTTGATAATGATGCAACAAGTGTAGACAATCTATAACCATAAATAACTTCAAATGGTGCTTTCTTTGTAGCTGTATGTGGTGCATTATTATATGCAAATTGAAGTAAATGTAGATATGTATCCCATGTGTGTGGTTTTGAAATAGTGTAAGTACGTAAAAGATCTAAAATAGTAATGTTAGTAGCTTCTGTTTGACCATTAGTTTCAGGATGAAATGCAGATGAAAAATCAATCTTTATTCCTAAGTTAGCAAACAAAGTAATCCAAAAATTGTTACAAAATCTAGAATCACGATCAGAAATAATAACTTTTGGTAAACCATGATTAGTAAACACAGTTTTCAAAAACAATTGAGCTGCTTGAGATGCAGTTAAAGTTTTCTTGCATGGAATGAAATATGCTTGTTTGCTAAACCTGTCGACAACAGTCCAAATCATATCATGGTTAGCTTTAGTGTTAGGTATGGTAAAATCCATAGAAATTTGCTCCCATGGTCTTGATGGAATAGGTAGTGGCATCAATAAACCATATTGTTTACCATGCTGTCTTTTAACTTGTTGACAAACTAAACATTCAGATACAAAGTTAGATACGTCAGTGTCCATATGTGGCCAATAAAAATCTTAAGTCAATGTACGTAAAGTATACATAATACCTCTATGACCTTAATATGGAGGACAATGAATCTCATGCAAAACAAATGATCTAAATGGAACTGTCACACATAATCTCTTTTCATAAAACATGAATCCATTATTGTAAGACAGTGAATCAATAGGAACCCAATTATTTGCAACTAGTTTATTCCAATCAGTTTGAAAAGTAATATCCTGATTATAGGTATCTTTCATAGGGATAAGAGAGTCAAATGATATCATAGAAATATTATGAATTGTCGGTCTTCTACTCAAAGCGTCAGCTACAACATTCTCTTTTCCTGGTTGATATTGTATAAGGGGATGAAAACTTTGAATGAAAGCTTCCAATTTAATATGTTAGTCAGATATTTGGGGTTGATTAAGGAGATGTCTAATGCTTTGTTGGTCATTTTTAATCATAAATTCAGAACCCATTAAGTAATGTTTCCATTGACGTAAGGCTTGTACTACAGCTAGCAATTCTTTATCATAGGTAGAGTATTTAAGTTCGGATGGTTTCAGTTTATAGCTAGAGTAGGCTATGGGATGATTATCTTGCATAAGGATGGCTCCTATTCCAGATCCACTAGCGTCAATAACTACTAAAAAGAATGGTCTATTGAAATTAGGTAGTTGTAATACAGGAGCATGGGTTAATGCATGTTTCAATAAATCAAAAGACTTTTGTTGATTATCAATCCAGTTATATACAATACCCTTCTTTAAAAGTTTAGTCAAAGGTAATGCAAGTAATGAAAAATTTCGCACAAACTTTCTGTAAAAACTAGCAAGACCTAGAAAAGAACGTAACTCATGCACATTTTTGGGTATGGGCCAATTTAAAATTGCTTCTATCTTTTTAGGGTCAACCTTAATACCTTCTGATGAAAAAATATGACCTAGATATTCAATTTTTGTTTGAAAGAATTCACTCTTTTCTGGATTAGCATACAATTGATTATCTTTTAACAACTTGAAAACTAAAGACAGATGTTCATAATGCTCATTTTCATTTTTATTGAATACTGATATATCATCAAATAATACTATAACACAATGCTGATATTTCAAAAATATGCGATTCATCATTCGACTAAATGTAGCAGGTGCATTAGTTAGACCGAAAGGCATGACTAGAAATTCATAGTGTCCAAATTGTGTTCTAAATGCAGTTTTGAATATATCAGATTTATCCAATCTTACTTGATGATAACCAGATTTAAGATCTATCTTATTCAATATGACAGATCCTTGTAGTTTATCCATAAGATCATCTACCCTAGGAATTGGATATCTATTCTTAACAGTAATTTTATTCAGGGCACGATAATCAATGCATATGCGATAAGTATTATTCTTCTTTTTCACTAATAAAACAGGTGTGCCAAATGGAGAACTACTAGGTCTAATTAATCATCTGTTTAGCAATTCTTCTATTTGATTTTGAATTTGTTTTTGTTCAATTTGGTTATGCCTATATGGTGCTTTACATGGTGGTTGTGTACTAGGAATTAAATCTATTTTGTGATCTTCAGGTTGTAAAGGTGGTAGTCCAGGTGGTAAATCATTAGCAAAACAATCTTTAAATTGAGCAAGAAATTGTGTATGCCTAGGATGCATTTGTTTTTCTTTAGCTTGAAGTTCATTTACCCATATTAAATAAGATTTGCTAGTGTTCCGTCTTTCTTTTTGTGAAATAGTACCAAGGATCCCCATGGTGCATTACTTGATCGGACGTATCGTTAGTCTAATAGCTGCTTGTGTTATTCTTTTAGCTCAATGACTTCAGGATTTGCATTTGGTAAGGCCGTTTGGTGACAAGGGTAGCACCTAGAATGAGCTGGATTTCGTGATCTACTTCTCTGTCGGTGGAAGCTCTATCAGGTCTTTTGGAAAAACATCCACATAATCTCTTAGCCAAGATGGTTGATCCTTAGCTTCACTATCGTGCTCGACCTTGTTAAGCTTAATTAGATAAACAGATAATCATTTCTTCAATCCTTTTACTATTTGGGAAAGTTCAGCTAGTTGAACCTTAGGGTTCCCTGCTTCTCTCTGAGTGGTTACTTGTTCACCCTTTGAGTTTTGAAATGTAATTTGACCCTTTCTACAATGCATATGGACATTATTTGGAATTAACCAATCCATGCCTAGCAGGCATTCATAAGGCTCAAGGTTCATAATCCGAAAGCTCATTTTGAAAGAATTGCCACCCAAGCTAAATTCTACCTTACTAGTTTGTTGTGTTGATAGAACTTCTTTGTCGTTTGCTAACTCCACAAGCAAACTAGGTGCAAGAGTAGTGTTTATGCTTATCCTTTTTGCACAGTTTGGTGATATGAAAGAGTGGGTACTTCTAGAGTCAATTAAAATTCAAAATGGTTTACCTTGATAATTTATTGGTGTCTGAACTACTGAGAGTTGGCGATTTGGACCCTTCTTATTGAGAGTGTCGTGTACTCTCGCTCTTTCCATATCAGATTCCATTGTAAGATCTCTATCATTATTGACCTCTTTCGGGTCTATTCTAGCAACTTTGCCCCGGGCATCTTGATTTTACCTGCGAACTGACCTAGGTGGTTGTTTGGGGCAAGCTTTAGGCACTACCTCCTTAAATGTCCTAGTTCCTTGCAATAGAAGCACCTTGGAGCATCATTGCCCTTTCTTGTGGGTATAAAGTTTCCCACTGCATTTGATTGGCTTTCTTTGTCCTGTTTGGTTGATACTGCCCTTGGACTCTTTTTGCATATCCTTGGAAGTTGCCATTATTTTGTCATTTTTTAATTCCAAATTTTTGCATTTCTTGGCCTTTGTTCCATCTCTTGAACTATTGGGGTTACTCAAATCAATGCATCTTGTAAATTTGATGGTCTCATTGACTCAAGGCACATATTCAAGGGCAGATTTAGACCATTGCAAATTTTGGATACTTGTTGTGAAACATCCATCGTATGTGCATATTTTAGAAGTGTTACAAATTTGGAGTAGTAAGCTTCTAGGCTTAGGCTTAATTGCTTTAAGTTGAAGAATTCATTCATCTTTTGGGCTTGATGTGTGGATGGAAGGCATCTCCCACGCACAGCGTCCTTAATCTTGTCCCAACACAACTGATAGCGATCTCAAACATTCTTTGGTCCTTGCACCATCGTTTCCACCAAAGACGAGCATCTCTTGTGAGTTTTAGTTTTGGGATCATTGCTTGATTCGACGGTGCAATCCTTGCATCAATGAAATAGTCTTCCATAGATTCTATCCATGTTTTTGCCTCAGTTGGAATATCCCTCCCCTTACCATCAAACTCTGGTGGCTTGTACTACTTGAGAATAAATTTCTTCTCTTGAGCTTCTGTAATATTGAGGTTCGAGGTGACATCCTTGGGATTTATACAAATTTCACGATCAATTTTCTCTCCAATAATATTCAAGAAGATGTTAACTTACTTAATCTACCTCATTAATTTAGGAAGGGAATTATGTACTACTCACTCTTTCTGATAATGATCAAGGTTTACACTTTAAAAGAGAGTTTTAATCTTAGTAATAAATTATTTCAAAATTATTTCGACTTGATCTCTGGTAACTTAATAGACCCCAACGACTAGATTTATGGCATGTATATCCATATTTTGATATTTTTGTGGGAAGAACTAGATATCCTTATGATGAGGGTTACTCCCTAAAATAGTAATTCCATCGATCGAGATAAACTTAGTTGGTTGATTGCTTACATGATGATTCATGATCTAGTCGACCGTTAGTATGAAGAATGGGGCCCTGTCTAGGGTTGTCAAGGAAGGATAGTTCAACGAGCCTTTGAGTCCTCCATCCATTGGATTCAATCTTTAGTATAGTCGAGGCAGTTAGCTTCAACGAATCAATCCATCCCATATTGTCATTCTAGATAGGAGAGATAAGAACTGTATATTCATTATAAGATAGTCAAAATTTATTTCACCATTTGAATGCTTGGTGGATATATACACGGGTTGAAATGCAAGGACTTTCTTTTGACTTTGTCACCTCTATTAGTTAACTCTATTTTTACTAGGGTTTAGAAATTTCATCAAACGAATAATATATTTCCACTATTCCTGATTACCAAGGAGATAACCAGTTTTGATTATAGTTGGTGGACGAAAATAATTATTTATATCAATAGGAAGGGAATACACTATTCGAGTAGTTCGGAAGCTTATTCTTGGAAAAGGATTTTCTACCACAACCCAGGCATGGCATTGCAATACATCCATTACATAATAATTAGGATTCTGATGGATATCCAAAAATCTATATTTTGGGGGAAGATCAGGCAATCCTTCTTTCTTGTAGTTGTGGCAACTGGAGCATCCTACAACCATGACTGCATCAACCAGTATAACATTTGTAACCTCCTCGTAGATGTACTGATTTAATTTGACTTGTCATCCTCCAGTGAACATGTTCGAGTTTACTCTAGACTCATAGAAGAGATAAATCTTGGCAACCTTAAGGGTTTCCATCCATCTTAGCCTCTTTAAATTGTTCTTGAGGTAAGCAAGAGGGTTTGCATCAATGTAACAATAACCTCCGCTTAACATCCATCGTCTTTTGTAATATAAGGGCAAAGGGTTGTATATCCAATCTAATATTCACATCATCTAGTTTTTCCAACTGAAACTAGAGGAGTGCATTGCTTACATAAACATAACTTGGAAAATCAACAATTGTTTCCAAGGTTTTTCCCTCTTCTAGAAATCAAGGATAGATATTAACAATAGAAAATTTTCATAAATTAAGGGAAGATATCTTATGATGTAGTTATAAATATTTTTACTTGCGTTGTATCCAATATCAATATGTGCTCTGATACCAACTGTAATGTACCTGCCTGAGCCGCTTCCTCATTGGCACATTCTTAGTAGCCCATCAAGAGATGTCCTAGAAAATGCCATCAGGGATTTGATGAAATACCTCGGACTTTGCTATCTAGGCTTGCTCGAGTCTACCCCGTAGCGGAAGTTCTGGCCATCCCCATGAGGATCGACTTTAGTTTTTGGTTCCTATTATGAGTCAAATCAATTATTAACTATTAATTAGTATTAGTAGTTCAAGTTTTCACTTCTTATAGAATTACCCGACTAAAATGAACTTGCATTGCACTTGGTTCAAAGAGAATGGGAGATCAAGGGGACTGTGGCACTTCAACCCTTCTGTCCATGGGGCAAAATCCCATTCCGGCCCCTAAAACAATGCAAGTCATGCTTCCTGATCTCTAGTGGTCATACATTTACCTATTTAAAATGTGATTTTTTCCTTTTGAGGAAAGCTCTCAACTTATCGAATCCACCCAACTGTAGGTTTGGATCTGTTGGGGATTCATCCTCCTGCTTTCCTCGATAGAGTATTTTTAATAACCTAATTACCTAGCACCTTAGATTCAACATATAAAAACAGATTCTTTGATTATCTCTTGATATAAATTCATTACACGCATTTATTTCACGACACAAAGGAAAAGTAAAGTAATTCCTTCTCAATAGTTCATTTAAGAAAAACATCTTTTTACAATGTTTTCTATTCTAGCTAGATGTGATGTCCACCTGAAGGTACTATTCTCTCCAAGTTCAATTTCTAGACTAGTATTGGAACTTTTAGGATACTATGTGGAATTCGAAGGATAATTGATAGTTTGTAAGAGTCTAAGGAGTTTGTAACCAAAGGCCCCTGGTATCCTCACCTCCTCCTGCCAACTAGAGTTCCCTACGATAAGACCTTTCGCACCATAATTGGTCTATACTCACTAATGCGAGAACAAAAAAAAAACCCTTGGAGTAGGTTTTGTCCACACTAGCCTTGGGGAGATCTAGCGCCATCAAAAAATATTGCCTTAGTCGGCATTATGTGCTCATCAGAATACTAACTCCGTCAGTGATCTATACCCAATCATCCATCTTTTAGCTTGATGATTTTTGCAAAGATTAATACCTAACTTACAATCACAAACATCTTATTTTGAATGCATTATACATAAACTTTTAACAAATTTATTTCTGAGATAAATTTTTTCTTTCCAAAAATAATAATATCAAGGTAAAACTTAGCGTAAGTGGCAATATCTTCCAATAATCTTCTCGAATTACCCTCCCCTCGGGATCTAGTTTGGATTGAATCTAAACAAGAATTCTATTTTTGAGAACAACTCCCATGATGGTCTTTTTCTTTTCTCAATAGAGTTCGTGGGTCTTTGCCTGTGATAAATTTAAAAAAATCTGGGTTAGTTTTATTATGAAAATTATTCTTTTAACAATTACACTTCAAGACTTTTTTTATACGGAGAATTAGTGTCCATGTTTATCCATCAAAGGTTCTGTTAGTTCCATACAAATCATAATTTTTAAGTCTTTTTAGGAAACACAATATCTTCCTTATACTTCTCCTTGGTACATCTCGTACAAACCCAAATTATCCCTTGGAATTTGTGGTTAAGAATTTCTCTAAAAGATTTTATGCACGAGTCCCATTTTATGAATGTAGCTTTTTGTTACCAACTCATAGCATGATGATTTGCTAGCTACCTTTAATATCAAAATATGGTACTTGGGAATCTACAACGAGTGCTCGGTTGATGGTATTTATAGCTTCATTTGTAATCCCAATACTCACCATTCCATTTGTAGTGGTCGCACCTGCAGCGTTATTGGCAACTCCTACCTCCATTACCTTCATATTTTCTTCTTCGGGGACATTGTCTTTAATCATGAGATTGTAGATGAAATTTCAGCAATAGAGCATTTGGCTGTCAAATTGAGCCGACAGAGTATCCTCCTTGTCTTCGTGACAAGAATTTTCATCCTCGCACTCCTCTTGCCCCACTCCCTCTTGCTCTATACTCTTGGTTTGAGAAGAGCCTCTTCTCTTAGATCAAGTTGCCCCTCCAAAGGCTCCTCATGCCCCATATTTATAGTTAAATTGAAGAAGAAGGGGTTTATGGGTTGTGGCCAAGAGGAGGAGCTCTTTGTGGAGGGTATCTTGGCAATCCGGCAATCTGGAAGCTTTCAAGATATAATCTCATGCTGGCGATCTTATCTTTGAGGTCCATAGAGGCTGCTAGAGATTCCATGACTAATTCGCCTGGCTCTCAAATGATCTTGCTTTGATCTAGGTCTCTTGTCGAATTGAGAAAAAAGGGAGATTGCTGGAGTCTTCTGCTAAGATTGAGGAGGAGAATCCATGCTTTTCTTCGTGCTTTCAGCTTCTCCCAATTTTGGGAAGGGAGAGAGAAATTTTCATGGTTTTTTAATGAAAAAGGGGGGGAAGAGGGGGGAGGTGTAGCAGTGTATTGCCGGGCAATTTATGTGAAGGATGTTAGCTTATTTTATCTGTCCTGGAAGATGTCGGGTTACGAAACTTTGGATTATTTTATTCAAGAATCCCTTCTATCTAATGGTCTAAACTCTCCAATCCTAATTATAGGAAGTTAAGAATATCAAAAATAAAAGTTGAAATATCACATTATGATATATTTTAATGTGAGATGTAGTGGATTGAGACTTTGTGAGATGAACTATATTGAAATGTTTGGACCTTATGAACAAAAAGTAATCATCTCTTTTGGGAAAATTTTTCCTTCTAACATAGAAAACTAACAATTAATATAACATATAATGGCTATTATCTTTGCATTATGTATTTGGAAAAATCAAGATCTTATTAAACATTTACAAAATTTATACTATTGAAATTATAATCAAAATGTGACTTTTTAGTATAATTGTACTTAGGCCTAAAACTTTTAAATACAGGAACTTAATCATAAGTTGGAGAGAGAGAGAGAGAGAGAGAGAGAGAGAGAGAGAGAGAGAGAGAGAGAGAGAGAGAGAGAGAGAGAATGTGTGTGTGTGTGTGTGTGTGTGTGTGTGTGTGTGTTTTGATAAAGATCCAAAGCTATTAATGTGTAGAAAAGGCGCAAATGCAGTATTATAAGAGAAAGTTGCTAGAATTTTTAAAAGCCACACACACACACACACACACACACACACACAATGTGTGTGTGTGTCTATGTATGTTTTGATAAAGGTCCAAAGCTATTAATATAAGAGAAGCCCAAAGTTAGTATTTGTGGTACTATATGAGAGAGTTGCTAGAATTTTTTCAAGCCACACACACAAAGACTGTGTGTATGTGTTTTGATAAAAATTCAAAGCTATTAATGTGTAGAAAATGCCCAAATATAGTAGAGAGAGAGAGAGAGAGAGAGAGAGAGAGAGAGAGAGAGAGAGAGAGAGAGAGAGAGAGAGAGAGAGAGAGAGAGAGAGAGAGAGAGAGAGAGAGAGAGAGAGAGAGAGAATATGTGTGTATAAAGATCCAAGGCTTTTAATAGGAGAGAGTGCTAGAAAATTTTAAAGCCAAATAAGGGGGCGCCAACAACAAATTTTTCACACTCTCTCTTGCAATACTACTTTTGGGCCTCTCCTACATTAATTTGAAAAAGGTATCTCTCTATAGAAACTACTTTTCACATTTCTTTCTTTTCTCTCTTATCAATGATTTTTAAAAAGACACCTCTCTCTTATCTCTCATCAATAATAATTTTTATCTCCTCTCTCTCTCTCTCTCACATCCAAAAGTTATTCTTATCTCTCTCTCCTCCCTCTCTTCTCCATTGAGTCCTATTACATTTCTAATTGGAATTCCTTATACTCAAAATATCCACAATATATTTTTTATTTTAAAGACCACACAAACCATTGATGAATTACTTAGTCAAGGTGAATTAGAATTTTTATGAGCAAAATAATATTTAAAGCTGTGTATTTAGTTCTTTGATATACAGAGGATATACATTAGACAAACCTACCTTGATTATTTTCTTTATGTGTATGTGTGTGTGCATGCATGTACGTACATGCATGCATGCGTGCACACGTGCATGTGTGTGTGTGTGTTTAAGAATCTGTTTCTATCTCTCTCTCTCTCTCTCTCTTATTCAAAAACTATCATTACTAAAAATATTTCTCTTTCTCTCCCTCTCTCATTAATATATACACATATGTACGCACGCACACACACACACACACACACACACACACACACACACACACACACACACACACACACACACACACACACACACACACACACACACACACACACACACACACACACACACACACACACACACACACACACACACACACACATGGTTAGTTCAAAGAAGTATAGCTATATTTTATAGCCTATGAATATTAATATAGCATATGTCAAGTTAAGAAAGGCATGCACAATAAGATCTCTCTCTCTCTCTCTCTCTCTCTCTCTCTCTCTCATTTAGCATAATGATTGAGTATAAAATTTATACTTTTTTTCACCAATCAATATCCCTTCTCACTACCACAATAAATAATCCACAAATGTGCAAGCTTTGATAATGAGTTTTTATATTTTAACTAATGTTTAATGAGGTTGCTAGAGCCATGTATAAAGAAAAATGTTAAGTGAGTGTTTGCAATGGATGCAAATGTAATATGTTTATACACCAACCCTTACCAAAGCTCATATTTTGAAGTAGAAAACTTTCCCAATGTCGCCCATAATGTCAGCAGCAAAGCAAATACTATGATAATTCTTAGAATAAATGCATTTTATTTTGTTGAGAAAATATAGACATACCTCACTTAGTTAGCTATGCTCAAATTTATGATGATCTTTTACTATCATTGTCTCTCAGTTTGTGGAATAGTAATACACTTACCAGAGGTCAATGTAATACAAATCTAGATCCAAATTACTTGCAAAAATTATTTTGTATTATGAGAGAGAGAGAGAGAGAGAGAGAGAGAGAGAGAGAGAGAGAGAGAGAGAGAGAGAGAGAGAGAGAGAGAGAGAGAGAGAGAGAGAGAGAGAGAGAGAGAGAGAGAGAGTGTGTGTGTGTGTGTGTGTGTGAAGGGAGAGTATTTTGTGCAATAGAGAGAACTACTTACGAGAGAGAGAGAGAGAGAGAGAGAGAGAGAGAGAGAGAGAGAGAGAGAGAGAGAGAGAGAGAGAGAGAGAGAGAGAGAGAGAGAGAGAGAGAGAGAGAGAGAGAGAGAGAGAGAGAGAGAGAGAGAGAGAGAGAGAGAGAGAGAGAGAGAGAGAGAGAGAGAGAGAACTATTTACAAGTAAAGAGTGAACTATTTATTGCAACACATGTCATAATCCAATGTAATACAAGTTTTATCAAACCTAGAGTACTTGCACAAATGGTTTTGTATTGCAAGTGTGTGTGTGTGTGAGCTATACATCAATAAAGAGAGAACTATTTGTTGCAACACATGTCACAATCCAATGTAATACAAGTTCTATCAATCTGGAGTACTTGCACAAATGTTTTCATATTGCAAATGTGTGTGTGTGTGTGGTTTGCACAACAAAGAGAAGTATTCATGTGGGGAGAGAGAGAGAGAGAGAGAGAGAGAGAGAGAGAGAGAGAGAGAGAGAGAGAGAGAGCTATTCATGGCTAGAGATAGCAAGAAAGAGAGATGGACAAACGGAGAGAGAATGAGAGGCACAGGAGATTGTTTGAGAGAGAGAGAGAGAGGGGGAATGAAGAGAGAGATAGAGAGAGAGACTAAGAGTGTGTGTGTCTTGTGTGAGAGGGGGGAAAGAGAGAGGGAGAGAATGAGCTACTTACATGTAGAGAGAGTGAGTGAGTGAAGGTGGTGGTGAAGGTAGTAATGGTGGTGGTAGTGATGGAGCTAGTGGTGGTGGTGGTGATGGTGGTGGAAGTGGAAGTGGAGGTGGGTACATCTAAGGGTGGAATAAGTGAACTATGTGGAACAGGAATAAAGGGATTGTCAAAAAAGGCTCACTAGAAAAACTTGCTTATTACTATTTTTCATGATTATAAAAACTCCAAGTTCACCTCTAAGTTTTAGACTTGTTTGTTTCAATCCATTAGAACAAAACCATACTTTATTACTAGATATCACCCATAAATTGATGGGCCACAATGAGAAGCTAAACCAAATCATCAAAGATATCCTAAGGTCTTATGGTACGACCACATCCATTTCAAGCAAACGGTAATTATGGATCTAAACAATTCAATTCCAATTTCAGAAGGTTTAATCCAAGTCGTTTTTCCTCACCATCTTTCCGCAAGAATTGGCCTAAACCACCTCCACTACCATCCACTGCCAATTCAAATTCTAAACCTATTCCACAAGCAAATCCAAATGTACCCAGACTCCCAGCCATTGCAAATAATGTGACCAAAGCCAAGCCCATCGTATGCTACAAGTGTCACCAGCCAGGGCATCTCGCAGCAAATTGTCATTCAAAGAAGCCATCAGCACATATCAACTACCTTGGAGCTATGGACGAAGACGAGCATGAGGATATGCCGGATTTTACTGAAGAAGAAGATGATCCTACTACTACTTCCGACACTTTACCAGGTATGCCTACTTCACATTCATTGTTGACTACGAAATGTATGGTGCATGGAAAAGAAAGAATTATATTGCATGATGACGGTAGTACCCATGACTTTATTTCAGCAAAATTGGTAAAGGAATTGAAATTGCATACTGTACCTACGCACTATCGCATAAAAGCTGCATTTTTAGGCACTAGGTACAATGGCACACAAGAAGTTCAAGATTTAGAAATTCAAATTGGTCCATATATTGAAAGAAGAAATTTCTTAGTTGTCCCATTACAGTCTAGCGACATTATTCTAGGAATGCCATGGAGACACCAACATAATCCCAATATAGATTATTCCACACACACAATGAATATTAATTTTCAAGGAAAATCTATTACATTATTTGGTATGCATGCATCTCATATGTTTCCACTGCTTTCGCATACTCAAGCAAAACGTGCACTACGCAAGAATACTAAACCATATCTCATTTGGGTAAATGAATTGCATGCAAAGGAAAATCATATGCACCCTAGGCATAAGGAATTTCTCGCATATTTTAAGGATTGTTTTGCAGAAGACCTACCACCAGGTTTACCTCCATCACGTCCAGAAGACCATAAGATTGACCTAATACCTGGCACACAACCACCTTGCAAAGCCCCATATAGGCACAATCAAATAGAGCAAAAAGAAATCCAGAGTCAAGTTGAAGAATTACTAAATAGAGGCTTAATTCGACCTAGCAGTTCTCCATTCGGTGCACCTGTGCTCTTAGTCAAGAAAAAGAATAATACTTATCGGATGTGTATTGACTACCGAGCATTAAACAAGATCACTGTAAAGAATAGGTATCCTATACCTAGAGTTGATGACCTTATGGACAAACTGCAAGGATCTTCTATATTTAGTAAAATTGACCTTAAGTCTGGATATCATCAGGTGAGGCTAGACAGATCCGACATATTTAAGACTGCATTCAGGACACAGTTTGGCCATTACGAATTCTTAGTCATGCCATTTGGATTAACTAATGCACCTGCTACTTTCAGTAGAATGATGAACCGTATTTTTCTAAAATATCAAAATTGTGTCATTGTTTTCTTTGATGATATTTTAGTGTTCAGTCAAAGTGAAAAAGAGCATTATGAGCATTTATCATTAGTTTTTCAATTACTGAAAGAAAATCAATTGTTTGCAAATCCTGACAAGAGTGAATTCTTTAAGACAGAAATAGAATATCTAGGTCATATTGTATCAAAAGAAGGAATTAAAGTTGATCCTAAGAAAATTGATGCAATATTGCATTGGCCTGTTCCTAAAAATGTACATGAATTACGCTCATTCCTTGGTCTTGCTAGTTTCTATAGGAAGTTTGTACGTAATTTCTCATTACTTGCTTTACCATTGACCAAACTTCTTAAGAAAGGAATTGTTTACAATCATCTCCATCAACAAGTCGTTGAAAACCAGTGAGAAAGCTCTTAATCTTCTTTACTCAAAGCTTAATTACAAAGCTTTAAAAGCTTAAAAGAAGCTTTAGCTTCTTCAAAATCATCTCGAAGCATCAGAAGATAGGTCCGAAATTTCCGCGTTGAAAAAAAAACGGCCCCCCCCCCCTCACGAAAAAAAACGGCGGCCTCTGCTAGTCCTCCTTAAGCTCTTAATCACTTAAGCTTAAGCTTAATCATTTAAGCTTAAGGCTTCTTGCAAGTTACACAGGGTAGAGAAGTCGATATACTCCGGGTCTCGCACTCCTGAAGTCAAGTTCCGTAAGTCGACGGTAATCAAGTTCTGCAAGTTCTGCAAGTCGGCCTAAGTCCAGCAAGTCCACAACTCTGCAAGTCTGCTAAGTCTGCTACTCTGCAAGTCAGACTAAATCAGAACTGACTAGTGCTTAAAACTCATAGAAGACTTGTTCGTATGCAAAAACTCTGAACTGGAAAGTTGTTCGCAGCAAGCTGTTCTACCTAAATACAAGCTCGTTGAAGTACTTTCAGCAAACGGAGACAGAAATATTGCAGAATTTCTAAAAATTGAAGAAGAGAATACCCAAAAATACATAGCCTTGTAACCCCAAATTTGAGCTACGCTCATCCCGCTAACTGATTTTGAGTGAGAAAGGTTTGTTGAGTTTTACAGGATGACTACCCCACATATGGATGATCCTATGGCTGAAGACGATCTACCCGAGCCTACCATGGAACAAAAGCTGGATCTTATCATGTTGCAATTGGAAGAAGAGCGAAGAGCTAGGCAAGCCTTGCAAGCGCAATTGACAAAGCTACAAGGAGCGTCCACTGATAAAGAAGAACCGCAAGCTGAAGATTTGATTCGCCGTACCATCGACGCCACTCTTGAAGCACAAACCATTCGCAAGGAATCCAAGATAAGTAAACGAAGTTTCAAGTTTCGCACTTTCAATGGCATAAGAGAAGGAAAGACTGTTTTATCATTCATTAGCCAGTTTGATGACTATTTCCATGAGGAAACTTATCCTGAGAAAGATAAAATCAAGTGTGTTACTAATCATCTGATAGACAGAGCATCACTTTGGTGGACTGTAGTCCGCAAGAGCATAGAATGTCCTGCTACATGGGAAGATTTTAAGAAGAAGTTCATGCAAAATTTCCTTCCACCGCAATTTCATGAGAAGGCTATCAAGCAATGGGATTTACTTCAACAGCGCGATCGTGAGCCTATTCCACAGTATACAGAGCGTTTTTGGAATGCACTCTTACAGTTACGCACGCTTGAAGACGTACCAGAAACGACACATAAGCGGAAGTATATGTCTGGACTTCTTGGACATTACTACGCTGAAGTGAACATGTTCAAGCCTGCTACCCTTGAAGACGCCATCTCCTTAGCTCACGACACTGAAGATAAGTTACACGGAAGAGATCGACGACCACAGCCATTTCAAGCAAACGGTAGTTATGGATCTAAACAATTCAATTCCAATTTCAGAAGGTTTAATCCAGGTCGTTTTTCCTCACCATCTTTCCGCAAGAATTGGCCTAAACCACCTGCACTACCATCCACTGCCAATTCAAATTCTAGACCCTATTCCACAAGCAAATCCAAATGTACCCAGACTCCCAGCCATTGCAAATAATGTGACCAAAGCCAAGCCCATCGTATGCTACAAGTGTCACCAGCCAGGGCATCTCGCAGCAAATTGGCATTCAAAGAAGCCATCAGCACATATCAACTACCTTGGAGCTATGGACGAAGACGAGCACGAGGATATGCCGGATTTCACTGAAGAAGAAGATGATCCTACTACTACTTCCGACACTTTACCAGGTATGCCTACTTCACATTCATTGTTGACTACGAAATGTATGGTGCATGGAAAAGAAAGAATTATATTGCATGATGACGGTAGTACCCATGACTTTATTTCGGCAAAATTGGTAAAGGAATTGAAATTGCATACTGTACCTACGCACTATCGCATAAAAGCTGCATTTTTAGGCACTAGGTACAATGGCACACAAGAAGTTCAAGATTTAGAAATTCAAATTGGTCCATATATTGAAAGAAGAAATTTCTTAGTTGTCCCATTACAGTCTAGCGACATTATTCTAGGAATGCCATGGAGACACCAACATAATCCCAATATAGATTATTCCACACACACAATGAATATTAATTTTCAAGGAAAATCTATTACATTATTTGGTATGCATGCATCTCATATGTTTCCACTGCTTTCGCATACTCAAGCAAAACGTGCACTACGCAAGAATACTAAACCATATCTCATTTGGGTAAATGAATTGCATGCAAAGGAAAATCATATGCACCCTAGGCATAAGGAATTTCTCGCATATTTTAAGGATTGTTTTGCAGAAGACCTACCACCAGGTTTACCTCCATCACGTCCAGAAGACCATAAGATTGACCTAATACCTGGCACACAACCACCTTGCAAAGCCCCATATAGGCACAATCAAATAGAGCAAAAAGAAATCCAGAGTCAAGTTGAAGAATTACTAAATAGAGGCTTAATTCGACCTAGCAGTTCTCCATTCGGTGCACCTGTGCTCTTAGTCAAGAAAAAGAATAATACTTATCGGATGTGTATTGACTACCGAGCATTAAACAAGATCACTGTAAAGAATAGGTATCCTATACCTAGAGTTGATGACCTTATGGACAAACTGCAAGGATCTTCTATATTTAGTAAAATTGACCTTAAGTCTGGATATCATCAGGTGAGGCTAGACAGATCCGACATATTTAAGACTGCATTCAGGACACAGTTTGGCCATTACGAATTCTTAGTCATGCCATTTGGATTAACTAATGCACCTGCTACTTTCAGTAGAATGATGAACCGTATTTTTCTAAAATATCAAAATTGTGTCATTGTTTTCTTTGATGATATTTTAGTGTTCAGTCAAAGTGAAAAAGAGCATTATGAGCATTTATCATTAGTTTTTCAATTACTGAAAGAAAATCAATTGTTTGCAAATCCTGACAAGAGTGAATTCTTTAAGACAGAAATAGAATATCTAGGTCATATTGTATCAAAAGAAGGAATTAAAGTTGATCCTAAGAAAATTGATGCAATATTGCATTGGCCTGTTCCTAAAAATGTACATGAATTACGCTCATTCCTTGGTCTTGCTAGTTTCTATAGGAAGTTTGTACGTAATTTCTCATTACTTGCTTTACCATTGACCAAACTTCTTAAGAAAGGAATTGTTTACCAACGGACTGAAAATCAGCAGAAATCCTTTGACTTACTCAAACGTGCATTAACCAATGCCCCTGTTCTACAATTGCCTGACTTTAACAGACCATTCTTTTTAGTTGTGACCGATGCTAGCGGATCAGGAATAGGAGCCGTGCTACTGCAAGACAACCATCCAATAGCATATTCTAGTTCTAAGCTGAAACCCTCTGAGCTCAAACATTCCACTTATGACAAGGAACTCTTAGCAGTTGTACAAGCATTAAAACAATGGAAGCATTATTTAACGGGTTCAGAATTCATGATAAAGACCGACCGGCAAAGCATTAGACATCTACTTAGTCAACCCCAAATTTCTGACCGTCATATCAAATGGGCTTCATTCATTCAAAGTTTCCATCCTATCATTCAATACCAACCTGGAAAAGAAAATGTAGTTGCTGATGCATTGAGTAGAAGACCTGCAATTCATAATATTTCTATCATATCTTTTGATTCATTGACTGCTATGAAAGACACATATCACCAGGATATTACTTTTCATTCTGATTGGCAAAAATTAGTTCAAAATAATTTCATTCCTGTTGATTCATTCTCATATAATGATGGATTCATGTTCTTTGAAAAGAGACTGTGTGTTACTATTCCATTCCGATCTTTTGTTTTGAATGAAATCCATTGTCCCCCATATCAAGGTCATAGAGGTATCATCTCTACATTACGCATGTTAACTGAAGATTTTTATTGGCCGCATATGGATGCAGATGTATCTAATTTTGTTTCTGAATGTCTGATTTGTCAAAGAATAAAGAGACATCATGGTAAACAGTATGGATTATTAATGCCTTTGTCTATTCCATCTAAACCTTGGGAACATATATCTATGGATTTCATTACTGGCTTACCAAATACTAAATCTAACCATGACATGATTTGGACAATTGTAGATAGATTTAGTAAGCGAGCATATTTTATTGCATGTAAGAAAACTTTAACAGCATCACAAGCAGCACAGTTATTTTTGAAAACTGTTTTTACTAACCATGGATTGCCAAAAGTGATTATTTCAGATAGAGATTCTAGATTTTGTAATAATTTTTGGATTACACTGTTTGCAAATCTAGGCACAAAGATTGATTTCTCATCTGCATTTCATCCAGAAACAAATGGACAAACAGAAGCCACAAATAGCACCATTCTAGATCTTTTACGTGCATACACTATCTCTAAACCTCAGACATGGGATACTCATTTACATTTATTACAGTTTGCATATAACAATACACCGCACACATCTACAAAGAAAGCACCTTTTGAAGTTATTTATGGATATAGATTCTCTACACCTGTTGCATCTTTGTCTAATAGAATACAAAGTGCCGATGATATTGCTGTTATGCATAACACTATTTTTTATGAGGTCAAGGATATGATTGCTAAAGCCCAACAATCATATACCAAACAAGCCAACAAGAAAAGACAAGCTATGAATTTCAAAGTTGATGATTATGTTTGGCTTAGAATAGAAAAGCGTAGACTGCAAAGTGTAGATAGACATCCGGTTGTCAAATTAGCTCCTAGATTCTACGGACCATTTAGAATCATTCATAAGATTAATGACAATGCATTCAAGTTAGAACTGCCGTCTCATTGGAAAATTCACAATACATTTCATATTAGTTTATTGAGACCATTTAGAGGCCAATTACCTATCCACCCTGTCTATGAAAACCCACCTTTACTAGAAGAAGAGACTGAAATACTTGAACCAGAAGCCATTATAGACACTGACTACATGACCACTAGAACTGGCCGAAGGTATTCTAGATATCTAGTAAAATTTAAGAACCATCCTGTAGAGGAAGCACAATGGATGCACGCTAGAGACCTAAATGCTTTCCCCACTCTGTTAGCTCCACATTGAGCTAATAGCAATTGAGGTCAATTGCTATCCCACCCCGGGGGTATGATGCCGGGAGGCATATTCCACGGTGGATTCCGTGAGGTTTTACGGTGGATTCCGTAAACTTAGATGACCGGGGCTCATACGCAAAGAGGATTCTTTGTGCGAGAAGTTGATGGGGACGCCTGTCCTTTTCGGGCGTTTCATTAATTTAGTGTGTACATGGGTGATTCCATAGCGGGTGATTCCGCAAAATGCATATTAAATTAATAAACGTTTATGAGTTTAGAGTGCGCACTCGTAATAAATTAAGGTTAGGATTTATTTCTAACCAGTTGATTTATTTATGTAGCTGAAGACTGCTAGGTATTCACTTTTGTCGGTTTAATTGTGTTATTTTACTAACGATTGTGAATGCTTCAGTTGATGTGTAGAGATAGCAGCAGTGGCGGAGGAAAGCATTGGAGTCTAGCGGGTTTTCGACTCTTGGACTAGATTTTGATAGGCGCCACGCCTATATTTTGTTATGTCTATTGAGACATCGATTATTTATTATTATTTTGTATGCGCTTATGCGCCTGGATATGTTATTTCTATTTGGACATTGAGATTGGGCGTGCCAGACACTATGGGCACCGTCCATTAGCTTTATTTTACTATTTTTGGTAGAAAGCAAACTCAAAAGCTAAAAGCTTGTCATATTTTTGTAATTGGGCTATTATTGAGCATGAAGATTGGAAATATACATTAAATACATGCTTTGTGAAGCGCTCACACAAGGCATGGGGGAGATTGAACCCAATTTGTCTCTTGCCTCTTGTCGTGCTTGCTTTTACATGGGTTTTTGTGCTAAAAAGTAGAGTACTTTGTTCTTGGGGACCTTTCGGGATTCACCACGTGAGCTATCTGCGTCCGATCTGCGCACCAGTGGTATCAGAGCGGAGCAGAGATCAAGAGCTTCCAATCGCTACCAATCTCGGGCGAAGGCGGAGCTCCAGGAACAAATGGCCTCTACAGTCAATCTCGTCGCGAACCGTCGATACAGGCAGACTTCTGGCGATCAAGAACCCCTGTTTCCACTGTCAGATCGCGAAGGACCAGGCTCTGCAGGCGGAGGACCACGCAATCATCTCCATCAACAAGTCGTTGAAAACCAGTGAGAAAGCTCTTAATCTTCTTTACTCAAAGCTTAATTACAAAGCTTTAAAAGCTTAAAAGAAGCTTTAGCTTCTTCAAAATCATCTCGAAGCATCAGAAGATAGGTCCGAAATTTCCGCGTTGAAAAAAAAACGCCCCCCCCCCCCCTCACGAAAAAAAACGGCGGCCTCTGCTAGTCCTCCTTAAGCTCTTAATCACTTAAGCTTAAGCTTAATCATTTAAGCTTAAGGCTTCTTGCAAGTTACACAGGGTAGAGAAGTCGATATACTCCGGGTCTCGCACTCCTGAAGTCAAGTTCCGTAAGTCGACGGTAATCAAGTTCTGCAAGTTCTGCAAGTCGGCCTAAGTCCAGCAAGTCCACAACTCTGCAAGTCTGCTAAGTCTGCTACTCTGCAAGTCAGACTAAATCAGAACTGACTAGTGCTTAAAACTCATAGAAGACTTGTTCGTATGCAAAAACTCTGAACTGGAAAGTTGTTCGCAGCAAGCTGTTCTACCTAAATACAAGCTCGTTGAAGTACTTTCAGCAAACGGAGACAGAAATATTGCAGAATTTCTAAAAATTGAAGAAGAGAATACCCAAAAATACATAGCCTTGTAACCCCAAATTTGAGCTACGCTCATCCCGCTAACTGATTTTGAGTGAGAAAGGTTTGTTGAGTTTTACAGGATGACTACCCCACATATGGATGATCCTATGGCTGAAGACGATCTACCCGAGCCTACCATGGAACAAAAGCTGGATCTTATCATGTTGCAATTGGAAGAAGAGCGAAGAGCTAGGCAAGCCTTGCAAGCGCAATTGACAAAGCTACAAGGAGCGTCCACTGATAAAGAAGAACCGCAAGCTGAAGATTTGATTCGCCGTACCATCGACGCCACTCTTGAAGCACAAACCATTCGCAAGGAATCCAAGATAAGTAAACGAAGTTTCAAGTTTCGCACTTTCAATGGCATAAGAGAAGGAAAGACTGTTTTATCATTCATTAGCCAGTTTGATGACTATTTCCATGAGGAAACTTATCCTGAGAAAGATAAAATCAAGTGTGTTACTAATCATCTGATAGACAGAGCATCACTTTGGTGGACTGTAGTCCGCAAGAGCATAGAATGTCCTGCTACATGGGAAGATTTTAAGAAGAAGTTCATGCAAAATTTCCTTCCACCGCAATTTCATGAGAAGGCTATCAAGCAATGGGATTTACTTCAACAGCGCGATCGTGAGCCTATTCCACAGTATACAGAGCGTTTTTGGAATGCACTCTTACAGTTACGCACGCTTGAAGACGTACCAGAAACGACACATAAGCGGAAGTATATGTCTGGACTTCTTGGACATTACTACGCTGAAGTGAACATGTTCAAGCCTGCTACCCTTGAAGACGCCATCTCCTTAGCTCACGACACTGAAGATAAGTTACACGGAAGAGATCGACGACCACAGCCATTTCAAGCAAACGGTAGTTATGGATCTAAACAATTCAATTCCAATTTCAGAAGGTTTAATCCAGGTCGTTTTTCCTCACCATCTTTCCGCAAGAATTGGCCTAAACCACCTGCACTACCATCCACTGCCAATTCAAATTCTAGACCCTATTCCACAAGCAAATCCAAATGTACCCAGACTCCCAGCCATTGCAAATAATGTGACCAAAGCCAAGCCCATCGTATGCTACAAGTGTCACCAGCCAGGGCATCTCGCAGCAAATTGGCATTCAAAGAAGCCATCAGCACATATCAACTACCTTGGAGCTATGGACGAAGACGAGCACGAGGATATGCCGGATTTCACTGAAGAAGAAGATGATCCTACTACTACTTCCGACACTTTACCAGGTATGCCTACTTCACATTCATTGTTGACTACGAAATGTATGGTGCATGGAAAAGAAAGAATTATATTGCATGATGACGGTAGTACCCATGACTTTATTTCAGCAAAATTGGTAAAGGAATTGAAATTGCATACTGTACCTACGCACTATCGCATAAAAGCTGCATTTTTAGGCACTAGGTACAATGGCACACAAGAAGTTCAAGATTTAGAAATTCAAATTGGTCCATATATTGAAAGAAGAAATTTCTTAGTTGTCCCATTACAGTCTAGCGACATTATTCTAGGAATGCCATGGAGACACCAACATAATCCCAATATAGATTATTCCACACACACAATGAATATTAATTTTCAAGGAAAATCTATTACATTATTTGGTATGCATGCATCTCATATGTTTCCACTGCTTTCGCATACTCAAGCAAAACGTGCACTACGCAAGAATACTAAACCATATCTCATTTGGGTAAATGAATTGCATGCAAAGGAAAATCATATGCACCCTAGGCATAAGGAATTTCTCGCATATTTTAAGGATTGTTTTGCAGAAGACCTACCACCAGGTTTACCTCCATCACGTCCAGAAGACCATAAGATTGACCTAATACCTGGGACACAACCACCTTGCAAAGCCCCATATAGGCACAATCAAATAGAGCAAAAAGAAATCCAGAGTCAAGTTGAAGAATTACTAAATAGAGGCTTAATTCGACCTAGCAGTTCTCCATTCGGTGCACCTGTGCTCTTAGTCAAGAAAAAGAATAATACTTATCGGATGTGTATTGACTACCGAGCATTAAACAAGATCACTGTAAAGAATAGGTATCCTATACCTAGAGTTGATGACCTTATGGACAAACTGCAAGGATCTTCTATATTTAGTAAAATTGACCTTAAGTCTGGATATCATCAGGTGAGGCTAGACAGATCCGACATATTTAAGACTGCATTCGGGACACAGTTTGGCCATTACGAATTCTTAGTCATGCCATTTGGATTAACTAATGCACCTGCTACTTTCAGTGGAATGATGAACCGTATTTTTCTAAAATATCAATATTGTGTCATTGTTTTCTTTGATGATATTTTAGTGTTCAGTCAAAGTGAAAAAGAGCATTATGAGCATTTATCATTAGTTTTTCAATTACTGAAAGAAAATCAATTGTTTGCAAATCCTGACAAGAGTGAATTCTTTAAGACAGAAATAGAATATCTAGGTCATATTGTATCAAAAGAAGGAATTAAAGTTGATCCTAAGAAAATTGATGCATTATTGCATTGGCCTGTTCCTAAAAATGTACATGAATTACGCACATTCCTTGGTCTTGCTAGTTTCTATAGGAAGTTTGTACGTAATTTCTCATTACTTGCTTTACCATTGACCAAACTTCTTAAGAAAGGAATTGTTTACCAACGGACTGAAAATCAGCAGAAATCCTTTGACTTACTCAAACGTGCATTAACCAATGCCCCTGTTCTACAATTGCCTGACTTTAACAGACCATTCTTTTTAGTTGTGACCGATGCTAGCGGATCAGGAATAGGAGCCGTGCTACTGCAAGACAACCATCCAATAGCATATTCTAGTTCTAAGCTGAAACCCTCTGAGCTCAAACATTCCACTTATGACAAGGAACTCTTAGCAGTTGTACAAGCATTAAAACAATGGAAGCATTATTTAACGGGTTCAGAATTCATGATAAAGACCGACCGGCAAAGCATTAGACATCTACTTAGTCAACCCCAAATTTCTGACCGTCATATCAAATGGGCTTCATTCATTCAAAGTTTCCATCCTATCATTCAATACCAACCTGGAAAAGAAAATGTAGTTGCTGATGCATTGAGTAGAAGACCTGCAATTCATAATATTTCTATCATATCTTTTGATTCATTGACTGCTATGAAAGACACATATCACCAGGATATTACTTTTCATTCTGATTGGCAAAAATTAGTTCAAAATAATTTCATTCCTGTTGATTCATTCTCATATAATGATGGATTCATGTTCTTTGAAAAGAGACTGTGTGTTACTATTCCATTCCGATCTTTTGTTTTGAATGAAATCCATTGTCCCCCATATCAATGTCATAGAGGTATCATCTCTACATTACGCATGTTAACTGAAGATTTTTATTGGCCGCATATGGATGCAGATGTATCTAATTTTGTTTCTGAATGTCTGATTTGTCAAAGAATAAAGAGACATCATGGTAAACAGTATGGATTATTAATGCCTTTGTCTATTCCATCTAAACCTTGGGAACATATATCTATGGATTTCA